>NC_064622.1:364413233-366913233 GCF_023898315.1 Schistocerca nitens
GAGGACACCTACGTATCCAGTAATTCGGCAAGTAGACTAGACAGGCTGTATGTAAAGAAAGGCTTTACTCATAATTTAATTGACTGTGAAATTTGGCCATTTAACTTCTCGGATCACTGCACATTTCATATAACCTTGCAGCACACTAAACAAAACACATTCCTGGGAAGGGGCGTATGGCAGCTAAACGTGTCACTTTTGGAGGACGCAGAACTGAAACAAGAGATCAATGATACATGGCAGCGATGCCTTCGGACGCAATCCAGATGTCCAATACGCATCATATGGTGGCTGAAATCTGCAAAACCGCAGATAAAAACATGCATCACACGACATGGTCGCATGAAAGCGAGCTGGCGGAAACGCACCTTGGAGTATCACTTTCTATGCTTCCACGAACTATAAAATTTTAGTTGTTGGACCCCTTAAGGAGAACATCCAAATAACATGGCTACAAAGACAGACAAGTCGAACCACATAGGTACGATTTTAATGTTCACTCCACGAGAGATGACAGTTGCCAACTGGTACCATAAACTCAATATATTCAGGCATACTCTCCGTGAACACAAAACTAGAACGCTAAATCTGATACATCTATGCCCCAAGCAAAACGTATCACATCGCAGCGGTGTCACCAGTACCGAAGTATATAGCGCACGAGATTTTAGCTGCAGCGTATTGGTTCACCTGGAGCGGTTGTTTTGGCGTCAGAGACATCCTGAAACAATGCACTGCTGTATACATGGACCAAATCCGCAAAATGCTGCAGACACCCCATCCGACAAATACAAAAACGTTATTTAACAAGTTAGGCCCAACGAGCAAAAAGGTTCCAGTCCATGTTGGTCGCATCAGCGCTGAAATCGACTACGTCCGGACTTACTACCTGGAAATGAGCTATGTTCAAGATACTCCACAGCAACTTAACACCAGAAGGACCTATTACCACCTCGCGAGACACCATAAGTCAAACCCCGTGAAAGCGAAATATCGAGCGGTCGACTGGAGTATCACCTGGAAAAATATTAACAATCGCGCCCTCCACTCGAAAATAGTGTGCACACGGTATGATACTCTAAACGAGAGGGTCCGCACAGGTGAAAAACTGCACAATATCAAATTGAAGCAGAGCACGTACTGCGATCACTGCCATACAGTAGATACCTTGGTACACATCCTAATCTGCCGAAACCAATTTCACATATGGAACTTGACTAGAAAAAAAACTCGCAACAATTAGTAGGACCACAGATTCTGCTATAACACTTAAAGAAGTACTTCAATCGACTGGCGTTTCTTTCCTGAAACAAAGAACAATAGCTATACTTGGATTATCGGCCAGTTCGCATATTTTGCAATTACGACTAAACATGCGTGTATAGACGAGTATACACAGTATATAATGGAAGAGCACCATAATTTTTAAAAAAGCCCGAAATACAAAGCTTTATATCTAAATTACTTACTACACACTATGCCATAATAGAGAGGTAGGTTTTGCTTGGCGCACAACAATAAAGCGAGTCACTACAAAGTTTGCATCATTTTAATTAAGTGGGCACAAAATTTTTTGTTAGTAGGCAAAGTCAAGGTGCCCAGGAAAACTAATTTCGATAAAAGCCATAACATCGAAAATAAATAAATTAAGTAAAAAATTAATCAGAAGTGTTTAATTGATTTTGTTACAGATATTGGACAGTTTTTTTACGGGAAGAAGATTTATTTAGTTTCTGTAAAAAATAAAAACAATAAAAAAGATGGCGTAGTGTTTACTACACCTGCCCAGTAAACAAGAGATCCCCTGGCTCAAACAAAAAGCAACATACCTACGGAAGTCCTTCAAATTTGATACAATTCAAATTCAAGTAAGGTTCACAGATGTTTAGAATACACTTCCAAATGTATTCATCACTTCACTGTGCTGTATTTTTCACAGGAGACAGTTCTGGCACTGCAGTCCGGAACCGCGGGACTGCTACGGTCGCAGGTTCGAATCCTGCCTCGGGCATGGGTGTGTGTGATGTCCTTAGGTTAGTTAGGTTTAAGTAGTTCTAAGTTCTAGGGGACTTATGACCTAAGATGTTGAGTCCCATAGTGCTCAGAGCCATTTGAACCACAGGAGACAAAATACCTTGTAAATTATGAGCACTAAGGTTTTTTCTGCTTTTCACACATAGCACAAAGCACCATTTCCATGTTTTTTGACATGAAAATTCATCAATCGTATCATAAAATCGGCTATGAGACCACTTCATATTCCACTGACAACATGGCAGGAGAAAACAGGAGTTCTTGCGACATGCTGCTTATGAAATAATTCTTGATGAGATTCAAACGTGAACAGTTCCTTTCTCCAGCGTCGGGGGTCACTGCCATGGTTAGCAGAATTCTGTAGGCAATATAAACGTTAGTTAATAAGTTTCCAAATCATTTAAGTATTTTAATATTGACACAGTAGATCTCATATCCTTGGCAACCATTTCTCTGGACACTTTGATTCCTCTCTAAAATTCTGATGCAATAACCTTGAAAGACAGCGGTTAGTTCCGGGCAGGCTACCGTCATGATAATACCTGTCAGACACGTCCCCATTCATTTTGTTTGGACCATTATCACACAGTTTCATTCGCCCTTGGTGTATCTATATTCTCTCTGATATTAATCTTATGGACTATTACGGTTAGGGTCAACCACTGACTGATCTAACAGTACTTGCATGACTTGAGTAGCAGTAGAAGAATTAAACTCGGCTATAGAGACAGATATTTCGACGCTGGAGGTGACCATTGCATTAGGGGCAGCTTTAGAGCTTTCCCCAAGCAGTAAGTGAATTCGAAGATTCCTTTGTAGTCACCGAAGCGGGCCGTAGGCACGACAGGGCAATGGTTTGTAGGCCGGCATTCTGGCGGTCAGGATTGTTCCGCTGTCGGGCAAACAAGAGGGTGGGGATGTCGTGGCTGAATGCGAAATGACAATTGTTTAGAAAGTGGCGGCGCCGGGCATCCTGGCACCGACCTAACTGCTTTATTTAGCGACTGGACGGGGTGTGGGAGTCTGGTCTCCTTATTCCGTGTGCAGGTCCATTTAAAGCGACGTCGGGCTGGCGCCCGGCTAATGTGTTTATTACAATGACAGCGTACCTTGGGACGGCGAATGTCTCCAGATGTCGCGTTTCTTAGATGCTGCCGCGCCCCGCCAAAACGACCCTCACTAAATCGTTTTATGGACGAGACGGAGCTTGTTTTCACTAGGAAGCTTCCCTCGCCTTGTGAAATGTGCCGGGGGTTTTTGCTGCAGAACCCCCAGGCACTGTGTGCTGTTTTTCGGAGAACAGAACGACTACTGCACTGCAGTGACTGTTGAGGAAGATAGGGTCTCATTGCTAGCAAACGTGATTGGCACAGCAACCGCTGCTTCGCTATGATATGTTTATTCAAGAACATCGGGGGAAACGGCTGTTTTTCGGGAGATTTTGAGCAGCAGGAGAGACTGGGACTTATTTCTTGACCGTCGTGGAGTATAGAGTAACTAGAGCTCTTCCGATTCTACGGAGAGAGATCAGATAGTTGTAAAGATACCTGGGCACCCGGGTGACGCTTTACATTTGCGCGGTCGTGAGACAATCACCGGCAGACGTAGTGTCATCTCCCACAGTACGACGCTTCAGCAGCGTCCGCACGATGTCGACAGCGTCCCGACTTTCACCGGCTGTATCAGTAACGATGCGCAGCTTCGGCAAATTCAGAAGCCTATCAATTATTTACAAGACCATCCTTTTGTCATGGCAGCCTTGTGCTTGCAGTAGTCACTCTCAGTGTCCATTGCATGCTTAGCTGTATCTTGGCATAAGAGACCAATCAGTGGAACGATACAGCAGAGTGTGCTTGCCTAGACGTCTTTCCACTCACAGTAGCCACTCTCATTTACGCCTAAGTTCCAGTTTGGTTCCCCAAGTCTATGGCCATCCAACCTGAATTTGTGTTAATGAAATGTTACACAGTTGAAGTTTCTGTTTATATGTTTGTTCTCTCTAGCTCTTGATATTACTTACTAAAACTCTTTGTGATACCATAGGTCCTTTTTATTCATTTTTCAATGACACCCATGCTCATTGCCTGTGATGTCATTTATTTTGTTGTGGGTTTGTAGGAATTAATTTTATGTCAAGTTAGCCAGCTCAGGGGCTACTAGTCAGATTTCCTTGCGCTATTGATAGCCGTGACACCTTTTGGGTGGGTGAACAAAGTAAGAGCATATGGACTATCAGACCAATTGTGTGATTGGATTGAAGAGTTCCTAGATAACACAACGCAGCATGTCATTCTCAATGGAGAGAAGTCTTCCGAAGTAAGAGTGATTTCAGATGTGGCGCGGGGGAGTCTCGTAGGACCGTTGCTATTCACAGTATACATAAATGACCTTACGGATAACATCGGAAGTTCACTGAGGCTTTTTGAGGATGATGCTGTAGTATATCGAGAGGTTTTAACAATACAAAATTGTACTGAAATGCAGGAAGATCTTCAACGAATTGACGCATGGCGCAGGGAGTGGCAATTGAATCTCATTGTAGACAAGAGTAATGTGCTGCGAATACACAGAAAGAAATATCCTTTATCATTTAGCTACAATACAGCAGGTCCGCAACTGGAAGCAGTTAATTCCATAAATTATCTGGGAGTAGGCATTAGGAGTGATTTAAAATGGAATGATCATATAAGGTTGATCGTCGGTAAAGCAGACACCAGACTGAGATTCATTGGAAGAATCCTAACGAAATGCAATCCGAAAACAAAGGAAGTAGGTTACACTACGCTTATTCGCCCGCGGCTTGAATACTGCTCAGCAGTGTGGGATCCGTACCAGATAGGGTTGATAGATGAGATAGAGAAAATCCAACGGAGAGTAGCGCGCTTCGTTACAGGATCATTTAGTAATCGCGAAAGCGTTACGGAGATGATAGAAAAACTCCAGTGGAAGAATCTGCAGGAGAGACGCTCAGTAGCTTGGTACGGGTTTTTGTTGAAGTTCCTAGAACATACCTTCACCGAGGAGTCAAGCAGTATATTGCTCCCTCCTACGTATATCTCGCGAAGAGACCGTGAGGATAAAATCAGAGAGATCGGAGCCCACACAGAGGCATACGGAAAATCTTTCTTTCCACGAACGATACGAGACTGGAATAGAAGGGAGAACCGATAGAGGTACTCGAAGTATCCTCCGCCACACACCGTCATGTGGCTTGCGGAGTATGGATGTAGATGTAGATGGTGATACGACTTTTTAGTCATTTGGCAGACGGCGAACTGCCACCACCACAGGCTATATTACAATGACTTCTGAACAGTCACTATTTATTTCTAGACTTAGCTCTTTCTCAAGTTTTTTACAGAGCGTTGCGTTTTATGTTCGTGGTCCTGTATACGTCTTAAACTTTCCGGAGAAAACAAAACGCCGAATATTTCGGAAAACTTAGCCAGGTGCCCAAACCTTTGTTTTAAACTGTTTAATATTCTGTCACTGACAAAGTAGAAAAGAATCAGTTTGTTATATCTCATTTGGAGCCTGTGCCCTGAAACCCATGTAGATGTTTTCATAATTAGACTACTCTATCTTCTCGTCAACTCTCTTTTCTTGAAAGTAAGGATCAATCTGTAAACATTCGCCTATGTCTTTCACACCTGTCTCCGTATTAACAAAACTGACACCACAGAAATTCTTAATAAATTTCGCTGAACTTTCCAGGAACTCAGCTGCTACTTTCCTATCCAGGTTTTCTGTTTGAAGGTCCTTGTTTGCTGTGTTAATGGCAAAGAAAAAATCAGACAATATGACAACGGTTAGACTAAACTCGAAGCTTCCTAATTCGTTCACGGCACACGAGTGTACTTCGCTCTTTTTTTCGATTCGTCATTGTCATTGTTTACTCCTGTTGCGCGTTTTCTCATCACTTTCACACTCTCTACACTGCTTCTAAAGTTGATACTTGTTCAATAATATTTCCCATCCCTGAGTGGTTACACCAGAAACAATGCACAGTATATTCTTTGAATCACACCAAAATATGCGACTGATTTTGCTGTATATTTTGCAGCATCTGATAACACAAGACTGTGGGTAGCACTTGGGTATAAGATGCTCTTGGATTACTCTTTAGGATTTAGGTTTGAAAACTACTTTTATGACCTTTTATATGTGCACTATTACAACTTTGACCTCTGCAGCCATGAACACCGGGACCTGGTTAGTCTAGTTTCGACAAAAGGATTTCAGTCTGTAAGTAGGCTGTTTAGGTTTTTTTATTGGTAACGCCACCTCTGTATGAAAATCACTGGCTGTGCTGTGTGCAGTCTGTGGCTGCTTTGCATTGTTGTAATACTCGCCATTGTAGTGTTAGGCAGCTGGCTGTGAACAGCGCGTAGCGTTGCGCAGTTGGAGGTGAGCCGCCAGCAGTGGTGGATGTGGGGAGAGAGATGGCGGAGTTTTGAAATTTGTTATGAACTGCTATATTTATAAATGATGATATCAAGGTAAATACATTGTTTGTTCTCTATTAATATCTTTCATTTGCTAACTATCCCTATCAGTAGTTAGTACCTTCCATAGTTTGAATCTTTTATTTAGCTGGCAGTAGTGGCGCTTGCTGTATTGCAGTAGTGGGAGTAACCAAGATTTTTGTGAGGTAAATGATTTGTGAAAAGTACAGGTTAATGTTAGTCAGGGCCATTCTCTTGTAGAGATTATTGAAAGTCAGATTGCGTTGCGCTAAAAATATTGTGCGTCAGGTTAAGCACAGTAGTGTACTATTTTTCAAAGGGGACGTTTCAATAAGTCAAATTTTCTCTTGTTGTCACTTCTTCTTCTTCTTCTTCTTCTGATGAGTTTGCAAACTTAACAATTAATATCATTTTTTCATTATTACTTGTATCAGGAATACAATTAAGTAGGACTGAAAATATTTCTTTATTTTACAAAATTAACCATGCTATTTCTTTTACTTTGTTGGCAGCAAATTTACAAGTTCATTTTGAACGTTTTCTCCAAGATAATCGTTATGAATGTCTTGTTCCTGAAAAACAGGACTAAATTCTACTACTATTTCAATCAAACCAAGGAAGTTACCATTATTAACATGGCAGAGCTTGTTGCTGGTTTCTCTTAATATATGATACTACGCTGAGCTAGGTACGTGATAGCGAGTGTAATTTTCTATTTAACCTGACCCCAATGCCTCTCCAATCTTTTTAGTAGTTCAAGGTCCATTCGATCAATACCACCTTTTTTGTTTCAACTGTACCTCATATTCTATCCATTTTTTGTACACTCTATGTGGTTTGATTCTACATGCTCTTGAAGCCGATATCATAAATGAAGAAAACCACAGAGTCCATCGCTCGTCAGCTGACTTGAAGAAGATCGAAAAAGCTTACCACAATAACAAAAACTTTGTCGGTAGATTCCGAATAGCAAGCCATTTTCGATCCCATTTGTCTCAGTTGGATAACATTCTTATTTAAAAAATGAGTTGAAAAATTATTTCTAATTTGCAGGGTTACCGAAATTTTAGTGTAGTAAATTGGCCGCTTGCTACCAACGCTCCAAGGAGAAGAGTTAAGAGTTCCCTTTTTTTCCTTTTTCCCTTTATGTAATCAGGATGAGATATCAAGCATTACTGCTGTTTTTCGAAAGTGTTGAAGTCGATAGAAAGTCGTGAAACACTTTCTTTGCGTTGTTAAACACTACGGAAAAAATTAAGACGAGGGGTTATTACTGGATGTATGGTTTAACCTGAGACAACCAACTATTAGGAGAAATTCGGATCGTATGAAAAAAAAATGTTCCAGATGAAAAGTTATATTTTCGAAGGAGACGTCTGTCTGTGCAAATTCAATGAATCCCTGTTAGGGGTAAAATTTCAGTTTTCTAATGGAATGTCCATTTTTACAGCAGATTGGGATCTGTGCCACAAAATACCAAAACACTTTTCCCATTCGTGGTTGATGGCTTTGTAATCGAAACAATTAAATTTTTCCGGGATCTGCAGTTAGGAACAGACTCACTGAACTTTACATTGCATTTTCGATGGGGATGTAAATCTTATTCCAGTATTTTTTTTTACTTCCGCCTATGATTACAAAATTGCTTGATGCTTAGAATATCGGCTTCGGTCAATGATGACCATCTTGAGACCTGCAGCAAATCATCTGGAACCAAAACAGGAAGTGGACAGCAGACGTCTTAAAACAAATTGATCACAATGAAGAATATTACTTCCATACATGTGGAAAACATGAGCTTAAAATACGACGAGACATACCTATTGTAAGACGTGTCCGAACATAATGGAGGCATAGTGACATCGTCGTAAGAAACATACAGGCTGTCATCGTTATAAACATTTTAAGTATGTGTAATCTAGGACACAGTGCAGTCAGATTCTTACTGTTCATAACAAACTGCGAAACAGTAGCCACAGCACGTGTTTGTGTCGTAAGCTCATTACATCTCGCTAATGCAAATCCACACATATTTGTGAATAATAAAACTGTGCAGAATGCACTAAATATAGGAAGCACTGAGAACAAAATGCTTATTCTCCACGGGACGCGAAAATGTTGTGCTCTCAACTTGGTACTTAAGCTTGAAATTTATAAGCCCGAAACCTAATAGTAAAATTACTCAATATGCGGAATGAGTTTGTACACAGTGCCTACTTTGTTCTGCTTGACAGCGTTTTCCTTTAATCCGGCGATGCCGCTCTTATGCGTATCTTGTCTAGTCGTTACCTACTATAGAGTGCATTATACATTCGCTTTATTTTCTTATGTTAATCATATTACTCTCTTGTTTGATTGTCCCTTCTCTGTTCCCATAATATATTTCATCAACCGTCTAATCCTGTTAATTGACTGCTACAATGTTTTAATATCCTTTTCATGTAACGTCGAGTGACGGGGTACGACAGGCTCTGGCGCTTATGTTCCTATGCAGTATTTTGTCAGCCAAGCCAAAATAAGGCTCTGATTACTTACTGTAGTCTGTTGTTTTATCGGTTTGGCTTCTTTCATCCATTTGGCGTCTTTCCCTAGTTATTTTATAAGTTTTATATTATCGTGTTACATCATTCAGCTTCTTATTGTGTATGTTAGTATTCTCTTGTAAAATGACGACAAAAACGTGTCAATGTTTAGTATTTCACAAGTTTTTATTACATTTTATGACTGTACTAATTTATATTGTTTGTAAGCTTAGTATAGACTTCACCTTCTACATTCTTCATTTTAATGCATTCTGGACAGTTTTGTATTGACGAATATGTGTAGACTTCCAGTAAGGACCTCTAACGAGTTTGTGACACAAAGATGTTTTGTGGCTACTGTACCGCAGTTTGTTAAGAACAGTAGCGCTGTTAACAGAATGACTCTGCTAGCACTGTGTCCACTTTCGCACATATTTAAATATGTGGGGAGATGCTAGGCTAGTTTTGTGTTTATTTTTTCACAATGCTACTATGGTTTCTCGTTTTAGGACATATGCCTCTTCATGTTTTAAACACATGTTTCCTATGTGTATGGAAATAATAGTTTTCGTAAGTCCTTTTTAATTCTTTTAAGAGCTATAATATCCGTTTCTTGTACTTGGATTTGAAATGTTAGGCTGCAGAGCAGAAGAAGGTCATCGCTGACCAAAACCGGTAGGCTAATAACAATTTGGTGATCATAGACAGAAGTAAAAATACTATTCTAAACTTTCTGGATCGTTGTTCTGTTCGCAACTATGCCGCAGCCTGTGATAAACTTATTTGTTTTAAACAGCTGTGAAATGAGGTTGGGAGCTGGTGTTGGGTAGCTGAAAACTGGGCTATAAATTTACCAACAAATTTAATAAAAAATAACAACAAAAGACCCAATAAATCTCAGAAACTACCATCAGAGTTTAATCTGTTAGCGACATTCTTCTTTTGAAGCAAAGAAACCTATGGAGGCTTTACAAAGCCTCTAAAAACACACTTAATAAAAATTTAAAAAGGTAATATTAAGAAATATTTTCTGAAACCTTGACATTAAATCTAGTCCTTAAAACAGATGTTTAATAAAGCTAACAGTGTTGCGTTTAACAGTACATTCGAAATTTAAGCTTCAGAAACCTACAGAAATGATTAACAGGCAATTAACATCCGACATCCACTGCCAAGTAAAGCAGATCACATGTAATTAGAATAAACAATCAATCCAGTTAGATAGGGTGACGACAATTTACAAAAAATACAGTCAGTTGGTTCTGCAGAAAAGGTGTCCATGTAGAGCCAAAACAACACTCAACCTGATCGAAAGCTGAGTTTTTGGGCTCTCGCTTTAGCACGTTTAACACAGAGAGAAACCACTTTAGGGTTAAATTGTTATTTTGCTCAAGAGCCTTCTAGCGGAACTCATAGTAGCAACCATGTGAGTACTCAAGATATTTTCTAACATATAAATTACTAGTTAAGAAGTTTAGAAAAAATTAGACCACCAAAAGAAGCTAAAGAAAATTTGGAAAAAGCGAGTCGTGCGCTGAAATCACGTACTGCTTAATTTAGATAACGCTCGTTAGCGCGGCCATTCTAAGTCAAAGGATTTCCACGTGGCCAGTTTAATAGTAAAAAATACACAGTAAAATGACTTAAATGAGATCACTTCAAAGGTTCACAAAAACTGCCTTACGGACCACTAAGGATAAGCAGGATGGCAAGTAAGAGAATAGCGTCCTCACGCGTCAACTACAGCGGTTAAGACTGTAATTGAATGTTCACCATAATTCCTAGAAAGCAGGAATGTAATGCAGTAATCATCCAGTCAATGGCGGCAATCATCTGAGCATATCCTCTCGTCGACCTCGTGTTCAATTCTTTGGAATTGGCTGCCGGAAAACCAACCCGGCACCACAGAGGACAAAGGCTTCTTCGGAATAATCCCAATCAGAATAAAAGTAGGTGTCCAAGTAACATACATGAGCCGTGTCACGGTTCAGCATTCTTGATTTACCCGCGAGATTATTTCACTTGTTTTCGCCGCGGCGATAGGGGGCGTGGTAGCTGAGCGCTGCTGGCGCAGGTGCGCGAAGCAACAGTTTTGGTGGAGACGGCTCGGTCGGTATACGGCGACAGGGCGGAAGCGGCGGGGAGTCAACTGGTGCCTGCCCATTAGGACTGCGATGAGTGTGGCTGTTTGCGAGCATGTAGGGAGGACGGAATGCTCGCTTGCTTAGCGTGGTTCTCCGTGACCAGCTATTGTTTGTTGGCCCTAGCATTCCAGTCTAACAGGAAACTGAATTGGTGTGGTTCTCGTCACCTGACTAAGGCCGAAATTTTTATATACTTTTATTACATTTCAGAATCATTACTTTATTATGGGGTTGGTACTTGTAGCCAACATTTTGTGATTTGCAATGCTTCAGAGAATATCATCATGTGCCAGGTGTCTACTGTGAATAATTCTTAATTTGTGCCAGCCGGAGTGGCAGTGCGGTTCTAGGCGCTACAGTCTGGAACCGCGAGACCGCTACGGTCGCAGGTTCGAATCCTGCCTGGGGCATGGATGTGTGTGGTGTCCTTCGGTTAGTTAGGTTTAAGTAGTTCTAAGTTCTAGGGGACTGATGACCTCAGAAGTTGAGTCCCATAGTGCTCAGAGCCATTTGAATCATTTTTTTCTTAATTTGTTTCATAGTGTATGGCACGGTATCCACTATCATAGACCATTTTATGAAAGTTCTTTCCAAATTATTATTACATTAGACTTTGTTAAAATTGGTGCGTTTAAGTTACAAATTTCCAAATTCTACTAATATTGCTTGGGATAAACCCATCTATTTCTTGATATTTGTGTATTAAGTTGTGTTTCTTCTCGAGACTGACTGAATTGATTTTGGAACACGTGTGGTTGGGGGGGGGGGAGGAGTATTTAAATTTGCTAGATAGCAAAAAAATGGTTCAAATGGCTCTGAGCACTATGGGACTTAGCTTCTGAGGTCATCAGTCCCCTAGAACTTAGAACTACTTAAACCTAACTAACCTAAGGACATCACAAACATCCATGCCCGAGACAGGATTCGAACCTGCGACCGTAGCGGTCGCGCGGTTCCAGACTGTAGCGCTTAGAACCGCTCGGCCACTCCGGCCGGCTGCCGCTAGATAACACAACCGTCGTGAAATTGAATACTTAACAGTGTTTACTCATGTCACCAGTCGTTGATGTTATTTCTCTCTTGTAGCTTACTTAACTGATATAAAATAATTTAGAAATTTTGTGTATTTGTCACGAGAAGTGAACTGATGTCACATGACATTGACATTGGTGTAGGGTTTACGTAAGCTTAAACTGACTATCATTGCACATCTTTTTCTTTCTTTTTTTTTTTTTTTTTAGCAGGCAGTAGGGATTTTGTTGCACTCTTGCCAAATTGGATTTTTTTAAGGTTTGATTTACATGTTGTACAAATCAAAAGTACAATATTTTTCTGGTGTAATTGTTAATATTTGTACATGTTGCACTATTGTACGATATAATACACCTTTTACTAACAGTACCTTTATGTAATGTTTCAGAGTGGGGCTGCATGTTCTTCTAGAGAACGTTTCTTTTTTTATTTTTTGAAAAAAAAATTTATTGCTAAAATTTCCTTTTAAACTGTTAATTGTATTAACTTGGATGTATAACAGATTATTGTTCAATAATAAATATGTGTCAACAAGGCTTGGACCAAATAAATGTGCCTACACCTTCCCCATCCTGGCTCTGCTACCGTCTGTACATCACAATACCGAAATAACTTACACCTCGGGCAATCTCCACTGATCGGGCCGACACAGGACCTGACGTATCCATGTCTGATTAATACTGCAAAAGCAACAGCGTGCCGAGGATCTTATCTGCAACAACTAGGCGGCACTTACTACCCGCCGTCACCAGACAAACAGCTTGACATCCGATAAAGAGATGGTAATCGCCCCCGCAGTCGCGTTTACATCGACGTAATCGTCACTCCACTTCCCTCTGGCGGCGGAACATCGTTCTGACTCAACCACCGCCAGTGATTCCACCGACCAGGGGGATCAGTCGATACTGAATCGCTTCACTATGTATCCGCACGTCACAAGTTCATATTACTCTTAGAAATTTAATTTAGTTTTGAAAATTTAATTCCACATTAAAACTTTTACATTTAAACGTTAAAAAGTCTGGCATATAAGATTCTATAAGCGTAACAATTTTTTATATTCCCTTCCTAATTGATGTCGGTGATTCTACAATCTATGTGCTTCATTTCGGTTAGTCCGTTCGAATCTCACCATAATTGTGACTGAGTTCGGTATGTTCTTCCGTTGAATATATAAACTATTTATAAGACAGAATCAGCAGAATTATAATACTATTTGTGGACGATCCTATTGTGTACAGGAAAGTACCGTCGTAGGATAACTGTAAGGCGGCAACTGTAAGGCGGCAACCGTAAGGCGGCAAATCTTTGGACAGATTGTCTTTGACTATTCAGATCATGCAGACATATGCTACTGGAGCACTTCTGTCTCATGACGAAGGCGCTGTTATCAATGCGATGCTTAAGAAACAGGGTTAACAGTGGTTGGCACCTGTCTATTAAGCAGAAAATCCCAGGTTCGAACCACAGTGCAACGCACATTTTCACTCGCCGCCGCTGATTCCGCGCAATGCCATGATGCAGTAAACGACAGTGACATAAAATATTCAGTTACATATTATTATATAATTTATAATACAATAATTTATTTTAAGCTTAAAACATAAGTACCCTCCCTTTCTTTTCCTCTCTTCTCCTGTGCACCTTGAATTTACATATAATTTTCCACTTTAAATTCTCGTCAACTGGAATTCTAATAATTTTGAAGTTTCCATCCTATTTATTATTTCCTCAACATGTGCTACACTTACCATTATTATAATACCTCTATATGTGCAGAGTTTAATATGTTGGGTCTTTTTAAAAATGAGAATGAGATCACTCACGTAAGACCAGTCAATAACACTTTTAAGAGCTTTGTTTACCATTCATTCTGTTTCTATATTAATGCTTGGATTGATTACAGTACTAATGTAATCTGCGAAAAGAATTAAGTCTGCTTGTTGTCTATCACACAGCAGATCGTTTACATATTTTACGAACAGTAGTGGACATAAGATTGAACCTTGGGAAAACCCATACTTAATGCGTCCCCAGTCAGAATTATGTCCCCAGAATATATTGCTTGAATTACTAAGTACAGATTTCTGTCTTCTTTTTCTTAGATATGACATTATCCAATGTTCGGATGTACGACCAACCCCATAAAATGTTAATCTATCTAGAAGAATACTGTGACTAATGCAGGCAAATGCCTTAGAGAGGTTGCAGAAAATACCAGCCGGTGCTATTTTATTGCTTAATGCTTGTAAAATCTGATGAGTGAACATGTAACTGGCGTTCTTAGTAGAGCAACCCTTCTGAAACCCAATCTCTGATATGCTAAAGATGCTATTGTTGCCAAGGTTAGATATTATTCTAGAATACATCACCTTCTTAAAAAGTTTGGAGAATGATGACAGCAGTGAAACAGGTCAATAATTATTGACATATTTCTTACCACTTTTCTTAAAAAAGGTGCTTAACAACGGCATATTTCAGTCTCTCCGCAAAAATGCCGTAAGTTAGTGATGCATTACACATTTCCGTATGACTTGGCTTATTACATGGGAACAGATTTTTAGTACTCTATTGCAAACACCATCAAAATAAGATGAGAGTATGTGTAATTTTCTTTATGTCAGAAGGAGAAGTAGGTGAAATATTCATATGACTGAATTTTATGAAAGTTAAATTTGCAACATACTGCTGAGATCTTACTCTTGAATTGTTTGTCTCTATGCTTTCTACTAAATTTAAGAAATGATCATTAAATGCATCTGCTTCCTGTGATTCATGATTCATGGCCCTTCCGGTCAGTTCAATAGTGCTGTCCTGTTGGTTCTTTGATTTTTTAATAACGTTTCTTTGTAATTTATAGTATGTTTTGTAGTGTGCAGCTACATCAGGATCCCTACTTGGTATTGCCAAAAAATACATTTCCCTTTCCTTTCACAAGACACTTTAATCCCTCTAGTGATCCACAGTTTTACACATGGCTGTTTAGTGTCCTTTCTGACTAGATTATGCAGAAAACTAATTTCAATTAATGATATGAATTTATCGTGGAACAGATTAAATTTTCTGTTAGTATTTGGTTCATTATAAGCTACATCACGTCATCTCATGTAAACTATCCTTAAAAACATTTGTCCTGGAATAATTAGTTATTCTAATTGATTTCCACTAAGGAGTATCAATACTGTAAGGCGCTATGTTATTTACCGTAACTAAATGGGAATCATGATCAGAGAGAGCTTTTGTTACAGGTTAAACAATTGGTTCAAATCATTGCATGCTCCGCTGCAGAGTGAAAAATATCATTCTCGACTTGTTTTCTTACTTTTAAATTCATCAAAGAAAACTTTATCTTTTAGGATCCTACTGTCTTTATCCATCTGTATCGGAAAGTTAACTACTGAGACCAAATTTTAGGATCCGTATAAGGTTTTCATCTAATTTTTCCTGTCAGAATCCTTTAACAAATTCCGCATTGAAATCACTACAGACTATTAATTTCTTGCTGCTGTCTGATAGATAGCACAGTATTGAAAACATATTCGTCATAAATTAGCCGCGGGGAGTGGCCGCGCGGTTTGAGGCGCCATGTAACGGACTGCTGGGCCCCTCCCTCCGGAGGTTCGAGTCCTCCTTCGGGCATGGGTGTATGTGTCCTTCTTGGTATGAGTTAGTTTAAGTTAGTTTAAGTAGGGTGTAAGACTAGGGATCGATGACCTTAGCAGTTTGGTTCCTTAGGAATTCACACACATTTGAAAATTTTGAACCTCATAAACAGTGCAAAATGTCCCAGTGGGAATCTGCATACAGTCACAATAAAAAATGAACTATTTTTCAGCATTGACAAACACACACTTCTGGGAGTTGATCACTACAAAATCTATTAGCCTCAATGTTTTGGAACTTGCGTTCTGTCTTAATGTATGTAAGGACTCCTCCTATTCCTATGTCATTTCTGCTTGAGTAAGCCGCAATAGCGTATTGTTTTATATTGCAAATTGTTTAACCCTGTGGTTATGTGGTGCTCAGTGAGGCACACGATATTTTCTGAGCTTTCCAAAATTTTCCAAATAGGCAAGAAGCTCTTGTACCTTACTATTCAATCCTCTAACATTTTGATGACATCAGCTAACCTTACTTTTCTGTTCATTATTAAGCATTTTGTGGAGATCTTCCGTTATTTTCACTTCTTTCAAAACAGGGTACCAGAATCCTGATTCTAATCTAGAAAAGGTACCCCTTGGCAGCAGTAACTACAGCGATTTTGCTATGTGTGATGACGGCCGTCCGTATATTATCTGCAAGAAGCTCAACCAACCTACTGTTCCCTCTCCTACTCACTTGTAGGCCATGTCTATTACATCCTCATGTCTCAATTGTAGCAACAGGCACTGCCTCAGTATGAGATTTAGTTTCAGTAAACAGCAGCCTGCTATACTTAATGTTCACACAGCCCACAGCAGTATCTACCCACGTCTGGTTATAGCTGGAGGACCTCCAAAAAACGAAAATTTGTGCGTGTACTTGCTACTCCTATTTCATCCAGGTCATCCCTAATGCAGTAATTACTGATCTTAGCCAGCCTGTTCCTCCTTGCCAAAATCTTCCACAAATGTCCTAGGTCCTCTGTCAAGTGGCTACAGCTAGCACTTGGCACCACAATACTCGTGACCTGCTGCCCTGTCCCTAATCTGTCCTCTTCCAACTGGCCTACACTCCTGCCATGAGTACTAGCCAGCCTCAAAACTCTTTTCTTCCTACCCTGTTTAGGTGCCGAACTACATTTAGTTTCTTCGCTAACCGAGCGAGGTGGCGCAGTGGTTAGCACACTGCACTCGCATTCGGGAGGACGAGGGTTCAATCCCGTCTCCAGCCATCCTGATTTAGGTTTTCCGTGATTTCCCTAAATCGTTTCAGGCAAATGCCGGGATGGTTCCTTTGAAAGGGCACGGCCGATTTCCTTCCCCATCCTTCCCTAACCCGAGCTTGCGCTCCGTCTCTAATGACCTCGTTGTCGACGAGACGTTAAAACAACACTAACCTAACCTATTCTTCGCTAGATCTTTATGCCCCTTTAAGCTATCTAGTTCATCCTGGAGGGCATAAATCTTTGCCTTCTGCTCAGTGAGTCTCTTCTCTTTTTGGGAGACACCAACGATGGGCCTCATTGACTTCCCCACTACTGTCACCCCAGTGAAATTGCAACCTCATGCCTCTTTGACTGTGCTCCGGCAATATCTACACTTATAACGCATTGCAACACAGATTACACCCTTGAAAATAGAATTACATCACTTAAAACACTTTACGATTCGCGAATATTCGTTAATTCTGAGCAACAAGAGTTAGGCCTGCAGGTTAGGGTGGTAGTGGTGGTTAGTGTTTAACGTCCCGTCGACAACGAGGTCATTAGAGACGGAGCGCAAGCTCAGGTTAGGGAAGGAAATCGGCCGTGCCCTTTCAAAGGAACAATCCCGGCATTTGCCTGAAACGATTTAGGGAAATCACGGAAAACCTAAATCAGGATGGCCGGACACGGGATTGAGCCGTCGTCCTCCCGAATGCGAGTCCAGTGTGCTAACCACTGCGCCACCTCGCTCGGTGCAGGTTAGGGCTTCAGGTGTATGATATGAAGTAAAAAGTTATTTATTTCCGCATACAAAAAAATTTAGCACTCATTCAACTGGTAGAATGTTTTGCAGGAACAGGAATTTCAGCCCTGCCTGGCAGACTTGGTTGCTGATTGAACGCAGAAGGGGGCACGCTGGTGGCCATAGTCTAAACAGCTGAGCAGAGGCGCAACCCGCTCCCTCCCCCACTTGCAGAGAACATTTTTCAGCAGGCCGCAATACATTGCCCCAGAGGTTTGCGAGGAGAGTGCATTCTTTAGATTCTGTAGACATCGACCCGATGTTTTCGGTGGTCCTTCTAGCGTATCTGTAAGGGTCGTGAAAATATTTCTCATCTATGGTTGCAATGGGCCAGCGTGGCAGGACGTCCGACGTGCAGTCGCCCGGATAGCCATTGCGTTTTTTAGGAATCGCATGGGCAACCACGCCAAGTGGTTTCCCACGCGAGCCGAGAAATGATGCCTTGACTGGATATCCGATGGTGACATCAGAAGACCTACCGGAGGGTATCTGTTCTCTGTCATAGATATCGGTAGGATGTGCGGAAAGTAATTTGCCCGTCTTCTGGCGAGAGGCTGTACCGATCGAGAAAAATTATACTTGGCATAAAGAAGCAGTGCCTCATTTCGATAGATAGTCTTAACATATGTTTTAATGCCGTGTTTTAACAATAAATGTTTACAAAAACACCTGCACAGAAAATCATAACAAATATGAACTGATGGTCACTAAACTTTACAATATTAGTAATGGAGAAAAAAGTGCCTTGCTGCTATTGTTCTTTTGATTAAAGAAAGAAACATCGATCATTAACTCAAATCTAAAAAACACCTAAAATAATCATTTTTTGGTTGTGAAGCCGTTGCTGCTGTGTATGTCAGTGTCCTGTTGGTTTTCCAAAAAAACCTCATGCACCCCAGTGGTCTAAGCCGGAACAGAGCGGACGCTCATACTTGAAGCGCTCTCACACCATGCAACACTTATTTCTAACTATTCTATCCATTACCAAGTTTAGTTACCTCTAACCCTTTCTACTTTACGAGAGTCTGGGCTTTGATACTTCTCCTGATGCTAACTTACTGGACGGTTACAATGACGCGGATGCCTGGTGCATAATCTGCGTCGAACACCGCTCATCGCCATGTGTGCACTCCTCTCTGTGCTGTCAGTTTAGGTCAGATGTCGGTATGTATTCACCTTTCCCTCTGTAACTGGCCAGAAACTCACAAAAATTGACATACAGATATCATCAACTAACAGTTGCTGCAATAACACAAAAGTACGAGGACTTACTAATAATTATTTAGTGCAGGACGATTAGCATCTCAGCATCTTCCGTTTTCATATGGTCCCATTCACCATTTCCTTCCTACCCATCTAAGAACGTACTACCGTGACTCGCACTCCACGTGCTTACGCTACGTAATACAAAACTTTGCATATGATGCACCTCTGATGCTGTCGATCCACAATCCAAGCACCCAAAACGAACACCATTGCACTACAGGCGATCATCCGTAAGCGACAAACACAGAGGAAAAGTTATCACCAGCGAAAAATATCGCAGGAAAGGTGGTTATCTATAAGTGTAACCACACTCGAAAATCACCAACGAGTACACACCGCTCCGCTGGCAATAACACTAATCGCACCACAGCGAGAAAAATAACCATACTCGAACGTCAACAAGGCTGTGGCGTGGACAACCCCCGTCTATTTCCCAAGATACCGCAACCTGTATCGGTGGCATGATCCAATTCACTCCAAGATCCAGTGTCGGATAACAAGTCAACTGCTGTGGCATCTCTCTGATTGTTGGAACAGACAGTGCATACACCATACTGGCAATGCACACAAAATCAGCCGAAGAATCCAAACCAGTACTACATTCCAAGATGAATTCTGAGAAGAATTGTGTCTCGAAGATTTGTACCATTATGTCTGAACCAAAAAATGCAATTTTCACATTCTTCCATACCTTTGCTGTGGCGTGACAACCTACTAATATTCAAGGGTTGAACCAACCAATTTTGTCATAAACTCGAGATGTTTCCGCCAAAAAATCGGCACATCCCTATCCGCGAAATAAATTTCTGTTAGTGAAACATGAGAGGATACCGGTACGTCAAAAATTTGCGATCTATTCAAAGTGAAATTGTGGAACAGGAAACTACGAATGACAATCTCATTGGTCAGATGTCACGAAGATCTTATTCACTAATTACAATAACAAATCATCCAAAAAGTGAAAGTGCGAACAAATAAAGAACAATACACTAAATGACTACATAAATTAATCGGCAACAAAATAATTCGTAACACCAACTTGATGACATATGGAGCCCCGCAGCAGCCGTCTGTTAGATCCTACGCGGACTTCTGCTGTGGTTTCTGTTTGAGGGGTTCGGCGGCCTGATTTCCACTATATTGTTCTGGTGATCACGTTGCGGACTTCACCTACCATTCCCTCCATTATTACTTGTTTGCCCTGAGTTCCAGACCGCCTGCAAGAAGCGTTTAGAATTTTGCATTTCCTTCCCGTTGCTAGTTCCGTTTTCGTGAAAGGTACCGCCATACGTCCCCAGTCTGCTTCTACAGGGTGTTTCAAAAATGACCGGTATATTTGAAACGGCAATAAAAAGTAAACGAGCAGCGATAGACATACACCGTTTCTTGCAATATGCTTGGGACAACAGTACATTTTCAGGCAGACAAACTTTCGAAATTACAGTAGTTACAATTTTCAACAACAGATGGCGCTGCGGTCTGGGAAACTCTATAGTACGATATTTTCCACATATCCACCATGCGTAGCAATAATATGGCGTAGTCTCTGTGTGGTGTCACCGCCAGACACCACACTTGCTAGGTGGTAACTTAAATCGGCCGCGGTCCATTAGTACATGTCGGACCCGCGTGTCGCCACTGTCGGGATCGCAGACCGAGCGCCACCACAAGGCAGGTCTCGAGAGACGTACTAGCACTCGCCCAGTTGTACGACGACATTGCTAGCGACTACACTGATCGAAGCCTTTCTCTCATTTGCCGAGAGACAATTAGAATAGCCTTCAGCTAAGTTAATGGCTACGACCTAGCAAGGCGCCAGTAACCATTTGTAACGTTGCATGTACCTCAAGATAGAGTCTCGCTTGTATCATCCAGAATGCTGTATACCAAAGGACAATATAAAAGTTAAGTGTTCTAGTAGCTACGTTCTTTTCTTTATCACATTCATTACGAATCCTGTTCCAGACTTAACGCCAGACGGCGTGAGTTGACGCGTGCCCTTTCGGCTACTTCACTGTGGACTGGCTGCCTTGTCAGTCCACTACACTCTGAATGAAATTACCCGAAACCTTTGACAACGTGTCTGGCGGATTGGCTTCACATGCAGATAAGATGTACTGCTTCAGCTGTTCAATTGTTTCTGGATTCTGGCGGTACACCTGGTCTTTCAAGTGTCCCCACAGAAAGAAGTCACAGGGGTTCATGTCTGGCGAATAGGGAGGCCAATCCACGCCGCCTCCTGTATGTTTCGGATAGCCCAAAGCAATCACACGATCATCGAAATATTCATTCAGGAAATTAAAGACGTCGGCCGTGCGATGTGGCCGGGCACCATCTTGCATAAACCACGAGGTGTTCGCAGTGTCGTCCAAGGCAGTTTGTACCGCCACAAATTCACGAAGAATGTCCAGATAGCGTGATGCAGTAATCGTTTCGGATCTGAAAAATGGGCCAATGATTCCTTTGGAAGAAATGGCGGCCCAGACCAGTACTTTTTGAGGATGCAGGGACGATGGGACTGCAACATGGGGCTTTTCGGTTCCCCATATGCGCCAGTTCTGTTTATTGACGAAGCCGTCCAGGTAAAAATAAGCTTCGTCAGTAAACCAAATGCTGCCCACATGCATATCGCCGTCATCAATCCTGTGCACTATATCGTTAGCGAATGTCTCTCGTGCAGCAATGGTAGCGGCGCTGAGGGGTTGCCGCGTTTATGGATAGAGGTGTAAACTCTGGCGCATGAGACGATACGTGGACGTTGGCGTCATTTGGACCGCAGCTGCAACACGGCGAACGGAAACCCGCTGCACTAGCTGCGCGTTGCCCTCTGTGGTTGCCGTACGCGGTCGCCCTACCTTTCCAGCACGTTCATCCGTCACGTTCCCAGTCCGTTGAAATTTTTCAAACAGATCCTTTATTGCATCGCTTTTCGGTCCTTTGGTTACATTAAACCTCCGTTGAAAACTTCGTCTTGTTGCAACAACACTGTGTTCTAGGCGGTGGAATTCCAACATCTGAAAAATCCTCTGTTCTAAGGAATAAACCATGTTGTCTACAGCACACGTGCACGTTGTGAGCAGCACACGCTTACAGCAGAAAGACGACGTACAGAATGGCGCACCCACAGACTGCGTTGTCTTCTATATCTTTCACATCACTTGCAGCGCCATCTGTTGTTGAAAATTGTAACTACTGTAATTTCGAAAGTTTGTCCGCCTGAAAATGTACTGTTGTCCCAAGCATATTGCAACAAACGGTGTATTTCTATCGCTGCTCGTTTAGGTTTTATTGCCATTTCAAATATACCGGTCATTTTTGAAACACCCTGTATCATTCCACATAGGCTCGTTATTCTAACTCACGTTGAGAGCTCTTGAATGACTGTTGTGTAATTACATATTCCAAGGAACCGTTCCTGGTACCCCAATGGCAGTTTCATGTAGCAGTGTCGCAGCATCTCCTTGTCAATATACGGCTTAAGACTGGTCCAGGTACCGGTTCATGTCGTCAAGCGTCTCGAAAAACGTTACCAGACTGCGGCACCCCGATGCTTCGTAATCGTTCCCTGACATCATCTTCTGTTTAATCCTCTTCTAGGTGTCCTGTAACCAGTAGGTATTTAGGAAGGCCCCTCTGAATTCGCCGTAACTGCTACAGTTTGCTTCAGTGGTAGACATCTGGCCTGATATTGAACCTTCCAGGTATCCACAAACAAATTCCTGTTTGTATGCTACTGAGCATGACTTCGGGTAGTGTCCTGTCATACCGAGCACTCCATGACTTGGGGTGTAATAAATTCTGGTTCTCTTTGTAAACCTGAAAACTTTAATTCAGAGAAAATTTTTTAAGTCAAAATATTCGTTATTTTGCGCCCCTGGACTTTCTGTAAATTCTGTCTCGCGTTTGCCCGAGATTTCATGAATCCTGTTGTATCCTCGTCTCGTGTCGTCAGAGTCGTGTAGCAGTGTTTCCGCACGGCTGAGACGCGCTCACTTGTGATCCGCCTGAGTACTTCGTGTGCTACGCGCCACTGACTGCACGCGCTCGGCCGAGCGACGTACTCCGTTCTTGAGCCCTGGCTGTGGCTTCATGTTGAGCATCGCTGTTTTATCTTTGACATTTCTGGTTACCAACAAACTCACGGTGACGAGTTACTGCTTCTGGCTGAATTTCTACACAAGCAAGCTGTTGGCACATTTGTCTCTCATCTCATCCGCCAGCTCATTCTGCTGTGTAGTGAGATGTGTTTGCTCTTCTACGATTTCCAACATTTCTTCTTGTGTCTTTTCAGCTACTCTATGTCCCTGTTTCTTGAGAGCAGTAATAGCATTCTTGGTTGCGGTCACTTCGACCTTCACCAGCGCTCCCTAATCTCGCGCAATTTGGATATTTTTCCGCGCATCTCATGCTACTAATCTGACTGTCCTAGCCTCATGTCTGGAATCTACTGTTACTTCTCGCGCCTCAACTCACGTATTCCTAATGTCTCCAACCTCTGCTTTTACATCCTTAACGGATTTAAGTTTTCGACAAACTCATTTGCCTTCATCCGAATTTCCTTAATTTCTTTCATAACTTCGTCCTATCTCTTTTCCTCCTTGTCTGGTCACTTCTGAATTTCCCTAATCTCATTGATCAGGATCTTTTGTCTTTGGTGTCCTTCCTGTCGTTCGTTTACTTCTAGCTGTGCACTTCCAGTAACGTACCCAGGTTTGAACGCTCGCGACTCAACTGCTCTATGGCTCACGAAATCAGACGGTTACTTTTCCTGAGTCTACCTCTTTCCGTATTTGCCGTATTTGGAGAACCTACGTGACCTGCCGCCTCTACGTCGTTTTCACTTTCATTTTCTGAGTAAATTGAACCCTTATCACCGGAGTACTCTGCAGTTGACATTTGTGCCCCGTTTGTAGAGTGATTTAAATGAATTTCTTCCGGCGTTCTATCTTCTTCTGCATCAACGACAGGCTCATGTTTTATTCTGAACGACAATAGTGAGCAGTCTTTCTCACTACACACGCGAGCTTTGCTTCTCGTAAGGATTCAAATCAGTTACTGCTTCAGCTAGCTTCCGAATCTAAAGCATCACGCGCTACAAATCTACCCTGACCTTTTCTGAAATAATGCACACATTTATGCCTAAGATCATCAAACAAAACATACTCGAAAATGTCGTGCACATCCCCATCTAGATCCAGCAAATTTACTCCGTAGAAGAGTGTACCACACTGTTAGCAAGAAACAATGTACAACCCATAGTACCAAAACCGAGTCTAAATTTTCTCAGTGCATCGTAGTATTAGTCCGCAGGTCGTGGTCTTGCAGCAACGCTCTCGTTTCCCGCGGACGGGGTCCTGGGTTCGCTTCCCGGTAGGGTCGGGGATTTTTCCTGCCTCGAGATGACTAGGTGCTGTTTTGTCGTCTATATCATCGTCATTCATGCATTACGGTCGGAGGAAGGCTATGGCAAACCACCTCCTCCAGGACCTTATTTAGTACAGCGGTGCGGGTCTCCCGCATCGTCCCTTACGCTCCTCGGAGTATGGAACCTCATCATCATCATAGTATCACTTTGAAAAAACGAAAAACACGCACCTGTTCCGCAAGATAAGTACCTCACAAAAGTGCCAAGAATCTAGATCCTGGCCAAGGGTCATCAAATTCAAGGGGTCACTAGTTTCAATCATAAATATATGGCCAAGTGACGAGAAATAAAAGTATGAATAAAAGTATGAATAAAAGTATTATCTTCTAAACAATCTTCAGATGTGAGCCACACCCTTAATTTTTATATGTGAAATTGTTGCCGGCCGCTGTGGCCGAGCGGTTCTAGTCGCTTCAGTCTGGAACCACGCGACTGCTACGCGACAGTCTGGAACCTTCCTCGGGCATGGATATGTGTGATATCCTTAGGTTAGTTAGGTTTACGTAGTTCTAAGTCCAGGGGACTGATGACCTCAGATGTTAAGTCCCATAGTGTATAGAGCCATTTGAACCAACCAAATTAGTGAATTTACTCATTGCTCTTTCGTTGCCTACTCTGTGGTCATTTTCAGAACTGAAATTAATCATGAAATTAACTAATTTAGTACGATTGCACTCTGAATTCCAGGTGCATCCATGCATCACCATAATAAATAAAAAAAACATGGAATGACTGGAGGATCATGAACAAGAACAGTTGCGTATTTAAGTTTATAAAAATAATCACAAGTTTTTATTAATCCTTTTGTAACTACAATCGAGCTGATAAATGTAAGAAAAAGTGCCAAACATAAATCAGCAAATGGATAGTACTTGATTCGTAAAGCATTCGGTGGGGTGAAAACTATACGAATTCTCCCCTGAATTAATCCCTTTTACAAAGCAATCAGGTTCCGTTGTCATGACTCCTCTGTGAGGCCGAATAGTATTCAAATAGTATCAACTACGACCAGGCACACCACAAACTATGGTTCACGGAGAAAGATAGCTGTGATTATCATTTAACAACCCTATGCCGGTCCAGTGACACTTCACTCTTTAACCTTGATTCAGGCAACACCAGAAAACGGCACGCTGTGGGGGAGGAGCGGAGAGTGGCAGCATTTGTAATGTTCCGACACATACTGACCCTACGACCAATCTTAGAAAATAGACTAAAGAAAGGCAAACCAACGTTTCTAGCATCTGTAGACTTAGAGGAAGCTTTTGACAATGTAGACTGGAATACTCTCTTTCAAATTCTGAAGGTGGCAGGGGTAAAACGCAGGGCCCGAAAGGCTATTTACAATTTGTACAGAAACCAGATGGCAGTTATAAGAGTCGAGGGGCATGAAAGGGAAGCAGTGGTTGGGAAAGGAGTGAGACAGGGTTGTAGCCTCTCCCCGATGTTATTCAATCTGTATATTGAGCAAGCAGTAAAGGAAACAAAAGAAAAATTCGGAGTAGGTATTAAAATTCATGGAGAAGAAGTAAAAACTTTGAGGTTCGCCGATGACATTGTAATTCTGTCAGAGACAGCAAAGGACTTGGAAGAGCAGTTGAACGGAATGGATGGTGTCTTGAAGGGAGGATATAAGATGAACATCAACAAAAGCAAAACGAGGATAATGGAATGTAGTGAAATTAAATCGGGTGATGCTGAGGGGATTAGATTAGGAAATGAGACACTTAAAGTAGTAAAGGAGTTTTGCTATTTAGGGAGTAAAATAACTGATGATGGTCGAAGTAGAGAGGATATAAAATGTAGACTGGCAATGGCAGGGAAAGCGTTTCTGAAGAAGAGAAATTTGTTAACATCGAGTATAGATTTAAGTGTCAGGAAGTCGTTTCTGAAAATATTTGTATGGAGTGTCGCCACGTATGGAAGTGAAACGTCGACGATAAATAGTTTAGACAAGAAGAGAATAGAAGGTTTTGAAATGTGGTGCTACAGAGGAATGCTGAAGATGAGATGGGTAGACCACATAATTAATGAGGAGGTATTGAATAGAATTGGAGAGAAGAGAAATTTGTGGCACAACTTGACTAGAAGAAGGGACCGGTTGGTAGGGCATATTCTGAGGTATCAAGGGATCACCAGTTTAGTATTGGAGGGTAGCGTGGAGGGTAAAAGTCGTAGATGGAGACCAAGAGATGAATATACTAAACAGATTCAGAAGGATGTAGGTTGCAGTAGGTACTGGGAGATGATGAAGCTTGCACAGGATAGAGTGGCATGGAGAGCTGCATCAAACCAGTCTCTGGACTGAAGACCACAACAACAACAATCCATAAAAACTTGCAAACTCCCGCGGATTAGAGCTCTGATTATTAGAACGTGGGAAATGTCCCTATCAGCCTTGAAATCCCTACAGATTTTAATGTGAGGTGAACCCGTTCGTTAGTCTGGCCAATCTATTTGACTCACAGGCACATCGGCGCATCAGGAGATGTCAAATGTCAGACGGCCGACTTAGGGGGAATAAGTTCACCCACGTTGCACACGATGTGTCCAAGATGATGTACAGGTCTAGTGTCGGTGCCGTTGGAAACTGCCACTGGCTCTTAGTCCACCACAAATTGCAGACCACAAGTCTCATCCACTAGGGAAACACTGAAGTTCTCCATCAGTGGTGGACCAAAATACGAATAACACAAAGGAGCACAATCACTTTCCATCAAGCACCGGTACGTAGCCGAATCATGATGAAAAACCCGCCTCCACGTTGTAGAAACCAATCGAACTATCCTCCACTCACAGAATCTTCCATCTTGACCGTTATGCTAGCCTGGTAGCCAATCCAAACACGGCACTGTGGTTCTGACGATGGGGCAGCAAGCCTCTGCTTTGCATATCCTGAGGGGAGCCAATCAGCGACTCAAAATCTCTCTCGTCTGAAAATAGAAAATTTCAGACTAGGGATGCGTCGTTCTCGCTTTAAGCACGGCAATGTTTCACCAAAAATCATCCACCTAGATATGACCACAGTCCCTCATTTAAGGAGAGATCTAATATTTCCAAGCCAACAATTTTCCAATTTCTGAAAGAAGGCTGTTAAGCTTCGCAGTTAGTTGTGCCTGTGAAATTGTGTTCTTGCCGCTCACTAAAAGAACCTGACGACCTCCTGGCATCAGGGGAGTTACTGTCTTGCCTCCACCAAACACGTGCACCAGCCCCTTTTTCCGTATCGTCCCAGCTTTTAACAAGAGAATGCTTGCAGTTTGACGACCGTCCCGCAGTTTGCACAGAACCTCAGATTACAGCACACTCTCTTAAGAGGTTTCCTCCAGCCGTTTTCTGCCAAATGGCCGCTTTTGTGATGGTCTGGCGCCTGGTCCAGGTAAAATGTACTGCTAGCTGGCGCTCTCCTGCTCGGACCCTAAGTGGGAAGAGTGGAGTGCCATGGCGCGAAGTCCTGTGGGGACAATTAACAGTGTCCTGCTTCCACGAATCACTCACACAGCTAGGTCGCTGGACACAATATATGTTGTCTGCAATCCATTTTTTCCGAGTTCTCCATCGCCTCCGCTATGGCCCCTCTGGTACAAGTTCTTTACAGGCTACACATGCAGTTATATGAACATTCTGCCCACTATTTCCTCATGTAGTAAAGTCATGAGCCACACATACCAAATGCAGTACTGCGGTGCGGTTAAAGTGAGTGGTGTACCATCTCTCACATTCCCTCTACAATGCCAGTGCACACATTAACAAAGTCAGGTGACAATACAGAACTAATAATTTCGTCTGTTTTAGTGGGAGGACGACATATGTTTAGCTATATTTAAGTCCTTCAGTAATTTTTCTGCAGTTTTCATGTGCACGCCGTTGATTTAGAGGTTTTGATGATGTTAGATCGGGTGAGAAGGTAGTGTGCCCTAAGCTGCATTACCAGATCATAAAGTTCGGATTCTCCATTTTCCTTTTTTTACAGTGCGAAACTGCGCTTTGTGTTTACCAGTGTTTTAGTAATCTTATAAGATTAATCACCCTGCAAGGTAATAATTTTACAGCGTATTACAAGTTATTCAGCATAATAATAACCGAATTGTTATAGGCGAATTTTCATCGTCATAATACAGTATTTACGTACAAAGTGGCTGCAAGATAATAAACTTTACCTTCATTAGCAACTGAAGCGAATGTTCCAGATGAACAGATAGATCATCCAGTCTTGGAGTTGATTATTACTGGCCTGAAGTCAGGAAATCGTACCTCCAGCGCGCTAGCCGTGAACCTTTACCGCTGCGCTATCATTACTTGCTCGGAATGAATATTATGTTACGGGTATACAAATCGTGCAATGAATTTCAAAATCGATTTAACCTGTCGCTAAAAAACCGGATAGCCAGGTACTCAGGGTAAGCGTCTCTCCAACATATTTGAAGCGCATCAAAATCCGTGATCTACAGTATGGAGGGTCCCCTAGTCAGTCTTTATTGGTCAACTGTTGCAGTTTCTCGTAAAATTGTAGGGAATAAATTTAGAGAACCTGTAGTCAAAGAATACTGCCTATTTTCCTGTCACTAACGTATAGCCCACTTGGGGGCCATGGGTAAAAGATACAAGAGATTAAGCTGCATGCAAACCACATAGAAAATCACTTTTCCATTTCTCAGTATTGGAATTGAAACGTTAAGAAATGTGATAGCATTTGCACGACATATCCTCCGCGGTGCACTGTACAGAGCCTGCGGCATGTTTATGATGACTACATTAAATTCCTACTCGCAAGCAAAATTTCAGTTTCTTTTTTCTACCTTTATACGCCATTCGAGTTATTACTACCATCCTGAGAGCCTGAAGCTGACATCCACTGACACAAAATCTTTGCCGTAAATAATGCAGGCCTAAATGCGAGACATCAACAACAACAACAGAGGTAAGGACATCCGATACCAGTATACAGCCAGGCGGTGCTTCACTGGCCGTCGTGCCGAGATGAGAATACCTCGTGATGTTGGGAAACAAGACAGCGGAATCCATCCTTTGAGAAGCAGTCCGTATTTGGTTACACGTTGCTTTTAGACGGCAGCACAAAGCGTGTTCCCGTCGACACAGACTGCAGCAGAGGTGGGCGTTGCGGGATACACATTTGCTGCAGCGCAGCTGAGCCCCTCTGTCGATAGTAGGCGAATTTCGCTATTGAACTGACGGACCAATCTGTTAGCTAAGTAATCGGATCTTCATCCGCTGGCGATTTTCCTAGATTGTAAGCTACGCAATTTAAGATGGTCGGTTTCAGAACGAAATACGTGAAAATGATAATAGCAGTTAACGGAAACCTTAACGAAAGAGTTGAGAAAGACTTTAAAACCCCAAATTTCTCTGCAGTAAAACAACCATTTCTGATCTATGGCAGTGAGACATCAGCTTTCAAAGAAAAGAAAAATATTCGAAAACTGAGGGTTTCTCAATATTGGGAGTATCCAGAACAGCTACGAAAACATTCAAATGAATCAGTTAGCAGACTGGATTGTGAGATTTTACTAACACAGGATTGATAATAAAAATGAGGTGGGAGGTAAATACAGTTAGGCAGACTGACTGCGCGTGAACCATTGAAGCTATTTTATGAATTCTAATACAAACGGAAGACTAATTGACTTTGACTTGCTTGGTTCCTATTATGTATGTGTAGATGGTTATGGTTCAGTGTCTTGGTGGTGGGTATGCAGAATAAATATGGATGGTGGAGGTAGCCACTCGTGAGATGTACACTGTGTACCACAGTCAAAAGATCACTTTTTGGAAAACTCGTACTTGTCTCGCAATGCAACGCAGAAGAATGAAATTCGGCTCAAAGGCGCGTGCAACCTTCCTCTGCACTGGTGGAAAAGCGTGGAGCCCTGCGGTAACACGCTCTGGCTCGGTGACACTCCATATAGCAAGTAGCCGACACATGTTAAAAGAGGCCAGAGCTCAGAAGTTCATGTCAGCTGTAACGTCACAATGGCAACAGACTGCAACACATTTTTTCCCAGTGCCACTGTGAAAGTGTCACAAGGTGTGATGGTTATCAACCCCATATTCGCACCCTCTTTTGACGCCTCTGTGAAAGAACTGCGACGTCCATTGTTGGAATCAGATGGATTTCTTATTGGTGGTCGAGGAAAACGTTACTGACACACGGTTGCTCACAATCAACTCGAGAAGCTCTCAGGAGGTTGCATAATGGGAGTAAATGAGACCACCCCTTAACTCGGGGCTTTCATTTATACACATAACGCAGTCGAAAACGACAGTTTGCAAAGCTATATGCGGCATGACATTTTTAACAATCCTTTGTTGACACTTTCGCATAGTTCGAAACTTCTCTAAGGACGTTATGGTGGCCGGCCACTGTGCTCGAGCGGTTCTCTACGGCCGCAGGTTCGAATCCTGCCTCGGTCATGGATGTGTGTGATGTCCTTAGCTTAGTTAGGTTTAAGTAGTTCTAAGTTATAGTGTACTGATGACCTCAGATGTTATGTCCCCTAGTGCTCAGAGCCATTTGAACCATTTTTGACGTTATGGTGGTGCAGACACATTAATCGTTATCTGACCCGTTCGCAGTATGTGCGAGGTCAGTTTTTACTCTGATGTACATGGTGGAACCACTAGGTACCTTTCAAAAGCATTCCACGAAATTTGATCGTTGATCGAAGCAGCAAAGTACTTTTATGAATTTTCAGCCATAAAACTGCAATGGGTCCATCTGAGACCCCCATTTTTCAACGCCCTTGGTGTCATCCTTACACCTTTGTTGAACTCGTTAAAAATTTACTTATACAGAGATTAACGTTTCATTAATCTGCAGGCCGGCAACGAAATACTGCACGCCTGCAAGGAGGCGGTATAACAGCTGCACATCCAGGGGTTGGCTGCCCACAGGCTCCTACAGATATAAGAGTCGGTGGTCTCAGGACAGGTACATTTTTGATGTTCTTAACGAAGGTACACAGGTGACACCAAGAATGTTGCCAAACTGGAGGGACTTACAGGAACCCTATGCCACTTTCATCACACACGTGTCAATGTTGCACTCCCAACACCCTTTCTCTCCCATGATAATGGCACAGAAAGGTTTGAAACAGGAGAGCTGAAAAAAACTAATGAACTTTTGCTCCTTTCGCCTAGTGGTTTTGAACGGTCACTAGTGGTTCCAGCGTGTATACCAGAGGAAAAATTGTGGTCTCATTAATCTTCAAGTGAAACAGATAATGTTCAATCTGGTTACAACACCACAATATTCATAGCAAAAGGCTGAATCGTGTGGGGGCGCCAGCAGAATCAGAGACTGTTAAGAATGTCATTCTGTTGCACACCGCACTGCAAAACGTCGTTTCCAACCGAGACATGGTGTAAGTAAGCGCCCCATGATTAGGCGTGGTTTCATCGACTCCATTTATACAACATACGAAGACCTACACGTGTCGAGTTTAAGTTGCGGTATGCCTGGAACGTTTCCCTCGGCCAACATTAAGAAAACGACGTGATTTGAACTCTGAGCATCACAGTTCTCACATCCATGGCAAAGGGGTAGAGAGAAGAGGCGAAATGAAGATAAGAGGGTGTACGACGACCTTGCCATCGTGTTACAGTTTCACCATTGTGTTGGATAGAGCTGTGCTGCGCTAGTATTAGCCCTAGTCAAAGGAAAGGGAAATTTTGTCAAAGCCAGCGGGTCAGGCAAAGTAAACATGGCACTCGCCGGCACGGAGCTGCGATGGCAGTGTTGCATGCACATTTTGTTTTGAGTTGAGCAAAAGTGAGGCAGAAAACTGCAGCGTTGCTTTAAGTCATTGCGATGCATGAGGCGGGGCACGAGGCCAGAGCCAAGAGTGGCGATTTGTGAGTAGCTGACATGTGGGAATTTATCCCTGCCATAGTTTCTGTCTCACACTACGTCAGAAGCAAGGGAAAAACTGATATAAATAGATGGACAATTTTAGCTTGGGATAGAGCGTGCCAGTTCAGTCGACTGTCGGGACGGACCTGTGCTGGTCTTTTCTTATAGGTGCCAGTCTGGCAGCAAAGTATTTTGCATAAACTTGTATTCTTTTTTCTATGTACTTGTTCAGGCTATATTCCACCTCTGGGGACACAACACAGGTGTGACACAGAACGGCAGCCTGGAACGGAGATCACACAGTCTGCCTGAAAGAGGGCAGTGACAGTGGTTTGTAGTGGGTCCACGAGAGGCTTGATTCCACTCGAGTCTACGGGCCACATTCACTTCCCACCTGGCGTACTGGGTTCCGGGCAAGACATACACTGCGGGAAGCGCAGCAGCGCTACAACATTGCCAGAGACGGCGGCAGGTGTTGCCATCCGACAAGCACCAATAGCAGCAAGTTGCAGCACAGCATTCAGGAGGGCGCAGGTTCATGTCTGGTCCTGTCCTGGGAGCAGTGGCGGCCTGAGGGCCACAGGTGACCAGTACACCCACCTTCATCCCATGGTCGCACAGAGCAGGCCAAACAGGGCGGAGGGCGACGAGGACCAGAGACTGTAGCAGTCCCCGGAATCGCGGCAGCAGCGCAGTGCAAGTCGCAATGCATCAGCCGGCGGCGACTGGGAGAGCACGGCCGACTTCCAGCGGGGCAGCCGTGATGACAGCAGCAGTGGCGTTGGCGTACCAGCAGTCTGCTGAGCCAGCTGGACTCGTGGGGCAGTGCGCAGCTGGCATGCCAACACTATGTATTGTAAATTATCTGAATAAACGAATGTTACCGAATATCGCTGTATCAGTCTGCAGTGCCCCTTGACGCTCTTGAACTTTCTTGGCCTTCCGACAAAATACGGCATCGTGGGTCCCGTATTCAGCTCTTCCATTTGGAGTCCTGGGTTCGACACACCAACCTCGCAAATGCTGTGATGCAGTTTGGTGCCAATATAGCATAGTTACCCACTGTACACCACCATTACAGATCAAGGCTGTTGGTACCACTGAGCCACCTTTGTAGCTTGTGAGTCGCAGTGGGAGACACATACAGGGTTTCAAAAAAGTGACTTCTCATTTGTATTGTGCAATGTAATTAACTGACTTCTAAGTTGTGCAGGTGTTGTGTTGATACATTGGCCACAGAAGACAGGCTGTGGCGGTGGACGGTGACCTTCTGGCGGGGATGTGCTGTCAATGGCTTGCAGGAGTCACCATTTTCGTCAATACTGCTAGGCATCGACCTTGCTACCAGCGCATCGTTCCGCCTCGTTGCCTCGTAGGTGACTGAACCCACGATCTTATAGCTGTGGTGGTGATGCTACAGCATGTGGATCTGGCGGTAGTATGTGGTTTCCCAAGATCCCACCTCGGCTTTGCAGGGCTCCAGTGGCTCGAAGGTCATATGACTTCTGCTCAACCAACAACCCATCCAAGCTGCAACTGGTACGCCATTGGCAGTCCATTGTGAGAGCGAAGAAGTTTGTCAGCCTCATGGCGTAAGCCACACGAAGCAGAAGTTGATTTGAAGCACACGTACCGCGACATACCTAGTCAGATTGGATGGCCAGCTTTTATATACATGACATCTCTTGTTGTGGCTGAGATCACGTATGTGGCCTGCCAAGCTCTGTGGAAACGTTTAGAAACATCAGGTATCGCCCCAGCGCCCGTATCGCAGTTGCAGAGCTGCTGGCATGGAGTAAATGCTGAGCCGACGGGTTCAGGAAGCGCCTGAAATTCGGCATCGGGCCCTAGCTTGAATATGCGTCGCTACACACATAACCTGAGAAACAGAATAAATAAATAGCGGAAGTAAAGACTGACGAGTCGACCTAATCGATGATATTTAGATTACTTTAGGGAAGATTTAGGAGTTACGTGATGCATACAGTTGAGTAACATAATGCCTGTACGAGTGTAAAAGATGTCTTTCTCCAGAAATTGACGTAAAACTGCTGATGGTGGCAATGATATAATTGCTACATTAACAATATTGTAGAACGTTTGCTGTCCTTGGCGAATTACCCTGTATCAAAACCTTCCCACGACAACTTCGCTGACTTCCGAGTGCCCAAGGGAGTTCCTTTTACAACTGATTGAAAGGAATGAAAGAAGGAACATTTTGGTTTAACATCCAGGAGCAATCGAAGTCATTAGAGATGGATTACGACTGGCGTCTATAAAGAACACAAATAAAAGAAAAAGACATAAAATTTGTGTACACTGTATGTAGTGTGCCATGGAAATATACTTACTTCAGGCACTGTACCTAATATCTTTCGAAATCTTTTAACAGAACATCGTCGATCAACCTACATAAAAACTAGCTACAGCAATACAGATGAGTTTCTTCGTGTTAGAAAACTTTACTGTTCGGGCACACATTAATATCGAAACTGTTTCATAAATCTGTTTAAAATGCAAGGAATTAATTTCTTTCCTTTTCATGGAAATTTTCTATCTGTGTGGACAATAACAGGCATTCTTCAGTGGTACACTAACATCCCGCGTTCGCAAATCGCATACGGATGGTGTGTAATTGTCATGTTTCCGACTCTCCGCCTGGGTTGAGTCACTAGATTTGTTCGTCCGCCGCAGACGATGCCTTATTGCCATGAATACTGGTTCCCATCCCGTGCTATGTTGAAATCACATGTTATTCAAATCATTACTTATATTTATTCCGACTTCTTCTTTAATGATGGAGTCCCAGTACGTGAAGGTGGATGAAAGGACATTTATCTCCCTATGCTATATCCTATGTCCCGTGTGTCAAGACAGTATTCAGGAACAGCAGACTTGTCTGGCTGACCTAATCTGTTGCGACGTCTATGTTCAGCAGATCAATCTTTAACAGTGTAACATGACTAGCCAATGTGTGATTTCCCTCACTGACACGTAATTTTACATATACTAGGTCTCCTTAGACCCAGGTTATCTTCAACAGAACAAAGAATCTGTTCCATTCTCACTGGAAAGCGAAGAAATACTTGATTTGTCTTTTCTTGAAACCATTGTGAGCAATCTAGCAACAGTAGCATATTATGTAGCAAAACATCTGGCTTCTCTACTAAGCCCTTTAGTAGGAAAATGTGAACATCATTTACCGAACTCATAGAATTTTATGTACCAACTGAAGAATTTGCATCTTGAATCGAATGAAGTAGTAGTGTGTTCCGATATGGTCACTTTCTTCACTCGATTGCCTCTGGTGGATTCACTACAACTCATAGGAACAAAGCTGGACATCTTACATCTTTCCAGACTTGTGCTTACCTCGACTTATTTTTTATATAACGAACTGTATTCTGAGCAAACTTCAATAGCCATTGCAGCAAAAGTCAATAAACACCAGAAAATGAAGAGCAGTTGTCGCGTTGAAACACTGTAGAGTTTTAGACCCTTTCCCAACGCGATTCCCGCGAACCACTGTAGCAGTTATTCGGTAGAGGTAGTCTGAAACAACACATTAACGGCATGCTTGTTTTTCAAACCTAAAAAACATATACAATACATAAAAAAGCTCTTGGCCAAGAGAGACACAGTCAAAAGGTATAAATCGCAATAAACCTATCATAAACAAAGTGATCCGTAGAGTAAGGACACTGTCAGGATAGCTCTTAGCCAAAATAGACGTAGTCAAAAGGTATAAATAGCAATAAATCTATCATAAACAAAATTACCCGTGGAGTATGGACACTGTCAGGATCTATGCTTATAGCTGTGATGCAAGAAACTCTAGAGGTTTGGCCACTGGGTGTCGCTCCACGCACACACCATCTGTTACCTAAACTTCCACGCACTTTTGATTCCTTCAGATACTTGTCATGATGAAACATGTTAGCCAAATTTTGGCTGACTTGTTCGATGAAGATCTCTCTCTGCTACCGTATTTCTACTCGTTGATTCGATGTAACAGCAAACATACATCAATGAAATGTATTGCGAATACGATTATACACCCCATGTGCATAGGATCAGTGACTAACGGAAATTTTTTGGCGGACCGGAACTCGAATCAGAATGTCTTTCTTAACGCGAGCTGTTGCCTTAATCTCTTTGCCTGTTCGTGCACGCCTGCCAGGCCGATCGTAACTTCTGAATGCCACCGTCTCTACACCCCCTTCTCCCACAGGGAGAGGCGTTATTACTCCCGTTGTTTACTGTGGCATGATATATATATGTTTGAAATGTCTGCATTGTTCAATGTCCATATAGTCATGCATGCATGTCTCAAGGATCTTACATTACAGACACTGAACAATACAGACATTGTTAACCGGTAAACATATATCAGTTGTAGCAGAGTTAAATGCGACATTCAAGTAGACAGTCCATTCGCCGTAATGTACGTCTTAACATGACAATAGAGGAGAAATTTCGATAAGCCCTGAAGTAATAAGATTTCTGCCATTAAGCAGCGACTCAAGGGACATGGAGACGGCCGCAGCTTCCTCACAGGATGGGCAGACTTAATCTGGCTGCCACTGATCGCAGGCGATCCCTCGTGTTAGTTTCACAAAATTCGCCTAATTTGTAATTAGTCGCGTTTTCAAACGCTACAGGAGCTACAGAGGACAAAACAGGCTATCATTCTTGACTTAGATTTCGGGATCCCTCAGTATCCTACAATTTTTTCATACTTAATCGACCCACAAATAACAAATATAACCTCTTGTCTTCCCAACATCTTGTTTTCAATGTGGCGGTAATTTCGTTGTGTACAATGGCCAAACACGACTGTTAGTTGTACTAGGAATTCAGAGAAAAGTACAAGCATTGGACTAGCTCGTTCTGTATGATCAAAATTTGTTTTATAATGAACACGGCAATTACGCTCTTCGAGTTAGATATGGAACACACCAGGCACAACTTTCAATTTAATGACTCCAGGCCGATAAAATGTGACGTAATTACAACGACACATCTGATGATAAGCACATAAATTGAAACTGCTCATCAAATAAAGAAGAAGAAATTTACGATAAAAGACAATTTCGACTTCTACACATTTCAAACATTGTATCGATGTGCACTTTATTGTCGCTATGTCACATTTCACGTTTTAATTTTGAACTTGATCACATGAATATATGTTGTTCTTATTTTTCTTTAATTCTCCCAGGGCATTTGTATATACCTACAGCTCCAATTTTTCCACTTGTGTGCACTTGGTTCATCTTGTTTCACTGGTCCTGCTTTCAAGTAACACCATTTATGGTCTCTGTTGTATCAATAGTAAAAACTTTCAATAGTAAAACTTTATTTGTCACAGGAACATTAATTACGTTCACTGACTGTTCAATTGAGTCGTGGTGGAATATACTAAATACTAGAAATGAAATAAACATGTCACCTGGAGAAATTAAACAAATTTAGTAATTAAGAAAGCCCGTTTTCGGTTGTTATGCCGTGAAGAGGTAAAAAACCGTAATGTGTGGCTGTGAATTTTCTGAGATCAAAATTTTTTAACTAGTTCATTTCAAGAGCCACTCAGTTAGCTGTTTAAAATGACACTTAGGTCCGATGTAAGCCTAAACAAGCAGAATTATTTCGAAAAAAACTTGGACCAATGAATATTTATCACAGACTAAAATATATGATAGTTTAATTAACGAAATACGCTACAGTTGACAATTGTTCGAGGAAACCTAAGATTATGTTGTACTTGTTCAGATGGAACTTCAAAGGCGAATTACAGTTTCTGACAGATGGTAAATTTGACGTATTTGCAACTGTTTTTATCTACCCACTATTGTGTTAAATTTAACTGTACAGTTACCACGTTGTGACTTATTTTCACAGGCTTCATCATTGATACTTTGCACAAATACACATTTTGCAGTGTTGTCCATTCGAATATTTAAAAAATTGCTCATCATTCAATCTTACAGCATTTACTAGTTTTCCAAGCAGAACGGAGATGGACGTGCACTGTTACCCTCAAAGTTAAACCTCACGTTGGTTTCCACGAAGTGGACGTTTTCACTGTACATCCACTTATAAAGCTATAACACAGAAGGAAGCATTCGCTGTAAACATAGCCACTCCGTCAAAAATATCACCGCGTATGACTGCACATCATGGTGGGCAAGACACTGGCAACATGAACTGAGTAATCAAATATCATTTGTCTTCAAGACAGGTTATATACTCTATTCATTCTCGTATTTACCGTAATCCGGTCGATAGCCAACAGTCACATTAGGTGGAGCGAATACTATACCACGAAACAAACTTTTGGCCGTATTTCATGGGGTGAGCTGTATTTGAAAGCTTTGAGCACTAAAGACCGCTATAGAGCAAGGAAGCAAAGAAGGGACCAAATGTTTCTGGAGTAGGATGAAAATTCGTGATGAGAGGATATCAGGTACATGTTTCACTGGTGATATTGTTGTCCTCATTGAAAGTGAGAAAGAACTACAGGAGATATCGAATGAAGAGGGGTACACTGGGCACAGAATGTGAATTGTGAATAAATCAAATAAGATTACAGAGGAACGTAATATCATAATTGGCTGCAATGAATAGACGATGTGGGGAAATTTTTCTACCTTCGGAGTAAAGTTACATGTGATGGACAAAGAAGGAGGATATAAAAAATATTCTCGCTGAGGCAAAGAGAGAAATCTTGGGAAAAGAGATCTATTAATAAAAAAATCCCATTGTTCTTTCAATTAGATTTTTAATTTCACAGCAGTCACAATTAGCTATAACCTTGCAGAGAGGGGTGGTTTTTCCCCTGTATCCGTTACTGTATTCAATCATTTGCTTACGAATAAATCTTCATAATTATTTCTCTGGTGTGTACACTCTACATTTCCTTAATTCATCTGGATCTCAAAACATAGTAAACATCCTACAAAACAGTTATTCTTTCAGATATACGTCTGACACCGAAGATATGCATGAGGCCTAAATGACCAAGTGGGTCGGTTCAACTACAATGAATTAACCGTGCTCATATAAATTACCTATCGTGAGATTTTGGAAGGAATTAATGCACAAAATTATTATCTATAACATTTCTCTCTACAAACAGTCTATGAGACCTCTCTCTACAGCACAAACTAAAATCCCTTCTGAAGCAGTGAAATGCATCTAAAAACCTCCAGAGAATCCCTCTCTCTTTACAACTTGTCAAAATCCATCTACTCCAACATCAGAAGGCTACTTCCAAACAAGTTTCAGCACAGATTAACAACTCCGACAACAGCTCATCCAAACAACACACAGCACAGATTAAGATTTCAAACTACCGCGTATGTTTAATCATAGAGTGCAAGAAAAGACGTTTCCCAGCAGCAACCTCCATTTGTGAAGAAAGCTACTGACCATTATCGTATATCTTACAACACACCAAGACAGTAGAAACCCAATAAAATCACTCCATAAATATTGTCTCAAATATTCTGTTAAGCAGTAGTCAATACAGCGACGACAAAATTACATCTTTCACCTGAATCAGTCTTCAAGTACCGCCACAGCCGTGGGAAATAGGTATTCAATCTAATGATCCCTGGAAAAGCATTAACACCTGATCTTACTTAGAATGACTCCTCCCCTTACAACTTACCTTGGCTCATACATTCTGATACATCAAATCGAGAGATCCAATTTATTTAAAATATCTGTCACACCAAATACACAGGTAGTAAAGGAAACACACTCACAGAACAAAGAATCCAAGGTGAAACAAATTCTGCTAATGACTAGGGACGTGGGATTACGACATTCATAATATACACAGATAATACAATCCCCAGAAGTGTTGGTTGCCCTACTAAAATATCATCAACGAGTGGCCATTGCTGGTAGGGTTAAGATGTTACTGTTCGTGGTTCAGTAGACACCTCAAATTAAGCTTATTATCCAGCTTACACGTTCTTATACTCCACGCACCAAGTATTCCCACTGATGCCATTTTGTAATGGCGATAGCCTCTTTTAAATGTATGACATTCCAGTCTCTTGTGCTCCTTCATCTTTTTAAGTATCTGTAACAGTTAGCTCATGATTCCTCTCCTTTCCTCTCCGAACAACTTGTACAGGGCAAAGAACATGCTTTGCAGTTCCACCGAAGCGAACATACGTGAAATTTGCGTCGCACAAGAGCTTTTAGCCTGCCATGCGCTTCATATTCACACAAACTGTGGTCACAGATTAGGGACGAACCTAGAGCACTGCAATCCTCAGCAGAAATGCTCTCAGTACAAATTTTGATGTCATTACAACTGTTCTGTTCAGTATGCTGTCCCTCGCTTTAGGTCGTGCCATAGGATGGATGAGGCATGGTTCCTCTTCTGTACTCATTAAAATTCAAATACTCACTATAGCTGGGAGACAAGTTCTACAATCAAAGAAAATCCTAGTAACTCCTAACTATAGCGAGTGGCTGCCATCAATCCTGACTTTTGACTGTTCGTTCTGCTCAAGACTGACAACGAAAGCAAGTCGCCCTTCCATGGGTAAGCTGGAAACCTACAAAATTTACATACGCAAAATTTAGCTTCTTCATTCGTTTGAAAAGTGAATGTAATTACTGCACACATTAATTACGTTATGAAACAAATCATCTAATTGGAATCCCAACCAAACTGTTTATCAAAATTGCGCTTATAAGCACGACATAATACTCACCTCACTGTCGGACCACAAACAAGAGGTCATGTAACTTTCAGAAATTTCCCAGACGCTGTGGCCTGGTACAACATGACAGTGGGGGAGGCGGGCGGCCAGTCGTCACAAAAATGACGAGATAGTAAATGGAGTTGAATGGATACTAAAAATGCCTCCTCCTATTTCCCAAGTCTTCCACCAGCGTATGGCCCGAAATTTTAACAGGAGTTTGGTGGAAAATTCCACAGTTCATGAGCTTGTCTAACTGACCAATCAAGAGCAAAAGAGAGGGATAAAACTGTTATTTCCACCGCTCACTCCAGTAACCAATTTTGAAAGCTAAAATTCAACGGAAATTCCTACGCTTCTGCGACGAGACCCAAGAAAGGTACTCTGATTCTACGATTACACATGCACTTCGAAATGTAGCCAGCTCCCACAAAGATATTGTTGCGAACAGCTATTTAATGGGGGCATTTTAGAGCAATCATCATCTATTTCTCTCTTCGAATAAGCCTAGATTGGAATACATTCAATAAATAACTGCAGATACGTAACTACAGCGGCGTTGCCTCTACCGTGACTCCTTCCATTGACTTGGGCTTAGTAATGGCCCGATGTTTTTATCAGTCGCTTGAATAAAATGCTGGATTTTTATTCCCTCCAAACAAAATATTTTCGTATACTTTCGACATAAACGATACCTTCCGCATTTATCATAAAAACAGTAAAATCTAACATTATACTGTATAATCCAACAGCAGTTCGCATCCGAAAAACGTAGTAGTCCCAAGTTACAAGCAAGCTACCATAGTTCCTTCCTCGCGGTTCGTTACAGACATGCGGACTCGACTTAGTTTCCAAAACCCAAGACACACTTGCGCCAAAGATAGGTATTCAAGAAGATACATTGATTAAAAAAAGTATAAATTGTGACATAAATATTTTTACACCAAAAGGTAGAAATTTATGCATTATTTCAAAATATGGTTTGTGTTAGTATACTTAATTATTCCTTATATTCAAATATGTTTTAAATCAAATGGAATGCACCTGTAATACTATTCTTCCCAGAGCTACAGCATTTACGTTCTGCATATATGAAAAATACTGACATAAATTACAAATTAGAAACGACCCTGTAAATAACTAGAAGTCTATCAGAGGTTAATGGATTCCCAGCCAAGACTGAAAGGCATGTCAGTTCACAAAAGTGGTACCACAATATTCGTTTAATGAGTCAGGCATCAACAGATTTGTACTTGTCACAGAGCATCAGCCTAGGATCTTTGAAACTTTCAACCAACCACAAGTTCATACATCACAGAGCTAACTACAATTGGGTTGTGGATAAATGGTAACATACAACGTTGATATGAACTGCAGGGATGTCTGTTATGAATATAATGCACAGTGTATGTATGTATGCATATTGGGAATCTCCTCCAAAGCCATGGATCGATTTCAACCAAATTTGGTAAAGAAACAGCAGGTGTCATGCGTATCAGCACTATGTGGTTCATAACCTCTTAGTTGCCATAAAAGTGGAGATATGGGCAAAACGAGGTATGCCCTGCATGACAGACACTTTGAATGGGTCCGCCAAATAAACCTGGTTTGTAGGGCAGCCTATATGTCAGGCAGAAAAAACCGTATTTCCAGCCCCTGGTTTGAAGGCTGCCCTGCATGACAGACACTTTGAATGGGAACAGTACTGGCCTGCCAAATGATCCTGGTTTGTAGGGCAGCCTATATGTCAGGCGCAAGAAAGCTTTTTCTGGTCCCTGCAAGCAAGTTGCACTATATAATAGGCATGTTATGTTGACTTGCTTTGTCAACCTAATTTTCACAGTGGCCTGTACATCAGGGGCAAATAAATGATTTTTAATCCCCCAAAGTTTAGCCGGCCTTGGCTGACACATCTGTTGTGACAGTAGTATTGGCCTGTTTTATTGAACCATATTTCAGGAGTTACAAATGCCAATGAGCATGGTTGTGGGCAGACTGACATGGACAGAGTGAAGGCACAGGGAAATGGACAGTGAGAGTGGAGAGGGGGGCAGATGCATGATGCAAGTGGAAGGCATAGATGGGCAGTGGGGATGTGCAAAAGGAAGAGGGAAGCAGGGGTGGAAAGAGAGAAGGAGAGTGTGATAGGATCAGTGGGAGATGGGAGGAAGATATAGCCTGAGAGAGGGAGGATATGGGCAAAGGGAGGGGAGAAGATGAAGAGACAGAGGGAGTGAGAAGGAGGAGATAGACAGATGGGGATTGTATGATAACGTGGACAGACAGAGAGGGGAAGAGGTAGCTACAAGGAGGGGGAGGAGGAGATGTGTTTATTATGTATGTCGAACGCATTCCTGGGTAAAGCCGTGGGAAAAAGGTTAATAATATCAATGAAGTTTGTTTCCTAAGCAATAAATCTCACATGCATGGAAATACGAAAATAAAATACAAGGAAAGCTATCTACTGAACTAGGTGAAGCAAAGTTAATCACCATGTATAATAATTTCATGATAACTGTCTAAGACAGATACTTTTCACTAGTATCAGACACTGGTCTCAGTGTGAGAAAGAAATTTCTGTGAATGCACATGTCAATCACAGAAGTGCATAACAACAGCCTTTGAGAAAAACGGGAACGCATGGGATCGATGCATTTAAGATATAATGATATTCAAGGATTTTGACAATTAGTTAAACAGATGATAGTAAATTAAGAGAAACTGCTATGTGGAAAGCGCTGATAGGAAGGGACTGAATAGTAGGTCATGTGATAAAAGATCACGTTATTAGTTTCGTGGCACTATAGGAAGACGTAAATAGCAAAATCTGTAAGGGAATGCAAGAGGTTGGAATATATCTGACAATTAATTGAGGGCGTTTTGTTGAAATGCTACTCTGTGGTGGAGAGACTGGGGCAAGAGAGAAGTTAGCGGCAGGCACCATGAAACCAGTCAGAATATTGATGAAGAAGAAAAAGTACCGCAAGAGACTCAAATGACGTGGAACTGCTGTTACTGGTCTGATGTTTGCCATCGTGTCAGTGGACCTAATGACTGATCCTCAGTATCTCCTCCCGTCACTGTACGCTATCATAATTTCAGTACCGTTTCGATTGCCACCTAGTCGGTGCTTCTGTACTGACTTCTGTGGGTAATTTCAACTCACACTTTGTCAGACGTTTCCCTTTATTCTTGCTGGGTCCAACGTTTAACTCTTCTGGAGGAAACACCAGGCGGGATTGCGCTTACCTATCACGCCGCTCGCGTGCTATTTGCATGCAGATTTTTCTGAGGTGGTGGAGCCAGTGGAGGTCCCGGCCCGGGGCGACGTGAAGATGCGTGCGCTCCTTCCAGCCCCCCTACCTGCTCGCCGCTCGCGATTACGCCTCCTCTGCAGGCTATAAATCACCGCACAATACGCGCCGCCCGTGTTCTGCAGAGTCTGCCAACTTGTTACACCCCGATGCCTCCTCCACCGTCCCCTCCGTTAGCCCTCTGAAGCGGAGCAGCTATAAACTGCGAAATTCTCTGTTCACGATTCACTTGCCTTGTTCCTGACACGCTAAGGCACTGAAGAATAAACATGAACATGCTAGGAAATAACCTGGAGTTTCCTAGTGACTCATTTACCTAAATCTTACTTTACACGTGTAAAGAAACGAAATCGGTCCATACTGAAAATATTGCTAAAAGAGCGGGAACTTTGCCTCTGCCAGCCCGCTCCAGGAGCCAGAGTATTAATATCTGTTAAGTAAATCAAAATATTATGTATCGTAAATATACAAAAATCTGAACTTGCCCATAATAACTTATTTCAACGTAGCATCCATTATTCAGAATTCTGGAATGACATGATTTTCGTATCCGACTACCTTTTCCCACTCGAAACCAGTGCCATTTCGTGATTAACGTCTCATACTTCAGTTACCGAGAGCACTTTCCCCTACATCCACCATTTCATCATCTCCTACACTCCATATACTTTCACTCGGTAATTTCAACTGCCTTCACCGGCTGGGTCATGAACTGGTCCCTGATATCCTTTCCAACAGCCATAGGCGATAGCAATATTCTGCATACCGAAAAGAAGGGGCGTAGGTTAGATGTTTTAGAGGAATTGGAGATTTTCAAACATCCCTCTCGTCATGATGGTCTCATTCTCAAAGAACAGCTGCAACTGCGAAATAAAAACTTTTTCCACTGTATAAAGCCATTGCTTGATCTTTGATTCAGATTTCCTCATGCAGTTTGCCGAAATGTAGTAACACCATGTTTACTTGCCCACACTTTCTAACGTCGGCACCTCACTGTTGTTGCAACCCTTGTTCACTCAAGTACGAGCAGCCCTTAGCGGCTCGCCATCTTATTTAGAACTATTCATGACGTCGCCTTTCCGGCTTAGATTTTTTAAAATGTGACTTGAAAGTACTGCATCTCTTTGCAGTCAGTACAAACTTTAATTTAATTAATGTATTATATACCTAATATGTTTTAGAACAGTTAGTTTAATTCTGAAGACGACGCTCATAGTAGCGTCGAAACCTGGTCAATTTTGACTTAATATTTGTGACCGAGGGCTTCTTTGTTCTAATATAATTACATACTGTTTCTACACCAATTTAAGCACCACCAACATATCCGTCTCATGTTCTTTTGCGTATAATATCCTCTCCTACACCACAGCCACTACCCAAAGTTACTATGAGGCACCATAGTGACGAGAATGTTCGCCGTATCACCGTCACTCTGTCGCTACAGAAACTAATGTTTGAATGATATTTTATACACCGCTGTTATGGTCGCTGGAGGAAAATTATAGTCACTCGATTCTCAGCTACTCACCTAAATTGACACGTTTCGGGTAATCTCATCTTCAAATATCTGAAGAAATGTTACAAACGTATAAGGAACACATTTTCTTTTTAAGTAATTACCAAATAATAAATCTGACAGATGCTTAGAAAAATATAAACGAAATGAATATAAAGCATTTAGGGAGCTTCATACACATGGTATGCCGTCAGGTATGAGAAACCAACACCAAACACCAGAGTATCAGTGCCCAGGAGGACTCCGCATGTGCCATAACCCGATTTCTCAGAAACGTTCTTCAATGGAAGAACACTCACAATAATTGAGTTTGTGTCTCAGCTTAACTGTAGATAGTCGACCGTTTCTGAGAAAACGGTCGTCAAAGTTTCCGACGTAATTTAGATGCCTTTTAGAGCACGGTATTGCCTGCAGGAATAGAGGCACAGTCTGTGCAGTTATGCAAAACCACTGTGCCAGCGTGACGTAGTGGTTAGAACATCTCCCTAGTGAGTACCCCCACTCCACTACTCCACGCGCCGGGGTAGTAGGTTGTGCTAATTCCGCCCCTTACCGTTAGCGCCACGTGTCTCACTTGTTTCTTTCCAGTGTGACGTGAGTCCTCGTGCCCATACCATTGCTGACTGTTGGGAAGCGGCTGGTTTTTGTGCAGTCCTTCCTGACGCGTCATTGTCTCGCTGCATGATGTCCAACGTGCTTCTCACGTCTGTTCAACGTAGAGGTACAGTCAGCTTCATTTTTGATAAATCCATGTGGAATGTGCAGCCTGGCTCTTTAGAGGTACGTGACTGGTTGGTGAACGATATCAAGGATACTGTGTACATCAAGTGCATACTGTGCAGGCTGATTAGGAATTATATGTGTTTTTTCTTAAATTTCTTGACCTGCTTCATGTTGACAGGATACTATTACGTCACGGTACTCAGTTCCCCTTTACTCTTAGTGATGGTTCCACATGATTCGTTTGGCAAATTCAGGAGTGGTCTACACAAATGTTAGGGTTTTTATCTTCCGCCCGATGTAGAGACGGTTTTCTGACGTCCTTTCTGCTCCCTTATGGGGGTTTTCGACATAGTTGGAGGGAACACTGGTCTTCTCATAACCAATCAGAGACGATAGTGGTTTTAGGTCGACAGAAACGATGGTTACAAAAAATATTCCCTCCAAGTTGAAAGTATGGCGTTATCTGTTTCATATTACATACCGGCCTGGAAGGAACTGGCTTTATTTGTACCCCTGTACAGTCGGTCCTTGTCGTATGGTGTTATTTTAACCCGGTTTCGAACAGCGTAAAAACTGACTTTAGCAGATCTTCTCCCATAGGATACCGCAGCTGAGGCAAACCTGCTTATTGAGGATCAAAGTGGACCTTCGCGAGATAATGCTAGTGATTTTCCCTTGCTACCATGCGTAGCGACATTAACGCCTTCACTCCTGCCGTGCTGGCCCATGTTGTTCGAAACAAGCGTTGCAGAACACAAGACAATGATGCAGTTTAGCAGGCGTTTGATTTCCCTCGCCCTTCGGATAGCCCTCCATTGAAGGAACATCAGTTTGTGGACGAGGAAGGCATGGGTGCTTCTGATCCTGATAAGGTGGTTACTGATATGTTATCTGGCGATTTTCACGTTATACATACCGCCTCCTCGACGCCGTCTGTTACGGAATTTGTTTTGGGAGCGCATTCATCTCCGCCGGCACTGTCGGATGCCACTACCGCTGTCTCAGTTCACGAAACCACTTCTGTGCCTTCTATCATGGCCCCCAGGCCACATCCTCATGATGAACAAAAATTGTTTGATTCCCAAGGGCACGAGCTCCCTTTCGTTACTAAGTAAATAAATCTCATTACGCAAGCCGCAAGGACGAGAGGGGTAAGAAGGTCTCTCTCTCTCAGTCTCAAAAGGTTTTCTGCATTACCTACCCACAGAACCACAAGTAGCGGCAATTCCTAGCGCTGCAGTAAACAACGTATCCAGCCTGAGATAACCGCATCGCGGAAGAAAAAAAAAGCTGTTGGACTATGGGGGAGATGCCCACACTTCTTCTCCCTCCGTTTCCTCCATTGATTCTGCCATGGGTACTGGTGTATAGTTCCGTTGTACGATGATTTTGTAACGTTGTGGTTTTTGTTCCATTTCAGCTGTCTATGCACGCGTATACTTACCTCACTTTAATGTTGAGAGGAATGGTTCTCAACTCCGGTTACCCACTTTTCTATAGTTTGTAGATGGCTTTGGTGCAGACGTAATCATTTGACCTGTTTTCAAATCCTGGATTCTGGACTTTTATAATGCCGCTTCTGTAATTTCTTTTGGCAGTCCTTTCTTTATAGGGAAAGAGTTCCATAATGAGATTTCTAAGTCTTTGATAATGATAGAGGTACAGGACTGCGCCTTTTGTTAACTGATTTCACTTCTTCTCTACGCCCCTTCCGACTCTAGTCATTCTACGGAATGTCCCCTTTTCTAAAAACAGGAAATCATTTACCTACTTCGTGAAACCCCTACAGAGATTCTGTAAGGTGTGGATTCCAATTGGGTTCTCCCGCCGGTGGATCAGTCTCCCAGTTTTAGTTTTAGTAAAGAACTCGCTGACATGGTACGTTCTTAGCACCTACGTGACGCATGGGTTTGTCAGTATCCTACACTTGATCGATACACTCATTTTCCTGCCAGCTCTAGCTTTCTACTGTTCTGGCGTAATGACAAGCGCCGGAACGACGAAGACGAACGGAAGACCACAGAAGGTGGTGAGAAAACGTCACCCAATGGTGTGCGGAATTAGGCCGCGCCATGCCAGGAGTGATATCTGAAAGTAGTGAATATAAGGACAGCTCCTCCCAGCCTCGGGGCTCATATCGCCTCAGTGTGCAGACATTAGTGGAACGTATTTGCAAAGCGTGCTACAAGAACAACTAGTTGTGTCCTTATCAGCTACCAGCTACTTGTATGGACTTTGTCTATTGCGAAGGCTATTACTGTTTGCGTGTTACTTGTGATACCGATGTATCTTCAAAGTTTTGTCACTTACTTTATGGAAATAAGACTACTAATGTTATTTGTTTGAATTGTTGTATAGCTTACCTTATGCACGCTATTAGCGACGAGTGGGCAAGATCCCACAACTGGCGGCGAGGTGTTAGGAACAATTCCGGCCCTGATGGCCACGAACTTTTTTGTGTGTACTGTGGCGGCACCTCAATTCTCTCTTGTCTTTACTTTGCTTTAACAGTTTCTTGTCGTATTTGCTAATCAGTGATTTCAGGTGGTCGTTGCAGAAAATTTCTTTCTGCATATATTTGTGTATTTGTGTCTTCCAATATGACACCCCCCCTCCCTCCTCCTCACCTGTACCGCCCACTGCTTAGGCGCCACAGCCGCAAGCGTCAGATGCCATACAGCTAATGCAGACGTTTCAGTTCCAATTTCAATAAATATCCAAGTTACTTAACACGGCGCAGCAGCTACTGGCCAACGCTGCAAGCCCGACAGAACAAGCGTCCCCTACTAGAGCGGCTATACCACTTTTTCGACAGTTGCGTGACCAAGAAGAGGAATGGCTCGAGTGGTTATCACAGTTTGAGACGCACGTCTTCGTACCAGGTACTGTGAACCTCCGTATCTATTATACACGGTAGGAATTGCCGTGTTCAGATTAATTCAGAAACTCTTTCCTAACACCACTCCGAGTCAACTTAAGTATGACAGCGTTATAGACTCACTAACAAATTATTATGACCAACAGCTAGGTTTCACTTCTTTAACTGCAAAAAACGGTCGGAACAAACGTATTGCGAGTGGGTAATAGATTTGGAAGGTATGACAAGAAAATGCAAATTCAACTGTGCTTGCGGTGCTTTATATTCAGTCATTATGTTGCGTGGTGCGACCGTGTACAATGTACCTGATGTCAAACTCAGAGAACAAATTTTGAAGCTGTCCGATCCATCATTTCAGCGGGTAGTGCAAATATTAGATCAGTACGATTCCAGTGCCTTGTCGGCTCATACTTTTGATCAGTCAGCTATTTGTCGGGTTGAGTCCCTTAGTTGTGATTGACCCATTCCGCACCTGCGCCTTGCGCTGGCCACTCCAAGTAAACATGTCCACGCCACGAAAGTAATTCGTTACATAGACGGCTACACAAGCGAACAGAATTAAGTCTTGTCCACGGCACAAACGCCAAGACTGCCCCTTCAGAGAAGCTCAATGTTACGAATGATTCAAATGGCTCTGAGCACTCGGTCCATCAGCTCTGAAGTATCCATGCATATCTTTGATGGCCCCCCGCAGACTCGCAAACCTGGGCATTTGTGTCCAGGTTGGAGGCTACGACGAAGTTCATCCTGTTTCTCGTTACCTTCAAGCCTATGTAACTGCCGTGTATTTTGTTCGGCAGCATCTGTGCAATGCGCTATCAAACTGAAGTATCAGATTTTCCCAGTCATGAACGTCTAATAGAAGCTTACGTTTTGATTAGCACTACGGTCACAGGTTCGAATCCTGCCTCGGGCATGGATGTGTGTGATGTCCTTAGGTTAGTTAGGTTTAAGTAGTTCTAAGTTCTAGGGGACTGATGACCTCATATGTTAAGTCCCATTGTGCTCAGAGCCATTTGAACCATTTGTGTTGATTAGCCCAATCAACTCCACCCGTGTTATAATTGTAAAAGTGAATGATTTGAGGTTGTTCGACTGCTGTGCTTTTTCCTCACTCTGCCAAAATCGTTTTACAGTGCGTAACGTTTTACGGGTGTAGAACTGGAAGCTATTGTGACGAAACTACTGTCATTCCATCTCCAACTACCGTATTTACAGACTTGTCATTTCTGAAACAATAGTTCCCCGAGGGGATTTGTTGTCCCTCTTAATGTCCAATATGGGGCATTCTGAGATCCGTTTTCCTCTCATTGTCCCAGTGCTTGGATTCCTTTATGATGTAATTCAGTAAGGAGGACAAATTATGTGAAATAACTGTCAGAAATAGGTGAAAAGAGTATTTCCCCAAACTCAAGCCAGGATCAATCCATACAATCTATCCAGTCCTAATCGTAGCATCAGTCCGAGGGTTATTGCCGCAACGTATTGGTTTTCCTCTTATAAACTGCTTGCATTCTTGTTTATAAAAGTAACGCTGCATTAATTCATCATTACAGGGTTTTTCTTCTTTTCTCCTGTGGGAAGCATTTTCCTTGAACCGTGTGTTTAGCTAATGAAATAATTGCCTCACCCTAGTGTATCTATCTGACTGATTTAGATTGTCATTATCACATAAGCGCAAGGTGATCATTATGAATTTGAATCCATCACGGGAAAGATACACAACAAGATTATTATGGCAATCTGATCTTGTTTTCCAGTGCACATTCAGCCTCAGTACTTAATACACACGCTAAGTAGACATATAGCAAAAAATGCTCTCATTTCAGTTGAAGTCGCACTACCCAATCTATTTTGTTTGGCAGCATATTGGTTTGTGAATCTAATAACTATACGAATAATATCATCAAAAAATGACCAAAGTAGCTGCGAACGGCTTCGATTGTTGGGAATATAATATTCTTGAAACTATTCATTATTGCACCCTGTAAGACGACATTTCTCCATATGACACACATTCTTCTTCTTTGTATCACAATTTTCATCCTGTCCACATTCCCCTGCCCCTACCTTTTCTCATCTAGGTAGCCTTCAGTAACTAGCCCTACTTCTGATTCAGTGCTCAAATGACTTCCCAGGCAAAATCCAAATGTACGTATTTACATCGCCCAAATCGTTATGAGTATATTTAACACAAGCATCAAGGAAGGGGGAGTTGTGCTGTTAGTGAACTCTGACTGCTGGCATCCTCTAAGTGGTCATTGTATTCACCATTTCTAAGTATTGTCACTACTTGATGGAGACTGAAACCCCTATACAAAAGAAACAATAATAAGTTGTCATTTGCTATAAACGAAGACTCCCCCCTCCCTCCCCCACGCTATGTAACCTGCTTCCTATATGCAATAAAGCAATACATGATGTTGAATACTGTGAATCAATACTAGTATTATGTCATAATAAAATACATTGTCTTTTTTTTTTCAAGTTGTAAGCATAAAACTAGTAGTTACAAATACATATCATGCTTACAACACAAATATTTCATACAGGATGCGAAAGTATTCGGCCATTTTTCCAAGCACAGGAACATTAACAGAATTTTCCAGTCGGAAATACAAATAAGTACTGTAAAATCCTGATTGTTGACTCCAATCCCAACATCTAACAATGGCTTACAGTAGGTACCACCTGCTGATTACACAATCATATCACGCAGTAGGGCTCTAAACAAAATGGTGCTTAGTGTCCTATTTTAGAGAGCCTGTATAGGGAGAGAGTGGCCATAGGTGAATTTACCCGTGATTGGTTGATTAGCTTTGGCAGAAAAATGGCGCCAAATGTCTCTCGCGCTTCCTATGTTCGCCGTGCTTTTGAACTGAATTGAAGTTCAGAGGAGTTTTTGAAACTATTAAAAGGTATTTGAATTTTTGAGAGACTTGTTATGCGTTGTGCATGCATGTTCGATTTAGCTGTATATCGTTTTTAGTACGTAATTAGCGTTTGCGATAAAGTCGGTAGGCCTACATGTTTGAAGTAAACACGTTACTAATTGTACAGTATTGTTTTTGACATCTGTAATTCGTTCTGCAGACATTCGTAAACGATGCCAGGTTGTGCTGCATTTGGTTGTTCCAATAGAGGTGAAGGGGGATTTCGCACGTTAGCATTTCCACGCGATGAAGAAAGAGGAAAGCAGTGGGCAGTCGCAGTCAACAGGTCTGACATACAGCAGCCTTGTGGAAACAAACCAAGTACTCTTCTCTATGCGAAGTAAGTCGTTTTTGCTTTTTACTACATTTAAAACAACTTGCAATATACATAGTTAAATTTGAAAACGGACTTGTAAATTGGCTGTGTGAAATTTATTATAACGCATTATTCTTATAAACAAAGGCATTTAGCGAATGATTTCGCTATATTGTCTTGTGCTTTTGATTCGGTGAGTGTGTACTCCACTACTCCACTACTGGTCATTCAAAAGTCCCGCCCGCAGTTTAGCAGAAAAATGGCCGCCGTATCGTCCGGTTGGCCAGTCTCTCCCTATACAGGCTCTCTGTCCTATTTGGGTTAACGCGAACTGAACAGACTGTACTCGGTCGTGTTGAGGGAAAGGGCAGAAACTTGGAAGAAACACAAAATTCATACCAAAAGTCGATGCAGATGCAGTATCGTTACGTGGCAGAAGCAGAAGGAATCCGACAGACTTTTGATGGAGCAATAGGAAGAAGTAGACGGGGTGATCTGTGGATGTGTGAGATAGTGGCTAAGGCAGCTCTCGTGAGCTTGTCGCAGTTAGGTACACTAGAGGAAAAGTCTACCACATTTGCGAAGTGAGTTTGAGTGACTTCCGCTTCGCCTGCATAGAGTCGAGAGGGGCTGTTACTTTGTGTCTATATTGACTGACGAGTACCATACAGAAACGAGATTTTTGCGGGCCAGGGACAGACAAATATCTGTTATCAACAACAGACTGCATTTAGAAACATTTCGTTGTTGGTAGTTATGTACTGAAAAATGGGGTTGCTTTGACTTTGATAAATTTGACAGTTTTTAGGGCACCTTTGCCACAGTATCAAAATACAGCTTATACGTGTGCGGAGAGAACACGCGTGAGCTTGTGCGGCAGGAGGGGAATGCTGAAAGTGGGTTGCGGGGTTGCGTTGCAGTGACTCACGACTTGTGCGACCATGGTCGTCGTTGATTTTCGTGGAGTAGTACATTTGGTTTCGTGCTGTTTGGATGCCAATTTTCAGGTAACTTTGTAGTATTATTTACATGAACGTTTATAGATTCGGATAGTCAGATATACAGGGTGTTACAAAAAGGTACGGCCAAACTTTCAGGAAACATTCCTCACACACAAAGAAAGAAAATATCTTATGTGGACATGTGTCCGGAAACGCTTACTTTCCATGTTAGAGCTCATTGTATTACTTCTCTTCAAATCACTTTAATCATGGAATGGAAACACACAGCAACAGAACGCACCAGCGTGACTACAAACACTTTGTTACAGGAAATATTCAAAATGTCCTCCGTTAGCGAGGATACATGCATCCATCTTCCGTCGCATAGAAACCTTGATGCGCTGATGCAGCCCTGGAGAATGGCGTATTGTATCACAGCCGTCCACAATACGAGCACGAAGAGTCTCTACGTTTGGTACCGGGGTTGCGTTGACAAGAGCTTTCGAATGCCCCCATAAATGAAAGTCAAGAGGGTTGAGGTTAGGAGAGCGTGGAGGCCATGGAATTGGTCACCAATCCATCGGTCACCGAATCTGTTGTTGAGGAGCATACGAGCACTTCGACTGAAATGTGCAGGAGCTCCATCGTGCATGAACCACATGTTGTGTCGTACTTGTAAAGGCACATGTTCTAGCAGCACAGGTAGACTATCCCGTATGAAATCATGATAACGTGCTCCACTGAGCGTAGGTGGAAGAACATGTGGCCCAATCAGGACATCACCAACAATGCCTGCCCAAACGTTCACAGAAAATCTGTGCTGATGACGTGGTTGCACAATTGCGTGCGAATTCTCGTCAGCCCACACATGTTGATTGTGAAAATTTATAATTTGATCACGTTCGAATGAAGCCTCATCCGTAAAGAGAACATTTGCACTGACATGAGGATTGACACATAGTTGGATGAACCATTCGCAGAAGTGTACCCGTGGAGGCCAATCAGCTGCTGATAGTGCTTGCACACGCTGTACATGGTACGGAAACAACTGGTTCTCCCGTAGCACTCTCCATATAGTGACGTGGTCAACGTTACCTTGTACAGCAGCAACTTCTCTGACGCCGACATTAGGTTTATCGTCAAGTGCACGAAAATTGCCTCGTCCATTGCAGGTGTCCTCGCCTTTCTAGGTCTTCCCCAGACGCGAGTCATAGGCTGTAATGTTCCGTGCTCCCTAAGACGCCAATCAATTGCTTCGAACGTCTTCCTGTCGGGACACCTTCGTTCTGGAAATCTGTCTCGATACAAACGTACCGCGCCACGGCTATTGCCCCGTGCTAATCCATACATCAAATGGGCATCAACTCCGCATTTGTAAACATTGCACTGACTGCAAAACCACGTTCGTGATGAACACTAACCTGTTGATGCTACGTACTGATGTGCTTGATGCTAGTACTGTAGAGCAATGAGTCGCATGTCAACACAAGCACCGAAGTCAACATTACCTTCCTTCAATTGGGCCAACTGGCGGCGAAGTACAGTACACACTGACGAAACTAAAATGAGCTTTAACATGGAAATTAAGCGTTTCCGGACACATGTCCACATAACATCTTTCCTTTATTTGTGTGTGAGGAATATTTTCTGAAAGTTTTGCCGTACCTTTTTGTAACACCCTGTATATGTGTGCCTGAGTGATTTAATCGGTGGTATATATGGTTTTTCTATTTGTTATAGGTTAACCTTGTATTTATTTGTATTAAAAATACATCACAATGATCAGAACGTATAAAAGAGAGCTGTGTGCCCCAAGCTACAAAAAGTATAGTGGAAGTGAAAGTGTGGAGACTTGCACACGCAGGTGCTGCTACGAAGTACAAAATTAATAGTACCACGACTCTTAACAGAATGTATCATAAACACGATGGAAAGCCTGGACATCCAATTGTCTTGATGCCTCAGAGTGATAAATCAGTACCATATACCATGTGTGTACTAGCAGACTGTGATTTTCCTTTCAGAAAGGGCGACATTTGAACCATCGTTCAAATGATTACCATTAAAGACCGTAAAGCTATAAACCAGTTGAAAGACAACTTGCTGGGCTACGACTCTGAACGAATTTGCAGCTCAGAACAAACTCACATGGAGACTGGTCACGATCATCGAAAACTCAAGGGCATGAGCGGGTCCTTAAGAGTTCAAAGAGCATTTTTCTTTTGGGTGGTGGGGGGGGGGGGTGGTTGGGAAGAATTTGGGATCAGTTTTAGAGAAGACACGTCCTAATATGATTTATAATTATGGCGAGACAAATATTACAGATGTCTCAGCGGCGATAAAAGTCCTAGTATGCTGAGGGCACAAACGCATCGAAAGTCCAGGAGCATTCGTAATCATCTATCACAATCATCTTCTGCAGCACAGCTGGAAGATAACTGATTCCTCCCATGATTGCATACAGGTCGAAGCACCTTTGCGACACCTGAACACAGAGTGGGCCACATGGAACAATTTACAAGAACAGTACAAAAATGTACAAATGTGTGTGAAATCTTATGGGACTTAACTGCTAAAGTCATCAGTCCCTAAGCTTACACACTATTTACCCTATATTACCCTAAGGACAAACACACACATCCATGCCCGAGGGAGGACTCGAACCTGCGCCGGGACCAGCCACACAGCCCATGACTTAGCGCCTTAGACCGCTCGGCTAATCCCTCGCGGCCACGAACAGTAGCAGCGGCTGGTTCGATATTAAACTCCTCGAGGTATGGTTCTTCAAAATATTGCTACCACACTTCCAGGAACATAGAAAAGGAAGTTAAATAGGTGCTGCATTTGGTGACAATTTGGCTTCCTATTTTTCACCTGTAGTCATCAAAACTGTACTGGGAAACGATATTTATGTTACAACTCTGTCACCAAACTTGACGCACATGTTACAACCACTGGATGTAGGCAACTGTGGGTCTTTAAAGAAACAATGGTGGAAGGTTTTGGATAACTGGAGACTGAAAAGCACAGGACACCATCCCAAGGCCACGGTTTCTCATGTTGACAGATGCAACGGCTCCTAATATATAGAGAAAAATCTACAGTGCTCCTAAAGAAATTCAGGTCTTTGCCCTTCTGATGCCCAGAAGAGGCTGGAAGTGTCCTCAACAACAGACTGTTGGTGTTCTTAAGCTAGAAAAAGGCTACGACGCTGAAAGAATTCAACACAGAAGAGGAAAGAAAGTGAGAAAGTCGTTCTTAAAGCAGATTCAATGATATCTTTAGCATGCCGAGATGTCCCAATAATTGATTCTGCCCCAGAAATCGCAACCGATGCCTCAGCTGTTGAAACTGTCTCAGCTATCAAAGATGCCCGACCTTCGCATCAGTCTCCTCAACTTCTTCCGTGGTGCCTGCTACAGACCAGACTTCTTCCAATGTAGATGTTTCTCTAAGCGAAGAAGGGAATCGCGGACAAGTCGAAGGGAACGAAGAAACGTGAGAAGAAGGATAACAATGTCTGTTCCATTTGTAAGGGTTCTACCAACATGCTGTTGACTGGATATGCTGCATCACCTGCAAAAATGTGATTGTGGCATGCGTAACAAATGCTCAACCATTCCTGGCTACGAATATACAGTGTGTGAGGACACGGATTAATAATTATTTTTAGCTTCTTCCTTATTGTTCAAATTTGTCAAGTTCATTTGTAAAGTTGAGCTAAATAATATCAAAGTTAATTACCATTCCAGTGATAATTAAGAGACTGCTTATGGGCCTATAATTTTACCATAGGTATTTAGTATAATTATGTAAAATATTTCTTCAATAAAAATGACGAATTGATTGCCAAAACTCGTTGTTCCTAATTTAATTTCCTGTGTAGCGCATAAAATATTATTTTTTAATGAAAATGATGTCAGAGTAACTTTTAGGCATTAGGTCTGTGGCGAAAGCTGTATTTCGAAGCCTTGTCAAAGAAATTAAACACTCGAGCTAAATCTGACACACTTTTCTTTTTAAAGAAAAGTATGTAATTGTGGGGGAATAGTGAGGCTTGACATTAATACGAATTTCATAGCTAAAGGATACATTGTTCTGTCGAAGGAAAAAATAAAAAAATAAAATAAAATAAATATTTTTGGATGTTAAATAATGTAGCTATGGAAAAAATACCGAAACTTGTGCAAATTAGCTGCGTTTTATGGTAATAATATAATTTAATGAACTCAGTTTAGAAACTCCAGTCGATATTGCTGCCGAAAACACAACGATGAATTCTAGCTGTAACAGCAATTCAGTGCGCCCACTCAATGTGTGCATGTATGAGTATACTTCAAGCACAAGTTGCGAAAGTTCTTTCCATTCACCTAGCGTCTTCTCCATTTGTGTCAGAAACTCAGAAGACATCACACAGTAATTATTTTGACTGCACTCATCTTGACTGCAGTGATGATCGCTACAAGTCATTGATGGGTTTAACTTGGCTATTGATAAAGGGTATTCAAATATTTTGCTAACACATTTTATTGATCACTGGAACAACAAGATTTGTACGGAAACATCAAAAACACAACACGTAACCATTCCCAATGTTGTGTAGGAAACTCTAGGGCATTCAAAACAGCTTCCAGTTGCCTCGGAATGGATAAATACAGGTGCCGTATGCTTTTCAGTTGAATTTTATACCACTCTTCCTGCAATATAGTGGCAAGTACAGTTAAAGTTGATGTAAGTGAATAGACGAACCATTTCGTCCAAAGCAGAGGAGATGCGACAACTGGTCCTAGTGCTCACGAAACCAGTCCTGAACGACGCAAGGTTCGTGAACAGGTGCCCTCTCGTCTTCGAACACAGCGTCGCCATTACGGAACAAAAATTCTACAATGGAATGGACCTGGCCAAGGAATTTTCCTTAACATTAATGCGACCTAGCAGAGTAACCATGGGGCACAAGGAATATCATGACATGGCTGCCCAAATCATTACCGAACCCCTTCCATGTTCAGAACTTCGGTCGTAAACGTAACCATAAGTTCGAAACAGAGGGTAACTAAGATAATACAACCAAATATTATCTCTCCGTTGCTGCATAGTCCAAGTTTTACGGTTACGGCACCAAGGTTTGCATTTCGGACATTTGCATCACTGAAGAGTGGTTTCAGCATTGCAGCTCTCCCTGGATATCCTTGCTTGTAGGACTGCCCCTTCGTGCTGTTTTGGTCATGAGAGGGTTTACTAGTGGAACATTCAGTTTTGCAGTGATTTTTGCAGCTGTCGTTGTCTTATTTTTCGTCACAATCCTGTTCAAGAATGTCCGTCACTGTGACACAACACATACGTCAACCCGCGTTGTGACTTAAGGCCGGTTCCCACTAGAGCACGGCAGCGCGGCGTGCGGCAACGGCAGCGGCAAGCGTTTTCCGCTTTGACGCGGCGGCTCGCGGAATTGGCGTTCCCATCTGGAAGCGGCAGACGCTAGCGGTAGCCAATGACGGACAGCCACTGAGGTACGGGGTGGGACCCACCGAAACGACCGGTGTGTTTGAATAACTATATCGTACACCTACATGAAGGAAAGACGAAGTTGAGTGAAGACATACCAATTTTAATTTTCTGTACAATGTTCTCTTTCACATATTTCATTATTCATGTTTTCTCATTTCAACATAAACAGATTTCATGACTACCGTTCATGATTGTTCACTATCTCCTAACACATTGAAACAATGAACGATAAAAGAGATTATTCAGATAGTTAAGCGAGACAAAAATTTAAAATGTGATACGGTAGCAGGTACACGAAAACAGTAAGAACACAAAGGCTAGGTGGAAGGGATGAAAGTGGAAGCCACCTGATAGAATTTCCCACAGAGCATAATGAAATCATCGCCAGCACCTTGCTTAAGAATCATGAAGGAATATATATTTGGAACAGAGTTTCGAAACCAGATTTTAAATTGTAAGGCATTTCCTGGTGCAGACGCAAACCTGACTGAAGACTGTCAATAGCAAGATAAGCGTTCTGAAAAAGAAAATTTGTTCATATCGAATATAAATTCTAATGGTTGGATACTATTTTACCAAGGTATTTGTGTCGAGTGCAGCCTTGTATGTAAGTGAAAAGTGGACGATGAACAGTTCTGTCAAGAAGACAATGGACGCTTTCAAAACGTGGTGATCAATAAGAATGCTGAAGATTAGATACGAGGATCGTGTGGCTAAAGAAGAGTTACGGAATTAAATAGAGGAGGAAGAGGAAATTACGGCACAACTTTGACGACAATAGGGATTAGTTGACAGGACGTATTATGGGGCGTCAAAGAGTGAGGACAAAGGGGTTGGGTGATAGTATTCTGGCAATAATCATCTGTTGAAATACTATCTATTAATGTAAGCAGTGAATTTACTCTTCCATGCACTCCTCCACAAAACATTTAAACCAAAACTGAAATCAGCTGAACACCAAATCTTTCAACCACTGTCTGAAAACTACTGGATTCACTTTCAACTTTCTATAACTATCACTGGCTAGCCACACACACATACAAATATAAGGAGAACACAAATAAACAAACATTAGTTTTCAGCATATAATTCTGCAGGTTGGCAACATGTACATAAACAAACCAGACAGGAAGGGACGTGAGGTGAACACTCTGTAGTTACGACTTCAAATCAGAAGAAAAAGAGCGAACATGAAAATGTGCTTATGTTCCATAATCTAAGTTTTAGTTCAACCTCCAGCCTTTGACGAGGTGAGGGGACACGTATATGTCCGCCAAAAACTCGATTCGCTGTAAGTAATCATTCATTCACGTAAAAAAAGATGTGAACTGTTTTATAATCTGCAAGTACCACATATCAAAACAAAACTGAATCATTCTAGATTCCACCGAAGATGCCTTAAAGTAAAAGGCGAAACGCGTCTTCAATCAGTGAAGTACACTGGATAAAGAAAAAAAAGTTTGTTACTTACCAAAGCTGTAGATATTTAGTAAATTACATCTTATGACATACCAGCAAATTAGTTTCGGTTTAACTTCTCATTCCACATGCTATTAAATGCTGTTTAAAAAAATTCATCTATCCCTTCTGAAAAACTGTAGTTACTTTCATATCTCGGTAGATAAACAGATTTAGGACATTTATCATGCGACGAAATACATGACTTTTCACAAGTTATCGTTTGCAAAAAAACACGTTTCGATTTCTTGAACCGTTTACGAAATTTGCGGTCGATACAACCACATGGTTTACAACGAGCAGGACGAAGTACCGGTCGCGTTGCGAGCAACCTGCGCGCGGTCACGGCACAGCGCGTCCGCCGACATATCATACAATATCTCGAGAACGGTGATAGCTATCGATCTGCTCTCAGCTTTAAAAACAATTTCGATATGTTGACTAAATTTCATACGCAATAATGTACTACCTAAAATGAACTGTACGCAAAGTCCACGCAATGCGTTTTTACCTCTGCACACTCATTAAAATTTCGTGTAAAGGTTTACTTAAATGCGATACAGCAAGTAACCACGACGAATAACGAAAATAAATTCGGTCCTTTATCGAGAGAAGATATCAGGCTGTAACATACCCAAGAATCAAATTTTACTGCGGAATAGTTTCCTTGGAATCGGATGATTATTTCATAGCTGCCGCCGCGTCCGCGCCAGCGGTTCGGCGAAAGTTCGTGTGGCCAGGGGTTCCGTTCCTGACGTCACGCTCAGCGCGTTCTGTGATTGGCGGCGCGGACCTGGAGCGCGGCACGCGGCAGCGGAAGCGGTTCGACATGGTCAAACCGCGACGCAGAGCCCGCCGCGGCGTGCCGCTGACGCCGTTTCCATGGCAACCACGCCGCTGACGCGCGATTTTGACGTGCGGCAGCCCTAGTGGGAACCGGCCTTTAGCGGATGACATTTTCCCGCTTTCCCGGTATTCGGTATAAATCTTCGATACGGTGCCTCTTGAATCACAAATGACTTCAGCTTCCGTGGTTACGGAAGCTTCCATCATATGAGCACCAATAATTTGTCCACGTTCGAATTCACAAAGTTCCGATATTGTGTACTCTCATCTACACAGAATACTGTTATGTCCGCTAATGGCACTTCCTACGTACTGAGGACATTCCACAGATGTCGTCTGTTTTCAAATAGAACAGCGCAGCCTGCAGGCGTGACTGTCATCTGCGTTGATGTTCGGACATGCATTTATCGCGGTATTTTCATACAGTTTCCCATCTTTCCTGGAATGTACAGCACTCGTATTCACGGTTACTTTATATCAGTTATAAACAGTTGCCGTCAAACATTATACTGAAATCGGTATTACTTGATGAACGTGCATTCAGTATACACGTCTTTTATCTTAGATGTTACTATCAGCCTTGTGACTGTTTAAACTGCTTAACTTAAGCTACGACCCTACGCTATTCAATCACCCACGCAACTACTATCAGATTGCCAAAATAACATCTCGCGTTAAAGATGACCTTTCTATTTGATCCGTTCCCCCAAATCAACCAAACAACATCTCGCTCCCGTCATGTCGTCACGGAACCACTGTCCTTTAAAGCTTGTCAATCAGACGCCCCAAGAACAACGCTTTCTTGCAAGAGCATGCTCTGGACAGCCAATGGAATATATGAAACGTGGTATGTAGTCATTTTATGAGTTTGACCACACACCCAGTGAATCACCACCACGCAGTAGGTGTAATCCAGTGAAGTTGAATCATACTGTGTGATACTTTGGTTATACGGGAATTTAAGTAACTTTTTTATTTCCTGGTGTGGGGAAAGGTTAAGCTACAAGGGGAGGATTAACGTTGTATGTATCTTTTGGTTACATATTCCTCTAAAGCAACAGGTCGTCACGTAGAATTCGGATTACTGGAGAAGCGTCGTGCGCGGTGGCAGCAGCTTAACAATGAGTCTAAGAAGAAGGGGCGTGCAGAGGCCATCGCCATTTAATGAAGATCTGGAAAACTCTGTGAAACACTAATACCTTGTTTATATTCGTACGACAGTGACGTAACGGTTTTGTTTGCGTCAGGCGACACTGTGTAATTGAAATTGTTATTTTGTGGAACGAAACATCTAGAAGTTAGCAAGGGATATCAAAGCGCAGCACTTGCAACAATTCGTTTCGGAATATAAACACACGTTTCAGTTTCTTGCAATACAGATTGTTTATTTCCTGAGTTTATTTCAGTGATGCTGTTGCAGTGTGATGGGTAGTTATCTTTTAAGACAATATTACTTGAGCTTACTGTAATATAACTAATGTCAGCGCTTCTTCTTTCAGCGTACCATGTATAGTTTGATGAGTGGAGTGACTGAGGCATTACTGCTTGTAGTGATCATTAGTAGATTGTCAAACACGTTCGTACTGTACGAGATGGCGCCATGTTTAGCACTCGCATTCAGGAGGACGATTGTTCACGTCCGCATGCGGCCATTAGGTTTTGCTCAATATACCTAAATCTATCCTTTATGAGGACACGGCCAAGTTATTTTCCTGTCCTTGCAACTTCCAACATTCCGAGCTTGTGCTACGGCTCTAATAACCTCTGTGTCGACGGGACGTTAAACCTTAATCTTCCTCCCTTCCTTTATGTATATTTGCGAATTTCAATTACAAAAGCTGAAGCAGTAAACATCTCTCTTTTTAACGTTAATAAGACCCTTCCAATTAGTACACAGTTTAAAGGTAATTTTTTCCTCTTTTGGATATAACGTACGTTGCAGTTATTCCACGTAAGCTAAACGCTAACTTTGCGTTGTTTGCTACGATTGCTAATTAGTCTAGTGACCGAATTACTTTCTAAATTACGGTTTAGGCAAGTTCTGAGACTTTCTGCGTCGTTATTCAGTTTTGATTATTTTGTAGTTTGTACGTGACCCATGATTTCCATTTTTAAATTTTTTTAGATCGATCGGGTCTCAGATGTGAATTCCGCCTGACCACACATTCCACGGCCTGTTATATTAGTAAGCCCATACTACTCACTCCATAGCACGGTCCCGTTAAGGCCATGTATATTAATGCGATGGCGGTAATACTATTGTGTTGTTACACATAGTGGTTAGCACCTGCTTATCACAGCGTACGAGCCATTACTACCTAGGTTCACTCATGTATCTGTCTCGTTAGAAATATGTATATGGCGTCAAGGAGGTCTACCGGAACTTATACTAAAGTTTGCACTTCGTTTCAAGCCTCTGCACTAATTTTAGCGTGGCACTGAGCTTTTGCACAGCTTTGTACCATTATAAACGTCCTATACTATCGCTGGTAATAATACACGTTACCTGGATGGTGAGTAGGTACCGTAATTTACGGTAAATAATCAGAATTAGCATTAGTCAGGAGTTATTGCAGAGCCAATTGATTCCATGAACTTCTTGGATTCGCATTTTCAATGTTTAACAGGTCATGTTCACTGATTATTTCAAAGTACATTTATTTATAAGTGTATCAAGTTACCATGCAGATATTTTGTGCAGATGTAAGTATTGCTTTCCCGGCTAATTAACTCAGTACATGTATAGTGTCCATATTAATCATTTTTAGTGTAACATCGTCATCTCAAAGTGCTGCTAAGTGATATTTGTGTACTTCTATCCAGTGACTTTAATAATGTTAGTTTGTCGGTTCCTTTAATTAAAATTCTATTTGTATGGTAAGATACAAGCTCTGCATCCTAGAGAGAGATCAGCAAAGTGAATGATAATTACTTATTACACGTGAATGGCCACCCACAAACATTTACGTGACAAATCACCACTCACGGCCAGTTATAGGCGATTACATATCCATATTAGGATATACTTGGTTGGGGCATCGCACTCTACTCCGTATCTCCTGTACCTGCGGGGGTACCTAAAACGTATTCCCACAGCAGAAACTATCCAATGATGTTAAAAAACATCGGTTGAAACAATTTTTCATTTAATGCATCAGAAAAAGTTATTTTGGGTGAGCAAGATTAGTGGGACACGCTGAATACTGGGAGAACAAATACTTTGGAGGTTTAGCTTTTCATCCCCAGAAGTAGTACTTCTCAAGCTTTTCAGGTCTTTTTACCCCCTTTGTATTTTAACCTCCATTATTACAACAAAATCTGACAATATTCAGCTTGACAGCAATGGAACTTATGTAAATAGTGTTCATTTTAACTGAAAACATTGAAATACCTAAAAAACTACTCATCAGATAAAAGAAGTTATAATTCAGATTAGTTTGTATCGGATGATGACATCCCGTAATACAACATTCGACTCCCCACCCCACTCCATGCATGTGTGGCTGGGGCAAAGTTTGTAATCTTCATTGGGAACACCCATTTTTTTATTTCATATTACGATTGAACGGAAAAATCTACATGCGTTTTATCTTAAGCATTTTCTTTGTTCCACCACAGATGGCGCCGTAATCGGAAAAGTAGAAATGGATACACAGTCGCAGTTTGCGACGTCCGAGCCCATGGTCTTTGTATATCAAAAGAAACGTGTGAGACTCCACCTTCATGCTGCGAGGGTAGGACAGGCCTGTACTTAATAACTTCTAATTGTAAACCCCATTCGCAACTTTGCATTCCTCTAACGTGCCCCCGTGGCTGATGCTCGTGCGAACGCTACTCTGATTTCCCAATTACAGTGAGTGTTCAAAAGTAATAACGCCAACTTCAGTACCCTTAGTGATCCGCTTTTCAAGTGACCGTACACAGGACAGAAGCATGTCTGCGGTAATGTCAGAACAGGCCTTTCTGATGCGGTCGACTATGTCTTCGCCGCCTGTTGTCAGTTGCTTTATCTTTTAAATATTCCCTCAGAAAGAGATCGGGCGACCTAGCGGGCTAATTAAAAGGGCCGCTTCTGCCGATCCACCGTCCAGTGCAAACGCAGCCTAATACCTTCCGGCTTTAGCTACTAAATGCGCTGGGCAACTGCCATGCTGAAACCGCTTACGTTCTCGAAAGTGCATGGAAACTTCCTGGAGTAGCACCGATAGTTACTGTTCGACAAACGTTCGATATTTGCGTCCATTCAACAGCCGTCGATAAAATAGGCACGAATGAGTTTTTTCCCCATGATGCCACATCATACATTCACCGACCAAGGACATTGATGGTCTGCTTGCCGTTACCAGTGGGAATAGTCTTCACTCCAGTAACGCATGTTATTCAAGTAAACACTACCATGGGTTGTGGATGTTGACTTATCCTAAAATAGTACTTCGACAGAGAACGTGTGGGGCGTTTGCATTTTTTAACGTGCCCATTCACGAAATGCTACCCGGGTATGGAAATCGACACCATGAAGTTCTTGAAGCAGCGACGCGTATTATGCATGATATTTATGACGATGCAGTATTGTGACAACACTATCTACGAACATAGCGGAATGTTGGTGGAATTGCCGGGTTATCCGTGGTGTGTGGTGCACTGCCGCTAGCACAGCTATTTCATTACCTTCTCCTGTAACACGTTTGCTTCGGGTCCTTTTTCCGGTCTGTACGCTACTATCAAACATAAAGTAGTTCTCTACGTTCTCTGCAAACCAGGATCATTTCAATTTGTTCTTCTATGGTTGCAACATTGATTTTAGTCTCCAAGTGATACATAGGTGTGCAGGAGATAAAAATTGCGCAAGTACTGTAAATGTTTAGAGCTGCCATCTCTTACCCGTCTGCACGATACGTGAGCTCCGTCGCAATGTACGGCCTGTTATGGCACACGGCCACTGTCAGTCGGAATAATACAATGCTGTGAATGCGGTATTCAATTAGAAGTTACGAAATACTGACCCGCCGTACAATCACAGCATGGAAGTGACGTCCCACGTAGCACTGGATATTCTTTGTTGTTTTGAGCATTAGTGGAAAGGAGGAAAGGGCACGAATGAGCCACTGTTTCTATCACTAACCCAATCAATTTGTGAGGTAATTCACTTATACTCAGGTCACTAGGTTTATACCTTTATAAGTCATATATTTTGTAAGTGGTTTCTCACGATAATGGAGTCTTCAAAAATGATGAAACGTTATGCCCTGATATCGACATATCGTTGCAAGCTGTTCGGTGAACCTGCGTTGCAGCGTCACATACTTATCCACCGGCAACCAAAATCTACAATTCAGAATTTTCCGTCGATATCTCTATCAAACTCGATTTTTTGACGAATCTGCACAATTCCTCCGCACTGCGTCGTTGATTATTGTCTTAGAGTGTATGTAAAGAAGGCTGCATGAAAAAAAGAAGAAAGAAAAGCTGAATAGATGGAGACAGTGACTGAGTCCACTGCATAATGTTGCGGAATGAATTATAAGAATGCGGTTGTGTAACAAGCTGCAAGCTCAACGAATCCAAACAAACACAGAAATATCCTGCCACTGCATGCGTGTGTACATGCTCGCCTTCGCGATTCATAGCAAATTTAGCACACGAAATTCATCAAAATTAGGCTGTGAGTTCCGAACGTCACACGACTGGATCGACAGCAACATCTTTCGAATGAGTACTCTCTTTGAACAACCGCTAAAACTGAAACTTTCTCACCAATAACTGCAAACATCCCGCGCCATATCTGACATCCATCCACAGTCAGCTCCTCGAACAAGACCCCTCTCTCCGAAGCTTGCCACAAGCATGCACCCTTAGCAACGTACTGATTGACGCAAAGCTCTCAAAAGCTTTCCGAGGTAACAACGCTCCACAGCCTCTCAAAGAAGATGGATACAGAGAGACCTTTTTAAGGTATCTGCAAAAAAAAAAAAAAAAAAAAAAAAATGCCGGCGTTGTGGCCGAGCAGTTCTAGGCGCTTCAGCCTGGGACCACGCGACCGCTACGGTAGGAAATTCGAATACTGCCTCGGGCATGGATGTGTGTGATGTCCATAGGTTAGTTAGGTTTAAGTAGTTCTAAGTTCTAGGGGACTGATGACCTCAGATGTGATGAATTTGCCGCCAAGTCACAGCCACCGCAGTATCAGCAACTTTCGGAACGCAATCTACAGCGTTACAGTGGACACGACGCTATAGAAGGACGTATAAGTCCTTTGTCCGCGGCAGATGCGTTCGCAGGAGATCAGTGCGAGCGTAACTTTGTTGCATAATGAAGGCCGAGATGCGTGCAAACACGGGCCTAATCCTACCGTCCGGGACCGGCGGGGAAAGGGATACTGCAACGAGAACGGCAAGTAATTGGTGCCCAATGAAGGCCTCGACACTGCGCCATTGTTTGTGCATCGTGACCATGTACAGTGCCGCCACACGATAGCGGGCATTTGTAAAAGGCTAGGCGCAAATTGAGACGCGTATAGCGCGTGTGGCGCGACGCAGCGCAGCGCGCGTTTTTGTAACATCACGGGTTCAAATGTGACCGCTCAAATTGCGACGCGACGCGACTGGGACGCGACACGCGCCTGAGCCAGGTCGCGCGGCGTTGTGGTTGAGGCACAGTTTCTCGCGCCGCGCGTCGGGGGAAATTAGAGAAGGGGAGCGGAAAAGTAGCCCAGCCATATGCTCACATCGGAACGGCGCATATCAGCAGTGGTAGTATTGCCCATACGATAAATTTTGCCTTACTGTGTACTGAATTTTATTGCCTTTGGGTAGTGTTTCGTTTTTCGCCATTTAAACGCTCCAGATTTCTTCGTTAGCACATTATATTTTTCTGTTATTTATATGTGCATAGTTTTGTTTTTCTTCTGTCAAGAAAAATGTATACTTCAGTAACTGATGAGCCATTGGCCGCTGGAATTGCACCATATGCCTCCGTGATGTTTTCAGATCGCAAGAAGGGACAGAAGCTAGTGAATAAGGAAGCAAGGAATATTATAAAATCATGTGATTAAGAATCAAGGCAGGAAAGTAAAGCAAGCTTATATTCTCGCTGCCTAGTAAGCTAGCGTATCTGTACGATCTGTTACAAAAATTTATAAAGGGATAATCTCCACAGGTGTGATCACTTTGTTCTTGTGGTAAAAAGCGTCCAAGATCTGAAGTATAGAAGTTTCACTGTGATTAATCTGATATGTAATAATGTAATACGACACACTGTACTACATGCATGTGAACAACATATTTCCACTGCAAGCTAGAAACAGTCGAAAAGCAGTCACAAATAACAATGTTTTAATTGGTTCGTCGTGATGAGAAAAAGCATTTCAATTGTTGCATGGACGTTATCGTTCCCGGGTTCGATTCCCGGTGGGGTCAGGGATTTTCTCTGCCTCGTGATGACTGGGTGTTGTGTGATGTCCTTAGGTTAGTTAGGTTTAAATAGTTCTAAGCTCTAGGGGACTGATGACCATAGATGTTAAGTCCCATAGTGCTCAGAGCCATTTCGACATTATCAGCATTAATAAACTAATTATACAACAACAGGCTACACAAATGAAGAAAATGGTCGGTATTATTACGAAAGTAGGAATATCCTAAAAGAGTGTTATGATTAGATATATTTAATTTGTTGAAATGTGCTGCTGACAAAGGCAGATCTACTTTCATGACAATGTTTTTCGAACTCCAACTCACAAGGCACACATGGCTAGCTTGTGCATTCCTGTCGCGCGCATTATCCTCCGTTGCTGACAATACACTGACCATTGTGTCGTGCGACAGAGCAATTGTTTATTTTTCTCAATAACAACTATATTTTCGCGATCACGCATTGTGAGTTTGGTAAGCCCTAGGTGAGTAAACAGCACCTGGCATGTGCCTATCATTCCGCCTGAAGGAACGCTCGTCATTATTTTAATACTGCTCAGATCAAGAGAAGGAATAAAATCCTTTGGTAAGTTTCCATTCCCGTCGCTCAGTGTTAAAAATACCATGGGTTACGGGGATTCCACCAAAACTCCAACAGAATTGCTAATATGTTTTTGTGTGAGTTGTTAACCTTTTCTCATTCGAAGAAGCATCACCATTTATGAGTAAACGCCACATTTCTCTTGGTGACTGGTTTAATTGTACTTCCTTTGTCACAATGTAATTTGCCAAACTCATCTCACGGCAGCTATTGAGTCAGAATTCCGAAACGTAGGGACTCATTAAACAAGTAATTGGCAATTACAGAGCTCAATACCTTACGAAAAACTTCATAGTATCGGTTTGCAGTAACATAAAAAAAGAAATTTCATGTTTATTTCCATACTAGGAAGCTCTTGTTTCGCTAGCTGTCGATAACTCTTAAAAAATTACAGTCACTGGAGTGAAATAAATAAAAAAAGAAGTATAAGTAGTGATATATCGCCATAGATAAGAAAGTTCCGTGTGTTTAATAATTGGCAAAAGTCTCTCCTCCTTGTGTGCTATCATTCGCCAAACTTTCGTTTCGATGTCTAGAGCGGTTTAGGAGATACGAGAGATGTTGCGAGTATTTTAATCTCGCGGGCGTGAGATCGGAAGTGAGCGCGCTACAGGGGATCCATTTTCTCGAGATCGGAGGCAGATAGAGATCTCCTCCCAAGTGTAAACAAAAATTCAGCATGTTAGCTAAATTTCATACGCAGCAACATATGGTGTAATACGCACCAAACGCAAAATCATACCGACCCCTAATTTTCGTTGCAAACTTTTTGAGTTTTGCGCAGTGTCTTACTAAAATGTGTACATCACAATAAGAATGGTCATTAGCGAGGTGATGGGCACGAAGCTGACATATAACGCTACAAGTAAGGCAAAAATCATATATTTTCAGAGAATAGTTTCTGTAAAATCGTTTGAGAAAGATAAGAGGTTGCGCGCGCTTCGGTTCAGTCAGCGCAGAGCGTCGCCAGTCGGAGCGTGCGAAGTATGTGTACGCGTCGCAATATGCGCTGGACCCGCGCGACCCATGAGGCACGTGCGTGTCGCGCTTTAGTGTCGTGTCACGTCACACGTGCTATACGCTTCTCAATTTGCGCCTAGCCGCCCTCCTGCACGGGGCGAGTGAGTGTGTCACAGAGTACTCTGAGGATGGACCCAGCCGTCAGAAACGACCTGAATGCCGCTTGAATACAACGTCCTATCGGAATCGGCAGCGGTGGTCTGTGCGATATGAACAATTTTTGATGCTACAGAGGCATTCAGGTAGGCAACACGCTGCAAAGAAACGAGGCGTTGACGGGAGTAGTGACTGATGATGATCAAATTAATTCTCAAAACCTGACGAAAGTTGACCGCCGCTGTACGGTGCGTTGACGACATAAAGGTGATCCCAAGATAGCGGAAGTGTTGGACTCAGGGTAGGGACACCAGATCTTCTAGCAGTAATCCGCGACCAATAGCGACGTGGATATGCGCAAATTCATCACAATTCTAGCCGCTCTCCCATGAGCCGTGATGTTGTCGATGATCCGTGCGACCTCTTCTCGAGAATGAACCACCAGAAGGAGGTCATCCGCGAATGCACGACATTGGTAGGTGTAACCGCGTAAGGAGGGTCCAGGGAACTGCGTCGTCGGCCGGCATACCAATTAGCCGAATGACTCATGTGAAAGGCCCGGGTCGTCTGCGCGCCGTACCTCCCAGGTATCCCGTAGGACTACATCATGAACAATGAGATGCAGCTCCTGGAACTGAGTAAAATTCGGGTAGTGAACTTTCCAGCAGGATACGCAGTAAAAGTCCCCTCCAAAGAGAAAATGTTCATGTCGACCTAAGAACAGTGAGGCAATCTCCTCCGCATAAAATCGTGTTTTTTCACCCCCACGTCCAGTACCAGAAGGTGCATTGCTATTAATGACACACGTGGAGTGAATCGTAAAAGCCGTACCCCTGGCAGATGTAAGACACTTGATGTCGTCAATGAAGATGCCTTCGCTTACATAGACCTCCACTCCACGGACAAGTTGTTCTTTACAAGGGGGATAGAAGTCTATCAGAGGTAGCGTTGGTAAATGCACCTCCTGTAACAGAGTCGTGTCTATTTCCGAAGCCCATATCATTTCTTTCAGAAGATGGATCTTGACCGGTGCGCGGACACCGTTGTCATTCATTGTCGCTATAAGATATGCGTGGAGTTGTGCCCTACCATAGTGGGGAGCTGTAAAGACGCGGGGCCACCTGGTAACAGGAGCTGGCGGCGCACCTCGGACGGCGCAGAAGTTGACATCAGCAAGTCGCCACCCCCAACGGTGGACATTCCTGTAGGATATTAGCGGTAGACACTCCTGAAAGGGATCTGCTGTTTCTCCAAAATCCTCGTTCCGCGCCAGCAGTGACTCCTTCGCCGTGGTATCCATACGTTCTACGGCTGCTGACACAGCCAGATCGGCTGGTATCGTTCCTTCTTCCGTAGGGGCTTCAAAAGCAGGAACATTTCATTTCGCCGATACGAGAGTCACTGATGGCCCCCGTTCCACAGACGCACTGACAACGCCGTCGACCACGTTCTCAGACCATGAAACGTTGATTTGCTCAACAGGTAGCTTATCATTTGGACAGGGTGAAGAGTCCCGTTCCGACGTCGTACAGCGCTTCCTTTTGCGTCGTTCAGGGGAGCGGTTTTACGCAGTAGTCCTTCCGCTTCCAAAGACGGGAGGGAGTCGCGCCGGTCAGGCAGGAAGGCCACCGTCTGGACAACCAGAGTCGACCAAGGAGTCACGTTCGACATTAGCGTCGGCCACAGGCGCAGCCGGAGCAGTCACCGGAAATGAGGACATAGCTGAAGTCACATCTTGTCACCTCGTGTGCAACCGGTTCAGGAAGGAGCATAACACTATCCATCAGCTGTTTACGTGATTCCGAAAGTTACTGGGCGGCCGGAGGCGACTTAAGCGCCGTCACGTATCTTATCGGAAGCGCCGTCGACGACGACGAAGTACAGCTCCTCCACGTGGTAGCTGCAGACATTTAGGTCTCATGTGGCGCTCTTTTCCACATCCAGAACAAGTACACGACTCTCCGTCTTACATAATTGTGGCCCGACACCCGCGGATGGTCATATAAGACGGAAATGGCTGCGGAGATCAATTGTGATCTCATGCACCGTGTTAAGAACAGGGTATGTGCGTAAGTGGAGTCAGCGTTCTGCTTTATGATCACGAACAGCTCAGAATGGCCGGAAAGCCGCTATGACTTTCTGTGCAGGTACCTCGAATGGCAGTTCAAACACGCGAATAGTTATAACGCCAAATCCCGCACGTTGGACTCTGACCACACCGAAGTTACCGTCAGCGCGACGTAATCGGAGCCCCTGTTTGGTCGCTTTCAAAATGCGCTCGCACGCAGAGTCATTGGCCACTTTAACATAAACGGTGTTGCTGAGAATCGAGAAATAGAAGCCCTGAAGTTCTGATGGCGGCTTCTTTGCCTCCTCGCGGAGGAAACGTTCGATAACTAAGGCTTTCGCTCGTGCGAATTACGGGCCAAAGTTGAAACATAATGTCGATGTCCTGAACTTATTTGCTATGATCTCAGTACGCGAAACCCTCGTGCAGGCTAAGTCGCCATATAAACACGAGCTGACACGCTCCGCAGGCGGAAGTACGGCACGTCCACTCCGGGCGGCCGCTAAAGCCACACTGCCCTAGACCACTGTTGTGGACCGTAGAGATTTCTGACCAATTAGTTCCAACAATAGACGAGAATGGCGAAATATTAAATTTACACGTTCAGTTCGTAAATTAAGCAGAGGCTTACTGTAGATAATTTCTATCTTATTCCACTCCAATAGCAGTGTGGTAAACAGAACTTACAAGTTTCACGCTTTGTTCTTCGTGGCACATAACGTACAATTGTGGAATTGCCTTTTAATAATAAAGATTTATGGCCTTGGACGCCTTCGTTTCTAGTGGAGTTTCCCATTTTAAATTACACTACTTGCCATTAAAAATGCTACACCAAGAAGAAATGCAGATGATAAACGGGTACTCATTGGACAAATATATTATACTAGAAGTGACGCGTGATTACATTTTCACGCAATGTGGGTACATAAATCCTGAGAAATCAGTACCCAGAACAACCACCTCTGGCCGTAATAAAGGCCTTAATACGCCTGGGCATTGAGTCAAACAGAGCTCGGATGGCGTGTACAGGTACAGCTGCCCATGCAGCTTCAACACGATACCACAGTTCATCAAGAGTAGTGACTGGCGTATTGTGCCGAGCCAGTTGCTCGGCCACCATTGACCAGAGGTTTTCAGTAGGTGAGAGCTCTGGAGAATGTGCTGGCCAGGGCAGCAGTCGAACATATTCAGTATACAGAAAGGCCCGTACACGACCTACAATATGCGGTCGTGCATTATCCTGCTGAAATGTACGTTTCGCAGGGATCGAATGAAGTGTAGAGCCACGGGTCGTAACACATCTGAAATATAACGTCCACTGTTCAAAGTGCCGTCAATGAGAACAAGAGGTGACCGAGACGTATAACCAATGGCACCCCATACCATCACGCAGGGTGATACGCCAGTATGGCGATGACGAATACACGCTTCCCATGTGCGTTCACCGTGATGTCGCCAAACACGGATGCGACCATCATGATGCAGTAAACAGAAGCTGGATTCATCAAAAAAAATGACGTTTTGCCATTCGTGCACCCAGGTTCGTCGTTGAGTACACCATCGGAAGCGCTCCTGTCTGTGATGCAGCGTCAAGGGTAACCGCAGCCGTGGTCTCCGAGCTGATAGTCCATCCTGCTGCAAACGTCGTCGAACTGTTCGTGCAGATGGTTGTTGTCTTGCAAACGTCCCCATCTGTTGTCTCAGGTATAGAGACGTGGCTGCACGATCCGTTACAGCCATGCGGATAAGTTGCCTGTCATCTCGACTGCTAGTGATACGAGGCCGTAGGGATCCAGCACGGCGTTCCGTATTACCCTCCTGATCCCACCGATTCCATATTCTGCAACATTCATTGGATCTCGACCAACGCGAGCTGCAATGTCGCGATACGATAAACAGCAATCGCGGTAGGCTACAATCCGACCTTTATCAAAGTTGGCAACGTGATGGTACGAATTTCTCCTACTTACAAGAGGCATCACAACACCGTTTTACCAGGCAACACCGGTCAACTGCTGTTTGTGTATGATAAATCGGTTGGAAACTTTCCTAATTTCAGCACGATGTAGGTGTCGCCACCAGCGCCAACCTTGTGTGAATGCTCTGAAAAGTTAATCATTTGCATATCACAGCATCTTCTTCCTGTCGGTTAGATTTCGCGTCTGTAGCACGTCATCTTCGTGTGTAGCAATTTTAATGGCCAGTAGTGTATCTACTGATGTACGACAAGGAATTTTCGTGTTACTGTATGTTTGCATTCTGTTATGCTGCTCTATTGAGTTCCGTCATGATCGATAAAGAAATCAGCAATTATGTGGTCCGTGTCATCTAATTCTTGACTTCTTACTTCACTTGAGGGCTAGAAGATGTCGGTTGATTGTCCTGGGACGAGCTGTATCTGAATCTCTGCTCTGTTCCTTATGAAAGACAACTTCACCTTCAAGCCATTCAGTAACAGTTGATTCAATTTTCCTCTGACTCTGCTGACTTCAGGTGAATTTCTGAGGCCATCAGTCCCCTAGACTTAGAACTACTTAAACCTAACTAACCTAAGGACATCACACACATCCATGCCCGACGCAGGATTCGAACCTGCGACCGTAGTGGCAGCGCGGTTCCGAACTGAAGCGCCTATAACCGCTCGGCCACAACGGCCGGCACCTTGCAAGTAATATGGCATCGCTGTTCTAAGTAAATAAAAATGTATCTTACATAAGTATTATGTTTATGAAACTAAACTTACGTCCATCTGAATTTTGGCATTGAGCGATACTTACCTTCAAATGAGTACTCCGTTCTAGCTTTTACAGTATTCCAGACTTCCCAACAAAGTCAGCAATCAGCTATTGGAAAGTCAGCTCGTTTGCTAACGGGTTTAAAAGTGCCTTTTACACATTATACGTGTAAGATTAAAAATTTCGCTAAATAGAATAATTAATCTGACTTGCAATTTTATCATTTTTAACGCAGATTGTTATTCCAAGAATTATACAGAACATCAACTAAAATAAAAGAAGTTTAAGACATTTTATTGATAAATGACCCATGTTCTGCATCCACGGGTTAACTATAAGTGGCCAGACAGGGAATGAAGCAACCGCCATGCTGTAAGCGAATCCATTGGTATAGCGCAGCGTCACCTCACTCGGTTCCAGCTCGAGATAAGAAGCAAAGAAACGCATAACTTCAGTGCAGTGAATCATTGAGCTAAGGGAAATGAGGAGTTGAAATTTTAAGAGGGTAGCACGGACTGCCTCCATTGCTAATATGCACTCTATTGTCCAGCACAGTGATTCAGTTGCAAGACGACTGCCCGTAAATATACAGCTCAGTACGTGGAGATATACACTCGTAACTTCCAGTGTTTGGTTGATATTGCAAATAATTCACCAAATATAAAATACTGATATTTTAATCGATGTGAAACACATTCTTCCGACCTATCTCCACTAGTGAAATTGTGTCTTTTCGACTTCTGGAAAAGGTCATAACACAACTTACCACTCACCGAGACAGCGCAGTGATTACTGTGTTGACTCTCAATCAGGACAAGGAGAGTTCTGCAACTCTAGCGGTACCACTGCTTTTTCCATAACACGTCCTACCATGGGGTGTACTTTATGCCCAATACAAAAAAAAATAATTTCCTTAACTGTTGTCAGTTTGTATTAACAACATCCTTTTAAAATAGGTATTGATGTATATTTAGTGTGCAGAACCTGAAAATACGAGTACTATTCGGAATGGAATGTGCGATCCGTCCGAAACGGAAACCATAGTAAAAATTAAAAAGTTTTTATTTGCAACAGTTAGCTACAACTTGCAGCTACTTATCTATACAGTCGCGGCTCCGATTGATATATGTGTGTTCGATTTTATCAAGTTTCCAATAGCCTCATCGTAGAAGGCAGCCGCCTGTGCTTTCTGCCAATTCTCTACGCTGATCTGCAGCTTTTTGTCTGTGCCAAAATGATGTTTTGATAGCCAGCGGTTCATGTGAGTAGAGATGAAAATCAGATGGAGCCAACTCGGGGCTGCGTGGTAGATGATTAAACACTTCCCATCGAAAACGCTACTGGAGCGTCCTCATTGCCTGTGCAGCGTGCCGCCGAGAATTTTCTTGAAGAAGGAAATGCAAGACACTTGCGTTCTATGGGCTGCCTGAAATCAGGCGAAATATCTCACTGGCTTCCTGCTTGGTGGGAGACACTGTTTATGTAGTCATTGTTACATGCTCACTGTCCGCTCAGAACTGAAAAGAGCAACGTGTTGTGACGAGATCCTTCTGTGATTCACTTTTTAAGAAATCGGCGGAAATACGTTTGGCGGAATATTTTATTAATCATGATGGCGCCTTACAGCGGGATGATCTTGGGGGGCTCCTGTGGTTTTTTTTAATATCGGCAGTAAGAAAAAATTTTACTTCTAATAACACTACTAGCAATAGTTACTTTAACTATATTGATACCCAAATTTTAATTCGCAGGTTCTCAACTCAAAAGAGGGCGTACATTTAATAGCACCATTGTGCATACGCCGGTGAGCCGCATATGGAGCAATATTCGATAGAGTACGCTAATTTCGACAGGAGGCATTCATGTAGTCGTGGCCTTTGAGCATGAACACCCTCGCAAATATTTGGTATAAGCATGGCGAAGTACACCAACAATCCCTAGCGTAATACACTAACTTGTAGATAGCTGAATGATTGGCAGCCAAAATATCGTGGCAGTTGATCAGTATCAGTTGTAAAACCTTATGGAATAGCATGATCATGATATCCAACATCTACAAAGTCTTCCTGTCTCCCGTTTTCTCTTTAGGAGTATGTACACCAACAATCCCTAGCGTAATACAATAACTTGTAGATAGCTGAATGATTGGCAGCCAAAATATCGTGGCAGTTGATCAGTATCAGTTGTAAAACCTTATGGAATAGCATGATCATGATATCCAACATCTACAAAGTCTTCCTGTCTCCCGTTTTCTCTTTAGGAGTATGTACACCAACAATCCCTAGCGTAATACAATAACTTGTAGATAGCTGAATGATTGGCAGCCAAAATATCGTGGCAGTTGATCAGTATCAGTTGTAAAACCTTATGGAATAGCATGATCATGATATCCAACATCTACAAAGTCTTCCTGTCTCCCGTTTTCTCTTTAGGAGTATGTACACCAACAATCCCTAGCGTAATACAATAACTTGTAGATAGCTGAATGATTGGCAGCCAAAATATCGTGGCAGTTGATCAGTATCAGTTGTAAAACCTTATGGAATAGCATGATCATGATATCCAACATCTACAAAGTCTTCCTGTCTCCCGTTTTCTCTTTAGGAGTATTGCTGTGCGGTACAGGCTCTCTAACAGATAGGACTGACGGAGAACATTGTAGAAGGGAGACTCGGTTTCGATTTAAAGCGACAGAGAAGAGAGTGTCACCGGTATGATAACAGAGTTTGGCTGCTACCATTAAAAGAAAGACTTTCTCGTTAACATGAGGTCTATTCACGACGTTACAATCTCCATCTTTAACCTGAGAATGTCAAACATTTCATCTACTCTGATATATGTACAGAGAAATTACCAACGTGGTGAAATAGTAAAATCAGAGCTCCAACGAAAAATTTAGGTGTTCGTTTAACCTATGTGCTGTTCGAATGTGGATCAACAGACAATTAGTCTCAAAGTGAACATACAGCAAGACACTTACGCGTGAACTGCAGAGTAATCATGAATATGTTGGTGCAGATGTAGACAGGGCAGGTATACAAGAACGGTGGCTTTCAGTCCTTAGCAAATCTCAAGCTGATTGGATCCGATGGATTTCCGCACAGCTGGTTGGAATTATACTACACAAAACGAAAGCCAAAGGTAGTGCTGAATAATTTAAACAATGTCGGAAGGGTAGAGAAATCTTAAGGAGAGTCCCAAAGGGTTGAAATTCGGGTCACTTCTATTCCTTACGTATATAAGTGACCTTCCAGTTATTGTTCAACAAGTATAACTGGGCCGTTTACAGATGACGGTAGTGTTATAATAAATCCCATTAGAGAGAAAGTGACAGAAGAGGTGGTAAGTTATATTTTCTGAAAAATCATAATGTGGTTCTTAGAAATAGACTCTCCCCAAATTTTGAAAAACGCACCATATTCAGTTGTGTAGGACAAATATAGTCATACCTAAAATTATACAGCAAATCACCAGGAGTCAGTAAATATAGGTATAACTGCTAATCCTGGAAACAAACGAATCGACCTCCTGAAATATTTTCCATATTTCCACTCAATAATGTCTTGCGGAGTAATGTCCTAGGGTAAGTCGTCACTTAGAAAGAAAGTACTGACTGAAAAAGAACGATCATCAAGAATAATGTGTTGTGTCCACCCACAGTCGTCATATCGGCTCCTCTTCAGGAAGTTAGGCATAGGAACTACACCATCGCAACACTTTTATTCGCTATTGAAATTCATCGTAAAGAATCGATAGCAGTTTCAGAAGAATAGTGATGTCAAAACCTAGACCACTAGAAAGTTAGATGACCTTTTATTGCCCTTTATTAACGCTGTGGCTCAGAAACAAGTGTAATACGCAGCAACAAAACTCTTTAATCATTTGGTGTGTAACATTAAATTTCTGACACGTAGCAAAGCGTCTTTAATCTAAGTCATTGTATACCATTGAGTAATTTCTACGTAGAAACTGGTAGTCAGTTACAGACAACTTGTTTTTATGTGCAGTTGCATTAGTTGGAGAAACCACTAACCAGATGAATACAGGGTGATTCAACGGGCCCTACTTCGGTGTAGTTTTGTAAACCGCTACACCTTCAAAGATGATGGGGATCATTTTCATCTTTTCTCGCTGGCTTCGCCCAAACTATTAATCAAATTAAATTTTTAAGGGGACACGTTTCCGCTGGACGCTTCAGTTTTAGAGTTATTCAAGGAAAACGCATTTGAAGGTCGCTTTTGTATGTTTTTATTAAATAATTCGAAAACTAAGGCCTCTAGCGAAAACTTATCCCAGTACAAAATTTAACTAAACTATATTTCCTACAAAAAGGTACTCTCCATTTTTTTCTGTAGGACTAACAATTTGCAAGCAGCAAGCGAGAGAATATGAAAATCTTGCTCGTGGTATTTGAAGGTGTTCAGGTTGCATTAAAACCTATCAGTTGAGGCAGTTAAATTTCCTTGTGTATCCTGTAAACTGACTTATTTCACATCATTTCGACAAATGAAACGTTCAAACGATCTAAAGAACATTTAACTGACTAACACTATTGTACTCTAAATCCTAGAATATCTTCAAATGTACATCATGATCGTTACATGAAATTATTTTTGGTGAAGTAAAATGTTTCTTAATTCGGCCTTTCCTTTGTCTCAGACATTTGTGAAAGATAACATTCGTATAGTTTGCTAGTGACCAGAGAAACATGGTGGCAGCATTATCAACTCAGATATTTATTTTTCACTTTACATTTCGTCAAGTATATTGAAGGAGACTTTTATTCTACCCTGTACAATATCGACAATACAAATGCTATATTGCAATAAACGTTATTTCGCGTTGCGTTAAGGAGTAGTGTAAGATAAGCCGTTGACGGAGGTAACGATCTACGCTCACTTGTCTCACATTGTAGCTGATTTGCCAGTTTGGCCCAAGCTCACGTCATTGCTGCGTACATTATGCCCTCTAGGATCCCTGAAGTGATATTCAAAGGAGGGGTCCTGTCAAGGTCGTAGCCGCAGGCAAACTCGCCTCTTCAGTGTTGGATGCAACTCCGCAAGTGGTCCTCCAGTTTGACGAGGTGAGCTCGGAGATGAGGCCATAGCGCCGCTAAGTAGCAGCGGCCGCGGAGGGAACTACAGGGAAAACACGGCCAGCTGCTTCAGACCGGTGTGCAAGGGCGGGGCCGACAATCTGTGGCGACACGTGGAATGTGGGGAAGCTAGCGAGGTGTGGCCTGCGTGTTTCTGCCGCTTGCCAGCTCCGGAGGAATGGAGAATGAAATAGTTGCTTGACACATGGGGAATGTCCACCGGCACGTAAGTGAACATCGTGTCCTCGACCGCGCGCTTACCACGACAGTTATCACCTAAGTCTTTACAAAATACGTGGAGAGCCAGAGTAATATCAAAAGCCGTAAAGTAAGTTTCATTTTAAGTATTCTTCCTAATTTATTTATTGCTGTTTGATGTGGACAGTCAACAGCTACTGATGCGAAGCAAATACATGCCTTTGGGAGGGACACTGGCAGTGACTCAGATGTATATTATTAGACAACCTGACCGAACTAAATATTAGCCACTACCATTAAGAACCACACTGATAGTTTCAGAGCGATGCCCACGTGGCAGAACTAGTAGTACAAGTGGCATGTTCAAATGTTCAAATGTGTGTGAATTCCTTAACGATCAAACTGCTTAGGTCATCGGTCCCTAGACTTACACACTACATAAGATAACTTAAACTTACTTATGTTAAGAACAACAGACACACACCCATGCCCGAGGAAGGACTCGAACTTCCGGCGGGAGGGGCCGAGTAGTCCGTGCAGGATGCCTCAAACCGCGCGGCCATTCCGCGCGGCCAAGTCTGTCATGTGACTGACTAAGGCCGATTTAAGTCACGGCAGTGAAGTGATGTATCGGTTATAAAGGCTGTTAGAAAAGTAAGGTCCCATCGATCGTCAAATGAAACTACAGTGAAAACCCGAGTAAGCATCTCGTATATGTTTATGTTATATATTATGCCTATCGATCGCGTCACGTCACTCTTTTCAGTTCTGAGCACACAATGAGCACGTAAAGACGCCTAGAAAACAATATCTCTTGCCAAGTATGAGGTACCTGTGAGAGATTTGGGCTGATTTCACGCAGCCCACACAACGTGTCATGCATTTCCTGCTTCCTGATTATTTTCAGTCGCAGAGTGCAAGGATAACGACGAGGCTCGTGAGCGGTTTCGATGAGAAGTGTTTGATCACCCATTGCACAGCTTGGACTTGAGTCCCTATGATTTTCATCTCTGATCCCTTGAACCGGTGGCAACATTTTGGCACAGGCAACTAACTAACTGCAGATCAGGGTAGAGACTGGGCATAAAGTATATGTGGCTACCTTCTGTGACGAGGGAATGGAAAATTTGGTACACTGCTAGTTTGCAGAAAGTAGCTATAAGGTGCAGTTAACTCTTGCAAATGAATCGTTTTTGATTATCACGGTGGTTTTCATTTCGCAAGTGATCGGATACAATTTTCCGAATAGCCATCATATGCAATCAGCGCAGTAGGTCCAGTCATCGTAGAGGACTGAAGGAACGACTGTTACGTTGTGTTTCAACGTACAAATTATCACACAGTGAATAAAGTTGCCGTTTTTATTAGTTTATCAAGCGGGCTGTCCATCGTCTGTACAAGGAACTGCGTGCGATAGAGAGTAATGTGACACTACGTCAGAGTATTGGTCGGAAGATCATCATAACGGGTAAGTGAAAGGTTTATACAAGGTGAAGAAAAATTTGTGCACTCGGACTTCGCAACTCGGTTCCTCACATAATGGCACAATTTCGTCCTGTGCGTATTTTGGGCAGTAAATGAACGTTAAAGACTGGCAAGCTTGCAATACTGTAATCACTTGTAGTTGTGTGTGTGATTCAGTGTTGTGTTGGCGTACATACTCCATTACTCTCGAGCATTGTGATTCATGCAATATAATGCGCACTTTAGACACGTACAGCATTATGATCTTCCTGAAAGGAAGACAAAACTGTAAGGGGAATTCAAAATGTTTCCTTTTGAGAGAGCTGCCGCAAGTTATGTGCAACGTAGCGCGATTCGATGCGCGTGCGTAAGCACTGACAGGCTGGTAAGGGATTAATGTGGCATTCGTGTCTTTTCTACATGCCTGCAGTAAATTTGGAAACATGAATTGTGGAGACGTTGTTACCATACGCGTCCAAACAGGATCAATGTGCTGTTCTTGTTTTCTTGCCTGACGGTAGCCAGCCAACAGAGACTGAAGAATGTGTACGAGGCAGCATGCGTCTCGAAAACCACCGTTGTGGAATGGTGCACCAAGTACACGAGAACACACGTCACCATGTCATAAATGTCATAAAGCAGATGTTACACCAGTTCAAGTGGGAGACAATCGAGCACCCGCCTTATAGCCCGATCTTCCCCCATGTGATTAGCACGCCTTCGGTCATTTAAGAAAGGCCTTGTGTGGTCGACGATTCCTGCTGATCAAAGATGTGCAGCAAGCAGTTACGGACTTCTTCATGCAGCAGTATTTCATCAAACTGGTATTTTCAATACGGAGCTCCGTGCTAATTTTGACTGATTGACCTATTCTGGACTGTAGGGCCTCTGAATGGAAACTTTCTGATCTCCCCTTTTACAATAATATTACCTATATAAAAGATTAATGATCTCAGTACAGTACCTCACCTGTTATACAATATTCATTTTCATTCCACGGACGACTGGATGCCTGATTTTTTTTGTGAACATTAGATGATTTTCTGCGACTCGCCATACGCCACGTAGTGACGCGTCATATCAATTCCGCACTGTGAAGTGCTGAGGCAACGACCTTGCACCAACAGCTGGTGGCAGGCAAGTTGTCGCCCCGCACACAGTCAGCCACGTCTCCAGAATTCCTAGTATCCACGCAGCTGATTTTCATAATCCATGAGCTGTGACCTTGTTCTGTGAAACCATTCTCCTACTTCAGACAGTACATGCAAAGTTCGTGGACAGTGCCACACCATATTAGCAAAACATTAAAATGACCTGACAATAAGCACTAAGTTAGTAGGTTTAGTCCTAGCAATTTAGGCAACTACATATTGTTATCATATCTTCTCACGCTACTATGACATGACGAGAAGACGTCGTTTGAAAGGGCTATGCTCTTGCGTTTCAAACCAGTAAGCATAGTCTTCCTGAGTGACAAAAATTTCAGAAAATATTTTCTGGTGCGTTTTCCAGAATTTTAACAACGCTTCGTTTTCATCGTAATCTGTTATGTGAATTTCTTGATCATTAATTACAACATCAATAGTATTCACCCACCAAATAAAGTTACACTTTATTCCGCAAATATGAAAGTTACTATTGCCGTTCATCATGTCACAAAGAGTGTTATCTTTCTCACATATCGATTTCTCACGTACCGCTCACCCATGTTATCCGCATTTGGAATTACTACGTCTCGCTGTACAAAAATGACATTGACTTTTCAATGCTTCACAGTTAATATTGCTCTGTTTAACTTCTTCAGCACATAGCTTACTTCTATTTCTCCCACAAGCAATTCTAGTCCCATATATTTACATTTACGACATTCAGTCATAACTCTGCACCTCATTCATTTATCTTCATTTTCCTGTACTTTACCTTCATCGAAAATAACCTTTCCTACAGTTTCTGATCAATATTTAATTCGTCATAAGCCATATACAAGTTCCAAGCCATTAACATATTCTTCTGTTCCGTCAATTCACAGTTTCTTTCAGGCATTTCTATTTCTAATTGCTTTCTCAGTTTGTCACTTGGATTGGTCAGTTGGTTAATTCGCTCATCAGCTTTATGAACCGTCTTAGTTGCTTGAACACTTTATTAGTATGTTCAATTTTCCTGCCAAAATCTCACTAGACCTATCAGTTGTATCATTATTTTGGTCAAATCACTATTATTCCTATGCATTCATTTCGATTGATTTGTTGTTGCATGTAATAGTAATTTATACGCAACTTGTGTCAGTTCACAATTCTTTTCATTACGCTCTGCTCTTGTTTTACTTTAACCAATATTTACATTTTTCTTCCTAGTAACCTTAAAATTATCCTTAATTTCTGATATTTACTAACACTAGCCATGATGTCACATCTATTATCTACTAACATGTTTACATTAACAACGTTTCCCTTCATGGGCATTTTACAACCCATATTATCGCTAACATTACACATCTTGTCCCATCAACAATAGTCGTGAACTGTCAAACAGATAAATGACAAATACTCGAATATCAAGCCGATATACGATCAAAATTGCAGAAAATGGCTCTGAGCACTATGGGACTTAACATCTATGGTCATCAGTCCCCTAGAACTTAGAACTACTTAAACCTAACTAACCTAAGGACATCACACAACACCCAGCCATCACGAGGCAGAGAAAATCCCTGACCCCGCCGGGAATCGAACCCGGGAACCCGGGCGTGGGAAGCGAGAACGCTACCGCACGACCACGAGCTGTGGGCCAAAATTGCAGAAAAAGTGCTTTCTTGAATAGGAAACTACTTATCTACCAAAATAGTGTCATCGTATTCTACATTTCGATATTAATTCAGCGAAAGTGACTACCGCTTTCACTGCAAATTTACTCATTAATTCTGTTTTTATTTGATAGCATCATTCCCCTGAAAGTTAGCCTTCCTACCCATACTTACACTAAAAAAAATCTCACCTGGTCTAATTCATCGTAGCTGTTATTTAATTAATTCATTAATATTTTTATTATTATTAAGATCTGCTTGAGTGCTGATCTCATCACCTACGTTACCATTAACAGAACTAAACTTGCCTTATTTCCTATAGAAACATTTCACTAAACACAAAATTTTAAATCATAAAATGGCAAGATTGCCATTCCTAAAAATATCAGAAAATGTTTCTTTCTATGACAGGAAAGTAAGCACAACTTACATTATTCACTGCAAAGTCATGCACCACCCCCTCACTGTCCGCAGCTGAAGCCTCTCTCAACAACATGTGAAGCCGACCAGGCCGCCAACGATTGCCGTTGGAGCCCTTCTGCTTACCTTTGGTCACATTCATCTACATCTACATCTACATTTATACTCCGCAAGCCACCCAACGGTGTGTGGCGGAGGGCACTTTACGTGCCACTGTCATTACCTCCCTTTCCTGTTCCAGTCGCGTATGGTTCGCGGGAAGAACGACTGTCTGAAAGCCTCCGTGCGCGCTCTAATCTCTCTAATTTTACATTCGTGATCTCCTCGGGAGGTATAAGTAGGGGGAAGCAATATATTCGATACCTCATCCAGAAACGCACCCTCTCGAAACCTGGCGAGCAAGCTACAACGCGATGCAGAGCGCCTCTCTTGCAGAGTCTGCCACTTGAGTTTATTAAACATCTCCGTAACGCTATCACGGTTACCAAATAACCCTGTGACGAAACGCGCCGCTCTTCTTTGGATCTTCTCTATCTCCTCCGTCAACCCGATCTGGTACGGATCCCACACTGATGAGCAATACTCAAGTATAGGTTGAACGAGTGTTTTGTAAGCCACCTCCTTTGTTGATGGACTACATTTTCTAAGGACTCTCCCAATGAATCTGCCTGGTACTCGCCTTACCAACAATTAATTTTATATGATCATTCAACTTCAAATCGTTCCGCACGCATACTCCCAGATATTTTACAGAAGTAACTGCTACCAGTGTTTGTTCCGCTATCATATAATCATACAATAAAGGATCCATCTTTCTATGTATTCGCAATACATTACATTTGTCTATGTTAAGGGTCAGTTGCCACTCCCTGCACCAATTGCCTATCCGCTGTAGATCTTCCTGCATTTCGCTACAATTTTCTAATGCTGCAACTTCTCTGTATACTACAGCATCATCCGCGAAAAGCCGCATGGGACTTCCGACACTATCTACTAGGTCATTTACATATATTGTGAAAAGCAATGGTCCCATAACACTCCCCTGTGGCAAGCCAGAGGTTACTTTAACGTCTGTAGACGTCTCTCCATTGATAACAACATGCTGTGTTCTGTTTGCTAAAAACTCTTCAATCCAGCCACACAGCTGGTCTGATATTCCGTAGGCTCTTACTTTGTTTATCAGGCGACAGTGCGGAACTGTATCGAATGCCTTCCGGAAGTCAAGAAAAATAGCATCTACCTGGGAGCCTGTATCTAATATTTTCTGGGTCTCATGAACAAATAACGCGAGTTGGGTCTCACACGATCGCTGTTTCCGGAATCCATGTTGATTCTTACATAGTAGATTCTGGGTTTCCTAAAACGACATGATACTCGAGCAAAAAACATGTTCTAAAATTCTACAACAGATCGACGTCAGAGATATAGGTCTATAGTTTTTCGCATCTGCTCGACGACCCTTCTTGAAGACTGGGACTACCTGTGCTCTTTTCCAATCATTTGGAACCCTCCGTTCCTCTAGATACTTGCGGTACACGGCTGTTAGAAGGGGGGCAAGTTCTTTCGCGTACTCTGTGTAGAATCGAATTGGTATCCCGTCAGGTCCAGTGGACTTTCCTCTGTTGAGTGATTCCAGTTGCTTTTCTATTCCTTGGACACTTATTTCGATGTCTGCCATTTTTTCGTTTGCACGAGGATTTAGAGAAGAAACTGCAGTGCGGTCTTCCTCTGTGAAACAGCTTTGGAAAAAGGTGTTTAGGATTTCAGCTTTACGCGTGTCATCCTCTGTTTCAATGCCATCATCATCCCGGAGTGTCTGGATATGCTTTTTCGAGCCACTTAATGATTTAACGTAAGACCAGAACTTCCAAGGATTTTCTGTCAAGTCCGTACATAGAATTTTACTTTCGAATTCACTGAACGCTTCTCGCATAGCCCTCCTTACGCTAACTTTGACATCGCTTAGCTTCTGTTTGTCTGAGAGGTTTTGGCTGCGTTTAAACTTGGAGTGAAGCTCTGTTTGCTTTCGCAGTAGTTTCCTAACTTTTTTGTTGTACCACGGTGGGTTTTTCCCGTCCCTCACAGTTTTACTCGGCACGTACCTGTCTAAAACGCATTTTACGATTGCCTTGAACTTTTTCCATAAACACTCAACATTGTCAGTGTCGGAACAGAAATTTTCGTTTTGATCTGTTAGGTAGTCTGAAATCTGCCTTCTATTACTCTTGCTAAACAGATAAACCTTCCTCCCTTTTTTTATATTCCTACTAACTTCCATATTCAGGGATGCTGCAACGGCCTTATGATCACTGATTCCCTGTTCTGTACATACAGAGTCGAAAAGTTCGGGTCTGTTTGTTATCAGTAGGTCCAAGATGTTATCTCCACGAGTCGGCTCTCTGTTTAATTGTTCGAGGTAACTTTCGGATAGTGCACTCAGTATAATGTCACTCGATACTCTGTCCCTACCACCCGTCCTAAACATCTGAGTGTCCCAGTCTATATATGGTAAATTGAAATCTCCACCTAAGACTATAGCATGCTGCGAAAATTTATGTGAAATATATTCCAAATTTTCACTCAGTTGTTCTGCCACTAATGTTGCTGAGTCGGGAGGTCGGTAAAAGGAGCCAATTATTAACCTAGCTCGGTTGTTGAGTGTAACCTCCACCCATAATAATTCACAGGAACTATCCACTTCTATTTCACTACAGGATAAACTACTACTAACAGCGACGAACACTCCATCACCGGTTGCATGCAATCTATCCTTTCTAAACACCGTCTGTACCTTTGTAAAAATTTCGGCAGAATTTATCTCTGGCTTCAACCAGCTTTCTGTACCTATAACGATTTGGGCTTCGGTGCTTTCTATCAGCGCTTGAAGTTCCGGTACTTTACCAACGCAGCTTCGACAGTTTACAATTACAATACCGATTGCTGCTTGGTCCCCGCATGTCCTGACTTTCCCCGAAACCGTTGAGGCTGTTGCCCTTTCTGTACTTGCCCAAGGCCATCTAACCTAAAAAACCGCCCAGCCCACGCCACACAACCCCTGCTACCCGTGTAGCCGCTTGTTGCGTGTAGTGGACTCCTGACCTACCCAGCGGAACCCGAAACCCCACCACACTATGGCGCGAGGAATCTGCAGCCCACACGGTCGCAGAACCGTCTCAGCCTCTGATTCAGACCCTCCACTCGGCTCTGTACCAAAGGTCTGCAGTCAGTCCTGTCGACGATGCTGCAGATGGTGGGCTCTGCTTTCATCCCGCTAGCGAGACTGGCAGTCTTCACCAAATCAGATAGCCGCCGGAAGCCAGAGAGGATTTCCTCCGATCCATAGCGACACACATCATTGGTGCCGACATGAGCGACCACCTGCAGATGGGTGCACCCTGTACCCTTCATGGTATCTGGAATGACTCCCCCCGGTATGCACACGGAGTGCACATTGGTTTTCTTCCCCTCTCTTGCTGACATATCCCTAAGGGGCCCCATTACGCGCCTGAAATTGGAGCTCCCAACTACCAGTAAGCCCACCCTCTGCGACCGCCCGGATCTTGCAGACTGAGGGGCAACCTCTGGAACAGGACAAGCAGCCATGTCAGGCCGAAGATCAGTATCAGCCTGAGACAGAGCCTGAAACCGGTTCGTCAGACAAACTGGAGAGGCCTTCCGTTCAGCCCTCCAGAATGTCTTTTGCCCCCTGCCAAACCTTGAGACGACCTCCCACTCTACCACAGGTGAGGGATTAGCGTCAATGCGGGCAGTATCCCGGGCAACCACAGTCGTAGTCCGATCGGGGGATGCGTGGGACGAGCTGGCCGTCCCCGACAAACCCCCATCCGGAACCCCACAGTGATGCCCATTGGCAACAGGCTCAAGCTGTGTGACCGAAGCCAACACTGCCTGAAGCTGGGAGCGAAGGGATGCCAACTCAGCCTGCATCCGAACACAGCAGTTGCAGTCCCTATCCATGCTAAAAACTGTTGTGCAAAGAACTTCTGAACTAATCTACAGAGAGCGCAAACAAATCGACACAAAATTTAAACGGTTATTAAAAGGCAAGATTGCCTAGTAAATGCAGTAATGCTGCTACTTGCGCACTGCTGACACACTGCTCGGCGGCGGAAGGAGACTACGTGATTTTACACTATTCAGGTACTAAAACGCGATGCTACAACTCTCAAATACTATAATACGCCAGAAATTTATGAATTAGACAATGCAAATACCAAAAACACGCAAATAAATTAAGAATTAAACTATGTAGCAAATGAGTGAGCTAGGAGTCTACGACTTGATGCTGCAGCTGCTTATCCAACGACGGCAGGGAGCACACTGACTGTGACCAACCGACACTGGCCGTTCAAAACAAAAACAGAAGACAAACGACTACGCGAATTTACACTATTCAGGTACTAAAACGCGATGCTACAACTCTCAAATACTATAATACGCCAGAAATTTATGAATTAGACAATGCAAGTACCAAAAACACGCAAAGAAATTAAGAATTAAACTATGCAGCAAATGAGTGAGCTAGGAGTATACGACTTGCTGCTGCAGCTGCTTATCCAACGGCGGCAGGTAGATACATTGTGTCGTTTGCGGTCCACCACGGGGCGCCAACGTCACAAAATCGTAGCCATTCCTACCAATCTGTTTTGCCAACCGAACCACATCCAACTGCAGGTATGGTGCTCCTGCCATCACCACACTCTTAAGTCGAGCACACATTCCTATCGATGATCAAGTTTTCTTCATTCACCCTACTCACAATTGCAGTTTACACGCCATTATCAGATTGATCTCGTGGCAATAAGCATCCATTCACAATAGCTAAGAACTGAACTGCTCCACAACAGACCCAAAACTTTATTTAATGGAAAATGTCATTGAGCCGTGTTGCGGCTCACGTCGGTGTCGTTGGTAGGTTGGCATCGTGTAGCAGTGACAGTGGCGTCTCGTTTTCTTCTTGTGTTTTCTGGGACCACTATGTTTGCTAGCGCCGTCTGTCCATGAGTGGCAGCAGCAGCGGTTAATGATATGTAGTACCCTAGTACTATCTTTGGAAGAGCGTCAAGTGTTTTCAGGATCGCGTGTGTCAGGCAGTTCGGTCCGGCAGCATGAGGACATGCCGACACTGCTGGCAGCACGCAGCCACTGCCAGACCGAGGGGCTATAGTTGCGAGGGCCACAACCACGCTGTCCAACGGATCCAAGACGTTTGAGTTGAGTGAACATTAACCCAGTAGTGAAGCGTCCACTATTTTGAGATCACGCTGTTCTTCGCGCATTGCTGCTGCTCGCAGGGTTGCTGACACAAAGAGCAACGAGTTATATTATTAATCATTGAATTCCTTGTATTTATTGGTGAAGTTCCACTAGCGGTATTTTTCTGCCTAGTGGCCGCTAATGCCCCAGTTACCTGCCCTGGCGGTTAGCGTATTTTCGCGGCAATGTACCTTTCCTCGCCTTGCCGCTGCTGTCTGGTAAGGTGTGCAGTTAGGCACCCTCCTCGATTGTGTTTCGGATATGTTTTTTCTATTGGACTGCTATGGTCGTAGTGGTTCCTTCTGTTTCTGGATGTTCTAAACCCCGAATTCTGTAGACTCACTACTGTCCGCCGATTCCGTCTTGCCTGGGTTATTCCATCGTTGTATTGGTTATGAGGTAGGTTTTGCAACAGTGTTGTCTGCGTTTAAACTGTCACCTGTTTCAGTTGCCATCCGGTTATGTGAATAAAACTGTTGGCTGCCTGGCTGATTGGATAGGAAGTTGAGCGCCTTTCCCAGGCCGATCCTTGGAGTACTGTCTGAGGCCCGCTTCTGTCTTGGTTCAGATTGCTATGATTGTTTAAAAAAAAATTTAATTTTGAGTTATCACTATTGGGGCCTTCAACCAACCAATAATTTGAATTTCTGGTCCATAAGACGTTCAGCCGTGAATGCAATTGGTCTTAAGAATTTTTTTATTAGATATTGTCTCTTAATAGTGAAATTTTGATAGTTTCTTTTTCTTAAAAATAACGAAATATTTTAGTATCTCTTGGAGAAGTTTAACCGTTCTTAAGAACTGTTATACAGGCCTTCAGCCATCAAATTGTCTTTGAATTATTACTAGTGGGGCCTTCAGCCGACAAATAATTTCAATTTCCGGTCAATAAGGCCTTGAGTCGTGAGTGCAACCCTCTTAAAAAATTTTTTACAAGACATTGTGTCTTAACAGTCAAATTTGATAATTTTTCCTCGTTGTGAACCTAATTTTCAATCGGTTGTAAATAAAGTGTACGTGATTTAGAAGAAAAAAAAACTGAGCAACCAACAGTAACTGAGTAAGGCCCCGTCCACAGGTAATCCTGCCTTTCCCGAAGTACCACGTCTCAGTCGTACAGTCATCTATGTTCTGTGAAACGTTTTTTAACTAACTGTTACTCTATATGTCAAAAACTTACGTGCTGTTAAAACGTTTCCCTATAACCACTCTTCATATACACTGAGGTGACAAAAGGCATGGGGAATCGATATGCACATACACGGGCGGCGGTAGTACCACATACACAAGATATGAGGGCAGTGCATAGGTGGAGCTGTCATATGTGCTCAGGTGACCCATGTGAAAAGCTTTCCTACCTGAAATTGCATCCGGCGGCATTTAAGAGGCTTTGAACGCGGATTAGCAATTGGATCTAGACGCATCTTGCATTCCAGTCGGAAATACTTAGGGAATTCAATATTTCGAAATCCACAGTGTGAAGAGCGTGGCGAGAATGAAAATTTCATGCATTCCCTCATTTAACGACCGAGAGCAGCGGCGTTTGCGTAGACATTTCAGAGCTAACAGATTAGCAAACCTGCATGAAATAACATCAGAAATGAATGTGGAATGTAGGACGAACGTATTCGTTGGGATAGTGCGTCGAAATCTAGTGTTAGTGCGATATGGCAGCAGACGACAGATGCGAGTGCCTTTGCTGCCAGCACGAAATCAGCTGCAGCACGTTTTCTGGGCTCTAAACGAATGAAAAACTATGGCCTGGTTGGTTGAGTCCCGATTAGAGTTGGTAAGAGCTGATGGTAGAGTTCGAGTGTGACGCAGACCCCACGAAGCCATGGACCCAAGTTGCCTAAAAGACACTGTACAAGGTGGTGGCGGCTCCATAATGGTGTGGGATGTATTTACATGGAATGAACTGGGCCATCCCATGAAACTGAACCGATCATTGATTGTAAATGGCTGTGTTCGACTATCTGGAGATCATTTTCAGCCATTCATAGAATTCATGTTTCCTAACAACGATGGAGTTTTTACGGATAGCGATGCGCCTTGTCACCGGGACACAGTTGTTCTATTTGGTTTGAAGAACATTCCACACAGTACGAGATAATGATTTGGCCATCCGCATCGAACATCTATGAGACATATCGATAGGTCACTTCGTGCACAAAACCCTGCACCGGTAACACTTTCCCAATTATCGACGGCCATTGAGGAAGTATGACTCAATATCCCTGCAGTGAACTTCCAGCGACCTGTTAAGCGCATTCGACATCGAGTTGCTGCACTAAGGTGGGCAAAAGCAGCTCCGACACGATGTTAGGAGGTATCCCATGACTTTTGTCACCTAAGGGCAAACCGATTCATAACGGATTTAAAAGTTACGTTCTCTGCTAATGTTCATTGCTCATAACATATAATATTGTACATAATCAATAGTGATACGGAGATCTTTAAAACATGGTTTACAATATATTACACAAGAAGATTACAATTCAAAACTCCTTTATGCACTGTTAAGAATTACTCCTGCATCAAATTAATCAGTGTCAGATCACTGTTCATAGAAGTTCAAGTGTGATTTCCACTCCGCTTTGTTCGTCGTCCAAGAACCTGACGTGTCACATTGATCACGTACCATTCACTGGTCAATTTATCACCCGTGATGACAGAAATAGTATTTATGAAGATAATGAAGGAAATGCCAAGTGCAATAATGAATCAGTCCATTGTTGGTACTATTAGTCGTCTCATGGCAAATCAAATTTTAACTCAGCTACACGGGGGTCCTGAATATAACACCTGTCACCAAAAAGATGTGTTAGGATCAAATAACACAGTTCTCTGTAGTATGTAAAATGGTTCAAATGGCTCTGAGCACTATGGGACTTAATTTCTGAGGTCATCAGTCCCCTAGAACTCAGAACTACTTAAACCTAACTAAGCTAAGGACGTCACACACATCCATGCCCGAGGTAGGATTCGAACCTGCGACACTGTAGCGCCTAGAACCGCTCGGCCACCCGGCCGGCTGTAGCATATAATGTCCGCTCACACTTACCATAGCACATCTGGTGGTCTGCCGCTTGTCTTGTAAAGATGTCTCATAGTCGTTGTCCCGACTGGTTTATTCGGTGCTGGACACAGGCTCTGACTTGTATTAAGTAAACAGTGCGTAGCGTAGAGCCAGATGGGGAACAATTCAGTGTTGCTGAAAATGAAATTACGTTGTACTGGGATAGCGACTGATTTTTTATTGTTCTCGATTGAATCATACACTCAAAGAAACGATTGTGAGACCCAATTTAATATCAGTACTAACAGTAAAATTTGCAGATACTTTTCCCTTCAAAAGCATTGCAAAAAAAGGAAAAAGAAACAGAACAGAATGCTTCACACGATGTCACAATTCACACACAGATCATACATAAATGTTTTCCATGGCATCTCTTAGCAATTAGATTGGCCTTTGCACGAAATGGCACACGGCACTTTTAAGTACATGTTACCTACATGGAAATCGATTGTACACTGCCAGTGTGCTACCGTAAGAGTTTGAAGTCTGCACGCTCAGAGTGTACCTGTGATTGGCCGGTAGTGTTCACCAATGACAACAAAAGTAACTGAAATTTATACCTAGGTTTGAAGCGTGGACCAAAAGTCATTAAAATTATTAGCAACTGTTAGTGCAATTATAGCCTGAAGCACGACTGGAGATGCCTCTTAACTTTTAAACAGTAACTGTAAATAATGAAAGTTATTCTCCCTCTCGCGATAGTTCGCAGGCTTTGCCGTCTGTATAGGTTCCTGCACGATTCGGCTGTTACTCACTGCACTGTTCTCACGCTCTAGAGACAATCCGTCATTTGACATAACGTGTACACTTCTTGCTAATTTACAACGTGAAGTTTCCTACACTGTATGTTAGAACGAAACAATAAAATGTAATTAATGTGGGGACGAGATAGCAATCCTACCCCCTGTACATTTTCTAGCACCGCGACAAGGGAAAGTCATGGCGTACTCTCAAAATGCCCAGCTGGTTGCATAGAGTTCTTAAACCAAAGGTGGTGTAAAGTTTCTTTACTAAAAATGAAGGGAGCATACAGCGAAACAGAGCCTCAGCCGGCCGGGATGGCCGATTGTTCTAGGCGCTACAGTCTGGAACCGCGCGACCGCTACGGTCGCAGGTTCGAATCCAGCCTCGCGCATGGCTGTGTGTGATGTCCTTAGTTAGGTTTAAGTAGTTACGGTTGAAGGCCCACACTAAAACTTTCAAAACTTTAAAATAAATTACCATAATCTTTCAAATATTTTGTTTTTAGAGTAAGGATTTAAGTGGCTAAAGGCGCACAATTGATTTTCCAAAATTCGAAAATACATAAAATCCAGTAAAAACAAGAATTTTTTAAATCATGGACTAAAATTATAAACAGACAATTAAACACAGGACAATAAGGAAAACGGCACTCAGAAGCCTCCAGGGAGTTCGGTCTGCCCTCGTTCACTTTGGTGAGACAGGTGAAGAGTCCAACTACACTTGATCCGTCGGAACCCAACCAGAGGACTGCCACGGACTGACCGACAAAACGACTTGATTGCACCATAAACAGACAATTAAACACAGGGACAATAAGGAAAACGGCACTCAGAAGCCTCCAGGGAGGTCGGTCTGCCCTCGTTCACTTTGGTGAGACAGGTGAAGAGTCCAACTACACTTGATCCGTCGGAACCCAACCAAGGGACTGCCACGGACTGACCGACAAAACGACTTGATTGCACCAATCGGTACATGAGAACTCAAACACGAAAGTTACGAACGTGATTATCCGCAATGAAATATTTATTAAGCTGTCAAAACTACACACCATGTTGGACAACGACAACAAATGTTCAAATGTGTGTGAGATCTTATGGGACTTAACTGCTAAGGTCATCAGTCCCTAAGCTTATACACTACTTAACCTAAATTATCCTAAGGACAAACACACACACCAATGCCCGAGGGAGTACTCGAACCTCCGCCAGGACCAGCCGCACAACGACAACAGGTGAGGAAAGGACACTGCCTAAAATTACGTTAGTGGTCAGGGCAGGTAACCAAAACACTAACGGCCACAAGGCAGAAAATTCCGCTGGTGCACTTGAATTGTAGTCAACCACTGTAGTTAATTGCACCGCATGGCGGATAAATTCCAGCAATAGAAACACTCGGTGTTGCTCACAGGAAAACCTTCCCAACAGCGGACCACCGAAACGAACATGAATGGACGTGACTTGGGTAGTTGAACCAATACTCAGCTTTGACGTCTTGGGTCGGTGAACCACGAAGCTCGTAGCGATCGGACAGCTCCACACACGCTCCGACACTGTGCAGGGACAGGCAGCGGACCGAGCCGACTGCACCACGCGGAGATAACTTCCCTCGACCGCAACAACCGAACGGCTCAATGCAGACCCCCTAGCCGGAAACTATATGCACCAAATCAAAGATGGTACGTGGTGAAAATATCGATACAAATCGCTGTTGCCACTCGCAGTAGGAAGAAGAACCACAACGTAATCGCAATAAGGGCGGGAAACCACAGATAGCGAAGGTCACGAAAACGCATAGTTGGGAGTGAGCACGGCTCGACGATAGTTACAAGTTTGTGACTAAGTAATCATCACTTAAGCCGGCCGAGGTGGCCGAGCGGTTCTAGGCGCTACGGTCGCAGGTTCAAATCCTGACTCGTGCATGGATGTGTGTGATATCCTTAGGTTGGTTAGGTTTAAGTAGTTCTAACTTCTAGGGGACTGATGACCTCAGATGTTAAGTCCCATAGTGCTCAGAGCCAATCATAACTTAATCTTTCTGGGCAAATGCTGCTAGATCTAACGTCGACGGTTCAAAAGCGACTTAGTGTATTCAATGACATACAGAGTTAAACATTAATTTAAAGTTTTGATATTAGTTGGGACCGTGCCTGTATCAGACGGAATACAAAATTTTTCTTTAATTTGTCGCTGTCTATATACCGACTATTTTACCACGGATATTCTGTAAGTAATGCAACACCCTTTTCCGCCAATTTTGGTTGAAAAATGCAAACTCCGTTGTGGTAGATGGTGTAATATTCCCGCTTGTGCCCCTATGGTTTTATGAATTTCCAGTAGGTGCAGGCGCTACACCTATCCTCCAAAATGGCTTTTGTAGCGGAGGTACGTTCCATGCACAGAGTTGCTAGTCTATTGAGTTTCCTTTGGCGGGAAACCAGAACATCGGAGATATTAATACAGGCTTGCAGGTTTTCTACGGATACCTGGCACTGGACAAAAGCACTGTGTGTCATTGGGGGTGGCCTCTGACAACATCGCAACGAGGTCGCACAGAGCTGTCCGACCGATCTCCCGCGTGCCGGCCGGCCGCACACAGTTCTGATTCTTGTTATTTTAGAAGGCGCAGACACTCCAATTCAAGGTGATTGACAGATCATAATTAAACACCTCTCTGCTGAACTGGACGTCTCTGTTGGTAGTGCCAACACACAAGTTCACAAATTTTAGTACTGACAGATGTGTGACCGCTGTTTTCCTCGGAGTCTATCAGAATATCATAAAGAGAGACGAGGGGCTATCTGAACGGAATTGTTTGCGCGTTACAGAACCCATCATGTCAATTTTTTGTCCAACACATTCATGGGTGGTGAAACATGCGTTAATCGTTTCGAACCGGAAACAAAACTGCAATTTACGTAGTGGCGTCACACGAGCCCTCCCCGCATGAAAAAGTTCAAAGCCGCACCCACAGCAGGCAAAGTTGGCGACGGTCTTCTGGGACTCTGAAAGGATTATTGTGCTTCATCAATTCAAATGGCTCTGAGCACTATGCGACTTAACTTCTGAGGTCATCAGTCGCCCAGAACTTAGAACTAATTAAACCTAACTAACCTAAGGACATCACACACATCCATGCCCGAGGCAGGGTTCGAACCTGCGACCGTAGCGGTCGCTCGGTTCCAGACTGTAGCGCCCAGAACCGCACGGCCACTCCGGCCGGCCTTCATCAATTCCCTCAGGTATAAGGATCAACTCTTAAGTGTCTTATGTTATCTCAGGAAATTGAAGCAGCTTCTTCAGGTTGTTTTGCGCCACAAAAATGCGAACGAACTTCCTTTTCTCCATCACAGTTCAAAACCTCACACAGGACTGCCCACCGGAGAGGAGCTCACGAAACTGCATTGGGCTGCTCTTCCTCAACAACCCTGCAGACCGGATCTCGCTTCTTCTGAATTCCCTCTATTGAAGCACCATGAAAGGTGCACTTCGCGGGAAGCAGTACTAGGATGATTGAGAGTTAATTGACGGAGCAATACTTCGGCTCCGATGTCGACCAGCAGAGTAGGACAATGTGGACATACAGACCCTCCCAGTAGGGCGGCGTACGGGTGTCTCATTGAATGGTGGTCATGTTCAAAATTAGTGTTTCGTAACTAAAAGTGTGGGGAATAACGTGCTGTACTGGAATTACGAGTGAAACCAATCTACTTTCGGAAAAAAATTGTGTTTCATTACTTATTGTACGTCCATGGTATATTAACGATTTGTGTTAGGAGAAGCTGTGTGATCGCACATCTCTGCCTTATCATGAAAATACGAAGTTGAAATCTGATACATGGGGTGAACCACCTGCAACTTTCACCGCTATCACTGTGGAAATACGAAGTACTGTTGACGTGTGGTATTCACATAAAAGGATTGGTAGAGAGAGAATCGTGTTGTTAGCTAATAAACACGTTTTAATAACAATTAGAAACTGTACATTTGGGCAAATATGCACCTTTTTAAATATAACTATTGACGTTAACAAATAAAAACATGGCAAATTAGAATAGTGCTATTTTTTGCCTGATTCTAATGCGAATCGTTTACGAGATATCATATTTCGAAAAATTTCCACAGCGACACTTGTTTGTGTCATTCAACCCACATAGTGCTAGGTACGCAGTTGTTATACTTTCTAATAGTGTGTGTTCCTTCAGTGCACTGAGACTTGCTAGTCAGTGTATGACAATAGAAGCGGTAGGTAGTGAATGAGTGATGGGATTGGCCAATGCAGAAAAAGCCGACATGCTCATGGTGTATGAAGAATGTAGGAATAATGCAATTTGTTATTCTATGGTGTGTGCTTCAAGACGTCAACCACCTCGGCCATTATTTATCAACCTCTTCAACCAGTTACGTGTATCATGTACCTTGATGTATCATGTATCATGTTTAGTGATGGATCCATATTTCCCAATTATGGCCAGGTAAACCACCGAAACATGCAGTACTGGTCTGTTAGCGTCTGTGGAGCTTAAATGTGTGTAGTGGGATAGTAAACCTTTAGCTCATAGGCCCAGTTTTCATACAGGGAACACTGAGCCCGCACAGCCATCGCAGCCTCCTAACACACCATTTTCCACGGTTTCTAGAAAACGTTACTCTGCGGCGAGGACGGAGTTTATGTGCCAACATGATGGCTGTCTAGCATATAGTGCACAGAGTACTACAGCATATTTGCACTAACTGCTTCTAAATAAGTGGATTGGACGCATTGGACCTGCATGTTGGAGGCCCCGTTCCCCGGATTTGAAGCCTGTAGACTTTTTTCTATGGGGAAAGCCGAAATACGCTATCTACAAGAACATACCAACTACACCCGGTGATACGCAACGACGTATTACTATAGGTTTCTCGGACATCTCTATTGAAATACTAACACATTTGGAGCAGTCATTCCATACCGGATTGGAAGTGTGTATTGGCGCTGCTGGTGGTCATTTTAAACACAACCTGAGATGTATCAGTTGTTTCGTTACTGGTCAGAATCCACATAACTACGAGTGTGAGTCAAATGAATACCTTAAATATCTTTTTAAAAATATTATTTATTGCGCAGAAGTGGTACAAAGCTGTATCACTTTTCAACATAATCTCCCGCACGCTCGATGCAAGTTCTCCAGCGCTTACAAAGTGAATAAATTCCTGTAAAAAAATTCTTTCTGTAGTCCGCGCAACCACTCATGCACCGCGTGGAGTACCTCTTCATAAGAACGTTATTTCTTTCCTCCCATTGCGTCTTTGAGTGGTCCAAACGTATGGAAATCACTTGGGGCAAGGTCTGGATGAAGAAGACACTCAAAATGCAGATCTGTGATTGTTGCAACAGTTGTACGGGCAGTGTGGGGCCTTGCATTGTCATGTTGAAAAAGGACACCTACAGACAGCAATCCACGTCGATTTGATTTGATTGCAGGCCGTAGATAATTTTTTAGGAGATCTGTGTGTGGTGCACTGGTATCAGGCATGTAATGGTATAGGCATGTAATGCTTCGAAATGACGCCTTTTTCGTCCCAAAAGAGCGTCAGTATAACTTTCCCTGCTGATGGTTCTGTTCGAAACTTCTTTGGTGTTGGTGATGAGGAATGGCGCCATTCCTTGCTCGCTCTCTTCGTTTCCGGTTGGTGGAAGTGAACCATGGTTTCGTCTCCAGTAACGATTCTTGCAAGGAAGCCATCACCTTCTCATTCAAAGCGCCGAAGAAGTTCATCCCAAGCATCAACACGTCGTTCTCTCATTTCAGGAGTCAGCTGTCATCTTGCAGACACATTGTGTAACTGGAGCACATCATGCACAATGTGATGTGCTGACCCATGATTAATCTGTAAACATGCTGCAATGTCATTCAGTGTCACTCGGTGGTTTTCCTTCACTTTCGCTTCAACTGCTGCAACGTTCTGTGGAGTCACAACTCGTTGTGCCTCACCTGGATGAGGAGCATCTTCCACTGAAGTCACGCCATTGGCGAACTTCCTACTCCATTCGTAGATTTCCTGCTGTAACAAACATGCATCATCGTACTGAAACTTCTTTCGTCGATTAATTTCAATAGGTTTCACACCTTCACTGCGCAACTCGCAAATGGGGCGGCCAGCTTTATACTGCTACTACGACTGTATGTGTGCACCTGCACTATGCTGCTACCTACAATCCGTTCTGCATGCTGTTTGCAGCACGCTTACCAACTTACAGGATACCGCGCGAAATTTCGATTTGTTATTACAAATTTAAGGTGTTCATTTCACTCAACCTCGTAAAATATGCACTTGTCTTGTTCTCTAGTGTGTGTTATCACAGGTATTGTACAAGTGTCGGTGTGGAAACTTTTCAGAATGTGATATCTGGTGAACGACTCGCACTACAATCCTGTAACAATCTCCACTAACATTCGAATTTGCCCTACATTAAGTTTGTTCCATTTAAAAATGTTTATGTCGACAAACAAATACCGTTTTCTAAATATTATTAGGATCTGTTAATTGGCTATCTGTATGACCCCCCTGACTACCAGTCCATTCTGTGAAAATCACACATCAATAGCACGTTTCATCTCCACAGGATTTTCAGTGCAAGTTTAGGTGATTCACCGTGCATACCTGGAAGACAGCATCACGTATTTATCTGTATACGCACCGATGAGCCAAAATATTGTGACCACTGCCCAACGCGGAAGTGAATGTCACCTGCGTGTGTTTGCGGACAAGTGACGCGGTGAGGAAAGAATCGGAGCAGAACCGTTCTAGCAACGATACAGCCCGCAGATGGGGAAATCCTGTGACACAAGCAAATATGTCAAAATTGCAGATCGTTACAGCCCGGCGCCTGGAAACGGCGAACTTACGATGTTTTTGAACGACGGTGAAACCATGAATAGGCGTGAAAGTGTTGGACATCCACACCTCATCACAGAATGCGGAGATCGAAGGCTTGCCCGCTCTGTAAAGCAAGATAGGCGGCGACGTGGGGAACACCTAACGACTGAGTAACAATGCCACTGGAGACACAAATGATTCGGACCACACTGTTCAGAGCACTTTGTTGAACAGGGAACGGTAGACTGCAACATGTTTTCCCATTTGACCCCGTGGCATTGTCACTTACGGTTACAGTGGGTGCAAATCATCAAGACTGGGCTGTGCATCAATTGAAACCTGCCGCCTGTGCGACGTATTTGTCTGCTTTAAACATTCAGGGTTCAGGTAAGTCAAAGGGCTTAAGATCGTGACTGTTTAGAAGATTGTTGGGAATGTTTGGGTCTTGTTAACGGTCACACATTTGGCGCATTTCCAAATGAAAATATTTCTTAGGTTCTCAATAATTATTAATTGCAGATAGTATTATGGTCAGATGTTCAAATGGTTCAAATGGCTCTGAGCACTGGGATTTAATGTCCGAAGTCATCAGTCCCCTAGTACTCAGAACTACTTAAACCTAACTAACCTAAGGACATCACACAAATCCATGCCAGAGGCAGGATTCGAACCTGCGACCGTAGCAGCAGCGCGGTTCCGGACTGAAGCGCCTAGAATCGCTCGTCCACACCGGCCGGCATGGTCAGTGGTGTACATAATTCACTGAGATGAGAAATGTCATGGAATACCTCCAAATATCGCGCAAGACTGTTTTTCTGGAATAGTGCAGCAACTCGACGTGGCATAGAGTCAATAAGCCGGAAGTCATCTACGGATGTTGAGCCATGATGCCACTATAGCCGTCCATATTTGCGAAAGCGTTCCCGGTGTGGTGCACGAACTGACGTCTCGATTATGTCCCATAAAAGTTCGATGGGATTCATGTCGTACGATCTGTGTGGCCAAACCATTCGCTCCAATTATTCGGAATGTTCTGCCAGCAAATCGCGAACAATTGCGACTCAGGGTTGGTTCAAATGGCTCTGAGCACTATGGGACTTCTGAGGTCATCAGTCCACTGGAACTTAGAACTACTTAAACCTAACGAACCTAAGGACATCATACCCATCCATGCCCGAGGCAGGATTCGAACCTGCGACCGTAGCGGTCTCGTGGGTCCAGACTGTAGCGCCTAGAACCGCTCGGCCACTCCACCCAGCGCGACTCAGGGACAAGGCACCTTGTCATCTATAGAAATTCCACCGTCGTTTGGGAACATGTAGTCCTAGTAGCTTAACATAGCCATTTCCAGTCAATGACGGAGTCAGTTGGACCAGGGCACTCTGTCCATTCCATGTAAACACAGCCCACATCATTACAGAGCCAGAACCAGCTTGCAAAATAATGGTTCAAATGGCTCTGAGCACTATGGGACTTAACTGCTGAGGTCATTAGTCCCCTACAACTTAGAACTAGTTAAACCTAACTAACCTAAGGACATCACAAACATCCATGCCCGAGGCAGGTTTCGAACCTGCGACCGTAGCAGCGCGCGGTTAAAAAAATGGCTCTGAGCACTATGGGACTCAACTGCTGAGGTCATTAGTCCCCTAGAACTTAGAACTAGTTAAACCTAACTAACCTAAGGACATCACAAACATCCATGCCCGAGGCAGGATTCGAAGCCGCGACCGTAGCGGTCTTGCGGTTCCAGACTGCAGCGCCTTTAACCGCACGGCCACTTCGGCCGGCCAGGAGCGCGGGTCCGGACTGAAGAGCCTAGAACCGCTCGGCCACACCGGCCGGCTTTTGACGCATTGTTGATTGACTTTCAGCACTAACAACTTTACGCGAACACCTCTGCTCTTTGTCGTTATGAGAGGTTCATGGTAAGTGGTGAGTGGTAATGCCTGAAATGTAGTATTCTCGGCACTCTCTCGTTACTGTGGACCACTGAATATTGAATTCCCTAACGATTTTCGAAATGGAATGTCCTATTCATTTACCTCCATCTACCATTTCGCGCTCGAAGTCTGTTAATTCCCGGCCATAATAACATTGGCAACCTTTTCACATGAATGACCTGAATACATGTAACAGCTCCGCCAATGCACTGCCCTTTTACACCTTGTGTACGCGATGTTACCGCCATGTATATATCGCTATCCAATAATTTTGTCACGTCAGTGCATGGTCAGTGGTGTAAATAATAATGTTACAAATAAAGTATTTATTAAACGTTGTTCAGCAATGTGAAAGAAACACAGTGATTGAGTTAACAAGTTACTGTTTAAATTTGAAGTTCCTCAGGCTAACTGCCGAAAAATTCACAATCTAAACACGACGATACTGAACGGGAATGCTCACCGACCTAAATATCGCAAAATTTTAGAGGTCCCAGCGCGATTCTAATAAAATGTTCTACATTATTTAGCAACAGTCATCACAATACGCACTTTCCTAACTACGAACTGGTAAGATGGATGGTTCTTCGTACAAGGCCTTGAGAGCTATCAGCTTTATAACTGTCAGTCCAGGCGTTTATGTGTTTTCTAGTTTTCGTGCTGGTCCAGTTCCACACTGTGAAGTAGGATGTCTGCTTTGGGTAGTAAAGTAAACCGATGACTAAAACCCACGACGGCATCGGTACGTCAGAATTCAATCAGTGCAAGACCACGATTTACTTCGCAGTATGGCGCGTAATTAACATATTTCGTTTGGCCACAGTATTCCGTCAGTGTGCGTGTTTGTGTTTTAGAATGTGAAAGATTTGTATTCGAATGTCTGTCGCAATTCAGTGTCATTAGCCGTCCGCCGAGAAATCTGCATTCTGCAGATAGTAGCAAGTGCTCTTTATTTAATATACAATCACCCAACCAGCAAATTGTGGAGTCGTGGTTACCCGATGGCTTTGTAGTATTTGACGTGGAAAAATTTAATTCTGTCCAGATGTCACAGCCCATTCGTTATTAGGTATACTATACTGCACTGTCCTCCATACAGTTAACTGTAAAGTTTCGATACTGTTACCTTAACAGCAGAAGAGTACATAGACACGACAATGCCACGGGATAACAACGAGCCCAAAGTTTGGTCGGGTGGTTGGATATTTAATAATAATACCAGCGGACTACCATTTTTCCGGCGAAAGGCTAATGGGGCCTAAGTGCGACAGACGTTCGGCGACAGATTTTCCGCATTCCCAATCACACACTCACTCTCTCTCTCTCTCTCTCTCTCTCTCTCTCTCTCTCTCTCACACACACACACAGACACACACACGCCGACGTACTGTGCACATGCGAATTTTGCTAATTACGCGAAATAAATTGCAGCCGCCTTCGGTGATTTAGTTAATGAAGTGAGCAGGGGAGCGAAATATTTGTTTAACGCCCGCCCTAACGCAATAATTCACGGAGAACTGGGACGCGCGCAGAGTCGCCCGATCGATGGCGCTGTCGCAGTAATTGGCGGTCTTCAGCGTGGAGGGCGACCTGCCATCGCCGGCCGTGAGGGCGGCGGCATACCGGCCCGTGAACCAGAGCCGAGGACCCGATGTAGCAAGCAGCTCTCTGTCCCCGAACAGTCAGCGACTAAGCGTTGGGGACGGCTGGCTGAAAAGACTGCTATACAGAAATCGTTTCGTCGCTGTAAAGACAAATTTTCGCACAAAAATTTGAGTCTTATGCTTTAATAGTAGGCTTCTGCCGACTCGGAGACACATTTACACAATCTCTTTGTTTTCTTTTCCTTGTGCCTTCGGCCCCTGTCGGCAGCATTTAGGTATATTTATGTTAATCTAAGAGGCGACGGGACGCCCATCCAGCTGTTACCACCTTCCTCCCACTCGCAACCCCCCCCCCCCCCCTCCGGACGCAGCGTATGTGCTCCAACTGTCAGGCTGTAGCGTTATTCATGTGGGAATGAGTGAAAGTTTTCCAAACGTTCGAGAATCGTATAAAGTGAAAACCATCTTCCGTCCTCCAAGCAAAACCAAGGGCCTTCTTGGTAGTGTCAAGCGGTATGTATACATAGGTCAGACCATTCGTACCATTGAGGACCGATGCCGAGAACATCAACGGCACACTACACTGCAACAGCAGAGTAAGTCGGCAATCGATGAGCATTGCCTGTCTGAACTCCACAGCATGGATTATGACCAAACCAAAGTCCTGACACAGACTTCCAAATACTGCGACTGTGTCATCAAAGGGGCCATAGAGATCAGAGTAAGGGAGCCACAACTAAACCGTGACAGCGGTTACATCTTAGCAAGGCGTCGGAACCCCGTGATCACCCGGATTAAGAAGAAAAAGGATATTTCCCAGAGTGTACCGACTTCGGGGGAGGAGGGAAGAATAACGAGAGCGGTGCCGGCAGATCCGCCTGAACGACAAGACCTAGGACGCAGCGCCCGGACGGTGGGAGAACGGACGCTGTACCTGGACCGCGCGGAGCGCGCACCGCACCGACTCATAGCAAGCGCCTGAGGAAGGGGGATTGTCCTATATATACATGGCACCGGCCCACCGCCGGTCAGTACATCAGCGTACCTGATTATGGCAACGTGGTCGATTGCCGAAATATTGTGTCCTATGCACACTCATACCAGGCTGTTCACCCGAGATTTATTTGGTCATAAAATACGCCTGGAGAAATTGAAGAATCTTAAAATCATACTGCCTCTGCTTCAAGTTACGTCAGGTCCATTAAGGAGTTTTGCAAAGGGCCTTGATACATTGGCTGAGGCTTTCAAGTATTTGAAACCAGGTTTTCGCAAGATCAGTGAGGCTAACTAGAAAGAACGCGTGTTTATTGGGACCGAAATCAGAAAATGAGACCTCTGATGCTAAGCTCATGAATGTCGAGTTGGTTCTGGACTGCTTCTTGAACCCCTTTAAAAGTCAGTGCAACTGGCTTTTTGGGCTACACAATAGAAGAAAATAAAGTTTGTTTTGTGAATGAACTGTTGCGTAACTACAAAAAAATGTACTGTACACTGTCATTAAAAATAAAGTTCTGACGTTTCCACCTTGACGATACCACTCAAAACTTGTGTGTTGTTAGCGACGAACACCAAGACATTCCTAAAACAGAAAATCGCTGTCAAGGACAACGGAACGTTCAATGATGAACGTTTACTGTTGGTTTCTGTTTAGCAATATTGATCAGCCATCTCACAAAACGAGAGCGTTCTCCTCCAATTCTTATAATTACATTTTCATTTAACTGTATAACACACAAACATTACTGATTATGATTCCTTTCTTGATTGTGTTTCTGTACTTGTGTTTAATATTATGATTGTTTTGACATTTGATGTAAGTGTCTGAATAATTTTCGGGTTATATGTATCATAATTTGTTTTTATTTATGTTTGTCACTGAAGTGACATGAAATCTATACGGTTTTGTTATCATTTTGTATCTCGGAAAGTCACCTTGTGAAGAAAATTTTGTTACACCTCTGAATTCACCAACCGAGTATCAGCTACATTCACCCACTTTGGAGCTACATGCTGACGAAAAGTGTCAGTTTCCAGGCTGATTATATATATGGAAACGATATTTGAGGAAGAATGTGGAGTGTTAGTGTTAATGTATTAAGCAATCAGTTTCTGATCAATACTTAGACTCCTGACCCAATATATTCCGGAACAGAGAGCTTCAACGTGATGTCTGAACTTAGTCAACGGTTATGTTTCAGTTGATTCATTAAAACCAGTCTCAACTTGTGTCAGCAAACGAACTTAGAAGGAAAGCAAAGTACAAAAATTTATTTCAGTTGGTTATCTTTACTTTCAATTCCGATGACTAGGGCCCATCAACTTCCCAAAGAGGTCGTGCATATACGTGTCCTAACGTCTTTTCATTTCTTAATGTAAGAGCTCTCCGCATATTCCTTTCCTCGAAGATCCTGCAGAAAATCTCCACATTCATAATCTTATCATTCCACTTAATCGAGAATAATGCTCCAAAAAGTTTTGTCATATTTCAAGGATTGGCAAACTAATGGTACGGTGTGTATGTGTTAGACACACTTAGTGAAACGTCATTCGTGCTGTAGAAGGGCTGTTTTAATTGTGTAATTAAACATGCAAAGTGGCTGTTAGATTTTTTCAGCCTTGTTATAATGGCATCGAAGCCGTTTTTCTGAAATTGTTCGCGCATATATTGTGACATGATACACGGACCGCAGTTCTGCTCAGTCGTGATTATTCTATTTGATTTTCTTTTGTCTCCTGTGTGGAGGAGTGAAATATTTCATGCAAATGTATGAATTAAACGTTGTTGACAGAGGCGAGGGAAATACGGCGTGTTAATTAACTATTAAGAGTACCCTGTTAATTAAAACATTTTTTTTCCATTTGTGATAACAAGTGCATGGAAACCACTTTCGCTACAAAACAAATATTGACATTAAGATTATATTTACATTCATTTGCATTGCTTTACCATATGACAAACGTAACATAGCAATTTGTTTCTCAAATGTCAGTATCACAAGCCTAAATTCAGAGTCATAACTTTCTCCATGAGTTAATATTTGCTTGTGACATCAGACAGTTCTTTATGAAGTGTAGTGGAATAGCAAACTTTATGGAATGAGCAAAATTTGGGTGCCTTGTAATTATATGTTCCTAACTAATTTAAAATTTCAAATCATAACAATAATAATAGCAGCAGTGATAACCACGTTATTCTTCCGTCACATCTTAGTATTCGACGTTTCCCGCTCTGCGTAGTCTCTGCCTCCCTACTGTACGTTCCGCCGGTAGTCTTGTTTGTCATCTATAACGGCTGTACATCATTTTTCGTCCGTGTCAGATATGCTAGCCAGTTAATCTGCTGTTCCTTATTATGTTATTAACAGCAGTTGTATGGAGGTATCTTCTGATATCTTCGTCTTCGTGTCGATTAAATCTTCTTAAACCCTTAACTGTGTTTTACGGATTCCATTTCACAGGTGGATGTATGTTTATTCCAATTTTTAGTGATTGTCTAGGTCCCATTTATCTATCCCATTGTCGATATGACTATTGTTTTTTGGAATTTTAAAACTGCTTTAATTTTCCTTATTTTTAAATTTCTATTCATTCCATCACATTATAACTGTTGTCTTCTCTACATCTCTCTTTGAAAAATTGAGATTAGCCTCACAGCCAAAGAGGGTAAAACGAGAGACTTGTTACAACGTTTAACTCTTGTAGTGCAACATTTGACCTAACTGGTTTCTATACTCCTGACTTAGCAGTAGGTAACTTACAGAAACACTTTGTTTACATTATCTGCAGTTCAATTTTGGTTACCCCTTGGACCACTTGGCCATTGACATACAGGAGAGAGTTAATAAAATATTTCAATTAAAATAGTCTTGGTTGCAGTTTATTGTTTTATTAACAACTCGTTTCACGTACCATTGCTCACCTGTGTGCCCGCTTGACGCTTCTGCCGGGAAGTTGCGTTGACATCTTTGTGTATTCTGTTTAAATGTATATACTTCTCAGCGAGTTTGGTCCTATCATTACAACGTTCTGACCTACTACTACGACTTCATTAAGGTCTCTGCCAGTTATCTGATTTGACGCTTCAGTCTAGCAAAGAGCCGTTTCATGTTCTTTCCTTTTTTAATGATGTAATATAAAATTTTAATGTAATTGGAAGATAACTGGCGTAGGTGAAACGTGTCATTAACAAAAGAATAAATTGCAACCAGGACTGTTTTTAATTTAAATGTTCTGTATACGGATGCTGTACCAGACGACATAATGGAGTGAAAGATATTATACATTATTAAAAAAAATTATTCTGGCTGTCCCATGTTTTAAACAGAGTATCGATGTTTGAATTTGACAGGATGATTTTTTCCACCGTATACAAACGATAGGGACAGATTAATGAGCGGATATGGAACAAAAACCGTCTAATGAATTTACGTCCGGAAATGCATTGTTTCCATGTTAGAGAGCATTTATTGAATCATATTTTGTTACAGTTATTACGCAGCCACTGTTACTCCTAGAGGGTGGTACTGTTCCTCATACGTCATGACCTATCGCCCTCTCCTGCCATAGTAACTGATAATGTTGTGTCCGACTCAGTTCTCTTGCAGACTCACATTGTAATGGATGTGATACAGCGTTGTACACAATGGTTCCGTATTCGAATCGAGAGTTTGCCGACGTGGTATTTATTTATGGAAAGGCAAATGATAACGGGCGGCGGGCAGCACAGTTGTATCGGGAGACCTATCCCCGTCGACAACAACCACACAATTTAATGTTTGCAACAGTGTTCCAACATTTGTCTGAGACAGGGTCGTTTCAGGAAGCAGGAAATCATGGAGGACGTAGCCGAAATGTTCGGACACCAGACTTGGGCCGGCCGCAGTGACCGAGCGGTTCTAGACACTACAGTCTGGAACTGCGCGACCGCTACGGTCGCAGGTTCGAATCCTGCCTCGGGCATGGATGTGTGTGATGTCCATAGATTATTCCGGCTTAAGGGGCTCCGGAACGCCCTATACTTGCAATGTTAAAATAACGCTTATAAATTACATCTTTCCTCACAAAGTATTTGAGGTAGGAAGTTGAACTTTTTACAGATTATTTATTGGAATATGGGCTACAACTTAACACAGGGATTTTACAAAATTTTAGTTCAGTTATTAAAGATGATTTTTTTTTCAATTGTAACGAAAATTCACAACATTTTTTTTGCAATTTTTTATTTATATATTCAAAAATATACAGTTTTTTGGAAAAAGGCTGTGTTAAATTATGCAGAAGGTACTGTGTAACATTTACTGAAAGTTTGAAACAAATATGTTTGGAAGATCCTTAGAAAACATGTAATTAGTATGAGAAAATAAAAGTTTTGGGAATCGAGCGACAAAGATTGGATTAACTTTTTAGTGCATTCCAGGTCCATAGGATGGATTATCTTCATCCTCTGCAAACTCCTCCTCCAGCTTCCTCTTGTTCCTCCTCCTGTTTACTCTTGCTTGTATTTCTAGACTCTTTACAGCCCTGTCTGCAGCCCGAAGGCGTTCCTTGTCTAAAGCAAGCATCGCTCGTACCATGTTAGGACCTATCTTCATTCCCATTTTTCTAAATACCTTGCACCTTACAATGTTTCCATCATTGAAAGTCGCAACAGCATCATACACACCAAAGTGAAGTGTTTCTATTCCAACAAATACAGTCTTGGGGATTCTCGACCATATAACACTATTTACACTTTCATTGGGGTTTTTCCGTGAATACACTTTTTCAACAGTTCAGGTGCTGCTAAGTCTCTGAAAATTGCAACATTCATAGTTTTCACTCATTGAACCAAGCTTCTTCTGTGAAGTATTTTCTTTCCCACTTTGACTGCTATGGGCAGGTGTACTTGAGAGGTTAGGTTCACTCACTTGGTTATCGTCTTTATTGTTTACAGTAATAACACATACCTTTGGCTTTCCAACGTTTCTCCTTTTCTTAAAAGCCTTCAGAGTATTTCTAATAACTTTACTTTTACTCATTATTATACTTCAACAAAACAGAGACTCAAGAAACAGAATTAATTACGAATATTTTCGAGATAACGACAGAGTAAATAAACATGAAACAATCGACAATCACACCAGCGATATATATTGAACCATCACAGGTTAGCCACAACACATACTTTATCTCACATCACTAAAATGTACCTGATGAACACGGACGTTAATAATAACACCATTTGACAGCAGTTTAACAGCGCCACAGTGGGTCACGCCCGTGTAGAACACATTTCAAAAAAAATTTAAAAATAGTTGTAGTCTTCGGAATTGAATAAATTATATATATATATATATATATATATATATATATATATATATATATATATATATATTAAAAGGTAATAGTCTGCAGATTCAGAAAACGCAAAAAAGTAAAAATTGAACTTTTCATGATTTTGAGCCTTTCCGGAGCCCCTTAAGTAGTTCTAAGTTCTAGGGGACCTCAGCAGTTAAGTCCCATAGTGCTCAGAGCCATTTTAGAAACAATACTTGGAGGAAAATGTGATAACACTGTGGAAGGCGTCTGCTGTGTCAGTACCAGAAAGTCGGCCCACTAACACAGGGTAAACCAGACGACCGTGTGAAACCTTCTACTTTGCCACTGTTACTACCCTTATCATTTACAGCGTGTACAGGGCTTAGCAGTGACAGATTTTCCGCATCGTGAGCAGTTTTGTCACTTGTTTCTTCCCAGGCGACGACGATTGCGGGATTTGTGTCATCCACCCAGATCATAGACGAGGCCACCATAACGCGGAGTGATATCTCTTCCTCATCTCCCTGAAAATAATTTGTGGGATAGTGTGAAGAACACTTACGGTATGCTGACGGCGAATCATCAACATTGATGTAGCTGGAATGTTTGGGCCGGGATAATTGGCGACCGTATTTTGGTACCATTCTTGCTCCCACGGTACCTAACATACCGGAACTATCGGCGTTTCTTGCTGGTGACTTTTCCTCCCCTGCTGGAAGAAGTGTTACTGATGATTTGTATAGTTACGTGGCTGCTGCATGATGGTGCTACAGTCAATGTGTGGTCGCATCTCAATCGTACCTTCCCTGTTCAGTTGCATGGCCTGCTCGTTCACTGTATTTCAACCTATGCGATTTCCGGTTATGAGACCATCTCAAAAATATTGTGTATGGAGAGTCCAGAAGTGGAGATACTGGAGCAGGGTATTCATGCTGCCTTTGACACTGTTCGGATGCAGCCTGGCCGATGTGAATGTGTGAAACAGAACATACTGAGGCACGTACACGCATGCTTTGAGGGACATGGAAACTACTTTCAACACATACTGTAACTGTGGGTGCATAATACGGCGCGTATTAGACGGCAGTCTCTGTAACAGTGTATGATTCAATAAATGGGCTCTACAATGGAAACAATGCATTTCCCGTCGTAAGTTCCGTAGACCTTTTTATTCCTTAACCTCGCATTGAAAAATCCCTGCAGTTTGTACACGGTGGAAAAAATCACCCTGTATAGCATAGGTCATTAAGTGCATGCTCATCTAACACGCGAAATTCCTTTAATGAAAGTTCACTGCAGTTATGCGTTTATTGTTTCGTTCATAGCAGGCAAGTAAACTGTGACACAACCAATTTCTGGACAGTACGGTGATTGCGAGGTACGGCAGTGGATTAGCAACAAAATAAGCTTTCTGCAGCGTCAAGATGATGAAATTCTTGACGATCACAGAATAAAATTGTTTCAGCTGAAAAATTCAGTAATTTAGGGAGAAGTGATAGGAAGTTAAACGTGGGAATAGTTTTATGTGGGAACACAAAAAGGAGTAATCCTAAAACCATAAGCTTTTCCCCGAATTGATCGTTATCCCCAAATCGTAAATTTGATGCGTGCTCGTAAGACAAGGTAACTCACCAAAATTTTGTAGCACCAATAGCTTTTGTACAAGTGCGATCTTTTAATGAAAGATTTCTATGCCAAATATGAGTCAATCAGTTATTTTAAGAATTATTGCGTATTTAGTAACTTATTCGTTTTGAACGCTTGATGCATTGTGGAGTAAATGACTGGGCCGGTTATCGGCACTTGAAACTATATTGTTCTTCACTCTGTTACCTATATTTCACAAGCGTAGCCTAGCAAAGAATACTAGGGTTCGCGGCGTGCCTCGCTAGTCTGATTGAAGTGAGTCTCACACACGGGCTTGCTCTGTGTGCCTCCCTCGCTTCTGCATCTCAGAAGACCTCAACCCGAAAATTATTTACTCTGGAGGGCTGGGCTAGAGGCAGACCGATAGCAGCTGCGCACACAATGCTTCGTCATTCACTCCACTGCAAGTGGAGCACAGATGAAAATTTTAATGCAAAACGATTTGATCATTCCTGTCGATAACAGCGGAATTGCGTGTGTTTTGTGTACGTGCTCAGTATAAGACTGACTTCAGATAAATTTTTGTTGGAATTTATGCAACTTTTACTTTTCCATTGCTGTTGTAGGGATTTCCTCCGGTTGTGTTTTTAACTGTAATGGATGTAGCTAATCTACCACACATAAAAACAAGTTATGTATTGAACTATGGTTTCGCAGAAATTATTTGCACAAATTACTATGGCTCAGGTTCTGTCATTCTTTACTGCCACAAGACTTAAGAGGTGTTTCTATTTACCGGGCGTCTTCCCTAGTTAGACGCATTTTCTCTGGTGTTTCGGCACATATTTGCAATTTCGTTTTCGCATTGTGCAGCTGTGGTCAGCTCGAACAAATAGTGCTCATCATATCTTCCATACGACACCCAGTGTCGGTGGCAAAGTGTCGGTTTGTTTCCCATTACTAACAAAAGCGGAATTTTAAGCTCCCATTCTATAGAGCAATCCCAGACTACTCTTGTCCGATTCTTGTTTTATCTACAAGTATTAACAGAGACAGTAAAACACGAAGAAGAAGCAGCAATCCGGCAGAGACTCAGTCGTGCTCCACGCTCCACGGTAGCAATCAGCGGGGGCCAGAGCAGTGCTGTCACTGCTGGAGTCCCTGAGTATTCTTCCAGTTTTACTATCCCTGTTAATACATAGTGATACCACGATCACTGCACTAGGACAATAAGGCACCGCTCTATGGAATGGGCACGTTAAATTCCGCTTAAAAATGGTGATATTTGTAGTGGGAGACAAACGACGTTTTCTGTTAAACTGGGCGTCATATAAAAGTCTTCATGAGCCCTATTTGTTGGAGCTGATTTCTGCTACACAGTGCAAAAGCTGAATTGCAAATGTATGCTCAGGCACCAAAGAAAAGGCGCCTGACGACTTTTAGGAGAGACAACTAAGGTCCGATCGATCGCAAAATGGAAATCACTGTGATCATCCAATGAAGCCCTGCATAGATGCCTTGCACTGTGTCTGTAATTTACTCGCCCTTGCATCACATCACTCTTTTCAGTTCCGAGCGCACAGGGAGCACGTAAAGACGCCTAGAAAATAGCGTCTCCCGCAAAATTTCTCTGGATCACTGGGCCCCGTATTCAACTCCCGGCCGAGTTGGGGATTTTCTCCGCTGGGGACTGGGTGTTTGTGATGTCTTCATCATTTTGTCCTCATTCGGGAAAGTGGCGCGACCGGACAGTGAAAGAGATTAGGATTTTGTATGGGCGCTGATAACCGCGCAGTTAATTGGACCACAAACCAAATATCATCATCATCAGCATCACCATCAGCATCATCATCATCATTATCATCACCAATACGAGTATCCATAAGAAGATTTCGCTTGATTTCATGCAGCCCATACGACGTTTCACTCATGCATTTCCCTCTTCATGACAATTCACTGAAAGGGAAATGAGGACGCTCCTGCCGCATTTTCAGTGAGAAATGTTTGATCACCCACTATAAATCCCGGACATGGCTCCCTCTGATTTTCGTCTCAGCTGACGGCGTAGCGAATTTGCAGAAAGCACAGGTGGCTGCCTTCTATGACAAGGGTATTGGAAAATTGGTACAACGCTACGACACATGTCCCAATTGAAACGGCGACTATATGGGCAAGTAGCTGGAAGGAGTGGCAGATTGCTGCAAATAAAACATTTCTGATATCTCCTGTGGTTTCCATTTCGCGATAGACGAACATTACTTTCCGAATAGCCCTCGTGTGTTTATGTACACGTTTAGATCCACTACAGCTTATTTGTTATTCAGATAATGTACTGAACCTAAAGTTAGACTATTCTGCAACTACTGTATTTCAAGCTGAACATTTGTTATTAAGTTATTTTATTCGATATTGTCAGTATTTATGGATTCATTAATTGTTATCCAGAATTATGGATATCTGTTTTCAAATTTTTCCTGTTTGCATGCTTTATGAGAGTTTCTCCTAAATTACCGATTAGTGAAGATATTTCGTCTAAAACCGTCGAATCCACCCCACACCTTCTGTGACCTGAAACGTCTTCGAGTCAGTGTTATTGGCCTCAAACGTCAGTCCCAAGGCGTCCACAGTGTGGCTGTCTAATCTCCTCATATGCTTTACTGAGAACCGAAAGGCAGAAACGTGCTAGCCTGCCAGTGTTACAAGGTCATGCAAGTAATTAGCTTAAGGAAAGGTTTTCGGTTTAAAAAAAGAATTCCCTATGTTCAAGATAAAACTTCTTTAAGGCGAAAGGGCTGCTAATACTTCCAACTTGCAGCGGTATATTTAGTCCAACTGCAGACTAAGGTCGAGAAGTACAGCTGCAACTTCAGAATCAGATGTGTCAGTTTGTACTATGATCGTTCATTCAATATCTGGGAAAGCTAAAGCAGGAGCACTACTTAGGGCACATTGAAGTGCATACAACAACGCCTGCTGACTATCGGTTCCCAAAAAACGTCCCTTTACAGCTGATTCAGGGACGCAAATAACTGGAGAAAATTAGGTAGGAATTTTCTAGAAAATTTTATCATGCTGATAAACTGAGCTATACCTTTCTTATGTTTGGTGGAGGAAAATTCTGAGCAGCTTTGATATGCATTTGACCAGTTCTCAAGCAAGCGACATAAGAAAGGAATTTTCATGATGGATCAGATTATATGTAGATAGCTAAAGAGTTAAGCTCGCTTCTCGCAAACGAACCACCTCTTGGTTTAGCGATGTAAACATACCAGTCAAGTTTTTACTATATGTCACTAAAATGTCCCAGTTAAAGAGCTGGCATCAGCTATTGCCAGCACCCCAGGTGGCAAATACACTCCTGGAAATGGAAAAAAGAACACATTGACACCGGTGTGTCAGACCCACCATACTTGCTCCGGACACTGCGAGAGGGCTGTACAAGCAATGATCACACGCACGGCACAGCGGACACACCAGGAACCGCGGTGTTGGCCGTCGAATGGCGCTAGCTGCGCAGCATTTGTGCACCGCCACCGTCAGTGTCAGCCAGTTTGCCGTGGCATACGGAGCTCCATCGCTGTCTTTAACACTGGTAGCATGCCGCGACAGCGTGGACGTGAACCGTATGTGCAGTTGACGGACTTTGAGCGAGGGCGTATAGTGGGCATGCGGGAGGCCGGGTGGACGTACCGCCGAATTGCTCAACACGTGGGGCGTGAGGTCTCCACAGTACATCGATGTTGTCGCCAGTGGTCGGCGGAAGGTGCACGTGCCCGTCGACCTGGGACCGGACCGCAGCGACGCACGGATGCACGCCAAGACCGTAGGATCCTACGCAGTGCCGTAGGGGACCGCACCGCCACTTCCCAGCAAATTAGGGACACTGTTGCTCCTGGGGTATCGGCGAGGACCATTAACAACCGTCTACATGACGCTGGGCTACGGTCCCGCACACCGTTAGGCCGTCTTCCGCTCACGCCCCAACATCGTGCAGCCCACCTCCAGTGGTGTCGCGACAGGCGTGAATGGAGGGACGAATGGAGACGTGTCGTCTTCAGCGATGAGAGTCGCTTCTGCCTTGGTGCCAATGATGGTCGTATGCGTGTTTGGCGCCGTGCAGGTGAGCGCCACAATCAGGACTGCATACGACCGAGGCACACAGGGCCAACACCCGGCATCATGGTGTGGGGAGCGATCTCCTACACTGGCCGTACACCACTGGTGATCGTCGAGGGGACACTGAATAGTGCACGGTACATCCAAACCGTCATCGAACCCATCGTTCTACCATTCCTAGACCGGCAAGGGAACTTGCTGTTCCAACAGGACAATGCACGTCCGCATGTATCCCGTGCCACCAAACGTGCTCTAGAAGGTGTAAGTCAACTACCCTGGCCAGCAAGATCTCCGGATCTGTCCCCCATTGAGCATGTTTGGGACTGGATGAAGCGTCGTCTCACGCGGTCTGCACGTCCAGCACGAACGCTGGTCCAACTGAGGCGCCAGGTGGAAATGGCATGGCAAGCCGTTCCACAGGACTACAGCCAGCATCTCTACGATCGTCTCCATGGGAGAATAGCAGCCTGCATTGCTGCGAAAGGTGGATATACACTGTACTAGTGCCGACATTGTGCATGCTCTGTTGCCTGTGTCTATGTGCCTGTGGTTCTGTCAGTGTGATCATGTGATGTATCTGGCCCCAGGAATGTGTCAATAAAGTTTCCCCTTCCTGGGACAATGAATTCATGGTGTTCTTATTTCAATTTCCAGGAGTGTAGTTGTCTAGGAGAACGACAGTGGCCACTGACAAACTCGCAAGGAACACGCTTCCAAAGGCCCTCTCTGCTGTCGGTATTTAGATCGCCGCCGCGGACCGAAGGGCCCAGTCAGTCATACAGTGAGTCGCTGAGTCATCAGAACCTGACCAGTGGGAATCGCAGCCGCAGTTAGCTCAGCCTCTAGCTCATAGTCTCTCCATACAGTGCGATCAGAGTAGTGTTCATAGCATGACTTGTATTTCACCAGCAGTGAGGCTAACATAGACTGCTATGGAAGGGCTTGTACCACAGCAAAAAAATGGTTTAAATGGCTTTGAGCACTATGGGACTCAACTGCTGAGGTCATTAGTCCCCTATAACTTAGAACTAGTTAAACCTAACTAACCTAAGGACATCACAAACATCCATGCCCGAGGCAGGATTCGAACCTGCGACCGTAGCGGTCTTGCGGCTCCAGACTGCAGCGCCTTTAACCGCAGGGCCACTTCGGCCGGCGTACCACAACAACTAGCTAAAGTTAAGTAGCTTTCTTTTTCATATGAATAAAGAACCCAGTTAACACATGCGTGAAGTTATGTTATAGAAAGGGGATACCGGCCACCAAACAACAACCTCTCCTTGCTTCTCGTGGTACAAGGCTGTACAGACAACGAGGCGACATAAAAACTGGCGACGAGTATGATTCAGTGCAGATTTTGCTTGCTTCTCTTGTGGTTTAGCTTTCAGGGGTGCTCAGTTCTTAATACTAATGCACTGTTGTGTTCTTTCATGTATTCCAGAATGGGAGGTGCAGAACTAATCAAATTTCTCTTTTCAGAGACTTTTCTTGCCTTTTGCTATAACATATTTGTGTACACCATGGGTACCCCCCACCCCCCCCCCCACCCCCTCTCTACCCCTGCGCCCCTTAGCAGCAGACGACCAATGTGATGGACGTAGTACAACATTCTCAGTTTAAGAACCATCAAATTGCTCTTTTGTTCACGATGGTACAACAACTTCTGGCTGCACAAGCCGCGTCGGTCGCAAAACAACCGACGATCGATTAGCTCAACAAGTGCCGCCGAGCAGCATACCACCGTTCGGGCAGTTTAAGACGCCGAAGAGCAATGGCTCGAATACCCGACACAGTTCCAAGCACACTGTGAGATTCATCGGGTTGAAGGCACTGGAAAACCACAAGACTTCCTTTCGATTTCAGGATCCCCATTGATGAGGTTAAAGAAAAAACTATTCCCAGCTGCGTCTCCCGACGAACGCAGTTATGAGCAAGTACTTTCTGGAGTGACTCAGTACTATGACCAGAAAGTTAAAGTACCTGCAGCCAGATATCAGTTCTCTTGCTTGCAGAAAAAGCCAGAACAGACGTAAATTGGAAATTTGTGGTACGTTCTTATGGAACCAAACTGCTGACGTCATCTGTCCCTAAGCTTATGCATGACCTAATCTATCTTATACTAACTTACGCTAAGAACAACAACACAAACACATCCGTGCTTGAGGAAGGACTCGAACCTCCGACTTAAAAGGGGGGGGCGGAGGCGCAGTGTGGACCGTGACGATAGAATACAGGAAAAGATCGTGAAGTACTCTGACCCATCACTTCTTCAGCAATTTGATTCGGTTCGTATAGGGGCCAATAAGTTTGAACAGGCCCCGATTTTTCGGGTCTAGAGCCCCTTGCCCACGATCGCCAGCCGGCCGAGGTGGCCGTGCGGTTAAAGGCGCTGCAGTCTGGAACCGCAGGACCGCTACGGTCGCAGGTTCGAATCCTGCCTCGGGCATGGATGTTTGTGATGTCCTTAGGTTAGTTAGGTTTAACTAGTTCTAAGTTCTAGGGGACTGATGACCTCAGCAGTTGAGTCCCATAGTGATCAGAGCCATTTGAACCATTTGAACCCACGATCGCCCGAAGCAGCCAGCCTGTACACAGCGGCGTGAACAGCCACTTAGACATATAAACAGGCCTGTGAATTTAGTGACGTCTTGCCCTACATGAAGATAGTATCTGTTCTTTTGGACGTGTCTGAAAGAACAGATACTATCTTCATATAGTCAAGGCTAACCGGCCATTGAACTTTGCTGGATGCACACGCATTGCCCGAACTCTTACGGGACCCGGTAAGAGTCTAATGAGTGTAATGGGCAGGGGCACTACGAATGTAGTGTGTGGACATTAAGTTGGGAATGTGGGTCTCACGGGGAACGTGCAAGGGATAAATCGCTGTAGTCACACTATCCTCTGTGCCCTCAGTGGCTCAGAGCCGGCACGGTAGCTCAGCGTCTTCGGTCAGAGAGCTGGTTGGCCTCTGTAATAAAAAAACTGAGTGGGAGGATCAACAAACGAACTTTAACGGATGTAATGTGACTTCCGCATCGACGAAACACAACGGTCAACAACAACAAACAAAAAAAAAAAACGATGGATAGGGCGTCTGCCATGTAAGCAGGAGATCCCGGGATCGAATCCCGGTCGGGGCACACATTTTAAACTGTCTCCGTTGATGTATGTCAACACCTGTCGAGAGGTTAGGGTCTTCATTTAATTATCATTTCTTTCTTGAGCTAGATGTTTTGCTCGCCATAAAAGACAGAACTGCCCATCATGTAACGCACTGTGTTACACGTGTGGAAGAAAAGGCCATATACAAGCAGTTTTTTTGCAACGGCACAATAACGCCAGTTTTGTTCGCTCCCAGAAAAAATGAAGTCGGGTGCTCACAAAATAAGGATTAAGGTTGTGCCTCCTTCTCACCCTAGTGCTGTGCATCAACGTTCTAACAAACTGTTTGTCTCCTTACGAATTGCTGGCCATCGTGTGAAATTTCAGCTCAGGAACTTCGCTTAACCGTGCCACGTACGAACATTTAGGCTCACCACGCCTTTCGTCTAGAAACCACCTCACTGCTTACAACGCACAGGAAATTCCAGTGCCTGGACAGTGTAGTTGCCTGACACTTACAGATATCACTCTAGAATAGCAAATTTTACTTTGTTGAAATCCAGAGACACTGAGGACATTCTCGGTTTAGATCTAATTTCCATATCAGCCTTTGCACCAAAAGACAGTGTCGCTAGCCCGCCTCTGTGGCCGAGTGCCTCTAGGCGCTTCAGTCCAGAACCGCGCTGCTGCTACGGTCGCAGGTTCGAATCAGGCCTCGGGCATGGATGTGTGTGGTGTCCTTACGTTAGTTAGGTTTAATTAGTTCTAAGTCTAGGGGATTGATGAAGTCAGATGTTAAGTCCCTAATGCTTAGAGCCATTTGAACAGTACCAAGGTAGGAGACGAGGTACTGGCGGAAGTAAAATTGTGAAGACGGGTCGTGAGTTGTGCTAGGGGAGCTCAGTTGGTAGTGCACTTGCCCGCGAAAGGCAAGGGTCCCGAGTTCTAGTCTCGATCCGGCACACAGTTTTATTCTGCCAGGAAGTTTCTACATCTATACTTGTTCCACCAGTACTGGGCCATTACAGAGCCGAAATCTGAAGACCAAGCGTTTGAGAGGCTTCCCATGCCTGTCTTTAACAATTAAATTTCTGTGATTAGGCAAAAGATGAGTTTCTCTTTCGGTGTGTTGAACTGACGCATCTCGAAGCTCTGATTGTCTCACCTAATTTGTAGTATTCCATTCCTAATGCGATGGTGCAAGTTTTAGGACAATGATGTGAGTGGCGTTTTACTCCCAATAAGTTCATCTTCCTCGCGATTTTCTGTGGTCTTCCTTAGTCCTCAGCGCAAATTTAGAGATATTTCCCTAATGAATTCATCATCACTCTCTCATCATTCGAAACTTATCTTCTCATGATAGTAACATTGACGGAGTGTTAAATTGCACTTCTTGCAATTGAACTGTGTCATTTTAAGCCCAACGATATGTTCCAAATATTAATTTCTTACAGTCGGGCACCACAGCTTCAAGTAACTCCAAAGACTATACCACCACTTCCGCAAAACCTGGTGGCTGTAATAAATTTTTTTTTTGGACTCTCTCCATGTCTGTATTTCAGTGGTCAGCCTATCGGACTGCCATGGGAAAGGATCCGAGTACTGCCAGGAATATTTCTTTAGTGGGATGACCAGAAGAGCGCCGATTCGGTATTGTAATGCCAATTAAAATTAAGGATCTACTCTAATGAGAAGTAGCGTCTCCAAGATCTGAGAAGTTAACGAAGGACGAGATAACAGCGTGCTGAGGCCACGCCCCTCGAAATCGCATCAGAATGACGTCATTACAGAGCCCTACACGGCGGCTGTTCGGCTCTGAACGGTATGCTATGGCCACAGAACGGTAATCAGTAGAAGAAAACAATCTACTTCCGCATTTGCGTCACTTGCATGAGGACGTAGACGGAAACATCATTACACTATGTGAGCATCAAATCTAAAGTCATAAGCTATTTACAGTATATAGGTATGAGCGAAAAGTAAATCGTGTGCAGTGCAGGTCGATATACATCACCACTCGAGTACGAGGAGGTGTGCATAGGATTATTGACGAAACTCCCTCTTTATTTCATGAACGGTTGAAGGGATACACACGTGGGGTTCGACAGTGTTCGCATACACATGAGCATATAATTTTATTGTATAGTTCGAGCTCTTAACTACCGTAAGAACCGAGCTACTAAAACAACTTTGATTTCCAAATGGATAGATATATTTTTGAGCGAATTCAAAAGCTCTAGAAGACACGAGCTGAGTGACGTAACGGTTGTTAATGTTGACATTGAGATATTTCGCAGAAGTGTGTAGGAAAAGAGCTCTTAATGAAAGACCAGACGGCGAGAATTGTCTATTCCTGTCTCAAGACCTCTCAGCTCAGTTTCTCCTGTAATATACCTGGTAAATAGTTACAATACTTTTCCAGTTTGATTGCTTTAAAATCATGTCTTTCATAAAAGTAATGATAACGAGCTATAATCCGATGCCAAGATGTTGATAAATCAATTTATATTTATTTCATTTATAAATATTAAACGTGTGTTATTGGGCAAATTACATATGAATAGTACAGTAACGTAAACTGTTCTCTGTGTCAGTGGACGTAAGATCTAGATTCAATAAAATAAGCAATTACAGAATACGAGGTGCATTCAAGTTCTAAGGCCTCCGATTCTTTTTTCTCCAGACTGCAAAGAGATAGAAACATGCGCATTGTTTTAAAATGAGACCGCGTTCATTGTCAATACGTCCCAGAGATGGCAGCACCGTACGGCAGATGGAATTTTTTCGCCAGCGGCGAGAATGAGAACTGTTTTAAATACTTAAAATGGCGACGTTTCCCTTATTTGAACAGCGTGCAGTCATTCGTTTTCTTGTTTTGCGTGGTGTGAAACCAATTGAAATTCATCGACAGTTGAAGGAAACGTGTGGTAATGGAGTTATGGATGCGTCGAAAGTGCGTTCGTGGGTGCGACAGTTTAATGAAGGGAGAACATTGTGTGACAACAAACCGAAACAACCTCGGGCTCGCACAAGCCGGTCTGACGACATGATCGAGAAAGTGGGGAGAATTGTTTTGGGGGATCGCCGAATGACTGTTGAACAGATCGCCTCCAGAGTTGGCATTTCTGTGGGTTCTGTGCACACAATCCTGCATGACGACCTGAAAATGCGGAAAGTGTCATCCAGGTGGGTGCCACGAATGCTGACGGACGACCACATGGCTGCCCGTGTGGCATCTTTCCAAGCAATGTTGACGCGCAACGACAGCATGAATGGGACTTTCTTTTCGTCGGTTGTGACAATGGATGAGACGTGGATGCCGTTTTTCAATCCAGAAACCAAGCGCCAGTCAGCTCAATGGAAGCACACAGATTCACCGCCACCAAAAAAATTTCGGGTAACCGCCAGTGCTGAAAAAATGATGGTGTCCATGCTCTGGGGCAGCGAGGGCGGAATCCTCACCCATTGCGTTCCAAAGGGCACTTTTTGAAGAACAAAGTCCTTCCTGCACTGCAACAAAAACGTCCGGGAAGGGCTGCGCGTGTGCTGTTTCACCAAGACAACGCACCCGCACATCGAGCTAACGTTACGCAACAGTTTCTTCGTGATAACAACATTGAAGTGATTCCTCATGCTCCCTACTCACCTGACCTGGCTCCTAGTGACTTTTGGCTTTTTCCAAGAATGAAAGACACTCTCTGTGGCCGCACATTCACCAGCTGTGCTGCTATTGCCTCAGCGATTTTCCAGTGTTCAAAACAGACTCCTAAAGAAGCCTTCGCCGCTGCCATGGAATCATGGCGTCAGCGTTGTGAAAAATGTGTACGCCTGCAGGGCGATTACGTCGAGAAGTAACGCCAGTTTCATCGATTTCTGATGAGTAGTTAATTAGAAAAAAAATCGGAGGCCATAGAACTTGAATGCACCTTGTAACATATGTAGACTAATGGCATAATTAAGTTATAATTTTCCTGAATAACTTTCATGACAGAGTGTGCTGGGTTATTGAAATGTTCTATAGGAACTAAAATTATAAATCGGATTAAAAGAGATATTCTTTAATAAACAACATGACTGTACGACATAGTTGCCCTTTAGGTATGTGCTACATATTACTTAATGTTGCTCTTATGTCAGTTGATTTGATACTTGGTGTTATAACACAAATGGTCTTATTTATCCGAGGTTCTCCAATAAATAAAAAAAGCACTCCGTCTTCAGGCCACAGGTGGCCCATCGGGACCATCCGACCGCCGTGTCATCCCCAGATGAGGATGCGGATAGGAGCGGCGTGTGGTCAGCACACCGCTCTCCCGGTCGTTACGATTGTTTTCTTTGACCGGAGTTGCTACTAAACGGTCGAGTAGCTCCTCAATGGACATCACGAGGCTGAGTGCACCCCGAAAAATGGCAACAGCGCATGGCGGCCCAGATGGCTACCCATCCAAGTGCCGGCCACGCCCGACAGAACTTAACTTCGGTGATTTGACGGGAACCGGTGAATCCACTGCGGCAAAGCCGTTGCCTTCTCCAATAAATGTAAGTATGAAAATAATGGAGACGCATATTTGCAATATAATCGGCAAAGAATCTGTGTACTGTTGAGTTTCACGTCATATCCAATCAAATTAAAAAAGGGAAGGTAAAAGTTACTTGAATATGAGGTAATCAACCACTACTAAAACTAGATAGGAAACGTACATTCCACATTCGATGTAACTTTTGTCTTGAAATAGCCTTTAGAACAAAAAAATTCAGCAGCATCCTAAAATTTTAAGTGAATGACGTCAAAAAACAGAGTAAAAAGAAGTTACAAATATTATTCGATTAACTATCGTCAACTTAGCCACCTTAAGCAAAAGTATTCATTCCCCGGAATTTATTAACCTATTGGTTCTTTTGAAATCGATAGTAGTAGTAACTGACACGGCTTTAATTGCCTGTATATACGCGGTTCGGAAATTTGTTCGTTGTGCCCGCGATGAATCCATCATGAATTGCTGATTGAACTAGCGAGTTCATGTTTTAAACATCGTGACGATGATCTACAGAAAATTTACATATAGGTGTTGCGGCGAGTAGTATTTATTTGCGAAGACTTCAGCCCATTGTCTGTTGATGAATGGGTCAGAAATTTCTGCAAATCATTGTGAATAACAGCATGGACACTGATCTTGCTTAGCCTCTGATCTCAAAATGAAAGACAGTCCTAGGAGATATACCATCAGGTAAATTTCCTCTTTGTCTCACATTGATGCTGTTCTTAATGATCAACAATATTGTGGTACATTACAAGCAGGTTTCCTCCCGTCCTGAAAATAATTAAGGCAGCTTTTCCGCACTTTTTGTCGGGTAATGTTAAATATAATTCCCTACTAGTTACAACGGAAGGAAGCCTATTACAACACGATCGGTATCGGGCTTCTTCAATCTTACGGTGATTGTGAATTCAGGTGGATAGCATTACTTTCCGTTCAAATGGTTCAAATTTCTCTGAGCACTATGGGACTTAACAACTGAGGTCACAAGTCCCCTAGAACTTAGAACTACTTACACCTAAATAACCTAAGGACATCACACACCTCCATTCCCGAGGCAGAATTCGAACCTGCGACCGTAGTGGCCACGTGGTTCCAGACTGAAGCGCCTAGAACCGCTCGGCCACACCGGCCGGCTTATTTTCCGTAAAGTTGCGCTAACATTCCACCTTTTGCCTATTGCAACTTAGTATTTCATATTTATACTTGCTACGTTGTTCTGTTGCACCAGCTTTAAATCTCGCTACGTTTAAATGGTTGCAGAAGACATTTGCTTCCTGCTGCGATTTAGATAATATCTCCATTATCATTCACGTTCTTGGAACTTGTGTTACCGTGAAGATGTTGGCCTAATCGTCGAAGTTGCATCTTAAATGGCAATAAGTGTTTCCTATCACACGCAGCGACATTAGAATACAGTTTATTATCACTTGCACTGATGGTAAAACAAAGTTCGGTGGATCGAAAGGGTTCTTCCTCAAGTCGACGAGTGTGAAATTCAGGAACATAATGGCTAGCAGAAACTAAGCCTGGAGGGTATTAGAACCGTCGTAGGCGTGCACGGTCCTAGGAGCATTCCGAAGCAAGAGATCAAACGGGCTAGGTTAGTTACACTGGTGTGACTGGTGCAGATTGAAGGCTTCATGGAACAGCAAGAGCTAACTGGCAAACGGGAGGCAGGGCTGTTTACAAGTACTCTCGCATCAGTGAACGGCCCTATATAAGAAGCCTGTGTCTGTGGTGGCATCCGCCTTCCACTCCCCATCCTCTGAAGGAACAAGCTGCGGACAGAATTTTAGCCCTAGAATCGATATGAAGTATCCTTCATATCGATACTTGTGCTAGGTGGCGAATACAAATTGCAGTCGTAAACTAAACTCCTCCCCTCTGTAATCAACATGTAAGACAGGAAAGGGAAGGGACTTGTCTTGGAACCCTCACCAAAGGCTTCCACAATACTTCCCCAACGGGATCAGCTGGACTAGTTGCCGCTGATACCTCTGTGAGTCCCGGATGATGAACGGCTGTTGTGGTGCAGCGTGAACCTGAATGCAGATGAGTGAGTGTAGGCAGAGGTGGCTAAGACTCCAAACGCACCTCAGTTCTAAAACGCTCTGCCTCTGTTAGTTGTGTGATGAATGAGTTACCACTGTTGGTGGGTTGAGAAGTGGCTTATGGATTGGAAGTTGTTCCACCTTGAGTCGCTAAAGTTTCTGGTCAATGTCTATCCTCTGTCGAAGCCTGCGGACTGAAGTCAGCAGTTGCAGGCAGGCTCCTAGGCAGTCTGCGCCCTCTTCTGGTTATGTACGTCATGCATGTTGTATACAGCTTCGTAGGCAATGATACACAGTGGTGATGCAACTGTCGTCATGGCAAAGTCGGACAGGAGGACAAATGATTAGCGAAAAAGTTAACACAGTAAACAGAAAATTAACATAACTTTTATATCTTCAGCTGGACGAAGACTCATTACAAATGATGCCACAAGAAATAGAGTCCAGCTATCAATGCCCACAAAGATGGGACTCTTTGAATTAAACTTGAACCGTGGAGCTGGAGCCGCGAGTAGGTGGCGTCGGCACAGTGTGCTGTGACGAAGAGGCTCCACGTGCGGGTCGGATGTCTGGCTCCCACCGACCGTCCTACATTGTCGTAGGAGAGGGCGCTCATGCACCGAGCTGCTAGAGACGTGGCTTAGTGGGCTCACTTCTATGGGTCCACGGATCCCGCGTGGCCACTCTCAGTGTCAGGCAGAAAACTGCAATTCCTTTGCCAGCTGGAGAACACCCATGCCTGGTATCAACAAGTGATACCAAAAACCCACTAGTAGGTCAGAGCTGATTTCGATGCGTGACTACATGCTCCTGGCTGTTAGCCACATCATATGTATGACACCCTATATTGCTGACAGTGATGCATTGGGTTCACCTGGGCCAAACGTTCTACCAGACATGGGAACCCACATGATTTCAGGATTATGGGTGTTGTGCCCATGGAATGTGGAAGGGGGTGTTAGGTCCAAAATGGTTCAAATGGCTCTGAGCACTAAGGGACTTAACTGCTGTGGTCATCAGTCCCCTAGAACTTAGAACTACTTAAACCTAACTAACCTAAGGACATCACACACATCCATGCCCGAGGCAGGATTCGAACCTGCGACCGTAGCGGTCGCGTGGTTCCAGACTGTAGCGCCTAGAACCGCACGGCCACTCCGGCCGGCTGGGGGGTGTTAGGACTGAGTGAATGAATTTTGGCCAGGCTACATTCATTTATGGGCTAGACTGATAGATGGAGAGGAAGCATTTGAAAGCTTTTGTGGAGTCGGCAGTCATCGTCATATTACACATGTCACATCTCAGTTATGAAGGACCTGACCATCCGTTTGGTTTCCAAATTGAACGCGGGATGGAAATCAGCAAGGGTCAGGTGCTCAATGCATTGCACTTAAAGAAATTCCTGAAATGCAAGTGCTCTGAATTGTCAAAAACCAGGGAGAAAGGTGCCCCTTGTAAATATGATGGAGTGGGTATGGTTACTGGCTGCTGTCGTGGCGGTAGCCATCTGATCCACAAATGAAAAGATGGAGAGGGTCTCGAAAATTATCGACTGCAAACAGGTGGTTCCTGGTATCCATGATGGTGGAGTTCACAAATCAAGAGTGTAGCAAGCATGCATAAGATCTCCACACAGCAATCGGAATCGAAAACATCAAAAAGGCAGTTACTCTACATTAATAACGCATATTGAAAGACTTCATAGAATAGTGCAAACCGATGTGACGTACCTGAGGCTGCAGCGGCGCTCCCCTCACTTTTCCCGTTTCCTTTCTGCCACCCAGCCACCATGCGGGAGCGAACTGCGGTCAGAGAATAAAGCTGAAGCATCTCCGATCTTTCTTCCACGTTGATACTTTGGCTGGATTGGGAATCAGAACCACTGTCGGATACTACATGTACACTACTGGCCATCAAAATTGCTACACAACGAAGAAATGCAAATGATAAACGGGTATTCATTGGACAAATATATTATATTGGAACTGACATGTGAATACATTTTCACGCGATTTGGGTGCATAGATCCTCAAAAATCAGTACCCAGAACAACCACCTCTGGCCGTAATAACGGCCTTGATACTCCTGGGCATTGAGTCAAACAGAGCTTGGATGGGGTGTACAGGTACAGCAGCCCATGCAGCTTCAACACGATAGCACAGTTCGTCAAGAGTAGTGACTGGCGTATTGTGACGAGCCAGTTGCTCGGCCACCATTGGCCAGACGTTTTCAGTTGGTGAGAGATCTGGAGAATGTGCTGGATAGGGCAGCAGTCGAACATTTTCCGTATCCAGAAAAGCCCTTACAGGACCTGCAACATGCGGTCGTGCATTATCCAGCTGAAATGTAGGGTTTCGCAGGGATCGAATGAAGGGTGGAGCCACGGGTCGTAACACATCTGACATGTAACGTTCACTGTTCAAAGTGCCTTCAATGCGAACAAAAGGTGACCGAGAGATGTAACCAATGGCACCCCACACCATCACGCCGGTTGATACGCCAGTATGGCGATGACGAATACACGCTTCCAATGTGCGTTCACCGCGATGTCGCCAAACACGGATGCGACCATCATGATGCTGTAAACAGAACCTGAATTCGTCCGAAAAAATGACGTTTTGCCATTCGTGCACCCAGGTTCGTCGTTGAGTGCACCATCGCAGGCGCTCCTATCTGTGATGCAGCGTCAAGGGTAATCGCAGCCATGGTCCCCGAGCTGATAGTTCATGCTGCTGCAAACGTCGTCGAACTTCGTTCAGATGGTTGTTGTCTTGCAAACGTCCCCATCTGTTGACTCAGGGATCGAGACGTGGTTGCAAGATCCGTTACAGCCATGCGGATAAGATGCCTGTCATCTCGACCGCTAGTGATACGAGGACGTTGGGATCCAGCACAGCGTTCCGTAATACCCTCCTGAACCCATCGATTCCATATTCTGTTAACAGTCATTGGATCTCGACCAACGCGAGCAGCAATGTCGCAATACGATAAACCACAATCGCGATAGGCTACAATCCGACGTTTATCAAAGTCGGAAACCTGGTGGTACGCATTTCTCCTCCTTACACGACGCATCACAACAACGTCTCACCAGGCAACGCCGGTCAACTGCTGTTTGTGTATGAGAAATCGGTTGGAAACTTTCCTGATGTCAGCACGTTGTATGTGTCACCACCGGCGCCAACATTGTGTGAATGCTCTGAAAAGATAATCATTTGCATATCACGGCATCTTCTTCCTGTCGGTTAAATTTCGCGTCTGTAGCACGTCATCTTCGTGGTGTAGCAATTTTAATGGCCAGTAGTGTATAATGTTACTACCTGCCAGTTCAATGTTCTTCAGGTTCACAGCTCGTAATTAACCACAGCAATTATGAGAAGGATTTGCGCTCATTTCAGCTTACCGTAGAAAATATTTCGTTCAACTTCTCTGTAAATAGTTATTTCTGTAACCTGCAAATCACAATGAATCTGAATTGAAAGACTGCTGGCATAATAAATTCACTAGCGGCGCATCTTCGCACTGTATCGTGTCAGTGCAAAAGTTCGTCGCTCTTTCTTTTCACTTTAACTGAGCACAATAGATATAGATAACAGAGACTTTGGTCATCATAGCCGTTCACAATTTACAATGGCCTGCCAACGCTGGGGTAACTTTTCAGTTCCGCATCTGTTAAAGTCACGTGGTTTTGAGGGCAAGAACTCGTCGAGCCATGTTCGGAGCGCAAAGGAAGTCCTTTCAAGGTTGTTCGATGGAGAGCGGTAAAGGTAAAAATTTGAAGGTGAGTCTGAAATGACTTCCTAGGCCAACTCCTGTATATTGTTTTTCTCAGTTTAGCAGAATGCAGGCGGTTGTTATCGTGGAATAGCGTCACTTCACGCAGCCTTCCTGGCCGTTGTTCTTGGATGTCTCTCCAAGACGTCTCAGTTGTTGACAATGAATGTCAGCAGTGATGGCTGTACCTCAGGGAAGCCATTGTAATACACCAGTCTGTCGCTGTTCCAGATGCATTACATTATCATTTGAGGAAACACGCAAGTCTTTGTACAAGTAGTTGCTGGTTTCTTTGGGCTCAACCATTCCTTTCTTTTCCTTATGTTAGCATGATAACGATACAGCGACGAGCAAGCTGTGATGCACTAATGGTCACTCGCTGAGTTTTGTGATTTTGACTTAGAGGCCAGCTGGAGTGTCCGAGCGGTTCTAGGCGCTACAGTCTGAAACCGCGCGACCACTACGGTCGCAGGTTCGATTCCTGCCTCGGTCATCCATGTGTGTGATGTCCTTAGGTTAGTTAGGTTTAAGTAGTTCTAAGTTCAAGGGGACTGATGACCTCAGCAGTTAAGTCCCATAATGCTCAGAGCCATTTGAACCATTTTTTTTTACTTAGAGGATATGTAAACCATAACTCTATTTTCACTTCCCCATTGCATGAAAATGTCCCACGATGGTGGAATAATCCCAGTTCATAGCATTTGCCAGTTCTCGAGTACAATGATGTTCATAATATACACTCCTGGAAATTGAAATAAGAACACCGTGAATTCATTGTCCCAGGAAGGGGAAACTTTATTGACACATTCCTGGGGTCAGATACATCACATGATCTCACTGACAGAACCACAGGCACATAGACACAGGCAACAGAGCATGCACAATGTCGGCACTAGTACAGTGTATATCCACCTTTCGCAGCAATGCAGGCTGCTATTCTCCCATGGAGACGATCGTAGAGATGCTGGATGTAGTCCTGTGGAACGGCTTGCCATGCCATTTCCACCTGGCGCCTCAGTTGGACCAGCGTTCGTGCTGGACGTGCAGACCGCGTGAGACGACGCTTCATCCAGTCCCAAACATGCCCAATGGGGGACAGATCCGGAGACCTTGCTGGCCAGAGTAGTTGACTTACACCTTCTAGAGCACGTTGGGTGGCACGGGATACATGCGGACGTGCATTGTCCTGTTGGAACAGCAAGTTCCCTTGCCGGTCTAGGAATGGTAGAACGATGGGTTCGATGACGGTTTGGATGTACCGTGCACTATTCAGTGTCCCCTCGACGATCACCAGTGGTGTACGGCCAGTGTAGGAGATCGCTCCCCACACCATGATGCCGGGTGTTGGCCATGTGTGCCTCGGTCGTATGCAGTCCTGATTGTGGCGCTCACCTGCACGGCGCCAAACACGCATACGACCATCATTGGCACCAAGGCAGAAGCGACTCTCATCGCTGAAGACGACACGTCTCCATTCGTCCCTCCATTCACGCCTGTCGCGACACCACTGGAGGCGGGCTGCACGATGTTGGGGCGTGAGCGGAAGACGGCCTAACGGTGTGCGGGACCGTAGCCCAGCTTCATGGAGACGGTTGCGAATGGTCCTCGCCGATACCCCAGGAGCAACAGTGTCCCTAATTTGCTGGGAAGTGGCGGTGCGGTCCCCTACGGCACTGCGTAGAATCCTACGGTCTTGGCGTGCATCCGTGCGTCGCTGCGGTCCGGTCCCAGGTCGACGGGCACGTGCACCTTCCGCGACCACTGGCGACAACATCGATGTACTGTGGAGACCTCACGCCCCACGTGTTGAGCAATTCGGCGGTACGTCCACCCGGCCTCCCGCATGCCCACTATACGCCCTCGCTCAAAGTCCGTCAACTGCACATACGGTTTACGTCCACGCTGTCGCGGCATGCTACCAGTGTTAAAGACTGCGATGGAGCTCCGTATGCCACGGCAAACTGGCTGACACTGACGGCGGCGGTGCACAAATGCTGCGCAGCTAGCGCCATTCGACGGCCAACACCGCGGTTCCTGGTGTGTCCGCTGTGCCGTGCGTGTGATCATTGCTTGTACAGCCCTCTCGCAGTGTCCGGAGCAAGTATGGTGGGTCTGACACACCGGTGTCAATGTGTTCTTTTTTCCATTTCCATGAGTGTAGAATTATCTTCATCAAACCCCGTAAGTCTTCCTGAACGTATAGGGTCACTAATGTCAAAACGACCCTCCTTAAAACGAGAAAATCATTTTCTCTGTGGTGTGGCATTATCCCCATACACGGTTCAAATTTTGTCTGGCTGCCTCCCCTCCTGTCACCCCTCTACTGAAATCAAATAGAAGACTATGTCGGAAATTTCTGATTTCTCCATTTTCTAGCGTGCAAAGTTCCACTCACTGTCTCGAAGAGACAAAATGACGGCATGTAAACTCAATACAACAGCGAACTACAAATAAAAAATGACAGTCGATAAATAAACTCATAGTGTCCAGAATACCAACATACAAAACTGAAACGCTAGTAGCTTGTGCAACAAGAAATACTTGTGTGGTGGAGAGGTTAAAGATTAAATAACAAACCCCATTCGTGAGTCAATCTATTACTGATAACTGTGATATTCCTACAGGAGTTCCTGAGATTAACCATTATCGTTTATGGATACGCGCCGGTTTTTGTACGGAAGTTTCTGCTTTGCGTTCAAACATTCTTTTATTTTCCTTATGTTAGCATAAAGACACCATTTCTCGTCACTAATAACGGTATGGGATAATAATGATCGGTGTTGTTCACGAGCCAATTGACAACGAGCAAGCAGAGACGCACTTATGGTCACCCACTGATGTTTGTGATCTTGGCTTAGAGTATGCAGTAGACATTCATCCGATTTTTGAACCTTCCCCATTGCATGCAATTGTCACACAATGGTGGAAGATCACAGTTCATCACATATCCCAATTCTGGAGTAGACTAATCTGGATCATTGTGGATTAATGCGTTAAAACGATCGTCATCAATTGCCGAAGGTGTTTCTGAATGTGGAGACATAATAATGTCAGAGAGATCCTCCTTAAAACCAATAAAACCATTTTATTATTGAAACCTGTGTCAATATTCCCACAGGAACTTCACGTACAGACAGAAAAATGCAATGTGGCTTTGACTCGTTACACTTCAGCCAATTACCAACTTTGCTCTTCAATCAGTCTATTTGTGTAATCCGTATCAAAATCCAATCCAAAAAGTATGTATCACATCCAGACCTAAGAACAGTTCATCACATTTCGTTAATGAAATGCCTACAGCTGTTCCCGTGAGTAGTCTACAGGTACAAGCAGACGAATGCTGTGGGGTCTTTAATTTACGAATATGCATTAATATTCCTAGGCAGAGTGGAGTGTTACACAGGTACGAAACAATGACTAGTTTGCAAGAGCTATTAACATCCTTTTTCTCAACACGAGCGTTAAAAGCATGCACATATTTCTAAGGGGTCCACAGTCCTATCGGACATAGTCCTATTTCGAGACGTTAAGCCAAATAAATCAGACTCGTTCAAGAAAAGAACGATATCCGTACTGTGTAAACACGTTGCAGAAATAAAGATGTTTGAACTCACAACATTATTTCTCCTGGTTTTTGTAAGCAGCTAGCATAAAACTACAAACATGAAAAAAAGTTTTGCATCACCCCGGTTTCGAGAATTACGAAATCTGTAAGGAAAATTGGAATAGAGATCAACGTAAACTTCATTTTCGCTCTTTTTATAGCTCATGAAAACCAGAAATTGCATGTTGTAGCATAATACAGTGATACCTTCAGAGGTCGTGGTCCAGACTGTTATACACACTAGTATCTCTCATACCCAGTAACACGTCCTCTTGCGCTTATGCATATCTGTTGTCGTGGCATACTATCCACAAGTTCATTAAGGCATTTTGCTCCAGATTGTCCCACTCCTCAAAGGCGATTCGGCGTCGATCCCTGAGAGTGGTTGGTGGCCCATGTCGTCCATAAACAGCCCTTCTCAAACGAAACTTCCTGGCAGATTAAAACTGTGTGCCCGACCAAGACTCGAACTCGGGACCTTTGCCTTTCGCGGGCAACTGCTCTACCAACTGAGCTACCGAAGCACGACTCACGCCCGGTACTCACAGCTTTACTTCTGCCAGTACCTCGTCTCCTACCTTCCAAACTTTACAGAAGCTCTCCTGCGAACCATGCAGAACTATCACTCCTGAAAGAAAGGATATTGCGGAGACATGGCTTAGCCACAGCCTGGGGGATGTTTCCAGAATGAGAATTTTACTCTGCAGCGGAGTGTGCGCTGATATGAAACTTCCTGGCAGATTAAAACTGTGTGCCCGACCGAGACTCGAACTCGGGACCTTTGCCTTTCGCGGGCAAGTGCTCTACCAAATGAGCCACCGAAGCACGACTCACGCCCGGTACTCACAGCTTTACTTCTGCCAGTACCTCGTCTCCTACCTTCCAAACTTTACAGAAGCTCTCCTGCGAACCATGCAGAACTAGCACTCCTGAAAGAAAGGATATTGCGGAGACATGGCTTAGCCACAGCCTGGGGGATGTTTCCAGAATGAGAATTTCACTCTGCAGTGGAGTGTGCGCTGATATGAAACTTCCTGGCAGATTAAAACTGTGTGCCTGACCGAGACTCGAACTCGGGACCTTTGCCTTTCGCGGGCAAGTGCTCTACCAAATGAGCTACCGAAGCACGACTCACGCCCGGTACTCACAGCTTTACTTCTGCCAGTACCTCGTCTCCTACCTTCCAAACTTTACAAGAAGCTCTCCTGCGAACCATGCAGAACTAGCACTCCTGAAAGAAAGGATATTGCGGAGACATGGCTTAGCCACAGCCTGGGGGATGTTTCCAGAATGAGAATTTCACTCTGAAGTGGAGTGTGCGCTGATATGAAACTTCCTGGCAGATTAAAACTGTGTGCCCGACCGAGACTCGAACTCGGGACCTTTGCCTTTCGCGGGCAAGTGCTCTGCCAACTGAGCTACCGAAGCACGACTCACGCCCGGTACTCACAGCTTTACTTCTGCCAGTACCTCGTCTCCTACCTTCCAAACTTTACAGAAGCTCTCCTGAGAAACATGCAGAACTAGCACTCCTGAGAGAAATGATATCTGCCAGGAAGTTTCATATCAGCGCACACTCCGCTGCAGAGTGAAATTCTCATTCTGGAAACATCCCCCAGGCTGCGGCTAAGCCATGTCTCCGCAATATCCTTTCTGCCAGGAGTGCTAGTTCTGCATGGTTCGCAGGAGAGCTTCTGTAAAGTTCGGAAGGTAGGAGACGAGGTACTGGCAGAAGTAAAGCTGTGAGTACCGGGCGTGAGTCGTGCTTCGGTAGCTCAGTTGGTAGAGCACTTGCCCGCGAAAGGCAAAGGTCCCGAGTTCGAGTCTCGGTCGGGCACACAGTTTTAATCGGCCAGGAAGCCCTTTTCAATCTATCCCAGGCATATTCGATAGGGTTCACGTCTGCACAATATGCTGGCAACTCTAGTCGAGCGAAGACGTTATCCTGAAGGAAGTCATTCACAAGATGTGCACGATGGGGGCGCGAATTGTCGTCCAATATGCTGCCGATATGGTTGCACTATCGGTCTGAGGATGGTATTCACGTATCGTACAGCCATTACGGCGCCATCCATGACCACCATCGTCGTACGTCGGTTCCATATAATGTTACCCCAAAACAGCAGGGAACCTCCACCTTGCTGCAGTCGCTGGACAGTGTGTCTAAGCCGTTCAACCTGACCGGGCTACCTCCTAACACGACTCCGATGATTGTCTGGTTGAAGGCATATGCGACACTCATCGGTGAAGAGAACGTGATGCCAATCCTGAGCGGTATATTCGGCATGTTCTTGGTCCCATCTGTACTGCACTGTATGGGGTCTGGCTGCGAAGATGGAACTTGCCATGGACGTCGGGAGTGAAGTTGCGCTTCATGCAGCCTATTGCACATAGTTTGTGTAGTAACGCGACGTCCCATGGCTACACGAAAAGCATTATTCAACATGGTGGCATTGGTGTCAGGGTTCCTCAGAGCCATAATTCGTAGGTAGCGGTCATCCACTGCAGTAGTAACCCATCGGCGCGCTGAGCGAGACACGTCATCGTTTTAGTTCACTCCGAGACGCCTGGACACTTCCCTTCTTGAGTGCCCTTCCAGGCACAAAGTAACTATGCTGACACGATCCAACCGTGTTATTGACCACCTAGGCATGGTTTAACTACAGACAACATGAGCCGTGTTCCTCCTTCCTGGTGGAATGATTGGAACTGATCGGCTGTCGGACCCCATACGTCTGATAGGGTGATGCTCATGATGGTTGTTTAAATATTTTGGCGGGCTTAGTGACATCTCTGAACAGTCAAAGGGACTGTGTCTGTGATACAGTATCCAAAGTCAACGTCTGTCTTCAGGAGTTCTGGGAAACGTGGTGATGCAAAACTTTTTTTTATGTATTTTATTTATTACTGCAGATGCCTGTTGGTCGACACGATACACATTGTAGGAAGAACAAAGTAGTACATCTCGAAAGACAACAATGATCGTTTCAACGTCTCTCACCAGTAGATAGCGTAGTGGCATAACTACCAGAACGTTACCTGTGGTTACCCTTCATCAGGGAATGCTCAAAGCCTGATGGCTCTATATGATGCCAACGTATGAAGCAAGCTGGTAGCCATGGCATGGAGACTCAGGCGCAGTTTTCCTTCCTTTAGTTAGCTGAATGACTGTGAATTGTGGCCTACCGGGTGGTGGGATGGTCATTAGGAGAACTAGAACCTGCACGTGCTACGTTTGTGGAACTATGCTGGTACCAGTGGAGGCGTGAACATTCCCACACATTTACTCGAGGCTCTGGACATCCACGCAGCTCAGACGCCCTGCAGGATAGTCGTACTGTAAGGGCAGTAGTGGCAGGTCATAAAGTTACAACAGCACGAACTGTTTCGAACTGGCCGGCCTGGATGTAGGGGAGGGGGGGGATGAGAGGGGGGACAAGCAAGGGTACATGCTGCGGGCGGATATTTCACGAAGCGCAAAATTCGTATTCTTGAAGAAAAAAAATCTTGTTTCACAAAGCGCCTAGCATTCCAGCGCAAGTTGGGTCTATTGATTATTCATATGATTTTGAAACGCATCCTTGTTGCTTTTTGAACAATTCTGAACACGTTGTATGTTGATATCCGAACGAATCGTAAGTTGATTTCTGAATGCGTGTGTATTGTACGTGATTTCTCTGCCAGGGGAATCCTCGTCGCTCTAGAAATAAAAAAAAATTCCCTCAGACAAAGGGGACGTGGCTCTATGGGCTTAGCCGAATAAACGAGAACGGGTGAATGCCACCAATGGCTGTTCGTTTATGTAGTTAATTGGGTGCGCGAATGATAAGCATTGTTATAATTATTAGTGAAATGAATAGATTCAGACTGGAAATGGAAATGAAGTCCCATGCTTCTTTACTGAGCGTAGGGGAACGATGCGGGAAACCCGCACCGCCTTACTAGGCAAGGTCCTAATGGAGGTGGTTTGCCGTTGCCTTCCTCCGACCGTAATGGGGATGAATGATGATGATGAAGACGACACAACAACACCCAGTCATCTCGAGGCAGGAAAAATCCCTGACCCCACCGGGAATCGAACCCGGGACCCCGTGCTCGGGAAGCGAGAACGCTACCGCGAGACCACAAAGGGCGGACAGATTCAGACTAGCAGTGTGGAAATAAACGACTAACAGGAATTACGGGTTAGAAATATTACACATTAAATTTTGAAAAAGAACTTTTTTTTTGGCCGGCCGGGGTGGCCGAGCGGTTCTAGGCGCTACAGTCTGGAACCGCGCGACCGCTACGGTCGCAGGTTCGAATCCTGCCTCGGGCATGGATGTGTGTGATGTCCTTAGGTTAGTTGGGTTTAAGTAGTTCTAAGTCCCATAGTGCTCTGAGCCATTTGAACCAATTTTTGCAAGATCGGGACAATAGTAAGGCCAGCCTAATTTTTATTTTCGGAATAGCGCGGAAAAAGCATTGTACGAACAGATAATAAGGCCTAATTGGAGAATGAACACGGCATAACTAAACCGGTGATTCTGGCACGGTTAGTGATACTAACCAGAGGATAAGTTTTGACAATGGCAGGAATAGTTACAGAATTAGTGATGCCAAGATTGTCTGTTAGAAAGAGGAAGGAGAAGAAACGGGGACATCAGACAAATTATATGGAAGAATACGACGATTCCAAATCTGCATAAAAATTTCATACTACTACTACTTTTCGTTCTCATAGTTGAGAAATAGTAGCATATGAATGAAACGTGAAACTATTTCCTAACCCAAAACTTTTTGCTTGAAGTAATCCTAACAGGCATTTGATGTTCGCACTTCGTGAATTATATTCCGTCGTGTTATTTATGTAAATTAGGTACATAAAAATGGACATTTGTGCCAAAACAGTCTAGCTCATTTGCAGTGTGTTACAACTGCTGCAATATTAGAAAGGCCTATTTCGTTTTGTCTTGCATGCAGTGACAAAATAGACGCAATCAAATTGAGAAACGACATCAATCTTGGGTACTATTCATATTGAAAGCTTTCTCATTATTAGACAAGGACATTTTGATTTTGTGTGTAGCAAAACGTTTGACGAACTTTGATGAAGTAATAGACTCTCCAGCAGAAAGGAAATCACGCCGTGTAGCAAGATTGGAGAGAAAAAATTGTGGGGACCCAAGGAAAAAGTACTGTCTTGCTTGTCTCTTGTCTTTTCTGTTTTTGTGTTTCCTATATGTAATGTTATGGCGCAGAAAAAAGAAAGTTATTAGCTAATAGGCAATAAAAAGTGCAAATTTTCTGTACTTATTCTCCCGGGCCCGAATAATCCCACCCATTGTTAACTGTGAGGATTTTTTTCGTTTTTTAAAAAAAGGGTTGGTGGAAAATGTCAAACCAGCCCACTGTGAGCAGGAGAGCTACTACAGTACATTTTAATTTCCACTGTCCTGAGTATAGATTTGATGACTTCCATTACAAACTATACACGTTAGAATTCCACAGAAGTGTGCTGTGTGAAGAGGCGTGGCATTGCACGTAAGACCAAATAACATGTCTTACATTTCCTCAAACGTACATGTTTTAAATGTCATCTTCAGAAAGTTGTAAGCTACAAAATGAACATATTTCAGAACATCGATTTTTTAAATTTTTGACATCCTGTCTCAAACGCTGGAAGGGGACGGGAGGACCACTACCAAGTTTTTGCCCCGCTTCGGAAAGTCGTAGATCCTGGGCTGGTGAAGCGATTATTAAGACTATAACTGCGGGAACGCACGCGTACTACTAGCTCGTTTTCATCTCATGTCACAGCATCGACGTGCACGGATCGACTAGTGTCGCCAGAGGATCACTTGGAAGATTCAATGGAGCACCATTGTCTTGAGTGACTGAAGTAGAGTCTGCCTGCACGCAAACTGATAGTCGTTTGCACGTACGATATAGACCTGGAAAGCGCTGTCTCGTTCCTGCATTCGTTGGAGACACACTGGCCTAATCCCAGGCCCAATATTCTGGGGTGCGATAAGCTATAACTCTCGTTGATATTTGGGGTTTCTGGAGAGACACTAACAAATCGTCGGTACGAGCAAAATATTGTTAGACTCATTCATCTGTCGGTTTTGCAACAGGAACGTGATGTGTTGTTCCAATCCAATAATGCTCACTCACACATTGCTCGTGAAACTGAACGTGCTCCGCGTGCAGCAACTTTCCAGGCCAGCACGATATCCAGTCTCCAATCGAGCACGTCTGGGATATGATGGAACGAGAAGTGACTCGTATGGCTTGCCCAACCAAGAGCTCTTACAGATCTGCGTGAACAGGTCGAGCAGGCGTGGAATAATATATCCCGGGGCATTCGTCATTTATACAATGGATTGGATACCACAGTTAGCGCCTGTATTGCCACCTGTGGAGGCTACACCGTGTAAAAATGTGGGTGTTTCAGCATGGGTCGATACCTGTTACCTAAAAATCGCTTGTACTATTGACTTGTAAACTTAATCATTTCATGTACTCCATATGCACCGTTGCTACAATAAATCTTGAGACATTTGGAAACCACTAAAAGGTTGTACTAGTTCTTTTTATGGCTGTATATTTTTTTCCACGCACTCATTTTGGAATATCTAGTTACAGTGTAATGTTGGAGAACGTTCTTTATCGGTATATGTCCGCTGGATGCTGTCTATTTTGCAAAAGTCGTATAAACATATATGTTTCGAGGTATTGTGACTACTTCCACTGTATCAGAATACAACTTGGCGGCAGTCAATATACAGACAACGTTCTGTATATAACCAGGTTCAGAAAAACATGCAAAAAGATGTTGCAGAAATAGATGAGCGCAGAGTTTACTGCACGTACAAGTTCTCTCGCAACCAGACAGACTTGCACAGTGCATATCGCGCCCGGGACGGTTCTAAACAGGGAGATGAGCTGGCCTGTCGCAACTGACAACCGCACCAGACCAGACCGCGAGCATAAAATCCCGTCTCATTAGTGCCGCAGGTTTTATAGTCGCGTCGGCAATACTCGTTACGTTACGGCATGGCGGTCGCGTACCACTTTCAAACGGCAATCACACCGAGCTGCAACGTTCGTTGTTTAACGCTAGAGACTGCATCATGCAGCTACAAGTAGGGCAAACTCTCTCCCCTTCCCTCCACCCCAACCCTCCTCTACTCTCTCTCTCTCTCTCTCTCTCTCTCTCTCTCTCTCTCTCTCTCTTGTGCCCTCTCTCGCGGCCTGCTACCGCCGCCAGGCTTACAATAACAACAACAGGATTTTCCAAATTAATGGAACGTGACACGATACGTGGTAGATAGTTAACCACGCCAGAAGAGAAATAATGATTTGAAATTAACTGTACAAAGCTGGGATTCATACTACTTAATAAGGTCAACACACCAATTCAATCCTAAAACTTCACTCTCGAAGAACTCTTTCAAACACTGCGATGCATACATTGCGTACAGTCCTTTTCATGCTCGTAGACACATGTAATGTAACAAAATTTCTAAGAGCGAGAGCACGACTCGAGGGCACAAGAAATGATACATAAAATATACATAAAATATTGACTAAATAGTGGAAAAAATGTATTTAATTGCCTGACTGTACAAATCGACGTCGAGCACGATATAATTAGGCTACAAATACACAAATGCAGAAGTGTAAAGAAGAAGCCAACTCAAATGTATGTTACGACTTTATATCGTTTTCTAATATTTAAAATTTTATACTGTAGACTACGTACAAAACGTAATGATATTACCTCCAAGTAGTCAATAAAATCTTTCAACTGTTAGGCTTGTTGCCAACACACAAACATCATCATATTTTGGGATTCGTCAGATAGAAAATTTTTGATGAAGGTTTGAAATTATGTGTAAGGTTGGTTGAAAGTCTCTTGAGTGCTGTCGTGGTCCAGTACTGCTATTCGCGCGTTGTGGGCTCCTCTGCTTTTTCACCCCCCTCCCCACTAATAGACAGGTATTTCTTGCCCCCACAGTTATGATTTCATAATTTTAAGTCATACGTATATCACATTAGACTGAAATTGATCCATTGGTCTAGGACTATATATGGATAAATATGTACATACACACATTCGTTTTTATAATCTGTTACATGCACCTGTGGTCTAGGGGTTCCGTCTTTGATTCCTAATCAGAACGTCATCGGTCCTTGATTAGAAACCCATCACCGCCTAATTCAGCACTGGTGGCATAAGATGTCACTCTCATTCTGCCATTGGTCCTGTTAAAGAGTTCGGAGAAGCGGACAGAGGTTCAGAGCACTCTCTTGTCCTTACGGTGGGAAACTGACCCTAAAGCCTGAAAAATAAGCAATGATCAACGACTTGAGGATGCAGAAGGCAATGGAAACCCCTGCATTAATGACACATGACGTGTATCCACAGGACATGTGGCCTGTAACTGAAAAAGTTTCATGATCTCTCCATTTGCAAAATTCAGGAATAATCCTGTATTCGAATCTTCGGGAGGGGACTGCCAAGGGGGAGGTGACCATGAGAAAAAGGATAACCTTCTACGAGTCGGGGCGTGGACTGTCGGAAGCTTGAATGTGGTATAGAAGGTAGGAGATCTTAAAAGCGAAATTCAAAGGCTATACTACTAGCCATTAGCTGACGTCATACGCGATGTCTCCCCCCGCCATGAAGTCAGTGGTAAAATCGCTGTGTCTTTAGACAACCTTGGAAGAATGTGTAGGGAGAGCATAAGGAAACAATTGACAGGAATGGGGGAAAGAACTACAGTAGAAGAAGAATGGGTAGCTCTGAGGGATGAAGTAGTGAAGGTAGCAGAGGATCAAGTAGGTAAAAAGACGGGGGCTAGTAGAAATCCTTGGGTAACAGAAGAAATATTGAATTTAATTGATGATTTATGGTTAGATGAATATGGCGTAATGTCAAGAGCAGCAGAAAATGATATGACGGGAGTAGGATTCATTATGAATAGGATGGTAGGGCAGAGTGCGTGTTACTGTGAACAGTTCAGTGATTGGGTTGTTCTTGTTAGAACAGACACCAAACAAACATCGACAACGATAGTTCGGGTATATATGACGAGTCGCAATCTAAAGATGAAGAGATACGGAAAGTATAAATGGATATTGAAAGGGTAATACAGAACGTTAAGGGAGATGAAAATCTGATCGTCATGGGAGATTGGAATGCAGTGGTAGCGGAAGGAGTAGAAGAAAAGATTACAGGAGAGTATGGGCTTGGGACAAGGAATGGGGGTGGAAAACATAGACAAGGATAGGGGACAGAATCCTAGGACATCAGTTAAGGTTACAAGGAATGACTTCCATGATACTAGAGGGACTTTTACAGGGAGAAAACTGAACAGGAAGACAGAGACTGGAATACATCCGGTATATAATTGAGGACGTAGATTGCAAGCGCTGATCTGAGATGGAGAGTTTGGCACAGGAGAGGAATATGTGGCGGGAGCTTCAAACAAGTCAGAAGGCTGACGACTAAACAAAAAAAATATATGTGTTTGGATATGGCAGTATGAGCCCATCTGTCAATATGGCGTTGTCACGTTGCTTGCACTGATTGGGCTACAAAGGGTTTCATAGACCTATTGTATCCTGTCTTGAGACAAGCTGGCCCAATTTTTTTTAAATGGTGCTTGATATCGTTGATACTGGCACAGAGTTGACGTCCAAACTGGTAGTTCAACATCAAGCTTGTAGTTCGTATAGACGTTCTATTTGTGAACGAGTATGGTCCCATTGGAAAATGGCACAACAGAATTACTGCCTGAGATGTAAAACGTGAGAACACAGAATACCACTGTGCCAAGAGAGATCTTTCCCTTAAGCTATACTACTAGCCATTAGCTGACGTCATACGCGATGTCTCCCCCCGCCATGATGTCAGTGGTAAAATCGCTGTGTCTTTAGACAACCTTGGAAGAATGTGTAGGGAGAGCATAAAGAAACAATTGACAGGAATGGGGGAAAGAACTACAGTACAAGAAGAATGGGTAGCTCTGAGGGATGAAGTAGTGAAGGTAGCAGAGGATCAAATAGGTAAAAAGACGGGGGCTAGTAGAAATCCTTGGGTAACAGAAGAAATATTGAATTTAATTGATGAAAGGAGAAAATATAAAAACTCAGTAAATGAAGCAGCAATAAGGAATACAAACGTCTCTAAAATGAGATCGGCAGGAAGTGCGAAATGGCTAAGCAGGGATGGCTAGAGGACAAATGTAAGGATGTAGAGGTTTATCTCACTAGGGGTGAGATAGATACTGCCTACAGGAAAATTAAAGAGACCTTTGGAAAAAGGGAGCTACTTGTATGAATATCAAGAGCTCAGATGGAAACCCAGTTCTAAGCAAAGAAGTGAAAGCAGAAAGGTGGAAGGAGTATATAGAGGGTCTGTACAAGGGCGATGTACTTGAGGACAATATTATGGAAATGGAAGAGGATGTAGATGAAGATGAAATCGGAGATATCTTACTGCGTGAAGAGTTCGACAGAGCACTGAAAGACATGAGTCGAAACAAGGCCCCGGGAGTAGACAACATTCCATTGGAACTACTGACGGCCTTGGGAGAGCCAGTCCTGACAAAACTCTACCATTGTATGAGACAGGCGAAATACCCTCAGACTTCAAGAAGAATATAATAATTCCAATCCCAAAGAAAGCAGGTGTTGACAGATGTGAAAATTACCGAACTATCAGTTTAATAAGTCACAGCTGCAAAATACTAACGCGATTTCTTTACAGACGAATGGAAAAACTGGCAGAAGCCGACCTCGGGGACGATCAGTTTGGATTCCGCAGAAATGTTGGAACACGTGAGGCAGTACTAACCTTACGACTTATCTTAGAAAATAGATTAAGGAAAGGGAAACCTACATTTCTAGCATTTGTAGACTTAGAGAAAGCTTTTGACAATGTTGACTGGAATACTCTCTTTCAAATTCTAGAGGTGGCAGGGGTAAAATACAGGGAGTGGAAGGCTATTTACAATTTGTACAGAAACCAGATGGCAGTTATAAGAGTCGAGGGGCATGAAAGGGAAGTAGTGGTTGGGAAGGGAGTGAGACAAGGCTGTAGCCTGTCCCCGATGTTATTCAATCTGTATATTGAGCGAGCAGTAAAGGAAACAAAAGAAGAAATAAAAACGTTGAGGTTCGCTGATGACATTGTAATTCTGTCAGAGACAGAAAAGGACTTGGAAGAGCAGTTGAACGGAATGGACAGTGTCTTGAAAGGATATAAGGTGAACATCAACAAAAGCAAAAAGAGGATAATGGAATGTAGTCGAATTACGTCGAGTGATAATGAGGAAATTAGAGTAGGAAATGAGACAAAGTAGTAAAGGAGTTTTGCTATTTGGGGAGCAAAATAACTGATGATGGTCGAAGTAGAGAGGATATAAAATGTAGACTATCAATGGCAAGGAAAGCGTTTCTGAAGAAGAGAATTTTGTTAACATCGAGTATAGATCTAAGTGTCAGGAAATCGTTTCTGAAAGTATTTGTATGGAGTGTAGCCATGTATGGAAGAGAAACATGGACGATTATTAGTTTGGACAAGAAGAGAATAGAAGATTTTGAAATGTGGTGCTACAGAAGAAAAGACATAACTAATGAGGAGGTATTGAATAGAATTGGGGAGAAGATGAGTTTGTGGCACAACTTGACAAGAAGAAGGGACCGGTTGGTAGGACACGTTCTGAGGCATCAAGGGATCACCAGTTTAGTACTGGAGGGCAGCGTGGAGGGTAAAAATCGTAGAGGGAGACCAAGAGATGAATACACTAAGCAGATTCAGAAGGATGTACGTTGCAGTAAGTGCTGTGAGATGAAGAAGCTTGCACAGGATAGAGTAGCATGGAGAGCTGCATCGAACCAGTCTCAGGACTGAAGACAACAACAACAACAACAATGGAAGGATGTGACCTCTCTCCAGGTATCCGCCATCTTCGTGGACAACACTCATCCTGCATGGTGCAGAGCTGCCAATATTGTCACTGAGCACAATACCCCGCCACTCATCAACACTGCCATCATTCTGGTCACTACACCACTCACAACGAAGTTGTTTGCGTTGTGTTATGTTCGTTGTCGGCCACAAAATTTAGTGACTGGAGTAGAACTGTGCCTCGATGACAAACGAAGACGTGTCTAGAGACGCCCCAGACAGCCGTGGAATACCAACCAAATTGTCGCCCGATATTCTGCCGGACAACAAGGAGTGATGGTCTGCGATGCCATTTCATTTCATAGCAAGATCCATTTCGTTGTCATCCGCAGCACCCTTAAATAACAGCTGTATGTTGATTATATTCTACACCCCGTTTTGTTACTCTTCATGGCAAACCACCCTCAGCTCACGTTTCAACTAATAATGCCCCGCCGCCCATGGTGAGAGTTTCTACTGCTTGTATTCATGTTTGCAAAACGGTACCTTGGCGAGTTAGGTTTCGGCTCCCTCCCAAAATGAGAACAGTCGTGCTAAGGGTGTAAACATTTCGAAAACTTCTATGTTTATAAAATATTCGCATATTAACGCGATTAAAGTACATCCCTCATAGAAATAGGCTCTATCCAAAGCCAGCGTCGAGACAACTCGGTAACAGGTGTGAACGACGGGTGCGGAGTTTGGTATGGTAAAAAGACATGCAACTGTTCAGCAACTGTTGTTAATCTTTCCATAGCTTGGGACCACAGTTCTAATGTACTGTAAAGAATGTTTATCCTGTTGTACAATCATCATTTGGCCTTTGGCCATTTTCATTACCACAATATAAATCATGGTCAGGCATATGTAGACGAAACCATCATTGATATATACCAAAATTGGTTGCTTAACGCAGGTGGCACAGCGTATAATTGAAAACACATTCACAAAGTGTCTGGCGAAAATAGAACAAACATATCTGACATACATTCAGTAACTCCGCCTTACAATGATCACCAAAAACAGTAATTACATATGCAGGCGCCATTACCTGAAGCCACACCACGTATCCGATTGCAGGTAAATATTCTTTTGCCGACGCTGCTGACGAATGTACGAAGTCTCAACCAAACCTAACATCGCTGTGGCAGTAAACATGGATGGGTAATTAGATGGTCCATACAGTGTCTCTGATGGGAAAGGGGTCCCTGTTCCGAAGCGTTTGGGATGTTGTATTTACTGAAACTGGAAATTTGTTAAAGCTGTGTCGCTATTTCCATGAGCTGTAAATGAGTGTGGGTGATGCATCCCACATTAATTTGCAATGTTGTTGATGATATCAGTGTCCTGACTATAGACGATAAATAATTATACTGTAGCAGTGAGTTAGAAATGATCCATATTTACATAGGCAAATGAAGAGTGCTTTATTCAGTTCCAGGTTGTATTAATACGTGGAACACTGCTTAATTACATGACAGAGAATGTTAAATATGGCAGTTAGCCTAATCAAATCCGATGGTAACATCGGGATGCCGTGATGTCGCTGTACAAGGAAAACTTCGCGAGCTTCATTCAAAGAACACGCTGCTCAACAGTTCATCTTGTTGGTAGTACTAAAACACACGTCCACCAGTTGAGGTACTCAAAGATGTGTGCCCGTTAGATTCCTCGCAGCGTAATAGAAGGCCATAAAGAGCAACGAAGGACGATAATTGCAGGAATTCTTCCGAGATACGAGGCTGAAAGTGACAGTTTTTTTTGTCGAAAATCGTCACAGGCAATGAAACATGGGTCCATCACTTCGACGGGAAACAAAACGGAAATCCGTGGAGTGGTGTGACATCACCGAAGAAAAGGTTCAGAGCCGCACTCTCAGACGGCGAAGTCATGGCTAATACTCTGAACGAGTTATGTGTTTGACATCCTCCCTCGCGGTGCAACGATTAATTCTGAAATGTATTGTACTACCCTAAAGAAATTGAAGAAGCGACTTCAGCGTGTTCGTCACCAGAAAAATACAAACGAATACCTTCTTCTCCATGACAACGCAAGGCCTCACGTAAGTCTGTGCATCCGAAAGGAGCTTACAAAACATATTTCGACTGTTCTTTCTCATTCATCCTACTGCCCGGATATAGCACCCTCTAACTTCCAGCTGTTTGGCCAATGGAGAGGCATTCCGCAGGCAGCGGAAGGTCGATGTCGGAGAGAGATCGCTCATGCAGAAAGACGTTGGCCCCAACGTCGAGAAGTAGAGTGGTAAGATGCGGGCATACAGGTCTTCCTGGTAAGGTGGCATTGGACGTAGACTCTGCTTAAAAATAAGGTTTTGTAGCCAAAAGAATAGGAAAAAATATGGTGCACTGGTTCAAAAATGGCTCTGAGCTCTATGGGACTTAACATCTTAGGTCATCAGTCCCATAGAACTTAGAACTAGTTAAACCTAACTAACCTAAGGACATCACACACATCCATGCCCGAGGCAGGATTCGAACCTGCGACCGTAGCAGTCGCGCGGTTCCGGACTGCGCGCCTAGAACCGCGAGACCACCGCGGCCGGCATGGTGCACTGGAATCCTGAATAAAACTAACCTGCTTTCACAAATAAATGTTTGTCATTACTTACTGAAAGCGCCTCGTTCGTGCGGAATTTCAGTACTGGTTCAGAAAGTTTATCAGTGTAGTCATGTTTTTTATCGAAAAAACGCCTATTCGATTTTGATACGGTGTGAAAAAGTGACAGAGTCCCTCAAATTATTTATGGCTCTTTCCAATGATGAATGGCAAAACAACCATCTTTATAGTCGAAGGCGTTGAAGCACATTCCAACATTGGTGTTGAACTTGAAACTGACGTTAAATTCCCAACTTAGTGTTGCCAATGTTTGATCTGAAAATTGAAGTTTATCTATTCACGCATTCATTCATTCATTTAAGGGACGTGAACAGCGTCACATCTCTGTGAAGGACACTATGATGCCACGTACACGTGACTGTGTTATTAGTACCTGAAAGAGTTTGAAAAGGACCTGTTGGTAGTTGTCCAGTCGGCCGGCTAGTCAAATCATGCACTATCCAGAATTGCATGGCAATCGGATGAGAGAGTGGGCAGATAGTGGACTGCATGGAACGTGAGGTGAGCTCACTCAACGTCAGAGTTCCGGTCGACCACCTCTGACCACTAGAAGAGAGGTTCAAAATGGCTCTGAGCACTATGGGACTCAACTGCTGAGGTCATTAGTCCCCTAGAACTTAGAACTAGTTAAACCTAACTAACCTAAGGACATCACAAACATCCATGCCCGAGGCAGGATTCGAACCTAGAAGAGAGGATTGCCGTTTTGTGCACCAAGCACATCGTGACCGCATCACGCCTGCGCCTGACATCTGTAAGCAAGTAATGGACTCCCTGCAGTCGTCTGTTATTCCGCATCATTTCTCGGAGACTGGCAACAGCTACCATTAATGCTACAATAAAACCGCTTCAGTTTCAAGTGGTTCCCTTACTGGGAAGCACTGGATGCAGATAGATGGTATCACATTGTGTTCAGTGATGAGTTGTGTTGCCTTACAATGTTTTGGAGGGACACAGCGGCTTTACTTCTGGCGTCACAGTGTTTGGAGCTATAGTGTACGACTTCCTATCACGGCCATCTTGTCTCCCCACGTGTGATCTCTCCTGCGACAGTGTCATGGTGTCATTTTTCGACAGGATAAACCACATTAGCACATTGCGCGTGTTAGGTGTTGACGTACTGCTGTGGACAGTAATATTCCGAGAGCTGTCCTCGCTAGGAAATGCGTAGAACCAGCTCGGACGTCGACTCAATCCCAGCGCCAGTATCGAGGATATCAAGGGCCCGTAATAACAGTCGTTGGATAGCTTGCCTCTGGAGACGATATAATATCTTTGGGGCATCCTTCATAAGTGCGTCAGTGCATGCTTGACACAAGTAAATTAAGATCCGTGTCCAGGTGTTGCTTCCGCTTTATGAGATGAGAATTTATCAACTGACCAGTCCTCTAGCGGGAAACAGAATCCACTCAAGGCGCACATCGTGGTTGGTGCTACACATAATGCGTAAGTCCAGCCTACATTTTCATATACGAAACAAAAATACGATTAAGACTATCAAAGTGGGAAACAGAAGTTATGGATAATTTGCTGAAAGTGATCAACAGATAGAAAGATGGAATGACTTATGGACTTCAAATGATCATAACTTGGCGCAGGGATGCCACTCACTGGAGAAAAAATAAAAATATCCTCTAGAAATCTATTCTTTCATTCACTTCACACGATACAGTAGGGTGTAAATCAGTTAGCAAACACAGAACACGGAAGAAAGCCCTTAACCCAGCTATCTATCTAGCAGAAAATAAAGGCCACCAAAATCCAAATACATGTCATTAAGTGAGCGCGCTGATTACCTGCACTGCAGCCGTAACTGAAACTTATACAACGCTTACTCCGAGGAGCACGTTATACTCACAATCTTTTCCTGAGCAAGAGCCCTCTCAAGAAACCTTTTAGTCCCCTCTGGTGTTAGCCGCCGATTCCAACATTTTTTTTACAGAGAGTAGCGGAGTATTTGAGAAAACGCTTGAACAGGTGTCCAAAGCTTGCCCAATACAAGACACGCTAGAAAAGGCAGGCGATGGTTGTTCTGGACCATGTCAGTTTACTTGACAAATTTTTTTATAGAAATTCAATGGAAAATTCGACGACTTTACACGATGAGTGCTTGGCCATGCTCAAGATGTTGAGGAGTCGAATTGTCTATTGCTCTAGACAACACCAGGCTACGGGGCACATTTGAACAGGTCTTGGGCGAAATACCCATGTCGTTACACAGAAGAGAAGAAAACTACTCCAACTGCTACTGGTACAGATAAACACTCAGTTACTCATACAACCGCGTACTGCAGAGCTTAGTCATTATAGGGATTAGCGGAAAGGGAAAAGATTGCTGATGTGAAACACAAAATTAAACTAATTGCTGCCAGCGAATTCTTTCTCCAAGTAGAGGACAGAAATATTGTTAAACAGAGCAGAAAGTAGGCAATGTACTAAGTCCAGACGTAACAAAGTATTACACACTGAAGTGACAAAACTCCTGGTATACTTCCTTTTAATATCGTGTCGTACGTTCTCTTCAGCGGAGTAGTGAAGCAACTTGACGTGCCATGGACATAACAAGCCCCATAAATGTTCGATGGAAGTAATGTCTGACGATCTGGGTGGCCAAATCGAAAGCTCTAACTGTCCAGAATGTTCTTCAAAACAATTGCTAACAATTGTGCCCCGGTGAGCTCGTCAATTGCCATCCATAAAAGTAAAGTCCATGAATGGCTGCAAAGGGCTCCGAGTGGCCTAACATGAGCATTCTCGGTCACTGATCGGATCAGTTCGGTCAGAGTGACAGATTGTCAATCCTAAGAGCCCGGGTTCGATTCCCGGCTGGGTCGGAGATTTTCTCCGCTCAGGGACTGGGTATTGTGTTGTCCTAATCATCATCATTTCATCCCCATCGACGCGCAGGTCGCCGAAGTGGCGTCAAATCAAAAGACCTGCACCAGGCGAACGGTCTACCCGACGAGAGGCCCTAGCCACACGACATTTCAATGAAAATTTCATTTTCAGTTCACCAGAGGACCCAATCTATTCGCTGTAAACACAGACCACAGTATTATGGACACACCATCCGCTTGAACAGAGGCTTCTTGATAACTTTTGCCCATGGCTTCGTGGTGTCTGCGCTACGCTCGACCCCTACTGTCAGCTCTAATGTGGACTCATCTGGCCACTATTCTCCAGTCGTCTATGGGCGAACCGATGTCGTCACATGGCCCGAGAGGCGTTCCCGGCGATGTTTCGGTGAAAGAAAAGTCTTTCTCGTCTGCTACCCTAGCACATTAACGCCAAATTTCCAACCCTATCCTAATGGATACGTTCGTCCTACGTCCCACATAGATTTCTCCAGTTATTTCATGCAGTGTTGCTTGTCTATTAGTTATGACATCTCTGCTCAAACTGCACTTCTCTCGGTCTATCCATGATGTGAGGTAATGCCTGAAATTTGGTATACTCGGTACGCTTTTGACACTGCATATCTTGGAATACTGTATTCTCTAATATTTATAAAATGGAACGTCCCACGTGTCTTGCTCCAACTACCATTCCACATTCAAAAGTGTGACGATTTCCGTCGTGCGGCCAGAATCACAACGGAAATCTTCTAACACGAATCACCTGAGTACAAATGACTACTCTTCCCCGTGCACTGCATTTTTACACATTGTGTTCACGATACTACCGCCTCATGTATATTTTATTTCGTTATCCCATGGCCTTTGTCATCTTAGTGTAAGTGACAGCCGGCCGGTGTGGCCGAGCGGTTCTAGGCGCTTCAGTCTAGAACCGCGCGACTGCTACGGTCGCAGGTTCGACTCCTGCCTCGGGCATGGATGTGTGTGATGTCCTTAGGTTAGTTAGGTTTAAGTAGTTCTAAGTTCTAGGGGACTGATGAACTCAGATGTTAAGTCCAACAGTGCTCAGACGCATTTGAACGAATTTTTTTGTTTTTTTTTTTGTTTTTGTTTTTTGTAAGTGACCTCCTTCAGCGAATACTATAGAGTCGTTCGCTATTTATATGAACTGGATTTCGGTTGTGATTCTGGTTACTATACGCACTCTGTACATTATGTTAGTAGTTCACGAATGAGGAATCAGAGGTTGTCTTCCTTGCGATATTAATGCCTCGTACTTTAAGTAACGGCCTGGAAGTTTTATTTCCCAGACACTCACGGACCAGCAAACGTGATGCTAAGGAAACCATTTTTCCCGCAGTTAATTAAAATACAAAATATTACTGTATTCCCCGATTTACGAACCAACACAACCTGGTAGGGTCCAGGCAGCGGTAGCTGTCGCGGAATGCTGTCCACGTGAGGTGTAGCGTCATACATCGAGCAGCACTGAAGAGACATGAAGTGTGAGTCGCGAGAAGAACAGGTGGCGTCAGACGCCCGAGTGCTTGTAGTTTCTATGCAATCAGGTGGAGGTCACTAGATGACGGATACAGTTTAAGTTGCAGTCAAAATAGTGTAATTTTTATTTGCAGACCTCTTTGTTGAATTTTCTAATTCTTTGTTAATTACTACTATAATTGTGTTTTTTTATGAGAATGAATGGAGGTATGAAAGTTTTTTTTGTTTTTTGTAAGTTTTTATACTATACGCTTAAGCAACTGGTCTCTTGAGAATTGTTCGAAAGAGAAGTGTGTGTAAGCCATTCGTTCAGGGGAATTTTTAATTGAGCGGGTTCGATGCTGCTCTCTGATTGGCTGTGATATTTCTCTGCCAATCATAAATTAGCATATTGACGCGTATTTTGGTAACTAAAAGCTTCTTTTTTGTAAAGAGATGAGTAGAGTTAGGGTTGGAATCACATAATGATCAGACCAGTTGGTAACTGCTCCAATGAAAATTATTACAATTATGATATTTTCGTACTAAAATGTTTGAGAAGTGCAGTAAAGTGTTAAAGAGAGTTCGGCTTGGACGGTGTATACTTCAGAAATTTTGGTGACACTTTAAACAGCTGAATTACGGGCGGCGAGTTGCTTACTCTTGTAACGTTGTTACTTTAATTTGCTATGAAAGCGGTGCTGATAGACAATAAAAGCGGGTTAAAAGCTGTGAGCTGTCTGGGGAAGTTAACCTTGCATTACTGCGCAACTGTTTCACCAGGTATCCAGTCTAGCTTATCAAATTCCCAACCACACTAACATTAATTATAATCTTTTAATAGTCATACGACAACCGGTGATATATATACACTCCTGGAAATTGAAATAAGAACACCGTGAATTCATTGTCCCAGGAAGGGGAAACTTTATTGACACATTCCTGGGGTCAGATACATCACATGATCACACTGACAGAACCACAGGCACATAGACACAGGCAACAGAGCATGCACAATGTCGGCACTAGTACAGTGTATATCCACCTTTCGCAGCAATGCAGGCTGCTATTCTCCCATGGAGACGATCGTAGAGATGCTGGATGTAGTCCTGTGGAACGGCTTGCCATGCCACTTCCACCTGGCGCCTCAGTTGGACCAGCGTTCGTGCTGGACGTGCAGACCGCGTGAGACGACGCTTCATCCAGTCCCAAACATGCTCAATAGGGGACAGATCCGGAGATCTTGCTGGCCAGAGTAGTTGACTTACACCTTCTAGAGCACGTTGGGTGGCACGGGATACATGCGGACGTGCATTGTCCTGTTGGAACAGCAAGTTCCCTTGCCGGTCTAGGAATGGTAGAACGATGGGTTCGATGACGGTTTGGATGTACCGTGCACTATTCAGTGTCCCCTCGACGATCACCAGTGGTGTACGGCCAGTGTAGGAGATCGCTCCACACACCATGATGCCGGGTGTTGGCCCTGTGTGCCTCGGTCGTATGCAGTCCTGATTGTGGCGCTCACCTGCACGGCGCCAAACACGCATACGACCATCATTGGCACCAAGGCAGAAGCGACTCTCATCGCTGAAGACGACACGTCTCCATTCGTCCCTCCATTCACGCCTGTCGCGACACCACTGGAGGAGGGCTGCACGATGTTGGGGCGTGAGCGGAAGACGCCCTAACGGTGTGCGGGACCGTAGCCCAGCTTCATGGAGACGGTTGCGAATGGTCCTTGCCGATACCCCAATAGCAACAGTGTCCCTAATTTGCTGGGAAGTGGCGGTGCGGTCCCCTACAGCACTGCGTAGGATCCTACGGTCTTGGCGTGCATCCGTGCGTCGCTGCGGTCCGGTCCCAGGTCGACGGGCACGTGCACCTTCCGCCGACCACTGGCGACAACATCGATGTACTGTGGAGACCTCACGCCCCACGTGTCGAGCAATTCGGCGGTACGTCCACCCGGCCTCCCGCATGCCCACTATACGCCCTCGCTCAAAGTCCGTCAACTGCACATACGGTTCATGTCCACGCTGTCGCGGCATGCTACCAGTGTTAAAGACTGCGATGGAGCTCCGTATGCCACGGCAAACTGGCTGACACTGACGGCGGCGGTGCACAAATGCTGCGCAGCTAGCGCCATTCGACGGCCAACACCGCGGTTCCTGGTGTGTCCGCTGTGCCGTGCGTGTGATCATTGCTTGTACAGCCCTCTCGCAGTGTCCGGAGCAAGTATGGTGGGTCTGACACACCGGTGTCAATGTGTTCTTTTTTCCATTTCCAGGAGTATATATATATATATATATATATATATATATATATATATATATATATATATATATATATAAGAGAATTTAAATAACAAGAATTAAATGAGTTTATATTTCGAAATTTATTTTAACATTTATCATTGAAATTTCAGCACATAAAACGTGAGTCATAAGTAAGCTGGTGCCTTATTTAGGACTGTGAAAATGCGAGTTTGTAATCTTACGGAACACATCAAATATGGAGCCATGATTGGGAGACTGCATACAACACTGCATTCATAAAATAACACACGAAGAACTTTGAAACACATGCAAGAGGAAATTAACCACAACCAACCGATTCAATTTTCACCCAAAGAAGTTACGTTCGTAGCACAATCCTGTCCGTCATGTAATTACCACACACTAGTATACTAAATTCATACTAACTCTCTGTGATATCTTCCCGAAAAGAATAGCTGAGGGCTACTTTGATGATTATACCACATGCTTCACGTGGTCAACTTGGTTTACACAAAGAGTGTAACTCCACAATAATTTTGATAGTTAAAATAAATTAGATCGAAAAGCAATTTACAAAAGAAAAACGTCGAACTGGTTACTAACGTCTTATTATTAACCTGGTGGGTCAAACAATTGTATAAGCACGTGGTACTGGTCTCGCAAAGTACACCCCACGTGGGTTGAACATAAAGAAAAGTTGCTATATTGGAAAATATAGTCAAGACGAGACGTTATAATCTCACAAGCATTCTCATTTGAGATTGATGATCTTAGTTAGAGTTACTGATCAAACGTGGTTCCACTTTACTCACAAAGTATTGACAAAGCAACTACCGGAAGCTATTCTGATCTTCACACGCGAATTACACTGCGTTGCAATTTAAGATAACATTAGATATTTTAGAGCTAAACCTGAAATAAAGGTGATTAAATTTTCAGATAGGCTGAACTTGTCCTACGGACTTAGCAGACACGCGCTTAGCCGGAGATCTTACCATTTCAGACGCTCGCCACGGACAGACTGACCTGCGCTCCTACCGAGCGTGCTTCCCAAATACAAACGGAAGTGACCAGAGAGGCAGCTTCCTATACCAACATGACAATGGATAGACAGGACCATACTAAGCATAGAAACTTCTCTGCTTTTAGAAAGCGTAGCTACCTGTTCCGACGTCGGTCCTACTGTTCTCTAGCAGATAGGCTTGTCTGCCACCATCCAGCATGCAACTACAAATACATTTGCTCATTCATCCTCTCACGCAGAAGGGAAGGGAGATGACAGTATTTTATCATATACAGTATATAAAAGAAAGCGGATGTAGGTTCCGTATGAGACTGTGTGACATGAATTACATATAAACTGTGTTTTAAAGTGTAGTAGTGTGACAGATCGTTCTTGTTTATGTGTAAGAGTAACACGTTCCACTACTCAGTCTCCTCCCAGATAGTCAGAAACGCCACAGTAAATTTAGAAGTGGAATTTATGCCGTAAATGACAACAGATTTAAGAAATTAAACATGAAAGGAATCCAACAGAGACCTTTCATAACCCCAACGCTCCGTGAAAAGACTGTGCAGGGAATTTTCTGGCCATGCTAGGACATTCCCAAGCAGGCATCTCACACCCTACTTAAACCAAAAGTGTAAAGAAAAGGCAAAAGGTCACCAGCTACTTGCTAAAACACAATAATTTCAACAAATCTTTAAAATCTACCTATTTCAAAAAAAAAAAAAAAAAAATACACACAATCTGTGACACCTATTTAAAAGATAGTGTAGACCTAATTCGGTCAGCAAGTAAAAACAATGGTTCCTGTGTCATTAATATGAAAACCAATTCTGGTTGTTACCCTTATGGAGTTCACCAGTATTTGCTCATTGCAAGAGCCAACTGATCACAGGAAAATGGATGACTGTTTATTAACAAGCAAAATTTATGAAAATAGCAAAGGTGCCACGGCAATTAAAAAAGAGCATGAAATAACATCAGTATTATAAAGCAGAACATTACAATGCACAATCCGCAAAAGCAAAAAAATGATAAGAGAAAAAACATGTTTTACAAAGTGGTTATCGCAAAAAAATTCTATATCTTATAAAACTAATAATTTGTAGAATTAAAATAACTATGTGGCACTAATTTAATCACTCTACTATATTTCAATTAGTTAGCAAACAATGAGCACTGTGTCATTATAGTGAAACTACAATAATTATGTGATTGTTACCCTTAAGGGGTTCCTCACAATAAATATGCCCCATGCAAAGGCTAATCGATCACAGTCCAATGAGAATGAATAGCAATCTGACTGATAAACGAATCAATGCCACTTGAATGAATTTACGAAACTAAATATCACATATCTAATACATCACACAAAAACAAACATTGATCAATAAAACAGTACAATAGTCAACATCTAAAAAAAACACCAATAAATAAAACACCTGCAAAATACAAAAGTCTAAAAAAATAAATAGGACACCTGCAAAATAAAAGAGTCAAAGTCTAAAAAAAACAAAAATAGAACACCTGCAAAATACAAGAGTCAGTCTAATAAACACCAATAAATCGAATCCCTGCAAAACACACGAGTCAAAGTTTCTGTGACAGAAACACACATATATGCATTGAACTAAGAACCGTATAATCACTGTTCACTGATACACTCACTAGTTCCACTGTTCCGAGGCACAATATAAGGGGCGGGGGAGGGGGGTTCTTCGCCGCAGCTGTCAGTAGGGATTTTTGTCCATCTGTTGCGTGCGATCCCGCCGTCTCTGTCCTCTCATGAAGTTTCTCTTGGTGGCCCGTGTCACGTACATCTCGATTTGGTTCCATGTTTGTGTTGTCAAATTCGTGCGGTATCCTCGATTGACACGCCAGGTTGATATTCCTGGGCAAGGATGACACTTAATGGCTCTTCTTTTGTGCCACCCTTAGCGATCAGAGAACATCGAACCATGATTTACTGTCGCTTGACAGTAGGCATCCGTCAGGAAATGTCGATAGGCGTCGTTGACGTCTGCAAGTTTCTCTGGACAGTACCTGTCAAAAGGCTCAACGCCCTTTTATCTCCTGTCTTTTGTCGTTTCACCGCGGCCGTCTCGTCACGGTCGCGTGCGTGTGGTGCGTTGCCAGCTGATGGATTTCCGCGCGGTGGACCGCTCGCCCATCTTAGGTCATCGCCTCGAGGAAGGGTCGCATGGGGCGGCCGCCCATTAGCTCCAGGTGCAAGGGAAAGTGTTTGCCGCGCACCCTTCTTTTGTTGTCGACCGCGCTCCCGAAGTGGCCTGGCTGACAGCGTGTCCTGCTGGGAAACCCGCCAGTTTACAACTAGTCCGGCTGCTCCCGCAGTCTCGTAAGAGTTTAGCCGGTTCGCTTTCACGTTCTCAACTGCATTCACAGAAATTTTTTTTTTATTTTTTATTTTTTTAGTTATGTGATTACACAATGTCATACATAATACCACTTAGTATTGTCTTTCACAATTTTTAAGAACAAAAGTGAGACTTAATTTTTTTAAAATAAAAAAAATAGATGAATCGACAATATAAAATAAAATTTAAATGACTTGACAATGTAAAAAAATAAAAATTAAATGAACTGACAATATAATATTTAAATCCACATCACTAATGTGGTTCACTTACATTTTAATAAATCAAATGCTACTAATTAATTCACTAAAATGAATAGGATTATGCCTTGTGCAAGTATAGGTCAGGACAGCATAGGGTTCACATGTTATTTACACACACACATGCACACCTGTTGTCTATACTACAAACTAACTACCCAAAAACATGTATTACTCAAAATTCTACTTCAATCCACTACTAGTTAATCCAACAAGCTACTTCAATGCTACTTCAACAAAGTGTTTACACCACTACAACATTGTTCTAATTCGTCCTCTTCCTGACGCTCGCCGCATGTGTCTTGTCACATGATAAATATGGAGAAACTTTCCTTAAACATACACAGTAAAAAGAACAATGGTTATTTACACGCCAAAACATTTATACCAGTTGACACACCTGATAAGAGACTCGCAATTATACATTAATCATACTCATATGTTTTATGTATAAACAGTAAGACAATTTCATCTAAAATTACGTTATCACAAGAGTTAATCACGCAGATGACTCTGAGAAGGTTAAAAATATCTGCATTACACAGGTTATACTACATTTTCTTACCCATTTTGCTGCGATTTAGTTCCTTCTTTAAGTTACCTTTCGCTTCCAAATCAGTTATTTCGCCTGTGGTGGTTATTCTGGATTCATTTCTCATGAATGGCAAAATTGTGGTCACCACTATTCTGTAAAACAGTTTCATCTTAACATATTGAACTTACAACAGACACAAAGGATCCGAATCCTCCTGCAGTTTAAATGACAAATGTTTTGCTTCATCCTTATTACCTTAAACCAAGCTTTCCTTCGTTCCCATAATCAAAATTATTTAATCTTCCTCTACCTTTAAGAGGGAAGTTTCCTCAGTACAAATCATATAGGCTGCAGTGCATCCCGCACCAGCGAAAACAGTAAGCTGTAATGCTCACAGCATCAGCAAAACACATAAACGTCGCTTTTCTAGGACAAGTATTAACGCAGAATAATTTTTCAGGCTTTGGCTCAACATCAATCATGACTACAGAAAGGGTCCATATTTCTGTTCCATTCTCCATTTGCTGAAAAACTGCTCGTATTTGACTACCACAATAATATTTCAGGGCCACGTAAATTACACAAACCACAATTCCTCTTTCACCTTGAAGGGAATCAATATACTTACGAAATCCACAGACAGCACTTTACGTACTCAGCTATAAAGAACAAAAAAGACATATATCATCAATATTAACATATCATCGCACATTGGGAAGCCAATGGTTAAACAATCGTATTATCGCATCCTGTTTTCAAGATTCCAAACTTACTCATTCCTTTCTCAGAGTTCTCCTATCTTAAAATATTCATACAGCACGCATACTATAGTAAGAGATCCTCATTTATACTAACAGATATAGCCGGCCGAAGTGGCCTTGCGGTTAAAGGCGCTGCAGTCTGGAACCGCTAGACCGCTACGGTCGCAGGTTCGAATCCTGCCTCGGGCATGGATATTTGTGATGTCCTTAGGTTAGTTAGGTTTAACTAGTTCTAAGTTCTAGGGGACTAATAACGTCAGCAGTTGAGTCCCATAGTGCTCAGAGCCATTTTGAACTAACAGATATAGAATAGTAATAGATAGATAGTAGCACTGAAAGCAGAAAATCGGAAACAAGGCTACTAACAGCTGCGGACCTGGGTTTGCCAGACCCATAATACCCACAGATATTCCCCTGAGTTTTGCATTAATTCAACACAGATCTTGCTTCCCTCAGGAGCGACTCTTTTCAGTTGACACAAAAAAACAGCATTTGACTCGTTCACAAAGAAACCTTTTATCTTCACGTTTGAATCAAACTAAATTCTAATTGCACAAGGAAAAAAAATTAATACATCACTTCAATCACATAGAAACATCTTTATCATTATTTTTACCAACATATTATTCAAAATGCATTTATCACAAATGTAAACTAATCAATTGTTTCTCTTCACCGTCCTCTCTACTCCTCACTGCCCTTTCTACTCAATGTATGGTTTTACGTTTGACACATGGTGTAGCCCTTTTGATTTCTTCGATCGAAGAGTTTCCACTTCTATGGCGTTTTCATGGGGAATCTTCCTTATCCGATACGGGCCGTTAAAGAGATTAAAAAATTTCTTGCAGACACCTGACCGTTTGTTAGACAGCTTGTGTGATCTGATAAGAACTTTTTGTCCTACATGAAATACTGTTTTTCTCACGTGTTTCTTATACGCCTTGACTCTGGCTTCTGCTGCACGCTTGATGTTGCGTAAAGCTAAGTCAACAATTGCGTTCCGGCGTAGTCTCGGCTCTAGTGGCCAAGGTACCACCTCTTTGGTTTTGCTTGGGGGCTCCTTTTTTTTAGCACAGTGATTGGCGGAAGCTTTGTTGACGTATTAGGCAACTCATCAATTACGTTCTGAAATCCTTTTAGGTGTATGTCCCACGATCGGTGATCACGACTGCAGTATAACCTACATAATTTTCCTAATTCATGCATAAAACGCTCACTGGGGTTCGAGCTGGGGTGAAAGATTATATATATATATATATATATATATATATATATATATATATATATATATATATATAGGTTTAATTCTTCTTCTTCTTCGAAGCATCCGCTGCCAGTATTGCGATCTAAATTGTGGTCCATTATCCGAGATAACCCTATTCACGCTCCCAACTTCATGCAGAAACTGCTTTGCAAATGCAGTTGCCACTGCCCTTACTGTGGCTCGGTTCAACGGAGTCAGACACACAAACTTGGAGGTTAGCTCCACCGCTACGAAAACATATGCAAAACCTGCTTTAGATCGTATTAGTGGCCCAAATAGATCCAAGGCCGCGAGGTCACAAAGTTTGCTTGGTATTATCGGGTGCAATGATGCAGCATAAGTCACTGTGGCCGCCTTTGCTCGGTGACAAGGTCCGCACACTCTAAGTACACCACGAATACGCCGTATCATGTTATTAAAATAGCATGTCTCTTTCAGTTTTTCACAACATTTCTGTGCTCCGAAGTGACCATAGCTCAAATGTATGTACCATATAATTTTGTTTACGAGTTCCTCCGGAATCACCAACACCAATCTGGAGTCGTCCGGGGCTCGTTTCTTGAATAATATTCTATTGCGCACTAAGTAGTACTGGCGTATTCCTACATTCTCCTTGTCCTCCCACTTCTTCTTTATATCTTTCAATACTGCGTCCTTATCCTGTTCGTCCGCTATACTCCCTAAAGAGGTGGTAACAAAATTCTCGAACGCTACATTCTGTAAGTATAGGATGCTAAAATTATTTTCACCGAGTTCCCTTTCTTCTGTGTGAACCAAACCTATAGGAATGCGCGATAAAGCGTCAGCAATTACATTTTTCTGTCCAGGAATGTATTCTACAGTGAAGTTATATTGCTGTAGGTATAGTGCCCAGCGTCCTAGTCTCCCATGCGTGATTTTTGTGCTCATAAGAAATTGGAGTGCACGATGGTCAGTGTACACCTTGGTGGTCCTCCCAAATAAAAAATACCTAAATTTTGAGAATGCGCAAACTATCGCGAGTGCTTCGAGTTCCTTCACGGAATAATTTTTTTCACATCGAGAGAGCACCCTGCTCCCAAACGAGATTGTTTTCCAAGTTGTAATATCATCATTTCCTTCCGTTTGAAACAGTACCGCACCTAATCCTGACAAGGAACTGTCCCTCATTAAACAGAATTCTTGTGTCAGGTCGGGATGCACGAGGATGGGAGCCTCTACCAATGCCTTTTTCAATTTATAAAATTCAACCTCTGCCTCTTGATCCCAGACCCAAAAAGCGTTTTTCCCTGTTAGTCCACATAGACAGGGTGTACCAAGTACACTAAAATTTATAAATCGCTCATAAAAATTACACAGGCCTTAGAAAGTTCGCAACTGTTTTTTATTTGTCGGCATTGCACACTCCACTATCGCCGCAATTTTCTCCGGGTCAGGGTGTATTCCATTTTCTGAGACAATATGGCCTAAGAATTTTATGTTCTCTCGTCCAAACTGTGACTTATCTAAGTTGACTGTTACACCTGCCTTCTCAAAAACATCCAGCAGTCTCCAGAATGAGATTCTTACTCTGCAGCGGAGTGTGCGCTGATATGAAACTTCCTGGCAGATTAAAATTGTATGCCCGACCGAGACTCGAACTCGGGACCCTTGCCTTTCGCGGGCAAGCGCTCTACCAACTGAGCTACCAAAGCACGACTCACGCCCGGTCTCACAGCCTTACTTCTGCCAGTATCTCGTCTCCTACCTTCCATACTTTACAGAAGTTCTCCTGCGAACCTTGCAGAACTAGCACTCCTGAAAGAAAGGATATTTCGGAGACATGGCTTAGCCACAGCCTGGGAGATGTTTCCAGAATGAGATTTTCACTCTGCAGCGGAGTGTGCGCTGATATGAAACTTCCTGGCAGATTAAAACTGTGTGCCCGACCGAGACTCGAACGCGGGACCTTTGCCTTTCGCGGGCAAGCGCTCTAGCAACTGAGCTACCGAAGCACGACTCACGCCCGGTCTCACAGCCTTACTTCTGCCAGTATCTCGTCTCCTACCTTCCAAACTTTACAGAAGCTCTCCTGCGAACCTTGCAGAACTAGCACTCCTGAAAGAAAGGATATTGCGGAGACATGGCTTAGCCACAGCCTGGGGGATGTTTCCAGAATGAGATTTTCACTCTGCAGCGGAGTGTGCGCTGATATGAAACTTCCTGGCAGATTAAAACTGTGTGCCCGACCGAGAATCGAACTCGGGACCTTTGCCTATCACGGGCAAGCGCTCTACCAACTGAGCTACCGAAGCACGACTCACGCCCGGTCTCACAGCCTTACTTCTGCCAGTATCTCGTCTCCTACCTTCCAGACTTTACAGAAGCTCTCCTGCGAAACTTGCAGAACTAGCACTCCTGAAAGAAAGGATATTGCGGAGACATGGCTTAGCCACAGCCTGGGGGATGTTTCCAGAATGAGATTTTCACTCTGCAGCGGAGTGTGCGCTGATATGAAACTTCCTGGCAGATTAAAACTGTGTGCCCGACCGAGACTCGAACTCGGGACCTTTGCCTTTCGCGGGCAAGCGCTCTACCATCTGAGCTACCGAAGCACGACTCACGCCCGGTCTCACAGCCTTACTTCTGCCAGGCTGTGGCTAAGCCATGTCTCCGCAATATCCTTTCTTTCAGGAGTGCTAGTTCTGCAAGGTTCGCAGGAGAGCTTCTGTAAAGTTTGGAAGGTAGGAGACGAGATACTGGCAGAAGTAAGGCTGTGAGACCGGGCGTGAGTCGTGGATTGGTAGCTCAGTTGGTAGAGCGCTTGCCCGCGAAAGGCAAAGGTCCCGAGTTCGAGTCTTGGTCGGGCACACAGTTTTAATCTGCCAGGAAGTTTCATATCAGCGCACACTCCGCTGCAGAGTGAAAATCTCATTCTGGAAATATCCCCCAGGCTGTGGCTAAGCCATGTCTCCGCAATATCCTTTCTTTCAGGAGTGCTAGTTCTGCAAGGTTCGCAGGAGAGCTTCTGTAAAGTTTGGAAGGTAGGAGACGAGATACTGGCAGAAGTAAGGCTGTGAGACCGGGCGTGAGTCGTGCTTCGGTAGCTCGGTTGGTAGAGCGCTTGCCCGCGAAAGGCAAAGGTCCCGAGTTCGAGTCTCGGTGGGGCACACAGTTTTAATCTGCCAGGAAGTTTCGTGCAGTAGTCTGTTCAGAACGTCATTATGGTCCTCCCACGACTTTTCCGCAATTAATATGTCATCCACGTTATTTGTCACTCGCTGTTTCAAATCATCAGGTAAAATGCTATTTAATCCCCTTATAAAAGCAGCTGATGAGACGTTTAGTCCGAACGGGAGACGCCGGAATTGGAAACAATTTCCGTAACACAGGAACGCTGTATATAATCTGCAAGATGGGTGTAGCACGATTTGCCAAAAACTCGAACGGAGGTCAACAGATGATTGTACCTTTACCCCGTGGAAACGTTGTAAGAGTTCCTCAAGGCTCTCAGGCCTGTCCGTTTCCGACATAATAATTGTGTTTATCTGTCTCGAGTCTAGCACCAAACGAACTGAGTTGTCGCGTTTTGGCACAACAAGCAAGGGTGAGTTGTACGAGCTTACTGCCCGCTCAATTATTCCTTGTTCTAACATCTTGTTTATTTCCTTCTCCACCTGGGCTTTATACGCCACGGGAATAGGGTATGGTCTAACAGAAAACTTCTGCTGGTCACGGACTCTGAATTGGTAAGTAAAACCCTTAATCGCCCCCGGAGTCTCAGAAAATACCCGTTCATGATTCCTAAGTAGGCAATACAATTTCTCCTTTTCCCTGTCCGTGGTTCTGACACCCAGGATGCTCTTTCTCAGTGCATCAGCAAAAACAACTTCTTTCCCCTGCTCACCATACGTAGAGCACGACTCACTTACATAGTTCACGAGTAGCTCCAGTCTGGGTTGCGACTCGGTTTGAGCTTGAAATTTTAGGCAACTAATTTCTCACTCGGCACGTAATATGCATTCATCAAATACTAAATTAATTGGCTGATCCCCAACTTGGACTGTCATTACTCCTCCACCCATGTCAATTACTGCATGGTGGGTCTTCATGAAGTCATTTCCTAAAATCATTGCCACATTCAGCATTGGGAGCACAAAGAAATTGTACTCAAACTCTCATCCCTGGCAGGTAAAATTAAGCTGAGTCTGCCTTCGGATTTCTATGCTCTTACCGTAGATTGCGCCCTTCACCTTTATTCCTCGCACTTGAAAAACGGGCCAAGTCCCAGTCCCTTCGCATTTTTGAAATGCTGCCTCGCTCACTATCGAGAAAGGGCTTCCAGTGTCAATGACACACTTAAAACATATTTCGTTTACTGCAACTGTCACGACTGGATTTATTCCCGAAATTTTAGCACTCATAGTTACTTGCAACAAATCCTCTCTAATATCTTCCCTCTCTATATACCGTATGCACTTCTTTGCCATGTCGGTCATTTGTTCCGATTGGGCGCCTTCTGCTCTGATCGTTTGTCATTGCCGATTTTGTTCATTTCCATTTGCTGGATTATGTCTAGGGTTAGCTGGCCGAATTTCCACATCACGTGGTGCTCCGCCTACAGTCCTATTCCCACCGTGTTCACCGTAGTATCGATTCTGGTTGCCGTAACTGTTCCGTTCACGATTCTGTCCACGTCCTCGATCATTTCCGTTGTTCCACCTGTGTTCGCGACTGTTACCCCAGTTTCTATACGGCCGGTCCCGATTATTGTTCCGTTCGCGTCGCGAGGACCAGTCACGCCGTTGATTAGTACTACGGCCACGACTGCGATCGTGCTGCTGTGCCCCGTAATAACTTTGTGCCTGATTACGCGGGCATTCTGCTGTATTATATTCCAACTCTTGGAGAAGTGTTTTAAACGTTTCCACGTCCTCTTTGCATCGTCCCGCAAGAATGACGTGGCGCAAGTGCATCGGCAATTTGGTGATGCATATCCTAATTAGTTCCGCAGGCCCGTATTGGTCGTATAGAAATTGATTTGCCTGCAGCATGTGGTCGAATAGGCGTGCTGGACTGCCGAAACCAGACTGGCTCAAATTTGGCAGCATAATTATGCCATGTTTGACCCTATCTTGTGCCGCTTCCGACCAATAGGCGGACAGAAAGGCTTGTCGAAACTCCCGAGTGGAGTTGCAGTGACGCGCTGCCGACCTCATGCGACTCGCCGGTTCGCCTTCCAAATAGCTACACATATATTCTATCTTATGTGAACTTGCCCAGTCGGGGGGAAGACAAAACTCAAATTGCTCGAGCCATGCTCGTGGATGTATTCCTTTTTGCGAATTTCGAAATATCTCAAACTATCTCACCGTAAGGAAATGTTTGAAATCAAATCCCCGCATTTCCTCCTGGCGAGGCCCTTGAATGTTTCTATTTTTCTCATGTCTGCCCCTCAAATTACATTCTTCCCTGTCGTCAAAATCTCCCTCGTGGCCGGAGTACCTCTCTGCTCTGTTCGTACTGCTATTTTTAGTGCTATTGGCGAATTCGGAATCACACGCCATGCAGTTTTCCAGATGCGCCACGCGTTCTTGTAATCCGCCTGTTACAGCTTTGTGCTGCCTGTTCACTTCGAACTGTCCGTTCTGAAATCTAAGAAGCAAACGCACTTCTTCGGTCTCTGCGGCCGCTACCGGTGTAGTACTGTTCTCGCTTTCCGTCAGCTTCATCGTGCCTACAATGTCCGCTAATGCCGCAATCTTATCATGTATTTGTCTCTTGTCCTCCGCCCCAGTCTGTTTCAATTGTTCTACTTGCTGTTCCAACGCGTGGATCGCTAGACTGTTGTCCGCTATTGTGTTGCTAACGGACGTGGGACAATGCGTTTCCGCCTCTTGGACCCTCGAGAGTACCTGCTGGTGTTCTCTTTGGCATTCTTCTCTCAGCGCTTGGAAATTCCGAAGTAGCTGTTCTTCGCTCTCTTTCGATTCCGTATCGCGAATCCGCTTGCCCTGTTCTAAGGCTTGCAGACGATCATCGATTTGTTCAAATGTACGGCCTAATTCTTTCATAATATCACTTTTTATTTCACTTGCCAGATTGTTTATTCTTTGTGAGATGTCATCGGACACTCTCTGCATCGACTTGTCAACTTTATTTGTCTGCTGGATTAGTTTTTCGTCTATTTGTTCGCCTAGCTCGCGGATCGATTTTTCTGATTTCTGCGTCATTTGTTCGCCTAGCTCTCGGATCGATTTTTCTGATTTCTGCGTCATTTGTTCGCCTAGCTCGCGGATCGATTTTTCGGATGATTCTTTTTGCTCTCGGAACGATTTTTCTGATTTCTCTGCATTTTCTTTATTTTATTGCAATAACGCTTTCATGAGTTCTGCCAAATCAATTTGGTTAGCTGGAAGCAAATTAATTTCTGGCTCTGATGTGAGCCCGTTCGTGCTGTTTTGCATTTCCTCTGAAGCATTCCCCAATGCATTTTCGGAACCGTCTGACGCGTTAATATTCGAAATCAAATTATCCCCATGGTCCATGTTGCTTAAGTTGTCGGACCGCTTACTTTTAGCTTGGTTACGTGTCTGCATTAGTGCAATTTATACCCGGTACGCTACACACTAATCAAAATAAATGTGTCCCCCAAAAATTACGACAGTCACACGAAAGATACCCAACCTAGTACGCACTTTTTCACACGCAAAACAAACTTTTATCTTTCATCGAAACAGGGGAATTTACAAGCGAGAAAAAAAACACACACACATATAAAACACACACATATAAAACACACAAATATCGAAAACAAAACAAGACAAACAACACAACGCCGCTCAACAACGCCGTGAATCATTTGAAAGTCTGCTCAGAAACAACGCAGAAGTTGTTTGAGCGCTGTAGGGAAAAAAATTAAGATTATACAACGCTCGCAATCTAACGTATCAGAAGATTCCAGAGTCTAGCGGAATCACAGAACAGGGTCGCCATGTGTAATGTTCGTAGCTTTACTTTTGCTATGTTAGCGTTTCTGCTCGCCAATAAAAGCGGGTTAAAAGCTGTGAGCTGTCTGGGGAAGTTAACCTTGCATTCTTGAGGAACTGTTTCTCCAGGTCTCTAGTCTAGGTTTACTAAATTCCCAAACAGACTAACATTAATTATAATCTTTTGATAGTCATACAACAACCGGTAATATATATATAAAAAAGAGAATTTAAATAAAAAGAAAGAAACCAGTTTATATTTGGAAATTTATTTTTAAGATTGATCATTGAAATTTCAGCATATTAAACTTTATTCCTAACTAAACTGGTGCCTTATTTAGGATTGTGAAAATGTGAGATTGCAATCTTACGGAACACATCAAATATGGAGCCAAGATTGGGAGACTGCATACAACACTGCATTCATAAAACAACACACAAAGAATGTTGATACGCATGCAAGAGAAAGTTAACCACTACAAACAGATTCAAATTTTCACCCATAGAAATTACGTTCGTAGCACAATCCTGTCCGTCATGTAATTACCACACACTGGTATACTAAATTCATACTAACTCTCTGTGAAATCTTCCCAAAAAGAATAGCTGAAGGCTACTTTGATGATTACACCACATGCTTCACGTGGTCAACTTCGTTTACACAAAGCGTATAACTCCACAATAATTTTGATAATTAAAATAAATTAGATCAAAAGCAATTTCCAAAAGAAAAACCTCGAACTGGTTATTAACGTCTTACTCTTAACCTGACGGGTCAAACAGTTATATAAGCACGTGGTACTGGTCTCGCAAAGTACACCCCACGTGGGTTGAACATAAAGAAAAGTTGCTATATTGAAAATATTGTCAAGACGAGACGTTATAATCACACAAGCATTCGCATTTAAGATTGATCTTAGTTAGAGTTACTGATCAACACGTGGTTCCACTTTACTCACAAAGTAGTGACAAATCAACTACCGGAAAATAATCTGAACTTCACACGAGAATTGCACTGCGCTGCAATTTAAGATAACATTAGATATTTTAGAGCTAAACCTGAAATAAAGGTGATTAAATTTTCAGTTAGGCTGAACTTAAGAAATCCATTGTCCTACGGACTTAGCAGACACGCGCTTAGCCGGAGATCTTACCACTTCAGACGCTCGCCACGGACAGACTGACCTGCGCTACTACCGAGCGTGCTTTCTGAGGGTGGCTCACAAATACAAATGGAAGTGGCCAGAGGGGCAGCTTCCTATACCAACATGACAACGGACGGACAGGACCATATTAAGGATAGAAACCTCTTTGCTTTTAGAAAGCGTAGCTACCTGTTCCGACGTTGGTCCTACTGTTCTCTAGCAGACAGCCTTGTCTGCTACCCTCAAGCATGCAACTAGAAATACATTTGCTCATTCATCCTCTCACACAGAAGGGAAGGGGGATGACAGTGTCTTATCATATACAGTATATAAAAGAAAGCGGATGTAGGTTCCGTATGAGACTGTGTGACATGAATTACATATAAACTGTGTTTTAAAGTGTAGTAGTGTGACAGATCGTTCTTGTTTATGTGTAAAAGTAACACGTTCCACTACTCAGTCTCCTCCCAGATAGTCAGAAACGCCACAGTAAATTTAGAAGAGGAATTTATGCCGTAAATGACAACATATTTAAGAAATTAAACATGAAAGGAATCCAACAGAGACCTTTCACCGTTACCTTCGGCGTATAGCGACAACGGGAGCCACAGGCACATTTTACCAGTGTGTGGTGTTGCACCGTGACATCGATGTTGACCTTGAAACCATTGGTCGACATGGTTCAAATGCTAATACAACTTTACATGTCTTGTGAATATAAAAGTCGTATATCCTGCCATTCAAGGTGTATATTCCATAGAAAAAAGAACCAGAGGCACAATTAGTGATGGTAGATTTGGCTTCATTGTTGTAAACCTCATACACTCTGAAATTTTTTTTACTTTTTTATATTCGAACGGCGTTGCGGTTACTACCCTAATGTATGTTGCTTGCACTGCGCTGCAGCTTGATGTAAACAGATCATTATCAGTAAGCACGTTCCAGCTACACTACCTAAAAATGCTTCAACATCCCTACGAATTGGGTGACCCTCGTCTTATTTTTAATAAGTCGAATCTTAAGCATACTCTTGGTTCGCTCCTGGTGTAATGTAGCCCCACTGTATGAAACTAAACGTCTCAAGAACGAAACTATCTCATGGGTCAGTTTTATGTTATGTGGATTTACTGTGAAATCAGCACTACGCAAACGCGTCAATAATTGGCGGGCATGCTCGACGTGCTAAGAAAATGTGCTACTACATACCACAACATCGTCCATATAATTAACAGCGCATTTAAATTTGAGATCTACCAAAACAATCCCTCCGGTAGACAAGCAAGAGCGAGCCCATTAAACTCAAAAAAGGTCCAGTCAGTGCCAAATGGTCGGCCGCTGTGGCGGAGCGGTACTAGTCATTTCAGTCCGGAACTGCGTTGCTGCTACGGTCGCAGGTTCGAATCCTGCTTCGGGCATGGATGTGTGTGAAGTCCTTAGGTTAGTTAGGCTGAAGTAGTTCTAAGTCTTGGAGACTGATGACCTCAGATGTTAAGTCCCATAGTTCTTGGAGCCATTTGATTTGAAGTGCAAAAGGTGGTAACAGGCTTCAAATTCTCAGCCAACAAAATTTAGGAGTAAGCTTAGTTGCGGTCTAGAACGGCAATGTATTATGACCCGTCTATCAAAGTGAAGCACTTGTGGACATTGGTCAAGGGAACCGATTCCAAAATGACATTTCGATTTAGAACCCTGTCATCCACAACTGGCCTATACCCCACGTGATTAACACGGAGAACCAGAGACATAGGCGATTCATAATGCTAGGTTGATGGCCTAATTGCCACGTCACCTAATATCTGGTCTGTCCACGCATAGGATCCTCATATTTGGCGGCTGCAGCTTAAAAGGGGTTTGTGCACTGTTACCGGATCCGACATCTGTATCCGACATTCTGCTCATAAACCAAAAATCGAGGAACTTCGGAAATTTGGAAATTTGAGGTAAGGTCTTACGGGACCAAACTGCTAGGTCATCGGACCCTAAGCTTATACACTATTTAATCTAACTTACACTAACTTACGCGAAGGAAAACACATGCATGCCTGAGGGAGGACTCGAACCTCCGGCGAGGGGAGCTGCGCGAATCGTGACAAGGAGCCTCAGATCGCTCGGCTACCCCGCGTGGCCTCAAGGAACTTCCTAAGCACCTGGAGTAATAGCTGTGGAATTCAGAAGACAACTGGACACGTTATAAATGCCTTGAACACCACTATGTTCACACAACTTATTGGGTCGAGATCTAAAATAACATTGTTTGCCAGCGTAATCTAAAAGCCAATCCAGTGCTCTGAATAAAATCATATATTAGGAACACTTCCGTACAAAATCCCCCAGACACGAATAACCATACCGAGCGAGGTGGCGCAGTGGTTAGCACATTGGAATCGCATTCGGAAGGACGACGGTTAAATCCCGCTTCCGGCCATCCTGATTTAGGTTTTCCGTTATTTCCCTAAATCGCTCCAGGCAAATGCTGGGATGGTTCCTTCGAAAGGGCGCAGCTGACTTTCTTCCCCGTCCTTCCCTAATCCGATGAGACCAATGACCTAGCTGTTTGATCTCCTCCTTCAAACAACCCAACTCAATGAATGTCCTCACCGCCCACAATACCTCAGTTTTATAGTAGGCTCGTATTCAGCCAGCTAATGGTAATAACCGACGATTCACGGTGCGACAATCCCGACTCATGGTTTGCAATGAAGAAAACCTCCTTATGTCACCATTTGTAAAATACCATGTATGATCGAGAACAGTGAAGCTGCTCCCAGAATCAAATAAGGCACACACAGGTTCTTGGTTGATCACCGCATACACAATGAGTAGTGAACGCATTGTCACCACCTTCACCTTATTAAAACCTCTCGGTAGGACTAGAAATCGTCTTTCCCTGGCGACAACTACCCGCCATTTGTTTCTTTCCGAACCGAAATCACGTATCAAATGCCAAGACCGATTGCAGCTGCAACCAACTACTCTGGCCAAAGTAGCCCATTTATTAGGTTCAGCGTATCTTGCGTCGTTCTCACAGCCGTGCCAGAGAGATCACTATGAACAGGTATTCCTCTAGTAAATCTGATGCTTTCTACGTTGGTGACTACCTTATCCAAGTCATCAAAGGTTATAGGTGTCTCAGAAAATAATAATCGTGAACAGTTATACGGCGGTATCACTTTTGGGGTGTTGTTTACATCCTTCACGTCCATCGCTTAAGCGTTCTGAGCCAAAGTGGCTGTTCGAAATCATTGTATGTATTCAACCAATGTCTCATTACGCCCCTACACAAAATAAATGCTGACTAATTAAGTCCTCCTTACCCATAATTGATATTCTCACCTGCACAACCATTTCCCGTAATTCTCCCAGCGAGCCATGATCATACACAATGGCATTAATCATTCAGCTCAAACAACCCCTAGACAAGGGATACAGAATTCGAAAAATTACTGAATGCATCATCTTCGGATTACTGGCTTGGGTTTCCAAGGTAACAGAAAATTTGACGTTTGCTTGAATGTTCTCGATTGAGAAGCTATCAGCACCACGGAATATCAGGAAAATTGGTTCGGGTAACTTAGCAATGTGATGCTCTATACACCCACAAATATTCCCTCTCATCCCACTGTTAACCTTACCCGTATTCTCACGAGAGATAGAGAGAGACCTCTTATTTACTGCCAAACGAAGTAACTCCCGATTCTAACGCACTCAATAGCAGTATAAGCAATTACAAAACCTTACTGTGCAATTCATTAATCATGGCGACCTGTTCCCCATTAGTATTAACTACTGTCACCTCTTGAATATGTTTATACCAACGGCTCATTTGCACTTGTCGGCCGGCCGCGTGGCAGAGCGGTTCTAGGCGCTTCAGCCCGGAACCGCGCTCCTGCTACGGTCTCAGGTTCCAATCCTGCCTCTGGCATGGATGTGTGTGATGTCTTTAGGTTAGTTAGGCTTAAGTGGCTCTGTCGAGGGCACTGATGACCTTAGATGTCAAGTCCCATAGTGCGTAGAGCCATTTGAACCATTTTCGCAGTTGCTGTCGATATATGTGTGCACGGGACAGATTATAACATTCCAAGAAATGAATACGCTCCAGATAGAAGCACCAAATTAAACGGGGTTAACTTCATATTTTCAAATGAGAATCCTCCACCCCCTCCCAACCCCCGCCCACATATTTTATCGCATATTCAGATTTTGCTCCTAAAGTTACTACCTTTTTACTGCAATCATTGTTCTCCATCTGTGGTAGAGGGCGCTGTAATCGATGAATGACAGGTGTATCTGTTTTTGTAACTAAGAGCTACATTTCATTCCATATTTGATTTACAATGTCATTGAAAGCCTTTGTGTTCTAACGGTTGATATTTGCGTTATAAATTGACTTTAGTGTTGCAGATTAGCTTGTACAGTGCAATATGGTTAGCTGTTTCAATGTTGGAATAATGCCCAACGTAATTTCTAACCAGGCAGTGTAACGGCTAACCATATTTTATCGTCCAGTAAAATTTACAACACTAAAGTATATTTAGAAAATAAACATCAACCGTCAGAATACAAAGGTCTACATTTACACCGTAAATTAAATGCAGAATCAAATGCGTCGGTTCTTAATTTGCAAAAACTGGCACATTTGATATTCGTCGATTCCAGCTCCATCTACCACGAATAGAAAATAATGTTTTGAGTTAACCGTACGCATTTTGCAATAAAAATTGGAGGTTTTCATCCACACAGAACTTATGTTTAGGAGGTGGCTAGTTGTAGCACATACAGATGTCGCTTGTACCGATATTAAGTTTTCAGATAGAACTTCTTTTTTTTCGTACTGTGCGTTATTTTCGCGATATTTTGTTGTGTAAAGTTAAAGAAAATGTATATATACGGGTACAATTTATCTTCGGTTTTTAAGTGATGTACGTTAACGTAGTTTATGTGCCGATATCCGTTATGTCTGTAGCGTCTTCCTTCAAACTCCTTATGGAAGTGTGAAGTTTACTATCATACCATACGTGTCATGCGCACTAGTAGTTCCTGTCGGACGGGGGGTTTGCATAATCTGTGCGTATGAAGAGCGTAGCAGGTCTCACATTCCTGAATCTCACTATCCATCTATTTAGTAGAGATGGGATGGCGAGGCATGACAAATCGAGCGCAGTGAGAATTCCTCGAGGTTCTAGTTTTCAAGCACTTCTCATGAAGCTCACGAGAAACGGCGCGCTGGCGTGTTGACTGCGAAAACATGCGCGGGAGTTGTTATTTGAATTACATGCTGACACTAGGTAAATACGCTCGCTGGTCGCCGTGCTTGTAACCCGTATATTTCAGGTTTCATTAGAATAAAGTTCTGATTCAAATCAATGTGCATACACTAAATCGAAATTCGGGAGCTGGCAAACTTTACGGGCGATAGAGATAACGTTTATTCAACGCTTGCTTTAAAAATCTCCGTAATGTTTCAAAAAAATACAACTGGCGTGATTAAACATCTTAAATAAAACAATTTATCGAGCAATGAAACACACGTCCACGGACATAGAGACTCACTTTTCTAATAAGGGAGTCAAACGAAATACACAGGTATGTATATTAGCCATTCAAATCGTACAAAAGATACTTCTGTCCCAAAGACCGGATAGTGATGGAAGCAGTTCACGAATGCCGGAAAGGTTTGATTTTTAAATAGAAATCTGTTAATATTCAATATACCCCAAAATCAAAACTATCCAATTGTCCGAACAGTATGATATGCAATTTTATTGGATTAGTTTTCGAGAAAAACTTATGTCCATACAGGAGCACTAATTTGAATTTATTATGTCTCTTCTTAGAGAGAAGTAAACGGCAGTGTGAAGTAGATTCAACACGAGTGGGCATGATATCAGACAACTTTCAGCCGCTTTCAATAGTAGAAGCCACTAGTTTTAGTCATTTTATTGCACATTAGGACCCAGAACATTCGATACCAAACGGGGAGAAAGTATTGCGCCACATGACTGGACAAAATTACGATGAAGAAAAAGACACTGAAGTTGGAAGTGATAGATAGACTACCTGTGTTTCTTTAAGGACCGATATTTGAAGGCGTCTATGGCTGTAACAGGTCGTTTGAGTAACAGTAACTGATGCGTGAAAGCTTTAGCTTTCGAGAATTTCCTAGAGAAGTATAAAGCGCTAAATATTGGTGAGGCACTACATTATATGGTTTCAAAAGTTAAAGCCGAAAACAATGTTGCAACCACCACAACTGACCATGCCAGTAACTTGACGGTAGCCGTACAGCTTATTCACAGTGGTGTCAAAGATATGTACTAGGTGTGTTGTTTAGCACAAACCATCAAATTAGTTACGAAATCTTCCTTAAACCATGTCACTGAGGTCTGTACATTGCGGGAAACGGCCAGAGAAATGATGGGTTACTTTAAAACTAGTAATGTTAATGAAGAACTCCATACGATCCACGACCTAATGAAAAAACGACTGAGATCTTTCGCCGTTGTGCAGGTCCATAGGACACTGAGACATACAGCGTTTAAAATGAGGCACGGGGAGGGGGGTTACCTACTATAAATTTCCATGCCGGAATTTACGTCGACACAGAAAAACACAGTCAAAACAATGACTTACAATCTGTGCACAACGGAATTGAATGCAAATGTTATACGGCTCTCTCACTGATTGGAGTACTTCACATATCTTTCTATAATTATCAAATTAATCAAATGATTTCCCCAGTGACATGACATCTCAAATCGGCAACGGCCTTGCCGCAGTGGATACGCCGGTTCCCGTGAGATCACCGAAGTTAAGCACTGTCGGGCGTGGCTGGCACTTGGATGGGTGACCATCCAGCCGCCATGCGCTATTGCCATTTTTCGGGGTGCACTCAGCTTCGTGATGCCAATTGAGGAGCTACTCGACCGAATAGTAGCGGCTCCGGTCAAAGAAAACCATCATAACGACCGGGAGAGCGGTGTGCTGACCACACGCCCCTCCTATCTGCATCCTCAACTGAGGATGACACGGCGGTCGGATGGTCCCGATGGGCCACTTGCGGCCTGAAGACGGAGTGCTTGATGAAATCTCAAAAACAATGATATCAGGATAATATCTACTTGAATTACAGGCGTACTAAGGGTCATCTTAATTTTCAGTCAAAGAGAAGTTTGGATAAACATAAGTACATTGACTGATAATCTTAACTGGCATACACTGAGTGAAATTAATTAGGCTATGGTTCGCAAGGCGGAGGAAGTAGAGAAAAGATTTCCGTGACTTCCCCCTTGATGAAGCGAACAGATAATTGAATGTAAAAAATTAATACAAAATTAAAAGTGGTTGAACCTCATCAGTTGGTAACCTACTGAACTTGCAAGTACAGCGGCTCTCGCTGTTAAGATCGGCTCAGCTTTAGGCATGAACGAACTCTTGTGTGAAATTACTCTGCCTAAGCTGCCAGGACCTCGCCTGCACCAAATAGAAGATGCAAAGTAACTTATACAATGAGCAGTACGTTGTCTCAGAAGTAATCTCGAACGAACAACTGAATGCTCACAGAACCTGCCCAAGCAGGTTCCCGTAGCATGCGTCCTAGCTCGAGGGCTCTGCTGGCTGAAGTCTTTTTTCCACGACGCCGACGCGGGAAGTCATTCTCGTGTCCTCTCTGGACTCCAACCGTAGGCGAAGTGTCCTTCTTCTACATTCGGTCCACAAAATTTCGACATTACTGCACGTCGAGCAGCCAGAAAAGTATGTTATAACGCTAGTGCGGGTGTTGTACTCCAGCTCTGTGCCGACCACAATTTTGAAGCGTAGCTTTTAACATGGAATGGCACGTACCCAACTGCAGGCCGTACCGTCCTTAGTTTTTCAGGGAGACGCTGCCCACATCCGACGCTATCCTAAAAATTCTTCTGGCCGACCGTTCACATGGCGGACGCCACAGGGCTTCCCACACCACTCTCTTTTAACAGAGTTTTTTCTCGTGAGCCGTCGCCCAGCTGAGGGGATGGGACGTGGTGTCGCCGATTCGCTTCAGGAATGCTTGCCCTGCACTCAGATCGTAAAATTTCGCTGGCGACTCTCTGCCGGCGTCCCAGCCCCCATTTGACAAAGTGGCACAACAAAACAGAATAGCTTCGCATTTTACTGGTCGCCCGAAAAGAACCATGCTAATGCAGACCTTCTATTGTGCCAGGCGCAACACCTGCTCGTACCTGTCCATCCAACGAGCTCCTGTTCGTTTTAGCATGTCCGGCCGGCGACGTTCCAGTACCTGGATGCAGTAACGCCGACGCCTTCCACTAGGGGTTTTAAAGCTTTTCTCTCCCTGATGAGGCAAAGTACCCTTGTTCGTATCAGGGTTCTTCCCAGCAAGCAGTATTATGCTCAGTAAAATGCGTTCGTCCACAAGCCACATCCAGAAATCAACAATTGTCAATAACGTTTAAAGTATGCACATAATCGTGCAGCAGAATCAATTACCGAAATAAATGTTTCCACGATAGTGTCTGATAACCCAATTATGATCTTAAAGTAAAGCGAAAGCAAATCTAAATGACGTGCAATGTTTCACAACCTCCCACTGGCGATAAATGTTTACGCAGGGAATGTTGCACATAATTCACGAAATGTGACACCTACAAGTAACAATTTTAATCAGTCATTTGTCCCACCAAGCCTCAAGAAAACCTGATATAGCTAACCGACTCTCACGTGACAAGCAGTTTCAGGAATATGCAGGCACGCACGTACACACACACACATAGACACACATCTCTACAGAAATGCCGGTAGCATATAATAAAGAATAATGGTGGGTGCTGTTCATAGAATAATCTGCAAAGAGTTCAGATACAATAGGAAGCTGGTACTGAATGTAACCCGTCTGTATTCACATTCATGCGACTAATGAGCACAAATTACAAGTACTTTTGTACTTGATTTCAGTCCCTGAAGTCACCTATTCACAAAATAACAAGTAAGTGAACGCATTCAATTCCCTAACTTTATAAGTGACAATTATTTGAAACACTCACATTCACCAGCATTCATACTCAACAGATACTCGTATAACCAAGTATGTCTGTCTGACATAATGTGTAAGTGCAAATCTTATTATATGAATTGAAACAAATCGTATTCACTGGCTAATTTGCTGTGAAATTAACATATGCAACTAAAAAACATCTGTTCGTGAAAAATATTGCGACACATGACATCATATACAGTATTTATGTGATTAATTGTACTGTGGTAACGACAAGTGTGAAAGAATTACAATAAAATGAATCATCTAAATGTTTGTGTCAACACAAGAAACATGATCATTGTAAACTATTTTGCTTGTGCCAAGAATTACGCATACTAACTAACCTATCGAAACATTTGCAATGAGCATCACAATGTGCTACGGAAAAGACATGATTTAAGAAATACTGATGAACGTAGAGGAAATGAACGCATTCACTACAATAATGAAATTACATAAAACCTTACGAAAATAATTTAAGTCGTAACTTCATACTCTTGCTGAATGAGGAACAAGGTTAGAGAATGTGTAGCAGATCACTTTGACAACACCAGTTTCCTAATAAACATTGACTTTATATATTCACATAATCTCACTGAACCCACAAAACTTCTGGACCTTCACGGTAGATGATAACAGCCAAACAGTTGCAGGGTAAAGATTTATTGAAATACTTGACCACGGTTTCGGTATATCTAAATACACACACCATCCTCATGCTAGTTCAGAGGTTAAGTACTGATAATATGGCCTGTTCGCATCGACCATCTCTTCATAACTATGCTGTAAAGATGGAGGTGATATTTTAATTTTAACTACTGACGACGCCTTTCGCACTGTTGTTTTATGTATCTCCACTGCAGGACGTGATTATAGTAAGTGAGCAAAAGTTTTTTGTGCTTGTAATATTTTGGCAATTTTCATGGGTAATTAATGCTATAAGTGTTTGTTTCTTTTCTTCTATCTCAGTTATGCTGCTATGCTTTTTTGCTAATGAACGTGTCTTCCTGTTCAGGTGTATTTTTGCTTCTGATGAAGGTATATTTAGATGTACCGAAACCGTGGTCAAGGATTTCAGTAAATCTTTATCCTGCTACTGTTTGCCTGTTATCATTTACCATGAAGATTTTTAACAGTTGCTGCTTCAGCCATGTTTAAAAGTTTGACTTCTGGACCTTTCTTGACTGGCTTGTGGGTCTGAAGTTGTAGTGCAGCTCGGGTGTGGCGTGTTTAGGAGAAGGTGTAAGGACCTTCTTTCAGGAGTGGCAAGAGGGTGGTGTGCAGGTAATGTCCACACTAGGTCATGGTGTGTCGGTGTCAGACTGGATGGCCCACACCTTCTTCACTGTGTCGACCTAGTGTCGGAACGCTATTGTATGACTGTCGAGATGGGTGACCTTCATCGGAGTTAACGATCAGTCATTGTGGCTCCGTGCCGAGCAAAGGAGGAGCAAGTCAGTTGAGTAGCTCAAGTGGTTAATTGTTGCTATCTTATGTCCAGATAAATTTATTTGGTATCTTGATCAGATCCGCTTGTACTTATAATAGGAGGTGACAGCTCTTGTAACGAGAAAACTGTGGGCCAAATAACCTGTCTGACCTCAGCTCAGCACTCGTTTCGAGAACTCATCAGCCATGACGTAGTTCATAGTTGATTCTCATTTGACAGAAAAAGGTATATGAACCAAGGAGTGACCATGGAAGGCGTGTTGGTGCTACAGACACCTACTGAGATCCCAGTTCATGAGTAGTGACAAGCGTTAGCTGCCCTCCAGCCGTAAAGTCGCCTCCATCGGCTCATGCTGTGAACACATGCCTGACTCCAGGAACTCTCCCTTTCTGCTACAATCAGTTGTCGCCTTCCGTGGTAGGTGAGGCACGTGTCAGATGTGCACAGCCTTCTGCGACAGCTGCTACGCCGCCGCCCGCCGGCTCGCCCTTGCAAGTGGCTTCAGCTGACGTCATTGCTTATTGCTGTCGTTCGAGGCCGCATTCCTCTTGCACGGATGCGGCCCCCAGTGCCTTGCATTGTGTGGTACTCCTCATGTACCATGTATCCAAACATCTGTACCCATCTCAAAAGGGGTATTTTAAAACTACGGATATGCAGTACTCCTTCAGCATTGACGCTTCACACAAAAGTACTGTTTTTCAAAAGTAATATGTTTGCAAATTAAAAAAAAAAAAACTATTCCACACTACACTATTACCTATGAACACTTAGTAAGACTTCTTCTTTCATTATATTACGGTTACGTTGGTGTCAGTGGAGTCACGTGTGGCGTCGTGTATATTTGTTGCACTAGAGCTCGTAAGTCATGCGTCTTGTCTTTCTTCCTCAGTGCCATAGAGGTACTACCTCTCTATTCACGATCTATCTCTATTGCGCATTTGTGATTACCCTTCACCAGCTTATAATACCTTTTAATAATTAGTTATGCTTTTGGAATGGATTAGAGCAGGGCTTCCCAATGTGTGCTCCGCGGACCCCTTAGGGGTCCGCCGGCTGTTTCTAGGGGGTCCGCCATCACCCTTCACCAAATCGTGTAAAATAATGAGTAAAATTATTGAATAAAAATGTGAAAATCAAATTCATCACCATTTTTTTTTTCGTGTGAAAAACGTGTACTTTTACTTCAGGTCGCATTTCCAAGCAGCCTTTGTGGTTCCTAAGTGAGAATGCATACACAGTTTAGTGTCGGAGAATGCGGCTTCTCTGATCAAGTGTTTCCCAACTATACGGGGGTCGTTTGTGCGCCGGCTCACGGTGGTAGATGCGCTGAAACCTTTTACACATGCGCGGAGCGAGCTTTGTCGACCAATCACAGTGGTCGCTGGTACGTATGCGGTCCTAGGCATCATTAAATGTTAAACTTGCTTTGTCAGTGCACTATCTACTTCATAAGTCGATTTTTGACCTTCAACTTGTTTTCATTCATGTCTAAACCAAAGGCTATTGACACTTTGGGGAGGGGGTGGGGGTGAGGGGGGTCTTTGGGAACATGGAATTTGCATTAAGAAGCTTTCAGTTCACATGGGTTTCGCTCTAAAATTTAAAGTTACTATGCTCTTGACTGACTGGGGGTCCGCCATGAATTTTCGACTGAACAAGGGGTCCACCAGCTGAAAAGGTTGGGAAGCCCTGGATTAGGGTTAAGATAGCTACAGGGAAACCTAAGCTAAACTCGTTCGTCTGCGATCGGGACGAATATACCTGTATAATTTTTTTGAATAAAGCACTCTCGCCGGCCGAAGTGGCCGTGCGGTTAAAGGCGCTGCAGTCTGGAACCGCGAGACCGCTACGGTCGCAGGTTCGAATCCTGCCTCGGGCATGGATGTTTGTGATGTCCTTAGGTTAGTTAGGTTTAACTAGTTCTAAGTTCTAGGGGACTAATGACCTCAGCAGTTGAGTCCCATAGTGCTCAGAGCCATTTGAACCATTTTAGCCAAAGCACTCTCGTAACAAGGTACATCCTAGAGGAATTGGCTGGCTATCACTGCTAATGAAATGCGATGAAAACACCTGTAAATAAGTTTAAAAAAAGAAATAAAATAGAAAACTAAATACATTATTAAATAATGGCCCAGCTCTCGGCGCTTTTCAAATATTTGTTTAATCATAATGTTGCCGCTGTTGTAGCACACCTACCCATTCATGCAGATCGTGTATCTTCGGTTAAAGTGCGTTGTCCGGTCTGTACCGATCGCATTCCTTACGTTTGCTCCTTGCTGAAACATACGGGTAAACTGTAAACATTGTTTAAGATATTATGCACTTTAGTTCCTTGTGGTGATCAGCGCGATGTTAGTAAATTTCCACTTCAGCAAATTATGTGGTCATTCTTAAATCTGCTGCTTAGTCAACTCCCTCCTTCGCTGTATCTAAACATCATGTGATTGTGACGTGCACTCCACGACTAAAGTACGTGAGCCTTTACACATAATCTGCAATCGAAAGCCTCTTTCAGTTCTGATGACGTGGGAGCTACACAAACGAAAACATGTCACACAAGCGAACAATGACGTCAGGGCTACAGCTACGAAATCTCCAATCGAATGACGCATGATCGTACTATGACGTCGGGGCCACTCCAACAAAAACGGGACCCGCTGCTGACACTACGTGGTCCATACTCAGTCGAGAAGACGCATCTGGGGCGTGGAAGCTAGCGAACTCCAACGAAAGACTCAGAACACGCAGACACACAAACTGGTATTACACAATACTACCAACAGAGTATACGCCTTACCCTAGCGAAAAAGATGACCAAAACTTTAAATTCATCCACAAATTTTTCTTACAAACTAAAACAAGTTGTTTTCGAAGACGAGATTTACGGCACTGCAGTGATTTCAGTCAAAACAAAGACATACCGGTTACAGTAGTTTCTCATTTGTATATTTCGTTTGTCTACTTTCGAATACCAGGATAACGTTCACGGAAATACCATCCGCTCTATCAGGTCACATGACTCCTATTACTTCCTCAGGGATCCTCAATTAAACGAGCAAACCTCATTACCTGGATAATATTCACTTTTACAATTCCACACACTTAACTACTTCAAATTTTAATTCTAATTATTCTATGTAGGAATTTATGTGACAAATATGATGAACATCTATTGAATTCTTAGTTTGAACGGATTCAAGTACAAAGACATTCCGATGGGTCGCCCTTCGTGCTCTCACTCGACCATTATAGACGGAGAAAAACCGATGGCATAACTATTTTTGCTTGTATGATAGCGTAAAGGATTTCACCAAAGCTTTTTGTCTCAGACAGAAATTTTGAACGACCACCTTTTGTGGACCCCTTCCTTCGCTTCCTTGAATCTTCTTGAATTCTGTTTAGAGCCTTCGCGACCATGTTGTGGTGTTGTTGTCACGTTCTCGGAGGGAAATCAACCACCTCTCTAATCCGGTCCTTCGGCTGACCGTTTCACAGTACAGACACAGGAGCCTGAGCGATACATCCTACACAAATTTCCAATATCCTTCATCACACGTTTCACTGTACTCGAAAAGGAGTACGGAGATACATATCGGCTGGATTCTGCGTCTCTGCAGTGTGGCTTTTCACCTGCGCAACGAAACTGCGGTCCGTTGTTTCGAAATGACCTTGTCCACACGGCGCAGAGAAAATCCTAGCACAATGCTTGCGAAACTGTCAAACCCTTTGCCTTCTTCAGTGGCGTGATGAACTTACAGGCGAGTTCTATGACCACCAGAATGTAGTAGAAGTGTGGAAGGGGGCCGGAGGAGGCATTGACCCATAGCCGCTAATTGTTTTAATATCTCCGGAACGATCGTATAACAGGCCTGCATGAGTAGTGTGGTGCGTTTGTTATTCTGGCACTCCTTGCAGATGGACAACATTTGCCTTATTCTTTGCTCCATGTTACTGAAATGACATAGCGTACATAACTAGAGGTAACATTACCTAGTCCCGAAATGCGCGTAGCAGAGATGTGTGTGCCAGATGACATTGTTTATGTGTAGGTCACTCAGAGATACACAAACAACATAGCAAATCGCCCGCTTTGCGTTGATGGAAAAGGGTTCCCTCTCTTACCAGTTACAGATGTCTAACAGCAGTTTGCGTGCGGCCTCTCCAGTTTCGTTTCACCTTGAGAAGGGTAGGGTCACAATCATGTTCTCGGGTAGTATCTCTCTTGGTCGATGTGATGTAGTTTTGAAATGCGACTTTATGCATGCTGAACAAATAGATGTGGTTTTGTTCCATCTCTTCACTCGCCAGTTTCTTCAGTCCTAAGGGCGGTTCGGATAATGCTTCAGCTACTACATTCGATTTTCTGGGACATACGCGATGGTGAAACTCTACTCCTGGAAACAGAGGGCCCATCTTGTCAACCTGTTATTCTTCTTCTTGGTCGTGAGAAGGAACTCGAGTGCTTTGTGGTCAGTGATGAGACATGTTCCTCTCCAATACAGAGAAACACCTAAACTTCTCGAATCCGTAAACTACCGCCAAGGCCTCTAACTCAGTGACTGAGTAATTGTTTTCTGATTTGGACAACACTCAACTACTGAATGCAATTGTTTTATACCCCATGTTCTCAGCCTACTCGTAAGGCTGAAAAATCACAACCCCCAGGCCACAGCTTGGCCGGTCGCGTTGGCCGAGCGGTTCTAGGCGATTCATTCCAGAACCGCGCGACTGCTATGGTCGCAGGTTCGAACCCTGGCTCAGGCATGGATGTGTGTGATGTCCTTAGCTTAGCTGGGCTTAAGTAGTTGTAGGTGACTGATGACCTCAGATGTCAAGTCCCGTAGTGCTCAGAGCCATTTTAACCATTTTGAACAGAAATCTTGTCACAGATTGGGGTGTGATATTATGGGTGCATTGAATAATACGGATTTTAGCGACCAGAATTTCTTCTCAGCAGTTTCGCCAAAGACCCAGGGTATTGGTTTTCCAGTCAGCTGACACAATCGTGGTGATGCCAAAGTACGGATATTTATAAATTTTTCTAAAAAATTATTACTCCAAGGAACTGTCTGAGTCGTTACTTCATTTTTGGTGTTGAAAACTTATCAATACCTTCGAATATCTCAGGATTAGGGTGTATCCCCTCTGCCGAAATCACGAGTGTCACTGTTAATATCAGTGAAACACGGTTTGGGGCCTGTAGTGTCAAATTCAAGGAAATGTGACTTACTGATACTAACAGTAACACCATGTTTCTTAAAAGATGGTAGAACGTGACTGAGAATTCTATTGTGATCACTCGAAGAGGCTTCGTCTATCAGGAGGTCGTCCACATATGTTGTGACGTGTGTCCATTCTCCTTATAAATGCAAATGACGAAACGTTTAAACCAAATGGAAGACTCCGAAACTGATAGTATCTTCCAAACACCAGAAAGGCCGTAATTTTCAGCGATCTGGGTAGAGAATGATTTGGCAGAAACCGGAATGAAAACCTGCTGTCGAAAATCTGACACACCATGGAAATTCTGTACAACTTCTTCCAGTTTTTCGGTCTACGAGAGTCCAGTACAAGACAATGGAGCGATCAGCTTTTTCGACAACATGAAGTGGGCTGTTATAGGTTGATACTGCCGGTTCTATAATGCCATTATCAAACATTCTGCCAGTGTCCAGGGATACTTTATGCCAATAAGTGTGTGGAATCGTACACGGTGATACGAAGAATCTTTTGTGTGGTTGTACTCTGAATGAGCAGACAAAGTTTGTAATGGCTCCTGTCTTCGGCGTGAACACTTCTGTGTTATTGATGTGTTGGTGAATGTGCCAACACCTTGTAGATAGAGGAGGCCGAAAATGCACGCTATCTAACGCAGACGGGCGTAAATTCTGGAACAGGATAAGTAGTGAATTCTAATACGAAAAGTATGCAGATCCTCTAATACTTAACTTTTATTTATCCTTGTTGTGAATACAGCATTCTTGATGAGACATTTCATACGATAACTATCAAACTATGTAAGGCTAATGGCGCCTTGCTAAGTCGTAGCCATGAACTTAGCTGAAGGCTATTCTGTCTCTCGGCAAATGAGAGCAAAGGCTTCGTCCGTATAGGCGCTAGCAACGTCGTCGTACAACTGGGGCGAGTTCTCGTACGTCTCTCGAGACCTGCCGTGTGGTGGCGCTCGGTCTGCGATCACACAGTGGCGACACGCGGGTCCGACATGTACTAATGGACCCCGGCCGATTTAAGCTACCACCTAGCAAGTGTGGTGTCTGGCAGTGACACCACAATTATCTCTTAGGATGATCCGCAGTTCTTCTTTTTCTAAGTCCAGGATGTCCTGAATTTCTGGTATTTTCTCTTCTATGACTTCCAACATGCCCATCTGCATTTCTTCCAGTTCGCATGGTTCCTGCCTGTAGTGTCGTGGTTTAATGTCTTCATCTTTTCGGCAGACAAAACAACCTCAGACATACCGTCGGATTTTTGTGCGAATGGCATGAGCTTCCAATTATTGTGTTTTATCTCATTCTTCTTTAACATTACTCCTCTTCTAATCTCTAAGATAAACAGTTGTTTGCTTAAAAAGTCGACGCCGAAAACCGATTCGATTCCCAGATTTGGCAGAGTTAGGAAGTTTGTTGCCATAGTGTGACCCTGACACGTAAATTGGAGACAGGTCTATAGGTGCGTTTACGTACGTTTTTTCAATAACTGCGTATTTCATTCGTGTCTTATTCATCGAGAGAGCCGGCCAACTTTTATTTTCTGTGCAGTTCTCATAAGCTCTTTCTGAAAATGGCAGTGATGTGGCTAGCTAGCTCTATCCAAAATGCCAGTCAGTTTATCTCCAATCGTCGCTTTTAGGATCGGATTCAAATCCTCAGCTGTGTTCAAGACCTTTTCTTCTAATAACGTCTGACCTGTATCCTCGTACTCTGAAATATTGACTTGGCTTCTACCGAATGACGTCCGGATGAATTATGAGCTGGATTCGGAGTCAAAGATAGTAACCTGTCGAGTTACCACTGCGGTGTTCCACCGTGGCGTTTGGAGATGATACTTCTGCAATTTCGACCGGCTGTCGGTTCACATACGGTACGCACCAGATGTTTTCGAGACGCTTCTGGTTGTAGTTTTCCGCAACATTATGTCACTTGAGCCTCCTATCGGCTTGTTGAACACCTGCCTTAATTATGACCTCCTGAATTCTCAATCCGAGAATTGTATCTCCTATTTTTATTTCTGTTATGGCTGTTTCCTAAGATTTCCTTCATTCCTTCTTCTCCGTTCTCGTGCATTATGTGCTTCACACGCGGAATTAAGCTCCATGAGAATACTCTCAAGCGCTTCGATGTTACCCGCCAATATTCTCTGATAGCGAAATGCGTGTTTCATGTAACAGAAACGTATCAGTTCACTGGCTCTACGACGTGCTTCGAGAAACTGGTTTTTGTCAATGAATGATTGAATTAATTTCACAGGGATCTTCAAATTCGGTGATTTTAATATTGTACAAAACATTATCTCCTGCTTCATCATTTCTTGTGTCTCTTTAGACCAATAATTACCGAGAATAACGTTCCTAAATTTCTGGTAAATGCTACAATTTGTTGCGATTGAGCGGTTCTTCTCTGCGACCAAACATTCCAGCAGATAAATTCTAGTTTGTACTCTATTTGCCAAGGTGGTGGCAAAGATCGGTTAAACTGATATATCCAAGTTCTGGTTTGTAATGAGTTCCCCGTGTCTAGGTGTGCCTGAAAATTTTTAACCGACAAAAAATATTTGTGGAGAGAACCCAACTCTTGTATCGCATTTATTCTTTCACTATTTTCTGAGACACACACTTCTTCTCTACTATGAGTATTCATATTTTGCACGATGCTGTCACTCATGCCATCACAGTTGTCTCTCTAAGTGTGAGAATTACATCTCTTCTGTGGGACAAAAATCATGCACAAGTGCGGCCTCCATGTTGTTAGTGACCACACGTGGAGCACTGTTCCGTATTGAACTGACGGCAGCTGACCTATAAGCCGCCACATCCGAATATACTCTTCTCATTCGTACTTCCTCTTCCGTACGTCTCGGTTGTGCTTTCTGACGTCCACCGCATTGGATTCCAATGCTCTTGACACGTTCCTGTTTATCTGATATCTTTGAGAATCTCAGGGTGTTGAGCACTAACGCTCCTCTGCTCTTCCTTTAATTGTGCCATGTTTACCCGTTCCTGTTCCAGCTACTCTATGCTTTTCAATTCTGCTAATTTTGCTTTCCTTCCTTTTTCCATTTTTTCATTTTCATGTACAGTCATCTTTCCACGCTCATGGAGAGTCGCTGAAATATTTTTCGTTTATCACGGCCCACCTGCCTATTTTAGCCTCTCTTTTCGCTATAAGCGCCACCTTTCCTGATCCATTTTTTGTATTCTAGCTAATCATGCTTCTTGCTTCGCCTCGTTCTCTACAAGTTTCTTGTCGCACGAGATATTCTTTATTTTGGCGATCTCAAACGTAAACTAGTTAATATTTTCTATCAACGACTCTTTTTCACGCTTACCATTTCTTATTCCCTCTTTCTGCCTCTTTTCCTCCCCAGCTAACAACAGTTTCATAACTGTATCTACCTTTCTACAACTCTCTTTACTCACGACTTATTCCCCAGGACGAGAACTTCGCCCACCGCATCTTTGCTGTGGCGAAACTGATCCATCATCGGAAAAATGTCTGATGGTATCTGAGTGCTTCAGAGTCTCTACTTCGTCATCGATACTCGCATCCATCTCCCTCACTGGTACTTCCCCTCTCAATCTGACGTATTCATCATGTCACCCTGATCACTTGACCGTTCCGGTCGTAAATTAATTTCTTGGTCAACCATGTTTATGTTGCTAACAGAATCTTGACCCCTCTCAATGTATTTATCTTCACGCCTTTCCCGTTCTGAACGCGCTTCACTCCAGGTTAACATTCTTTCAGATACATACAGTAAATAAAATCGTACAGTAACCGCTTGCTAAACCACTGAAAATGTTCTAACGCTTCACTAACACAACATAAAATACAAGTAACCCATTCAAAATGATCGAAATTGTTTCCAGCAAAGTGAAGACATCAATCAAGAGTAGCACAGAAACAACAGACTCAAAAACTTATCCACTAAAACTGAGAAAAAAAAGGGTCATGTTAGTAAATTTAGCCGCGCGCGATTAGCCAAGCGGTCTAAGGAACTGCTGTCATGAACTGTGCGGCTGGTCCCGGCGGCGGTTCGAGTCCTCCCTCGGGCGTGGGTGTGTGGGTTTGTCCTTAGGTGGTGGTGGTGGTGGTGGTTAGTGTTTAACGTCCCGTCGACAACGAGGTCATTAGAGACGGAGCGCAAGCTCGGGTTAGGGAAGGATTGGGAAGGAAATCGGCCGTGCCCTTTCAAAGGAACCATCCCGGCATTTGCCTGAAACGATTTAGGGAAATCACGGAAAACCTAAATCAGGATGGCCGGAGACGGGATTGAACCGTCGTCCTCCCGAATGCGAGTCCAGTGTGCTAACCACTGCGCCACCTCGCTCGGTGTCCTTAGGATAATTTAGGTTAAGTAGTGTGTACGCTTAGGGACCGATGACCTTAGCAGTTGAGTCCCATAAGATTTTACACACATTTGAACTTTTTTTTAATAAATTTCCCAGCTATGACTACAATTGACTACAAAATAAATTCTAACGTCTCAAAAGATTTTAAAGCTATAAATCCTGGGCAAGGACCGACATTTTATGAGAAGTGCGGGGTTCAAAACGAGGCACGGGGGACCTACTACAAATTTCTATCCCAGCATTCACGTCGCCATACAAAACTATCCTCCAAACAATGACCTATAATCTGTGCACAGCGGAAAGAAATGCAGATTGTTATATGGCCATGCCCACTGATTGGAGTACTTGACATTCTATTTTTGTCAAATCAATCAAATGATGTTCCCTAATAACATGACATCTCAAAAATAATGATAACAGGATACTATCTACTTGAGTTACAGGCTGTACTAAGGATCACGAAAATGTTTACTGCCAATCACAGAGAAGTCTGGATAGTGGTAAATACATAGATTGAAAAAACTATACTAGTACACTGAGCCGTGCTAAAAATTGCTGTTTTGAAGAGCGCGCCGCAGCGCGTAGTGTGAAGTAGGCGCCCTCCGTTTCTGGCGGTGGCACCGCTGTGGCAATCGCAGCTTTGGTGTCTCCCTCTGGTGGGAAAGGAGAAAGGTTGACTGTTCACGTGTATTTAAGTGGCGCTATGAGCTCGCCAGTCGGCCGGTCTGGGTCAGTCTCTCGTCCCCAGCTTGCTTGTCTGTCTCCCGTCCGCATTTGTTAGGCAGTTAGTGTCTGTCTGTCTGTCGTTCGGAGTGCTAGTATGTCTGTCGTTCGGATCAACCTTTAAAGCAGGCAAAATGAGAGTCTTTCCACTCCGCCAGTAACAGAATTCAGCGAGTGGTCGCCCGGTCGGGGCGTAGTTCCTGCATCTGAGTCGCTAGGCCGCCAGTCTTCTCCAGTTTGCTCTGGCAATGGTCATTGGCGGTTGGATCGATCGGTTGGTCGGTCGCGAACTGAGACACAAGATGACTTGTCCGTCTTGAGCGTCGGCGCATGTGAGGTCGCCACGTGAGTCCAGTGGGCCGCGGTCGACACGAGAGCAACAGGAGTCAACCCACATCAGTCTGGTCGGTGCGAGCTGCAACGCCGAGACGGGAGATCGCCGCGCCTTCCTGCGTCCGTTGAAGCGGCTGGCAGCGGACGGTTCGTGATAGCGTTTTGGGTGTGCTGCGCCAGGTCTTCTCGAGAAATCGCAGTTTATTAGAAGTTAAGTGATTGGTGATATCTTATTTGATTTACTCTTGTTAAATTCTACTTGTTTTCTTTGTGAGGTCACCAACCGTTTTGCTTCGGGGTCGTCCCACCATTCTCCTCTGTTTGCCCCCCCCCCCGCGGGAAGGTGGTTGTTTGTAGATAGGGTGGTCCGCTTTTCCCTTGTGGAGTAGGGGCGAGTTAGAGCAACCTGCAGTTCGGATTGTTCGGTGTTCGGTAATCTCTCTCGCAATCTACCGTACGGTAGTAGCTGCGTCTGTCATGATTGTCGGATTTGGTGTGTTAACGAATTTACGGCCTAATACCTGAAATATGTTTTGATCTTTGGAAACTTTGATATAATTGCCTATGATCTTGAGAGGCGGTATCTGTGTACTGTAGAGCATATTAACTATTGTTTGGCCAACCTTGTAGAATTTTATATAAGGTTGCATTTCATGGACGTTTATTTAAATGATCGTTTTAGTATATAAAGTTGCCACCCTTTCACCGTAAGACTTTTCTTAGAAGTTAAAATCAAGTTGCACTTTCGGTGACAAGGTTAATAATTTAATTGTTTGTGTTTTGTACAATTTCCATACCTCCTACGGGGAGTGCATAGTTTGTGTGCTTGTGTAAATTGTTAAAACTCTTAGTTTAATGTTATTTGGTGTGTTGCAGATTTGCACCAGTGTAGTCTTTCAGAGGCTGTTGTGGGTCGTAACTACTGCTGTGTCAAAAGGGAGCGGCAAGGTTCTCTGCCCGAAAGCTCATACAGTCAAAACTTGTTTCTTTCTGCCTCTGAATAAATTGTAACTTTGATATTTGGAGGGTGCTTTCTGATTATAATTTTTAATCTGTTTCGTTTAAAAGAATTGTATTAGGCAATATTAAAGTGAATAAAATTCCCATTTGTTAAAAGGAATTTGGCTATGATTTCATCAGTTACTCCCTGGCAACTACTTCCATGCTTACTTGTGTGATTAAGTGTGTTAATGTTCTTGATAAATCGCTAGTAAATAAAATAAATTCTCAAGAATATTCTTTGAAAATAAATCACAATTCATACACACCGAGTAAAATTAATTATGGCTAGGACCGAGCGGGTTGGCGCAATGGTTAGCACACTGGATTCGCATTTGTGGGGACAACGGTTCCAACCCGTCTCCGGCCATCCTGATTTAGGTTTTCCGTGATTTCCCTAAATCGTTTCAGGCTAATTCCTGGATGGTTCATTTGAAAGGGCACGGCCAATTTCCTTCACCACCCTTCACTAATCAGAGCTTGTGCTCCGTTTCTAATACGTTGTCGACGGGACGTTAAACACTAACCTCCTCCTCCTAATTACGGCTGGAAAAATAGAGGAAGTGAATGAAGGATATTCGCGACTTCCCCCTTAAGGAAACGAATCGATAACGGAAACTAAGAAATTAATACAAAAGTTAAAACGGCTGTGCTTCACAATATGGTGTCCCCCTAAACTTGCAAGTACAACGGCTCTCGCTGATGATGAAAACGGCTCAACTTTACGCGCGAACGAACTCCTGCATGAAATACTCTAAGAGGCGAGGCATCACAAGCACCAAAAACAAGCTGCGAGATGGCAAATACAACGTGCAGTGTTTTGTCTCATAAGTAATGTCGAACGGACAGCTGCCTGCTACGGAACCTTCCCACGTAGGCTTCCGTACACTACGTCTTTTCTGGAGGACTCTGCCGGCCGTAGTCTCCTTTTTTTTACGATGCCCACTGGAGAAGTCCTTCCTCTCTGGCTACCACGGACATATTGTCTTTACTGTACTCCACCGACAGGCGATGTGCCCTTATTGCACGTTCGTTCCATAAAACTTCGCCGTTACTCCACGTGGAGCAGAAAAAATATACGAGGGCAGTTCAATAAGTAATGCAACACATTTTTTTTCTGAAACAGGGGTTGTTTTATTCAGCATTGAAATACACCAGGTTATTCCCCAATCTTTTAGCTGCACAACACTATTTTTCAACGTAATCTCCATTCAATGCTACGGCCTTACGCCATCTTGAAATGAGGGCCTGTATGCCTGCACGGTACCATTCCACTGGTCGATGTCGGAGCCAACGTCGTACTACATCAATGACTTCATCATCCGCGTAGTGCGTCCCACGGATTGCGTCCTTCATTGGGCCAAACATATGGAAATCCGACGGTGCGAGATCGGGGCTGTAGGGTGCATGAGGAAGAACAGTCCACTGAAGTTTTGTGAGCTCCTCTCGGGTGTGAAGACTTGTGTGAGGTCTTGCGTTGTCATGAAGAAGGAAAAGTTCGTCCTGATTTTTGTGCCTACGAACACGCTGAAGTCATTTCTTCAATTTCTGAAGAGTAGCACAATACACTTCAGAGTTGATCGTTTGACCATGGGGAAGGACATCGAACAGAATAACCCCTTCAGTGTCCCAGAAGTCTGTAACCATGACTTTACCGGCTGAGGGTATGGTTTAAACTTTTTCTTGGTAGGGGAGTGGGTGTGGCGCCACTCCATTGATTGCCGTTTTGTTTCAGGTTCGAAGTGATGAACCCATGTTTCATCGCCTGTAACAATCTTTGACAAGAAATTGTCACCCTCAGCCACATGACGAGCAAGCAATTCCGCACAGATGGTTCTCCTTTGCTCTTTATGGTGTTCGGTTAGACAACGAGGGACCCAGCGGGAACAAACCTTTGAATATCCCAACTGGTGAACAATTGTGACAGCACTACCAACAGAGATGTCAAGTTGAGCACTGAGTTGTTTGATGGTGATCCGTCGATCATCTCGAACGAGTTTGTTCGCACGCTCCGCCATTGCAGGAGTCACAGCTGTGCACGGCCGGCCCGCACGCGGGAGATCAGACCGTCTTGCTTGACCTTGCGGCGATGATGACACACGCTTTGCCCAATGACTCACCGTGCTTTTGTCCGCTGCCAGATCACCGTAGACATTCTGCAAGCGCCTATGAATATCTGAGATGCCCTGGTTTTCCGCCAAAAGCAACTCGATCACTGCCCGTTGTTTGCAACGCACATCCGTTACAGACGCCATTTTAACAGCTCCGTACAGCGCTGCCACCAGTCGGAAGTCAATGAAACTATACGAGACGAAGCGGGAATGTTTGAAAATATTCCACAAGAGATTTCTGGTTTTTTCAACCAAAATTGGCCGAGAAAAAAAATGTGTTGCATTACTTATTGAACTGCTCTCGTGTTAGAGCACCAATGCGAGCGTTGTTCTGGATCCTTGCGCCGATCGAACGCGTTCTATCATCATAAAATCCCCCTCTGCACAATAATGAATCACCTAAAGTGGCATAGCGCGTATCCAATTGTACGTTGTCCCGTCTCTATTTTTTCTGTGCGACGCTGGCGGGTCGACGCTTTCCTAATAGTTCTCCTTGCCGATAGTTCCCACGATGGATGTCGCAGAGCTCTCCACACCACCCTAACCTGGATTCGCTTCTCTTTTTCTTCTCGTGAACCGTCGCCCAGCTAAGGAGATGGGACGTGGTGTCGCTGATTCCCTTCAGGAGTAGTCGCCGTTTGTCCATACCATAAAGTTTCGCTTGTGACGCTCCGTCGGCGTCCCGGTCTCCGTTTGACAAAATCCTTCCAACACAATGGCTTCGCATAGTACTAGCTGCCCGAAAGGCGTCATGCAAATGCAGACATTCTGCTGTGGCAGGCGCAATGCCTGCTCGCACCCCTCAATCCAGCGTGCCCCCTGTAGTATTAGCATGTTCGGCCGACGTGTGTCAGTACCTAGTTGCAGAATAGCAGCCCCGCGGGGTAGCCACGTGGTCTCAGCCGCCTTGCGAAGGTTCGGGCTGATCCCCCTGTCGGTGGTTCGAGTCCTCGCCTCGGGCATAGCTGTGTGTGTTGTTCTTAGTGTAAGTTAGTCTAAGTTGGATTGAGTAGTGTGTAGGCCTAGGAACCGATGACTTCAGCAGTTTGGTCCCATAGGAACTTACGACAAATTTCCACATAGGCGCCGCCAGGTGTTGTAAATCCTTTTCTCCACCTGGTGAGCAAAATATCTCTGTTAGCCCTACGGCCCTTCCCAGCAAGCACTGCCAAATTAACTGGTCCTGTATTAGCGTCTGTTAACCTGATTATTATCTTAAAGTGAAACGAAAGCAAGCCTAAAGGTTGTGCTACGTATCAACTTCTACCGGTCATAGTGTCATCCTCTGCCCTGTGGGCTCATGCAGTACGCTATGGAGATGCGTGTGGTTAGCATACAGCTTTCCCAGCCGCTTTACAAGCTTTCCAGACCGTGGAGCCGCAACTATTCGGTTAACCAGCTCCTCAGTTGGCATCACGAGCCTCAGTGCACCCTTACCAGTCCTGCAAGTAAGGAAAATTCCTTGGCAGCACCGAGAATCGAACCCAGGTCCTTCGTATGGCATCTATCTGACAAAAGAGGCAGACGGCTAATAAGAAACCTATGCATAACTTAATTCAGGAAACTCAAATCCGATAGAACACGAGGCTTTGTTTGCTACAACACCTCTGAAGCAAAAGCAATGTATTTCGGCCAGTTTTTTCAGCTTTGTATTTAGGTGGACAAATCCACGTAGCTGATGAGTAGTGAATTTTGAGTTAATGGCTAAGCGTATTCGAGGAATTTGAGTTGGTAGTACGTGAAATCTCAAAAGAAAACTATACCTTTCTTTCGAAAGCTGTTTCACTATTCCAGTAATCAGATAGCTAATCCCAATCGAATGCAAAGTGGGCTACGATCATGACAGTGCATGAGTTGTAGCAACTGCACAACTCACTATTAGCTACGCTAGGATAAATAGAAAATGACGGAGTATGTGCGTCAAGACACAAAGGAATTAATGATATTATCTGCTAGTTAATTTGTGACGGACCGGAATTTGAAATCGGGGCTTCTGTTATTTCTCAGATACGCTGATCAGTGGAACATCCAGACACTATGGTCATCAAAACAACATTCACAATATACATAAATGACCTTGTGGATGACATCGGAAGTTCACTGAGGCTTTTTGCGGATGACGCTGTGGTATATCGAGAGGTTGTAACAATGGAAAATTGTACTGAAATGCAGGAGGATCTGCAGCGAATTGACGCATGGTGCAGGGATTGGCAATTGAATCTCAATGTAGACAAGTGTAATGTGCTGCGAATGCATAGAAAGAAAGATCCCTTATCATTTATCTATAATACAGCAGGTCAGCAACTGGAAGCAGTTAATTCCATAAATTATCTGGGAGTACGCATTAGGAGTGATTTAAAATGGAATGATCATAAAAAGTTGATCGTCGGTAAAGCAGATGCCAGACTGAGATTCATTGGAAGAACCCTAAGGAAATGCAATCCGAAAACAAAGGAAGTAGGTTATATTACACTTGTTCGCCCACTGCTTGAATACTGCTCAGCAGTGTGGGATTCGTACCAGATAGGGTTGATAGAAGAGATAGAGAAGATCGAACGGAGAGCAGCGCGCTTCGTTACAGGATCATTTAATGATCGCGAAAGCGTTACGGAGATGATAAACTCCAGTGGAAGACTCTGCAGGAGAGACGCTCAGTAGCTTGGTACGTGCTTTTGTTGAAGATTCGAGAACATACCTTCACCGAGGAGTCCAGCAGTATATTGCTCCTTCCTACGTATATCTCGCGAAGAGACCATGAGGATAAAATCAGAGAGATTAGAACCCACACAGAGGCATACCGACAATCCTTCTTTCCACCAACAATACGAGACTCGAATAGAAGGGAGAACTGATTAAGGTACTCAAGGTACCCTACGCCACACACCGTCGGGTGGGTTGCGGAGTATGGATGTAGATGTAGATGTAGAACTGCATGGACCATCCTAGCACTCTTCTAATCAGACTCAAATTCTCAACTTATCCACACACAACCAATGTAACGCCCCTTGATCATTATCCTCATTACTCACGGCATTAACCCGACCCCCATAAGAGCCCAAGAGTGGTGAGGGTCTGCACTGAACTGATCAACTGGTCATGTCCGAAAGAGCAGACAATTTTGATGCAGCTGCTACTGGGCACTGATTTAAATCAATTGTGAAGAAATTTTGTGCCAGACCGGGATTTGAAACAAAGTCTTCTGCTGACCACTACACCATCCGGACACAGTAACCATCCCAACTGCATGGACTTGACACAGTCACGTCGTTTAAATATGCGGGCGTTACGTTGCGAAGCTTTGTGAAATGCAACGACCATGTTAGGACTGTGGTAGGGAAGCCGAATGTTCGACATTGGTTTACTGGGAGAATTTTAGGAAAGTGTGTTTCATCTGTAAAGAAGACCGCGTATAGTATGCTAGTGCGACATATTCTTGAGTATTGCACGAGTGTTTGGGATCCGCACAAGGTACTAGCAGTAAAGACAGCCTGGGTGGCTGACTAGTGGGATAAGGATATCATGTAGAAAAAAGCGAGAATTATATCAAAATGTTAGAATTAGTCATAATAAAGCTACAGTACACCATTACAAATAGTATTGTAAAGTGCTTAAAATGTTATTAGGAAGGCAAAGAGTATGTGGTGCGCAAATGGAATAGCTAATTCACGGGATAAAATTAAAACCGTATGGTCAGTTGTGAAGGAAGTGTCTGGTCAGCAGCACAGGGTCGACGATATGAAGTCAGTTCGTGGTAAAAATATTTCTCTTACTGATAAATAAGATCTACACTCTGTGATCAAAAGTATCTGGACACCTGGCTGAAAATGACTTACAAGTTCGTGGCGCCCTCCATCGGTAATGCTGGAATTCAATATGGTGTTGGCCCATCCTTAGCCTTGATGACAGCTTCCACTCTCACAGGCATACATTCAGTCCTGCGCTGCAAGGTTTCTTGGGGAATGGCAGCCTATTCTTCACGGGGCACTGCACTGAGGAGAGGTATCGATCGGCGTTTCAATACATCCCAAACGTGTTCTGAAGGATTCAAGCCAGGACTCTGTGAAGGCCAGTCCATTATAGGGACGTTATTGTCATTTAAACTCTCTGCAACAGGCTGTGCATTATGAACAGGTGCTCGATCGTGTTGAAAGACGCAGTCGCCATCTCCGAATTCGTCTTCAACAGTGCGAAGCAAGAAGCTGCTTAAAACATCAATGTAGGCCTGTGCTGTGTGAGTGCTAAGTAAACAACAACGGGTGCAAGCCTCCTCCATGAAAAACACGACCACACCATAACGTCAACGCCTCTGAATTGTACTGTTGACACTACAAACGCTGGCAGATGACGTTCACCGGGCATTCGCAATTCACACACCCTGCCATCGGATCGCCACAGTGTACCGTGATTTGTAACTCCATACAACGTTTTTCCACTCTTCAATCGTCCACTGTATACGCTCCTTACACAAAGAGAGGCGTCGTTTGGCATTCACCGGCCTGCTAGATCATGAAATCCAAGTTTTCTCACCTCCCATCTACCTGTCATAGTACTTGCAGTGGATCCTGATGCAGTTTGGAATTCCTGTGTGATGGTCTGGATAGATGTCTGCCTATTACACATTACGACTCTCTTCGACTGTCGGCGGTCTCTGTCAGTCAACAGACGAGGTCGGCTTGTACGCTTTTGTGCTGTACGTGTCCCACCACGTTTCCACTTCACTATCACATAGGAAACAGTGGACCTAGGGATGTTTAGGAGCATGACATAAGTGAAACTCAATCACCTGGCCACATTCGAAGTCCGCTTAGTTCCGCGCAGCGCCCCATTCTGCTCTCTCACGATGTCTATTGATTACTGAGGTCGCTGATATCAATTACCTGGGAGTAGGTGACAGCACAATGCATCTAATATGGAAAACGTATGTTTTTTTGGGTGTCCGGATACTTTTGATCACATAGTGTATGTACAGTATTTAACAATCATTTTCGAAGCATTGCTGTTGAAATAAATAAAAATTTAGTTTCTACAGCGAACCATATGACTCACTTGGCAAATGCCTTTCCGAGACTGATGTCTGAAACAGTCCTCTGTGATACAGTCAACGGGGAGACTGAGTCAATAATTAAATCACTGAAGACTAAGGACTCCCATGGATATGATGGAGTGCCTAGCAGAACATTCAATTTGTGTACTACATATGGTAGCCCTGTACTTAGTTACATTAGTAATTTTTCCTTTACGCACGGTCAGTTTCCTGAACGATTAAAATACTCAATAGTAAAGCCGCTTTATAAAAAGGGAGAAAGGGATAATGTGAACAATTTTAGACCCGTTTCTATGCCATCAGTGTTAGCTAATGTTACTGAAAATGATGTGTATGTAAGGATAATTGATAATTTTATATCGCATAATTGGCTATCAAATGTACAGTTCACCTTCAGAAGTCATTTAACAACTGATAATGCTATATTCTCTTTTCTCCTTGAGGTACTGGATGGGTTAACGCTAGGCCTATTTGCTGATTTAACTAAAGCGTTTGATTTTGTTGACCACAAAATATTGCTCCAGAAGTTGGACCATTACAGAATACGGGGAGTAGCTCATAATTGGTTCAACCCTTCTTGCTTTAACAACAGACAGCAGAAGGTCATTATTCACACTGTTGAGAATGGCTATGATGTGAGACCTGAGTGGGGTAGGGCCAAATGGGGTGGGGGGGGGGGGGGCGGCAGGGATCAGTGTTTGAGCCACTACTGTTCCTTATTTATATAAATGATATGCCCTCTAGTATTACGGGTAACTCTAAAATATTTCTCTTTGCTGATGACACTAAAGGACGCTGTGTGCAACATTGGCTCGGTTTCAGATCGTGCTGTTTATGATACAAGTTCGTGGGTTGTAGAAAATAAACTAACGCTAAATCAGAGTAAGACTCGGTTTTTACAGTTGTCAACACACAATTCAACAAAAACTCGATGTTTTCATTTCACACAATGAGGAAATGGTTAGTGGTAGAGTTCCGGCACTGAACTTAGGATCCACTTAGCAACTAATAAATACACGAAACCCTCCGTTGCCAAACTTACCTTTATTGTAATTTTAATTAACGAGGATGCCATAAATAAACCAAAGATGGAGGCAAAATGTTCGTATCTAAAAGCTACTTAAAAAAGGAATAAAATCACTTAAATTTGTTCCCACAAGAGGAGAATGCAACGTCCCAATTCGGACCTCGCTAATACTTACATTTTACTGACATTAAATATAACAAGATAAATAATCATACATGTGACGATAACAAATGAATAACACTATCAATCTTTTCAGTTGCGAATACGACTATATCCACGAAGGTTCGCGCCCTGGCAAGGGAGATACTTAAACATATGAGGTGATTACAGTAAGCCCTAATTCCTCTCGAGAACGATATAAACGAGATAGACGTGCTGAAGGAGGATTGCCGGATGTGCCGTAGTAAAAGGGGCCATTATCAACCCCGTCGGGACGCGACCCCCATCGAACACGTCAGTTTCAGCTATCTGCAACATTCACAGTCATTTGTAGCTTCTTAAAAACAATTAACATGAAAAGGCACAACGCGTAACACACTAATAAAATACAGGGTGGTTCAAAAAGAATACCACAACTTTAAAAATGTGTATTTAATGAAATGAACATGATATAACCTTCTGTTATACATCATTACAAAGAGTATTTAAAAAGGTTTTTTTTTTCACTCAAAACAAGTTCAGAGATGTTCAATATGGCCCCCTCCAGACACTCGAGCAATATCAACCCGATACTCCAACTCGTTCCACACTCTCTGTAGCATATCAGGCGTAACAGTTTGGATAGCTGCTGTTATTTCTCGTTTCAAATCATCAATGGTGGCTGGGAGAGGTGGCCGAAACACCATATCCTTAACATACCCCCATAAGAAATAATCGCAGGGGGTAAGTTCAGGGCTTCTTGGAGGCCAGTGATGAAGTGCTCTGTCACGGGCTGCCTGGCGGCCGATCCATCGCCTCGGGTAGTTGACGTTCAGGTAGTTACGGACAGATTGTGGAATTTGCAGCTCTCTGCTAGCTCTGAGAGTCGATTTTCCTGGGCTGCGAACAAATGCTTGCTGGATGCGTGCTACATTTTCATCACTCGTTCTCGGCCGTCCAGAACTTTTCCCTTTGCACAAACACCCATTCTCTGTAAACTGTTTATACCAACGTTTAATACACCACCTATCAGGAGGTTTAACACCATACTTCGTTCTAAATGCACGCTGAACAACTGTCGTCGATTCACTTCTGCCGTACTCAATAACACAAAAAGCTTTCTGTTGAGCGGTCGCCATCTTAGCATCAACTGACGCTGACGCCTAGTCAACAGCGCCTCAAGCGAACAAATGTACAACTAAATGAAACTTTATAGCTCCCTTAATTCGCCGACAGATAGTGCTTAGCTCTGCCTTTTGTCGTTGCAGAGTTTTAAATTCCTAAAGTTGTGGTATTCTTTTTGAATCACCCTGTATAAACGACTACTTCACAGAACTAACTCCTCTTTAGACAAAGTAAACAGCAGAATATTAATAACAAGTAAAATACTTCTAACCTATAACAAACTAAGGTACCACGTAATAGAATATCGTCTTGAGCTCAATGAATACTCAGTTTGACTTGCCTGTTTATGGGTCTTACAACTCAACAGTGTCAGCTTAAGCAAACCCGCGAATACAAAACTCGAAATATGACAGGAATAATGATTGAAGCCACTGACAATGCTAGGCTGCCACACAGAGGAGACAATAGTAATTCACAGCGGCACACAACGGACCTTACATTTCCAATGTAGTATAATCAGAATAAACAATTTTGTGTATAATAATTACTTACAGTGCCATGACAACCTCCGAATAACACTTATTACCCAAGATAGGTGCTGGTATCGAAGACACCTTTAGTAATACAGAGTTCGAGTGTAGTCACTTATTGGAAGGGTTTCAACTTTACATCCGTTTCCACATAGCTCTCTGTTTACACACTTTTATAATTTATGCAACTAAAGAAGGGCCTATAAATGCGCATATAACTGACACAGATTTAAGCAGAATAAAACAGTACCTTAGTATGACGCAAATGGCTTCATGTGCTTTACACGTGGGATATCTTCACCATTCAGTAATTCCGAAATATATTCAACCACGCGTGAGAGCAAGACTCGCCGTGGTATCAGCTATTTACTTCACATAATTTCCTGCACAGACACAAGGCAGACGAAGCGTTTTCACATGCAACAGCGGCGAGCATCACACACTTCCTTCCTCACGCCATAGACACATCTCAATTTCAATGGCTAGTAACAAGAACCTATACATGCTCTCGCAGCAGAAAAGCCCCAAAACACAACAGTGCACCACCGCGATACCAAACCCGAGGTCCCATCAAGTCACTGCCGGGATGTTTCGCTGATCCTGCCCATAGCGTACAGGCGTCGCACCACAGGCCTCACGGTATACGTCAACAAGCCACCTCCGACGCTGCGAATCTCCACTCCGCTGTCTCTTTTCTCTCTCGGTTAACCACCCGACCACCGGCCTGAATCGCGGAAGGCCAAGATGGTGACCCTATAATCGATGGCAGCGATGCCATTCTAAGTGCGAGAACACTGGCGCCAGATGAAACTGAAAAGTTCAAATTCCTAGGTGTTTAGATAGATAGTAAAATGTCGTGAAAAGCCCACGGTCAGGATCTTGGTCAAAGACTTAGTGCTACCATTTTTACTATCCGGACGGTATCTGAAGTGACTGAACGTTCGATACGAAAATTAGTCTACTTTGCTTATTTCCGTTCGCTTATGTCGTATGGTAATATATTTTGCGGTAACTCTTCCCATTCTAAAAGGATATTTTTGGTTCAGAAACGGGCGGTCCCGGCAGTAGGTGGTGTAAGTTCACGAACTTCTTGTGGACGCCTGTTCACAAGTCTGGGTAAATTGACATTGGCCTCTCAATATATATGTTCCCCACTGTCATTTCTTGTTAAGAATATTATCTTATTCCCAAGAATAAGCAGCTTTCACTCAGTTAACACTCAGCAGAAATCCAACGTGCATTTGAATCGGAGATGGCGATTGCGTCTTTCAGCACTATCGAGCAGAAAGGTTCGCAGTATACTGCTGCATCCACTTTCAATAAGCCTCCGCTAGAATTCAAAAATCTTAGCAGTAATCCACGCCTTTTCAAATCGAAGCTGAAGAGTTTCTTCATGGGTCACTCCTTCTGTCGAGTGGTTCCTTGAAAGATTAACCTGATGCTTGCTGTATTGTTGATTACGTTTAGTTAAACTTATGGCTTGACATTTTTTCGGATTCATAAATATTTTATTGTTATCTATTATTACTTTTATGTTGTAATTTCATGTACTGACACATTCCATGATCTTGGAGATTTGCTCCTCAATTTGGTCCTACGGAACTCGACGTGTAAATAAATAAATAAAATGGGATTGAAAGAAGACATCAAAGCAGTTCGGAGGCGGGCTGTTAGATTGGTTATCGGTAGTTCGTTCATGGCCGGCCGATTTGGCCGAGCGGTTCTAGGCTCTTGGGTCCGGAACCGCGCTGCTGCTACGGTCGCAGGTTCGAATCCTGCCTGGGGCATTGATGTGTGTGATGTCCTTAGGTTAGTTAGGTTGAAGTAGTTATAGAACTAGGGAGACTGATGACGTCAGATGTTAAGTCCCATAGTGCTCAGAGCCATTTGAATCAATTTTGAAGTTCGATCACCATGCAAGTGTTAACACCTATCCCTCGGGACCTCACGTGGGAATACGAGGAGGAATGAAAACAACGAAGAACGCTACTCTTTAGAGAACCCGCATTTGAAGCTGGCTGCAGAAGGGTTCTACTGCCGCCAATACACATTTCGCGTAGTGACCATGGAGATAAGATACGAAAAATTAGGGCTCATGCGGAGCCATACAGCAATCGTTCTTCCCTAGCTTCGTCTGCGAGTGGAGCAGGAAAGGAAAGGATTAGTTGTGGTAAAGGGTACTCTCCGCCATTCACTGTACGGTGGCTTGCAGAGTGTGTATGTAGATGTAGACTAACAATATTTGGAAGAAACCCAGAACGTATGGAGAATCCTATAAAGTTCTGGAAGAAAAATTAGAGCATTTACCCAGATCTAGCTGGCATGGAAAAAAAAACCTTGCAGTACCAGCAGCTTCTGATCCCAATTAGAGAATATTTTGCAGAACAGGACTTATAAACAAAAAAAGGCGCGCAAAAAATGACCGAGTGGTTGTTAAAATTATTTTCCTAAACAAAATTCGACGGCAGAGCTGTAACTGGAAGTACGAGGGCTGCCCAGAAAGTAATGCACCGCATTAATATTTGTTGAACAATTCTTTATTGAACATAATGAGGATTACACACACGAAAGGATAGTGTTTTATCTACACACCCTGTGTTTTTCCATGTAATCTTCACGCCGTTGTATGGCCTTCCTTCAGCGCGAAAAAGGGAATGTTCGTCCTGTCGGTACGAATTCTTGTCCTTGTAGCAGAGCCAGTGCTTCACTGTGTGAATCACTTCCTCATAGTCCTCAAAATGTCTTTTACAAATGGCATCCTTTAATGGCCCAAACAAGTGGAACTCGCTGCAACATGTCAGGTGTGATAAGCAACCCCTGCAAATCGTGGAGCTCCGCCGAACCGCCTTCTGATGACGTCATTCACCGAGCCCAGCGACTAAATGTAATTCTGTAGACAGCAGATGCTCCATAGACTTTGTACAAGCATTTGTGAATATTCCCCACAGTTTCGTTCTCTGCTGTGAGAAATTCAATCACGGCACGTTGTTTCTAACGAACATCACCTACAGACGTCTTTTTGAAGCTGTCCTGCAGCTACGCTGTCAGAAGTGACGGAAACTTAGCGCGCTCACTTAGGAGACTTCAAATAATACATACGTAAAGTTTCGCGTTCGTATAATAGCTCCCGGCTGAGAAAAAAATGCGGTGCATTACTTTCTCGGCGACGCTCCTAAAAATGCTTTCTGATGCATCATACTTATTTTTGTCTTCTACAGCACACTGAGGTTACAAAAGTCATGTTATAACGATATCTACGTGTACAGACGGTGATTGTATCGCGTTCACAAAGTATAAAAGGATAGTACTTTGGCACAGTTGTCATTTATGCTCAGATGATTCATGTAAACAGGTTTCTGACGTAGTTACGGCCGCACGACGGGAGGAAACAGACTTTGAATGTGGCATGGAATTGGAGCTAGATGCATAGAGACATTCCATTGCGGACATCATAAGAGAAGTCAGTATTCCAAGATCCACAGCGTCAGGAATGTGCTGAGGATACTAGATTTCAGGCATTACTTCTCACCACTGAAAACGCAGTGCCTAACGACCTTCACATAACGACTTAGTGCAGATGCGTTTGCGCAGAGTTGTCAGTTATATCAGGCAAGCAACACCGTGTGAAATAACAGCAGAAATCAAAGTGAGACGTACGATGAATGTATCTGTTGCCACAATGTGGCGAAACTTGGCGTTAATATGGTATGACGACCGATGAAGATGCCTTTGCTAACAGTTCGACGTCGCCTGCATATCGGTTGGGCCATAGACGACTGAAAAACGGTGGCCTGGTCGGACGAGTTTTGATTTCAGTTGGAAAGGGTTGATCGTAGGGTGCGAATGTGGTACAGATCCCATGAAATCATGTATCCTATTTTAGTTAGGTTTACGTAGTTCTAAGTTCTAGGGGACTGATGACCTCAGATGTTCAATCGCATAGTGCTCAGAGCCTTTAAGCCATGTATCCTATTCGTCAACAAGGCATCGTGCATGGTGGTTGTGGCTGCATGATAGTTTGAGCTGTGTTTACATAAATGAACCAATCATTGACTGGAAGTACACTGCTGGCCACCGTAAATGCAACACCCTGAAGGAAGCATCCGAACCAAGTGAAATTTACACCATGGGTTTGCAGCAATGAGATATGCAACTGATTAGAATTTCAGCGCAGACGCACATCACGCGCGCCTGTGGCGCCACCTCATAGCGCCATTTAAGGCTTGGCGATTTCTACGAGTGTACGTTCGGCACGTGTGTTTACCTTGTGGTTGTTTCACAAGACGATCAGTTATGCCTCGTAGACAACAGCGAACATCGTTTGATCAAGTATCCGAGTTTGACAGAGGAAGGATAGTGGCTTACCGAGATTGTGGATTATCATACAGAACAACTGTAATGCGGATATGTGACCGTTGGATGCAGGAGGGTACGACGGACCGACGTGGTCGATCGCATTCACCTCGGTGCACCACTGCACGTGCTGATAGGCAAATTGTGCGCATGGCAGTGACGGATCGCTCAGTGACATCCCGAACCATAGCACAGCACATTGCGTCTGTAACGCATCATCCAGTGTCTGCGCGTACCATTCGACGCCGTTTACAGCAGAGTGGTCTGTCCGCAAGACGTCCATTGCTTCGTCTACCATTGACGCAGAACCACAGACGTCTCCGTCGCCAATGGTGTGATGACAGACGGATGTGGACGGCAGAATGGAATGACGTTGTCTTTACTGACGAGGCACGCTTCTGTCTGCAGCACCACGATGGTCGGATTCGAGTGTGGAGACACCGTGGAGAGAGGATGCTGGACAGCTGCATTATGCACCGCCACACTGGTCTTGCACCGGGTATTATGGTATGGGGCGGTATTGGATATTACTCTCGCACGCCTCTAGTAGACATTGCCGGTACTTTAAATAGCCGGCGCTACATATCCGAGGTGCTGGAGCCAGTTGTCCTTCCTTACCTTCAGGGCGCGGCCACAGCCATATTTCAACAGGATAATGCGCGACCACACGTGCCACGCATTGTCCAAAGGTTCTTCGTCAATAACCAGATTGAATTGCTTCCCTGGCCGGCTCGCTCTCCGGATCTTTCGCCGATAGAAAACATGTGGTCCATGGTTGCTCAACGAGTGACCCAGATTACATCCCCAGCTGCCACACCAGATGATCTTTGGCAACGTGTGGAAGCTGCTTGGGCTGCTGTACCCCAGGAACACATCCAACGTCTCTTTGACTCAATGCCGAGACGTGTGGCAGAGGTGATCTCCAACAATGGCGGCTACTCTGGCTACTGATTCTGGCAGGATCCACATGTCACTGACGTCTGTAAACGTAATCATTTGATACTTGGTCAACATGTTATCTACAAAATAAATTTTGTTGTGCTACCTCTTGTCTTTCTTGGTGTTGCATTTACGGTGGCCAGTAGTGTAGTTATGTTCAGGCACTTGTAGACCGTTTGCATGAACTTAATGTTCTAAAACAGCCATGGAACTCTTATGGATGAAAATGCGCTATGTCACTGGGCCACGACAGTTAGTGAATGGTCCTAAGACCATTCTAGAGAATTCGAGCTAATGATTTGGCCACCTATCGAACATTTATTGGATATAATCGAGAGGTCAGTTCGTGCGCAGAGTCCTGCACAGGTAGCACTTTCGCCATTTAGGACGGTCATAGAAGCAGCTTGGCTCACTTTTGGCACTTCCAGTTGCTGCACTACGTCAGGCAAAAGGTCCAAAAGAGAGGGTCCGACACGATACTACTTTTGTCACCTCAGTGTAAGTAAATGTATGTATGCAGTTTCTGGGCATAATAGGTTACAGCATTCCTCTTTCATTTAAGTATGCATCCAGTGATCAGCCAGGACACTATGACGACCCACCTAATAGCGTCAACACGTCGCGGCATGGAAGCAATGAGGCCTTGGCAGGTCGCTGGAGGAAGTTGGCGAAACATCTGCACACACAAGTTACCTAATTCCGATGAATTCCGCGAGGTGGGCGATGAGCTCTGACACCAAGTTTAATCACACCCCAGATACAATGTTCGATCGGGTTCAGATATGGTGAGCTGGGAGGGGGGGGAGGGGGGCAGCACATCAATTGCAGCTTGCCTCTGTTTTCCTCGACCCACTCGGTGACACTTTTGGCCTTGTGATGTGGCGCATTATTTTACTGAATAACGCACTACCTTCGGGAAACATGATCGTCATGAAGGGTGTGCGTGGTCTGCAACCAGCGTACGATAATCCACGCTACTCCTTGGCCATCATGGTGCCTTGTACAAGCTCCACTGGACCGATGGATGCACACATTAATGTCCCCAGAGCATAATGGAGGCGCCTCCGAATTGAATCAAACTTGCACTCTGTCCAACATTAAAATCTTATGAAACTTCCTGGCAGATTAAAACTGTGTGCCCGACCGAGACTCGAACTCGGGACCTTTGCCTTTCGCGGGCAAGTGCTCTACCAACTGAGCTACCGAAGCACGACTCACGCCCGGTCTCACAGCTTTACTTCTGCCAGTATCTCGTCTCCTACCTTCCAAACTTTACAGTAGCTTCATATCAGCGCACACTCCGCTGCAGAGTGAAAATCTCATTCTCGATTAAAATCTTATGTTAGATCCGCCACAGTTCGCAGCGTGTCCTGTTTTGCCAGTCTGCCCAGCCTACTACGTCCGACATCTGCAACGAGGCGTGGCCACTCAACCAGTCTGGACGTGGTTTCATTTTTGTTTCGCTACGTGATGAAGACACTCACCACAGCACTCTTCGAACGCCTGACAAGTCGTGCAGTTTCCGATATGCTCGTGCCGAGCCCCCGGGCCATCACAATCTCTCAGATAGACCACATACTTTCCCCATTCTGCACACGGGCAGCACGCTCACTGACACTGCACGCACCGTGCGTGTGTCTGACCAGCAGTCATTTCTCGCCAGGTGACGCTCTTATCGCTTGGACTGGTTTGTATCGATATTAGGTCAGTGGTCGTAAAGTCCTAAATGATCAGTGCACTTGGAGAGTGTATAAGATTTTTATTCTGTTCTAAAGTTCTGTTCTAAGGTTTCTGTTTCCTCTGTGTTTTTAAATAACATTTTTGAATATAATCGTCTTCTGGGAAATAAACTACTACTTAAATAAAAATTAACAAAGATTGTACTCTTGACAGTGAGCCGTGGTAAAATTTGCTGTTTTGAAGAGCGCGTAGCGTAAAGCACTCGCCCTCCGTTTCTAGCGGTGGCGCCGCTGTGGCTATCGCACCTTTGGTGTCTCCCTCTGGTAAAAAAGGGGAAAAGGTAGCCTGTTCACGTGCATTTAAGGGGCGCTATGAGCTCGGCAGTCGGCTCCGTCCCCCACGCGCATCCTCTACGACCTCATCCCCTTCCCCCACCTTCTCCTTTTCCTTGAACACATCCGCACACTATATACTGTCCGCCACCTTGATCCCCCTCACCCCCTGGTATCACCCTTCCTCTCCGCTCCCAACCAGTTGCCGCACCTTTACCGTTGTGTCCCTCCCTCTCTCCATCGCCACACCCTCCATCTCCTTTCCCAACACAACTTCCACCATCTACCCCTCCCGGATGATGAGCTTCGCCCAGACATCTACCCTTCCAACTCTAACCCCCTCTTCCTGCCTCCTCCTCAGGGCTCCCTCTCCTCCCCCTCCCTCCTCCTGAGCGGCTTTCCCCTCCTACTCCCCCTCCATCTCTTGTGCCCTCCTGCCCTGTCTTCCCTTTTCCTCTCCCGCCCCACGTGTCTCCTGCCTCTTCGTGAACCCACGGTTGCCCCTCCTCTCTTCATCCCGCCGCTTCCTCAGCTGCCCCATACTCTCCCCTCCTTTTCCATCCTGTCTGACCTCGGCAGGTCCCACCTGGTAGTTTTACTCTTCGTCGTGTGTGATCGAAGTGGGTTTTAAGTGTGTTGTTATGGAGTGTTTTCAATACTGTGGCCAACTTTTGACCTGTGCATTCGCATTCAGTGTCTTCTCTGTGTGTCAAGAATCGCCAACTGTGTTTTTTAACTTTCTGGTGACTTTTTTTTTAACTGTCCCCCATGAACGTCTACATGTCCATGTCTTTTTACCTCCATTTTCTCCCCTTACTCTGTTTTATGTTCCCCTTTTCTATCTCCTTATGTATGTATCATTTTATTCTTGTTTTAGTTGTCGTGTCTCTCGGCTGAAGAGCGGCGGATTATGCCGCTGACAGCCCTCCCCTGCCCATATGGGGCAGGGGAATGAAATCACAATAAAGAAAAAAAAAAAAACTCGGCAGTCGGTCAGTCGAAGGCAGTTGGTCTGCCAGGGTGGTCTGTCAGTCCCGGCGAGTCTGTTCAGTTGGTCAGGAGGAATAAGTCTGGGTCAGTCACTCGTCACTGGTCACTGATACGTCTCTCGTTCCCATTTGTGCGGCAGTCAGTGTCTGTTTGTCGTCCGCAGTACTAGTATGTGTTAGGCCGCAAGTCTGCTTGAATTTGCTTAGGCAATGGTCATTGGCGGTTGGATCGATCGGTTGGTCGGTCGCGCACTGGGACACAAGATGACTTGTCCGTCTTGAGCGTCGGCGCATGTCAGGTCGCCACGGCAGTCCAGTGGGCCGCCCCGTACGGCGAGGGGAGTGACTTCGCGGCCGACACGAGAGCAACAGGAGCCAACCTACCACATCGGTCTGGCCGGTGCGAGCTGCGACGCCGTGAGAGGGGAGATCGGCGCGCCTTCCTACGTCCGTTGAAGCGGCTGGCAGCGGACGGTTCGGGATAGCGTTTTGGGGGTCCTGCGCCATGTCTTCGCCAGAAATCGCAGTTTTTAGAAGATAAGTGATTTGTCAGATGCTGTTCCATTTACTTGTGGATTTCTACTCGTTTTCTTTGTCACCGTCTTGTCCCCAGCTTGCTCGTCTGCTCCCGTCCGCATTTGTTAGGCAGTTAGTGTCTGTATGTCTGTCGGTTTGCCATGTTAATAGCTGCCTACGTCATGTTTGTCGGATTCGGTTGGGGTTGGGTTGTTTGGGGAAGGATACCAGACAGCGAGGTCATCGGTCTCATCGGATTAGGGAAGGATGGGGAAGGAAGTCGGCCGTGCCCTGTCAGAGGAACCATCCCGTCATTTGCCTCGAGTTATTTAGGGAAATCACGGAAAACCTAAATCAGAATGGGCGGATGCGGGACTGAACCGTCGTCCTCCCGAATGCGAGTCCAGAGTCTAACCATTGCGCCATCTCGCTCGGTCGGATTCGGTGTAAACGAATTTATAGAATTAAGGTAAAGGCCGAATTCCAGAAATACGTTTTTATTTTGTCTATCATCTTGCGAGGCGGTATACGTGTAATGTAGAGCATGTTGTACACTTTATGTAAGTCTGAATTTCATGGGTTTTATTTAAATAGTCATTTTTATGAAGTTGCCACTCTTCCATCGTAAGAGCCCTTTTAAAAACACATTGCACTTTTGGTGACAAATAATTTCTTAGTGTGAGTGTTTGTACCATTTCCGTGCCTATTACGGGGTCCATAGTTAATGTGTTTGTGTGAGTTGTTAAAATTTTTAGTTTAAAGTAATCAGGTGTGTTGCAGATTTCACCTGTGTACTTTTCAGAGGTCGTTGTGAGCGGTCGTGACTACGGCCGTGTTGAAAGGGAGCGGAGGCTTCTCAGCCCGAAGGCTCCTACTGTAAAAATTTTATTCCACCTCTGAATAATTGTAACTTGATATTAGAGGGTGCTTTCTGATTGTAATTTTAAATCTGTTTTTGAAAAGGCTTCTAGGAGTAAAATTCACATTTGTTAAAGGTAATTTTATTTTCCATCAGTTACTTCCTGGCAACTACTTCCACGCTCACCTAGTGTGATTAAATGTGTTAATGTTCTTGGTGAATCATTAGTAAATAAATTAAGTTCTTTAAGAAAAGATTTTTAAAGTAAAATTTACGGTTCAGATACCATTGTAGAAAGTAAAATTTAAAATTCCATTTTGTACGTACGGAAACATCGGTTACGCATGTTTCACGCACACTCTGAGACAAATGCTTGAGAGTGCCCGAAAAATTCTTGCGAATTTCTCGTAGTGGCAAGCTTTCCTTGACCGCAATCAAAGCCCATCTCTACAATTTAGGCGGTACGCGGACGCTCTTATCCTCTTTAAATATCCAACATTGATTGATTTAATCCATTTATCCTGACAGACCTTACGGGACCAGTATCTTACCGCTGGGCCAACTGCCATATATTCGCTGCGTCTAGTTTCTTGACGCGGCAGTAATTTTGGTGATGAATGGGCGTCATGGCCACCCGGTACGCGAAATTACTTCCCGTGAAGCCGCGGCTGGGTGTCTGTGGAGGCCCGGAGGGGCAGTCGCTCTCCCACTGCGCTCCTGATTGGGGTCAGCGCCGCTCGCTGCGTGAGACGCCGCTGTACGTCACTTGAAGCACCGGCGTCACAGCAGGTAATGTTTTCTATACGTTCATTACTGCAGTTTCTCGAAAGGTTAGAGACGGAGACGTACTAAATCCTTGTAATTTGCTGACACCAATAGAACAAATGGAGTGTAATATACCATCGGTATTAGTAATATTTGAGATGACATACTGTCTGTTTTACGAAGAACGCTTCCTACAGGGTGACAATTATTAAATTATATTAATAAAATGTAAATTAGTTACAAACTACAGCGTGCACACATTTTATTCAACATGTAAACGTCACTACACATATTCGGATTTACGTTATGACATGTTCCATATGCCTGCCATCATTGGCGATGATGTGGCGCAGGCGAATAGCGAAATTCTGCGTGACCCACTGAAGTGTCGGAACTTCGATTCTGTCGATGACCTTCTGAATGGCTGTTATCAGCTCAGGAATTGTTTTGGGGTATTGCTGTACACCTTGTCTTCAATATAGGCCACAAAAAGGATCATGCCCATTATAATTATCCGGGCTGTTATGCCGTGGTCGGTTGATGAAATCTGTGTCAATTCCAAACGTTTCGTCTCCGACTGCGGGAGACATCTTCAAGGGGGTCCGTAGCTCGATGGAAGGTCCAACACACCCACTGCCTCGCTACTGACTTGTATTACTTGCGTGGATATCTCCTGTTCACGCCAACCCGTAGCGTTCCTTGCCAAGTTTTTCCAGTGACTTTTCCACGGAGAATCATTCGACGGGGACCATGCAGATCGTTCCCAACTGTTCCACAGGGAACTGTCGAAATGCTGGCTTCGTTTACTTATTTGGTTCAATAAACTTAAGATCCGCCGTCTAGATACTATTGCAGATTGCTCGTTATATTAATGACACAATTAACAATCATAGTTGCTATAGCGAAAACATATAAAATTACGGCAATCAACAGAAATTCGTAGTTCAAAATTTGGTGTGAAAGCACAATGATAGTACAAAGCCACCAATAATTTTCTGTTAATGTTGTTAGCAGCCTATCATTGCTTAATATATAAGGCTTCAACTGTAGAGGAAAGTGTAGACATAGGACGAAAGAGTAGCAAGAGAAATGGGAAGAAATACTGGCAAGCCCCGATTGCTACCACCAGGGTTTGTGACCTTAGAAGATAAACCAAATATACTTTCAGTGGCTGTCTGTACTCTGTTATTATTTCTACTTCTCTGCGGCCCTTAGGTACGGCTCATCGAACAGTATGTTGTATTTAAAATATGGCTACTAACTAACACCTTACGTTGTGTATTGGTATTGTGTGCTATTATAAGCTACAGTGTTCTGAGGATGTTGTGCTTGAACTGTCTTCTTCTCATTCGCAGAGAGCCTTCTTACAGATGATGCAGCTTCAAGGCCTTCACAGGTGAATCCTACAGCAACCAACCACAGTCCATACATTTTGTCACAATAACGCCTTCATTCTGATACGTTCAATACTCAACATATCCCCTTTCATTTTTATCTAGCTCTTGCTCTGAATAAATGGAGTAAGAACTGGGAGCTCCGTTCTCTCTAATAGTTCCTTTTCCTCCACAAGCTTTCTCTCTTCAGAAAGACAGAACATCAAGTGCTGTAAATAGGTTGTCAAAAAAGAAATGGTATGGTAACTGCTATACTTCCAGTGTTAAATCATCTATCATCTAAATGAATGAGGCAGTAGCCTTACCAAACAGTTCTCCATAGGCTCTATTTGCATTTGGTGACTTTCACTGATGAAAGGAAAACCTTGCAAAGTATCCAGAAGCGGTGCACAAACACCATGCTTTATATCCAAATTATATTGATTTTTCCCCTTGATAAATTGCTTGTAGGAGTGTTTCCTAAAATATTTAATCACTGTTTCTTCGTAAGACAGATGTTGCCAAGGAAGAAAAAGGTCCTTCTCCATCATCCTCACCCACGAGAACTGCCGTATCAGGAAGCGCTAGGCAAATTCCTTTAGTCCGAAGAGCATCTGTTGTCTCAAACATGATGTGTAAGTCATTCGGCACAGTCGGCCTGGATTATAAAGACACCGCATAGCCTGGGTGATGAAAGGAAAGTGAAAAACAAACGAAATCAATTGTAGTCTAACAATGAAGAAGTAGCAAAATAGTTAATCATTTGTGTTCACATGGCGCCGCAGGCAGGTGAAGGGGTACAAACCTGTAAAGTGTCTGTTTTTCGAGCAAGTCCTTTACTTTTTTATGTAACACACCACTAAAATCCGTCATGTTATGCAACTGGTAAATGATAATTATCATTTAGTTCGAGTGTGATGAGCAGCCACGGGTATTTTATGACTGCACGCTGACATTGACAGTACTTTTTGTTACAGACAGTCGATTCTTTTTTACGTAGCCAGTTCCACATTGTATCAACAGCCCTATTTGTATGATTAAATAATGCACTGCGACAACACTCGCCAAGTTAAAATTCTTCCTATATTGCCCGCACGTACACTGTAAACAGTTTCCCCTACAAATGGTATAGCATAGAAAATGGTAAAGTTAAAATTCTTCCTATATTGCCCGCACGTACACTGTAAACAGTTTCCCATACAAATGGTATAACATAGAAAATGGTACGTAAATACGCTCTGTTTAAAAAGTGAATCGTGTATAGTTATACCCACTCACCCCTACAGCTTAGTTGCCAAGAACAAACTGCCAGCAACTACGTCAAGAGCTTGTGTGAGACACGGAATACCTCTGTGGCACTTTCTCACCCACAGTTACACAGTGACAACTGGTCAGTGACCTCAGTTTCCTCGGTGGAGAATACAGACACAGCGTCGATCTACAGTAGAGCACCACAAAAACCTCAGGAATGGGTACATGCGTGTTTTTGCTAGACACAGTAAACATAAATAATAAAACATATTTCCTATCCTCGTTCTATAGGAAGAATACATACTCCAGTAATGAGGTTGACGAAATGATTTGCTGTTAGCCCATCATCCACTCACTTCTGCCATTAGCCAATGTTACGTTAAGACTCCATTCTTATAATGTGTATACATCCCATAGTAATTTAGAAATGTAATTTGCTTGTGACAGACAGACAAGCATCCACCAGAACAAGATAGAATTTCTTCAAGAGATATTTATTAGTACTACTGTGAGCACCTCTGTTTAACAGTTTGTGTAATCGATTTCCACGTTAAATCACTAAATTTGTAGGCAACCATATCATAGTTCTATAACTCATTATCATTATTGACAGCCTGGAATCTGCGTACTTTTCCGGACTTCACTCATACATACATTAATTCTCTGGAAGATCCTGCTTTAGAACACACATCAACTTGTCTTAGTATTTGCATACATGCAGGGCGAACACAGGGGCACGTTTTAGAGTAGCAATATGATTACATCTACCAGCATAAAAATGTCTGTGGGTGGATAATTATTCGTACCAGTTTTGAGAGCCATGAGTGTTCAATTGGCCAGAGAACCGCTCGTCAGGGCAGTTGTACATCACAAAGAGAACGTTGCGCCGCATCAGCATTTCGTAGACGTGCAGTGGCCTGAGGAAAAGGCACATGACCTTCCTGTCGAAGAACCGGCAGTAGCACAGATGCACGTCAAGATCGATACATTGAACAAGCAGTAGTGGCGGACCGAGCAGCGTCCAGGGACTAAACCTGGGAACTTGTTGCACCTACTTTGTTATCAGAGGCCACTGGAAACGGTCTTCTGGCAGCAGGATAAAGATAACGTGTACCTCTGGTCGAGCTTCCACTGACAGCACTACAGTGCCCAGCATGGCTACTCCGGTGTCGTGAAAGAGCCTACGCAATGTAGTGGGCACTGGTTTCTTTCACTCGCATACAGACAGAACCTACTGCTATCACTGAGGACAATATTGCGCCAGTCAGCTCTTATAAGACACCGGAGTAGCCATGCTGGGGACTGTAGAGTTGTCAGTGGAAGCCCGACCAGAGGCAAACGTTATTTTTATTCTGCTGCCAGAAGACCGTTTCCAGCGGCATCTGATGACACATCAGCGTCAATAAGTGCCCAGGATTCGTCCACGGACGTTGTTTATTCAGCCACCGCTGCTTGCACAATGCGTCGATCTTGAATTGCATCTGTGCTAATCGGATGTCTAGAACAGAGTCTGCACGTGTGTGAACGATCCGCAGACCACTGTTGAAATCAGCGTTCCGTCAGCGACACATTGCGCCCAGTCAGTGCGGCAATTCGTCGATACGTCTATCCAACTTCCCTGATGCCCACAATGCGACCCCATCCAAAGGTCTGAAGTTGGGCAACAGGACTACGTACTCGTTGCTAGGGCATGGTTGTACCTTCGCATGAACGCTGCAAACACTGTTCAACACTGAACTCAGCAGAGTTACTGCCTGCAGAGTCGAAACAGAGGGTGAAAATACGCTCCTGAGCGCCATCTGAGGGTCGGTTCAAATGGTTCAAATGGCTCTGAGTACTGTGGGACTCAACTGCTGTGGTCATAAGTCCCCTAGAACTTAGAACTACTTAAACCTAACTAACCTAAGGACAGCACACAACACCCAGCCATCACGAGGCAGAGAAAATCCCTGACCCCGCCGGGAATCGAACCCGGGAACCCGGGCGTGGGAAGCGAGAACGCTACCGCACGACCACGAGATGCGGGCTGAGGGTCGGTGACGATGAAAAATGAGTCACTTACACTACAGTCTCGCAAGTACTCACATATTCCACCCTGATGCCACTCAGCACAAGGTGTTGAATATCCTTTTCTGGCAACGTACGATAATGCCGTGATTACTTAGCGTTTCAAAGTAATTGGAAGTAATCACGAACTGTTGTTGAGTTGTGGTAAAATTTTGTGTTACCGCTATCAATAAAGTTTGTATACGGCCTTTTAACTCCGCTTTTATAAGGTACTCAATGCAACATGTTTTCCATTATTGACTAGGAACTTCAGTTGTTGGAATTTACGTCGAAACAACCTACAATGTTAATAACTATGAAGTTGAGGGATGATCAGAGTTTCTTTTGGGTGTCAAGAATCAGCCTCTAAGACCTGCCCCTGTAGCAAAAAGCCAGCACACTATTTTGTAAGACAGGGAGGTGCGCCAGGCACGGATACAATTACAACAGTGTGGTTCCACGAAGGCTAGCCTAGATGTGAGTTTTAGGTGGTTCTCTTGTTTGTTTAGTCAAATGTTGTGGCTAGACTCCAAATTTCGCCACAGCCAATAAGGTACACATGAAGTTACACTGAGGTGACAGAAGTCGTGGGATAGTGATATCCGCATATCCAGGGTAGTGCATTTGCAGAGCTATCATTTGTACTCAGGTGACTCATTTGGAACGTTTTCCGACATACTTATGGCCACACGACGGGACAACAGACTTTCTATTGTAGTACAGATCCCACAAAGCTATGGTTCCAAATTGACAACAAGGTACTGTGCAGGCTGGTGGTGGTTCCTTAATGGCGTAGGCAGTGTTTAAATGGAATGGACTGTGTCCTGTGGTAACGTTCGACTACTAGGAAACTATTTTGAGCCATTCGGGGCTTCATGTTCCCAAACAATCACGGAATGATATGCACCATGTCTCCAGGCTAGAACTGCTCGCGATTGTTATGAGGAATATTGTGGACAATTCGAGCGAATGATTTTGTTACCCAGATCGCCCGACATGAATCCCACAGGACTTTAATGCTACATAATTGAGAGATGAGTTCCTGCATAAAATACAGCACTTGCAACACTTACGTAGGCAGTATGGCTCAATATTTCTGCAGGAGATTTTCGACGAGTTGTAGCGCCCATGTGACAAAGCTGCTGCTTTATGCAGGCAGAAGGCGGTTCGACGCGAAGTTAGGAGATATCCCACGGCTTTTGCCACCTCGCTGTAAATCTGGGTTAGCGATCTTATATGGTGAAAACACACCAGTTGTCAACTGTAATTGTTGTTGTGGTCTTCAGTCCTGAGACTGGTTTGATGCAGCTCTCCATGCTACCCTATCCTGTGCAAGCTTCTTCATCTCCCAGTACCTACTGTAACATACATCCTTCTGAATCTGCTTAGTGTATTCATCTCATGGTCTCCCTCTACGATTTTTACCCTCCATGCTGCCCTCCAAAGCTAAATTTGTGATCCCTTGATACCTCAGAACATGTCCTACTAACCGGTCTCTTCTTTTTGTCAAGCTATGCCGCAAACTCCTCTTCTCCCCAATTCTATTCAATACTTCATCATTAGTTATGTGATCTACCCATCTAATCTTCTGTAGCACCACATTTCGAAAACTTCTATTCTCTTCTTGTCCAAACTATTCATCGTCCATGTTTCACTTCCATACATGGCGACACTCCATACAAACACTTTCAGAAACGTCTTCCTGACACTAAAATCTCTACTCGATGTTAACAAATTTCTCTTCTTCAGAACCGCTTTCCTTGCCATTGCCAGTCTACATTTTATATCCTCTCTACCTCGAACATCATCAGTTATTTTGCTCCCCAAATAGCAAAACTCGTTTACTACTTTAAGTGTCTCATTTCCTAATCTAATTCCCTCAGCATCACCCGACTTAATTCGACTACATTCCATTATCCTCGTTTTGCTTTTGTTGATGTTCATCTTATATCCTCCTTTCAAGACACTGTCCATTCCGTTCAACTGCTCTTCCAAGTCCTTTGCTGTCTCTGGTAGAATTACAATGTCATCAGCGAACCTCAAAATTTTTATTTCTTCTCTACGGATTTTAATACCTACTCCAAATTTTTCTTTTGTTTCCTTTACTGCTCGCTCAATATACAGATTGAATAACATCGGGGAGAGGCTACAACCCTGTCTCACTCCCTTCCCAACCACTGCTTCCCTCTCAGGTCCCTCGATTCTTATAACTGCCATCTGGTTTCTGTACAAATTGTAAATAGCCTTTCGCTCCCTGTATCTTACCCTGCCACCTTTAGAATTTGAAAGAGAGTATTCCAGTCAACATTGTCAAAAGCTTTCTCTAAGTCTACAAATGCTAGAAACGTAGGTTTGCCTTTCCTTAATCTTTCTTCTAAGATAAGTCGTAAGGTCAGTATTGCCTCACGTGTTCCAATATTTCTACGGAATCCAAACTGATCTTCCCCGAGGTCGGCTTCTACCAGTTCTTCCATTCGTCTGTAAAGAATTCGCGGTAGTATTTTGCAGCTGTGACTTATTAAACTTCGGTAATTTTCACATCTGTCAACGCCTGCTTTCTTTGGTATTGGAATTATTATATTCTTCTTGAAGTCTGAGGGTATTTCGCCTGTGTCATACATCTTACTCACCAGATGGTAGAGTTTTGTCAGGACTGGCTCTCCCAAGGCCATCAGTAGTTCTAATGGAATGTTGTCTACTCCCGGGGGCTTGTTTCGACTCAGGTCTTTCAATGCTCTGTCAAATTCTTCACGCAGTATCGTATCTCCCATTTCATCTTCATCTACATCCTCTTCCATTTCCATAATATTGTCCTCAAGTACAACGCCCTTGTATAGACCCTCTATACACTACTTCCACCTTTCTGCTTTCCCTTCTTTGCTTAGAACTGGGTTTCCATCTGAGCGCTTGATATTCATACAAGTGGTTCTCTTTTCTCCAAAGGTCTCTTTAATTTTCCTGTAGGCAGTATCTATCTTACACCTAGTGAGATAAGCCTCTACATCCTTACATTTGTCCTCTAGCCATCCTTCTTTAGCCATTTTTGCACTTCCTGCCGATCTCATTTTAGAGACGTTTGTATTCCTTTTTGCCTGCTTTATTTACTGCATTTTTATATTTTCTCCTTTCATCAATTCTATATTTATTCTGTTACCCAAGGATTCCTACTAGCCCTCGTCTTTTTACCGACTTGATCCTCTGCTACGTTCACTACTTCATTCCTCAGAGCTACCCATTCTTCTTCTATTGTACTTCTTTCCCCCATTGCTGTCAATTGTTTCCTTATGCTCTCTCTCCTTAAATACCTACCTTTTTGCAGCTTCTTCAGTTTTAATCTACAGTTCATAACCAATAGATTGTGGTCAGAGTCCACACCTGCCCCTGGAAATGTCTTACAATTTAAAACCTGGTTCCTAAATCCCTGTCTTACCATTATATAATCTATCTGATACCTTCTAGTATCTCCAGGATTTTTCCATGATGTATACAACCTTCTTTCATGATTCTTGAACCAAGTGTTAGCTATGATTAAGTTGTGCTCTGTAAAAAAACTCTACCAGGCGGCTTCCTCTCATTTCTTAGCCCCAATCCATATTCACCTACTATGTTTCCTCCTCTCTCTTTTCCTACTCTCGAATTCCAGTCACCCATGACTATTAAATTTTCGCCCCCCTTCACTACCTGAATAATTTCTTTTATCTCATCATAAATTTCATCAATTTCTTCATCATCTGCAAAGCTAGTTGACATATAAACTTGTAATACTGTAGTAGGCGTGGGCTTCGTGTTTATCTTGGCCACAATAGTAGCTTACCCGCACTTCTATTTTTTATTCATTATTAAACTTACTCCTGCATTACCCCTATTTGATTTTGTACTTATAACCCTGTATTCACCTGACCAAAAGTCTTGTTCCTCCTGCCACCGAACTTCACTAATTCCCACTATATCTAACTTAAACCTATCCATTTCCCTTTTTAAATTTTCTAACCTACCTGCCCGATTAAGGGACCTGACATTCCACGCTCCGATCCGTAGAACGCCAGTTTTCTTTTTCCTGATAATGACGTTCTCTTGAGTATTCCCCGCCCGGAGATCCGAATGGGGGAATATTTTACCTCCGTAATAGTTTACCCGAGAGGACGCCATCATCATTTAACCATACAGTAAAGCTGCATGCCCTCGGGAAAAATTACGGCCGTAGTTTCCCCTTGCTTTCAGACGTTCGCAGTACCAGCACAGCAAGGCCGTTTTGGTTAGTGTTACAAGGCCAGATCAGTCAATCATCCAGACTGTTGCCCCTGCAACTACGGAAAAGGCTGCTGCCCCTCTTCGGGAACCACACGTTTGTCTGGCCTCTCAACAGATACCCCTCCGTTGTGGTTGCACCTACGGTACGGCCATCTGTATCGCTGAGGCACGCAAGCCTCCCCACCAACGACAAGGTCCATGGTTCATAGGGGGAATGTCAACAGTAATAAAGTGAATAAAAGCAGTAATAAAGCGAATAAAAAGAATGTCTGTTCACTTTAATACCGTTGAGAACAACTGTGTTTTCAGCATGTGAGGGAGATCTGTTTACTTATTGAGCCAGACAATTCAAATATGTACTGTGGAACACGTATTTATTTTACTGAGTGGTACGACTAATTTTGGTGTATACAGGCTTCTTGAAAGTCTTTCCTCAAACGGCAACAGGTGATACACCACATCAATGGGAATAACCTTGTTAGACAGAATGTTAGCTGACATTCCCCGACGACGCTAGGCAGCCTTTAGTATTTACTGGCCCTGGTACGACAAGATTTCACCTAACTAGCAGTTTCACCTAACTCTATGTGCTACGTACTATCCACACTAGTAAGTTAATGTTATTTTAAACAAGAAGACCTCTTGAATGAGTGTCTGCAAACAGAGAATCACTTTTCAGAAGCGAATCGGGAACTCTTATTTTGCTCCGCTGTGGCTGAACGCTGCTGCCTGTCGGGGCATAACCAATACAAACGGATTCCTAGTGCCGTCATTGTACTTTTTTGCCTCTACCAAAAGATGTTCCCCATGATGTTATCAATCAGCCCTAGATGTATAATGCAAAAAATTTGGAAAACCGTGTACACTGACTGCGGCTTTAACCACCTGAATGTGACCTAAGGTCGAAATAGCAGTTGTGGACATTGTAATGAACTGTGCAATTGATGGCGAATATGAGATCATTTACAAAACACAGAACACAGTTGTCACGATTCACAGTTGGCGTTCACGACTTCCCTGCCGGAGGGGATATTAGCCTCCAAGGTTTATAGAAGTATTTACAAAGGACAATTCATACAGCGTGTTGGGCTATTAATTATACAAAAGTAGACTTTAATTGTCAAAAAGGTAAATATCTTAAAGAAATGTTTGATACAGCCCTGAAAGTAGCATGTATTTCGACATCATTTATAAATGTTCAATGTGGCTATCACCGGTAACCAACAATTATCTCATCTGTGATCACTTTCCTGCTAAATGCTATAAAGCAAGACTTGATGTACTGTGGCTGCTGCTTGTGTTATCCATTGCCATAGCTCGTCGACGTTTCCGGGAAGCGGAGAAATAAACACTCTGTCTTTAAAGTAATCCCTCACATTGAAGTCCACTTGGGTTAAATCAAGTGATCGTCTTGGCCTGGATATTGTTCCCCCACGTTCAATCGATGTCGGCACATTGATACGCGACAACTACACAATGATAATGTGATGCGCGCCACCTTGCTGGAAAACAAATTCTGTGCCCATATGTTGTTGCAATTGAGGCACTAGATAATGTACAAGCAAGTTCAAGAATGATATTCCGGCTACTGTTGATCCATTATCCGAACGTTATGCCGACTCACTTTACCGCAGGTCTTGAAGGTGGCATCGTCACTGAACACAAAGCACACTGGACTCGCATTCGGGAGGACGACGGTTCAATCCCGTCTCCGGCCATCCTGATTTAGGTTTTCCGTGATTTCCCTAAATCGCTTCAGGCAAATGCCGGGATGGTTCCTTTGAAAGGGCACGGCCGATTTCCTTCCCCATCCTTCCCTCACCCGAGCTTGCGCTCCGTCTCTAATGACCTCGTTGTCGACGGGACGTTAACCACTAATCTCCTCCTCCTCTCACTGAACACAACTTTGTTAAGAAAATCCTCTCCAGTTTGCGTTTTGTTAAACATTTATACACAAAAATCGCCGGCTTTTCTTTTCTTAAGTTTGCAACAGTTCCAATTTGTTAGGTTTAAATGACAGGCGTCTGTAGCAGCAATTTCAGCTGCAGTCGCACCACAGTGACACAACGTACTGCTACGGATCGGTTACTTGAAGGACAGGCCCGAGCCAGACGCATTCCACTGATCCAGAACCACCACCATTTGCGATTTCAGTGCTGCCAAACAAGAGCTCATTGGAGATCAAGATCTTTCCTGATGCAAGTTGGTACTGCCTCGGTGTCAGTGATGGCCGTGTGTTGTTTAGAAGCACCCCGGATGACGACCTGCAACCAATGTGTCTGCCTTCTAGACACGCTGGACGTACAATTCGAGTTATGGTCTGTGGTACGACTTCGTATGGCAACAGGAGCACTGTCGCGTTTATCCCACGCACCCTGACTGTAAAATTGCAGGACAAAGCCGTTTTCCTCGGCCTGCTCGATCACCAAATCTGTCTTCAAGATAGCACACATGGGACATCATCGGCCGACATTTCCAGCATCATCTACTACCAGCATTATCCGTCCCTGTATTGATCGATCAAGTGCCAGAGGCATGGTGCTCCACCTCAAAAACTGACATCCTGCACCGGTGCAACACAATGTTTTCATTCAGCATGATTGTGGTTACACCGGTTATTAATATACCAGCGCTTCACATTTGCGATGGATTGTCGCACTTACATCAACCTGAGATCGTGCAATGTTAATCGCTTAAATATATTATCTAGACAACCGTATTCCCGAAATTTCCTTGATCGATATTAAGTATTCTTTGGTGTTGTGATTCTTTTCCCATCAGTGCAGTTATACAAAAGAAGCATTTCATTGCGTTATAGCACTCCGGCTTCCATTTATGATGCAGTCTTTTCTGCTGTTTTATCTGAGCTCCACCACCATGTAGCTGTTTTTACTTATGGGTCTAACAAGGGAACCTCCCCATCGCACCCCCCTCAGATTTAGTTATAAGTTGGCACAGTGAATAGTCCTTGAAAAACTGAACACATATCAATCGAGAGAACAGGAAGAAGTTGTGTGGAACTATGAAAAAATAAGCAAAATATACAAACTGAGTAGTCCATGTGCAACATAGGCAACATCAAGGAGCCTGTAACCCTAGGAACGCTGTGGTCCCGTGGTTAGCGTGAGTAGCTACGGAACGAGAGGTCCTTGGTTCAAGCCTTCCCTCGACTGAAAATTTTACTTTCTTTATTTTCGCAAAGTTATGATCTGTCCGTTAGTTAAATGACGTCTCTGTTCACTGTAATAAGTTTAGTGTCTGTGTTTTGCGACCGCACCGCAAAACCGTGCGATTAGTAGACGAAAGGACGTGCCTCTCCAATGGGAACCGAAAACATTTGATCGCAAGGTCATAGGTCAACCGATTCCTCCACAGGAAAACACGTCTGATATATTCTATACGACACTGGTGACGGCATGTGCGTCACATGACAGGATATGTTGTCGGCCCACCTAACTTGTACACTTGGCGAATGCGTAGAAAGATTCTTCTACCTTGCCCGATTTAGGTTTTCTTGTGGATGTGATAATCACTCCCAAAAAAGTGATGAAAACATAAGAGTTTGTCACATAAAGTGAAAATAAAAAATTAAACTTTTCACTCGAGGGAAGACTTGAACCTATGACCTCTCATTCCGTAGCTTCTCTCGCTAACCACGGGAACACGGCGCTACTTGACTCCCATTGTCCTTGATGTTGCATATCTTAGCATGGACTACTCAGTTTGTACATTTTACTAATTTTTTTCATAGTTCCACGCAACTTCTTCCTGTTTTCTCCATTGATCTTTGTTCAGTTTTTCAAGGCCTATCCACTGTGCCAACTTATAACTAAATCTGAGGGGGGTGCGATGGGGAGGTTCCCTTGTAAGTAAGGGTGACTTCGTTGGTTGCTCTGTCGTCTTCCCGGATCGTGTCCTCAAGGTCAGACTGCCTCCCGAATTTACCATCTATGGCGCAGAATTACTGCAATCTTGCGGGCACTGGAGTAGATAAGGCATTCATCCAGTGTTAGATTTCTCGTCTATTCAGATTCTTTGAGCGCCTTTTACTCTCTCCAGCGTTTGTACCCAGCAGATAAAGTAACCCAGACTATCCAGGACGCCCTCCTCCAACTAAAGCGACTGGGTAAGGAGGCGTCTTTCTGCTGGGTACCAGGGCACATGGGAATTCTGGGGAATGAAAGGGCTGATCGAGCAGCCGAGGAGGCGTGTCGTGGCCGTCGGGTCTTTCATTGTGCTATCCCCCTGCATGTCCTCACCTCGCTGTTGCGGTATAAAGTTCTGTGTCGCTGGGAAGACGTGTGGCTAGAAGTGACCGACAGCAAGCACCGTGTCGCCGAGCCCACAACTCGTCCGTGGCGTACTTCCTTCCAGCCACGTCGACGGGACGAGGTCGTCCTTACTCGTCTTCGCATCGGCCACACCCCTACTTTTACTCCGGCGAGCGGACTCTCAGATACGTGGTGCTTATGGCGTGCAGACCACTGTGCAGACCATTTTATTGGACTGCATTTTATTTGCTGACCAGCGGACTGCAGCGGATTTGCCGGCGGATCTGCAGTCTATTGTATGCAATGATCAAACGAATATGGTTCTCGTTTTAAAGTTTTGTGAACTGTCCGACGTTTCTAACAAGATTTTGGGGAGATGTTTTTATTGTGCCAACAGGGTGGCTAGCTCACCCAAGTTTTTTGTAAGTGGTCAGCCAGTCACATTCCCTGTGCTGTTCTTTTAGTTTTTTGTTTTCCATCTGTTTTAATTTCCTGATTAGCCATCTTGCCCCCTCATTGGTTTTAATGTATGTGGGAGTGCCTGCGCAATAGAGTAATTGTGTGGTCGTTTCGTGTGTATGTGTGTACTACAGTTTTCGTTCTTATCCACATTCGTTTATTTTAATCATTGTTAGGGTGCTGATAACCTCGCCGTTGGGCGCCCATAACATCCCCAAACCACACACAGACACAATTGTGAAATTGGTAAATAACGAAAAGATATTTTTGATACAGCACTGGATGCGTTATATCTTCATGACATTCCCGCACCGAGCGGGGTGGCGCAGTGGTTAGCGCACTGGACTCGCATTCGGGACGACGACGGTTCAGTCCCGCGTCCGGCCATCCTGATTTAGGTTTTCCGTGATTTCCCTAAATCTCTTCAGGCAAATGCCGGGATGGTGCCTTAGAAAGTGCACTGCCGATTTCGTTCCCAATCCTTCTCTAATCCGAGCTTGTGCTCCGTCTCCAATGACCTCGTTGTCGACGGGACGTTAAACAGTAATCTCCTCCTCCTCTTATTCCCGCCTAGTACTGTTAGTTATCGGCGTCCCGCTAGGTGGCATGCGTGAATACGTTATTCGAGCAGTCATCATGGAGTCGTATAACGGCGCAGAGCATGTGGTTCAAATGGCTCTGAGCACTATGGGACTCAACTGCTGTGGTCATAAGTCCCCTAGAGCTTAGAACTACTTAAACCTAACTAACCTAAGGACAGCACACAACACCCAGCCATCACGAGGCAGAGAAAATCCCTGACCCCGCCGGGAATCGAACCCGGGAACCCGGGCGTGGGAAGCGAGAACGCTACCGCACGACCACGAGATGCGGGCGCAGAGCATGTGGAATGTTGTTTATTGGACGAGGAATTCCGCCATATTCAAGACATCTTTTACTTTTGTTTTACCCAGACATGCTTAAGCACTTCTTGTGCTGCCTTCAGTACCACACGTCTGGGTAAAACGAGACTCCAAAGGTGTCTTGCATATGGCGTATTCCTCATCCAATTTTCTTAGCAAACACGAAAATAAAAGAAATCAGCAACACCTCGAGATGATTACAGTTATTTATGGTTTCGTGAAAGCAGACCCGTTAGTACATATCAGAGATAATTCAGGACTAAATATCGCAAGCTACCAACTCAAATACAAACTGTTATTAACTGGTACTATCTTTTTAGCGAGCCGGCCGAAATGGCCGAGCGGTTCTAGGCGCTACAGTCTTAACCGCGCGACCTATATGGTCGCAGGTTCGAATCCTGCCTAGAGCATGGATGTGTGTGATGTCCTTTGGTTAGTTAGGCTTAAGTAGTTCTAAGTTCTAGCGGACTGATGACCTCAGAACTTAAGTCCCATAGTCCTCAGAGCCATTTCAACCATTTTGAACCTTTTTAGCGAAACCGGCTGTGTATCACATGGGAAGCTGTGTAAGCGTTGTCCAGCAGTCTCTGACGCAGCAATTGAATAAGTTCACCAGTCTTACATTCGCAGTTTGGGTAAATTAATGATACGAGACAACTTGGAATTTGCCTAGTGTTACTTTGAGTAACAATTGTAACAGTTCTTTGTGCTGCTGAGGTGCGACTGCAGCTGAAATTGCTGCTACAGACGCAGTACGATGTGATAGTGCCGTATAACAAACCCAACTGTCTTTAGTCTCGGTAGCGTCACGTGGCCATATGGAGCCTCGTCTTCTTGTGACCGTACATTCTCGTGACCGTTGCTGGCAGCAACCATGTGCAGTTGCTACGCTGCTGCCAAGCTTTTTGCAGTATGTGGAAGAAACATCAATATTGTCGTAACCCCATTATAGGACACCTAAAGACATCTTGAATGTGATCAACTCATGGCGTCTAATCTCATAAGTAACTAACGCTCACAACGGTTACAGCATATACGAGGGCAGTTCAATAAGTAATGCAACACTTTTTTTTTCTCGGCCAATTTTGGTTGAAAAAACCGGAATTTCTTGTGGAATATTTTCAAACATTCCCGCTTCGTCTCGTATAGTTTCATTGACTTCCGACTGGTGGCAGCGCTGTACGGAGCTGTTAAAATGGCGTCTGTAACGGATGTGCGTTGCAAACAACGGGCAGTGATCGAGTTTCTTATGGCGGAAAACCAGGGCATCTCAAATATTCATAGGCGCTTGCAGAATGTCTACGGTGATCTGGCAGTGGACAAAAGCACGGTGAGTCGTTGGGCAAAGCGTGTGTCATCATCGCCGCAAGGTCAAGCAAGACTGTCTGATCTCCCGCGTGCGGGCCGGCCGTGCACAGCTGTGACTCCTGCAATGGCGGAGCGTGCGAACACACTCGTTCGAGATGATCGACGGATCACCATCAAACAACTCAGTGCTCAACTTGACATCTCTGTTGGTAGTGCTGTCACAATTGTTCACCAGTTGGGATATTCAAAGGTTTGTTCCCGCTGGGTCCCTCGTTGTCTAACCGAACACCATAAAGAGCAAAGGAGAACCATCTGTGCGGAATTGCTTGCTCGTCATGTGGCTGAGGGTGACAATTTCTTGTCAAAGATTGTTACAGGCGATGAAACATGGGTTCATCACTTCGAACCTGAAACAAAACGGCAATCAATGGAGTGGCGCCACACCCACTCCCCTACCAAGAAAAAGTTTAAACCATACCCTCAGCCGGTAAAGTCACGGTTACATTCTTCTGGGACGCTGAAGGGGTTATTCTGTTCGATGTCCTTCCCCATGGTCAAACGATCAACTCTGAAGTGTATTGTGCTACTCTTCAGAAATTGAAGAAACGACTTCAGCGTGTTCGTAGGCACAAAAATCTGAACGAACTTCTCCTTCTTCATGACAACGCAAGACCTCACACAAGTCTTCGCACCCGAGAGGAGCTCACAAAACTTCAGTGGACTGTTCTTCCTCATGCACCCTACAGCCCCGATCTCGCACCGTCGGATTTCCATATGTTTGGCCCAATGAAGGACGCAATCCGTGGGAGGCACTACGCGGATGATGAAGAAGTTATTGATGCAGTACGACGTTGGCTCCTACATCGACCAGTGGAATGGTACCGTGCAGGCATACAGGCCCTCATTTCAAGGTGGCGTAAGGCCGTAGCATTGAATGGAGATTACGTTGAAAAACAGTGTTGTGTAGCTAAAAGATTGGGGAATAACCTGGTGTATTTCAATGCTGAATAAAACAACCCCTGTTTCAGAAAAAAATGTGTTGCATTACTTATTGAACTGCCCTCGTATTTAAAGCAATACCGATTTGCATCCTCATAGACGCGCTGCTAGCGCCACTCTTATGCAACTAGTGATAAATCTGGATCTGTGAAATGAATGAATGTATGTTCGTCTGCTAACCGCAGATAGTGAATGTGCAATATATGATCATCTTTGAGACGGTCCTTTGGTCACCTTTGATGGAACCACAGAAATGAAATTTACCTGATCTTTGAGCGCCCGAAATGTGGCTGACCAATACAGTAGCATGGTGCTCCCCCACTGTGGCGGAGGTGCGAGATGACCTGAAGAACGGCCACGTTTCAGCACTCTGACACTGAATCTTGTGTTGGTAAGGCCTGTCTCAGGTGTGCTCCGTACAGACAAAAGAGTGGAGAGAATGATATGCATGTGAAATACTTAAGAGTAGTTTGGAATAATTATTTCTGTATTTCAGGAGCTTTTTTGGGGAAAATTAAATGACAAGCAGGCAATATTAAGGGGATTGTAGTAATCTTCGGAAATGACCAACGGTCATAATGAAACCACGTGTAGCAATAAGTTGAAATACTTGCGAGTGCTAGTACTAAGTTGAAATACTTGTGAGAGCTAGTACTAAGTTGAAATACTTCCGAGTGCTAAAGTTAAGCTGAAAAATGGATCAAATGGCTCTGAGCACTATGGGACTGGACTCCTGTGGTCATCAGTCCCCTAGAACTACTTAAACCTAACCTAACCTAAGGACATCACACACATCCATGCCCGAGGCAGGATTCGAACCTGCGACTGGATCGGTCACGCGGTTCCAGACTGAAGCGCCAGAACCGCACGGCCACACCGGCCGGCAGTTAAGCTGAATTACTGGCGTGTGCAGGATTTGAAATTAGAGACGAGCACTTCCACGTGGTGAGTACTGGTTGGTTCAAATGTCTCTGAGCACTATGCGACTTCGGAGGTCATTAGTCGCCTAGAACTTAGAACTAATTAAACCTAACTAACCTAAGGACATCACACATATCCATGCCCGAGGCAGGATTCGAACCTGCGGTCGTAGCGGTCGCTCGGCTCCGGACTGTAGCGCCTAGAACCGCGGGGCCACTGCGGCCAGCCATGGTGACTACTGTGTGAGTCTCAATCTGTGTATGATACAAAGGATAAAGAGAAGTACTCGTCCAAGGTATCAGTTAAGGACTCGCGTGTGTGACGAATATGATCTTAACATTACTTTGCGTGTTATGTTTCCGTGTGACGCTAGATTCAAACTCTTAACACTCTGAGAGAGAAGCAAGGTGAGTGAGCCGTCTATCCAGCAACCCCACTTGGCTTGCATTGCACAGCAAGACGTGCATATATCCTCCAGAGTTTGTAGTAGGAAAGCAAAGTTACGAAGTGGGGCAGTGTCGTTTGAAACTGGGATGAATACTAATTGAAGTGGGAAAGCTGAAAGTGAAGTGATTCTAACGTTGTGGCTATTCTTCGTGATGTATTCCATGTTGCCAGAGTCATTTATGTATGTGTGGTTTGCATGGGAGAGTAGAAAGATAGGTTCAGAGGCAGTGGGTTATGCATGTTCCTTTTTGTACCGCTCGGTCTGGAGTAAATTTTCGTGGTGATGGGTGGGAGACTCGAAGTGTGAGATACAGAAAAAGATCCACCATCCTATCCAGAAAGTTCACTGTAGCGTTAGATGATTACGAGACCATAAGATAGAGAATCACCAATGTAAAGCCACATCCACTGGGCAGAGTTTGTCATGTGTAATTGTTCTGTAAAATGTAATGGTGTGTTTAGGTTATCTTTGAATCGTAATAGAATTTATCGGAATAAAAAAGATAGTGAAAAGAAAAAGATTGGTGGCCTTGTTCTTCGAATAGTGTGTAGTCATGATATCCTGAATTTGTAATGTGTGCGCCATTCATATTCAGTGCGACGGCCACGTGTTGATCAAAGCCGTTGGGTAAGAAATAAAACGTGGTATTGGCAGAGCGTAGTGAACAATCAGAGTTGTGTAAATCCCTAATAGTCATATGTGCGTTATCCGCTTCCGTTGCGTAATATTCAAACAGGAGAATAATTTGTAGCTTAATTGTAGGTAATAGAGCTCATAGTCAGTCAGTGATGTTGCTCGAGAAATAAGAATAAATCCACTCAATGTAGCACTGCATCTTCCTGGTGTTGCGATTTTTTTTTCGTTTAACGTAATTTATTAACACATTGTATATATAAAAATCCTCCCCCATGAACCATGGACCTTGCCGTTGGTGGGGAGGCTTGCGTGCCTCAGCGATACAGATGGCCGTACCGTAGGTGCAACCACAACGGAGGGGTATCTGTTGAGAGGCCAGACAAACATGTGGTTCCTGAAGAGGGGCAGCAGCCTTTTCAGTAGTTGCAGGGGCAACAGTCTGGATGATTGACTGATCTGGCCTTGTAACATTAACCAAAACGGCCTTGCTGTGCTGGTACTGCGAACGGCTGAAAGCAAGGGGAAACTACAGCCGTAATTTTTCCCGAGGACATGCAGCTTTACTGGCATGGAGAGCTGCATCAAACCAGTCTCAGGACTGAAGACCACAACAACAACACAACATATATAAAAATGCCGTCGGTAGCGCAAGATTTCTTTCGCCCTCGTTAGTTTGTCCTCTGTGGCTGAAGAGCCGTAATCAGCGGCGTCGCACTAGTGGCGTTGCCAGTTGTAGAGCTAGGTGCGCGTCTACGGCTCGGCTGTAGAGAATCAGAAGCGTCGCCCCCACACATCCAAAGTGAGTGACTGCGCTTGCGCCGTGTGGCGGGCTGTCCGGCAGATAGCCACGCCGCCGGACATTCATTGAATTACCTGCGATGAATGATGAGCGGTGCGATTTATTGAATCAGCAGCTGATCGGATCGGCTCCATGCGCACTGGCGCGGCCGTGGGAAAGGATAGGAGGGAAAGGCCGGTATGAGGGGGGCTGTGGGGGCGGGGAGGAGGTTTGGGAGGGTGGGAGGGGGGAGGCCTGCCTGCCGGTGATTTACGATGCGTCGGCCGGTATCGACGCCACCTCGGCGGCGTGTGGTGTGGGCGTGCAAAGTGTTGGCCAGGCCCACGGCCTACGCAATGACGTAGGCGGGAGGCGCCCGTCGGCTGAGAAAGATGGATGTACCCCGTGTGTACGTGCGCGCGGGCTGATTGCGCTTCATCTTGTTTTGAACTGTCGTGTATGTGTGTCACTGTGGGATCGATATTCGCTTTCCCACCCTCCCCATCCTCAACCCTCATCTACTCCTCCTTGTCATCACTCGCTCCCTACTTGCCCCCTTCCATTCAGCGCGAGAACCCGTGTGTGGTCACGTATGGCTGGTGTGTGTGTGTGTGTGTGTGTGTGTGTGTGTGTCCTCTGGGGACAGGGGCTGTGGTCGGATGTGAAGTTATGCAATGCGACTCGCTGCTGCCGCCTGCTGATTTACGATGCAGGCTGGAATGTGGCGCAGGGTGTGAGGCGTGCCGACTACCCGCCTCGGGTGTCAATAGCTCGCGGCTGACCTGCCCCCAGCGCACACACGCAGGGCACAGTATTCGCCGCCGCTTTCAACGCATGGCCGGCCTGTGGCCTCCTGCAGCGCAGACAGCAATCGCTTCCAAATCATCGACATCGGGTTGCCATTAAAACGGCATCAGCATGACAAACAGACTGGCTGCCATTACTTCTCTGTTCCTCTTCCTCCATCGATGCATAAGTGACAAATGACAAAATCTACATCCAAACGGCGCCCTTGCTCTTACGTATAGAGAAGGTTTCTTTACTCGTAACACAGCAAAAATATGTGTTCTCACGAGTGTATGTAACTACAGGGTGTTACAAAAAATACGGCCAAACTTTCAGGAAACATTCCTCACACACAAATAAAGAAAAGATGTTATGTGGACATGTGTCCGGAACCGCTTAATTTCCATGTTAGAGCTCATTTTAGTTTCGCCACCTACGCTTCCACCTACGCTCAATGGAGCACGTTATCATGATTCCATACAGGATACTCTACCTGTGCTGCTAGAACATGTGCCTTTACCAGTACGACACAACATGTGGTCCATGCACAATGGAGCTCCTGCACATTTCAGTCGAAGTGTTCGTACGCTTCTCAACAACAGATTCGGTGACCGATGGATTGCCGGCAGCGGTGGTCTAGCGGTTCTGGCGCTGCAGTCCGGAACCGCGGGACTGCTGCGGTCGCAGGTTCGAATCCTGCCTCGGGCATGGGTGTGTGTGATGTCCTTAGGTTAGTTAGGTTTAAGTAGTTCTAAGTTCTAGGGGACTTATGACCTAAGATGTTGAGTCCCATAGTGCTCAGAGCCAGTTGAACCATTTTGACCGATGGATTGGTAGAGGCGGACCAATTTCATGGCCTCCACGCTCTCCTGACCTCAACCCTCTTGATTTTCATTTATGGGGGCATTTGAAAGCTTTTGTCTACGCAACCCCGGTACCAAATGCAGAGACTCTTCGTGCTCGTATTCATCTCTAGTTTCATACGGTCCATAACTAAGTCGACTATGCTCTCCATATCGACATTCTGTATAGTTACATCTCAACTCTATACCTACTTCGCAAGCCACCGTATGGTTAACGGCGGAGAGTACCTTGTACCACTACTACTCATAGCCTTTCCTGTTCTCCTCCCTGACAGGGGGAGGGAAAACAATTGTTTAAAAGCCTCCGTGTGAGCCTTAATTGCTCGCGTCTTTTCTTCGTCGTCGTTAAGGTAAATCTACGTTGGGACCGTTCTGCAGCTGGCCTCAGATGATGCTATTCTAAATTTCTCTAGTGCTGATCGAACTAATCGGTTAACAAATATAGTTTAACGCCTCTGTTCTGATGGGAAACCAAACACTCGAACACTCCTCAAGAATGGTTCGCACTAGCGTTGTATACGCCTTCACCTTTATAGACGAGTTACACTTTCTCAAAATGCTCCCAATATACCAACGTCGATCATTTGTCTTCCTCACTACCAACCTGACGCGTTTATTCCATTTCATACAGCCTTACAACGTTACGTTAAGATATTTAATCGACGAGACTGTGGCAAGCAGCGTCGTGGTAATGCTGAATTTGAATGTTACAGCAGTGTTTTTCCTACTCATCTGCACTAACATATATTTTTCTACATTTAGAGCGAGCTCTCATTTACCACAACACCTAGAAATTAAAAGTATCATGTAAACTCCTGTCGTCACGACGATACATTCTGATACACCACAGCGAAATCCTGAGTTTGCCGTAAACTGCAGCTCACTCTGCCCGTCATATCATTTATATACACAGGGTGGTCCATTGATCGTGACCGGGCCAAATATCTCACGAATTGAGCGTCAAACGAAAAAACTACAAAGAACGAAACTTGTCGAGCTTGAAGGGGGAAACCAGATGGCGCTAAGGTTGGCCCGCTAGATGGCGTTGCCATAGGTCAAACGGATATCAACTGTGTTTTTTTTAAATAGGAACCCCCATTTTTATTACATATTCGTGTAGCACTTAAAGGAATACGAATATTTTAGTTGGACCACTTTTTTTCACTTTGTGATAGATGGCGCTGTAATAGTCATAAACATATGGCTCACAATTTTAGGCGAACAGTTGGTAACAGGTAGGTTTTTTAAATTAAAATACAGAACGTTGGTACATTTGAACGTTTTATTTCGGTTGTTCCGATGTGAACTTACCATTTCTGAGAACGCATGTTGTTACAACGTGATTACCTGTAAATACCACATTAATGCAATAAATGCTCGAAATGGTTCAAATGGCTCTGAGCACTATGGGATTTAACATCTTATGTCATCAGTCCCCTAGAACTTAGAACTACTTAAACCTAACTAACCTAAGGACATCACACACATCCATGCCCGAGGCATGGATTTGAACCTGCGACCGTAGCGGTTACGCGGTTCCAGACTGAACCGCCTAGAACCGCTCGGCAACTCCTGCTGGTAAATGCTCAAAATGATGTCCGTCAACCTTAATGCATTTGGCAATACGTGTAATGACATTCCTCTCAACAGCGAATACTTCGCCTTCCGTAATGTTCGCACATGCATTGACAATGCGCTGACGCATGTTGTCAGGCGTTGTCGGTGGATCACGATAGCAAATTTCCTTCAACTTTCCCCACAGAAAGAAATCTGGGGACGTCACAACCGGTGAACGTGCAGGCCATGGTATGGTGCTTCGACGACCAATCCACCTGTCATGAAATATGCTATTCAATACCGCTTCAACCGCACGCTAGCTATGTGCCCGACATCCATCATGTTTGAAGTACATCGCTATTCTGTCATGCAGTGAAATAGCTTGTAGTAACAACAGTAGAACATTACGTAGGAAATCAGCATGCATTGCACCATTTACCTTGCCATCGATAAAATGGGGGCCAATTATACTTTCTCCCACAATGCCGCACTACATTAACCCGCCAAGGTCGCTGATGTTCCACTTGTCGCAGCCATCGTGGATTTTCCGTTGCCCAATACTGCATTTTATGCCGGCTTACGTTACCGCTGTTGGTGAATGACGCTTCGTCGCTAAACAGAAGGCGTGCAAAGAATCTGTCATCGCCCCGTAATTTCTCTTGTGCCCAGTGGCAGAACTGTACACGACGTTCAAATTCGTCGCCATGCAATTTCTGGTGCATAGAAATATGATACGGGTGCAATCGATGTTGATGTAGCATTCTCAACACAGACGTTTTAGAGATTCCCGATTCTCGTGCAATTTGACTGCTACTGATGTGCGGATTAGCCGCGACAGCAGCTAAAACACCTACTTGTGCATCATCATTTGCTGCAGGTCTTGGTTGACGTTTCATATGTGGCTGAATACTTCCTGTTTCCTTAAATAACGTAACTATCCGGCGAATGGTCCGGACACTTGGATGATGTCGTCCAGGATACCGAGCAGCATACATAGCACACACCCGTTGGGCATTTTGATCACAATAGCCATACATCAACACGATATCGACCCTTTCCGCAATTGGAAAACGGTGCATTTTAACACGGGTAATGTATCAGGAAGCAAATACCGTCCGCACTGGCGAATTGTTACGTGATACCACGTACGTTTGTGACTAATACAGCGCCATCTATCACAAAGCGAAAAAAGTGGTCCAGCTAAAACATTCATATTCCTTTACGTGCTATACGAATATGTGATAAAAATAGGGGTTCTTATTTTTAAAAAAACGCAGTTGAGATCCGTTTGACCTATGGTAGTTCCACCTAGCGGGCCAACCATAGCGCCATCTGGTTTCCTCCTTTAGGCTAGACGAGTTTCGTTCTTTGTAGTTTCTTCGTTTTATGCTTATTTCGTGAGATATTTGGCCCAGTCACTATCAACGGACCACCCTGTATATAGAAAATAAGGGTGGTCCTACCACACTACCTTGGGGCACTCCCGACGTTGCCCTTGAATACACGCGATCGAGGTCAACGTGCTGGGTTCTGTTACTAAAAGATATATGAGACTCTCACATTTCTTGGACCTTGTTCCGTAGCTTGCACCTTCGTGAACAGTCGGCAGTGGGGCACCGTTTCAAACGCTTTCGGGGAATCTAAGGATCTGTATTTTGTCTGTTGCCCTCCATCCATGGTTTGTATCATATCATGTGAGGAAAGGGCAAGCTGAGTTTCACACGAGATCAGTGCTTTCGAAATGCGTGCTGATTTTAGAAAGATGATTTTCTGTCTCAAGGAAATTTACTATATTCGAACTCAGAATGTGTTCAGGATTTCAGTAGCTGACCGATGTTAAGTATCAGAGGTCCCTTCTTTTACAGAAGTCACGTAAGATGTCTTTCACTCTCTTGGGTTTTTACGCTGGGCGACGTAAGTAAAGGACTAATATAAGGGACTAATATCTGAGAGTACTCTAGGTAAAACCAACTGGGATTCCATCTGGACATGGTAACTTATTCGTTTTCAAATGCCTCTCTATGGCGGGAATGTAATTTCTTTGTCCAGTATGCGGGAGGATGTGCGACAGTCGAACGACAGTAAGTCTGTACGGCCGTGTAGCGTGAATGATTTCTTAAAAGTGAAATTTAAAGCTTCAGTTTTCTTTTGCTGGCTTCTGTTACCACCTCAGACTGGCCGACGACTAACTGGACTTGGGTGTTCAACATTACTACGTGCACGGTTTCACATCCGGGCTGTACATTACTTCCTACTCATAGAAAATGTATTTATAACCACACCGCAATAATATCAGTCCTCATCTGTGTAGCAATGACTCCCCAACAAATACTCATGTTCAGAAAAAAATCATCTTGAAGGAATAGAGATCGGACGTCCATATTCACAGGACATGTTCATTAGTAAGTTCCGCAGAAACGATTAGCATTTCAGTCATCTCGGTTCAGCATGTTTCCTGTTACATAGTAAACGCAGGGTCCGCCATGGGCCCTGATGTCTTGTTCCATATGTGATGACATCAACGCGTATAAGGCGTGAATGGCGCCCTGTGGTATAGCCATCCATGTTGCATCCACCTGATTCCAAAGTTCATCTGTGTTGGTTGGCACTGTGTCACAGCGCTGCACCTATCGTTTCACTATATCCCACAAATTTTCTGTTGACGACACGCGTGGTGATCTGGCAGGCCTGGGCAAACGGCTGAAATCCTGTGACACAAAGAAGGCACGTGTTCGTGCAGAAACATATGATCGTTCATTGTCCTGCCGAAAAATGGCATCCGGGGTGTTGTGCTGCAAGGGTATGGCTACGGGTCGCAGGGTGTCATTCTCGTAGGCCACACACGTCGCAGTGCCCTGGACGCGCATCAACTGTGATTTGTTATCGTACACAATAGCATCCCACACCATTAGGCCTTGACCTGGCGCTACATATCTTGTGCGAATGCAGTCACTGTGAAGCAGCCCCCTCTGTCTGCGCCGAACCAAAATGCGGCCATCATTCACAAAGAAATAGGATTCGTCCGAAAACAGTATCTGGTGCCGTTACCACCTCCAGTCACGTCTTCCTTACACCATCGCCGTCTAGCATGTGTCTGCACATTCGCTAAAAATAGGTGGAGAAGTGGATGAAGTGCACACAACCCATACCGTAATAAACGGCGACTAACTGTCATCCCTGATAGTTTATTATGTGTCACACTGTTCCACTTTTACGCCAGAGACAAGGAGGACGCTGATCTGTCCTGCAATGCCATTCGGATGAGGTATCGATTTTCTCGGTAGGTGGTCTGAAGAACATGCAGAACTTACTAATGTACACTTGACAGCAAAAAAATGGGTCACTAGCGAATGCAAGCAACATAACGTAGCTGTGTTGCAGGTCCTCTAAACACCAAAACCCCGTGCGGTACAGTCGTTTGACTACAGACAATGGGTACCGCAAGAGACTACTAAGAGACCAAAGGTCTTTATGGCAGTCAGTCTAAGCGTCAACTAATATCGTCATACAAAACATATTAGAAAACACGTTCTTAGCGATGAGAAACCCCATAACACTCATAAACTAACTTTAATTACAACAAGTGACATTCCAAAAGTTCTGAGAAAACGGATTATTTTACATATATCGTACAGTAATCCTTAGTCAAAATTAAATACTTGACACAATATATGGAGTTACAAAGCTGTACGGCAATTGGAAAAAAGTTTTTCGCTCTCTAAAAGGTTTTCCATCCACGTGCTGAAGGTCGCTCAACGGCGAGTGGCTCTGGAAACTGGATATTGGACGAACCAGTAGAAAAACGCGATTAACGGCAACAAGCACTGTAAGGAAATCTCAACATTAACAGTGAATCATCAGTAATTTCTCGTAACACATCAACAGCTACGTGTACACAAATTTGAACTTTAAATGACATGACCAATGTCGTCGATATGGACCTGGATTCAAACCCAGCACCTATAGCCATTGCCACCTAAGCTAAGCTTTGTTTGTGCCTTATTGAGACCGGATAACTAGGCACAAAGAGACGTGAAGAATAGACGTTTGCACCAGTATCAGTTATCGATTCATATCCTGAAAATAAATGACGAAAATGTTTGTACTGAACTGGAAATCCTGTCATAACAGTTTACTATGCTGAGAACTACCCCCAACGACGTTTAATATGGTGTCATTGACAAGGAACAAGGTATGCTCATGTTTAAAATTAAAATGCCACCATATAAAGCTTGTGACAGGGATGCGAACCCAGCACCTAATCGAATTGTTAACGAAGTACAGTCATGCTCAAAAGTATCCGAACGACCTGGTTGCATTTCCCCTGATTCCCATGCAACCCACATAACGCAGCTGTCTAGCAGGTCCTCTAATCGCTCCTTGATACAGTTGTGTAACTATTGAAAATGGTTCCAACATGTCACCACTAGAAAACACTGCTCTGTATCGCAATAACTCAGGATATCAAGTAATACCACGATACTAAAAATATCAGGGAACACCTCATCACGGATAAGACTGTCCTTGAGGCTTGTAAGCTCGCATTTAGTGCAATAACTGATATACCTGATATGTTAGCACTCTCATTATTACGTCAGATAGGTAATGCACGTAGTAAGTTCGTCGTATTCATGATTTCCTCTTCAAAGTAACATACCATACGTATTATTTAACACAAAATGTCATTAAAAATTTACGTTATTCACGAGCAGCTAGTTGAGAATATGTATGAACTTCAAATGACACGACGAACCGCCTCGTTCTGCATATGGATTCAAACCGTCATGCAAACTATGATTTCGTGACTGACGGAAACTAACAGTCATTCCTGACTAAGCATAGAGAGAGTGATATACCTCGATTTTGCACAGTATCAGTTAACAATATCAACTTTAAATTACATAATGTAAACATTTTTAACGGTCGCGAATTCCTCCCCAGCTTCTATTGTCCCTGTTAACGAACTACGAGAGATGTTAAATACTGCTTCTTCACAAGTAACTTACTGGAAATGCAGTGAGGTAAAGCTTTGTGTTGGACAGGGATTCGAACCCAGAACCTAATCGGATTGTTATCGAAGCACAATCAACTTTGACATATCGGATTTTCTCGGCAATAGCTAGAGGTATTAAATGAAATGACGGGTCCTTTCCAGGACTCCAACCCGGCACGTATCGCTGTTATATTCTAGAGAAAAGGAACGTTAAGTATGGGCTTGTTACACCAGCAGCGACATGTGAGCATGCTTGAACTAGAAATAATATGACGAAGTGTTCAGTGCTGACTGAGAATCGAACCCCAAACATATCGTTGTTGACGACACACAAAGAGGCGACACTTACCTTATTTTTCACCACCAGCAGCTCGGAATAACATCCCTGAACTTACAGTGATCTCGCAAAACGTTCTGTGTCTCACTGGGAGTCAAAAACGTCAGGTATCGTTAGTGTTGACAACGAATGAAAATGCATTAAAAATAAAAATTATTATCCAACAGCAGATAGGTGTTCTCATGGTAGAGCTTGAGAATACACAGTGAAAAGATTGGTGCTGGGCCAGGATTCCAACCCATTCATGCGCAATATGTGGAGATGTTAAGGAATCTGCAGTTTCGAGCCGGCCGCGGTGACCAAGCGGTTCTAGGCGCTGCAGTCTTGAACCGCGTGACTGCTACGGTCGCAGGTTCGCATCCTGCCTCGGGCATGGATGTGTGTGATGTCCTTAGGTTAGTTAGGTTTAAGTAGTTCTAAGTTCTAGGGGACTGATGACCTAAGATGTTAAGTTCATAGTGCTCAGAGCCATTTGAACCATTTTTGCAGTTTTGAACAAACAACAAGTTGTAGTCGAGCTGTATTGTCACGAAGGTATCAAATTCCGCGTTAAGGGCGGTCTGAGTTGCATTCCCAGTTCAGAACCAATTTTATCGACATACAGAAGCTCAAATAAAATGCGGAATAAGTGTCCTGTGACCATACACAGGGTTTGTTTCGTCACTAGAAATAAATAACTGGTATAAGAAAAGTTACTGCTGTTAGCGTTTCTACATGTAGCCACTACTTACTTTATTGTGGTTCCACCTAACGTCTACTTGGTAGAGAAGGAATATCATGTTTAATGTGATTTTCAGACCACTATGCCATTATACCTTCTTCACTTGGCGTAGCCAGAAGAGAATAGAATCTACCACTCCTTATCAAAAAACATCGGCAGAAGTTGGAATCGAACCGAGACCAACTGCCTATGAAACTATTATCAGTCCAACAGACCACCACACACACTTCATTACGGCTCATTTCTTTATCATAACACCGTTGCGGCACACAAGATGAGAATTCCGACACAAAGGCTCCCTGTAATGGTTTGCAGGATGTCCAGTACGTTCATTTACTTGGTTGACCGAATCGCCATGAACTAGCTGCCTTGGCTACCCAGTGCATACATTCGACTCTATTTTGTAATCACCGAAATAAAATAACGTAACTGCCATCTACACAGAACTGCCAACAGTGTAGGATGCAGAAACTTAAGTAGGAAGTGTTCCTTTCGATTTGAGCTACTCTATTGCGCTATCTGTTTGTTGAAACCATCGTGCAGTGCAAAATAAATGCTGTAACTGTCTGTCTCTCAGAAGTCTGTATCCGGCCATATGCATTATCTCACAGCACTGTGGAATGCCGAATTTCTGGAGGAACTGTTGTTCACTTCCAGAGGTGCTGTACCTATGTCACAGCTAGTAGCGTAACGGTAAGCGTCGCGCACTGATGATAAGACGTCGCGTGTTCTATTACAATCGCTACTACATTTTTTTTAAACGCAATTCTGCGGTCTGCTAAAGTATTCACTTTAATGGAACTTTGAACATAATTCTCTTCACTTCTCAACCCAAAGTACACTCCTGGAAATTGAAATAAGAACACCGTGAATTCATTGTCCCAGGAAGGGGAAACTTTATTGACACATTCCTGGGGTCAGATACATCACATGATCACACTGACAGAACCACAGGCACATAGACACAGGCAACAGAGCATGCACAATGTCGGAACTAGTACAGTGTATATCCACCTTTCGCAGCAATGCAGGCTGCTATTCTCCCATGGAGACGATCGTAGAGATGCTGGATGTAGTCCTGTGGAACGGCCTGCCATGCCATTTCCACCTGGCGCCTCAGTTGGACCAGCGTTCGTGCTGGACGTGCAGATCGCGTGAGACGACGCTTCATCCAGTCCCAAACATGCTCAATGGGGGACAGATCCGGAGATCTTGCTGGCCAGGGTAGTTGACTTACACCTTCTAGAGCACGTTGGGTGGCACGGGATACATGCGGACGTGCATTGTCCTGTTGGAACAGCAAGTTCCCTTGCCGGTCTAGGAATGGTAGAACGATGGGTTCGATGACGGTTTGGATGTACCGTGCACTATTCAGTGTCCCCTCGACGATCACCAGTGGTGTACGGCCAGTGTAGGAGATCGCTCCCCACACCATGATGCCGGGTGTTGGCCCTGTGTGCCTCGGTCGTATGCAGTCCTGATTGTGGCGCTCACCTGCACGGCGCCAAACACGCATACGACCATCATTGGCACCAAGGCAGAAGCGACTCTCATCGCTGAAGACGACACGTCTCCATTCGTCCCTCCATTCACGCCTGTCGCGACACCACTGGAGGCGGGCTGCACGATGTTGGGGCGTGAGCGGAAGACGGCCTAACGGTGTGCGGGACCGTAGCCCAGCTTCATGGAGACGGTTGCGAATAGTCCTCGCCGATACCCCAGGAGCAACAGTGTCCCTAATTTGCTGGGAAGTGGCGGTGCGGTCCCCTACGGCACTGCGTAGGATCCTACGGTCTTGGCGTGCATCCGTGCGTCACTGCGGTCCGGTCCCAGGTCGACGGGCACGTGCACCTTCCGCCGACCACTGGCGACAACATCGATGTACTGTGGAGACCTCACGCCCCACGTGTTGAGCAATTCGGCGGTACGTCCACCCGGCCTCCCGCATGCCCACTATACGGCCTCGCTCAAAGTCCGTCAACTGCACATACGGTTCACGTCCACGCTGTCGCGGCATGCTACCAGTGTTAAAGCCTGCGATGGAGCTCCGTATGCCACGGCAAACTGGCTAACACTGACGGCGGCGGTGCACAAATGCTGCGCAGCTAGCGCCATTCGACGGCCAACACCGCAGTTCCTGGTGTGTCCGCTGTGCCGTGCGTGTGATCATTGCTTGTACAGCCCTCTCGCAGTGTCCGGAGCAAGTATGGTGGGTCTGACACACTGGTGTCAATGTGTTCTTTTTTCCATTTCCAGGAGTGTAGTCGCATGTGGAAAAAAGGCTAACTTCTGCGTCATTTTGTTCTTTTCAGGTTTAATAGACGGCCAGGCAGCAGATGCGCTCGAAGCATTTGTATTATGTATGGGGAGAGCGCATCGTGCCAAAATAGTCAGAAAAATATTTTCTACATCAGCTGTCGTCTGGTAGTGGAATTTTATTCTTCTTCAAACCTTGTTTGACAGCTTTAACTCGGAAAAAGTTTTCTACATGCATTACCCGTTGTGCAGCATTGTAAGTTTTTCACCATTGCACTGTGAGCTGAAAGTATTTACTTACGATTTGCTTATCGATGTTTGATCTAACTGCTTGCAGCTCTTGCACAGAAGGGATAAAAACGTTACATTCAGCGAGGCTGGAACCGCGAACCATAACAATCGCGTTTCCACAGGTCAGTACGTCAACACAGAGCTAGCGGATAGATATGGTTTGCGCCATCCTCTTAGGTCAATAGTGGTTACAACTCGTCAACCGCTATTTACAGGACGAGATTAGTTGCGATTGCCACGTTCAATGACTTTTCTGGGCTGAAAACCGTAAACTTACAACCTTCTGTTACACCTCAAGCGATTCCAACTCAGGTTATTCAATGGAAATGACACGAGAAATCAAGTGAACTTTGAGGCTTAATTCCGTGCACACCAGGAAGTAACTCGTCGATCACAGAGTTGCCAAACATAGCTTGCGTCGTTGCCAAATCTCAGTTACATTACCAGCAGGAAGAAGACGAACCGATGTGATCCTACAGCGGGCTGGGAAGTGACCATAGCTGGCGCCTCAAAGCCTGGAACATGTAATGCGTTTGATTCGCATTTCTGTAACTAGGTTTAGGGACTGGAGCTTAGTTGCTAATAATACTCAGAACTCACTTCTACTAAGCATCATAAATCAGTAACTCTCATAGTTGTTTTTATATTTCTTTCGTAACTGTACTCAAAACTAAGAAGTTCAATCACGGACGTTTTCGTGACTCGCAGATAGTCGAGCACAACAAACAAATAAAAAGAGCATGTGTGTGTGTGTGTGTGTGTGTGTGAGAGAGAGAGAGAGAGAGGGCGGGGGTAGAAAATTGTTGTAAAGACATTGAATACCGGTATGTAAAGAAATCAAAGAAATCTTTCATTAAAATAACTCTCTCCACATCATTACGAAATGTCGTATTCATGGTCTATGGAACAAGTATTAATCTAATCTAATCATATCATATTGTTGACTATCCATGATGAGTCATGAAGTACCGAAATTTTCGCCTATATCAGTAACCAAATCTAAACTTGAAAATACAAGACGACAGTTTTTGTAATAAACTGGGAAGCCTATCAAGACCCTTTCCTCCCTGTTAACTAACCATGAAAGATGTCTCATATACCTCAAATGAGAAGTAACGCAGTGTGTATGAATTTAAAGATGAAGCGCATGATGTGAAGTTCTGCGACGGAGATACGAACCTAAGACGTAATCGGATTGTTAACCAAGTAAAACCAAATGTTACGTATAGGTTTTTCTTGCCAACTACTAGGTGTTTAATCTAAAATAAGGACACAAATTTTTGTGCCTGAGCGACAATCGAACCGCACTCCTATCGTTCTTATTTATTGTCCACGAATATTGCTTAAGTATCAATTGCTTACTCACCAACAGTAAGATGTGTGCGTGTTTGTCCAGAAATTGTTGGCAACATGAACAGACATTAAAAATACACGTTAATTTTCACTAGCAGGCCGGTGTGCACGTGATAGGACTTGACATGGAGTTATGAATATTTTTGTACTGGATCAGGATTCGGACCCACATATTTACCTTTGGAGGAGACCTAGAGAAGACTGCAGTCTTGGGAAAAGGAGTGAAATGATTGAACTATACCGTTCCGAGAGATTCAGATCCTCGGAAGAGGAGCTACGAATTCGAATCACAGTCCAGCACCAAATTTTTCAACGTCTCTTGTTCAATCACTTACAAGTCAAATAAGAGCCTTGTTCCTTTAGGCGGCTATCAGTTCATCAAATAAAATAAAATTTTCTAATGTCAGTAAGTTTACTGGTGACAGTATTTCTGTTTACCCTGACCTCCACCTATGTCATTTTCCAACGTAAACCGGCTCTGCCCAGTTTGGAATGAAGGGACGTGATGTTTAATGCGGATTCTGGATTATAACAGCTTTCTATTGAGGTTACCAGAGGTAAAGTAAATCTGTTTGTGCCTCTTAAAAGTAAATGCCTGAACCCACGCATTGCACTTGTGATAGTTCGTTCCACCAGACCATTGCGGCCACATTTCCCAGCCCCAGGAGTGTGCTGTAATGGATGATGTGTTTAGCTTACTAAACTAGTCAAGATGGAAAAAACGCGAGTTTATTAAATGGTTAAGTGGAAGCAAGCTTCTGACGTGGAGATTATGCTATTCTCATGTCAGCAGGATGTAAAGACTCTTCTAGGCGTCATAGCCTCGATTTGAAGCCATTTGGAAATTTTACTAATTCAGGAAATTTCTTAGTTCCAGAAAATCCACTGTGAAGTGTGAAGTTACCGGATAATTCGATTATCACCGTCATTATTACTATCATTTTCTTCATACCGCTGCTGCAACGCATGTGCTTGAAGATCATTTAAGTCCTTTTGGCCATTATAGAAGTAGTTGCCCAAGAACAAGTTCTTTCCCTGTCTACAGAATCCTTTTCATGTTAATATCAAACATCAGCAATTACTCATAGATCACATTAAAACTAAAGTAATTCATGAAGACGTTACTTGATAACGAAAACGCGTGCCTTTCTTCATTTACTAGCGCCTAGAAATGGCTGTCGAATACTGCCAAACCAGAAGTCAAGGGATCTTACTGCCTTCCAATATACGTCACTGTCGGTTCTTCGGTATGACTTGGTCGACGTAGCCTGTTTCAAGTTGTGTATGACACAGAATGTTTTAGAAAATCAATTGTTTTCCTTTGCAATAAACAGATTTTCATTCTAAGCTATCCAAGTCCAAAATTTTCGCAATATTAGTTCAAATTTAATATTCGCTTCCATAATGTAAGGAAAGTATTTCACAGTTGCAAAACCCGCATCCGACTCACTGTCCTTACACCTAGTCGCTGGCCATAAATTCTAGCTCAAAGTGACGTCAGTTTAAGTAACCTAATGTAGCGAAGACTGTTTGCCAGTGCTCTTTCTCACCGGAAAATATGCAATTCATCATTGGCCTCCATAAGTACACTGTAACAGTAATTTCTGTGTGTATGCAATGCATACGGATTGTAGAATTTAGAGGTGCTCTCTCTTCCACTTCTGTGTACAATATGCCTGACCTAAACGGGCCCTTTATCATTACAGTCCCTGGGAAACATCATATTGACAACAGTAATGTGCTTATACTGACAACCTCATTGTTCGTTTTACCCGATTTTGTAATCATTTAAGTAAAACAAAATGACCTTCGAGTGGGAGACATTTCGTCCCCCTTTTCCTTCTGTGAAATTTGTCAGTAAGCTTTTTGCCTTCGAACCAGCGAAATGCGGCAGAGTACGGCTGGTAAACGATTTACAAACCACGATTTAGTGCCGTTATCTCAAATAGGGAAAGCTCTTTATCCAGGTATGAAGGTTGTAAAACAAACTTCCCACAGTTTGCGACCTCATTTTTATACCTCGTGGGAGCAGGCATAATATTTTGCTTTTTGAACACCGAACAATAACACACAAAGATAGCAGATGGAAGGATACAAAGAAAAAATCAGACTCATGGGTGTGGATCCATTTCATCATAAGTTCATCATAAAAAGACTAAACAAGAGGGAAACATTACGAAAGCAATGAATACGCTGGTTAGTATACATTATTTGTATAGATCTGAAGATGAAAAAGCGCAGATCTGCACAGTGCCCGCATCTGCACTTTAGTTTCTGTCTTAATGGCCATAATTTTTAGTTTCTTCTCTTCTGAATTATCAAATGAATTGATTATTACGTGGTACAGAATAATTAGGTAAATGTGTTTCTTACAGCTTCCATTCGCACCAACATTTTTCTACATTGTCGTGCAATTCATGAAATTCTACTTGTATGATCACAAGACTGCACATAGATGCAATCGATTTCGAGGTTCAAAGTGTTTGTTATCTTACTTTTCGTGACAGGTTGGCAAAGTTGATTTCCAAAGACTTTATTGTACTGAAATAATCTTTTGTAACAAAGTAACAAGGTAAGTGTTTTATTCGTATATATTTTGTGGGAAGGTGTAATCGTGATGGAAGATTACACGCCTAAATGTTTGACACAGCTGGTAGGAGAAAACGCTGCATATTAACCAAACCCCGCGCCTCCTCTCCGTATCCTCCTATGACACGAGCACAGGATTTTCCTCCTATAACGCTACAGAGCTGTTCCTAGCACAGCTGAGAATTGGCGACATCGTCACAAACATTTGGCAACACTGTGACAGTGCAATTACTTCCGCGTATGGTACTGAACTGACTCGCTAAATTCACTTGATATTCCTTTCCATTTGAATGACACGTGGTATATAATCCTCACGTAAACTAAGACACTGAGACAGAAATTTCAATTTCTTTGCTTAAGAAATGCTATTCTTCACATAAGTGACAACTTTTAACATCTTTCACGATGCGTTACGAGCTTCAGCGACCAATACCATGACGAGAGTGGCGTGCTGGCAGCAGTGTGTCCGTAGCCCCGTGGTACCGCCCGTGTCTCGTGTTCCAATTGTTAAGAAAATCGTCAGTTCTAACCGTGGTAGGGGCAGCGCGTGCGAGCTTTCTTTGTGTATTATTTCATGGAGCAGCGAATTCCCAGAAAAAATTCTGTAACAAAATCAGAAGAAAACCTTTACACATCAAATCCTCTGGGCAGCTCGACTCAGTAAGTTGTGTAAATGGCAGTAGATCTCGGCTTTCTGACTGCCGAGCTGCTATACACTACAAGCGTCTCTGAAGAAATTCGAATCGACGGTCAACGATACGAAATGCAATTATGTTCTTCACTTAAGACTCCCATGCCAGGGTGATAAGTATGAAGGAAATAAATTGATTAGCAAATCGTAAGAAAATACCTTCAGCTCATAGTGCAATGGTGAAAAACACAATGCTGCACAATAGGTAACGCCTCTTTCCGCTGCTGACAAGCAAATTAAAGGGTTTCTAGGAATACGTAACTTTATTTATGAAATGTCACGTTTGCATACCTGTTGAGTATGACCAGCATACCGTTTAAACACAGACCCAATCGAAATCTAAGTGAATAGTGTTTTACTAATTCGTGCAGATAGAGGCACGCTTTTGTACAGATACTCTGTTTTGTTAAAACAGACTTTCGTCGTAAGGTTATCTTGGGTAGTTTTATTTCCTTTCTTACAATACAGTGCACAGTTTTCGTAAGGTTTCTTTTAGTGTTGTTAAAACAATGCTAAACATGAGAGAGAAATTAATCGTCAACGATATATGCTAATTATCTGATGAAATCTGTAACAGTCTGACAATGCACATGCAGTTTATTGATTACATGCATGTAGAAAACTTGTTCCGAGTTAAAGCTGTCAAACAAGGTTTGAAGAAGAATAAAATTCCGCTACCAGACGACAGCTAATATAGAAAATACTTTTCTGACTATTTTGGCACGATGCGCTCTCCCCATACATAATACAAATGCTTCGAGCGCATCTGCTGCCTGGCCGTCTATTAAACCTGAAAAGAACAAAATGACGCAGAAGTTAGCCTTTTTTCCACATGCGACTATTTTGGGTTGAGAAGTGAAGAGAATTAGGTTCAAAGTTCCATTAAACGGAATACTTTGGCAGACAGCAGAATTGCGTTTCAAAAAATGTAGTAGCGAATGTAATAGAACACAGAACTTCGGAATTCCACAGTGCTGTGGGATAATGCATATGGCCGGATATAAACTTCTGAGAGACAGACAGTTACAGCATTTATTTTGCACTGCACGATGGTTTCAACAAACAGATAGCGCAATAGAGTAGCTCAAATCGAAAGGAACACTTCCTATTTAAATTTCTGCATCCTACACTGTTGACAGTTCTGTGTAGGTGGCAGTTACGTTATTTTATTTCGGTGATTACAAAATAGAGTCGAATGTATGCACTGGGTAGCCAAGGCAGCTAGTTCATGGCGATTCGGTCAACCAAGTAAATGAATGTACTGAACATCCTGCAAACCACTACAGGGAGCCTGTGTGTCGGAATTCTCATCTTGTGTGCCGCAACGGTGTTATGATAGAGAAATGAGCCGTAATGAAGTGGGTGTGGTGGTCTGTTGGACTGATGATAGTTTCATAGGCAGTTGGTCTCGGTTCGATTCCAACTTCTGCCGATGTTTTTTGATAAGGAGTGGTAGATTCTATTCTCTTCTGGCTACGCCAAGTGAAGAAGGTATAATGGCATAGTGGTCTGAAAATCACATTAAACATGATATTCCTTCTCTACCAAGTAGACGTTAGGTGGAACCACAATAAAGTAAGTAGTGGCTACATGTAGAAACGCTAACAGCAGTAACTTTTCTTATACCAGTTATTTATTTCTAGTGACGAAACAAACCCTGTGTATGGTCACAGGACACTTATTCCGCATTTAATTTGAGCTTCTGTATGTCGATAAAATTGGTTCTGAACTGGGAATGCAACTCAGACCGCCCTTAACGCGGAATTTGATACCTTCGTGACAATACAGCTCGACTACAACTTGTTGTTCGTTCAAAACTGCAGATTCCTTAACATCTCCACATATTGCGCATGAATGGGTTGGAATCCTGTCCCAGCACTAAACTTTTCACTATGTATTCTCAAGCTCAAGCATGAGAACACCTATCTGCTGGTGGATAACAATTTTTATTTTTAATGCATTTTCATTCGTTGTCAACACCAACGATATCTGACGTTTTCGACTCCCAGTGAGACACAGAACTATTTGCGAGATCACTGTAAGTTCAGGGATGTTATTCCGAGCTGCTGGTGGAGAAAAATTCGGTAAGTCTCGCCTCTTCGTGTGTAGTCAACAATGACATGTTTGGGGTTCGATTCTCAGTCAGCACTGAACACTTCATCATATTATTTGTACTTCAAACATGCTCACATGTCGCTGCTGGTGTAACAAACCCATACTTAACGTTCCTTTTCTCTAGAATATAACAGCGATATGTGCCGGGTTGGAGTCCTGGAAAGGAAAAATTAATGTTTCGTCTCGTCATTTAATTTAATACATCTAGCTACTGCCGAGAAAATCCGATATGTCAAAGTTGATTGTGCTTCGATAACAATCCGATTAGGTTCTGGGTTCGAATCCCTGTCCAACACAAAGCTTTACCTCACTGCACTTCAAGTAAGTTACTTGTGAAGAAGCAGTATTTTACATCTCTCGTAGTTCGTTAACAGGGACAATAGATGCTGGGTAGGAATTCGCGTCTGTTAAAAATGTTACATTATGTAATTTAAAGTTGATATTTGCTAACTGATACTGTCCAAAAATGAGGTATATCACTCTCTTTATGCCTAGTCAGGAATGACTGTTAATTTCCGTCAGCCACGAAATCTTAGGCTGCGTGATTGGTTCAAATGGCTCTGAGCACTATGGGACTCAACATCTAAGGTCATCAGTCCCCTATAACGTAGAACTACTTAAACCTAAGTAACCTAAGGACATCACACACATCTATGCCCGAGGCAGGATTCGAACCTGCGACCGTAGCAGTCACGCGGTTCCGGACTGAAGTGCCTAGAACCGCACGGCCACCGAGGCCTAGCCTGCATGACCTGGGTTTGAAACCATATGCAGAACGAGGCGGTTCGTCGTGGCATTTGAAGTTCATACATATTCTCAACTAGCTGCTTGTGAATAACGTAAATTTTTAATGACATTTTGTGTTAAATAACAAGTATGGTATGTTACTTTGAAGAGGAAATCATGAATACGACGAACTTACTACGTGCATTACCTATCTGACGTAATAATGAGAGTGCTAACATTTCGGGTATGTCAGTTATTGCAATAAATGCGAGCTTACAAGCCTTAAGGACAGTCTTACCCGTGATGAGGTGTTCCCTGATATTTTAGTATCGTGGTACTACTTTACATCCTGAGTTATTGCGATACAGAGCAGTGTTTTCTAGTGGTGACTTGTTGGAACCATTTTCAATAGTCAAACGACTGTACCAAGGAGCGATTAGAGGACCTGCTAGACAGCTGCGTTATGTAGGTCGCATGGGAATCAGGTGAAATGCAATTCAGGTCGTTCGGATACTTTTGAGCACGACCTTACATGAAATCAGAAGTTAAATATCAAATGTTTTCACCAATAGCGAAATGCTGGAACCTTAATTGACGACAGAATTGTTTTTGCCTGACTGGGATTCGAGCCCAGCATCTAGCACCGTCGTTTTCTAGCCAGGAACAGACGATAAATAACTGTTGTTGGTTCACCAGCAGCGAGATGGGCGCATGTTTAGCTAGACATCAGGCGACGAAAAGTTCTGTGCTGAATGGAATTCAAATCCCGCACCTAAGGACATCACACGTGGTCATGAAGAAACGTTAACTATCAAATTCTTTTCCAATAATAGCTAGGAATGGCATGTTTGTACTGTCAATGATGTGATGAAAAATACTCTGCTGGCTAGAAGTTGAATCCACAACATGTCGTCGTTGGTGATCACAACGAACACAACGTCAAACCCAAATCCGTTTTCGCCAGTAGGATGGAGAGGAGTGTTTGAACTTGAAAACATGTAAGGAAACGTTTGATCTTGTAATGTTGTGATAAAACGCTCATCATGTGGCTGTGAGTTGAAACGAACACGTTACAGCTGACAACGCACGAAGAGACGTTGAAAATGCAACTATTTTTCACCAGTAGTTCGGAGTGCACATGCTAGGGCTTGAAATGAAATAATGAATATTTTGTGCTGATCAGGATTCGAAACCAGATATGTGCCTTTCGAGGACGCCTAGAAGAGTTTGCAATTTTCGGGAACATAGTGAAATCGAATTCTAATCCCAGTCCAGCACTACAATTTTCGACGTCTCAGTTTCAAATCAAGTAAGACCCTTGTGAACTTACATGACCATTGGTTCATCAAAATGAAATACGCTTTCTAGTTTACGATGGCTTGCTGGTGACAGAGTCTCTGCCTTATGGGGTTTCTCCATCTGTCACAGCTCAAACGAATGCCCAGTCGGCAGCGAAGGGATGTTATCTTTACTGCGGATATTGAACTACGGAGCTTACATGTGTTCTGCACTTGGCGTTACTAGGGGTGAAGGAGAGCTGCTTGTGTGTGTTAAAAATTTACGCCCGACGTGAGATGTGAACCTACACGTTTTACACCTCAATACAAGATTAATCCATCAGACCACAGAACCCCCTGCCAAGCACATAATTATCAATTGCAGAGTATTGATTTAGATGTAGATGCAGATGTCAAGGGACGCGTAACAGGAAGGAGGGCGGGATCTGGGAATGGATTGAAGTGCATAAGTGCAAAATACAAGGGTGAAATGCTTCAAAGTATTGCTTATTTAGACGTGTGCCACAGTTCGTTTTATCTTAGGACCGAGAGATAAGGAAGGACTGTTCTCAGAACGAAGAATGGGTTACAGGAAAGGGGAGATCAACGAATACGGTTTCATAGGTGGTGAGAGGAATGATAAAGAGTAAAGACAGCAGCAATTAAAAGAGAAAATGTAGCGTCATTGGAAACCGCTAGATTTGTTTACAAAGTTTTGGGGGAGTGTAATAGAAGGGCACCTGCGGCGATAGTGACACAGAGAGAGTGTGTGAGAGAGAATAGAAGAGAGATTAACAACGAGTAAACATAAATGTTCATATGTGTGTGAAACCTTAACGGACTTAACTGCTAAGGTCATCAGTCCCTAATCTTACACACTACTTAACCTAAATTATCCTAAGGACAAACATTCACACCCATGCCCGAGGGAGGTCTTGAACATCCGCCGGGACCAGCCTCACAGTCCATGACTACAGCACCTAAGACCGCTCGGCTAATCCCGCGCGGCGAGTAAACATAATATGAAATCGTTGGCGTATTGTGTGGAGGACAGAGGGTGTATTCATGGATGGAGGGGAAGAGAGAGACGTATTTTAAATAACAAAAACTACTGTGACAGAGTCCATCTACGCTGATTAGTTTGTAAGTACGTAGACATGGTATAAATGAAATCAAAATAGAATACTTAACAAACTGTATATTCAAAAGAAACCCACTTGAATTAAAAGGGCAACTCAAAGGAAAGCTAACCCATATTGTATCTTTTCTGTTGCCACGCGATCTTCCACTAGCTTCCAATGAGGAAAAATGGCCGGCCGAAGTGGCCGAGAGGTTCTAGGCGCTACAGTCTGGAACCGCGCGACAGCTACGGTCGTATGTTCGAATCCTGCCTCGGGCATGGATGTGTGTAATGTCCTTAGGTTAGTTAGGTTTAAGTAGTTCTACGTTCTAGGGAACTGATGACCTCAGCAAGCAAGTTCCATAGTGCTCAGAGCCATTTGAATTTTGAGGAAAAATGACGAAAAAGAAGACATAACAAAACATTTTAAGAACTCTAATATTTTATCCAGAATCCTTCATTATTTTGTACTTCTATCACGCGTCTTGGCATAGAATGTATAAGCCGTCGGACGTAACAGCCTGAAGAAGCAACTTCCTCCCAGGCTTCCAGGACGCAGTCACAAAGAGCGTCCGCAGTAGTTGGTTGGTTTCGTGGCCAGTTCTCTGTTAATGTTCTGGCGACCTCAGCCCACATGTTTTCCATGGAGTTCATATCAGCCGCCGGTGGCGGCCAGTCCATGTCGTTGACGCCAATCGTGGATTTGGGAGAGAGTAAAGACAATACGTGCTGAACAAATGCAGACTTGTGAATGGGATAATGGTCCTCTTCCAATGTGACGTCCCCTTCTGCGTACAGCATTCGCACTGACGGAAGCATCACATTTTCCAATATGTGGGCATACTGCGCGCTGTCCAGAGTTCCTTCTATCCTGTGAAGAATTCCTGCCGCTCTCGGAGAATTCCAACCCCAGCAGGTACCAGATAGCAGGCCACTTCTTCTCGTCGTGGTTACATATTCGCGTCAATGGCGAGTCCCTTGCGGCCTGTAAACAATTCGTGGACCGTCGTTATTGGTGGAAAACACCTTCTCATCAGCGAAAATGACGTTGTCCCATGACGCCCTCAGATGGAGCTCCGCAAATGCTAGCCGGTATAAAACGTTGTCTTCGCTGAGCTCTTGATTCATGGCGGATCGTCGTGCATGCAGTCCAGCGTCCCTCAGCCTTCGGCGAATCGTGTTACTGGAGCCGGGGAAGTTGATCTCCCGCCGCAACTGCTTCGCTTTCAGAAAGGGATTTTCTCTGCTCCTAGACACTAGGTCCTTGTCTTCCTATTGTCAGATCACTCTCTTCCTGCCTGAGCCAGGAGCCCTGTTGGTGGTGCCTCTTTCAAGGCAGACATCCACCACCTCGTTGAAGTGGTATGTGGTACGCCATACCGCCTGCCAGCTTCTCTGATGGAACAAGATCCTTCCTCAATGAGAGCGACGACTCTACCTCGGACGGCTGGAGTGGCCGAGCGGTTCTAAGCGCTTCAGTCTGGAACCGCGTGACCGCTACGGTCGCAGGTTCAAATCCTGCCTCAGGCATGGATGTGTGTAATGTCCTTAGGTTAGTTAGGTTTAAGTAGTTCTAAGTTCTAGGGGACTGATGACCTCAGATGATAAGTCCCATAGTGCTCAGAGCCATTTGAACCATTTTTTGACTCTACCTCGAATAGACCTCTCCCAGTGAGCCATTACGGCAAACAGCCTGATGTGTATTTCTGCTTGCCGCTCTTACACTGATTCCAGGAGAGGAGTTAAACATATTTACGTCAAACGGAGCGGCAGAGGCAGAGGCAGAGGCATTCGGCGCAGCCGTGCTGGCTCGTCCCGGGCTGTTGGCCCACCAACGCCACCGCCAGATCGCTCACTTCCGTCTCGCCTCGGCGAGCCTGGCTGGCCCGTAGCTCGCGAGCCGCGGCTAGTACAGACCCGGGCCGCAGGGCCACGATCACCCCTTGAAGGATCAAAAGTTACATCTAATGTACCCAAGTCTGTAGTACAAACTAACACAGCTACAGCTATTATGCTATAACATGTGCAGGCACACCTACAGTTGACGATTTATTCAAATATTTGACGAACAATACTTTCAAAAATACATTCATTTTAAACATAGCTACCACAAAATATTTCACCTAGCTAGCAATAGCATGACACAGGAAACTACACTTTCTTATAAGCGCTCTGCATTAGATGTAGCCTTAAGAAAGCCTGTATTCAACCACGACAACTGAGCGGAATGTAAACAGGTTTGGCGGCAGCTTCTCCAAATAATAGTATATACTTAGTATATAATACACGTTTTGTGCACCTACAACATATTCTCAGTGTCTCTGAAACAATACGTGCTGCACGACGGAAATTACTTTCTGCTGAGGCACTTCATTTACATCTCAATGATACATGACTACTAGAGAACATTGCTCTTTACGGCAGTCAATCCACTTGTAAATTATCATCATGATATCGCAGATATTAGGCAACACGTTACTAGGGATGAGTAAGGCCTTAAGGTTTGCAACTAAACATGCTACTCCTAGCTACTACTGAATATGAAGTTGATTATTAACGTGTCTTCATAACCATGTGGGCGGCGTTCGACTCTCAGTCAGCATAGACGTTTTCGTGACCTTATTTCTAGTTAAACGTGTGCACATCTCGCTGGTTAGACAACGACGGCGGTAGGCGCCGGGTTCGAATCCCGGTCAGGCAATACAACTTCAGTCGTCATTTAAGTTTCTAACCCCACTACTGGTGACAAATTGTGATATCTACATTCTGATTTTACGTACTTATTCAACAATCCGATTAGGTGCTGGGTTCGCATCCTTGTCCCCAGCATTACATGATGGCATTTCAATTTTAAACATGTGCATCCTTTATTCCTTGACAATGCAACACTATACAACGTCTTTCGAGGTTAATTATCAAGAAGGTAATTGTCATGTTAGGGTTCCTGCTTTCGTACAAACATTATCGACATTTACGTTCAAGTTGAGAATTGATAACTGATACTGGTGCAAACGTCACTATTTGACGTCTCTTTCTGCCTAGTGATCGTGTCTCGATAAGGCACAAAGCTTTGCTTGGTTAACAGTGGCTTTACGTTCTGGGTTTGCATCCAGATCCAGAACGAAGACGATGGTCATGTCATTTAAAGTACAACTTCGTGTACAAGTAACTGTTGATGAGTAATGTGAACAATGATATTACTTGTGATTCGCTGTTAATGTTGGGATTTCCGTAGAGTGGTTGCCGCCGTTAATCACGTTTTCTTTTAACTGCTTAGTATTACATAAAGTTGATGCGAAACCACTCAACGTTGAACGACGTTCAGCATGTGTTGGGTAATCCTTTCAGACAGCAAAGAACTTGTTTCCAATTGCCATACAACTTTATAAATCCATATACTGTCTCAAATATTTAATTGTGCCTAAGGATTACTGAACGATTTATGCGACAAAACTAGTTGTCCCATAACATTTGAAATGTCACTTATTGTAATTAAGTTTAGTTTACAAACATTAGGACTGTCTGATCTCTTCTGTACTATCGTGGTTTTACTTTACATCTGGACGGACTGTCATAAAGACTGCTGTTCTCTAGTAGTCTCTAGTGGTACCCATTGTGTATCTTACAACGACTGTAGTGTGGAGGGTTGCGACTATGTGCAACACAGATATTGTTTGTTGGTTGCATACATTCAGGTGCAGCCTACACGTTGGAATTTAGGAGTGACTTCCTTTTTTTTTTTTTTTTTTTTCCTGTCGAGTGTACATTCCCTATGAATATGAACGTTCTGTCTCTAGTCGTTCGACGTGTTCCGTTTTTTCTGGATGGGAGTGGCATTCTACTTTTTCCCTCGACGAACCACAGAGGTACATAGCTAGCGTTACTTGCTCGTCTGTTGTTAATTAATATTTCACTAGCGATAATACAGTCTAAGATAAAGAAAATTCACCACAAGGGCATTTTCCGAACGGGACAAAAATCAGTAGACGTGATGCGTATGTACAGACGAACAAGTGATTAAAATTTCAGAAAGTTGGATGTTTGTTTGGAGAGAAAGAGATTCAGAAATTGAGCTTGTCAATCACGAATTGGTCCATTACTGTCCCTTAGGTTGGGAGTTATTCGGCTTGGCATCGATTGGTAGAGTTGTTTGATCTCCTAATCAGTGCATCACGTGAAATTCTGTTCAATTGGCGTAGTAGACCGTCAAAACCCGGAAACGGTTGGAGTTGCCTGTCATAATTCTCCGAACGTTCTCAATTGGGAAGCGATTCGGTGACCTCGTAGACCAGGATCGGGTTTGGTAAGCACATAGACAAGCAATAAAACTCTCACCGTGTGTGGAAGGGCATTATTTTGCTGAAATGAAAACTCAGGATAGCTTGTCTTGAAGGGAAAGCAAATGGGGCGCAGAATCAACGCACCGCTGTTCTGTAAGGCTGCCGTGAAAAGTAATGGTACCCCGACCGTTACTTACGTTTGCCGGACCGTATGGTGAGCGACAGTCAGTTTGGCATAGCACCACTGCTTGGGGCGTTTCCAGACACAGCCTGGAATCTCACTGACTGAAGAAGAATTATCTTCAGTAATGAGAAGTACTTTGAATCGAGATCTGATAAGCAAGGAAGACGTGTCTGGAGTCACCCGGACAGCGGTGGGATATCAACTTGAGGATTGCTTGCCATACAGCCAGAAGACTGTGATGATCTGGGGTGTCATTTCTTTTCATGGCAGGACCCTTTCGTTGTCATCCACGCATCCTTATAAGACAGTGGTAAACAGACAATATTCTATTCCCCGTCCTTTTGCTCTTCGTGGTAACCTTCCTGCGTTTAAATTTTAGTAAGATAGCGCCCGGACACTCGTGGCGAGAGTTTCTACTGCTTGCATTCGTGCTTGTCAAACCCTGCCTTGGCCAGCAAGGTTACTAGATCTCTTCGAAGCTGACAAAATTTAGAGCATTATGGATAGCAAATTCCAACCATCTCGGGATTTCGACAATCTGATGCCCGAATTGGGCAGAATTTGTCACGATATCCCTCGGGACGACATACAACAACTCAGTCAATCCCAAGGCGAATAACCGCTTTCGTAAGGACCAAAGGTGAACCAATGCGTTAGTAACCTACTGAATTTGGAAAATACTTACTCTTGAGCATATCATCCAGTTTTTATGAAATTGTAAATCATGTGATCGTCCATTCCACTCAAGTAATTCCTTCGTGGAGCGCCACATGTTTTTTCCTTCTTTTTTGTCTTAGAGTGTATGTGACGTTGTTCACGTATAGCTGCTGTATGGTGACGGTAAATGTTTACGGAGTGTATACTGCCGGTTGGACCCACGATGACGCAGCACCCTGAAGGATGATTCAAGATTCCTTGCACGGTGATCTCCCATTTTCTTTATTCATTCGAAACGAATGGGTTTTGTTGTACCACGTATCGATACTGCCCGTTGGCGTCTCAAAGATGGCAACAAAATTCAAGTTTCCATCAGACACCGATAGCAATCGTGTGTGATCCGGCGGATCTACTCGTAGTGGTGCACGCTTGCTGCGCCACGCTTCCAGTGACTCTGCACTACGAGCACTTCTCGTTTGGCCTTCAGAGAGCCTCATCCTTGTTCACAATGTAATTGCTGGACTCTGTTTCTTGCTGCATTATTTGTAATTGGTCTTCATCTCCTTGGAGGAACAAAAGTTAAGTAATCATTTTGTATGCTCCACGAAGTTCTTCACTGATAATGTCTGATCCTGTCCAGCTTTCCTACGATGACAGCTGCCACACCACTCTTTAGCATATATCTCTTTACCATTGTGTTTAAAATAGTACACAACAGGTTTTCACCTATCGATATATCGGCTGTTGCCAAGGACTTTATTGAGCTGTTTTTCCTTAAGTTATTTGCTAGAAAAGCATTTTAATTATCACATCACACCAATTGAAGTGTTTCAACGTTCTACTATTGTATCGTTTGCAATTTTCAGAAAGTCAGTTATCGTTGAAATTGGGGTCAACTTTCCATCTCCGTGTTTGGCAGTAGCAAGACAAAGTTACGTTAAGCATAGTAAAAATAAGGACTTAATGAATTTGTATGGAAGTCCACAGCGTGGATAATCTATTTCTGTCCATCAAGTTATTTCGCAGTGTCTTGCAGGATTTGCTTCTCCGAATAGAGACAGTAATAAGACACAAATTAAAGTGTGATTAAAATTGCTGTCTGCAGGTATAATTAACAAGAAAAGTATTCATTTTATTCAGTGACGTCGATTTTATATAATGGCAACTAAGAGCAACTATGTGGTGTTCAGAGATGGTTCAACTAACAAAGAATCATGGCATAGCTGTTTTGTAGATTATGCAGATGGACATATTTTGTCATTCGTTTATGACCTTTCCTCTAGCCCTTGCTCAAGATCATTTTCTGTGTGTTCGCTCACCATTGTTGCAACAGTCAAGGAGATAGGAATATTATGAGGTAAGCTGCCTTTTATCTGCAGTTGGTGGACGTAGTTGTATGAGGGTTTGCTGAACAGTAATGCCTTCGAATTTATTATGATCCGCTTTTTGAGTAGAACGTTATCAACATTCTTCGTCTTTATAATGCGTATATATCTGCAGCACATTACCACAATTAGGGGTATCTGGCTTGTAGCGTGTAACATCGCAGGGTGCAACGTAACTGTGTCTGTGCATGAGAAACAGCATGCTGTAATCGAGTATGGAATTCAAAGAGTTCATCCACTCTAGGAGGATACTTTCCTTCGGCATGACAGTGTCAGACCACACACGACTGCCACGACGTCTGTAACAATGCGGTACCTTGGGTTAACTCTCACCCGATCATCTTCTGTAAGATCCCGACTTGGCCCCATCCGATTTCCATCTGTTTGCAAAATTTAAAGGACATCTTCGAGCACTTTGGTAGTGATGAAGCGATGCAAGCAGAAGTGAGGTTATGCTTCCATGAAAAACGCCAAACAAACATTCTACAGTGACAGTATCCACAGACTGGTTCCTCACTGGGAGAAATTTGACGCCAGAGAGCCAATGTTGAGAAATAATTACGTAGCTATTAAGAAAAAAGATGTAGGTCGCATTTAACAATTGGTTCACTTACAAGTTTATACATAAAAAACTCAAAAGCACTATGTTTCAGCATTCCCTCAAAGTTGGGATAGCAGATCCGACAGTCACCGTAAGCAATGTTCCTCTATTTAATCAGGTTACATGTTTAACGTCATTTTATTGGGACTAACGGCCCTGCCATTGCCAACTGAACTACAAAAAGTGTGACATCACATAACGATACCACCCCACGGTCGTCTTTCAGACACCAACAGCAGTCAATCAGGTATCTGGTGATTTACTGCAGTGAGCCTCATACTTGTTGACACACTACCCGCAGGACTCTGCTTCTTGTTGCATTAGTTGTAATGACTTTACCTACACCTGGAGCAATACAAGTTAAGTAAACCTTCTGTATGTTGTGTTAACCTACTGGCTAATCATTTCTGCTCCTGTCCAACTTTTTAAATACACTCCTGGAAATTGAAATAAGAACACCGTGAATTCATTGTCCCAGGAAGGGGAAACTTTATTGACACATTCCTGGGGTCAGATACATCACATGATCACACTGACAGAACCACAGGCACATAGACACAGGCAACAGAGCATGCACAATGTCGGCACTAGTACAGTGTATATCCACCTTTCGCAGCAATGCAGGTTGCTATTCTCCCATGGAGACGATCGTAGAGATGCTGGATGTAGTCCTGTGGAACGGCTTGCCATGCCATTTCCACCTGGCGCCTCAGCTGGACCAGCGTTCGTGCTGGACGTGCAGACCGCGTGAGACGACGCTTCATCCAGCCCAAACATGCTCAATGGGGGACAGATCCGGAGATCTTGCTGGCCAGAGTAGTTGACTTACACCTTCTAGAGCACGTTGGAGGCATGGGATACATGCGGACGTGCATTGTCCTGTTGGAACAGCAAGTTCCCTTGCCGGTCTAGGAATGGTAGAACGATGGGTTCGATGACGGTTTGGATGTACCGTGCACTATTCAGTGTCCCCTCGACCATCACCAGTGGTGTACGGCCAGTGTAGGAGATCGCTCCCCACACCATGATGCCGGGTGTTGGCCCTGTGTGCCTCGGTCGTATGCAGTCCTGATTGTGGCGCTCACCTGCACGGCGCCAAACACGCATACGACCATCATTGGCACCAAGGCAGAAGCGACTCTCATCGCTGAAGACGACACGTCTCCATTCGTCCCTCCATTCACGCCTGTCGCGACACCACTGGAGGCGGGCTGCACGATGTTGGGGCGTGAGCGGAAGACGGCCTAACGGTGTGCGGGACCGTAGCCCAGCTTCATGGAGACGGTTGCGAATGGTCCTCGCCGATACCCCAGGAGCAAAAGTGTCCCTAATTTGGTGGGAAGTGGCGGTGCGGTCCCCTACGGCACTGCGTAGGATCCTACGGTCTTGGCGTGAATCCGTGCGTCGCTGCGGTCCGGTCCCAGGTCGACGGGCACGTGCACCTTCCGCCGACCACTGGCGACAACATCGATGTACTGTGGAGACCTCACGCCCCACGTGTTGAGCAATTCGGCGGTACGTCCACCCGGCCTCCCGCATGCCCACTATACGCCCTCGCTCAAAGTCCGTCAACTGCACATACGGTTCACGTCCACGCTGTCGCGGCATGCTACCAGTGTTAAAGACTGCGATGGAGCTCCGTATGCCACGGCAAACTGGCTGACACTGACGGCGGCGGTGCACAAATGCTGCGCAGCTAGCGCCATTCGACGGCCAACAACGCGGTTCCTGGTGTGTCCGCTGTGCCGTGCGTGTGATCATTGCTTGTACAGCCCTCTCGCAGTGTCCGGAGCAAGTATGGTGGGTCTGACACACCGGTGTCAATGTGTTCTTTTTTCCATTTGCAGGAGTGTAGAAGAACGTAAATAATATTTTACAACTTTATGCCTTATGACTACATGTTTATTTCTCGACATAGTCACTCAGGCAACGAACACATTTCTTTTAACAAGAGACGAGTTTATTGGTACTGTCAGTTTAGAGTGTTTAACGGTTTTGACAGAACCACAACCTCGCCTCAGCTTGCGTTGGTTCATCCCTATCAAAATACTCTGCGTGTTTCCGAAAGAGATGAAAAATGGACGGGGTTAAGCCACAACGATACGGAAGACGCTCTACATACGAACGAACTGCTCTAATTCGACGATCAGACCACGCTGTTTCTCAAGCATTGACATAGTTACGTTACATATTTCCATGTTACACACTACAACTAAGAGCCCTCTACCACTGGAGGACAGAAAATATGTGGACACCAAGAATAAGGCCGTATAATATTAACAACGCTTGTTTTATTGAAATTGCTTTACGAATTTTCTCATAGAAAATTCGGAGGCATTACGTTTCAGCAAGACCTGGTGTACTCTTTAGCTTTCTTATACAGATAACAAACCATCTTTTGCCTTCGAATTTTATCACGAGCTGTTTCTGCGCGGTTGTCGTCTTGACCCTCGAGCATATATGTGTCTGATATGCATTCAGTATTCTTAATGTTGCATGTCCATCGTGTTATACCATTTTTGGAGTCTGGGAGCGTAACCTTTGTGACGTAGTATATTGTTAGTCATTTTACTCACAGTAACTGAAACAGCGAAGAACATGTTCACTGTGGAGTGACTGAAATCAGCTGCTCCGCGGAGGCATGGAGAGGCTACTGTCTGCAACACTCAGACTTGTATGAGAGACATGGGTCCTGCCACCTGCTAAGCGTATCCTCTTACGGGAGGGTGTCCTCCACCAAAAACGTAGAGCCAAAGATCGTCTTGCTGACGGTCGGCCGTGCTACAGACGCCGTTGTACTCTCCTTTTCGATAACGGACCTGCTACAAATGAGTCCGCTTCTTCAGTCAAGGTACCATCATACTCAAAAAGTTTCTGAGTTACATCAACTGTGTTTCGCCTGATTTGAATGCAGCCCACATAACGTGCCTGTCGGGCAAGTAAACTAATATCTTCGTGCAGCACTGTCGTCTGACAATACAAAATGGATACCACACTAGATCACTACAGAGTACTGTTCCTTAAAGTAATAATTCCAGATCTAAATCACCACCATTGTAAGTGACGTGCACTTAAGTGGTGTATATGAAATGAGTGGAGCCCTGAGCTATATCCTGATGGCTAAAAGAGCCACACTCAAATGGAAATACTATCTGACATTAGAATCAAAGAGAAAGAGTGGGTCGCCGCCAACTCTAGCCACACGACAAACAAGAAAAAACTCAGAACATTCATTGTATTGCTACTCACAAAAAATGGGATTGTTCACATTGATCAAATATTAAAACCGAGCGAGGTGGCTCAGTGGTTAGCACACTGGACTCGCACTCGGGAGGACGACGGTTCAATCCTGTCTCCGGCAATCCTGATTTAGGTTTTCCGTGATTTCCCTAAATCGCTTCAGGCAAATGCCGGGATTGTTCCTTTGAAAGGGCACGGCCGATTTCCTTCCCCATCCTTCCCTCACCCGAGCTTGCGCTCCGTCTCTTGACCTCGTTGTCGACGGGACGTTAAACACTAATATCCTCCTCCTCCAAATATTAAAATAAATTAAAAAGTTTGTGAACACTGTGAATAAGAGTAGCTTTCAGCAACATTCCTGAAAACAAGATCTATGCTAAAGAATTAGTTTTAAATAAAGAGGGAATGCTAATTATTGGACGTGTGCGTATGGGAACGCTATGGATGAGCTAACAAGGAAACTACTAGGTAAGCGGGTAGGTAAAGGAGACGTAACATCGGTACATTGGATAAGACTTGAAACAAAATTATTTATTTCTTAAGATATTGATATAAGACATCTATATAACTGCTGTTGCCTGGTAATTACGTACGACTGTTGTGAAACGCTACACGATTCACAACAGAATCTCTCAATTTGGAATCGCGGTCGTAATTAGAGGGCGACGGGAAAGGTTTAATTCATTCAGACCCACATTCACTCAAAGACGAGCAAGGAGTGTCCCAAGACTAACATGCAACGAAGCTAGGAGGTTTGTTCTGCTGTGTTGAGAAATGATTACGTAAAAAAGTAAATCTCAGTATCACGGTTGCTTTTAAAGTTGAACCTCGGTTTGGAGAAACAGCTGCAACGAGGGCCACACATACACGCTTACGCGCTTAGCATTAAATGATAAACCACAAGTGCAATTGAATAATCCGGACAGGAAATATTTAATATTCCAAAATCAGAGAAATAAGTAAACTCTAGGACAGAGGCAGGGGGCCACAGGAAAGTTAGGTTCACAGTTAACTCGTGTGACTACGTGGTTCGTGGAGAGACAATTTCTACGTACCGTGGCCAGATTTTAGCAACAATAAACCACGCAGCAGCGAACAATTAACATTTTACAGAGGACACATTTGAATAGGCAAAGGGTAATGGCAGAGGGCCAACAAATACTAAAATTAACTCACGTGGATGGTTTTCCATGGACGTACAGTAATGAAACAAAGAAAATTCACAAAGAGGCAAAAATTACCAAAATTCGGAAAAGATTAGAATGTATACATACGCAGTCGCAGTCACACAAACATTCACACGGAATCGAGGGCACACATCCTACATGACATGGCTTCAACATATGCAACACCTTTGTGCAACGTTCTTCTTACGGATCAAAGTCTGCATTAGGAATAAAACTGGAAGTCTGCGAAAGCCTTTCATTCCTTGCTGCGACCCAGCAAAACAATATTTATGAGACAAAACGCGAGGCCAAAAGCTGCCCAGGGTGCAGTGAGTCTGCTTTACAAAAAGCTCCCCTCTCGCTATGAGACAAAGCGCCACGCTGTTAAACCAGTTCACCATTCTTCGAAGTGACCTCGGCTGCAGAACATCAGAGAGCTGGAAGCAGACTGCCCATATCACACAACCCCGTGGCCAGGAAAACCCTGAGATTAGGCTTCGGCCACCAACCTAACACTGGTAACTTTCACACAAATGGAACAAAATACTTTTCCTACCTGAAAACTGCAAAGCTTGGCCATTCTGTAAGACTACGGCTGATTCTCTGCATCAGACTAAACCACCGTGCAGCAAAACGAAACACACCCACATTCATTCACTCACGCATGCCAGGGAGTTTTGGAATAGGACCACAAGGGATAAACATTTTACGGAATCACAGTCTTGAGTTGGGTTACATATAAAAAATGGAAGACTTATAATGGCGCTATAGATGCATTTTCAAGTCTGAAAAGAAAGGAGAGAACAGCCATATGGTGCTTGAAAATCGTAGAAAGAAACAGGCTGCGGCTAGATTGAATCATAGCTCAGTCTTCTCTGGTACTAATTTTGTTCTGTAGGATGCAAAGTGCACTGGAAAGCAAAGAAAGTGATAATGAAAGGGGGCTCTAGGACCCTTTCACCATGATACTGTAGATTCTGGGAATTGAGTCATTAGAGATCAGTCATTAACTTTTGTGCACTGAATATTATTGTAATAAGTGACATTTCAAAACCACTACCAGACTCATGAAAATTTGAGTTAAGTAACTACGTCACTTTAGTCATTCTAGCCATCTTTAAGCAAAACTAAATATTGTTAAAACAAGAGATTTTGAGACAATATCTAAAGTTATATGACGATTCGAAGTATTTTTGCTCTTCAAATGGTTTTCCCACAGTGTGGAACATTGCTCCTCATACGAGTGGCTTGTCATAAATTTGACGTTGAACTAAGCAGGTTAAAAGCGGCGAGATTAACAGTGGCAAGCGCTCCATGTAAAACTCAAAACTAACATCGTATCACCAGTGATTATGAAGATACAATTCTTTTGCCTGACCAGAAGTAGAATTCGGCACCTACCGCCACTGCTTTCTGTCCTCGATCTGTTGGCTCACCAGTAGTGAGAGGTGTGCATGTTTGACTAGATATAACGGCAACTATCGTTACCGTTGAAAGCACATGAAGATACGATAAAATTGGAAATTATTAACCACAAACTGTTCTAGGCGCCACAGTCTGGAACCGCGCGACCGCTACGGTCGCAGGTTCGAATCCTGCCTCGGGCATGGATGTGTGTGATGTCCTTAGGTTACTTAGGTTTAAATAGTTCTAAGTTCTAGGGGACTGATGACCTCAGACGTTAAGTCCCATAGTGCTCAGAGCCATTTGAACCATTTTCTTCTGTGTGCATATGGTAGGGCTCGAAATGAAACCATGGATATTTTATGCTGAACCACTATTCAAAACTACATATGTGTCGTTCGTAAAGATCTAAAGGAGTTCTTGCTGTCTTGCAGAAAACACCGAAGTGATTGTACTACATCCTTATGTATGTACAGGGTGTTTCAAAAATGACCAGTATATTTGAAACGGCAATAAAAACTAAACGAGCAGCGATAGAAATACACCGTTTGTTGCAATATGTTTGGGACAACAGTACGTTTTCAGGCGGACAAACTTTCGAAATTACAGTAGTTACAATTTTCAACAACAGATGGCGCTGCAAGTGATGTGAAAGATATAGAAGACAACGCAGTCTGTGGGTGCGCCATTCTGTACGTCGTCTTTCTGCTGTAAGCGTGTGCTGTTCACAACGTGCAAGTGTGCTGTAGACAACATGGTTTATTCCTTAGAACAGAGGATTTTTCTGGTGTTGGAATTCCACCGCCTAGAACACAGTGTTGTTGCAACAAGACGAAGTTTTCAACGGAGGTTTAATGTAACCAAAGGACCGAAAAGCGATACAATAAAGGATCTGTTTGAAAAATTTCAACGGACTGGGAACGTGACGGATGAACGTGCTGGAAAGGTAGGACGACCGTGTACGGCAACCGCAGAGGGCAACGCGCAGCTAGTGCAGCAGGTGATCCAACAGCGGCCTCGGGTTTCCGTTCGCCGTGTTGCAGCTGTGGTCCAAATGACGCCAACGTCCACGTATCGTCTCATGCGCCAGAGTTTACACCTCTATCCATACAAAATTCAAACGCGGCAACCCCTCAGCGCCGCTACCTTTGCCGCACGAGAGACATTCGCTAACGATATAGTGCACAGGATTGATGAAGGCGATATGCATGTGGGCAGCATTTGGTTTACTGACGAAGCTTATTTTTACCTGGACGGCTTCGTCAATAAACAGAACTGGCGCATATGGGGAACCGAATAGCCCCATGTTGCAGTCCCATCGTCCCTGCATCCTCAAAAAGTACTGGTCTGGGCCGCCATTTCTTCCAAAGGAATCATTGGCCCATTTTTCAGATCCGAAACGATTACTGCATCACGCTATCTGGACATTCTTCGTGAATTTGTGGCGGTACAAACTGCCTTAGACGACACTGCGAACACCTCGTGGTTTATGCAAGATGGTGCCCGGCCACATCGCACGGCCGACGTCTTTAATTTCCTGAATGAATATTTCGATGATCGTGTGATTGCTTTGGGCTATCCGAAACATTCAGGAGGCGGCGTGGATTGGCCGCCCTATTCGCCAGACATGAACCCCTGTGACTTCTTTCTGTGGGGACACGTGAAAGACCAGGTGTACCACCAGAATCCAGAAACAATTGAACAGCTGAAGCAGTACATCTCATCTGCATGTGAAGCCATTCCGCCAGACACGTTGTCAAAGGTTTCGGGTAATTTCATTCAGAGACTACGCCATATTATTGCTACGCATGGTGGATATATGGAAAATATCGTACTATAGAGTTTCCCAGACCGCAGCGCCATCTGTTGTTGAAAATTGTAACTACTGTAATTTCGAAAGTTTGTCTGCCTGAAAATGTGCTTTTGTCCCAAGCATATTGCAACAAACGGTGTATTTCTATCGCTGCTCGTTTAGTTTTTATTGACGTTTCAAATATACCGGTCATTTTTGAAACACCCTGTATATATGTGTCATATACCACGGAAGAGGAGGTCTTAATACGAATCCCAGTCCAGCACCATATTGTTCAAGGTCTCAAGTTCAAATAAAACAAGAACCCTGTGACGTTAACTGAACATTGGCTCATTAAATAAAATATAGTTTCTAGTGTAAAATCGTCACAACCGAAGAGTATCTATTTAAATGAAAAAGGAGAAGGCAAAAGAATGTAAAGGGAAGGGATTATTGTTTTCAGCTGCATCAGGACTTCGTACGGCATCTTCGGCGACTAGCGAAAATGTGTGCCGAACCGGGATTGCAGCCCGAGATATCCTGCTCACCAGGCAGTCTCGGTAATCACGGCCCGATCCGGGACACAGTGCTTGCCTAAAATGCGCGGACTACAGCGGTATATCTCACGGCGCCACCTGTCTGCAGTCCCTGTCCATTTCCTCCTTGCTCTTTACTGTGAGATTATCGCAGGTCACACGTCCTTGTGCGTCCGCACTGAACATGGTGGATCCATTACCAATCTACGCCAATCAGTTATATGTATCTGTGGTGTCTGTTATTTCGGTCATTAGAGACATTCATATGACAGAGTTTCTGTTTTCCGCGACTTCTCCCTCTGGTATGGCCCAACCTAAACCAGTTCTGCCGCTTTTGGTAGCGAAGGGACATGATGAGGATTCTTAACTACGCTGCAACCTGACATTCTTCACTTGGCTTTACTAGAGGTGAAGAGATCTGTTCGAGTGTGTTTAACATACCTTACGGAAGTGGAAATCAACGCTGTTCACTACAGCTAAGACAATAGGATCAATCACCAGACCGCTGAAACCCACATTTGCTACATTAGTGATCGTGTCGCAACGTACGAAGCGCTTAAACACGATGAAAAAATTACGTTCTCTTTCAACTGGTTAGTTATCAACTGGCTTCTGACACGGAAATTATGCTAGTTTCTTATCGGCGGGATAGAAAGAAACATTTATCCATCATATATTGATTTGAAGCCTTTTTCAAATTTTCACTCTTTCATGAAACTTGTTAGATCTAAAAATACCATTCAAGGCTACGAAGTTACCAAACATTTTGGTTATTTCTGCCATTATCGCCATTATTTTTACCAGTTTGCTGCTGCTAGACGCATGATTGAAGGAAGCCTTTGATGGTTCTTGGTCAATTTTAGAAAAATTGGCCCAAATATAGGAAAATGTTTAGTTCTTAGCAAATAGTCGTGGCGTTCTGTGGCAACTTGGCAGTCCGTTTTCTACCCGTTACTAATACGAAATACTGGAGAACAAAATGCTTCCTTCTCTTCGACAGAGAATTTCATAATCTTCCAACATGACCGTTCTTCAATCCGTACAGCGAACTGTGTAAAACACAGGCTTCAAATGAACGGAGACGACGAACTACTGGACGGACCATCCAAAGATGCTGACCTCAGTCCCATACAGCACGTATGGGCAGAATGGGAAAAAATATTAGGTGTAGAACACCAGTACCGACAACTGACACACCGCTGTCCGACGCAGATGATGTTGCACTGGAAGAGTTGTCACAGAATAACAAATTCACACGGAAACTGGTTGCTTATATTCCCCAGCGGTCATATTAAAGTTGTACAGGAGGACGGAGAACGGACACGGTACTGAAATTATTCAGTTATTAGGGAGAAATTGTTTGTGACGAATGAACGTTTTTATTTTCTTCGAGAAAATTCTTTTTTACCTCTTTCTTATCTTAATTTTCTTAAAAATGAGGACCAGATTTTCACTTGTTCCAGTTGCTCAATAAGCTCTTGATATTGAATTATTCTACAACCAGTGATCAAAGAGACGGAGACAAACGTGAAGCTAATTTCTTTTCTGACGTGGCAGGTGACGTCAATGCCGATGAAGGCATCAAAGAAAGAGTAATTAATTTGAAACTTCCTGGCAGATTAAAACTGTGTGCCCGACCGAGACTCGAACTCGGGACCTTTGCCTTTCGCGGGCAAGTGCTCTACCATCTCAGCTACTGAAGCACGACTCACGCCCGGTACTCACAGCTTTACTTCTGCCAGTATATCGTCTCCTATCTTCCAAACTTCTGTAAAGCTTGGAATGTAGGAGACGAGATACTGGCAGAAGTAAAGCTGTGAGTACCCGGCGTGAGTCGTGCTTCGGTAGCTCATATGGTAGAGCACTTGCCCGCGAAAGACAAAGGTCCCGAGTTCGAGTCTCGGTCGGGCACACAGTTTTAATCTGCCTGGAAGTTTCATATCAGCACACACTCCGCTGCAGAGTGAAAATCTCATTCTAGTAATTAGTTCATACGCCGAGGAAATGCATGGTATTAATTTGCGTTTTCTTTATTTACATGCAGGCAGGTCACCAATGCAGACGAATGCATAAAAGAGATACCGGTTCCTTTTAGTATCGTGCAGCATTCACAATTGATAAAGAAAAGAAGTGGCGTAAGATAGGTGTAATACATACAAATTATGAATACTTAATAATTGTCGTTCTCCTCCTGAACTAATAGTCTAAGCAGAAACTAAAATTCATGGAACTGACATGATTCGGCACCCCTTGTAGGTAAGAAATTTATCGACCTAACCACTACCCCAGTCTACCAATCAAGTACGAAACGTTTGCGAAATGGTATGTTACGTTCTGTAATGTCATACATGATCCATGAAAAAGACATGAGATACCGAATGAAAGCTGCGCAGTGCGTCTGCAGCGGAAATGCAGGCAGTCCATCTGACTTTTAATTCCATGACCAGAGTTGTGAAGAAGTTAAGCTATCTGAAATTGACATAGTAAGTATTCTGCAATGTTTTATCTGCTTTCTTTGGAGATGCCGCGTGCGGGAGAAATTTAGATGCGAAAGCAAGTGCCATAAAATTTCGGCACAGTGATGGCCAAGTTACTCATGTGGCAATTATCTTTGCAGGAAATGACTTCAGAATCTTTGCAGCATATCTTCTTTTATTATGACTGAGATGTATCAGAAAATGCAGTAGAATTATACACTTATCGTATCTGACTTACGACGAAAGTTTAGTGAAGTGGAAGAAACCTTTTAGTTTCAGTCGCATCCATGAATTGATTCAAGTAATCACACAGTAATCAAAATCTATGTTTACAACGGAAATGTATCTCTTCTAATACAGATACCAAAAGAAAGATATGGAAAAGCTTCTGCATAATCCTATAGTGTGTTATATGGTGGTTGTGACATGGCTTACGATGCAGAACTTGTCTCAAGATTTAGTTACTGAATTTCGCTTTGTGTGTTCTGCTATTCAACACGTTTTTCACCTCCAGATAAACCTCAGTATGTTCATAGCTGCTGTAACGTTCGTCTCGGATGGCGATTCCCGTTATGACAAACAACACACAAGTCACCGTCATTAATGGTCCTTTGTAGCCTTTTCAGAGCCTTTCTTGTGACGTAACTCTGTATTTCCGAAACAGCTTCTGCATAATTCCTATAGTGTGTTAAATGGTGGTTGTGAGATGGTTTACGATGCAGAACTTGTCTCAAGATTTAGTTACTGAATTTCGTTTTGTGTCTTTCCAGATCGAGCACAGAAAACGAGAAAAAGATTCACAAACTGCAGTGCTGCTCCAACGAGATTCGAAACGAGGTCTCGCTAGAGGAAGCATTGCCTTTTCAGCGGAGAAAAGTGAAATGGTCCCTTGGTGGTGGGGAGGGGGGGGGATGGGGGAGAGGATCGAACTCACGATCTTCGGGCTATTATCACGACGCTCCAACCAGTTTAGCTAACAAGCTGTGTAAGATCGACGCATCAGCCGTTCAAAACCCGACCACCGTCACTTTTATCTTCATTAGGGCCCCACCATTGATGTAAACACGGTATCTGCTTTTCTTGTCTTTTTCTCTCCTGATGCTTGAAACCTACAGTCGCAACACTTCGAAGACGAGAAGCGGCCTAGAGAAGTGCCAAAACTCGGGACATAAAATGTATGTTCCAGTACCGGTAATGGAACCCGAGCCACCTGAGTGAGAGTCAGGTATCCCACCCACTTCTTTTTTAATTGTATCTCCTCGTCTTATTGACTAAAATAAAAGGAAAGGAAAAGAGTGGTCATTTAGCAGTTGACATTGGCTTCATGACTAAGACAGTCTGAACACTTCTTCCTTATAGAGAAACTAAAAACATTTTTAATTATTTGACGTTCAGTAAACTTGTCTTCTTTAATAATAATGATTACATAACACAAAATTCATAAAGAAACGATAAGTGTGTCAAAACACTGCTTTTGTTAAGACGGTATTGTTTTGTCTTTTCAACAAGGTAATTGCATTTCGTTTCGTGACTGGGTAAGGAGTATCGTCAGGGTTTAGAAAATCCTTAGATGTTTTTAAGTAAGGCGTGGTTCTGCTGACAGTTGCTATCTTCTGTGTACTACAATTCCATAGTTTGCTCTGTCCCCCGCGAAACGATGTTCCTCTGTGTCCAGTAAATTACATATAGCACACACTGGCGTGAATAGTGTGCAGTCTTGCGTTGACTGGGATTTTTCTGAGTACTGCATAGCATCACTTCGCTCTTACGAATGCAGGCAAGTTCGGATAATTGATATTTGCCCATATTGTGTTCCAGTTAGGTGTGCTACATTATTCTTCGATGTTTCTCCCCTTAAATGTCATCAGGTGCTTGTATATTTTTTTCGCTAGCTTCATTTGTATATAACTGTATTAAAAACAATTTAAAGTGGTGCAATCCCTTGGGAATACGCCGTACATCAATGGGAGCATGAAGGTCAGGCAGTGCTATTTCGTTAAGGAGGTGTGACGCCAGGCTTGTAGTCACGTTATCCCACATATTGTACGTATTACAGATGGATAATGCTTGAGCCCTTTTGTTAACATCAATAAGGGTGAAGCCATCGTTTTTTTGTAGCTAGAGTCAGTGTGTCGTACTTTACCTTGAAGGTGCCTCCACGGCTCACAAAGTGACCCAGCTCAGATATCATTCTTTCGGCCGTGTTCGGAGGTAATGGTAAAATTTGTGTAGTATAGTTGATTTTCACGGTGATGTATACATTTGCTACTGCTACTCGTTGAAGTGTATTCGACCGTCTAAGGCTGTTTTCTCGCACACAGGTGCGTATGCCAGTTAGTAGTTTGCGGTAAATTGCCGTAACCGAGTGCCGTATACTACGTTTAAGGTCAATGCCGAGGCATTTTAGATTGGCAAGCTCATTCAGCTGTCCTTTAGTTTTCACTCCTGTTCGGTGGCCGATGTTAAGAATCCCGTACTTTTTCCTGTTAACTTGGCGACTGATACCATGTCGTATTTTGTTATTATCTGCAGGGCGGTGTCGACCACAGTGCTGTTCGTAACCAGGAAGCCAGCGTCATCGGCGTACACCTGACACACTATTTTCTGTCCATTGATTTCAAGGCCTTGATGACAACGTTGTTTCAGGGAGGCGAGCAGGGGTTTTGCAACAAAAAAGAGCGCCATAGACATCGAGCACCCCTGCTGAATGTAGCTCGTGACTTCGTTTGGGCGGCTAATTTGTCCATCGATGTAAATCTGACTAAATTATTCATGACTGCATTTCGTATAGCAACAACAATGCGAGGCGGGAAAATCATCGCGTACATACTCCGAATGAGGTATTGACCATTAATCCTATCAAAGGATTTATCGAAACCTGAAGATACTATGGCACATTTTACTTTGGAGACTCCTGCAGCTGGAATTAGGTCCTTGTATTGACTGTTTTTCCATAAGGGAATAAGATCAGAAGAATAAGTGTGTGAAGAATGACTTTTCAGTCTTCGGGTAGTTTGTTATTAGAGTCCAGAGTGTGATTTATCGTGTAGTATCAAATGGTTCAAATGACTCTGAGCACTATGGGACTTAACATCTGTGGTCATCAGTCCCCTAGAACTTAGAACTACTTAAACCTAACTAACCTAAGGACATCACACACATCCATGCCCGAGGCAGGTTTCGAATCTGTGACCGTAGCAGTCGCGCAGTTCCGGACTGAGCGCCTAGAACCGCTAGACCACCGCGGCCGGCGCGTGTAGTATCAGCACGTCGTAAAGTTTAGTAGGTCTTTTTTCTTAAAATGCGACCATTACGTGTCTTAGTTGTTGACAAAAATTACCAGCTGCGGTATACTCTCGCCTGGGGAGGTTTTCGTAATGCACACGTGTTTGAGCCAGATAAAGCAAAATGTTATGTACACACTGCCCTTCGCTCGAATATATGTCTTTTGCCAGGCCTCAGCCACTATTTCTAGTTAAGAAGCTAACCTAAACATATCATAACCAGTCACCATTAGGAATACGTCTTTAGGATTCTCAATAAGCCAACTGAAGCCATCAAGCAAAATGCATTAATACTCATCCCTCCGATTTTTGCTGTTTTAAATTAGAGCTGTCAATACTACTGCTCTGGCTTCTGAAAATTGCCTATTGAATGCAAACTGTTCGATTACCGGTCGGATAATAAAATGTATCCTCATTTCAAATTCAAACATCTCGCTGGTGATCTAACATCTCCTTTTACTTAGTCAACATGTTGTGCTCGAATCTCAGTTACAAAAATTTACCTCATGGTACTTCGTTTTAAACAGGCGCCAACTTTGCAAACGTTTTCCGTGGTTAGTTTACAGGGAGATAATGTTGTTGAGAGGATTCCAGGTAGAGCACAAAAATTTCCAAGTTCAGATTTTCTGATACTGGAGAAAACTTCGATATTTCCCGATTCTTTATGACGAACGTTGCTGTGATCACGTGGCAGGAAAGCTTTGTTTACTTAGAATGGGTACAGGTACTAAGTTTCAATAGAGACCCAGAACAAAAATGTTCGTCACGTCTTTTAATGTTCAAACATGTTCACAAATAATTACTCAATCGTGAGTACAGAGAAATTAGTGATAATACCATGTTAATTTTGACGTTTACATAGAACGCTTGCCACTGTTAATCGCGTTGCTCTTAAATGGTTAGATCTACATCCAGTTTATGAGAAACCACTCGTAGCGGGAACGACATTTCACGAGTGTCTCAAAACCATCCAAAGAGTAAAACTACTTCGTATCGTCACAGATCTTCTGAAGTTCAGTTATTGTCTCAAAATATGCTGTGAGTAAAAATATTTAATTTCGCCTAAGGCTTGCTGGAATGAAGTATGTGACAGGGTTAGTAAAATCAAATTCTCATGAATGTAGTAGTGATTTTGAAAAGTCACTTACTGTAATAAAATTCAGTTGACAAGCGTTAAGGGCTGTCTCATCTCTGATGACGCATTCTGTAGTATTTTCAGTATCGTAGTGTTGGTTTACGTCTGGTTTGGTTGATTCGGGGAAGGGGACCAAACAGCGAGGTCTTCGGTCCGATCGGATTAGGGAAGAATGGGGAAGGATGTCGGCCATGCCCTTTCGTGGGAATCATCCCGGCATTTACCTGAAACGTTTTAGGTAAATCACGGAGAACCCGATTCAAGATGTCCGGACTGGGTTTTGAACCGTCATCCCCCGAAAGCGAGTCCAGTGTGCTAACCACTGCGTCGCCTCGCTCGGTTTACATCTGGACTGATTACCTTAAGGAACAGTGTTCTCTTGTGATCTTTTGTCGCCGGCCTGAGTGGCCGAGAGGTTCTAGGCGCTACAGTCTGGAACCGTGCGACTGCAACGGTCGCAGGTTCGAATCCTGCCTCGGGCATGGATGTGTGTGATGTCCTTAGGTTAGTTAGGTTTAAGTAGTTCTAAGTTCTAGTGGACTGATGACCTCAGCTGTTAAGTCCCATAGTGCTCAGAGCCATTTGAACCATTTTGATCTTTTGTTGTATCCATTTTTTATAGTCAGACGACTGTACTCCAAAGAGATTAGAAGACCTGCAAGACCGCTACGTTATGCGCGCTGCAAGTAAATCAGTCGAAACGCAATTCATGTCGTTCGGATACTTTTGGGTATGTAGTACATGACTCGGCTGTGCTGTCCATTGCGGCCAGGTTACCGGTATCCTGCAAGGCGCCGGCCTTTGTGTCCGAGCGGTTCTAGACGCTTCAGTCCGGAATCCCGCGGCCGCTACGGACGCAGGTTCGAATCCTCCCTCTGGCAAGGGTGTGTGTGATGTCATTAGGTTAGTTAGGTTTAAGTAGTTCTAAGTTGTAGGGGACTGATGACCTCAGATGTTAATTCCCATTGTGCTCAGCGCCATTTGAACCTCTACATCTACATCTACATCTACATGATTACTTTTCAATTCACATTTAAGTGCTTGGCAGAGGGTTCATCGAACCACAATCATACTATCTCTCTACCATTTCACTCCCGAACAGCGCGCGGGAAAAACGAACTCCTAAGCCTTTCTGTTCGAGCTCTGATTTCTCTTATTTTATTTGATGATCATTCCTACCTATGTAGGTTGGGCTCAGCAAAAAACTTTCACATTTGGAAGAGAAAGTTGGTGACTGAAATTTCGTAAATAGATCTCGCCGCGACGAAAAACGTCTTTGCTTTAATGACTTCCATCCCAACTCGCGAATCATATCTGCCACACTCTCTCCCCTATTACGTAATAATACAAAACGAGCTGCCCTTTTTTGCACCCTTTCGATGTCCTCCGTCAATCCCATCTGGTAAGGATCCCACACCGAGCAGCAATATTCTGAGGACGAACGAGTGTAGTGTAAGCTGTCTCTTTAGTAGACTTGTTGCATCTTCTAAGTGTCCTGCCAATGAAACGCAACCTTTGGCTCGCCTTCCCCATATATTATCTATGTGGTCTTTCCAACTGTTCGTAATTTCTACACACAGGCACTTAGTTGAATTGACAGCCTTGAGAATTGTACTATTTATCGAGTAATCGAATTCCAACGGATTTCTTTTGGAACTCGTGTGGATCACCTCACACTTTTCGTTATTTAGCGTCAACTGCTCCTGCCACAACATACAGCAATCTTTTCTAAATCACTTTGGAACTGATGCTGGTCTTCGGACGACCTTACTAGACGGTAAATTACAGCATCATCTGCGAACAACCTAAGAGAGCTGCTCAGATTGTGACCCAGGTCATTTTTATAGATCAGGAACAGCAGAGGTCCCAGGACGCTTCCCTGGGGAACACCTGATATCACTTCAGTTTTACTCGATGATTTGCCGTCTATTACTACGAACTGCCACCTACCTGACAGGAAATCACGAATCCAGTCGCACAACTGAGACGATACCCCATAGGCCCGCAGCTTGATTATTAGTCGCTTGTGAGGAACGGTGTCAAAAGCTTTCCGGAAATCTAGAAATACGGAATCAACTTGAGATCCCCTGTCGATAGCGGCCATTACTTCGTGCGAATAAAGAGCTAGATGAGTTTCACAAGAACGATGTTTTCTGAAACCATGCTGATTACGTATCAATAGATCGTTCCCTTCGAGGTGATTCATAACGTTTGAATGCAATATGTGCTCCAAACCCCTACTGCAAACCGACGTCAATGATATAGGTCTGTATTTCGATAGATTACTCCTACTACCCTTCTTGAACACTGGTGCGACCTGCGCAATTTTCCAATCTGTAAGTACAGATCTGTCGGTGAGCGAGCGGTTGTATATGATTGCTAAGTAGGGAGCTATTGTATCAGCGTAATCTGAAAGGAACCTAATCGGTATACAATCTGGACCTGAAGACTTGCCCGTATCAAGCGATTTGAGTTGCTTCGCAACCCCTAAGGTATCTACTTCTAAGAAACTCATGCTGGCAGATGTTCATGTTTAAAATTCTGGAATATTCCATTCGGCTTCCCTGGTGAAGGAATTTCGGAAAACTGCGTTCAATAACTCCGCTTTAGCGGCACAGTCGTCGGTAACAGTACCATCGGCACTGCGCAGCAAAGGTATTGACTGCGTCTTGCCGCTTGCGTACTTTACATACTGCCAGAATTTCTTCGGTTTTTCTACCAAATTTCGATACAATGTTTCGTTGTGGAGCCTGTTAAAGGCATCTCGCATTGAAGTCCGTGCAAGGCAATGATTATGGGCCTGATTATGGGCCTGCTGAATCCATCGATACCGTATTTGGAAGGTGGTCGTGGAATAACCACTAACAATAGCATAACATCACAGACAGATAAACCCGCAGTTTTGATAGGTGGCAACCATTACGTTGCCGAATTCCGACACGTACTGGTACACACTCCTCCTTCTTACACGTGGTATAAAAGGACCAGATGTCAACCTATCGACACTGAAATGCGATTTGTGGATAAGCTATCTGGTGGATGATCCGTCCATGCATACACAATGAAGCAAGAGTAAGTAGTACCTGTTGTATGCAGTCGTGCTGCAAAGCTAATCGCTTTCACTTAGGAACATGTAATACATTTCATGGTGTTTTGACATTTGTTGCATGCTTCTTGCATGGCGTTCAAGCCTTTTTTCCAGCAGTATTACTGCATCCACTAAGACAGTGAAGCATAAAAACACGAACTCGTTTTCCTAGCGGTAAATCAAAATAACTGTGAGTAAACTCGTAACTTGCTTGCATATATGTACTGGTTCAAATGGCTCTGAGCACTATGGGACTCAACTGCTGTGGTCATAAGTCCCCTAGAACTTAGAACTACTTAAACCTAACTATCCTAAAGACAGCACACAACACCCAGCCATCACGAGGCAGAGAAAATCCCTGACCCCGCCGGGAATCGAACCCGGGAACCCGGGCGTGGGAAGCGAGAACGCTACCGCACGACCACGAGATGCGGGCGCATATATGTACTCCCTGACAGTTGTCGACCAATAAATCTGCGCGCATCGCTCGTAATATTGCAAAGAAATCGTCTGGACGGATGCAGCGACTCGAATTTGAAGCCTTAATCCGGATTCAATCGGATATTCGGCATTAAAAAACTGCGCGTGCTTTTTAATAAAATGGCCCAATTTAATTTTTATTTAATCTCGTTAGATTTATATTTACCACTCTCGGATCGGTCCCCTTTTTTTTCACTCACCACGGAGTTGGTTAAATACTAAATCCTCGCCGCTGAATGGTTGCGCGGACAATGCGTCCCGAGTTATCGAGCAGCGGCTGCCGGCTAAAGCCCCGCGGATCGGCCCGCCGCGGGTTTACACGCCGCCTCCAGCACAGCCCCAGCGCCTGCTGCATTCCGCTTCATTTTCCGCCGACTTGCCGTGTCAAATAATTTATCTCGTCCCGCCGGCGGCAGAGCTCTCCTGCGACTGTGACGCCATAGTGCCCAGTAACACGTCTATTTTCGCATACGGATTGCCGTAGAGCGCAATGCAGTAGGTTTTTTTCTTTTCCATCCGTTATAAAGAATCGTTATCAATGAAACTTCCTGGCAGATTAAAACTGTGTGCCCGACCGAGACTCGAACTCGGGACCTTCGCCATTCGCGGGCAAGTGCTCTACCATCTGAGCTACCGAAGCACGACTCACGCCCGGTACTCACAGCTTTACTTCTGCCAGTATCTCGCCTCCTACCTTCCAAACTTTACAGAAGTTCTCCTTTCTTTCAGGAGTGCTAGTTCTGCAAGGTTCGCAGGAGAACTTCTGTAAAGTTTGGAAGGTAGGAGGCGAGATACTGGCAGAAGTAAAGCTGTGAGTACCGGGCGTGAGTCGTGCTTCGGTAACTCAGATGGTAAAGCACTTGCCCGCGAAAGGCAAAGGTCCCGAGTTCGAGTCTCGGTCGGGCACACACTTTTAATCTGCCAGGAAGTTTCATATCAGCGCACACTCCGCTGCAGAGTGAAAATCTCATTCTGGAAATCGTTATCAATGTTTGTTCAGCAGCATGAGGCAGGATGTATAAAGATTAAATTTCTCATAATATAAAAGTTTGGAGAATATAGGGTGTAATGGGCATAGGTGCAAATTCTTTCATATGTGCTAGCGTAAACCTCTCAGACCTTTTTTTCTGGAGGAAGGAAAATTTTTCTTTGTGTACAATTGCTCTAAAGTTATTTTTTTCATGATGACAAATTTATACAAAAATATGTACGCGTTTTCAAAACATAATTTGTACACCTTGCTTCACTTTGTTGGCTAAAATAACTAATTATGAAATATTTTATATTGCAATAAATAGTGAGGTGATCATTCAATAATTACCATGCAAAATAACAATAATAATATTCAATTATGCTGTGCAATACAGCAAACCAACACATCCGTGTATTCTGGTGGTCACTAGCTGATGCCCATTGCGTAAGGTGGCAACGGCCTTGCACCTTACATGAGTCCATTTAACGTGACACTTTAGGTTTTGTTGGAGTATTACTCTAAAATACGGTGTAGGAAATCTATGTGGAAACGCATCGGCACGCGAGAATTCCGCGATTTTGTAATTATAAGATCTTGCGGAAAGGCAGTATGCGAGACAGAGGTCGGCTGCTTCCCCGCCTAGCCGCAGAAGGCCATAGCCTGACGGTATGAATGGTGAACTGGGGAAGTTCTATAATACGTTTAGAGAGGCCACAGCGGCCGCCAGCCTCCGAGGGATGCGCAGCTGCAGGTGTTCAAGTGTTTACCAAAACAGAGCAGTGGATAGGTGGACGGGCATTCCTATCCGTGCTATCACCTATGTCCCACTAATTTTACGTCTTCAAGTGGGGCAGGCCAGGAGTTCCGAATACAAAAGTTTCAATGCAAGAGTCTGTGTTCGCTACGACGGGGAACGTTGTCGGGAAAATCTCGTGTGGTCTCTTGGGAGAAAACTTCCAGTTAACGTGTTATTGCCCACAGTTGTGGTTCTTCCCAAGCGGCATGGGCGGAGTTTTTTTGGGAAATTTTGTAGAAATAAAAAATTGTGGGAAAGAGTTCTATTCCCAGGCCGTACATTGGTCGGCACTGGAAAACTGGGTATTTTGAGATTTTCTAGTGATGTGATTCGATCAGTAAAAGTTGAGGTGGGAAAACAGAGGTGAAGAGCGATCTTGCTCGACTCTCAGTAGCGGTCTTCCATTCTGCGCTCTCGTACTGAGAGGGCGTTCACCAAGTCGTCACCCCTTTTGGTCTTTCGTTCTGAGACGACGTTAGCCGCGCCAGCTCATTGCTGACGAAAACATTGTTATAATTAGAGAAGCTTATGGACAGCAGTCTGTTGTTCGAATACTGTAGGGTTCTACTTTCCGAGACGCCACACGCCGACCGCACGGCCGCGCCGTCGCCATCGGAGACCGCCGCTACAACAGGAATATTACGGTGGGATGACTCCCACTTTGGCCTGTGTTAGGAGTAACGCTAAATAGTTGGAGCACGTGCAATTGCTGATTCCACAGAGGTTTCACGATACTTTGGGGTGTAGTGGTTCTTCGTATATAAGTTACAAGAGATCGCGTTTTGGACCAATTTTAACACAGTTACTGCCAATGCCAATTAGGTGGATAATTTGTAAATTGTTCATTTTGTTTTATTCAGAATTGATCTGAAGGTTATAATAAAATTATTGTGATTCAGTAGTTGATCCTGAATTCACCCTTTTGCTTAATTTTTTTTGTTTTTTGTTTATGTGTTTGATGTCATTGAGTTCTAGGCGCGCAGTCCGGAACCGTGCGACTGCAACGGTCGCAGGTTCGAATCCTGCATCGGGCATGGATGTGTGTGATGTCCTTAGGTTAGTTAGGTTTAAGTAGTTCTAAGTTCTAGGGGACTGATGACCACAGATGTTAAGTCCCATAGTGCTCAGAGCCATTTGAACCATTTTGATGTCATTGAACACTCTAAGTGTTCGTGATCGTTCATGTTTGGAAGTAAAAAATAGGTGTGATTTATCGTCAACACTACCACCGCAGGATAATTAGGGGTGACAGGGCCACATTTAAATCCAGCGTTATCCATTTTTGCGTACAGTTCCACTCCCAATTTCTCTGTAAGTTGTTTGTCAGGGGCGAACACACGCAAAAATCGGACAAGCAACGGGTGGGGTGTTACAATTGCAACATTTACTTGCCGATATTTTCATAAAATCCTTATCTTTTTGTGCATGAAGAAACGGTTGATCATTCACAAATGTGTACGTCTGGTTTCCATTCGGAAGAATACTTCCGTTGCAGTTAAGACACAGTGAATGTTAGTGTACAGAATCGTAGCCAGAAGATCCGAAAGAGTAAATATGTTCACAATTTAGTGTTGCTTTTTTTTTCTCTACATCGCTCTCCCCACAAACACATCACAAACTTTACAACCTAATGTTTTCTGCATCGCTCTTCAAAAATGGCTCTGAGCACTATGCGACTTAACATCTATGGTCATGAGTCCTCTAGAACTTAGAACTACTTAAACCTAACTAACCTAAGGACATCACACAACACCCAGTCATCACGAGGCAGAGAAAATCCCTGACCCCGCCGGGAATCGAACCCGGGAACCCGGGCGCGGGAAGCGAGAACGCTACCGCACGACCATGAGCTGCGGACATGCATCGCTCTACCTGTGCTTCAAAGTGAATGACACCTGTCGGTGTACACTCTCCAGTTTTCATACTGATGTCCACACTTCACCACCCGACATGTTGCCCTTGAGAAATAGCATTAATAGCTTGATCTCCGACCTAAACTACCCCCGCATACATAGTGATACTCTCTAACCTAGCAACATAGAACTTTTAATAGCTGTAATTATTGATCTACAGTAGAAATATCTGCTCTCTTACCCGTTACAACCTCTATACTCCAAAAGAATGTAATTTATTAAATAATTTTTTACTGTTTCTGTCACTTTCTTTACTAATATTGATTAGCACTATGCGTTTAGGTACCAAGCCGCCATCATCAGAACTTTCACAGTTCTTTTTTTTAGCGCCGTCCCATTGGAGCGAAGTCCAATTGGTCTGCTTGTGACATAGCCCTATGGTATTGATGGATGAGGGAATGCAGTACTGTATGTTTCACTGAAATACTCTCGCCAACGTCACAAGGAATAACGTTAATCAGTATATCCGACACATGTGGAAATATTGTAATATCAGATTGGCATGGCGTGGTCAAGGTTCCCATTGTATTAACACCTTCCGATTCCACATTCGTAGTAGCTGGAAAAATTACTATTTCGGATACAATTATGTGAACGATAACTTGAAACATGTCTAATCCGCTGAATTGTAATATAGAAAAGTTGAGATAGCCGTCAGGATTTGTCACGTCTCCATAGATGGAAAGATGACAGAGAGGAAAAAATTGGTCGCTTCACAGGAAATGTCCTGATAGTGGTCCATGTCTCACAGTAGTGCGTGAGGGGAAACTCTTGATTTTTCTTTATCAGACAAACGACACCCGAAAAGAAAAGATGTGGTAAATACTAGCAAGTGGAAACAGTTTTACTGCTAGAAATGTCTGAAACGTCTGTTTACATATTTCACGTACACGCTGTGTAGCCGGAAACTAGGCGTGTCTTTTGCGATCAACGGCGGTCGCGGCTTCTAGAAGAAAGTGGCATTGTTGTCACCAGCAGAAGCTGTGCACATAGCTGTAATCTCCTTGCAGTGTGACGTCGGAGATCGGAAGAGCGCATACTTCAGAAGAAGATATTATTTTCTAACAACGTCACATTGCTTTGGATGTGATTTGGAAAAAGTGACTGAGAGAGACAAGGAAGATACAGATACGACCATTAAAGGGTAGTTTGCCAGTAATTAGCATTGCAGAATGGCTGGGAGGTAATATATATATATAAAAAAGCAAGGAAAACGATACGTTCCACTATCAAGGTTCAATCACTTGACTAGTGTAGGGTAGCATATGCCGCTGGCAGTTTTAAGTGGCGAATTTCGACTCAACAGAGGCTACACGTAATCGTTGTAAGCGAGTAGACATTCCATTAAGGGCTGCCATTCAAAATATAACAGTCATGCTACCATAATAATCAAACAGCAACTGCATTGCACTAGAAAAGGTGAATTTTGTAATTGAGGGGAGATTGGGGGGTAAGAATTGTGTAGAAAGCCCAAGATTTTTCTACAAGAAGCAGGTTCAATTGGCTGCAACTTGCAGTATGTATGCAGAGAAGAAACGACTTTTAAAAGAAGAGTATGACTTGGAGAGCTGCATCAAACCAGTTTCGCACTGAATACTACAATTTCAACAACTGATCGAAGGCTTTAGGAGCGGTACATATTCTATTACGGTATGCTGTAGTTGCTGTCTGGATCGGCTGAAGTGAGGCAGATTGAAGACAGCGTTAATAAAATAAACTATCTCAGTATAGCAACAATTATAACGTAAACAGTATCTGATTAAGACTGAATTGTTGAGATACGCTTCGTTCGAACACTGTTTCTGGCTACAGCCTTCATATTAATAGTTAATGGTCAAAACGTAGGAACATATAATTTTATTACTTATGTACTTAAAACAGCACATATCCAACATAAACCTGTATCTACCCTTAAATCTGTTTCGTGATGACAATGGGAAAACTCTGCTGACATAGCAATTTCACTGTCATTACTTGTTGCCACGTCACCTCCTATAAGCAATTTTTTTTTTCTTTTCTCTTTAAAGCTTCATTCTACTATGCTTTTTCAGTGGTAAATCGCATGAGATTGCCGGCCGATGTGACCGAGCGGTTGTAGGCACTTCAGTCCGGAACCGCGCGACCGCTACGGTCGCAGGTTCGAATCCTGCCTCGGGGATGGATGTGTGTGATGTCATTAGGTTAGTTAGGCGTAAGTAGTTCTAAGTTCTAGGGGACTGATGACCTCAGATGTTAAGTCCCATAGTGCTCAGAGCCATTTGAACCATTTTGCATGAGATTGACCGACTTTTCCTGTCTTCAAAGACGATGTTCGTAACATATTCACTGTTGGCTACTTTAACTGAAGACTGAGCCCTTTTAACAATAATTGCTGCAACATATTCTTTAATTTGCTGCATATCAAATGGAAATGGGCGTATGGCATCGTTGGCAGGGAGGCCCTATCCGTGGATGTTCGGCCGCCAAGTGCAAGTATTCGGTCGACGCCATACTGGGTGGCTTGAGCGCCGGTGATGAGGATGAAATGTTGATGAGGACAACGCAATACCCAGTCCACGAGCGGAGAAAAATCTCCAACCCGGCCGGGAATCGAACCCGGGCCCGCTGCACGGGAGGAAAGCACGTTACCACCCAGCTAACCAGGCGGGCAGCTCCATATCAGTTCCATTGCGTTAAAATGCCAGTGTCAAGGTGACAACCTCATGACTCTATGTCCGCTTATGCAAGCTCATAGATTTCGTATGTGGGAAACAGTATTTATGGAGAAATATTAGATCAACGAGCACCAAAGTTTTAAATTTATCTCTCACTTCGACGTTTTGACGCTGAAGTTAACCATCTCCCCTTTAGCTTTAGCCATAGAGGACATACTGTGAATAACAGAATGTATATACTAAGATGGTATCTGTTCTCTCGGACATGTCCAAGATGGTATGTCCGAAAGAACAGATACCATCTTAGTATATATATATATATATATATATATATATATATATATATATATATATATATATATAGTTAAGGCTCACCGGCCACTTGACCATCTTCTTCTTCTTCTGTGCGAATGCACAGTGCCCGAACTCTTACGGGACTCGGCAACGCACCGCGAGTAATGAGTATAATGGGCGGGGGCACTACGAATGTAGTGTGGGACAACACGTTGAGAATGTGGGTTTTCCCGGACGCCTGCCAGAGATAAATTCCTGCAGTCGCGCTGTCTTCTGTGTCCTCGGTGGCCCAGATGGATAGAGTGTCTGCCATGTAAGCAGGAGATCCCTAGTTCGAGTCCCGTTCGGGGCACACATTTTCATCTGTCCCCGTTGACGTATGTCAACGCCTGTAAGCAGCTAAGGGTGTTCATTTCATTGTAATAATAGAATGGTTGGAACTATTATGAATGTGCACACTTAGTGTTCATTCCGTTTCTCTTAAATGAAATTTTACAGCGATGGCCTGGCCGAGAGGGTGGTGTCGAATGTTTCCACGGAATAACATTTGACGTACTCGTTACATGCATTGGTCAGTATCACACAATAGAACAAACAATAGTAATAGCAGATAGCATATTAACCCCACTACTATAGGGAATAAAAATAATCAAAGGCTCAACACGACACAAACATTTCCACTGTACAGGAAGCCGCCTGGAATTGCAGCATTATGCAAGATGTAAGTGTTGTTGTATTGGAAATGGGTGAAGGTCGGCTGCCACTGTCTTTTCGACACTGACTACCAGGCCAAGTTCCCTTGCACCTCTCTCCAGTTGTTCATAAGCTTCAGCCAGCACAGCAGATTTCGTGCGAGTAGTGCCACATCACCTGCGTAGGCTAGGTACTGCAGTGAACGATTAAAAATAGTCACTCTACATTAATTAGTTTTTGTTGTTGCGATTTTTTTCCGTCAGCGTGAAATGTAATTGTAATCGAGATTTTCAAAGGAGCAAGTCCGACGGTATTCATGTAGCAGAAAGTGAGTGTAAACGTTTCCCCGTTGTAAAACGGGACCAGCACGACGCACGTCAGTCGGCGACAAGTCTGCGGTTCCTCCACGCCGGCGAAGCCAGACAGCGCAAAGTGGCGGAGGATAGCCAGACAGACACGGGCGGACGAGAGGAGAGGCCGCGCTGTGGCAGCTTATCGCAATTGGCTCGGCTGAGCGCTGCGCGTCCGAGCGAGAACTGCACAACGAGCTGCAGCCAGCGCGGCCGCCGATGAATTCAATTTCCCCGCAGCCGTGAGTTATGGCTCGCATCGCTGGCCGAGCGTGGCACGCGCCACGCCTGCAAACACACTCTATCTCCCGCCGCGCTCTCCCACAGCCCCTTCTCTCTCTCTCTCTCTCTCTCTCTCCCTGTCTATCTCTCTCTGTCTCTCTCTCACCCACCCTCCCTCCCACCCACCCGCCCCCCCACCCACCCACCCACACATACACACACACACATATCAGTGTGCATGCAAACACACAAACACCAGCACGGTGCCGTGTATGCACATTCGGCACACCCCCGCTCGGGCGAAGCTGACGATGGGGGGGGGGGGGGGGGGGCAGGGTTGGCGAGGGATTGAGATAGAAAGGCTGCGGGTGAAGAGGCCATTGGCCGCCGTGTGAGCAAACTGGAAATTCGCTGTAAACCGTTACTTCCACTCCCACGCGTCTGCAGCCGTCCCGCAGGAATATGAGGCAATTTCGCCTGTACAGGCTGAGCCGCAAGAGGAGAAATGGCTGTAAGCGAGCGCATTCATTGACACTATTATGTTCCTTGTTGCTGCCGTCATCATCATCATTATCGTCATCATCATCACCCGCATTAGTCTTAAACTACGAAGAACTGTCCCGTCATAAGCCTATAGCAATAGCTTGAGTGTTTAGTGGTGTTCTTCAATCTATGTAGTGAACCACGTCCAGTTAGCAGAGAGATGATTTTCTTTTGTTTGTACTTTACTGTAGGCACACTTAACCATATAGTTAACTCATTGGTACAAATATAGAAAAATGTTATGCACGGCAGGGATAAAAGAGAATAATGATTTTAATCTACTTTAATGGGATGGTCTACTTTACTGTAACACGCAGCAAAGTACTTTTGTTTGATAGATAGAAAAAGTTCATGCGTTTTTACAGTTCTAACAACACAGGTTTAACAATTGTACGAAAACAAACATAGGCAGAGAGATACTTGTTCTTAAACACAATGACGAATGTAAATCATTTTGGGTATGTGACAGTATTGTATATAATTTTAAAACAATTGTAGAACATTTTAATGTTCACAGATCAATGCAGCATGGGACTGTGATCAAATGTAAAGATTTTTTTTTTTTTTTGGGACAGTAATTTTGTCACGTTATGGTCTTTGTAATGACAACAAGCACAGAAACTGTTTCAGTAATGGTACACTAAACTAAGACCATTTTTAAACAGATGTAATAAGACCATGTAACATTACTGCAGCAATAAAGAATTTTTACTTATGCCTATAATGATTACAAGTATTGTCAAAGACAATCATTTAAGATGTTTGCTAAGAGTTAACGACATCCACACAAGATTGTTATCACATGACTATAGGTCCCTCTGGCGATAACTTTGTCTCTCCAAATGACTGTTCTTAGCGTCTTCTTTGCTTTATGTGTATTTTCCACTATTTTCAATAGTTAGACGTGCGTATGAGCGCGGAAAGTACACAGTATGCTGTTAAACGAACGTACAAGGACCAGGAAGCTACCTGTTAGTATTCTGGACATGATTTAATGTGAAAGTTATCCTTGTAAGCTGATCGGCATGTGCAAGACTGTATCTGTAACATTCGACATGTGTATATTCTTCAAAGCCTTCCATCGACTCACTGCAAATAACCCCGTTCCTGAGTAATCCTTCATAACAACCACCCCTTACCTGACAATCAGAGCAAAGCTGACCTATTTGTATCCTATCTCTCTAATATCTGATCCATTCTTGATGAACATCATTTTGATTGCTCCCTCTTCCCTGTCATCGATGGTCATCCTAACACTGCTGTCCTAGTCCTGTCTCCCAGCATACAGTACTTGGACAACATACGACGAACAGAATCATATACACCACCACATCACATGGCATACAACGAGTACTTCATAGGAAACGCTACACATCCTCTGCTCAAGACAGCATCAACCATCTTCTTTCTCATTACTCTGGCAAGCCTTTATACCACTATCCTCTCCACTCGTTACTATTCTGAGTTGTGTAAAACTTCCGAAATCGTACTTTTCATTAAACCAAAGAAACACCCTACTGACACCTTCTTCTACAGCCTCATCTGCCGCACCTCCGTTTACAGCAAAGCCTCTGAATCCATCCACTTCTGGCGTATCCATCAATACTTAAATCATCACCACCTTCTTCTCACTAACCAGTGTGGCTTCTGTCCCATCTTCTCTTCTGACGCCCAGCTCCTGCACTTCACCCACCACCCACCCACCAACTCAATACTTTTAAATCAGCTTTTATGTCTCCCTCGGCCTAAAGGAAACCTACAAACATGTAGGGCATTTCGGTCTCCTTTTCAAACTGCAGACGTACACTCTGCTAGTTAATTATGTCGGCTTTAATGCATCTTGCTTCAATCTGTTTATTTCCTAATGTAGCCAATGGCTCGTCAGAATCAGCCCCTCCAAAACCGAGGCGATAATCAAAGGACACACCACCCAAACCGTCCATCTTCATGACTCCTACCTTATCATTTATTACCACTCAATCCCACTAACTAATACACTAAAATACCCTGGACTAACAATCGTCTGGCAACTAACACACAAACCTCAGCTACTAACGATTTAACAGAAAAACCACAATAAACAAAAACTACTAAATCACTAACTTGTCAGACTTGGGTATTGCGCCTATTCACTGTCACCCACACTTAACTCCTTAATCCGTCTTACCCATTGTCATGCAAATGTCATGTACTCGACCTTACTTTCTGCATCCGGCCCTTCCAGCCGGAAGGACCCCATAATAACTCATCACATTCTCATCTCTCCTCACTCGCTTTAAACATCTCCAAACTATCTACATCATCCACCAAATCCTCCCAATAGTCCTATTGTTTCACCTCTAATTTCCAATCCTCATATGCTGCCACGCGTTTACCAACGCAACCCATCAACCCAGCACCTAGAGACATTCCACATGCTCTCCCAAAGAAACTTGTACCATCCCTATCCCAAATCATGAACTCTGACCCAAGATTAATTATCCCTTCAAGTGTAGGGCCACTCCACGCAATGCACATTATCAGGCATCCTCTTTCCATCCTCCCCGAATTTCCTTATCTGGTCTTTCCCCATTTGCCTTTCTTTCCCCATCTCCTTTTCCCAATAACGATTAGTGCCACCAGTTTCCTTGTCATCTCCATCCCCTCTTCTGTCCCAATAACCACTCCTATCCAATCGCTGCTATGACCAGTCCTCCATTCTTATACCAATATATTCCTGCCATCTTAATTGTCCAACCTTTTCCGAATTACCACCTAACTAACTATCACATGACAAGTCCTTCCACTTTTTAGTGACAAGAAATTGCTTCTTTTAAATTCCAGTGTTCAGCAACATATTTTAAATGTTTTAAATCTGTAGTTATTTTGTTTCAATTTTACATTTTTGTTACTGTTTTTAACTAACAATGCAAGACTTGGTATATGTTGTTGTTGTTGTGGTCTTCAGTCCTGAGACTGGTTTGATGCAGCTCTCCATGCTACTCTATCCTGTGCAAGCTTCTTCATCTCCCAGTACCTACTGCAACCTACATCTTTCTGAATCTGCTTAGTGTATTGATCTCTTGGTCTCCCTCTACGATTTTTACCCTCCACGCTGCCCTCCAATGTTAAATTTGTGATCCCTTGATGCCTCAAAACATGTCCTACCAACCGATCCCTTCTTCTAGTCAAGATGTGCCACAAACTTCTCTTCTCCCCAATCCTATTCAATACCTCCTCATTAGTTACGTGATCTACCCACCTTATCTTCAGCATTCTTCTGTAGCACCACATTTCGAAAGATTCTATTCTCTTCTTGTCCAAACTAGTTATCGTCCATGTTTCACTTCCATACATGGCTACACTCCATACAAATACTTTCAAAAACGACTTCCTGACACTTAAATCTATACTCGATGTTAACAAATTTCTCTTCTTCAGAAACGATTTCCTTGCCATTGCCAGTCTACATTTTATATCCTCTCTACTTCGACCATCATCAGTTATTTTACTCCCTAAATAACAAAACTCCTTTACTACTTTAAGTGTCTCATTTCCTAATCTAATCCCCTCAGCATCACCCGATTTAATTTGACTTCATTCCATTATCCTCGTTTTGCTTTTGTTGATGTTCATCTTATATCCTCCTTTCAAGACACTGTCCATTCCGTTCAACTGCTCTTCCAAGTCCTTTGCTGTCTCTGACAGAATTACAATGTCGTCGGCGAACCTCAAAGTTTTTACTTCTCCTCCATGAATTTTAATACCTACTCCGAATTTTTCTTTTGTTTCCTTTACTGCTTGCTCAATATACAGATTGAATAACATCGGGGAGAGGCTACAACCCTGTCTCACTCCTTTCCCAACCACTGCTTCCCTTTCATGCCCCTCGACTCTTATAACTGCCATCTGGTTTCTGTACAAATTGTAAATAGCCTTTCGCTCCCTGTATTTTACCCCTGCCACCTTTAGAATTTGAAAGAGAGTATTCCAGTTAACGTTGTCAAAAGCTTTCTCTGAGTCTACAAATGCTAGAAACGTAGGTTTGCCTTTTCTTAATCTTTCTTCTAAGATAAGTCGTAAGGTTAGTATTGCCTCACGTGTTCCAACATTTCTACGGAATCCAAACTGATCTCCTCCGAGGTCCGCTTTACCAGTTTTTCCATTCGTCTGTAAAGAATTCGCGTTAGTATATTGCAGCTGTGACTTATTAAACTGATAGTTCGGTAATTTTCACATCTGTCAACACCTGCTTTCTTTGGTATTGGAATTATTATATTCTTCTTGAAGTCTGTGGGTATTTCGCCTGTCTCATACATCTTGCTCACCAGATGGTAGAGTTTTGTCATGACTGGCTCTCCCAAGACCATCAGTACTTCTAATGGAATGTTGTCTACTCCCGGGGCCTTGTTTCGACTCAGGTCTTTCAGTGCTCTGTCAAACTCTTCACGCAGTATCTTATCTCCCATTTCATCTTCATCTACATCCTCTTCCATTTCCATAATATTGTTCTCAAGTACATCGCCCTTGTATAAACCCTCTATATACTCCTTCCACCTTTCTGCCTTCCCTTCTTTGCTTAGAACTGGGTTGCCATCTGAGCTCTTGATATTCATACAAGTGGTTCTCTTCACTCCAAAGGTCTCTTTAATTTTCCTGTAGGCAGTATCTATCTTACCCCTAGTGAGACAAGCCTCTACATCCTTACATTTGTCCTCTAGCCATCCCTGCTTAGCCATTTTGCACTTTCTGTCGATCTCATTTTTGAGACGTTTTTATTGCCTTTTGCCTGCTTCATTTACTGCATTTTTATATTTTCTCCTTTCATAAATTAAATTCAATATTTCTTCTGTTACCCAAGGATTTCTATTAGCCCTCGTCTTTTTACCTACTTGATCCTCTGCTGCCTTCACTACTTCATCCCTCAGAGCTACCCATTCTTCTTCTACTGTATTTCTTTCCCCCACTCCTGTCAAATGTTCCCTTATGCTCTCCCTGAAACTCTCTACAACCTCTGGTTCTTTCAGTTTATCCAGGTCCCATCTCCTTAAATTCCCACCTTTTTGCAGTTTCTTCAGTTTCCATCTGCAGTTCATAACCAATAGATTGTGGTCAGAATGCACATCTGCCCCTGGAAATGTCTTACAATTTAAAACCTGGCTCCTAAATCTCTGTCTTACCATTATATAATCTATCTGATACCTATTAGTATCTCCAGGATTCTTCCAGGTATACAACCTTCTTTTATGATTCTTGAACCAATTGTTAGCTATGATTAAGTTATGCTCTGTGCAAAATTCTACAAGGCGGCTTCCTCTTTCATTTCTTCCCCCCAATCCATATTCACCTACTATGTTTCCTTCTCTCCCTTTTCCTACCGACGAATTCCAGTCACCCATGACTATTAAATTTTCGTCTCCCTTCACTGCGTGAATAATTTCTTTTATCTCGTCTTCATCATCTGCAGAGCTAGTTGGCATATAAACTTGTACTACTGTAGTAGGCATGGGCTTTGTGTCTATCTTGGCCACAATAATGCGTTCACTATGCTGTTTGTAGTAGCTAACCCGCACTCCTATTTTTTTATTCATTATTAAACCTACTCCTGCATTACCCCTATTTGATTTTGTATTTATAACCCTGTAATCGCCTGACCAAAAGTCTTGTTCCTCCTGCCACTGAACTTCACTAATTCCCACTATATCTAACTTTAACCTATCCATTTCCCTTTTTAAATTTTATAACCTATCTGCCCGATTAAGGGATCTGACATTCCACGCTCCGATCCGTAGAATGCCAGTTTTCTTTCTCCTGATAACGACGTCCTCTTGAGTAGTCCCCGCCCGGAGATCCGAATGGGGGACTATTTTACCTCCGGAATATTTTACCCAAGAGGACGCCATCATCATTTAATCATACAGTAAAGCTGCATGTCCTCGGGGAAAATTACGGCTGTAGTTTCCCCTTGCTTTCAGCCGTTCGCAGTACCAGCACAGCAAGGCCGTTTTGGTTAATGTTACAAGGCCAGATCAGTCAATCATCCAGACTATTGCCCCTGCAACTACTGAAAAGGCTGCTGCCCCTCTTCAGGAACCACATGTTTGTCTGGCCTCTCAACAGATACCCCTCCGTTGTGGTTGCACCTACGGTACGGCCATCTGTATCGCTGAGGCACGCATGCCTCCCCACCAACGGCAAGGTCCATGGTTCATGGGGGAAGACGTGGTATATCATATTGCTAAAAACATGCATTTTATTTTGCACCTTTAAAAAGTTTTAAATTCAGTGGAAGCATCTTCATTCTCTGTTTAACTTTTATCATCTAATTTAATTTTTATTACAAATTAACTGAAGATTAGGTTGCCTGTACCGCTGACAGCCCACATCCCTGCCCATGTGGGGGATGGGGTATGAAATAATAATAAAGAAACAAATGTGGATGTGTGGGAACGAGCTTGTTTGTCTCCACGTAGCACGCAACAAATATTTTTAAATTACACACATACATCACCAACATCCTGTAAGTAACTTAAGCAACAACTATAATACGCAACCGTAACGTTATCCACCAACATATCTATTTCCCACTAATATATCTCTTCGATATGTCCTTCCGTTGAGCAGGACACAGTACAAAAAAGCCCCGTTTCATGGCATCGAAAACGTGCCCCGAGGTATTATCTCGATATTCTTTCGCATCCATACGGACGTCCAGACAATGACACTACATACCACAACGCCGTTGGTCTGCGAAACCTAACCCCCCAATCGCGGAAACCAAGACATCTGATTCAAGAAAGGTGGAACGTCTTCCAGCGAAGATAATAAGCAAGCGGTCCGCTGGCTTCTACCCTCCAATATAATCTAAAGAGCCAAAGAAAGTGTACACCTTCATAATATCGCATAGTTCCGCCGGGAGCACGCAGAAGTTCCACAGCACGACGTGGCATCTACTCGACTAATATCTGGAGTAGTACTGGAGGGAATTGTCACCATGAATCTTGCAGGGTTCCCCATAAATCTGTAAGAGTACTAGAGGGCGGAGATCTGAACAGCCCGTTGCAAGCCATCACAGATATGCTCAATAATGTTGATGTCTGAGGAGTTCCGTGGCCAGCGGAAGTATTTAAATTCAGTAGAGTGTTCCTGGAGCCACTCTGTAGCAATTCTGGACGTGTGGCGAGTCGCATTGCACCACTGGAATTGCCCAAGTCCGCCGGAATGCACGGTGGATAGGAATGGATACAGGTGATCAGACACTATGCTCGCGTACGTGTCACCTGTCAGATACATATCTAGACCTATCAGGGGACCCATATCACTCCAACTCTACACGCCCCATACCATTTCAGAGTCTCCACCAGCTTGAACATCCCCTGCTGAGATGCAGGTTCCATGGATTAATGAGGTTGGCTCCATGCCCGTGTATGATCATCCACTCGATACAACTTGAAACGAGACTCGTACGACAAGGCAACATGTTTCCAGTCATCAATAGTCCAGTGTCGGTGTTGACGAACTCAGGCGAGGCGTATATCACTGTGTCCTGCAGTTATCAAGGGTACACGAGTGGGCCTTCGGCTCCGAAAGCCCATATCGATGATGTTTAATTGAATGGTTCGCACGCCGACACCTGTTGATGGCCCAGAATTGACTTCTGCAGCAGTTTGCGGGAGGGTCGCTCTTCTCTCACGTTGAACGATTGTCTTCAGTCGTCTTTGTTTCCGTTCTTGCAGGATCTTTTCCGGCAGCACCGATGTCGAAGCGGATTCCTGGTATTCACGGTACACTCGTGAAATGGTCTTACGAGAAACTCCGCAATTTCTTGCTACCTCGGAGATGCTGAGTCCCAACGATCGTCCACCGACTACAGCACCACGTTAACACTCATTTAAATCTTGATAACCAGCCATTATAGCAGCATAAAGCGGTATAGCAACTGCGCCAGATACTTGTTTTCTCATATAGTCGTTGCCGACCGATGCACCGTATTCTGACTGTTTACATATCTCCGTATTTGAATACGTATGCCTATACCAGTTTCTTTGGTGCTTTGGTGTATTATAAACTGTTTCGGTTTAAGGCGGAGATTGCGTACCGAATTTGCTTAATATACCGAGACAAAGTGTAAGCGTAGGCTTCCGCGGCCGTTGTCTTCTTCAATAAAATTCTTCAGGGTATCAGACCGCATCGTCATAATTTAAAATGCGCCGACGTTTCGGCCAGCGTTGCAGCTAGCCTTCATAAGGGCCTTACGTTAACTGCTAAATGAACACACTTGGTTCCTTAAATAGCTGCACGAGAAAACCGTGTCGTTACTTGATTGGCTGTAAAAGGAGGAGGAGGAGGGGTGAAAGGTATGCTTTATTGGTGTTTCCTTTATTATCTGTCATTGGCTGAAATAGCTGTTTTCTATTGGTCTTTATATTAATCCACCCTATTGGAGGAGACGGACGAATAGCGGTGATGGATGTGACGTCACACTGTTTCCATGCTGTCCAGAAGCCGGCTGCGGCGTGCCATTGCTTTGTGTGCTCGCGACCACTACTGCGGCTCTCCGCATGTCTGCATGGGCCGCCACGGCTCTGCCGCCGCTCCGTAGACCTGCTATTGGAGGCAGCCAAGACCTCGGAAGCTTGTACCCGTCCTCTCTATTCATGTTGGCGGGTCTTTTGGCTATTTCTATCGCCTCTCTAATCTTTCTTTTGAAAGTGAGAGGCTGTTTCGCCAGGACGCGGGCTTCTTGAAAAAATATTGGTTTCCTGCACTCGTATCGGTGTTCCGCCACTGCTGACTTAGTGTGTTGTTTCAGGCGGATATATCTTTCATGTTCCGAGAGCCTTGTCCGTATTGGTTCACGTTTCCTCCCACCATCACCCCACGCAGAAGGAGTCCGCCCTGCACACGCTAACGAAGAGAGCGTACAGGATAAGCGACGAAGAACATCTGAAGACAGAACTTGAACGCCTCAGGTCCATCTTCGGAACTAATGGCTATGGGAAGCAGATGATAGACAGCACCATGTCGACAAGGGAGAAGACTAATAGGGAAGAGGAGAAGGAGGCACAGAGCATTGCTGTGTTACCATATGTACAAGGGGTCACCGAACGTATTGGCAAAATTCTACGAAAAGCCGACATCAAACCAATTTTCCGAAGCAGAAACAAAATATCAGACATGCTCGGTTCTACCAAGGATGCAGTTGACAAACTACACACAGCTGGCATGTATGAAATTGGTTGTGCGTGTGGATTAGTCTACATAGGTGAGACGGGACGTCCGATTAGCACAAGGCTCTCGGAACATGAAAGATATATCCGCCTGAAACAACACACTAAGTCAGCAGTGGCGGAACACCGAGACGAGTGCGGGAAACCAATATTTTTTCAAGAAGCCCGCGTCCTGGCGAAACAGCCTCTCACTTTCAAAAGAAAGATTAGAGAGGCGATAGAAATAGCCAAAAGACCCGCCAACATGAATAGAGAGGACGGGTACAAGCTTCCGAGGTCTTGGCTGCCTGCAATAGCAGGGCTACGGAGCGGCGGCAGAGCCGTGGCGGCCCATGCAGACACGCGGAGAGCCGCAGTAGTGGTCGCGAGCACACAAAGCAATGGCACGCCGCAGCCGGCTTCTGGACAGCATGGAAACAGTGTGACGTCACATCCATCACCGCTATTCGTCCGTCTCCTCCAATGGGGTGGATTAATATAAAGACCAATAGAAAACAGCTATTTCAGCCAATGACAGATAATAAAGGAAACACCAATAAAGCATACCTTTCATCCCTCCTCCTCCTCCTTTTACAGCCAATCAAGTAACGACACGGTTTTCTCGTGCAGCTAAGGAACCAAGTGTGTTCATTTAGCAGTTAACGTAAGGCCCTGATGAAGGCTAGCTGCAACGCTGGCCGAAACGTTGGCGCATTTTAAATTATGACGAAGCGGTCTGATACCCTGAAGAATTTTATTGAAGAATACCGAGACAAAGTTTCATTGGTGTCCTGTCCCCGTCAAAAAGCAGTTTTGACGAAACTTAAACTCAATAATACGCTTCCGCAGACCCTCCAAGTTTCGGAACACATGTGGCTGAACGTGCCACATGTCAAAGTACGCAGTAATTGAAGTACAATATCATGTGATATCTCCAAAGCGTTAGCATGAAATTCAAGCTTAACAGTAAGCCCCAAAACGGATTCCACCTTTCTGAGATTCTCCAACGAAAGTTACTTTATATCCTTGAACAAGGGGTGAAAAGAATGAGGAAATTTGCCAATGATACCTCCAGCTGATTTCTGAAATCAGACTTCCACCTGACCACTGCTTTCGAGCATTACTTGTCAGGACGAAGATTTCCTGCTCGCCAGTCACCGTTCCCAAGTCTTCTAGACCAAAAATGGCTTACACTAACTTTCAAATCTCACACCTGCGCCTGTATACCATGGGCGAGTTTACCCTGTTCGGATCTAAGTTTACACTTCCTAATCTAGCTCAAACGGTTGACCAGTGAAGTAGTTGGCCTTGATCGTATCAACTTGTTTACGGGTGGGTTGATTACGGCAGCGGTCCTATCACCTACAGCGGCACCGACAACGCTTATGGCGTCAGCGGTGAGGATCAACGGACTGTCCAAGGCTGTACGGATACCGCCCACTAACTCAGTGACACTTCGTCTGTCGTATCCCGGTCTCATAGGCTAAATAATTTTTCTCAAGAAAGCAAAGACCAGGACAACGGGCGACGACATACTTGACGATACTGTTGCAAATAGGACAGAATTAATTACACCAATGAATTACAATAAGCAAATAGAATGAAACAAATAACAATAACTTAAAATAATAACCCAGGAAATGGTGAATGATGCAATAGGAAAAATTTTCTATCTTAACCCAGAAACTACGCTCAGAACGACATTGAAATGTCACTTTCAGGGGTATGGCTAAACCAAAATCAAACACGTGAAAGGACTGGGCCATTTTACAAGCTTTATTACCATTTAATAAAAACTCTAAATACACTAAGAGAAACAATTTATGAGATCAGCAACAGTTACATTAAACAGTAATTAAAAAGGGAACAATAGTTTGGATGCTACAACAGTTATAAAATGAAACTGGATTTTTATCAAACTGTAACTTTTTCTAGCCAACCTCATAAACAGTAAACCCTTAATGACAAATTACGAGTAAATGGTATTATTTAAACCACAGTTTGTATACATTTTAACAAATGGCACAGCTTGCAAGAACAATAGTGGGCAAAAATAAATTAAATCCAATTTTCCATTACTTTGGACAAGAACGTTACAAACCTACCCCACTGGACTTACTCAACATTTAAACAATCAAGAAATTAAGGCTCGACGGACTGAATCATTGTGATTGTTCACCTTCAGTATTAAGGAAATTCACCCCTAAGCACGAGGTATAAGCCACGCAGTGTAGATTACGTGCTTTTCCTCTTTCGAGATTTTTGACTGAAAACACCAAACGCAATAAACAAAACCCAACAGGGCGATGACATTACAAGATAAGGAATATCTGAAACAAAATGTATGCATCTAAATACCACACCTACGAAATACAGTCAATGTGGCCAAACGTAGAGCGAGGGCTCCAAAGCCTCCGACATTAAAAGGAGGGCGGGGGGTTGCCACACTAAATAAACTACAAAACCAAAGAAATGAGCAGTTGACAACAGTAGTAGGTTCCTGTAGAAATTGCACTTGGCGAAGTTGAAAAACGTATTATGCTGTTAAAACAAGGGTTACGAAACGGGCATAATGGGGTGCTTAAGCGCTCACAGTGAGAGCAACAGCAGTAACATAAAAGAGATAGAGGATAGCAACCTCCATTGACCTCTTAGGTCTTTAGAATGAAGTAAACAGCAGGTACATGAAACAGTTAATAGATTACAATTACGTAGCTTGGAGAGCGGCGAGTTCCTTTGATACGATGTTGCAGTCCGGTGTGGCGTGTAGAAGCACAGCAGCGAAAAACTACGATCCAAGAGGCCCATAAGGCTTCATATACCACACTGTCCGCGCTGCTGGAACAGACGGAATGTGCGTGTAAGTCCGGGCCGTCAGTTTTCACTCGACATTGCCGCATTTACAGCGCTCAGCACTACGGATATCACGAAGATGGTAGAATGGAGAAATGATTCCAGCAGTAACGCCCATCATTGACTACTAAACCTAAACAGCCAGAAATTTGCAACTCAACTCGGTTCCTTTGCGATTTACAAAGGCAGTGGGAACGAAACAGACGCTGCAGTGACACCCCTACACGGCTGCAACTATCGTGCTCACTTGTAAAAGTTCAGTCTGCCCTTTCATACGGAAGTAAGATTCTCGGAGCCAAAAATCACACTAGGCGAACCAGCAACTAATCAGCCACCATGCGCAACTAAATTAGTCCATGGCAAATTAATCTCGAAGGAGGGTAAAAAAAGAGTATACATAAAACCCATTTTCTACAAAGTATACAATTATCTATCAAATTTAATACACAGAATGTCCCTATCGTTAACTATCGAGTTTGGAGTGGTAAATTTATTTTAAAAAGTTATTCGCCCTTGTAAAATTTTTTCACTTGAATCTGACAGCATTTTGACAATGTGGATGGCAGTGATATCAGTGAGTAAGGTACCCAAATCCTGTCTAAACCTGATTTCCTCGAATACAGCTAAAGGAGACTGAAACTCAACGCGTTTACTTGAATTACTTCCCAACCTTGCCGTGCAGCGATATCACTGTAAGTTGCGCCTCCAACAACGTATGTTGCTGCTCTCACTTGTGGTGAAACCTTCCTGCACACATGGATTAAAAGTTGTCTAGTAAAACTCCGGAGATGAACTACTCTTGTATGCTTCTATATACTAGTGAGATCTACTGCTTACCCACGTCCAGCTAAAGACAGTAACTCACTATGAGCATCCCTGTATAAAAGAGTTGTTCGAATGAATCAACTGTTAGTGAAACTTATTAAATTCGACAATCGACGCATGTGTTGTTGTGGTCTTCAGTCCTGAGACTGGTTTGATGCAGCGACGCATAGACAGACGAATTGACAGCTTTCTGAGACACGCTGGCACTTTCACTAAAAATCAGAATGGGTGCAGCCTGGGACACACAGTTCCTCCTCAGTCGGGGAGGATCCAGGCCTGACTGCCCCTCACTTCTGCCCCCAGAGGTGACTAGGGCCCCACGCTCTACGCTACAGGACGGAGTTTTCTTTCAGCGTCCAATGCAAGCTCTTGTCTCTGAAATCAGTATCTTCCTCCTACATCGCGCCAGCCAGTCGGTTTCTACGTTATTACCTTATCATGCATTACTAAAGATCATCAATGCCATCTTCATTGTCAGTATGTGAATAAATCTCTCATTTTGTGTGAGTTACGCCTCTAATAGGCTCCCGTGGCCCAGGGATAGCGTCTTTAATTACTAATCATAACACCATCGGTCCCGCATTCGAAACGCCCCGCCGTTTAAATTTTGATTAATAACAAGCATTGGCTGCCGAAGGTTTCCGGCATAAGAAGTGACCCTCATTCTGCTAACGGGCTTGTCAAAGCGGGCTGAGGAGCGGACAGGGCGCTCTTTTGCCCTTGCGGTTGGAAATTAGTTGGTTCAAATGGCTCTGAGAACTATGGGACTCAACAACTAAGGTCATCAGTCCCCTAGAACTTAGAACTACTTAAACCTAACTAACCTAAGGACATCACACACATCCATTCCCGAGGCAGGATTCGAACCTGCGACAGTAGCGGTCGCTCGGTTCCGGACTGTAGCGCCTTTAACCGCTTGGCCACCCCGGCCGGCTGGAAATTAGTCCTCATGGCGGAAGAATCAGCAATGATCAACGGCATGAGGATGCAAAAGACAACGGAAACTACTGCATTAAAGACACATAACGTGTATCCACAGGACACGTGAACTGTAATTGATAGTCATGATGATTTCTGCAATGGAAAAAGATTCCGGAATAGTTCCCCACTCGGATATCTAGTAGAGGAACTACGACGAGTCGGGGCGTGGAATGTCAGGTGAAAGAAAGTGGTAGGGAAGCTATAAAATCTGAAAAGGGAAATTCAAAGGCTCTATCTTGATGTAGTAGGGGTCAGTGAGGTGAAATGATGAGGATTTCTGGTCAGATGAAGATAGGGAAATATCAATAACGGCAGAAAATAATATAACGGAGTGAGATTCGTTATGAATAGGAACGTAGAGCAGAGAGTGTATTACTGTGATAGGGTTGTTCTTATCAGGATCGACAAACATAGTTCAGGTTTACGTGTCGACGTCGCAAGGTGAAGAAGAAGAGATAGATAAAGTATATGAGGATATTGAAAGGGTAATACAGTATGTAACGAGAGATGAAAATTTAATAGGCATGGGCGACTGGAATGCAGTTCAAGGGGAAGGAGTAGAAGAAAAGGTCTCAGGGGAATATGAGCTTGGGAGAAGGAATGAGAGAGGAGAAAGACTAATTGAGTTTTGTAATAAATTGAGGCTAGTAATAGCGAATATGCTGTTCAAGAATTGCAAGAGGGGTTGCATAGTTGTAAAAGCCCAGACAATGCGTGAAAATTTCAGTAAGATTACATTATGGTCAGACAGAAATTCCGAAATCCAGTACTGGATTGTAAGGCTTACCCAGGAGCAGGTATAGACTCAAATTACAATGTAGTAGTGATGAAAAGTAGGCTGAAGTTTAAGAGATTAGTAGGAAGCATTAACGTGCAAAGAAGTGGGATACAGAAGTACTAAGGAATGACGAAATATGATTGACGTTCTCCAAAGCTATAGATACAGCTATAAGTAACAACTCAGTAGGCAGAACAGTTGAAGAGTAATGGACGTCTCTGAAATGAACAATTACAGAGTTTGGAAAGAAAAACATAGGTACAAAGAAGGTAACTGCGAAGAAACCATGGGTAGCAGAAGATAAACAACAATTGATCGCTGAAAGAAGGAAGTACAAAAATATGTTCAGGGAGATTCAGGAATACAGAAATACAAGTCGCTGAAAAATAAAATAAATAGGCAGTGCATAGAAGCTAATAAGAAACGACTGCATGAAAAATGTGACAAAAAACAAATGATTGTTGGAAGGGCTGACGCCGGAGGTTGTGGCCGCGCGGTTCTAGGCGCTTCAGTCTGGAACCGCGTGACCGCTACGGTCGCAGGTTCGAATCCTGCCTCGGGCATGGATGTGTGTGATGTCCTTAGGTTAGTTAGGTTTGAGTAGTTCTAAGTTCTAGGGGACTGATGACCACAGATGTTAAGTCCCATAGTGCTCAGAGCCATTTGAACCATTTTTTTGAAGGGCTGACTCAGCATATAGGAAAGTCAAAACAACCTACAGTGAAATTAAAAGCAGAGGTGGTAACATTCATATGCAACGAGAATTCCACTGTTAAATGCACAGGAGAGAGCAGATAGGTGGAAAGAGTACATTGAAGGCGTCTCTGTGGGACAAGATTTGTCTGATGTGATAGAAGAAGAGGAGTCGACTTAGAGGAGGTAGTGGATCCAGTATTAGAATTAGAATTTAAAAGAGCTTTGGAGGACATAATAACAACTCAGGCAGAAGTGGTAGATAACATTCCATTAGAATTTCTACAATCATTGGGAGAAGTGGCAATAAAACGACTATTCACATTGGAGTGTAGAATGTATGAGTCTGATGGCATACCTTCTAACTTTCGGTGAAATATCATCCACAAGACTGCAAGAGCTGACAGATGCTAGATTTATCGCACGATCTGCTTAACAGCTCATGTATCCAAGTTGCTGACAAAATATACAGAAAAATCGAAAGGAAGTTGAGGATGTGTTAGATGACGACTAGTTTGGCTGTAGGGAAGGTAAAGGTACCAGAGAGGCAATTTGATAAAGGGAGCAAGATTAAAGAAAAATCAAGAAACGTTCATACGATTCGTCGACCTGGTAAAGCCTTCGACAATATAAAATGTTGCATGACATTCGAAATTCTGAGAAAAATGGGGCTGAGCTGTAGGGAGAGACGGGTAATATACAATGTATACAAGAGCCAAGAGGGAATAATAAGAGTTGACGACAAAGAACCAAGTGATCGGATTAAAAAGGGCGTATGACAAGGATGCAGTCTTTCTCCCGTACTACTCAATCAGTACACCGAAGAATAAATGATGGAAATAAAAGAAAGGTTCAGGAGTGGAATTAAAATTCAAGGTGAAAGAGCAACTATGATACGATTCGCTGATGACATTGGTACCCTCAGCCAAAGTGAAGAAGAATTACATGATCTGATGAATGCAATAAACAGTTTTATGAGTACAGAATATGGTTGGTTGGTTGGTTTGGGGAAGGAGACCAGACAGCGTGGTCATCGGTCTCATCGGATTAGGGAAGGATGGGGAAGGAAGTCGGCCGTGCCCTTTTCAGAGGAACCATCCCGGCATTTGCCTGGAGTGATTTAGGGAAATCACGGAAAACCTAAATCAGGATGGCCGGACGCGGGATTGAACCGTCGTCCTCCCGAATGCGAGTCCAGTGTCTAACCACTGCGCCACCCCGCTCACAGAATATGGATTTACTGTAAATCTAAGAAGATGAATGTAACGAGATGTAGCAGAAGTTAGAACAGCGAGAAACATATCACCAGGATTAATGGTCACGAAGTAGATTAAGTTAAGTAATCCTGTTACCTAAGCAGCAAAATAACCAATAACGTACGGAGCAAGGAGGACATTAAATGCAGACTAGCACTGGCAAAAAGGGCATTCCTGGCCATGAGAAGTCTACAAGTATCAAGCGTAGTCCTTAATTCGAGGAAGAAATTTATGAGAATGTACGTTAGAAGCACAGCATTGTGTGGTAGTAAAACATGGACTGTGGGAAAACGGGAAAGGAAGAGAAACGGAGTATTTGAGACATGGTGCTACAGACGAATGTTGAAAATTAGGTGGACTGATAAGGTGAGGAATGTGGAAGCTCTTTTCCGAATCGGAAAGTAATATATGTAAAACACTGACAAGGAGAAGGGACAGGATGACAGGATATCTCTGAAGTCTTCGGGGAATCACTTCCGTGGTACTAGAGGGAGCTGTAGAGGGCAATAACTGCAGAGGAAGACAGAGTTTGGAATACATCCAGGAGATAAGTGAGAGCGTAGGTTCCAAGTGCTACTCTGTGATGAAGAGGTCGGCATAGGAGAGAAACTCGTGACGGGTCGCATGAAGCCAGTCGGAATAGGAATACTAATGACTCAAAAAAAAAAAGGATATAATACCTCTAATGTATGCAGCCTGGGACACACAGAGACAGAGTTCTTCCTCACTTGGAGAGTACCCGACTGTGACTGCCCCTCGCTTCTGTGCCCAAAGCGAGTAAGGTCCACACTCTAAGCTGCAGGACAGAGCTTACTTTCACCGTCCAATGACAGTTCTTGTCTCTGAAATCAGTATCTTCATCCTACATCACGCCATCCAGTCGGCGTCCACCCTATTACGCTGTCATGCTTTAGTGAAGATCAGCAATGCCATCCTCATTGTTAGTAAGTAAATAATTCTGTCATGTCTTCACGAGATTTGCAAATTGCTTACACTGTTATTTATTTATGCAAGTGTCCATTAAAAACCGAAGGCTTGCTAATAAGTTCCGGAAGACTTGAGTGATCTGTAAACTAAGAGAGCCGTTGTACTCACAAAAACTTCGCAATGCCCAAAGTCAGTCTGCAAGGCTACAAATTCAAGCACGTGACGCCCATGACACCGAGAGAGGGGATGTTGCCGTCCAAGCACCGCCGATCCCAACTCCGCTCAGTAAGAGCTCACTTTGCCGATCGCGAAGCCACCACCATGTTCCGTACATAAACAACGCATTCTATACGCGGGTGCGAACTCATGTTGATGATGCAGGCAATCTGTAAAAGGAAAGGGAGCTGACACGGTTCAGATACTGGTAACGTGAAAATGCTGTAATGCTTCGTGAATCGTCACTACACAGTCATAAAGTGGTAGCTTGAGTGTCGTGTCATAGGTTGGTACCAAAGGGCCTTATTTTTTGAAGACAATAGCAGCGATGTTGTTACTGAGAATACAGGATGTTCTCTTCACATGTTGTGACATTTCATAGTACGGCAGCTTGCCCAACTTACTGTAAATGGAAACACATTATTCCAACAAGATGGGCCACGTGTCATACGAGGCTGTATTCCGTTATCGCGCCTCAGAACATATTTCCTGGTCATTTCATCTCCAAGAACAAGGACGTTCCCTGTCCTCAAAGACCCGCTGACTTTTCAAAATGTGACTTCTTCCTTTGGGGTCATATGCAATCTCAGATCTTCCGGTGTGACACACCACACACCATTTAGGAACTGAAGGATCATATTTGGGTGGATGGAAGAAGTTAATCGAATACAGGGGCTATCTTGAAACAGGTGTCTGACTTCCGTTTATGACTTGAAATGTGTGTGAAGGAAAACGGCTGCCACCTAATTGATGTCATTTTCAAGTAATGGGCATTTTATTTTATAAGCATTGTAAGTTCATTTCATATATTTCTTTCATATCGCTGTGCGAAAGAATGCCCAAGGTTGACAGTTTACGCTGTAGCGTCATCGCTGTCTTAAAACCCTACATGCTGTTGCTACCTCGCCTGGCTGGGGTTAGTGGCACCTTTACCCGACACCGCGGATGTCTTTCAAGGTGGGACTGCGTACGTATTGTTGAAGTGATGAGTTACTAGCTCATTGAGCTTCTACAATAGACATATGTTCCAAATGCTGCCGAACGCACGAGACGTACTTGAGAAGACAGCGCTGGATAACGCCTTATTTTTAAATGCAGGAGTCGCTTCTTCCAAGCCAAGGAAGGAGTTGCTGCCTTCTAGAAGTCAGATCGCTCTAGTGGCAAAATATTGTCATCGGAGCTTCTGGTTCAGTCGATACAGCAGAAGTATTTCGAATACACTACTCAGAAATGGTTTCTCGTTCGCTCTGTTTCACCCGGACTGAGGATAGCTATCACAATAGCATATTTCCATAATCGAAAAACGCACTTTGTTCTGAATATTTGACTGAAAACAGTGGCGACTATCTCATCAGCTTCTCTCGCTAATTCTCTCGGCTTTCGGTCAATTATTCCGTAGTGGATTAGTTATTTGTTCTACAATAATTATTTGATAATAGCTGTGTCGCCGGCGGAAGCTGCTGTTCCCTTTCGTGCTCTTCTGCTGCAGCGAAGTAGACAGGGAGTGTGTCCGCTGCCTTCTGGGTGTTTTTTCTGTCGCGAAGTTCTTCAGTCGGTTGAAAGTTATCTTCGTAAACATCAGCGAGGCAATTTGCTTCGTTGTCTGGCTTGTAAACAGTTCCAGCAGGATTCTAAGAGCTGGAAGGCGCGGTCGTGATCCAGTGGAGTAAGGTAGTACGTTCCACGTCTGTGTTCGTGCCTGCCGTTTCAGAGTTCTGAGAAGGCTACCTTTATTTGTCTTCTAAGGAGGATTGCTCTTCGTTCGTTGTCTAAATTACACACAGTCAACATCTAGATTTTGTTTAGCCTGTTTACTTCTTTAATCATGTGCTGAATTTCAGCTGGAAGAGACGGCGCTGGGAGTTGTGTTCTTCCGTTTTCTGGAGCGGAGACGACCAATGCTTCCGTAATATTTGTAGACAGGCATTCTATAAAGTCGTCAACGTTTTCGTCTTCTGCGTGCTGTAGCTGTACTAGTTGATGGGTGACGTGGTTCTTGAAACTCTCACGAGATGGTTAATTTTTGTATTTAACCTCTCGGTGGTATTCAAGGGACTTTTCCCTAACGCGAAATATCTCAGATTAGTGTTTGGATATAAGCGCTTGCGTAACGTCAATAGTGTAGAAGCCGCTAATTCCTCTTACTGTTGAAATATCAAGGAGATAATAAATGTTTATTGCTTGTGGGGACAGATCGTAGGCTCCGCTCACCCACACACTTGAGCGTGAGTCTGCTCTGCTACTTACAGGAGGCGTCTTCCGCTTGTGGTGACCGTTCGCGAGTTCCAGGTCGTGTGTTTGACGTACAGGTCACCAGGCACAAACAGCTCCTGTCAACCGCTGACGCGTTTGAGCACCCTAAAGATGTTCTATTGATTGTCGGTACGTATCAATAAAGATGACAATCCATTATGCTGCTTTAGCTGTTATGGGTGTATTTTCCATTGCTCGTAGAGGCGAACTGGGAACTCCATCATTTCGGAACTAACGAACTACTACAAAACTCGCAGTTCTACCTCCCGCTATCATCCTGTCCTGTCTGTAACCTGTACAGCGCTCTAAGTTTGATCTTATTCGAGGTTTGAGTTGAGTGTTCGTGACCATATATAGTTCTACATAATGACCCACAGAATCCTAATAACTTACTCGCATCTTCAGTCACGCTCCGAGAGGAGGCAACAGTTGAAGAAGATGACCTCTGCTCTTTCTGAAATGGGTATCCTGCTTGCAGCTTCCAGTCCTGACGTTGACCAAGGCATCGACTTCCTCTCATACCTGCAAGTGTAATTAACACTGGCCTCTAGCTTAATCACTCTGATTATGATCCAGCCAACAATACACCTTAAGGACAGCAGGGGATGTTACAAACATATGTAAAGACAAAAATATACTGAATAATACCATCAGACACGCACACAAGAAACCAAATTAACTGATCAGATGGCACTGAAGTGAGAGGCAAAGTGTGTTTATACTCTTAAACTTACGCCATTTATTGGACTAGCTGTCAACCGAAGAAAATCAATCACAGTAAGTGCTGAAACACATACGAAAATAAAGGCGAGTGAGAGAAAGAGAGAGAAGAGATTCTGACCAACGATTTTACGGCGGCAGCAGAACTTTTGGCGTTACTTAGCGGCAGCGGGGATGACTCCGCGGTTCGTTCCCCGGTTTCACTGCCGAGCTATCAATCAAGTTATCGCGATGAACTCGCAACAAGATGACAAAGCTGTATGCTCTCTGAAAACCGGCAACCCTCCCTAAATGTCTGAAGTGTGCTAGAAAATGGTGCCTAAACTGGTGGTCCATATGATCTGGAGTCTGATTGTACCTGTTTCGGAAAAGTGCGTTCAATTCTTCTCCTGGGTCCAAAAAGTGACCAGCTGAGGCGCACTGGATGCTATTTGAAACACTGGTTTCCAAAGAACACAATCGATAGATATGTTGAAAAGGATTTCCTTTAAAGGCATTAAATGTTGATACAGAATTTAGTTTGTGAATCGACCGTGAACTGTCCTGTTTCCATCTGATATTTACTGCTTGTACGTTGTTGATGACATGAATACTTACAGATTATTCACATTTTTGGGAGAATGTAGTGAGTAGGGAAACTAATGGTTACAGCCAAATGCTACCTTAGTATTCAGTTGTTCATTTAGTTCGTTCCATATAAAACTAACGATGACATTTAACCAGCCACTCAATCAAAATCTGTGAAACGTAGGCTTTTGGACAACCATCTAAAATTGAAATTAAAAGTTTCTCAACATCTGTATATTCCATGGTTCTTTTTAAATAATCGGAATATGTATTTCTCATTCACATTCATTTTGTAGTTCACTACAGCCTTTGAGTCACCAAAATAATGTTTCTGAAATTCACTTCTCTGAAGTAGGCCTACTATAAAAACAAAGATATTCGTATGCTTTTAAAACTTCTCCCAGTGTACAGACTTCCCCATGTGCGAGCAGCTGATTAGTATTCCCACAGCGGAAACAACCCAAACCTTTTTCTAAAGGCGTCAGATAGTAAGCATAATTTAATGAGTATTAATTCTGGCTATAATCAATTCAGCTGGCTTTATATTCACCAGATTATACAGTGATAGGACACGTAATTAAAACATTTAAGTCTTTTCTTAAAATTCTGCCTGATTCTAGTGTGATGAAAAGAGAATGCATATAACATTAAAATTACTTAAAAATTATCATGAAAAGTCACAACAAGAAACTTCTTTTACCGGTTTCTGTCTGTTTTAGACCGTCTTCAGACATCACTTTGGAATATGTACATATACAATAAAGAGCCAATGAAACGGCTATACCTGCCTAACATCGTGTAGGGTCCCCGCTAGCATGCAGAAGTGCCGCAACACGACGTAGCATCGACTCGACTAACGTCTGAAGTAGTTCCGAAGGGAATTCGCACCATGAATTCTGCTGTGCTGTCCATAAATCCGTAAGAGTGCGAGGGGGTGGAGATCTCCTCTGAACAACACGTTGCAAGGCATCCCAGATATGATCAATAATTTTCATGCCTGGTGAGTTTGGTGGCCAGAGGAAATTTTTAAACTCAGAAGAGTGTTCCTAGAGCCACTCTGTTGCAATTTTGGACATGTGGGGTGTTGCACTGTCATTCTAGAATTGCCCAAGCCCATCCCATTGCACAATTGGCATGAATGGATGCTGGTGATCACACAGGATGTTTACGTACGTGTCACCTGTCAGAGTCGTATCTAGACGTACCATTTCAACTACACATTCCCCACACCATTGCAGAGCCTCCAACAGCTTGAACAGTCCTCTGCAGACATGTAGGGTCCATGGATACATTATGTTGTCTCCATACCCGTACACATTCATCCACTCGGTACAATTTGAAACGAGCCTCGACCGACGAGGCACCATGTTTACAGTCATCAACAGTCCAGGCGAAGCGTCATACTGTCATCAAGAGTACACGAGTGGGCCTTCGACTCCGAAGGCCCATATTGATGTCTCTGACAGAATTACAATGTCATCGGCGAACCTCAAAGTTTTTATTTCTTCTCCACGTATTTTAATACCTACTCCGAACTTTTCTTTTGTTTCCTTTACTGCTTGCTCAATATACAGATTGAATAGCATCGGGGAGAGGCTACAACCCTGTCTCACTCCCTTCCCAACCACTGCTTCCCTTTCATGTCCCTCAACTCTTATAAGTGCCATCTGGTTTCTGTACAAATTGTAAATAGCCTTTTGCTCCCTCTATTTTACCCCTGCCACGTTCAGAATTTGAAAGAGAGTATTCCAGTCAACATTGTCAAAAGCTTTCTCTAAGACTACAAATGCCAGAAACGTAGGTTTGCCTTTCATTAATATTTCTTCTAAGATAAGTCGTAGGGTCAGTATTGCCTCACGTGTTCTAACATTTCTAAGGAATCCAAACTGATCATCCCCGAGGTCGGCTTCTACCAGTTTTTCCATTCGTCTGTAAAGAATTCGCGTTAGTATTTTGCAGCTGTGACTTATTAAACTGATAGTTCGGTAAATTTCACATCTGTGAACACCTGCTTTCTTTGGGATTGGAATTATTATATTCTTCTTGAAGTCTGAGGGAATTTCACCTGTCTCATACATCTTGCTCACCAGATGGTAGAGTTTTGTCAGGACTGGCTCTCCCAAGGCTGTCAGTAGTTCTAATGGAATGTTGTCTACTCCCGGGGCCTTGTTTCGACTCAGGTCTTTCAGTGCCCTGTCAAATTCTTCACGCAGTATCATATCTCCCATTTCATCTTCATCTACCTCCTCTTCCATTCCCATAATATTGTCCTCAAGAACATCGCGCCTGTATAGACAGTCTATATACTCCTTCCATGTTTCTGCTTTCCCTTCTTTGCTTAGAACTCGGTTACCATCTCAGCTCTTGATACTCATGTAAGTGGTTCTCTTTTTTCCAAGGGTCTCTTTAATTTTCCTGTAGGCAGTATCTATCGTACCCCTAGTGAGATAAGCCTCTACATCCTTACATTTGTCCTCTAGCCATCCCTGCTTAGCCATTTTGCACTTCTTGTCGATCTCATTTTTGAGACGCTTGTATTCCTTTTTGCCTGCTTCACTTACTGGATTTTTGTATTTTCTCCTTTAATCAATTAAATTCAGTATTTCTTCTGTTACCCAAGGATTTCTACTAGCCCTCGTCTTTTTACCTACTTGATCCTCTCCTTCCTTCACTATTTCATTTCTCAAAGCTACCCATTCATCCTCTACTGTATTTCTTTCCCCCATTCCTGTCAATTTTTCCCTTATGCTCTCCGTGAAACTCTGTACAACCTCTGGTTCTTTCATTTTATCCAGGTCCCATCTCCTTAAATTCCCACCTTTTTGCAGTTTCTTCAGTTTTAATCTACAGTTCATAACCCCTGGAAATGTCTTACAATTTAAAACCTGGTTCCTAAATCTCTGTCTTACCTTGATATAATCTGTTTGAAACCGTCTAGTATCTCCAGGGTTCTTCCATGTATACAACCTTCTTTCATGATTCTTGAACCAAGTGTTAGCTATGATTAAGTTATGCTCTGTGCAAAATTCTACCAGGCGGCTTCCTCTTTCATTTCTCAGCCTAAATCCATATTCACCTACTACGTTTCATTCTCTTCATTTTACTACTGTCGAATTCCAGGCACCCATGACTATTAAATTTTCGTCTCCTTTCACTACCTGAATAATTTCTTTTATCTCATCATACATTTCATCAATTTCTTCATCATCTACAGAGCTAGTTGGCATATAAACTTGTACTACTGTAGTAGGTGTGGGCTTCGTGTCTATCTTGGCCACAATAATGCGTTCACTATGCTGTTTGTAGTAGCTTACCCGCATTCCTATTTTCCTATTCATTATTAAACCTACTCCTGCATCACCCCTATTTGACTTTGTGCTTATAACCCTGTAGTCACCTGACCAGACGTCTTGTTCCTCCTGCCACCGAACTTCACTAATTCCCACTATATCTAACATTAACCTATCCATATCCCTTTTTGAATTTTCTAACCTACCTGCCCGATTAAGGGATCTGACATTCCACGCTCCGATCCGTAGAACCCCAGTTTTCTTTCTCCTGATAACGACGTCCTCCTAAGTAGTCCCCGCCCGGAGATCCGAATGGGGAACTATTTTACCTCCGGAATATTTTACGCAAGAGGACGCCAACATCATTTAATCATGCAGTAAAGCTGTTGATCATGTTTTGTTAAATGGTTTGCGCGCTGACACTTGTTGATGACACAGCATTTAAATCTGCAGCTTTTTGCAGAAGGATGGCACTTCTGACACGTGGACCGACTCTCTTCAGTCGACGTTGGTCCCGTTGTTCCGGGATCCTTTTCTGGCCGTAGTGATGTCGGATATCTGCGATACACAAGTGAAATGGCCGTACGTGACACCCCCACTTCATCGCTACCTCGGAGAAGCTGTGACCCATTGCTCGAGCGCCGACTATAACGTCACGTTGAAAGTCATTTATATCTTGATAATCGACCATTGTAGCAGCAGTAACCGATCTAACAATTCCGATAGACATTGTTGTCTTATGTAGGAGTTGCCAATCGCAGCGCCGCATTCTGCCTGTTTACATATCGCTGTATTTGAAGACGCATGCCGTTACCAATCTTTGGTGAGTCAGTTTAATAGAATTAGAGGGATGTTGAGATATATAAAATATGTCTTACATAAATATTTATAAATAATATATCCTTGATGTTAAACGGTGGCTACGACTCCACGAACTCTAACCGCCAAGGAGAGCAATGCAACTGTTGCTTAAATACGCAATGCTCCGACCACTGCACACCGCATTTCAACAGCGATAGCCATTCTGGCATACAGGTTGTTAGAATAAAGTATACAGGAAATTGTATTGTCTCACGAAATCTAACAGTACACTACGGGCCATTAAAAGTGCTACACCACGAAGATAACGTGCTACAGACGAGAAATTTAACCGACAGGAAGAAGATGCTGTGATATGCAAATGATTAGCTTTTAAGAGCATTGACACAAGGTTAGCGCCGGTGACAACACCTACAACGTGGTGACATGAGGAAAGTTTCCAACCGATTTCTCATACACAAACAGCAGTTGACCAGCCTTGCCTGGTGAAACGTTGTTGCGATGCCTCGTGTGAGGAGGAGAATTGCGTATCATCACGTTTCCGACTTTGATAAACGTCGGATTGTAGCCTATCGCGTTGGTCGAGGTGCAATGACTGTTAGCAGAATATGGAATTCGTGGGTTCAGGAGGGTAATACGGAACGCCGTGCTTTATCCCAACGGCCTCGTATCACTAGCAGTCGAGATGACAGGCATCTTATCCGCATGGCTGTAACGGATCGTGCACCCACGTCTCGATCCCTGAGTCAACAGATGGTGACGTTTGCAAGACAACAACCATCTGCACGAACAGTTCGACGACGTTTGCAGCAGCATTGACTATCAGCTCGTAGACCATGGCTGCAGTTACCTCTGACGCTGCATCACAGACAGCAGCGCCTGCGATGGTGTACTCAACGACGACCCTTGGTGCACGAATGGCAAAACGTCATTTTTTCGAATGAATCCAGGTTCTGTTTACAGCATCATGATGGTCGCATCCGTGTTTGGCTACATCGCGGTGAACGCACATTGGAAGCGTGTATTCATTGCCATCATGGCGTAGGTCGCAGGTTCGAATCCTGCCCCAGGCATGGATATGAGTGATGTCCTTAGGTTAGTTAGGTTTAAGTAGTTCTTAGTTCTAGGGGACTGATGACCACAGCGGTTAAGTCCCATAATGCTCAGAGCCATTTGAGCCATACTGGCGTATCACCCGGCGTGATTGTATGGGGTGCCATTGGTTACACGTCTCGTTCGCGTTGACGGCACTTTGAACAGTGGACATTACATTTCAGATGTGTTACGACCCGTGGCTCTACTCTTCATTCGAGCCCTGCGAAACCCTACACTTCAGCAGGATAATGCACAACCGCATGTTGCAGGTCCTTTACGGGCCTTTCTGGATACAGAAAATGTTCGACTGGTGCCCTGGTCAGCACGTTCTCTAGATCTCTCACCAACTGAAAACGTCTGGTCAATGGTGGCCGCACAACTGGCTCGTCACAATACGCCAGTCACTACTCTTGATGAACTGTGGTATCGTGTTGAAGCTGCATGCGCAGCTGTACCTGTACACACCATTCAAGATCTGTTTGACTCAATGCCCAGGCGTATCAAGGCCGTTATTGCGGCCAGAGGTGGTTGTTCTGGGTACTGATTTCTCAGGATCTATGCACCCATACGGCGTGAAAATGTTATCACATGTCAGTTCTAGTATAATACACTCCTGGAAATGGAAAAAAGAACACATTGACACCGGTGTGTCAGACCCACCATACTTGCTCCGGACACTGCGAGAGGGCTGTACAAGCAATGATAACACGCACGGCACAGCGGACACACCAGGAACCGCGGTGTTGGCCGTCGAATGGCGCTAGCTGCGCAGCATTTGTGCACCGCCGCCGTCAGTGTCAGCCAGTTTGCCGTGGCATACGGAGCTCCATTGCAGTCTTTAACACTGGTAGCATGCCGCGACAGCGTGGACGTGAACCGTATGTGCAGTTTTTTTGGTTTTAGGGCGCAAAACTTCTATGGTCATTAGCGCCCAGCCCGTGACTTAGGAAACAGTAAAAAAACCGAAATTGAAAACCAGCAGCAATGGGAACAAAGTCATAAAATTGGAGAAACTAAAAGCAGAAGGAATGCTTAAAAATCCACTACAGAAAGGGGTTGGTTGTCCCCAAAAAAGGCTTCAAATGATTGACGTCATTTCACTGTCACTAATAAACTGGAGAACGCGGTCGGCTGAGCGCGTGTCATCTGCTAAAATCGACGAGAGATCAGGCGATAGCTGTAGACGGGAGCGTAACGGATTAAAATAGGGGCATTCAATTAAAAGGTGTCTTACCGTCCAGAGCTGAGAGCAGTGGGGACAGAGTGGGGGAGGATCGCCGCTTAAAAGATGTCGATGGCTAAAAAGACAGTGCCCTATCCGGAGTCTAGCTGAAATCACCTCCTCCCGACGACGCGTTCGGGAGGAAGAGGTCCAAGCACAAGGAAGGGCTTTCACTTCCCGCAATTTATTATGGGGAAGTGTTGACCAATGCGCATGCCATAAATGAGCAACTTTGCGACATAAACCGCTCCGTAGATCGGTGAAGGGAAGCGATTGAATAGCTGGCCGAGGAAGAGAGACTGCTGCCTTGGCCGCTATATCGGCCGCCTCATTCCCACAGATACCAGCGTGTCCCGGGAGCCAGAGGAACGCCACCGAGACGCCCCCCAGGTGGAGCAAGCGCAGACAGTCCTGAATCCGGTGGACCAGAGGGTGCACAGGGTAAAGAGCTTGGAGACTGAGGAGAGAGCTGAGAGAATCTGAGCAGATAACGTACTGTATCCGCCGATGGCGGCGGATGTAGTGGACAGCCTGGAGAACAGCGTAAAGCTCCGCAGTATACACCGAACACTGGTCGGGAAGCCGAAATTGATTTGGGGTGTCGCCAACAATATAGGCACTCCCTACACCTAACGATGTTTTCGAGCCGTCGGTGTAAATAAATGTGGCGTCCGTCATTTGTGCACATAGAGCAGCAAATGCCTGACGATAAACAAGTGTAGGGGTACCATCCTTGGGAAATCGACAAAGGTCACGGAGCAGGCAGATCCGGGGACGGAGCCAAGGCGGTGCTGTACCCCAAGTTGTCAAGAAAGTTTTAGGAAAGCGGAAGGAAAGAGAATGGAGCAGTTGACGGAAGCGGACTCCCGGGGGTAGTAGGGAGGAGGAGCGGCCTGCATACCCTACATCAAAGGAGGCGTCGAAAAAAAGGTCATGGGCTGGATTAGCAGGCATGGAAGACAGATGGCTAGCATAACGACTTAGAAGGACTGCTCGCCGATTGGACAGCGGAGGTTCAGCAGTCTCAGCATAAAGGCTTTCCACAGGGCTAGTGTATAAAGCTCCAGACACTAAACGTAATCCACGGTGGTGGATAGAGTCGAGACGCCGAAGAATAGACGGCCGAGCGGAGGAGTAGACTATGCTTCCATAATCCAATTTCGAGCGCACTAAGGTGCGATAGAGGCGGAGAAGGACCACTCGGTCCGCTCCCCAGGAGGTACCATTCAGGACACGGAGGGTGTTAAGCGATCGCAGACAGCGAGCCGAAAGATAGGAAACGTGGGAGGACCAGCACAGTTTTCTGTCAAACATAAGACCCAAGAATTTAGCGACGTCTGAAAACGGAAGGTTAACAAGTCCTAGATGTAAGGAGGGCGGAAGAAACTCCTTACGTCGCCAAAAATTAACACAAACGGTCTTACTGGGAGAGAAACGGAAGCCTGTTTCGATGCTCCAAGAGTGGAGGCGATCGAGACATCCTTGAAGACGTCGTTCAAGAAGGCTGGTCCGTTGAGAGCTGTAGTAGATCGCAAAATCATCCACAAAGAGGGAGCCCGAGACATCAGGAAGGAGACAATCCATAATTGGATTTATAGCGATGGCAAACAGTACAACACTCAGCACGGAGCCCTGGGGTACCCCGTTTTCTTGGGAGAAAGTGCGGGAGAGAGTAGTGTTCACCCGCACCCTAAATGTGCGCTCTGCCATAAATTCGCGAAGAAAAAGGGGTATCGTATGCTCTCTCCAGATCAAAAAATATTGCTACCGTTTGGCGTTTCCGGAGAAAATTGTTCATGATATAAGTGGAGAGAGCAACAAGATGGTCACTGCAGAACGATGCTTTCGGAATCCGCATTGGGCAGGTGTTAAAAGACTGCGGGATTCCAGCCACCACGCTAAACGGTAATTCACCATTCGCTCAAAAACCTTACAGACACTACTCGTGAGAGAAATGGGGCGATAGCTAGAGGGGAGATGTTTGTCCTTTCCAGGTTTTGGAACAGGAACGACGATAGCTTCCCGCCATCGTCTGGGAAAAGTACTGTCGGTCCAAATTCGATTATAAAGGCGAAGGAGGTAACGCAGACTATGGGTTGATAAATGCAGCAACATTTGGACGTGGATACCATCCGGTCCTGGGGCGGAGGAGCGAGAAGAAGAGAGTTCATGTTGGAGTTCCCGCAAGGAGAAAACAGTATTGTAGCTTTCGCGATTTTGAGAGGAGAACGCAAGATGTCGCACTTCCGCTGCACGTTTCTTCGGGAGAAACGCTGGCGGGTAATTTGAAGAGCTCGAAATCTCGGCAAAGTGCTGACCCAACGAGTTAGAAATTGCGACGGGGTCCACTAATGTGTCATGCGCGACAGTGAGCCCAGAGACCGGGGAGAAACTAGGCGCGCCTGAGAACCGTCGAAGCCGACTCCAAATTTCCGAGGAGGGAGTGAAGGTGTTAAATGAGCTAATAAAGAATTTCCAGCTTGCCTTCTTGCTATCGCGGATGACACGACGGCATCGCGCTCGGAGCTGCTTATAGCGGATACAGTTGGCCAAAGTAGGATGGTGGCGGAAAACGCGGAGAGCACGTCGCCGCTCACGTAGTGCATCACGGCATGCCTCGTTACACCAAGGAACTGGGGGGCGCCGGGGCAATTCGGAGGTGCGTGGTATTGAATGTTCCGCAGCTGTAAGAATAACGTCGGTAATATGTGTGACCTCATCGTCGACGCTGGGGAAGTGACGGTCATCGAATGTCGCTAGAGACGAAAAACGTGTCAAATCGGCTTGGGCAAACTTCCAGCGTCGCGGGCGCATATATGGCTGTTGAGGCTGCAGTCTAAGGACACACGGAAAGTGGTCACTCGAGTGTGTATCATCAAGGGCGAACCATTCGAAGCGTATGTGCAGTTGACGGACTTTGAGCGAGGGCGTATAGTGGGCATGCGGGAGGCCGGGTGGACGTACCGCCGAATTGCTCAACACGTGGGGCGTGAGGGCTCCACAGTACATCGATGTTGTCGCCAGTGGTCGGCGGAAGGTGCACGTGCCCGACGACCTGGAACCGGACCGCAGCGACGAACGGATGCACGCCAAGACCGTAGGATCCTACGCAGTGCCGTAGGGGACCGCACCGCCACTTCCCAGCAAATTAGGGACACTGTTGCTCCTGGGGTATCGGCGAGGACCATTCGCAACCGTCTCCATGAAGCTGGGCTACGGTCCCGCACACCGTTAGGCCGTCTTCCGCTCACGCCCCAACATCGTGCAGCCCGCCTCCAGTGGTGTCGCGACAGGCGTGAATGGAGGGACGAATGGAGACGTGTCGTCTTCAGCGATGAGAGTCGCTTCTGCCTTGGTGCCAATGATGGTCGTATGCGTGTTTGGCGCCGTGCAGGTGAGCGCCACAATCAGGACTGCATACGACCGAGGCACACAGGGCCAACACCCGGCATCATGGTGTGGGGAGCGATCTCCTACACTGGCCGTACACCACTGGTGATGGTCGAGGGGACACTGAATAGTGCACGGTACATCCAAACCGTCATCGAACCCATCGTTCTACCATTCCTAGACCGGCAAGGGAACTTGCTGTTCCAACAGGACAATGCACGTCCGCATGTATCCCGTGCCACCCAACGTGCTCTAGAAGGTGTAAGTCAACTACCCTGGCCAGCAAGATCTCCGGATCTGTCCCCCATTGAGCATGTTTTGGACTGGATGAAGCGTCGTCCCACGCGGTCTGCACGTCCAGCACGAACGCTGATCCAACTGAGGCGCCAGGTGGAAATGGCATGGCAAGCCGTTCCACAGGACTACATCCAGCATCTCTGCGATCGTCTCCATGGGAGAATAGCAGCCTGCATTGCTGCGAAAGGTGGATATACACTGTACTAGTGCCGACATTGTGCATGCTCTGTTGCCTGTGTCTATGTGCCTGTGGTTCTGTCAGCGTGATCATGTGATGTATCTGACCCCAGGAATGTGTCAATAAAGTTTCCCCTTCCTGGGACAATGAATTCACGGTGTTCTTATTTCAATTTCCAGGAGTGTATATTTGTCCAATGAATACCTGTTTATCATCTGCATTTCTTCTTGGTGTAGCAATTTTAATAGCCAGTAGCGGAGATGAGCAAACAGGTTCCTTATACTATATAAAGTAAATGATATAAACAGCATAAAGGGGAGAGAAACAAGCGTGTGTTATGAGAACATCGATAGCCATGTACGGGGATTTATTGCAAATTCGCAGATTGTATGGCAGAAAGATGTCGGTTAGTTGACGCTAATAGTTCCCATGGAGACGGCTTGGTGATTTAGATATGCGCCATCCAGCAGAAGAGAAAGTTAGAGTTGCAACAGCGGCTGGATGTCAAATACCGTCTTGCATGCAGACTGACATGTAGAAATGTATGCAAATGATCGCGTATTGCTCGTTGATTGTAGTGCCAGTGAAAATACTGCTTGGCCGATGCCGTTATTTATTATCGAAGCGGCGCGGAGTTGAAGACGTTTCCCTTTTACAGGAGCCGATTTCAAGGTTGCAAACAGTGACTAGATGCTACCAACTATTAGCATGTAAGTGAAACGACTGTCGCAGTAAGCGTCAGCATCCACAAATGATATTAACCAAGAACAAACACGTTAACAAAAAAAGTATAATAACTAAAGCGTAAAAAGGAAAAAAATTAGAAGGTACATCAAAGGAAGTATGGCACAAAATTCATTGACCCATCGAGGTAGTCAAAGACGTCAAACAATGAGCATGAGAAAATTGAAATTCAAAAAACTGTGGATGTAGTTGTTTACAGTCATTCCATAAAATCGGCGTACAAAATGTCAGATGTACGGGAATATAAGTTACAATACTACGATATGATACATCATGGACCCCTCTAAATAGTGATAAACGTAAAATAATTGCATAAGCAGTCAAAAGTTTAAAGATACCGTGATTTTCTTTGTTTACAGTCACGAAAATCTGTAAAATAGCAGAATGAATGAAGTTACAATTATTATTTGGAGAAACAAAAGAGGACTAAATACGAACTGAAGTAAGATAGCGTTCTCTAGTTACCGTAGGGCACATTTATCAAAGTGGATGAAGTAAGACGCTGGCCACAAACTGGGGTATTAAGATCGTCTTGAGTAGAAAGTAGAAAAACATAAGAATACATGAGTTTAGAATAAAGTGCACAAAGCTTATGACAATCATGCGGATATTCGATAAAAGTAAAAGAAAGAATAAAAGAGAGAAACGGAAGGGCAGGAACATTCCATAGTAAGTCTTGAAAAAGGTCATACTAATATTTTTCTCTTAACTACACGTGATCGTCGAGTACGGATGAGCGTTTATTTTTACAGTGAACATGAACGTCTATCTCTTGCAATGTGTTAAGTAACAGTCCTTTAGGTGCATTGTGAAGGATCTTTAAGTTATTCGTTGTTGATCTCTATGAGTGATTGTTATGTGTTAGGTATTGGCCAGATATTGATTTATTACGAGATGTACCTGAAGCATGTAATGTGTTAAGTAACAGTCCTTTAGGTGCATTGTGAAGGGTCTTTAAGTTATTCGTTGTTGATCTCTATGAGTGATTGTTATGTGTTAGGTATTGGCCAGATACTGATTTATTACGAGATGTACCTGAAGCATGTGGTGAATAACGAGTAGCGAAGTTCCTACCAATTTGGCCAATGCACTGTTTGTCGCAGCCTTAACATAAAATCTTATAAAGACCATATGTTTCAGCCTGTTTTGGAAAAGGGTATTGGTGGCAAAGGCTATTGTAAAGTTGGCGTTCTTGAACAGTTTATTAATTTCGTCACAAATTAAGCCGGTGTATCTCATTTTTGTAAATTTCCTGTTGGGAGTAGGCTATTGTCAGGTTATTGCAATTTAGGAAACAGTCAACTTCAATGGACTTAAAACAGTTAACTTTGGCAAATTGCTATAAAATTTTATTTCTTTTTGGATTGCATCTGGTTCCAGAGGTAATTTACGCAATCGGTGAATCAGATTAAGAAAAGGTTTTCTTTGTATTTAGAAGGATAACATGAATTATCATTAATACTTACATCAGTAGCAGTCGGCTACATGGCAAGACTATGTTTACCGCAGCAATTTGAAACGGTTAAATTTAAGAAGTTAATGCTGATGTTCTTTTCGTGTTCTACTGTAAAAACAAGGTTAGAATGAACGTTATTCAAAATGTTAACGAGTCCTTCTCGCCTATGGAACCTCCATATAACAACAAAGTATCATCAGTATACCTCTTATAATATAAATTTTATTAGTGATCTATGGATTGTTTTTGCAAAATTGTAAATTTACATGATTAACAAAGCTATCATCTATGGTGCAGGTAATCCGTCTTCTTTGAAACAGATTTTCCCATTGAATAAGAGATAGTTGAAAGCAAGGAGTATTTTCAAGTAACTCAGTGAACTCTGTTTTTTCTCCTCCACTCATAATCTTATGTGTAATAGCTGTGTTTCGGTATGACGTCTGAAAACGGTGTAAGACTGACAGAAACCGGTAACCACATAAAAAATATGTATCTCGCGGCGGTTTCCACGTAAGCATACACCATAATTATTCTACCACGCAAACATTCTGAGTTACACTTATCTGATATGAGACGTTCCCGGTCGGTCCACAGGATGCCGAACCGCACAGTAACCTGTGGCGTGCAGCAGATTTCGGTATTTTACAAATCGTGGGCAGGACTACAACAGAACTATTACTTATTATTAGCGTAACATGGGGTTTCATTTAATCGCTTCCACTCCCGGATAGTTATTCTGTTAAAGAAATCTCCACCTGGGAACGTCTAGCAATGTTGTATGTCAAGCAGTGTAAATGGGACGAAGTTCATGAAAAAGAGTGATCTCATTCAACTTACCACTACTGCTATACAAGGTGGCAACACTTTTCCTTAGGCAAAATTAACAGTTTTTACACACAACACCACACGCGCACAACACTAATGTATTCTTTCCTGTCAAAAATATTTCATAGAAGTTCTTACGAAATATTTAGTCTTCGTACATTAGCAGATGATTTTTTATCATGTAAGATGCTCTTTGCACTATATCTAAAGATTAATCAAAATCTAAGTGGAATTTGTTACCCCTGAGTGGGTCCTGGGCCACCGATATACAATTATTATCGGAATAACTGACCATCAAGGTTTATGTCTGTTTAAAAATCAATTAAAAACTGCCGCTACAGCATTTCACTAAAATGGGGGCTAACATTGTAGCTGAAAAAAAAACTTAAGATTTATATAGGACGAGAATAATATAAAAATAAATTTTAAACACACATATGGATTTCCATGACACAGAAACTGAATCTTAGATATTATTTAACAACACAATACAATTTTTACAGACCTCAGTGCTACAGGACATCAATCACGTCCGATCAGTACAACAGTTCGAACAAGAAGAAGGATCATTCTAGAAAAATCATAGATAACAATGGATGGAGATATTCATTATCTTTTTCCATAGGTATTGTCTTAGATACAGGTTCTCACGGAATATTAAGTTATGTCACTGACAATAATTATTTATTACTTTAATAACTATGAAGCCCTTTTTTATTAATATCACGAGAACTTTCACTCAGATTCCACACACAGTGATGTCTTATTTTCTGTATAAATATATGCTGGATATTACAAACCCTGGATTCGGTGTGGGGCGGCGGTGGGGTGGGTGGCCTGCTTTGTCCTGTTGTGTGGTTGTAAACCACTATAGGCTACGGCAGGACAAAGTCTTTCTGTCGTTTCTAGGTCCCCGTTTTAATACATACATACATATATACAAGACAAATGTTCTGAAAACTTCATAATATTGAAAGCTGTGACGCAGGGAATGTTGACAGAGGAAAGTGGCAGGGGTTGTGCTCGCTTTAATTCCTGACAATATTTAAATTTGTAACAGGCGATCAAAAAGTTCCCTGAACCGCTCGACCAGAGCGACCGGCCGGATATGACAGAACATGATTTTTGGCTACAGGAATTCTTAAAAACAAGGCATCCTGAATACCATTCCTCTTTTCCTTACACTGACTTGACGACCTAGACAAATAACCTGTAAAGTTATTTCTCAAAGCCCCTGTATTTTGTAATGACTTGCTTAATAATCCCCATTATTGGTACTCCGATGTTCGGCGCTGGCAGGGGCGAGGCGGCAACCGGCGCAGCACACAGCCTGTGCCCCGAGCTCCCGCGCTACGCCACACTGCGGTCGCCTCGCCGCGCCTACCGACATTATTTTGCCGGTCGGCTGGCGTACGGTCGCCCTCGGCTACTGCGAGTCCCGATAGCACTTTGCGCACGAATAAACCCCGCGCCGCGATACACATATTGCAGAGCTATATCTCTCTGTATTATTTTCGGCTATAAATGTCGTCATTACTCTTTTAACTATAAACGGGCATTTCCATTACGGCACAGAGGCGCACTATAAAAAGGGACTTTTTTTCCGTTCCGGTCCCTGACTGCCGGCTGCGGGACCTGATAATGGTTTTCCACCGGTTTCACCCTCCTCCAACTCATATACTTCCGATTTTGTGTTGGAGCTTTCCGTGGTGAAGCACGTGAAACATGAAAATGTTGAAAGTAAAATTCTTGTCACCAGTGGGATTTTCATGACCTAGCTAAAATGACAACGTTCCACTAAAATGAGAGAAAACACATTTTTCATAGATCTTTTAATTTTTAGATCGCTCTTAAAATACTAAAAAATGGCAGTGCACATCTCTGTCAGTTCGCATGTAACATAATGTTTTGTTTGTTTCGTACCACCCTCACCGATAGTTGTGAACGTAAAGTTGACATGTTACCGATTGCTTTACTTACTACCCTGTAACCATAGATAAGAAAACCTGGTATGGTTTATTATCCCACTCATTTATCAAAACGTTCAACCGTGACGGTCGTATGAAATGAAGACTGTACTGAGAGGAAATCTGCTGAGGAGGTATTATGCAAGGACAAAGTAGATTTTTTTTTTATTTATCGAATCACCAGCTCATTTATCTCCTCAGATTCTTGTTTTTCCAGTATATGAGTACTTACAACTTTATACAAACTCGATAATCGAAGAGTATCCTTCAAGAGCATATAGAATCACGTAGTTTTCACAGTCACTTGAATGTTTAGTTCCTACTTTCATTTGTGATACACAAAAATGTATATCAGATAAACGACAGAACACATGCACTCAAATGTTCTAATATGAAAACTATTTCTCCATAACAGTTTTCTTCTCTATCACAGTTTTTATAGAAATATGTAATGTGTCGAGAATACCTTTCAAAAGGTAGTTTGATATAAACACCACGAAGGATATCTGAAAGAATTATAAAAACAAACCAAATATTTAATAAAGAGAAAAATACGTATAATTAGACTACATATATGTTATTTGTGTGTTTGTAATGGATGTTTGTTTCAGCATGGAACAAAGAAATAACTCTAAAAATGAGCATCGTTCAAACAACTTTAGCTGATGGGAAGTTAATATTACCAAAGGAGACATCTATTTGTGATACAACCCGTCACCCCCTTCAAACCTATCCCCTCCCCCATGGCGGGACAGCATTTTGTTTTTCAAATGGGATTTATTGCAGATTTGGATTCTACGCCAAAAAATACCTAGGGTCTATCCAAAACAATTTTTACAACTCGTGGTCGTTGGCGCTGTAATCGAAAAATATCAAATGTTCTGGTTATTGAATTTAAGAACTGGCGCACTATATTCTACGTTACATTTCCGATAAATATATACTTTTTAGATACAAACAGTTAATAATTTTTTTTAAAATTTAATTTGGAAGATTTTAACCTCTTACCTTTCAATATCTGCTTAATAAACTAAGAATAACAACGTGGGCGTAATAGTTTTCTGTTACCTTCAGAGTATCTGATTTCGATTTCTCTCCTACCTCTCCACCATCGCGGTGCTTGATAATGGTGAGTCCCTGAGTTCCCTTGCTTCCCACCATCATTGTAATCCACAACGAATCCTCAAACTGATTTAGATACATTTTTTAACCCGTACTTGGTGTCCAAGTATACTGCTTGAGGCCAGACAAGGTGCAATATTTGCGAAGCATTTATGATTCGTCCTATAACTTTCTGTCAAGTGCTTGGTACTTCTGTATAAGCTTTATCCTTAAGATAAGCCCACAAGGAAAAATCCGTCACGCAAGGTAGGCTGACCTGGCAGGCTACCTTACGAGAGCATCTCAGCCGATCCAGCGACCGTTGCAATCGCCATTTTGTTTACCGTGAGCTATTGCAGAGATGTGTGCGGGACATTTAAGAGGTAGAAACCCCACGTTGTGTCACACTACGAGGCGTACATTTGCCAACAGAATTGGTAGTTCATCTTGCAATAAGTTATCTCTCTCTCCGTTCAACGTGCTTTCCAAAAATAAGGGCCAGAGTTGTTTCTCTCCTACAACAACGCACGAATATTAACAGACCAAAGACGCTGATAATCAACTTCACGTATCCTGTCCCGGATTTTCACACTACTATAACTCATACTATGACGATTAACTTCACCTCCGCTTCCTCCATGAAGGCTTGCTTGTGAGTTATTCCGTCCATGTTTTCGCAGTCATTTGCTGATAACTTTGACGAAAACCATAAAAGATAGCTGTACAGTTGGCTATTGTTACAGTCGGAGTTGTATCCTTTCCCTTAGAAAAACGTAGTTGTCTCGACAGTAAATGGTTGTTGCTTTACTGGTATCAATTTGTTGCCATCTCCTGATGCATTTCAGAATGACGTGGTAATCTCGGCACGCTTTTTGTGGAACACCAGATCATTCAGTAATTTCGCCGTCCTCTTCCTCAACAATTCTATCTTCCATGTGTGATGATAGGTTTCCTGCCCATATATGTCACTGACTTAACTGCGTAGGCTTCCGCTGTCAGTATCATGAAGGATAAAATTCTTTTGTGTGTTAGGCCACGTCATTGTATAAAATATTTTGATTATAAACTTGAAACAAAGTTTCGACCTTATTACAATGGCCTTACTCAAGGCAAGACTGGTTTTGGTGGACGGAAGGTGGCTCTATTTATTGCAGTCGATCGGTGTCAGTGCATCATACTCTTCTGAAACTTTGACATTAATATATACGTACGGATTTTCTGTCGAGAAAGCGGTTGTATCAGCGTACTCTGGAAGGAACCTAACTGTTACACAATCTGGACTGGATTCCTTGCGTTTATTAAGTGATTTGAGCCGCTCCACTACACCTAGGATATCTTCTGCAAAGTCACTCATTTTGGTCGTTGTTCCTGATGCGAATTCTGGAACATTTATATTGTCTTCTTCGGTGAAGGAATTTTGGAAAACTGCGTTTAACAATTCCGCTTAACTGGCGCCGTCGTCGGTGTTATTATAGTTATTATTGCATAGCAAAGGCATTTATTGTATCTTAGCGCCAGTGAATACGTACGATCAGAAACTCTTAGGACTTGCTATCAGATTCGAGCCACAGTTTCGTTGGGGAAGCAATTAAAAGCATATCGCATTGAAGTCAGCTCTAAGTTTTGAGCATCAGTAAAACATCGCCAATTTTCCATATTTTGTAGCCTCTTGAATTTGGAATGCTTTTCTGCATTGTTTCTCCTCCAGCCGTTGCCGGCTTCAGTATGCAGGTGACACTTTCGTTATCTTCGTACATCCATATTTAAACTAGATGAAGGTGGGACACAGCTGGTATAAATTTATTAAAAATGAAATTCTTCCAGCTGTATTTAAGATTTTATATTTCCTACGCTAATAGTTTCGACGTTGCGTCAACGCCATCTTCAGGCCCTTACACTTTCGTTATCAGGCCACTCGGGCCGACGGAGTTGGGAAGCTTCCTTCAGCGACGAAACAACCTGCATAAGAATACACAGATCACCCACAACAGTGATATAACGTTACGTTATCATCTTCGGACGTGGATGTATACATAACTGCCGATGGTACCCTTTGACACAAAACGTAGCAGAAGCCAACTCACATAAATCGGAACCTGCATACGTAAAGCCATCACCACCCAGCTCAGAAGTATTTAGTTCTGGACAATATGGCGGCCAGTGCTTACCGGATACGTGGCACTGACAACATCAAAGAAGAACTAAGGGAGCCACACATTTCGTATCAACCGTTAGGACAACAACCGAAGCAAAACAAGAGAAGAGGCCAATGAAGACAGGCTTCCTCTAGTGCCCTTACCACATGCGAAGACTAGGCAACGTCTTCCACCGACGATGTTTGAGACCAATTTTCCACAGTAGCCAAAGGATCCTCAAGGTGACAGGCTCCACCAAATATTTAGTCAACAAACTAAATACTGCATGAGTATAGGAATTACGTTGTGAGTGTGATTCTGCTTACGTAGCAAAGACAGGGAAACCAGTTAGCACGCGAGTAGCGGAGCATGAACGCTATGTGCGATTACCGCAACATAATAAATCAGCGATAGCGAAAAGAAACCTTGAATAGGAACAGCCTACCTTGCTCTAGGAAAGAGTCTTGGACGTGGCGTCGCTAAATTCCAGAGGCGACTGAAATTATTAAGCAGCCGGGCAACATCATTAGAGAGGACGGCTACAAACTCCCGGTGTCCTGGCTGCCGTCTATTCCTGTACAACGTGAAGCGAGCGGTCGCAGGGCAGAAGTCTCACAGGGCACGGACACGACAGATTAAACAAACAGGGAAACTGTCAATGCCTTTCTGCGCATACCAAAAAGAAAATGGGCCCACCAGAAACCAAGCGCTGATTTGCAGACTTTCGCGAAGAGACTGTCGAAGAGGTATGCGAATTTTTGTATTTGATCCGTCATATTTCTGTTTGCCCCTACTGTCATGTGTCTATCAGTATCTCTTTGGTGCTCACCCTACTCTTTTTTCTTTACTTTTGTCTTGGAAAAAAATCGCTGTTACCCTTAAGTGTCACGTAAATACCTTCTTTGAATAATTATTTACTTCGTCTGTGTCTGTATTATGCTATATATTCCGAATGTCTATTAAAACGACTATTGGTAATGTTATTGATTTGAAACACACATGTTATAGATAGTATCGCCTCCCCTCAGTTTTATATTTGATTCAGTTTAACTTTTATATTCAATAACAGAGTTTACAGTTTAGAAGAACAGATTGTGTCCTTAACAGAACTTATAAGAGAAACATCAACAAAACTAAAAAAACCATTCTCCAATTAAATCACTTCAAGATAAGAGGAATGGATTAGGAAATGTGACAGTAAAAGTAACAAATAAGTTTTGCTACTGCAACGTAATCTTCGTACTGCTGGTGGTATACTTAAAGTTAGAACTCCGTTGGTATGAAGATTACCGTCGCTTGTAATGTCCTAAAGCTTCTGCACTCTACCCTCTGTAGTAATGGTCTAACATATTCTTGTAGTTCACGAAATTACAGGTCCCTCCGAGTTACTGCTGGGGTATAAATAATTTTTAGCTGCTGGGTTTAATCAGACGTTAAAAGTTTGAAAGCAACAGATAACTCAATATTTTTTTGGAACCAGTAGGGAAGGGCTTAATAAGGAGCATAGAGCCATTCTGTACTTTCATGACTAACATTCAACCGTGGTACAGACTTCCACCTATTCTTTATGACGAAGGGAGGAAATAAACAGTCACAGGGTATAGGTTAATTGATATTTATTCAATACATTCGCTAAAGAATCGGTAACAAGTGGTGAAATTAACTATAAATGAATCTTGCTTTGAGAAACAACAGCACGTTACTGAACTGGGGGGAAGAACATTTACTATCATATGGCGGGAAACTTTTGCAAGTCTTAATTCCACGAATGGGCATTAAAATGTGAACTTTACTGGATACAAGGGTTTGACTGGTGTATTTTATGTAAAGCGTAACATTGTCAGCAAATCAAATAGTTATGGGGAACACAAGAAACATTAACTAATTATCACATTAATACTGTTCCACACACGTAGCCAAGTGGCGATAGTCAACATAAATGCAAAAAATACGGACACACAAGATTATTCCTTCCCTGTCTTACTCTCACCCGCTACCGTATGGTCATTCACTCGACTACTATAAATTTTCAGACCGAAACTGCAGTTTACCAATGTGGAGGTTGCACCAACCGACCGCATAGCGTGAAAGCAAGTACACAAAGGAAGCATAAATAAAAATCCCCAAAATATTACTGTAAAAGAAAGACCACATTAAAATACATTAAGTGAGTGAACATCCGTTAAAGACAGAGAAATAATGCGACCGTGAGCTTAACGGACATGATATGTGGTCTGACCAAGGCACAAACTCAAAGTTCTACCGAAATTTGACTAAATTATGAAAATAAATCGCCTTTTGGGGGTTTAGTGGTAATGTTACATCTGATTTCAACATCTCGACCATATTAACGATCAGATTTGAAACATTCTAATACCTTTGTTAACATTACCAAAGTCGAGAGCTGCGTCTCCACGTCTGTCGAGCGCCGCTACCCAGGAACAAGTGGACCTACGGACACATCGCCTAACAGTTGTTCATTCAAAACATGGTGGAGGGGATGTTTCGCCAACCTGACAGAGCCAATACTCATGCCTTCGCGGCCTCTCTGACCTGACTTCCACACTATCTTTACCAAACTTGTCCGCGTTTAGGGCTGGGTATTATCCTGCCACAGAACCACTGTACTCATGCAATGCTAAGACCTCTGACCAAAGCTTTCTGCTACTTCACATAATATCACACTCATACAGTCGAAAGTCGCATAAGGGAAAGGTTGCAAGGAAACGTGAAACACACACGAAATAAAAAGAAAGTGTAAATAAATAAACACCGCTTGGTCCATTCTCTTCTCAGAGACTTTCTTCTGAAGAGTAAAAACACTCTCGTTATAATTCTCCTCTACCGAAATTTATTGAGAAAAATATGGAACAGGACAACAAGTTCTGTTTCACTATTTGGAGAGCTAAATAGCTGACAATGGCTGTAATAGAAACGATATAAAATGCATAAAAATTCAGACTGGTTATAAAAAGAAAAGAATTTCTGAAATAGAAGAATTTTTTATGTAATATAAATTTAAGTTTCAGAGCGTCTTTTCTGAAGTGAAGCGTTGTTAAGAAAGTGAAAAGCAGTTCAGTCAAGATAAGAATTGAAGCTATTGAACTGTGGAGCTGAAACTGAGATGGCTAGATCGAATAACTAATGTGGTGGCACTGAATAGAATTGGATATAACAGAAATTTATGACACAGCTTGAATAACAGAGGGATCAGTTGACAGGAAACACCTGAGGCATGAAGGAGTAGTCAGTTTCATAATGGTTCAAATGGCTCTAAGCACTATGGGACTTAACATCTGAGGTCATCAGTCCCCTAGAATTTAGAACTACTTAAACCTAACTAACCTAAGGACATCACACATATCCGTGGCCGAGGTAGGATTCGAACCTGCAACCGTAGCGGTCGCACGGTTCCAGACTGAAGCACCTAGAACCTCACCGCCACACCGGCCGGCTGTTTTATAATGGAGGGAATTGTGAGGGATAAAATTTTGGAATGTGATTGACTTGAATACATAAATAGGTTCAAATACATGTAGGGTACGGTAGTTATGAGGAAATGAAGAGGCTTGCGCGGCCAGACTAGCATGGAGAGCTGCTTCAACCCTGTCTTAGGGCTGAAGACAACAACAACTAAAACGTGGAGGGTAAGAACTGACTGGTCTCTATTGAAACAATTCGTGTCGTTGAGAATCGGCTACAGTAGACAGTGATCGTTATTTCACCTTCAACTGAGTTCTCTTATTGTATTAGAGTATGTATAGTGGTAAGAATACAGTTTTACCAGAAATTATGAATATACATTTAATAGAATGTTCTCCCACCATTAATACATGAAACACGTACTTGTTTGTCACCGCATGTGTTATGTAGTCTTGAAATGAGCAAGAGGTACATGATATCAGATTTCTTCACATACAAGACTCAATTTCAGGACATTTTAAAGATCTCAGTAATAAAATTATTCATTTATCTGTTTTATAGGGACAGCTTTCACCAAATTGTAAAATTTGGATGGAACTGTATATCAAGCTTGCCAAAGCAAGTATAAATTGTTTGCCGCGCGGGGTAGCCGTGCCGTGTGAGGCGTCTTGACACGGTTCGTGCGGCTCCTCTCGTCAGTAGTTCGAGTCCTCCTTCGGGCATTGGTGTGTGCGTTGTCCTTAGCGTAAATTAGTTTAATGTAGATTAAGTAATGCGTAAGCCTAGGGATCGATGACCTCAGCACTGATATAAACAATGCATCACTGGTACAGAATATTTTTCGAGACAGGTTAACATATGTAATTGACATCTTTTTCCAAAATATTCGAAAAATAATGTACTCTAGAGTAGTCTCACACTGAAATCGAAACAATTTATTTACCACATCATAGTTTGAATTTCAGAAGGGTTACTCAACTGAGAATGCTTTTTACACATTCACCTACCAAATACTGAAAGCATTAAATTATAAAATATGACCAGTTGGTATTTTATGTGATCATTACTAGGCATTTGACTGCGTAGATCACGTTACTCTATTAGAGGTGTTGATGGCTTTAAGCATAGCTGATCTCAATTATTATTGGCAAACAGAATGCAGAAGGCAGTATTGAATAATTTAAACAATGTTGGAAGAGTAGAGAAATTTACAGTGTGTGCAGAAATTACAAAAGGGAGTCCCACAGTGTTCAGTTTGGGGTCCACTAAAAAATCTTATATATTTGTGAATGACTTCCCACGTAACATTCAACAACCGAAACTAGGTACCTTAAATGAGCCTTCACAGTACTATAACTCGAAAAAGTTTATTTCATGTAGAAATGGCTTCAAATGGCTCTGAGCACTATTGGACTTAACTGCTGAGGTCATCAATCCCCTATAACTTAGAACTACTTAAACTTAACTAACCTAAGGACATCACACATATCCATGCCCGAGGCATGATTCGAACCTGCGACCGTAGCGGTCGCGCGGTTCCAGACTGTAGCGCCTAGAACCGCTCAGCCACACCGGCCGGCCTTATTTCATGTAGAACTAGCCACCAAAGAAAAATGTGCTCCTCTCCCTTTATACATTTACATGGACAGTTTGAAAATGGCACTTAAGTTAATGGCAGAGGGTTCATCGAACCACTTTCGCAATAATTCTCTATTATCCCAATCTCGAACAGCGAACGGAAAAAGGAACACCTATATCTTCCCGTGCGAGCTCTGATTTCCCTTATTTTGTTAGGATGATAGTTTCTCCCAATGCAGGTTGGCGTCAGCCAAATATTTTCGCATTCGGAGGAGAAAGTTGGTGATTGTAATTTCGTGAGAATATTCCGCCGCAACGGAAAAACATCTTCGTTTTAATGTAGTCCACGCCTAATCCTGTATCACGTCAGTGACGCTCTGTCCCCTACTTCGCTGTAATACAAATCGTGCTGCTCTTCATTGAACTATCTGAATGTACTCCGTTAATCTTATGCAAAACCGAGACCAGACTGCGCAGCAGTACTCCGAAAGAGGACGGACAACCGTAGTGTAGGCAGTCTCTTTAGTAGATCTGTTACATTTTGTGAGTGTTCTGCCAATAAAGTCCAGCCTATGGTTTGCCTTATCCAAAAAATTTTCTACGTGTTCTTCCAATTTAAATTATTCGCAATTGTAATTCCTAGGCAAGTAGTTGAATTTAAGGACTTCATATTTTACTATTTTATCGTGTAACAGAAGTCTGATAGATTCCTTTCAGCAATCATGTATGTGACATCATACTTTTTATTATTCTGGGTCAAATGTGTAGCAACCGCATTAATAGTCGTGTTAATAGCGAAACATCATCTACAAACTTCATATACATATGTTCAGTAAATGCGGAAGAAATTTGTTGTAGCATTTGCCGCTTAACTGGTCTTTAAATAAAATAAGGTTTCAAAACAGCTCCACGGATGTATTCATACTAGCCGGCCGCGCTGGCCGTGCAGTTCTAGGCGCTGCAGTCCGGAACCACGTGACTGCTACGGTCGCAGGTTCGAATCCAGCCTCGGGCATGGATGTGTGTGATCTCCTTATGTTAGTTAGGTTTAAGTAGTTCTAAGTTCTAGGGGACTGATGACCTAAGATGTTAAGTCCCATAGTGCTCAGAGCCATTTGTATCCATACTGAATATTTATACTCCCGGTGTACTGGTTGATCAGTAACCAGTGAGGGTTTCCTTGACTAATTGTGAGTATTGTGGATGTTTACATCGTCATTAGGTCTGAAATTGCGATCACCAATACTAAAATGACATCTTAAAGTGCAGATCTGGAATTTGAGACCAGGTCCTGATCAAGATTATTGCCTAGAAATCGTCCGTGTTTAACGCCCGATAAATACTTAGGTGACACTAACTTGAACGAGAATCACGAAACACATGCAGCATTCTCAAGACGGTGCCACAGTTCACTCTAGAATCACCTACTGTACTGCGTCGTTACGCACTCTGCCTTAGTTAAGCCTGCTGATACTAAAATTATTCACGCGACTACTATTGACGTGAAGAATATCGATATAAATGAAAACCTGCAACTGAATGTTTACAACAATTTTTTTCATATATGGAAGCAACATTTGGGATCCCTAACTGCTTAAATAGAGGGTGTCCACAATTAAAATTCCAGTTTCAAAACGCTGTAGAGCAGGCTGTTCCAACTCGTCGGCTCCGTTGTGAGCCGCGGAGCGCTCCCTGCTCCAGGGAGCCGCGTCACTCGCTGTGACCATTCAAGTGGGTCGGCACGCCGGCACGTCGCACGGCTGGCTGAGGCAAGCGGCAAGGCAAGCGTTTTGATGTGCCAGCTGCGTCTTACAAGATCGACAACCGCGTACTCTTAGTTGCTAAGACGTGGTGACATGCTACACCAGGAAATACGATGTTCAGGAAGTAAATAAGAAACAACTGTTTCCCAAGAAATGCATACTAAATTTGTTGGGCCTCTGTAGCTTGACATTTTCTTTTCATTACCAGATCGGAAATATCAGGCGGCAAAGTGTTCGCAGCGTTAATGCGGAGGATGGCCTTCATTGTTGCATCCTGAAGAAACGATCGTTCCTTACTTTTTACTCTTTTCATTGCTGTGAAAAGCTGATCACAACAATGCGTAGATCCAAGCATGCACATGATCTGAGCGGCATTGTTGTGAAGCTTGGGAAATATTTTTTGCTGTAATGAACGATACCATCGTGACAAATCCAACGTGTTGTAGTACATCTCTTTCAACAAAGTTGAATTTTGCAAATCAATTATCTAAAATTGAAGTGACGATGACAAGTCTCGGGGGAAACTGAAAAAGGAGTGCTGAACACCTTAAGTTCAATTTCCAAGCTAGTAAGGCCTCGGAATCGTGTTTCAAACGACGTGATGAGCTGCTTTAACCATGCTTGGTAATCGCCGAAAGGAGTACCTTCAGGTAGTTTTAACGAAGCAAGACGATTGAAGAATGTCAAATGTCCATTACTCATCTGCCTCTCAAATAAACGTAACTTTTCCATGAACGCGTTGATCTGGTCGTGTATGTCAACGATTAGCTGCCCTTTGCCCTGCAATGAGAGATTTAAATTATTCAGATGTATAGTTACGTCAGCTAGGAACGTCAGGTCTGATATCCATTTTATATCTTTCAGACAACGCATTTCTTCCCCTTTCATTTCGAGAAAAAGAGATATTTCCTCACGAATGGCAAATAAAACATCAAGAACTTTTCCCCAACTCAGCCAACGAACTACTGTGGTAAGGTATATCCCCGTATTCCACTTCCATACCTTTCACGAATCCTTTGAATTGGCGATGATTCATACCATGACGCCGTACAAAATTCACACACTTCACGACATCTTTCATTATGCCACCTAGCTCTACTGTTTCAGCACACAGTGCCTCTCGGTAGTAAAAAAATGAAGAGTCAAAATGTCTTTCCCGAATTAGTCCCTGAGTTTATTTTTCAAACGAGAAACAAAACCTTGGTGATGCCCGATCATTTGTGGTGCACTGTCTGTCGCTACAGAATGGAGCTTATCTCACGGCAAATTCATATTGTACACTGATTCACAAACAGCTTCAAAAATGTCACGTCCTGTTGCGGCGTAATCGAGTGGTACCACATCCAAGAGTTCTTCAGTTACTTGCCGATCCATGTCGACACCACGCACAATGACTGCGAGCTGAGCACAGTCCGATATGTCAGTGCGTTCGCCAAGCGCTAGCGAAAATGCAACAAAGCTCTCCGCCTTTTTCCTGAGCTGTGTCTCTAAATCCTCTGCCATGTCCAGGATTCGACGAGACATTGTTTGCTTCGACAGGCAAACCCCTTCAAATACCTGCACCTCCCTTGGAAACAAACATTCTGCAACTGCTACCATGGTCCCACAGAAAACGGCTTGCCACTCGTCGCAACGATGTGAGCGACCCTGTAGCTTGCTCGAATTTCACCTGAAAATTATAAACGCATTACAGAACACGAACTATGTTGCATGTTTTGATACCCTCCGTATTCCGAAACCGTTTTTAAAGATACATCTTCTGGTATGTCGTTCTTAAGCCTGGCTAGCAGTTCTCTGTGTGCAACGCCTTCTACCTGATCGTAGTGCGCTGCGTGAAGACGTGTATAATATCGTCGTATATTGTACCTCTTCGCAGAATTAAATACTTTATGATATACAAAACACTGCGGACGACCACCCCTCTCAATGAATAGAAAGGTATCCTTCAATAGAGGTACAGGGCTCCCGCGGCTAGTGATAGCTGTCGTTGAACACGGATTATTGCGTCAGTTGCGGCTGCATGCGGCCAGGGGACAGAGAGTTTGCTTTCCCCCTCCACGCGGGCTCCGAGCTGCCGCAGTGAGCGCTCCGGAGCGCTCCGGCTCCCTGGAGCTCGGTTGGAACAGCCTGCTGTAGAGAAAGAACAACTCGTCAGAATAACGTCAAATTTGAACAGCGTATAACTGTCAGAGGAGAAAACGCCATTTAACAGAAAAGAATTTAACAATAATTTTGCCAACATATAGCGCTGTAAGTTCCTTCTCGTTAGTGGCGTCTGCTACGAATAAGATATGAATCGCAGTACGACAGCTGTGGTTTGAGTTGCACATTACAGCATCCGCGCTGTTCATTGTGCATGACTGCAGAAGTCTGGCAGTCAACAGTTGTGGCACTGTTTGTAAGGTAAGCCTATCCACCACTGCAAGGTCGTACCACGTCGGATGGAAAAACTGGAATTTTAATGGTCCCGAGACCAAAAACCGCATAAAAAGTAAATGACGTTGTTTCTAATTGAACGTGTCACTGCAGAAAGGTGCCAAAGCCACTTTTGGGGGGAATTGAGAAATAATCATTTTCGGTATCTATGCACAAAGACACAAATTTTAAACAGAAATGTGTCTGTTTCAAATCTGATGCGAAAATAAGCTGCACTGCAGAAATGTTCCGAAGGTACTGACTTGGGATTTTTCCTACTTTCCCACGCGTGAGTTCTAGTATTGCCAAAATATTCAAGTTTTCTGCTTTCTCATGCGTTAGCGCTAGTATCACCAAAACATTCACAGAACTGTAAAATGGCGGAAAACGAGGCTGTGCTTGATGTTTATGTTAAGAAAATGAAGAAGGGTGTTGTGGGAAATGAAGCATGTGAAAGAAATGCTGTTAAGTAAGTACCTTCAAGGGGTGAAGCATACATTTCTTCCAGTGGAAAGATAATGCCCCACCAAGAAATAGTCTCAAAATGCAAGTAAATATTAAGAGCTTTGAATTACTGATTTATCACTTTAAACTGTGGATGCAAAAGTTAGTACGTTTCACGAACAAGATATGTTGTTGGTTATCTCTCAAACTGACTAATTTAAAATTCAAAAATAGATAATAGGGAGACATTGTTCAAAAGCCGACTTTTCAGGCTTTTGTATGGTTAGACCTATTTGTGTGCCTTTGTTGGTTTTTTTTGTAATCATTTTTTCCAGACTCCTTGCAGACAAGGGACCAACACCTTTATTCATGCCTATTAGGGTCTGGAACTTCTGCAGAGATGTTGGCGCAAGGTCGTCGTTCTTGTAAAAGAGCATTAACAACAGCGCCCGATCCTTCATGGAGAACGTCATGTTGGATATTTCTAACGCTTACTGCGCCATCTATTGGTCGAATGCTCGTTAACTTTTTAAATTTTGTTTCGGTCAATAACGTTCCCCCCTGTGTCAATGATACGCTGTTCAAATTTGACGTCATTCTTAGCATTGCCTCTCTTTCTAAAGCGTTTTGAATCAGGAGCTTTAATTATGGACACCCTCTACAAAGTATCTCATTCGTAGGCTCGTCTGCTGTTTACTTAATTTATTTTAGCATCCACTACTTAACTGAGGAATATCGATATAAATCAAAACCTGGAACTGAATACTTACAACAAATTTCTTCATAGGTAGCAGGTAGTGCGGAGCTATGTTTTGGTCTACCTGCTTTAATATAATCCGCCTCATTCGTAGCCTTCGCTACTTTATAGCTTATTACACGTGCGTTACAGTTGTGTCTTCTTGCTGTTACATAATTCATTTTCCATACGTTAAATGTACCGAATAGAGAAAAGAATTAATTAGAGTGATGAATCTTTTAGATTGTATTGAACACCAGGTAGATAAATCGCTGCCACAGAACATTCAACAAGATAGTGGTAGACAGTGGAGAAAAAATTCATTTTTGCGTAATCATGCTATATACAGTAGAGAGAAGAATTTTAAGTAGAGAAACGAAATCTTTTAATGCCAGAAATGCTTTTCATGAGAAGAAACTGCCAGTCTAAACTCTTGCTTTGATGTTGTGTCGAGCAATTTAGGAGCAGCTTTTCAATCAGGTTTTCTGATTAACAGAACTGACTGATACAGTATAGCTTTCTCCATTCATAACAGTCATTTGGCGGTGTGTTAAATTTATTTTGGTGCAGGCAGTATTCCACAAACTGCTATCAAAATTCGATTAACGGATAATCTTCAATGACAGATGGAACAGAGGGAGTCATCTTCTACAGACTCACTCTAACATCGTTTGGCAAGCCTTCAACGTACGGCTACAGTGATTTCCAACAGACAGCCGTGCGACATGAGGACAACGTGTCGACGGGCGGGGCACATGCCTCATCCATCGTTCACATCTGCTAACGCAAATTCTATTGGCATTGCTTCTGCTGACCGTTGCCGGATAGCCCGTTACAAAACTGGGTTAATGTACTTGCACAGGAACACAATTTGCTCTGTGTGGTACCAGAAGCGTCGAAGTCTGGTTCTACAGTCACGTTCCAGTATCATCTCATCGCGTCGATATTAACAGTGTAGATTCATATAGTTAGTTTCTTACGTAACGCACAATGCTACAGCACCATTACTTATCGAAACATTAATATTGCGAGTCATACCGAACAGTACTTTCGTTTCCGTTACGGTTAGAAATACTTGAGTGATTTAACTAGTCTGATGTGCAACGAAAGCTATAGTTAGTTACCTGCTTAGTTCCACAGTTAATTTAACGATTTTACCGAAATGATGTGGAGTGAGCCAGTTTCCGGGTGTACGTAATATCTACATCTACATATACATATATACTCCGCTAGCCACCAAGCGGTGTGTGGCGGAGGGCACAATTCGCGCCAAAGTCATATTCTCCCTGCTCTGTTCCACTCGCGCATCGCGTGAGGGAAAAACGACTGTCTGAACGCCTCAGTACGAGCTCTTATTTCCCTTATCTTTGAATGACGATCATTACGCGGTTTGAAAGTTGGTGGTAATAATATATGCCCTACATCCTCAGTGAAGACATGATTTCGGAATTTAGTGGCCAGCCCCTTCTATTTAGCGCGTCGTCTACCTTCAACTGTGTCCCACTTCAAACTTTCTATGACATTTGTAACGCTGTCACGATGGCTAAATGTGCCAGTCACGAATCTTGCCGCTCTTTTTTCGACCTTCTCAATCTCTTCAATCAGACCCAACTGGTAAGGATCCCATACAGACGAACAATACTCTAAGACTGGACGAACTAACGTATTGTAAGCTATTTCCTTTGTTGAAGGACTGCATCGCTTCAGGATTCTACCAATAAACCACAATCTAGAGTTCGCCTTACCCGTTAATTGTGTAATCTGACCATTCCATTTGAGATCATTTCGATTAGTCACACCCAGTTACTTGACTGATGTTACCGCTTCCAAAGACTGATCGTTTATTTTGTACTCATACATTAATGGGGATTTTCGCCTTGTTATACGCAGTAGGTTACACATACTAATATTGAGAGGTAACTGCCAGTCATTACACCACGCGTTTATTTTCTGCAAATCCTCATTGACTTGTTCACAACTTTCGTGTGATACTACTTTCCTGTAGACTACAGCATGCTCGGCAAACAGTCTAAGGCCGCTGTCAATACCACCAACCAGATCGTTTATGTAAATCGTAAAAAGCATGATTAGTGTTAACATTAATGAAGACATTTTTTAGTCTTAACGTCATTGAAGAGACACTTATGTGCCATCCACGGGTGAACAGTACTTACGATTATTAGCGCCTGCTTTTGTGGAAACAGCATTTCCTCTCTAAAGTCAACGCGCGCAGTTCAGAGTTGCAGTATAGACACGGAAAGAGACTTTCACTGCACCAGAGGCTTCTAAGATTTCCAAGAATTCCTGCTGACAGCAAGGTTTCAGGCAGCCTTCCGACAAACGTCAGTCCATTCACACAGCTCTCCACATCGATCTCATAGCATTTGTTCCAGAACCGCATTTCCATTATGTTTTAATCACAATGTAGTTACTACTGCAACATTCCGCAGGCACATCGTCCGATATTGGCGTTCGTGCCGTGTTATGTCCGCAAAGTATTTATTACCTTGATTATCAGCGGATATATTTGCGGATATTTACATTCTAATCGGATTTTGGAGATGTGTAGGTACTGCAATCTGGTATACTAAAAAGGATTATTATTTCTGAGAAAAGTTGTAGTCATACGTGAAGAAAATAAAAACAACTATATCGTTATACCATCCAGTGCTATTACCTGCAATATACGATGGCGCTGTCAAGAGTAATGCCGTGTTTTTTTTATGTGATATCTCTTAAGGAATTTTAAATAAAACAAATGTTATCAACGTTCTACAGCTTTACTTTCATGTGTACGTATTTACAGCCCAGTACCGCTAAAGGCCTCCGAATTGTAGCGTGCAACGAGCTGGTATTTTAGGTCTCAATATTGGTGCGTCAGAAACATCATTCCGTTTCCGGCATCCGAATTCGAAGGGCTCGTCTATACTTGGAGCACCTTCTCCCTCAGCATGAGAATGCCAGGCGACACATGAGCACTGCGACATTTGCAACAATCCGATGACTTGGATTCACTGTCGTCGATCACTCTTGATACAGTCCCGACTTGGCGCTCTCTGATTCTCATCTGTTTCCACCCTGGAGGACTTCACTTTGATAGTGATGAGGTGTAAGCTGAGATGAGGTTGTGGCTTCGTTAACAAAGTCAAATATTCTACAGTGCCGTACCCACCAAATGGTCTCTCACTGTCTGAAATATGTTCGTCGCCAGGATGACTATGTTGAGAAATATGTAGATATGAAGATTAAAGATGTAGAATGGTAATAACGTTTGCTTCATTTAAAAAAGCGTTAACAGTTTTCACACAAAACAGTCATTACTTTTCAGCACACCCTCGTTGTTAATGCACTGCGATATTTCTTTAGTAACGCATCACATATTTCTATGATTACGATTAACATATCGTGGTTATCGAACGCTCTTGAGAACAATGTTAGGTAATTATTGCATGGAGTGAATTGGCCAATTTCGTGATTTTTCGAACGATTCGTGTCACGATTATATGCACATCAAAGAATTAGATTTGTTGAGATTTTTATGCTGGCAGTAACAATATGCTTTTGGGCGCCACTGGTAATTAATTACTGTGTTATCCACTTTCGAGCAGATAATACGGCAATGTTGGGAAATGCGGATATTTAATGTCATAAATCAAATCTGAAAATGTGCTGGAATGACGCAAGCTAAACAATTTTTGCTGGTGAAACATTGGCCATATTGAGTTGATACGAATCCCCATAAAACGTTGCGTGAACAATAAATGCTGTGTTGTGATATTCTTACGCTTTCCAGCGTTCGCAGTTTCCAATTTACTGCACGTCTTCCATATTGATAAGACATACTAGATACTTAAGTAATCGGTATTGAGGCTTATTACAGTTAAAGTAAATAACATTTTTTCTAGATTACTGATAAAATAGGAAATTTGGAGGTTCTCAGCTGAGTACACGAGGAAGAAATATGCGGAAAAGGGTAACAGGACATGTGTAATCCAGCAGGAACAAATTCCATGTTTCTAGACGCAGCTGTAATGGGTACAATCTGCAGGGGAAGGTAGGGTTTGAAATACATCCAACAATATTGAAGCAAGAGTGTAAGAAGTAGTATGAGGTGGATGGTGCAGAAGAGAAATAGTTGGCACAGCGCATTGAACCAATCTGAGTACTGATAAAAATAGAAAACGAAAAACAGATTAAGATAAATTTCCTTTGGTGGCATGTAAGTTGACGATCTCCCAAATATTCCGTGTGCTCGTTCAATTTGCACGGTAAAGTACAAATTTTTAGCAGTTTAGCTGTTGCGTAATATTCGTTATTTGTTTATACAATTATAATATGGTAGAAATTCCCCAAATTCCTGTCTTCAGTTGACTATGTTTTGCTAAATCGGAGGAATCATATTTTAGATTTTTAGTAGTGGTGTCCTCTCAGTATAACAGAATCAGAACTGTAATTGTTTAGTAGAAAACAGGAAATATATTCAAATTTGCGAATATAAAGAACCTTCGGCTGTATGTTGGGATGACGGCAATGAAAATTTCTTCCAGACCGGGGTTCGATCACAGATCTTATTTTTTACGCGAGCGGTCGCCTTAACCACTTCGGTCATCCGAGCATGAATCACCGTGACACCCAAACTTCCATACGTCATCGTCAACATGTCGCAACCTGCCCTCGTCGATTACGTATATTCAGTCAAGTAAGGACACATTTATAGAGCGTCGATGGTCCGGTATTGGCGAATAAAAAACGCAATATTAGTGTCAGTTTTATTAAGAAATGTTCCCTCAGACTTGCATGAATGTCTAAAGGAATATTGTATTGAACCTATTAGCAACACATGCGCCGCTACTTCGTATTTCGTATTTTTCTTTCGTTCTCTACATCCTCAAGAACGTTTTCTACGCATACATCACATGAAGAGTCGATTTTAGTGTTGGACGCGACATTTTCGTAAATGGTTGAATACCATTTATAACATGACGTGTGACAGTTGTTTGCAATTGCAGCTCTTCTCATGAACGCGATAAATCTTTAAAACTGAAGTATCCCAGCTTGTTCTCCAGCCATTCGATGGGAGTAGCGGAAATTTTTGTATCAAGATGGTAATGTACGAAAGAACACTGCGTTATCTGGTCCATACTTCAGCGTAGTGACCGATTGTAGATTACGTGACAGAATGTACACTAGAGACCGCCATAAGCAGATTCCTCCACTTTCTAGAGTTTTTGTTGCTGTTAGACATGAGGTTCGGTTTTCGCAACATTTTAAATATTTCACTTTCTTCCCATTAAATACATAAATTTAAAATATTAAAACTCTTTGTGATATATTGTTAATTCCTCAGGTACAGTTTTAATGATCAGTGAAATGCGATATATTTTTTACAACTGTTGGCATTGTACGTAACGTGTACATTGTTATCGTTACCTTGTCATGGTGGTGGGGCTTGCGTGGTCAAATGATCCTGAGAGCTATGACGATTGTAGTTTTGCTACTGGTAGGGGCTCTAAAACCGGATAGATCGAAAGTGGTGTTCAAGACTAAATGGGAGACACCGTCATCCAGACTGCGGGTTGCGCGTGAGGCCAGCTCCCCCACACCATAAAAAAGCAATTGTTATGAAACCCCAAGGAGTAGCATCGGATTCGGTATGGACTGACGGGATCAGTGAGCATTTTTATAAGATGAGATTTGCTGGAGAAGACTACATGGACCGAGAAACATAAAGGAACCTCACTTGCATGGCCAAAACCCGTCTACGATTTTTGTGACCAACCTACTATGTAAATCCATAGTTAAGCTATACCTCGGTGGTCATTCAACGTATTTGCCCATGAACAGAAATTGGTCTTTTAGCTTGGAACATGTGATACTTGCAAATGAACTGAGTTTCTTTATGAGTTAATAAAGTGACCTGTCTTGAGAATGGAAATCTGTGTTATTCTCCAACAGATTCTATATCGAAACGTATTTACCGCAACTGGTTTCTAATCATGATTCTGTTTAATCTGATTCCACTTACTGATTACAGATGTATAGCAGAGTACAGTAATAGTACAACAGATAAACCATTAATTATCGTACTGTCGGTATTTTCTCGATTCAACAATGTTAAATTTCAGTCCGTTATTTGTTCCTAGGTATAAGATAATGTTGTAGTTTGGAAAATGTTTTCAAGTATGGAAGAACCATAATTTTCCGTACTAGTTTTGCATTTTCAGAAGAAGACTGCAACACGGAAAAAGTGACGGCCATCTTTTAAAAATAAAATGAAAATATATCAAGTTTCCATTAAAGAGCTGCCAAAGGCAAAAGTCTGAAAGAAAAGGACAGTACTCTCCCCCTACGGGTGCGATGAACTCAAGGCATCATATGTGTGCGAGCTTCATTCATACACCAAGAGGTAAAGCATTGAAGAGTCGCGATAATCCTTTTTTTTCCAAAGTAATTTTTTAATATAGTCCCTGCTCCTGTGGTGATGTTACTTGCAGAGTAACAGCTAAGGAACCTATAGCAGGACGATGTTTCTAAGATGGCTAATAAATGAATACCTCATGTAATTTGTTGTCTTTCTTAATTACGTTTATTCTCTCTGATTTGATTATTAATTACTTATAATGTGTCTAAAAGCATCAAGTGTTCAAGAAATTCTAGGAATTACAACGTGGAAAACTTATGGACCTAGATGTTATATTGACGTTCATGTCTGCGTGTGAGTGCCTGAGCCGGCCGAAGTGGCCGTGCGGTTAAAGGCGCTGCAGTCTGGAACCGCAAGACCGCTACGGTCGCAGGTTCGAATCCTGCCTCGGGCATGGATGTTTGTGATGTCCTTAGGTTAGTTAGGTTTAACTAGTTCTAAGTTCTAGGGGACTAATGACCTCAGCAGTTGAGTCCCATAGTGCTCAGAGCCATTTGAACCATTTTGTGAGTGCCTGTCTGTGTGTGTGTGTGTGTGTGTGTGTGTGTGTGTGTGTGTGTGTATGTTTGTGTGCGTGCGTGTGTTGCGTGTGTATGCACGTGCACAAATATTGACGTTTACATCTCAGCTAACGGAAGAATTTGAAGCTAACACTTGAGTGCACGTATGTTTGTGTGTGTAACTGTGTCTGTCTCCACTTCCCCACATAATGAGATCTTGCAGTAATGCATGAAACCTAGCACAGAGTGAATGACATCGAAAGCAGCAACAACGCCTCCCTCTACCTCGACGGATACAACTTCCGTATCTTCCCCATCCACACCTCCACATCTCTCACCAATCAACCTCGCGATAAAAGGGCAAAAATAGTAAAAGTGGTGTAAAATATCCCTTTGAAAATTTCGTACACTCTGTTGAAAAATGAAATGTCGTGTGACGAGGACCTCCCGTCGGGTAGACCGTTCGCCTGGTCCAAGTCTGTCGATTTGACGCCACTTCGTCGACTTGCGCGTCGATGGGGTGAAATGATGATGATTAGGACAACACAACACCCAGTCCCAGAGCGGAGAAAATCTCCGACCCAGTCGGGAATCGAACCCGGGCCCTTTGGATTGACAGTCTGTCACGCTGACCACTTTTTTTTTTGCATTTTGTTCGATACTGATCGTTGAGTTTGGTCGTTGCGGACGTCGCAAGACATCCTGTTCAAGTTCGGTGGTTGATCGTTCCACTTAGTTTTTTTTATTACAGAGGCCAACCGGCTCTCTGACGGAACACACTGAGCTACCGTGCCGGCTGTTCATTTTGTTCGCTTTAGTTCGTTTAATCTGCTCGGAGCGGACGTCGTAAGACATCCATTTAAGTTCGTTGTTGATCTGTTAACTCAGTTTTTTTATTACAGAGGGCACATTACCCTCTGACCGTCCACTCAGCTACCGGGGGCGGACGTACACTCTGTTGCTAGACGATGACTCCTATATATATTGTTGTGAATGGTAGTTCACAAGCTGGAAACAATTTTAGCGATCAATTTTTACACGTAGCAGCGAAATTGGTTCCGCCGAAGTCGCAAGAGAACATATTAAAAATGTCTTCCATAAAATCTTGAGTTCTAAAAGTAGGACTAACGTCCTTCATTAACATTAGGATCACACAAACTCTAGAAAACGAGGGATCTTATGGCGTTCACGGAATTTCAAACAAATTCTAAGAAGCTGTTCTAACTTAATCAGTAATATCCTTAGTAACGGAAGTATTGCATCAATGTCACAAGGGTTTTTTTCGAAACGCAGCTGTTAAACGTCTTTGTAACTAGGGGGATAAGTTAAGACTTAAATTATTGTCGTCCTGTTTCCCTACTGACTTTCTTGGCAAAATATTCGAAGATGTAATGAACTCAAGAATAGTCTGACATCGAAGTAGGGACGTTAGGATTCCAGATGGGATACTCAACCGGGAATGCTTTCTACACGTTCATCCACCAAATATTTTAAAAGCCTTCAATAATAAGATATCGCCAGTTGCTATTTTTCGTCGTCTTTCCGAGGCATTTCATTGTATACTTTATAGCACATTCTAATAAAAACTTAAGTTTGATGGAACTGATAGCTTTACACTCATCTCTTTTCTATTATACCAGTACTTGGTAAACAGAACCCTCAATAACAGAAGCAATTTTTGAAAGTTAGAAAAAATTTAGTTATGAGCGGAAATCACAAAGGGAATCCTGCAGCGGTAAATTTTTCGTCCACCTCTTTTCCTTTTAAATGTGAAATACACTCCTGGAAATGGAAAAAAGAACACATTGACACCGGAGTGTCAGACCCACCATACTTGCACCGGACACTGCGAGAGGGCTGTACAAGCAATGATCACACGCACAGCACAGCGGACACACCAGGAACCGCGGTGTTGGCCGTCGAATGGCGCTAGCTGCGCAGCATTTGTGCACCGCCGCCGTCAGTGTCAGCCAGTTTGCCGTGGCATACGGAGCTCCATCGCAGTCTTTAACACTGGTAGCATGCCGCGACAGCGTGGACGTGAACCGTATGTGCAGTTGACGGACTTTGACCGAGGGTGTATAGTGGGCATGCGGGAGGCCGGGTGGACGTACCGCCGAATTGCTCAACACGTGGGGCGTGAGGTCTCCACAGTACATCGATGTTGTCGCCAGTGGTCGGCGGAAGGTGCACGTGCCCGTCGACCTGGGACCGGACCGCAGCGACGCACGGATGCACGCCAAGACCGTAGGATCCTACGCAGTGCCGTAGGGGACCGCACCGCCACTTCCCAGCAAATTAGGGACACTGTTGCTCCTGGGGTATCGGCGAGGACCATTCGCAACCGTCTCCATGAAGCTGGGCTACGGTCCCGCACACCGTTAGGCCGTCTTCCGCTCACGCCCCAACATCGTGCAGCCCGCCTCCAGTGGTGTCGCGACAGGCGTGAATGGAGGGACGAATGGAGACGTGTCGTCTTCAGCGATGAGAGTCGCTTCTGCCTTGGTGCCAATGATGGTCGTATGCGTGTTTGGCGCCGTGCAGGTGAGCGCCACAATCAGGACTGCATACGACCGAGGCACACAGGGCCAACACCCGGCATCATGGTGTGGGGAGCGATCTCCTACACTGGCCGTACACCACTGGTGATCGTCGAGGGGACACTGAATAGTGCACGGTACATCCAAACCGCCATCGAACCCATCGTTCTACCATTCCTAGACCGGCAAGGGAACTTGCTGTTCCAACAGGACAATGCACGTCCGCATGTATCCCGTGCCACCCAACGTGCTCTAGAAGGTGTAAGTCAACTACCGTGGCCAGCAAGATCTCCGGATCTGTCCCCCATTGAGCATGTTTGGGACTGGATGAAGCGTCGTCTCACGCGGTCTACACGTCCAGTACGAACGCTGGTCCAACTGAGGCGCCAGGTGGAAATGGCATGGCAAGCCGTTCCACAGGACTACATCCAGCATCTCTACGATCGTCTCCATGGGAGAATAGCAGCCTGCATTGCTGCGAAAGGTGGATATACACTGTACTAGTGCCGACATTGTGCATGCTCTGTTGCCTGTGTCTATGTGCCTGTGGTTCTGTCAGTGTGATCATGTGATGTATCTGACCCCAGGAATGTGTCAATAAAGTTTCCCCTTCCTGGGACAATGAATTCACGGTGTTCTCATTTCAATTTCCAGGAGTGTAGTAAACCCAGAAATCCTTTGCATTGGTCAGATATGCATGGAAAATGGATATACATCTTAAACTTCTTCCGCACCCTCTCTCTGCCCATCTCCTCTTCCCCACTTCCTTTGTGCATACTTTGCTCATCTCATCCCTCTCTCTGTGAATCCTCCCCCTCCCTCCCTCCATCTCTTCCCTCGCTACATCCATTTCCTCCGAAACCTCTCGCTCTGTCCTATTACACATATCTCTTATCTTGAGCCTTCATTATTGTTACAGCAAACGATACCTTATTGGGAATTGAAGTCGTTGAAGTCGTTTAAAATGAATGGGTTTTTTGGCTGAGATCGTTATTATTCGGGATATGAGAGAGATCTCTGCAACTGTTGGTTCTGGAGGGATAGGTAGCTTCAGTGGTAATATTTTGTATAGTTTTAAACTAGGAATGTATTGGATATGGGTTGGATTAGGAAGTTTCAGATGTTTCAGTTTCTGTAGCAGTATTATAATCATAAGCCAGTAAGCCAAAAAATATACCTTTCCTGTTTTGTCTAAGACCGGGAACAAAGAAGAAAACACCATGAAAATTGTTGTGTATACAATTTTTGTTGGAAATTATACGAGAAACAATTTTTCAAACGGTATACAAGCTCTGCTATCGCAGTTGAAGCCGATTGCAAGAAAGGAAACGAAAAGCTACATTTTCACAGCACAGTATTTTTTTCTTGCAGCAATTTTAGCAGATAGCCTGTACATTGTCGTTTAACATATATATAGCTTATTTCAGTCTGAATGATTATTAGTGAAGTAAATCGGTTAACTTTCCGAGACTTTAGTTACAACTTTTCCCCTTTTTATATGTCATATATACTTATGTATTATATATATTCCAAAAGAATTTAGTCCATGTCCACCCGAATGTTCATCAGGGTATAGTGTAAAAATTTGAAGTAAATCGGTCAAGACTTTTCGAGGTTTTTGAAAACAACATTTCCCTTTGATATATTACATTTATTTTTACATATCATATAATTAAAAACTATACAGCTCGTTTATGTCTGAATGTTCGTTAGAGTACAGTGTAAAACTTGAAGTGCATCGATCACGTACATTCTTAAATGTTTAATAAGAACGTTTAACAGCGACTTGTCTTATTATAGTTACAGACGACATTCCAGTTAACATTCCAAACCGTAACTGGCAGTTTTTGCAGTCTATTCTAGTGTTGTAATAAATATAGTTAGAGAAAAATCTACAGAAGAGCTTATTATTGATGTTATAATTATTAATCACCCGCCAGGATAGCCGAGAATGCTAACGCGTTGCTTCCTGGATTCGTGTAGGCTCGCCAGCCACGGATCGAATCCTCCTGGCGGATTAACGACGAGGGCCGGTGTGCTGGTCAGACTGGATGTGGTTTTTAGGCGGTTTTCCACATGCCACTAGGTGAATACCGGGCTGGTCCCCATGTTCCGCCTCAGTTACACGGCTCGCAGACGTCTGAATACATTCGCACTATTCCATGGATTACCTTCGACGCAGACAGCAGAGGTACACTAATTCCGTCCCGTGGGGTACGGGGTGGCTGCAGGAAGGCATCCGGCCACCCCTTAAACATTATCATGCCATATCCGATTAACGATGGCTGACCCTGCGTAACTGTGGCACAAGGCTCAAGCGATAGACATAGAATTATTAACCGGTCCTCTGAAACTGAACTACCTCAAAATTTTCACAAAACACGCTATATTCAGCTCTGTTCAACTAATGGAGTCATGTCAACATTTGATGTAGCGCATTAGCAGGAGTCAGGAAACATGGCAAAATTCTCCAAATTTACTGGATGCACATACTGATGTAAACTTGAACTGGAAGAAGCACACTACCGAATTTCTCAAAGAGTTAAGTTCACATACTTTTGCTCTTCTATTATTGCTACTCTTGGATCAAAGGAATCAACCTTCTGACATATTTAGCATGTTTCCACTCAGTAATGGCTTATGGAATAATGTCCTTGGACAACCCATCACTTGGAGAGGAAATACTGTTTCCACAAAAGCGGGAGATAATGATGATAAGTATTGTTCACCCGTGGATGCCACGTAAGTGTCTCTTCAATGAGCTAGGTATTTTAAGTATCCCGACACCTATGTTCGCTAATGAAATTTGTCGTTGATAATCCATCACAATTTGAGACGAGTAATGATACCCATACCTTCAAGACTATTGGAAAAAAATACCGTTATTACCCATATTAAAGTTATGTTTCTCAGAAATGGGTTCAGCATACAACATGAAAAATTTTTCATATTTTGCTCAAACCATAAAGTGTGAGACAGCAAAATAAGTTATAATTCCAACCTAAAATCAGTTCTCCAGGACAGTCCATTTCCATAGACGAACTTCTATTTAGAAATCGGTGGCGTGTTAAAAAGAAGGCAACTAGTTTTTAAGTCTTGTGCCATCAGTGTGATACCGAGACATCTTTCAAATATGTTGTAACACACATTCCTGGCCGCTCGTAGCTGCATAGAATATTCCAGCGGTGAATTTTCTGCTTCCTACGGCGTAGCCGCAGTGGTAACACGGGTTCCTATCAGATCAACGACGTTAACTCCTGTCGGGCTTGGTTAACACTTGGATGGGTCTCCGTCTGGCTCTAACGACTGCTGTTGGTAAGTGGGGTGCACTCAGCCCTTGCGAGGCTAATTGAGGAGCTACTTGATTGAGAAGTAGCGGCACTGGGAACGAGAAACTGACAATGGCCGGGAGAGTGGTGAGTAGACCACATGCCCATCCTCATCTGCATCCGGTGACGCTGATGATGACACGGCGGCCGGACGGTACCGTTTGGCCTTAAAGGCCTGTTCGGACGGTGTCTGTTTGTTTGTTTCTGAATTTTCTGCAAATATCCATTAATGATTTACTGTGTTGGGGTGATCAGCTAAAGAGTCCATCTGCATTAACATTGTTGACAGTACATCAGTAAGACAAGCAAGTTGGAGAAAATTTCGTGTAAAGAAGCACTACAATAATCTGATGAACCTAACTGTAATCGATGACGTAGCAGATATTGGAGACATGATTAAATTCTAAGGTCTCGAACCCTATGCATTAGGGTATTTATATTACTACCACACACTGAAAAACAGAAAAGAAAATAATTTTATATATGAGCTGAGCTTTTTTGTTTTCCATTGTCAAGCGTAACTTCAGTATTTCGAGATGCTAATTAAAACTATACAACCACCTGTCCTCCTGTTCCAAAACTTTGCTACAGAGATAATTAATAAAAGTCTTGTAACTTTCGTGATTTTGCAATTACTTTACTACTAGCATTTAGCAATCCCTGTTACTGTAAGTGGATACTATTATTTTAGTGGGTGTTGCTCCACAACTAACGTGCTTTAAGTATTGGTTAAGCACTGAGATGAATCAACGCTATTCGTCAATAATTTACGCAGTGGAGGCTCTCTGTGCACATCTACCACATCTCGTAGGCTACTACAGCGACAAACGTACCTCAGACTCTGAATGAAAACTTTTACGTACTTGTGTGCGATGAACATAACTCACTCTGTTAGAAAGAGGAGCTATTCTGGTGATGGGAATGACAGGTTGAGGATTGAGAAAGATAATGGAGAATGTGTGTAAAATGAGTAACAAAAATTGTAATTAAACGTATGTTGAGTAGGAAACAGTAAAACTGTGCATTTCAAGTGAAGTGTAAACATACACATCATCAAATAATAAAGGCATGTAGGGGAAGGTGGTTTAAAATGGTCACTCTAAGGGAATTGGATTTTCACCAAACTATCACAATCGATAGAATCTTACCGACTACACTTTTTGAATTTTCATATTACAAGGTATCAAACCAATTATTTGTAAGTGAAAACGAAAATAATGTACAGGAGCTGTGTGTATTTTTCTATAGGCTTACGAAGTGACCAATTTCCCTTACCTGGGGCTGGGAGGGGGGGAGGGGAATGTCAGTATCATCGCAGTAGGATCACTTGTGTCTTGTTCTGATTTTCGGATATAATTTTTAGGCACCTTGATGTCCCAGTGCCTCAAACAATGCCAAACACCTTGACCAGATCGTATTCAGTCGGATTTTGGTGTATATGTTATGGAACGGAGACGATTTAAAATAATATAAATTTATTTAGGAGGTACTGTAGAATGATAGGCAATAGCTTTTTATATAAAATGGGTTCGAAGTAAATCTGGCCTGATGTACTATGCGTGATATATGGAAGTAACTAGCCCTTACCAGGGTAAATAACTTGACCACTTTTCCCGACAAGTAATGTGGTCACTTTTCCCGATCGCAAACCACGCCGGCATTAGTAATTCACATATGAAACTACCAAACAGAAACAAACAACAAGGAACTACATTTTTAGTCCAAAAGACTTCGTTGAGACATTGATATAGTAGAAAAGTATTACTCTAAATATATATGAGGTAACACTATTAGTATAACAGACGACTGAAACTCAGAAAAGCTTTTGCTAAAGTATAACGGAACAAATTTCCTGTGTCAAACTCACTGTCAACAGTAATGGTGGCCTTATATTCTGGGCAACCGCTGCTGTTGAAAGGTATGATGTTAGGAAGAACTCCGCTCACAGCTGGTAAAATTTCTGTTTATTAAAACACATCCGTCTTCGCGGCTTTAGCCCGCATCACCAGGTGAACCTGTGTGGTAAAAAGCAAAGTACAGTGTCTCCACTTTTTGCGGATGTATTGAAATTAGTAAGCGAATGTTTAAAATATATTCACAACACCAAAAGGTCTTAGGCATACTCATTGCTCCTGGTCAAAAGTTACTACTCAGATACTATCGTCAATATTATGGCGAACGAATGGTAAAGAAGTGTCCCATTCCTTAAAATTTGACTGCATCAAAAAAGAAAAAAAGAAAATATTTCATAATGAGCGGATGCAAAATTATTTTTTCAAAAAAATCGGCCGGATTTGATATCAAGAATTGTGACTGCTAACACGATTAGTCGTAACACACGTAAATTACAATGTGGAAAGAGTCAGGTGGCAGTGTCTTACCAGTATGACAGCAGGGCAGCTCAATGCAGAGCAAGGCAAAAGCGGTACGCACGAACGACGAAGAGAGTCTAGCTGGCTGAGGGAACGGAAGCTATCCATGTGGACAGTGTGACGTCATATGCTTATGACTGGTAAGGCTGGGTCGCTATCTTTACAAGCGAGAATCTTGCAGAACTTTATTGCATACTAGCACCTAATCATACAAACAGTCAGAATCAGCCAGAATGCTATAATGCTTTAATTCCAACTGGCTATTCAACGTTAATCGTACGTTTTATTTTTTATCTCAAAAAACTTTTGTTACTTCCCCTAATATATTCAAAACATGGATTTTTCTTTTCTGTGAACTATTTTTTAAATTTACTCAGGGGCTTTGTGATGCTGTACCCCTCTTCGCGTATTACGCTCTTAATGCAGAGCGGAGATTATTTAAGTTAAAGTGTTCCTGAAATCGTATTGGAAATGACCTCCAGGTATGTACTATACATTTCTTAGGGCAATGATTGCATGTAATGCACTATACACCCGCTTCATTATACTTATTCACCACAGTTTTTTCCTTCTGCATAAGTTTCCTGTCTAGATCTGAAAATGTAAAGTTCTCTGGAACAAGAACAATGTTGAAGCTTGAAACTTCCTGGCAGATTAAAACTGTGTGCCCGACCGAGACTCGAATTCGGGACCTTTGCCTTTCGCGGGCAAGTGCTCTACCATCAGAGCTACCGAAGCACGACTCACGCCCGGTACTCACAGCTTTACGTCTGCCAGTATCTCGTCTCCTACCTTCCAAACTTTACAGAAGCTCTCCTGCGAACCTTGCAGAACCCTGCAAGGTTCTCAGGAGAGCTTCTGTAAAGTTTGGGAGGTAGGAGACGAGATACTGGCAGACGTAAAGCTGTGAGTACCGGGCGTGAGTCGTGCTTCGGTAGCTCTGATGGTAGAGCACTTGCCCGCGAAAGGCAAAGGTCCCGAGTTCGAGTCTCGGTCGGGCACACAGTTTTAATCTGCCAGGAAGTTTCATATCATTGCACACTCCGCTGCAGAGTGAGAATCTCATTCTGGAAGAACAATGTTTTTGGGCCTCATACTTCTACCAATTTTTTTGGATATTGCACCCAGGTATTGTATTTTACAAAAAATAGAGCGTTCCTTTGTCTGCTCTGCTGGTCTAAGCGTTATAAAATCTGCCTCTAATTCGCTATGGGAAGCAAGCTTTTTCTTTTCCAATATACTTGTGTTAATTGCGTTAACAAATTCCGTATCGTAACCGCTGCCGGCCGAAGTGGCCGTGCGGTTAAAGGCGCTGCAGTCTGGAACCGCAAGACCGCTACGGTCGCAGGTTCGAATCCTGCCTCGGGCATGGATGTTTGTGATGTCCTTAGGTTAGTTAGGTTTAACTAGTTCTAAGTTCTAGGGGACTAATGACCTCAGCAGTTGAGTCCCATAGTGCTCAGAGCCATTTGAACCATTCGTAACCGCTTTGATACGCTGTATACTGTATAACGTCGTATTCTGCCACTTGAGTGTATATGGTATACAGCGTGTAGGGTCCACAATTTGTTAACGCAATTAATAGAAGTATATTGAAAGGGAGAAATCTTTCTTCCGATAGAGGATTAGCGGCAGATTTTATAACGCTCAGTCCAGTCTAGCAGACAAAGGAACACTCTGTTTCTTTGTAGAATACCATATCTGGGTGAAATATCCAAAAAACTTGTCAGAGGTATGAGATACCCGAAGAAACTGGTAGGCGTATGAGATCTAAAAGCATTATTTTAGCGTATTACACATTTTCAAATCTATGCAGAATACTCAGGCACAAGGAAAAAGCTTTGGTAAATAAATATAATGAATGTAATTGAATAATCATTGAAGAGAACTAGATCTGAAAGTAATCTCACAAAGTTCTTCTAACGTCGGAATGTGTATATGTTCCACGGCTATACGTATGCCATCGAGCTCTTAGGAATTAGTCCTCAAGAACGATGCTCTAATCGGTTGTGTCTCGCTGGTTACGGCAGTCCCTCACATATCTTTTGACCTGGACTTGCATTTGTTTACCAGACTTTGATGCTGTCACAAGACATTTGGGGCTTTAAAAAGAGATCCTATAATCCTGGGTCCAAACTCCAATTTAGTTTCTTTTAAAACTATGAGAATGCGTGTGGTCAGTGTGGAAAAAAAAATCAAATACAAAACATTAAAAAAAGTTTTCAGCATCGCACCTGAGGACAAGGAACATCTGGTGATCCTAAAGGTCTCGACGGCACAGATACATCCGTGGAACGTATACGGCTTTCGATGATGGAAGAACTTTGTGAGGAAATTTTCAGATCAGATTTCTGTTCAATGAATATGATGTGAATCACCAATTGAGAAACAAAAAAATCAAGCAGCAGCCACTAGTAGATTATCAGTTATCTTCGCCAAAGTTACCAATGTACTGAAATGTGCCTGGCGTAACTCAGGATATTCTGAACTCCTTCTGAATTTTGTTGTATATTAACTATTCAATCACGTATATTACATGAAGAAAATTCGTTCGTCTTATGTGCACGGTGTTAACGAACGTTATGGTGTAAGTATTTCCTTATCGATTATCGTTATTATACATATTTTCTATCATAATAACGAGTTATTTATTATTTTCAACTGAAATAACACATGTATGTGAAACAGTAAACTAAAAACAAAAAAACCACGAATGTAAAACGTAAAACAGTTGTCTAAAACGTAAGACATAAACAAATAAAATAAATAATTAGAATAGTAGTGCATGCTTAGATATTTTAATTAGGTGTGTTAAAAATACTCCGACGACACGATGTGTATACTCTATTTAGCAAAGATGCTATGACAGAAACCAGCTTTATTACACAGAGATCAATGTGCTTTGAAAGATTCTTCAATTTCTGTGCTAACGAAAGTTTTCATTTTTCAAAATTAATTAATGGTGATGCGGTATTTGGCAAAATATCAGATTACTAAAAAACATCACTGTACAACTTTCAAGAATATTGATGAAATATCACTCTTATAAGAGGAAAATTTTTTGTATATCATCGTTTCGGAGATATTGCGTAATGTCTAATTAGAAGTCGGATTGTGTTTTACCCCTTAAAAGTGAAATTGGGCACAAACAAAATAAAAAGTATTACACTATGTTGTTCCCTCTACATACTCATCAAGTTTCATCATAATCGTTTATTAACAACTGGGAATGTTTTCTTGCGACTGTTTATTCATGTGCAGTATGTACCCTTCAATGGTGTTCTTTACATACCATAATTTTACTTTTTTGATGAAGCCCAAATGTATAATTTTCACCACACTGTCACACCTGCAACAACGTAGGTAAGAATATTCTGTAGAGCTGTTTTATAGTTATATGTGTTCTATAAATAAAAACCGCCGTTTTATTTTCATGACGAAGCCGAAATGTATAATGATTCTGACACACTATCACCTGTAACAGCGTCATATGAGTAATGCCACAGTAGGTAAGAATATTCTGTAGAGCTGTTTTGTAGTTATATGTGTTCAGAAAATAAAAAAAGGCTTTGCTGCCTGCACTATGTCATTGCTCCCAGACGCGTTTCACGTTTTTAACTTTAAAGCATAATCAGTGGGATCTAGATTGATACAGATTTTATTTTATTTGTGGATTATATGACAGTTTACGTAAAGAAAGAGACCTGTTTAAAACGCATTTAACCAATTGATGATTCCTTAAAGTGAAAAGGGCGGTAAGTGTCTGCGAGAAATAAATACAGTGCAAGCAAGAAAAGGCGGTTTTTATTAGAAAAAGAAATATTTCTGCGCCTGCTGCAGAGAATGGCAACGCAAACAAACTCGTTGTTATATGGCTGTTTTGAGCACTACATTAGTATGGTTAGGCGTGCTTTGTAAATTAGGCTGCCACTATGCGCTTATATTTTATACGCCTAAAGATGATCATTATCGTCAGAAATTAATAACTTGCTTACAAAGAAAGATTATGATCGAAGACTGGAATTAAAATAAAGCAAATATTTTCCTGGATCGGTGGAAACATTTTCGTGACTATGGCACAACTTATACAGCATAAATGACTTTTTCTATTTCAAAGTTCCTAGCCAGTATAACTTCCTAATGTTAATGTGTCTCTCTGCTCACTGACAGCGATGTTTTAAAGTGCTTCGGAAGGGACAGGTGCCAATAACAGAGCGTCACTGTGCAATTCCCGGCACAAATGGGGGTCGCTGCGTGCCATTCTCGATTAAACTGCTAGTAGGCTTACGGGCTCAATTTCCTGGAAATAGGGAGCTCTCGTTACTAATGTGAATTATGAAAATTATATGACTCGCCCCACTGTGCAAAGCTCTACATCGGCGCAGGCCACGTTAATTTAGCGCTAATACCAGGAACACTGCCAACACAATCTAGTTCCTTTTTCCTGCGAGTGAACAGCCGCAAAGTCCCTTAGCGGTGGTGTCGTAAAGCTGTTCATGGAAAATTTACTGAGTCCATTTCGTCGAGACAGAAATAACCCAATTTGTTGTAAATAAGTTTTGTTTTAATCGAAATATACGGCGATCAGCAAAGTGGAGTTGTTCCGCAGGGCGGCAGTTTTCAAACCATGAGCGACACACGTAACACGACTAGGCGAAAGCTGTAACAGATCACGAGCGCTCATTGTCAGATTAATGAGCGTAGCACAGCACAAATTTCCAACGAGTGCGAGGTTCATTTTCCATTCGCCAACTCGGAAATGTGACCGGCGAGAAAGAAATTAATGCCAATGGACAAAGGTATGACTACCTGTGAAACAGCAGAAAAGAGGAAATAGCAGGTGCGCCTGTACTAACGGTCTGGCAGTCAGTATTTCCAAGTCATACTTCCCCGTTAGTCGTGTTAGGAACTGAAAACAACTTTCTGTCAATAATAAATTTCGCTCTAACATTGCCTTCTCGTATCTTGTCTTCCACAGACAATTTTCAGCATATGACGTTAAATTGATATCTCACCTAGTGACAATGTCTCTAGTATGGATAAAATACGAATGGATAAAAATGTGTGGGGGTTTACCACATAAGCATACAAAAGTAGAAAAGAAACTTTCTAATTAAATAGGGCAGTAGCTTTAGAAGCGTTTTAGATGAAGTCTTGGTTTGTATATAAATACACTGAAGTGCCAAAGAAACTGGTATAGGCATGCGTATTCAAATACAAAGATATCTAAACAGGCAGAATAATGCGCTGTGGTCAGCAACGCCTATATACGACATGTGTCTGGTGCAGTTGTTAGATCGGTTACTGCTGCTACAATGGCAGGTTACCAGAACTGAAGTGAATCTGAACGTGGTGTTATAGTCGGCGCACGAGTGATGATATACAGAGTCTCCGAGATAGCGATGAAGTGGATTTTCCCGTTCGACCATTTGACAAGTGTATCGTTAATAGCAGGAATCCGATAAAATATCAAACTGCGTGCGAACCATTCATCGAAACACCATCGATATGTGCTTTCGGAGCCGAAGGCCCACTCCAGTACCATTCATGACTGCATGACACAAAGCTTTATGCCTCGCCTGGGCCCGTCAACACCGACACTGGACTACTGATGACTTGAAACGCATTGCCTCGTCGGACGAATCTCGTTTCAAATTGTATCGAGCTGATGGACGTGCACGGCTATAGAGAAAACCTCATGAATCCCTGCATGTCAGCAGGGGATTGTTCAAGCTGATGGAGGCTCTGTAATGATGCGGGGCGTGTGCGGTTGGAGCATATGGGACTCCTGATACGTCTAGATACGACTCTGCCAAATGTCACGTACGTAAGCATCTTGTCTGATCATCTGCATCCATTCATGTCCATCGTGCTTTCAGACGGACTTGGGCAATTCCAGCAGTACAATGCGACACCCCACACGTCCATAATTGCTACGGAGCGGCCACAGGAATGCCTTTCAGAGCTTAAACGCTTCCGCTTGCCACCAGACTCCTCAGATATGAACGTTATTGAGCATATCTCGGAAGTCTTGCAAAGTGCTGTTTAGAAGAGATCTCCAACCCCTTCGTAATCTTACGGATTTATGGACAACCCTGAAGGATTCATGATATCAGTTCCCTCCAGCACTACTTCAGACATTATTCGAGTGCATGCCATGTCGTGTTGCGCCACTTCTGGGTACTAGCGGGGGTCCTACCCGATATTAGGCAGGTTACCAGTTTATTTGGCTCTTCTGTGTATATACTGAAGAAAGCGTTGGCGTTCTGGAATGAGTTATATTTGCTTATTGGTTACCAGCGTCTTCGTCTATCAGCAGGTTACAACTGACTGTTGCAGTCACAAATGAAGTTGGGATTGAGGTTATAATACAGGTAGGTGTTGAATTATAATTAACGTCATGTCTTAGGAACCGTGACCCTTCTGTTGTAATAAGTAAACAAACACCGTCTGTTACACCACTTTTAATTTACCGACCACGTATTTCAACCTGTCTTGCAGATCAGTTTCATGTATGACGCCGCAAAGTGCAGTTCGTCAACACTTCTGTAAAACAGTTGACGAACTACACTCTGCGGCGCCCGACCTGATCAGCTTTGCAGACTGAAACCAGTAGTTGGTAAATAAATGTTATGACCCAGATAATTTTTGTTTATTTATCAAATGTTGCAGAAGATTCGTCATTGAAAGTTATGAAATAGATATTAAATGAGGAAGGCAGTCGAAGAGGGATGTATTTTAAATTTGATTTACTCTTATCATGTAATTCACTGCTAGATACAAATTTTGGTTTAATGGATGAGAAACCGGAAAGAGGCTTGTTTCTCTAATATTTACATCCTATTCTCACTCATACGATTATTTGTTTTCAGTTTTTGTGGTACTATAACCTTTCTTCTGTGAGTAAGGTACCGTACATCACGAGGCACTGTCCCGCTGAAAAGTAATAGAACGACCTGAACTGCATTCCGCCTTTTTTACGTGCAGTCTACATGCCACAACACAGATTGTCTAATCTCTAATAGTTCTATTCGTTTGAGTGTGCGAAATGCTAAACACAAGAGACCCACCAGAGGACACTCTGCTGTATGACAGTGCTAATGCGAAGATATTACAAAGATCAGGAAATACGGTGCTGAATCTGAGAAACCCTTTGTGAATTGAGATTTATCACAGTTAATAGCCATTTTAAAATTTCTACCGACCCCAATGGAAGCAGTTACATCCGTAATTTCGGAGTACGTGTACAGGAGAATTTAAAGCGCAACAAACATCTAAAACTACTCGCACGTAAGACAGAGACCAAGCTGAATTCATTGCAAGAATTGCACAAAATGTAAATCACCCTCAAAGTATGTAGACTATAAACTACGTGATTATTGCTCGTCAGCCTGGGATCCATACCCGATGTGACTGATACAGGAAACGGAGAATATCAAAAGAAGAGCGACGCATTTTGTTACAATTGGTAATCACGAAAGCGTCGTATGTTTTATTGTTAAACATGCGAGATCGTACATTAGTAGAAGACTGAACCAGTATATTACTCCGTCCGTCAAACATATCGCCAAAGAGCCATGAATGTATAACTAAATATTTCGAGACCATACGAAGGATTACCATCAATCGTTCTTTCTGCTAACCACACACGAATGGAATGGGAAAATGTGGAAGTGACGTTTGAGATAAAGCAGTTACTGCCTCACTCAGTATGGTGGTTTGAGGAGTATAGATATATATGTAGGTGAAACCCACCAACAAGCTACATAAACTCTCCATTTATAATTTCCTGCGCTGGTCTTTACAGTACCTTAACCTATGTCTTCGGGTTACGTAACGCATTAATGGTTCAAATGGCTCTGAGCACTATTGGACTTAGTTCTGAGGTCATCAGTCCCCTAGAACTTAGAACTACTTAAAACTAACTAACCTGAGGACATCACACACATCCATGCCCGAGGCAGGATTCGAACCTGTGGTGGTAGCTGTCGCGCGGTTCCAGACTGTGACGCCTAGAACCGCTCTGCCACCATACCGCAATAAGAAGTGTTCACTAATTTATTGATTTTCCACGAGAAGCTGGACTAATTTTGAAATATAAAAAGGAAAAAAAAGAAGAAACATTGGCAGGAAACTTGTGAATGACTTTTAAAACATGCATGATGAGTTTTATACACACATCAAAAAAAGTTTTGCATCACCACGGTTCCCAGAACTCCTGAAGATACACGTTCACTGTGGATACTGTATCACAGACACTGTCCCTTTGACTGTTCAGAGATGTCACTAAACCGAACCCAAAGATGTAAACAATCTCGCATGGGCAGCGCCTTTTAGACAGAGGGTGTGCGACAGCCGATCAATTCCAGTCATTCTACCAGGAAGGACGTACACGGCTTGTGTTGTTTGTAGTTCAACCATGCCAAGACAGTCAGTACCGCTGTCTGATCACGTCCTCATTCTTAATTTGTGCCAGGAAGGGCTCTCAACAAGTGTCCGGGCGTCTCGGACTGCACCAAAGCGATGTTGTTCGGACATGGAGGAGATACAGAGAGACAGCAACTGTCCATGACATGCCTCGCTCAGGCTGCCCAAGGGTTGCTACTGCAGTGGATGACCACTACCTACGGACTACGGCTCGGAGGAACCCTGACAGCAATGCCTCCCTGTTGAATAATGCTTTTCGTGCAGCCATAGGACGTCGTGTTACGACTCAAACTGTGCGACACTAAGAAGAATCGCTTCTCGGCTTTTGGCAAGATCAATGTGTAGTCTTTATTAATAAATTTATTTATTCTATTGAGGTAAAACAAATCTACCCTAATGAAAAACAACCTAAAAGGAATTATTCTGCAACAAGGTCCTAGTAACACTAGGTCTCTTGTTGCTGCAGAAAATAGGATTACATAATGTCTATTTTAAGAAATGACTGCTAACGCTGTACAGGAAATCCTTATCAGCGAGGTTGCGCAACCGGAAGTGAGTTTTCCAGCAACAAACAGACAAGTAAAATAATAGACGGAGAAAAATTCTAAGTCCCACAACAATGGAAAAAAGTACAACAACGAAGCCGGCGAATGTGGACGGCACTCTTGGTGCTTCGACATCTTCTGCGAAGGGTAAAAAGAACGAAGTAAGAGGAGTTGGTAAAACTACTCAATTTGTTCTTATTAATGGACCTACTTTATTTTGTGGTGCGAGGTTAAATTTTTCTTTAATGAAAGTTTCTTCTTCCTCTAGTTTGGGTAACGGATGACTAACTGTTGCTTTCGTTGCTTGTAATAATGCAGGAAGAGGCGGTTTGGATGCACAACTTCACTCCCGACGCCCATGGCGGGATACATCTTTGCAAACACGACACCATGCAGCGTGTTGCAGATGGGCAAAACAACATGTCGAATGGACCGCTCAGTATTGGTATCATGTTCTCTTCACCGATGAGTGTCGCATATGCCTTCTACCAGACAATCGTCGCACATGTGTTTGAAGGCAACCCGGTCAGGCTGGACGCCTTAGATGCTTTATCCAACGGGTGCAGCAAGGTGGAGGTTCCCTGCTGCTTTGGGGTGGCATTATGTGGAGCCGACGTACGCCGGTGGTAGCCATGGAAGGCGCCGTAACGCCTGCACGATACGTGAATGCCATCCTCCGACCGATAGTGCAACCACATCGGCAGCATATTGGCGAGGCAATTGTCTTCATGGACGACAATTCGCACCCCAATCGTGCACATCTTTTGAATGACGTCCTTCAGGATAACGACATCGTTCGACTAGAATCGCCAGCATTTTCTCCAGACATGAACCCAAACGACAGACCTGGGATGGATTGAAAAGGGCTGTTTATGGACGACGTGACCCATCAACCACTCTGAGGGATCTACGCCGGATCGCCTTTGAGGTGTGGGACTATCTGGGGCAACAGTGCCTTGATATACTTGTGGGTAGTATGCCACGACGAATACAAGCCTGCATCAATGCAAGAGTACGTGCTACTTGGTATGAGAGGTACCGATGTGTACAGCAATCAGGACCACCACCTCTGCAAGCCTCGTCGTATGGTGGAACAAATTAGAATGTGTGTTTTTCAGGAGTAATATAAAGGGCGGAAATGATGTTGATGTTGAGTTACTCTTCGTGTTGCATGTACTGGCAAGAAATGCATGAATATACGAGAGCTGTCCAGAAACTAATACACGTTTTGGTTTATCGGTGGTGATGGGCGGACCTACAGCCGCCATGTTAATGACGTAAACTAGCAGTGGTAGCTCGTGGACTGTGTCTCCGTTACTTTTCTTTCTTTGCCGTGTTAAAGTGTGCGTTGCAATAGAAAATACCACCGCTTGTGAGGGACATTCTGTGGTTAGTTTTTGATGCCAAAAATCGAAAACCGGTTGACATTCATCGCGACCATTGTGATGTCTACTGAGAGGGAATAATGAGTGAAGGTGATTGAGTCAGTGGTGAACTGATTTCAAAAATGGCCGTACCAATGTTCGCCGTGAGTGCCGCACTGGTAGGTATAGCCTTGTAACTGACGAACCGGTGATGAAAAGTAACGACAACATTTGTGAAAATCGTCGTTTCACGATTACGGAATTTGGGCAAAATTTTCCCAAATTTCACCGAGTTTTTGCGCATGAAATTGTACTACTTGCGTTCCACAAAAAACACGGACATTCTGCAACACTGACCTTCCTCGAAGATAACGAGAAAATTGTAAGAAAGTTATCGATCGTATCGTAACTGGGGACGAGACTTGGGTGCAGCATGCCAGTTGCGAAACAAAAAGGTAGTCGGTGGAATGTGGACACACAAATTCTCATAAGAAAGGAAGGGAGCGTTTGCAAACTCTGCCAGCAAGAAAAATTATCAATACTGTGTGTTAGGACTCTCGTCTAGTAATTCTCGTTTATTTCCTTGAAAGTGGTATAACAGTGACAACGTTCAGGCGGGCCAAGCAAAACAAGCATCGGGTAAAGCTTAGGGTAAAATTTTTGTTTCTCTTGACATGCACGTCCATACGCGGCCACGCGTACAAGAAAGCTCCTGTGGGGTTTTGTATAGTAGGTGTTACACCATCCGCCATACAGCCTGGATTTGGTGCCGAGTGACTACCAGCTCTCCCCAGGTCTCGTTACACAACGCTTTGATACTGACGCCGAACTGCATGCCACTATAAACTAGCGGTTGCAAAGGCGGGCAGCACATTTCTACAGAGACGGTACTGGAAAACTTGTGCCACGATGATAAGTGCATTTTCAATGACGATTGTGTAGCAAAATAGCTTAAGCGTTCACCTTTAAAATGTATACAGGGTGGTCCACTGATCGTGACCGGGTCAAATATCTCTCGAAATAAGAGTCAAACTAAAAAACTACAAAGAACGAAACTTGTCTAGCTTGATGGCGCTATGGTTGGCCCGCTAGATGGTGCTGCCGTAGGTCAAACGGATATCAACTGCGTTTTTTTTTAAATAGGAACCCCCATTTTTATTACATGTTCGTGTAGTACGTAAAGAAATATGAGTAATTTAGTTCGACCACTTTTTTCGCTTTGTAATAGATGGCGCTGTAATAGTCACAAACATATGGCTCACAATTTTAGACGAACAGTTGGTAACAGGTAAGTTTTTTTAAATTAAAATACAGAACGTTGGTAAGTTTGAACATTTTATTTCGGTTGTTCCAATGTGATACATGTACCCTTGTGAACTTAGCATTTCTAAGAAAGCATGCTGTTACAGCGTGGTTACCTGTAAATACCATATTAATGCAATAAATGCTCAAAGTGATGTCCGTCAACCCCAGTGCATTTGGCAATACGTGTAACGACATTCCTCTCAACAGCGAGTGGTTCGTCTTCCGTAATGTTCGCACATGCATTGACAATGCGCTGACGCATGTTGTCAGGCGTTGTCGGTGGATCACGATGGCAAATATCCTTCAACGTTCCCCACAGAAAGAAATCCGGGGACGTCAGATCCGGTAAACGTGCGGGCCATGGTATGGTGCTTCGACGACCACGCGAGCTATGTGCCGGACATTCATCATGTATCTACATCGCCATTCTGTCATGCAGTGAAACATCTTGTAGTAACGTAGGTAGAACATTACGTAGGAAATCAGCATACATTGAACCATTTAGATTGCCATCGATAAAATGGGGGCCAATTGCCTCCCATAATGCCGTACCATACATTAACCCGCCAAGGTCGCTGATGTTCCACTTGTCGCAGCCATCGTGGATTTTCCGTTGCCCAATAGTGCATATTATGCCGGTTTACATAACCGCTGTTGGTGAATGACGCTTTGTCGCTAAATAGAACGCGTGTAAAAAATCTGTCATCGCCCCGTAATTTCTTTGTGTCCAGTGGCAGAACTGTACACGACTTTCAGAGTCGTCGCCATGCAATTCCTGGTGCACAGAAATATGGTAAGGGTGCAATAGATGTTGATGTAGCATTCCCAACACCGACGTTTTTGAGATTCCCGATTCTCGCGCAGTTTGTCTGCTACTGACGTGCAGATTAGCCACGACAGCAGATAAAACACGTACTTGGGCATCATCATTTGTTGCAGGTCGTGGTTGACGTTTCACATGTGGCTGAACACGTCCTGGTTCCTTAAATAACGTAACTATCCGGCGAACGGTCCGGAGACTTGGATGATGTTGTCCAGGATACCGAGCAGCATACATAGCACACGCCTCTTGGGCATTTTGATCACAATAGCCATACATCAACACGATATCGACCTTTTCCGCAATTGGTTCAAAATGGTTCAAATGGCTCTGAGCACTATGGGACTCAACTGCTGAGGTCATTAGTCCCCTAGAACTTAGAACTAGTTAAACCTAACTAATCTAAGGACATCACAAACATCCATGCCCGAGGCAGGATTCGAACCTTCGACCGTAGCGGTCTTGCGGTTCCAGACTGCAGCGCCTTTAACCGCACGGCCACTTCGGCCGGCCCGCAATTGGTAAACGGTCCATTTAACACGGGTAATGTATCACAAAGCAAATACCGTCCGCACTGGCGGAATGTTACGTGATACCACGTACTGATACGTTTGTGACTTCACAAAGCGAAGAAAGTGGTCGAACTAAAACATTCATATTTCTTTACGTACTACAATAATATGTAATAAAAATGGGAGTTCCTATTTTAAAAAACGCAGTTGATATCCGTTTGACCTATGGCAGCGCCATCTAGCGGGCCAGCCATAGTGCCATCTGGTTTCCCCCTTCAAGCTAGACGAGTTTCGTTCTTTGTAGTTTTTTCGTTTGGTGCTTATTTCGTGAGCTATTTGGCCCTTCACTATCAATGGGCCACCTTGTATAATAAAAGTTTTTTTTTTTGTGTTGTTAATTTTTTACTCCAAAGCAATTGTGTCTTTCTGGGTACCCCTCGTAACACTCAGCCTAGTAGTGCTGCACAAATGTAGCTCAAATCCAGTCGTGTTTGTTGGTGTACCAAGACTCATGGCGTCACACTGCGCAGTTAGTTTTAAGTGGTCCGGTTTCCTTAGAAAAAAGTATTGTTAGATACTTTTGCCTCCATCAGTGAGAAGCTGTTGTGAAACTACGAGTGTGGTTTATTTTTGAATGTAGTTTCATTGTAGATTAATGCAATTGGTCCAACGATGCCCCAGTGCATTGATCCCATCTCGAAAATGAATTTCCTCCAGACCTGCAAAATAGGTGTCAACTCCAGCTATCAGTTCTCCGTTTGAAGTGAATCTTTGTCCACGAAGAAAAATTTTCAGTTTTGAGAAGAGCTAGAAGTCTGGCGTAGCCATATTAGGTGAATAAGGCCGGTGTGTCAACAATTCATACCTCAGTTCGTGTAATTTTGGCATGGCGACGGCACACGTGTGCGGGCGCGCGTCAAGAATAGCGGTACCCATTTTGCAGATAATTTTTCCATTCCTAATACTTCAGTTAAAGTCAACGTGGGCAGACCGCCATGGCCAATATCCATTAATTTAAACAACTTGGTCTACAGGGTGGCCAGAAACTCCCTGAAAACCTTGTAGGGGTGTTGCAGAGTTAATTATGCTGAGAAACCAGTGTTAAGGAAAAATTTGATAGGTCGTGTCGTTTACGAGTTAATTAGCATTGAAGTTAAATAGTCAGGCCGTTTCGCTCCCAAATTCTAGCGGCCCGTAGGAGATGGTGTCGCAAAACCTGTTCTTTGTTTGGTTACCTAGAACCGAACAAGAGAGCGAAGCAAAAACTAGATGTGGAATGATAGTAAGGATCGAACTCGAGCTAGAGTCTGGGCAGTCTGGTGCACAGTCATCTACCCTGTGAGAACAACGGACAGTTACTCATAATCGTATCTGGCGGGCCGCGCGAATTTGCGGCCACAACGGCGCTAAATTCAGTCCTGGTTAACTCGGAAACAGTGCAACGTATAAATTTTTTTTGGACAGTTATTTCTCAGCATAGCCTAGTCAACAACACACTTTAAAGATTTTTGGGCTACTTCTGATCGCCCTGTATTTGATGAGGAGGAGAAAGATTACAGTACGTATCTACAAGAATGAACTGATTTAGCAATTGATTTCAAAGTATTTCAGTTCTCTAATAATTCATCTCCGATCGTTTAGTGTTGCCGTTATGTCGGTAACGTTCGTTTCCTGAATCTTAAATAGGTTAACTGTTTCCTCAGCATTATTCATCGCCTTAGAAAGTAGTGCGGTGCATCTCACAATTGTGCCGTTTCACATCGTCTTTCCTAGTCTTGTTGTGTGACCTGCTTACAAGATTGCACACCAAGCCCTGGAACAACATCAAATTAACTCCGGGACAAGCCCTCTTTAAAAGTGCTGCCCTGGCTGCCATCAGCCTAACTAAAAGCGCTTGTCCGGATGAGGCGAACGCCTCGAGCGGCGTATGCATGTCAAGTAGAACCAAACAGCCAGCGCATGCAGCCCGCATCATCCCGTGGAAAAATTTGATCATCCAGTGGCCTCATCAGAACACCGGAGCGCTCCGCTTCTCCCGATCGTCTCAACCTAGAGACGTGACCCAGATAGCGAAGGACTCTTCTCTGGGCGCCTCTGTCACAAGTGTTCATTAGTGCTCTTTTGACGAATGTCTGTGGCTGTAGAGACACTAGTTGCAGGAAGGAGGCTGCGTAATTTACTTTCTTGCTGCTACTTAAGATTCGACTACTGGAGACGTCGCCTCCTACACGAAATAACTGACAAACTTGCATGGTCTATCGTAATAAATAACGAAAGCTGATACTGGCGACAGTATACGATAATAGAAGTAACAACATTCCCGTAAACACAGATCTGCAAACAAACCACTTGACAAGTAAATGCTAATGAATGGTTCAGAGATGCCACAGGCTTCTGTATGAAGTTTTAGTTCCTACAAATGTAAAGTAAGTGCCCATAGTGGGGTCTCCAAGGATGGCAGTCATGTTATTTGTACTGGGACCATACTTGCTTTTTGGCGTAAGCTATTGACAAAAACTGTGGGCAACCCAGCGATCAAGCAGATGAATGTGAAACATTTTGACCTACGTCTCAATGAAGTCACTTCATACAACGCCACCTTTTAACGATTTACGTGATGCGGTTTCAGGATTCCGTACCTCATTACGGTAAAAACGGAACCATTATAGGGTAAATTCGACGTCTGCCTCTTCCGACTCCTTTTTGTCAGGAACGGATAAATGTATCTACTTTATGTTTATGCCAAGAAATAAGCTGGTTCCTTTCAAATACTTTGATACTCGGAAACTCACTCACTGAAACGTATAGACGGTCTTTCTATAAAGGGTGAGTCACTAACTTTTGCCACCAAGAATAAATCCGAAAGTATGATAGGAGCTGAAACGTTTGTGGGACAAAAGTTGCATGGGACAACGGCGGCCATATTGTGACGGTGGTTTTTTGTTGCTAGGTGAGGTCACGTCAAAGATATGAAGGTCGTCTTTTTTTCTTTAAATGGGATGCTATAGTTTGGTACTTATTTTCTGATAGCGGCTATCGAGACGAATCCAGTGATGTGTAAGAGTAAGAACTTCGAAGGTCAACGAAGGTCAGAATGGCGCATGAACGTCGATTCACGGAAGGTGTTCGAAGTGATGACCATTGGTATAAATGTAGCCCTGCAATCTTCTTATCATGGATTGAGTGGTATTCCTTATCCCTTCGGCACTTATCGAAGCACATGCTGTGAAATTCTCTCTTGTATGTCTTCAGCTGTAATTGGAACGTCTTTATACGAGAACGAAATGAACACCACTGTAAAAATCCAATGAAGCTCTGCACAGATGTGTTGGGTTGTATCTCTAGTATGCTCGTCGATCGCATCACGTCGCTATTTTCTATTCTGAGCGCACAGTGAGAGTGTAAAGATTGTAAGTAGGCTGTTTAGGTTTTTTTATTGGTAACGCCACCTCTGTATGAAAATCACTGGCTGTGTTGTGTGCAGTCTGTGGCTGCTTTGCATTGTTGTAATACTCGCCATTGTAGTGTTGGGCAACTGGGCTGTTAACAGCGCGTAGCGCAGTTGGAGGTGAGCCGCCAGCAGCGATGGATGTGGGGAGAGAGATGGCGGAGTTTTGAAATTTGTAAGACTGTCATGAACTGCTATATATAATATGACTATCAAGGTAAATACATTGTTTGTTCTCTATTAATATCTTTCATTTGCTAACTATCCCTATCAGTAGTTAGTGCCTTCCATAGTTTGAATATTTTATTTAGCTGGCAGTAGTGGCGCTTTTTTGTATAGCAGTAGTGGGAGTAACCAAGATTTTTGTGAGGTAAGTGATTTGTGAAAAGTACAGGTTAATGTTAGTCAGGGCCATTCTCTTGTAGAGATTATTTAAAGTCAGATTGCGTTGCGCTAAAAAAAATATTGTGTGTCAGTTTAAGCACAGTCATGTATAATTTTTCTAAGGGGACGTTTCATATGTCGACCCTTAGCCTAGGATACCTCACTGGAATCTTCTGATTTTTTTTTCTTTTAGTTTGTGTAATTAGTGTAGCTATTGTTTATTGCTAGCGCGTAATCATAGAGAGAATTTCCTTTGTAGTTGTAGTTTTTCATTGTTGTACAGTAAAACAGTTGTGGCATGCATGTAGATTTGCACCAAGTATTTCGCAGCTGCAATTAACTAGATATTATTTTCAGTGTTATGTTAATGTGTTCTCTTATTTTTGCTCTTCAAATTATGTTTTTCTGTGTTGTCGTGTGAAATACTGTGACAATAATGGCATGTGAAAAATGTAATACTAGGCTCCAAAGTAAACTGAGAAATGACAGTGAAAACGAAAGCAGTGTGTTAGCGCCACCGAGTAATGAATTAACTGATGTTCAAAGTAGTAATTTGGTAATTGTGCATAGGGAAATGGAGCGGGCGGCAAACAATGGCGTGGACAGTGAAACAATTAGTGAAGAGGGAAGCATTATCGATCGATCGGTCGGCAACAGCTCACCTCAGGAATCCGAAATGACAGGACACAATCTTGCAAATACTGTAGATTCAGGTTTTGGGTCCTCACCGTTTTCTCAAATGAGTCAAAACACATTTTCCACTTGTCAAAATGTGAATGTTGCCGGTGCAAATTCACTGCCGAAAAGCACTGAGGAACATGTTCCAGACACCAGTGCATTGTTATTACAATTAATACAACAAATGGGACAAACACAACAAAAGCTTCAAAAGTTAGACACAATGGAACAAAATCTTCGAAAGTTAGACACAATGGAACAAAATCAGAGACAAACACAGCAACAGCTTCAAAAGTTAGACTCATTGGAGCAAACTCTTGAACAAACACGTGAGGATTTAACTACTGAGTTACATCACATTGAATCGAAATGTCAAAAAGGCTGTAACGACGTAAAAACCCAAATTTGTGAGCATTTCCAACCTATTTTTTCGCGTCATTAAAATGCACTACAGAATCACGAAGCAGCCATAAAAGAACTGCAAACTACTGTTCATGAAAATCATGAGACCTTGCAAGCTAAATTTGACTCAGTTGCATCTACCGATTCGGTTACGCAACTTGCAAAAACTCAGGAAAATTTAAAGGACACAGTAAATACTCTGAAACTTGGTTCAGAAGAACACACTGAGGAAATAAGTACACTATCGGAGAAAGTAGCCGAACTTTCGGATCAGTTCACTAACTTATCTACGAAGGTAGATGATAATCTGAACGACACAAAATCTGTAGTCTTTAATGACACAGAAGAGAGCGAACAAATTAGGAAACTGAAACAAAATATGAATCAAATTAATACGCAACACCAAAGAGAAATCCGGGAAGTACAAGATCAGCTGACACAGGTAATACAAGAATTACGTATTTCAGAGGACACTCGCGCTCCAACACGGGAAGAGGGACTTAGAAATACGGAAAAGCCGCAAAATAATAACACAGGGCATTTCGGAAGTTATGAAAGAAATTGGCAATGTGCACCGAATTTTGAGATGGAACGGCCGACACGACATAACTATGACCGATATGCGACTCGCCGACATGATGATTTTGACTATAAGCTGTTCATTACTACACGTAAATTCAAAACGTTTAAGAATTCTGCCAACGACATTCATCCACAAGCGTGGCTCCATCAATTCTCTCATTGTTTTCCCCCCAACTGGTCATTGGAGCACAGGTTAGAATTCATGTGTGGCTACTTGGAGAATGAACCAGCTGTAAGAATGCGTTCGGTCATTCACGATTGTCACAGTGAAGGAGAATTATATCATGCCTTCCTCTCAGCGTATTGGTCTCGAGCTACACAAGACCGAGTAAAACATAGCATCATAATGATGAAACGTTTCGAACAATCTGAATTTTCCAGTCTTATGAAATATTTTGAAGACATGTTGCATAAGAATCAGTATCTTTCAAACCCATACAGCCCCTCAGAACTCATCTGCATTTGCTTACTCTAATTGCCTGAACATTTACGACATATTATTTTAGCAGGACGTTGCAAATACGACATTGAAGCTTTCCAGGGACTCCTACAAGAATTAGAAATTGACACAGACAGTCGCCGGATGCGAAAACAGGAAAACAAACACTACAGGTCACATACGTCACAATTCCGTGACGACAGAAACAATATCTGGACACGACAAGGCTATTCTTACAACGCAAATCGTGACCAAAACAGACATCACCCGTATGACAACCGTTGGCAGAATAATAGTTACAGAGAAAGATCGCATTTCCGTAGTAATGAATATGACAGAGATAACCACATAAACAGACAATATGGGAACCAAAACAATCATTATCAAGGGAGACAGAATAACTTCAGACGCAACAGTTCGGCGCACAGTTACGAATCAGGGAGAAATCCTCCACAACGTGACGGACAAGAAAGAAATTATGAAATCTACCGACATGAAGACAGACGAGATAATCATAACGACAGACCTGAATTTCATCAGAACTGGCGGGATTCAAACAGAGCAGGGCACTTTCGACAACGTGAATTTGTAGAAGTTAGGTCTCCTAATCCCAGTAACCGCGCGCGCCAACAAAGAGACAGACAATGACTCGCACAAGCAGGCAGCCGCGTGCGCCCGCTGGCTCCGAGAAAAATAACCCTGAGAAAAATTCCAGTATTCTTTACCGACGTATACCGCATGATAATTGCATTCAAGTTCAAACTCTGAGTACTATGAAGAGTAAAGGATTGCACCACACTTCACATGTAAAACCGTTTATTGAAAGACAATCTGCTTTTTAAATTTGTCTTTGCCGTAAAACTTTTCACTTCACATTACTAGTATGCTTTGTCAGACTTAGAATCTATTAACATGCAACACTGTTTGAAGTTAAATATTCAGTCAAGAACCAAGAGAACTTATTTAGACAGTAATTACGAATGCATTGTTATTGTGAACAGACGACACAGTGTTATTGTGTGTTTGCATTCTTGCTTGTTTGTCGCACGATTACGTAACGACTATAAGGCTCACATACTTAGAACATTTACTAGTACTGCTAATGAGATTTTAATGCAACATTTTCGTTTATTTGAAAATACATTCTGAATTTAAAGTGCTTTCTGAGAGATACTAGATGACACAGTGGTTAGTTTATGTGACAGCTACACGATTTTTATCACGACGCTACTAATGAGTGACAATTTACAATGTTGCTTTTGCGGTGTATCTGTTTTATATCTGCACAGTTTTCTGAATTCTTTTGGAAAGAAAAACATGTTTTAGTAGTAACTTTTGTGGTATAGCAACAATGAGACAGCCTTTTTCGTGGCACAACAATACGTTACAGTACAGTACTTTCTTCATCACAACAATAAGCGTAATAACTAAGATATCTATTCGCAAAGCATTTCATTTTTGTGTATCGTGAGGTAAGTACATTGACTTCTGCAGAACTTAGCTTTCATAGGATGATAACTACGACACTTCCACAGAGATTATCTTACAACAAGACGCACAGTTTAGCGCTACAGTACATGCATTTGAGTGATTAATTTTATACTTAAAACATTTATTTTTAAAGGTTTTTGAATTACAAAGAAAGTTTTCCGTGATACATTTTATTCCATTGCAATAATCTGTAACACCTGAGGGTATAATTATATTAATCCTCAGGGGGGTACACGCTTACTTTGTGTACCAAGTGTTTGGCAAGCACAAGGAGCCCTAGCTAATATGGTATTTGCTTATACAACTTTACACGTCGGTACCATATTTCTCTAACACACAAATTACACAGCTACCTGATCATTTAACAGAGAAAGAAACATTTTTTTTACTACGTCAGTGACAGATGTTTACGTAATTACACAGTTGGATAATTTCACACTTACGAAATTGTATGTTGTTTGTACTTTGTGAACTGTTCATATTTTTTTGGAACCATTGTGATACTATGAGAGCTTTGAATGATATATTTGGTATGGGATCACGATTTTTAAAGTACGTTTGAGGCAGATGACACTTTTGACATGAGCAGAGAATTTTTTTTAGGAAGCTACGACGATTTTGAGAGTTGACTGAGGTGTTATGATGTTATTTTTACGACGACGATGTGTATTATGCTGTTGCGGTATGTTTATGATCAGTAAGCTGATGCTATACGAGTTATTTGATTATGCTACATATCTGTTACGATGAAATATTGTAGAAGTGTCGACGAATAAGGTAAGGAAAAATGAGTGTGGAAAAGGATGTTGGAAACCAAGAATCGTAGTTTAAGAGTTATGTAATGTGTGTAAATGCGTGAATGTATCACAATGCCGACGAAAATTTTTTTGGATGCTTTTATATTTATAGGATTTTGTTTCTACAGATTTGTAACCCAAATTCTTGACCTGTGAAATATTTCTATTTGAGACTGTCACTGTAGCGGAAACTGGTGTCATAAATATTTCAGTAAGAAAGTTCAGTGACCACCTGCACGTAATGCGTCGTGGGCACCCAGCTGAGCGGCCAGGTGTGTCAGACGCCTTGAGAAAAAGCCATTATTGCGAGCCCTTTTCAGCGGCACAGGTAGAAAAAAAAAGGGAGGCCATTATCCTCGCTATTGACGTTTCTTTGTAGAGAGCATCGCAAAAACGACATGGTCGAACTTGAAAACATATGTTGACACTGTGGAGCTCTTAATTTACGATATTTACTGAAATGCCTAATGAAATGACGAGAAATATTTTACATCTGCACACCTGATTATGACAAGCATCTTTCTACGAGAATTGAGAGAATTTCTACTATCTTATGAAATGTCACATGACTATTGAATGATATTTTTTATGCTTCGCTTTTCATAGTTGCTTATTTCATTTGATATCTAGTTTCGAGCTGTGTTGCAGCATTGCTTTTATAAAATAAAATGCATTTGCTAATGTGAACACTTTCTGTCAACAGATCTATTAAATAATAATTTTGTAATCCACATTCTTAAAAAAAGGAGCACTTGGAAAGGAAAGAACAATAAGAAGGGACTAGTAACAGTAACTGCACACATAATTTTCTTTTCAAGTATATGGTAATTTTTTTTTACAATAAGTTGTTGTGGTGCACCACTTTAATTACATAGTCATTAAGATGTAAATAGACATTTCCCTTATATGCATTGTTGTCTTTAGTGTACTATTTTTTCTGCTTGAGCTTTGTCATGTTTAGGTATAAATTATTTCATTTTCTGCTGCTGGTTGCCAGGCATAGTGCTACTGAATTTTCATTTGTGTTACTCTGCTAAGCCAGATTTATTTTTCTTGTTTGCTGCTCATTGCCTTATATTAGTTGTAATATTGCTGCTTGCTTTGACAATTTCCATTTTTTTTTCATTGCTATTTGTATTAATTGTTTTGTGCTGCTGCATTGCCTCGTCTCTTAGTTTAGCATCTGAGCTCAGTAGATTTAAGTTAGCTTAAGAGGGGTTAGACTATATAAGAAACAGATTTGGCAAAAATGAGTATTGTACAATGAGAGATAATTATTTTGAAAGAAATATGAATAGAATACAGGAAGGAGGTTTAGATAGGACTTTTTGGGAATGATGATGAATGAAGGGAGATCTGCAAGAAGTAAAGAAAGTTTTGTTTGCAAAATACTGCAGTAAAACAAACCCTGTCCTTTCCTTGTATTATTTTGCTATGTGTTTGTGTACCCTTGTGTATTTGTTTTCTTCCTGTCTCTGTGTGGTTTCATAGAATTTTTTCTTCTTCTAATACTAAGCTACATTCACTATGCTGAGGAATACTGTTATCCTCAAATATAATTGGAATTAATAATATGTTATTTACCTTGTAAATATGCTTTACACATTATTTATTCTGTTTTGTTTTAATGCTCATATGTGAAGGTGATGTTTCAAAAGTTATTCTGATCTTTATGTATGTACTTATGTCATTATTTTTGTAACACTGATGTATATGTTTATTTCTATTCTATTGTAAAACCTGTACTACAAATGTTATCTGTATTGTTACGTTCTTTATTGATGTATTTTATACCTTTGTAATTGTATTCTTATGTTATAAAATTGTAATTGACACCAGGTCATCAAATTAAGTAACTTGTAACTTACATTTCACTGCACACGTTTCTATTGGTCATAGTATATGGACAATATGTGAGAAGTAGGGACTGTTAGTGTTTGCACGTTTTTTAATAATTCAGCAAGGGACTGGTTAACAGCTTTGCTGGTTCTCAGGACAATTCAAAAACTTTGTGAGTGCACATGTGGTGGTTATGGACTTGCTCTATTATCTGCAAGACTCTTCAATGGTGATTGTGCACCTGCATAGTCACAACAGATGGCTGCTGGCCATCTCCACAAGGACTACAGTGGGTCTGCATCTTTGATGACCCACCAGTGCCATTATCTCTACAAGGACTACAGTGGGTCTACATCTTTGATGATCCATCAATACCATTATTTCTACAAGGACTGCAGTGGGTCTGCACCTCTGGTGGCCCACCAATACCGTAATCTCTACCAGGACTACAGTGTCTCTGCTCTGTGATGACCTACCCACCAATACTCTTCAAAACTTCGACTGACTCCGCTGTGGGTTTGCTCTGTTGTGGCCCATGACTTGTCTGCATGTCGAGAGTCAGCAGTGTCTTTCCGTTGGAAGGACAACGCTACTTCTTCAAGACTGCATGGAAATCCACTACTTCCGTGTGCATTTTCTTTTACTGCTCAGACTTTGAGAAAAACACTGATATTTTACTGTGATGAACGATTAGGACTGTCTTTATGGACTGTGAGAAAGTTTAGCTTTTGACCAACATTGTATCAATAAGTGTGTGCCTTTGATTTCTTTGTTATTGTAATTACGATTATGAAAAATTTTAACAAATATGTATTGGCCAGTGCCCAAAAAAATTTGTAAAATTTTTTTGTGGGGAGCATGGGGGCTATGTAAGTAGGCTGTTTAGGTTTTTTTATTGGTAACGCCACCTCTGTATGAAAATCACTGGCTGTGTTGTGTGTAGTCTGTGGCTGCTTTGCATTGTTGTAATACTCGCCATTGTAGTGTTGGGCAGCTGGGCTGTTAACAGCGCGTAGCGCAGTTGGAGGTGAGCCGCCAGCAGCGATGGATGTGGGGAGAGAGATGGCGGAGTTTTGAAATTTGTAAGACTGTCATGAACTGCTATATATAATATGACTATCAAGGTAAATACATTGTTTGTTCTCTATTAATATCTTTCATTTGCTAACTATCCCTATCAGTAGTTAGTGGCTTCCATAGTTTGAATATTTTATTTAGCTGGCAGTAGTGGCGCTTTTTTGTATAGCAGTAGTGGGAGTAACCAAGATTTTTGTGAGGTAAGTGATTTGTGAAAAGTACAGGTTAATGTTAGTCAGGGCCATTCTCTTGTAGAGATTATTTAAAGTCAGATTGCGTTGCGCTAAAAAAAATATTGTGTGTCAGTTTAAGCACAGTCATGTATAATTTTTCAAAAGGGGACGTTTCATAAGATGCCTAGAAAATAGTGTCCCCCGCCATGTACGAGGGTCTGGTGAGAAATTTTGTCTAAAGCTATGTAGCCCACATAACACCACTTTCATGTGTATCCTTCTTCAAGATAATTCTCAGCCGCATTCTGCAGGGGCAATGAAGATGCTCATGCAGTTTTTTCGATGGGAAGTGTTTGATCATGCACAATACAGGCCGTAAACGGCTCCCCCTGGGTTTTATCTAAGTTCACATGAACCGCTGCCAATGAAGACAACGTTTTGGCACAGGCAATGAACTGTAGACCAGTGTAGAGAATTGGCAGAAAGCACAGGCGGCTGCCTTCTGTGATGAAGGTATTAGAAAGTTGGCACAACCCTATGACAAATGTCTAAGTCTGGTCGGCGACTATGTAGATAAGCAGCTGTAAGGTGTAGCTAACTATTGCAAAGAAAACATTTTTCATTTTCACTGTTACCTCCAGTTCGCGGTTGATTGGACCTTACTTTCCGAATAGCCCTCGTAGATAATGTGTTTTACGAATCCCCACAAGAAAAAAATCCAGAGGCGCCAAGCCTTGCGAACGAGCCGTCCTACACTGATGACACGGCCGTTTGCGATCTCCGTGAACAGGAACTGTGTTGACAGGCGGCAGAATGCTGGACGTAAAGGGAGTCGAATAAGAATGAAAGATTAACTTCTGTCCAGAAGAAGCAGATAGTGCTTCCCATGAACTTTAATGTGAGCCGCGCTTCATCCGTTATCGATAGGGACAGTAATACATCGATATCTGGTGATCATCAGACTTAGCAATATTCGTAAGAAAAGATTACCGCAAACAAGCTATCCCGTGAGGAGGGCATCTCCGGAAATGCAGTCGAACCGATCTTAGTGGTGGCACAAAGTGAAGGAGAAATTATTCGATCCCCGCACGATATGTGAGGAAACAAAGGAAAGGGAACGGAGGGGTGTGGGAAATGGCGAAGACTACCCATAGCGAGGAAATCAATACAAGTATGAAGAGTGTGGACATTTCTGAACGGGGATAAGTGACGCGAGATGATGATGTCACGTCACGCAGGATGGATAGGAAACAGTCGCTGATGATCTCGCCCTCGAGATCGCCGAAGGCATCGCCTTCTCCATCTCCCATAAAATCTCACAGAAATAAGAAACGAAAACGCGCACACCAGGCGGCAGAGAGTCTGGTTCCCGCAATAAGCGAAAAAGACATTCAACCCTACAGTGGAACAGGACACGGAAGTGGTGATGTTGATGCCAGGTCAGGGAGGAACCGACGGTAGAAGAGAAACTGGCACTCCACATGGACATAACAGGATGGAATATAAACACGACTGGGCCCAAGACGTATAATCTCAGACCGACCAGGCAATGGAACAAGTTGCGGAAGTTGTTACTAAACATGCAGATGGCAAAGCAACAAACATCGTAGTAGAATAAAGTTGGGAACTAAACTCCCTTCAGTTGTGTCACTCCCAAAATGGGTTAAATGTCATTGGAACACACTTGTCCTGTTATCACTGAACATCAACAAAAGCAAAACGAGTATAATGGAATGTAGTCGAATTAAGTCGGGTGATGGTAGAGTTTTGTCAGGACTGGCTCTCCCAGGGCTGTCAGTAGTTCTAATGGAATGTTGTCTACTCCCGGGGCCTTGTTTCGACTCAGGCCTTTCAGAGAACTGTCAAACTCTTCACGCAGTATCGTATCTCCCATATCATCTTCATCTACATCCTCTTCCATATCCATAATATTGTCCTCAAGTGCATCGCCCTTGTATAGACCCTCTACATACTCCTTCCACCTTCCTGCTTTCCCTTCTTTGCTTAGAACTGCGTTTCCATCTGAGCTCTTGATATTCATAAAGTGGTTCTCTTTTCTCCAAAGGTCTCTTTAATTTTCCTGTAGGCAGTATCTATCTTACCCCTAGTGAGATAAGCCTCTACATCCTTACATTTGTCCTCTAGCCAACCCTGCTTAGCCATTTTCCACTTCCTGTCGATCTCAGAGGTTTTTATTCCTTTTTGCTTGCTTCATTTCCTGCATTTTTATATTTTTGCCTTTCATCAATTAAATTCAATATTTCTTCAGTTACCCAAGGATTTCTACTAGCCCTCGTCTGTTTACCTACTTGATCCTCAGCTGCCTTCACGACTTCATCCCTCAGAGCTACCCATTCTTCTTCGACTGTATTTCTTTCCCACGTTCCTGACAACTGTTCCCTTATTCTCTCCCTGAAACTTTGTACAACCTCAGGTTTAGTCAGTTTATCCAGGTCCCACCTCCTTAAATTCCCACCTTTTTGCAGCTTCTTCAGTTTTAATCTACAGTTTATAACCAATAGATTGTGGTCAGAGTCCTCATCTGCCCCTGGAAATGTCTTACAATTTAATACCTGGTTCCTAAATCTTTGTCTTACTATTATATAATCTTCTTCCATGTATACAACCTTCTTTTATGATTCTTGAACCAAGTGTTAGCTGTGATTAAATTTTGCACTTTGCAAAATTCTACTAGGCAGCTTCCTCTTTCATTTCTTACCCCCAAACCATGTTCACCGACTACGTGTCCTTCTCTTCCTTTTCCTGCTACCAAATTCCAGTCACCCATGACTATTAAATTTTCGGCCCCCTTCACTATCTGAATAATATCTTTTATCTCATCATACATTTCATCAATTTCTTCGTCATCTGCTGAGCTAGTTGGCATATAAACTTGTACTACTGTAGTAGGTATGGGCTTCGTGTCTATTTTGGCCACAACAATGCGTTCACTATGCTGTTTGTAGTAATTACGCGCACTCCTATTTTTTTATTCATTATTAAACCTTCTCCTGCATTACCCCTATTTGATTTTGTATTTATAACCCTGTATTCACCTGACCAAAAGTCTTATTCCTCCTGCCACCGAACTTCACTGATTCCCATTACATATAACGTTAACCTATCCATTTCCCTTTTTAAATTTTCTAACCTACCTGCCCGATTAACCTATCTGACATTCCACGCTCCGATCCGTAGAACGCCAGTTTTCTTTCTCCTGATAACGACGTCCTCTTGAGTAGTCCCCGCCCGGAGATCTGAATGGGGGACTATTTTACCTCCGGAATATTTTTTCCGAGAGGACGCCATCATCATTTAACCATACAGTAAAGCTGCATGCCCTCGGGAAAAATTACGGCTGTAGTTTCCCCTTGCTTTCAGCCGTTCGCAGTACCAGCACAGCAAGGCCGTTTTGGTTAGTGTTACAAAGCCAGATCGGTCAATCATCCAGACTGTAGCCCCTACAACTACTAAAAAGGCTACTGCCCCTCTTCAGCAACCACACGTTTGTCTGGCCTCTCAACAGATACCCCTCCGTTGTGGTTGCACCTACGGTACGGCCATCTGTATCGCTGAGGCATGCAAGCCTCCCCACCAACGGCAAGGTCCATGGTTCATGGGGGGTGACGAAAAAAGTAACCGTTGCTGTGTCGTTTACAAAATATTATAAATAAATAGTGGATCACTACTTTGAAATGAGAGGACAGTGTTATGACTCCAGGTCATATACTGAATTGTATATCGAGTGAATCTGTGCATTTGAAAGCGAACCCAAATCTAACCGTTCTTTTGTAGAGGACCACCGATGTATGACATGTATACTAACAATAAATTTCTACTTTTATGAACCCTTCGTTAACGAGCAGGTAATGGGAGGTGACAATCCTGACCTGTTCCAGTGCAACATCTGGTCCAGCAACAGATCCAGACTTCGATGCAGCCCCAGCTGCCCACTTTCTCGAGACTCGACACGGTGGAAGACCTCATCATCGGCACGACGACGAACGATTTTAATGAAAACTTTTAAAATATTGTTGTAGAAATGAGTTCGTATGAACTAGTCACAGAAATTTTCATACCAAGACTGACAAACGGGCAACAAAGTTATCCGATAACTTTTCTTTACGTCTGTGTTGTGTCAGCTATTGAGGGAGTCAGAGTGGCAGCAGTATGGGACTTATCTTCTGAGGTCATCAGTCCCCTAGAACTTAGAACTACTTAAACCTAACTAACCTAAGGACATCAAACACATCCATGCTCGAGGCAGGATTCGAACCTGCGACCGTGGCGTTAGCGCGGTTCCAGACTGTAGCGCCTAGAACCGTCGGCCACTGAGGGAGTCAGCTCAGACACAAACAAGGTCGGAGAGAATTTTCAATGGCCGATGGCAGAAAACCAAACGGATCTTTTCAGTTAAGTTTCTAATTAATTGGACGCTTTATTTCTATACAGAAAAGAAGCATAACTTAAATTCTCGTTAGGAGGTAGCTTCCTAAGGCTCCCGTGCCTCCCACATGCGATTACTTATACAGGGTGTTACAAAAAGGTACGGCCAAACTTGCAGGAAACATTCCTCACACACAGAAAGAAAATATGTTATGTGGACATGTGTCCGGAAACGCTTACTTTCCATGTTAGAGCTCATTGTATTACTTCTCTTCAAATCACATTAATCATGGAATGGAAACACACAGCAACAGAACGTACCAGCGTGACTTCAAACACTTTGTTACAGGAAATGTTCAAAATGTCCTCCGTTAGCGAGGTTACATGCATCCGTCCTCCGTCGCATGGAATCCCTGGTGCGCTGATGCAGCCCTGGAGAATGGCGTATTGTATCACAGCCGTCCACAATACGAGCACCTACAGTCTCTACCTTGCGTAGACAAGAGCTTTCAAATGCCCCCATAAATGGTTGTCAAGAGGGTTGAGGTCAGGAGGGCGTGGAGGCCATGGAATTGGTCCGCCTCTACCAATCCATCGGTTACCGAATCTGTTGTTGAGAAGCGTACGAACACTTCGACTGAAATGTGCAGGAGCTCCATCGTTCATGAACCACATGTGTCGTACTTGTAAAGGCACATGTTCTAGCAGCACAGGTAATCCCGTATGAAATCATGATAACGTGCTCCATTGAGCGTAGATGGAAGGACATGGGGCCCAATCAAGACATCACCAACAATGCCTGCCAAAATGTTCACAGAAAATCTGTGTTGATGACGTGATTGCACAATTGCGTGCGGTTTCTCTTCAGCCCACACATGTTGATTGTGAAAATTTACAATTTGATCACGTTGTACAGTACATACTGACGAAACTAAAATGAACTCTAACATGGAAATTAAGCGTTTCCGGACACATGTCCACATAACATCTCTTCTTTATTTGTGAGTGAGGAATGTTTCCGGAAAGTTTGGCCGTACCTTTTTGTAACACCCTGTATACACAGTTGCTCCTCGCAGAACGCAGAGTGAGTATCGTCTTCCTGTTACTCAGCACTGATGCCCTCGAAATGGGCTACTTAGAAGCAATGGGCCGCTGATTGAGTCAGCGTGGACAAGGGGCGCTTGACTCTGTTTTCCTGGAGGTGTGGCGCTGCCTCCTTATTCCATTGGCGTGTGGGTCCTCGCCTTCTCGATCCTTTCGCGGCGCTGCGCTGGTCGGTGTGCAGTCGATGCTTTAGAAGTGCACAGATTGAGGTACGGAACCCCGAAAACAACAATTCAGTTTCCATCCAATGCATTACAAAAGACAAAAGGAATATTCTGATAGTCGAAAGGATCGGGTAATGTGTCACGCTATCACTCAATAATTAAGATCAGGCTACAAGAACACGCGGCGTACTGTAAAAGGCGGTTTTCACTTTTCTTGGCAAAGCATCAGCTGCAATTACATTGTAACCATTACGAGTATATGACAGTAACAGCTGTTGGGTGTCATGGAATGTGGTGGTGGTACGCGGTCACCTGTTCTGAGCGATATTAGTGTTTGTGCAATTAATCTAACGCTACTTACCCGAGACGGAATGGTGCCGCTGTCGCACCTTACAGTCAGCATCTCTGATTATCATTCTGACCCCCAAGTTAGATTACACTATCCATTGATGTGTGAATATAAACATCTGTTCTGATATCTCATGTTAACCCCAAGAACAAGCAACTAATTGAACCAAAAACTCGTAATCTAAAATATGTAAAAGCTATCTCATTTACACCAAGCACGGACAGAGTTCATTCTGGGCACGGGAAATGGCGCTGATACAATGTCCATATTGATAAAGTGCAAGAACGTGACTTTTTTCATATTCCTTGAGCTGTGACATTTCGCACGTAAGAAACTACCGACAAGGTAGAAGGGTACGAAGTGCGATACAAGGTGGAGAGCACTTCCTTCGCCTCAGGCATCCAAATTCGTTCCCTATTACATGCTTTGAGAAAAAGGATTTAATAAATGAGTTCATTATGAGTATTGCTTAGAATGTCGTGAATGTGTATAATGTCTTCATATACCATACGTAGTAATAATAATGAGACTGCCTTTACAGGCAAAAAGTAGATTTTAGTTTCACGTTGTGATGCAGCTCATGTTTCTCCGGTTATCGTATTTTAGTCAACTGTGTTACCTCACGTATTACATCTCAAAAGTTTGTGGCAGTGTTTTATTCATGTGCTAAGGTCGTGTATAAGGTAAAGCGATATGATTGTAACGACTTATTATTAGGTTAGAATACTGCCACTTCCATAAATTTTAATTCGTAATAAAGATTTGTTAGGTTAGGAGCACAATGTCAATTGTAACGTTCAAGTCACTAATAGTATTTTAAATTGTTTTGTGTACTTCGAGTACTAGTTGGAGGAAAACAAGGACAAACAGTTAGCTCTGGTTTCCCTATTATAAATACAAGCCAGTTTGAGGATGAACTTAGCCTTCGTTTGTTAATCGTTTCGTATTTTTAGCAGCAATGTACCCTTAGGTGTTAAATTTAGTTTCAAGTAATGATTTCCACAGCTATAGTTACGCTACGAGTGACACATATTAGGCAAACTATAACGCAGTGCTTTTAGACGAAATGATCTATCCGGCCTACATTGTACAGTGGTTGTTTTTAAATCTTTACATACCTGGGCTATAAGTTTTACTTCCTCGATAAATTTGTGAACGTCGCTGCTTAAGGGTTTTAACATTAATCCAAATTACTTCACCTAAGACAACGTTAAAGGAAACCTTTCAACAGCACTGAAAAGCAGTTTTTGAAGCCATTACTGTCCGCATTTTACCGCATTTCGTGTCTACATGGGAAAACGTTTACTAACCAGAAAACGAATGTTCCAGAAGGAAAGAAGGAATGAAAGTATCCTGTCATGTTGGGAGGTTATGCGACTTTTGTTTCAGTGACTACAAAACAAAGTGAAACGAACAATGAAGATGGCAATATGATCACATTGTTAGTGTCAGTATGGCGTCGCACTACCTACTGCCTTAAATGAGGCAGCGCTAGCTTGGGTCTGGAATTTATAACAATGGAAGCCACGGCACAATCAAATCCTGCAATTCGTATTCACAGCTCGCACACGGAATTCCTTTTGTACTGTAATCATAGACCCCAGTAAGTCAACAGCGTATTTTCCGATGAGAAAGAGTAAACAGTCTTTGCTGAGTCAGTTTACAGGAATTGGTGTCCCACAGAGTTAGAACTTCTGTTTGGCTACTAAATGTAAGGCCTCCAAGTGAGACGTGAGTCTTGCAACACCGAAGTATTCTTCAATATTGTTGAATTGGATACCGCAGGTAGAGTAATTACTTCAAAATGTGAACTTGGACCACGTAGCATGCGTCTACTTCAACGGAAAACAATTCGCCTTCTGCAGTATTTTCTTGCTCGCATTACTTGAACTAGGTGACGTTGACCAAGTCATCTGAATAATAATGACATTTAACGGAAGACCTTAACATCCTCAGGCTTTTGAAGTTTTGTTTACTGTCAGTTGTCGCACTTTACAGGAGTCTTTGCTAAGCGCAAGTATAAGGGGCGTTCAAAAAGAAACAAGCTGGAGGCGTGATAACAGAAACCAGTACCTGTATGTTAGAAGTATTGACCCTGGCTGTTGAGACACTTGTCCCACTGTGACACAAGGCGGTGAATGGCTGTCTCATAAAATTCCCGGGGCTGCGATGTTAACCAGTTCGGCACGTACAGCTGGACGTCGACGTCCTTGGTGAATCGTTTGCGCTTCGGAGCCTTTTTAAGGGTACCGAAAATGACGTAATTACAGGGTGAGAGGTCCAGATTGTATGGAGGGTGGCCGAGAACCTCCCATTTGAATTTCTGCAGGAGTGTCACGATTGTGTTGGCCTTATGAGGCTTTGCATTGTCGTGCAGCAGAATGACCCCAGGGGTGAGATTGCCTTGTCGTTTTGATCACTTGGCGGAGGGTAGTCAAGGTTTGCGAGTGACGCTAGGCGTTCACTGTTGACCCATGCTGCAGGAAGTGAATGAGAAGGGGCCATCTTGGCCAAAGAAGAACGTCAGCATAACCTTTCCTGAACTGGTGTGGATGGCCTAGGATTTTTTTGGTGGTGGTAACCCTGGATGCTTCCACTGGAGACTTTGCCGTTTTGATTCTTGTTCGAAGTGATGACATCATGACTTATCTCCAGCCACCACTTGTGCCAGGAACGCATTCCCTTCCAGAGCATAGCGCTGCAGATGAGCAAGACATTGTGCCATTCGACATGCTTCTTGGTGTGGTTGAAGACTGTGGGGCACCTATTGGGCACACACTTTGCGCAAGTGCAGTCGTTTCTTCACGATGATGTGAAAACTTCCGACGCTCAACCCGGTCATGACCGCTATGGCTTTCACTGTCCTTCGGCGGTCCTGAGTAACGAGTGCATCCACCAGCTTGACGATATCATCGGTAATGCAGTACGGTGCTCCAGACCGTGCATCATCGGCTAACGACACCCGTCCTTCCCTGAAGCGCTTGTGACATACCTTGACCCTTGCAAAGGAACATGCAGTGTTCGCCGTACACTTGTGACATTCGTCGATGAATGTCCATTCCTCCTACTCCTTCCGCTGTCAGAAAACGAACAAAACATCTTTGTCCTTCTCTTGACGCATCCATTTCACTGTTTACAATGCGACTGGCAGCGACGGACGATTGGTGCACGCTGCTCTGTATAGTCACGTGACGTGAACGCGTGCCCTCTAGCGACGGGCTGTGAAATTCCACTAGTTACACACGCCACGGGTTGGCCATCCCAGACTTTGGCTCGTTTCTTTTTGAACGCCCCTTATAAATGAAGTAATGCAACGGAATTGTTGTTGTAAAGCTACGCCTTTACGAGATGTTGTAGTTTTAAAGTAACCTACGAATAATTGGAGATGTCAGATATTAACATCAGAATTATTCCCTACATATGGAAAGAACTAAATAACTATTTGCTACGGTCTGTCTGCCACAGAACGTCGCAACCATTTGCTGACAACTAAATATTTACTTGTTTCTGGGCTACTGCTGCCAGAAATGACTAACAAGCGTTAAATGGTTCCTTCGGGCACGCAGCAGAACGAAGAAGTTAATAGCGATAATGGAAGCAATAACCGAAGTATTTGGTAACTCCATACGCAGTGCAATGGTAATTCTCTATTTAAGAAATTTCTTGAAATAGTGAAAATCTCAAACTGGCTTCTAATCCAGGCTATGATGTCTAAAACGGTCTCTACATCAACATATATGAGACTAGTATAATTTTCGCGTCAGAAGCCTGTTGATAAAACTGGTCAACAATTATATTGTTGTCAAGTAATTGATAGTGAATTTAGGGTAACTTTATGGCCCTGAATTCGAATATGTCACTCGTTTTGCCAGATATATTGTGGTAACGTACAGTATGTAGATAAACCAACAAACAAAAATTCAAAACATTAACTGAAATAGATTGTGCACACAGTCAAATGAAAATGAGAAAAAACATATGAAATGTTTTACAAAGATGAAGTTTCATTGTTGATTCAGTATGTAATAGAAGAAGAAAGGAAAACACATACAGTCTTTTAAAAACATTACAATTAGCATATTGAAAATATCCGCCAGTGTGATTTTCTCTTGTGTCACTTGTCAGGACAGTCACGCTCAGGATTCCAGCATTAGTCTGCCATAATGTGCTTGTCCTATCTACATTGATATCGTTCTCCCATCAGCTGAAAAACTTGATGGAATCTTTCACCTTGGTCCTCGCTGTAGTCGATGAAGATGGCTGTCGAGGTAGTGAATCTTAATGCTCATATTAGCCCTCAATCTTTTCAAGTTTCTGATCATGTTTTGCACCAGTTCCTCATAATTATGTCCTTTGTGATTACCCAAGAAATTGTCGACAACAGAGACATGCAGACGTTTCAACGCAATTCATAACTTTAATAAATTCCAAATCATGTATAAGCTTCCGAATTTGGGACCAACAAATATACCACCTTTCAATTTTTCATTACTGAATACAGGGAATGATTTGCATATATATTTGTAATAGTCACTAATTTTGTCCAGTGCTTTCACAAATTGCTTCATTAGACCAAGCTTGATATGAAGTGGTAGAAGAATGATTTTACTCTGTTAACTAATGGCTCTTTTAGAATACTAGCTGCTCCTACAATAAAGCTATCTCTTCATGGCCATGACACTTTTTCCCAGTGATCATGCTTTACTCTGCCGTCCCACATGCAAAGAAAACAAGGGAATTTTGTGTATCCACTTTGCTGTCCAAGCAAAAAGTTAACCATTTTTAAATGTAGACAGATAGGCAATTGGTGTTGACAATAACGAAGTTTCTGGAAAACCATCTGAATATTTCCGTATTCGTTATGAGGTTTCGTCGAGTGACCAATTGGAATGGATGCATAGCAGTTACCGTTGTGCAACAACACACATTTTAGGGTTCTGGTTGAGCAATCGCCAAAAAGCCTCCAGTCCTCAAGTTGATATTTTGGTAGTCCCATTTATAGTAAAAAACCAGGGATGTCGTTACAGTAAACAAGTCCATCATATTAACTGAAGTATGGGAGTGGATCTTTCTCTCTTGTCTGGTAAATTGAGATTTTAGTTCCTACTTGTAGACAATTCTTCTCATTTAGTCTAGATTCATGAGTTCAGAAGACTGTTTAGAAAGATCGAGGTCTCTTATCAAATCGTTAAGCTCTTCCTGACTGAAGAGCTGATGTCTTGTGGAACTTCCTTCGTATTCAGTTTCAAATTCTGCAAATCATCACATCTGAAGGAAGTAGTTTTGGCAGAGTGGTGAACACTGGTAAAGGAATTTTACACTGGCACATGTTGCTTTGCAGATTCTTACTGGGTATGTTCCCACTTATGATTTTTGTATCGATTGAAACCTTTTACATTGACAATGTAAAAATAACAATCCCTATGGGGGTTGTTTGGCTCTCGCCACACCATTGATACTCCAAAGTTTAAACGCCTTCGTTTACCACCGGTCCACAGTCGTAAAGACCCGACACAGCTTTTGCAAACTTTATGACGAACTCAATGTTTATCTTGGTCTCCCAGTTTAATCCCAAAGTACGCAAGATAGGCCTGTATCACAAAGTCAGTGATGTTCTTCTGCTGTTCTTGCAGAGTGTATTCTCTACAAATATAGCAGCACACATCAGGAAAATTGAAACAACCTCTACTCGAAGAATCCATGTTTATCTATGAAAAGAATAAAATAAAATAAAATAAAAATTTCGATTGCAAAAATACTTTATTACAAATATGATAAGGTGAAACTGATAAAACAAAGTACATTACAATGTGATCTATAACCTACATTTAACTAACAGTAATGTAGTAACTAATCGTGACATACCTTTTTCTTGATACAATCAACGATAAATTCTTCACTAACAAAGACTTTTAACAGATATTACACAAATAGCATCCTCTCACATGCTCGTTCCTCGGTCGAATGCCGCTGTGAGCACAAACAAGGGGGTGAGGGATGCTGACCTTCAATGCAGCAGTGTGACCAATTGACTCTCCTTGAAATTGTGAGACACAAAAAGCTGTCTCAAACTACTACCACGTCCCATAATCTCACCTTCTCCTCTATAACATGTAACGTATAAGATATTACATTTGTACATACGCAATCACAAAATATAAAACGAATAGGCATACAGAATTATGCAATTCACGAGCGATATACTGATAATTTGACGATTAAACCTAATACGTCAGAGATAGCCTGTATCTATGAAACTAGAGCCAATTGCGAAATCCGTTTTCAGATTCAGGTTCAGCATATCAAATATACCCAGTACACGTTCAAATTTTCCTGGCAATAAGAAAAATTTTTTTGTGGAGCTGTGCAGTTAATAAGGTAATAGTGAAATAAATATTTCTCACGCTGTGTGATTTTCAAGCTAAGCGCGTTGAACACAATAATGATTGCAGAATGTATGGGTGTTAGTGATCCTAGTTCTTTTAACTGCGATCTGTGGATTCGATTCGCACTTATGGCATATATTTTAAACACACACGAACACCGTCTCCTTTACCTCTGGTAATGCAAAGTGAAGAACATCAGGTTGCACCGTAGTTCATAATCCGCGTTTTCCCAAAGATTGCTAACTCTTCTAGGTCTCCACGGAAGGCACATACGTGGTTTCAAATCCCACTCCAGCACAAAAATATTATGGTTTCATTTCAACGCCTAGCATGTGCACTCGGAACTGGTAATAACAAACAATTTTTATTATTAATGTCTCTTCATGTGTTGTCAACAATCACCGCAGGTGCCGTTATTTCTAGCCAGACAGGCACATATCTCACACTGGCCAGTAAACAATTCTTGGGTAGGAAACAACAGCGGTAGGTACTGAGCTCGATTCTCGGTCAGGCAAAATAGTGTATCCTCATTTCAAATTCAAATATCTCGCAGATGGTGAAAAAACTTCAATATTTGACATCTGGTTTTACTTGGTTAACAGTCACTTGCTGCGTTCGAGTCCCACCACAAAACCTTACATCATAGAACTTTCTTTTAAACTTGTGCAAACTTTGTTATCTGAAATTGTATTAAGAGGTAGGGGTCTTCACATGATTATAAACAGGTTTGCTGACTGATGCTGGCGAAAACTTTGATATTTCATGACTCTTTATGCCTAACCACCGATGAGAAACTTTGCAGTAATCGTGTCTCAGTCAGATATATATTCTTTGCTTATTTACAATTGTTGTAGGTTTCAATGCAAATTAAAAACAAGAAAGTACATCATGTCGTTTAAAATTCAAACATGTGCACAAATAATTGCTCAGTCATGAGGACAAATAAATTACTGGTGGTACGATGTTAATTTTGAGGTTTCGATAGAGCGCTCGCCGCTGTTAATCGCCTTTATTTTAACTGGTTAGTTCAACATACAGCATATGACGTACCACTTGTATAACTCTTCGCATGTGTGGGGAAGCCTTTTAAATATCAAAAATACTTTGAACTGTCAAACTTTAGGAGTCTACATATTTTCTCAAAACATCTTCATCAAAAATAACATTTAATTTTTCCTACAGATTGCTGGGGAATGACTTATGTGGCAGAGCAAGTTCTAAAGAGTGTGATAGTGATTTTGAAACGTCACTTCCTGTAATAAAATTGAGTTTACAAACGTTAAGGACTGTCTCATCGTTAATGACGCGTGTCCTAGTATTTGCACTACCGTGGTGTTGATATATATTAGAACTCATTTCTTTAAAACAAGTGTTCTCTAGTGATCTCTTGTGGCATTCATCTTCTGTAGTCAATATCACTTTTGTAAGTTTCTGTCGAATGATTTGAAAACGCACCGTCCACCGAAAACTTGTTGCGGAACAACATTAAATTAAATTAACGAGAAACTGCAATTAATTTTTTCTCCAGGACTAAAGGATTGCTGGAAGAGGGCGTGAGAATACTGAAAATCTCGTGCTACACGTATGCGCTGCATAAAATCGTTCTTTTCAGCTTTCTCTATACTAGTCCAGTACATTGTAAGCAATGCCAGTGTCTGCATAATGTTGTTGTTGTTCTTGTTGCGGTTTTCAAACTAAAGACTGATCTGAAGCAGCACTTTATGCTAGTCCATCCATTACAGCCCTCTTTATCCCCAAATAAGTACTGCAACCTACATATTTCGAAATCTGCCTGCTGTATTCATCTCTTGGTCTCCCTTTACAATTTTTACCTCCTACACTTCCCTCCAACGCTAAACTGCTGAACCCTTGATGTCTCAGAACGTGTCCTATGAACCGATCCCTTCGTTTAGTTAAGTTGTGTCACAGATTTCTTATCTCCCCCATTCTATTCAATAGCTCCTCACTAGTTACGCAATTTACCAATGCAGCTTTCAAAATTCTTCTGCAGCACCACATTTCAAAAGCTTCTAATCTCAACTTGTCTAAGCTATTTCGCGGCCACGTTTCACTTCCATACGTAGCTACAATGCAGACAAATATCTTCAGTAAAGACTTCCTAACATTTATGCCTATATTCACTGTTAACAAATCTCTCTGCTTCAGAAACGCTTTTCTTACCATTGCCAGTCTACATTTTATATCCTCCCTACTTCGACCATCATTAGTTATTTTGCTGCCCAAGTAGAAAATTTATCTACTACGTTTCAATTTTTCTGATATTATTCGCTCAGATTCATCACACTTAATTCGACGACAGTCTATTACCTTCGTTTTGCTTTTGTTGATGTTCATCTTATATCCCCCTTTCAAGATTCTGTCCATTCTCTTCAACTGATTTCCAAGATCTCTGGTGCCTCTGACAGAAATACAGTCTCATTGTCAAACCTCATTTTTTAAATTTCTTCTCCCTGAATTTTAATTCTTTCCCAAAATTATTGTTGTTTCCTTTACTGCTTGCTCAGTGTATAGACTGAATGACATCGAGGTAGCTCTGTCTCACTCTCTCTTCAACCACTTCTTTCCTTTCGTGGCTGCCGTCTGGTCTGAATAGTACAGAAAATAAACAACAATGTACATCAAATGTCTTCTATCTCATTAACCATTTGAAATAAGGCATATGTCCATATGAATACTTTTTTTTAAGAATCACAAGTTCTATCATCTATGGAAGTGTGTACGTTTTTTCCTGACTCTCTCTCTACATTTTAATCACTTACTTGATGTTTTCATTCTTCACTGTTTCCAATTTTATTGTCTTGCTATGAAATATCTAGTACATCATTTACATTACAGATCCTTTCTTTCATTTCCTTTGTCTGTGCCCACAATTCTTGATGAAGCCCTGTCTACAAAATCGTGTGTCCATTTTTGCATGATGCAGAGGGCATAGTGGCTTTGAGACGACAGCAGTGAAAGAACAATCAACAGAAAGGTATCACATTCAGCACAATATATTCGAACTGGTATGAATTCCTGAAATGCGTCGTGCTACGAAGAAAGGAGTCGTGTAGCACTGTATTATTATTATTGTATACGTTTGGACCCTACCGTACCCAGCGGCGTTTTCAGTCTTATCCTAACTTTACCTTGCATTCAAATTACGTTCCTTCTTTCAAATTGGCGGTTTTCTGCTTGTCAGACTAATTTCTATAGGTGCTCTTGCCTTTATCTGTCAGGTCAATTACATAGTCGTGCATTTTCTGCCTACATTTCTTTACTGTCCAGTATGTCAAGTTGTGTTATTGCTGCTTCCTTCCCGTCTTCTCTCACAGCTTCGATCGATTTTTGCAATTTTAAATTTTTTGTGACTTCCATACAATATTATTTTCATATGACTGTATTATTTTACTCTACGTTTTGTCGCACCAGTGTAAGTGTAGCTACAGTTTTCAGTTTATTTATTTTCTCTTAGTCCGTTTGTTCCTTCTTCTATATAATTTTTATCTAAATTTCCCGTGATAACAATTCTTTCTCGATTCTGGATTTTTCTAAACTTTTCTGTTTCTGTTTACAGCGAACCATGAAAACAGTTTAGATTGAAGGATGCGTTGTTTTAGATACATTATTATATAAGGCACCAGTTTAGTACATTATACACGTCTATTGGAGCCCATGTCAGCGAAATTTGTTTTTTTGTTTCCCAAATGCAAAGTCTAGCAAAGGTCTAAATAATAGTGGCATTTGAATGACGTAATAAATGAACAAACATCGTCGGGATCACTTCATTTATTGCCGACTACCGGTTTCAATGTGCGCAGCACATCATCTAGGGTTCTAGTTGGAAAAGGAAAAAGAGGGAATAGCACTCCGGTGTTTATAAGATTACGTATGATACCTCTCAAAAGAACTACATTGAGTAGACGGGCCGGCCGCGGTGGTCTCGCGGTTCTAGGCGCGCAGTCCGGAACCGTGCGACTGCTACGGTCGCAGGTTCGAATCCTGCCTCGGGCATGGATGTGTGTGATGTCCTTAGGTTAGTTAGGTTTAAGTAGTTCTAAGTTATAGGGGACTTATGACCACAGCAGTTGAGTCCCACAGTGCTCAGAGCCATTTGAACCATTTTATTTTGAGTAGACGGATTGAATTTTTAAAACTAGCTTTAATGAACATGCGCGTACACAAGGTAAATTTACGTTAGACATTTAGCAGCACATAAACATGAAATCACTAGTACTGGCAATGACATGGTTATATTGCATAGAACAAAAAAATGTTCAAATGTGTGTGAAATATTATGGGACTCAGCTACTAACGTCATCAGTCCCTCAATTTACACACTACGTAACCTAAATTATCCTAAGGACAAACACACACACCCATGCCCGAGGGAGGACTCGAAACTCCCGCGGGACCAGCCGCACAGTCTATGACTGCAGCGCCCTAGACCGCTCGGCTAATCCCGCGTGGCTTCACGTACTTCAAGAATTTGACATTCATATTGTCAAAAGAAAAGAACCTGCCAGAATCTTAACTAAGAAAATTCATTTTCCAGAATTTAATATTTACAATCATGTTCTCCAATAAGGGCGCAATGTCTGATGTTCTTCCTCGTTCCACAAACATAAATTTGATTACCAGAATGAGATTTTCACTCTGCAGCGGAGTGTGCGCCCGGTACCGGGCGTGAGTCGTGCTTCGGTAGCTCAGATGGTAGAGCACTTGCTCGCGAAAGGCAAAGGTCCCGAGTTCGAGTCTCGGTCGGGCACACAGTTTTAATCTGCCAGGAAGTTTCATATCAGCGCACACTCCGCTGCAGAGTGAAAATCTCATTCTGGAAACATCCTCCAGGCTGTGGCTAAGCCATGTCTCCGCTATATCCTTTCTTTCAGGAGTGCTAGTTCCGCAAGGTTCTCAGGAGAACTTCTGTAAAGTTTGGAAGGTAGGACACGAGATACTGGCAGAAGTAAAGCTGTGAGTACCGGGCGTGAGTCGTGCTTCGGTAGCTCAGATGGTAGAGCACTTGCCCGCGAAAGGCAAAGGTCCCGAGTTCGAGTCTCGGTCGGGTACACAGTTTTAATCTGCCAGGAAGTTTCATAAATTTGATTAGATTGTAAAATATCCTGCCACATAGGTGCGACCACCTGTCCAAATTCTGAATAGCCACCTTTTGCAGCGCTTACAGATGCGACAGGGCGAGGAGGAGACTGTCAGGTACTGTAAGTTACCGACAGGGATGTGGGAAAGTGGCGACTGCAATCACGTGCATAGCTGCGCTACGTTTTATGGCAAGAAAAACCCTATCGAGGTGGTCCTACAATGACGCGAATAGTTGTGCTATGTTCCATGGCGAGAACATCCCTGCCGGCCGCGGCGGCCATGCGGTTCTAGGCACTGTAGTCCGGAACCGCGCGACTGCTACGGCCGCAGGTTCGAATCCTGCCTCGGGCGTGGATGTGTGTAATGTCCTTAGGTTAGTTAGGTTTAAGTAGTTCTAAGTTCTAGGGGACTGATGACCTCAGATGATAAGTCCCATAGTGCTCAGAGCCATTTGAACCATTTGAGAACATCCCTATTGAGATCGTCGCACAAATTCTCGTTTTAAGTACGTGGAGTCTCGTGGCCAGGGGAGTAAGAAAACTCAAACGGGTGCCATTCGAACCTCCCACGTATACTACGAGGTGTGTGACACGTCGCTTTATGCTCGTGGTAAATGCCACAATGCGGAGAAAAACCTGCATGTAAAGGTGGAAATGGTTCGAATGGATGGATAGCCTACATGATTGTGTTGAACCACTGTGCTTTCCAGAATGACAATGTCACTCACGGAATGCTTCGAAGATATTTCTAATACCTTAACACCCACTCCTCTGGCCCGGTCCTTCCGATTATTATTGCAGAGCATTTGGTTCCAGACGTTTCACACCGTAGACGCCAACGGCCGTCAGTATGATAGAGTGATTCATCTGAAAAGACCACCTGCTGCCACTTAGTGGCGTCTGATTATGTTACTGCCGTGCAGATCCCAACCTTGGTCGCCGATGAACATCCGACAGTATGGATTCATTAATCAGGCGCCTGCATAGGAGGTGAGGTGACTAAAGTCATAGGATAGCGATAAGCAAATACAATGAGAGCGGTAGTATCGCGTAGATAAGGTATAAAAGAGCAGTGCGTTAGTGGAGCTGTCATTTGTACTCATGTGATTCACGTGAAAAAGTTTCCGACGTGATTATGGCGACACGACGGGAATCAACAGACGTTAAACGCGGAATGACAGTCGGAGCTAGCGTCATTAGAGATCAATTTCGGAAATCGTTAGGGAACTCAATATTTCGAGATCAAGAGTTTGCCGAGAATACCGAAGTTCAGACATGACCTCTCACCACGGACAATGCAGTGGCAGACGGCCAGCTGTGTTCTGCGTTAGTGTAGAGTTTTCACTACTAACAGACAGGAAACACTGCGGAAATAATCGTAGAAAGCAATGTGGGACACACAACGAACATCACGACAGGGCAGTGAAAATTGGCGTTCGTCAGCTACGACCGCAGACGACCGACACGAGTGCTGACAGCACGATATAGCCTACACCGCGTCTCCTAGGCTCATGACCATATCTGTTGTATCCTAGACGACTGGATTTCAGTTGGTGAGGGCTGATGGTAGGATTCGAGCGTGGTGCAGACCTACGAAGCCTTGACCCCAAGTTGTCAACAACGCACTGCACAAGTTGGTGATGAGTTCATAATGGCCGGCCGAAGTGGCCGTGCGGTTAAAGGCGCTGCAGTCTGGAACCGCAAGACCGCTACGGTCGCAGGTTCGAATCCTGCCTCGGGCATGGATGTTTGTGATGTCCTTAGGTTAGTTAGGTTTAACTAGTTCTAAGTTCTAGGGGACTAATAACCTCAGCAGTTGAGTCCCATAGTGCTCAGAGCCATTTGAACCATTTAGTTCATAATGGTTTGTTATGTGTTTACATGCAATGGGTTTGGTTCTCTGGTCCACTTGAACTGATCAATGACTGGAAATTGTTATCTTCGGCTACTTGGAGATGATTAGGACTTCATGTTCCCAAACGAGTTTGCAATTTTTGTGGATGACAGTGTGCTATTCACCGGGTCACTGTTGTTCGTGGCTGGTTTGAAGAACATTCTGGAATGATTTGGTCACCCGCATTGCTCGCCCTGAATCCTATAGAACATTTATGTGAAATAATTGAAAGTTCTGCTAGTGCACAAAATCCTGCACCAACAAAACTTCTGCAATTATCAACGGCTTTAGAGGCAGCAAGAGGCAGAATTTCAGCAAGGGACTTTCAAAGACTTTTTGAGTTCATGCCACGTCGAGTTTGCTGCACTACGCCGGGCAAAGAGAGGTCCGACGTTGTATTGGGATGTATCTCAGATCTTTTGTCACCACATTGCAATTTCTAGTGGTCTGGCTTCGTTTTTCTTATTCTACTTGACCGGAGATGTTCTGCAGCAGTGACTGGAACCGGTAGACGGTAGTAAAAGAAGTGATTCAGGAGGTATTTGTTTATTTATTGCAACAGAAGGGATCACGCTTCATTCTACATTCCGTCAATTATGTTTCCAGAGAAGGACAGTGCCCGCATCTCGTGGTCGTGCGGTAGCGTTCTCGCTTCCCACGCCCGGGTTCCCGGGTTCGATTCCCGGCGGGGTCAGAGATTTTCTCTGCCTCGTGATGGCTGGGTGTTGTGTGCTGTCCTTAGGTTAGTTAGGTTTAAGTAGTTCTAAGTTCTAGGGGACTGATGACCACAGCAGTTGAGTCCCATAGTGCTCAGAGCCATTTAGAAGGACAGTGTCGTGGCTGAAGTATAACTACACTACTGGCCATTAAAAATGCTACACAACGAAGATGACGTCCTGCAGACGCGAAATTTAACCGACAGGAAGAAGATGCTGAGATATGCAAATTATTAGCTTTTCAGAGCATTCACACAAGGTTAGCGCCAGTGGTGATACCTACAACGTGCTTGAGGAAAGTTTCCAACGGATTCCTCATACAGAAACAGCATTTGACCGGCGTTGCCTGGTGAAACGTTGTTGTGACGCCTCGTGTAAGGAGGAGAAATGCGTATCATCACGTTTCCGACTTTGATAAAGATCCGATTGTAGCCTATCGCGACTGCAGTTTATCGTATCGCGACATTGCTGCTCTCGTTGGTCGAGATCCAATGACTGTTAGCAGAATATGGAATCGGTGGGTTCAGAAGGGTAATACGGAACGCCGTGCTGGATCCCAACGGCCTCGTATCACTAGCAGTCGAGATGACAGGCATCTTATCCGCATGGCTGTACGGATCATGCAGCCACGTCTCGATCCCTCAGTCAACAGATGGGGACGTTTGCAAGACAACAACCATCTGCACGAATAGTTCGACGACGTTTGCAGCAGCATGGACTATCAGGTCGGAGACCATGGCTGCTTTTACCCTTGACGCTGCATCACGGAGCGCCTGCGATGGTGTACTCAACGACGACCCTTGGTGCACGAATGGCAAAACGTCATTTTTTCGAATGAATCCAGGTTCTGTTTACAGCATCATGATGGTCGCATCCGTGTGTGGCGACATCGCGGTGAACGCACATTGGATGCGTGTATTCGTCATCGCCATACTGGCGTATCACCCGGCGTGACGGTATGGGGTTCCATTGGTTACTAGTCTTGGTCACCTCTTGTTCGCAATGACGGCACTTTAAACAGTGGACGTTACATTTCAGATGTGTTACGACCCGTGGCTCTACCCTTCATTCGATCCCTGCGAAACCCTACGCTTCAGCAGGATAATGCACGACCGCATGTTGCAGATGCTGTACGGGCCTTTATGGATACAGTAAATGTTCTGCTGCTGCCCTGGCCAGTACATTCTCCAGATCTCTCACCAATTGAAGACGTCTGGTCAACGGTGGCCGAACAACTGGATCGTAACAAAACGCCGGTCACCACTCTTGATGAACCGTGGTATCGTGTTGAAGCTGGATGGGCAGCTGTACCTGTACACGCCATCCAAGCTCTGTTTGACTCAATGCCCAGGCGTATCAAGGCCGTTATAACGGCCAGAGGTGGCTGTTCTGGGTATTGATTTCTCATGATCTATGCACCCAAATTGCATAAAAATGTAATCACATGTCAGTTCTAGTACGATATATTTGTGCAGTGAATACCCGTTTATCATCTGCATTTCTTCTTGGTGTAGCAATTTTAATGACCAGTAGTGTAATATAGGCTTTTGAATGAAAGGCAGTATAGTCTGATAGCTCTTGGCCAGATGATGGTGGCGCCACCACAGCGGCCCCGTCGGTGCTGTCTGGGAAGATGCCGAACGGAGCGTCGGCCGAGGGCAGTTGGGAGTTGCGGCGACCCGCCGGTAACCTCTGGCCGGAGCGTCTCGTCTCGTCAGAATGCAGGCAGGGGTGCGCCGGCCCTTGGAAGCTGGAGCTATCCAATTACTCGCCTTGGCAAACTGGCGCCGGCGCGCGGACCAACTTGGCCGACATTGTTGGGCGAGCGAGAGGGCGCCGATAGGCCGGCAGCGGCAGGCAGCGGGCTGTACTTGGTGTTAATTAGCCGGCCCGGCCCGCACTGCGAGTTATAACTAACGGCCGCCGCCAGCGTACACACGCCCCCGCATCCCCCGCACCCCGGCCCCCGCCCCGGACATGGCTCCAACTTGCCGCGTGTTGTTATAATCAGCCGACTTGTTAAGCCGGTCGAACAATGCCGGCCGCCACCGCGTGACTTAATAAAAGGCGTGCACGGCTTGGTGGGCGCAGAATGTGGTGGCCGCAGGTACGTTCCGGTTAAGCAACCCTGTTTGGACTGTGACATAGGGGTGGTGAATTCTCCGACGAATAGAAGCTGTTAGTGACGTGAACGTCGACCCAATCTCGAGCTTCAAAGGCTGTTTCAAGAGCGACAATAAATATTTTAGGTGGTTCTGTCGGCCCAGAATTGCACTTACTGACCAGCAAGAATAACAGCAGGGAAGCAAGGAAACCCATCACGTAAGTGATGGTCTCATAAACAAACGTGCCATCAAGTAAGTTTTTGTTTTTAGTGTGGCCCTATAGAGATGTGAGACTTGGGTGGTAAGAAAAGAGGAGAGAAGACGGCTAGGCTCCTTGGAGATTTGGAACTATATTAGCGCGTTGAAGATCAGCTGGAGAGATTGAATTACCAATAAAGAGATGCTGAGAAGAATATGAAACCAGATATCTTTGGATGCTTATGCAAAGACGAAGAGGGGCACAAAGTGCTAACCACAAAAGAAGGATGGATTCGTTCGTTGAGTATTTTATTTTCCATTGCAATGGCTCTTTGTATTTGAAGGTTTTCTTACAATGTTAGGAGCATTTTATTGTGGTTATTCACTCTGATAGCTGTCATGTCACATTCCATGTTGGATGGTCCATACCCATGTTTGATCAGGTGTTCGGCCAAGGTAGCATGGCTATTTATTTATTTCCAGCTTCTTATGTGTTCTTTGCATCTAGTTTTGAAGTTCCTGGCTGTCATCCTCAGATTTATTGATTTATATTCTTGGCACTCTAGCTGTTATATGCGTTCTTCGTGGTATTTATCTGGTTTGTCTGTTGTTTGTAAATGTGACTGAACTGTGTTTCTTGTTATGTAAGCTATATGTAATCCCTGTTTCTTTGGCATATTTGCTATTTTGTGTGTTGCTTTGTGTTTGTGTGTAAGAGCACACCATTTTTTCTGTTATTCATGTTATGAGTGTTATTGTTTTATATTTCTGTGTGTTCTGTAGTGTCTGTGGGGTTCTTTGGTGTTTGTGTTCTCTACTTGTTTTGATTTTCCTTTAGTTGTGCTTGTAATTCTTTTTCAGAGTTTCCTTTGCTGAAAGGGATGTTACTTGCCGTGTGTAACATGTGCCGTAGGGCCGCTAATTTTTGATTTTGGGGGTAGCTGAATGAAGCATGTATAATTATGTCTGTGTCAGCTGGCTTTCTGAAGATGTAACATGTGTATGGCAATAAACAAACTGTCTTCAATTAGTTGGATGGACGGAACATACGTCCACGAATTTAAAGCAACAAAGACTAAGGGAAAGACGGAAAACAGAAGAAATGACGGACATATTACTAATTTATTAGAACAACACAAAATTTAGAAGTGGCACCATTTTTGCACAGTCACTCTGATCCTTAATACGCTTGGTCCTTTGTTTCAGAAAACGTAGAGTAGGCTCAGAGAAGAAGTTTTTCGTTGAGCAGCATGCTTCGACTTTTAATCATAGCTGAATCTACAGACCTTATACCAGCAAAAGTGAAGTAAACGAATGGAATGGGGGAGAGATCAAATCTGTTTGCATGGTGCTCAAACACATAGAAATGCATGTTCTGAACGCTTATGACGATGTGGGTCACAATGTATGGACGACCTTGCTGAAGAAGAGTTTGACGTCCGCATTTAGTATTCAGCTAGTTGTGTAGCATATCAGCGTAGCTTTGACAGTGTAATGTGCCCCCTTTTCTAGTTAATATTCCAGGATAGTACACTGTGGGTCGCAAAACATTGTCAAATTCAAATGGCTCTGAGCACTATGCGACTTAACTTCTGAGGTCATCAGTCGCCTAGAACAGAACTAATTAAACCTAACCTAAGGACCTCACACACATCCATGCCCGAGGCAGGATTCGAACCTACGACCGTAGCGCTCGCTTGGCTCCAGACTGTAGCGCCTAGAACCGCCCGGCCACTCCGGCCGGCTGAAACTTTACAAAAGAACAAACATCAAACATCAATAAATTCCAGTTATTACAAGAAGCAGCTAAAGCGTCGTGAAGTTTGAGGTTCCTGCAACTAATGCACGAGCGAATTATCGAAGACGGACAAATTTGGCACCCCTTTACGAACAGAGGTGATGCCATGTTAAAATGAAGACTTCGGCAACTCATAAATTAAATGGTCTAGGAGCAAGCTATATTTAGCAGAATGGTGAAGTAAAACAGGAACAATGGTGGGGTGGGGGTAGCCTCCCGCAGCCAATGCAAGAGTGACTGTGCAGTTGTGTACTTGGAACACTTTAACATGATGTGGCTGCTATCCGCTGCCGCCGCTGAGTAACTATCCCAGTGTCCAGAATTAATCTTCAATCGATATACGTGCGCGGTGTAACACTCGTATCTTAGCGTCCTGCGAATGATAGAAGTCACATGAAGTCTAACAAGCTGGACTTAGACGAACCATGGTCGAGAAGAGATATTCGGTTGTATGGCCGCAAGATGGCAGCCCTTTAAGTGCTGAGAGACATGCTATTCGCACTTGCAAGAGCGATAAGCAGCCTTCCTTATCGTCAATATGAGATTCATATACGGAATCGGCGTTGGGAGTAACTGTACTTCTATAACACTCCTTTTGGCAAGGCGGTCAGTAGTTTCATTATAGAGAATGACATGATGTCCTTTGATCCGGAGTAATTGGATGGCAATGCTCAAGGTCTGCGAATCTCTTATGGCCGCCAGATTTCTGTTTTTCAAACGAGGGAAGTTGCAGTTTTGGCAGCATACACTGAGAGTCCGCAACTATCGGGACTAACTTGAATTTCCGGACACCACAATGAATGGCTTCCCTGATAGCCAGTAACTACGTCCCTAGAATTTTGCCCTTACGGAAGACGTTTTGCATCCGCGGGAGCAGGTTTTCATGTTCGAATCACCATTCTAATCGAAGCTTGAGAAAAAGTTTGAATGTATTACACAGGCAGAACGACACTGTAGTCGGGATATACGATGTCGCTTGACCAGGGTCTTTCCAAGGCTTCAGTATGGGCACCAATATCTGAGGCTTCCAAATGTCATTCACAAGAACACGTTTGACATCGTCAGACAAATGTAGAGTCACATAGAACCATGGAGTGGATCTGGTCATAGCCGGGCGATATATCTGGTAAGTATGTCAGGGCAATGTAGAGCTCGGCAAGAGAGAAACCCTCTAGCAGATTGGCAGCGGCACTTACTGCTGCGAGATCGATGGGTTTCGGCATGGCAGCTAGACTTGCGACAATGGCGGCGCACTGGTCTATCCAGATCTGCAGCCGCTTTGGAGGTACCGGTTTGTGTTCGAAAGAGTTCACCACCGATCAAGCACGTCAAACAGGAGTGTGCACAGGTAGTTGTTCGCAGTACTTCCTCCGCTGTTCTTTCTTGCCAGCCTTGAGAAAGCGCTTAGCGGACGCATCCATAAGTTTGTAGTCAACATAGTTCTCCCAGGTGATACGTTCTTTAAGACGACTGAAGCCAGCCTTCGGTGCGCCACTCGATGCGAATATTCTGGGTCGCATAAGGGAACCGGGGATCGACTGGTCCCACTCATTGTCCTCGTCTGTAGAACAGAATGCTGTGCTGCCAAATTGATATAATTTCTGAACATAATGCACCTTGCTTGCGTGGGCGACAAGATGGAGAATGACGATAGTTGATGATCTATTAGTGCGCCATATCATCACTAGTCTGGCTGCAAAACGTTTTATTTACGATATGGCCTATAGTGAAAGTCGACATAAGAAGAGCATAGTGGTAGAACCACATAGAATAGGAAAGAGTAGTGAATGTAGAAAATAAAGAAAGTGAGGCCTAACACAGAGTCAAATCGACGGCCTTAGGTCTCTGTCCAAGCAATGGAAGTAACGTAGGGAATCCATTATTGAGGAGGATAATACTGAACTCATCGAGAATCTCAAGGATCCCGACACACAACCGGCCATTATAGGCACAGCGCCACAGTCGATTGTGCCCGTCAAAACCCCCAGAAAATAAGAATGTAGGTTCCAACTGCCAAACCAGAGCGTACCACTCTTCAAGGGGAATATAACGCCTTGGGTGGCTGGGATATCTTTACTGGGGTGTGATACAAGCCATTATTAACGAAGAGTGCGACATCTCATCGACCATCATCTCTGTATTAGCAATAAACGTTGGACCCTCGGAAGCAGACAACGGAACCCAGTTGAAACTACGTCTCTGAAATGGTAGCCAAAGCCTATTTATCGCTTCCAAAGTTCATGTTGAAGGATTTCCTTACTGGCAATCGCAGATCGGGCATTGCATTTGAGGATCCTAAGCCCCGCCAGTTCTAGGTGTAAGTAGGGTCGTCAATAGTTGTCGTAGAGGCTGCATCTTAAATTTCCAGGTGACTATGTTTTCTCAGAGGTGCATCATAAACGAGATAATCTTTTCTATGACATATTCGTTGTTGTTACAAAGTGGTGGTGGCTGTACTGAGTAGGATATCGGTCGAGCGGTAGCAGGGCTTGGAAATGATCATGAGACAAACAATGTTCGCCACGAATGTTTGAGTATCCCTGTCGCCCGATTGGCTTAGGAGCACGCGATTTCGATGTATCTCTCTTGGCAGAGATGACAGTCAATCCTTCTGCCAACTCGAAGTCGTGGTGACAATGCGCGGCACCTTGAGGGAGAGGGCCTAACTGGGCGCCACCGGCGACGGCGTTGATCGCGTAGAAGAATATTGTAATGCCACGAATGGTTGCAGGGAATGACTTGGAGGTAGAGGCGGGAAATCCAACGTATTTTGGGGACTAGGAGGCTGTCGAAGAGCAGCGGAGAGCTACGGGGTACCAATTAGACCTCCCCGATACGGCGTAGGCTTTTGCCTGTTGGGGCTCTCGTTGATGGAGAAAGGCTGCGCATGAACTTTCTATCACTGGGCACGAAGCAGAAAAGTTTTAACACCTCATAAACGGCACCGTACATGAATCCGCTAGGAGTGGACCACCACATTTTCTGCAACCAGTATAACTTCTACATTGGCTTGCCCGACGATGAAAACGCCTACAACTTCTACAATGAATGACTGGAGCGACGTACGGTTCCACTGGACAATGCGACGCTACAATAACAATATGTGATGGCAGAGGTTGGGAGCGAAACACGACCAGACAGAATGGAATGGGCCCGTTCTTTCAGGAAGTGAATGATGTTTCTTAGTGTATCGTTTGATATTTGCGACAGGATATATGCTGAAACTTCCTGGCAGATTAAAACAGTGTGGCGGACCGAGACTCGAACTCGGGACCTTTGCCTTTCGCGGGTAAGTGCTCTACCAACTGAACCACCCAAGCACAACTCAGCCCGCATCTCGTGGTCGTGCGGTAGCGTTCTCGCTTCCTACGCCCGGGTTCCCGGGTTCGATTCCCGGCGGGGTCAGGGATTTTCTCTGCCTCGTGATGGCTGGGTGTTGTGTGATGTCCTTAGGTTAGTTAGGTTTAAGTAGTTCTAAGTTCTCGGGGACTGATGACCATAGATGTTAAGTCCCATAGTGCTCAGAGCCATTGGAACTATTTGAACCAAGCACGACTCACGCCCTGTCCTCACAGCCTGTGGACGGGGAGGACGGGGCGAGGGTCGTGCTTAGGTAGCTCAGTTGGTAGAGCACTTGCCCGCGAAAGGCAAAGGTCCGGAGTTCGAGTCTCGGTACGGCACACAGTTTTAATCTTCCAGGAAGTTTCATATCAGTGCAGACTCCGCTGCAGAGTGAAAAATCTCATTCTGGAAACATCCCCCCGGCTGTGGCTAAGCCATGTCTCCGCAGTATCCTTTCTTTCAGGAGTGCTAGTTCTGCAAGGTTCGCAGGAGAGCTTCTGTGAAGTTTGGAAGGTAGGAGACGAGGTACTGGCAGAAGTAAAGCTGTGAGGACGGGGCGTGAGTCGTTCTTAGGTAGCTCAGTTGGTAGAGCACTCCCCCGCGAAAGGCAAAGATCCGGCACACTGTTTTAATCTCCCAGGAAGTTTCATATCAGCGCATACTCCGCTGCAGAGTGAAAAATCTCATTCAGAATATATGCTCTCCATTGCGTGAACGATCTCCTTGTTGAAATTAGAATTATGTATTAATACCTTCAGCTGCTGACGGGTGTTGATATGTATCCACGGGCTCAGGTGAAAAAGTGTGGCCAGACCCGGACTCGAAGCCGGGATCTCTTGCTTACATGGCAGACGCTCTATCCATCTGAGCCACCGAGGGCACAGACGACAGTGCGACTGCAGGGACTATCTCCCGCACGCTTCCCGCGAGACCCACATTCTCACCTTATATGTCCACACACTACATTCGTAGTGTCCCTACACAACACACTCATTAATCGTGGAAGATATTCTTACCAAGTCCCGTAAGAGTTCGGGTAATACGAGTGTATCCGCACAGAAGAAAAAGGTCATGGCCGGTATTGACAGAGGTATATACTTATATGGATATGGTGTCTGGTCTTTTGGACATGTCCGAAAGAACATACACCATATCCATATAATGATTTTAATTTTAAAAATCAACAGCCTCAGTTGCACAGATTACCAATGACATCGTCAAGCTAAAACTACAAATCCATAAATTATCGTCAGCCTGTAAAGACTTATCTGAAACTGCCTCGGCCCCACTTCGCGACCTCGGAGCCACGAGTACTGTACTGGAACTCTTATATCCATATAAGATCTCCTTGTCTGTCAGGCTGATGCAACATCACGAATAATGCCATACGTATTGAGCAGGAAGTTGGGAATATAAATATTAAATTTACGATCTTTGAAAACAGGGACTTCTGACAAAGCGTTGACAGCCGCAACAGTTCTCACTTCTATCTTCGCTCTATTACTGACTGACCGTCTAATGTCAACGATGTCATGCTTGAGATGAGAATTATAGTAAAATAATAACGTGCCTACCGACATAGGGTGGTGTCCTCCAACGTTCATATCTAAACTCTTCACAAAGACAATGTAGGAGCCAGCATCTGATCGACTATCCCGACTGTTGGCACTTGACATTACGACCGTAGCAATGGGTGTCAACGGCTAACTGGAGTGTATCATTACTAGAAGGTGGATCCGAACCGAGTAACTCACGCACATCACAGTCTGGGACAGGAGGTGAGTCGGCTACAGCCGTTTACTAAGGCGACCATATTCCTGCTGATGAGTTGCAGGTGTACTGGCGTCAAGCGGGAAGCTGGAAGGCTCGCTGGGATGACTAAATTGTTTACTAACTTAATTGCAACTGTTGTTGGTGAGGGTGACACTGCTAGAGTTGCTGTAGTTTTAGCTGCAATAGTTGAAACTGCTGCTGTTGAGCCAGTTGTTGCTGCCGGCCGACCGGATTGGCCGAGCGGTTCTAGGCGCTGCAGTCTGGAACCGCGCGGCCGCTACGGTCGCAGGTTCGAATCCGGCCTCGGGCATGGATGTGTGTGATGTCCATAGGTTAGATCGGTTCAAGTAGTTCTAAGTTATAGGGGACTGATGACTTGAGAAGTCCCATAGCGCTCAGAGCCATTTGAACCTTTTTTTTTTTTTTGTGCTGAAACAGAAGTTGCAGCTGATGGTGGTGCTGAAGTTGCTGTTCGGGTTGATGTTGGAGCTGTTTTTGTTATTGTTGTTGTTGGAGAATCTGTATATCAGGTAGTGGTTATTCACGCTGTTGTATCTCACCATCGGAGAGTCGGACATCGGTGGCAACGGAAAATATGTCGGTGCGTGTTGATGGCGGATTTCTAGTGCCGACTGTATGACCTGATCCCCATCAGGGGGATCGGCCATTTCACGGTGAACGATATAGAACTACCGTTGCGAACGTGTGACAAAGAAAAGACTCGCAATACAGCGTAATGCACGTAAACGACTCTCCTTCAAACACAACGATATGAGTAGGGAAATACCAGTAAGAACGCGAAGAGTACGAAGCACCACAGTCGTTCGTGAAACGTAAACAAGTCACTGCCATCCGGTGCGCACTGGCGAGAACGTCCGAACGCCGCGATAGGCGGAAGTGAACTCATGTTGCTCGTTGTTTGTATTGCAACCACGCCGCGGCTCCGAAGTCACTTCCTTGATGACGGGGAGCTTCGAAGGCAGATGCGTATAACCGTCCATTCTACTGAAGTTACACGCTTCTTTCGTAATTTCAATCGCTTCTTGGACTTTTATTGTTATTGACATCAGTGTCAAGGCCACAGTTCTCATTATGTTCCGCTATCGCATATTTCACACTTTGATTTAGCCGCCTATAGCATTCCTGTTCCTATGTTCTTTAACATTTCTTTCCGTTTCACCTATATGCATTTTGCCGCAGTAGTACGTGATTTCATAGGCGCCCTCAGTATGGAGGTAATCAGATGCATCTCTTTTTTGCATCGGAAAAGACTCTATTTCTATTTTGAGTGAAGGAAGAGTTCTGAATACCATTTTTCGCAGAAATGACGTGAGGCTGTGACACAGCGTATGTAGTCTGGACGAGGAATCTGTTAAAGAACGCATAAAGGAACACGAACGTCACTCGCGGCTAGTAGAGTGCAAAATCTTCGGTAGCGGAACATCACGAGAACTGTTGGCTGGGCATTGATGTCAATAGCGTACGAGTTCTGGCTAAAGAGACCAAATTCGATAGAAGAAAAGTCCGGAAAACGGTTGCAATTTCGGAGAACGCAAATAAGAGGACGGATGTAGGCTTCCATATTCGTGGCTGTCGTCCACCAAGGAGGTGAATACTCGCCCGTGGTGTGCTAGCCCGGGTTCCCGGGTTCGATTCCCGGTGGGGTCAGGGATTTTCTCTGCCTCGTGATGACTGGGTGTTGTGTGATGTTCTTAGGTTGGTTAGGTTTAAGTAGTTCTAAGTTCTAGGGGACTGATGACCATTGATGTTAAGTCCCATAGTGCTCAGAGCCACTTGAACCTTTTTTTTTTTTTTTTTTATTTTTGCTAGCAATACAAACATCGACCAGGAGGCCACCAGTACGGACAACAATATTTTTCATACACACTCCACATCTGTTGCTCTACCTTTTTCGGTTCCATCCAATGACGTTGGCCCAGCAATAGCAGCAGAAAGAACACTTAACAAATAACTCTACTCGGGACGACGATGACCCAAGAATAGTAGGCAAAATAATCCCACTATTTCGCCATTAGTGCAAGAATACTTCACTTACTATCCAACGATGTTGGCTCACCGATGGCATCCTCAGGAATTTTACCCATTAATCCTACTTCTCCAGGATAAGAGTGAGGAACTCATCCTTCATCAGAGAACGGGACAATGGACTCTGCCACAGCGGACATTACAAGATCCTGAAGAAGAACTCAGCAAAGCGGTCGAAACATCAATCGTATAGAAGAAATATCGCATGGCTTGATAACATAGAAGGATTTACCTTCAGCTTCAATCCTGTATCAGTTTGTGTGACAATTTTTTTGGTACCTGTAATTATTGATTTAAATTTCTACGAGTCCACAGGAAGAACACAGGGTCGGCGATCTTGGGCCTAGTAAGGCACAACTTTCTTCGTTCTTCGCTTGCCGAGAAATCCAATTTAAATTCGTCGGAGGCCGCGCGGTTGTCGCCGGGTGGCCTGTTCTCCTCGTCGCGGCGTCGTGTCCAATTTACAAAGAGCACTTCGCGACGGCTCCAGGTACCCATCGTGGGAATTGAAGGTTGGCGCCGCTAGCTGATTGCATTCCAGCGCCGCTCCGAGACAATAGCGTCAACGCAAACAAGAGACAGGCACACTGCGTTGTCACAGGTAATTGTATTTCACTGGACTTAGAAATGTAGCCGTCTCTGCCACGGGAGCGTGAAGCCTGACTAACTTCAATTTATTATCTCTTTCTTTCACTCCTACGACTTTTTAAAAGATTTGAAGAGCGCTGAAGGACCTGGCTCGAAACAAGGCACCGAGAGTTGGCAAAATTCCTTCAATATTATTAAGATCCTTGAGAGAACCAGCAATGACAACTTTGTATCACAGACATGTGGTTCTTAGAACTGTTTCGCAGCCACGCAAGTGACACTACAGGCACACTGTTAAGTAGTGATATGGGTGTTGTACGCTACTGGTGAGTGGATGTGTCCAACACATCAAGCATATTCTTCAAATGGCAGCTACAGAATTACCCAATAGCCCTATTAAAAGATCGTCAGAATCTGATAGGAGAAAGAAACATCAACAGTACCTGTTTCATAGAAGGCTCGAGTCGTCGGTTATGCTAGCTGTTGTCCATGAGTTTACTGTGACACTTCTTTGAGTCTGTCCACTGAAACAACTGAGTAGCTGAAACTTCTTAGCGTTTACTTAAACTGCTGAGTTAAACTGCTGCTACTGTCTCGTTACTTATTTTTATCATTTCAACACTGACCGACGGAATTTTCCCTGACAATGACAACTCAAACTTAACCTATTCATTTATTACCCACAATATACAACCTCAACGCAATTTGACTGCTCTACAATGACAACATGACTTTAAATTATTAACTCAAAAGAATGGCCTTGATTTGGAACAAATCCAAACAATAACACACTTTTTTATTTAAGTCACTTACCTCATACAATATCTTCATAACACGAACTACAGCAATTAAAGCAAGCAGCAACTTCAGCCAGCTAAATAAGAAGATTGTGACTACTATAGGCTCTAACTACTAGGAGGCATATGGGTAGCAAAAGAAAAGATTTTCTTGAAGAGCGAACAATGTATTTAGAAAATTTTATCCTATTCATGTGATATCCAGTTCCAAAAATTATGTAGTTGTCAATAATTACACTACCAAAAAATTGGCAACTACATCCATCATCAATTTACAATGCATTTCCTACGAATAACGAGTTTCCACGAAGGACACATGTCCAAGCTGTCCGCTCGCTGACTTCTAACTGGTAGTCCGCCCAACCACAGAGTCTCTTACTGAGGGCTCAGAGTGCTGTCACCGATATTAATTACGGTCTATAGCGCTGCCAACATACAAACATATAAACAGACAAAGTTGTTAAAAAGTTTATATTAATAAATCAGATGCACACAAAGGTTAAACAATATGCTGTCGGTCAATAAAGTAAGGATTCTCGTCACAGTCCCTAAAGACAGTTCTAATTAAGAAGAAGAGAAGTCTACCCCAGTTCTATGCACAAAGGCTTAGCAGTAAAAGAAAATGCACAAGTAACTAGTGGACAACCATGCTGTCTTGAAGTAGTGTTGTCCTCCCCACAGAAACACAGTGTCGACTTTTGACATGAAGATTTCAGTTGATATCTTAAGATTGGTAATGGGCCATAACAGAACAGACCCACAGCACAATCAGTCGAATTGTTGAAGAATATTGGTAGAATTGGTGGGTGACCACAAAGGGTTGGGTTGTTTGAGGAAGGAGACCAGACAGCGAGGTCATCGGTCTCATCGGATTGGGGAAGGAAGTCGGCCGTGCCCTTTCAAAGGAACCATCCCGGCATTTGCCTGGAGCGATTTAGGGAAATCACGGAAAACCTAAATCAGGATGGCCGGACGCGGGATTGAACCGTCGTCCTCCCGAATGCGAGTCTAGTGTCTAACCACTGCGCCACTGACCACAAAGCAGGCCCACACTATTCCTTGTAGAGGTTATGGTAGTAACGACCCACCAAAGGTGCAGACCACTGGAGTCCTTTTAGAGGTGGCCAGCAGCCATCCATTGCGACTTTGCAGGTGCACAATCACAATTGAAGAGTCTTGATGATAATGTAGTAAGTCCATGAACCACCACTTATGTGGTCACTTTTTTTGCAATATCCTTAAACCAACAACGGTGTTAACCAATCCCTTGCTGAATTATCAACGCACATGCAAGTACTAACACAGTCATATAATCTCTGAGAATTGATACATACAGTATGACCAACAAAATAATGTGTGCAGTAAAATGAATCCCTACTAATTGCCTAGCCTGAAGAACTGGTGTCTATACAATTATAATTTAACAGTATACAAATTCAATTAAAATGTAAAGAAGACATCATTATAGTAAAGTACATGATAATACAAATGACCTTTGTAGTAATACAGGGTTTACAGAAAGGATAAAAATAATTACAGGTACGAGTATTACAGGAATTGTGACATGGGTAAATAAATGAAAAATGGAAATATCGGTAGAAGCAAACAGATTCATTAATGCCTAAGTATCTTCCTAATGTAAATAACATGGTACAAAAACATAGATTACAGTTGAGGATAACAGTGTTCCACATCATAGTGAATGCACCTTAGTATTAGAAGGAGAAAAGTTTGACCAAATTTATCTTATCAGGTAAACACACAGAGATAGGAAGAACACAGACACACAAGGGTACATATAAACATAGCGGAATAACACAAAAGGAAAGGATGGGATGCGTTTCAAGTGGAAATGTGAAAAAGTGTAAGTGTAACATTTGATACTGCAGTACTTGTGGTGAGCATTTTACACCTACCATACGCTCAAACCTGTTACAATGTCAACCAGAACTACTTCATTACCAATTTAAACTTCATTTAATTCTCGCAGACCTCTGTTACTCCAACATTTGTTTCCACAAAAAAAATCTTATTTATCTATATTTAACCAAAACTACTTCATTTCCTCTTTCAAAATAATTATTCCTCGTTGTACAATTTTTTTTGGCCAGACCTTTTTCTTGTAGCTTTTCAGTGCATTTCCTACCAACTCATCGTAACTCATTTTGTTACATAGCATACCCCCTCTTAAGCTAACTTAGATCTACTTAGCTAAGATTCATAAATTAAAGAACGAGGCAAAGCAGCTGCTAAAAAAATGAACAAAAAATGCAAATAGGCCAAGCAAGCGGCAGAATATCTAAATTAGCAAAGTAAATGATTCATTACAAGTAATATAAGGCAATATGCAGCAAACAAGAAAAATAAATCAGTGGTAAAACGGGCTTATCACAGTAATACAAAGTAAAGTTCAGTAGGATATTGCCTGACAAATAGCAGCAGCAAATGCAATATATTACACCTGAACATGTGAAAGCACACGCAGAAAAAATGTTACAGTAAATCGAGCACTGCATATAAGGGAAATATACGTGTAAGGTTACAATAGTATGTGTCCATCTGTGATTATCAAAACTATGCAAACCGCCATCACAAAGAACAAGATGTATTCTATCTCCCATGTGAAATGCAATGATTCTGTGTCACATCTTAACACTGAAGTGGTGCACCACAACAACTTATTCCGTCGAAAAATTACCAAGTCCCTGAAGAGGGAATTGTTTATGCAATTCCTGTTACGAGCCCACTCTCCTTCTTATTGTTCTTTCCTTCAAAGTGCTCTTTTTTCAAGGAAGTGGATCATAAAATTATTATTTAATACATCTGTTGACATAAAGTATTCACATTAGCATATGTATTGAATTTTATGTTATAAAACCAATGCTGCAGCACAGCTAGAAACTGATATCACTTAAAATAAACAAATATATACAAAGCAAAAGATAAAAACATCATTCAACAGCCATGTGGGATTTCATAAGGCAGTAGAAGTTCTTTCAACTGTCGTAGAGAGACACCTCTCATAATAAGGTGTGTAAACGTAAGAATACTTCCCATCAATTCATATGCACTTCAGTAAGTAGCACAAAGTACAAACTCCACAGTGTAATCATATGTTTACGGGTAACAGTGTATGTCGTGTTTGTGGTGTGTTCTGCAAAGAAATGTCAATAGCAAGGTCCACAGTCTCTCATTTCTACAGCTATGAGAGTGCTTGCAGGCTTGCAGGAGTGCAGCAAGCTTAAACGTGGCTGAAGTGACACCATTAAAGGCAACACAACAGAAGGTATTTCATACTGACTAGCGCGCAGCCCAGCACAACAAACCATTATGTAAAGGTCACATACAATATACATCACTCAAAGCTCTCACAGTATCACAATGGTTCATAAATTAAATGTGAACAGTTTACAAAATGCAAAGTACAATTTCCTAAATGCGAAGTAATGCTAAAGTGTAATTACCTAGACATGTCAGAGACGTAGTAAAAATGTTTATTTCCCTCTGTTAAATGACAGACAGCTGTGTAATTTTGTGTTAGAGAAATATGGTACCGATGTATAAAACTTTATAAGCAAATACCGTATTAGCTAGGGCTCCTTGCGCTTGCCACAAGCATGGTGTACAAAGTAGACATACCCCCATGTAATTATACCTCAGATCTTACAGATTAAAACTGCGGAATGAAATGTATCACCGAAAACCTTCTCTGTATCATTGCAATTAAATACATTTCTAACAATGTTCGAAGTACAAAAAGTAATCACTCAAATGCGTGTCATGTAGCGCTAAACGATACTTCTTGCTGTAAGAAAATTTCTGTCATTGCTTAGTGACAAAAATGCGCCAAGTGTCGTAGTTATCGCCGTTCATAAGCAAATTTCTCCAAAAATCGATGTGCTTACCTTGTCATATACAAAAGTAAAGTGCTATTCATATAAGTGTGGTAGTTATTACGTTCATTCCCGTGAGCTAAAAGTACTGTACTGTAACGTTTTGATATGAGACTGTGCAGACATAAAAAAGATACACCGTAAAAGCAATAATGAAAATTGTGTCACTCATTAGTAGCGCCGTAATTTAATCGTCTAGTGGTCGAACAAACCAAACACTGTAGCATCTGTGATCTCTCAGAAGGTACTTTAAGTAAAAAAATGTATTTTGAAGTAAGCCAAAATGTTGCGGTTAAACCTCATTGGCAGTATATGTTCCAACCATGTGAACCTTATAGTCATGACGTATTCGTGAAACTAACAAGCAAAAATGTACATACAATAAGACTGTTTAACTTTCGTAAAATTACTGTCTTAATATGTTCCATAGATTCTTGACTAGACACTTCGAATCATCGCCACATGCTAAATGTGACAAAGCGTAATAGTAGCTTGAAGTAATAAATTTTATTGAAAAGACTAAGTTAGCAAGCGAATTATTTCTCAACAAACGGTTTTACATGACAAATGTGGTGTAATATTTTACTTTTCTTAGTACGCAGAGTTTCAACTTACTCGTATCATAGGGTATACGTTGGATCCTGTAAGGTCTATTGTAAATCAGAAGGAATTTTTGACTCAAATGTTTCTTCTTATGTAACAATGAATGAGCTTTAATGAGAACTTTCTGACCAATATATAATTTCTTTGCATTTGTCTTGCCGTGTAGTGTTCTCCTTTTTTCTTCAGCATAATTTATATTTGTGATAGCCAAATCAGTTATACCTTTGTGTCGAAGTTTGCGTGTACTCATAAAAGGAACAAGCTCTCTGATTCTGTTCGATGGTTCCTCATTCCTTAGTACAGGAATAGGTGGTAAAGTAGTGGAGTCATGAGGCATTTCATTCAGTACATGTTGAAATAAGTGTAGGTGTCTGTCCCAATACTGATGCTTCCTGGGGCAATAAAGTCTGCAAAGCTTATTAATTTCTTTGATAATGCGTTCAGGTACGTTACAAAGAGGAGAGTACAATGAAATAAAAAGAGGTTTGATTTTACAATTCCTAAGCATGCGTGACCAAACAGCGGATCTGAATTGTGGTCCGTTATCTGAATTGATTTTGGCAATGTCACCAATTTCACAAAGATATTTTTAACAAAGGCGTTGGATACGGACCGTCCAGTTGCTTTGCGTAATCGTGTGAAAGAAACAAATTTTGAAGTAAGTTCAAGAGCGACGAGAACGTACGAAAATACATTCAATGTTTCACAAGGGATTCCAGAAGATCAACAGCAGCTAATTCTTTTAGTCTAGTAGGAATAACAGGAAACAATGGAGCACGCTGTGAGATGGTATTTGGTTTAGCTTTTTGACGAAGTTTACAAATAGACAAGACTCTCTTGATTCTCTTTTCCATCTTGTTAAAATAACAAGTCGTAAAAAGGATATGATATCATTTTCGTGGACCGAAATGTGCGTAGCTGAACTGAACATACCAGATGAGCTTATTAACAAAATCGTCAGGAATACGAACTACCTACAGCTTGTCATCAACAGTGCAACTTTTGAAGAGTATGTTGTTTCTAACCAGATAATAATGACGTGTGTCTGATTCCAGCGGCAATCTGATTTGGTGAAGGCTGCCGGTTTTGCTTACGAGATGAAGGCAGAGCTCACCATGCAGCATCGTTGACAGAACTGACTGCGGACCTTTGGTGCAGAACCGGGTGGAGGGTTTGAATCAGAGGCTCAGACGGTTTTGCGACCGTGTTGGCTGCAGATTACTTGACTTGCGCCATAGGGTGGTGGAGTTTCGGGTTCCGCTGAATAGGTCAGGAGTTCACTACACTCAGCTGGCGGCTACACGGGTAGCGCAGGCTGTGTGGCGTGGACTGGGCGGTTTTTTAGGTTAGAAGGCCTCGGGAAAGTACGGGGTGGGCTGCAATCTTAAAGGGTGCATGGCAAATACAGGACGTGCTTGGATCAAGGAACAGCCGGAATTGTTGTTGTAAATTGTTGTAGTTGTGCTGGGAAAGTCCCTGAGCTTCAAGCGCTAATAGAAAGCACATACGCTGAAATCGTTATAGGTACAGAAAGCTGGCTAAAGCCTGAAATAAGTTCTGCAGAAATTTTAACGAAGTCTCAGACGGTGTTCACGAAAGATAGATTAGGCAGAATTGGTGGTGGAGTGTTTGTGTCTGTCAGTAGTGGTATATTTTGTAGTGAAGTCGAAGTAGATACTCCGTGCGAAATGGTATCGGTGGATGTTATACTTAACAGCCGAACTAAGTTAATAATTGGCTCCTTCTACCGACCCGCAGACTCCGATGATATAGTTGCTGAACAGTTCAGAGAAAATTTGAGTCTCGTAACAAATAAATACCCCACTCATACGGTTATAGTTGGTGGGGACTTCAACCTTCCCTCGATATGTTGGCAAAGATACTTGTTCAAAACCGGTGGTAGGCAGAAAACATCTTCCGAGATTGTCCTAAATGATTTTTGCGAAAATTATTTCGAGCAGTTAGTCCACGAACCCACGCGAATTGTAAATAGTTGCGAATACACACTTGACCTCTTAGCCACAAACAATCTAGAGCTAATAGAGAGCATCATGACTGATACAGTTTCTTCCAAATCCACCATAAACAAACGCAAAATAATTTTATTTAAAAAAAGCGGATAAAGTGTCACTAGAAGCCTTCCTAAGAGACAATCTGCATTCCTTGCGAACTGACTATGCAAATGTAGACGAGATGTGGCTCAAATTCAATGAGATAGTAGGAACAGCAATTGAGCGATTCATACCTAATAATTAGTAAGAGATGGAACTGATCCCCCATGGTACACAAAACAAGTCCGAGTGCTGTTGCAGAGGCAAAGGAAAAACCATGCGAAGTTCAGAAGAACGCGAAATCCCGAAGATTGGCTAAAATTTACAGACGTGCGAAATTTGGCACGGACTTCAATGCGAGATGCCTTTAATAGGTTCCACAACGAAACATTGTCTCGAAATTTGGTAGAAAATCCGAAGAAATTCTGGTCGTATGAAAAGTAGACAAGCGGCAAGACGCAGTCAATACCTTCGCTGCGCAGTGCCGATGGCCTGTTACCGATGACTGTGCCGCTAAAGAGGGGTTATTGAACGTAGTTTTCCGAAATTCCTTCACCAGGGAAGATGAATGGAATAATCCAGAATTTGAAACACGAACAGTTGCTAGCATGAGTTTCTTAGAAGTAGATACCTTAGGGGTTGCGAAGCAACTCAAATCGCTTAATACGGGCAAGTCTTCAGGTCCAGATTGTATACCAGTTAGGTTCCTTTCAGATTACGCTGATACAATAGCTCCCTACTTAGCAATCATATACAACCGCTCGCTCACCGATAGATCTGTACCTACAGATTGGAAAATTGCGTAGGTCGCACCAGTGTTTAAGAAGGGTAGTAGGAGTAATCCATCTAACTACAGACCTATATCATTGACGTCGGTTTGCAGTAGGGTTTTGGAGCATATACTGTATTCAGACATTATGAATCACCTCGAAGGGAACGATCTATTCATACGTAATCAGCATGGTTTCAGAAAAAAACGTTCTTGTGCAGCTCTTTATTCGCACGAAGTAATGGCCGCTATCGACAGGGGATCTCAAGTTGATTCCGTATTTCTAGATTTCCGGAAAGCTTTTGATACCGTTCCTCACAAGCGACTTCTAATCAAGCTGCGGGCCTATGGGGTATCGTCCCAGTTGTGCGGCTGGATTCGTGGTTGTCAGGAAGGTCGCAGTTCGTAGTAATAGACGGCAAATCATCGAGTAAAATTGAAGTGATGTCAGGTGTTCCCCAGGGAAGCGTCCTGGGACCTCTGCTGTTCCTGATCTATATAAATGACCTGGGTGACAATCTGAGCAGTTCTCTTAGGTTGTTCGCAGATGATGCTGTAATTTACCGTCTAGTAAGGTCATCCGAAGACCAGTATCAGTTGCAAAGCGATTTAGAAAAGATTGCTGTATGGTTTGGCAGGTGGCAGTTGACGCTAAATAAAGAAAAGTGTGAGGTGATCCACATGAGTTCCAAAAGAAATCCGTTGGAATTCGATTACTCGATAAATAGTACAATGCTCAAGGCTGTCAATTCAACTAAGTACCTGGGTGTTAAAATTACGAACAACTTCAGTTGGAAAGACCAGATAGGTAATATTGAAGGGAAGGCGAACCAAAGGTTGCGTTTCATTGGCAAGACACTTAGAAGATGCAACAAGTCCACTAAAGAGACAGCTTACACTACACTCGTTCGTCCTCAGAATATTGCTGCGCGGTGTGGGATCCTTACCAGATGGGATTGACGGAGGACATCGAAAGGGTGCAAAAAAGGGCAGCTCGTTTTGTATTATTACGTAATAGGGGAGAGAGTGTGGCAGATATGATTCGCGAGTTGGGATGGAAGTCATTAAAGCAAAGACGCTTATCGTCGCGGCGAGATCTATTTACGAAATTTCAGTCACCAACTTTCTCTCGAATGTGAAAGTATTTTGCTGAGCCCAACCTACATAGGAATGATCATCAAATAAAATAAGAGATATCAGAGCTCGAACAGAAAGGCTTAGGTGTTCGTTTTTCCCGCGCCCTGTTCGGGAGTGGTATGGTAGAGAGATGGCATGATTGTGGTTCGATGAACCCTCAGCCAAGCACTTAAATGTGAATTGCAGAGTAATCATGTAGATGTAGATGTAGATGTGTGTCTTTTTATGCCATTTACTTTTAATATCTTTCCAAATCGGAACCTTGTCTTGCTCATGAGTAATGTCATTTAAAGATGTAGTGCCGAAGTTTTCAAAGGCTACTTTTTGAATCTAAAGAATACGGAAATATTTCTCATGGTTAGCGTCTGTGTTGCTTTTGTCAAGGCCAGCCGGTGCATGTGACAGTGCGTCCGCAGAAAAGTTTATAGTGCTAGGAATGTAGATTATTGTGCAGCGGAGTTATTGCAGAAACATTGCTCAACGTTCCAACCTGTCATGATTTAATGTCGAAGACATAAGAAATTATAATGTTCCATTATCACTATAAGCATTTACATATTTTCCAGAAAGGAAAAACGAAATTTGTCAACTGCTCAAACGATAGCTAAAGCTTCCAATTCAGTGTCGGAATAATTTTTCTCAGATTCTGTTAGCACACGGTTAGCAAAAGCGATGGTTTTCTGAAATTAATGTCATTTTCTATAGCTTCTTGAAATAAATGGGCACGAACACCAACTTTAGAAGAATCTGTGCTAATATAGAAATCTTGTGACAGACCTGGGTGAGCTAACATTGGCACATTAAGCAGCGCTTCTTCCAAAGAATCAAATTCCAACTATGCCTGTTCGTCCCAGTTCCAAATAGTATTTTTTCCAGTGAGAGAGAAAAGTTTTGGTGTAACTAGAATATGCATATGCAGAAAACGACGGTAAAAATTTACGAGACCTAGAAAACTGCAGACTTGTTTTTCTTGTAGATGGAACTGGAATGGCTCTGATTGCTTCTAACTTTTGAGGATCAGGCAAAATGCCTTCAGAAGAAATATGTCCCATAAACTTCACCATTGACCTACCGAATTCAGACTTTTCAAGTTAACTGTAATTCCAGATTTTGCAAAAACACGTAATACATTGTTCAGGATACGACTATGTTGTGTCTAACAGGCCTATGCTATTAAAATATCGTCCACGTATGATGGGATGTGTCGCTTTAAGAACTCAGATAATATGGAATTTAACACACGAATGAATGCTGCCGAAGAAATGTTCAAACCAAAAGGAAGTTTCCGAAATTAATAACAAATGCCGAAAGAAAGGAAAGCAGTATATTTTCTACATTCTGGATGAAGTTCAGTTTGATAAAAGCTGGATCTGAGATCAATAGAAGACAACACTTTTACGCCATTGAAATTTTGAAGAAGTTCTTCCAATGTTTGCGGTCTGTCTGTTTCAGGAATGATTATGGTATTTATTTGTCTGGTATCTCAGACTCGCCTGATCGATCCGTTTTTTTCTCAACAACATATAATGGATTATTATATGAGCTTACCGCTTGTTCAATAATTCCCTCATGAAGTATAGAGTATTTCCGTTCTAGCACGGTCTTTATAATGTGCCGGAATTACGTATGGTCTGACACAAAATTTAGTATGCTCAAGAACACGAAATTTGTATTGAAATCCTCTAACTGTTCCTGTTTTGTGAGTAAAAACTGTGGAATGTGCTTGCAGATGTCAAAAAGGTCCTGCCTATCAATGTCATTACAGTTCTCAATTATGTGAATGTTTTTCTGAATTAAAACGTTAGTATCTAATACGTCATCAATGTCATCCCTGTCAGTACTTGCAAAGTAATTACCAATGTCAAGTTCCTTCGGAAGTTGCAAACTGTGATCTGAAAAAAGCTAAAGCCGATTGATTTCCTCATCATGTTTTGAAAGCCAATCTTCAAATTTCAAAGCTATTGACTTACCTTTTTTTCTCTAAACTTATTTCAGCATCTTGAAAGTTTAAAATTGCTTTAGACTTATTCCAAAAGTCCACAGCTAATATAACCTCCGTCGACAACAATGGAACAATAAGAAAATTCGTAATAAATCTGTGGCTTTGACAAAAAATTCTAAGTTGTTTTGTTGGCGTGCATCTACACTTTTTCGAAAAATTGGACCTTTTAATCTAATCTTACGTAAGGAAAGTGTATGGCAATCGTTCGATTTGTTGCATTTACTGAAATCTGTTTCACTAATTACCGAAGTAGGACTGCTGGATTCAGGTACTGCCATAAATTTGATATCATTTGTTGTGGTGTTAATTACAGGATATGCAGCATTTTATTGTTTCGTGTAATGTTACTGGAGTAAAATGTCCCTAATGTCTTCCATTTTCATGTAATTGATAGTCACAGAAGCTTCGTCGTCCGTTTTGTAAGTACGATTTGTGGCTGCCTGCAGTGTGAGTCATTGTCTATTAGTCGCGTATCGTTACTGGGATTTGGAGGTCTAATTTCTACAATATCAGCTTGTCGAGGGGGTCCTGCCCTATTTGAACACACCAGTTCTGCTTAAATTCAGGTCTGTTGTCATGAATATAGCGTCTGTTGTCTTGTCGATAATTTCTCTAATTTCTTTCTTGACGATTAAGTGGTGAAGAATTTCTCCTGGAACCGTAATTACGAGGTGGACTGTTGCGACTGAAGTTATTTTGTCTCCACTGATAATAATTATTCTGGTTCCCATATTGTCTATTTCTACGGTTGTCTCTGTCGTCGTCATTACCACGGAAATGTGATCTTTCTCTGTCGTTATTCTGACAATGATTGTCACACAGGTGATGTCTGTTTTGGTCATTATTTGCGTTATAAGAGTAGGCTTGTGTGTCCGATTATTATTTCTGTCGTCACAAAATTGTGATCGATGTGACCTGTAGTTATTGTTGTTATCCTGTTTTCGCATCATGTGACTGCCAGTGTCGATTTCCAATTCTTGCAAAAATCCCTCAAAAGCTTCGATATCATCTTTACAACGTCCAGCCACAATAATATGTCTTAATTGTTCACGCAACTTAATTAAGCAAATGCAAATAAGTTCCGAGGGGCTCTACGGGTTTCAAAATACTGATTCTTGTGTAACATATCTTCAAAATATTTTACCGGGCTAGAAAATTCAGACTGTTTGAAGTGTTTCACCATTATAATCTGTATTTTACTCGATCTTGAGTAGCCTGAGACCATTATGCAGAAAGGAAGGCATGATAAAAATCTCCTTCACTGTGACAGTCGCGAATATCTGATCGCATTCTTACCAACTGGTTGATGTCCAAAATAGCCATACAAAAATTGTAATCTATGCTCTAATGACCAATTAGGAGGAAAACAATGAGAAAATTGATGAAGCCAAGCTTGTGGATGTATGTCACTAGTAGAATTCTTGAATGTTTTAAATTTACACTTTGTAATTAAGAGCTTATAGTCAAAGTCATCGTGACACTGAGTCGCAAATCTGTCATTGTTATGTCGTGTTTGCGGTTCCGACTCCTTTCCAAATCTCCGAAATACCATGTGTTGTTACTTTGTGGCTTTTCCGTATTTCTAAATCCCTCTTCCCGCGTCAGAGCGCGAGTATCCTTTGAAATATGTAATTCTTGTATCACCTGTGCCAACTGATCTTACACTTCCCGCATTTCTCTTTTGTGTTGCGTATTGATTTATTTCTGATTTTTTTTAATTTCCTAATTCCCTCGTAATCCTCTGTGTTAGTAAAGGCTACCGGTCTTGTATCATTCAAATCATCATCTGCCTTCGTAGATAAATTTGTTAATTGATCCGAAAGTACAGCTACTTTTTCCGATAGTGTCTGATTTCCTCTGTGTGTTTCTCTGAGCCAAGTTTTAGAGTGTCCATTTGTGTTGTAATCATATCTACTGTTTCCTTAAAGTTTTTCTGATTTTTTTACAATTTGCGGGACCGTATTGGCAGATACAACAGAGTCGGTTTTAGCCTGCAAGGTGTCGTGATTTTCGTGTAGAATGGTCTGCAGTTCTTTTATGGCTGCTTCATGATTCTGTAATGTGTTTTCACGCCGTGAAAAAATAGTATGGTTCAAATGGCTCTGAGCACTATGGGACTCAACGGCTGAGGTCATTAGTCCCCTAGAACTTAGAACTAGTTAAACCTAACTAACCTAAGGACATCACAAACATCCATTCCCGAGGCAGGATTCGAACCTGCGACCGTAGCGGTCTTGCGGTTCCAGACTGCAGCGCCTTTAACCGCACGGCCACTTCGGCCGGCCAAAATAGTATGAAAATGCTCTCAAATTTGTGTTTTTACATCTTCATAAATGTTTTGATACTTCGATTCGATTTTGTGTGTCTCAGCGGTTAAATATTAACGTGTTTGTTCTAGTGTTTCATCAATTGTGTCTTACTTTTGAAGCTGTTGCTGTGTTAGTTTCTCCGTTTGATCAAATTTTTGGATTAATTGCAGTAACAATGTACGAGTGACTGAAACATATTCCTTTGTGCATTTCGGCAGTGCGTTTGCACCGGCAATATTCGTATTTTCAAAAAGCAGAGTGTGTGTCTTGGCTTAATTGAGAAAAGTGTAATGACGCAAAAGCTGTATCTACGGTATTTGCAAGATTTTGTTCTGATATTTCGCATTCCTGTGGCTAACTGTTACCGACCGATCGATCAACAATAGTTACCTGTTCACTGAACGTTTCAATTTTGCCTATGCACTGTTACCAAATTATTGTCTTGAATATTTGTCAGTTGGTTACTGGGTGGTGCTAAAAAGCTACGCTCTTCGTCACTGTCATTTCTCACATTGCTTTTACGCTTTTCACTCCCCATAATTATCACCCTATTTCACACAATAAGTCACAATAAACAATTTGAGAAACAAAAATAGGAAGGCACACTAAAATAGCACGGAAAATAAACAATATCTAATTAGTTGCAAAAGCGACAGCGAGATACTTTGTGCAAATCCACATGCATGCCACAACTACTTTGCTCAGGCTAATACATTACAACAACAAGAAACTACAACTACAAAGGAAATTCCATATGTACAATTACTAACCATGGGATAATTATTCAAACTACAAGGAAATCAGAAGATTCCAGTGAAGTATCGTCGGCTAAGGGTCGACAGGTGATACTTCTTTGTGTTTACTGAAACTGCTGAGTGAAACTGATGCTACTGTCTCATTACTTATTTTTATCATTTCAGCACTGACCTACGGAATTTTCCCTGACAGTGACAACTCAAACTTAACCTATGCATTTATTACCCACAATATACAAGCCCCACCCAACCTGACGGCTCTACAATAACAACATGACTTCAGGTTATTAACCCATAAGTATGGGCCTGAATTGGAAGAAATCCTAACAACAATCCATACTTTTCATAAGTCACTAACCTCACAGAAAATCTTCATAACACCAACTTCAGCAATTAAATCAAGCAGCAACTACAGCCAGCTAAATAAAAAGATTCTAAGTACTATGGGCTCTTACTACTAGGAGAAATTTGGTTAGCAAAAGAAATATATTGTTGAAGAGCAAACAAAGTAGTTAGCAGATTTTACCTTATTCATGTAACATCCAGTTCAAAAATTATACAGTTGACAACAATTCCACTATCCAAACATAACAAACTACATCCATCATCAATTTAGAATGCATTTCCTACGAATAACGAGTTTCCACGAAGGACGCATGTCCAAGCCGTGCCGTCGGTAACTGCTAACATCTAGACCATCCAACCGCAGAGTCTCTTACCGAGGGCGCAGAGCGCTGTCACCGATGTTGTTGTTGTGGTCTTCTGTGCAGAGACTGGTTTGATGTAGCTCTCCATGCTACTCTATCCTGTGCAACCTCCTTCATCTCCCAGTACCTACTGCAACCTACATCCTTCTGAATCTGCTTAGTGTATTCATCTCTTGGTCTCCCTCTACGATTTTTACCCTCCACGCTGCCCTCCAATACTATATTGGTGATCCCTTGATGCATCAGAATATGCCGTACCAAACGATCCCTTCCTCTAGTAAAAAAACTCCTCTTCTCCCCAATTCTATTCAATACCTCCTGATTAGTTATGTGACCTACAGCCATCTAATCTTCAGCATTCGTCTGTAGCACCACATTTCGAGAGCTTCTATTTTCTTCTTGTCTAAACTATTTATTGCCCATGTTTCACTTCCATACATGGCCACACTCCATACAAATACTTTCAGAAACGACTTCCTGACACTTAAATCAATACTCGATGTTAACAAATTTCTCTTCTTCAGTAACGCTTTCCTTTCCATTGCCGGTCTACATTTTACATCCTCTCTACTTCGACCATCATCAGTTATTTTGCTCCCCAAATAGTAAAACTCCTTTACTACTTTAAGTGTCTCATTTCCTAATCTAATTACCTCAGCATCACCGACTTAGTTCGACTACATTCCATTATCCTCGTTTTGCTTTTGTTGATGTTCATCTTATACCTTCGATTTCAAGACACTATCCATTCCATTCAACTGCTATTTCAAGTCCTTTGCTGTCTCTGAGAGAATTACAGTGTCATCGGCGAACCTTAAAGTTTCCATTTCTTCTCCATGGATTTTAATGCGTACTTCGAACTTTTCTTTTGTTTTCTTTACTGCTTGCTCAATATACAGATTGAATAGCATAGGGAAAAGACTACAACCCTGTCTCACTCCCTTCCCAACCAATGCTTCCCTTTCACGTCCCTCGGCTATTATAACTGCCGACTGCTTTCTGTACAAATTGTAAATAGCCTTTCGCTCCCTGTGTTTTACCTCTGCCACCTTCAGAATTTGAAAGAGAGTTTTCCGGTCAACATTGTCAAAAGCTTTCTCTAAGTCTACAAATGCTAGAAATGTAGGTTTCCCTTTCCTTAGTCCTTCTTCTAAGATAAGTCGTAAGGTCAGTATTGCCTCACGTGTTCCAATATTTCTACGGAATCCAAACTGATCTTCCCCGAGGTCGGCTTCTACCAGTTCTTCCATTCGTCTGTAAAGAATTCGCGGTAGTATTTTGCAGCTGTGACTTATTAAACTGATAGTTCGGTAAATTTCACATCTGTCAACTTTTGCTTTGTTTGTGATTGGAATTATTATATTCTTCTTGAAGTCTGAGGGAATTTCGTCTGTCTCATACATCTTGCTCACCACATGGTAGAGTTTTGTCAGGATTGGCTGTCAGTAGTTCTAATGGAATGTTGTCTGCTCCCGGGGCCGTGTTTCGACTTAGGTCTTTCAGTGCTCTGTCAAATTCTTCACGCAGTATCATATCTCCCAATTCATCATCATCTACATCCTCTTCCATTTCCATAATATTGTCCTCAAGAACATCGCCCCTGTATAGACCCTCTATATACTCCTTCCACTTTTCTGCTTTCCCTTCTTTGCTTATAACTGGGTTTCCACCTGAGTTCTTGATATTCATGCAAGTGGCTGTCACCGATATTAATTACAAAAAAATGGTTCAAATGGCTCTGATCCATCTGAGGTCATCAGTCTCCTAGAACTGAGAACTTAGAACGACTTAAACCTAGCTAACCTAAGGACATCACACATATCCATGCCCGAGGCAGGATTCGTACCTGTGACCGCAGCGGTCGTGAGGTTCCAGACTGAAGCGCTTAGAACCGCTCGGCCACGATGACCGGCCTGTTAATTACAGTCTATATCGCTGCCAACATACAAACGTATAAACAGACTACTTACTACTTACAACTGGCCTGTCGTAATGGACGTAGCCCGTATCTTATGCACTCGCGATGACTGGACGCGGCGTGCACGGCACAAGGTTCCGCTGATGAGTCACGAATGTCGCCAGCATAACGTGCAGAGAGTGCTGTGTGGTTGGAGATTGGAAATTTGGGAAAAGGGCCACGTAGAGTTCGGTGTTAAGTCCAAAGCGCCCTGAGCTGTGAGCCCTGGATGAACACTAGTTATTGCTTCCAGAGAGTGTCGAGATAACATCCTATAAAGGAATACGGCGAAAGAATGATAAAAAAGCTTGGTGGTGGGATGTGTGTTTCGAAGGACTGATAGTGCTTCAACCACGGCAGCTGCAGTGGTGTAACATTTGCCGTTCTATTGATGGCATATATGGGATGAGTTGCTACCCGTTATATATTGTTCTGTTGTTAGTGGATGAGCCATAAGCAAAAGGCGAGGTTACAGCAAACATAAAGTAACAATTTAATTTTTTTTTTATTTCTCCCTGCAACCGTACACTCTTTTCGCGACATCGACACGTCGATTCCAAATGATTTATTGCGAGTCTCTTTCGACCAATGAAAAATCGATGCTGCAGTAGGGCCCGAATGGAAGGCATTAGACCACGGAGTGGCATGATGAAAGGCTACAACATACTCACGAATAAACTTTTATGTCGTTTTCGCCAGGTGCGCTGGAGTATTGTTTTCATACACGACGATATGGCCAGGCTTTTGCATCTGTTTTTATCACTATACTGGAAATAGACTGTACTTCAGAATATCTTGGTAGCTGTCACATGTGATTATAGTTCCCCAAGCAACCGTGTCCAAACGTGTGATCATGTTGTCCCTTTGCGTGGTACGAGCCTGAGGCTGTTTTAGTTCTTTGTCTTGTATCGTTAGGCCTTATTTGACATGTCACACCCAGGAAAAAATTCTTAAAATTCATTGTACAACCATTCCAGGACTCATACAATTCGCGCTGTCCTTCAGTCGATGTCTGGTATGGAAAGCATGCCCCACTTTCTCTGCGACCGCTAGAGATATATGTGCCATACACTACTGTCGTAGTTATCACGCACACACAAAGAGAATACGTGTATTTTATGCCAAATAGCATGTTTCCATTTCCTCCCACTCCTGCTGGGGAAAAAACTGAGACCTTACGAGTTGAGTGCCATTCGTACATGCATAGTAATCACAGTCCGACATCTACGTCTGTTCATTATAAACTACCAAACGAGGTGTAGTGGAGGGTAACTCTGGTACCACTATCTGCTGCTCCCATCTTTCCTCCCTTCGTTGTAAATGCTGCGTGGGAAGAATGATTATCGGTTAATGTCAGTATTAGCTCTCATTTTTCGAATTTTCTCGCTGTGGGTAATTCACGAGACGTAACTGGGACGAAGTGATATGTTGTCTGACTCTCTCCGGAACGTATTTTCTCAGACTTTCAAGTGTAAACCTCTCCGCCATGTACAACGCCTCTCTTGTTGCGTCTGCCACTGAAGTTTGTTGATAATTTCCGTAATAATCTCACAACGACTAACAGATCCCATGACGACTCGCGCTGCTCTTCGTTGGATCTTGTCTATTTCATGTATAAATAAAAATTGTTAAGTGTCCAAGACTGACTTGAATCGGCGGAAGACATGTTGTGTAAGCCACTTATTCCGTGGATGAAATATTTCTTTACGATTCTTGCTACTGCTCTCAACTGCATACACCGGATCACTAGCATTCCATTAGAAACTGTCTACTAGATAAAGAACGTTGCGACAAGTATCTCAAAACAACAGTTTCAAACCACAAATAAAAGCTGCAATATGCGCAAAAAGATTAAAGGAAATTAGTGTGACAACTCTCACGGAAATTACGTTGGTCAAAGATGAAGTAGTGAGGAAAACCAAGCAGGCCTCGGTACCGTATATTTATAAAATCTTGGAAGAAACAAAAGGATGACGCGCCACAAAACAATGACGTAGGACACTTTTCAAGGTTTGTGGTCTGCAAAATTAACTGTTGCAATAAATAAACAAAAATCACCTAGATCCCAAGGTTTTACTACCGAATAACGGTTTCAGTCTGCGCTGCATATAATTCTCAGGCCTGGGGCGGCACAAATAATTCCTCAGTGGCAACATATTTGAAAGAGGCTGTCTCAGAGGCCAGCAAAGCAGTACAAATACTGCACACGAGGGAGAAACAAAGTTTTCTGGTGCACTCAGGAAGTATTAAAAAAAGTGTGACAGTATTTTGAGCGAACAATTGGAATTACGTAGCATAAGATTCATACAGACTGTTATCAGCGTATGTTTGGAAATGGAGTGGCATAAGTGTTGCCAAATAATACCCAGAAAGCCCGTACTTACAACCTAGTAAAGCTTGTGAAAGATTTAAATCCGAATGCTTGAAAGCATTTATTTTTAATTTTCAGTTTATGGAATAAGTGTGTGACATGATGTAACGATGAAAATATTTTCGTGTCCGAGGTGAAACACTACATGATAATAATTTAAACACACCGACAATGTATAAATACTTCGGCACCGTGTTCCCGGCGCAAATCGATAGGTGCTTTCATCTGGGCAGTGGCCATTGTTTGTCGGCATATCTTTGAACAGCTGTTTACAGTAAATGGCAGAATGTCGTTTCAACCTGGGTGGAACAATGCTCTGTCCAGTATATTTTATGTTTACGTATTTTAAAGCGTTAAATATGGAACGTTGTTCTCGCTAGTGTTTACTACGACAAGGGTTACGTTTTAAAATGAGAGGCGTATATATATATATATATATATATATATATATATATATATATATATATATATACCCACAAATCGTGACGGTGTAAATTTACGACTGTAGAGGGAAGGACTTGAAAATAGCAAACATCTGATATTGGGTTAATGACAGTTATTGTATAACAGGCGTAGTAGAAAATGGAAATCTTGCGAATGTCAGACTGGAATCTACTTTTTATGCGATTTGTTAATTTGTTTCATGTGCTTATTAGCTGAGTATCCGGCGTTGCCCGAGTATGTATATATTCCATATCGGTTATCCCATCTCCTTCTTCCCCTTCTCTCTGTCTGTCCCTTTATCCCTCCTCTCTCTGTCCACTTCCCCCACACGCCTCTCTCTGTCCTCTCATGAATCAGCATGGTTTTAGAAAGCATCACTCGTGCAAACTCAGTTTGCTATTATCTCACACGGCATACTGCGAACCATGGATGAAGGACAACAGGGAGATCCCACGTTTGTAGATTTCTGTAAAGCATTTGACACGGGCCCCACAGGACACTTCTAACGAAGGCACGAGAGTATGACATAGGTTCCCAGATACGTGAATGGCTAGAAGGCTTTCTAAGTGGTAGAACCCAGAATTTTGTCCTCGACGCCAAGTGTTCATCAGAGACAATGGAACTGTCAGGAATGTCCACGCAGAAGTGTGATAGGACCGCTATTATTTTCTATATACATAAATTATCAAGCGGACAGAGTAGGCACCATTCTGCGGTTGTTTGCTGAAGAAACTGTGGTGTACGGGAAGGCGTCAATGTTGAATGACTGCAGGAGTACGCAAGACGGCTTAGACAAAATTTCTAGTTGGTGTGGTGAATGGTACCTAGCTCTAATGTAGAAAACTGTAAGTTATTGCGGATTAGTCGGAAAAACAAACCCGTATTGTTTGGACACAGCATTAGGAGTATCCTGTTTGACACACTCACTCGTTTAAATATATGGGCCTATGGATGCAAAGCGTTATGAAATGTAGCGAGCATGTGAGGATTGTGGTAGGATAGGCGAATTGTCGATTTCGGTTCATCGTGAGAATTTTTGTGAAAGAGTGGTTCATTTCTAAAGCAGACCACATAGAGAACGCTAGTCCGACCTATTCGTGAGTAATGCTCGAGTGTTTCGGATTCGTGGCAGGTCGGATTGCAATGAGTGAATTCTGTGCAAATAATGCAAGTAAGATCGGGTGACGGATTAATGCGGAAAAGACTGAGGTTATGGAGGTATCAAGAGAAGCCCCTAATGACATCCCATTACAGGTAGGGAGCCATTTGCTGTACATTCATGCCACTGAAGAAGTACTCCGAATTTGAGAAAATGAAGAAGATGTATATGTATATGCATACGCTGACGACATAGCCGTAGGTTCAACAGATATACAGAAGCTGCAAAGAATCATTGAGAAAATAGACAAATGGTGCAGTGAACACAAACTACACATAATCTGTAAGTAGGCTGTTCAGGTTTTTATGTTGGTAACGCCTCGTAGCGCTCTGTATGAAAATCACTGGCTGTGCTGTGTGCAGTCTGCGGCTGGTTTGCATTGTTGTTTGCTATTGTAGTGTTGGGCAGCTGGATGTTAACAGCGCGTAGCGTTGCGCAGTTGGAGGTGAGCCGCCAGCAGTGGTGGATGTGGGGAGAGAAATGGCGGAGTTTTGAGAGCGGATGATCGGGACGTGTGTCCATCAGAGACACAGTAAATTTGTAAGACTGGATGTCATGAACTGCTTTTGAACACTTTTAAGGTAAATACATTGTTTGTTCTCTATCAAAATTTGCTAACTATGCCTATCAGTAGTTAGTGCCTTCCGTAGTTAGAATCTTTTAATCAGCTGGCAGTATTGGCGCTCGCTGTATTGCAGTAGTTCGAGTAACGAAGATTTTTGTGAGGTAAGTGATTGATGAAAGGTATAGATTATTGTTAGTCAGGGCCATTCTTTTGTAGGGATTTTTGAAAGTCAGATTGAGTTGCGATAAAAATATTGTATGTGAGTTTAGTGTTGATCAGAATAGGTAAAGAGCGAAATGTCTGAGTACGTTCAGTTCTGCTCAGCTGTTTGAAAATCAAATAATGTAAGAGATTCATCAGCACAGTAATTCATTAATTTTTTCTAAGAGGACGTTTCATAAAACATAACAAAGACAGAAATAGTAATTTTCTGAAAAGGAGGCCAAACACCCAAGAATGCGGAAATCAGCATCAGAGAGAAAAAAATAAAAATCTCATCAGGCTTTAAATACCTAGGAGTGACATTGCAACCAACAGCCAAATGCTTCACAAAACATACAACAGAACGTGCAGCCCAAGCAATAATAGCAATACAGGACATCAAAAACATCCGCCTACTCAGTCTAGAAACAGCCATGAATTATTCAACACAAAAATCTTGCCAATCCTGGCCTATGAGATGGAGGTTATATGGGACCATCTGACAGAAAAAAATCTAGAAGCACTACAAAAGGTAGAATCGACTTATCTAAAAAGAGCACTAGGTCTCTCAAAGGCAACAAGATCTAGACTAGTGTACCTGCTAGCGAGAGGAACATTCCTAACTGAAGACTTCTATATATGATGCCACACACCAGGGCTTCCGGAAAGCAACTGAAGATCATGGAGGACAAACGAGAACAAATATGGACGATGTTCTATGGCACCGAAGCAATGACGAAGCGCTCATGGACAGCACCAAACTTCGAACAGCGACATGTCGTAACTAGACTTTCTACTCACGGCATTCATCATCTAATCTGCAAAAACAAAACTTATCACGACCCAACCACAACATGTGTATGTGAACTGTGTAACGAAGCCTGTGAATCATATCACATAGAACTGTGCAGTAAAGGAGTGAAATCCATAAATGAATATGCAAAAATGTAAAATGTAAATGTAAAATGGCAAGCAAAGTAACTGTATATAGCTATTTGGCTGCAATTTTATTAAATAAATACAGGTAGGGATATGGAATTTTGCTAAAGTGGAAAATTTAAAATACCTTGGTACATGGAACAACAGGCAAAATAATTTAAAACAGGAAATAAACCAACGTATTGTAAATGGGTCTAAAACTTATATCTGTCTAAAGCAGATAATGTCATCCAAGAATGCATCAATTAAGACCAGACTTAGAGCATACAACACCGTGATAATGGCAGTAGTTTTGTATGCGACAGAAACCCTAGGCACAACAAAGAAGGGTGAAGAAAATTTGTTGGTGTTTGAAAGAAAAATTATGAGGAGGACTTTTAGGCCTGTCCAGGAAGGGAGCTCGTGGAGACGTAGAAGAAACCAAGAACCGTATGAGCTGATTAGGCAACCGAACATCATTCAAAAACTGAAAGCGCGGATAATAAGCTTGGAGGGCCACATTGCTAGGTGACCAGACACCTCTCGGTCAAAATCCTTACTTATGGAAAGCCCTGATGGTACCCGACCAATCGGAAGACTCAGAAAGCGATGGGAGGATGAGCTACAGAAAGACCCTTTGCAAGCTAGGAGTCCGTGACAACTGGATTCAAAGTATACAAGATCGCCATGTATGGAGGAGCATTGTGAGGCCTATGCGTGAGCTACAGGGTCCTCGATCCCCGATTTGATTTGATTGATTGTTTGAGCAGGTCGGATTCAAGGATGACATCGAAGCAATTTAGATGCGGGCTACATTTGTTACCGGTAGGTCATTCAAATGGGAACACCTGGAGAGAAGGCGGCGTTATTTTCAAGGAACATAAATGAGATAATTTAGGGAACCGGCATTTGAAACTGGCTGCAGAACCAGTTTGCTGCCACAAACATACATTTAGCGTAAGAACCACAAAAAAAAGAACGAGAAATTAGTCAAAAATGGCTCTGAGCACTATGGGACTCAACATCTTAGGTCATAAGTCCCCTAGAACTTAGAACTACTTAAACCTAACTAACCTAAGGACATCACACACACCCATGCCCGAGGCAGGATTCGAACCTGCGACCGTAGCAGTCCCGCGGTTCCGGACTGCAGCGCCAGAACCGCACGGCCACCGCGGCCGGCGAGAAATTAGTCATCATACGGAGGCGTATAGATAATAGATCTTCCCTCGCTCTGTTTGCGAATGGAACATGAGAGGAAATGACTAATAGTGATACTGGGTTCCCTCCGCCACGCACCGTGCCATGACCTCCGGATTTGTATGCAGGTGTAGATCTCCTCCTCACTCTCTATCACTCCATCTCTTCCTTTCACCATTCCTGTCCATCTCATGTTCCCTTACTGTGTCCGTTTGTGGTGTGTGAAAAGCTCGGATTTCGTTCGCCATTACAAATGCTGATCATCCGATCCGATAAATCGCCAATAACACCAGGTGAATACAATAATCATATGTGTATGATGTATTAAAATGCGATAAACGTGTTCAAGATGTCCCGAGTGCGCCGCAGAGAAAACTGGTGGTGAACGCGCGGCTTCAGCGATGTAACAAGCCATCGCTGATTCCAGAGATGCTGCGTCAGCGACGCGACGCAGACGGCCGCTATCGACTTTACCTGCCGCCCGAAATAATGATAATTTCACTGTCAAAAGTTGGCTTGGCGTAGCGTATTAGTTCATGTAAACGGTTCCCATTGTATGACTTCAGAAAATACACTCCTGGAAATTGAAATAAGAACACCGTGAATTCATTGTCCCAGGAAGGGGAAACTTTATTGACCCATTCCTGGGGTCAGATACATCACATGATCACACTGACAGAACCACAGGCACATAGACACAGGCAACAGAGCATGCACAATGTCGGCACTAGTACAGTGTATATTCCCCTTTCGCAGCAATGCAGGCTGCTATTCTCCCATGGAGACGATCGTAGAGATGCTGGATGTAGTCCTGTGGAACGGCTTGCCATGCCATTTCCACCTGGCGCCTCAGTTGGACCAGCGGTCGTGCTGGACGTGCAGACCGCGTGAGACGACGCTTCATCCAGTCCCAAACATGCTCAATGGGGGACAGATCCGGAGATCTTGCTGGCCAGGGTAGTTGACTTACACCTTCTAGAGCACGTTGGGTGGCACGGGATACATGCGGACGTGCATTGTCCTGTTGGAACAGCAAGTTCCCTTGCCGGTCTAGCAATGGTAGAACGATGGGTTCGATGACGGTTTGGATGTACCGTGCACTATTCAGTGTCCCCTCGACGATCACCAGTGGTGTACGGCCAGTGTAGGAGATCGCTCCCCACACCATGATGCCGGGTGTTGGCCCTGTGTGCCTCGGTCGTATGCAGTCCTGATTGTGGCGCTCACCTGCACGGCGCCAAACACGCATACCAACATTATTGGCACCAAGGCAGAAGCGACTCTCATCGCTGAAGACGACACGTCTCCATTCGTCCCTCCATTCACGCCTGTCGCGACACCACTGGAGGCGGGCTGCACGATGTTGGGGCGTGAGCGGAAGACGGCCTAACGGTGTGCGGGACCGTCGCCCAGCTTCATGGAGACGGTTGCGAATGGTCCTCGCCGATACCCCAGGAGCAACAGTGTCCCTAATTTGCTGGGAAGTGGCGGTGCGGTCCCCTACGGCACTGCGTAGGATCCTACGGTCTTGGCGTGCATCCGTGCGTCGCTGCGGTCCGGTCCCAGGTCGACGGGCACGTGCACCTTCCGCCGACCACTGGCGACAACATCGATGTACTGTGGAGACCTCACGCCCCACGTGTTGAGCAATTCGGCGGTACGTCCACGCGGCCTCCCGCATGCCCACTATACGCCCTCGCTCAAAGTCCGTCAACTGCACATACGGTTCACGTCCACGCTGTCGCGGCATGCTACCAGTGTTAAAGACTGCGATGGAGCTCCGTATGCCACGGCAAACTGGCTGACACTGACGGCGGCGGTGCACAAATGCTGCGCAGCAAGCGCCATTCGACGGCCAACACCGCGGTTCCTGGTGTGTCCGCTGTGCCGTGCGCGTGATCGTTGCTTGTACAGCCCTCTCGCAGTGTCCGGAGCAAGTATGGTGGGTCTGACACACCAGTGTCAATGTGTTCTTTTTTCCATTTCCAGGAGTGTAGTTAGTTCCGCAGTAGACCTCTTACCGACAAAGTTAATCTGGGGTAGGTCCAGGTTGGATACAGTACCGCTATTGGTGTTTAAGGCTTGGGAGAGGTGAAGGAGTTTGGCTGGTGAAGCCAGTGTAGTATTTTGTGGAGTTTACGGAGACATTGAGGCAAATTTGTCGTGTAGGCTCTGGTTGCTAGACGTAGCTGCGACTGTATTTTTCCTCCCAGAGCCGAGCTGCAGAATATATGTAGGTTCCGGGATTTTGAAGCAGTCGCGGATTAGACACTGGTTTGACGAAATTGTGTTTTTGGGCGGTCGATTGGTAGTCGTCCTGTGGACAGTTTGGGAGGAAGGACTGGTTATTTTGCTGTGACATACAGCTTGAGCCGTGTTAGAGATTTGCATTTGATGATTTGTAGGGAATCGGTAGAACCCGATATCCTGTCAGTGTTGTGTGATTAGTGGTTGCTGCTCGTCCAGAGGTAATTGGGTTGCTGGCTGCTTTTGAGAGTGGTTTGGTAGTGACTGGTGTGAATCGAGGAGGGAAAGCCTCGATCACATTTCTTGTTGTGGTTTGGATGCCACAGTCATACAGCGGATGTAGAAATGGCTCTGGTATGTTCGAACTGTTTCGCCTTGATATGAGAGATTGTACCAGTAGATTGAGTTGGTAAACGACAGGAATATAAAGGAACCAAGCAACACGTAACTAAACAAAAAACTTGATTATTAGAAGTGCCGAGTGGTCTGACTTAATTTAGGGAACTTTAGCGGGTCGCGTTGTGCCAACGCCTGAAGAGGCTCAGTTTTGTTTGAACTGTTAATTAAGATTAAGTCAAAAGCGGTGGTGGCGCCTAGGTTTCTTGCTGATATTTTTGTTTGTTCTTGAATTTCTGTCTCTGGGGAGGGGGGGGGGGTGTATAATCTTTGCTGGCACTCGATCACTAACGAGATCTGATCTTGTATTGAGATACCTAGCCCAAATCAAGGCAAGTTTTCTTCTATTGAAGTTACCTGAAGTTGTTACGAAAAGTCAGCGATCATATGCACAAAGGTGTAGAGGGTAATTTGTGGAATACGTATCATTATTTAAGTAGCAACGTTAGACTGCACAGAAAGAAATAGAATTATTGCTTCAGTTATCTTTGTCCCGGTATAAACATTGTCCAAATACGAATTTGATATAAATCGGTCTTCCCACTTATTTCATATCTGAGATGAATGTTAAAAGTTGTTAAAAGCTTATGAGGCGGTTCCAGACAGATCTACAATTTAGCTTAACAGAATATAAACAGGTATCGTACTGAAGTAATTTTGATGTCTTGTTTTGGACGATAGAGAGATAACGTGTCTTGTCGCTGTATTCTGCTAGTCTCGTCATTGCTGGTAAATAGCGACATTCAGTGTCATTTGGATATTTCAGCGTATCTATTTGTAGTGTAGTACCATTGCTGTACGACCGAGAACTTTTCTTGTAGTGAAAATGCTGGTTGTTGCTATCTAGCATTTGAGTCTGCTGTCGTGTCAATGTTTATTATTGTTGCAGTTGCTAATTCCCAGAGGGTCGATCTGTCCTCAGTTTGTTGTCTAAGAGCCAGTCGGAGTGGTCGAGCGATTCTAGGCGCTACAGTTCGTAACCGCGCGACCGCTAAGGTCGCAGGTTCGAACCCTGCCTCGGGCATGGATGTGTGTGATGTCCTTAGGCTAGTTTGATTTAAGTAGTTCTAAGTTCTAGGGGACTGATGACCTCAGCAGTTAAGTCCCATAGTGCTCAGAGCCATCTGAACCATTTTGTTGTCTAAGAGTGCAACTGCTGTAGAAGCTAGGCTTCAAGTGTTTGCCAGGCGCTCGGCTACTAATGGAATCTTCTGTGATGGGATAGCGATCCTCAGTCATAACATCGACTGTCAATTCAATGTACCTAATTCTTGCTGTAGGGGCCGATTGGTTCACTCAAGCAATTTTGCGTGGCAGGAAGCCATGCATGAGCGTCATTTCGAAGTTGGTACAGTACGATCTTTTGTCTGAGTTAGACCTTGAGTCCTGCCAGTCGGCGCTTTAAACGTTTCCTCTTTACCATCTCTCTTTAGATCTCCTCATCCTCCTCTTGTCAGTCTATCTCTTCCTCCCTCCTCTTTCTGTTTATTTCCTCCTCTTTCCTTTCTCTGTCTATCTCCTCCTCCCCATATCTATGTCAATCTGCTCGTTCCCCCTGGCTGTCTGCTCATCTCTTTCTCGCTCCGTTCTCTCTCAACATTATCGGCGACATCTTAATACGTGATTGCTGGTTCTTAGTCCCACAATATTTCTTCGCTGATAATTACTGCTATGTGTACCATGTTTGGTTCAAATCGATCGAGGGATCTGTTTATTTGAGGCTATGTCACATATATTTCACATATTTAGTACCGGTTTGTGTACATATTTCATTTGTATCTCTATCGAAATTCACCCAGCAGTTTCGTTTTTCCGTAGCTGTATGTTTACGAAGTATGTGTCGTACAATAAAATAATTTTGTACGTACATTAAGCTTCGTATATTGATACTGTCTGCAAAATTTTTTGCGAATAGAGATAGTAGCAGATCAGTAATTAATTAAAACGTCATCCTACATCCTGTAGTTTTACTGTATTAACAGCATAAATGTAGTATGCAATAAAAATTTTTCCTTTCATCATTTGTGGGGTGTAGTCAGCGAGAAAAAGTATTGTAATGTTTTGAAATGGCCCGCCGCGGTGGACGAGCGGTTCTAGGCGCTTCAGTCCGGAATCTCCCGACTGCCACGGTCGCAGGTTCAAATCCTGCCTCGGGCATGGAAGTGTGTGAGGTCCTTAGGTTAGTTAGGTTTAAGTAGTTCTAAGTTCTAGGGGACTGATGACCTCTGATGTTAAGTCCCATAGTGCTCAGAGCCATTTGAACCATTTTGATTTGAAATGATGTCTAAAGTTCGTTGCAAGTCTCTATGTGCTGTCATTCTCAAATACTAGATGAATAGAATCTGGGTATTCGCGCGGCATGTGCTGTAATCTTTTTCACGACCATCCCAACCCCTTTCATAGGTAGGCTATTCTTGACCACAGTGCGAATCGTTCCAGACAATAAGTGCTTTGTGCACCAAGTTTGGTTGAAATTGACCCAGTGATTTGGGAAGAGATGCGGAATATACCTATATACACACATTCGTACATAAATTTTTATAGTATGTATGGATTAGACTTTTGGTCGTTCCGGAAGGATACTCCCATGTATTTCAGTGTTGTTGGAGCTTACAGATCGAGGTGTGAGGTGTAAGGGAGAGAACATAGTGCAAAGTATGAAAGTGTGTATGAATACGACGCCACAATTTAATAACGTGCGTTGAACATTAGCTGTGCCTTATTATTTAGTCGTGTGCTGAGAAAGCAGCCCTTTCGACAGAAGCGAACCGCCTTAAGATTCCGGACGGCTAAGCCGCTGGCAGGTCGCGATCGGCGGCTTCTCTCTGAAGAGCTGAAGAGGGGGCGACCCGCAGTCCGGAGCCGGGGAGGGGGAGAACAATGCTCCTCATTTGGGTCCGCCGAATTTATAATTACTTGGCCAGCGAATGAATGGGATTTAACAAAACGCCCAAGTTAAACGCGCTCCTTTTGTAGGCGATAAAAGCCGGCTATAGATTTTCGTTAATGAGTGGCTAACGTTTCAGCTGCGAACGAAATTAAATCCGTTCGAGTTATCCTCCCGTGCACAGCAAGTTTGGCGGCGGCGCCAGCCTCGCCCGTGCTCGCCGCCAGTAATTGGTGCGAATGTGGAACTACTTGCTGCGAGCCGTAACCGATCACGCTATTAATCTTGAAAAATACTAAGCCGCTTAGCTGCTTTTTTGCCGGCGATTTTATTAGTGACTGTTCTCTTCCTTTTTCGCCAAATATGTAAGTACTGAGTTTCAGCGGTCTACTTCCGCTTGGGTGTTTGACCCTACTGTAGCTATGTCCGCTGATGATAAACAATCGCCCATCCAGGATACCGCAGATATTTATATTTTGGACCTGTCGGCAATTGAAAATAAAGAATAGCGATCGAAGACTGAAACGCCATATTTTATTTAATGAACGATCGCGGAATTCCCATTGAGACAATCATGTCTAGTTTTGATAAAATTTCCCTTCCGTTCGCTTGAAGCGCCAGTTAGGAACGTCATGTACGCCATAGGTATTTTTCTTACAACAGCGTGAACTCGTTTTATTCGTACCTAAATAGTTCTCGTATCGTGTTTTGGAGGTGGATGTGGCAAGCTGCCTATAATTCGACTGTTGGAGTGTGAAAAACCGTGTAAAAGTCACTGTGAGGCTGTCAAGTGTGCCAAACGCACAAGGAGCTTGGCTCAGAGTCTCGTAATTGGACCAACGCAAGAGCCAAGCAGAAAGGCTTCAAATAATTCGATATTATAAGAGAAGATTATATGCGCCGACTTTACAGAAAATCCTAACAAGTTTCGGTCTCATTTTGAATCGAAGAAAACCGTCCAGAAGCTATGTGATGATGATGGCACAGAAACAGGAAGATGACAGACAAATGGTCGAAATATTAAACACTTTTCCCAAAACTCTTTCACTGCGGTACATCGTATTGTAGCTCGTCGTATACAAGGTATTCACCAAGGAGTACCTCATCGCAAAATTAAATATTGCGGAAACTAAGATCGAGAGACGCGTGCAACGAACGGTATGTTTATTGTGAAAGCTGTAAGAATATTATAAGGAAGTTTGGAAATTGTTCTGAAGGTGCTAACAGATTACACACTAATCGCCTATAAATATGCCGCCGCAGCTCAGAGCGAGCAGTTACACTGTTGAAAAGTTAAAGGGCGTTAGCCCACCGAACGAAGAGGCTGAAACCATGCATTCCTTTGAACAATGTGTTTTTCCGGTATTGGGAACCACAAGTCAGAACACAGTCCTACAGCATGTTCCAAAACTTAACGATGCGGATACCATTCTCAGGCTCTCCGCCAAATTTCAAGGGACAGGAAGGGTGGCTGTTAATCCGGTGGGGCATATTGTTACTCATGATGACGTCTCGAATGTTTGTGAAATTATTCAGCAAACGCCAAGGAAATCCGACCGAAGAATGGTAGTAGTTACTGGTTTTGAAGCTCTGCAGTGGACTCAAAAAATTGAGACAGAGCCTACAGATGTTTACACTCAAAATTCAAAGCCATCAAACCATACGGCTACAATCTGTGCGACAAAGGGCTGAACTTGCGAACTAGATTCTCACAATGACTGACGAAAAATAATTTTGTGTCGGCTGCTCAGGTTCACAGACGAAGCGCACATCGTCCTGAATGGCGTCTTGCATGAACAAAACTGACGATTTTGGGGTTCAGAAGACCCCCATTTACGGGAAGCGAAACAACTGTATTCTTACAGAGTTGCTGTTTGGGTTTCGGTACGCAGCGGGAGATTATTGGGCCCTTTTCCCATGCGAGGACAACTTGTCGCCACTCAAGTAGCGTTGAAGAAGGGCAGGCAACTAAGGGCTGCCTTCTATGTTTTCTATTTTAATATTTTGTGACTAAACCGTTATCGCTTCAAATTTATTTTATACCTGACATACCAGTTTAAAATGTTTTATTTCTGATAAAGACACTCTTAGAAGTGGTAGAAACCTAAGTCAAAAAGTCTTCATTTTCTCGACCGCATGCTGTAATTGTTTCAATATTTTTTGGTGTGTCTGTGAAGGAGTCCAACTAACATTTAAACCTACTGGGACAAATAGGGCAATTATTTTGCCGAGTTGTCAAACTCCTGTTTTTAATTGTGTTTCAGAGTTACAGTTCCTATCCAATGAGGTGTCCGTTAGGCCTAGCAGCTCAGGTAGACTGCATCATATAGCGGACACTGGGGACTGTGGACTAACGCCCTACATTCGTCAGCTGCAGTATTTGTATCTAGTGAAATTTTTGAATGAGCAGTCAACCTTAATGTTGTCACAGTACTGGGTTTTGGAAGCAACTTCTTGTAATTATCTTGGAGTAATCTTGTGTATAAATGTTACCCTCTTGTTAAAATGTTTTTCAGTATTTATATACACTGAAGCACTAAAGAAACTCTTATAGGCATACGTTTTCAAATATAGAGATATGTAAACAGGCAGAATACGACGCTGCGATCACCAACGTCTATATAAGACAATAAGTGTCTAGCGCAGTTTTTAGATCGGTTACTGCTGCTTCGATGGCAATTGCACGAGTGCACCATGAATATCAAGAATCCGGTAAAACACCAAATATCCGACTTCGCTGCGGCCGGAACAAGATCCTCCAAGAACTGGACCAACGACGACTGAAGATAACCCTTATATGTCACAGAAGTGCAACCCTTTAGCAATTTACTGCAGATTTCAACGGTGGGACAGCAGCAAGTGTCAGCGTGTGTACCATTCAACGAAGTATCATCGATATGGGCTTTCGGAACTGAAGGCCCGAAGGCCCACTCGTGTACCCTTACTCCGCATTTGGGCCCGATATTGGATTGTTGATGAGTGGAAACAAGTTTCTTTGTCTGAGGAGTCTCGATTCAAATTGCATCGATCGGATGGACGTGTACGTGTAAGGAGACAACAGCATAAATCCATGGACCCTGCGTGTCAGCAGGGGACTTTTCAAGCTGGTGGAGGCTCTGTAATGGTGTGGGGCGTGAGCAGTTGGAGTGATGTGGGACCCCTGATATGTCTAGATACGACTCTGACAGGTGACACGTACGAAAGCATCCTGTCTCTTCACCGGCATCCATTCATGTCCATTGCACATTCTGACGGCCTTGGGTACTTCGCGCAGGACAATGCGACACCCCACACTTCCATAATTGGAGGAAAGCTCTTCTGAGTGTAAAGACTCCACTGGCCACCAAAATCCCCAGACATGAACATTATTCAGCATATCTGGGATGCCTTGCAACGTGCTGCTCAGATGAGATCCCTACCGCGTCGTACTCTTAAGGATTTATGGACAACTCTGCAGGATTCATGGAGTTATTTCCCTCCAGCACTCTTTCAGACATTTGTCGACTACATGCCACGTCGTGTTGCGGCACTTCTGTGACCCAGCGGGGGCCCACACGATGTTAGGGAGGTGCACCAGTTTCCTTGGCTCTTTAGTCACGCAGCAGTCATCGATATAAATAGTTCCCCTCTTTGTTTCATCATCCATCCGCCAGCAGCGATTGGTGTGGTGCTATTGGGTGTCGCTGTCTACGTCCGGAGAGATCACGAGATTTGAAGTGCCACCGAGAGGGCCTCAGTAGCTGGCCTGTGGCGATTGCTACAGCAGTGTTGTTTAGGGGCTCAGCGGTGGAGATCATTAGTTGCCAGTGTTACGAATCAGTTACCTTCACATACAATTACAAGAAAACAAGTGCAGCAGGTCACACTGCCGTGCAGTATAATTTCGCTATGTACTGCTGTTTCGTGTTGGAGTGATTGGAGTAGTGGAAAGTGAGTTTGTGTTTGATTTGTTCCGCCTGAGATCTTCTGTGGATTAATTCCTTGTTCACGTAGCATACGTATGGAACTGAATGTTACGGCGTTCTGAACACTTACTACTAAAAAGGATTGGTATTTTTGACACCCTCAATGGGATTGTCATGTAACTGATTATTTAAGTAAGCCTGATATAGCGTGATCACTTGATTTCGATTCGATTACGAGTCAGTGGACCTTATAATGTGGAAGGTTTGTTGAAAGTCTGAATTAGCTTGTTGAATGTCCAGCCGATTCCGGGAGTGGAATATTGTTTTGAAAAGAGCTAGGTTTCTCGCTACTGAGTGGCGTCCGACTTGTCTGTTCGACTTCAAAATCTAATGTCGTGTAACTCTTCTGTCTTCTGTGACGGATATTCTGTGCGGTAGCTTACCGAGAGTAAATTCATAAAGCCTTGCCTAACTTAGTAGCAGTGCACCACTGTAGTTAGATGCTTAATCTGTTATAGGTTAACCGAAGTTACTACTCTGGATCCGGTCGCCTACAAAATGTTTAACTCGCAGTGTACACTTGTTCAGGTTTTTCGACAGCATGCAACCACTAACGAAAGCCATACGAAGGAAATCTTAATAAGACGCAGGATACTCCGCTGGGACGACAAGATGTCCGTTATTCTACGTAATTTTTAGCTTGGTTTGTGTGGTTATACGGAGCTGGGGCGATGGTTATAGTTGGTGCAGTTTTGTGCGGTCCAGACTTAAGAACGTTATTTGTTGAAAAGAGTAGTTATTTAAGACCTCGAGGACGATCTGTTATTCTGAGCAAACGTGTGGCACTGTCTATGATAATAGCAGGTGCTGTGCGTTGCGTTGTTCTGTGCGACCCAGGCTTAAGTTTGTTACTTGCGGATATTTACATCGCTATTTTGATATATGTTGTGTTGTTTTTTGTGTACCTAGTGGTCGTATTTGGAGAACATATTTTCGTCTTTTCGGAGGTTTCATTCAAGGTTTTTTAACAGTTTCCAAGACTGCCTTGGGTATTTTAGATACTATTTTATATTTTTTTAAATAATTTGTTTATGAAGATACCATTTCAGTTTGGATTTGGCTTATTAGTTGACCTTTGAATTTCCAATTTTGGAGAGAAATCTTTTGATGTTCTTGCATATTTAAATGGTGTATAATTGTAAGGGGGTTTGTAGAGCGCAATTAGATATAGGTGCTAAACGTTTTGCTCTCATTCAAAGTTTCTCTTAATCATACTGAGCTTGCAAAATAGCCATTGGTGGTGTTCGTATTGTCATAGTGGATGTCAGGATCCACACTAAGCTATTGCCAGGAATGTGGAAGAGATTTAGCGTGACAGTTTCAGCCTTCTGGAGGCAGTACGCGGAAGTTTCCGCCGCTCAAAGTCCGCTTCATCCAGCCTGGTGAAGGGACTTGAGCATTCCGAGCATCAACGGGCACCCAGGGACTACTAACCTTGTTAGCTTAAAATATTTCTGCCCAAGACTTAAGTTGCCAGCTCTGGGGTGGAAAAGTGAGGATAGCGCTTTCATTAAACTGGATTTGGCACATTCACTCAGCCCCCCTTCAATACCACCTTAATTTACGCGTAATGGAGAAATGAATGCTAAGGGAATTAATAAAGTGACCCTGTAGGTGAGTAGTAAAAAGGGTTTCACATCAGCTACACTTTAATAAGGTTACTAATCAGCCTCTGTTTTCTACAGTTATAGAAAATCGTCAAGAAATGAAATTTATCATTTGACCAGTAAACGATAAACAAATTAAATATCAGAAAGAGATTTATTTAATCTCATAAACATTTAAGTATGCAATTTGATGAACAGTGCTTTAAGAGAATAATGGCACAAAATAATAGTGTTGAGGATAAATTGTCGGCAGATTTTTAAAGAGGAACCTACCCTGCAAAACTGAATATGGTGATCTATTATGAGTGAGTGAAACATCAAAGGTGATAATGAGTCTTGACTGTGCAACAGAATGCCGATCGTAAATGAGACATCTGTCAAAATCCACACTCAAAATCGTGGGTACTTTAGCGCCAAAACTAGAGCATGCACTGTTGAGGAAGTCAGAGTTACAGTTCCCTATTACGCGGGTGCTGCAAGTACTTTACCACCAACATCTCAAGCAGTATGCAGACAGGTAACAGCAATCGTTGCATGGGGGCTTAATTAAATATAATGCAAATATTTTTAATTTTAGTAGCTGTCTGTCCGGTTACTCAGTCTCGTAACCGGTTGGCCCTGAGTAGTATAACTCCGCAATCTGACTGCATAGAATAACAACAAAGAATGAAACGAAATTTCCGTTAACACAATTAATTAATTAAGTCCCCAGCAACTATGAAAGCTACGAAACAACAAGGCACAAGTGTAGCTGTTCTGTGTGTGGAAGTGTGATTCAACGTACACGTCTGGCACGGTTCTTCATCAATAAGACAAGATATTTTAAATACCATTAACACTCAAGTAATTAAAAAAAACTGAAATACTATAATTGCACATAGAAACCCGAATTACAGTCTAATACATGAACACAAGCCAGATGCTTTGTTGACTGAACCTGTGACCAAGAGGCATTGTTAGTTAGGAAATTTAAGAAAAATTAAAAATTGTTTTTCTTACCTTCATATATATTGACGAAAAATACACTCTGATCATTATAACATCCCCATTCGAACAGCATCGGCTGTCTAGCCCATCAGAAAAACAGCACACGACGTGCTCACAACTAGTACTGCTATCAACATCCTCTCAGCAAACACTGACTACCACAACTTCTGAACAAGCACTGCCAGTGGAGGCGGCGGAATAAAACTCTTTGGCGCAATCTCTGGCGCTGTGACTCAGTGTAGCCACCTTTCATATGCCCCTCCTCCACGGGCTAGAATTTGATGGCATTTTTGCCAGCATTGGTGGTGAAAATACCACCAAATTCGTCCAAATAAAAATACAGACAAAAATAAAAGATAATATTAATAAGTAAATATCACATAACCAAATAAATTTTGACTTTGCACTGACCCTTCAATAACCTAATATATAAAATACAGTAAGGAATACAAATGCTTTCATACATGTGATTTTACATAATAGTTTATACAAGTATCATTCAATCAATGGCACCAGCTATGACGAATAGGTGTAGGTAAGAGTCTCATAACATTTCATAAACAGTAAATATACAAAAAAAAGATCAGTTTATACAAATACTCAAATAAAATCCTTTCAATAGTTCAATAAACAAGTAGCACTCCTCAGAGTAGTTCACAGATCCAACAGTAGCACCCAGCAATGGTCAACAGGTGCAAATAGCAGTCTCATAACATTTCTTCAGCAGTATTTAAACAGCTCCAACAGTGGCACCCAGAAATGGCGAGCAGGCGCAGACACCAACAAGTGACATCACTTCAGTAGAAGCAGTTCCATCAGTGGCACCCAGTAATGTTGAACAGGTGCAGACACCAACAAGTGACATCATTTCAGTAGAAGCAGTTCCATTAGTGACACCCAGCAATGTTGAGCAGGTGCAGACAGCAACAAGTGACATCATTTCAGTAGAAAGAAGTTCCATCAGTGGTACCTAGCAATGTTGAACAGGTGCAGACACCAACAAGTGACATCATTTCAGTAGAAGCAGTTCCATTAGTGACACCCAGCAATGTTGAGCAGGTGCAGACAGCAACAAGTGACATCATTTTAGTAGAAGCGGTTCCATTAGTAGCACACAGCAATGTTGAACAGGTGCAGACACCAACAAGTGACATCATTTCAGTAGAAGCAGTTCCATCAGTGGTACCCAGCAATGTTGAACAGGTGCACGCACCAACAAGTGACATTATGTCAGTAGAAGCAGTTCCATCAGTGGCACCCAGCAATGTTGAACAGGTGCAGACACCAACAAGTGACATTATGCCAGTAGAAGCAGTTCTATCAGTGGCACCCAGCAATGTTGAACAGGTGCAGGCACCAACAAGTGACATTATGTCAGTAGAAGCAGTTCCATCAGTGGCACCCAGTAATGTTGACAGGGGCAAACACCAACAAGTGACATCATTTCAGTAGAAGCAGTTCCATCAGTGGCACCCAGTAATGTTGAACAGGTGCAGACACCAACAAGTGACATCATTTCAGTAGAAGCAGTTCCATCAGTGGCACCCAGCAATATTGAACAGGTGCAGACACCAACAAGTGACATTATGTCATTAGATGCAGTTCCATCAGTGGCACCCAGCAATGTTGAACAAGTGCAGGTAACAGTCCATAATATTCACTATCACTAATTAGACAGCTCGTCAGAGTTCATCAGCAGAAATTAAACATTTCCAAGTAGCACCCATCATGTTGAACAAGTGCAGGTAACAGTCCATAATAGTCACTATCACTAATCAGACAGTTCATCAGACTTTATCAGCAGAAATATCAGACAGTTCATCAGAGTTCATTAGCACAAATTAAACATTTCCAAGTGGCACCCACCAATGTTAATACGTGTAAGCACGAACAACAGTTTGAATGCACACACAATTGCTTTTACAAAATTACCATCAATGCTCTTACACTAAATGTAAAAATAATAATAAACACGCAAATGATATCAGATAATTGTCATATTAAATATTACAAATACACAAATATCAGTAAACCTATAATATTTATCTGTGTCAGTGCAAGCTGCAACAAACAAGTGAAATAATATTTAGGAGATAGGTCGGAACCATTATTTGGGATTAGGAAAGGAAAACACACAAAACACACTCACTCATCTTTCATCCACAGTAAGTACTACTGTGTAATTGAATAGTGTTAACTGTGTAAATGCAATTCTGTCAAAGATTTGATGTTCGACATGTGTATCAAGTAGTAGTGGCAACAGTGTATAACAGTCAATAATAGTTAGTCAACGTCATAGTCATCATGTCAAGACCAATGTCTGCAAAGCCAAATCAAAATGTACGGTTGCTGAACAACTGTCAGTGTGCCAAGATATGCAAATACTTCCTCTCTCGAAAAAAAAGTATATACTGCTTATTGATTTAACAAAGTGTGTGTGCAGACAATCTTCCTTCTACTTGAGTGTTCTAGTCTGCCATCTTCATCCTCCTTGTTCCATATAAACCAACAAAAAACTATGCTCCTCACTTACTTTACCTCTTATCCACCAAAACTCCAATAATCATCAGCATCACATAATCTTAATACTTCGATAGTACCTCTTACGTCGATACATATAAAACTTATCATCAATATCATTTACCTTACCTATTGTCCACCAAAACTCCAATAATCATCAACTTCACACAATCTCAATACTGTTGAGTGGTACTTAAGTAAATAAATCAGTGAAATCAAAGTGAACTAGAAAGTAGGATATAAATGAAAAACTTGGTTTAGTTTAGAGAGTTACATACTCGCAAGCAGCGGGCCGAACAGCAGAACAGAAGAAACAATGACCATGAAGTCAGCAGCTTCCACATAAGCGGGCGCTGTCGATTCAGCCGTCAGGGCATCGCCCGACCGGCTCACGTGTTTCTCAGTTGTCGTATGTGAGCAAAGGCCCTCGCCTACATCCCAAGAGCCAATGACCGACGTTAAGAAGATTCTTCGAGAAGCTTTTCAACGTGACAGAAGAGGCAATGACCGGCTCACGTGTTTCTCAGTCGTCACATGTGATCAAAGGCCCTCACCTACATTCCAAGAGCCAACGACCGACGTTAAGAAGATTCTTCGAGAAGCTTTCCAACGTGACAGACGAGGCAATGACCGTGAAGTCGTTCACCTCCAGTAAACTGAAGTGAATAAATACGCGAGACGCAGTGGGCCAGAGAGAGGCAGATGAAGTCAGAGGAAGTCGGATGAAGTCGAAGACGAAGACGAAGACGGAGACGGGGGCGGAGACGAAGACGAAGACGAGAGACGAAGGAAGACAAGAAGAGTAGCAGTAGTTTTCAGTCAGTTTCGGTGCTGAAGACCGTCATGCAAGAAGAGTCTGCATCATGCACAGACGAACCAAGTCCGCCGCTGTAATGGAATAGCAAGCAGCCGCCGTAGCGCCAGAAGACAGAAGTTAAAAGGTATTTGAAGTCTGGTTTTTACATACCCGGGTGACTCGTGAGGACGGGAAGGAGACGGCCTCACATCAGTAGTCACCTGTGAGCTGGGATGAAGACCTGACAGCCGAAGACTGGCAAGCGGGAGTCCGTGGTTCGAGTCCGGGACACTGGCCTTCCCCCGCCGCGCCGCTCCGCTGGTCGACGCACAACACACGCGGCCGCATAGAGAAGAGAAAGACTGGGACGCCACTCCCAAGGTATCATCCGACGCACGACTTCGCTCGCAGTAATTAAACCGGCCACCTCGCGCTGCGCGTCTCCCGACAACTGGGCGAGACAGCGACACGAGATACACACCGCTACGCGTAATCAGACGCCGCCGCCGCCGCCGCCGCCGCCGCCGCCGCCGCCGCCTCTGCCGCAGCAGAAGACTTCACAAACGACACAGCTGCCGCTCTCCGAACCAGAACATCCCGTAAGATACAGTTGTACGAATCTTCAATAAAAGTTATCTTATGTAAAAATGATGTTTCATTCGACCTCATACCCGAGCCAAGGAAGAACCCACCCTGCCCACATGTTGTTAAGAGAGAAAAGTTAATTTATTTAATATTTTCACCCTGACAGAATGCTTTGGAATGCTCATCCTGACAATTGACTTGCATCAAAAGAGAAAGCCCAGTTACATTTAGTGACAGAAGTGTCACCTTTAGTAACACAACTGTTACATTTGGTATCAGAAGCTGTTTCAGTTGTTACATTTGGAGTCAGAGAAAAAACCCTTGGCTCAATATGAGGTGTGAATGACAGTCACTAAAGGTCCACAGTTAGTATCATTTAATGTGTGAAAGAATAGGGGTTTGCATAGCAGTCGTAATATTTTCTTTATTTAGAAGTGTATTTTCTCTCATGATTTTAAGGGTTTGTCGAAAATATTTAAACATCTTTTTTATTCAGTGTGGTAAGATTGTGTAACTACTAGTTGTAAAATGATGACACGAAATCATACAAAGTCAGAGTCAGCACCACAAGCGGTTTCTACTGATGAAGCTATTCAGAGCTTAGTTAATCAGATAGCACAGCTTAAAAGTGATAATAATGCATTATTTAAACAGTTGAGTGAGGTTAGGCAAACCAGTTCAATCCCTCCCAGCCTAGATTCCTCAGCAGCAGCCTTAGTAACTCCTTTTTCAGGTAAACCTGGCGAAGACATAACAGCCTTTTTTGATGATTTAGTAGCAGCTTCAAAGTTAGGATCATGGTCAGATGAACAGCTCTTACAAATGACAAAGTTAAGATTGCTAGGAGAGGCTAAAGCACACGTATTATACCATGAAGAATTACGGAATGCCCCAACATTTGAGGAATTGAAGAAAGGATTGCTTAAACGTTTTCAAAAACAGAACAGTTGTAGATTTTATAGGGAAAAATTAAACACTATCACTCAGAGGCAAAACGAGTCGTTAGAAAGCTTTGTAGATAGGATTAGAAAAGTTAATATTAACACCTATCAGTTGACAAGTAGTGATGAAGCAAATAAAGTTATTTTACAAGAGGCAGAAAATAGAGCTCTGGATACATTTTTACGTGGGTTACCTCCTGAAACTTCCCGTCGTGTCAGGGCAGAGTTTCCTAAAAATTTAGCAGAAGCTGTATCTGTGGCGACGGCTTTTGAAGAAATTGACATTGCAACCAGATACAAGGAGAAGCGAAATGTATTTTCAGCAAGAGTACGATGTTTTAGGTGCGATCGACAGGGACATATAGCAAAAAACTGCAGACAACCTCAATGCACTAATTGTCAAAGAATAGGTCACACATTCAAGGAATGCAGGTTTAAGAAAGTGTTTGGAAATAGAAATCAGTTAAACTCCAACGGGAATGCCGGAGCCGCCGCCAGGCGTTCCCAATAAAATTTCATGCCATTAAGGCGAATGTGAAGGCGGTATGCTGGTTATCTGCTACCATACAGGATAAAGAGGCAAGGATACTAGTGGATACAGGCGCAAACGTATCAATAGTAAGTAATGAATGTATTGGAGAAAAGAAATATGACCCTCCAAGGTATAGATTGAGTGGAGTAGGAGGAGGTACAGTGAAGTCATTAGGATGTACATCACTGATTTTCTATATTCACGGTGTACAATTTCAGGAAGATGTAGAAGTGGTAACAAAGGTAACTGACGGGTACGACGCGATCCTAGGACTGGATTTCCTGAATAAACATCACGCTAAAATCGACCTCAGACAGCAAACTGTCGAACTTAGCGGAATAGTGTTTCAGCTAGGTGACACCGCTGCAAAGGGCCTCTGCCGCAATATTTCCCCAACCGGAAGGCGAAATCAACTATACTGCGTGCATCGTCCTTGAAGGTTGATTCGCGGGATCAGATACCATCTGGCTCAGGAAAACTTTTCTGGATGACCGTTGACCCCGAGGTACCTACAGATACAGTGTGTCTAATAGAGCCTTTAGAGGAAAATGAGGAATTAGATGTATCACATTGTTTTGTACGTAGAAGTGTTGTACGGGTTCAAGACGTTGAGGGAGAAAGACAAGTACCGGTACATATTGACAATTTCGGAGTGGAGGACAAAGAGTTGCATAAGGGAATATTAGTAGCTACAGTCAGTACTTTTGAAGAAGAAGATTTCATTTGGTCAGATATTAACGATGGTCAGAAACCAGACGCCTATAAAACCGCATTACGCCAGAAGATTGAGCATTTGAAAGGAAATGATAGAGACACGATAGAAGCAGTTTTAGTTGAGTTCCAAGATTTATTTAATGCAGAAGGTCCACTGCCAGCAACAGATATCACACAGCATAGGATCCCAACAGGAAATAGCCCCCCAGTTTATAGGAAGCCTTATAGAGTTGCGCATCACTTACAGCCAGTACTGGATGATTTTATAGAACAGCATCTAAAAGATGGAATTATAGAATATTCTGATTCTCCTTATAATTCAAATATTGTAATTATTCCAAAGAAGTCTCCCGACGGTACGAAACGATATAGATTTTGTTGTGACTACAGACACCTTAACAAACAAACTATCTCAGATGTTTATCCTCTTCCAAACATTACAGATATCATTGACAGTTTGGGTAACAGTAAATACTTTTCAACAATCGATCTACGTAGCGGATATCATCAATTGGAAGTTGCACCTGAAGATAGGCATAAAACAGCATTTTCTACCCCTGGAGGCCACTGGCAATTTAAAAGAATGCCTTTCGGTTTGAAAAATGCACCAGCAACTTTTCAAAGACTACTCGATGGAGTATTGCGAGGACTCAAAACTCAGCAATGTTGTGTATATCTAGACGATATTATTGTATTCTCCAAAGACATTAATGAACATGCTGTGCGTCTGCGTAATGTTTTTCAGAGACTTAGAAAAGCTAAATTAACATTAAATATGGAAAAATGTAGTTTTGCATTGACAGAGGTTACATACCTAGGGCATGTCATTAGTGAAAAAGGAATTAAAACAGATCCTCGATTAATTTCGGCAGTTAAGGACTTCCCAACACCACAACGCGTTAAGGAAGTACAAAGTTTCATTGGTCTCGCATCGTACTACCGGAAATATGTTCAAAATTTTGCTGAAATTGCCCGACCCTTAACCCAATTATTGAAAAAGGGTGCAAAATTTCATTGGTCTGAAGATTGTGAATTAGCATTTCAAACCCTTAAAGATAAGTTAACACACAGTCCAGTATTAGCCTACCCAGATTATAATAAAGAATTTATTTTATCCTGTGACGCAAGTGGTCATTCAGTAGGAGTTGTTTTGAGTCAGAATATTAATGGCGCGGAACACCCCATAGCCTACGCTTCGAGACAACTAACAACGGCAGAAAGAAATTATTCCACAACGGAGAAAGAATTGTTAAGTGTTATTTATGGTATCAAATACTTTAAATGCTATTTGTATGGTAGGAAATTCAAGGTCATTACAGACCACGCAGCTTTAAAATGGTTGCTTGGATTAAAGGATCCATCTAGTCGTCTCACCCGTTGGGCCCTATGTCTTTCCGAAATGGATTTCGAAGTTATCCATAAACCAGGCAAAAAACACACGAATGCAGATTGCCTAAGTCGGAAAATAGCACTTTTGGAAGCAACAGGCCGAGATACTGAGGACTGGAGAAGGGCACAAGATCAGGATACAGAACGCAAAAATTCGCAACTCAAAAACAATTTTGCTTTGAAGATGGGGTATTATGCCGTAAAACAAAACTTGGACCGCGAGTTGTTGTTCCCCAACACCTTAGACAAGAAATAATGGCAGAGGCCCACGATCATATCCTTGAAGGACACGGTGGACAGCGGACAACCGAAAGACGTGTAGCAGAGCGATTTTGGTGGCAAACCAGAAAGCAGGATGTTGCGCAGTACGTTCGTAATTGCATTGCGTGCGCACAACGAGCTGAACTTTCTCGTTCAAAAATACCCTTACAGAGGCTCCCCGAGGCTTCATGTCCATATCAAATCTGCGGAGTGGATCTCTACGGGCCATTTCATAAAACACCGGCTGGTAATAAGTATGTCCTTACAATTATAGATCACTTTTCACGCTATCTAGCTATGGTGAGTCTCCCAGATCAGCAAGCAAATACAGTTGCCCAAGCTTTAGTTAACAACTGGATACTTAAATTTGGCGTACCTGAAGCTATTATCACAGATCAGGGATCTAATTTTATGTCTGAATTAATGAAACAGCTATGCCACTTACTAAAAATACGTAAATTACGCACAACTCCGTTACACCCTCAGTGCAACGGGCGCACAGAAAGAGTTCATCGGACAATTGGCAAGATGCTTAGTTATTATATTAATGAACAACATTCTAATTGGGATACGTATTTACCAATAATCGTGTCGGTATACAACGCCAAAACGCATGAAGCAACTGGCATGTCACCTTATGAAGTGGTCTATGGCAGAAAAATGCCGTCCCCTTTTGATGTACTCAGGCAGAAAAACGGAAAAGTCGGAGAAACAGTAAGAGATTTCAGTCGAATGATGAAGGATGTATGGAAAAAGGTTCAAAAATCTAATACAAAGGCTTTGGAACGACAGGAAATATTAGGTAATACCCAAGCTAAATATCCAAATTACAAAATCGGTCAGTGGGTTATGGTTTCGACTCCTTACATTGCTAAAGGAAAAACGAAGAAATTTGTAACAAACTACAGAGGTCCTTATCAAATTATTGAGATCACGTCACCAGTCAACGTTAAATTGCAACTGCCCACCCGAACTACCATTGTCCATGCAAGTCGTTTAAAACCTTTTAAGGGCGCTCCAGAAGTAATTCCTTCAACAATAGTGTCTGTTTTTCCGAAGGGTGGAGGAAGTACCCGAAAAGGAAAAAGAGTGGCCACGCCAGCACAACATACAGACATGGCACCATACAATCTTCGACCAAGAGAGCGAATGTCCTAGTTGAATCTTAGTAGACTGTGGACAGTACACAAATGTAAATAATTAATAAATTATAATGGTTTATTTTTTAAGAAAGAAAAGTTGAACGTAGAGACATGTAGATCTTGTAGTTAACAATGTATTCCTTCTTTTCTTTGTTTTTGTTTTTACTAGGTTGGTAGGTTCATAGCCATGTTGTTTGCTTTTTTCAGAAAACGCCATGCAAAGCATTTCCTACACAAAACCTGTCCTACCTCAATGACTCCCTTGACAGTTCCCTTCTGAAGTCATTAGATATGTTCATAAACTCACAGCAAGGCAAAATTGATGCCAATGTTATGATGCAACATGTTTTAAAATTAAAAGGTGAACACAAAACTAAAATTATAATGCTAGGAACGGGTATATCTGGAACCTTTGTGTTGGTGTTTCTACTTTGTACAGTTTTCTTTTATCTAAGACGAAAAAAGAAGCCCAATAATAATATACCACTTCATCAAATCCCTGTTAACTGGATACCACACTCTTAACTGGTGTACTTCAGTGGTTACTTTTGAGCACTACTGTATTAATTTTGTTTATTGTACTTCATTCTTTATTAAACAGACTCATGTTAAAATGAACAATACTGTAGAATAGATATTCTTGCATTAGTATAGGGTTGATTAAACAGGTGTTGCTATGTAACTTTCTAAGTGAATAATCTATTTTTGTTTATTCATTGTCATCAAGGTTTCTTACACTTATTATAACCATTTATGTGTGAACTATGTGATTTATGAGCGTACAGTGCTTTAGTAAAGTGATAAAGTATTTTCAACATACTTAATGTGAAGCGTGTGTAATCTTCTAAGTCGAGAGTTTTCATTGCTTATGTTAGTGCTTTTGCCGTGTGAAGAGTGGAGGAATGTTGAGTGGTAAATTCGAGGGCGAATTTCTCCGAAGGGTGGAGGAATGTTGAGTGGTACTTAAGTAAATAAATCAGTGAAATCAAAGTGAACTAGAAAGTAGGATATAAATGAAAAACTTGGTTTAGTTTAGAGAGTTACATACTCGCAAGCAGCGGGCCGAACAGCAGAACAGAAGAAACAATGACCATGAAGTCAGCAACTTCCACATAAGCGGGCGCTGTCGATTCAGCCGTCAGGGCATCGCCCGACCGGCTCACGTGTTTCTCAGTTGTCGTATGTGAGCAAAGGCCCTCGCCTACATCCCAAGAGCCAATGACCGACGTTAAGAAGATTCTTCGAGAAGCTTTTCAACGTGACAGAAGAGGCAATGACCGGCTCACGTGTTTCTCAGTCGTCACATGTGATCAAAGGCCCTCACCTACATTCCAAGAGCCAACGACCGACGTTAAGAAGATTCTTCGAGAAGCTTTCCAACGTGACAGACGAGGCAATGACCGTGAAGTCGTTCACCTCCAGTAAACTGAAGTGAATAAATACGCGAGACGCAGTGGGCCAGAGAGAGGCAGATGAAGTCAGAGGAAGTCGGATGAAGTCGAAGACGAAGACGAAGACGGAGACGGGGGCGGAGACGAAGACGAAGACGAGAGACGAAGGAAGACAAGAAGAGTAGCAGTAGTTTTCAGTCAGTTTCGGTGCTGAAGACCGTCATGCAAGAAGAGTCTGCATCATGCACAGACGAACCAAGTCCGCCGCTGTAATGGAATAGCAAGCAGCCGCCGTAGCGCCAGAAGACAGAAGTTAAAAGGTATTTGAAGTCTGGTTTTTACATACCCGGGTGACTCGTGAGGACGGGAAGGAGACGGCCTCACATCAGTAGTCACCTGTGAGCTGGGATGAAGACCTGACAGCCGAAGACTGGCAAGCGGGAGTCCGTGGTTCGAGTCCGGGACACTGGCCTTCCCCCGCCGCGCCGCTCCGCTGGTCGACGCACAACACACGCGGCCGCATAGAAAAGAGAAACACTGGGACGCCACTCCCAAGGTATCATCCGACGCACGACTTCGCTCGCAATAATTAAACCGGCCACCTCGCGCTGCGCGTCTCCCGACAACTGGGCGAGACAGCGACACGAGATACACAAAGCTACGCGTAATCAGACGCCGCCGCCGCCGCCGCCGCCGCCGCCGCCGCCTCTGCCGCAGCAGAAGACTTCACAAACGACACAGCTGCCGCTCTCCGAACCAGAACATCCCGTAAGATACAGTTGTACGAATCTTCAATAAAAGTTATCTTATGTAAAAATGATGTTTCATTCGACCTCATACCCGAGCCAAGGAAGAACCCACCCTGCCCACATGTTGTTAAGAGAGAAAAGTTAATTTATTTAATATTTTCACCCTGACAGAATGCTTTGGAATGCTCATCCTGACAATTGACTTGCATCAAAAGAGAAAGCCCAGTTACATTTAGTGACAGAAGTGTCACCTTTAGTAACACAACTGTTACATTTGGTATCAGAAGCTGTTTCAGTTGTTACAATACCTCAATAATACCTCTTCAATACGTCGACACATATAAACCTTATCGCCAATATCATTTCACTTCCATCAATAATCATCAGCATCACATAATCTTAATACTTCAATAATACCTCTTACATTGATACATATAAACCTTATCATCAATATCATTTACCTTACCTCTTGTCCACCAAAACTCCAATAATCATCAGCATCACATAATCTTAATACTTCAATAATACCTCTTACGTCGATACGTATAAACCTTATCATCAATATCATTTACCTTACCTATTGTCCACCAAAACTCCAATAATCATCAACTTCACACAATCTCAATACCTCAATAATACCTCTTCAATACGTCGACACATATAAACCTTATCGCCAATATCATTTCACTTCCATCAATAATCATCAGCATCACATAATCTTAATACTTCAATAACACCTCTTACATTGATACATATAAACCTTATCATCAATATCATTTACCTTACCTCTTGTCCACCAAAACTCCAATAACCATCAGCATCACATTATCTCAGTACTTTAATAATACCTCTTACGTCGATACATATAAACCTTATCATCAGTATCATTTACCTTACCTCTTGTCCACCAAAACTCCAATAATCACCAACTTCACACAATCTCAATACCTCAATAATACCTCTTCAATATGTCGATACACATAAACCTTATCGCCAATATCATTTCACTTCTATAACAACTCATTCCTCTAGTCAGTCTCCTCGAACAAGTACAGATAAAATTCTAGTGCAAACTTCAATTCATAATCCCATACAATCCGAAGACACAATGTCCACACACAACCTCTGTGTAATCCACCTGACCCAAATCTTCTACTCATTATGAATTATAAAATACATTTTGGTTACCTTGTCCATCATTAAATAAAGGAAATGCATACATGACCTCTAACAGCCTTTAGTTTGAATAACTTTCCGTAAGTAAGTACGAGTACGGAGTGTGAATGATCATAATATTTCACAGTTTTTACACCACTTCAAGAATTATGGCAAAACAGAAGCTAACATGTGGAGTATTTCTTGTGTCAAGTGTCACTTGCTATTTCAATTGCTCACGTAGAATGCAGTGTAATAGCTGTCAATGGTCTAAACCTAGTGTTGTTATGTCATGTCGTTAGCTTCCTTCCTATTAGCATAAATTTATACAGCTTTCATAAAATCTCCAGCTCATGTGACTCCAATGAAGTTTATTGTACTAATGTCGTTAGTAGCATTATAGTAGTTCATTTTCTTGCCTTAAAATATAAGGCACTGAGCGTAAGCAAAACATGCAATAGAGAGTAAATATACCAGTAGAGACCAGAATGTCAACAAGTGGATGCAGCACAATCCCTATAACGAGGCTCTGCAAAGCAAACAATTTATAATTAATACCATAGTTTGACTTAAACTCCATGTTCGTACACCGCATATCAGCATTTCTATATACCAAATTAAAGAGTAGTTATGACAACAAACAGAAATTTATAAATATGCAATCCATACGCAAAGCAGCAAATATGTGTCTTACATAATAAACAGGTCATTAGCATCACATCAGCGTAAGCAAATAAATGTTCATATGTAATCTTAATAAGTAAACATGAAGGCGCAAGCAGATAAATCACAAAGTATAACTTACATACATAACCACAGTCAGCACAATTAATCAGGTGACAATTATAATTTAAATAAATAAGCACAACTGACACATAATAAAAAAAATATGACATCAGTGAAAAAGCATAGCAGCCAAGCGATGCATAATATACACAAGTAACAACCCTGTTCATTAATCAATCGTTCTCAAAATCAGTTAACACAAAGTATAAATCACGTAATCGCGAGCAACAAATTACGTCTAAAGTACGTACCTAAGTGGAAATATGTTTCCTGAAAAATAAACTCAATTAATAGTTACCTTTTTAGTTTATTACTTTCTTCTTCGAAATTACATTCTTCCTGAAATTTTCGCGATAGCAAGTCCTCTTAACGTCGGACACACAGAATTTACCTGAAGTTCTTAAATATTTTATACAACTGTATCCTGAAAAATACTGAACGTTAATAACATAATTTATCAAGTCACTATAGCTTTATACTGAATTTAATCCGAGAAGTTAGACTATGTATTTGTTTGCGGCTGTCAGTGCATTCGCACTGAGCGCTCGATCAGCTGTAGGTACGCGTGATGTAGGAAGTAATTGTTTGCGGTCAACGACTGCCTTGTGCAGCGCGCAGGCTTGACAGTTGCTTTGAGTATGTGCCGCCGCCAGAACACGGCGCGGTATCCTTGCATTCTCCGTGTCTTTACGTATAACTGTTAGTTTCTCAAAAGTATGTCATTCCACACAAATTTTAACGTTCGATATATGATGTATTCCCTTAGAGCGTCGAGATTTAAGAGTTTCTACTTCGACAGTGTTATCATGAATAATTTTGCGAAATCTATATGGACCGTTATAAAGCAGAAAAAATTTGCGACACTAGACCTTTCCTTTGTGAGACAAACGATGAGACTTAATTAACACCTTTTGACCAACTGACAAGGTTTTTAAACGACCAGGACGTTTAGCTGATTTCTCTCTTCTAGCAGCCGCAGACGCAATATTTTGTAGAGGCAGGTTGAAAACTTCAGAATGCCGCAGTTTCCGTGAAGGCTGAAAAGGAACGATTTCAGAAATGCGATTTGTCGGTGCTTTATTTTTTAATATCAAAATAGGCGGTAAAGAAGTTGAATCATTAGGGAGTTCATTCAGAATGTTTTGAAAAATATGAAGATACTGATTCCACGTTCTATGATTCTGATGACAATAAAGTCGACACAATTTATTGATTTCCTTCATCCATCTCTCTGAAACGTTAGATTGAGGGTGAAAAAGTGAAATGAATATTGGTTTAATCTTAGGACGCCGTAGAGTACGAAGCCAAATTTTAGAGCGAAACTGTGATCCATTATCTGATATAACCTTATCAACATGACCCACTTCTTTAAGAAAATATTTGATGAAGGTATTAAATACTGCAAGAGCTGTTGCTTTGCGTAAAGGTGTAAAACACACATATTTTGATGTCAATTCCACTGCTACGCAAAACCATTAGTAGAACGAACCACTGGACCGAACAAATCGACTGCAGCCATCTCCTTTAATTTCGCTGGAATGATAGGAAACAACGGTACTCTGTGAGAAAGAGTTGGCGGCTTAGCCTTTTGACATAATTTGCATTTGGAAAGAACAGATCGAATACGTTTTTTCATATTACTGAAGTAGTAAATTTCTCGTAATTTATGAAAGCATTTTCTGGGACCAAAGTGTGCATAACTGGAAATGTGTATACCAAATCAATTTATTAACCCACTCATCAGGGATACAAACTAACCAAACAGAGTTGTCGACCGATTTTCGTTTAAAAAGGGTATCATTGCGAAATAAATAATACTATCTAATCGCTACGCTTTCCTTTCTCCTCCACTTCTCCTTAATGTCCTTCCAGATTGGATCCTTGTTTTGCTCCTTAGCGATGTCCTGGAGCGAAGACGAAATAAAATTTTCAAACGCAACACCTTGAGTATACATCAAACAATAATTGTTTTCTTTGCAGTCCTCCTCAGCACTTAGTTTCAAACCCATAGGTGCACGTGATAAAGCATCAGCAATAATAATTGAAGAACCCTGTATGTAAACAATACTAAAATCAAATTCCTGTAGATACAGCGCCCATCGTGACAATCTTCCACGAGTTAATTTTGTTGACATAAGAAATTCCAGAGCTCGATGATCGGTGTAAACCTTAGTATGTCTGCCATACAAAAATATGCGAAATTTTGTGAAAGCCCATACAACAGCCAAAGCTTCAAGTTCCGTAATCGAATAATTCTTTTCTGATTTAGAGAGAACACGACTTCCGAATGCAATAGTTTTCCATACTACAACGCTGTTTTCTTCTATCTCCTGAAATAAGTGTGCACCTAGGCCTTTGTATGATGAGTCCGTCGCCAAACAAAAATCTTTAGATAAATCCGGATGTGAATGAAGTGGAGCAGCAACTAAAGCATCACGGAGTTGTTCAAATTCTGAATGAGCTTCCTCATCCCAACACCAATTAGAATTCTTTCCAGATAGTTCACATAAACGAGGTGTGGCTAAATCGTCCAATCTAACAAAGCGTCTAAGAAAATTACAGACACCAAGGAAACTACGAACATCACGTTTTGTAGTAGGAACAGCGTAATTACGAATAGCATCTAGTTTCTCTGCATCAGGAAGAATACCTTCTGTAGAAATAATATGACCAAGAAATTTCACCTGAGAACGACCAAATTCAGATTTTTCCAAGTTCACTGTAATGCCAACTATTGCAAAAATACGTAATAATGAATCCTAAATTTTGTTATGCTTTAAACAAATGTCTGTCGAAACACCAGACAAAGCGCACCTGACAACAACATACTATAGCAACTGGAGTATTTACGTTCCAAATGAAAATTTAAATTACGCAACTGACAGTAATGTGCAATCCATATCTTAAAGTGATTGACTCCTTCTCTAGATAGATTGAAAGTTGATGAGTTGTTTTGATAGATTCAAAGAATAGTAAAAGAGTAGGCAGCGGTGCAGAAAACTAAAAGGGAAATAGCACCACTACGGCTCGGGGCCCTGTGCACGCTACGGCATATATTCACTTAGTGTAGCGAATCCCCTGAGGACATAAATAGCCGCACATAAATTCCAGTTTGTGACTTAGTGGCCAATTTGGTGGAAGTGCGTACATAAATTGATCTAACCATGAACATGGATGTATGTCAGTCTTAGAATTGCGAAAGATCTTAAATTTCCGAACAGTTAAAAAGTGTTTAAAGTCGAAGTTTTCGCCTCGTGGCGACAAAGACCTACCGCGTCTGTCCCAGTCCGAATGTCGATTATTGTCTAGTTCGCGCACCCTGCCCTCTCTTGTTGTATCTCGTAAATGAAACAAATTATTTTCTTCAAAGCCCGCTGCTATCTGTGATTCTAAATTTCTTCTACTGTCTTTTCCTACGATTTCGCCTTCAATTTGTTTGACTTAATTTCGTAATGCCTCAAATTCCCTTTTAACGCGTTCATTAAATTTTCCCTGATTTTCAACCTGTTTATTTATGTTCTGGTACTCTTCGGTTTCTGCAAATGGCAATGGAGCTGTATCATCTGAATCTCTGTCCCCATTTAAACTAAGACTTGTCAGTTTATCCGAAATATTCTCAACTCTTTCCGATAAGTCACCTATTTGTTCATTCTGTTTATTTACGTCTTCCGTAAGTGTCGCGACTCTGGTTCAGTATTGACACATTTAGTAGTTAACTGTTCATACTGTTGTGTTAGGTTATTTATTCTGTCATTTGGTACGGATTCCTCGATTCTTTCAAATATTTCTTCCTTATCGTGTGCACGTTGTAAATTTAACTCTGAAAATTTTTGTACTACCACGCAATCTCTTTCTCCCTGTTCTCTATCATGTTCCTTTTGTCTGATTTCTATTGAAATTAATCTATTATTGTGAGCATTCAAAATCGGTTGTACTTCTTCTCTAATTTCTTTCTTTAGTTCATCTTTCATATTTTTGAAACATGTCCCTATTCGTGAGTCTAACTGTTTCCATTGTTTGCATCTCTGTTTTAATTGTTCCTATTTGTGAGTCTAACCGTGTTTCCATTGTTCCCATATCAGTTTCTAAACGTGTTGCCAAAGTTCCCATCTCTGTTTTAAATTCCGATCGTAACTGTGATCCCACTATTTTTAATTCAGATCCCAAATTAAATATTGCACTCATCAACTGCTCCATATTAACTGGTTCGAAATTCTTTTCACCCCTAACATTTCCCGCAAAACCAACTTCGTCCGTCAAAGCTGTAAAGCTATCTGTGTTCGATACCATTCCAGAGTCTTCTGTCGTTAATCTCGTATTCTGAAAATGTTTTAATTGTGAAAAATTTTGAATTGGTTACGGACTATTTTCCCGACTTATTAAATTGTTTTCAACTTCATTATTCATTATACTGTTCTCCTGTGTTGGCGACTTCACCATGTTAACAATTTCGTCATTCTCACTATCCATCATTTTTGCCTTTTTCATCGATCGCGTAATCATTTACAAAACATACAAAACACGTCACTATACGAAAATTACACACAATGACACTTTATCTCCAGCAATACCATTCACACGAAATGCTTTCCGACAAACACGATTAACGAACAATTGAAATCTTCATAATTGCACAAAATTTTCAAACGCGTATACAAGACATCAAAAATTAAATTCTGCAAAAATACCATTAGAAGAAAGACAAGACAACTACAAATATTCATTACCAAATCTACACATGCAATATAGTCTACAATTACTAAACTACAAATTACTACAACAATACTACTGTCTGCTATTTTTACTATCAAAAAAATTCCAAGGGACGATCCGAAGCAGCGGTCGCCACGTGCATGGGGGCTTAATTATATATAATGCAAATATTTTTAATTTTAGTAGCTGTCTGTCCGGTTACTCAGTCTCGTAACCGGTTGGCCCTGAGTAGTATAATTCCGCAATCTGACTGCATAGAATAACAACAAAGAATGAAACGAAATTTCCGTTAACACAATTAATTAATTAAGTCCCCAGCAACTATGAAAGCTACGAAACAACAAGGCACAAGTGTAGCTGTTCTGTGTGTGGAAGTGTGATTCAACGTACACATCTGGCACGGTTCTTCCTCAATAAGACAAGATATTTTAAATACAATTTACACTCAAGTAATTAAAAACAACTGAAATACTATAATTGCACATAGAAACCAGAATTACTGTCTAATATATGGACACAAGCCAGATGCTTTGTTGACTGAACCTGTGACCAAGAGGCATTGTTAGTTAGGAAATTTAAAAAAAAATTGTTTTTTTTACCTTCATATATATTGACGAAAAATACACTCTGATCATTACAACATCCCCATTCGAACAGCATCGGCTGTCTAGCCCATCAGAAAAACTGCACACGACATGCTCACAACTAGTACTGCTATCAACATCCTCTCAGCAAGCACTAACTACCACAACTTCTGAACAAGCACTGCCAGTGGAGGCGGCAGAATAAAACTCTTTGGCGCAATCTCTGGCGCTGTGACTCAGTGTAACCACCTTTCATCGTACAGCCCAGAGGCTGATCTCCACACTGCAGGGCTCTCTGACGATCGACGATCACAGATAAAGCCCAGTGAGATAAGCACTGTAAGAACCTAAACTTATGACTGGATGACTGAGGCAGTCTTCCTGCTAAGTTGGCGCAAGAATATCTCAAGAAAGAGACGCAATAAATACACCTCCCTGGCAGCCCAGAGGAGACACCCTATCTTATTCATACTTCACAGGCACGGAAAACTAGTGCTTCACCCACTACACACGATTGGTTCCAGTGTGCAGACAAGTCATGTTCACTTATTTTCACATTTGTAACCTATACTTCTTGCAAACAAAACCCTGACAGGGGTACCATTTTTTGTTGTGTTCACATTCTTGGCCATTTCACAAATAACACAGAGTCCTTGTTTTTTAAGAAAAAATCTTTGGATATGCGCGGGATTTTGTCTCTTTCAGATGTTATATCATGGGACCATAAGCAAGGTTCTTTAGTAAACTCCTTCCAATCCTAGATTTTCTCCATTTCATTACAAAAGGATCTGGCTGTTGACGCTCGCAATATCCATTAGAGTGAAACAGATTACTGAAGACGATCTTCTCTTTATATGTGCTACAGAATATGTGTCATAAATCAGTTGGCTGTATCAGTGAACACCTTCGCGGCATTTTAATCTAAATATATGGCTTTCGAGAAATTTCATCGGTAGTACCTGAATCATGTATAGTTTACAGCGTGAGAATCGCCTTGTCTTCTTCGACATGAATGAAACCATTGTCACATCCTTCTTACAGCCAAAGGGGGACGAGGAATCGGGTCTTTGATGTTATTTAGGCAACGATAATTACAATTCCTCGTTTATCTGTCCCAACACTCGCACGCCATGTTCCTAATAATGACATAACCAAGGAACAGCTTGTGCAACAATTGTCCATTGCCGTATTCCTGTTGGATGCCTCTATATAACTCAGTAGTCTGTGAAGCATTTCTGAAGCAGAATATGAGATTGAATAAGGTCCTTTAGGCTACTTTCCACAATATATCTAAAGGTTATTTGTAAACAATTTTTTCTCATGACAAAGTGTAAATATCGTAATGGGCTATTTGACAGGTGTGTTCGTAATATATCGTACATAACCACATCCATCCCAACAGTCTTGAAGTGTCTGTCTGACCTGTCTGCAACATTTGTGATCTTATAGAAAGGTCAGACATGTTTAACACTTGAACATGTAATTGAGAATGGCTATAAATCCGAAATCATGGCTGTGTGAGATAAATGAAAAATTTCACACACAAGCAGTGTAAATTTCTTTCAAAATGTGCTACATGAAAGTGGTCATAATACGTATATCATTAAATAAATTTTTAACAAGTTTTTCTTTTCCACAAATACCATTTGCATGTTTTTTTTCCACTCTATGAATTCAGAAACACAATCAAAAACTCGTATCTGGAATATCTCTATCCTAGTCTCACCTCTCCTTGGCCTTGGTCGTTTGTTAAGAGTATATTTTAAACTGCGTGACCCGATTGTGTTTCCTTAGCCGGAACGATAGTGTTTCTTCTGTGCTGTAGCCAGTCCCCCGTTGTCAAACAGTACCAACATGGTTACGAAGCCCTCCGTCGTTTCTAGGTCCCCGGTTAAATACACAATACACACCTAGATGGTTGCGTGTGAGCCTTTCTCCTTACGAAACGTCTCCGAACACCAAAGAAGTACTTTTCTCTTGTAATACGAGCGGTTGTCGGTTTAGGGATACTTTCGGGCATTTGAGACGTCATCGCTCTGGTAATTGTATTGGCTTAGGAGTTGCCTGCGTCTCAACATTTGCAATTGCTGTGGTTATGTAATTGTGATTTCAGCTTACTTTTCTCACGGGTATTTCGCCGTCGTTGTAGAGGAGGTATCTTGCAGTAACGCGGATATACCGTTTGGATAGTTATTGTTGCTTTCATGTAATTAACCTCGCTGTGTTAATATTCCTTTTGCGGGTCTCCACGCGATGAAAAGGGCCTTGGAAAGCCAGTCCTCTCGCTGTAATCTTTCTTGACCTACCTGCTTGGTGTAGTTTTGTGCCACCAGCGTATAAGCCTTCTGGTGCGCCCCTTGTGAGAAGGCAATTCAAACTCTTGACTACTTCATGAAGGCCTGCCTGTTTTCTAATTGGTAGTCTTACTTAACTGAAGCTTTATCATTGAAGGCCTGCCCGTTTTCTGTTTGGTGAATTCCTTTAACTGAAGCTTTTGTTAAAGGCGGCCTGCCTTTCTATTTGGTCATTTTACTTAAATGAAGTTATTATCATTGAAGGACTTCCTGTTTTCTCTTTGGTAGTTCTGCTTAACTGAAGCTGTTATCCCTGAAGGCCTGCCTGTTTCCAATTTGGTAATTTTGCTTAACTGAAACTGTTATTACTGGAGGCCAGCCTGTTTTCTATTTGGTAATTTTACTTGACTTAAGCTGTTATTATGAAGACCTGTCTGTTCCATTTTAATTAAGTTAAGAGCTGTTTCATAATTCGGGATTGCTGAACTCTTCTTAATAATGGCCTGCCTGTTTTTATTGTCCTATTATTCAGATCTGGTATCTTGCTCAATCTGTGATGTAATTAACTGAAATTACGATTGTCAAAGGCCTACCTATTTCAGAGGTATTTCTGCCAATAAGGTAGTGACGGGGAATGAGAGATTTTGGTACATGGGCCCTAACGTTTCGCCTCACACCCCTTCATCCATAATTGTAGATTTCAGTAACTAAATTGTTTGGTTCTGACACCGAGTATCCTTGTAGTTCATCTAGAGTAAAAATTTACAAGATAATGTGCTAACAGTAATTAAAATCAATCCAGGTATTTTTCAGGCTCATCAAATAGCATTCAGAGTGCAATATCACAGGCACATCACTTCGAAGTATGTGATATTTGTGTATCACATTTCATATCAACACATTCTGCATAGAAGGCATTACCAGAAAAATCATGTATTCAGGATTGCAATAGTCATTTTTCTAGGTAGAAATCATGTTAATTGTGGTTCTTCCTGATGAAATGCGAACAGTTTCGCTGTTGTGAGAGAGTCTTATAGGTGGTAGTAAGTTTAAGTTTTGTTGAACTTCAGCGTGTATACTATATGGCTCCTATTTCCTTACCTTGTACGAAAGTAGTTTTGTTTTACATAATTTATTGGGTAGTATGACATTAGTTTCGCCATTCAGTTAGTATTGTTTGTATCACATGATAACAATTTCCACCTTTCTTATGTCTACAGTCAAGTGTGAATACAGGTAAATTAGTGAATAAATCAATTGTGTTCCATTGTGTATACTCTTATGTTATTATTGCTTTCATACAACCATGGATCAATAGTAATAAAAATGTATCTTTTTAACCTTTATACAGTTTAGTAAGTACAGGAAGGTACAGATGAAAGTATCCCTAGCAAACAGATAAGAAATGCAGTAAAATTACAGAAACGAAGATCTGAAACGGACGTTCCACTTATTTAGTGAAAAATGCAGTGAAAAATACATCTATAGAAGATGTTGAAAGCGACCCCCTGCACCATCAATACACAATTCTGCCCCTGTAAGCATATTCATGTATACCTGGCGTAAAGTTCAGATATCGATGGCGGAAGCTTCACAGCCGATGTTGCCGTTCAGTTATTGTATTGTGTGTGGATTAGTTTCATAGACCTTGCTCTTCGAGTGTCGCCACAGGAAAACACCAAATGTTGGTAGATGCAGCGAACGTGGCAGCCATAAACGTTTGTTGACAGTTCATTCCTCAGTGACAATATCATGGACTCATATCGGGGATGTCTCAGACGTCTGATATGTTGCCCCATCTTTCTGGAAGGTGCAGTATTGTCTTTCATATTCAGTGGGTTCTGCACAAAATGTATCAAACATTTCTTTATATGCAACGATGTAGAGAGGAGGTGTCAAAACATATTGGTTCAGTGGTGTGTGTGCCTGTTAGACCGCATCAGTCGCCGATTTTTTCGTCATGGAGTGGTTGCTGACACACGGTGTTAAAGTTCTCTGTTGTCCAGCACATCATGTTCTGTGTATTCACATGATCAGAAAAATGAAACCATGCTCATCACACATGTTATAATGGGAAGGCTCTAACAAATCATCCTTGATGTTATTCAAAAGCCATGTGCAGTATTCTACCGGTTCCTGACTATCATCCTCCTATAACTGCTGAACAACTGTTACACGATATGGCTTGAAATTAAGAGCTTTCAAAATCCGCTGGAAACTCCTCTTACTTACATGCACCTGTTGGGCCATTTTACGGGTAGACCTTTATGTTCCCGGATAATTCATCGGCAAATGTCTGCAGTAACTTCTGGTGTGTAATCTGAAGGAATTGTTTGTTATTTTACGTTTTGCACACGTCTGCAGATGCGCCATTTTTTATGTGGACTCTGTACTGCTCTCTTTGCTGGTAGTCCTCCATCTGGAAACTTGACACCGAAAATCTCACGAGTTTGCTTCATCGAACCTGTTCTCACGTATGCATCCGCAATTTCAATTCTTTCTTCTATCTAGAAAGTCATATTTCCGTGCGAGCTCTGATTTCCATTATTTTATTATGGAGGTCCTTTCTCCTTATGTAGGGTGGGGTCAACAAAATATTTTCGCATTCGGAGGAGAAAGCTGGTGATTGAAATTTGGTGAGAAGATAGCGACCCAACGAAAAACGCCATTGTTTTAATGATTTGTACTGCAAATCCTCTTCGAAGTCAGTGACACTCCCTCCCCCATCTCGCGATAGTAGAAAACGTGATGCTAGTTGAGCTTTCTCGATGTACTCCGCTAATCGCATCTGGTAAGAATCCCAGAGTGTGCAGCAGTACTCCAAAAGAGGACGGACCAGCGTAGTGTAGGCAGTTTCTTGAGTAGATCTGTTACATTTTCTAAGTGTTCTGTCAATAAAATGCACTGTTTGTCTATGTGTTCTTACCAACTGAAGTAGTTCATAATTGTAATTCCTTGGTATTTAGTTGAATTTACGGCCTTTAGATTTGATTGATTCATCCTGTAACCGACGTTAACGGATTCCCTTTGGCACTGTTTGGTGTCAATTGCCTATTTTCGCACCATGTAGATGTCGCTTCTTAATCGTTCTGCAATTTGTTTTGATCTTATGATCACTTTACGAAACGATAAACGACAGCATCATCTGCAAATACCCTAAGACGGCTGTTCAGATTGTCTCCTAATTTGTATATACAGATAAGGAATAGCAGAGGGCCTATAGCATTACCTTGGGGAACGCCAGAAATCATTTCTGTTTCACTCTATGTTTATTCGTCAATTACCATGAACAGTGGCCTCTCTGACAATAAGTCACGAATCCAGTCGCATAACTGAGACGATTTTCCATAAGCACGCAATTTCGCTAAAAGCCGCTTGTGTGGTACAGTGTAAAATGTCTTCTGGAAATCTAGAAATACGGAATCAATTTGAAATTCCTTGTCAATGGGACTCATCATTTCCTGTGTAAGGAGCTAGTTGTGTTTCACAAGAACGTTATTTCCTAAATCCATGTTGACTGTGTGTCAGTAAACCGTTCTCTTCGATGTCATTCATCGTGTTCGAACACAATGTATGCGCCAAGATCCTGCTATATATCGATATTAATGATGTGGGCCGGTAATTTAGAGGATTACTTGTACTACCTTTCTTGAATATTGGTGTGACTTGTGCAGTTTTCCAGTCTTTGGGTACGGAGTTTTCGTTAAGCGAGCTAGATGTGTTGGGATGGGTGTATATCAGGGCGGATTTCATGGTCGGGTAGGGGAAGGCGATTAACGTTTCGTTGGGAGAGAATGTGGAGGGTGCGGAGGTTTAGTGTTGGGGCAATGTTCTGATAGAGGCGTGTAAGAGTACAAGAACCAATGATCAGGGTTGAAACAAGGGGTGGGTAGTGTCCCGTTTTCGGGTAACGTAGGACATTCAGAGGTATTTAAGATGGAGGAGTAGGCAGCGGAATTTTATAAGTTGGTAGAGGACTTCAGTAGGGGATGGTAAGTGGATTCGAAAGGCTAGACGTAGAGCATGATGTTCGGGGATCTGTAGGGCACGATACAATGAAGGAGAAGCAGGTCCATGCCACACTGGTATAGCAGAAGATGGGTCGGAGTAGGGCTTTATGCGTGTGGAGGATTTGCGGAAGACCGGAACTCCCATGTTCAGCTGGTTAATCGTTCTGCCACGTCGGTAAACACACGAGCAGGTAGTTCCGAGCGTTGCTGATCATTGGTAACCACACGTCCTTGCTGAAATATTCCTGACACACGCTTCTGTACGATATGGGAGGGTGTTATTCCCAAGGGGACCACCAATTTACGGTGACACTCTCTCGCGCTTCCCCTCGCAGAATGGCTAATTTGAAGTGTGCGCGCTGCTCAACACGAATTACTTCCATCTCACATGACGCTAACCAAACAACTGATTTCGCAGCGCACTCTGGGCTACTACCAGCAATCACAAAGCCATCTGTTATTTAAATACAAGCAATTCCTATACACCTTCCATGCGACATATTGCAGTTCGTGATCCGCATGTACATTTTTAAGAAAAAAGAAATAGTTGCAATGAGTTTTGCCCCACCTATCGTATCTGCACAACACTGAAACGGTCGGCGGTATGCTCAGTGTGTCTTATTTGGTTATAAACTTGTTCGTTGATTCACGCGACTTGCTCTTGACCACTGTTATGATCACTTTGCTCGTGGGCCTCAAACTCGTTTTCGGCCCGAGACGGTTCTGTCTCCGTATGGTTTTTCTGACAACGTTGCTGTACACTCCGCCGTCATCACGTTAGACGGCATCCTGAATGATAGATTACACTGTGATAACGTGGTACTTGTTTCGTTTGAGTGTTTTTTGCAGTAAGTATTTTGTGTTGTACATCTTTAACCACAGCAGTACCAAGGCATTTTCCGTAACGCGCATTATGTCCAGCCGAAAAAGTATTACAGGAAAATAAACTCGTTAACAATAGTCGAGTTGTCACGAACATACTCTTGAAAATGGTACTTATGAATAAATGGGGTCTATAACATGATAATACCGCGTAGCACATTCTTATCAATATCAACGCAGTTTCAGTAACGTGTCCTACCGACTGTGTGATCATGAAAAAAGAATTAGAGGTGAAAGTTTCATTCATTGTTGTCGAATTTTACTGTAAACCAACATTTTAAAGTGATATTGATGTGTAAGTAGGCCCCTGAACCCTGCAAGTACTGAATACGCCATTAGTTAGAAAAAAGTGACATCAGCTACTGAGACTTAAACTTCTTTGTTAAGCAAATCTAAAACACATAAGCAAAATCTAAAACACATTTGTCGTCTGGTAGAATATTTAACGAAAAACAATAAACAATTTTTTATTTTTAAAATATAAGCTGAGTAAATCAAAATATTTTCGTAAGGTGGACAGAAAGCGCTCCCTCTCACGCCCCCTCCCCTCCCCCCTCCCTCCACACACACACACACACACACACACACACACACACACACGCCCATGGTATTCCTAGAATTAATAATCGTATAATACATAGCTTTCCAATGGTGTGAATGTTTTTTCACAGAAGTAGAGATAGCTAGATAAATAAACGAAATAACTCATTGTTCTACTGCTGTGCTATTCAGAGCCACAGGACACCATGTGTCGCTTCTCCCAGAACTCTCGTGTAGTATCGCCGAATATCACTCGTAGCTTTGTCACTAGAGTTGGCGTTCATCCCGTATAGATATGTATATGAATAATATGGAAGTTTTGATTATTATTCGCTGCCATTCTGGAGTGATGAATAAAACTCAATGTGAAAATAAAATTTGCTAACAGTACATGAAGACGTGGTGTGCACAGTTACAGGAAATAGGTTAATATGTTTCACTGCCAAAAATGTTTCCGAGAAGAGAGTCATTATTTCCCGGTTTACTCCATTAAAAGTTACGCATCGAGAACAATTACAAATCTAATTTTGAAATATACAGTTTAATAGCAAAAAACGTATGTCGTTTTAACGAGCAAGTTTTACAGACAGCCGGACGATCCTGTGGCGTGGCAACGTAATCCAATCTCTCAATTTAATTGCCGCACGTTGCGCCATTAAATTATAATTCTGTTTCAATATCGGCTGATGGATACTGCTCATAATCAATTAGCGTGGAAGATTCGCCGTATTACGAGCGACAGATACTCGTGTTAATCCGGATCAGGCTTTAGTCAAACGAAGGTAAAAACCACTTCATTTAGATTTGGGGTCAGTGTAAAACAAAATGGTCACGTAACGAACATGATTCACAACATCAAAACACTGCTGTTCCCCTGCCGAAAGTAACAATATCATGTGGTTGGCTTCTTTCAAATGCACGCTAATATTTACCTGGTCTTTATGTGTAATACGTTGTCTTTAGTAGAAAATATTAGTTCACCGCAGCCACTGCAAGTGTTATGTGCACTATCGTGACTTAATAATTCACTTCTTACACGTAGGATTATGAACTTAGTTCAATAAGAGTACATGACTGAAATGTCCATCTATGTATACATATATAGCACTCATGAGAATTTATGGTGAACTAAGGTGGGCGTTTCATACACAAGTTGATGATGTTGTTTCCTAATCCATCCGCGTAAATGAAGAGAGAAAAATTGTCGTCAGTGGACGTTGACACGTTCCGTAATCTTTCTTATTCTGACCGATTCGGACAGCGAAACTGTCGCAGATTTGTTCGAGTGCCGGTTGTCTAAATCTATAATTCGGGTTACGCAAGTACAATGTTGCCAGTTTCTTTAACAGAGCATCTCTATTGTCTAGTGTCTAGGAATCTTGCGTACTCGGTTTTCTAGACAAACAATCAAAGAATTCGTATTAGTGAGTTTTATTATTACAAGACAAGTGAAAATGCTTAACTTTGATCTTAAAATTCTTGTAGTCCTTTATACATGGTCACCCACAAGTTCAATTACGTATATGTGTCGCAAGCAAAGGGCGACATACAAAGTCTTCTTCAGAAAAGACAAACACGTGTAAAACTTCTGGTCCTAGAGACCTCTACTAACAAAAGCCTCTAAACTGAACTGCAGTGACTGCTGATATCTGACTGAGCTACACTGAGATTTCTAATGACGAGGCTACGGTGGGTCGGCTAATGAAGAGGCTAATGTTGAAGATGCTCTCGAAGTGGGCTGCCACAATTCCGGAAGGCGCTTATATTGTCTTCACGAAGGGGCCACTGCTGTCGCGTTGTCGTCCTGAGGGAGGTCGACAGTGTACGATTGGCTCACCTATTCTTACAGCCTTCTGCTGTCTGTCGTTCCCGACTGGCTCGCCAGCGCTGACTTTAAGCCCTAACATTCCTCCAAAGCGAGAAACCGTCGTCGTATACGGAACACGCAATTGGGTGAGGGAGGAGAGGGGGGGGGGGGTGAGGCAGGAGCGTGGACGTTCTGATGGACCGAAAGCTGTGAATCTGTGGCTGCATGGGACGTCAGACTTCCGGTCGTACCCCGCAATCCCTCTGGTGAAAAGGTCCCATGGAAAGCGCCCAGAGGGGTTCGCGTCCACCTCCTGAGGCCCATACCAAAATGTAGAGGGCGTCGGCCGCTGCTGCCTGTTCGGGTCCAGCTCCATCGGTTGGACGAGAGGAGGCAAAGGTTCGAAGGCTCCGTATCCACAGAGTCGTCCCATGGTGCTGTGATGGCACCCGATGAGAGCTGCTGTGGCCGCGCTGTCCTCGGGGTCCGTGAATCTGGGGGAACGGATGTAGAAGGATCACCGTGCACATGACAGTGGCGAAATTGATTGTGACATCGCCTTTGCAATAAGCCTGGGCCTGAAATGCGATACATGAATGCGCGAAGTCGACGAAGGATCTCGCCTCGTGCCCACCATTTGCTGCCGCTAAAAACCCTGAAAAACACATCATCATGCGGCTTGAAGGAATACATGTGGCCTTCTTTCGGGACCGGACGCTCAGGAGGGTGGAGCAGATGTATCAGCGTCTGATGGCAGCAGCCTTGAAGCAATTCCTCCGGCGATGGTCTGTCTCGTGGATGCGAACTGTGGGAGAAGAGGAACACTTGCAATGCTTGATCCCTAGTGTGGGCGGCGTAATGTTCAGCTAGCATCTGCTACTTGAAGGTTCTGACAATACATTCCGCTACGCCGTTTGACTGTGGATGGAACGGTGCACTAGTTAGAGGCTGTATGCCATTGCGTTCACAGAATGCACTGAATTTGATTTGACGTGAACTTGAAACGTCCCCTTAGAACAATTATACATGACTGTCCTTAAACTGACACACAATGTTTTAAGCGCAACGCAATCTGTCTGTCAAAAATCCCTACAAAAGAATGGCCCTGACTAACATTAACCTATACCTTTCACAAATCACTTACCTCACCAAAAATCTTCGTTACTCAAACTACAGCAATACAGCGAGCGCCACTACTGCCAGCTAAATAAAAGATTCAAACTACTGAAGGCACTAACTACTAATAGGCATAGTTAACAAATGAAAGATTTTGATAGAGAACAAACAGTGTGTTTACCTCAATAGTGTTCAAAAGTCATAATGTATATAGCAGTTCATGACATCCAGCCTTACAAATTTCAAAACTCCGCCATCTCTCTCCCCACATCCACCACTGCTGGCGGCTCACCTCCAACTGCGCAACGCTACGTGCTGTTCACATCCAGCTGCCGCTGCCCAACACTACAATGGCAGACAACAATGCAAACTAGCCACAGACTGCACACAGCACAGCCAGTGATTTTCATACAGAGCGCTACGTAACGTTGCCAATAAGAAAACATAAACAGCCTACTTACATAGCCCCCATGCTCCCCACAAAAAATTTTACAAATTGTTTTGGGCACTGGCCAATACATATTTGAAAAAATTTTTCATAATTACAGTAAGAAAGATATCAAATGCACACGCTTATTAATACAATGTTGGTCAAAAGCGAAAATTTTCTCACAGTCTTTAAAGACAGTCCTGATCATTCATCACAGTAAAACTGCCGTTTCTTTTCTCAAAGTCTGAGCAGTAAAAGACAATGCACACGGAAGTAGTGGATTTCCATGCAGTCTTGAAGAAGTAGTGTTGTCCTTCCAACGGAAAGACAGTGCTGATTCTTGACATGCTGACAGGTAATGGGCCACAACAGAGCAAACCCACTGCAGAGTCAGTCGAAGTTTTGAGGAATATTGGTAGGTAGGTCATCACAGAACAGACCACTGCAGTCTTGTTAGAGATTACGGTATTGGTGGGCCACCAGAGGTGCAGACCCACTGCAGTCCTTGTAGAAATAGTGGTGTTGGTGAGTCATCAAAGGTGTAGACCCACTGTAGTCCTTGTAGAGATAGCTAGCAGCCATCTGTTGCGACTGTGCAGGTGCACAATCACCATCGAAGAGTCTTGAAGAGAATATAGCAAGTCCATAAACCACCACTTGTGCACTCACAAAGTTTCTGGAATTGTCCTTAGAACCAGCAATGCTGTTATCCAGTCCCTTGCTGAATTATTAACACACGTGCGACCACTGACAGTCCCTACTTATCACATATTGTCCATATACTATGACCAACAGAAACGTGTGCAGTGAAATGGAACTTACAAGTTAATAGTATGATGAACTGGTGTCAATTACAATGTTATAACATAAGAATACAATTACAAAGGTACAAAATACATCATTAAAAACATAACAATACAGATAACATTTTTAGTAATACAGGCCTTACAAAAGAATAGAAATAGACATATACATCAGTGTTACAGGAATTATGACATAAGTAAATAAATAAAATAATGAGAATAGTTCTTGAAACATTAATTTCACACATGATCATTAAAACAAAACAGAATAAATAATGTCTAAACATCTTTACGAAGAAAATAACATAGTATTTCAAAAATTCTACAACATATATCGTATTAGCTAAACACATAAAGACAGGAAAAACACGAATATACAAGAGTACACAAACACATAGCAGAATAACACAGGCGGAAAGGACAGGGTTTATTTTCTGTGTAACATTTGGTACTGCAGTATTTGGCAAACAAAACCTTTTTTTTCTTGGAGATCTCCCTTCGTTCATCATTATTCCCAAAAAGTCCTATCTATACCTGCTTTCTGTACTTTTTTCGTATAACTTCTCAATGCATTTCTTCCAATTCATCGCAACTCATTCTCTTATATAGTCTACCCCCCTCTTAAGCTAACTTAAATCTACTGAGCTCAGATGCTAAACTAAGGGACGAGGCAATCCAGCAGTATAAAACAATTAATACAAACAGCAATGAAAAAAATGGAAATTTGCAAAGCAAGCTGCAGTAAATTTAAATTACCAAGCAATGCAACATTACAACTAATATGAGCCAATGTGCAGCAACAAGAAAAATAAATCAGTAGTAAAACTAGATTAACAGAGTAATACAAAGTGAAATTTAATAGCACTATGCCTGGCAAGTAGCAGCAGCAAATGCAATAACTTATATCTAAACATGACATAGCTCAAGCAGAGAAAATATTACAATAAAAATGGCCAATTTTAATGCCTATGTCACATCTTAACACTAGAGTGATGCATCACGAGAACTTACACTATCAGATAAGTTACCAAATCGTAAAAAAATTATTTATGCAATTCCTGTGAAGGGAAATGTCTATTTATGCGCCCTCGTTTTCTTGGAAGTAGATCATAAATTTCTTATTGACTGAAGCTGTAGGCATAAAATAACTATATTAGTACATCTATTAAATTTTATTTTAACCAATGCTGCAGTGCAGCTAGAAACTAGATATTAAACAAAATGAGTAAATAAATACATAAAGCAAGCCATATGGCATTTCTCTCAACTAGCAAGACAATAGCCGTGAAATGTTTCTCATCGTTTCATTAGGCATTTTAGTAAATATCGTAAATTAAGAGCTCCACAGTATAATCATATGTTTTCAAATTTGAGCGTGCCGTATTTGCGATGCTCTCTACAAAGGAATGTCAATAGCGAGGATAATGGCCTCCCTTTTTTTTCTCCACCTGTGCTTTCTCTTGTCAGACGACTATCTCTCAGCTGGGCGCCCAAAACGCATTACGTCAAGGTGACCTACTTTCCTTACCGAAATACGTATTTACGACATCAGTTTCCGCTACAGTGACAGTCTCATATAAAAATTTCACAGGTCGAGAATTTGCGTTACAAATGTGTAGAAACAAAATCGTGTAAATATAACAGTGTCCAAAAAATTTTCGTCGGCATTGTGGTACACTCACGCATCTACACACATTTCATAACTCTTAAAGTACGATTCTTGGTTTCCAACATCCTTTTCCACAAATCAGAGTTCCTAACCACTACTCATTATTCATATACGTATTCGTCGACACTCCTTCAACATTTCATCATAATAAATTCGTAGCATAATCAAATTCCTCATATACAGTAGCATCATCTTATTGATGATAAACATACCTCAACAGCATAATACACATCGTCGTCGTAAAAATAACATCATAACACCTAAGTCAAATCTCAAAATCGTCGTAGATTTCTGCAATAATGTCAAAACCTAAAAAAATTCTCTGTTCATTTCAATAGTGTCATCTACCTCAAACGTACCTTAAAATCATGCTCCCTTACCAAATACATCATTCAAAGCTCTCCTAGTAAAACAATGATTCCGAAAAAATATGAACAGTTCACAAAGTACAGACAAAATACAGTTTCATAAATGTGAAGTTATCCAACTGTGTAATTGCGTAACATCTGTCACTGACGTAATAAAAAAATGTTTGTTTCTCTGTTAAATAATCAGATAGCTGTGTAATTCTGTGTTAGAGAAATATGGTACCGATGTGTAAAGTTGTATAAGCAAATACCATATTAGCTAGGGCTCCTTGTGATTACCAAACACATGGTACACAAAGTAAGAGTGTACCCCCCTGAGGATTAATGTAATTATACCCTCAGGTGTTACAGATTATTGCAATGGAATGAAATGTATCACGGAAAAACTTTGTATCATTGTACTCCAAATATCTTTAAAAATAAATGTTTTAAGTACAAAATTAATCACTCAAATACGTGTACTGTATCGCTAAACAGTGCGTCTTGTTGTAAGATAATCTCTGTGGAAGTGTCGTAGTTATCGTCCTCAGAAAGATAAGTTCTGCAGAAGTCAATGTACTTACCTCATCATAAACGAAAGTGAAATTCTTTGCGTATAGATATCGTAGTTATTACGTACCTTACCGTGATCAAGAAAGTACTATAATGTAACGTATTGTTGTGCTACAGAAAAGGCTGTCTCATTGTAGCTATACCACAAAAGTTACTACTAAAAAATGTTTTACTTTCCAGAATAATACAGAAAAACTGTGAAGGTATAAAACAGAAACACCTCAAAAGCAACATTGTAAATGGTCACTCATTAGTAGCGTCATGATAAAATCGTGTAGCTGTCAAAGAAACCAAATGCTAAGTCATATTTAATCCAACAGAAAGTACTTCAAATAAAGAATGTCATTTCAAGTAAACCAAAATGTTGCATGAAAATCTCATTAGCAGTGCCAGTAAGTATGTGAGCCAGTAAGTATGTGAGCCTTATAGTCGTTACGTGATCGTGCAACTAACAAGCAAGAATGTACACACACACTAACACTGTGTCGTCTGTTCACTATAACAATGCACTCGTAACTACTGTCTAAATATGTATCCTAGGTTCTAGATTGGATAGTTAACCTGAAACACTGTTGCATGTTAACGGTTTCTAAGTCTAACAAAGCATACTAGTAATGTAGAGTGAAAAATTTTATGGCAAAGACTAAGTTAAAAAGCAGATTATCTCTCAATAAGCGGCTCTATATGTGAAGTGTCGTAAAATCCTTTACTCTTCATAGTACTCAGAGTTTGAACTTGAATGCAGTTGTCATGCGGTATACGTCGGGTAAAGAATACTGGAATTTTTCTGAAGGTTAGCGTCTACGTTATTTTTCTCTGAGCCAGCCGGCACACGTGGCTGCCTGCGGTGCGGGTCATTGTCTGTTTCTTTGTTGGCGCGCGTCGTTATTGGGATTAGGAGACCTAACTTCTACAAATTCACCTTGACGAGAAGGCCCTGCCCTGTATGAAGCTCGCCAGTTCTGATGGAATTCAGGTCTGTCGTTACGATCATATCGTCTGTCGTCATGTCGGTAGATTCCATAGTTTCTTTCTTGTCGGTCACGTGGTGGAGAATTTCTCTCTGAATCGTAACTGCGCGCTGGACCGTTGCGTCTGAAGTTATTCTGTCTGCCTTGATAATAATTATTTTGGTTCCCATATTGTCTGTTTCTATGGTTATCTCTGTCATATTCATTACTACAGAAATGCGATCTTTCTCTGTAACTATTATTACTCTGCCAGTGGTTGTCATATGGGTGGTGTCTGTTTTGGTCACGATTCGCGTTGTAAGAATAGCCTTGTCGTGTCCATTTGTTATTTCTGTCATCACGGAATTGCGACGGATGTGACCTGTAATTGTTTTGTTCACGTTTTCGCGTTCCGCGATTGTCAGTGTCAATTTCTAATTCTTGTAAGAGTCCCTGGAAAGCTTCAATGTCGTCTTTGCAACGTCCTGCCAAAATAATATGTCGTAAATGTTCAGGCAATTTGATGAATCAAATGCGGATGAGTTCTGAGGGGCTGTATGGGTTTGACAGGTATTGATTCTTCTGCAACATGTCTTCAAAATATTTCACAAGACTGGAAAATTCAGATTGTTCGAAATGTTTCATCATTATGATGCTATGTTTTACTCGGTCTTGTGCAGCTTGAGACCAATATGCTGAGAGGAAGGCATGATAAAATTCTCCTTCACTGTGGCAATCGTGAATGACCGATCGCATTCTCTACAGCTGGTTCATTCTCTAAGTAGCCACACATAAATTCTAATCTGTGTTCTAATGACCAGTTGGAAGGAAAACAATGAGAGAATTGATGAAGCCACACTTGTGGATGAATGTCGTTGCCGAAATTCGTAAATGTTTTAAATTTACGTGTAGTAATGAAGAGCTTATAGTCAAAATCATCGTGTCGGCGAGTCGCATGTCGGTCATTGTTACGTCGTTTCGGCGATTCCATCTCAAAATTCGGTGTATCTTGCCAATTTTTTTCATAATTTCCGAAGTGCCCTGTGTTATTATTTTGTGGCTGTTCCGTATTTCTATGTCCCTCTTCCTTTATTTGAGCGCGAATGTCCTCTGAAATACGTAATTCTTGTATTACCTGTGTCAGCTGATCTTGTACTTCCCGGATTTCTCTTTGGTGTTGCGTATTAATTTGATTCTGATTTTATTCGAATTTCATAATTTGTTCGCACTCTTCTGTGTTATTAAAGACTACCGGTTTTGTGTCATTCAGATTATCATCTACCTTCATAGATAAATTATTTAGCTGATCCGAAAGTTCAACTACTTTCTCTGATAATGAACTAATTTCCTCCATGTGTCATTCTGAACCAATTTTCAGAGTATCTACTGTGTTCACAATAAAAGGATGACAGCCAAAAACAGTTGCAGGAAATCCTGCACCAGTTGCTGCTGCAGCCATGTTTAAAATCTTGATATCTACTGTATCCTTTAAGTTTTCTTGAGTTTTTGCAAGTTGCGTAACCGAATCGGTAGATGCAACTGATTCAGTTTTAGCCCACAAGGTCTCATGATTTTCATAAACAATAGTTTGCAGTTCTTTTATGGCTGCTTCGTGATTCTGTAATGCATTTTCATGCCGCGAAAAAATAGGTTGAAAATGGTCACAAATCTGTGTTTTTACGTCATTACAGACTTTTTGACATTTCGAGTCAATGTTATGTAACTCAGTAGTTAAATCTTCACGTGTTTGTTCAAGTGTGGTGTCTAACTTTTGAAGCTTTTGTTGTGTTTGTCTCTGATTTTGTTCCATTGTGTCTAACTTTTGAAGATTTTGTTCCATTGTGTCTAACTTTTGAAGATTTTGTTCCAATATGTCGAACTTTTGAAGCTTTTGTCCCATTTGTTGCATTAATCGTAATAACAATGCACTGGTGTCTGAAACACGTTCCTCAGTGCTATTCGGCAATGCATTTGAACCGGCAATATTCGCAGTTTGAAAAGCAGAAAATGTGTCTTGACTTATTTGAGAAAACGGTGAGGACGCAAAACCTGAATCTACAGTATTTGCAAGATTGTGTCCTGTCATTTCGGATTCCTGAGGCAAGCTGTTGCCGACCGATCGATCGATAATGCTTCCCTGTTCACTAAGTGTTTCACTGTCTACACCATTATTTGACGCCCGCTCCATTTCCCTATGCACAGTTACCAAATTACTACTTTGAATGTCTGTTAATTCATTACACAGTGGTGCTGACAAGCTACACTCGTCGTCACTATTATTTCTCAGTTTACTTTGGAGCCTAGTGTTACGTTTTTCACACGCCATTATTGTCACAATATTTCACACGATAACACAGAAAAGCACAATTTGAAGAGCAAAAATAAGAGAACACATTAACGTAGCACTGAAAATAATATCTCGTTAATTGCAAGCGCAGCTGCGAAATACTTGCTGCAAATCTACATACGTGCCACAACTGTTTTACTGTACAACAATGAAAAACTACAACTACAAAGGAAATTCTCTCCATAATTACGCGCTAGCAATAAACAAAAGCTACACTAATTACACAAACTACAAGAAAAAATCAGAAGATTCCAGTGAGCTATCCTCGGCTAAGGGTCGACATATGAAATGTCCCCTTTTGAAAAATTATACATGACTGTGCTTAAACTGACACACAATGTTTTTAGCGCAACGCAATCTGACTTTCAAAAATCCCTACGAAAGAATGGCCCTGACTAACATTAACCTATACCTTTCACAAATCACTTACCTCACCAAAAATCTTCGTTACTCGAACTACTGCAATACAGCGAGCGCCACTACTGCCAGCTAAATAAAAGATTCAAACTACTGAAGGCACTAACTACTAATAGGCATAGTTAGCTAATGAAAGATTTTGATAGAGAACAAACAATGTATTTACCTCAATAGTGTTCAAAAGTCATAATGTATATAGCAGTTCATGACATCCAGTCTTACAAATTTCAAAACTCTGCCATCTCTCTCCCCACATCCACCACTGCTGCCGGCTCACCTCCAACTGCGCAACGCTACGTGCTGTTCACATCCAGCTGCCGCTGCCCAACACTACAATGGCAGACAACAATGCAAACTAGCCACAGACTGCACACAGCACAGCCAGTGATTTTCATACAGAGCGCTACGTAACGTTGCCAATAAGAAAACATAAACAGCCTACTTACAAACTGAGAGCCGTTGTCCGACACTATGATTTCAGGCAAACCTTCGAGGCGAAAATGGAGGACAAAGTCTGAACAGTGCTACGTGACGTTGTCGAGTTCATTAACACAGCAAAAGGAAACTTGCTGTAAGAGTCTACAACAATAAGCAATGAATGTTACGAAAAGGTACCGCAAAATCTATGTGCACACATTGCTATGGTGATTGCGACATAGGCCAAGCAGACAATTTTTGTGGCCGATCGGACCGATTTTCCGCACATGCGTGACATTGTGACGTCATCTGTTCTATTTGGGTGTCCGTATCCTGCGAAGTACAGTGTCGATTGGATAGCTGTTTCGTACCAACAATGCCCCAGTGTCGTTGATGAAGTAACTGCAACACTTCTCTTTGCAAAGCTTTGGGGATAAACTCACGTGACTGTCTACTGTCATTTTGAAAAAGAATCTCACCTTGCTGCATAACGAGGCTATGCCGACATGTAACGTATCGACGCACTACACAGTTCTTTATGTTATGCAACGAGAGAGGCCAAGATGTGCGAATGTACGTATTTTAGGAAAAGGTTCAAATCTGAATCAACTTCCGTCTCTTGTGCAATTTTCCTATAGTTCAGCGGAAATGATTGGAACAATTCAGAATCCTGTTCATGATGTGACAATAAGATGCAGCAGTAGAGCCGAAGTCAGTATCAGGGCCAATTCGAAGTCGTGAAAGTGTGAGCTGTCGGACGATACACAATCTCGTACTGATACTGAGACAATAACAGAGCCCATAATTGTCCATAATTGCAATTTTCTGGCATTTCAGAAGGAACAGGCTTCGTCGGATGAAACAAGGACTGCAATGGCTTGTGATCAGTTACTACCTAGAATTTTCTGCCATACAAATAGTCGTGGCATTTGGTGTCACCGTACACAATAGCCAATGCCTCCTTCTCTACTTGTGGATAGTTACACTGAGCTTTGGACAACACTTTTAATGCGAAAGCAATACGCCTGTCTTTATTACCAAATCTGTTCGAAAGCACTGCATCGATACAGACTATGTTAGTCGATTTCGACATCGAAAAGCTAGATAGAAAGATACTTTAGGAAGTTTTACAAACGTGTGTATACTCAAAACGTTTTGTGTCACCATTCAAGAGTTTGTTCTTGAACGCACAGATAGTTCTGCAAAAGGTAAGTGAGCAGCAGATATTTATTGTAAATCAATGAGTAAGCCTTGTAGTCTTTCTCTGACTATACACACTATGTGATCAAAAGTATCCGGGCACCCCCAAAAACATAAGTTTCTCATGCTAGGTGCATTGTGCTGCCACCTACTGCCAGGTACTCCATATCAGCGACCTTAGTAGTCATTAGACTACGTGAGAGAGTAGAATGGGTCGCTACCCGGAACACACGAACTCCCAACGTGGTCAGGTGATTGGGTGTCACTTGCGTCATACGTCTGTACGCAAGATTTCCACACTCCTAAACATCCTAGGTCCACTGTCTCAGCTATGATAGTGAAGTTGAAACGTCAAGGGACACGTACAGCACAAAAGTGCACAGGCCGATCTCGTCTATTGACTGAAAGTGACCGTCGATAGTGACCGCCGACAGTTGAAGAGGGTCGTAATGTGTATAATAGGCAGACATCTATCCAGACCATCACACAGGAATTCCATACTGCGTCAGGATCCACTGCAATACTATGACAGTTGAACGGGAGTTAAGAAAACTTGGATTTCATGGTCGTGCGGCCACTCATAAGCCAAACATCACGCCGGTAAAGGACAAACGACGCCTCGTTTTGTGTAAAGAGCGTAAACTTTGGACGATTGAACAGTGGAAGATCGTGATGTGGGGTGACTAATCACGGTACATAATGTGATGATCCGAAGGCAGGGTGGGGGTATGGCGAATCCCCGGTGAACGTCATCTGCCAGCGTGTGTAGTGCCAACAGTAAAATTCGATGGTGGTGGTGCTATGGTGTGGTCGTGCTTTCCATGTTTGGGGCTTTGCACAGGCCTACATTGATGTTCTAAGCACCTTCTTGCTTCTCACTGTTGAAGAGCAATTCGGGGATGGCGATTGCATCTTTCAACACCGTCGGGCACCTGTCCATAATGCACGGCCTGTGGCGGAGTGGTTACATTACAGTAACATCCCTGAAATGCACTGGCCTGCAAAGAGTCCTGACCGGAATCCTAAAGAACACCTTTGGGATGTTTTGAAAAGCCGACTTCGTGCCATACCTCACCGACCGACATCGATACCTCTCCTCAGTGCAGTACTCAATGAAGAATGGGCTGCCATTCCCAAAGAAACCTTCCAGCACCACTTTGAACATATGCCTGCGTGAGTGGAAGCTGTCATCAAGGCTAACGTCGGGCCATCACAATACTGAATTCCAGCATTACCGCTGGAGGTCGCCACGCACTTAAAACTTATTATCAGCCAGGTGTCTGGATACATAATGCAAGTCGTCAGCAAATAGCAGCTTATTGATAAATTCCCTTGTCCTAGGTTAATTTCTTATATTTAAGTTGAGGTGTACCAAGACACACGTGAACGACTGCATAGAATATATAAAAATTAACATATATATAGTCTGAGATTTCGTTCGCGTTTGGCCAAGTATACCTCAAATATAAGAAATCAACCTAGCACAAGGGAATCTGTTAATAAGCTGCTATTTTCTTACGACTTGCATTAGACTGATCGCAAAGAACATTATATAAGTAGCAACTGTCCTTCACTCAGCGTAATTTAAATAGTTTTACTACACCAATGTGATGGATTTCTTAGTGAGAGACCTCCTTAGAGCCAAAATAATGATCAATAACCAACAAATTCAACAAGTGTTGAATTTAGGTACCATGAATATATCACTTGATGACAACAGACACTGGATATTAAATTAAAAAAGTTCTAAACGATATGTGACACCGTAAGAAGAAAACTAAAAAACAAAACCAGGACGTACGCTCATCTCTGGTTATATAATGTAATGGCTGTTCCTTTGCTGCTTTATGAAAATTACTAACAGATATTGAGAGAGAGAGAGAGAGAGAGAGAGAGAGAGTAATGAAAGCCGCACGAAAACAGAGAAAAAGAAAATTCTAATGTCTGTAAACCGATCATCTAAATAAAATTGATTTACATATGAAGATATATGAGAATAATTGCAAATATGTAACTTAAGCGATAAAATACAGTTTCATGAAAAATATAGAGATCATCTTGAACGTATGAGTAAAAGGAGACTAACGAGAGTATATACAAGCCAATCGAAATAAAAGTCTGGGATGGTAGACAAATATATAGGAATAAATTCAGTGAACACGGAAAGGTTCACTAAGTGCTAGTATTTGTTGGACGGGAGAAGATGAAGAGTGTACTTGACAATGAATCATATAGTTTCTTGTGACAGAAGGCTAAACGAGATGTGTTGATCACTTTAACTTTCATATTCGTTTTTCGGTTTTGCAGTGTCTCTGTACAAAAAGAAATGCACAGATGATTCATCACTCCCAGCCCAAACAGCTAAGGATAGAAACTTGAAATTTTGAGAGGCTGTTGATCATACACTACATGCATCGTTTAAGGAGAGATTTGTCGACATTTCACCCATAAGAGGGTGACATAGGAGATGAAAGTTTTTTGACAGTATGTCACGAGTAAGGTAATTTTGAAGCTAGAAGCGTGTGCGAAATTTGGTAGTTGATTTCTAGGTCGGAAATAAAGAACTGTGTGTGTCAGAATTTTTGGAAATGTGGCCTCTATGAGTGATTTTTTCTTAAAATAAAGTTTTGTTAAAGAACTACTAAAGCATTTTCCAAGAAACGTCTCCGAAAACTGGTATTTGTTAGAAATAAAAAATATGTGTTTCAGTGTTTTTGTAAATTCAACGCGTCTGGTGTGATATAGTGGAGGAAAATTTTTGTGAAAATATTGCGTAGTCTTCGTTAGAAATAAGGTATTATTATATCACAGGTATGGTTTAAGAAGGGTGGAATAGGGGATGAAATGTTAATTGAAAAAACGTCGCTTTCAAGGTAAAAGAACCGCGGAATTTGGTATTTGGTTTCCTGGCCAGAAATAAAAATTATGTGTTTTGGCGTTTTCTGAAATTAAACCTCCAAGTGAAAGGGTGAGTGAAAATTTATTTTGAATATAAATAACTACAGCATTTTTAAGGCTACATCTATGAAAATCGGTGTTTGACGTCTCCAACGGAAATAAAAAGAGACTGTTTCATAGTTTTTAAAAGTCAACCCCAAAAGGGGAACACAGGGTATGAAACGTTCCACGAAAATATTTCGTTATTAAATCATCTTTGCAGCTGATATATTTATATTTAGCTTGTCGGTTAGACATTACACGTTTTAGTGTTTTTGGAAATAGTCCCTAAGGGGTTGATATAGAAAATTAAAAATTTTATGTAATATTTTCTTATTTCGGATAGATATGAAGAATATGTGTTAGAGGGTGAATGTTTTTGTGGAAATGTCAAATGAACTCAAAATGTCGGATTGACAAGAACCTCTGATTCCAGCCAACATAAGCGCTTCTTGGTCAGAATTTCATTCCGAAAACACAATGCTTCCATGACGTTAGTTGGACCACACTCTTTCCACGAACGAAGCAGTGGGCACTAAGCTACTTAACAATAAAGGTAAAAAATTCAGTTTACTAATAAAACCTATATTCAGGCTATTATTCTATTGGAATCTCATCGCGCCTAAGTGTTTCTCTGCTACAAATGGATCACAAACTGCCTTTCAATCTCTTAGGTTGTCAGGTTTCCATGAGAAGCAGTACAATGTTAAAGATATGACCCTGCTGTAAAGGAAGCTTTGTTTCGCACCACTGGTCTAGCAAGGTTGCCGTGAGACGAGGAAGCGATAGAGGCAGTCGTGAGGTGACTGGAAGCCATAAAGCGGCTTAATTGCTGTCGCATAAGCGGTGGTGGCTGCGGCGTGCGCAGAGCGTTTCCATGGCGGGTAGGCAACCACGCAACGCAAGGTTCAGCGGAGGACTGTGTTACCAAATGGATGGCTGCTGCCGCAAGCCTGGTAGTCCATTCTGTGAATGCACACTGCCAAATTTTCAAAAATGATTACCTAAAAACAAAAACAACAAAAAGAAAAAGGAAACAATGAATGAGAGGGTACTGGCATGAAAATTTCAAATAGCTTCTTTTACATGAATCTCGATCCTAGCCGTCGAACAAGGCGAAAAAAACCACATATTTGAGAAAAAGGTTTTTCCTAGACAAGTAAAAGCCATAGCTCCAATCGACAAATGTTGAACTAGAAAGTAGCAGGATATACGAAGATTTGTCGACTGCTTCTTGTAAGTATCAATTGCTTTATTACATCTCAAGATGTATCGAAAAGCTATTAAAATAGGGTTCTTTGCAACTCGTTAACATTCACGTTCCCATACTTACTATTTATTGTAAATAGAGCCCTCAGTAAGTTGAAAAATTATTGCTTGAAAAACTAAAAAATATGAAGTATTTTTCGAGAGTTATCGATTTTTGGCCTTACAGTAGCAGTTTTAAGCTTCTCTTTTTTTGCAAGGAGCTGTGATACCATGAAATTAAGTAATTTTTAAGATTTTATTAATTGTAAGGATCAAAAAATGACTTCGAAGAACTACCACTTTTCTTGGGTGCCTTTTCTTTAACTAACCCTGAAGGTTGTTACTATTGAAGTCTTGTATTAAAAATAAATTAAGATATGTTTCATTCATGTTTAGTATTAGCAACTGAGTAATAAAGTAAAGCGTGCAAACACGGAATACGTCTGTTGAAGAGCATGACAGAGTGGGGAAAACGGTCACGCGCTCGGCGCTCGACCCGCAAGCTGTTTCTAAACGGCCTGCGCTTGCGTAATGTTGGAAGTCATTAAGTGATTTTTTTTTTTTTTTGTCATTAGTCTTCTGACTGGTTTGATGATGCGGTCCGCCCCGAATTCCTCTCCTGTGCCAACCTTTTCATCTCCGAGTAGCACTTCTAACCTACGTCCTCAATTATTTGCTGGATGTATTCCAATTTCTATCTTTCTCTACAGTTTTTGCTCTCTACAGCTCCCTCTAGTATCATAGAAGTGATTCCCTCATGTCTTAACAGATGTCCTATCATCCTGTCCCTTCTTCTTATCAGTGTTTTCCACATATCCCTTTCCTCTCGGATTCTGAGCAGAACCTCCTCATTCCTTACCTTATCAGTCCACCTAATTTTCAACATTCGTCTGTAGCACCAGATCTCAAATGCTTCGATTCTCTTTTGTTTCTGTTTTCCCACAGTCCGTGTTTCACTATTATACAACGCTGCACTCCAGACGTAGATAAATTTCTTCCTCAAGTTAAGACCGATACTTGATATTTTTAGACTTGTCTTGGCCAGGAATGCCCTTTATGCCGTTTCTAGTCTGCTTGTGATGTCCTCCTTACTCCGTCCGTCTGCCTAGGTAGCAGAATTCCTTAACTTTACCTACTTCGTGACCATCAGTCCTGATGTAAAGTTTCCCGCTGTTCTCACGTTTACTACTTCTCATTACCTTCGTCTTTCTTCGATTTACTCTCAATTCATATTCTATACTCATTAGACTGTTCGTTTAGTTCAGGAGAGCATGTAATTCCTCTTCACTTTCACTCAGGATAGGAACATCATCAACGAATCATATCACTGATATCCTTTCATCTTGAATTTTAATTCCACTCCTGAACCTTACTTTTATTTCAATCATTGCTTCCTTGATGTGCAGACTGAACAGTAGGGGCGAAAGTCTACATTCCTGTCTTACACTCTTTCTAATACGAGCACTTCGTTATTGGTCGTCCACTCTTATTATTGCTTTTTGGCTGTTGCACATATTTTATATGACCCGTCTCTCCATATAGCTTACCAATATTTTTTTCAGAATTATGAACATGTTTCACCATTTTACATGGTCGAACGCTTTCCCAGGTCGACATACACTATGAACATGCCTTGATTTTTCTTTAGTCTTACTTCCATTATTAGCCAAAACGTCAGAATTGCCTCTCTCTTGCTTTTACGTTTCTTAAATCAAAACCGATCGTCATCTAGTGCAGCCTCAATTTTCTTTTCCATTCTTCTGTGTTTTATTCTTGTAAGGAACTTGGATGCATGAGTTGTGAAGCTGATTGTGCAGTAATTCTCGCACTTGTCAGTTCTTGCCGTCTTCGCAATTGTGTTGATGATGTTTTTCCGAAAGTCAGATAGTGTGTCTCCAGATTCATACAGTCTACACACCAACGTCAATAGTCGTTTTGTTGCCACTTCTCCCAATGATTTTCTAAATTCTGATGGAATGTTGTCTATCCATTCTGCCTTATTTGATCTTCTCCAAAGCTATTTTAAATTCTGATTTTAATACTGGGTCCCCTATTTCTATTAAATCGACCAATGTTCCTTCTTCTATCACATCAGACAAATCTTCCCTTCATACAAGCTTTCAATGTATTCTTTCCATCGATACGCTCTCCCCTCTGCATTGAACAGTGGAATTTACGTTGCACTTTCTTTTAATGTCACCGAAGGTTGTTTTGACTTTCCTGAACGCTGTGTCTCTCCTTCAGACAATGATTTCTTTTTCGATGTCTTCACATTTTTCCTGCAGCCATTTCGTCTCAGCTTCCCTGCACTTCCTATTTATTTCATTCCTCAGTGACTTGTACTTCTTTATTACTAAGTTTCCCGGAACATTTTTGTACTTCCTCCTTTCATCAATCAATTGAAGTATTTCTTCTGTTACCCATAGTTTCTTCACAGTTACCTTCTTTTTAATATGTTTTTCTTTCCAGCTTCTGTGATGGCCCTTTTTAGAAATGTCCATTCCTCTTCATCTGTACTGCTTCCTGAGCCATTCCGTACAGCTGTATCTATAGCTTTAGAGAACTTCAACCGTATCTCGGTATTCCTTAGTACTTCCATATCCCACTTCTTTGCATATTGATCCTTCCTGACTAATGTCTTAAACTTCAGCCTGGCCTTCATCACTACTAGCTTGTGATCTGAGTCTGTATCTGCTCCTGGTTACGCCTTACAATCCAGCATCTGATTTCGAAGTCTCTGTCTGACCATGATGTTATCTAACTGCTATCTTCCCGTATCACCCGACCTTTTCCAAGTAAACTTCCTCCTCTAGTCATTCTTGAACACAATATTCGCTATTACTAGTTGAGATTTACTGCGGAACTTGATGTCTTTTTCCTCTCTAATTCCTTGTCACAAGCCATATTTTCCTGTAATCTTTTCTTCTACTCCTTCCTCTACAACTGCATTGCCGAGCGATCTAAGGCACTGCAGTCCTGGACTGTGCGGCTGGTCCCGGCGGAGTTTCGAGTCCTCCCTCGGGCATGAGTCAGTGTGTTTGTTCTTACGATAATTTAGGTTACGTAGTGTGTAAGCTTAGGGACTGATGACCTTGGCAGTTAGGTCCCATAAGATTTCACACATATATATAAACACTCCTGGAAATGGAAAAAAGAACACATTGACACCGGTGTGTCAGACCCACCATACTTGCTCCGGACACTGCGAGAGGGCTGTACAAGCAATGATCACACGCACGGCACAGCGGACACACCAGGAACCGCGGTGTTGGCCGTCGAATGGCGCTAGCTGCGCAGCATTTGTGCACCGCCGCCGTCAGTGTCAGCCAGTTTGCCGTGGCATACGGAGCTCCATCGCAGTCTTTAACACTGGTAGCATGCCGCGACAGCGTGGACGTGAACCGTATGTGCAGTTGACGGACTTTGGGCGAGGGCGTATAGTGGGCATGCGGGAGGCAGGGTGGACGTACCGCCGAATTGCTCAACACGTGGGGCGTGAGGTCTCCACAGTACATCGATGTTGTCGCCAGTGGTCGGCGGAAGGTGCACGTGCCCGTCGACCTGGGACCGGACCGCAGCGACGCACGGATGCACGCCAAGACCGTAGGATCCTACGCAGTGCCGTAGGGGACCGCACCGCCACTTCCCAGCAAATTAGGGACACTGTTGCTCCTGGGGTATCGGCGAGGACCATTCGCAACCGTGTCCATGAAGCTGGGCTACGGTCCCGCACACCGTTAGGCCGTCTTCCGCTCACGCCCCAACATCGTGCAGCCCGCCTCCAGTGGTGTCGCGACAGGCGTGAATGGAGGGACGAATGGAGACGTGTCGTCTTCAGCGATGAGAGTCGCTTCTGCCTTGGTGCCAATGATGGTCGTATGCGTGTTTGGCGCCGTGCAGGTGAGCGCCACAATCAGGACTGCATACGACCGAGGCACACAGGGCCAACACCCGGCATCATGGTGTGGGGAGCGATCTCCTACACTGGCCGTACACCACTGGTGATCGTCGAGGGGACACTGAATAGTGCACGGTACATCCAAACCGTCATCGAACCCATCGTTCTACCATTCCTAGACCGGCAAGGGAACTTGCTGTTCCAACAGGACAATGCACGTCCGCATGTATCCCGTGCCACCCAACGTGCTCTAGAAGGTGTAAGTCAACTACCCTGGCCAGCAAGATCTCCGGATCTGTCCCCCATTGAGCATGTTTGGGACTGGATGAAGCGTCGTCTCACGCGGTCTGCACGTCCAGCATGAACGCTGGTCCAACTGAGGCGCCAGGTGGAAATGGCATGGCAAGCCGTTCCACAGGACTGCATCCAGCATCTCTACGATCGTCTCCATGGGAGAATAGCAGCCTGCATTGCTGCGAAAGGTGGATATACACTGTACTAGTGCCGACATTGTGCATGCTCTGTTGCCTGTGTCTATGTGTCTGTGGTTCTGTCAGTGTGATCATGTGATGTATGTGACCCCAGGAATGTGTCAATAAAGTTTCCCCTTCCTGGGACAATGAATTCACGGTGTTCTTACTTCAATTTCCAGGAGTATATATATATATATATATATATATATATATATATATATATATATATATATTAATTAGGACAACTGCATTCCAGTCTCCCATGACAACTAATTTTCATATTCCTGTACATACTGTATTACCCTTTTAATATCCTCATACAGTTTTCTATGTCTACATCTTCAGCTTGCGACGTCGGCATGTATAACTGAAATATCGTTGTCGGTGTTGGTTTGCTGTCGATGATAATAAGAACAACCCTATTACTGAACTGTTTACAGTACAGTAACACATTCTCTGCCCTACCTTCCTATTCGTGACGAATCCTACTCCCGTTATACCATTTATGCTGCTGTTGGTATTACCCTATGCTTATCTGACCAGAAATACTTATAGTTCATAAAACTTTAAAAATTATTTCGAGCATGGTAGGGTGCCGTATGTTCGTCATTCCGGCAGGTTTTAATTCGCGCGCCCGTCTGCCCGACGGCGAACTTTGGTGGCGCTGGCTGGCAACTCGCCTCTACGTTATCAGTGGAGCGCCCTCTATGAGAAGCATGGAATGCTTGGGGCGAATAAATAGCGGCATTTGGCTCTGGGAGTTGCTTATCGTAACACATCCTGATTGTGGGCGGCTGATGTGGTGTACGGTAGTATTGCGTTGTAGCATGGAGTTTTAAATGTTTTCGTTTTAGCAACCCAGTGTTGGACGGCAACAGTGAACAGTGAATTCCAACTACTTATTTGAACTATCCGTCTAAAGGAAATGCTTTATTTATGTCTATGGTAGTGATAATGCAAAAGCGGGCATTACGTGTTGAAAGAAGATTGTTTATTAAATGTTGTAGTTAATCGGTGACTAATACTGTTTCTCTTGTACAGGCACTCTTTCTAAGGGGATATTGAGCAATGCATACAAGTAAATTTACTACATTACGATCCGTTACTAGGGCCTTTAGTTTCACTGTCTCCAGGTGTTCAATTTTGATGTAGAATCGGGATTAGCAGTGAAAGGTGGTTTAATTGTATTACTGACAGCCATCGTTGAGAACTCTGTAAACTTCTGGTCAGCCACCACTATGGAGCAATTACTGCTGGGTGCTGCGAGTTTTGAGCAGCAGCGATAGGCACGGAACAAGGTTAGTGCTCTTTGAGTGTGATGCGAAGTGGAATCACGAAGTGTGGCGCTTATAGTTGTTCTGTCGTTGTTTTGTCACTTGCTGGTACTGTTCCGGTTTGCCGATGTCACGGAAAGTTGTGATTTGTTCATTGTTTTCTATTTTCCTCACTGCGGTAAGGGCCGGCTGTGCTGCTTTACACCGTTATCTGGGAATGTGGTTACACACATCTTTCTAATATGCGTTGTCTGTCCAAAGGGCTATCCAATTTTGCTAAATTATTGAAGCGTTTGCTCTGTTCCCACGAGGACGAAGCAGTGCAAGTTTCCCCTGTAATCATAACATTGGCTAAGGTGTTATATGCCATAAGGAGTATAGGCATTCAACATTAAAGTTGTGGTGGCGGCGTCCCGAATGATTCTAAATAAAACGGAGGCATTAAGGGCCACCTCTTTAATCTTAGAAGTGATTCACCACGGTAATGTACGTTATAGCGTTTACCTTTTTTTGCGTAAGATAATTTGTATCAAAAGTAATGCTGTTAAGCAAGAATTCTTTAGCATAACCTTATCTTAAGCTGCGCTCAGCCAGCCAATAATGCTGCGAGATTTGTTTGGTGTGTGGTATTTGGGCCGTAACGAGTTAAAGCTCAATTCTGCATATACGACGGTGCAGTACGCATTAGTAACTGTGTTGTAAGTGTGTCATTTGTAATGGTTGATGTCCAATGTGTGTATATCTGTTCTATGTTGTTTATTGTGTTGAATCTTGTGCACGGGTCCAAAGTAATTAAAATCAGATTTTGTTTCTGATCAGATTTATTAACATATTTTTTATCGAATAAAGCTTTTATTAATGAACTGATATGCTTCTAAGATAGTAATTTGCAACAGTCTGCCGATATATATGTTTTAAAAGAATTGTCTCAGTTACTGAGAGCTTAAAAGAAATGAAATTGTTTTTGTTATTTGAATGCAGTTTTAACTGTCTGTAGTACTTCCATAGTCTGTCTGTGTCTCTACTGGATCAACTACTGTCCATTGTGGTTACGGACTCCGGGAACATTTTATGTGGACCATAGTCTTATAACTGTTTTAGCTGCAGCTTGAAATCGGTGCTTATGACTGGAGAAACAGTGCTGCCCAGCGGGCCCCCATCAACTAATGGTCCTGCAACCGTGAGGCCGGCAGCCCTGTTGCCAGCCGAGGGTGTTGTTTCTGTTAATAAATGGTATTCAGTTCAATCTCGTCCGTTAATTACCCCAACCCTTCACTCCCAACCGTGAAAAAAATGGCTCTGAGCACTATGCGACTTAACTTCTGCGGTCATCAGTCGCCTAGAACTTAGAACTAATTAAACCTAACTAACCTAAGGACATCACACACATCCATGCCCGAGGCAGGATTCGAACCTGCGACCCTAGCAGTCCCGCGGTTCCGGACTGAGCGCCTAGAACCGCTAAACCACCGCGGCCGGCTACCGTGAAAAACCCAGCACAGTAGCACAACCCTTTGCGAAGGAAATAAGCCTAAAACTGTAGTTTGGAGTCATCTGCTGAGAAGATCTAGCCAATTATTCAGAGGTCCTCCTTTTTCAAAAACTGATACATCTCGAAAAATATTTGCTAATTTTTGGAACAAGTACTTTGACCCATCGCCATCCATACTTACACTAAGGACACGTATTGGAAGGTGAATAATAAGGAGTTAACGAGGATTTTAAAGGCTTTTAGATATACCTCTAAAAGTAACGAAGCTTTAAAACTTTCTCTTCATCTGTTTTGATTGGAGCTACAGTATTTTCTTAAGAAAGAAATTTTTGATGTTCCAGAAACTCTTTTTACCATCTTGAATCGAATTTATTGAAAAGAAATTCTTCTTCTCTTGAAAACCAATTTTTCTGCCAAGATCGCTAAGTTAACGCAATTACTGGATTGCAAGTATCGGCAGTGTTAGTTATGTCTCACAGTGCTCACACCACTATCACATATGAACTGTACAATATGCATAAAAATGTCGAGGCATAACAGTGACAAGCTGGTGGTGCTATCATAATGTACAGCTGTAATACGAATGGCTAGACACAGGACAGACACATGTCACATCTTGGTACAATCTGTAGTATTTCTTTCATAGACTGTAAGGTGAAGAGGCTTTGGAGAGGCATAAAATGGAATGGACATGAGCTTTTGACGTCATTGCCCGGGAGGCCCCTTGCAGGGCAGGTCTGGCCGCCGTGATCCAGTTCTCATTGTATTCGACGCCACATTGGACGATCTGCACGCCGGATGGGGATGAAATGAGGATGAAGACAGCACAACATCCAGTCCTTGAGCGGAGAAAGTCCCTGACTCAGCCGGAAATCGAACCTGGGCCCCTAGGACGGCAATTCGTCACGCAGACCACTCAGCTATCGGGGCGAACTGGAGAGGCATATTAGATAAGGTACGAAAGCCACTAAGAGAAAGTGACTCAGGAAAGATGTTAATGTTTCAAATATCTTTTCCCACGAAAGTGATATTTGGTAGACAAGGAACGTTTATAGAGGACTAGTGAAAATAGAGACCTAAAACTTTCATTCATTACGCGGCGTATAAAATGGCACATGAATATTATAGCCTTTTCACTGTATGTCAACAAATAAAAGATCAATACCAACCGAAGCTAATGATTATGCTTTTTATTTTTCCAGTGATAAGAACTACTGTTTATGACTTCCAGTGTATCGTGTTAAACACATCCATCATCCTACTCCAAGAAACTAGACTTTGTAGTGTAGGAGATGTAACAGAAAATGTTAACATGGTGGTATTGGAGGGTTTGGAAAGTCTTTCAAATAAGCGGTTGAAGTATTGTGAAAACTTAAGTGGATGCACTAAATATATTTGAGTTTAAAGTTTTAATGTTGTATCTACAGCATCAGATATCAATAATGTACAACTGCACAATTCATTTTCATTTCTTAAACTATATTACATAATAGTTCAAGCACACAGCTCTGCAAATTTTAGTAACATTATGCATAAGACTGTTAAAAGACTTACATCTCCGTAAAAGTGGTAGAACGGAAAAAAATGAAAATGATTATTTAATTTTGAGAATAAAAACATAGAAGATGTTAAACTTTCTTGTAGCTCAAAAGTTTAAAATTTTGCCTGTTTTTGATGTTTGTTTGTATTTTGATGAATTTTTGTGCGTACATCAGAAAATCCTATTATTTCGACAAGCTATATATAATTTCTCAAGGCGCATCGAAACGTATATGCATACAAAGATATCTGCAACATCAAACTGTGTCAAATTATTTGGCAATTCCTTCTCGAAGGCTTCATCGTGTTTCTGACACATTTGTAAACATGCCTTGATGAAACTCACATATCCGGGATTGCTGGTACAATTGTATTAGTCACTGCTGCGTAATTTATTTTTAAACGGGTGATCGTTGTTGCAGTATAGAGTACTTCTTGCATGTGGTAAATTCGACGGAACTTTCATGAAGAGAATGTTTCTTCGAAGTCTGGAGAGAAATGCAGGATATAAATTATGCTGTGGGCACAATAGTCTTTTGAATGTGCAGGTTCTTCGTCGCTGTGAATATCTTGAGGGACAAAATTCCCTCGGTCTAGCAGCAAGAGCGGATTTAAAAAATTTGAATGCGCTGGAAGCAACAGTGAATTTTGTCCGTATATTTCCCAGCAAAACCATGCATTCATATTTCTTGATGATTGCCAGTTTCCAGAGCAGGCTGTTTTATTTTGAAATAATCACTTAGTTCATTACTTAACGATTAGCTAATTTTGCCCCTTGGGCATAATGAAGGTATCTTGTAGTAAAAACAAATTCAAAGGTTGAAGCTGCTTCAGGAATAAAGAAGAAATGAAGTCAAAATATAGGTGTATAAAAATTATACATGACTTTGTTACATACATCTTAGTAATTAATAGCAACACTTATAGCGTAATATATTCCACTCGCCCATGTAAGGAAAGCAACATGTGACAACGTCCTCAATAAGGGTTGTGCCAGAGTTGATTTTCTAAATATGATTATACATTGGACAAACGGGAAGATCATTGAACACGGGACTGAGGGGATACGTTCTTTCTAGGAAGAGCAACGCTTCGCCATTGAAGTATCACCTGCACAGCGAGAGCCATGCCGCTAAAGATATTGATGATTTGTATTTATAACCATTTCAGTAACTGTCCGTAAAACATTTAAAAACAAACAGAGTTGCAGAAATGACGGTTTCCAGGTTACTTTTATACAACATTGAATCAATTGTTAATTTTACACTAAATCTTTCCCTTGTAATTGGAATGGAGCTTGCTGACGCTATTTTTAGTGTCATTCATAGGTTTTTTATACATTTTGAGACCATTTTAAGTAGATATTACAATTATAATACTTGTTGCACTACATTATGAAGAACTCTAGTTTGCAAGACAACAATCCAACATCCATGCGAAAGTGTCTCGCGGGCTCTAGGAGTACTACATGCAGTCGCTAAAGACTTGAAAGAAAAAAATGTTCCTTGCGCACTTGTGTTATAACAACTTAGTTAGCAAGACATGCTCTAATATTTTAGTACAAGACCGTCTTCATTCTTCCCTCCGCACGTACTAAAACGCAGTACACTCGCCATCACGTCTTGTTTCTAAGATTTATCTACCTTTGGAACAATTACGTTTAGCTGCAACACCTTCTGTAAGACTGCTAGATAAGCATAGCTATGTAGTAACATCTTTGGTGAAATCTGTATTTGGTATGTATGAGAATACAGTCGCTTGATTTAAGATGGTAACCATGGCATGTATATTTGCACTTTAAATAGCTGCAATAAAGAATTTGTTTGCTAACACCGAGAAGAAATTTCATGTTAGCAGAATTTTTTGTTCATGTTTAAACGTGGATTTTTACGTCTGAGATAGCAAGCTGTAGCTTCATTTGACGGTAATGTCGTAAGTAATTTATTCTGCTAGGTTTTCAACGTTAACTGTATTACATAGCTTTGTACTGTATATACAGGGTAACACATTGATTGTGATAGGGCCAAATATCTCACGAATTAAGCGTCAAACGAAAAAACTACAAAGAACGAAACTTGTCGAGCTAGAAGGGGGAAACCAGATGGCGCTATGGTTGGCCCGCTAGACGGCGCTGCTATAGGTCAAACGGATGTCAACTGCGTTCTTTTAAACAGGAACCCCCATTTTTATTACATATTCGTGAAGTACGTAAAGAAATATGAATGTTTTAGTTGGACCATCTTTTTCGCTTTGTGATAGATGGCACTGTAATGCTCACAAACATACGGCTCACAGTTGGTAACAGATAGGTTTTTTAAATTACAATACAGAACGTAGGTACGTTTGAACATTTTATTTCGGTTGTTCCAATGTGATACATGTACCTTTGTGAACTTATCACTTCTGAGAACGCATGCTGTTACAGCGTGGTTACCTGTAAATACCACATTAATGCAATAAATGCTCATAATGATGTCCGTCAACCTCAATACATTTTGCAATACGTGTAATGACATTCCTCTCAACATCGAGTAGTTCGCCTTCCGTAATGTTCGCACATGCATTGACAATGCGCTGACGCATGTTGTCAAGCGTTGTCGGTGGATGACGAAGTAAATATTCTTCAGCTTTCCCCACAGAAAGAAATCTTGGGACGTTAGATCCGGTGAACGTGCCGGCCACGGTATGGTGCTTCGACGACCAATCCACGTATCATGAAATATGCTATTCAATACCGCTTCAACCGCACGCGAGCTATGTTCCGGACATCCATCATGTTGGAAGTACATGGCCACTCTGTCGTTCAGTGAAACATCTTGTAGTGACATCGGTAGAACATTACGTAGGAAATCAGCATACATTGCAACATTTAGATTGCCATCGATAAAATGGGGGCCAATTATCCTTCCTCCCATAATGCCGCACCATACATTAACCCGCCAAGATCGCTGATGTTCCACTTGTCGCAGCCATCGTGGATTTTCCGTTTCCCAATAGTGCATACTATGCCCGTTTACGTTACCGCTGTTGGTGAATGACACTTCGTCGCTAAATAGAACGCGTGCAAAAAATCTGTCATCGTCCCGTAATGCCCAGTGGCAGAACTGTACACGACGTTCAAAGTCGTCGCCATGCAATTCCTGATGCATAGAAATATGGTACCGGTACAATCGATGTTGATGTAGTATTCTCAACACTGACGTTTTTGAGATTCCCGATTCTCGCGCAATTGGTCTGCTACTGATGTGCGGATTAGCCGCGACAGCAGCTAAAACACCTGCTTGGGCAGGTCGTGGTTGACGTTTCACATGTGGCTGAACACTTCCTGGTTCCTTAAATAACGTAATTATCCGGCGAACGGTCCGCACACTTGGATGATGTCGTCCAGGATACCGAGCAGCATACATAGCACACGCCCGTTGGGCATTTTTATCACAGTAGCCATACATCAACACGATATCGACCTTTCCCGCAATTGGTATACGGTCCATTTTAACACGGGTAATGTATCACGAAGCAAATACCGTCCGCACTGGTGGAATGTTACGTGATACCACGTACTTACACGTTCGTGACTATTACAGTGCCATCTATCACAAAGCGAAAAGGGTGGTCCAACTAAAACATTCATATTTCTATACGTACTACGCGAATATGTAATAAATAATGGGAGTTCCTATTTTTAAAAAAACGCAGTTGATATCCGTTTGACCTAAGGCAGTGCCATCTAGCGGGCCAACCATAGCGCCATCTCGTTTCCCCCTTCAAGCCAGACGAGTTTCGTTCTTTGTAGTTTTTTCGTTTCATGCTTATTTCGTGAGATATGTGGCCCAGTCACTATCAATGGAACACCCTGTATACACTGCCACCGTATCTGCCATCACATGTAATTTTCTCTGCACAGATATGCGGAATACATCATGCTAAACGCATCACTTTTTTATCGTGACGCAAGTAGCAGGGATGTGTGACACTTTTATAGAGGGTGAAGCATCTAAAATTTGCACAGCTAATATTGTGAAAATGAGAAGTTTTATTGATGTGCGGTTTTCACCGCAAGCGTTGGTCGTTAAGAGATCGAATTTGTACACACATAAACTTTTTTAAATTTTACAATGCCTATTGACATTAACAGACTAAAAGCGGGGCGTTTGTTGTAGTTTTCTAGAGCGAGTCGTTTGCTAGATTTCGTATTTGTAAACGTTTTCACTCCGATACTTGTGCAATATCTGTGGTAGCTCGCACTAACTAACAACACAAATGTATACTCTAGTTGTGTGGATTCTGACCAGCAATGAGACAACTAACCATCACAGGTTGTGCTCAAAATGACAGCGTGCTAGCATTCCAGCTGAGATGTCCGAGCAGGGTGCAGTAATACAACGTTGGATACGTCCTTTAGATGGCGTCTTTCAGCTTTCCCCACATAATAAAGTATTGTTGTTATTGTGGTCTTCAGTCCAGAGACTCTCCATGCTACTCTATCCTGTGCAAGCTTCTTCATCTTCCAGTACCTACTGCAACGTCCGTCCTTCTGAATCTGTTTAGTGTATTCATCCCTTGGTCTCCCTCTAAAATTTTTACCCTCCACGTTTCCCTCAAATACTAAATTGGAGCTCCTTTGATGTCTCAGAATATGCCCTACCACAAACTACTCTTCTCTCAAATTCTATTCACTAACTCCTCATTAGTTATGTGATCTACCCACATAATCTTCAGCATTCTTCTGTAACAACACATTTCTAATGCTTCTATTCTCTTCTTGTCTAAACTATTTATCGTCCTCGTTTCACTTCCATACATGGCTACACTCCATACAAATACTTTCAGAAACGACTTCCTGTCACTTAAATCTATACTCGATGTTAACAAATTTCTCTTCTTCAGAAACGCTTTCCTTGCCATTGCCAGTCTACATTTTATATCCTCTCTACTTCGACCATCGTCAGTTATTTCGCTCCCAAAATAGCAAAACTCCTTTACTACTTTAAGCGTCTCATTTCCTAATCTAATTCCCGCAGCATCACCCGATTTAATTCGACTCCATTCCATTATTCTCGTATACAGGCGTTAAATCCAGGGAATGAGCCAGCCAATATACAGATCAACTGCATCCAACTCAAAAATTTGTAACCTACTCGTGAGAACATGGTGTAATACGTCGTGCATTGTGGCCTGGACAGCCGCCAATACCACATGTTTCTCCTAGTCTTCAGACGAACGTCTTTTAGCATCCGTGGAAGATGTTCAGCTGGGTGACTGCGGTACTTCTGAACGTTTAGTGTTCCGTCTACAACAAACGGGCCTATGAGCTGATGATTCACTATGCGACACCACAAGTTTACACTCTATGGACGCTGACATTCCACTTGACGAAGCCAAAGAGGACTGTCAATATACCAGTAGAGCTTGTTTCGGCGGTTTACCAGGCTACGATTGGTAAATCAAACAAGATACATAATTTCATATTCGTTTTCATGCAGATCGTAATGGAAAGTGATGTGACAGAGGTGAAAGAAATGTCCATGGTGGATGTATAGAACATATTTCACTCATACCACTTCCTCGTGAGATTGCACGGGTGCTAACGTGCGGATCAACTCCAGCAGCCGCAAGAACATTCATTTTCCGCCTTCTGTCGTCACTTGTTCCATTTTGTTATGTTGCACGGGTGTTACACTACCACTTTCACGTAATTGGTTAAATAGGCTGGCAAACAACTGACCAGATGGTTGACGTCAATTGGGATAATTTGACGCATACATCGTACGAAGATAATGGCATTTTTCCAACACTCTCCATACATCATGAGTGTATCGCCTTTATCTGCATTGGTAAGTCTCATCGTGTACTGTTTGGACTGTCACACACTAACAGTCTAGCAAGTCGCATTGCACTCAGGGAACACACAGGCACAATATAAGCAAACAGCAACATCCTACCTAGCAACTACGTAGATTGAATGGCACAAAGATGTGTCAGTGTGAAACTTTTCGAAACACGGTCTCAAAAACGACTAGCACCAGAACTCTGCAACAAACACCACTGACATTCTAATTTGCCCTACTTCTAGCATGTCTACGTCAGTAGGAATTATTACGCCTCATAAAGCAAGTGTTCGCAAAAAAACAAAAAAAAAATTGTTTTAAGTGTTATTACAATCTACTGATCGGCTAACAGCTCGAGCCCCTGACTACCAATTCATTCTGTGGAAACCATACCTCAATAACATTTTCCTACGCCACAATATTTATAGTGTGAATTTTACGTGATTCACCCTCTGTGTGTATATCGGATTCTATTTCCTTCATCTACTTGCAAATGTTATTAATTTTGGTATTGTTTTTTCAAACAGGTGGCTTGACAGTGCTCAATGGAGAGACGTTAGTTAATGATTCCATTACTAAAGACCGTGATTACTTCAAAATAAAGAATCCTACGTTGAGAGTCTTTATAAAGGGGAGAGAAATCGCTGCTCTGATAGAGGAAGAAATGGGGATCCAGTGTTAGGGTGAGAAATTGACACTTGTTTGGAGCGAAACGGACCTGAACTAAAACAGAAATCTCTGGCACCAGTCTTCTAAACACTATAGAAGTCTGTGTGCAGAATGTAATAAACTGGAGACACGTTACTGACTTTCAGAACAATATTAGCCACAGAGTTGCGAAGATGTCGTGGGGAGACAAATTCAAGAGCTGTCGAGGAATCAGATTAATAGCTGACACTTCCAGCTAACTGACAAGAATAATATGCAGGAAAATGGGAAAAGAAATGGAATATAAGTTTGATGACGATCAGTTTGGCTTTAGGAAAGATAAAGCCAGTACTTGAGTGATGTTCATTCTGGTGCACTTTTCACATCAAATTGATCTTAAATTAGTTGACTTACTAATTAAACTGATCAGTTACCAGATGTAGAAGTGTGAAACGGGAATTCCCTTATAGATGGTGCCAGCCGTCAATGTAGGGCACGTGAGGCCGCGTCTGCAGCGCCACCTGCTTCCTGTGACGGCGGACGACGAATGTCAACAGACAGTAAGCAAAATTCCATGGATCGGCTTCTGTTTCAAATGCGCAAACATGTCGAGTTCTGTGACTAAAAACTACGATTTGCGGACAGCATTGGTTTTCTGTTATCATTTGAAGAAAACTGCTGCAGAATCGCCTCGAATGCTTGTCGAAGCTTTCAGCAGACGTGTTCTTGGGAAAACACAGTGTTTCGAGAGGTTCAAAAAATTCAAAAGTGGTGATTTTGACGTGAGAAACTACGAGCGCGGGAAACCACCGAAAAAGTTCGAAGACAACGAATTGTAGGCCTTTTTCGATGAAGATGATACTCCAACTCAATAGGAACTCGCGGAACAACTGAATGTGACGCAGTAAGCCGTTTCTCTTCGGTTGAAAGCTATGGCAAAGGTGCAGGAAGTGAGAAAATGGATTCCGCCTGAACTGAATTAAAGACAGTAAGCAAATCGAAAGACTACTTGTGAAATGCTGCTCTCCAGATACAAAAGAAAGTCGTTTCCCCATCGACTAGTGCCAGCTGATGCAAAATGGATATATTTTGAGAATCCCAAGCATCGTGAATAGTGGGTTAATCCAGGGGAACCATCGACCTCCACTTCAGGACCCAATATCTTTGGAAAGAAGACAATGTACCATGTTTGGTGAGATCTAGTAGGGTGTCATCCATTATGAGCTGCTGACACCTGATGAAACCATTATCACTTTTTGCAACCAACAGAAAATGATCAATTTAAATCGAGTATTACTTGTAAAACGACCGGAATATGAAAAAAGGCAACACAGAGGCATATTGTTCCCTGATAACATCTCATTACACACCGCAAAACGGGTCAGGGAAATGATCGAGGCGTTCAGTTGGGAAATACTAGGACACGCCGCTTATTCTCCAGACTTGACTCCGTCCGAATATCATCTGTTTGCTTCACTGAGACACACTCTGACTGAACAACGCTTTAGTTTGTATGAATATGTACGATAACGGCTTGGTTACTGGTTCTCTTCAAACGACGTACTTTTTTTTTTTGGCGTTCCATTCACACTTGGCAGTTTCAGACAAAAGACATGTAATTATTGCAGCCAATTTCCGGTTTCGTACTTCAACACATGGTAAACCACCCCTCCAACACGCATCCCCTCTGGGAAATCCTCAGCCCTTCCTACCCCACCCCTGCTCTCCCCTCCCCATCATGGTCGGTGGGAAACTGAGAAAGCAGTGGGACTTTTTAATTTCGTGGTAAATTCAATTTTGGCCGAAAATTGAAATTTTAATTACATTTCATAGTGGTGGACATAATAATAATAAATAATAATATTTTTAATAAGAATTCAATTTGCATATTGCTAGCATGGAAGGATGTAGGGCTCATTTAATTTAATCATCTTTGGACAACTGTTATAGTCCAACTATGATGTCAGAATCCAATATGGGTGACCCAGAATAACGGTACAGTATAACTCTCCTCCTCATGTTGGCAGGAAATTCAAAAATTTGCGAAATGTATCATAATCGGCGGGAAAATTCAATATTTTCCCTTGGGCTGTGAAGCATGGGAATCGGAGAAGAGCAGTTGCTCGAGCGCTAGAGGGTAGTCCAGCCAGTCTCATCAACAACTTCTAGATGCAGAGAGGATATTCTTCGTTGTTAGTCTAGCACTAGAAAGTTTCTCCAGTTGAGAGGTTCAAAAAATTCAGAAAATGTGATTTTGACGTGAGAAACGACGAGCACGGGAAACCACCGAGAAAGGTCGATGACAACGAATTGCAGGCCTTTTTCGATGAAGATGATACTCAAACTCAACAGGAACTCGCAGAACAATTGAAAGTGACGCAGTAAGCCGTTTCTCTTCGGTTAAAAGCTATGGGAAAGGTGCAGGAAGTGAGAAAATGGATTCCGCCTGAACTGAGTTCAAGACAGCGAGCAAATAGGACGATGACTTGTCTAGACAATAGCCCTGTGTGGGAAGAACGATGATAATAATAGGAAGCAAACTATCACTGAAGTGCAGGAATTAGCCTCCTGCTGAGGGTCGTAAGGATGAGAAATAATATTAGGACAGCTACACCATGTCCCAGTTTTGTTATTCACTTGTATGGAGGTGTAGCGTGGACTACAGGAAAACCAGAAGATAAACAATTAGTAAGAGATGTGACGCTGTAAAAGGATACTTTGTGACTAGCTGCACTTTGAGTATAACGAACTGGCATCAAATATGGGCATACATTTGGAGTGTACGCTTGGTGGGCAGCATTGTATGTCAGTGAAGCAAGGATTGTGGGAAAATCAGAAGATGCACAAGGAGTATCAAATGTGGCGATATAGAAGGGTGTTCAAAATGAAATGGGCTGATAAAAAACGGAATGAACTATTTCTCTGCAGAATTAACGGGCAAAGGAATATATGACAAACACTGTGAAAAAGAAAGGACAAAATAGCAGGAAATGTTTTAAGACATCAGGAAACTGCCTCCACTGTTCTCACAGATTCCGTAGTGGTTAAAAGATACAGGGACAGACAGTTGTTAGACTATAATAATCAACCAAACAACTGAGGATAATAGATGGGAGAGCTATTCTTGTATCACAATTTATTAATAATGGAAGAAATCTCCTATATGAGGCCATAATCATTATGAATATTTTGTAAATAAAACCGTCTAGATCATTAAATAAATTTACTTGTTACACTGTTTTCGCTCTTGTCATTATGAAATATTCAAAAACAGCGAACTTGCAAAAAAAGGTTAGGTGTGAATATTACATATCCAATAGGGGCTTCTGCTAAGAACCTTGTGTTGCGAGTTCAGCGTTTTTTGATGTCTTATGTGGAAAGGTTACAACAGGAGTCGAAGTTTTGGCGGGTTCTGTCAGAAAACTAATAATCATAAGTATTTTACAAAGACCAGTTAAAATGAGTTTATTATGCAACTTGTCACATTTTATTACGAAGGTAACCTACTGGGTCCCTTCTCCTGTAGCATAAGCGCATTACACTAACATTTCGATACAAAAAGGGAAAACAGCTTCTTCAGCTCATAGGCGGACGATAGTCTCATAGACGTCTACCGTGTCTCCGAAGATGTTGACGATGTAGAGAAATGATTGGTTGTTTACTTTGTTAGCTGCGAGGTATTCAGTCTGAAGACTGGTTTGATGCAGCTCTCCAAGTTAGTGCATATTCGTTTCTGGGTGACCGTTCCATTAAAACCTGCTTATTATATTCAAACCTTGGTGTCGCTCTGCTATTTTAACTCCCACTCTTCTTTCATTATCAAACTGACGAGTTTTTGATGTGATATGTCTTACCTACTGATCCCTTATTTCTTCATCAGCTCGATTCAGCATCTCCTCATTCGTTATTTTATCTACGCATCTTTGAAGGGTGATCAGAATTCCCATTCGATGGCCATATGTTCAGATTCGGCACGTCATCCAGTCAGAACCACAGTGAGCATTGAAGAAACATCCTACCGACGCACAAGGTTGAACATACCTGTTTGATAAAACATCATCCCCCACTCGAAAAAGTAGTCCGCAACTGACTGCTGCACGTCCTCGTGCGACGGGGAACGTCGACAATTCAAGGCCTTTGTTAAGGGACTGAAGATGTGATAATGGAAGGGCGAGAGATCAGGACTCTATAGGACGGGTGTTCGATTATCAAGTCGATCACTGATTTTCACAACAATTAACACGTTATTCAGCCGGCGCAGGTCAAGCTGTGTTTTGCGCCAAACGTCCGTTCAGCCACTCCTTATGGTTCATTATCTGAAACATTTTCTCAAACGTTGCACTCATTTAACAATACGTGTGACGAAGGGTTTTCATCAAACTGCACTAAATGCTCAGGTTCTGCTGTGTGACACCTGGTATGAAAACAGATCATTTATTATTGCTGTAAATTTTTTTTTCAGTTGCGCTTCAAAGCAGAAGCTTCCTTATCTATCAGTAATTACTTAGTGCATTCCGTAAGATCATTGCGACTCATTGTCTGTTAAACAAATATAAAAGCCGATGTAGAAACATCTCCAACCGCTGGAATAGTTTAGTTTTTATAAACTAGCTAATACGTTCCATGAAAGAACCTTTTTATGGTACAGACGCTCAATTGAACACAGACTACTGATTGAAGTAACATACCGCACAAAATCGAGATATCATCAACCTCTAACATCATTGTTCAGTGTCCGACAAACGATCAAGGCTTGAACCACATTGCGAAACACTGAACGCTTTAGCTCTCGTACTCGGAGCCTGTTTTCGGCTCTTTAACACAGACAATTTAGTGAGGCGTAACCGAAAAAGAGGGAAAAAAGCGCTTAATTCTCCATGCACACCGAATTTGCGTTTCGCATCGCGATACGGCAGGCGGGAGGACTTGCGTTGTCGGATTTCGCTAAGCCAATTTCACACGAATTTCATTTCGGGCCGTTCAGTGCAAGCGAGGTTATTTCATTCGCAATACGCCGATAGCGGAAATGTATTATTTCACCAACGGCACGGTGAATATTTAGTGCGGTGCGTCCGAAAAAGGAACGCGTGAAATGCAATATCCGACTCATGTGGGAGGCGTATCTATCTCTCTTTTTCCTCCTCCGCTCTACCTCCATCCCTCCCCCCCCTCCCCCCATCCACCAAGCAGACGAGTGAGTCGCGCAGGCGATACACTGATTAAATGCTACGGTGCACTGGCCGTCAGAAACGACCGCAAGTTTAATATTCGCTCCGCTGTCGCCGGCGGCGGCGGAGGCGGCGGCGTCGACCGTTGCGAAAGACGCAAATCGGGCTGCCGGTGTAATTATTACTTGAGCGAAACTCCATCAGAGGTGCGGCGCGGCAGCGGTAGGTGTGCGCCCTCTAACTCGATTACTGTAACGATGTTATCGCCGCGGTCACCCCGCGCAGAAAGCACACCTAATATGCGATTAACAATTAAGCGCTAGCAATCGCTGATCCAGGGCCGGGCGGTGTTGCGCCCGGCCACGAAAATGGAATTACAATGTGTGTGCCGGGGCGGCGAGCAGCACTCCGGCGAACAAAGCGATCGGCGCTACAGCGGTAACAGCCACCAGCTCCCACCCATGAGCCGGGCCGAATCGGGCACTTCAGCTACCGGGAGCGGTCCATTAGGGAAATCAACTCCCTCTGACTCAAAGGAAAATCACAATATTCGAGAATGAACGGCCGTCACCATTTAGTTTCGAAACAGATATGAAGCATCGAGATATTACCATGTTGGCAGCCCTTTGCAGCACATTCATGACATTGACAGCTGATCCTGTCAACGTCGCCAGTGGATGTGGTATCCTATATGTGACCACTGGATAGTCAGACTAAATCTGATTGACTACTTGAATAATGATTCATTACTGGTTCCGTGTTTGTTATGAATAAATTATTTATTTTGGGGTGACCGAGCGGTTCTAGGCGCTACAGTCTAGAACCGCGCGACCGCTACGGTCGCAGGTTCGAATCCTGCCTCGGGCATGGATGTGTGTGATGTCCTTAGGTTAGTTAGGTTTAAGTGGTTCTAAGTTCTAGGGGAGTTATGATCTCAGAAGTTAAGTCCCATAGTGCTCAGAGACAGCCAATTATTTATTTTGTTCTGCTATGAGCCATTTTTTTATTTATTTGCTTAACTTAATGAATTGCTACAAGTCAAGCAACTTTCTATCATCTTCATGTGTTCTTTTGTCACACGCTTATTAAAACGAAAGTTACTGAATAATCGAAACGAACTACTTGCGACGAACTTGCTATCACTAGACATGACGTTACTCTCGCCCTTCGCTGTCGCTTGTACGCCAATAGGGACACAGCTTATTCGCTCACTGTCTCTTTTCTTATGACTTGAACCTGGTACCAAACAGATACTTCTATAGATTACTTACCGTTAAATTCAGTAAGCATTAACAATGAAATCAGATTTTACTCGGTTTATTAATTGTCAACTGTTGATGATAGCACCTGTTGAACTTTTGATAACAAACTGACGATGGGTCACCTTTTTAGTAAGCACATAAATTATTGTTCTGTTTTAATCTCCAAACATGTCTCACAATCATTGTACAATCTTCAGTGGGTTTTACATTCTGTATTTCTGAAACACTGTAGGCGTCCGGTCCCAGGGTCTTACGGTCGTCATGAGACAGTTAAAGGGATGTGGTGCTGAGGACCTAGTTGGACTCAAGAGCACCAAGAAAACATAATTTATACAACATTGTTTTCCATAGAGCCACACCACAGCTGGGTTGGCAGAGCAGCCAGTCATGGAAGACTGGCGTGGGTTCAACTTGCAGTGCGGTCAGTATGAAACGTCCCCTTTTGACAATTATACACAGGACTGTCCTTAACCTGACACACAATATTTATAGCGCAACGCAATCTGACTTTCCACACACAATATTTTGTTAGCGCAACGCAATCTGACTTTCAAAATTCTCTACAAGAGAATGGCCCTATATTTATAGCGCAACGCAATCTGACTTTCCACACACAATATTTTGTTAGCGCAACGCAATCTGACTTTCAAAATTCTCTACAAGAGAATGGCCCTGACTAACATTAAACTATCTCTTTCACAAATCACTTACCTCACAAAAATCTTCGCTGCTCAAGCTACTGCAATACAGCGAGCGCCACTACTGCCAGCTAAATAAAAGATTCAAACTATGGAAGGCACTAACTACTGATAGGGATAGTTAGCAAATGAAAGATATTAATAGAGAACAAAGAATGTATTTACCTTGATATCATCATATATATAGCAGTTCATGACAAATTACAAAACTCCGCCATCTCTCTCCCCACATCCACCACTGCTGGCGGCTCACCTCCAACTGCCCAGCGCTACGCGCTGTTCACAGCCAGCTGCCTAACACTACAATGGTTGAGTATTACAACAATGCAAAGCAGCCACAGACTGCACACGGCACAGCCGGTGATTTTCATACTGAGGTGGCGTTATCAATAAAAAAACCTAAACAGCCTACTTACAAGTACAGCAGAGGGTCAGGTGGCGGCTGTTGCTTCACGGAGTGGTCGTCGACCAACGACCTCCAGCTGGTTCCAGCTCTACATACAGATCTCCAAAGTGCTCTTGTTGATGTCGAAGATCTACACTCAGGAATCTCACTCCAGTTTCACGTCACGTACTCGCTGGATTGCAGGTATTGGCTCTCAGCCCCATTTAGAAGACAGGAGCTGACAGCGTCAGTGTCTGCGATAGGAAAGGATTGAGCAGCAGTTGTCCACCCTCCCCCGCCCCCCTCCTCACCATTCTCATAATCAGATGAAGGATGGCGTCCAGGACACATGCGTCAAGTCTCCAATAGTCATGCGGGGTGATGGCAGCCTCTGTGTCCCATCCGCATTGCCCTGGAAGTTGGCAGTGCAGCTGGCAGCAGCAACTTCCTTCTAGCCACACTTGTGGATCTATATCCAAACGAAAACAGTGAGGCATGCTGAAGACTGACCTCAATAGTCCATCGCCTCACTGTTTGGTTGAGAGAGTGCAGGGCACTCTGATTTGGTGTAGGGAATATGATCTACAGCGACTTGACTTCATACATTGTGATGAAATGGTGGACAGCAGTTTATGGTCTTGTTTGCGTGCTCTAGGGAAAGAAATTCGGTAAGTTTTAACTGCGTTCAAAGGAACAGGCTGCCGACTAAAACGACTGCAGTAAAAGCACGGGTTTGGTGAGGCGGCAAAGCGAGTTTTTTCTGGGGAACGATGAAGAGACATTTCCAGATGGCCGCGTGCAGTGGTCGCATTGTGCAAAACACATTAGCTTTGGCGCCGGACGTCCAGGTATATGGCCTAGCGCCGAAAAGTCGCCAACAGCACATTGTAGGCCTTGTTAGTAACCTAGCCGCCAAAAGATATGTAAACGTTCTGCAAATGTCTGTGGGACAGGAAAATTGGCGCCCAGACGTGCAGACTCTGTTTCAAAACATCTTTTGTCAATGCAAGTTTATGGCAGTTCCCTGCAAATTTTAAAATGGATGCAACAGGGGAGATTAGAAGCTGTTTATGGAGGGCTGTACTTCCACCCTGTACTGTGTTAGCAAAAGACACAGCAAATGAATGGGAAAGCGGCCGCGAGGCTGAATTTTTTTCCATTTTTTGCCAATTAACTTTAAGTCTCTGATTGGTCAAATCGGTTTGCAGTGCAAAGACCATTCACCGAACTTAGAATGCTGGGCTGCAGCTCGTGATTGGCTTGTGCGAAATTGGGGGAAGTGAAAAAAGAGAAATGTGGTTTTGGAACCGAGCTAAGGAGGCTTTATAGAGAAAGGGAGATCCTCCCTTGCTCTGGTACAAGTCTCTTGTACTGGCGCTTCGCTAGTAAAGAACTTCAGGTCTCTACCTAAACGGTGAGACTTGTGTCCTTTACTAGGGCGCGACTTAGAGCCTGTGCCAGTCAGCTTCTGAACCGTCAGAGGTACTGCTTATATCATCACGGTCACAATGAGTGACGCATGGGTGTACTTATTTGTCTTGAGTCGGCCGTCTAAACATATGACGTATTCCGACAGGCACAGTCGTGGCACAGAGTTAAATTGGTTTGGCAGACCAGCAAACGGGTCCACCTGCACATTGGAATCCGTTGGGGTTTCAGAGGCTCTTAGGGAAGTACCTGTGTTCTGAATTAACCGAACACGAGACCGCGTACTTGCGTTTTTCGGGAACGTGCATTTGTTAACAGATTTCCGCCGCCCATGACTTCAGTCGCCGAACGCATTGTAGTGTGGCGCCTTGACCAGTAGGATGGTAAAGTATTCGCTGCTGTGAAGTAGGGCTATAATATCTATTTCTCAGCACCCTGCTCTTTCGAACCATATCTTTCCCTTTTTTTGTATGGTAGAATATAGATGCTTGGTGGTGGCGCAGTTTGATGCCATAACCTGGATTCACGTGAATGAAATGACATAGAGCGAGTAGTGTTCTGGTTAGTGTCGTGTGTCGATCCCCAGCAGATCACTTTCTCCACCATAGATCCCATTTTAGTAAGGCTTTTGTTAAATAAATATTTTTTTGTATGATGATTCTTTAATAATTTTGTTGTCTTGTTTAAATCAATAAATCGATTGTGAATTAGACTGCAAATTCTCCCTGAGTTCTGATTAACAGTTCCTTCGCATTTTTATGGCAGTCTAGATGAGAAACATAAGGAGTAGCTTTTTCATTTGGTGTCCACTGCGTGGATTTTTACTTCATTGACCGTAACCGTCTCTCATGCTTTCCCCTGACACATAATGATGGCGCTTCTTGTGTGCTCTGCAGCTGTGGGGATGGCTATAATATCTTGTGTTTTGGTTTTACTTCGCTATCAGCTTTCCTAGCGACTTCAGACTTCCGCAACTTCATCTTTCACAGGCTCTTTTCTGCTGGTTCTGATCCTCAGTACTGATTGATGCGTTTTTGTCACTAGCTTGATGGTATCTTTTCGCTTCCATGACATCAATATGCTTCACTTGCAGACTTGGGCGCTCGGTCATTCCAGTGCTGCAATACCTTTGTCGCAACTTGCTCAGCATTCGCCCCTAGCTGGCAGTCTACTGGTCACTGACACATGCGGTTCAGCTAACAGGATCTGCCAAGATAGAACTTGGAGGAATTTCTAGTGTCCTCCATGGATACTATCGTGGGCTTAACAATACTTACACGCACATTATGGTTAGGTTATGAAACATGTTACATGAGATTTTCTTGCTATTTAAATTACATGTGCACTTCACCTGTTATTTTAGATTGTCTGTGTCCTGTGACTGCCAGTCTAAATCAAACACAAGTCTAAGTTAGTACACATATATCTGAAAACATGAGGGATGTTAAGATATTGCGTGTATTGAATTTTTGTTTACAATTCTACGTTTAAAGTATTTATTACGATAAAAATCACATCATATGCCGGTTTTTACCTTACAGTTGCCGTATTTGGCAGGTCCTGAACTTTGGCTGACTTGTATTTGTGTGCCAGATGTGGTCTTGTTGTTTCTGTATAGCTGGACTGACCACTGGATGCCGGTAGAACTTTTGTGAAGCTTGGGTGTAGAGAACTATTATGTGTAGTTTGTTACTCATGGATTATGTTTCGTACTTTGACAGAGTTTATTCATGTCTTCTCCTTCTCATTTGTGAATTCTGAGTCTTGCTCTGTTCCTGTGGCTTGCACACACGTTTCGCTGCACAGATTTTCGATTCCGACCGTTGTTTTATTACTGTTCTTTTCTTGACTGACGTCTGCCTACCTTAAATTAGCTCTCTCTCTCTCTCTCGCTCTCCCCCCCCCCTCCCCCTGTGTGTGTCTGTGTGTGTGTGTGTGTGTGTGTGTGTGTGTGTGTGTGTGTGTATGTCCTTTCTTGCGTTTTGCGTTTATGTGATTTTTATTTTCTGTTACCTGATAGTTCGTTTAGAGTGTGAGACAGTTCTTCTTTGCAGGTTACTGTTTGGTCGTTGATAAACTTTCCCCTTGTGTGATTTCTTTTTGGATGGCGTAATTTTCTTCTATCATTAAAATTGATACAGATGGTTACTGTGTTTTAGGATTTGGAGGTGCATTCCTTTGCCACTGGTGTGGTTGTTATTCTTAATAACGTGGTCTCCAAATGTGGTGTGTGTGCTGTAACTTTTCAGTGCTCTTAAATGTTTCGAGTATTTCATCCTGAAATTTCTACATGTCCATTCAATGTACACTTAATCACATTCTTTGCAGGTTAGAAGGCGTACACCTGCTTTGCTGAATTTATGTATGGTGGTGTTCTGTACTTTTAATCTTTTCAGAACTGTACTGTTTGTTTCATACGCCGCTTGTACATCTTGATTTCTCATAATGTTTCCTATTCTGAGTTATTTCGTTATCGAGTGTCAGCGTGTGCCATGTTTTCTTGGTGTTTGTCGTTTCTCCATAGTGTGAAAATAATATCTTCTCTGTTGTGTGCTTGGTACTGGCATGTTGTGTTGTGATACTGTTGTGTATAATTGGTGTCAGTTAAATGTTCATTTTATGGTTCAGCCGATCAACAGTGTTTTTACTGTAAACATTTCCTGTGGCAATCTGTCTTCTTATGTTTAGTTATTACGTGTAGCTCTGTTTGTTCCTTGTAATTCTGCCTTGTCTGTGTAGGAGGTATGTGAGGCTGCCCTCCTCGTAGGCTCTTGGGTGGTTCTCTCTGTTGTGATTACCGGTACACGATGATGTAGGCTTTTTGTATACTGGGAATAGAGTTTGTGGTTTTCGTTTTCTATTGTGGTGTCTAGGAAATTTCTTTTTTTGTCTGTTTGAGATGTATCTGTGTGACTGTAATATCAAGTCACGTGTTTCATGTATCAATCAAACTATTAAACTTCAATGGTTAATTATTATAGAAATAATATTAACGCTAGAAATCTCTGTCTATAACGCTGCTATGCCTGTTTCCGTTCGTAATTACTTTACTTCTAGATATTATTTCTATCGTTATTTACTATAGATCTAATGAAAAACATTCCCGATTATGCACCTTAGGTGTATGGTAGTGAGTGAAAACTACGAGTTTCGGTGTAGCAACACAGCACCCTCAGGTGCAAAATATTACAGGCCAAACGTCCAATGGTGATCAGTTATATCTGGATCAAAGTTACAGGGTAACTGCATCCAAATTAGAACTAATACTTGTTATGTCTAGGAATCTTGCATACTCGGTTCACTAAACAATCAAACAACTCGAATTAAGGATTTTTATTATTTTTTATGTGGTCTGATTTAGAAGAAACAAGCCTACACATTGGTCCAAGCTAAGCATAAGTTACCTATGAGAACCCCTTGAAAATGCATCTAGTAAGTTTTGAGATTAACGAGTTCAGAGAGAAATTACGATTTTAAGCACAACTTTAAATCATTACATCTTATTTCTGTCATCATTTAAGCTAAGCTTTAAATTATATGTAAAAACCCCATGACAGTTCGTCTAGTAGTTTTGGAGACTAGCGTCTTCAAACAAAGACACTGTTACACACAACCGTTTTGTAGTTTTATTACTAACACAGAAGATTATGCAGGGTGATCCACCTGCTCCTACCTATGGGTTTTAAGCAACCTGTAGTGCCTTCGAATGCCTCATGCAAGATTTTCATATTGTCTCGCTCGCTATGCGCCAACTATTAGTAACACAAAAAAGTGAGTAGTACCTTTTTGTAGGAAATGTAATGTAGTTTAACTTTGTTCTGGGATACGTTTCCATTAGAGGCCATAGTTTCTTAGTTATTCAAGATAAGTGACCTTCAGACCTATTTTTCTTTAATAACTCGAAAACTTGGGTCACCATTGAAACGTTATGACACAAGAAGATCCATTTTCCTTTGTTTTGTTTTCCACTAGAGTGGAGAGATTCAAAAATTGTATCGATATTTAAGCTAATTCCTATTTATTTTTCCAATTTGCTTTCGCATTTTTGATTAGATAATATGTTTCGATCACTCTGGATAATCTTCAGATCTAAGTAGTTACGTCACTAACGCTTCTTGTCTACTCAGGACCACATATCAGTTTCCTGACGCAACTAGTTAGATCTGAAGATGATACAGAGTGATCGAAGCATGTAATCTAGTTATAAATATGCAATTGCGATGGAATGATAAAAGAAAATTATCTTGAAGTTTCAATATGCTCTTAAGGGGCATGATTTAAGCAAACTAATCTCTCCCCTACCTGAATTAACGTTGTACTACAGACCACACAAAACTGAAAACGCCCATGTGTAATTTTGAAATGATCTGATCCACTAGTTGAACATGTTCATGTGAACTATGTTAGTCTATCGTATCTCCAAAGCTTTATTGTTCGTCTACCTACCATTGTACATGCATGGTATAGAAAAAATAAGAATATAGCTATACATAATTTTATGAAATATGGATTATTTAAATACTCATTAACCTCACGTGTATTACACTAGTACAGTCACATTACACAAGTTTACTATAAAGGTACACATTGTAACTACTTTTTGTGGCTCCTCCCTTCTTATACACATATCTTCACAGAAATTTTTCTGAGTGCTTAATGAAATACATAGTGATTCTACGCTTTGTAGTCCGTGTCCTATTTTCGCATTTGCCTATTCTTCACCAGTGTTTTCGCAAATCCCTTGCAGTAAATGTCTTTTAGTCGTGACTCTACAATGAATTCTGGCCGTTAGTTACAAAATCTGACGGATATGCGACTGTTAGCAGAAGATAGGGGTCTACACATATGACGTTGTAAGAGGTCCGAGCAGATGTAATTTCGATGTATTGCTCATGAGGTCCGAGCAGATGTAATTTCGATGTATTGCTCATGCGCTATGCAAGGTATAAGAGAATCTCTGACCAGAGAGCAGTGTTGACTGCAGTAGGAACTGTGTAGCTGTAGCAGTAAGTTGTTGCTAGTCTGCAGTCTGCTCTGGTCTGGTCTCGTGTATCGTGTTGGGTGGGCCGGTCGCGGTGCAGCGATGCCGGAGCCTGAGTATTATTGTATCAGGTAAAAAGCAGCCTCGCACATATGTAGTAATGTTATCTGAAGTCCCATGTAAATGTTTTTAAAATGTCATAATAATAATCTTTCTCATATAAAGTAATTTTAACAACCATTCATTTCAGTTTAAAGAATTTACTAATTTCTCCAATCCATGATCACCCCGATTATTCCAAAATAAAAATCAGTTGTTTCCCTTTCATAAATGACAAATCTATCGGCCAGCATTGTACAGGGCTGTGCCAGAAAAATTTATTGTAAGAGCAGATATATATGTGTTATCCGGCGACTTCATTGATGTAAGAATTTTTCTTTATTTTATTCAGAATGATCTTTCAGGGCCATGACGCAGCACTGCTGTCGTCCAAAATTTACCAGGTTAAATTCACAGTCAATTATTGAAAAGTTATAAGTGAGCGACAATTTAATTGAGAGGTTTGTTACATTGTATTATTACCAGCTTACGGAAATTATTTTGTTGGGACGTTACACTGAATGTGAACGACATAATTATATTTTTTACTGTTGACAGGTTTAGGAATTTTTCTGTTTTGAGATTACATTAAATGAGAAAGAATTTTGTGGGGAGGTTAAATGAAAAAAAAAATTGTGAATTTCTGAGAAGTAGTCATATATCTGCTCTTATTTACTTAAATGTAGTTGGCACCTGGCGCAACGCATTTACTAATTTGTCACTGTTTCTTTCACAGATCATCGACAATTTATTGCTCTTTGTTGTAATTGTGTTTGTTCCATTTTTACTTCGTCTTTGTTTCATTTTGTGCTTAATTTTGATTTGTGAAAAATGCAGTGAAAAACTGTTAACAGTACCTCGCGATGTGCAACGAGTGAAATAGCCGACTCGAATAATTTGACCGATAATACTTGCGACACTCAGTGTAATAGTGATAATCCTCTAGTTACATATAATCAGTGCGTGTCGGTCACTAGTATTGATTTTGATCCTAATGATGAGCAAAAAAATTCAATTATGTCCAGAGTAAATGTGACAGACAATTGATGACGCGGCACGTTCCGTTACAATGAACGCTGTCCAGTTTGACACGCCCAATTTGCAAAATTTACGCAGCGAACATATGATTGTTTCCAACGAAGGTGAACAATGTACTCGGGGTGCGTCAGATTTGTTTGATTCCGAGGTAGTGACTAACAGTGCACATCCAATTGGCGAACCTTTTCAAGAATCAGAAAATGACCAAATGATTACACAAAACGTGACAAATGCACATACACCATTACACAGCATAGAAAACAGAGTCGCTAATTTTGGCTTGGATCAAGTTATGGCAGTATTGCTACAACAGAATGAAAGACAAGACAACAACTTCAAACAACTTAATGAAAATCTTAAACAATTGAATGAAAAATACGACAACCTTAATGAATCGAACAAACAACTTAATGAAAAACTAGACAGCAATTCCAAACAACTTAGCGAACAGATTACAGCAGTTGCCGCGCAATGTCATGATACTAAAGAACAATTACGTGAGGAAGTTAAGGCCTGTGCTAGGGGCAGTAGTGAAGAAATTAGATCTGTGGCTCAAGAATTAAGTAATACTCATGCAGCCACAACTAAATTACTTAGAGATGAAATTAGTGCAGTCGCTAAACAATACTCTGAAAACGCAACACAGTTACGCGGTGAGTTTAAATTAATGTCAGCAGAACTTTCACACACACTGGATGCGAAAGTAGACGCGAAATTTGACCAACAGAACAGTCAAATTGACGAACGTTTTAATCACCACCTACAAAACAGTGAAACGCGTTGCAGTAAATTTATACAGGAACAGAATAAAGTAAAGCAACAAGTTATGGAAACAATTACTGCACAGAGACGGGAAGATAAGCGTAAATTGTTTACGAAAGCAAAAACATACGTAGACAACAATATTGCTACAGTATCAGACGAAATCAAACAGTTGAACACCGAATTGCATGATGAAATCCCCGACCTTAAAACAAAAACAGACACACACACATTAGACTTTCAGACAATGACCAACAGACTTGAAAAATTGGAACTAATACAGGATCCCGATGACATCAAAGCAGACGTTAAGAAATTGAACAAAACCACACGTAAAATACAAAAACAAATCAATGCTTCTGATACTAAAAACGATGATCAGGTAAAAGCAGTGACTGAAAAATATGATGAATTGGCCAGTCGTATTGATGTTATCGAAAATAATAATGACACCAAATCAGACGATACGTCACCAGTTTCGCTTAATCAGACACCCGAATTCCAAAATTTACAGCAGACGATCAGTGAGATAGGTTCGTCCAATAATACATTACGTAGAAAATTGTCAACTTTACAGCACGAATTGACGAAGATGAAAAATATTTCAGCCTCTAACACAGCACAGCATACGCCACATTCGGAACATTTCTCACACTCACACAGCCAGTATAATTTAGGTAATTTACAGAGAGTACGTGTCATAGATTCCGAACAGTCACAGACAAACAGATTAGCATACAATCCAGAACCTGTTCAGACATTCCGAGAGAATAATTTTTATTACAAGCACTTTCTATCCGTTAGGAAATTTAAAGTATTTAAAAATGACAGAACACAGATTCACCCCTTGGATTGGATACACCAATTTAGCTTTCCTTTTCCACCAACTTGGCCCGTCTCACACAAACTTGAATTTATTTGCAGTTTTTTGGAAGGCGAATCGGCAACTCGTATGAGACCGATCGCGAGACAATGCTACTCGTTAGAAGAATTTCAGAATGCTTTTCTCTCAGCGTATTGGTCGAAGACGACACAGCGCGGAATCAAGGATCAATTAATTAGTTTACCGAATTATGAGAACTCAATTTTTCCCACTGTCACACAATTTTTTGAACACATGGTCCAACAAAACCAGTACTTAAGTGAGCCACACAGTGAATCTGCACTTATCCAGTTATGTATTTCTAAGTTACCACGATCGTTAAGAGTATCACTTTTAACAGGTCAGCAGAAAGAAAATATTTCGGCATTCAGAGATCTGTTACAGCTTTTGGAAGTTCAGCAATCAGATTATTCCTTCACAAACAAAAATTTTTCACATCATAACCAAGGCCAACCAACATACAGTAATTACGATCAGCTACGCTATTTCAATAGCAAAAGGTAATAGACGCTCCAGGAACGACAACCACCAGAACTTCAATAAGACAAAATTTTAATTATCAGTATCGTCAAAATTATCAGCAACAGGAACCACATTTTGGTAACAATAGAGGTATTTCCCAACAACAGCAACAAAACCAGCCGGTTAGCATACCTAACCAACAATGTAACGTACAAGGTCAACCAAGCTTTAATGTTTCGCCGCCTACACGTATAGCGTCGGCTCCGCCAAATAGTAATGCACAGCAACAAGGAAATAACTACGTACAGAAAACACACCATTTCAGCTCATATCGCAATGCACCGTATAGAAATGACTATCAAGACAGACGTAAAAGTAATGAGCACAATTTTCAACGTTCGTTTAATAACAGTCGGTCTTACCAGCAGCAAAATCATCCACAAAAACAGATTATCATGAATGAACCAGACAGTCGGTATCATCCCGAACATAATACGTCAGGAAGAAATAACAGAACAGTACAAATAGTTGAAATGCCACAGCATCCTCCCGCAAATAATACCACGTCAGAAAGAATTTGACTAGGTACAGTACAGGTTGCATCTTCCAGCAACGCAAGCAATACTTTTGACACAGAGAATCTTGTTCACGAAAATGTTATTACTTTTGACGACATCCGAGACACTCTTTTGCAGGAAAAACCAGTTATTCAAAGAAACCATTCCCCACCCTGTCATTAAAGTAAAGATTGGATCATCCAAATTTTCAGCAGTAATCGATTCTGGATCACCTATGTCAGTTATAAATGAGGAAACTTTCAACGGATGTAACAAAGAGAATACCTATCCTACATTACCATTAGGCAAAACTAAAGTAAAAGGAGCAGTATCTAGTAAAGGAGTAGATGTAAAATTACAGACACACTTATCATTTTGCATTGCAGGTCATACGTTTCACTCAAATTTTTGGATTGTTCCGTTATTGACAACAGACATTATTTTAGGTACGACTTTTCTGGTACAAAACGACGCAATTATTGACTTTCAAAATTCCTATTTAATCCAGAATGAGATTTTCACTCTGCAGCGGAGTGTGCACTGATATGAAACTTCCTGGCAGATTAAAACTGTGTGCCCGACCGAGACTCGAACTCGGGACCTTTGCTTTTCGCGGGCAAGTGCTCTACCATCAGAGCTACCGAAGCACGACTCACGCCCGGCACTCACAGCTTTACTTCTGCCAGTATCTCGTCTCCTACCTTCCAAACTTTACAGAAGCTCTTCTGGGAACGCAGGCAAAGGTCCCGAGTTCGAGCCTCGGTCGGGCACACAGTTTTAATTTGCCAGGAAGTTTCCTACTTAATGTTAAAGGAAGAAAATGTACAACTGGCATTAGAATTTCAGCACTCTTTATCTGCAGAAGAACAAACAATTAATCGGACAGAGGTGATTTCTGCATCGCGTAACATGGACTGTCATTCCACATTGTTCACAGGTACGTATGTTCACAATTATTATACTCCAGACGAAGCCGACTATGACGTTATGCAGATGATTTCTGATAAAGTTAAACAGAGCAGTGCAAATACAGACGACGAACGCACGCAACTACGCAAAATTCTTTTACAGCAAGTTCTAGTTTTTGACAACATCCCTGGTGCTATTTCCGAATTTATGTATGAACTTCAAGTTAAACAGCACGACACGTTTAAAGCCAAACATTATCCCATTCCGTATATTCACAGAGATCAAGTTAAGAAAGAATAGCAAGCTATGCTTGACCAAGGAATTATTGAACCGGCAGTTAGTCCGTACATAAACCCGCTCCATATTGTTAAGAAAAAGGATGGTTCACTTCGGCTCGTACTTGACTCGCGTCACATCAATGACATTATTATTAATGAAACAGATCGCCCTCAAACACTAGAAGAACTTCTACAGAAATTTCATGGTACTGCTATTTATTACACGTTAGATTTGAAATCGGGATTTTGGCAAATCCAGCTCCATCCGAACTGCAGAAAATACACAGCATTTCTCTGTTTTGGTGACTGTTACCAGCTTTGCAGATTACCGTTCGGTTTAACTATTTCTTCAGCAGCATTTATTCGCGGTTTGGATGCTATACTTCCGACAGAACTTAAAGACAGAATCACAACGTATGTAGACGACATTCTTATTGCAGAAGCTAACTGGTCTGAACACAATTTGATTCTTCAACAACTGTTACAAACTTTTCGTGCACAAAGACTCACAGTTGATCTTAGCAAATCGCACATTGGCAAAACTTCTATAAAATTTCTTGGACATGTAATTTCAGCAGAAGGCATTGCGCCTGACCCGGAAAAACTTCAAGCTTTACGTGACATTACTGTTTCTACGACGAAGAGACAATTACGCAGCTTTCTGGGATTAATTAACTTTTTTCGTAAATTTATTCATTACTCTGCTTTAGACATCCCTAGATTATGTCAATTGACGGGAAAAAACACTATTTGGTCGTGGGATAGCCAAGCGCAATCTGAATTTGTCAATCTGAAACAAGCTTTGTTGAATGCACCACTTTTATCACATCCAGATCTTACTAGAAATTTTTCCATTGCCACCGACAGTTCTAACACCGCTTTAGGCGTACACATTTTTCAGGAAATTGAAGATGGTTCTACAGTAATTAAAAACATCGCTTTTGCGAGTCGCATTCTGTCACCTGCTGAACGCAATTATTCTGTTACAGAACTTGAAACATTATGTGTTGTATGGGCATTTACGAGATTTCGGCATTTGCTTTATGGAAGACATACGACCGTTTACACAGACCATAGAGCTATCCAGTTTTTACTTTCAGCAAAATTTACACATGACAGGTTAAGCAGATGGAAACTTTATTTACAGGAATTTAATTTTACAATTGTTCACATTCCCGGTACACGAAATGTTGTAGCAGACGCACTATCCCGTTCTCTCAGCAACAATCAGAAAGACATCGCAACCAACTTCTGCCAAGCAAATTTTAGCGTCATGTACATTCAACAAGTTGCATTTGAAAATTTCATTTCGTCGTCATTCCGAGATATAGCACAAGAGCAGAGTAAAGACAACGTATGGAAAGAAACACCTTTGGCAAGATAGGAAAATGTTATCATCAGAAACCATTACACTGTACGCAATAACATTCTGTTTCGCCGCTCTCACCCTGACAGCAACAACTGGTTACTATGCATTCCTGACGAACTTGTTAACAAATTAATTTGGTATACTCATTTAAGTTACGCACATTACGGAGCCAGAAAATGTTTTCTTATACTGAGACAGAAATGTTATTTTGCCAACATGGAGAGACGTATTCGACGAGTTTTAGCGTCATGTAAAATCTGCCAGAAAGCTAAGTCAGACACGACTTCTCATATTCCTCCGTTAGATACCATTGTACCTGTTAAATTGAGACACATGGCCGCTGTAGACTTTTTGGTCCGATTCCCAGAACTAATAGAGGTTTTTGTTACATCTTTGTCGCTGTTGAACTCACTTCGAAATTTGTAACCTTCACACCGTTACGCAAAGTTACTGCTAAATCTGTTTCGAAGGCATTTGTAAAACTTTTTTATTTCATGCAGGGCATGTATTGAAAGTGATTTCCGACAATGGACCACAGTTTCGATCTGCTATATGGACATGTATGTTACGAACAAGAAACATTTCTCCGATCTATATATGCAAGTATCACGCTTCTTCGAAACCTTATGAACGATAATGAAAGAAATTGGTAAACTATGTAGAATATACTGCCATAAAAAACATATTGATTGCGATACACACATACTGTCATTCCAGGATGTAATTAACTCAATACCAAATGAATCGACTATGCTATCTCCGACTGTTATATTGAAAAATGTTGAACCACCTAACAAAATTAAAGAACTAGTATCCTTTCATACATACCGTCGACTACGCCACTATGAAATAATTGACATTGCACTCAACAACATCAAAAGTGCCGCAGAGCGCCGGAGAAGACAGCAAAAACATGTTTGTACACGCCGTGACTTTCACATTGGACAGAAGATATTAGTACGTACACACTATTATCCAACAGAGGAAAGAGTAGATGCAGTAAATTTGAGCTTCTATACGCAGGTCCATATCGAATTCGCAGCATTCCTCACCCCAACGTAGTACACGTCGAAACTTTGAGAACGAGAAAAAGCAAAGGCAATCACCATTTCTCCAATATTAAACCCTTTATTGAATGAATATACTTTGTGATTTGTCACACAGTAATGCCATTTACAGATATTTATATGAACACTTACTGATGATTATCATATTTTTTCTTGGCAAGTGCCCGGCAAGGCAAGGTTAGCAGGTCGCTTTTCTTGTCGTTACACATCAGACCGTGCACATTTTTTCCAGATAAACTTACATATTTTATGATTACTTATGCAATTATATTTATATGAACACTTACTGATGATTATCATATTTTTTCTTGGTAAGTGCCCGCAAGGTAAGGTTAGCAGGTCGCTTTTCTTGTCGTTATATATCAGACCGTGCACATTTTCCATTTTTCGTGTATGTATGATTGCTTTCCTGTTTTGTTTGTATGCACTATGAAATGTTTAAGATGTAACAAACACCAGATGACTTTGACATTTTCTCTTATATCTCAATATCTTGACTATTCTACATTTTTTTGGCTACTGCATTACGAGACTGTGTGTACATTTTTGCACCTGAACACTCTCTATGTTTTTGACATAATACGTTTTCTGTCATGCTATGCTGTATGCTTAATGCAATACCTTGTGATGAAGAGTAAATGGATCAGAAGTAACAAGCATTAACAAGAATGTACTATACACATCGTATGATAGCAGTCTTAACAATTTTTTTTTCTTTCAGAATACGAGGCGATTGATGCAGGCTGTCAGACAGAACTACACATCTTAGTTTTAGTGATGAAATATGCTAGAAATAAGAAACTCTATTCTATGAATAGTTGTATGAAGTAAATGGTAATATGAATAATGAATAATGAAGTGTCTTTTTTGCAGATGATAATGAATGATGATGAATAGTTATATGAAGAATATGCTAATATGAATAATGAAGTTTTTCTTTGCAGGTGATGATAGTAATGAAGTTATGGTAATATGAATAACGAAGTTTTTCTCTGCAGATGAGGATAATGATAAAGTTTTTATATTTACTGTTAGTTAAGAAATGCTATGTAGTTATTTAAGTATTTTTTGCAGTTCGTTATGACAGTATGATTTATATCGCATGGTATAATGAATGAATGTTTTGGAAAGGACAGCTAGAGTACATACATATTGAGTACACGTTTCATTACCTGTTAATTCGAAGTTCACTACTTTTCAGCATAATATGCGTTTCTTCTTTCAGCTCAATAATCCATTTTGTATTTTTTCCAGGAGAAGCTATTCATGAAATTAATGTGCTATAAGCAGTTAGTCATTCAACCTGTTCTAGTACTTGCATTTTTTTTACCCATTTGTGTGTGTCATTCATGAATGAGGTCACATATACTCTACTTGTTCATAACCTTGCTACAGCTGACGAATGACGTTATTAATCGTTATTTGCAGCAATAAGTCAAAAGCAAATATTTTCATGCCCCAGCATTTAATTGTCGATCCCAACGCAATGCATTGCCAGCACAAAAAAATGTATTACCAGTCCCAAATAATGCTACTAGTTTAAGAGATATTTCTAGTACTAAATATAATGCAGATGTCTCAGATGTATTGAATCCATTATATCTATGTATTATTGGACCACAGACCTTGAGTAATAGTTATAGTGTGTTACATTTTAAATATGTCCTATGTCACTTGAATGATGAGTTCTGAGTAATACTGAATGGTGTTTTCTAACCACAGACCTTGAGTAATAGTTATACATTTTAAATATGTCCTATGTCACTTGAATGATGAGTTCTGAGTAATACTGAATGATGTCTTGTAATAATGCATAAACGCTATGCCAGTAATTTCTGTAAATAATATTTTTGTTATACTCTGTAAATGCTATGCCAATAACTAACTCTCATTTTGAATGATGACCTCTGAATAATACTGAATAATATTTTATAAAACTATATGAATACTTTGTAACTGGCCAATGAATGTCAATGATTACTATAATTAGATGAATTATGTAAATGCTATGCCATTAATTAACCCTTGTTTTGAATGATGACTTCTGAACAATGCATAAAAATGGTTTGTATCTGGCCAATGAGCGCCAATATTTAGTGTAATCAGATGACTTATGAATAATGTTCTATAATACTCCATACATAATACAGAAATGTTTAGTAACTAGGCAATGAGTGCCACCAATTGCTCAAATCGGTTGATAGACTAGTGTAATTCTCAATGATGACTAGCATAAGACTTAATATCCTTCACCTTCTGACCTAATTACCAGAAATTACTGCTATATCCGTTTGTCCTGTACATCCTCATGATCATGGAGCACTATATTTGGTTTTTGCACTAATTCTACATTGGTGAAATAGTATGGATTCTACGAGAATGTGGTATTGACACATCATGCTGTCCACCACCTTGAACGATGGAGATGTTATTATGGTCCTACTGTTTGGTGTACCTAATGTACTACCAAAATGATAACATTGAATATTAATACAACATTTCAGTGTCTTGGCTACACTGATTAATACTTCAGTGAAGAAAACTTCAGATAGTTTCACTTGGTGTTGTGCCTCTGTAGAAATACATGGACTTTCAGTGCAGCTACGTGCAACCTACTGTGCTACAACCATGATGCAATCCTTTCCTTTCCTTTCCTAGTTCTTGTAAACTGGTAAAAATATATACAGTGCATGTGCACTTAATGTCATTTGTTAATATGTTTTGTACTCATTGCGTATACATTTTGTCATTTCTTGATATGTTCTGTACTCAGTGCATGTGCACTCTATTTTATTTCATGTTCTGCACTTACATATATGTATATACTCTGTGTCTGTAAACTTAGTTAATTAAGTAGATTTTAGAAAAATTTGTTGCTCATGGCAAGTCCAATTGACTCACCATTGCTGCCAAATTTTTGCCCCCCCAGTGGAGGGTTATGTAAGAGGTCCGAGCAGATGTAATTTCGATGTATTGCTCATGAGGTCCGAGCAGATGTAATTTCGAGGTATTGCTCATGCGCTATGCAAGGTATAAGAGAATCTCTGACCAGAGAGCAGGGTTGACTGCAGTAGGAACTGTGTAGCTGTAGCAGTAAGTTGTTGCTAGTCTGCAGTCTGCTCTGGTCTGGTCTGGTGTATCGTGTTGGCTGGGCCGGTCGCGGTGCAGCGATGCCGGAGCCTGAGTATTATTGTATCAGGTAAAAAGCAACCTCGCGCATATGTAGTAATGTTATCTGAAGTCCCATGTAAATGTTTTTAAAATGTCATAATAATAATCTTCCTCATATAAAGTAATTTTAACAACCATTCATTTCAATTTAAAGAATTTACTAATTTCTCCAATCCATGATCATCCCGATTATTGCAAAATAAAAATCAGTTGTTTCCCTTTCATAAATGACAAATCTATCGGCCAGCATTGCACAGGGCTGTGCCAGAAAAAATTTATTGTAAGAGCAGATATATATGCGTTATCCGGCGACTTGATTGAGGTAAGAATTTTTCTTTTTTTTATTCAGAATGATCTTTCAGGGCCATGACGCAGCACTGCTGTCGTCCAAAATTTTCCAGGTTAAATTCGCAGTCAATTATTGAAAAGTTATAAGTGAGCGACAATTTAATTGAGAGGTTTGTTACATTGTATTATTACCTGGTTACGGAAATTATTTTGTTGGGACGTTACACTGAATGTGAACGACATAATTATATTTTTTACTGTTGACAGGTTTAGGAATTTTTCTGTTTTGAGGTTACATTAAATGAGAAAGAATTTTGTGGGGAGGTTACAACGTCTGTACAGGAAGTACTCGTCCAAGCTCAAAAGAGCCCTTGTCCCTTTCTGCACTGTGTGGCATAGTTGTGCCAGGTACGACAATGAACTTTAGGTTCTTGTGCCTTCGCCCTTTACTCATTGTGAGTGGAACATTGCTGCCACTCTGTCGCTAGTATTTGTCCAGACTATTTGACGAGGCGACGCTTGGCGTTTGTCGTATGTGAGGCAAACACCGTCCAGGCATCTGTTGTAAGGTCGCTGTGGTTTGCCTCAGCCCACGGGATACTGCTGCGTCCTCTAGCTTTGTACTTGTGGTCGCAGGAACTGATACTGGGCTCTCTGCTAACCTCATCAGCGCAGTAGCAGCCCCTCGGGATGGCCCGCTTGCCACTCTCCTTTCATCGGATCCTCGCCAGGTCGGTGCTTTGACTTGTCCTTGCCGCTCGCTGTCCAGAGAGTCAGAGGGGTGCAGGTGGGTGACGTTACGAAACTTCAGACGAGCTTCCAACGTCCCTCTACATACGACTGCCGGTCGGTCATTGCCCCCAGTGGCCTCTATAGCATTCGCGAAGCCTGTCATTACAGGGTGATTTAGCAGCCCATGACTAAGGCTTTATGCAGCCAACAATGCCTTCAAATACCACGCTCCAAATTTTCATATTCTCTCGCTCGCTACGTGTAAACTTTTAGTCTTAGACATAAAGGAATAGGACATCCTTGAAGAAAATTTCCTATAGGTAAATTTTGTACTAGGATACTAGAGCCTGTTATTTTCGAACTATTCAAGAGAAACGATCAATGTAAATTTAAAACTATTTTTTCTTGAATAACATGTAAATAGTGGCTTCCAGCGAAAACGTATAACAGAAAAATTAAATTGGTTGTGAAAAGGTGCTGTTCACCTTTTTCTGTAGGGCTAATTGTTTGCAAGTTGCAAGCGAGACAATATGAAAATCTCGCATGTGGTTTTTGCATGTACACCATGTTGCATAAAACGCATAGGCGGGGGCAGCTGAATCATGAGGTACGTTACAATTACTATTATTATTATTATTATTATTACCTACGTCACCCATTAGAGATAGTGAAAAGTCTTTACAAACATACGCCCACTGTAATTAACACGGATAGGAATCAATTATAAATTATTAAGTAAGGTCCAATAATCAGTATACCACATGAACGAAATATGCAAGAGATACCATTTTTGGATTTCTAGTAATAAAACGAAAATTGTGGCACTCCGAGGAAGATATCCAGTTAGATGAAAGTTATTTTGTATAATTGAGTTTTAGACTGTGTCTCAAATCTTTTCTTGGCCTGTGCTGTAAATTTTGATTCCGACTTCAATACTGAAGATAAATTAGGCAGGTTCTAAGCTGTGGTACCACTAGCAGAACATTGGGCCATAACGTAAAAATAGAGACCATCATCAAATTCTTTGAAATCATGGTCGTCGCTGTGTTGTTCTATCGAAACGGAAGCTGGATTACCTCAAAAAGGACATAAAATTGAAAAAGAAAGGAGTAAATAAAGTAAGCAAGAACGTAAAAATCAGATGGCAGAGATGAAGTTCCTAAGGAAGGCGAAATACTGCCCAAGAGGCGACACGATTAGAAATTAGTATTGCAACAAAAATAAATATTTCAGCATGAATGAAATAATTCAGAAGTATCCCGAAGATTGGAGGCGGCACCTCATGAGGACGTCTGGCCACATAATTCCCCACAGGATTCTGAACTACGAGCCAAATATGGAAAGATATACTGAGACATCGAAAAGGATGGGAAAGATGTTGTCTGTAGATTTGGAAGAGCTAACACCTTCTCCCTTGAAAGAAAGAAGAAGGTGATGATGACATTATAGAGGTGTTAGGAGAGCCATCCATGGCAAAATTACCATAACTTCTGTGCAACATCCAAGTCGAAATATCCTCATACTCCAAGAAGGATGTAGTAATTTCTGTTCAAAAAGTGACAGATGATTACACATATCAATATTACGGAATCGTCAGTTTACTAAGACATATTTGCAAAATACTGACGCCAATTGTTGACAGTAGAATGAAAAAACAGGTAGACAATGACGGCAGGGAAGGTAGTTTCTATTCCAGAACACATGGTACCGAGCGCCGCTGGTTTCTAATCCGCGCCAGGCGGCACGGACATCGAGTATCACTAGACGGCTCTGCAGCCGTCGCGCCGTAAGCCGTGGCCACGCGCGCTCCTGGCCCGCGTACGGTGTGAGGGCGCCACTGTGGAGCACATGGTCCCAGCGGCCAATACCGACGTACCCTGTCATGTATTTAAGCGCCTGCCTCTCGCTCAGTGACTCCCTGCCTCGTCTTCACTGTTGTGTCCCCCCTACCCTCCATCTCTACACCCTTCATCTCCTTTCCCAATGTGGTTTCCATAAACTCCCCCTCCCGGATGATGCCCTTTCTCAAACCATTTATCCCTCCTATCAACTCTGATCCTCACCTCCCTCCATCATTTTCTTGGGCTCCATCTCCCCCCCCTTCCAACCTCTTTTTTTCCCCAACTACCCTCTCTCTGTCCTTCTCTCCCCCGAGTCCTTTTGCATTTCCCTCTTCTGCCTTTTCCCATTCCCTCTAGCCCCCCCTGCCGCCCTTATGAGTCCTCTCCCTCCCTTGCTTTCCCCCCCTTTCGTTTTTCCCCTCCTTGTTTTCCCCCTCATCTACCCAGGTCCCCCCCCCCCCCCCCCAACCTGCCTACGCTATGGTGTGTCCTGTTTGTGCCGACATTTTAGTGCAGTGTTTACAGTGAGTGTTCAGTGTTGTGTGTCTTTTCCGAAGTGTTGCGAACGGCCATTATACTGTCACTGGGTGTGATTTTATATCTCTTGTGAACAGAAACCAGACTGTCTCCATGTTTTTAATTGTCTGTATACTACGTTACATGTCTGCATCATGCGTATTTTATTGGCTTTGCCAACCCTTTGCTTTATGTTTTAACTTTCCACAATTTTCCTCCTTTTTACAATTTAAGTCCCCATTTTATCGCCTGCTTTTATTGTTTCTTAACTCCTCCTTCCGTTTTAAAAACTCTGTAGGCTGCAGAGCAGCGTAATAAGCTGCTGTCAGCCCGCCCCCTTCGGGGGAAATCGAAATACAACAAAGGGGAAAAAAAAAAGCTCAGCGAGGCAGTCTGATATTCGCCTGAGTCTATCGACATCTCGCCTACAGACAGCGTCTTTACTTTACTTTGTTTCCGTGTACCCGTGTACGTTGTGGATTAGTGAGGTTTTCGCTTGTGACCCTGTTGCTTCTAGCGTGTTGTTGTTTGTTAGGTCTTGCTCGGTCGTCTGTCGTTCGTGTCCGTCCTTGAGCGTTCGTTTTGTTTGTTCACTGGCCGCTCCCGTTTGGTCACGCTGTGCTTTCGTTCTCGGCAACCACGTAACCGTTCTGGTCGCTGTTACAACACATAATTAGCCTACGGCTTACCTTAGACGTCGGACTGTAGAAGGGGAAATCTTGGTTTATATATGTTGTGTCTAGACCATACAGCCCAGACACAATGCTGTAGCCGATAGGGCACGCAAGGCTAACGCAGACGGGCGTGAAGTCTGGAACATGAGACTTATAAATGCACTAAAGAAAAATACGTAGCTTTTTTAATACTTAACTTTATTCTCTGGTTGGAATACATCTCTCCTGCATACTCGTAAGCTATTGGCACTGATACAAATGGCGCCTTGCTAGGTGGTCGCCATTTAACTTAGCAGAGGGCTATTCTACTGTCTATCTCTCGGCAAATGAGAGCAATGCTTAGCACGTCCAATCGCTAGCTATGTTGTCCGTACAACTGGGGACGAGGTCTCCTCAGTCTCTCGAGACCTGCCTTGTGGTGGCGCTAGGTTTGCGATCCCACAGTGGCGACACGCGGGTCCGACATGTACTACAGGACCGCGGCCGATTTAAGTTACCACCTAGCAAGTGTGGTGTCTAGCGGTGACACCACAATATACACCGCAGTTGTGGACAAATCGGATGACAGTGTTGACGGGAATACGCTCTTGCAAATTTAGAAGGTAGCAGAAATACAATACAGGAATCGAAAACTTATGTAGAACTTGTACAGAAATCAGATTGTAGTTATAATTGTAGGTTTGAAAGATATACAGTTGAGAAGGAAGCGAGACAGAATTGTAGCCGTTGCCCGATGTTATTCAATCTGTGCAGTTGAACGAACATTAAAGGAAACAGAGGAAAGATCTGGAAAGAGGATTAATGTTGAGGCAGAAGAAACAAAAACTTTAAAGTTGCTGACAACAATGTAATTCTGTAAGAAAAGGTAAAGTACTTCGAAGACCAGTTCAACAGAATAGCATCTTGAAAAGAGTTTATGAGAGGAATAGCACCAAACGTAAAACAAAATTAATGGAATGTGAGAAAATTCAGTCAGGTAAAGCTGAAAGTAAACAAAGGAGATACAAAAAGCAATTAATTAATTTTACTATTTGGACATCAAGATAACTGACAGCGGCCGAATTAGAGAGGATATCAAATGCAGATTGGAAACAGCAAGGACAGATTTTCGGAAAAAAGGTATCTTGTTAACATATAATACAAATTTAAGTGTCACGAAGTTATTTCTTAATGTATTTATATGAAGCAGAAGCTATGGGATAGCGATACGCACATACAAGATAGTGGTACTATCGCGTACACAAGGTATATCAGGTAAATGGGCAGTGTACTGGTGGTGCTGTCATTTTTACTTAGCTGATTCATGTGAAAAGGATTCAGACGGGATTATGGACGCACGGCGCTAATTAACAGTCTTCAATCGCGGAATGGAAGTTGGAGCTAGAGGCATAGTACTTCCCATTTCGGAAATCGTAGGGAATTCAATATCTCGAGATTCACAGTGTCAACAGTCTCGCCACGGACAATGCAGTGGCCGACGGCCTCGACTCAACTACAGAGAGCAGTGGTGTTTTCGCAGAGTTGTCAGTGCTAACAGAAAAGTAACACTGCGTGAAGTAACCGCAGAAACCAATGTGTGATGTACGACGAACGTGTCCTTTAGGACAATACTGCGAAATCTGGCGTTACTGGGCTGTGGCAGCAGACGACTTACGCGAGTTCCTTTGCTAAGAGCATGACATCGCCTGCAACGCCTCACCTGTGGTGGTATGCCCACCAAGACCGACCGATATGAATCCCATCGAACATTTATGGATCATAATCTAGAGGTCAGTTAGTCCATAAAATCCTGCACCGGCAACCTTTTCGCAATTACGGGCGGCTGTAGAGGCAGCACGGCTCAGTATTTCTGCAGGGAACTTCCAACGACTTGTGGAGTCCATGCCACGCCGTATTGCTGCACTACGCCGGGCAAAAGGAGGACGGACCCGATGCTAAGAGGTGTCCCCAATTTTCCTTTGCCGCTGCTTTTCACACTTTTTACGAAAATATTGACAAGAATAAAACACTGGGCTTTATTTCAGTTTACTTCCAGTGTAAGTGACGTAGAAGCTGAATATCAAAATTAAAGTTTCCTCTTACAGATTCGACCCTAGGACACATTCTTTTTTTCTTTTGATTCTAGAAACTTCTTTGCTTACCCTATTGCTATTCGTGTTTGATTGCCTTATTAACCCTCCTATCCCTAACAACTTCGATACGGCCAAAAATACAAACGAAATATAACTGTAGAATGCATTTGTGAATCGATCACAGGTTTTGTTCTCCTTAGCCAGATGCACTTTCTTTTACTTAAAGAAAATTGAAAAGAAAAATTAGTTTCCCCTCAGGGAAAGTAGCTAAAATTTTTCATTGTTGTGAACTAAGTAAAGCATCTGTCTTTTTAATTAATTTTTTAGGGTCACAGTCAGATACAGCCTAGAGGATCCACGATGTCACCCACTCCCATCGCTGAGATAATCCGACACACGCTGTATTTTTTCACATATATTCACTGGAAAAAAAAAACAAATGAAAACTAGTCTGCCATCCCGGGAACGTGCAAATGTATTGGGGGCGTTTTAAAAACGCTGTTAAGGTAAGGCAAAATACGTGCGATAACGGTAACAGCGTGCAACCTCCTTATGTACAGTCTGCGAGTACTTCCAAAAATCGAGGCGCGTGTGCCCGCATCTCGTGGTCGTGCGGTAGCGTTCTCGCTTCCCATACCCGGGTTCCCGGGTTCGATTCCCGGCGGGGTCAGGGATTTTCTCTGCCTCGTGATGGCTGGGTGTTGTGTGCTGTCCTTAGGTTAGTTAGGATTAAGTAGTTCTAAGTTCTAGGGGACTGATGACCATAGATGTTAAGTCCCATAGTGCTCAGAGCCATTTGAACCATTTTTTTGAGGCGCGTGTGATGAGCATCTCGACATAGACATGCCAAGATACAGCTCTTTTTCCTGAGTACCGCCAGAGACTTTTTGGCAGGTAAATATTCCATGGCTGCCTAAGGAAAAGACTCTGGGTCAATAACGTGCGGAGGCACTCGCAAAAGACGGGCGCTAGTTGTCGCCCCAACAACCAGACAGCCGCAACGGCTGCACAGTTATAGCGCTGGTGATCATAGTCGACGCTACGACAGACGGTTCAGAGGGAAGAGTCAGCCAGGCTTTTGACAACATGGCGCCGCTGGTTGCTTGGATACTTCCCTGGGTCGCATACAACTAATTCGACCTGATCTGCTTCGGAAAGAAACTGTGATGAACGTGCCGCCAAATCACAGTCCACCACAACAATGGGAACTTGAGTTCTACGACGTTACAGGCGACACTACGCAGGAAGAGGACATAGAAATCCTTTGCCCGCGGATGGCGAATTCGCGAAAGTTCCGCGTGAGCATATGAATGACACGATATGTACAAATGCGGGCGTGATGCTACCGACCGGGACAGGCATGGAGTGGGACACTGGCATGAGGGCAGTAAGTAAATGCTGTTTAATGGAAGCATCGGTACCACGCCATTGTTTATACATCGTGGCCATGTTAAGCGCTGCCGCACAGTAGCGCATGTTCGTAAGACCAAACCTTTCTGCAAGAGGGGAACGATTGAGTGTGTCACAGTGAGCTTTGAAGATGGACCCAGTCGTTAGAAAATATCAGAATGCCGCTTGAATACTTCAATAATACGTCCTATCGTCATCTGCGCAGTACTGTTCAAATGGTTCTAAGCTCTATGGGACTTAACATCTGAGGTCATCAGTCCCCTAGAACTTAGAACTAGTTAAACCTGTCCTTAATCACACACATCCATGCGCGAGGCAGGATTCGAACCTGCGGCCGTAGCAGTCGCGCGGTTCCAGACTGAAGCGCCAAGAACCGCTCGGCCACAACGGTCGGCTCTGCGCAGTATGAACCATACCGGATGCAACGTAGGCATTCAGGTTGGCAACGCGCTGCAAATAATCGAGCCAGCGTAGAAACTTGTGATTGATCATCATATGGAATTCTCAAAACGTGACGAAAGTTGACCACCACTGTACGGTCCGTTGACGATGTAAAGGTGATCCCAAGATAGAGGAGATAATGGACGTAGAGCAGAACGTCAGATCCTCCTGAGGTAGCCCGCGACCAATGGACAGCACCATGGGTTTGTGCACATACATCACAGTTCCAGCCCCCATGAGCGTAAATGCTATCGAAGATTTGTGCGGCCTTCTCTCGAGAACGGAGCAGCAACAGGAATCATCTGTCTATGCACGGGATCGAAAGACGTAAATGTGTAAGGAGAGTCCAGACAACTGTGTCGTCAGCAGACCTATGAGCAGCTCCATATTGTGTTTCGTACGCAGTTTCTGGGGATATTGTCATCATTCCTTACATAGTGAGTCCAGCAAAACTTCGCCGTACGGAGTGGCCGCTCAGTTTGAGGCACCCTGACACGGATTGCGCCACCCCTCCCGCCGGTTTTCGAGGCCTCTCTCGGACATAGATGTATGTTTTTTTCTTAGCATTAGTTAGTTTGAGTTAGTTCTGTTTAAGTCCAAGGACCGATGACCTCAACTGTTTGCTCCATTAGTAATTCACACACATTTGAAAATTTTTCCACCAAAATTTCAGCATTCTTGTGCAGCGTTAAACCTCAATAACATCAGTTCTCTTTTACGAATACAGTAGGAAGCTTCAAACAGATCAACGTTTCAGTAGTTACGCACAGACAGTGTTGCCTGCTGAGCTGCATCAGATCATTCATGAATCTGAAGACACCCACAACAATGTTAATACTGTGAACAACACAAACACGATACTACACAATGTTATGCTATATCCTTGATTTTGAATTACATATACGTGACTTTTCAGCTCCTGTGTCATCTCTGGTGAGGTCCTTAAGCATGAGACAGCAACTGAAATGAAACTAATTAATCCCAAACATATCGTGATTACTTTACAAAGACATGAGTTACGGTAAAAACTGGTCAAGTCCTAATAGGACTCGTGATTATTTTGTACAAACTTAATTATATACACGGACAATTCAACCATCCTAGCAATCGCGAATCTCTGTGAATTCTGTCGACATTTAATTGTTTCAAACGCACACCAATTATCGTTTCACCATCTATCGATCTACATCTACATCTACATCTACATACATACTCCGCAATCCATCATACGGTGCGTGGCGGAGGGTACCTCGTACCACAACTAGCATCTTCTCTCCCTGTTTCACTCCCAAACAGAACGAGGGATAAATGACTGCCTATATGCCTCTGTACGAGCCCTAATCCCTCTTATCTTATCTTTGTGGTCTTTTCACGAAATATTAGTTGGCAGCAGTAAAATTGTACTGCAGTCAGCCTTAAATGCTGGTTCTCTAAATTTCTTCAGTAGCGATTCACGAAAAGAACACCTCCTTTCCTCCAGAGACTCCCGCCCGAGTTCCTGAAGCATTTCCGTAACATTCGCGTGACGATCAAATCTAGTGGCCCGCCTCTGAATTGCTTCTATGTCCTCCATCAATCCGACCTGATAAGGATCCCAAACGCTCGAACTGTACTCAAGAATAGGTCGCATTAGTGTTTTATAAGAGGTCTCCTTTACAGATGAAACACATCTTCCCAAAATTCTCCCAATGAACTGAAGACGACTATCCGCCTTCCCCACAACTGCCATTACATGCTTGTCCCACTTCATATCGCTCTGCAATGTTACGCCCAAATATTTAATCGACGTGACTGTGTCAAGCGCTACACTACTAATGGAGTATTCAAACATTACGGGATTCTTTTTCCTATTCATCCGCATTAATTTACATTTATCTATATTTAGAGTTAGGTGCCATTCTTTATACCAATCACAATCTTGTATCCTCCTACAATCACTCAACGACGACACCTTCCCGTACACCACAGCACCATAAGCAAACAACCGCACATTGCTATCCACCCTATCCAAAAGATCATTTATGTAGATAGAAAACAGCGGACCTACGACACTTCCCTGGGGCACTCCAGATGATACCATCACCTCCGATGAACACTCACCATCGAGGACAATGTACTGGGTTCTATTACTTAAGAAGTCTTCGAGCCAATCACATATTTGGGAACCAATCACATATGCTCGTACCTTAGTTAGGAGTCTGCAGTGGGGCACCGAGTCAAATGCTTTCCGGAAGTCAAGGAATATGGCATCCGTCTGATACCCTTCATGCATGGTTCGCAAGATATCATGTGAAAAAAAGGGCGAGTTGCGTTTCGCAGGAGCGATGCTTTCTAAAATCGTGCTGATGCATGGACAGCAACTTCTCTGTCTCAAGGAAATTCATTATATACGAACTGAGAATATGTTCGAGAATTCTGCCACAAACTGATGTTAAGGATATTGGTCTGTAATTTTGAGGATCCGTCCTACTACCCTCCTTCTATACAGGCGTCACCTGCGCTTTTTTCCAGTCACTCGGGACTATACGTTGGGCAAGAGATTCGCGATAAATGCAAGCTAAGTAAGGAGCCAACGCAGTAGAGTACTCTCTGTGAAACACAATTGGAATCCCATCAGGGCCTGGTGATTTATTTATTTTCAACCCATTCAGCTGCTTCACAACCCCAGGGATGTCTATCACTATGTCCTCCATACGGGAATCTGTACGAGACTCAAACAGCGGTATGTTTGTACGATCCTCCAGCGTGAAAGATTTCTCAAATGCTAAATCTAAAATTTCAGCTTTCGATTTGCTGTCTTCCGTTACCAGGCCAGACTGATCAGTGAGTGACTGGATGGAATCCTTCGACCAGCTTACCGATTTTACGTAAGTCCACGATTTCCTTGGGTTTTCAGCAAAGATTTTTTGCTAAGGTATGACGGTGGTAGTGGTTGTATGCTTCGCGGATCGCTCTTTTTACAGCAGCACGAATCTCTACTAACTTTATAATGTCCTCATTCTGCCTATCTTTCTTGTACCGCGAGTGCAACTCTCTTTGCTTCCTGAGCATTCTCCGAATTGCGCTGTTAAACCACTGTGGGTCATTTCCGTCCGTAACCCACTTTTTCTGCACTTACTTCTCCAATGCAATGTGTTTAAAATTTGACCATAATTCTTCCACGTCCATCGTACCGGAAGTAAATGAAGTCGATTCATTTACTAAGTGGGATGAAAACAAATGCTTATCCGCTCTTTCGAGTAAGAATATTCTCCTAGCCTTCTTGACCGACTTTTTAACTTTCGTGACCATAGTCGTAATGACAGCATCATGATCACTAATCCCTGTCTCAACACTGACACCGTCGATGAGGTCTGGTCTGTTCGTCGCTACCAGATCTAAAATATTTCCATTACGCGTTGGCTGTCGATTTAGCTGCACAAGACAGTTTTCGGATAATTTGTTCAAAAGTAATGAATCCATAGACATCCCAGCCTATAGGTAGGCTGAAGTCGCCTCCGACTAATATAACATGATCCGGGTACTCCCTTCGAATGATTCTAGAACTGTCACGGTGGAACCTGTTGGCCGGTAATAACACCCAACAATTAACTTTATTTCTCCTAGCCCTGTTAAACGTGTCCAGACAACTTCACACTCTACTTCGACCTCAGTAGACACAATATTTTTGTCAACTGCAATGAAGACACCACCTCCTACGGTGTCTAATCTGTCTTTCCGATACACGTTCCAACCCTCACTAAATATTTCAAAACTTCCTATCTTCCTGAGAATAATTTGCGCGCCACACGCTTCCTGGAGGGCAGTACATTCAGGAACTTTGTTCCGAACACTCTGAAAATTTACTGCCAATATCTTGATACCTGAAGTGTATTTACACTGAGCGCGTCCTGATTTCCCTGCCTGCGCGTCGACCAGTGAGTATTCATCAGGACACCTCGCACTACTGCCTAGCCTAAAAAAGCCCCATGTGCACGCCACAAGTACTCTGCTACCCGAGTAGCCGCTTCCTTTGTGTAGTGCACCCCTGACCTATCTAGGGGCGTCCTACAATTCCCCACCCAATAGCGCAAGTCTAGAAATCTGGGTTCTTCGCTGGCGTGGGAGTTCGCCATGAAGCACTTAAGATACAATATATTTTCGCGCGATTGTTGACGGACAGCAGGTTACTACCAAGTTAACTTCATTTAATTCATAGTTACATTTAACCTAGCATACACCAAACGTTAATTCATAGCGATCTAATTCACAGTGATTTTCACGGCGAAGTTTCTGAAATTTCTGGAGTAGTTTACTTAATCCTGAAATATCACAGCAAGTATGACCACTAACGAATTGATAGTCAGTTCATCGTGTAGCTGTAAGATGTGTGTGAATCTCCTTTTTTACCTGTTAGTTTCTTATAATTGTTTGAGAAAGATTTCAGTTCTACCAGCTTGCACGTCTGGCGTTCACGGAGACAAGCCAGCCAACTGGCTTCCGCGCCGAATCATACACCGTGTACGTCATTGAGAATGTGTGGGAGCTGTCATTCCTATCTGCTAGACGGCAGTTAAGTGCGCCATGTAGCACACATACATTGAACCTTACTGTACGTGAGATGGGCTTTAGATGCTGCTGTGATCGACAGCCGTTTTCCAAGTACCTCCAAAGTTTCAGTTTTATACAGTTGCCATCCCAATGTTTGCGCGAAAACTGGTTAAAACGATCATGTTAAGTATGATGTCCTGTTTGAAAGCCATTTTCAGCGACAAGGCGTGACGTCGACAATATCTAACAGTTAGGTTCCGTTGTATCTCTAATTGGTACAAGGTAGTTGAGCAAACTGCGAGCACACCAAACGTTTAATAAATGAATAACGCATCAACGCACTTATTTACAACATCCCCACAATGTTGAATTAATACGTAACTTTGGATCACAGTGTGTCTGCGTTTCATCAAGTCTCTGATTTACAGGTTGTTTCCGTGATGATGTAGGGAACTTCCAGGAATGATGGAGGAGGGAAAATGTGTCAGTTTGAGGTAACGAGTCCTTGTCTAGAAACAACTGACTCGAAAGTTATCAACGAAAATCGTTCTGATCACTCTGACAATGGAATACACGTACAATTGTTAATGTAGCTACGACTGTAAGATAGGCAACTTTCAGAAGATGTATTGTGAACAAAAACAAGAAAAAAATATACATGTGATGTCTGTGTTTGAGACAGGTGAGGAAAAGGAGATACCATTTTGATCGTGCAGTCGCTATGAATCAAGACACAAGGGAATTAAAGACAATAGCTGACTTTTATTTACAACAGTGAGGCAAGTTGAATATTTACCAAAGAATGAGATTCGAACCCAGGTCTCCTGCTCACTGAGCACATGTGATTACCACTACGTTATCCGTACACAGTGGTCAACAGCTCGCATAGACTACCCTAGCATGCCTCCCATCACACACTAGTGATGAAGTGCCCCTGCTCATTAACCTCAATATCGCCGGCCGGAGTGGCCGTACGGTTCTAGGCGCTACAGTCTGGAACCGCGTGACCGCTACGGTAGCAGTTTCGAATCCTGCCTCGGGCATTGATGTGTGTGATGTCCTTAGGTTAGTTAGGTTTAAGTAGTTCTAAGTTCTAGGGGACTGATGACCTCGGAAGTTAAGTCCCATATTGTTCAGAGCCATTTTTGAACCTCATTATCCGCGATATCTCGCAAATTCCTGTAAGAGTTCGAGCATAGTGAGCTTCTTAATTGAACAGACCATTGGCTGTTATCGGCTTAATTATATGCGTGGTGTCTGTTCTCTCGCTTACATCCCTGGTTCGAATCCTGGTGCAACAGAAATTCTCAACTTGCCCCATTGAGATACACCAGTGCCTTCTGACAGCTAATGTCTTAACTCCGTTGTCTTGGTTCATAGTGGCTGCAGAATGAAAACGAAGCTGTTCTTTTGTGCAAGTCTGAAAGAACACACACCACATATAGGCTGTTCAGGAATTCCTGTTGCAAACCTACAGGACTTTTACAGAGGACCAAGTACATAATACATATTTTTAACAGGAACCCATGTCGGGAAACGTACCATTTCCGTGCAACAGTCATTTGATAACATGTTGCTAACGCCATCACTTTTACAGATAATGTATTAGGCGTTACCCAGTGCATCATTTGTTTTATTTATTTCACAATTCCACTCACTAATAACCAAAGAAACAAAAAGAAAATGTAATCGGTTTTGACAAACACAATTCCAATCTGGATGTGCAGCGTCTCCTCGGAGCGCTACAGTCACCCCTTCAGACGGTGAAGGTACCCCTACATCTAAGACTTGCGCAATTGTGGCGTATAAAATTGTGGCTCAAAAGAAGAAATTAATCTTATTAAGCTGGTAATATTAAACTCGTTTTTATAGAACTAGTGTGTGTAGTGACTCTGTTTGTATGTCTGGGAAGAACAATATCAATTTCCAGAGCTGCGTCGACTACTCCCATAGCGTATGTAATTTCGTACAGGTAGACAAGTTGCTCTTGTGGTGTAGAAGCAGCTGCCGACTCCGACCGTCGCCTGTAAGATTCTTGAAATGTAAGAGAAAGAAAACGGTAACTTCTATAGGATCTTCTCGAATTGGGATACTGCCTGCCATTCGCATTTAGTCATTCGATGATTGTCTGCTAGTTCTTCTTAGCACAAAAAACATTCTCTGTGCTTTTGGCTGTGCTATTGAAGCAGGTCCTACAGCAAACAACGACCACCAAATGTTCGAAGTACTGTAGAAGCTTGTCGTACCTTACAGTTCATCACAGACTCTTTTGATCAAAAGTAAATATGCGAAATTACCCTTGAAACGTACCATACCGTATTATGGCTGTTACTAAACACATCAACGTTGTATATCGCGTGTGAGCCTCAAACAACGCAAATTACACAATATGGTGGCTAACAGTGACTGTTTCATTACGCACACTTTATACACGTCTTCTCGTTAACCTGTCTCGCAACAAAGTTCGGTCACATACCGATTTTCTTACATTTCTTCGCTCCCCATGGTGCAACGAAAACAATAAATATTTCGCTCGCGCAGGCGAAACATGCCGCCTTGCGATATATTGTTGTTGTTGGTGTTGTGGTCATCAGTCTTGAGACCGGTTTGATGCAGCTCTCCATGCTACTCTATTCTGTGCAAGCTTCTTCAATTTCCAGTACCTACTGCAGCCTACATCCTTCTGAATCTGGTTAGTGTATTCATCTCTTGGCCTCCCTCTACGATTTTTACTCTCCACGCTGCCTTCCAATACTAAATTGGTGATCCCTTGATGCCTCAGCACATATCCTACCAACCGATCCCTTCTTCTGGTCAAGTTGTGCCACAAACTTCTCTTCTCCCCGATCGTATTCAATACTTCCTCATTAGTTATGTCATCTACCCATCTAATCTTAAGCATTCTTCTGCAGCACCACATTTCGAAAGCTTCTATTCTCTTCTTATCCAAACTATTTATCGTCCATGTTTCACTTCCATACAAATACTTTCAGAAATGACTTCCTGACACTTAAATCTATACTCGATGTTAACAAATTTCTCTTCTTCAGAAACGCTTTCCTTGCCATTGCCAGTCTACATTTTATATCCTCTCTACTTCGACCATCATCAGTTATTTTGCTCCCCAAATAGCAAAAATCCTTTACTACTTTAAGTGTCTCATTTCCTAATCTAATTCCCTCAGCATCACCCGACTTAATTCGACTACATTCCATTATCCTTGTTTTGCTTTCGTTGATGTTCATCTTATATCCTCCTTTCAAGACACTGTCCATTCCATTCAACTGCTCTTCCAAGTCCTTTGCTGTCTCTGACAGAATTACAATGTCATCGGCGAACCTCAAAGTTTTTATTTCTTCTCCATGAATTTTAATTGAATTGCGATATAGATACATCAAAAAGGTGTACACTAGTTTGATTCCATAAGTTCCTACTGCTGCACTTATAACTGATTTAAAGACCAACAGAAACGTCATTTCCGCCCTTTATATTGCTCATGGAAACCAAGTATTGCATGTTGTACCACTACAAAGCGAGGGCTTCAGAGGTGGGACTCCATATTGCTGTACACACTGGTACCTCCAATGCCCAGTAGCACTTCCTATTCCATTGATGCATGCCTGTATTCGTCGTGGCATACTATCCAGAAGTTCATCAAGGCACTGTTGGTGCAGATTTTCCCAACGGCGATTTGGCGTAGATCCCTCAGAGTGGTTGGTGGGTCACGTCGTTCATAAACAGCGCTTTTCAATCAATGCCAGGCATTTTCGAAATGATTCATGCCAAGAAAACATGCCGGCTACTTAGTCCAGCGATGTATTTTTCCTGAAGGAAGTCATTCATAAGATGTGCACGAGGGGGCGCGAATTGTCGTCCATGAAGACGAATGCCGCGCCAAAATGCTGCCGATATGGTTGCGATATCGGTCGGAGGATGGCATTCACGTATCGTACGGCCGTTACGCAGCCTTCCGTGATCAGCAGCGGCGTACCGCGATCACACATAATGCCACCCCAAAACAGCAGGGCTCCTCCATCTTGCTGCACTCGCTGGACAGTATGTACAAGGCGTTCAGCCTGCCTCCAGACACATTTCAGACGATTGTCTGGTTGAAGGCATATGCGACACTAATTGGAGAAGAGAACGTGATGCCAATCCTGAGCTGTCCATTCGGCGTGTTGTTGGGCCCATCTGTACCGCGCTGCATGGTGTCATATTTGCAAAAGTCTACCTCGCTATGGAGCGTCGGGAGTAAAGTTGCGCATCATTCATCCTATTGCGCAAAGGTTGAGTCGTAACACGACGTCCTGTGGTTGTTCAAAAATGTTCAAATGTGTGTGAAATCTTATGGGACTTAACTGCTAAGGTCATCAGTCCCTAAGCTTACACACTACTTAAATTATCCTAATGACAAACACACACACCCATGCCCGACGGAGGACTCGAACCTCCGCCGGGACCAGCCGCACAGTCCATGACTGCAGCGCCTTAGACCGCTCGGCTAATCCCTCGCGGCCCTGTGGTTGTACGCAAAGCATTATTCAACATGGTGGCGTTGCTGTCAGGGTTCCTCAGAGGCATAATCTGTATGTAGCGCCCGCATCTCGTGGTCGTGCGGTAGCGTTCTCGCTTCCCACGCCCGGGTTCGATTCCCGGCGGGGTCAGGGATTTTCTCTGCCTCGTGATGGCTGGGTGTTGTGTGCTGTCCTTAGGTTAGTTAGGTTTAAGTAGTTCTAAGTTCTAGGGGACTTATGACCACAGCAGTTGAGTCCCATAGTGCTCAGAGCCATTTGAACCATTTGTATGTAGCGGTCATCCAACGCAGTAGTAGCCCTTGGGCGGTCTGAGCGAGGCATGTCATCGACGGTTCCTGTCTCTCCGTATCTCCTCCATGTACGAACAACATCTCCTTGGTTGACTCCGAGACACCTGGACACTTCCCTTGTTGAGAGCCCTTCCTGACACAAAGTAACAATGCGGACGAGATCGAACCGCGGTATTGACCTTCTAGGCATGGTTGAACTACAGACAAGAGGAGCCGTGTTACTCCTTTTTGGTGGAATGTCTGGAACTGATCGGCTGTCTTACCTCCTCCGTCTAAAAGGCGCTGCTCATGCACTGTTGTTTACTCCTCTGGGCGGGTTTAGTGACATCTCTGAGCAGTCAAAGTGACTGTGTCTGTGATACAATATCCACAATCAACGTCTGTCTTCAGGATCTCTAGGAACAGGGGTGACTCAATAATTTTTGATGTGTGTATATTTACTTTCAACCAAGGACAGTTGGAAGGTCATTGAAACTATTAGCTGATCAACTCACGAATCCTAACCGGTAGTACGGGCCAAGGGTTATTATAGACTAAAAGCGTATGCGATGAAATCAGAAGTTGTAGATAGCGATCTTGATAAAAACTTCTTCCAAGGGTTTTTGAAGGCGAAAAAGGTATGCGATGGAATCGAACGTTGTAGATAGCGATCTAGATAAAAACTTCTTCCTTTACAGCGGAAGTCGCCATATAGAAGGATCACGTCGGTGTATTCTACAAACGCGTAGCAAACCAAGTGAATGAGGCTCGAAGCAGTCAGTGAGTCAGGGTGGGTGTCAAATGACATCAGACGACCCGACGTAAGCTCCCTCCCACCTCCATCATGACTATCCTGTTCCGTACATCACTAGCAAACGTTTTTTCAAACGGCTGCAGCGCGGAAACTGTAAGTTTATGAACATGGATCCGTATTCAAAATATTATGTACTCACTCCCCGTCTACAAGTCCTTGAAGTTTATGTGGGGAATTTCCCAACAGCCTCTATATAATTCAGGTGATGGCCAATGATCCGCCGGCCGCTGAGGCCGTCCGGTTCTAGGCGCTTCTGTCCGGAACCGCGCTGCTGCTACGGACGCAGGTTCGAATCCTTCCTCGGGCATGGATGTGTGTCATATCCTTAGATTAGTTTGGTTAAAGTAGTTCTAAGTCTAGGAGACTGATGACCTCAGATGTTAACTCCCATAGTGATTAGAGCCATTTGAACCATTTTGAACGGCCAGTGATCCTTTCAGTGCAGAAGCACGCAGAGCGTGAATTCTTACGTGAATGAACGAGACGCCGCGAGTAACGAGGCTAAAGAGGAGGGGCACTGCAGTGTATGTGTAAGTTGAGAATTTCGATCTGACATGACGTGTGCTATGGTAGTCCATGCGATTGTGGTGACCACTGCGTCCGGATGGCGTACAGGTCAATGCATCTACCTGGTAAACATGAGATCTGAGTTCGAATCCAGTTCTGGCTTAAGCTTTCAAATTGCCCATTGGATATAAATCAATACGTACTAGCTGCCAATGCCTTTAATTGGTTTGAATCTTAATTCATAGTGGCTGCATGATCAAAAATGGCATCCGTTCTGGCAGATAAGTCCAAATCTAGCAGCGCAGCTCTGAAATACTTTGATGTCTTCTTTTAATCCGACCTGGAGCAATTCCCAAACACTTTAACAGAGTCCTATATGCGGCCCCCTTTGTAGTTGATTAGCACTTTCCTAAAATTCTCCCAATAAACCAAAGACCTCCATTCACCTTTCTTACCACAATCCCTACATGCTCATTCTTCTTCAAGATTGCGGCTAGATACTTAATCGACATGACTGTGTCAAGCAGCGCACTGCTAACCCTGTACCCGAGCATGACGATCTCGTTTTTCCTTCTCATCTGCATTTACTTAACATTTTCCTACGATTTGAGCTAGCTGCCATTCATCACACCAACTAAAATTTTTGTGTAACTCATATCCACCTACAGTCATTCAGTGATTACCTCTTCCCATACACCACAGCCTCATCAGCAAATAGCTGCAGACTCTTCTGTATCCTGTCTGCCAGATCATTTTGGTATATATAAAATAATAGCGGTCCTGACACAGTTCTCTGGGGCACTCCTGACAGTACCATTGTCTCTGATGAACACTTGCCTTAGAGGGCAATATACAAGGCTCTGCCACTTGAGAAGTTGTCGAGATGCTCACATACATGGGATCCTATACCGTATGCTCGTTAACATTCTACAGTGTGGGGCCGTCTCAAGTCCTTTACGGAAACCTAGTAATACGTCACCTCACTGTCGCCATTCATGCATGATTCACAGGATCTCATGTGAGAAAAGCGGAAGCTAGGTTTCCCACGCGCAACGTTTTCTAAAAACCGTGCTGATGTGTGGGCAGAAGCTATGTTCCTTGGCTTTAGGAGAAACAAAACTGGCATTCTACGTGAGTGTAATGTTGTACCCCTTACCGGTGCAACTAGGCGGCGCTGGGTCGCCAGACGAGCCGGGTTTCCCGGAGAGCTGTGGGGCGTCCCAGCAGGAGCCCGGGCGGCGCGGCTTGGCGCGGTAATGCCCCCTCCCACACACAGGCGCCGGCGGCGTCTAATGGAAATTAATTGCGCCGCCCGCGTCACCTCTCGTCACACACTTGTTGCGCTGCCTGAGCCGTCTCTCTGCGCGCCACGACACGGCGCACTCGGGCTGCCTTCAAATACTGCGCTGCCTCAAGTGCCGCACTCTCCAGAAGCGAGCAAAACTCAGGCAACTGCATTCTCAGCAGAATCACTGCACTGTATATACGACATGCACTTCACTGCCAAAATATAGGCGAACTTGGCAATCACGACTTGCCTTTTTCTCTTTATTTTAAACCTCAACCTGTTCGGGCTCCCTACGCCATTATCTATTGCTATCAATGTAGTATCAAAAAACAAAGTGAAACAACATTAGGGAAATGGTGTAGAATGTGGCATTAGGCGCCGTCAACAACATATCAGATGCGTAAGTGATAAAACAACCCATTTACGCGCTTTATAAAAGCAACTAATTAGATGATAATGTAGTGTAACGCAATAAAATTGCAGGGCACGATCTGCGCTCCTGCTGCGCCTGCGCAATCCCGTCTAACCAGCGCTCTGGCTTCTCCCACCACTGCGCTAGTCCGAGCAGGTGTGTGAGTGAGACGGCTGTATGCTGAACGCTGCACATGTCGGAAATATAATGCAATATTGGCCATTAAAATTGCTACACCACGAAGATGACGTGCTACAGACGCGAAATTTTACCGACAGGAAGAAGACGCTGTGATATTCAAATGATTAGCTTTCCAGAGCATTCACACAAGGTTGGCGCCGGTGGCGACACATGCAACGTGCTGATATGAGGAACGTTTCCAACCGATTTCTCATACACAAACAGCAGGTGACCGGGATTGCCTGCAAAAACGTTGTTGTGATGCCTCCTGTAAGGAGGAGAAATGCATACCATCACGTTTACGACTTTGATAAAAGTCAGATTGTAGTCTATCGCGATTGTGGTTTATTGTATCACGACATTGCTGCTTGCGTTGGTCGAGATCCAATGACTGTTAGCAGAATATGGAATCGGTGGGGTAAGGAGGTTAATAACGAACGCCGTGATGGATCCCAACGGCCTCGTATCACTAGCAGTCGAGATGACAGGCGTCTTATCCGCATGGCTGTAACGGATCGTGCAGCCACGTCTCGATCCCTGAGTCAACAGATGGGGACGCTTGCAAGACAACAACCATCTGCACGAACAGTTCGACGACGTTTGCAGCAGCATGGACTATCAGCTCGGAGACCATGGCTGAGGTTACCCTTGACACTGCATCACAGACAGGAGCGCATGCGATGGTGTACTCAACGACGAACCTGGGTGCACGAATGGCAAAACGTCATTTTTTTCGGATGAATCCAGGTTCTGTTTCCAGCATCATGATGGTCGCATCCGTGTTTGGCGACATTGCGGTGAACGAACATTAGAAGCGTTTATTCGTCATCGCCATACTGGCGTATCACCTGGCGTGATGGTATGGGGTGCCATTGGTTACACGTCTCGGTCACCTCTTGTTCGCACTGACGGCACTTTGAACAGTGGACGTTACATTTCAGATGTGTTAAGACCCGTAGCTCTACCCCTCATTCGATCCCTGCGAAACGCTACATTTGAGCAGTATAATGCACGACCGCATGTTGCAGGTCCTGTACGGGCCTTTCTGGATACCAAAAATGTTCAGCTGCTGCCCTTGCCAGCACATTCTCCATATCTCTCAGGAATTGAAAACGTCTGGTCAATAGTGGCCGAGCAACTGGCTTGCCACAATACGCCAGTCACTACTCTTGATGAACTGTGGTATCGTGTTGAAGCTGCATGGGCAGCTGTACCTGTACACGCCATCCAAGCTCTGTTTGACTCAATGCCCAGATGTATCAAGGTCGTTATTACGGCCAGAGGTGATTGTTCTGTTCTGGGTACTGATTTCTCAGGATTTATGCACCCAGATTGCGTGAAAATGTAATCACATGTCAGTTCTAGTATAATATATTTGTCCAATGAATACCCTTTACAATCTGGATTTTTCTTGGTGTAGAAATTTTAATGGCTAGTAGTGTAAGACGTGTTTGTAACACGGTGCAACTACTTCCAAGAGCAAGAACAGCAGCATACTTTCATAAGCAGCATTTTATCTCGTGTATTTATTTTCAGCCTTTCTTTCTGACAAGGCAATAACCTTTAATACTTGATTAAAGATTTGCGTAGCTAGTGCTGATACGCTGTGCAGAAATACAAAATCATTCACATATAGGCATTTAACATTTGGTTGTGTTTACTAATTTATGCACGTTTCGATTTTATAATATGCAATATATCTAGAACTTTGGTTCGCGATACAGTCAAGCATGTGGAGTTCGGCACATTGAAGTTTGTTAAACCTGAACACTGGTGGTTCATTATCAACTTCATAACAGGAAAACGTTTGCACAGGTGTGTTAAGCCAGAGCTAAATAACTTTAGCGCCTTTAACGTGCAGGCGAGGATACTGCTCTTGATGTAGCATTTTACAAAATCTTGTAAGTTTCTACATTGGACAAACAGGTCGTCGAATTGGATGCTGCACCGTATGTCTATCAGCTCAGGTTGGAAGTAATGAGGTAGGTTACAAGCCAACAGGAAGAACGATATCTGTCTTCAGTCGTACAATGTCTTGAAACCTCTTTGACAAATCATGATGAAGTGTTTCAATTACTAAAACGTAGTCAGTCTTGTCTGGTCCACAAACGACTGTCCTGAATTACGGGAAATGTTCCATGTCATGAACTTGGAGCTGATTCTTCCATTCGATTACTTTTTCATGGATGACATCCATCATGTGGACCATATGTTACCAAATGACTCTCCCATTGCATTAATCACTTCATGAATCAAGTAATACATACTGTTAACGACAAAATATTGCGTCAGCATTCCATGTACCCTTAGTTCTTTCCCTAATGGATGTCTTCAGTTCACCTAACTTCCTGCCGGCCGCGGTGGTCTAGCGGTTCTGGCGCTGCAGTCCGGAACCGCGGGACTGCTACGGTCGCAGGTTCGAATCCTGCCTCGGGCATGGGTGTGTGTGATGTCCTTAGGTTAGTTAGGTTTAAGTAGTTCTAAGTTCTAGGGGACTTATGACCTAAGATGTTGAGTCCCATAGTGCTCAGAGCCATTTGAACCATTTTTGAACCTAACTTCCCTGTTGTTCGTCAGAACACAAGTGCGTCATGTCGCCTTTCTGGTTATTATAATGACGATAGAGTAAGCGTTATTGAGTCCGTAATAGTGCAGCTGCATATTGTGCATTCTGCATAACCATTAAACGATACAAAAAGTAAGGAAATTTCCATTAACCATTGAACCATGTATCTTCTTTGGACGATGATGACGAGATCACGTACTCCGAGGAGCGTAGGGGACGATGTGGGAGACCCGCACCGCCGTACTAGGCAAGGTCCTAGCGGAGGTGGTTTGCCATTGCCTTCCTACGACCGTACTGTATTGTTAGAAAACTGCTTGGCGTCAGACAAGCCGAATGCTTTGCTCAAGTGGCGTCCGGCTGCAGCCTTCATTTCCCTCTTCCTCCTCGACCCTCAGCCTCGTAAGCCGCTGCGCTGAGAGCGCTAGTCAGGAGCATGGCCACGGCATTCATTGGCCAGGCCTGCTATAGGGCAACTTGAAGCACAAGTCGGAGACCAGCACTGTAACGAGGCCACAGCCAGACAGCAGATTATGGTCACCAAACTGTTTGATCGTCTCCTCTGTCCTCAAACCACGGGCGCCCGAACCATGTTACAGCACGGCGTCGCATAATCGACGCAGCTTGGCCGACCTACAGCCGATTACGCCACGCCTTCCGAACACCGACACTTCCCAGAAGATTCGGTGCAACACACTAGATAATATAAACGGCGTAAATCAGCAGGGGGAAGCAGCAGTTAACCGTGGATGAACCAGCTCGTGATCGTTCGACCTGCTGGGCAGTATGTGACGCTAAGTCTGTGTTAATCGGATCCGTCACAGTATCCGCGATGCATCCGGATCGCGAACTACCACCGCCTTTCTGCCCAGTCCGTACGGCCAACACTCCACCAGCCACCCGTCAGCCCACATGTCGACCACGGCCAACACTATCGCCGTACCACGGGGACGCAATGGCCCGCTGTGTAGACAGAAGACGCTGCTGGCTCGTCTTGCTCCATACCGCTGCCTAAGAGAGCCTCGTGCGGTGCCGGTGTCACCGTGACTGAGTCATCGCATCGGGTTCACGATCCACAGCGTAAGCAGCTCGCTTCTCTGAACCACTGCCAGTTATAACGCCTTTCGCTCAGTGCGGAACATTACGTCTTGAAGGAATTGCATTGCAATGACTGCACTAGCAGGATAGAATGATGAACGACAAAAAAATGGTTCAAATGGCTCTGAGCACTATGGGACTCAACATCTTAGGTCATAAGTCCCCTAGAACTTAGAACTACTTAAACCTAACTAACCTAAGGACATCACACACACCCATGCCCGAGGCAGGATTCGAACCTGCGACCGTAGCAGTCCCGCGGTTCCGGACTGCAGCGCCAGAACCGCACGGCCACCGCGGCCGGAAGATGAACGACATTTTCATTTGCATGGAGGAGTCAAGTTGAATGATAAAATAAAAGACTGTGGGTCTGTCCACCGCTGGTCTGTCTGCTACTTTCCCCCATGTCTCCCTTGTCTGTCCATGAGCATTGGAACAACCTGCGTTCTGCGACAAAGTACCACGTCACGGCCGCCATTTGGATAACGGTACTTTGTCGCAGAATGCAGGTTGTTCCATTACTTCCATGGACCCTTCAACGTCAACAGAAGACTCGAACCCATCTTGGCAAGCGAGAACTGCTCGTGTTTCACTCTATTTTCTCCACAGCTGTCTCAGACCAGCTACAGAAGTGTTAACGCGTCTAATATTAAAATGGATACATGAGGGCAAGTGAAAAAGTAAAGTGATTTTTGAGAAATGTAATATTTATTCTAATGATAGAAAACTGAAACATACATTATTTTTGCACATAACCTTCCTGACGTTCAACGCACTCTGTGCAGCTTTAAACAGTTTCTTGTCTCCGTCGGAAAAACTTTAGTTGAAACTATAACCACTTTTGCACCGTATCAATGACATCTGCATTGGTTGCAAGTCTCGTTTCCCTGATCACTTTTTTCAATGGTTCAAACATATGGAAATCGCTTGGAGCCAGGTCTGCACTTTATGACGGATGTTCTAGCAATTAGAATCCGAACTCCTTTATCGTTTCCGCCGTCAGTTTAGCAGAGTGGCCAGCGTTATCTTGCTGCCGGATGACACAGTTTCGCAGTTGTCTTCAACGTTTTGATCTGATTGCAAATTTCGGTTTAGTTCGCAGCACATCACAATAGTTCCGACTGTTCACAGTTTCGCCTCTTGGGGTGAAATGAACGGCTACCACACCTTCCACGGCCCAGAACAGTGTTAGAATAATCTTACCAGCTGACGGTTGACGTTTAAATTTCTTAATTGCCAGTGAGGATGGATGTTTCCAAACCATGCTCACAGCCTTACTGTACAGTTCACGATGATGCACCCACTTTTCATCTACAGTAACGATTTGCTGTAAAACTGGTGTCCCTCACAAAGGTAAGGAGCGAAATATTTTCGATAAATATCAATTATTTCCGCCTTACGCTGTACTGACAATTCTTTTGGTACCCATCTCACTCACGCTTTCTGAAAATTTTGTCTGTCGTGTAAGATAGAATACGCTGAACCATGACTGATATGTAACTATTGTCGATACGGCCGGCCCGGTTAGCCATGTGGTCTAACGCAATGCGTTCCGGGTGGGAAGGCGTGCCTGTCCCCGGCACGAATCCGCCCGGCGGATTAAATTCGACATCCGGTGTGATTGCCAGTCTCTGGATGGTTTTTAAGGTGGTTTTCCATCTGCCTCGGCGAATGCGGGCTGGTTCCCGCCTCAGCTACACTATGTCGCGATTGCTACGCAAACACTTTCTCCGCGTACGCGTGCACTATAATTACTCTCAGGCGAACATTGGGGTTACACTCGTATGGTGTGAGACGTACCCAAGGGCGTCCACTGGAGGCCGAACCGCACAGTAACTCTGGGTTCGATGTGGGGCGTAGGTGGGGTGAGTGGACTGCTGCAGCCTGTCGTGGGGTTGTGGAACACTGAGGGTTACGGCTCGGACGAAGCCTCTACGTCGTTTCTAGGTCCCCAGTTCCATACAATACCGTACAATACAATTGTCGATTTCATCCACTGTGATACATCTGTTTTCCATCACCATAAAATGGTTCAAATGGCTCCGAGCACTATGGGACTCAACATCTTAGGTCATAAGTCCCCTAGAACTTAGAACTACTTAAACCTAACTAACCTAAGGACATCACACACACCCATGCCCGAGGCAGGATTCGAACCTGCGACCGTAGCAGTCCCGCGGTTCCGGACTGCAGCGCCAGAACCGCACGGCCAACGCGGCCGGCTTCCATCACCATACCCTCAGTGACTTCCAGCTATATCCAGTAGTTGAATTTGGCCCTGGATACTAGCTGTGTTACCAAGACCAACTGCGAGAACCTGCGAAAGTCCCTTTTACTTTTTGACTTCCCCTCGTATGCTATGCAAACTAATTAATGTTGAAAAACATGTCAACAAATATCATAAAAACACCATAACGACATAGGTATTGTATGAGGTCGGCTACAATCTATGAAATCAACATATGTCACCTGAAATTAAGTGCCAGGCGTATTGAGAGGACGACTGTGACAGGAATTGGCACTTAATTAGGAGACATACACTAATTATGTGTGGGGAACTCGAATTTGCGAGCGCAGCGGCTTGATTGACTGAGACATTTCCGCAACAGGAGAGCAGCATTGCCAGAATAGAGTACGTATTCTCAGACATAGATCTGCTTCGGTACGGATAAAAGGTGCATCACGCTTTGGGGTGAAATTACGAACCAATTGGAGATGTATTCCGAAGTTGAAGCGCGTGGGTCAGTATGATTCTTGGGCGCAAAACGTCTATATTGCACACGGTACAAGACGGGGTACAGGAACCGCTCCCTTAATTTTTAATCAACCACTTGACACGCCCACTCTTCTTCTTGCATTTAAAATGGAATGCAAGTACAAATGTGACATAAATGTATATTTTTTAACTTCCTTTCTTAAAATCGTAGCAATACGAAATATTACTTTACACGTATTTGGTCAGTAGCGCGTGCAGGCGATGTTCACATCCAAGAGTCAGTAATTTTCTTGTTGTTCAAAGAGTCTGTTGCTCATGTCGGCACCAATGACTCCTGCCGTCTGGGTTCAGAGGTCATCCTCAGTTCATACAGGCGGTTGGCGGAGATGGTGAAGGCGGAAAGCCTCGCTCGCGGGGTGGAATCTGAGCTAACTATTTGTAGTATCGTTCCCAGAAACGATCGCCGTCCTCTGGTTTGGAGCCGAGTGGAAGGCTTAAACCAGAGGCTCAGAAGACTCTGCGGAGATCTGGGGTGCAAATTTCTCGACCTCCGCTCTCGGGTGCAGTAATGTAGGGTCCCCCTGAATAGGACAGGCGTGTACTACAGGCAAGAAGCTGCTACAAGGGTAGCGGAGTACGTGTGGAATACACATGTGGGTTTTTTAGGTTAGAGAATTCCCTCCCTATGCCCGACAAGACGCCTCCTGAACGCGGCAAGGTAGGAGTAGGCAAAACGCAACAGGGAATAACAATATTAATGTGCTAATAGTAAACTGCAGGAGCGTCTATAGAAAGGTCCCAGAACTACTTTCATTAATAAACGGTCACAACGCCCACATATTACTAGGGACAGAAAGTTGGCTGAAACCAGATGTAAACAGTAATGAAATTTTAAACTCAGATTGGAATCTATACCGCAGAGACGTGCTGGAAAGTGAAGAAGTGCAATAGCATCGAAGGAAATTGACGGAGATCCGAAATGTGAAATAATTTGGGTGAAGGTCACGGTTAAAGCAGGCTCAGACATGGTAATTGGATGTCTCTATAGCCCCCTGGCTCAGCATCTGTTGTGGCTGAGCACCTGAAGCATAATTTGGAAAATATTTCGAGTACATTTCCCCACCATGTTATAGTTCTGGGTGGAGATTTTAATTTACCGGATGTAGACTGGGAGACTCAAACGTTCATAACGGGTGGCAGGGACCAAGAATCCGGTGAAATTTTTTTAAGTGCTTTATCTGAAAACTACCTTGAGCAATTAAACAGAGAACCGACTCGTGGCGCTAACATATTAGACCTTCTGGTGCCAAACAGATCCAAACTATCTGAAACAGTTAACGCAGAACAGGGAATCAGCGATCGTAAAGCGGTTACTGCACCGATGATTTCAGCCGTAAATAGAAATATTAAAACAGGTAGGAAGATTTTTCTGTTTAGCAAAAGTGACAAAAAGCAGATTTCAGCGTACCTGATGTCTCAACACAAAAGTTTTGTCTCAAGTGCAGATAGTGTTGAGGAGCAGTGGACAAAGTTCAAAACCAACGTACAATATGCGTTAAATGAGTATGTGCCAAGCAAGATCGTAAGAGATGGAAAAGAGGCACCGTGGTACATCAACCGAGTTAGAAATCTGCTGTGGAATCAAAGGGAACTTCACAGCAAACATAAACATAGCCAAAGCCTTGAAGACAAACAAAAATTACGCGAAGCGAAATGTAATGTGAGGAGGGCTATGCGAGAGGCGTTCAATGAATTCGAAAGTAAAGTTCTATGTACTGACTTGGCAGAAAATCCTAAGAAATTTTGGTCTTATGTCAAAGCGGTAGGTGGATCAAAACAAAATGTCCAGACACTCTGTGACAAAAATGGCACTGAAACAGAGGATAACAGACTAAAGGCCGAAATACTAAATGTCTTTTTCCAACGCTGTTTCACAGAGGAAGACTGCACTGTAGTTCTCTCTCTAGATTGTCGCACAGATGACAAAATGGTAGATATGGAAATAGACGACAGAGGGATAGAGAAACAATTAAAATCGCTCAAAACAGGAAACGCCGCTGGACCTGATGGGATACCAGTTCGATATTAGAGTACGCGAAGGAACTTGCCCCCATTCATGCAGCGGTGTACCGCAGGTCTCTAGAAGAGCGTAGCGTTCCAAAGGACTGGAAAACGGCACAGGTCATCCCCGTTTTCAAGAAGGGACGTCGAACAGATGTGCAGAACTGTTGTTGTTGTTGTGGTCTTCAGTCCTGAGACTGGTTTGATGCATCTCTCCATGCTGCTCTATCCTGTGCAAGTTTCTTCGTCTCCCAGTACCTACTGCAACCTACATCCTTTTGAAGCCGCTTAGTGTATGCATCTCTTGGTCTCCCTCTACGATTTTTACCCTCCACGCTGCCCTCCAATACCAAATTGGTGATCCCTTGATGCCTCAGAACAAGTACTACCAACCGATCGCTTCTTCTAGTCAAGTTGTGCCACAAACGTCTCTTCTCCCCAATCCTATTCAATACCTCCTCATTAGTTACGTGATCTACCCACCTTATCTTCAGCATTCTTCTGTAGCACCACATTTCGAAAGCTTCAATTCTCTTCTTGTCCAAACTATTTACCGTCCATGTTTCACTTCCATACATGGCTACACTCCACACAAATAGTTTCAGAAATGACTTCCTGACACTTAAATCTATATTCGATGTTAACAAATTTCTCTTATTCAGAAACGCTTTCCTTGCCATTGTCGGTCTACATTTTATATCCTCTCTACTTCGACCATCATCAGTTATTTTGCTCCCCAAATAGCAAAACTCCTTTACTACTTTAAGTGTCTCATTTCCTAATCTAATTCCCTCAACATCACCCGACATAATTCGACTACATTCCATTATCGTCGTTTTGCTTTTGTTGATGTTCATCTTATATCCTCCTTTCAAGACACTATCCATTCCGTTCAACTGCTCTTCCAAGTCCTTTGCTGTCTCTGACAGAATTACAATGTCATCGGCAAACGTCAAAGTTTTTATTACTTGTCTATAGATTTTAATACCTACTCCGAATTTTTCTTTTGTTTCTTTCACTGCTTGCTCAAATTAAAGATTGAATAACATCGGGGGAAAGCTACAACCCTGTCTCACTCCCTTCTCAACCACTGCTTCCCTTTCATGTCCTTCGACTGCCATCTGGTTTCTGTACAAATTGTAAATAGCCTTTCGCTCCCTGTATTTTACCCCTGCCACCTTCAGAATTTGAAACAGAGTATTCCAGTCCACATTGTCAAATGCTTTCTCTAAGTCTACAAATGCTAGAAACGTAGGTTTGCCTTTTCTTAATCTAGCTTCTAAGATGAGTCGTTGCGTCAGTATTGCCACACGCGTTCCAGTATTTCTACGGAATCCAAACTGATCTTCCCCGAGGTCGGCTTCTGTCAGTTTTTCCATTCGTCTCTAAAGAATTGGTGTTAGTGTTTTGCAGCTATGACTTATTAAACTGATAGTTAGGTAATTTACACATCTGTCAACTCCTGCTTTCTTTGGGATTGGAATTATTATATTCTTCTTGAAGTCTGAGGGAATTTCGCCTGTCTCATACATCTTGCTCACCAGATGGTAGAGTTTTGTCAGGACTGGCTCTCCCAAGGCTATCAGTAGTTCTAATCGAATGTTGTCTACTCCTTGGGCCATGTTTCGACTTAGGTCTTTCAGTGCTCTGTCAAACTCTTCACGCAGTATCATATCTCCCATTTCATCTTCCTCCTCTTCCATTTCCATAATATTGTTCTCAGGAACATCGCCCCTGTATAGACCCTCTATCTACTCCTTACACCTTCCTGCTTTCCCTTTTTTGCTTAGAACTGGGTTTCCATCTGAGCTCTTGATATTCATGCAAGTGGTTCTCTTTTCTCCATAGGTCTCTTTTAATTTTCCTGTAGGCAGTATCTATTTTACCCTTCGTGAGATAAGCCTCTACATCCTTACATTTGTCCTCTAGCCATCCCTGCTTAGCCATTTTGCACTTCCTGTCGATCTCATTTTTGAGACGTTTGTATTCCTTTTTGCCTGCTTCACTTACTGTATTTTTGTATTTTCTCCTTTCATCAATTAAATTCAGTATCTCTTCTGTTACCCGAGGATTTCTACTAGCCCTCGTCTTTTTACTTTCTTCATCCTCTCCTGCCTTCACTATTTCATTCCTGATAGCTACCCATTCTTCTTCTACTGTATTTTTTCCCCCATTCCTGTCAATTGTTCCCTTATGCTCTCCCTGAAACTCTCTACAACCTCTGGTTCTTTCAGTTTATCCAGGTCCCATCTCCTTATATTCCCACCTTTTTGCAGTTTCTTCAGTTTTAATCTACAGTTCATAACCAATAGATTGTGGTCAGAGTCCACATCTGCCCCTGGAAATGTCTTACAATTTAAAACCTGGTTTCTAAATATCTGTCTTACCATTACATAATCTATCTGAAACATGTCAGTATCTCCAGGTTTCTTCCACGTATACAGCCTTCTTTTATGATTCTTGAACCAAGTGTTAGCTATGATTATGTTGTGCTCTGTGCAAAATTCTACTAGGCGGCTTCCTCTTTAATTTCTTAGCCCCAATCCTTATTCACCTACTACGTTTACTTCTCTCCCTTTTCCTACTACCGATTTCCAGTCAGCCATCACTATTAAATTTTCGTCTCCCTTCACTATCTGAATAATTTCTTTCATTTAATCATACATTTCTTCAATTTCTTCATCATCTGCACAGCTATTTGGCATATAAACTTGTACTTCTGTAATAGTCGTGGGCTTCGTGTCTATCTTGGCCACAATAATGCGTTCACTATGCTGTTTGTAGTAGCTTACCCGCACTCCTATTTTATATTCATTAATGAACCTACTCCTGCATTACCCCTATTTGATTTTGTATTTATAGCCCTGTATTCACCTGACCAAAAGTCTTGTTCCTCCTGCCACCGAACTTCACTAATTCCCACTATATCTAACTTTAACTTACCCGTTTCGCTTTTTAAATTTTCTAACCTACCTGCCCGATTAAGGGATCTGACATTCCACGCTCCGATCCGTAGAACGCCAGTTTTCTTTCTCTTGATAACGACGTCCTCCTGAGTAGTCCCCGCCTAGAGATCCGAATGGGGGACTATTTTACCCCCGGAATATTTTACCCAAGAGGACGCCATCATCATTTAACAATACAGTAAAGCTGCATGCCCTCGGGAAAAATTACGGCTGTAGTTTCCCCTAGCTTTCAGCCGTTCGCAGTACCAGCACAGCAAGGCCGCTTTGGTTAGTGCTACAAGGCCAGGTCAGTCAATCATCCAGACTGTTGCCCCTGCAACTACTGAAAATGCTGCTGCCCCTCTTCAGGAACCACACGTTTGTCTGGCCTCTCAACAGATACCCCTCCGTTGTGGTTGCACCTACGGTACGTCTATCTGTACAGCTGAGGCACGCAAGCCTCCCCACCAAAGGCAAGGTCCATGGTTCACGGGTGGAGAATTGTAGACCTATATCTCTATAAAGTCGATCAGTTGTAGAATTTTGGAACACGTATTATGTTCGAGTATAATGACTTTTCTGGAGACTAGCAATCTACTCTGTAGGAATCAGCTCGGGTTTTGAGAAAGTCGATCGTGTGAAACTCGGCTCGCGCTATTCTTCACGAGACTCTGAGGGCCACTGACATGGATTCACAGGTAGATGCCGTGATTCTTGACTTCCGCATGGCGTTCGATACAGTTCCCCACAGTCGTTTAAAGAACAAAGGAAGAGCATATGGACTATCAGACCAACTGTGTGATTGGATAGAAGAGTTCGTAGATAACAGAATGCAGCATGTCATTCTCAGTGGAGAGAAGTATTCCGAAGTAAGAGTGATTTCAGGTGTGCCGCAGGGGAGTAGGACGGTTGTTATTCACAATATATATGTAAATGACCTTGTGGATAACATCGGGAGTTCACTGAGGCTTTTTGCGGATGATGCTGTGGTATATCGAGAGGTTGTAACAATGGAAAATTTTACTGAATTGCAGGAGGATCTGCAACGAATTGACGCATGGTGCAGGGAATGGCAATTGAATCTCAATGTAGACAAGCGTAATGGGCTGCGAATACATAGAAAGAAAGATCCTTCTTAATTTAGCTACAATGTAGTAGGTCAGCAACTGGAAGCAGTTAATTCTATAAATTATCTGGGAGTAGGCATTAGGTGTGATTTAAAATGGAATGATCATTTGAAGTTGATCGTCGGTAACTCAGATGCCAGACTGAGGTTCATTGGAAGAATCCCAAGGAAATGCTATCCGAAAACAAAGGAAGTAGGTTACAGTACACTTGTTCACTCACTGCTTGAATATTGCTCACCAGTGTGGGATCCGTACCAGATATGGTTGATAGAGAAGATCCAACGGAGTGCAGTGCGCTTCGTTACAGGATCATTTAGTGATCGCGAAAGCATTATGGAGATCATAGATAAACTCAAGTGGAAGACTTTGCCGGAGAGACGCTCAGTAGCTCGGTACGGGCTTTTGTTGAAGTTTCGAGAACATACCTTCACCGAGGAGTCAAGCAGTATATTGCTCCCTCCTACGTACATGTCGCGAAGAGACCATGAGGATAAGATCAGAGAGATTACAGCTCACACAGAGGCATACCGACAATCTTTCTTTCCACGAACAATACGAGACTGGAATAGAAGGGAAACCGACAGAGGTACTCAAAGTAACCTCCGCCACACACCGTCAGATGGCTTGCGGAGTTTGGATGTAGATGTAGATGTAGAGTTCGTAAGCCACCGCAAAACTGTCGAAAAATGGAATCGATTGTATCTACATAATTTGTTACCATTTTGCTCAACACATCGCAAATTTTAATATTTTCCTCGGTTTATTTTTGTTGTTATTACGCAATTTACAAGACTCCAGCCTCCCATGAACCTTGAACCTTGAAGTTCGTGGGGAGGCTTGCGTGCCTCAGCGATACAGATAGCCGTAGCGTAGTTGCAACCACAACGGAGGGATATCTGTTGAGAGGCCAGACAAACGTGTGGTTCCTGAAGAGTGGCAGCAGACTTTTCATTAGTTGCAGGGGCAACAGTCTGGATGATTGACTGACCTGGCCTTGCAACACTAACCAAAGCGGCCTTGCTGTGCTGGTACTGCGAACGGCTGAAAGCAAGGGGAAACTACAGCCGTAATTTTTCCCGAGGGCATGCAGCTTTACTGTATGGTTAAATGATGATGGCGTCCTCTTGGGTAAAATATTCCGGAGGTAAAATAGTCCCCCATTCGGATCTCTAGGCGGGGACTACTAAGGAGGACGTCGTTATCAAGAGAAAGAAAACTGGCGTTCTACGGATCGGAGCGTGGAATGTCAATCCCTGAATCGGGCAGGTAGGTTAGAAAATTAAAAAAGGAAAATGGATAGGTTAAAGTTAGATATAGCGAGAATTAGTGAAGCTCGCTGGCAGGAGGGACAAGACTTTTAGTCAGGTGAATACAGGGTTATAAATACAAAATCAAACCGGGGTAATGCAGGAGTAGGTTTAATAATTATGAGCACTATTCAGCCCCTACGAACAACATAGTGAACGCATTGTTGTAGCCAAGATAGACACGAAGCCGACACCTACCACAGTAGTACAAGTTTATATGCCAACTAGCTCCTCAGATAATGAAGAGATTGAAGAAATATATGATGAGATAAAAGAAATTATTCAGATACTGAAGGGAGACGAAAATTTAATAGTCATGAGGGACTGGAATTCGATAGTAGGAAAAGGAAGAGAAGGAAAAGTAGTAGGTGAATATGGAACGGAGTAAGGAATGAAAGAGGAAGCCGCCTGGTAGAATTTTGCACAGAGCATAACTGGATCATATCTAACACTTTGTTTAAGAATCATGAAGCAAGATTGTATACATGGAAGAGGCCTCGAGACATTGGAAGCTTTCAGATAGATTATATAATGGTAAGAGAGAGATTTAGGAACCAGGTTTTAAATTGTAAGACATTTCCAGGGGCAGATGTGGATTCTGACAGAAATCTATTGGTACTGAACATCAGATAAAAAAAAAGAAACTTCAAAGAGGTGGGAATTTATGAAGATGTTACCTGAATAAACTGAAAGAACCAGAAGTTGTACAGAGTTTCAGAGAAAGCATTAGGGAACCATTGCAGGAACAGGGGAAAGAAATACGGTAGAAGAAGAATGGGTAGCTTTGAGAGATGAAATATTGAAGGCAGCAGGTAACGGAAGAGATAAGAAATGTAATTGATAAAAGCAGAAAATATAAAAATGCTGTAAGTGATGCAGGCGAAAGGGAATACAAATGTCTCAAAAATGAGAACGGCAGGAAGTGCAAAATGGCTAAGCAGGGATGACTAGAGGACAAATGTAAGGGTTAAGAGCCATATATCACTAGCGGTAAGATAGATACTGCCTACAGGAAAATTAAAGAGACCTTTGGAGAAAACAGAACCACATGTATGAATATCAAGAGCTCAAATGGAAAACCGGCTCTAAGAAAAGAAGGGAAAGCAAGAAGGTGGAAGGAGTATATAGAGGGTCTATACAACGGCGATGTACTTGAGGCCAATGTTATGGAAATTGAAGAGGAGGACCAAAGTGAATATGAAATGGGAGATACGACACTGAGTGAAGAATTTGACAGAGAACTGAAAGACCATAGTCGATACAAGGCGATGGAAGTAGATAAGATTAATTAGAACTACTGATAGCCTTGGCAGAGCCAGCTATGGCAAAACTGTAGCATCTGGTGAGCAAGAGGTGTGAGACAGGTCAAATACCCACAGACTTCAAGAAGAATATAATAGTTCCGATCCCAAAGAAAGCTGGTGTTGACAGGTGTGAACATTACGGAACTATCATTTTAATAAGTCACGGCTGCAAAATCCTTACACGAATTCTTTACAGACGAATGGAAAAACTGGTATAAGCCGACCTCGTGGAAGATCAGTTCGGATTCTGTAGAAATGTTGAGAAACATGAGGCAGTACTGACACTTAGAAGATAGGTTAAGTAAAGGGAAAACCTTCATTTCTAGCGTTTGTAGAGAGAAAGCTTTTGACAAGGTTGACTGGAATGCACTCTTCCAAATTTTGAAGGTAGCAAGGGTCAAATACAGGGAGCGAAAGGCTATTTACAATTTGTACAAGAACCAGATGGCAGTTATAAGATTCGAGGGGCGTGAAAGGGAAGCAGTGGTTGGGAAGAGAGTGAGACAGGGTTGTACCCTATCCCCGATGTTATTCAATCAGTAAAGGAAACAAAAGAAAAATTCGGAGTAGGTATTAAAATCCATGGAGAAAAGTAAAAACTTTTAGGTTCGCCGATGACATTGTTATTCCGTCAGAGACAGCAAAGGACCTGGAACAGCAGTTGAATGGAATGGACATTGTCTTGAAAGAAGGCTATGAGATGAACATCAACAAAAGCAAAACGAGGATAATGGAATGTAGTCTAATTAAATATATGATGCTAAGGGAATTAGATTAGGAAATGAGACATTTAAAGTAGTAGATGAGTTCTGCTATTTGGGGAACAAAATAACTGTTGGTTTTCCAAGTAGATAAAATATAAAATGTAGACTAGCAATGGCATGAAAACCGTTTTTGATGAAGAGAAATTTATTAACATCGAGTATAGCTTTAAGATTCAGGAAGTCTTTTCTAAAAGTATTTGTATGGTATATACCCACGTATGGAAGAGAAACATGGACGATAAACAGTTTAGACAAGAAGAGAATAGAAGCTTTCGAAATGTGGTGCTGCAGAAGAACGCTGAATATTAGGTGGGTAGATTACGTAACTAATGAGGAGGCATTGATTGAAATTGGGATAAGAGGAAGTTGTGGCACAACTTGAGTGGAAGAAGGTATCGGTTGGTAGGACACGGTCTGAGGCATCTAGGGATCACCTCTTTAGTATTGGAGGGAGGCGCAGAGGGTAAAAATCGTAGAGGGAGACCAGGAGATGAATACACTATGCAGATTCAGAAGGATGTAGCTTCCAGTAGTTACTCTGAGATGAAGAGGTTTGCACAGGATACAGTAGCATGGAGAGCTGCAGCAAAGCAGTCTCTGAACTGAAGACCGCAACAACGACAACAAGTCTCCAAGAGGATGTTTGCGGAAACAGTAGGTAGGAACAGTGAAACGAAAATGCGACAATGGATAACAACAAAGTACACTTTTCTGTCTACTCGCGATGCGTGGGCGAAAACTGCAAACCAGCAAGAATTATCATTATCTGCATACTGAACTTAAATTATTAGCAAAACCTAAACAATCCTAAAGCAAAACATGATAGTCTTCTGTATGGTAATATGATGATGGACCAAAGAGTTCATACAGCATTGAAAGACTACTGAATCTGTGATTCATATCGCCAGAGTTTGGTTGGAGGCTGAAGCGTTTCACTGCTCCCTCAACCTATTGGTTCATTTCTTGGGGACGGGTTGGTATGACAGTACCTCCGATTCCCTTCGGTGTATTTTGTGTGGGCAGTACTTACTTGCTAGTACGCTAGATACGTAGCAACTAGAGCCAACAAATACTGGTGCTCCTTTTACCACAGCATCCGTATATTTTTATTTTGTGACCTTCCCGTCTTAGTGAAGAAATCATACGACATCTCTCCGGAGCTTCCCTAAGATACGGAGTTTTTTCCTTCTAGTGTATTAGCTCCGTAGGGCAATGTGGAGGAAGTGATAGAGCCATCTTTAAGCCCAGTTCTGAAGTGTTAAAGCGCTCCCACGTTATGTTCAGCCGCATTGTCTCATATACCGGTCGCTTACTCTGTTAGCAGTCGTTCAAACGATCGACACATGACAAGTCCAAAGTCCAGTAGTCGTAATGACTGAGGCTTGAGGACCGGGTAAAGCTGGCACAAGTATCCAATCGCTCGGCAGCAGACTCCTCACTGTGGAGGGGCCACGTTACTCAGAGTCCTGAAGCTATCCGCGGGCAGACATACCCACATGAGCGACGCTGTCCATTTGACATGCCAGTCCCACATCTTTTGGCCAGCAATAGCTTCCGTGATACAGACTTGCAGCATATCTGAGTCGGTCCTGCTATCAGTGCCTGCTGTAGGAGGGACGCTGAACACACCAATAACACAACCACACACGCGAAATGTCCCCTATGAAAGCATTTTGGGAAGCGAAAGGAGGCCGGCCGCGGTGGTCTAGCGGTTCTAGGCGCTCAGTCCGGAGCCATGCGACTGCTACGGTCGCAGGTTCGAATCCTGCCTCGGGCATGGATGTGTGTGATATCCTTAGGTTAGTTAGGTTTAAGTAGTTCTAAGTTCTAGGGGACTGATGACCATAGATGTTAAGTCCCATAGTGCTCAGAGCCATTTTTGAAGCGAAAGGAAGAGTGAGAAGAGGGGACAGAACATCGAAGAAGAACTTAAGTAAAAATAGAAAAGGATACTAATATTTCGATGTACATTGATTGTCAATAACACAAGCCAGCGAGACCCTGTAACTTTCTTCACGGTTACGTCGGAAAGCCGCTGTGCTGTAACCAAGACCTATCTCTATCTCTTGCAGGGAAATATACATCCAGTGCGTGACCGATTTTGCCCATCATACGCCGGATTGTAACACATGCTTACAAGTAACAAATGCAGTTCTTACACGACGTGTTTCTCGAGCGTTTTCGGGAAATAGAATTCTAATATTTTACTACGTTGTGAAATACCATTCGAAAGCAGCGGCGTTAGAGCAGCTGTTTTAGGTAACAGATTAGAAATCTTACAAAATACATTATTTTCACCGTCTGTAGACGACAACAAATGCTAAAATATTTGAAATGCTTTTTCATTATTGTTCGACAAAGTCGTAATTAACTTTACAAATAAGCTTATTTCAAAATTGTCTTTGTGATGGAGAAAAAAGAAAAAATTACGTTTTAGGCTATTAGTCTCTCCGTACTGCGTTCGAACCACTTCGTCTTTCGGGTTCCCTACCTCAATCGACAAAAGCGGAACCGTTATCGGGTCACTTTCTTATCCACGTGTCAGTCTCCGTGTTAAGAGCCCGTTCTCACAGGAACGGGGAAACATATCATGTTGAAAACTATGTCGAATACTAAGATCTGTGTTTCTTTGGGATGGTAAAAAATCTAAACTCCTAAGTTAATGCAATCAAAAGATACGGCAATTTATGTCACTTGTTTTTATAATCGCAATTCTATTCATGGAGAACTGTAGGTTGACGTAGAATCATGAAATTTGACAAGAAGGAAGATCTTGCGCTACAGGTAAAGAAGGAGATCCTAAATTGCTCATATTCAATTATATCACACAAAAATATTTACTTTGTCATTTGCCAAGCGCCCGTCTGTCTGTCGGTCTACTAAGTTCTTTTCCTCTCAGGGACTATATGGGGGTATCAAGGTGAAACTTGTGTCAAATACACAAGCCTACGTTCCCTTGGCGGCGTATAAAATTTAAGATTTTAAGTCAATCGAATCAAAAAATATGGCGGTTTTTGCCACATATTTTGGTACTAGCAAAACTCACTCATAAAAACGTACACATGAGTTCCTCGTTAGGAGCAGTCACATAGAAACGTGAGAGATGAAAAAAAGAGAGTAAACTAGTTTTATTTCAAAAGTACTTGCCATAACTGTTAACACATCCATTGCACTGTGAGAGAAGTCAGCCAATACCTTCATGGAGAATTGCTTTCAGTTGCCTACGGGGTCATGACTGTACCCAAGTGTGCAGTTTTTCGTCCGAAACAAATCGACGTCCACGAATGTCTTTCATCACGGCTCCAAAAATGAGGAAATAGCATGTTTAGGGGCTTCCCAGTGAAACGTCTGCAGCGTAGTCCAAACAGGCACGGCAGCATGTTTTCTTTCTGTCATTCGACGGGCTGCCACGCCGTTAGAAAACAATGACCAGAAAGGAATCATTTCCGACTGATTAGGTCAAAGCTTTCATAACTTCATAGCGCAAACTACATGGCAAAGTGGGCATGAAAATCGTGATTTCTCTCCACAGGAAAACAACAGTGTAGTTTAAGTATCCTTGGAGGTACAACAATAGAACCTTCAAGACTCTTATCACCCTTACACACGTCTTGACCACGTAGGTATATCATACATTCAACTCAGGCTTAAAGTTGTTTCCTAGTCTAAACCTGATAAGAAATCTCTAGCCTACATGCACATACTATTCTCGTGCAACAGACGAGGAAATACAGTACTGTTAGATTGTTCGATTACACCAGAGCAGTTCAGCAAAGTCGATAGGGTGCGCCGAGCCGCTAGAGGTAAACAGAGCGACAGGTGACAGCAGCTTGAGGAGCAGGGCGAAGCACGGATCAGTGACTTTAGACGTGGCAGAAGCAGCAAGCAGCTCCAACAGCAGACTCGCAACGCCATCTTTTTTTAGTGCAGCATGGGAGGATCTGCACCTTTCTACCGATCAAGATGTAAAATGTTCAGGGTGTTTCAAAGTATTGGTTCAAATGGCTCTGAGCACTATGGGACTTAACTTCTGAGGTCATCAGTCCCCTAGAACTTAGAACCACTTAAGCCTAACTAACCTAAGGACATCACACACATCCATGCACAAGGCAGGATTCGAACCTGCGATCGCAGCGGTCGCGCGGTTCCAGACTGTAGCGCCTAGAACCGCTCGGCCACTCCGGCCGGCCGTTTAAAAGTATTAAACCATATATAGAAATTCAATTTATTACGTCATTGTGCAGTAAACCACGTAGCAGAGTACGGTAAATATTTCGACGACGAACGAAAGTCCATAACCCTTGCACAGAAAGCGAGTTTTTCAGACTAAATAAGTTAACAATAATAACTTATGTTTGTAAATCGGTGGCAATGGAGGGAATAAGACAAAACCGTTTAATTTCAAAAATTACCGTGTCAGTTTTGAGAGCTCGTCCTGCTGATGTCATTTTACAAAATATACTTTATCTTCATTGCAGGACCTTGATGACCCTGGAAGAGACTATTCTGTGAGAATTAGCTACAGAATTTCTCATCAGATAGCTGTGCATTTGATGTCATTTGCTGAAGGTGGTTTTTTAAGGAATGCCTTGTAACAGCGGCGAAAAAGCTGTGCGCAAGACTGGTCCTGCAGCTACAGTCCGTGTCACTTTCTCGAGCCACTGTAATGCGCTAAGCTGAAGAATTAGTAGATTTTTAGGCTCAGCTGACAATAATACTGAAGCCATGGTCAGAGTACATAAAATTTTTCTATTTTCTTGTTTTTTTTATATAAAAAAGAAGGGTTGCATTACCGTCTTCAACGAACTACGTCGTCATTTTAAAATATAAAACATCATTTGGAGAATACATAATGGGAATTGTGAACATGCATCTGACAACAATTACGAAAAATAATGAGACCAGGCAACCGAGGCAATAGTGGCACAACCAAGTCACTACAATTTACGTCCACCCATGCCCAACCGTTCACTCCATGTCCTAATGTAGAACAGATAAAAACACAACCAGGATAAAAATTAGGACGTGGAATGAGCTGTTGGGAATGCACAGACATAACTTGTAGAAACTCGGTTGTGCCACTATTGCCGCGGTTGCCTGGTCTCATTATTTTTCGTAATTTTTGTCAGATGTATGGTCACAATTCCTGTTATTTGTTCTCCAACTGGTGTTTTATATTTGAAAATGACGACGTAATTCGTTAAAACCGGTAATGTATCCCTTTTTAAAGAAAAAATTTATGTACTGTGACTATGGATTCACTACTGTAGTGTCAAATAAACATTTAAGTTATTTTTAAGTTATAGTCACACTCTTCTACGACAATTATGTCGGAATATAGAAAGACAGTTTGCATTTTATTCCTTTGAGTGACTCTCTTGACCTGTCAGCACACCTGGTAACTTTCATTAGGGCAGTAAACAAAATGCAGGAAGTTCGCGAGGAGATGTTAGATCTCATCTCATTGAAGGACACAACAACATGTCAAGACATGTCCGATGCACTTGGCAAAGTTTGATCTGATATGGGAATTACTATATCTCGTAGCAACAGACGGTGCTCCGGGTATGTCTGGTGAAATCTGTCGCTTAGAAGGATGCATCCAGACGAAAATGAAGAATCGCGATCAGCTACTTATCCCTATATGTTGACTGATTCATCAAAAACATTTGTCTTCCAAAAGGGTTAAACTGAATAATGTACTGCTTGGTTGTGGAAATCATTAACTCTATTCGAGTAAAAGGCTTCAATCATCGTTTGTTCTAAGCGTTTTATGGGCGATGACGGTTGTGAATATGGAGATTTACCTCATCACTGTCAGGTTTGCAGCCTCTGTCGTGCCAATGTTCTGTAGCGTTTCATGGAAATGCTGCAAAAGTATCGTTATAAATGCAAATGAGGGGAGAAAGTGTTCCTTAACTGTCGGATGATAGACGGCTTTGAGACTTAGCCTTTTTAACGGATGTGACAGGGCAGATTGACTTGTGTCACTTCGGTCATCATCCATTTCTGTGGCAAAATAAAGGCAGTCGCTCTGGGAAAGGCAGCTGGAGCACAGAAACGCCTCTTGTTTTCCGAAACTGTCAGCATTAACAGACGTTTCCATTGTTCCAGATTTTGGAGAGTATACAGATCTTTTACGGAAAATACGTACAGAATTAAAGGTGCACTGACACTTCGCTTTTGAAAACAGACTTTGGAATTTTTTCTACTCCGTACTCTGTGGACGTCGATTCTATAAGCCACCCGCTCCAAATGGAAATCATAGATCTTCAGCGCGATTTAAAATTGATACATAGATATAAGAGCAGAAGGACTTTAATTGAATTTTAGAAACATTTGTTAGAGAAGCGTTAGGCGAAACCTCATCAGATGCTCCATATCAAATTATTATCTGAAATGTCTTTTGAGATAGAGCCGTGCTGAATCAATCATTTATAAAAATGTCGCTCTTATTCAAAGAAAACAAATGTTGAAAGCAGCATTAGAAACACGAGATGGATTAATTTCATATATTTTCTTTGTTATTGAGTTTCCTAGTTTTGCTTTCAAGTTTGCCATCATCGATTAACTTTCGTATTCAGACGTATTTACCTTCATTTTGTCCTTCTTCATTTACTGCTAATGTTTTCTTGAATTCGAAAATTTGTTTGGCATTAATATTAATACAATTAGCATCTTCATTAAATGTTGGACATATTTAATTAGAATTGTGGTTTCTTTGTATGGTTCCTTTAGTATGCATGTCCTCAATTCTTCATCGGAATATTGATTTATTTGTGACTAAACAATTTCAAATGCTGTTTGTTATTTCCAACACCAAATTCTTCCACAAAAGGAGCATAAGCCACCTTGGCGCAGCTCCACTTCGCTGTCACTGTCAAGCAAACAGTCAAGTCCTGTATGTTCCCGCTTGCAGAGCTCCTACGGTACCTTGCTCGACCCTGAACTATACTAATTCCGACAAATCTTTGGAAACAGTAACTACTGAGAAACACAACTAGTTCCTTACTCACACGAAGTATTGAGTGATCTTGACAAGGGATTTCGAATTGATTCCTTATTTCTAGATTTCCAAAAAGGTTTTGACTCTGTATCACACGCTTGTAGTAAAACTGCGTCCTTATGAAATATCGTCTCAGTTACGTAACTGGATTCATTATTTCTTGCCAGAGAGGCCACAGTTCGTAGTAACTGGCTTAAAGTCATGGAGTAAGACAGAAGTGATTTCTGGAGTTCCCCCAAGATAGTGTTATAGGCTTTTTGCTGTTCCTCATACATATATAAAATATTTAGGAGATAATCTGAGCAGCCGTCTTAGGTTGTTCGAAGATGACGCTGTCGTTTATCTTCTAGTAAAGTCATCAGAAGATCAAAAAGAAATTGCAAAAAGATTTCGAAAAGATAACTGTATGGTGAAAAATCGGCAGTTGACCCTAAATAACGGGAAGTGTGAAGTCTTCCACATGATTGCTAAAAGGAATCAGTTAAAATTCGGTTATACGATAAATCAGTCAAATCTAAAGGCCGTAAATTCAACTAAATACCTAGGAATTACAGTTACGAACAACTTGAATTGGAAGGAACGCACAGAAAATGTTGTCGGGAGGGCTAACCAAAGACTGTATTTTATTGGCAGGTCACTTAGAAAATGTAACAGACCTACACTACGCTTGTCCGTCCTCTTTTAGATTACTGCTGCGGGATGTGGGGTCCTTACCAGATAGGATTGACGGAGTACACCGTGAAAGCTCAAAGAAAGGCAGCACGTTTTGTATTTTCACGATATAGGGAATAACGTATCACTGAAATGATGCAGGATCTGTGTTGGACATCATTTAAGAAAAGGCGTTTTTCGTTGAGGCGGATCTTCTCACGAAATTTCAATCACCAACTTTCCCCTCCGTATGCGAAAATATTGTGTTGACGCCGACCCACACAGGAAGAAACGATCACCATAATAAAATAAGGGAAATCAGAGCTCGCACAGAAAGATACAAGTGTTCGTTTTTTCCGCACGCTATACGAGATTGGAATAACAGAGAATTATTGTGCAGGTGGTTCGATGAACCCTCTACCAGGCACTTAAATGTGATTTGGGGAGTATCTATGTAGTTGTAGATGTAGACACGGTAAGATACCTTGTAGTAACCACAGGGAGTGACCTATGTTGGAATGACCACATAAAAAAATATGTAGAAAAAGCACATGACAGGCTGAGAGTCGAAGGAAAGATCTAAAGGTTATCTAATTCAGCCATTCAAGAAGTAGCTCAAAAAACACCTGTTGGACAGATACTTGAGTCCTGTCCACTGGTGTGAGACCGTTATTAGGTTGGATTAATGAATGAGTTGAACAAGATGTAACGAAAACGGACGTGTTTCTTCAACGGATCGTTTAGTCGGCGCGAGAGTGTTTCGATGTCCAACAAATTCCAGTAGAAGCCTCGTCAAGGGAGATGTTGTGCATGTCGGAGAAGTAACTACGGAAATTTCGAAAGATTGCGTTCCATAAAGAGTTGAACAACATAGTACTTCCTCTCATATACATCTCGCGAAACGACCGTAATTTTAAAACCTGAGATAGTAGCGCTAATTCGCTTTATCAACCATTATCCTTCCCATATTCCATTTGCGAATGGAACAGCCAAGCAGGCAACACATAGTGCTAACCCAAGTACCCTTCATCTCACATGATAAGGTGGCTTGCAGAATACAGACGTAGATGTGGAAGCAACACTAGTAGTTAATATGGAGCAGATAAAGTTTCCTGCAAATCCCACAATAATAGCATTCAGGAATACTATTTCAGTTTCCCTCCTCCACATCTTTCAGTTTTGTTGCTTTCGCTGTTACTGTTTGTTGCAAACTGATAACATGTGCCTTTGCAGTTCTATATTTTCTATATCTTTAGGCGGTTATATTTGTTTCAAATTCTGATAATAATATGCGTATCTTTTGGTGAACGATGGAAATGTATATTGAATTGAAGATTGAAGAGGAGTAGGAGTATATACAAAGTTACAGAAACACTTTTTTCAGTGTTACACTCATATACTAGACAGACACATCCAGAAATACGGTGAGGCAATTTGAAGATATACTTCAGAGTGGGAAAATTCTTTATAAAATCACTGACTGTAATTTGTCGTTCATAATTTGTCTCTTGGGGTGATACTTTTAAGTTTTTCCAACAAGATACTTGAGCTACGGTTCTATCACAAACGTTCAACATGCCATGAAAATACTTCTCACAAAATGCTAGCTGCCAGCGTGTTATATTGCAATTAAGAAGCTATTGTCAAGATCTGGAGCGGTTGTTTTCCTTTAGTATAAAGTTTCCGGTATGTGACATATATATATATATATATATATATATATATATATATATATATATAATCACTTACGAAGATATATTTCGTTGTGAAAACCATTTTGAATTGTTAACAGATATCTGCTCTCGCCTTCCTTGATATGTAATGTCTTTATACGTGGGCTATTTCTTTCTTTTTTTCAGTGCGATGAATCTACCTTCTCTGATGCATTTGACTCATTATGTGGCTGTTACTGGTCTTGGCGATCTTTGATCAGATCTCAGAGTGTACTGTAGTGTGAGGAAATCAGTTTTAGTATGTCTCATATAGGTAGGTCGAATTCATATTACAGTATCACAGTTTTTTATACCTGTTTATACTCTGACACTTTTTTCAATATTTGACTGTAATCTTACATTGTACAAGTTTGCCTTATGGCATGTGTATTTCACTGTATTTACTGCATCATTATACAGTCCTTTACACATGTTTTGCCAAACACCTGTATATAATCAGAAAATAAAATGATACACACGTTTGTCAGAATTTAGTGTTATACAATGAACTCCGTTCTGTTGTGTAAATTTTTTATCGTTAAGTTCTACAAAGACACAGTTACTGATTTATGTGAGTGAAGCAAAGAAAATATGGTGGTAATGTAACCACTGAAGTTACGGGAAGATAGCACTTTGGACATATTAAATGACATGCGTTTGACGAAATTTAATATTCAGAAATGTTGTTCGCATGTGAACATAAGTGTAGGTAATTTGTTACATTTTTTTTTTATTTCTGGTTTCAACCTTTTCTGTTATACTCTACCATTCATTATTATATCTTCTCTTTCTGTTTACGTTGCCAGGAAGATTTACAGCTACCCATGTGGAACATCAGTCCACATTGTTGTGGTTGCCAAGTACTTCAGAAACTTTCTGTGCTGGACGACGTAGGAAATGTGATACATAAATAGTCAAGAAAATTTACAAGAGAGTTTAAAGAGGTGATAAACATCACGTAATCAAAAAGGAAGTAAATACCTCACCGCATAAGTGCGCTATAGAAGTGAATTTCTTGTGTCAGTCATCAAAAATTGATATCGAACGTGATAAGTTGTGAAGGTAAGTACGACATCAAACTAAAATAAGCCAGTAAGAAAAACACAGAAACGGGCCAGCGGATCGAAAGAGAAGAAGAGATAGGACTGAGATTCGTGGGTGTTATCTCTCTCTCTCATTTTGTGGATATGCTAACTCAAATATCCTGAAATTAAAATTAAAGTCTGGGGAACAGATGTGTTTCTCAGTGCTATGGTGTTATTAAAGACTTCCTCCAACAAAACATATCACAAGTCGGGTATAAAATACACGAATTCAGAAAGTACGGTGATTCTTTTCAGCACTCCGGAAGAAAGGAGTATTGGACGCATTGACCTCTAAATTCCATTATGAAATACCGGAAGCGCAAAGAGCGGCTATGCTATATTACAAAGTATTTGAAGAATTTTATTGTAATTTTTAACGTTAATTAAAACCCGAAATCCAAACGTGAAACGCTTAGAGGTGCCAGCACTTGACTGTACAGGAGCGGTAACGTTTAGTTTTCACTGGGCACCTGCGATGTACAAGAATTTCTTCAGAATTATAGGAATTCACAAGGAATAATTTACACCGTAATAGGTGGAGTCACTACGTAGTGTTTGGAACAGGTTCTCATATTGCTTCATAAATACACTTTTCGTTTTGCTGTTTTACAAACGTGCAGACAAAATGCCGTCAAGTAGCACCACAAATACAGGCTTACACCATATTTATTAGTAAATATTACTGTAGACACAGAGTGTGGTATACTGGAACCTAGGCCGAATCTTTAACTTCACGTGCAAGGTGCATCCAACTGAACCATCAAGTAAGAGCAACCAGGTAACTAAGAACTACAAGGAATGGAAAAAATGTGAAAACATCGCGAAAATGTATGCTTCCGAGATGAATGAACACGAACGATACCTGTGTAATGTCCTCAGTATAAGTGCCATGGCCAGAATATTGCTCTGTGTATGGTGTTTGGTTTATGGGGCGCTCAACTGCGCGGTTATCAGCGCCCGTACAAATTCCCAAATTTTGCTCAGTTCAAAGTCACCACTTTCATAAATGATGATGAAATGATGAGGACAACACAAACATCCAGTCATCTCGAGCCTCTGTGTAGTTGTGGGTGTCGCATCTAAGTGACTTCGAAGGAGAGAAATTGCTGGTGCATGTATCGTGGGTGCGTCCGTAACCGGAGGAGTCAAAGTGTTTGATGTTTCAAGAGGCACTGTACCGAAGATTTATATCCCATACAGGAAGAGCGGAGAAACATCATCTGCTAAGTCACAACGCTGATGAAATTGCGTGTCCAGTGATCTTGACGGGCGGTAACTGAAGAGGACTGCGACCAAAAATAGGACGACAGCGGGAAATGTCACTGCAGATCTCGATGTCACGCACCGAACCCCATCTGCACCAAAACAACACAAACGGAGCTCTATAAGCAGGGAATCGCAGTGCCAGCTGGAATTCAAAACCCACTCGACAGTGATACAGATACTAGTAACAGGAAAACGAGGTGCTGAAGCCATAAAACACTGTTCTATGGAGGAATTGAAGAATGTCATTCGGTATAATGAGTACTGTTTCATATTGTTCCCAGCTTTTGACCGAATTTATATCGAAAGATGGAAATACGACGAGGTTCGTCGGGTTTGGGCAGCTGTATCGTTCTATCCTACGGCGCCCATGGTTACTCCGCACGACCGAATTAGTGCAAAGATTATGTGACGATTTTGGCTGATCAAGTGGTCATGTGTGGTATATGGGGCAGTTACATGAGAACGAGACGGGTGGAAAAGGAAAGAATTTTTTTTCGTGGTTTCAAAAGTAATTGCCACAGCTGTTACCATATTTATCCTATTGTCAGACAAGATGGTAAATGCTTTCACGGAAAAATGTTCCGGATTGCCTACGGAACTATGATTCTACCCAGGTGTTCAACTTCTCGTCCGATGCAAGACATAGACGACGAATATCTCTCTTTGGGCACCAAAAATATGCAAGTCTCATGGGAGAGGTGGGAGCTGTATGTAGGGCGTGTAAGGACTATCAAGAGAAACTTTTGCCGCAAAGCCGGAACAACAAGTAAGTCAAGCCGTGAAACTCATGAAAATCTTTTTCTCTCACTGCAATACCCCCTGCTCATTGACTTTCTGCAACACGGCGCCGCAATTAACGCATAGTTGTACGTCGACATTTTGCTAAAATTGAAGTCCACTGTCAGGTCCACAAGCCTAGGAATACCGACGGATGGCAGCGTTCTATTGAAGGACAATGCCTGCCCACATGCTGGCAAGGATGCTTCGAATACCGTGCAGAAGATTCACTGGGTAGCATTCTCTATACAGTACGCTTCCATTTTATTGGAGTTTGGAAGAAAAACATTTGTGGCCGTCGATTTACTTCACTCGAAGAGTTGCACACAAGGGCACAATCACGGTTCCGTAATGAACAGAAAACATTTTTGATGAAGGCTTCTCTCAAAGTGGGATAAATGTACTAACAATTATGGAGATTATTTCCGAAATTTTTCAGTTTTTTCCACCTGTCACGTTTTTATTTCACTGCAACTTGTGCAGTGTTTGTTCTCCCATGATAATGTTGTGCGACAGGACGACCGGACCCCTGTTCACCCAGGACCGGATTTCTGAGGACACGGATGAATAGTCATATCTCCCCTGGCTATTACAGTCACCATATCTAAATATTATTGAATTTTTGCCGTCTATTTTTGAGAGAATGGTGAGTGATCGCTATCCACTTCCACCATCGTTGCCTGAATTTGCCGCTGTAAGATTACCTTGAAAACCAACGCGATCTGTGTTTCTCTATTCCGATACACCTGGAAGTTGTTTTGAGGGCCAGTGAGCTTCCTACACCACATTTGGCAAGGTAAAGTGTCGTGCTTTACATGATTCCTTACCTTTGTACAACCCGTGAATAAAACATCTTTTCCATTCCATTGGCTGACTGTTACAGAATCCGTTACGAATTATTTAATAATTTCGTTGCAAATTATATTTATTTAGTAACGTGTTTCACCCTTTTACTGCATCATCAGATTATCTTCAAAGAATTGTGGAAATCTACGAAGAAAAGGGAAAAAGGAAAATATTAATTCGATAAACGGAGAATAGTCCTACTATATACATCGACAATGACTAAACAAGTAATTTAGAAAACATTGAAAGGCGAAGCTGTTATGCTGGGCGAAATAACACTCGTCTACGTAGTGGTGTGTTTTTAGATTTGCTTCTGAAGGAGGCTGAGTTAATACTACAAAATACACCCAGTGTTAGGTCACTTTACTATAACTTGAACTAGATGAGACACTTAATTTTGTAGGAATGTACGTCCACAGAAATAGCATGTGTATATGTTACTGTCTCTGAACACTAACTTATCCCTTGATACTGTACAAGATTGTACTCTTTTTCTCTCAATGTACGATGGACTTTACATTTTGCTACATGGTTCTGTCTAAATCAACTCTCATACTACTGTCTTTAGAGAGACGGTGCTGTCGTCTTCGGTGATAATTGCAGAATGGGCTTGTAACACTATACTCCAACTGAGCAAAGAGTCCTGCTAATGGAAGAGCCATGTGAAACACTAATATACGGGGAATTGTACATCTAGTATAATGCTACCACTTTTACAGAATTTGACCGTGATGTGTGACTAACGGTCATATATGGTAACCAGATTATTAGTCCCTTTTTCTAAGAGTTTTCTAACTGTTAGAATAAAAGACAGCAAGAATGGGATAGTATTGAATCTATAACCTTTTTGTACGAAGTTAGTTTAATAGTTTGTCTAATGGATTTACGGTAGCCAGGCTATCTAGGCAAAGAAGTGGGTAAGTTTCAGAGAAACAGAAGCAGTAAATTTTGCCTATTTTCCTGGTATTCCCTAACGCACAAATAAATATAACCTTGAGGGTATGGTTCTGAGAAAGACACAAATATCTTTTAGCTACTCTACCCACATATATATGCAGTTTTGATCTAGAGAAACTACGAAACATTATTACTATGTGAAAAAGAACTGCGAGAGCTCAATTCTATATTTTCATTCTGTATAACCAACAAATTAAGTACTTATGTGTTTTAATAGCTTAATCTACACATTCAAATTTATCAACGCTCCTTGGTTAAATCTTTCTCTTAAGAAATCATCTTTCAAAAGCCAAAGGTATATTATCGTTCACTATTTATAAGCAAACCTACTTCAGTGTTACTGAGCCACATAAGCATTTTCTTTTCATAACTCTTTGTACTTCACTGAACTGCATTTGTAACTGAAAGAATTTTATCTGTACTTTACTCAAAATGTATTTACTCACTTTCACTTTAAAAATTAGTTCACAACAATTATTTTCAGACATTTATTCAGAGATGAAAATTAGTGCTGGAAGATACTGCAGAAACCATTTCAAATATTTTATTAAATTTGTTTTGTAACAGGTTTCCAAGGAGTAATCAAATACCATGAAAGGATTATAAATAGTTGAATGATTAGGAATAAATAGCAGCGTGAACAAAATTTTATGTTTTAGCTCAATAATTATTCAAAAAAGTTAGTTTGGAATTAACGGTTTACGCTTCTGCAATTCTAATTATACTGTTCGTAACCTGTTGGCTGTAGGCGTTATGTGTGGGGGATAGTAATGGCGGGTGCACCACCCATAGTAAGACGTACAAGGTTCTTGAAATATTGGCTAATTCTTCTTGGCGTCGTTTTAACGTCCAGTACCTAACCCAATAACTTGTACCAAAGCCGTAATAATTCAGCGGGCGCCGGCCGTTGTAGCCGAGCGGTTCTAGGCGCTTCAGTCCGGAACCGCGCTGCTGCTACGATCGCAGTCTCGAATCCTGCCTAGGGCATGAATGTGTATGATGTCCTTAGGTTAGTTAGGTTTAAGTAGTTCTAGGCCTAGGGGACTGATGACCTCAGATGTTATGTCCCATAGTGCTTAGAGCCATTTGAACCATTTGAATTCAGCAGTCGTCATCCGAAGATACTGGGCAACAATTTGCAGGCAAGGCCTTGCCTGCTACGTCCGACTATTTTCTCTTTCACTCATGTGTCTTCTTGTTTCCGCTCGCTCTACAGGTAGCGCGCCAAAAACCCAAATCACCTTCCACGCTTTCCACAGTAGATTCCGTACAGTACAAAAGCACGCCATACTTCACATTCGCATATCCTACATATTGTCCCTAAGCCTGCAACATTTTATACAAATGACAACTTTCGCAAATACATAAAATTACACACACAAACATTTTAATTTCATTAACCTACGACAAAATATTATTCAGCTAATTAAACATATCACATATTATTTACACAAGTTACAAATAAGCATTAGGAAAGCGCTCTAACATCACATATATCGTTCTTTTCAAATAGTCTTTGAATATAATATTTACATTATGAGAAATTTTAAATGCAAATTTTTTTTATAAATTTAGATGAGTGATGGAATAGTAAAACTTACTGGCAGATTAAAACTGTATGCCGGACCAAGACTCGAACTCGGGATCTTTGCCTTTCGCTTTACTTCTGCAAATACCTCGCCTCCTACCATGTCTCCGCAATATCCTTTCTTTCAGGAGTGCTAGTTCTGCAAGGTTTACAGGAGAGCTTCTGTATAGTTTGCAAGGTAGGAGGCGAGGTACTGGCAGAAGTAAAGCTGTGAGTACGGGGCGTGAGTCGTGCTTGGGTAGCTCAGTTGGTAGAGCACTTGCCTACAAAAGGCAAAGTTCCCGAGTTCGAGTCTCGCTCCGGCACACAGTTTTAATCTGCCAGGAAGTTTCATATCAGCGCACACTCCGTTGCAGAGTGAATATCTCATTCTGATGGAATAGTGTTTACAGGGTGAGCGACAATCCGCTGTGACGTAGGTAAGCAGACTGCAGCGGTGGCGTATGGAATTCTTGCGGCTGTTTCTACGCCAACTTCGCTCATTCCTCCCTATGTCTGGCTTACTTCTCGTCGTGTTGCGAGGTAACAACCTAGCTTCGAGTCATCGTTCTTCGCATGAGAGCACAGAAACTTATGTAGTATTCTGCAAATAAATATTTGTCAAAAACTTGTGAGATAGGGCGTGGACATATAAGGCAAATATAACGGCAAGAAGTTTCGAAAGCAATAGGCAAAAAGCACAAAAAGCGCAAAAAAGCCAAAGCAGAAACCACAAACTTTGCCTTTAACACGCCAACATCTACAGACGTGGAAGTGGATAAATAGGAACGCGCTTTGAAATCTGTACAAATGTGGCATCACCTCTATACAAAGCATTAGACAGACAGATATGTAAAAAATACGACGAGCTGAAGGAAGCTTTACGCCACGTTAAGTTTAATAAGGTAAACTTTACCTAAGTGGCGCCAATAGACGTAACATAGAAATTACGCCATTTCAGTTATTATGAACATCTGTAATATACGCTGAAGCGACAAAGAAACTGGTATACGCATGCGTATTCAAATATTGAGAAACGTAAACAGGCAGAATACAGCAATGCGGTCGGCATCGCCTTATATTACACAGAATGCGTCTGGCGCAGTTGTTGGGTCGGTTACTGTTGCTACAATGGCAGGTGCTATAGTCGGCGCACGAGTGATGGGATACAGCATCTCTGAGGTAGCGAAGTGGGGATTTTCGCGTACGGCTATTTCACGAGTGTACCGTGAACATCAGGAATCCGGTAAAACATCGCTGCGGCAAGAAAAACGGTCCTGCAAGAACGGGACTGACGACTACTTAAGAGAGTCGACCAACGTGACAGAAATGCAGCCCTTCCGTAAATTACTGCAGATTTAAATGCTGGGCCATGAAGAAGTGTCAGCGTGCGAACCATTCAACGAAACATCATCGATATGGACCTTCTGAGCCGAAGGGCCACTCGTGTACCCTTGATGACTTCACGACACAAAGCTTTACGCATCGTCCTAGCCCATCAACACCGACATTGGACTGTTGATGACTGCAAACATGTTGTCTGGTCGGACGAGTCTCGCTTCAAACTGTGTCGAGCGGATGGACGTGTAAAGGTATGGACACAACTTTATGAATCCATGTACCCTGTATGTCAGTAGCAGCCTGTTGAAGCTGATGGAGGCTGTGTAAAGGTGTTGGGCGTGTGCAGTTGGATTGATATGGGAGTCCGCAACTCGTGCTCCAGTGGCTGGCGTTGCTGCTTATGGATCATGGGTTCCCGGGTTCGATTCCCTGCAGGGTTGGGTTTTTTCTCTGCCCGGGGACTGGGTGTTTGTGTTTTCCTCATCATTTGATCATCATATTCATCATTCGTTACAGTGACTCGATTGGATTGCTTGAAAGATTGAACTGTGAAAAAATTGGGACTTTGTACGGGCACTGACGGCCGAGCAGTTGAGCGCCACTCAAACCAAACATCATCACCGTCATTGATATGGGACCCCTGATACCTCTAGATACGACTCTGACAGGTGACACGTAAGTAATCATCCTGTCTGATCACCTTCATCCATTCACGTCCATTGTGAATTCCGCCGGACTTGGGCAATTCCAGCAGGACAATGCGACAACCCACACGTCCAAAATTGCAATAGAGTGGCTCCAGGAACACTCTTCTGAGTTCAAACACTTTCGCTGGCCACCAAATTCCTCAAATATGACCATTGTTGAGCATATCTGGGATACCTTGCAACGTGTTGTTCAGGAGAGATCGCAACCGCTTCGTACTCTTACGGATTTATGGACAGCCCTGCGGGCTTCATGGTGTCAGTCCCCTCCAGCACTACATAAGAAATCAGTCGAGTCCATGCTACGTCGTGCTGCGGCACTGCAGCGCGCTCGGGGGGCCCTATACGATATTAGAAAAGTGTACCAATTTCCTTTGTTCTTCAGCGTAGAATGACAATAAAAACTGCAAAAGTTTAAAAGGAATTACAAATCGAGGCAGAAAAGTTCAGTAATGGCAAAACATACTGATTTTCAGTTTGGATAAATGGAAACGATGCTGCCGAAAATAATACCCAGTATAGTTACATTCATTATGAACAGCTCCATAAGGATCTTTATGCTGGATCTGGTGTCTTAAGCAAGAATGTAATGATCGTCAAATGAACTATATAGGGAAGACCAGTAGAATGTTCAGAACTACGTTTTACGGTTATTTGCCAACAAAGAAAGTTAGATCAGACATAATTATACTTTTACTCAACAGCTTAACATATTAGGCACAAACCACCAACACTTGACATTCTGAGGATATTCCACTATGAACTGTTAGGCTAAAAGTCAAATCTCCTTGAAAAAATGGAAACAGTTAAATATTTGCGTGGCACTCAATAACTACTTTTCAACGATCAGCTGATTAGTAAAAGTCAATCCTATTACGACTCAATATTATCAGGTTCTAAAATATTCTCTTATCTAGATCTTTATTGATTGTTATTCCTTTAATTTCAGTTATTCGACCACTTTTTAGTTGCCTCAATGACCTTCTGTTTCTTTTTGCGGTTGTTTTTCCTTCACTTTCTTGTCTTGGCGCTACTTGAATGACTGCCGTTTTCTTGCCTACGCGTGCCCACATATTGGAGACTTTGTATTTTACTTCTCAAGTTTGCATCTTTATTAATTTACTTATGATCTTCCTTGTAATTATTTTACTACCAGATAAATGTATCTTATCTGCTCTGGCGGTTCATGTTAGTGTATACACTGTCCGCAACTTTTTCTACGGCAGCACCCTTTCTGTTTACCAAATTGTATATCAATAGATTCTGAAATGTACTCATTTTTGCCTCTGTTTATAATTCCTTTTAAGGGTTTGTAGTTTTTATTATTGTTCAATGTCATAGCTATTCGTCACATCTTAAATCCAGTAATTTTTAAGTATCGTCTGTTTGCGCTACCTTGGTGAAGTTTCAGCGTACAGTTTCTCTCCAGCTCGACGTTCATTTTCACATATCTGTTTTGAGGAAACTACAGCTGTCTGTACAGACCATGCCACATTTATACAGTTTGTAAGCGTGGTCCTTAATTCCGCGCTTCTGCGGAAGTTTGTTGTGCTTCAAAGTTCGCAGTTGCTGCTATGGCTTCTTGGCGCTTTTTGCTTACTACTTTCAAAACTTCGTACCGCTATATTTGTCTTAGAGACAAAGGTCCTATATCACAGTTTTTTTTTCTTGGCAAATACTTGTCTATCGAATACCTTACGAAGTTTTTTTAAATTCCTTCTTTATTCATTGTAGATGTCCATGATAGGATCAAGTACCACTTTTCGTATTAATATTTCTCTCTTTTCTCTCCTTTTGCAGGTAACCTGACGGTGCTCCGAAGGAGTATAACGTTTTATTATACAGCCAGTACTTTGCAATGAAGATTTTTTTTTTAACCGATGTTTATGTTGGTGTGTAGGTCTACACATCTTAACGCCCGTAGATGGGCCCAGCTATAATGTGGGTTTTGAAAGATGGAAAGCAGGAGTTTAAAATATCACAAAACTTCCTTTTAACTTAATGTTCATCCTAGAATTTCATCCCCAGATGTGTATACAAAACATCTTTATGAGAAAGCAACTATTGAAGTAGAAAGTGCCACAGTTTTTATGGAGAAATTGTTGCACGAAGAAAGCTGTACGATAAAATTGCCATCCGGTAGCTGCTAATTTCCTGGTAATGCGAAAATATTGATTACAAAGAGCAGGAAAGCAGGTATCTTGTGAGACCGATCACAAAATAACTGAAAAAGAAACATGGTTCATTCTTCAAAAAAAATTGCAGAGTAATAACGAACTACAAATATCGCAGTGACCTAGAAGATAACTGTGTAATGAAAGAAAGAGGACAGGTACATAAAAGTTGGAAGCTTTTCTCCTTTTAATTGTAACTATAAAACTATAACACAGATAATATGCGTACTTTGGATGTCTCAGATTCAATGTATGCCACGATTTATACCTCAGTTTAAGGTATGTGTCATGAGGTTGTGTCACATGTTAGATACATTAATCTGCTTCAAGTGGGGTACAGATTACATTCCAAGATTATAGTTTTCAGACTGTGAAATAGTACTTTAAATAAAGAAGTCTTCGAAATCGAGAATGGTTTTAAAAACGCATGACCGGGATGGATGACACTTTTTAAGCAACCTGTCAAAAAGAATAGAAAGTTGACAGAAGACGCATACATTCTGTTTAGATAATAAATAGTAATTGACTGATTTTATCAACAATTTTAGTGCTAACACTCTCTTCTTTGCAGATAATATATTTAACATACGAATCCGTTCTGAAAAGTAAAGCTTCAGAATTTTTATGTGAAAATACTCAGAACTTTTTAAATAAAAAATGTTATTAACAAAATGGTCCAAATGGCTCTGAGCACTATGGGACTCGACATCTGAGGTCATTAGTCCCCTAGAACTTAGAACTACTTAAACCTAACTAACCTAAGGACATCACACACATCCATGCCCGAGGCAGGATTCGAACCTGCGACCGTAGCGGTCGCGCGGTTCCAGACTGAAGCGCCTAGAACCGCTCGGCCTCTCCTGCCGGTAGTTATTAACACTCTACACATTTATTATTAATGTAACACATTTATTTCTCCACACCCTGGCGACGAACACATTTCTCCTGACGAGACACAAGTTTCTTGATACGGTCACGGTAGAATGTTTGACTCTTTTGGACAGAGCCGCGTCCTCACCTCAGCTTGCACCGCTTCGTTACTATCAAGGTGAAGTCCTCGAAGGTTTTCTTTAATTTTGTAACCAGATTAAAGTCAGTTGGGGCCAAGTCGGGACGGTATGAAGAATGATCAGTGACAGTGATCCCAAGGCGTCTGAGTGTTGTAGATGTCGCAGAGCTCTGTGTGGCCTAGCATTGTCATGCTGAAGGAGAGAGTGTTCCATGTGTGGACAAACTCTTGGGATTCGAAACTCGATTACAGCACGCTGTTTCTTACGCCCCAACTTAGTTACGTTACACACACCACCATGTTGTACGTTAGAATTCGAAGCCTTCTAGCCACAAAAAATTGGATACATGTGGACGTAAATAATAAAGGTGTAGAATGCTGTTTTATTCAAAAAGCTTTAACAGTTTTCACACAAACAGTTCGGAGGCATAACTTTTCAGCACGTCCTCATATTCGATCACGAAGTGCTTCGAATACGAGCACTGAGTGGTCAGAGATCCTTATAGAAATGTCAAACTCTCTGCCAAAAGAAACTAGCAAATGTTGTTCATATGGTCCTCACAGGTACGACGCAGAAATACTAGTTCTTAAGGCAGCTGGGGAACATACAGGGGCCGGCCGCTGTGGCCGAGCGGTTCTAGGCGCTTCAGTCCGGAACCGCGCTGCTGCTGCGGTTGCAGGTTCGAATCCTGCCTCGGACATCGATGTGTGTAATATCCTTAGGTTAGTTACGTTTAAGTAGTTCACCTCAGATGTTAAGTCTCATAGTGCTTAGAGCCATTTGAACCATTTCTTGAACATACAGGAAACTAAAGGTTTTGTACAACTTGTATAGAAACCTGATGACAGTTATAAGAGTTCAGGGACACGATAGTGGGCAGTGACTGAAAAGTGATTGAAGTCTATCCACAATGTTATTCAATATGCCCATTGATCAACCATTAAAGTAAACCAAAGAAAAATTAGTAATAGTTTAAGGAGAAAAATAAAAACTTTGTCGGGAGTAAAAATCGTTGGGGAGACCAAGAGATGATCATAGTAACCAGGTACAGAATGATGTAGGTAGCAGTAGTTATTTGGAGATGAAAAGGCTCGCACAGGATTGAGGTGCGCGGAGAGCAACAACAACGAGGTGAGATTGTGGTACTACACCTCACTTGCCTACGTTTTCCGCTACCAACCGAGCATTAATGAAAGTGATGCCTTACCGTGTCATCCTGGAAGCACCTGCCTCTTATCTACAGGCAGGTGTGAATGAAACAATAACTTAGATCATTCATTAATCGAAGAAGATCATTTGGATGTATGTAAGGGAGTGCAGTACCACAATCACAACAACGGGAAGAGTCCAAGTTCGACTTCTTAATTCTGCATTCCACTTGTACAAAACAACAGGAAACGAGTATTAAGCACTGAACTAGGGAGGGAAGAGTGCACTAGTATCCAGTATCACGTCCAGTCAATCATAAATTAAAATAAAAGTTACAAAACTGTACTCAATGAAGACCGTATAGGGTTGAGACGAGCGAAAGAAGAAATTCAAGCTGTGAGGACGAACACTGAAGCATGTTGGTGCGTTAGGTAGCCTATAGGACGTAGCATATCACCCCGTGTTGCCGTCGGCGGCTGGCGGTTGCCGTAGACGTCTTCGTATGAAGCATTTGTATAACATTTGGAATTCACGATATCCAGTGTTCTATGGTGCTATACGACCAGTTCGTTTATTTGTATGAAAGCGTATGTGGCCTGAAGATGCCAAAATGAATTGCCGAAACTGGTTGCTTTGAGAGTAACATATAATATCTTAAAATGTACGGCTGATGGTGGAGTTTATTGATTATTGAAAAGCTGGAATGTTTTCCTTGGTCAACTCAAGACTAGAAGTTTTACTCGATAACATGAATCTGAGAGCAGAAGTTGTCCCCTGACCGCAAAAAAAATTGAGAAGTAAACTCTACCTTCTCACTCTTAACAAAGAGACCAGAAGTCTCTACATATGACTGTGTTAAGAACTCTCTGTGGAGACCACCAACTCTCCATGCACAAAAAATGTTACAAGTGCAACCAGGCACAAAATGATAGAAGCTTTACGGCTGGGAGTGAGTATCTCTGTTCACTTTTTCAGACATCAGCAAAGTCTGATAGCTGCAATCATGTGGCCTCAAATTCTTACTCCACCTCGTGGAAGATTTTGTGCAGGTAATAAGATATTACCACTGGCGCTTTGCCATGATCAGTAAGGCAAACTAGCGCCTGTCATGGCCACCTGCCGATAGTGGAATCTTAGCTTGCTATTGTGTGTCTCTATACCTTCATATTAAAGTGTTTTAATTACTGAATGTTGCAGTAGGTGACAGGGTGTTCCAGGAGGAATGATTAATATGCAGGGATGTGACAAGAAAGCTCATTTGAAGAAAAAAGCTTTGTATGGACGTATGCCCTATTCCGAATTGTTTCCGAGATAGACCACGTTTAATGTCTCTTGTCAGTTTTTTGGAATAACGCAAAAACTCTGGCCTTTAGAGACAATGTGTCACAACACAAAATTAATCAGTATAGAATTTCCTACGAAAAGGGTTGTATTCGTTCTTCTCTTGGACTAACAGTTTACGCGGAGTGAGGGGAAGATTATAGAAACTCTCGCTTGACGCGAATGCACTACAGTAGTGTATGTGGACCAGTTTCAGGTAGTTTACCTACATGATAGATCACAACAGTATCCAAATACACCCTATTGGGGTTCTGTTGCCTACTGTAATGACTGTTATATTTCGGTATGGCGTTGAGAAATTCTCTAACACTTTGTACAGCTTCGTCTTGAAATTTATGTGGGTAGTTTCCATGTTTTCCTGAAAGAAAAAAAAGATGAGCTTATATCCTCATCCTAATAGAAATATTTGTATAGTACTAAGTTTGAGTACATCCCTAACTTATAGCACAGAGTAACGTACAAAGTTCTTCCATCTTCTTTCGGCACTCCAAATCCCTGCTTCATTTGATGTTGCAAATTCCTCACTCTTCGTACATGTATCTGTAATAACGTACATTACATGTGTTCTGGGTCACAAGCCATTCGAAATAGTTCATACGATGGCTATTTGGAAAGTAACGTCCAATCTGTCGTGAAATGAAAATCACTGTGAAAATCAAAAATGTTCTATTTGCAACAGTTAGCTGTACCTGCCGGGTGCTTCTCTACACAGTCGCCGGTCGATTAGATATTTGCCAAAGCGTTGTACCCACTCGCTTTCCGCCAATTTTCCTATGTTGCTCTACAGCTCGTTATCTGTGCCAAAATATTGCCTTCATAGCTATCGGTTCAAGTGAGCAGAGATGAAACTCATGAGGAGCTAATTACGGTCAGTATTGTGTGTGATCAAACGATTCCCACCGAGAACGCTGCACCAGCGTCTTCATTGTACTGTAGAACGCGGCCGAGAAGGTTCAAATGGTTCAAATGGCTCTGAGCACTATGGGACTCAACTGCTGTGGTTATCAGTCCCCTAGAACTTAGAACTACTTAAACCTAACTAACCTAAGGACATCACACACGTCCATGCTCGAGGCAGGATTCGAACCTGCGACCGTAGCAGTCGCACGGTTCCGGACTGCGCGCCTAGAACCACGAGACCACCGCGGCCGGCCTGAGGAGAAGGAAACGCGTGACAGTTACATATGTGGGCTGCATCACATCAGGCGAAGTCTCTCAGAAGGCCCTCAGATATCGCAGGAGACGCTATTTTCTAGGCATCTTTCCGTGTTCAGTGTGCACTTAGAACTGGAAAGAGCGACCTGATGCGATCGACGGGCATACTAGAGACACTGCCCGATACTCTGTGCAGAAGCTTCATCGGATTTTCTCTGTGGAATCCATTTCGCGCCAATCGGACGTTACTTTCCTAATACCTCTCGTACAAATTGAAATATACCCTTGAAAAATTAAGCATGACTGTGCTGGTAAACTTCTCCAAACTCTGGCATCTCTCTCTCAACATCCACCACTGCTGGCGGCTCACCTCCAACTGCACAACGCTACGCGCTTTTCACGTCCAACTCCCCAACACAACACTATCGATTATTCCAACATTGAGTCCAACCAGACACAGACTGCTCACAGCACAGTCAGTGATTTTCATACAGAGCGCTACGTGGCGTTACCAACATAAAAACTAAACAGCCTACTCACGAGCCGCCAGCAGCGGCGGATGTGGAGAGAGAGAGGCCAGAGTTTTGAGAAGTTTCTCAGCACAGTCATGCTTAATTTCTCGAGGGGTTGTTTCAATATGTATAAAGTTCTTTTGCGTCAAATGATCGTTCCTGTTATATGCCTGAATACTGACCATTGCTCTGGGAACTCCCTGTATTTCATGGAAGGAATGTCAGTCTACAACTTGTACGGAAACCAGATAGCTCTGGCTCTGAGCACTATGGGACTTAACATCTGTGGTCATCAGTCCCCTAGAACTTAGAACCACTTAGACCTAACTAACCTAAGGACATCACACACGTCCATGCCCGAGGCAGGATTCGGACCTGCGACCGTAGCGGTCACGCGGTTCCTGACTGAAGCGCCTAGAACAGCGGTCGGCAAACCAGATAGCAAAGTTCGTTATAGAAATCGAACGTGAAAGAAAGATAGTATATGACAAGAGACCAGTATGGTTGTAGCCTGTCCCTACGTTATTCATTCGTTACATTGGGCTTGCAGTGAAGGCAACCAACGAAATGTTTGGGAAAGGAATTTAAATCCAGGGGCAAAATACGTAAATAGCGAGGTTTGAACAATGGCATGGGAAGTCTGCCAGACATGACGGAGGTCTTGAAAGATTAATTTAATGAACTGCATAGCTTCTTGAAAAGAGATTATAAAATGAACATCAACGAAAGTGAAACAAAGGGAATGAAATACAATAGCACTATCCCTCACATAGCTGACAGATCTAGGTGAAGTACTATAAGCTATAAACGAGTTTTGCTATTTGCAGAGAGAAATAACTTACGAAGTCCAAAGTAAAAAGAATATGAACTGGAAACCGATGGTTGTAACAAATGAGTTTCTAGAAAAAAACAGAAATTTTTCTGCATAGGATATAAATTTGAATGTTAGGAAGTTTCTGAAAGTTTTTGTCTATAGTGCAGCCTTATATGTAAGCGGAACTTGCACCATGAATAGTACTGAAATGAATACAAAAGATTTCTAAATGTGATATTACAGAAATGTATTTTAAAGGTTAGAGTAAATAACTGATGAAGATCTTCTGAAGCGAGTCGCATAGAAAAGATCTGGAAAGCACCAATAATAGAAGGGATGTGTTGACACTATACATCCTAAGCAATCAGGTAATAGTTAATTTGGTAATGAACAGATGTTTTGAGGTTAAAACCTGTAGAGAAAGACCAATCACAAAGTCTCATGCAGTTTATTAATAGTCTCTAGTGGTTTATATTGAATCTGAAAAAGGTAAGATTATGTTTTTAGGACTCATTGATACACTTCGTTGCTTAAATCTCTTACTTTTAGAATTTTTTTTCATAGGCTTGAGAAAGTCGGTGAATCATTAAGTGAATAACTAGTTTCTTCTCTACGAACCCAACATATTGGATTTGGTATCTTTAGCGTTATCTGTACTCACGGAAAAGTTTTTTAAATTCTATCACCGTAACATGCTGTGATCAAAAAATCTGTGGGTTTTTCAGGTGCTTCAAATATAGGCATGTTTCTTGTTTCGCCTCTTAGTGTCTAAGTACTTTTAAAACTTATTTTAACTGAATTGATTTCCTTTTGCACAACTTTCTACATGCCAATCTTGACGCGTGCCCCGTCATACTTTTGAAAAAACACTTGCTTACATCTAGTCCCTTTCGTTCTACATATTAAATTAAATGGTAGTGAAGATTGATGTTTGAGCTGGGTTATGGAGATGAGGGATTAGCATATCGTTACGTCTGAATGGTTTAAAAAGTATTTTTTCTCGCTTTAATACAGCGAAAGGTTGCTCTTGACTGATCGAGTTTACTAAATTTGCATTTCTCCTGCTCATTTAAAATTTTACTCGTTTTTTCCAATTTTATTTTTAATTCCGTAGGTGTCTTGCATTTGAGGGCATTGTCGCAGCCTACTTACACTCCTGCTTTTATCGCTAGGTAGTTCTCTTAACTGAACAGTTATTGTTTTCCGTATAACCTCTTAAGAGTCAACAACATATCGCTACGTGATGCAGTTATTAACAATATAAGGGTCTCTCCAGCGGCCCATGCCGTTGCTTAGCAACAGTCTGAGACGAGGCGACTGGCGAGAAACATGAATGTATCCGTCCCCAGGCAGTAACATCACAAGAAAAGCGTGAAATGAAGCAGGAATAAGGATCATCAACAGTAATCAGAGGGTAAGTCATCAATAAACATCTAAGTTTAGGGAATCCGTGGAACCCAGGCTACAAGCATCAGATCAATCACCCCATTTGAGAACCTATAACATCGGTTCTCATAGGCATATGTGTCTGATGATTTTCGACGCTGTAGTGAAACGAGTCAGCTAACTATTTATCAAGATTAGTCAGAAGCATTAAGAGCGAGAAGATGCGTTTGTTAACTAACTGCACTCGCATTCGGTAGGGCGACGGGTCAAATTCACGTCCGGCCATCCAGATTTAGATTTTCCGTGACTTCCGTATGTCGCTCCAGGGAATTCGTATGAAAGGGCACCGCCGGTTTCCTTCCCCATCCTTGGAACATTCAAAGGCTGTGCTCCGTCTCTAGTGACTTCGATGTCGACGGGACGTTAAACCCTAACCTCACTTTTTTGTTGGTGTAGCAAGAATTCTACAAAACCCTTAATTACAGGAATATCGGAAAACCTCAAATTATTCATTCTCCTTCGAAGTTTATGTGCCAAGTGGTCATTTTATTCGCTAGTATAAACAGTGTTAGCAAGTCGAATGTTTGACTGCGCTATCATAAACAAACATTTTCCATGCCCATGTCTTATGGAAAATACATTTTTATAAGGCTTTCTAATGATTGAGCTGTATTTTTGTCAGAAGAAATGTTTGAAATTTAAATCATGAGGATTGAAATACGACTTGAAATTCTTGATTTTACTTACGTGTACTTAAAATATTTCTTTCTTGTGCCACTGTAGCCCAGTCCTTAACCTGTATACAGTGCAACCACATTTTATTCGCTTCTTTTCTTCCCAGTCCTGAAATGTGAGAGGTCACTGGAATTTGTACTGCTAATATGTTGAGTCAGTTTTCCAGCTTTGGCGATCAAATTATACAGTGTGTAACAGACCTAACACTATAATCATAATAGTCAAATGCTCGGATTCATTTTCAGTATAAGTAATTTGTAGCTGTGAGTATCATTCGTAAATGAACTATTAGACCATTTTGTACCCTCTGATCCGACACAGCAAGTGTTAACCGTCCACTATGAGAAGACTCTAGGAGCAACGACTGACAGGAGTAGCTGTTTTGATAAAAGCCGAAAGGCTGCGTATGGCTTCGGACTGATGTTCACATGCTTCCAGTCGCTACCAATATTAGCTTTCAATACTGTGTGGAAAGAGTATCTTCACGGCACGTAGTAATAAATTTAAATAATTTCAAACTTAGTTTCACTGTAAAGCTTTCGCAGAGCGTTTATTAATATCGGGACACAATGCAAAAGTAGTACACCAAATGACGATTCTACATAGAGAGAAGGAAGAGTGAAAGCTTGATGTCGTGAAAGAACTTGAGGTCTTTAGGCTCATAACAAGCAAAGATGGCCTCATTTTAAATGAACAACTGTAGCTGTGAATGAAAAGTTTCCTTAACGCTTTTAAGTCGTTGGTCGCAACTGCATGCCATTTTGGCGCATTTTTCTTTACACTTCCAGTTGGGGAACGTTGTTTTCCCTTTACTTAGCGGACTCAGTATTTTCTTTACCGATAACGTGCTAGACGACACTGTGTTCTGGCTATGCAGATTTCACATACATAATATTGTTGTTTACGTACTGTAGTTTACTGTTAGATTCATGCTATAATACATTCCTTATTACTTTTCATCAGCACATATTTTTGCCATTAAAGTTTATTCGTTTTGTGATTGGTACTGTCTTTGTCATTTTCTTAAAATTTATTTTGTTCCTTTTCTATTCTCTCTTGCTTTTACACTAAGCACAATTTGTTCCATTTAAAACATATGTATTACTCCTTCAGCTGTGTATTTCTTATAGTTGAGATTTTATCACCCTACAAGCTGCCAACATGTAGCGTGCACTACACTACCTTTGCGTGGCATCGTAGCTAGTTGCCACATGTTTAGTTCATTCTCTGTTCTTATAATAAGCTCTACCTGTGGAGTAATTGTTGCTGTTAATCATCGAGAACTTAATCTACGATTTCTGCTAATTGACGTGAGCGTTTTAGCTCATAACGTGTGCTTACATTCATAACATAGTGTAAGTTACATAAGTACCTTTCTTATTTCCTGTACTTTAATCCATTGCTGTTATTTATTGGTTATTTTAGATGTTTATTTTGTAATGTGTATGTCTAAAACATTGTAGGCTTCCTCCCCTCCCTTCTCGTTTCTCAACAGCCACCTCGAACCTTGGATACCATGCACTAGTCCTCCACTGTTAGATCTCCATTCTCTTACACTGTTCGACACCCTACATTTTCCCCTTCAAAATAGGTTACCAATCACACGGCAGGTCCTTGCTGTTTTAATGACGTTGTAGCACATCTGTTTAGCACCAATGTTTCTTTAAATTATTTTCTAAATATTTCAAAGGTACAAATGTTGCATGTTGCTTTTCGTTTTCCCTCCTTATTACTGCTGTTTTTGTTTTAAGTTTTAGAAACGCCTTGTTTCTTATACATAATCCCCCTTGTTGTATATACTGCAAACAATGGAAATAATTATTAGAACTAAAGGGAAGCCGTGTCTTTTCTCTAGCATGGTCGTAACTACTTAGTGAAAAGAACATGAGGTGAGTACAGAAATGTATGTGCGTGAAAGTCGAACGGACTAAGTACCGAATGACAATGGCAGAATTACGGATAACAGCAACATCCTTGCCCACCTTATAAAGCAGGTATACAGATTAAGAACCGAATTAGTAACTGCATGAAAAGAATCAACAAAGTGGCGAAGAAAAAACAGTGCCTGTTTTCAAGTTATTTAAAGAATTCTTTTAAAATGAGAAAGATTAAGGTTTAGATTTCTTCGCAAATACGCAAAACAGGAAGGAAAGCTACTGGGACGACGCAGAATCCTGGTTCAGTAATTCAACTGAGTGAAGACATATTGAAATTTACTGAAGTAATTGTTTCTTGAAAATTGACGGTGTGTCTGTATCTGACAAAAGCATTCTGGTTTTCGGTTTGAAGAAGCGTATTAATTAGTGTGTGATAATGGAACTGTTCTTATGGACTGGTCATCTGATGGTTGACCGAAATAATTTAAAGAACTGTACACGATACAAGCTGACAGCAGATACTAGCAGACACTGCTGTTTTCAGTGTCTGTACACTTGTAAACAAAAGCAGACGTGACACAATTAAGGATAATAGAAAAGTTGTGTGAAATTAAATTTTAGTAAGTGATGTATGCAGTCAATAAAGTCACATAAAGATTATTGTAAAAAGTCTTGATCAGATTTCGGGACCACTGGGGGTATCTACTTCAGAAGAAATCAAGACAAACGTAAAATCTTTTCCTGTTATTTCACCCTTCCTCGCCCCATATAGTGGGAGAGGCGGGGTCGCAGTCAGCGGCACGGTCAACCCGTTCTTCAGTTAGTTCTAGAAGTAAAACTAAATTGGTGATAGAACCATAACATGAATGGAAAAGAATTACGAGGATTTAAAAAATTTGGATGGTGAAATTAATGGAAGTTCCTTTTTTGTTTTTGTAGGTCATTGGCCTTGGTTTGGTTTGATGCGACCCGCCTCGAATTGCTCTACTGTGCCAACGTCACCATCTCAGAGTAAAATGCTGGGACCGATGATCTTGCTATTTGGTCCTCTCCCCTACCAACCAAACAACCAACCAACCAATCAGAGTAGCAGTTGCAACCTGCATCCCCAATTATTTGCCGTTCGTATTCTGTTTTTCTCTACAGTTGCACCCTATGCAACTCCCTTTAGTACCATCGAAGATGTCTTACCATCCCGTCCCTTCTTCTTGTCGGTGTTTTTTATATATTTCTTTACTCCCCGATTCTGGGGAGATCTTCCGCACCCCTTCCTTACCTTTGACGTCCACCTTATTTTCATTTTTCTATTGCACCACATCTCGAATGCTTCCATTCTCTTCTTTTACGGCTTTCCCACAGTCTATGTTTCACTATCATACAATGCTGTGGTCCATACCAATGTCCTCAGAAATTTCATCCTCAAATTAAGACCTTTGTTTCATATTTTATACTTCTACCGGCGAGGAAAGCCCTTTTTGCTAGTGATAATCGGCTTCTTATGTCCTCTTGCTCCTCCATCAGGGCTCATTTCGCTGCCTAGGAAACAGAAGTCCTTAACTTCTACTTCGCGATTGCAAATCCTCGTGTTTTTTCTCCTACTTCTGAGTACTTTAATGTTTCTCAATTTATATCCTATACACATGCCTTTCAGCAGATAATGTAATTATTCTTCGCGTTCACTGCAGATAACAAGGTCATACGCAAATCTTGTCATAGACGTCCTTTCACCTAGAATTTTACTCCGATTCTTGAATATTTCTTTTATTTCAGTCATTGTTTCTTCGATGTAAAGATTTAAAAGTACGAGCGAAAGACTACATCCGTGTCTTACGCGCTTTTTGATTGGAGAAATCCATTCTTGGTCTTCCACTCTTACTCTTCCCTCTTGGTTCTTGTACAAATTATTTATTAGCCGTCTTTTCCCATAACTTTTCCCAAATTTTCTCAGAATTTCGAACTGGACATCGTCAATTTTTTTTTCCAGGTCGACAAATCCTATCATTGCATCTTCAGTTTTCTTTAGTCTTGCTTCCGGTATTAGCTGCAACATCAGAACTGCCTCTCCGGCGTCTTTACCTCTCCTATAACTAAACTGATCGTCAATTTTTTTCTCTTCCGATCTTCTGTGTATTATTCTCGTCAGCAACTTGAATGCATGAGCTGTTAATCTAAATGTGAAATAATTACCGCAACGTCGGCTCTTTCGTACTTCCACATTGTTTTGCTGACGGTTTTCCGAAAGTCACATGGGATACCGTCATCATACATTCTACACACCTACGCGCATAAACGTTTTTTCTCCACTTCCCCAATTATTTTAGAAATTCCGAAGGAATGTTATTTATTCTTTCCGCCATATTCCATCTTAAGTCTTCCAAAGTTCTTTCAAATTTCGACTCCAAAACTGGATGTCCTATTTCAAACTTACCGACTCCTGGTTCTTCTTCAATCACGTCATCAGACAACTCTTCCCCATCACAGAGGCCTTCTACATACTCTTTTCACCTATTCTCTCTGTCCTTTGCATTTAGCGTGGAATTCCCGATGCACTCTTAATGTTACCATCCTTGCTTTCATTTCCGGTCCCGATTATTTTGACTTTTCTATATGCTGAGTCATTCCTTCCGAAAGACAGATCTTTTTCGATTCCTTCACATTATTCATGCAGTCAATTCGCCTTAGCTTACCTGCACTTCCTATTTATTTCAGTCCTTAGCAAATTGTGTTTCTGTCTTCCTGAATTTCCCTGAACGTTTTGTGCTTCCCTTTTTCATCGAAGAACTGAAGCATTTTCTCTGTTACCCTTGGTTTCTCCGCAGTTACCTTCTTTGTATCTGCATTTCTCTTTCTAATTTCTGTGATTGATCTTTTTCATTCCTCTTCAGCTAAACTTCCTACTGAGCTATTCCATACTACAGTATCTATAGTCTCAGTGAACTTCAAACGTATCTCTTCATTCCTTATTACTTCTGCATCACATTTCCTTTGCACTGATTCTTCCTAACTAGTCTTTCAAACTCCAGCCCACTCTTCATCATTAACACTTGTGATCTGAGTCTATATCTGCCTCTGTCTGTGCCTTACGATTCAGTATCTGATTTCGGAATCACGGTCTGACTCTGATGTAATCTAACCGAAATCTTCCCGTATCCTCCGGCCATTTCAAAGTATACATCCACCTCTTGTGAGTATGCACTATTATTATGTGAAATTTATTGCAGAACTCAATTAGTCTTTCTCCTCTCATATCTACTACAAAGCCCATATTCTCCCGTAATACTTTCTTCTATTTCTTCCCCTACAACCGCATTCCAATAGCCCATGACTATCCGACTTTTATTCCCTTTACGTATTGAATTATCCTGTCAGTATCTTCTTACACTTTTTCTATCTCTTCACCTTCGGTTTGCGACGTCGCCATATATACATGAACTATCGTTGTCGGTGTTGGTTTTCAGTCGATTCTTGATTACCACTAAGCTATTCACAGTAACACACTCTATGCCCTACTTTCATATTTCTGTGAATACTACTCCCTTCATACAATTTTCTGCTGCTGTAGATATCACCCTACACTCATCTGAAAGCCTTGTCTTCCTTCCATTTCACTTCACTGACCTCTACTGTATCTAACTTGAGACTTAAAATTTCCGTTTTCAGATTTCCTGGATTGCCTACCAGTTTCAAACATCTGACATTCCAAGCCCGACTCGTAGAACGTTATTCTTTCCTCGGTTACCCATCCTTTTTCTCACGGTCACCTTCCCCTTGGCAGTTCCCTCTCGGAAATCGGAATAGGCGACTATTCCAGAATCTTTTGCTAATAAAAAGATAGCCATGTCACTTTTTCAATTACAGGCCACATATGGTGTGGATACACATTATGACTTTTAATGCAGTTGTTTCTATTGTCTTCTGGTCTTCTGGTTCGTTATACCGTTGATCATTGCTGATACCTCCGCCTTCAGGAGCAATTTCCCACCCCAAGGGCAACAGAGCGCTCTGAACTTCTGTCAGCTCCTCCACCCTCTTTGACAAGGCCGTTGGCTGAATGAGGGTGACTTCTTATGTCGAAAGTCTTCGGCCGCCATTTCTAATGACTTTTACACAAAATTAAGCAGTGGCGGGGCTCCATCCCGGAACCGAGGACGTTTTCAGCTACTAATCAAAGACTCTAATTATTCTGCATTTCTATTCTTTTTCTTTTATCTCACTTTGCCTGGTATTGTTAGTTGTGTTTGTTCAGGGCGGACTTTCAATGACACCCGACCCGTTTAAGTTCATCGTTAATCCATTGACTCAGTTTTTTGTTACAGAAGGCAGCTAACCCTCTGGCCGAACACGCTGAGCTACCGTAACTTTTTGAGTCATCAGTATTCTGACTGGTTGTATGTGGTCCGCCACGAAATCCTTTTCTGCGCCAATCTCTTCACCTCAGAGTAACTCTTGTAACCACCGTCCTCAGTTACTTGTTGGACGTATTCAAATCTCTGTTTTCCTCTACAGCTTTTATCAGTGTTGTCCATATATTCTTGTTCTCGCTGATACTGTGGAGAATCTACTCATTTGTTACCTCGTTATCCCCATAATTTTTAACGTCTTCTGTAGCACCACGTCTCGAATGCTTCAATCTCTTCTGTTCAGTTTTTCCCACAGTCATTACCCCAATACCATACAATGCTCTGCCCCAAACGTAGATTCTCAGAGATTTCCTCATCAAATTAAGGCCTACGTTTGATGCTAATAGACTTTGCCAGGAATGTACTTTTTGCCATCGCTAATCTGTTTATTATGTCCACGTGCTCTGTCCGTCATGGGTTATTTTGCTACCTAGGTAGTAGAATCCCTTAACTTCATCTACTTTGAGACCATCAACTCTAATATAAAGTTTCTCGCTGTTCTCATTTCTGCTAATTCTCATTAACTCTCCATTTAATCTCAGTCCATATCCTATGTTCATTGGACTGTTGATGACTGGAAACATGATGTCTGGTTGGACGAGTCTTGTTTCAAATTGTACCGAGCGCATGGACGTGTACGGGTATGGAGAGAACCTATAATGGTGTTGGGTACGTGCAGTTGAAGTGGTATGGGACGGCTAGAGATGACTCTGGCAGGTGACACGTACGTAAGAATTCTGTCTGATCACCTGCATACATTCATTTAAATCGTGTATTCCTACGCACTTGGGCAGTTCCAGCAGGACAAATCGACAACCCAGACGTCCATAATTGCTACAGAGTTGCCTCAGGAACACTCTTCGTAGTTTAAACACTTCCGCTGGCCACGAAACTCCTCAGACATAAACATTATTGAATGTATCTGCGATGCCTTGCAACGTGCTGTTCAGAAGAGATCTCCACCCTCTCGTACTCTTACGGATTTGTGGACAGCCTGATGGATTTGTGGTGTCAATTCCCTCTATCAATACTCCAGACATTAGTCGAGTCCATGTAACGTCGTGTCGCGCCACTTCTCTGCATGCTCGTGGGGCCCTACACGATATAAAATGGCTCTGAGCACTATGGGACTCAACTGCTGAGGTCGTAAGTCCCCTAGAACTTAGAACTACTTAAACCTAACTAACCTAAGGACATCACACACATCCATGCCCGAGGCAGGATTCGAACCTGCGACCGTAGCGGTCGCGCGGCTCCAGACTGTAGCGCCCAGAACCGCTCGGCCACTTAGGCCGGCTACACGATATAAGACAGGTGTACCAGTTCCTTTGACTTTTCAGTGTATTTAAGAAACAAAAAAAAACAAGAAACAAAAAACAAAAAAAACCAGGACACAGTCGCAGACGATACCAAACCTGTGTTGAAAAGTGTTAGCGGATTGAAAAAAAAAAAACTGCTTTCTCTCAGACGCACTTTAATTCATTTTTAGCTATCACTACTTTCCTCTACTTAGAGTTTATTTACTTAATCGTATGGCTAGGGCCCCAAGTCGGGCAGACCGTTTTTCGGGTGCCGATTTTTCAATTTGACGCCATATCGGCTACCTGCAGTCGATGAGGATGATAGGATTATGATGAGGACAGCACAACATCCAGTCCTTGGGCGGAGGAAATTCCCCGACCAAGCCGGGAATCGAACCCGGACCCAGAGGATCGACAATCCGTCACGCTCAACATTCAGCTACCGGGGGCGGACTACTTAAGAGTTACGTGAGTTATACTGATTCTAAGACTAACTCTGGAATTTTTTGCAAATTTATATCGTACACGCTATAAGAATGTTGTCAAGTGTTGTCCGAGTTATGCGATACTCTATTGATAGTTTCGATAATTTTCTTTCATTATCTTCTATAAAAGCTCTTATTTGTAATATGGTTTTATCTGTTTGTGTGTAATTTAGGATAGGGTGCAGTTTGAGGTCTAACAGTGACGCTGTATTTGTGGGTGTTTTGGTACTGACTCGTAACAGGCGCTCAATAGGGTTACCTTAACGCGTTACTGCTTTCAGAGCCCGTCACCTCGCGCAGTGTATAACTTGATTTGCTCCGTGCTTTGAATGGTGCTGTGATTAGATGTCGGCCGCACAACGTGGGCGCAACCGTACCCCCGTAATGAATTTATCGACGCCAGTGAGCGAGTGGCATTGCGCATGTAATGCAGCTCCTGCCGAGCTTTCACGAAAGTCCACTACTCGGCTGGTTCTTCATCGTGGCACGAAGTCGCAAGTCGCAGTACGGGGGACATCGAGGCTGCAGGAGTTTGTGGGGGTTGATGGTTCAGGGGGGGGGGGGGGGGGCGGTGCGCCGTAGCAAAATCGGGAGGCAGAGAGGGAGGATGGCACAGGGCCAAGCGTTCTGGCCCACAACCAGCGCCCACACAATGGAAGCGGCTCCCTCCAAAGGAATGCACATCGTCAGCGACACAGGGTGTAGTCTAAAACGACTGTTCGTATCTCACGAAAGAGTACACAGGGTGTCTACATGAAACTCTTGGTTTTCAAACGCATTTAAAAAATTGTGAGATATAGGTATTTGCGCACTGCGGCATCAGGTATCTCAAAAAGCTTTCCTTTCCCAAGAATTAATGTTCCGTATGGACTCCCTTCGTAACACATAAAATGTCTAGAGGTAGCTCTATCTGAACTCTTGTGCGCACAAGCTTACCTTCTATGATGGCTCAAATGGCTCTGAGCACTATGGTACTTAACTTCTGAGTCATCAGTCTCCTAGGACTTAGAACTACTTAAACCTAACTAACCTTAGGACATCACACACAATCATGCCCGAGGCAGGATTCGAACCTGCGACCGTAGCGGCCACGCGGTTCCAGACTGTGGAGCCTAGAACCGCTCGGTCACTCCGGCCGGCTGCCTGCTATGATGCAAGCTATTGCATCCACAGCTTTCCTATGGAGATTGTGAAAGTTACATACCGGCGGGGCATAAGCAATGTCTCTCACATAAACCCACAGGAGGAAACCTGCTGGAGATTGCGTTGGACGCTTGGTTTTTCCGTCGCATTCTATACATCGCTATGGAAATGTGCCGCACAGGAAGTCACAAACAAGCAAACACTAATGTACTGGTACACCATCTTGCTGGAACATCACATTTAGCTGAAAGGGAAGAAGCTAAGGCCAATCAATTGCTCAAGCATTGTAACTAAAGTGTAGCGTTCTTCATGAAAGTGTAACGATCTTTAAAAAATGTATGCGTTTGTTTGCCAATGAATATGAAATGTCAAATGTTTGTGTTACGCAAATTTTCTGTGTGATGTGTTGTTCAGCAAATGGTTTGTTTGATCAGTTTTACTGTAGTCGAAAAAAATTAAACAACATAACCCGAAAAACCAATACGCAATGCCCATAACGAAATCAATCCCTCTGAAATTTACTCAGTCTCGTGAGCACCGAGTTCTGGGGTCCTATACAATAAACTTACAAAAATCCCTGTCCAAATAAACAATGAAATAAATTGTCCATGGCTCTAGAGTCGCAACGGATGTAATCTTGGCATTCTATTCTCCCCACAGTAGGCATAGGAAATATTCAATCTTGTCACAGCGAAGTGCAATGCCGGCCGTAAAACAGCTTCATGCAAATAATATTAGTTGATTGGCTGATAAATGAATTACCTTGCAAATGTTCAATGAAAATACTGGATACTGGCTGAGCGCTCTGCAGTGCTGCCTGCAGTGAAACTGTTACACATATTAAAACTCGTACTTTTCTGATTCTCGCACATCAATTTTTTTATTGTGATTGAAAAATGAATTTATTCAGAAAAATATTCATCGGTTTTAAATAAACACGGTATGAAGGAGGATGAGGTACTGATAAGGGGATATGCTAAGACCGAATGCTTAAGTTTGAAAATTGTATTCAAAATAAAAAACCTTCGTAAAATCTGATATGTAACATTTCACATTAACTTCAAAATCTGTGAAGTTCTCAACTTTTCTACAGTTCTCACTTACTATAGTAATGAATAACACGTGGAATGTTACACGAGAAGTAGTCTGATATCGTCTGCCAAAATAGATTCCAAAATTTAACTTCTCACACAAAATATTACAAATCGGATATACCTAATCATCCTGTACATTAAATATGATGGAAAACACTAGGTTCCTGCATTGAAGGAACAGTATTGTAAAACTGAGCAAAATCCACATCTCGCGTTGCTACATACTTAAAACTAAATATACAAAATATCATTACCTTAAAATTTTTTTCCAGTTGCTTTCCCTTTGAGTTACAGTATAAATTCATTACTCTTCTATAATTGCCATGGTCAGTGCTCAATATCTGTTAACGATCAGTATCACTTTAATTCTTGATAATATTGTAGCCTCACAAATTAATAAAACACATTTTACACTTTTAAAGAAATAACTACGACCTAACATTTACAGTCTCTTTGTGATCACAAACAACATTATTCGTCACTTCATTTTCTAAAAACTGTATTATGCTTAGTCCATAGACCAACAACTAAATTCTTACAGCTAGCCACTAGCTTTAAGTCTTACATCCTACCTACAACAGAGTGCCACGGCAAATCCTACTGCGTTCCGCAGGCTCCTACTTACAATGGAACTGCCAGTCAGGCAATATCTTTGGTTCAGGAGTGTCGAAGATAAAATCTCTTCTACACATGACAATCTTTTAGGTCACTTTCCATGAATTATATTTCAGAGTAGGGCTCCACGTACAAGTGGGCCCCACACACCATGTTCAGATAAACAGTTCCTACTACTGACCCGCGAGGAAGAAAAATCGCTCGGTTACGCTGTCTTTCATCATCGCACACCATACACTCATTATGTCGCTACCTTTCACAAGTTCGCGAAAGGTCTACCGAACCGCGAAAGGGAGTGTTGTGCAGATTACCCTTCCCACACGTGTGAAAGTTTGCTTCGGCACTGCAGTTATGGACTATGCGACTGGTCCCGGCGGAGGTTCGAGTCCTCCCTCGGGCATGGGTGTATGTGTTTGTCCTTAGGATAATTTAGATTAAGTAGTGTGTAAGCTTAGGGACTGATGCCCTTAGCCGTTAAGGCCTATAAGATTTCACACACACATTTTTTTGCTTCGTCAGAGAAAGCGACATTTGCTATCTTCCTGTGTTTTTGTCATAACCGGTTCAACATCACAACAGCAAATTTGTGGCCAAACTGCAAGACGTTTTGCTTCGATATTACACAATTTGGTGTCTATAAGTGTGCAAGTGAAGTCGTTTATGCACGATCTTATGAACTGTTGAGTGAGGGTTCCTTAGGCCCTGTGATGCTCGGGCAACTTACTGGGCTTATTTGGAAGGGCTCTCTAATCTTCTCTACTAGGTCTTCAGGTGTTCTTTTTTTGCCAGAACCTGACCGTTTGCGCCTACAAGTTCTCATACCTTGTTTTGATCGTCTTATCATTTGCTACTATCTTTAAAATTCACGACGGAAATTTGATTGGACATCAGTCGGTGATTTCATTTTTACATTGTGCTCTTTCTTGAGAAGTTGTCACATCTGGTAATCATTTAACAACTGAACCAAAACAAAAGAAATTATTTCCAAATAAACCCTACACAAAACTTCATAAGTTGCCTTACATGATGCCGCATATCACAGGTATCTACGATTCACAGTTGCTGTTAACTTCATTTGGAGATTAGCTAAATTTCACATAGACACAATGTTTATAGAATGGACCTATTGGGTTTAGTTCGGCAGTACTCGGCGGGCTACATTTACATCTGTACTTCGCAAGCCTCCTTCCAGTGTGTGGCTGAGGGTACCTGTCATACGACAACTTTGCCCTCCTTGCCTCCCCCGCCCCCCCCCCCCTCCCACACACACCCCACCCTCACCACCTGTCCGGTCACATAGAGGATCAGAATCACTGCAAGATGTCTAAGGAAGACCGTGAAAAACGGCAGAAAAAACGGGGCCAGCTTTCCACTTCAAGTAATTAATGGACGCTCGCTTTAATTGTCGATTATACTAAAGGAATTGCTATAAGAAACAGAATAAACCTTATAGTGCCTTACTGCGAAAATGGTCTTGAACATCTTGAGCTAATCACATCGTCTAAGTGTTTAGGGGGTGATACCAAGACGCGATATTACGTGAGATGATCAAGTGATATCAGTATTAGGGAAGGCGTATGGAGGACATAGATTCGTTAGGTTTCTAGGAAAGTGTGGTGCAGCTGTAAGGTAAATCGCGTATTAGATGATAGTGCGATCAGTACTACAATATCCAATGACGGGAAAAAGTCACAACACCAAAAGCATTAGTGCGACATGAACGGAAGTTGGTAGGCGTGTTTCTAAATCTGTAATATGATGTCTTTTCAGATTTCACGCCAGTCGTATAGAAGTGGCGCTAGTAGCGACACTGTGAGGATATAAATCAGATTTACTCCAAGTACACGCTGTAACAGTGGTGAGGCTAGTTGGCTTTGGAGGCAGTGAGATGATGTTAGTCAAGAAAACCTGTAAGGCGACAAAGACGCATTTACAACACTTCACTGAGGTTGAACTAGGTCGTGTAATAGGTCAACGAGAAGCTAGATGTTCCTTCTGCGATACTGCAGGAAGGGTTGGCAGAAAGGTGGCACTGTACGTGGTTGCTGTGAAAGGAGATTGAGCTCCGGACGGCCACGCGGCAATACCGAGAGGGAAGACCATCGTGTTGGGTGTATGTCTCTGGCGCATCTTACTGTATCTGCAGTAGCAAAATGAACAGCAGGTGGCATAACAGAATCTCAAAGAACTGTTACGAATCTATCATTCCAAGGTCGGCACCAAGATAGACGCTCTGTAGGGTGCATTCTACTGATCCCAAACCACCATCATTTGCGACTCCAGCGACGTCAAGCAAGAGCTCACTGAAGTGCAGGTTGGAGGTCTGTCGTGTTTTCTGATGAGAGCTGGTTCCGCCCCGGTGCCAGCCATGTGTTGGTTAGAAGGAGGCCAGTTGAGTGCCTGCAGCCAACATGTATCTGTGCTAGACACCCAGAACCTACACCTAGACTTACCACCTGGAGTGCGATTTCGTTTGACAGCAGGAGCACTTCCGTGGTTATCTCACGCACCCGTAACTACACTTTACAATGGCTTATCTCGAGCCGGCCGCGGTGGTCTCGCGGTTCTAGGCGCGCAATCCGGAACCGTGCGACTGCTACGGTCGCAGGTTCGAATCCTGCCTCGGGCATGGATGTGTGTGATGTCCTTAGGTTAGTTAGGTTTAAGTAGTTCTAAGTTCTAGGGGACTGATGACCACAGCAGTTGAGTCCCATAGTGCTCAGAGCCATTTTCTTTTTGGCTTATCTCGCGCTTATACACTATGTGATCAAAAGTATCCTGACACCTGGCGGAAAATGAATTACAAGTTCGTGGCACCCTCCATCGGTAATGCTGGAATTCAATATGGTGTTGGCCCGTCCTTAGCACTGATGACAGCTTCCACTCTAGCAGGCATACGTTCAATCAGGCCCTGGAAGGTTTCTTGGGGAATGGCAGCACATTCTTCACGGAGTGCTGCACTGAGGAGAGATATCGATCTCGGTCGGTGAGGCCTGGCATGAAGTCGGCGTTCCAAAACATTCCAAAGGTATTCTATAGGATTCAGGTCAGGATACCGTGCAGACCAGTCCATTACAGGAATGATGTTGTCGTGTAACCACTCCGCCACAGGCCGTGCATTATGAACAGGTGCTCGATCGTGTTGAAAGATGCAATCGCCATTTCCGAATTCCTCTTCAACAGTGAAAAGCAAGAAGGTGCTTAAAACATCAATCTACGCCCGTGCTGTGATAGCGACACGCAAAACAACATGGGGTGCAAGCTACGACCACACCATAACACCACCGCCTCCGAATTTTACTGGTGGCACTACACGCGCTGGTAGATGACGCTCACCAGGCATTCGCCATACCCTCAACCTCCTATCGGATCTCCACATTTTGTACCGTGATTCGCCACTACACACAACGTTTTTCCACTGTTCAGTCATCCGATGTTTATGCTCCTTACACCAAGCGAGGCGTCGTTTGGCATTTACCGGCATGATTTGTGGCTTATGAGCAGCCGCTCGACCATGGAATCGAAGTTTTCTCCCTTCCCTCCTAATTGTCATATCACTTGCAGTGGATCCTGATGCGGTTTGGAATTCTTGTGTGATCGTCTGGATAGATGTCTGGCTATTACACATTACGACCCTCTTCAACTGAAGGCAGTCTCTGTCAGTCAACAGACGAGGTCGGCCTGTAGGCTTTTGTGCTATACGTGTCCCTTCACGTTTCCACTTCACTATCACATCCTGACCTATGGATGTGGAAATCTCGAATACAGACGTATGACACAAGTGACAGCCAATCGCCTGACCACGTTCGAAGTCCTTGAGTTCCACGGAGTGCCCCATTCTGCTCCGTCACGATGTCGAATGACTACTGAGGTTGCTGATATGAAGTACCTGGCAGTAGGTGACAGCAAGATAAACCTAATATGAAAAACGTATGTTTACGGGGGTGTCCGGATACTTTTGATCACATAGTGTAATGATTTGCGATTTTGCAATGTTAATCATTTAAAACCGTTGCCTAGAAAAATGTGCTTCCGAAAATTACTCTACATTCATTATTTTTTGGTGTTGTGATTTTTTTTACGTCAGTATAGTTCGAGTGTTCAGAGTCACTAAATAGGCATGACAAGAGACATTTGATGAATTCAGAGACATCCTGCTAGAATCGTACCAGCTCGGAGTAGCCTATACAGAAGTGTAACAGAAATCATTGGGAGATTAACGGCGTAGCTATCATCTAAACCTCTTGGATTAATTTAGTGAATCTGTATCCGTATAGTGCAGCCATCATGATACCATAAGCCTATATCTCACGTAGGGATCATGGAGAAATGTAGAGGAACTTAGGTCGTGTACAGAGACACACTCACTGGCTGACTACGGAATAGATCTTCATGGATCTTTCATAGTTAATTTTGGCCCATATTACTGGGACAATGTGCACTCCACCATGTACTATGGGGGAGTGTTTATGTAGATGCAGATGTAGATTCGTGAAAGGCTCTATGGAACAATGTCGCTAAACCTCCATTCAGGATTTAATTTCCTGATTTTCTCGGTCTGGTCATTTCTGTGGGAATTTATTTCAGTGAAGTAATATGTTCCCCATCTCGTCTAGGATTGTAATCTGTTGAAATTTCAACAATCTTCGTGATTCACATCGTACTGCTTCTAGCATCTACTACTAGAGTTTGCTCAGCATTGCCGTAACACTCTCGCCCCAGCATGACAATCAGATGACGAAATTTGAGAGACACCTGCCGATCTCTTGACATGCATTTTGGCTGTCTTGAAGATTCGCTCAGAATATACCGACCAAGAGGCGGATCACTCCACATAGACTAAGATGCCGTAATGAGAGCTGGCCAGAGTGGCCGAGCGGTTAAAGGCGCTACAGTCTGGAACAGCACGACCGCTACGGTCGCAGGTTCGAATCCTGCCTCGGGCATGGATGTGTGTGATGTCCTTAGGTTAGTTAGGTTTAAGTAGTTCTAAGTTCTAGGGGACTTATGACCACAGCAGTTGAGGTCCATAGTGCTCAGTGCCATTTGAACCATTTTTTCGAACCGAAATGAGAACAGTCGTACTATGTAATAACGATTGAAGAATGAAGGCAGCCCTAGCAAATGATTGCTGGTATGAGCATACCATATATTTACAGTGGGAATGGATGTTGATACACGGGTATACTTCATATCAGCAACTATGATTATTGCTGTACCGACAGGTATTAAGGTGTTCAAATGAATAGATCCTGGTACTTTGATATTGGTCCTTTCGTAAATGAGTCCTAAGGAATAGATGAGTAAAAAGGGAATCATTGTATTTAATCTGGTGTTCTCTTGGCTATTTTTTAATTGACGGTTGTATTAAAAGTTCGATATGCTTCTCTCAAGTTAAGTTCCAGCAGTAGATTTTATTATGAAGCACACGTCGATGTATCTCAGGGATGTGGAAGAAGGCAAAACTGTCCAGCAGCCAGGTTAAATACAGTTTACTTGTATTGTGAACGTCGTTGATTTACTTCTCTGATAGAATGGTTTTATAGTCTTCGACCTAACAAAGTGAAATACACTTTGGTTATATTCTAATACCACTTTTTGGTAGTTAAAATGATTTCGGTACTTGATATCTACAGCGGCCAGAGATGCTAGGCAGGTAGTTAATATTGGCCGTCTATTGAGCAACGGATATCGTTGCACTGCACTACGAAGCGATGTAACAGTTATTTTTTCCCAATTGAGTTTCAAAATGAACTGCACTTCAAATAAAACAGAAACTCTTTCATAGTTAATTTTGGCCCATATTACGTCTTCATAACACAGGCAGGGTATTTTTCTGAAATTAAAGTTTGTCGATCCTTCTGATCTCATATATTTTCACAACATAAGAGACATACCACTCACACGAGCTAACACAGTAGCAAAATGAACACTCAATGAAGAAAGAAGGTGGTCCAACGAAAATGAGCTGACAGAATGATCTGAACAAAATGAGGGCGCGACAGTATTGTCTTTATTACTTGTAGCTTAATACAAACAAACAATTTGTAATACAGAGTGTTCTTACTCCTTTACTCACTTAAGATTATACAGTATTTCAGTTTTATAACTAATACTGATTTTTTCAGTTTAACTAATTAAAGTTTACTTTTATTAAAATTACGAATCAAGGCCATCAAAGCTTGGCTGTATTGTCCCGAAGGTGCCACGACAGCGTCGTATTTTCAAAGGTCAGTTTGTTATTCATACTTAAATATCTCATTTAACACGCAACACGCACTTGAGCCTACTGTTGATTGCTCACTATAAAGTTCAATCATTATTAGGTCTAAAATATTCCATTCTAATACTACACTCCTGGAAATTGAAATAAGAACACCGTGAATTCATTGTCCCAGGAAGGGGAAACTTTATTGACACATTCCTGGGGTCAGATACATCACATGATCACACTGACAGAACCACAGGCACATAGACACAGGCAACAGAACATGCACAATGTCGGCACTAGTACAGTGTATATCCACCTTTCGCAGCAATGCAGGCTGCTATTCTCCCATGGAGACGATCGTAGAGATGCTGGATGTAGTCCTGTGGAACGGCTTGCCATGCCATTTCCACCTGGCGCCTCAGTTGGACCAGCGTTCGTGCTGGACGTGCAGACCGCGTGAGACGACGCTTCATCCAGTCCCAAACATGCTCAATGGGGGACAGATCCGGAGATCTTGCTGGCCAGGGTAGTTGACTTACACCTTCTAGAGCACGTTGGGTGGCACGGGATACATGCGGACGTGCATTGTCCTGTTGGAACAGCAAGTTCCCTTGCCGGTCTAGGAATGGTAGAACGATGGGTTCGATGACGGTTTGGATGTACCGTGCACTATTCAGTGTCCCCTCGACGATCACCAGTGGTGTACGGCCAGTGTAGGAGATCGCTCCCCACACCATGATGCCGGGTGTTGGCCCTGTGTGCCTCGGTCGTATGCAGTCCTGATTGTGGCGCTCACCTGCACGGCGCCAAACACGCATACGACCATCATTGGCACCAAGGCAGAAGCGACTCTCATCGCTGAAGACGACACGTCTCCATTCGTCCCTCCATTCACGCCTGTCGCGACACCACTGGAGGCGGGCTGCACGATGTTGGGGCGTGAGCGGAACACGGCCTAACGGTGTGCGGGACCGTAGCCCAGCTTCATGGAGACGGTTGCGAATGGTCCTCGCCGATACCCCAGGAGCAACAATGTCCCTAATTTGCTGGGAAGTGGCGGTGCGGTCCCCTACGGCACTGCGTAGGATCCTACGGTCTTGGCGTGCATCCGTGCGTCGCTGCGGTCCGGTCCCAGGTCGACGGGCACGTGCACCTTCCGCCGACCACTGGCGACAACATCGATGTACTGTGGAGACCTCACGCCCCACGTGTTGAGCAATTCGCCGGTACGTCCACCCGGCCTCCCGCATGCCCACTATACGCCCTCGCTCAAAGTCCGTCAACTGCACATACGGTTCACGTCCACGCTGTCGCGGCATGCTACCAGTGTTAAAGACTGCGATGGAGCTCCGTATGCCACGGCAAACTGGCTGACACCGACGGCGGCGGTGCACAAATGCTGCGCAGCTAGCGCCATTCGACGGCCAACACCGCGGTTCCTGGTGTGTCCGCTGTGCCGCGCGTGTGATCATTGCTTGTACAGCCCTCTCGCAATGTCCGGAGCAAGTATGGTGGGTCTGACACACCGGTGTCAATGTGTTCTTTTTTCCATTTCCAGGAGTGTATATGAGCTTAAAAAATGCTTTTCAAATATTGCAAGTATTTCAAGTCATTTTACTGAACTTTTCAGTCTTTTTATACATTGGTTTATAATTTTTTCATTGGCTTTGTGTTGATCTTTGCTCTGATGGTTTGGAGACTGAAGATTTGGAACACTGAGGGCGCAGATGCACGAACCCTTTGGGTCTATGGCTAGTAGTGTAAGAACTGTGCCCAAAGGCATCGTTTTCTATAGGTCTTCTTCTCACAGGCAGAAAACAATTGACGGCAGCCGGTCTTGGGCAGCTTTCAGCATTCCATAAAAGTGAACATGAAACATTCGTACACATTAAGAGAGTATTGTCAATGCTAAAAACTCCTGGAAACACGTAAAGCTATGTATTTCTTTGTGTTATTTCGTATGTGCACTTCACGATTTACACTGTATCTCGCATTCCGTCGTATGATCTACGCATTCGATAAACTGCTTTCTTTTTTTCGTAACCACAAGTTGCGTACATTTTTCGCGAACACTCATTAAAATTTCTTCACTTTCTGTCATCGAGAATCGTTCAGTTTCTCTCGGCCGCAACCGCGAGTTAAAAAACTCGTGCATCGTTGTATGAACTGTCTCTTTCAGAATTTATGCTTTGGCGTGTATCAACGGGTCCTTTCATAGTTTCGCACAAGAATTAGTCATAGTTAATTACACTGATTTAAGGTTACCAGAATCTGTACACAAAATGTCAAGTACACTTAATCAATGGAAAAGGTTATAAGACCTCGGAAATTAAGTATTTCACACCGTAGAATTTCCGTATTAGGTTTTCCAAGTCTTCCGGTCGCGTGCGGACAGTTACAATTAATCTGTTAACGTCCCGCGCATCAAAAACCAAGCGAATACTGCAATCTGATTTGGTCACGGAGAGTAACGGACTGCTATACGAAGAACTTGACGGCTACGTATCTGCCAGCCTAACGCTTTACGGATCTCTTTGGTCACTGCTTCTTTTTTGGACCGAGTTACAGGACAAGAGGATCGACAGAAAGTTCCATGGGGATAAACACGCATATCGTACACGTAACCTTTACAATTCCAGACTTATCGTAAAATACCTTAATATAATTATACTTCAGATTAACAAGTTCCTCTGTCACATATGTCTATTCTGTCGCTTCAATACCCTTTAATATCCAGTTCTAAGCAAAGAAGGGAAAGCAGAAAGGTGGAAGGAGTATATAGAGGGTCTATACAAGGGCGATGTACTTGAGGACAATATTATGGAAATGGAAGAGGATGTAGATGCAGATGAAATAGGAGATACGATACTGCGTGAAGAGTTTGACAGAGCACTGAAAGACCTGAGTCGAAACAAGGCCCCGGGAGTAGACAACATTCCATTAGAACTACTGACGGCCTTGGGAGAGCCAGTCCTGACAAAACTCTATCATCTGGTGAGCGAGATGTATGAGACAGGCGAAATAGCCTCAGACTTCAAGAAGAATATAATAATTCCAATCCCAAAGAAAGCAGGTGTTGACAGATGTGAAAATTACCGAACTATCAGTTTAATAAGTCACGGCTGCAAAATACTAACGCGAATTCTTTACAGACGAATGGAAAAACTAGTAGAAGCCGACCTTGGGGAAGATCAGTTTGGATTCCGTAGAAATATTAGAACACGTGAGGCAAGACTGACCTTACAACTTATCTTAGAAGAAAGATTAAGGAAAGGCAAACCTACGTTTCTAACATTTGTAGACTTAGAGAAAGCTTTTGACAATGTTAACTGGAATACTCTCTTTCAAATTCTGAAGGTGGCAGGGGTAAAATATAGGGAGCGAAAGGCTATTTACAATTTGTATAGAAACCAAATGGCAGTTATAAGAGTTGAGGGGCGTGAAAGGGAAGCAGTGGTTGGGAAGGGAGTGAGACAGGGTTGTAGCCTCTCCCCGATGTTATTCAATCAGTATATTGAGCAAGCAGTGAAGGAAACAAAAGAAAAATTCGGGGTAGGTATTAAAATCCATGGAGAAGAAATAAAAACTTTGAGGTTCGCCGACGACATTGTAATTCTGTCAGAGACAGCAAAGGACTTGGAAGAGCAGTTGAACGGAACGGATAGTGTCTTGAAGGGAGGATATAAGATGAACATCAACAAAATCAAAACGAAGATAATGGAATGTAGTCGAATTAAGTCGGGTGATGTTGAGAGTATTAGATTAGGAAATGAGACTCTTAAAGTAGTAAAGGAGTTTTGCTATTTGGGGAGCAAAATAACCGATGATGGTCGAAGTAGTGAGGATATAAAATGTAGACTGGCAATGGCAAGGAAAGCGTTTCTGAAGAATAGAAATTTGTTAATATCGAGTATTGATTTAAGTGTTAGGAAGTCGTTTTTGAAAGTATTTGTATGGAGTGTAGCCACGTATGGAAGTGAAACATGGACGATAAATAGTTTAGACGAGAAGAGAATAGAAGCTTTCGAAATGTGGTGCTACAGAAGAATGCTGAAGATTAGATAGGTAGATCACGTAACTAATGAGGAGGTGTTGAATAGGATTGGGGAGAAGAGAAGTTTGTGGCACAACTTGACTAGAAAAAGGGATAGGTTGGTAGGACATGTTCTGAGTCATCACGCGATCACCAATTTAGTGTTGGAGGGCAGCGTGGAGGGTAAAAATCGTAGAGGGAGACCAAGAGATGAATACACCAAGCAGATTCACAAGGATGTAGGTTGCAGTAGGTACTGGGAGATGAAGAAGCTTGCACAGGATAGAGTAGCATGGAGAGCTGCATCAAACCAGTCTCAGGACTGAAGACCACAATAACAACAACGTAAAATACCTTAATGTAATTATTCAACAGATTAACAAGTTCGTCTGTCACATATGTCTATTCTGTCGCTTTAATACCTATAAGTTTTGAAATATCTACCTCCTTCCGATTACAGGCATAATACGATCTAAATTCAGCTCCAGTACCGGTGGATTGACGCATCATATATCAACTAACTTGCAGTGTTTACTGTGACGTTCAGGCATTTTCACAAGGTCCAGCCTTATACTGTTACCTTTACTTTCTAAAACTAATATTCATGCCTCGAGGTCCATTATAGCTGTTCTTCTCTCACGAAGGAAAAGGCATCCCCATATACAAGAGACCGATAATTTATTAGTAACTACAAGGTGCTGTTCAGTACTTCCTTCTGAATTACAACATCAACCTGTACTTGAAACTTTATAGTGTCTGACTGCCGTCCAGTAACATTACACTGCCGGCTGCTGTGATCGAGCGGTTCTAGGCGCTTTAGTCAGGAACCGCGCTGCTGCTACGGTCGCAGGTTCGAATCCTGCCTCTGGAATGGATGTGTCTGATGTCCTTAGGGTAGGTAGGTTTAAGTAGTTCTAAGTCTAGGGGACTGATGACCTCAGAAGTTAAGTCCCATAGCACTCAGAGCCATTTTTTTTTACTTTTTAAATTGAACTACTTGTACAAATAATAGCTCATCACGTAAGTAGTGGCTCCAGTGTCATTATGGTATTTACAGGTGTATGACTGATAGCTGCCTTAGTCATAGCTTGTACCGTACTCTCTTTGCTTGATTTACACTTTCTGAGTTGTTTACTAAGTTCATCCTGAAACTTTATGCCGTCGTTGCATCGTAATATTAATACTAGGTTTTCATCATGTGCTCCCTCAATGTCTGCGATCAGCCTCGGAAGGCAAAAATTGATCGTTTATAGTTTTCCGCATGGGTTTGTCTGTTACAGGATTCTTTCGTAACGTCTACTATGGGTACACTATGACCTGTCTGCGGCCACGATTTTGGGGTACCTGGAATCGGTGACGTGTTATTACTCTGGCTGTGTGAATGTTGTTGCATCCGTAAATGCTGTTCAGTGACGATTGCAGCAGCAGAAGGCTGCCAACAACCTGGATTGGAGTTTTGGAGCCTTTGATTATTCATGGTTTGATTATCAAGGTGGTAATGCCCATCTTTATAGCTACCGTTATATGTTCTCTTGCGACAGTTATGGGTGGTTGTCATTATTGGTTTGATTTCTGGTTGTTATAGGATAGTAAGTCCTGATTAAAATTATGGGGTGGAGTTGGCTAGTAAGCAAAGTTGCCGTTTCTGTTCTCACTTCCGTTTCCATGGCCATTTCCATTTCGGTTATAATTAGAATATCTCCGATTATGGTTATGTCCATTATTGTGGTTGTGGTTATTTTTCCTAGAATTTCCAGCAAAATTGTGTAATTTTCCATTTCCCTTCATTTGTTAGAGGTCCACTTAAATGAGAAAATCAACTATTGACATATAGTATTCAAGGTTGGCATGTGGTACTAAGTCAGTTTCTCTCGAATATTGACAGGTAACTTTAGTTTCAATATTCTAAATACTGCGTGAGGTGACATAGGTTGGTCAGAATATCGTGTTTTGTTAATGTAGCACTCGAAATATTTCCGTAAGCTATCTTGTTTGGGATTTCAGTATTCAGGACGATAAGCCTCTTTTCTCAACTTCTCTTGTTTGCTAGTACACCAAAATGTGGCAATGAATTTGCGTTCGAAATCATCGTACGCGTCACACAAATACACAACTTTGTTTCCCCACAAGGAAGCATCGACAATTATTTGCGACACAACGAACCATACTGTATGATGTTAGTTCTGTGGAAAAATTTTCCTAAACCCTTTTATGAGTACTATCGGACGTGGGATATCGTTCTGTGGAGAATAAGTTCGGAACTGTCGAATTTAGTAATGCTCAGTTCAAGTTTTAATGTTTTGAGTCATGTATGCTTTCCGAATACGGTCTTGGCATAATATGCTCATTGCCATATCTGTACTGAGGCGATTCATTGTCGCTCACCTTAGTTGGAAAAATGCCCTGCCCTTCGCTGTTACTAAGACATCGCTTTCGGTTCATTTCGTCCTGCCATTTAAGAAGTTCAAGAACCACTTTGTTTCTAATTTGCCGAAAGTCGGCTTTGAAATCTTCTATAATGGCTTTTACATCCCTGTCCGAACTTTTATTATCTGACTGAATAGCAGAAGCTATTTCGGAATTTACTTTTGTATGAATTTCAGCATTTTTGTTCTAGATTCATCCGGACACCTCAACTTCTCACTTTCGATTTCACTCAACGAGAACGTTTTTCTTCGTTTCTGCTTCAAGGCGTGACAATTTATCAGTCATTGCCTCATCAATCTTTTCAGTCCGATTTTCTCTCTCTTGGAAACGTTCTACGTCTAATTTTAACAGAGCAACTAAAGCAGCTAAGGGTAGTAAACTTTCGTGCGTTTATTTCAACCAACACTTTACGGACCTGATGTAAGTCGTCAAAAATCTTTCTACCTCTTTCCACCAATTTTCTATCTCATTACCTTTCCCTTTCTCTGTCCTTTTCTTCCTGTCTGTTTTCCTTTCCTTATCTCTCCCTGCTAGTTCAGCGAGCAAGCGCTTATCGTTTCCTCCTGTTTCTCGTCTAATCTCATTAGAGGAGCCGTAAACGGATCAGAAGCCATCTGTCAAATTGGTACATCTTCCGATTTTGCAGCTAATTGTATGTGTTCCTTAACCTTATCGGGTAGAGGTGTTTCCGAATTAGGTTCACAATGTTCAATAATCGAGACAGAGGAATCTGCGTTCGATGATTCAGGATTATTGACGTTGTTAATTGCTGGCATAGGTATGCTTTGTGTTGCACTACCGTCAAAATCTGCTAAATTTTCATGTGATCTGAGATCTGTAAATCTGCCTGCATCCATCCTTCCTCTTCTAGTCCTAACCTTTCTCATATGAACATAATAGCCTTAGATACTATCCTGGTAATTATAATGTACTATAGCCAAAAATCCCAGTACACTCTCTAAACAAATCTATTCCCTATCGATTTTAACACACACGTAATTGAGGAAATCCACACCTTTCTAACGGCTTAGCGCCAACTACGAAATATCTTGGCCTGGACTACTATTCATCAAGATGAAGATGCTGCGTAAAAGGGAAGCTGTCAAATTCCACCGTAATCAATTTTTGTAGTCGTGAGCTATTTCGCCAGCAGTACTTTAGTATTCAAGTAAACCCTCACTAATAAAATATTCTCTCAGTAAACTTTTGTTCAAATCATGAATTAGTACAAGGCAGGAGCATGAAACAAAAGAGTCACAGATTACTTACAGTAAAATTTACAATACCCCTCAATTTAATTACACTTCACTAACGGTTCGTGATTTTACAACTAATAAAGTCTTCTAATAAACAATAATAACCAATATGACGTCTGTTATTTTGGTCCTGGCTGTTTTTTATTAACCGTAGACTTCAGTCGTCTCGTAGTCTGGGCTGAGCTACTAAATCTTCTACGTCGTTTGTTGTCAAAGTCTTCCTTCTCTCGTCAGTGCGTCTAATTCTGTTTCTCCTGCGTTGGTAAGATTAGGATAAAAGTCTTCTCCGTCGTGTTACTGGATTTTTCAAAATATTTTTTTTTCAATTTGAAGCTGGACTCCAAATATTTTTGAAGTAATTGAAAAATGTTGTGACAGGCTTATGTACAAAACCCATTCTAGTTTAATCAGCAATGTGGCAGAATCCTCTATATGTTACGAAGTCAAAGTAAAAGAAAAGTTACTTGAGATTGTCAAAATATTTCTTGACATCGTTTCGACTAACAAGGAGACCGCATGAAAGTCCTCTCACCGACCTGATGCATAACAGAATGTATAGGCACGGTACGTAAGCAGGAAGACGCAACTGTCAATCGTTTTCGACAAAATATAGTTTGAAAGTCTTATGCATCCTGATATCTTCGTGTGGTCCCTAGTATCCAAGGCGTCCGGACCCAAGTGAGTTAGCATTTTGTTTCATAAGCAAGACGTCTCTGGTTCGAATCTCGCTGCTGGTACCTTTCCCCATTCACACGTAATTCTAATAACAGATTTATTGTGACTCTGCATATTATCAAGACTTAATTAATCATTTATTATTTTCATTATCTTTGGCCTGAAAAAACGAATTTTTCTCTATAATTTTGGAAGTAGTTTCCCATAATAACCGCATTCCTGCAGGTATGTTTCTGCTCAGCAAGAAACCGTTTTCCCGATATTTCTACGATAAGTATCATCCTGATTCGCGCATTGCTCCATAAACTACAAATTCTAACTGTCACAAATGTAGATACAATAACATAAATGAATCTGATGATTCTGATTTTATTGAAAGTCCGTTATTTCCTTTTATTTATTTCTAGTCTCTTACGTAATTTTTTTTTCTATTTCCGGGATAAAGATTATTAAAATAGTAAATGAATCCTTAAATACTGATAATTTGCACGGTCGTTATCTATTTCTCGTTATAATTTCGTAGGAATGAATAATGAGGTACCAACAGTAAGATTCCATCCAGTTAATTGGCACTTATGAAATTATGTCCTCACTGACTCGACTGAAGACTCCTACAATACTAACACTGTACGGTGTCAGAACCTGATTTTGAAGTGTATTCAACCACACTTTTCCTGTTAAGCTTCTTTTTAAGTACAACTGTAACGACTGGTAGTTTTCTTCTGCAAGCTCAAATTGTATGAGCAGATAACCGGTTAATGACATCACATAACGTTTTATTCCATCTTGAATTGAAGTAGCATTTCATCGTACATGCAATTCTCTCTTCGGTTCTTACCGCTCGTTAGGGTAGTGAAAAGTACGTGGGGCGTTCAATAAGAGATGCAAAACATCTTTTTTCTCGGCCAATTTCGCTTGAAAAACCCTGAATTCGTTGTGCGACTTTAGGGAACATTCTCGCTGCAGCACCTACAGTTTCGTGAAGTTCCGCTACTTGGCGACGTTATACGTAGCCTTAAAAATGGTGTTTCTAGCGGAGATGCGTTCCAGACAGAGAGCTGGCATTGAGTTTCTTCTGGTGGAAAACCACAGCATCCCAGATTGTCATAGGCACTTGCAGAATGTGTACGGAGACCTGGCAGTGAACAAAACCACTGCGAGTCGTTGAGTGAGTCCCGCATCATCTCACTGTAGCAATTTCTGGGTGTATGTGGAGTCACATTGACCTGCTGGAATAGCCCAAGTTCGTCGGAATGCACAATGGACATGAATGGAGACAGGTGATCAGCCAGGATGCTTAAGAAATTGTCACCTGTTAGAGTCGTATCTAGACGTATCATGGGTCCCATATCACTCCAACTGGATACTCCCCACGCCATTACAGAACCTCCACCAGTTTGGACAGTCCGGTGCTGACATGCAGGTGTCGTGGATTCATGAGTTTGTCTCCATACCGGTACACTTCCATCCGCTCTCTACAATTTGAAACGAGACCATTCCGACCAGTCATCAATAGTTCAATGTCGATGTTGACGGGCCGAGGCGAGGCTTTGTGTCGTGCAGTCACCAAGGATAACTGGGTCTTCGGCTCGGAAAGCCCATATCGATAATGTTTCGTTAAATGGTTCGTACTTGACACTTGTTGATGACCCAGCATTGTAATCTGCACCAGTTTGCGGAAGGGTTGTACTTCTCTGTCACGCTGAAAGATTCTCTTCAGTCATCGTTGGTACCGTACTTGCAGGATCTTTTTCTGGCCGCAGCGATGCCGGAGATTTGATGATTTACCGGATTTCTGATATTCATGGTTCAAATGGTTCAAATGGCTCTGAGCACTATGGGACTCAACTGCTGAGGTCATTAGTCCCCTAGAATTTAGAACTAGTTAAATCTAACTAACCTAAGGACACCACACACATCCATGCCAGAGGCAGGATTCGAACCTGCGACCGTAGCGGTGATATTCATGGTACACTCGTGAAATCGTCGTACGAGAAAATCGCCACTTCATCGCTACCTCGGAGACGCTGCGTCCCATCATTCGTGCGCCGACTATAACACCACGTTCAAACTAACTTAAATATAAATAATCTACCATTGTAGCAGCAGACAGTCGTTATCTTATACAGGCGTTGCCAACCGGAACGCCATATTCTGCATGTTTGCACAAGTCAGTATTTGAATACGAATGCCTATACCAGTTTAAGGATTATTAATCTTATGGCATGTATTATTTTTTCTCTGCGGCGAGCTTTTTATGTTCATCAGGAATCAAGCGCCTGAAATTCAGACATTACCATCTCGGAAGCTGATTTTATGTTATCTCATTCCAACGTATATTTATCGTCCATCTCGGAAGCTGATTTTATATTATCTTCTTCCAACGTATATTTTTGTTCGTCTTTCATGCCCACAATTCAGTGAGATAATTTTTTTTCTTGTGCGTGAACCGTTGGGTATACACGAAAATTCAGAAGCGAGCGTTAATTCTCGGCGGTCCACTTTTAGAGAGAAGTAGGATACTCGGGCAGTTGATTTTACACTCTCTTTTCTCTCGTCATGACCATACAACAAAAATATAACGTTACGCTACATTCATACTCGTTACACTTACCTATTCTCCATACATTCACATACGACACTGTCTCACGTGATAGCAAGGAGCGGGCCCGTGTACGAAGAGAAAGAATACCCTTACGACAGGCAGCAGTATTCACCACGAAGATACCGCAGTCAACAATGTGATGTGTGATACGACGTTTTTTGTGTATTTGAGTATAATTGATGTGAGTACGATATTATCTTCATACTATTGAACATGTATTCAAAAATTTGGATCTTAGTTCAATAAAGTTGGAAACGGTCACTGTAGAACACGTCGTTGCCAAGGGAGTACTTAAGAAGTAGAACAGCACTGAGAGATTACTGAGAAGGCAGTGAATAGAAATCTTCACAGAATTCGTCGTGTTTCTGACCAGCGTAGTCAGCAGCCATATTATGTTTAACCCAATTTGACGAAGCCGAAACTACAAGTAAATTAGCTCTCCGACTACGTGTAAGACGTTGAGGCTCAACATCGGATGCACCAACATTTAAATATATTCATGACACAAGTGAAATGTTCAACATAGAGACTTCCTGTATCTAAATTAATACACAGTTTTACGAGCGCATTGGACTACTAATAACATATAAAAAATTACTTGTGATTTTGACGAAATGAAAAACGCAACGAGCCTGTTGTTTACGTATCGTATGACATGTGTCGTTATTAAATTTCCCTTTGATGTTTCATTTAATTTATTTCTGCGGTGTGGAATGAAAGGTTTCGCCGGCAGGCGCCAGTTGGCTCGTGTCAACAGCAGGGCAACGCTTCAAAATGTTCTCTGTGACCTGGTAACGTGAGGTCACGGACGTCTCTCTCTCTCTGTCTCTCTCTCTCTCTCTTTCTTTAACCCCACTTACAGTCCGTGTTCTACGAACGACAGCCACAACAGGTTCTTTCATGCCGGAGATTTCTAAAGCTGATGCGGTATCATACGACCTCATGTCAACTTCACGATTATTTGACTCGACGTATTATTAGTAGGTTATGAATGCAGCGACTCGTGAATATAACGTATTGTTGCTCAATATTAGTTATACCGTTAATCAACGTGTCAGTTGTGTTTACTACTAGACGGTAAACTGAGATATTTTGATAGTTTCTGAAGCAAAAAACTTGGTCTAACTGTTCTATCACTACATAAGTTACTGTCGAATAGAGCATAAAATGAGCACTTATCCAGAATATATTTCGTGGTTCCACCTCAGTACGCCACTATTTAAATCGTAGTTAGATACATCACTGCATATTTCACATAGGCTAAGAAAGGTCTATGACATAAGCAGTGCTTTTAGATACAATTTATGTTTTTTTGACTCGAGCTGAGCCGCTGCCTGTTTCCCTTCCACATAATTATTAGTGTCATATTTGTTAGCGTGTAGCTATTTACATAGTAACATCATTGTTAATGCTAACTTCACTCCACAACCATTCTCCTTCATCTGCGGCATGATCTCTCATACGAGTTATTTTGGAGGTGTGCATTAACGTCAAAACAAAAATGTCTTTGTCACTGACATAATCTGTTATAGACCATTAAATATGTGTAGAGACACGATTTTAACGTCAGATTTCAAACGATTTGTAAAATGAGATAAATTGCATACCAAGTACTACATTGAAATATAAATGAATTACTTTCGTGAAGGTAATTTCTATTTAACTTCTATTTTAAATCTCTTATATTCTAAATATTACAATTCTTGGTTCATAATTTCTCAAATAATTATTTCTTTCACCACATGTTACACGAAACACTGTAATTACAGGTAAAAGTGGGAGCATGCAACGAATACACGTCATGGCCTTTGATAATGTTAGTATAAATGAAATTATGCTTAGTTATGATGGTACATGTTGAGGGCTATGAGTCAGTTGCAGTTTTTTGTGATTTTTTTTAAAATTTGTCATTTCTTATGTGTTCTTGAAAACTCACAAATATTAATAACACTCTGTCTCAAAGTTACTGGTGTGCAAAGATTTGTACACTCTTAGGTTCACCCACTGCTAGTGAAGGTTAGTAATGAGACTGCTCCATTATTATCAAATGTAAGGAAAACGAGAGGCTAAATTCAAACTGTACTACACTCTTCTAGATGGGTGATATGTGAAATGGTGGATCCATACGTGTGAACGTGAAATAAATATTTAAAACGTGTGGACGAAAGTTGAATGTTGTTTTGGCCCACATCATATCGGCGTCATAGATTTAAAACTGATGATGGTTCCAATACGACCTCTTTGCGATCGGGCATGTAAATGAGTACGCAGTGTAAATTCTTGTAAAGACAATGTATAAGACAACTCGATGTTTTAATAACATCTAATTTATTCCAAAATGGGTTCTTGTGTATGGACAAAGTACATCAACCGCAGTTGGGATCTACGTGCGACGTATCCTCCTCCCTATACCAAATGAGGTATTGCACTGGATAAGGGAATGGCAGAACTCCTGTTCGACAGACCAGATTAAGGTGTTTCCTCATCCCCAAAAATCACTTGGAGCTGTCTTCACAGGGGACACGAAAGCTAACTTGATCTTGAACACGTGGTTGCAGGACGATTGTTGAGTGCTTGGAATCCACCACAAGGGACGTGCTCTCTGACATGATTGCTACCGTAACGCTGTCAAGCGAGTCTTTGACTGCATTTCGCGCAACAACGAACTGACATATGTGAAAGAGATTCGTTAATTTTTGAATCTCAGAGATACCTTTGTTTTGATGTTCGTTAAAATCAGTGATCAAAGTCCCTCAGTAGCCATTAGTAGCGTTACTTGCTGTGATCTTCATCCGATAAAAATCAATGACGAAGTGAGTTATTGCAATGTGGTGAGAAACCGCTATTTTAAAAAGGAATAAGTTACTTAGCTTCTGTCTACAGGAAACTCCTATTAGCTGGTTCAGCATCCATTTGGTTAATTCCTACTTTATATGGACAGATCCAGGTTTTCCTAGTTCATGTATTTATTTTTGGTACAGAAATGCTCGCAGAGCCTTCTATTAATTTTTTAGTAATGAAACACTGCAGAGCTCTGCTCGTCTTCATTATTTACGTAATTTATTGTTTTCACAATGTATCACACAAACCACGAGTTACAAACTTTTCAAGATACTTCCTTCACTTTTTCAACCAACAACTTCCAACACAGAATAGCCCAGAATTTATAGAACGTATCTCCATTGACACTCACCCCAAATTTTGACAAACACGACTAAAGATGCTAATCTCGCAGTACAAAGACATTAGGACATACCAACCTACGGACCCAAAGATAGTCTTATATCATCAACACATTACAAAATTCACTTCACAGTTATTTTCAGTTTATCGTAGAAAAATGAAATAATAATAATTTCAAGTTTCTTTCTCAAAATTCGAAAAAATATGCTTAGATAACACTTTCCATTTGTTTAAACGTAAACAATAAGCAAAGCTTCCAGACCTATAAATAATATCAGTAAATCGGATAGTACGTTTGTTGCATGTACTAAGGATTTACTGTGTCACTGACTATTTCCCTATTTCCATTAAATGATGTACAGGCGTTCTGTGGCGCTTAACACCTTCAAAAGAGGATTTTAGATTGCTCTTGGACTTACAGGTCATTATAACGTACACCAACATTAAACGAATATTAAAATATGAAAAAGGCTCGTTTTCTTTTTTTATTGCTGCGAGGAAAGAGAATAATATCTTCGAAAAGAGTTATTTACCAAATATGTAGGTACAATATTGAAGATAATTCTCGCTGCAAAAAATAGCGACTTCATGGAATAAGGGATGGATTTCGTTCAGAGGAGCTGAAGAAACTGTGGTAGGGAAGGCAAATGGTAGACTCTGGTTTATTTGGAGAATTTTATGAGCGAGTGGTTGACCTGTAAAGGAGACCGCGTACAGGACGCTCGTGCCACCTATTCTTGTGTTCTGCTCGAGTGTCTGGGATCCGTATCAGGTCGGATTGAAGGAAGACAGCGAAGCAGTTCACAGGCGGACTGCTATGTGTGTTACTGGTAGGTTCGAACAACACGTAAGTGTTGCGAAGATGCTTCAAAAACTCAAATGGGAATCCCTGGTGGGAAGGCGACGTTCTTTTCGGGGAACAAAATTGAGAAAATGTAGAGAGCTGGTATTTGAAGGTGAGGCTCATACGGAGTCGCACAGACAGTCGTTTTTCTCTCGTTCTACTTGCGAGTGGAACAGGAGGGGAAATGACAGGTAGTGGTACAGGGTACCCTCCGCCAGGCACCGCACGTTGGCTTACGGGGTATCTATGTATATGTACTGGAAGATGTAGATATAGAAGGAAGGGAGCCTAAATTACGTCACATTAGTAGACTGGGACCTATATAAGGTCTGAATGGTTATGGGAAAGTCTACAATATGTAATATATATTTTAGAATTTTTTTCCACTTGTAGGCAACTACAATTAAATTGCTGGAACATACTAAATCCAGTAGTTGAAATAAGCATCAACATTACGAAAACTGGTATACAAAAAAAAAATGTTCGCAATTTCGTCCCCCATAGAAATTAAGTTAATGTATTTTTCCATTATAATCTTGCGTAACAATTCCAGTATTATAGATCACTTGTAGGTCATGAATGAACAATGTTTTCCAGTTATTTTCAGTCTTTTAAACACGTATTACATATGAATTTCTATGTTTGGGTAGATAAAGAACAAGTTTCATGATAACAAACCAAGCATTTTTTGTAACGAATCCATTTCTCTCCACTTGCATTTTTCAATAGGAAAAAGTAAAACAATTCTTCATGAATAGCAGATGAAATGAATGTTCAATAACAGTTCCAAATTTCGTCCCCAGGACGAAAATAGGAACTGAAATGGGGACGAAATTACGAATGCCCCCACATTTATTATAACTGCCGCTAGAGTAACATAGGTCTAACCGCCCAATATTTGAACACAAACCATTCTCACTCTAGGAGAAGCAGGCCATTAACTTGACAATTCAACTAAGTCACCTTAGTGTAAAAATATGAATTTCCTCGCACGCAGAAGGTAAACGTGCTGCACACAGCAGACTCTCTCAACAGAACTATGGACTGAGGTCACGCATGCGAGTACATTTAACTATTTCTTACGAATAATAGAAACCGGACATTCGTAGGAGGACGAAATTACGAGCAGAGACTTTATAAGACCCGTTACCTTACCTTTATTTGCCTCTAGAACTATATTTACAATGACTTGGAGCTATAATCTGTAGAGCACATTTTAAAATATTCAGAAATGTTTTTACTGTAGCAAATTAACTGTAACTTTTGATACAGATTTCTGCGCGCATGGAAGTAGTGTTCGTTTCAGTCACGTTACTGTAACCACCACGTAAGTTCGATATCACCGTGCAAGAACGACTCACAGACGACCTGGCAGCTCTAGCTTTCGAGACTATCTAAAACCTGCTGGGAGTGTCGCAGAAAAGCAGTCCAGTCGTTGTAATGCGGAAACGGAGCCAGGTATCTACGTCCAAAAGGGCTTTATCATTGGCTTTCGGCCCGTGTAACCTCCCCCTCAGTTATCGACCTTAATGACAGTGAAAAATGAAACCGCGTGTACCTAATGGGAATTTTGGAAAAGCAATCGTCACCGAAGTTAACCTGTCGGTAAAGAGGGAGGAAAGGGTTACATCTAAATGAAAGGAAAAATGCAAATGAAACTGTTGGAAATTAATTTTGAAAAGGGGTAAAGTTAATAAAGAAAGTGAATGTGCGGCCGTTACGTTAACAATTGACTAGCGGTAATTAGATATTTGAGATTTGGGGGAAATTACGGCCGCCAGTCCTAAGGACAATTACTATAGTAACTGAAAAAGAAAGGTTATTACACATATAATTAGCACTAGAAGCGTGGCAACTGAAGGTTGACACGTGTAGTGTGAAAACTGAAAGTTGTCAGAAGTAATAAATTTCGCTGCACTCTGACTTAATTTAGCAAAAGAATTAATGAAACCGGAAAATCGAAAGTTAATTTAGTGACTGAAGTTAATAGTGAGCTTTCTTTCTGAAGCACATCGAAATACAGTTAGTCTTGGACTACCTCAACAATCATTTCTAAAGCTACTTGAATCTACGCAATTTAGAAAGAAGAGATTTAACTTTGAACTTGAATTAAACGATTCTGAACAATTAACAATAGTAAAATTTAGTACGTACCAAGCTGAGCTGCAGTCACAGGTAAGCTAAAATACGGTAACAAAACTCGCACTCTTAATTTGTGCTTGTGTAATCTAACTATTGTAGCCAGCTATGAATACTTAAAGTGAACTTTGAAATTAAAGCAGTGAAATGGAATTATGCTGGCGTATGAATTTCAACGACACTCGGGTTCATTTCGGAAAAGGAAGGGACCCTGCTTGGCAATGCAATTGGGACAATGAGCAACAAAGGTTCATGCTAAGTTGCTGTAATTTTGCGAGGCAAATGGAACAATTTGAAAAGCTGAGGTCTGCCCTACAGTTCTGAAACTTTACGTGCTTTTAGTCTTCCTTGTTGGTTGATTGAAGGTTTGAAGCCGTCGATCGAGGAGGTGGCGACAGTCACTCATTGTCGGCCGTCGCTGTTGCAGAAGCTGGATGTAGGAGCGCCTTCTTCTCGACACGGTCACCAGACGAAACGGACTCTTGATGTGCGCCAGCTAATGCTTCCCGTCCGAGACACCATGTCAGAAACTATCATCGCAAGTCGAGCGCAATTACATGCTACCAAACCCCGAAAGCGCGGCAACTCGCGGGAGCGTCACACAACACACCTGCTCCACTCGCTACTCCAGCCAGACTCCGACTGCTCTGCCCGCGCTCCACGCGGCAGAGTTAACACTACCAAAGATCCTACACACTTTGATTCTTCACACGACCTATCTATGTAATCGTTCGATAGCAGTTTTCCCTAGGCAAGACCCAGCGCAAAAATACAAATAATTTTTACGAAACAAACCAATTATACATCGACATAAATGCATAAATATATATATACAAATAGTAAAACAATTACAATATGTAAAGACACAGAAATGTCATATATTCAGGCAACAAAAATAAGGAAAACAAATTTATAGTACAATAGATGGAAATAGGAGGATATGCATTTCCGGCGTTACACATGCCCCACATTGTCTGAGGATGTTCGTGTAACGTAAACAGACTCAGAAAATGTCCCAAAAAAGAAACAGCGGAAATGCATATGCTCAAAACATCAACAAAATTTAGCATTCGCCTAATTAACCATAAACCAATTTTTAGACGATAATAATTGAGTGGAGACACTCCTAATCTTATTCCACTCCGTCATCTTGATCAAAATAAAACAGGTTGACAACATATTAAAATTCATAGAAAACATAGAAAATGGTTTAGCTATTCTAACAATCTAAATTCCTAGCAGTATCAAGAAATGGAATACTATTTACAAAATTAATCAGATTACATGGTCATAAAAACAGGTATATTAAAATACGCAAATTAATAATTAATTACATAGAATACACATTTTACATAACCTTTTCATAATTAATACTCTCGGCATGAGTGTGCACTTAACGCTAAACAAGAAAATAATATACAGCAGATCGACAAAAACATAAATATTGACAACAGAATTCTTTCATATCAGCTGTCCGGGAAGAAAAACAACTCCGCCTTCCGTACTCGCAAGTACAAAGAATGCCGACAGCGGCCCAAGAGCCGACAGCGGCACAAGAGCCGACAGCGGTTCCGCCCCGCCAGTATTGTTGCGCCCGCCTGTGCGGCACGCTTGATCTCCTTCGCCCTTGTAACGGCATTTCCAGAACGTCCGTTTCACTGAATTCTTTCGGTAAAACTCACTCCCGAGTAATCTCAAGGAGTCCATAAACACTATCACAGTGGATAACTCAACACTGTCCATCATCATACGCATGTACTAGCCTGAAACTTAAAACAGCGTCTAAGTACATCGGCAATGACTAGTAAATCACATATTTATGGAATCTTACAGCTATTTACAAAATCATATTTACATTCCTTAATCTACTGTGACTCAGCTCAAAACTTAAACTAGCAGCTTGGATTTTTCAGTTGATTAGAACGTCTAATCAAAAATTAATTACTTGTTAATTACAATGACCTCTAGGTCAGGCAAAAGCATCGCAACATGGCACATCCTTAAATCTTACACTCTATATTACATACTGTACAAATTACCCATTCTGTGGTATTAATCAATCCTAGGTTGGTACATTTTCAAGTCTACAATATTCAGTATACCTAATCGTTTTCCAGAGCTTGGATACTCTAAGCAATAAGCATTTGTGTGAGGTATACCAATGACTTTAAATGGTCCATTATAAACAAACTTAAATTTAGAGATTTCATTGTCTATCTCGCTCGATTTCTCATGAGCTTTTACAAGAACTAAGTCTCCGATTGCAAACTTAGCAAAACGCGCTTTAGCGTCATGACGACGTATGCGAGCATCGGCTTTTAGCTTCATTACTTCTCGCAAACGATCTTTTTTCACACCAATACTAATGTCAATCCGTGGAGGGAATTTGATTATCACTTCCTATTCACTTTCTACACTTTTGACAATGCCGAAATTCCTCACGTTACGGCAGTTCAATTTCATTCCTACGTCAATGTCATCCGGCCAGTTAACAATGTGTATAGGCTGGTATTGCCTATGCACACCGTCTCCTGCCTCGTCAAAACCAACTACCATTGTTTTATCTAGTGACATACATGTCCATGTTTTGCTTTCGCAGTTAATCACTGCACGGTACTTTAATAGCCAATCTAACCCGATAATTACTTCCGTAGTTAAGTCTGGCACGACGACAAACTCTTGTTCAAATCGTGCCCCACATATCTCGAAGTGGACAAAATCTGTTTTGTGACCGGTTTACTGGCCCTCCCAGTAGCACCGATAATTTTCACTCCTGTTACTGGCGTAACTACGATGCCAGGTCTGTCTTTCAGTAACTCAAATATTTTCCCAGATACAACACTCAATTCTGCACCGGTGTCAATCAACACGTTTAGTTGTAGGTCGTGCATATTGACAGACACTACTATCTGTCTACACTTGTCCTCGACTGTTTCTTTATTTTCCCACAGTAAATCCTCGTCTATATCCAGGTCATTCCCGAAAAAACCATCCGGCTTTGATCCCAAATCCGGCTAATCTGGCGGCTTTTTCAGCCTCTTTTCACATACAGTTTTAATTTCAACACGTTTGTCCTGAGGCTTAGTCTGTAGCTTCGCCTCCAATACCGAAACCTTTTCCTGTATCTCGTCAACTAGTGAGTGTTGCTTTGCTATCAATTCACTAATTGTCACCTTCGTTGATTCCTCTTTGGTCAGATTGATCTTATCTGCCAATCTACCTGGAGAAATGTGCCCAGTAGCATCTGAAATTACTTCCTCTGGATCTGCGCAACCCACATTGCTACCGTCTGACCGTATAACGTCAGCTCTAACCTCATACACGCTGTAATCTACGTGCTTTTCTACCAATTGTGTCCGGCTATCACTAAAATTTTCGTAATCTTTCTCCTCAATACTTTCGCAATGTTTAAACTGGAGTTTTGCGTCGGATGGGTCGGCCACTTCTAACACTATAACTTTCGGTAAAGTCTGCCGGTCAGGGCCAGAACTTTCCGTTACTGCTTCACCATCCAACTCCTGCGGGACGAAACACGACGAATCTTGGTCGTGCTCCCCATTAACATCAACTATTTCTGGTAAAGTCTGCCGGTTAGGGCCAGAACTTTCTATCACTTCACAAACACTATCTACCTGCGGGACGAGACGCGGCAAATCCTGCACGCGCTCCCCATAAACACTTATCCCATACAGGCCCCTATAATCTCTTAGTTCGTCGTAAAAGCGACCGAACTGCCTTAACCAGACCTCATCCCTCTCTGCATCCCCTCGCTCGATGACGGACGTTTTATCCGACATCTGATCTTCTCTCAACACTTGCGAATCATTCTTAAACTCAATCTCCAGTTCCGCTGTGGGTATTACAGCTGCCACTTTATAATCGATTTCCGGAACACTACTTAAATTGTTCTCACTGACAGTGAATGTACTTCCTACTGCCGTGTATACAGCTGATCTACTACTAGTGGGCGCACTCCTTTCTCCTAACACTGGCAGATTCTCCCGCCGTTGATTATTCCACACGGAATTTTCATAACGACGACACCTGGGTTTTCTACTGTTATTGGGCCGCCAAAATTTCTCCACGCCCGGTCGGCCCCTCACCGGCGCGGCTAATGGTTTCCCTGTCTCGTCCCAGCAGATACGGTCCCCGGATGCTGCTGAGGCGGCTGATCACACCCTCTGCCGTTATTACTATTCTGTGAAGCCCGTATCACGTTAGTATGATACCGGTTTCCGTCATTCCTGTTATAATTTGCATTGTACCGATTGTTATTACGGTCCGAACCATTATTGTTATTGCTGCCATGGTTGCGGTATGCATTATTCCCATGGTTATCGTTGTTGTGGTTGCTGTGGTACCCGTTGTTGTTACCACGGCCTCTACCACTGTCGCGATTATTGCGCCAATTGTCCTCGTCCTCCACTCTTTCCAGGAAATCATTTATTGTCCTGTAATTGCTTCCTACGTAGCGTTTTGTATCATCTGGAAGCTTTTTGTAGAGTTCCCAGACTATTTCGGATTCCGTGCGGCGATCACGCAAATATTCCAACTTGCGGATCCAGCCCTCACAAAACTCCTTCATCGAACCGCGAGAATTCGCATCGAAAGGCCTCGATACGACAAATTCGCGCCAGACACTTTGCTGTTTTTGCTCTGACCAGTATTCAGCCAGAAACAAATTTTTAAATTCGTCAAAAGTCAGGTTCGTAATGTTGAGGTTTAAGCCCCAACGCTTGGCATCACCAGCCAACACATCAATAATCGCATTAATTTTTCTATTAGTCCATGATTTGGGTAAAACTCTTTCACAATTCTTAATGAAATCCGCCGCGTGTATACCGCTTTTTTTAAGGGGTCGAACCGCTCCTCTTTCGTCAACAATTCCGAACTATGTGCATAGATTGGCACATAGCTCTGTTTTTCGTCAAGTTTCTTTTCTAATTCCGACACTCTCGTAATTACTTGGAAAGTGGTTGTCGCAAGCGTTTCTACTTCCCTTTTTTTTTTTCTTCGCAGGTATTAGCCTGCTTCGTCACTTTGGTATCTACTTCGGATACTAAAGCCTTTAAAGTTTCCACCTTCTTTTGATCCTCTTTTTTCACTAATTGAATTTGTTCCGTCACCTTATTCTCGATGATCGGAGCAACCGATTCTCCTACAATTTTCTCGATTCTGCTAATTACGGAATAAAAACGAGTATTTATGCCCGCAATTTCCGCCTGAACGCCTCTCATTTCCTGTTTAAGATTACCGATTTCGGTATTAATCACAACAATATCTTCTTTGATTTTATCAACTTTTGTGTTAACAACTCCAACATTGTTTTTAACAACATTAATAGCTGTGTTGTGACAGTCTAGCTTTCGTTCAATTTTTTAGACTGAGCTTCTTGCTTGGCCGATTGACTCTTGATTTCGTTAATCAATCAAAACATTCAATAATTCAGTTAAATTCCCGGAAACTACAGGTTTTACTTCCGTAGCGGCTTCCTCTGTAATTGTCCCCCCGTATTCGTCATCAAGGGATTCACATTTGATATTCACATCCGATTCCGAAACATTTTCTAAAGTGTGGAATTCCATTTCTGCTCTTTGTTGCGTTTCGGCGGTCGCGTCTTTCATGCTAGCCGCCTGTCCCTGAACAATGGGTACCGCGGTGCGCGTTGCCCACTGTTCGACCGATTGTTCCTTATCCAAGCCTACCAAATTTTGGTAATTGTTGCCTTCACTCATTTTAATAATTTTCAATATGAATGCCAAATCTCAAATCTAATTAGGATTCCTTACACTAATATTCTCGCTGACGTACCGACCATCTCGTAACCAGTACTTTGTTACGAGATTTGCACAATGCAAAATTCGTGTCCAGAACAACCTCAAATTTGAAGATTGTCCTGTCACCAGGTCGCCACGTGTAACCTCCCCCTCAGTTATCGACCTTAATGACAGTGAAAAATGAAACCGCGTGTACCTAATGGGAATTTTGGAAAAGCAATCGTCACCGAAGTTAACCTGTCGGTAAAGAGGGAGGAAAGGGTTACATCTAAATGAAAGGAAAAATGCAAATGAAACTGTTGGAAATTAATTTTGAAAAGGGGTAAAGTTAATAAAGAAAGTGAATGTGCGGCCGTTACGTTAACAATTGACTAGCGGTAATTAGATATTTGAGATTTGGGGGAAATTACGGCCGCCAGTCCTAAGGACAATTACTATAGTAACTGAAAAAGAAAGGTTATTACACATATAATTAGCACTAGAAGCGTGGCAACTGAAGGTTGACACGTGTAGTGTGAAAACTGAAAGTTGTCAGAAGTAATAAATTTCGCTGCACTCTGACTTAATTTAGCAAAAGAATTAATGAAACCGGAAAATCGAAAGTTAATTTAGTGACTGAAGTTAATAGTGAGCTTTCTTTCTGAAGCACATCGAAATACAGTTAGTCTTGGACTACATCAACAATCATTTCTAAAGCTACTTGAATCTACGCAATTTAGAAAGAAGAGATTTAACTTTGAACTTGAATTAAACGATTCTGAACAATTAACAATAGTAAAATTTAGTACGTACCAAGCTGAGCTGCAGTCACAGGTAAGCTAAAATACGGTAACAAAACTCGCACTCTTAATTTGTGCTTGTGTAATCTAACTATTGTAGCCAGCTATGAATACTTAAAGTGAACTTTGAAATTAAAGCAGTGAAATGGAATTATGCTGGCGTATGAATTTCAACGACACTCGGGTTCATTTCGGAAAAGGAAGGGACCCTGCTTGGCAATGCAATTGGGACAATGAGCAACAAAGGTTCATGCTAAGTTGCTGTAATTTTGCGAGGCAAATGGAACAATTTGAAAAGCTGAGGTCTGCCCTACAGTTCTGAAACTTTACGTGCTTTTAGTCTTCCTTGTTGGTTGATTGAAGGTTTGAAGCCGTCGATCGAGGAGGTGGCGACAGTCACTCATTGTCGGCCGTCGCTGTTGCAGAAGCTGGATGTAGGCGCGCCTTCTTCTCGACACGGTCACCAGACGAAACGGACTCTTGATGTGCGCCAGCTAATGCTTCCCGTCCGAGACACCATGTCAGAAACTATCATCGCAAGTCGAGCGCAATTACATGCTACCAAACCCCGAAAGCGCGGCAACTCGCGGGAGCGTCACACAACACACCTGCTCCACTCGCTACTCCAGCCAGACTCCGACTGCTCTGCCCGCGCTCCACGCGGCAGAGTTAACACTACCAAAGATCCTACACACTTTGATTCTTCACACGACCTATCTATGTAATCGTTCGATAGTAGTTTTCCCTAGGCAAGACCCAGCGCAAAAATACAAATAATTTTTACGAAACAAACCAATTATACATCGACATAAATGCATAAATATATATACACAAATAGTAAAACAATTACAATATGTAAAGACACAGAAATGTCATATATTCAGGTAACAAAAATAAGGAAAACAAATTTATAGTACAATAGATGGAAATAGGAGGATATGCATTTCCGGCGTTACTCCCGGAAGTGGAAGCTTTTCCGAAACGACTGTGGTTACAGTATACCATGTAAGGCACGATGGCGCTATCCAAAATCGGCGTCGAGGCAACCGTGGTGCAGCAGGGATTATACACTCCTGGAAACGGAAAAAAGAACACATTGACACCGGTGTGTCAGACCCACCATACTTGCTCCGGACACTGCGAGAGGGCTGTACAAGCAATGATCACACGCACGGCACAGCGGACACACCAGGAACCGCGGTGTTGGCCGTCGAATGGCGCTAGCTGCGCAGCATTTGTGCACCGCCGCCGTCAGTGTCAGCCAGTTTTCCGTGGCATACGGAGCTCCATCGCAGTCTTTAACACTGGTAGCATGCCGCGACAGCGTGGACGTGAACCGTATGTGCAGTTGGCGGACTTTGAGCGAGGGCGTATAGTGGGCATGCGGAAGGCCGGGTGGACGTACCGCCGAATTGCTCAACACGTGGGGCGTGAGGTCTCCACAGTACATCGATGTTGTCGCCAGTGGTCGGCGGAAGGTGCACGTGCCCATCGACCTGGGACCGGACCGCAGCGACGCACGGATGCACGCCAGGACCGTAGGATCCTACGCAGTGCCGTAGGGGACCGCACCGCCACTTCCCAGCAAATTAGGGACACTGTTGCTCCTGGGGTATCGGAAGGGACCATTCGCAACTGTCTCCATGAAGCTGGGCTACGGTCCCGCACACCGTTAGGCCGTCTTCCGCTCACGCCCCAACATCGTGCAGCCCGCCTCCAGTGGTGTCGCGACAGGCGTGAATGGAGGGACGAATGGAGACGTGTCGTCTTCAGCGATGAGAGTCGCTTCTGCCTTGGTGCCAATGATGGTCGTATGCGTGTTTGGCGCCGTGCAGGTGAGCGCCACAATCAGGACTGCATACGACCGAGGCACACAGGGCCAACACCCGGCATCATGGTGTGGGGAGCGATCTCCTACACTGGCCGTACGCCACTGGTGATCGTCGAGGGGACACTGAATAGTGCACGGTACATCCAAACCGTCATCGAACCCATCGTTCTACCATTCCTAGACCGGCAAGGGAACTCGCTGTTCCAACAGGACAATGCACGTCCGCATGTATCCCGTGCCACCCAACGTGCTCTAGAAGGTGTAAGTCAACTACCCTGGCCAGCAAGATCTCCGGATCTGTCCCCCATTGAGCATGTTTGGGACTGGATGAAGCGTCGTCTCACGCAGTCTGCACGTCTAGCACGAACGCTGGTCCAACTGAGGCGCCAGGTGGAAATGGCATGGCAAGCCGTTCCACAGGACTACATCCAGCATCTCTACGATCGTCTCCATGGGAGAATAGCAGCCTGCATTGCTGCGAAAGGTGGATACACACTGTACTAGTGCCGACATTGTGCATGCTCTGTTGCCTGTGTCTATGTGCCTGTGGTTCTGTCAGTGTGATCATGTGATGTATCTGACCCCAGGAATGTGTCAATAAAGTTTCCCCTTCCTGGGACAATGAATTCACGGTGTTCTTATTTCAATTTCCAGGAGTGTAGATAATAGGAGCGAACGACGGCTCCGGATCTGTATCTCTACTGGTGAATAGACTTGCACTGTTGAGCAACTGAGCGCCGAGATGAACCATAGGGTCCCAACAGTGTCTCCACATGCTACCGTTCAGTGAACATTGCTGCATAATGGGATTCCGCAGCAGGTGCCTCGTCCATGCAACCATATTGACTGCTATTAACCGCCGACGAAGGCTGCAATCTGCGTCCCAGTACCGCAACTGAACGTCGGTAGAGTAACAGTAAACCTTTCCATCTGATAGGTGGCCGATGGCGTGTACACCGTGAAACGTTTGAAAGCAAACATCCTGCAACAATTGCCAGAAGGGTACAGGACGGAGGCAATCCGTGGCTGATCTTGTCACTTTGTAAGGAACAGCGGATCAACACAGTTATTTATCAAACCTTGTTAAGCATGGCAGCATGCAGTTTCTTTCTCCATAGAGCGATGGTGTCTACCAGTAGGACAATCCGAAGTGTCACACAGCTCGCAGTGTACGTGCGAGGTTCGAAGAGCACAACTATGAGTTTACCATGTTCTCCTCACCAGCAGTCTCCCCGAATTTAATGCCGACCGGGAACCAATGGTACCACCTCGATCGGACTATCCGAACGCTGTTGCAGAGTCAACGGAAAAAGCATGCGAAGTTCAGAAGAACGCGAAATCCCGAAGATTGGCTCAAATTTACAGACGCGCGAAATTTGGCACGGACTTCAATGCGAGATGCCTTTAATAGGTTCCACAACGCGCGAAATTTGGCACGGACTTCAATGCGAGATGCCTTTAATAGGTTCCACAACGAAACCTTGTCTCGACATTTGGTAGAAAATCCGAAGAAATTCTGGTAGTATGTAAAGTACACAAGCGCCAAGACGCAGTCAATACCTTCGCTGCCGATGGTACTGTTACCGACGACTGTGCCGCTAAAGCGGAGTTATTGAACGCAGTTTTCCGAAATTCCTTCACCAGGGAAGATGAATGGAATATTCCAGGATTGGAAACAGGAATAGCTGCTAGTATGAGTTTCTTAGAAGTAGATACCTTAGGGGTTGCGAAGCAACTCAAATCGCTTGATACGGGAAAGTCTTCAGGTCCAGATTGTATACCGATTAGGTTCCTTTCAGATTACGCTGATACAATAGCTCCCTACTTAGCACTCATATACAACCGCTCGCTCACCGATAGATCTGTACCTACAGATTGGAAAATTGTGCAGGTCGCACCACTATTTAAGAAGGGTAGTAGGAGTAATCCATCGAACTACAGACCTATATCATTGACGTCGGTTTGCAGTAAGGTTTTGGAGCATATACTGTATTCAAACATTATGAATCACCTCGAAGGGAACGATCTATTGAAACGTAATCAGCATGCTTTCAGAAAACATCTTTCTTGTGCAACGCACGAAGTAATGGCCGCTATCGACAGGGGATCTCAAGTTGATTCCGTATTTCTAGATTTCCGGAAAGCTTTTGACACCGTTCCTCACAAGCGACTTCTAATCAAGCTGCGGGCCTATGGGGTATCGTCTCAGTTGTGCGGCTGGATTCGTGATTTCCTGTCGGGAAGGTCGCAGTTCGTAGTAATAGACGGCAAATCATCGAGTAAAACTGAAGTGATATCAGGTGTTCCCCAGGGAAGCGTCCTGGGACCTCTGCTGTTCCTGATCTATATAAATGACCTGGGTGACAATCTGAGCAGTTCTCTTAGGTTGTTCGCAGATGATGCTGTAATTTACCGTCTAGTAAGGTCATCCGAAGACCAGTATCAGTTGCAAAGCGATTTAGAAAAGATTGCTCTATGGTGTTGCAGGTGGCAGTTGACGCTAAATAACGAAAAGTGTGAGGTGATCCGCATGAGTTCCAAAAGAAATCCGTTGGAATTCGATTACTCGATAAATAGTACAATTCTCAAGGCTGTCAATTCAACTAAGTACCTGAGTGTTAAAATTACGAACAACTTCAGTTGGAAAGACTACATAGATAATATTGTGAGGAAGGCGAGCCAAAGGTTGAGTTTCATTGGCAGGACACTTATAAGATGCAACAAGTCCACTAAAGAGACAGCTTACACTACACTCGTTCGTCCTCTGTTAGAATATTGCTGCGCGGTGTGGGATTCCTACCAGGTGGGATTGACGGAGGACATCGAAAGGGTGCAAAAAAGGGCAGCTCGTTTTGTATTATCACGTAGTAGGGGACAGAGTGTGGCAGATATGATACGCGAATTGGGATGGAAGTAATTAAAGCAAAGACGTTTCTCGTCGCGGCGAAATCTACTTACGAAATTTCAGTCACCAACTTTCTCTTCCGAATGCGAAAATATTTTGTTGAGCCCAACCTACATAGGTAGGAATGATCATCAAAATAAAATAAGAGAAATCAGAGCTCGAACAGAAAGGTTTAGGTGTTCGTTTTTCCCGCGCGCTGTTCGGGAGTGGTTCAAAAATGGTTCAAATGGCTCTGAGCACTATGGGACTCAACATCTTAGGTCATAAGTCCCGTAGAACTTCGAACTACTTAAACCTAACTAACCTAAGGGCATCACACACACCCATGCCCGAGGCAGGATTCGAACCTGCGACCGTAGCCGTCCCGCGGTTCCGGACTGCAGCGCCAGATGTTCGGGAGTGCAATGGAGAGATAGTATGATTGTGGTCCGACGAACCCTCTGCCAAGCACTTAAATGTGAATTGCAAAGTTGTCATGTAGATGAAGATGTAGATTCGCGTCAAGGGTCCTCAACCGAGGGACCTTGCGCAGCTGGCCACGGCGCTGGAGTCCATATGTCTCCACAACCTACACAGTAAGCACCTTTGAGAACCTCAATGATTCTCCTCCTGCACGTCTCGCAGCAAACCGTGCTGCAAAAGGTGGCTATTCAGGTTTTTGACACGCGGTCACATTAGTGAGACTCATCCACAGACAAGGACGGATTTCGGTGAACATATAATTGCACAAAAGATACTCAGTTACAGAAACGGTAGACAATTCGGAAATTTTACATACCAAATCTAAAGATAGACTGGTTATGGCCTAAATTTTTGTTCATTTGCTTTAAAAAAATTTAATTTTTATTTCACTACAGTAGATTGCAATTTTATTTAGTAGCAAGAAAACCAGAGAAACTTAGTTTTTGCCCTGTATCTCATTTTTCACTAAATTATATTCATAGAAAAAATTACATCGTGATAAATGGTACTGCTTGAAAAAAACTTTTCTCTCGTTGGCAGAAAACTTTGAATGAGATATTAATTTTGCTTAGTAACTAACAATGTTTGCACATCTCCCAAAAATCTGAGCAAGAGCTCGTAGCTTACCAGTTGGAAATCAATTGTTAGCCAAAATTTCTTTTTTTGTCCTGAAAGGATTTTGGTGATGTTTATGGCTATCACTGAATTTCTTCAGTTTCTGGACAAAAAGTAGAAGTATTCAGCTTATGACAAGTATTTATGACGTCATGTTTCGTTTCTTTGGCATGTAAATTGTTGAGTCGGAATTCTTCAATCATCTGTTCTGTTCTTGATTCACTACTTTCCTCATTTTCTGTATAAATATCAGATGGAAAATCGTCCTGGAGAAACTCTAATATCTCCTTATCTTCTAGTATTCTTGCCGCAGCTGATCATCGAAAAAAATCAGCTGGGAGCCTGACGGGTTTCACCAGTAAAATATTTGTTATTCAAATTTTTCTAAATAACTCCAGTACTCTGACTCTAAACAAATATTATCACAGATAGGTTTACCACGAATGCGGAAGAGTATGAAGATAGGAAACTTATAAGCCCGCCCCAACTGCTCTCCGCCAGGCATCCCATGGAAAGCGTGTGCTAAACTTCAGACTGCTCTGAAGACACAAATAACACGTCTATGAAAGTTATGCTACGTATCAACGGTACATAACGGCTACCAAAGAACATCTGTTCGAAGGCCAGATAGTGCATATTTTGTATGGCAATCAGACGATATAGCCAAGAGCACTGACACAATCATCCCGCCGATACACCAGATTGAAGATATCCGCTTCGTAAAACACTGGGTCCTGCTGCATGAAGTTCTCAATTGCCTACTGCATCGCCGCCCGATAGGAATCGTCTACCATTCAAGGGCTCTTTTTAAGGATCTGAAGGACTGATAATCGCATGATAAGAGATCACTTTTATTTCGAAGTTTTTGAAGAGTTATTCTGTCGAGTAAGTGTGAAGGAGCCAATGTTCGTGGAATGTGGGACGCGGAAGAGACGTGTTGGCTGCTTCATTCTGGCTTGCTAGGGCCATCCGGTGGATGCTCGAAACTGCTCGAAATAATTTTCAGAGAATGCGTTTAGCACAATTTCGGATGATATTTTATGCGTACCTCCGGAATTAAACATGTATTTCCGCCAACATATCGAGGGTAAATTAAAGTCACCACCAACTATTAGCGTATAAGTCGGGTACGTGTTTGAAATCATTCTTTGGACCTTTCAGCAACTGTATCATCTGAACTGGGAGGTCGGTAAAAGGATCCAATTATTATTTTAATCCGGTTTCCAACGGTGATATCTGCCCATACTAACTCACAGGTAGTATCTACATCAATTTCGCGACAAGTTAAACAACTTCAGACAGCAGCAAACACGCCACCGCCAACCGTGTTTAGCTTATCCTTTCGGAACACCGTTAGGTTATTCGCAAAAACTTCGGCTGAGCTTATATCCGGCTTTAGCCATCTTTCAGTGCCTATAACGATTGCAGCATCAGTGCTTTCTATTGGCGCTTGGAGCTCTGGTACTTTCGCAACACAGCTACGACAATTTACAACTGTTATACTAATGTTTCCTGTATCTACGTTCTTCCTGCGTTCAGCCTGCACCCTTTGTGACTGAAGCCCTTCTTGTGAGACCCTCTAACCTAACAAAACCACCTAGTCCACGCCACACAGCCCCTGCTACTCGTGTAGCCGCCTCCTGCGTATAGTGGACACCTGACCTATTCAGCGGAACCCGAAACCCAATCACCCTTTGGCGCAAGTCGAGGAAACTGCAGCCTACACGGTCGCAGAACTGTCTGAGCCTATGATTCAGACCCTCCACTCGGCTCTGTACCAGAGGTCGGCAATCGGTCCTGTCGACTATGCTGCAAATGGTCAGCTCTGCTTTCATCTTGCAAGCAAGACTGGCAGCCTGTGCCACTTCTGTTAGCCGCTCGAAACCATAGAGAATCTCTTCTGATCCAAAGTGACACACATCATTGGTACCGACATGAGCAACCACCTGGACTTGGCCGCACAATGTGCTCTTCATGGCATCCGGGAGGACCCTTTCCACATCTGGAATGACTCCACCCGGTATTCACACGGAGTGCACATTGGTTTTCTTACCCTCCTTGTCAGCCAAGTCCCTAAGAGGCCCCATAACGCGCTTAACGTTGGAGCTCCCAACTACCAATAATCCCACCCTCTGCGATTGCTCGGATCTTGCAGGCTGAGTGGTTTCCTCCGAAACAGGAGAGGCGACAGCATCTGGCTCAGCGACAGTGTCAACTACAGACAGCACCTAGAACCTGTTTGTCAGACAAACCGGGGAGGCCTTACTTGCGGCCGCCTGGGAAGCCTTTCGCCGCCAGCTTCGCCCCGGGGCGACCTCTCACTCGACCACAGGTGAGGGGTCGGCCTCACTGCGAGCAGTAACTGGGTTGGCCACCGGTGAGGACCGATCGGAGGCCTCTGACGTATTGGACGTCTGTTGGATCCCCACGGCCGGCCCACAACAGTGGCGCCCATCTACTGCAGCCTGAAGCTGTGTAACCGAATCCATCACAGCCTGAGGCTGAGAGCGAAGTGTCACCAACTCACCTCGCATCCGCACACAGCAATCGCAGTCCTTGACCGTACTAAAGACCGTGGAAAACTAAACTATTCAGATAAACGGACTATCGGCACGTGCTGCACAACTCTACTTTGGAGCCTGACGAAAACGCTCGAACAGTGTCAAGAAAAGCGCAGATATTCAAAAACCTAACTACCGAAGCACTCAAGTGAAACTAAATAATTTGCCCCTGATTAGGAACTTTTAATATGTCACAAAATCGGTTTACATTCTGACGCAAACGAAAACGCAAGAAGTGTGGCTATTAGATTCCCTTACAACAAACGCACTGACTGATCCACCGTCCAGGACGGAAAACTGCTGCTGCTCAGGGATGAAGTTATATAACATGAGCGCTACACGAATGTTGTCAAGAGCCAAATCGTTGCCAGTTGGAAGAAATAATGGGAAGTTTTGAATACCAATACAGAACATCATACTCCCTTTTTTCCGCAGTTACCATGAAGAAAACTTTCCGAAACAGCTACTTAACTTTTCTTATACGATAACGCAAGCATTACGTATTGGAAAATGTGGCATTCAGGCCAGTGGTGGAGCATTTGCATTTTTTTATCAGTGGCAGTTAGAGGAATTCACGCTTACGGGTTATACTGGAAACTGTAAACAGGATGTTGCAGAGGTGCAATGACTACGACGTAACCGCCCAGCACAGCTTCCCCGGCGGCTGGGATTGTGGGAAGAAATAAATCCAATTGGCCACAGAATATGTGATAGGGGTATTTGAAACAGCAAACAAAACTTCTATTCCCACCGACGTATCTAACTACCTTTGTGGATTGAGAAAGTTGTACTGTATCAGATATCCTACATGTGGGCAGAACACAAATGTCATCCCTGTTTGTCTTACAGATTAGTTGTGTCCCTGCTTTCGAAGCTGACCTAAAAAAAGTATTCATTTCCACGTTTAATTTTTTTAACACAAACTCAAGTCATCCAACTGCACGTAAGTTCACAATTGTAGTGGTAGCTGTTACGCAGAAGTAAAAGTCACTTTCACATTGTCCTTCGCATACTATAACCTCTGCGTCTTATTATATCACCCCCTGCCATGTGGGCTGCTGGTCATCGGGGCTCAGCTCGAAGCGAGATTCGTCACTGAAGACAATACTACTCCAGTCAGTGAGATTCCTAACCGAAGACGTGTCTGGAGAAGCCTTGGGCAGCGATGGAGTACCAGCCTGACTGCCGCCCACAATACGGCCTGACAACGAAGGGTGATGATCTGGGTTGCCATTTCTTTTCATAACAGGACCCCTTTGGTTGTCATCCGCCTCATCACAGTAGTACATCGACGATATTCTATCCGCCGTTTTTCTACCCTTCAAGGTACTTCATACTCGGCTTGCATTTCAGTTTCTACTGCTTGTCTGCACCTTGGCAGCAAGGTCACCGGACCTCTCCCCAATTGAGTACATTTGGAGCTTTGTGGGCAGAGCCCTCCAACTATCACGGGATTGTGAGTATCTAACGCACCAATTGGCACGACAACCCTCAGGAGGATATCCAACAGCTCTGTCAATCAGTTGCAAGCCGTATAACTGCTTGCACATGTGCCAGAAGTGGACGGACGCGTTAGTGACACGCTCAGTTTGTGAAGCACTCTCTCTTGAAAAAAGCATCCAATTGTTCTGGGATTGTAATCATTTGTCTGTATGTACATGAACATCGCATCTACCGACTTCCACTCTCTTTGGGTAATATATTCAGAGTGCGTAGTTGTTTCTTCTTGTCTTAGAATGTACACAAATGACTAAGAATGCTTGTTGGTGTTAGACTCGCCTCGCCTAGGTACTGCCTTACGCAGCTTGGTCGGTGTGGGGAATGGGCTGCTGCAGCGGCTGCACTGGCGGCTTCTTCGTCCCGTTAATTGCGTCAGTATTCTGTTAGGTAAACAAACATAGCATCTGCTCTCTGTGGCTGAGCTCTGGTGTGGTTCAAGTGGTCGTGTGCACGATGGTCGCTGCTTTCGTGGCTTGACTCCGAGGCTTCAAAAAATGGTTCAAATGGCTCTGAGCACTATGGGACTTAACATCTGCGGTCATCAGTCCCCTAGAACTTAGAACTACGTAAACCTAAGCAACCTAAGGACATCTCACACATCCATACCCGGGGCAGGATTCGAACCTGCGACCGTAGCGGTCGCGCAGTTCCAGACTGAAGCGCCTAGAATCGCTCGTCCACAACGGCCGGCGACTCAGAGGCTTCACCCTCGGCATTAGATGACAGAACACTTTAAATTTGACTTTCCTTGTCGATAGAAGATATTCGTTTCTTCTTCAGTTCCTCACGAAGGAGCAGGGCTATGGATAGCATCGTCACTATTGGCTGTGTTCATTATCTCTGCCCGCTAATTCCCGACAGTTTGCGAAGATCGTGTCACCGGCCACTTTCACCTTTCGTTCACCTATTTCCCTCATGCTTTTCGTCATCTACACTCCATGGTAGTGTCTCGCATTTCACCTACTTCAGAACTAGCATTCTTATTCAGGTCTCCAGTCATCTGCACCAGAAAATGAGAATGCGCCAGTTTGTCACACAGTGTTATGTAGCACAAAGTAATACCCCCCGCGAAAACATTAAAGCACCAGCGGGAGAATACAGTTTGAGTGTCCTAAAGTTCCGAGAGGACTTCGAAAAGTCAACTGCATATTATTATTTCAGGCCAAGTAAATTTCGTTGAATGTAGCGTTTCAGTTCTTAGAGATACGGACACGTGACACTATTTCTCAACATAGTCGCCACGTCTATGGACGAAACGTTCTACCAAACGTAGCTGAATCAACGTCCTCATGGTTGGAAAATCTCTTCCGCGCCAGGTTTTCTTTCAGCTTGTCGAAAAGATGGAAATCGTACGGAGCATGACCTGGACTTCCCGATCAGCATCAGCCTTGTGCGTGTCACATAGATCTTGTTGTTGGCATCATTTCAAACTACGACTGGACGCGTCATCGCATTTGATCCACATATCTTCAGAATACAATTGTAAATTTACGAGCAATTAAGACGTTTCACCCACAAGAGTCATATTGTCAAATGGTTCAAATGGCTCTGAGCACTATGGGACTTAACATCGGAGGGCATCAGTCCCCTAGACTGAGAACTATCTAAACCTAAGTAACCGAAGGACATCACACACATCCATGCTAGAGGCAGGATTCGAACCTGCGACCGTAGCAGTCACGCGGTTCGGAACTGAAGCGCCTAGAACCGCTCGGCCACCGCGGCAGGCGTCATATTGTCCCTTGCATATTTGGATTACATTTCTACTTGCAGAGCCATTTTATTTCCATACTGTAACGCACCTGTTATTCGCACCGCAGCACAACTTTGTCAGCAAAAAACATGGACTATGTAATCTCTTCTGACAATTCGCCACTCCTGTTGCGCAGCGGTATTAACGTGGAACGACGTGTATAACAAATTTTCTGAAGTCCCTACGTATGTCACACCGTGCTTGTTAGTAGCTGGCTCTGGGTCTGATCACATTCCTGGGTTTCTGCCATGTTCAGTGAAGTCTAGCGAAACATGCGAAGTCTAATACTAATATTTCGAGGAAGGCCGGTTTCTATTCGTTCATTACTAACTTTATCTCAGATATGTCCGACTGACCATAAATCTGAAGAGGAGGAACTGTAATATGGAAAAAAATTCTAATAGAGGCTACAACAGCAAGTATGACAGATTATTATCATTCTGAATCTTTTTGAACAGTTTACGTGCTCACTGATGTACTACTTATAAGCATCATTCGCTTGTTCTTCAAGCATTAAGTGTAATTTCCGTTTCGAAACTGCAGAGACATTGTCAAAGTCTAGTTTCCTAAAAAGGATGTAGAGTAATGAAGTCAGACCCGTGATTTCGAGTACATCCCTAGGGAGCGTCTTGTTTCAAAGGCCAAAGATGGCAGTTTGGCTTCTGTTCGACGAGGAAACTCGAGGAAGCTGTACGAGGCGTGTGCCTGTGTAACTAGTCGTACTTATTAGTCCCGCCCGCGACGAGGAATGCGACGCTCACTTGCAACAGGGCTAATAACGTTAAGTTCGGGTCGTAGTAGGCTGGTGGTACCGGAGATTGGAATTCTGGCGCGGACGTCAGCGCGCGCGCCTCAGATGTGGCACCGCAGTTCTCGGGTCGCGGCGCGCCTGCCTCAACTCCCGTGAGTTCCTTAATTGCCCCACAGACAAAGCGGCTGGCGGGCCGGCGGCGTATTCCCTCCCTCGGGCTGCTCCGCCTACTCGCCTACTTGCCCACTCGCCTACTGCTGCCCCCGCCCACCCAGCGCCCGAGAGCTCTTGCTGCTCGCAGCCGGTCGAACAGCGCCTGCGGTGTCGGCGCGTCGCGTGTTGCATATTCAGCAGGGGCAATCCTCGCCGCGGGCCAGGTGGCAGCGGAAGAATACACGCGCGGGCTGCTATGTTTGCCTACCCTCGTAGGCGAAACTCGGGCCCTCTAACAGGGCACAACGCTACGCGCGGTTTCTGCAAGGCAGGTTGAGTAGGACGTCCCCTGTAAAGAGGCTCATCTCGTGATTGCGAACAACGGAGAAGCAACAAGAAACTAAGTCTACATATCGCGAGAAAAGTTTGACAGAGTATTGAAAGACGTACAGGGTGGTTAACAAAAACATTGGAACACCAAAATCACAACACATTAACATGCCGAAATTGGCGTACCAAAACCATTGATATATAAAACAGCTTCCAGTCGTCTTCGAATGGATAAATTGGTTCTTGCAGGTCTTTCGGGCGAATCTTATACCTTTCTTCCTGCAAAGTAGCAGAATTTCAGGTAACTATGATGGGAATGGATAAGAATCACGGTACGTCTTTCGAAACTAGATCACAATGGCTCAATAATATTGACACGGGTGACTGTAGTGGTCAGCGGAGATGCGATAGTTCGTCCTCATACTCATAAAACTAGTCCTGGACTGTTTGAGCTAAGTGAACATGGGGTCCATCGTCTTCGAAGATACATCATCACATAGTAACAAACGTAATATCATGTGATGTACCCGATCAGCCAAAATTATCACATAAAGCTTAGCGTTATTGCAGAGTAACGGTGTGACCCAAGGAATGCCACAGTATGCCTGTCCAAATTAACACCGAACCCCCGTCATATTTCACTACTGCTACAAAAACTCGTCCATAAATTGAAAACAGTATGAAAAAAGACTCATGCTGTCAAATTTCTTTATTTCATTGTTCACTGTCTAGCTTCTATGACTTCGTTACTATGTTTTCCTGTTACGGGCATTTGCTTCACTTATGCATAATTTTGGAACTGCCTATCACCCAACATTTCATTGCTTATTTTGCTCCATTCGTGTTGATTTCATGTTGACGGCGTTCACGAATGCAACATTCAGTTCTGAACTGAGTTTTTTGGCTGTCGTCCTCTTATTTTGCGTCATAGCCCTCTTGAATTACCGTGTGACATGATTACTCAATACGCACTTCCGTTCGCGTTGTGACTTTGCGGATGACATTTTCCCCGTTTCTCTTGTATTCGCTATCCATCTTCCATGAGGTGCTTCTTGAAAAGCCAAACCTAACTGCTATGTTGGTTACGGAAGCTCCCACCGTACGACAGTTTCCCCACCTTCAAATTCACGGAGCTGCGATAGAGTGCACTCACAACTACATAGACCACTGAATGAAGGCTTTCACAACCGGATGAGTTATGCAAACCTTTCGGGATGTGAGGTAGTGGTCCAAGGAACACTTCTGTTCCTGACGTTTCGTCCAGGACTGCGCTGGAGTCGGCAAGACTCAGCGCAGAAGCGCCTCTGAGCATGTCCAGCGCCACACACACACACACACACACACACACACACACAGAGAGAGAGAGAGAGAGAGAGAGAGAGAGAGAGAGACAGACAGACAGAGAGAGAGACAGAGAGAGCAGAAAATAAACGAAATTCAAATTAACCATCAAACTCACTTGAAAGCAATGAACACCGACTGGGAATGGATACACAATAACCATGTTTACACTGTGTATTGTGAAAGAGAAATAAGTTGTTTGAAACGAAGTTATGTAACTTATGTATGGTACTGGTGTGTGATTCTCGGTAACTCATTATAATGAAAATTAAAAAGACGTAATAGTAAGTGCACGCGTGAAACATAGCGAAATTATGTAAAGATGTAAAGTGATGTTTTAATTGGCCAACCAAACTCACATTCACTTCATTTAATTGCAAATAAAAGATAAAAGTACCTGATAATGTACAGAGGGACCTCCAATATCGTACAATGTAATAACTGAGGTAATGGCAACAATTCACAAACTTTGTTCCTGAGCCTATTTATTGTAGATCAATTCTCATTGAAATCATATTTTCATTTCACGTATTTCAATAAATAAAAACCACTGACGATGGCGCAAATGTGCTGAAACATGTTTGCGCATGAATGAAACGAGAGTGTTTTGCATAACAGGCAAACCTATTTCCAACGATTTTACTTACAAACACAGTAAATGTGAGAGCAACAAATCCAAATAATGAGTACGTATGCATAAATGCACAAGTTTCAGCTTTGGCTCAGAACAGCTAGTGATCACTGTAAAATCTTGCAAACAACCTCGGTTAGAGCTCACGAAACCCATGGAAAATTAAACACAGAGCTGAGAGGCATATACGTACGTATTTCCACAAATTCGTCTTGTTAAAATATTCCAGCCACGTGGGTCCTTATTAGTGATATACCAGGATACTGAAAGAGTGCTGCAGCATCATATCAACACAGAAATATGCACTTTTTTCAAGTGTTCTGTATGCCTTGTGGATCACACAGTTGCGAGTGACAATCTCTTGAGCACTGCCACTATGTTGCAGCAAGCTTGGATGCTCTATTTATCGTTGTCTGATCACGTCAGATCCTGTAAATAATGCACCATAAAAGTGAAACTTTTGCTCTGAATATCAAAAGGCACTTCCTACAAGGTTAGAAGTATTTCATTTGTCAAGGATAATCAGTCTTGTACCACAGCTTATTGGACCAGACAGATTCGATCCACAAAGGCAACATTACCTCTTCTCGTTTGACACAAGTCACTAGTTCCCTGCTACACCTGTTAGTATACCTCCTGCAGTCAGTAAGGTCTTATACCTCAGTTACTTTACCTAGCACTATATGAACAGTTCTACTAGTAAAAATGTGACAAATGGATTATTCCCACATGAATCAATAATTACGAAAATTTTCCAAATGTCAATATTCGTCATGCACTATTTTGCATCCTCCCTCTCTTCAGGGAAATGGACGGTCCTTAACTTCTGACGTATGGGGTTTCCCTTCAGTTTAAATGCGTCTCACTTCATTTCTCTCTCTCTCTCTCTCTCTCTGAGACACGTAGGCATCTCCACTTCGCACATGTTCCTGCCACCTCAGGAACTTACACAAGTCTATCCGCCATCACGTTTGCTCACCAGATTGTTCCACCTCGGTGCTCTTCAGAACTATACGTACTGTGACGACAGAGTGAAAATGCCTAGATGATTGGGACGACCTTGCGACCACGGGTGAACATCACGTATTCCTCTTACTGCTTGCTTTAATGCAGTCAATACTTCCTCTCTAAGTAACCAGTTGCCCCCGAAAATTATTTCATAAGACATACGCAAACATATCAACAGATTGATTGGTTTTCTTACCAAAATTAGCTATTAAAGAAGCGCAAAAGTAGTTGAATTTAATTTTTTGAGAAACAGTAATATGTTCGTTCTAGTTAAAGATATCATGAATATGCACATCTAAAAATTTGGAACATTCTAACCTACTTAATGACTCCTGCTCATGTGCTATATCAACTGCTTGAATGAGTCTGAGGTAAGAAACTGAATATTTTGAAAATTTTATTTCCCAAATTTAGGGAACCACTTTCTAAAATTTTGGAAAATGTCTTCTACAGTGTTTTACTTCTTTACTCTCTAAACGAGTTTATTGTAACAATTATATTTTTTGCAACACATATCAACTGATGATTATTATGTGGAAAGTTTTTGATAGACACTGACGGAAAAAAAGCAAGATCAAAAAATTGTTAATGTGGAGTAATGTAATTTCGGGAATATATTTGTCTAAGTAACATAGTTAAGTGAGCGAGATAAAACATTTCAAAGGTGAAATTCTGGTACATTAGAAACTGGTGTAACCACCAGACTGTTGACTGCAAGTACGCAAACGTGCATGCATTGTATTATACAGGTGCCATATTTAGTTTGTGGGATGAAGCTCCAAGCCTGTTCCACTTGGTCGGGCAATACAGGGACCGTTAATGCTGTTTCTGCATGACGTTGAAGTTGTTGTAGTATGATGTCCCTTATGTCATATATATTCCTGTTGTCAAATACCTCCTGGAATGCTGATCTTGAATGGAGGAGCAACAGATCGAATCACCAGATTGCAGTCAGGGTGCATGGGATAACCATGGGAGTACTCCTGCTCTCGTACGCAGTAACATCGCAGACCATTACTCCACGATATAGGTCCATTATTGTCTAGCATGCAGAAAGTTGACGGCAGGCCTTGTGCGGCTTTCTTCTAACATCCAGCCATGACTGGTAACGAGGTAGAACAATGTTTCATCAGAGAGCAGCAGTTGCAGAAACTAGTCGTATATTCAGTTTTTCGTATTAGTTCCGCAGGTTTAACTCAAATTACTTTGTGTGTTTGTGTAGTGAAATTTTTCAGATCTTTGCGTATTTTCGAATTAGAAAGGGGTAGTTTCAAATTTTGATAACGGTAGAGTGTAACATCGCGTAGGCGGTTGTCATTTGTACTAATACATCGGTAGGATCGCATTGTAATATCTCTATAGTGGCATAGTCGAGGTCATCTCATTGCTTGGTTCGTAAGTAATTCTTCATATATCGCAGCTCAATCTGTCGCTGGTGACGCAACTGTGCAGTCGCATATTCCTGTTTTATTTGTCGCAACTCTATACGTCCAGACATTAGCAGAAGGATGGATAAGGTGTGTGCGTGCTGTGTGCTGGCGCAGGAGGAACTGGCCACGGTTCGCGAGCAGCTGAGCGTGCTGTTGGTCACGGTCAGCCGCCTTCAGGCTGCTGCCTCGAGGTGCAGCGACGGCGGAGGGTCTGGCGCGTCGCTTGAGAGACCCCAGGTGTCGCTTGCTGCGTCCGCTGACTCAGCCGCCGAGGCACCTTCTCGTGTACCAGGCGCGTTGGGCCGCCCTCACCTCAGGGTGAGTGGCGGACTGCAACGCATTTGCGTCGCTCGAGGCGGAGCGTCAATGTGGAGGCTGGCCGGCTGGCCTAACCCGTTCATCCTGTCAGTGGGCAGGTGGCCGCTCCTTCAGCAGGGCCCGAGCAGGCACACGGGGCAAAGGCTTGTTTGTTATTTGGAGCTCCAACGTTAGGCTGATGATGGAGCCCTTTAGCGTACAGATCGGTTTGTCTGCCGGGGGGCCTCATCCAAGATGTGGAGGCGGCATTGCCAGCGGCTATCGAGCGTACGGGGTGCTGTCGTCTGCAAGTAGTAGCTCACGTCGGCACCAATGATGCCTGTCGATTGAGTTCTGAGGCGATCCTCAGTTCGTACAGGCGGCTGGCGGATTTGGTGAAGACCGCTGGCTTCGCAGGCGGGGTGCAAGCAGAGCTCTCTATTTGTACCTTCGTTCCCAGAGTGGATGGGGTCCTTTGGTTTGGAGCCGAGTGGAGGGTCTCAACCAGAGGCAAGTTGATTGTTGGGTGTTATTACCGGCGATCAGGTTCCACCGTGGCAGTTCTAGAATCATTCAAAGGGAGTCTACACTCTGTATTACAGAAGTACCCGGATCATGCTATATTAGTCGGAGGCGACTTCAACCTACCTAGTATAGACTGGGATGTCTATGGATTCGTTATAGGTGGTACAGACAAGCCGTCGTGTGAATTACTTTTGAACACATTATCCGAAAACTGTCTTGAGCAGCTAAATCGACAGCCAACGCGTAATGGAAATATTTTAGATCTGGTAGCCACGAACAGACCAGACTTCATCGACGGTGTCAGTGTTGAGACAGGGATTAGTGATCATGATGTTGTCATTACGACTATGGCCACGAAAGTTATAAAGTCGGTCGAGAAGGCTAGGAGAGTATTCTTACAAGAAAGAGCAGATAAGCAGTTATTAGCATCGCACTTAGTAAATGAATCGACTTCATTTACTTCCGGTACGATGGACGTGGAATAATTATCGGCAAATTTTAAACACGTTGTAAATCACGCATTGGAGATGTATGTGCCGAAAAAGAGGATACGGGCGGAAAAGACCCACCGTGGTTTAACAGCGCAATTCGGAGAATGGTCAGGATGCAAAGGCAGTTGCACTCGCGGTACAAGAAAGATCGGGAGAATGAGGACAGGCAAAACTTAGTAGAGATTCGTGCTGCTGTAAAAAGAGCGATACGCGAAGCATACAGCCTCTACCACCGTCATACCTTAGCAAAAGATCTTCCTGAAAACATAGGAAATTGTGGTCTTACGTAAAATCGGTAAGCGGGTCGAAGGTTTCCATCCAGTCACTCACTGATCAGCCTGGCCTGGCAACGGAAGACAGGAAAACGAAAGCTGAAATCTTAAATTTAGCATTTGAGAAATCTTTCACTCAGGAGGATCGTACAAACATGCCCCCGTTTGAGTCTCGTACACATTCCCGTATGGAGGACATAGTGATAGACATCCCTGGGGTTGTGAAGCAGCTGAATGCGTTGAAAATAAATAAATCGCCAGATCCTGATGGGGTGCCAACTCGGTTTTACAGTGAGTACTCTACTGCATTGGCTCCTTACTTAGCTTGCATTTATCGCGAATCTCTTGCCCAACGTGAAATCCCGAGCGACTGGAAAAAAACGCAGGTGACGCCTGCATATAAGAAGGGTAGAAGGACGGATCCTTAAAATTACAGACCCATATCCTTAACATCGGTTTGTTGCAGGATTCTCGAACATATTCTCAGTTCGAATATAATGAATTCCCTTGAGACAGAGAAGTTGCTGTCTAAGCATCAGCACGGCTTTAGAAAGCATCGCTTCTGCGAAACGCAACTCGCCCTTTTTTCACATGATATCTTGCGAACTATGAATGAAGGGTATCAGGCGGATGCCATATTCCTTGACTTCCGGAAAGCGTTTGACAGGGTGCCCCACTGCAGACTCCTAACTAACGTACGAGCATATGGGATTGGTTCCCAAATATGTAAGTGGGTCGAAGACTTCTTAAGTAATAGAACCCAGTACGTTGTCCTCGATGGTGAGTGTTCATCGGAGGTGAGGGTATCATATGGAGTGCCCCAAGGAAGTGTGGTAGGTCCGCTGTTGTTTTCTATCTACATAAATGATCTTTTGGATAGGGTGGATAGCAATGTGCGGCTGTTTGCTGATGATGCTGTGGTGTACGGGAAGGTGTCGTCGTTGAGTGACTGTAGGAGGATACAAGATGACTTGGACAGGATTTGTGATCGGTGTAAAGAATGGCAGCTAACTTTAAATATAGATGAATGTAAATTAATGCAGATGAATAGGAAAATGAATCCTGTTATGTTTGAATACTCAATTAGTAGTGTAGCGCTTGACACAGTCACGTCGATTAAATATTTGGGCGTAACATTGCAGAGCGATATGATGTGGGTCAAGGATGTAATGGAAGGTGTGGGCAAGGCGGATAGTCGTCTTCGGTTCATTGGCAGAATTTTGGGAAGATGCGCTTCATCTGTAAAGGAGGCCGCTTATAAAACACTAATACGACCTATTCTTGAGTACTACTCGAGCGTTTGGGATCCCTATCAGGTAGGATTGAGGGAGGACATAGAAGCAATTGAGAGGCGGACGGCTAGATTTGTTACTAGTAGGTTTTATCATCACGTGAGTATTACGGAAACGCTTGAGGAACTCAGGTGGGAGTCTCTGGAGGAAAGGAGGCGTTCTTTTCGTGAATCGCTAATGAGGAAATTTAGAGAACCAGCATTTGAGGCTGACTGCAGTACAATTTTACTGCCGCCAACTTACATTTCGCAGAAAGACCACAAATGTAAGATAGGAGAGATTAGGGCTCGTACAGAGGCATATAGGCAGTCATTTTTCACTCGTTCTGTTTGGGAGTGCAACAGGGAGAGAAGATGCTAGTTGTGGTACGAGGTACCCTCCGCCACTCACCGTATGGTGGATTGAGGAGTATGCATATAGATGTAGATGTAGAATGCAATAGACCGCAATGATCTCTTGCCTGACACCAGTGAAGTCGCACACTGCAGGGAGTCTGGGTCAGATATATCCTTGAAGTAACCAATTTGTAACAGTTCGTTGTGTCACTGTGGTGCCAACTGCTGCTAAAACTGCTGCTGCAGATGCAATACGATGCACCGGACACGATTCTCTTCCCTCGTGGCCGTCTGGAACCCAGGCTTCTTGCGATCGTACATTCTCGTGACCACTGGTGCCAACAATCATGTACAGCTGCAATATTCCTTCCAAGCTTTTCTGCAGTTTCACAGAAGAAACATTCATCGTCTCGTAGCCCTATTACATGAAGCCGTTCAAACTCAGTGAGGTACTGATAACGGTGTATTTGTCGCCTTAATGGTCTCAAAGGTAGCTAACGCTGACGACCGCTACAACATGTGTTTGAAACAAACGTTATTTGCATTCTCATGGTGGCGCTACTAGACCCACTCTTCTGCTACTGCCGCTAAATATAAGTAGACGTCATCTTTCAGATGTAGCAACACGTCCACCGGCTTCTGTTTATGTCGCACAAAGCCTTCTTGGTACTGCGATTTTTTTTTTTTTACCGTCAGTGTATACAAGGAATGAAAATGCACCCAAAATTGAACCCTGTGGGACTCCTTTTTTGATGTTTCGCAGTCACTAAAATTTTCTACCCTTCCTAAATTATTTTTATTATTTAGCGTATGTTTTGCATTATATTTGTTAAATATGATTCCAACTAGCTGTGTGTCAAGCCAGAAATTCCATAAAATGTGACTTTTTCTAAGGGCGTAGCGCGATACTCACATTCGAATTCTTAAAAAATCACAGAAAAGTACCAACTGGTGATATTTCGCTTTTTATGGCTTGTAGTAGTTGATGAGTGAATTTAGAAATATGATTCTTGCTCGACCAACCCTTCTGATATCCCAACTGTGATACGCAAAGTTATGTATTTCCGCTTTATTATGAGAGTGCTCTTGAGTTCATCACTTTTTCCAATATTTTGGAAATTGCACGATAACTAGCAAGTCTGTTGCATGGCCATCCTCTGCAAAAAGAACCAACTTTTCTTGCTGCAACTTAATTTATTTTTCACAGATGCTTTTCACCTTTTTCTTACTCTAAGGCATCATCAGTGGGATGGTTTGCTGTGATCCGCGTTTCCTCTCATCTGGTCTGGAGCTCGCACTACCACTTTATTGCCGAAACATAATCGTAGTTTTGTATTTAGAACTTTTTCACACTGTTCACCATGTTTCTCCCCCTTTTTTGTGGTGTACTCTTATTCATTTGCCACACTATATAGTTATTTCTTCGGACACTGTGCTTTTAACAATGTAAATATTGTAACTTCATTACGTGTCTGGGAAAAATAAATTAATTTGCAGCAACAAAAGGCGGCTTTATTTACAAAACAAGTATATAAGTACGATAAGTGTTTAAGTCTATCTTGTCACTTTCCAATGATGGGGTTCAACAACAGCAGTGCCAAGTCTCAGGGGCACTTTCTGCTTCCAGAGGAGTGATGAATTTTCAGTTCGTCTCATATGAAAATGAAGTTGAATAAGTACTGACAGAGTCAATGGATGTAAACAAAAGAGTATATTACGCACAGCTGAAAATAGAACCACATATTGCGTAACTGTAGATTTGGTGAAGACCGCTGGCTTCGCAGGCGGGATGCAAGCAGAGCTCTCTATTTGCACCTTCGTTCCCAGAGTGGATGGGGTCCTTCGGTTTGGAGCCGAGTGGAGGGTCTCAACCAGAGGCAAGTTTATTGTTGGGTGTTATTACCGGCCACCAGGTTCCACGGTGGCAGTTCTAGAATCATTCAAAGGGAGTCTACACTCTGTATTACAGAAGTACCCGGATCATGCTATATTAGTCGGAGGCGACTTCAACCTACCTAGTATAGACTGGGATGTCTATGGATTCGTTATAGGTGGTACAGACAAGCCGTCGTGTGAATTACTTTTGAACACATTATCCGAAAACTGTCTTGAGCAGCTAAATCGACAGCCAACGCGTAATGGAAATATTTTAGATCTGGTAGCCACTAACAGACCAGACTTCATCGACGGTGTCAGTGTTGAGACAGGGATTAGTGATCATGATGTTGTCATTACGACTATGGCCACGAAAGTTATAAAGTCGGTCAAGAAGGCTAGGAGAGTATTCTTACAAGAAAGAGCAGATAAGCAGTTATTAGCATCGCACTTAGTAAATGAATCGACTTCATTTACTTCCGGTACGATGGACGTGGAATAATTATCGGCAAATTTTAAACACGTTGTAAATCACGCATTGGAGATGTATGTGCCGAAAAAGAGGATACGGGCGGAAAAGACCCACCGTGGTTTAACAGCGCAATTCGGAGAATGGTCAGGATGCAAAGGCAGTTGCACTCGCGGTACAAGAAAGATCGGGAGAATGAGGACAGGCAAAACTTAGTAGAGATTCGTGCTGCTGTAAAAAGAGCGATACGCGAAGCATACAGCCTCTACCACCGTCATACCTTAGCAAAAGATCTTCCTGAAAACATAGGAAATTGTGGTCTTACGTAAAATCGGTAAGCGGGTCGAAGGTTTCCATCCAGTCGCTCACTGATCAGTCTGGCCTGGCAACGGAAGACAGGAAAACGAAAGCTGAAATCTTAAATTAAGCATTTGAGAAATCTTTCACGCAGGAGGATCGTACAAACATGCCCCCGTTTGAGTCTCGTACACATTCCTGTAAGGAGGACATAGTGATAGACATCCCTTGGGTTGTGAAGCAGCTGAATGGGTTGAAAATAAATAAATCGCCAGATCCTGATGGGGTGCCAATTCGGTTTTACAGTGAGTACTCTACTGCATTGGCTCCTTACTTAGCTTGCATTTATCGCGAATCTCTTGCCCAACGTGAAATCCCGAGCGACTGGAAAAAAACGCAGGTGACGCCTGCATCTAAGAAGGGTAGAAGGACGGATCCTCAAAATTACAGACCCATACCCTTAACATCGGTTTGTTGCAGGATTCTCGAACATATTCTCAGTTCGAATATAATGAATTCCCTTGAGACAGAGAAGTTGCAGTCTAAGCATCAGCACGGCTTTAGAAAGCATCGCTTCTGCGGAACGCAACTCGCCCTTTTTTAACATGATATCTTGCGAACCATGAATGAAGGGTATCAGGCGGATGCCATATTCCTTGACTTCCGGAAAGTGTTTGACTCGGTGCCCCACTGCAGACTCCTAACTAACGTACGAGCATATGGGATTGGTTCCCAAATATGTAAGTGGGTCGAAGACTTCTTAAGTAGTAGAACCCAGTACGTTGTCCTCGATGGTGAGTGTTCATCGGAGGTGAGGGTATCATATGGAGTGCCCCAAGGAAGTGTGGTAGGTCCGCTGTTGTTTTGTATCTAAATGATCTTTTGGATAGGGTGGATAGCAATGTGCGGCTGTTTGCTGATGATGCTGTGGTGTACGGGAAGGTGTCGTCGTTGAGTGACTGTAGGAGGATACAAGATGACTTGGACAGGATTTGTGATCGGTGTAAAGAATGGCAGCTAACTTTAAATATACACTCCTGGAAATTGAAATAAGAACACCGTGAATTCATTGTCCCAGGAAGGGGAAACTTTATTGACACATTCCTGGGGTCAGATACATCGCATGATCACACTGACAGAACCACAGGTACACAGACACAGGCAACAGAGCATGCACAATGTCGGCACTAGTACAGTGTATATACACCTTTCGCAGCAATGCAGGCTGCTACTCTCACATGGAGACGATCGTAGAGATGCTGGATGTAGTCCTGTGGAACGGCTTGCCATGCCATTTCCACCTGGCTCCTCAGTTGGACCAGCGTTCGTGCTGGACGTGCAGACCGCGTGAGACGACGCTTCATCCAGTCCCAAACATGCTCAATGGGGGACAGATCCGGAGATCTTGCTGGCCAGGGTAGTTGACTTACACCTTCTAGAGCACGTTGGGTGGCACGGGATACATGCGGACGTGCATTGTCCTGTTGGAACAGCAAGTTCCCTTGCCGGTCTAGGAATGGTAGAACGATGGGTTCGATGACGGTTTGGATGTACCGTGCACTATTCAGTGTCCCCTCGACGATCACCAGTGGTGTACGGCCAGTGTAGGAGATCGCTCCCCACACCATGACGCCGGGTGTTGGCCCTGTGTGCCTCGGTCGTATGCAGTCCTGATTGTGGCGCTCACCTGCACGGCGCCAAACACGCATACGACCATCATTGGCACCAAGGCAGAAGCGACTCTCATCGCTGAAGACGACACGTCTCCATTCGTCCCTCCATTCACGCCTGTCGCGACACCACTGGAGGCGGGCTGCACGATGTTGGGGCGTGAGCGGAAGACGGCCTAACGGTGTGCGGGACCGTAGCCCAGCTTCATGGAGACGGTTGCGAATGGTCCTCGCCGATATCCCAGGAGCAACAGTGTCCCTAATTTGCTGGGAAGTGGCGGTGCGGTCCCCTACGGCACTGCGTAAGATCCTACGGTCTTGGCGTGCATCCGTGCGTCGCTGCTGTCCTGTCCCAGGTCGACGGGCACGTGCACCTTCCGCCGACCACTGGCGACAACATCGATGTACTGTGGACACCTCACGCCCCACGTGTTGAGCAATTCGGCGGTACGTCCACCCGGCCTCCCGCATGCCCACTATACGCCCTCGCTCAAAGTCCGTCAACTGCACATACGGATCACGTCCACGCTGTCGCGGCATGCTACCAGTGTTAAAGACTGCGATGGAGCTCCGTATGCCACGGCAAACTGGCTGACACTGACGGCGGCGGTGCACAAATGCTGCGCAGCTAGCGCCATTCGACGGCCAACACCGCGGTTCCTGGTGTGTCCGCTATGCCGTGCGTGTGATCATTGCTTGTACAGCCCTCTCGCAGTGTCCGGAGCAAGTATGGTGGGTCTGACACACCGGTGTCAATGTGTTCTTTTTTCCATTTCCAGGAGTGTATATTTTGCATCCAAAATCCTTTTTCGTTTATGATAAACATGCATTTCCAGTTATCACGAATAATATATTTTAAATTGGTTCTACCCACCCAATTCTCACATCAGTCTGACATCAACATCAGCAATGTCGAGCGCTATGTTCTGTTTTGGATACGTTAATGGTTTTAGTGCTTGCCGGATAGTGCATGTTTAACGTGGTTGTTAAAAAACATCGCGCCTACTTACTTTTTCATTCGTTTAGTGTCTTCTACGATCTAGAACTTACGTTCAGTGAACAGCTGTATGTTGTTCACATGCTCGTGTTTACGACTGCCCACCGTCTAAAAGTGAGTTGCACATCTCATCGGAAATAAATATGAACTGTTTCTTACTTTATTACATTTCAAATATGTATAGCATTTAATACAAAATTAGCGTTACATGTGCTAAATGTGGACGCTGCCGTAGGTTACTTAGTGTGTCAAAGCCATGTTAGTACTATGAACTGGTATTTCTTTCGGGTGATTGTAGCCTCAAAGGTATCAGATGAGGCTCTCTCTCTCCTTGCTCTCTATGACTGACAGTCTCCCAGAGGTTGCCTAAATTTGGAGTCTTGTCTTTTTGCATTAGACATTTACTCCAAAAGTGATGGGGTGAGGATATATTTGCTGGGACTAAAGAAAAGACTGAACTTGCCTGGGAGACGCAGGATTAGATAACTGGTTGTGCTGGTTGGATTAGAGGTTTTTCTTCTTAATCCTCGCTCTTGGCACCACATCTATGATGCGCTGCGCCTGCCGGAGTGGCCGTTCGGTTCTAGGCGCTGCAGTCTGGAACCGAGCAACCGCTACGGTCGCAGGTTCGAATCCTGCCTCGGGTATGGATGTGTGTGATGTCCTTAGGTTAGTTAGGTTTAATTAGTTCTACGTTCTAGGCGACCGATGATCTCAGAAGTTAAATCGCATAGTGCTCAGAGCCATTATGATGCGCTGCCAGTCTCGAGGCGTGACCAAAAAATTTTGAAATTTGTGGTGAAGACTATGGGACCAAACTGCTGCGGTCATCGGTCCATAGGTTTACGCACCACTTAATATAACGTAAACTAAATTACGCTAAGAACAACACACACACCCATGCCCGAGGGAGGACTCGAACCTCCGACGGGGAGAGCCGCGCGAACCGTGACAAGGCTCCTCAAACCGCAGGGCTACTAAACTCGGTAGGGCTGTACATCGGAAAAGAGTTGATGAGGGCTAGTAGGTCTTCCTTCCAAACGATGTTGTCATGTTTTCGGCTGCCCAACCAAAGTCGTACGGTTGTTGGGGAAAAGAGGGTTTAGGAGTATCTGGAGGGGTGCGGGTACGTACCATCTCTCAGTGATTTCGCTAACATGTCCATCACCATCTTCGCTGCTTGCGGGTTGTCCGGCAGTGGCAGGTGGTCGCGGGCGGCAGCCTCTTCTTGAACTTAAGCACCGGTAGCAACAACTTGTGCTGCTTCTTCTGCCCGTTCTTCCAGCTGCTGTGCCGCCTCCTCCGTCTCTTCGACCACCTCCCAAGCAGTCTGCATTTCCGCGTCGGCCAGGGACGCGGTCGTCTGGGCCTCCGCATCTACCCCGTTCCTGGTGGATGTCGGCACCTCTTCCTAGAGAGTCGCGAGGGTCAAGGCTTCCGTCAGTTGCCACACCTGACGGCGGGCCTCTTCCAGTTCCTTCCTCAGGGCCGTCCTCTCCTTCACCATGGCCTATTTGAGCTACAGCGACGATGATTTGCAGCATGTGTTCCATCACAGTTGACGCACTTTTGGGTAGCATCCAGCGGCTTAATGCAGTTCCGTGTGTAGTGTGCCTTTGCACACCTCACGCAGCTGTATTGCCACAGGACTAAGTTGTTGCCACTTATGGCACTGCTGCGTCTTCTTCCTCTCGCCCTTCTTCTGCCATGTGCTCCAGTAGGATGGTGAGAAGGCGGGATCTTGGCTTCCCCTTAGCTTCGCCTCCCTTGCCGCGTCCAGCCATGTCTGCGACGTACACCAACGGCAACAGCGACGGCGACGATAACGAAGTGAGCCGCAGCGGTTCGAGTAGCGGAGTGCGTGAGGCTCTCCCGTGGATCTGCAGAATATCCAATTGAGACAAGAGTCTTGAAAAATTGAAGTTGGACTTGTGTCCTTAGAATTATGTATGTTATATTTTGAATTAGACATGCTGAAAGGGCAAACAGTTGTAACTGGGAAAATGTAACAAGGAAGGAGAACTACTTCCAGTTACCAAGTATTTTCACTTGTCGCCTGAAACAGGATGAGTGTTTCAACCAGGTTTTGAGTAAAGTAGAATACCCCATTCCCTTAGCTACAACTGTAAGATTAGGTCGATAGAATAGTCAAGAAGAAAGAAAAGAATCCTAACGGAAGGTAGCAGTCGCAGGAAGTGCGTAGCCCAAATGCTACAAAGGAAAGCTAAATGTAAATATCCAGTCATAAGCATCGTGAAATCTGGGCCTACCTTGCCAGGCGACAGGTGGTGACAGGTAACATAGGGACTTTGTGCAGAGATTTTAACCCTCGAGTGGTCGCATCAATTTTTGTAACACTAGGGGTCGCGCGGTTCACTCTGATGGTTCAAATGGCTCTGAGCACTATGGAACTTAACATCTATGGTCATCAGTCGCGGTTGACTGTCAACCGGCCATCGTTTTCATTAAAGATGTGGAAATTTCTATCATAATATGCTTGCTACTGAGAAATAATAAGTTTATTTTGTTTTTTAATTAATAGAAATAAAAATTTTAATATTTGACATTTATTATTTCTAAAGATACAGTTATAAAATCTAATTAAAGAATCCTAGTTTTTCATTTCACAATACATTCCTAAAGCACAGGATGAAATTAAATCACATTTAACCTGCATTTATTTCTGAGTACATGTTACTCATACAGCATTTATTGGATTATACTCTCTTTATTAAACACGACTATATTGTACGTAAAAACAGAGTTTACTCATCCTGTTCCTCTAACTCATCCACAGTGCTACATGCACACTTTTCACACACAACTGCGGAATGCTTCTTGCATACAAACATTTTAGACAGACTGCAACGAATTATGATGACAACATTGTTTTTCCTGCCACACATAACGCAGCGACTCTGCTCTTTGTTTGGAGGTTCTTCGGGTTCTTGAGGTTCTTGCAATTTGTAAGGCGTCAAAAATATTTTGAGATCATTTAGAAGAATCGAAATGTGGGATCTTTAATAGGTTGTTGGGACAGCTGTTTCAAAAATAGCCTCCTTTGTTTTTTGGGTTTTCTGCGTTGTGTGGAACAGCATTTGGGCAATGATATCAGCGATGTTTAGTATAGCGAATCATACAGCCATCGTCCACCTCCTTGTTACTCGAACAACAGACTACTTACTGTACATTTGGTCGATTGGGTGAACCCCTCCTTTTGTCACGTTGAAGTCCATGATAACGAGTGGTTTATTGGTTTTCTCATCAACTGTGCCTTCACTGTGAACGGTGCTATGCAGAACAACACATTTGTTTCTTTTGGGCACGTATTACACCAGTGTGATATATTTTTGGTATCCGAACAGTGAAGATCCAATGTTCCTGGATTTCAGAAGTAGGAATTCCATATGGACTTCCGTTTGATTTATCTTCAGAGTTCCAATGCATGTCACGTTTCTCTGCAAAAGTGGGACTGCCAGTGGATAACTGGTATATCTATCAAAAGTAATATTCCGATTTGATCCCAGCAGAGGTTCTGCTAGACGACGCACAATATCTTACGGTTTATTTGACACCTTGTAAGGGCCATCTGGTTGTGTTCCACAGTACAGCTCAACAGATGCCGTATAGAATGTTTTGGCGTCGCAAATAGCAAAGAATTTCAAGCTGTACTTTGCTCGTTTGTTCAGTATCTACTGAACAAATGAACTTCTCCGTCTACAAGGTATCAGCATCTCATCCATGGTTACAAACACTCCCAAACTATAGCTTTCCTTACAATTGGCGACAAATTTATCTAAATACGAACTGCTTGCGCCTATTTTGTCTCTCTCGCGTCTTTGTGTTCTTGTCAATTTGTCTTTAAATCTCACGCTTCTGAGGAGAAGCATGCAAGCTTCATACGAGCGCCATCTTTACTCCAATGTTCTTCAACATTTGTTTTATTTCCACTCTTCAAGCTAATCATTATAATGATTTCACTTTATATCCCTTCTCTAGAAGTTTCCTTCATATCTCTCTCTCTAGAATAGATGTTCTGTGATTCTGTTTCTGATACGTAAACTGGCGTATTCCAGTAGTGAATCAGTCATATCTGCTCTAACAATCTTACTGAATACTGTCACTTCTTATGTAATACCCTTCGCAGACCTCTTCGGATGAGGTAGAATTTGTATTATATTTTTTGAGGGCTTTTTCGCCGTTTTGGCACTTACGCTTTCCTTAGACCACTTAGTTTTGCCATCTTTACCAACAAAATACCCACACATAAAATCAAAATTATCGTCGCCATCTTCTTCATCTTCATGAAGTTGCGTTTCCTTTTTAATGTGTGTATGTCCTCCTCCCTCTAAAGAAACTACTTCTATTTCTGATTCACTATTGTGATGACTGACTACTATTTGTTCTTCTTCTCCGCCAGACCAGTCAAATTCAGAACACTTGCTGTCGTCCTCTGATAACCCTTTTCTGAAAAAGGCCCTAAAAGTATAAGTAAAAGTAAAACATAGTTGCTAGTGAAAGATTGTAATCCAAAATAAAAACGGTATTCGCAATTACCATAGAAAATACCTACATCACAGGTCGTGTGGTTGACACTGTACACCAAACGGAACACGGACTAAAATAAGCTGCAATTGTTGTCAATATGCGAGGGCTACAAATGCAGAAACAATACAAGTCACTGACAGAGGTCCAACCTAAAGATTGATGGAATCGCCAGCATTACAACAATGCGTATTTTGAACTCAGAACGAAATAAACGAACTCTGGTTGACTCAGTCAACCAATGCGACCGCTCGAGGCCTGGCTAGTAGCCTATAGTATTAAAGATAACCTGTAGGAAACAGGAGCATCAACATCATACACTCATATGGTGTTTCAGGAAGGTTTGCCGCGCCATGGTCAGGCCAGGATTAACATAACTGTCATACGTGTAAAGCGAGAGCTGACAGGAGTGCTTTTCACTGAAGCGAAAATCTAAAATCTATGCTGCATCTGCTGCTACAATTGTGAGTTGGGTATACAAAAATCATGGCCTGCATCTGAAGAGGACTGAAAAGAACAAATGTGATAACCTCTGAAAATGTAAAGAGGGCACCAGACACACAAAACAAAATCCCTATAATTATAGACGTCTGAGGCGTATTTTTTTTCGGTTACAGAAGGACAATCTTCAAAGACATTAGAACAGATCAGGATCATAATAAATGTAATCATCAATTAAAATGGGTATATTTCGCCGGAAAATAAGGAGCCTGAGATATGGGATAGATGAACTTCCTGTATGTCTAGAGGATATGGAATATTCTGAAGTCATAATAGTTCTTGGCCTCTCTGAAAACTGTGTATCTACAGGGATTAGTCAGTCAAATATCAGGGATCATAAACACATAATTTTCATGTAGAGTAGCATGGAAAAAGGAGGAGTTGTACTGATGTAATAGTTGACCCAAAAGTCAAAAATATGATAAGAAGCAGTTTTGGTGTCAATTAAATCCTAGTGGCTTGCGATTGTAAGTTTTTACTGCTGATGACTTCTCTTGCGACTCTAACAGTCTACATATCCCCTGAAGAAAACTTTCATCTGATCATGAGAAGTCAGATGCATTTTCGATCTGCCTATCATACGAGAAGTAAGAGTACTTTGCGGAAATTTCAATGTAGATTTCTTAAAGATTTCTGGCACCAAAAAGTAATTGGAATCATTATTTTGCAGTTTCGATCTGATGTCAGTAGAGAATTTTCCAGCTCACATTGCAACAAAATAGCTAGACTCGGTTGATAACGTTTTTGTAGACAGTGTTCAGACTAAAATAATTAATGTGAACCAAATTATTAATGCGATATCAGATCATCATTCACAATCAATGTGAATAAACAATGTAACACCACGCAGCTTAGAGGCACGTTCATAAACATTTGTTAATGCGAATATGGTACAATGTTCTAAGAATAAATTACAGGAAGTGATATGGAATGCGTTATACGTACAAAGAGATGCTAATGTGGCATTCAGTACGTTTCATATCGGATTTGAGTCTATTTGGAAGGAGATATGCTGAAAACGTATCGACAAAGTCCATCAAGGTAACAAGTAAGCCTTGGAAAACTAAACAGTTTAGAAATCTCATCTAAGAGGGGGACATAAATTTCTGTAACGGTCAGAATAGGTTAAATTCTGATGTTACTAGTAGTCTACAAAAAATACTGTAATACTTTATGGAAAGTCATTAAAATATCATGAAATATGCACATCCTGATATTCAATGATCAACCAGAACATGTTCACCACCTACCTAATAGCTGGTATGTCCACCTTTAGCAGGGATAACATACGAATCGTGGCACAGAAGCAATGATGCCTTGGTTGGCCGCTGGAGGGAGTTGGCGCCACACACAAGTCACCTAACTCTAGCTAATTCAGGGGAGGGGTGTCATCATCTCTGATGCCAATTTATACAATCTCCAAAACGTGTTCGATAGGATTTAGATCTGATGAGTTGAGGGGCCAGCACATCACTCGGAATACGCCACTGTGTTCCTCCAACCAGCCCATCACACTCTTAGCCGTATGAAATGGCACATTATCTTATGGAAACATGCCACTGTCGTTGGGAATGGTGATCGTCGTGAAGGGGTTGTACGTGATCCGCAACTGTATACGACGCTCCTTGGCTGCCATGGCACCATGCACGAGCTTCACTGAACATGCGAATGCCCACTTGAATTTTCCCCATAACTTAAAGGGGCCGTCGCCAGCTTGTCTCAGTCCCGCAGTACAGTTGTCCAGGAGCTGTTCCCCTGGACTAGGACAAATACAAATTCGCCCCCTCCCATCGGCGTGATGAAGAAGGTATCGGGATTCACCAGACCATGCAACGCTCTGCTAATGGGCCAACATCCAGTGCGATAGTCACGTGCCCATTTCAGTAGTAGTTGGCGATGTCATGATGTTAAAATTAGCACATGCATGGGTCTCCGGCTGTAGAGGCCCATCGTTACAAATGTTTGATGCACTCTGTGTTGAGACACACTTGTGCTCTGCCCAGCATTAAGGTTTGATATTAGTTCCGCTACAGCTCGCCGCTTATCCTGTCTTAAGAGGTGTGCCCAGCCTAAGGCGTCCGACATCTACACTCCTGGAAATTGAAATAAGAACACCGTGAATTCATTGTCCCAGGAAGGGGAAACTTTATTGACACATTCCTGGGGTCAGATACATCACATGATCACACTGACAGAACCACAGGCACATAGACACAGGCAACAGAGCATGCACAATGTCGGCACTAGTACAGTGTATATACACCTTTCGCAGCAATGCAGGCTGCTATTCTCCCATGGAGACGATCGTAGAGATGCTGGATGTAGTCCTGTGGAACGGCTTGCCATGCCATTTCCACCTGGCGCCTCAGTTGGACCAGCGTTCGTGCTGGACGTGCAGACCGCGTGAGACGACGCTTCATCCAGTCCCAAACATGCTCAATGGGGGACAGATCCGGAGATCTTGCTGGCCAGGATAGTTGACTTACACCTTCTAGAGCACGTTGGGTGGCACGGGATACATGCGGACGTGCATTGTCCTGTTGGAACAGCAAGTTCCCTTGCCGGTCTAGGAATGGTAGAACGATGGGTTCGATGACGGTTTGGATGTACCGTGCACTATTCAGTGTCCCCTCGACGATCACCACTGGTGTACGGCCAGTGTAGGAGATCGCTCCCCACACTATGATGCCGGGTGTTGGCCCTGTGTGCCTCGGTCGTATGCAGTCCTGATTGTGGCGCTCACCTGCACGGCGCCAAACACGCATACGACCATCATTGGCACCAAGGCAGAAGCGACTCTCATCGCTGAAGACGACACGTCTCCATTCGTCCCTCCATTCACGCCTGTCGCGACACCACTGGAGGCGGGCTGCACGATGTTGGGGCGTGAGCGGAAGACGGCCAAACGGTGTGCGGGACCGTAGCCCAGCTTCATGGAGACGGTTGCGAATGGTCCTCGCTGATACCCCAGGAGCAACAGTGTCCCTAATTTGCTGGGAAGTGGCGGTGCGGTCCCCTACGGCACTGCGTAGGATCCTACGGTCTTGGCGTGCATCCGTGCGTCGCTGCGGTCCGGTCCCAGGTCGACGGGCACGTGCACCTTCCGCCGACCACTGGCGACAACATCGATGTACCTCACGCCCCACGTGTTGAGCAATTCGGCGGTACGTCCACCCGGCCTCCCGCATGCCCACTATACGCCCTCGCTCAAAGTCCGTCAACTGCACATACGGTTCACGTCCACGCTGTCGCGGCATGCTACCAGTGTTAAAGACTGCGATGGAGCTCCGTATGCCACGGCAAACTGGCTGACACTGACGGCGGCGGTGCACAAATGCTGCGCAGCTAGCGCCATTCGACGGCCAACACCAAGGTTCCTGGTGTGTCCCCTGTGCCGTGCGTGTGATCATTGCTTGTACAGCCCTCTCGCAGTGTCCGGAGCAAGTATGGTGGGTCTGACACACCGGTGTCAATGTGTTCTTTTTTCCATTTCCAGGAGTGTATAATGAGAGGTGGCTGCCCAACCCCACGATGTTTGGACATGGTTTCAACTCGGTTTCGCCACATGTTGAAGGCACTAACTACAGCTCTCCTCGAACACCCAACAATTTTTGCAGTTTCTGAAACGCTCTTGTCAAGCTTCCATGCCATCACAATCTGCCGTCGGTCAAACGCTAATAGATATAGTGCCTTCCCCATTCTTCACATGGTCAGCACGCTCATTGACAGTACACGCACCATGTGTGAATCTGACTAGCAGATATTCCACGATAGGTGACGCTGCAATCGTCTGGACGGGTTTATATCGACAGTGGGGCGATGGTCAAAATGTTCTGGATTATCAGTATTTGTCAATAATGCAGATAATAAGATTGAAACTACAGCATGTGGAGTGTTGTGAAATAAGAGACAGAACGACCAGTTAGTGTACAAGTTACTATAACATTTACACTAAATGACGAAGTTACGACTATAGATTCAAATTCTAAATGTAGCTGCAAAACTAGCATTAACTGGTTTACATGAAGATTGAAGCGAATGTCTTAACAATGCCATTCACAAATCTTGAATAAACTAGAAGTAGCACCAACATCCTTCATTATAAAGAGCAGAAATACAAAAATTGTGAGAAACAAAAGCTTGTGTGGTGATGATGGAATTTCAGACAGAAATCAGGAAAATTGTTCTAACCTAACAAGTAATATCCACGGAGATATAATTATCACTGCAACACCGGCCCAGGAAATTCTTGCGTGAAAATTAAAATACAGAGTCGATTAATGGGGGATGTAATGGATTTTGGTCCAACAAATCGATTTCTTCCGAGTTAGAGCCTCGGTCCGGCACACAGTTTTGATCTGCCAGGAAGTTTCATATCAGCGCACACTCCGCTGCAGAGTGAAAATCTCATTCATTTGGGAAACTGCTTGTTTCAGCGGAATTCTTGTCAGTGTGAATGCTATTTTCTTTCGATATCTTTGGCTGACATTTATATCTCTCGCTGATATATTTATTTTTGCCTGAAAACCTCCTTGCATGTGGGTTGTCTACGTTTTGACAATACTGAAACATATTAATAGTTGTAAATTTGAATTCGCAGACCTTTACGTGGAAGTCAAGATTTATGCATAATGGGTGCTGGCAAAGCTGAGTTTAAGAAACGGAGGTTTTGTGGAAATCGGTTTACCAATAAAAAAGAGGAAGCAGCTCGAAATGAAGAACATAAGCTCTGAGCTTCAGCGGGACAGGAGAATTGTAGAGGTACATTCATGATGTACACTCCTGGAAATTGAAATAAGAACACCGTGAATTCATTGTCCCAGGAAGGGGAAACTTTATTGACACATTCCTGGGGTCAGATACATCACATGATCACACTGACAGAACCACAGGCACATAGACACAGGCAACAGAGCATGCACAATGTCGGCACTAGTACAGTGTATATCCACCTTTCGCAGCAATGCAGGCTGCTATTCTCCCACGGAGACGATCGTAGAGATGCTGGATGTAGTCCTGTGGAACGGCTTGCCATGCCATTTCCACCTGGCGCCTCAGTTGGACCAGCGTTCGTGCTGGACGTGCAGACCGCGTGAGACGACGCTTCATCCAGTCCCAAACATGCTCAATGGGGGACAGATCCGGAGATCTTGCTGGCCAGGGTAGTTGACTTACACCTTCTAGAGCACGTTGGGTGGCACGGGATACATGCGGACGTGCATTGTCCTGTTGGAACAGCAAGTTCCCTTGCCGGTCTAGGAATGGTAGAACGATGGGTTCGATGACGGTTTGGATGTACCGTGCACTATTCAGTGTCCCCTCGACGATCACCAGTGGTGTACGGCCAGTGTAGGAGATCGCTCCCCACACCATGATGCCGGGTGTTGGCCCTGTGTGCCTCGGTCGTATGCAGTCCTGATTGTGGCGCTCACCTGCACGGCGCCAAACACGCATACGACCATCATTGGCACCAAGGCAGAAGCGACTCTCATCGCTGAAGACGACACGTCTCCATTCGTCCCTCCATTCACGCCTGTCGCGACACCACTGCAGGCGGGCTGCGCGATGTTGGGGCGTGAGCGGAAGACGGCCTAACGGTGTGCGGGACCGTAGCCCAGCTTCATGGAGACGGTTGCGAATGGTCCTCGCCGATACCCCAGGAGCAACAGTGTCCCTAATTTGCTGGGAAGTGGCGGTGCGGTCCCCTACGGCACTGCGTAGGATCCTACGGTCTTGGCGTGCATCCGTGCGTCGCTGCGGTCCGGTCCCAGGTCGACGGGCACGTGCACCTTCCGCCGACCACTGGCGACAACATCGATGTACCTCACGCCCCACGTGTTGAGCAATTCGGCGGTACGTCCACCCGGCCTCCCGCATGCCCACTATACGCCCTCGCTCAAAGTCCGTCAACTGCACATACGGTTCACGTCCACGCTGTCGCGGCATGCTACCAGTGTTAAAGACTGCGATGGAGCTCCGTATGCCACGGCAAACTGGCTGACACTGACGGCGGCGGTGCACAAATGCTGCGCAGCTAGCGCCATTCGACGGCCAACACCGCGGTTCGTGGTGTGTCCGCTGTGCCGTGCGTGTGATCATTGCTTGTACAGCCCTCTCGCCGTGTCCGGAGCAAGTATGGTGGGTCTGACACACCGGTGTCAATGTGCTCTTTTTTCCATTTCCAGGAGTGTAGATGTGGATTCTTCTGGATTCAGACTTATTTATTTAGAGCTGCTCTGCCAGGCTACAAAGTTTTCATGTTCATATGTCAGGTTTAAAAATACGGAATGCGTGATCGTTGTTGAAGAAAGGAGATTGGGAATAGCTTGTGAGTTTAAATTAATTTGTAATTCTTGTGGCTATGAATTCTCATTTTCCTCCTCCAAAAACCCTGACGCTGGTACCTATGTAGGCAATTTTAGGTTAGTATATGATCTGAGATGCCTTGGACAGGACAGGGAAGGAGATAATTTATTGTGTGGTTTTCTGAACAAGCCTCCATCTTGTGCAAGGTTTCAAAAAATAAATAAAGAAATGTCTGATGCAGTGTGCGATACTGCCAAAGTTTCTATGAAGAAAGCAGCGGAGGAACTGGTGAACATAAACCAAAAAGAAATATATCCTGGGGTAGATATTCATGACAGTGAATTTCTTACAAATGTTACTGACCGGTGTGTGTCTGTAGGTGGGACCTGGATGAAAAGGGGTCACACATCTCTGTATGGAGTTACATCTGTTACTGGTATTCACTCTGGTAACGTTTCAGTTGCAGAAATTATGTCTAACTTCTTCCACCAGAGTGCAACAAGGAAAATGTCCCACAATGAACAGAGTGAGAAACTGTGGCAGGAAAAGCATGCAGTATCATGCCCTAAAAATTATATTGGCTCAATTGGGTGCATGGAGGGTGCTGCAGTTGTGAGGATGTTCTCCAGATTTGTGGACTAGTATGGTGTTAGATATACTCAATACCTTGGTGATGGGGACTCCTCTTGGTCCAAAGCTGTAACAGATAAAAATCCTTACAACGCAACAATAGAAAAGTTGGAATGTGTTGTCATATCCAAAGGAGGCTTGGTGGTAGGCTTCGTTGTTCGCTGAAAGAGAAGAAAGGTGAAGTACTTGAGGATGAAAAACCACTAGGAGGAAAAGGCTTACGCTGAAAGAAACTCATGTTCTTCAGCAATTTTAGGGAGAGCTATCAGGGAAAACACATATAATTTCGAGGCAATGAGGTGTGCTGTGTGGGCAGTTTTTTTTCCACAAATTATCCACTGACCAAACACCAATGCACAATCTGTGTCCGAAAGACGATTGGTGTAAGTTCAGCAACAAAAATGCTACATATTAACATAACCACTCATTACCAGAACATGTTATGAATACAACTAAGCCCACATTCAGGATTCTTGCAAACCCTAATTTAGTGAGGAAGTGCCTTCATGGAAAGACACAAAATGCAAATGAAAGCCTCACTAATATAATTAGGATTAGATGCTCAAAAACGACATTCTGTGGACTTTAAGTGACCAAAATAGGTGTTTATGATGCAGTTTTATGCTATAATTAAGGAAATAACGGCACAATTGAAGTGCTGAGGAGAGTTGGTATGGATCCTGCTGCGTTTACAAGAAGGGCATTTTACACCATCGACGAGAGGAGGGTCAAGAAAGCTAACAGATCGGTGTCTTACCTACAAATACATGCCAGGCAGATTCGAAGAGGAGAGAAGAGATACCTTGAGGATGTGGAGTATCAGTATGGAGGATTTTAAAACTGAGGAAGCTCAACACATGTAAAAGTATGAGAAGAAAATATTTGAACATTTGCTCTGTTTTACATTTTGTACGTTATTAGAAACCGTTCTCAAAACGTACATGAGCTAATGTTATGAAATTTTCAGGTACTACTTGCATCGTGTTGCTGTCTCCCTGGAACTAAAAAATGCGAGATTCTGCAATTACATTCTGATTTTTAGATGATTGTTTGTACAAAAAAGATAATTTTGGATGTGCAAAATTAAAAACTCTGTTAATGATACAAATTGTACCATAAATTAATAACTGTAGTCCAGTGGTCTTATAATTTTCTCAGGACACTACAATAAAATTTTCAGATTAATTGCATTATTAGAATTTGAGTTATGGCTTTTTATAAAAAAGACAAAAAGTAAAAATATAAGTTTCTGGCAAAATACTAATCCCGTATATTTTATTATATTTTTCCGTTACAACACAGCTCTTTTGCTTTACGCATGCAAAAGTTTAGATTTGTACATTAATAACTACGGCTGTAAAGGTTTTTAAAATAAAAGTTTACGTTTTCAGTTACATCCCCCATTAACCTTTTTATAGAAAAGATGACAAGTAAGCCATGGAAAATTATATTCCTATTTTCTTACTGGAGGTCTTTTTTAAATATATTCGAAAAAGGGATATACTCAAGAATAGTCCCACTTTTAAGTGAAAACAATTTCTTTAGCAGATGACAGCAGAGACTAAGGAAGGGTTGCCGACTGACCTTGCTATTTATCCACTTGGGCACTAAATGTTACATGCCTTAAATAGTAAACGGTTGCCAGTTGATTTTTTTTTATCTTTCCGGGACACTTAATTGTACATCAAGCTCTCTTAGATAACCTTAAGTTTTATAGGACTGATAGCTTTATGTCCAAATGGTTTCAATCATACGACACGAACAGAATGCCAAAAGTTGTGCCGAATAATTCAAATGATGTTTCAAGGGTAGAAAATCTTAGTGACTGGGTGCAATCACAAAGCGAATCCTCAAGTTTCTAATATGAGTCTACTCGCACTGCTTGTATATTTAAATGAGCGTCTTCGTAATATTCATCAAGCAGAATTACTACTTGTTGCAGACAGTACTAGTTTTATAATAAAGCCCATTACAAATAAAGCAGCAAAAGGGATGGCAAATGAAGTTTTTAAAAAGTATTTAATAGGCTCGACCAACATTGAATCATCATAAATTTTGACAAAGCAGAGTATATTCAGTGCTATACAACAAGTGGACTCGTATCAGCAATTTATGCAGCACATTAAAAGGAGTCAGGAAACATGCCAGAATCATCCTAATTTTTGGTTTAATATATTGACGAAAACTTGAGCTGGAAGATGCATATTACTGATTTGCTGAAACAATTCAGCCAGTTAATTTTGCTTTTCATATAATTGTTAGTCTCTGAAAGAGACAAATCAAGTTTATGATATGTTTTGCATGTTTGCACTTAATAATGGTTTACGAAATAATTTTCGGGGGTAACTCATCACTAAAAAAGAATATATTGATCGCACAAAAGCGAGCATTAATAAGAACGTGTATAGTTCAGCAGCAGTCATCTTTAAGGAGTTAAGCATTTTAACTGCATCACCACAACACATATATATGTTAATGAAATTCACCATTAATCTTCAATTGAAATTTGAGAAAAGTGGTGATGTCCCTACCTGCAGCGACAGAGAAAGAACTTACTTTTATTACCATAAGAGAGTTCCATAATACTCGAAAGAAAATTTATATGATTTGTCAAAAATTTCAAATGTTTGACAGGCAGCAAACAACGTTTTCAGTATAAACTCAAATCATTCCTTCTGAACAACTCCTCCTATTCCATAGAAAACATTTTATTTGAAAACTGGAATCGTGGTAGTTTTAATTGTGTTAGCACGACGAGCTCTAAATAATGATGTATTCATTAATGTTAACAGCAATTATGTATACATATCCTGTGAACTGAATCGCTTTACGTAATTTCGATAAGAGACCCGTTCATGTGACCCATGGATTACGTAACTAACTACTTAATTAGCCCCTTGTTCCTCCTATTTTGATAATAACAGGACTGTGTGGATACACTACCATACATGTTTCTGTTTTATAACATACATCACAGTGTTTGTATGTTACGTACAGGTTATTTTCTGTGTGAAATTTAAGGTACCCTAGTAAGCGCATTTTTTATTTACATTTTAATTCAGTTGTTAATTCAATGATTTATGAGTAGTGTCTTAAAAGACAGTTTGTACAGTTCTGCCTTTCATGTTAAGCACTTCTACAACTTACGGGCGAATAACGCGGTGTGTGTGCTCAATACCGCCAAGTTTTCTAAAAGTTTTGAACAACCTAATGTCTTTTAGTACTAATGACGTAACTTCTTCTAGTCACACTGAAGTTCCTTTGTTTGTTACTTGTTCCAAATTAATAATTATGGATAAAATATTGTCTGTGTCACAGTGTGTAGGCCCTTATTCACAGTATGTTACAAAATTACATTTCTGAAGTGATTCATGAAATGACCTAAAAGAATACTTCTTCTGTATTGATCTAGCGTTGTAATGTCACACTCTACATATACTGTAAACGTTGTGGCTTCCCTCTACTACAGTCTATAACTGGAGTTTCTCTGATATTTGAAGTTGTTTTGAATAGGCACGAAAGGCAGTTTGGTAGTGAGCAGATTAAAGCAGTATTTCATTGTTGTGGCTCTCTGAAAGATGCGTTATTGCAAATACAGTTTCCCAGCCCACAGTATGAGTACCTCACAATATTCAAAGTTAGAAAATATTCAAATGACATAAGTATGAATTGAAAAATCTAGTGTATTTTCACTGATGAAACTTGTATCATAGATCAAATTCCAAAATGCAACATACTGTTTTTAATCACTAAATTCTTAAGAATCCACTTTCCTACTGTTATGTGGGGTTGCATAAAAAGATATTATCCTGTGTATTGTGAAAAATAATGGTCATATAACTCTCTCTTGGGGCACACTGGAAATTATTGTTACGTCTTAGTGCTTCTCTCCGTTAAGAATGACAGGCTGTGTTCCGTATGTTAGGATACCTGCACTCTAATCACAAAAATACGATACACCTGTGCATGTGCCATTCCGAATTACGATGCAATGCTCCTTTCGACATGCATGTATATCTAAATGTATTCGTAGCTGAGAATATGCATAACCATCAGCTGTATAATGGAATGACGACATGGAATATTAGTGCTAGTTATCGTGAGCTATCTTCCTACTATCAGCCTATGCGAGCACGTCCCATGGCCCGACCCAGACTCCCATACGTCGACAACCATACATGCGTGTAAATCCAAATAAACATTGGATCGTAATGCGGAATAACACAGACACTGAAATATGGTGTTTATCTGCGGACACCAGACAAGCGACTTTTAAGTAAAATGTCTCGCCTTAAGGGAATACACATAGCTGATGTACGGTTACAGGTTGTAGACACGTGGTTGACGACATATAGCAGTTTGGGTCTCGTCCTGAGTAGTGCACGGATAGCCTAAAAGTAAGATGACCGATGGTGATGGGCGGGATATCCGGTTCGAGTCCCGGTCCGGTAGAAATTTTCATGGTCGTCATTCCATCAAACTGGTGATGGCGGTCCATATTCACAGTTGCGAATACATTTAATCAATCAAAAAGATTGTCTGTTTTTCCATACTCTAGTAGTTCCTAAAAGTCAATGAATACATGTTCAAACAGGACGCCAGTACTTACTGCCCTCTGCGTCTCGTGGGCGAACAGTGGGAGCTGTGTTTCACACGATCATTGTTTCTGGAATCCACGTTCATTCGTACATAGGATCTTTTTGGTCTCCACAACTACCATAACACACGTGCATAAACTGTGTTCGAAAATTCGACAACAGTTACTCACTGATATACAGCAAGAAAAACAATGGTCATAACACTGACCCCTATGGTACTCAAGAGCACACATTTTTCACTAATGACTCATTTGTCTCAGAGGGGTCATTGGCATATTTTTATGAGTTTCAGTACTCGGTATCTTTTTTCCTATTATTATTAAAGGCAGATCCCAGATTTGTTTGTCTGATATCCTTACCTGTTCTGAGATTACACTGATCTGGAACTCTGAATACGGGATAGTTACCGGCTGGTACTGCCGAGAGCTGCATGCCGCAGACTGGCCACTCAGTTAGCCGCGCCTAATGCCAGCCTCTCGGCGCGCCCACCGACGGAATTATCCTCGGGCTCAAAGGATTAACCGCGATCCATTCGGCGGCCGCGACTGGCTTCAGCCCCCGCAGGAGCGCCGCTTGTGTTAGCTATTAAAGAGCCTCCTCATCTCTTGCCTCCAGCCTGTCTCTCTCTCTCTCACTTTCTCTCTCTCTGTCTCTCTCTCTCGCTCACTCTTCTCTTTGCCCACGCCCCACTCTCCGCCTATCCCTGTCCGCTTCCTCTTACTCCGCGCCAACCGACTCTCTCCACACCCTCAACCGTCGCGTAACGAGCCAATATCACTAGACTTCAATCGTACCGCGAGGTTCCCCTTCGTGCGGTAAGATGTCTGCCAGCGCGGCGAGGCAGCGACGCTAGAACGGGCAGCGCGAGTTTGTGGAAATACTGAAATGAAGCTGCGGCAGAGCCACTCGTTATATCTGTGTCCGAGTGCCCACGCTGCGTAACATACAACTAGTGTTGGATCCACACAGTCTAGAATGCAGTGAAAATGAGAATCGCATCCGTGCCAGATGGTCGATAAAATGTATTTTTCCTTTTAGTTGTTATTTCTTCCCCCCTAGCCCCATATGGGCGAGAGGGGCGGATATTCAGTGATGCAGTCAACAGCGTTTTTCAGCCAGATCCCAAGAAATGTGCTGGAAAACAATAAACATAAATGTAAGAATTTTCAGTCAGTTTTAAAAAATTAGGAAGCTGAATATAAATCTAAGTTTTTCTATATAAGAGAAATTACTTCCTTCACTTTTAGTACATTTAAAAACACCTTGCAGTAGACTGATGTTAAAACGAAGAACTTCACTGGCACTAAAACTGGAGGAATATGCCCTGAGTTAGGGAGTCTGTTGTTGAAGGGGAAAAGATCGTTTGTTGAGGATTGTAGAAGGGAAGTGGCCAAGGAATGAGGAATGTTGTGGAGTATGGAGTATGGATGGTGTAGTACTGGCTGTCGAGATACAACAGGGAATGGAGCAGGCTGTATCACTGAGCCTATAATTTGCTTGGAAATAGTGGGTAGGGAAAGGCTGAGGAAAGGGAATAAATGGATTGGAAAATATGGGGAAGGGAGAGAGAGATGGACCTGAAAAGGCGGAGTGGATAGGGTGGGTTTAAAGCTGGTAGGATGGAAAATGTCACGATGGGACATGATCTGGGAGTGGGAGAAAGTTGAAGTTTCTCTGGGGCAGTGTATGGAGGGTGTGTAGGTGTAAGGTTTCTATCAAATTAGGTAGAGGCGTGGCAGCGTACTAGGATTGGAAAGTAGAGACTGAGCTATAAAATTATTGTAGTCGAGTTTGCAGAAGGTGTAGTTTGTTCGGAAGTGTTCAGTATGAGTGAGGAGAGGTGGGAGCTTGATCAGTTGTTAAAGGAACCATCTAGGGGGTGGGGAACGGAATGAGGAAGCCAAGGCAAAGTTCATGGCATTCAAGGATCTGGAGGAACTTATAGAACTTAGTTTGGGAAGGGAATGGAGGGATCGGTGTGGGGGGAGGCCCAACCAATATGTGCACAGCAAAGGTTGGATCGAATCAAGACGTGGTTCTGGACCCTGGAGCTGTGCAATTCCTCCATTCGGCAAGTTAATAGTTTTAGTATATTGTGGACTTTCTGTTAGATAGTCAGTAGGTGAGGTTTCCAAAGTTGGTTGCCGGTCGATGGTTAGTCCAAGATTCTTCCGCATGGTAGTTTACTGGATAGGAAGGTCGTAAATGATGAGGCAGAAATAATGGAGACGGAAAATGCAGGTGGTTGCTCTTATAAATATTGCGTGAGATTTGTAAGGATTGAACTTGAGGAGCCATTGGTTACAGCAGGAGAAACACCGATTGAGGTGCATTTGGAGGGACCATTGGAGCACGAAAAATTATTGGTGTTTCCGCAGTAATAGAGATCACGTACTGTTAATGATAGCGACATCAATTTTTGTGCAGATAATATTAAAAGTAACCTCTGATCTGTCGGAGATTATATAGTTACCTGAAAAAAAAAGCTGGACAAACATTAGCCATTATTGGTGAGATTTCAAACTGATGGGAAGGTTTGGGACGTGCTTTATATTTTCATAATTGTAAAATTCTACACTTTCACGATGTTCACGAAAATATAAGAATACCACTCACTCCAAAAAAGATTTTGCATCACCCCAGTTCCCAGAACTACTGAGGAAAGGTGTTGCCTGTGGATATTGTATCACAGACATAGTCCCTTTTACTGTTCAGAGATGGCACTAAATCCGCCCAAAGATGTAAACAACCATGCATGAACAGCGGCTATTAGAAGCACGGGATCCGACGACCGATTAGTTCTAATAATTCCCCCAGGAAGGAGGTACACGGCTCGTGTTGCCTGTAGTTAAACCATGCCTAGACGCAGCTCAACTGCATCCGCATTGTCATTTTGTGCCAGGAAGGGCTCTTAACAAGGGAAGTGTCCAGACGTCTTGGAATGAAACAAAGCGATGTTCGGACATGGAGGAGATACAGAGAGACAGGAACTGTTGATGACATGACTCACTGAGGCCGCCCAAGGGCTACTACTGCAGTGGATGACCGTTACCTACGGATTATGACTCGGAGGAAACCTGACGTCAACGCGACCATATTGAAAATGCTTTTCGTATAGCCACATGACGTCGTGCAACGACTCAAACTGTGCGCAGATTCACTCCCGACGTCCACGGCGAGATCCATCTTTGCAACCACGACACCTATGATTGTATAACGCCAGTATATACTCGTAATGCTTGGTTTCGTGAAAAAGGTACTTACGGGCGTTTCACCGTATCTGTGCACTTCGTCTGTCAGTTGATAGCAAGTAGTTCTTATTGGTATCCTATTTATTCCTTGTATTTCTCCAAATTTTAGAAAGTGCGGCTGAGTTATTACGGTGTTTTCTTGTTATCAGAAGAGAGCATACTTTTGTATAGTACCTGTTAGTTAATATAATACGCCATCACCGTATTTTTCCAATGTTATTTTGCCGTAGGGTAACGACAAGGTTATTAATCACGAGTATGTAACACTGGACAAAATCAGTGAAACAGTAAAAAATAAATAACAAATTGTTTTTGATTACTTAATTTCTGCACCATCCTAAGGCTCATATGTTATAGCAAACTGTCACTATGCTTTATCTATGGGATTCTGTATTTATATGCCGTTAGCTGGATTTTATTCTACATTACTGGTTCTGTCATAAACTCTGTATTGTTGTATAATACTGCTAGATTTCCAACCGCACACTCACGTTGGGCTATGGCCTACAATCTTTGAGTAGTATTTCCACATGTTTGCTTATCTTTAGGCGTTAAGGTAAATAACGTAAGGTGATCTTCAAATGGTTCAAATGGCTCTGAGCACTATGGGACTTAACTTCTGAGGTCATCAGTCCCCTAGAACTTACAACTACTTGAACCTAACTAACCTAAGGACATCACACACATCCATGCCCGAGGCAGGATTCGAACCTGCGACCGTAGCGGTCACGCGGTTCCAGACTGAAGCGCCTAGAACCGCTCGGCCACTCCGGCCGGCGTACGCTGATCTTTTACTCCTTCATGAATGAGAGTGTATTATTAGCGTTCAAAGCTCCTCGTCTCAAATCTCATACGGTTATTTACCTCAGAATATAAAACAATATTATGTGCGTGATATGTGTTTTATCATGAATTTGTTTGGTTGTATATACTAAGTATACATTCACCTTTTCATGTAGGTCTCTTGCAGAACTTTTGAGAACGCTTTAAGTTTGAGTTTTTACTTTCTACGTTTTTACGTTGCGCATTTTATGTAACTATATCCATTTTTTTCACTCATACCTGTCATGTGTTTCTCTAATAGAGCTTCTGATAATTGCTGAAAGCCGTAAGAAAGAATAAAATTAAGAAATACAGTGATCAAGACGAATATCACTATTGAAGCCCACAAATCGAAAAGGTTTACTATCCCATCTTCATAATATCAATAAACCTCAGCTGGAATTAGTTAACTCATACAAATACCAGGGAGTATCAGTCTGTATGGATGCGGTTCATCGGTACTGCAGTAGTGATATTCTATGTCTACAAAAGGGATAGTTTACAATCGGCTTGCTCAAATGCATGGGATCCGGACTACATAGGACTTACAGACGATAATGAACCTAAAAGGAGGGCGAGCGAAAATGGTGACGGGTTTGTTTGAAGAATAGTGTCACCTACACTCTCAAATAAATAAATAAATAATAAGAAATAATGAACTGGCAAACGCTTGAGGGTACAGGCGAACTATCCTGTGTAGGTCTCCTTACAAAGCAATGAATCTAACAGTATACTACAGCGTCAACGTATCACCCCTGTAGGGATCTTGAAGACAAGATTCGACCAGTTACAGTGCTCAAAGAGTCGTAATCATATTTCTCCCACTCCATACATAGACTTGAACGGCAAGAAGCCCTAATAACAACAAGCATCTCTCTGCCATTCACTTCCTAGTAGTTTGAACAGTGTTCTTGTCGATGTAGTTATGGACTATATTCGAGACCCCTGCGGGATATTTTTTTATATTTAATGTATCATTTTTATGAGGTTCGTTGGTAGACAGACCCTTTGGGAACCGAATGAGGAAAGGTGTTAATAACTACGGATATTTTTCTCTTTCAACTTCCTACTCTTAGTTTTACAAGAGCCAATATTTTTAACAATGGTAAGGGATTGGAAAAATATAAGATTGTAGGTCCTTAACAATTCAGATTCCAGAACACTGAATATGCCATCTACAGTTACGCTGGCCGCATGTTAGAATAACTAAATAACTATCTGCGACCTGTCTAAGTTATTTGTCAGTACCACTGACAGCAACCTTTTCGAGAAACGTGTAGTTTGCGGCTTTGAAACTACAGTGACTAAACGAATCTCTACGAACTTAGAAACCAAAGAGTATATTTACGTCTACGCACTTTCTTCGCAAACTACTATGAAATGAATGATAACTAATCGAAACCCTCAGCTGCCGACAGGTGTTTTTGATATACCTCAATGGGGACAGCTGTAAATGTGTGCCGCGACCGGGACTCGAAGCCGGGATCTCCTGCTTACATGACAGACGGTCTATCCATCTGAGCCACCGAGGACACAGATGAATAGCGCGACTGCAATCACTTATCCATTGACCTTCGTCTGTGCGAATGCGCACGTTGCCCGAACTCTTACGGGAATCGTCACCTCAGTGGGCGCGAGTAATGAGTAGATGGGCAAATACATTACGTATGTAAATTGTGGACAGTTGGGAATGTGGGTCTCACGGGAAGCGTGCAAGGGATAAGGCCCGTGCAGGCGCGCTATTCATTTGTGTCCTCGGTGGCTCAGATGGATAGAGCGTCTGCCATGTAAGCAGGAGATCCCGGGTTCGAGTCCCGGTCAGAGAACACATTTTCAGCTGTCCCCATTGAGGTATAACAACAACACCTGTTGGTTCAAATGGTTCAAATGGCTCTGAGCACTATGGGACTTAACATCTATGGTCATCAGTCCCATAGAACTTAGAACTACTTAAACCTAACTAACCTAAGGACAGCACACAACACCCAGTCATCACGAGGCAGAGAAAATCCCCGACCCCGACGGGAATCGAACCCGGGACCCCGTGCTCGGGAAGTGAGAACGCTACCACGAGACAACACCTGTTGGTAGCTGAGGGTTTCGATTAAGTATCATTTATTCTAGTGAAGCTGCACGGTCATAAATGGTATCTGTTCTTTCGAGAACAGTCACTATCTTCACCATGAAATGTATGATAGGGTGTTCTGCTCATTTTACGGAACACGGAGAGAACTACAGTTTAAACGCCTCTGTGCGCGCTGTAATAACTACGAGTAGGACCGTATGCTGACCAAATTCGACCAATAGTGTTTATAAGGTAATCTAACTATTCTTATCGCTTCGTTAAGGCAAAAATTGGGTCTCTCAAGCTTCTTTAAGTCCGATCCGTTAGTGTTTGTGTTTGAAGTACAGTCCAAAATAAATATAGGTACCATATAATACGAGAAGTCGTAGTTATTCATAGTGAATAAATTGAAAATTGGGAACTTACTTCCAATTTTATGGTAACTTCGGCAAATGAACACGAAGCTAATTCGTTAGACGTCGATACGCCGGGTGTTTTGTTTACCACTGCTGATAACTATCAATGTCCTACGGTATTGCAGCTGCTTGGTATGCCTACTTTACTGCAAATGAATCATCTGCATCATTTAAACATGAACGTCCCTTGAATTAGGTTTCCCTAAATGTTATTACTTTTGGGTGTCATTTCTGCCGTAGCATCTGAGTAGACGTTGGTAAAAATATGAGAGACCGAGGAAGACTTTTCTCACGTGTCTATGTCTACTTCCTTTAAGCTCTCTTAACGGCTACGTATACACATGATTCTTTCGTGCACATCTGTCGAAAAGTACCTTACTAATTGTATAAGCCTCCTTTTATAATTAATATTCATAATCAGTACATCAATTTTCGAATTTCACTAATGAATATTATAGTCTCTTCCTTGCGATCCCCTAGGCAGCAATACATGAAGCAAACGCAGGTTGCCGTATATTCCTAAATTCATCATGCGAGATAGCTCATGCTGGTCACTCAATAGACCTTGTTCTTTTTGGGAACATGTGGTGCTCGAAAGCGTTCCATTCTGAGATCACTTTTCTTCTAGCTATGTATAAACAATCTACCTTCTTACACTGAAAAAACAGAAATTGTTCTCCTTACTGGCGATGGAAGCATTATAAAGAAGCCAAACAATCGGTTCACTCGTTATTGTTGATTTTGGTGAAGGCACATCGTGCTATGGAGTGTAACGGAAACCTGCAAGCAGTGTCAGATATTAACATTCCCCGACCCATTATCTTTCTGAACAGCTGAACTCCGACCTGCTCACGTTAAGCAAGAGGGAGAACTTAATCTGTGGCACAGGACATCTGCAGGCCGAACCACTATTTAATTTCTGAACCAGTGGGTCTGATAAGACCAACAGAAAATGAATCACATGAGAGGAGGGAACACATGAAAAGCGCATTGTCCTCCTACGAACGTATGGGGCATCAGTGTACATGATGGAAACCTTCTACGCCTAGAGGGCATGAAATCGCTTTATCGAAGAAACATCACAGATGTGCTAGGCTTTATGAACGGTGCTGACAACAATCTGCACGTTTCGGAATAGTATACGTCTCTATGAGGGGACACCAATTAGCACGCGCCCAGTAGAACATGAAGAGCTTATCCACATGGGACAAAATAGCAAGACAACAATGGTGGAGCAACATAGCGAGTGCAGTAACACTGTGCAGTACCTTAACGAAAAAGGTAGTGGAGCCTACTGAAATCATGAATCGGCTGCCAAACACAAATTACGGCGACTGATACAGGACCTACGGTCTTCAGGGCCAGCAGTAATGGGACCCTAAGTCGCCAGAGATCCGGAGGTTACGACATCATTAGTGGGAGTAAACCAAGAGATGAATGCAATCGACGCAGTGTTTCATCTCGGTGGCCACCGTGAACCGCAGGACGCAAAATTCTTTAACAAATGCACTGGCTTGTCCCTGAAAATAAAATATAATGCTGATTAGGAAGTAAAATGTATCGAATGGCTACAACTAAAATGCAGCTACCCACGGAGTTCCAGTGTGGGCTGCATGTTATCGTATGGCAGCGAAGTATGGTAGATATGCTAATGCGTTAGTGTAGGACCGATTTACGAGCAAAAAATTAGTTCTAGTTCTGCCACCAGGTGCACATATGTCGCTGTGAATGCAAGCAAGACGTTACGAAATGTTTCCATATGTAATGGATGATGAACGGGAAGTTTGCAGGAAAGGTCAAACAAGTGAGAAAACCGTAATGTTAACTTTATTATTAATCACCTCTTAAAAAATATATTCAGTAGGAACATGGAGCTGCTGCATCGGAAAAACTACGTGGTGAACAGCTACTCCCAAGAGAACCGGTGGAAGCTGAACAACGTGTTCATGTTTACTGGCCTTCAGATCAGGTAGAGAGTCAGCTGTCTCTGGTAAACACGCTCTTTTTGCTATCCTCGGGATCAAAAGTCACATGGATTTCGATCAGGTGATCTTGCAAGCCATGTATCTGCAGATAAGACTTTCGTGAGACGTTGCATAAACATATACATACATCAAAAAATCTTTTGCATCACATCGGTTCCGAGAGTTCCGGAACGTCTACAGAAAATTGGAATGGAGATCGACATAAATATCATTTACGCCCTTTTTATTGCTCATGAAACATTGCATGTTGTACCACCACACGGCGAGACCTTGGGAGGTGGTGGTCCATACTGCTTCACACACCGGTTCCTCTAATTACCAGTTGCATTGATGCATGCCTGTATCCAATGTACCATACTATCCACAAGTTCATCAATGCACTGTTGGTACACAGCCTCACTACTGAACGTTGATTCGGCGTAGATCCTTCAGATTGGTTGGAGGGTTACGTCGACCATAAAGAACACTTTTCAATCTATCTCAGGCATGTTCGATAGGGTTCATGTCTGGAGAACATGCTGGCCACTCTAGTCGAGCGATGTTGTTATACTGAAGGAATTCATTCACAAGATGTGCACGATGGGGGCGCGATTCGTCGTCCATGAAGACGAATTCCTCGCCAATATCCTGCCGCTATAGTTAAACTATTGGTCGGAGGATGGCATTCACGTATCGTACAGCCGTTACTGCGTGTTCCATGACCACCAGCAGCGTACATCGGCCCCACATGATGCCACCCCAAAACAGCAGGGAAGCTCTACCTTGCTGCACACGATGGACAATGTGTCTAAGAAGTTCAGCCTGACCGGGTTGCCTCCAAACACGTCTCCGATGGTTCTCTGGTTGAAGGCATATACGACACTCATCGGTGAAGATAACGTGATACAAATCCTGGCCCATTTGTACCGCGCTGCATGGTGTCGTGGCTGCAAAGATGGACCTCGCCATGGACGTCGGGAGTGAAGTTGCCCATCATGCAGCCTATTGCCCCCAGTTTGAGCTGTAACACGACGTCCTGTGTCTGCACTAAAAGCATTATTCAACATGGCGGCGTTGATATCAGGGTTGCTCCGAGCCATAATCCGTAGGTAGCGGTCAACCACTGCAGTAGTAGCCTGTCATACACAGTTCCTGTCTCTCTGTCTTTCTTACATGTGAAAACTACTTCGCTTTGGTTCACTCAGAGACGCCTGGATATTTCCCTTGTTTAGAACCCTTCCTGGCACAAAGTAACAATGCGTATGCGATCGAACCACGGTATTGTCCGTCTAGGCATGGTTGAACTGCAGACAACACGAGCCGTGTACCTCCTTCCTGGTGGAATGACTGGAACTGATCGGCCGTCGGACTCCCTCCGTCTAGCACTCGCTGTTATGCATGGTTCTTTACATCTTTGGTCTGGTTTAGTGACATGTCTGAACGGTGATACAATATCCACTGCCAACGTCTATCTTCAGGATTTCTGGGAATCTGGGTGATATAAAACTTTTTTTGATGTGTGTATTTCACTGAGCGAGTGACGTTAGGTGTTGCTACATCTTGCATATTACAGTTGTTCCCACACAGTTGTCCTCTTCTAATTCAAGAATCACATGCTGTATAGGGAGGTCTCGATAAAGTATAGACATCACAGTACATCCGAGAGTCCCTCTGGATGCACTGGCTGCAAGGAAATACGGACAGAGAATAAATGTGATTCTGAAATTTCGCCACTGAGTAACATATGGAGAGTGCAGTGGCTCTTCGACACAACATGCTGTTTAACAGTATCCCAAATTCGGATGTTCTGTGTATTCACTGCACCCCATAGTGTAAAATGTGCCTCCTCACTCCACAGAATATTGCCCAGTCACATAACATCAACTTCGATCATTGAAAGAAATCGAAGAGCGAATTAAGAACGTTGTTTAGTATAATGAGGTTTCAGTTGCCAAACCATCTGTATCTTGTACAATACCAATTAGAATAGACCGCAAAACTTTCCCTACTTTTGACTGTGGGATGGAGAGTTCTTGTGACTCTACAAAAGGACTACCCTGGGCACGCACTACATGGTCAGTTACAGCAGCAGCAACCTGGTCCTCTTCCAGGTGCCGCACCACGCTCACCCGTGGTTTAGAATTTCATTATCATCTTGTTGAAACCATTTAATGACATCGGGACTCTCATCAGACCTATTACTAGGTGTTAGTCTCTCAATGTAGCACTCATATTGCTGTACTTTACATCAAATAGTTTCACTAGGAGCGCACGGTCCTTTTCTCGATATCCATACCATTCATTCACGTCATGGCTTGTCAAATGACAGCGTGGATATTAGACGTCATACAACCCGCGTAAAGCCCCAGATTTTAATCTTGTACTCAAAATCAGATCTATGTTTTTCTTCTAGCTCTCAAATGGCTCTGAGCACTATGGGACTCAACTGCTGAGGTTATTAGTCCCCTAGAACTTAGAACTAGTTAAACCTAACTAACCTAAGGACATCACAAACATCCATGCCCGAGGCAGGATTCGAACCTGCGACCGTAGCGGTCTTGCGGTTCCAGACTGCAGCGCCTTTAACCGCACGGCCACTTCGGCCGGCCTTTCTTCTAGCATTAATCGGTTCGTATTAATGCATGAGCGTAGCTATCGACTTTCGCTGCCATACGATAATTGCCCGCATCTCGTGGTCGTGCGGTAGCGTTCTCGCTTCCCACGCCCGGGTTCCCGGGTTCGATTCCCGGCGGGGTCAGGGATTTTCTCTGCCTCGTGATGGCTGGGTGTTGTGTGCTGTCCTTAGGTTAGTTAGGTTTAAGTAGTTCTAAGTTCTAGGGGACTTATGACCACAGCAGTTGAGTCCCATAGTGCTCAGAGCCATTTGAACAAGCCATACGATAATTACAGCTCACGATGTACCTTCGTGGATAGCTGCACTTTAATTGGAACCACCCAGTGGGTAGATTACGATGATTAAGTGGATGAGCAAGACTGTATTGTGTCAGGAAAAAACGGAGGTCAAAAGTAATATGATTGTACAACGCGCCAGTTAATCTTGTTGACGCTATCATGCAACAGTGGCTTCCGATAACCATTGAACGAGCACTTTCAGAGAATCACAGACTAAGCGAATTTTTTAAATTTTTTTTTTTTTTTGTGTTTATGGTAGGTGTCGTTCAGAACTCAAATATCGGTTGTCAAATGCCGTTCGATGCAAATATCAAAAATACATAAGAAAATCGATTTTCAATTTCTCCGATCGTCGCTAACGTGCTAAGGGAAGAATGATTTTTTCCAGATCGTAAGTTTTGCAGTGGGCCAGAAAGCTCGCCTACCATCCGTGTGGCGGGAGTTGAATTCCCAACTTGGGCAAAGTTACAAACAACGCCGAATGTTTCATGAACATTAAAATACACATTTGATGCTAAGTGTACTTACCAAATCGCACCATTGTATGACACATAGATCAAGAGATATGTCGGCATAAATAACGGGATGCGTGAAAAATTGCCGCATCATGCATGACTTTTAAGCTTATAGCTTCGCAACATATTTCGCAGACTGTGTCACATATTCCGCTCAACGTACCTACCAAAGTATACCGTGATAGCGCACGAGCTATAACGTTATAAAAGCTGAAAGTGTGAAAAAATTCTGCATTGTGCATGAAGTTTTAAGATATTCATTCTTTACTACTAAGACACTCCTACAATCGAGTCAACTAAATGAAGTCCCTGACACCTGGCGATTTTGACAGCGTCCAACTGCGGGGTGCAGATAGCTATAGGTGAAAATAGCAGAGCTATGAAGAGGCATTGCCTTAGGACTAATACATTTGTACATTATGCATGTTTCCTTGTATAGCCGTTTCCTAATTTCAAAGATGTTTTCAAGAATACATGGAAATGAAATTGTTTCGATATTACTCTCAAACACCGTAAAAAAAAAAAAAAAAAAAAAAAGGTTCAAATGCGTGTGAATTCCTGAAACTGCTGAGGTCATCGGTCTCTAGACTTACACACTACTAAAAATAACTCACACTAAGGACAAAACACACACACACACACACACACACACACACACCATGTAGGTAGGCTGTTTACGTTTTTTTATTGGTAACGCCACCTCTGTACAAAAATCACTGGCTGTGCTGTGTGCAGTCTGTGGCTGCTTTGCATTGTTGTAATACTCGCCATTGTATTGTTAGGCAGCTGGCTGTGAACAGCGCGTAGCGTTGCGCAGTTGGAGGTGAGCCGCCAGCAGTGGTGGATGTGGGGAGAGAAATGGCGGAGTTTTGAAATTTGTCATGTACTGCTATATATATTATGACTATTAAGGTAAATACATTGTTTGTTCTCTATTAAAATCTTTCATTTGCTAACTATGCCTATCAGTAGTTAGTGCCTTCCGTAGTTTGAATCTTTTATTTAGCTGGCAGTTGTGGCGCTCGCTGTATTGTGGTAGTTCGAGTAACCAAGATTTTTGTGAGGTAAGTGATTTGTGAAACGTATAGGTTAATGTTAGTCAGGGCCATTCTTTTGTAGGGATTTTTGAAAGTCAGATTGCGTTGTGCTAAAAACATTGTGTGTCAGTTTAAGGACAGTCGTGTATAAATTGTTATAAGGGGACGTTACATATGCATATGTCATATATGACCTTAATAGTCATAATATATATAGCAGTACATGACAAATTTCAAAACTCCGCCATTTCTCTCCCCACATCCACCACTGCTGGCGGCTCACCTCCAAATGCGCAACGCTACGCGCTGTTCACAGCCAGCTGCCTAACACTACAATGGCGAGTATTACAACAATGCAAAGCAGCCACAGACTGCACACAGCACAGCCAGTGATTTTTATACAGAGGTGGCGTTACCAATAAAAAAACCTAAACAGCCTACTTACAACCCATGCCCAAGGGAGGGCTCGAACCTCCGGCGGTAGGGGCCGCGCGATTCGTGACATGGCGCCAAACTCAGTTCACTTTCAGTTTCGTTTCCAACAGAAAATTGACAAAACGAATACCTGAGAAATGCCAGATTTGCCAGTTAGATGAAAATTTTAAAAAATCGGGGAAGGAATCGACGACACGACCGTCGGAGTACCAGCCTGCAGTCTTTTCACTGAGTCAGCCGCTGTCTGGCAACCATACAAACACAAATGGCATGTGTCTCACCCGACGAGAGACACAAATGCTAGATTTTTCTGGAACTCTCACTTCTGCCACTTTCATTGCTAGCCAGGCCCTGCACATACCACATACGGGGGTGGTTTGAATAGTTCTGGGAACGGAATAGAAAAAAAAGTACTTACATCACTAAAACATTTTTTATTTTTCAGTGTAGTCTCCTTGTAGACTAATGCACTTGGTCCATCTATGTTCCAGTGCCCATCTCGAATATTAGTTTCCTCCAGGGCTGCAAAATAGTCGTCAAATGCGGCTATCAGTTCTGCGTTTGAAGTGAATCTTCTTCCACCAAGAATTTTTTTCAGTTTTGGGAAGAGTTGGAAGTCTGACGGAGCCATATCGGATGAATAACGCGAGTGTGGCTACAATTCGTAGCCGGCCGAAGTGGCCGAGCGGTTCTAGACGCTTCAGTCTGGAACCGCGCGACCGCTACGGTCACAGGTTCGAATCCTGCCTCGGGCATGGATGTGTGTGGTGTCCTTAGTTTAGTTAGCTTTAAGTAGTTCGAAGTTCTAGGGGACTGATGACATCAGATGTTAAGTCCCATAGTGCTCAGGGCCATTTGAACCATTTTTGAAGCTACAATTCGTACCTTAGTTCGTGTAATGCCATGGCGACGGCACATGTGCGCGGGCGCGCGTCAAGATTCATGACACCCATCTTGCAGATATTTTTTTCATTTGTTAAAATGTGTTATACCATTTCAGATGACATGTGGCAAGTGTGGTCCTCCATGACAATTTTGTGCAATTTTGCAATGAATTCTGGAGTAGTGACACATTTTGGCTGTCCACTGCGCGCATCATCACCCAAGCTCTCCCGACCAAATTTAAATTCATTTGTCCACTTGGCAACAGTTCAATATGAAGGAGCAGAATCCCCGAATGTATTTTGGAAATCGGCATGAACGTCCTTTGCTTTCATACCTTTCTTTACGAAGTACTTAATCACTGCTCGAATCTCGATTGTTTTCCATCTTTGCAAAACACTACGTGGGAACAACAACAGAGCCACGTCACCGCCACAGCTCTCTTCCATGAGCACTGACGTGGCACGTGTTTAAAGGGAACACTCCACTGAATATCACATGAAGAACTCGTTGCGCTAGCGCTGACCTCTCGTGGTGGTTCCGAGAAACACCCTCGTATCTGGATGAAATCAGTGATGAGTTGGCGCGGTCCTCTTGTAACTGAGAGAGAACAGATTTTCGGATAACTGTGTCCTATAATCCACTCCGAATGCTATGTAATTCTATCAAGTTACTGAAAGTCTGACTGTACCTTGGGAGAAAGTTGGAGTAAGCCTTAGGTTCCGACTGTAACGTTTTATTTAGCAGATTTTTCACGCGTCAGTTTCAGTTATTCGCTGGACCAGCGTGTTGTTTTCGTTTTGTTCTTTAAACGCAATGCTGAAGTCGGTGCAAGAAATGCTTTGTCTGCGTTGTTAACCATTCCGAACAGTTAAAGACATAGCGACACGATACATATTGCATTATAGCTGCTTCAGAAATGAGGTCATATTTGACGAATTTTATTGGTTTGTTTGTGTTGTTATTGTGGATAGGAAAAAGCCTATTTGATAAACAAGTCTGATCGTTTACAGAGGCCGATTGAGGAACTGTGTCTACGCGACTCAGTCTGTTTAAGCAGTGGCGATGCTGTATTTGCTGGTGGCATACTTCTTCTTCCCGTTCCTATAAACGCACACTGCGCAGAGAAACGCCTATAGGCTACCTGGTTGCATGCTTAGACAGCGTGTCTTGTGTCACAGAAGCCACACAATTCCCCCAGCGCAGGCTGTGGGGGTAACAGACGCCGGGGTATCCGACGCCGGACATAGCTTTAGTGGCGCAGCTCGGCCATAACACGGCGATATCGTGGGGATGACTCACTAATTTACAGTGTCTATACAGTGCCACGCGCCGTTAATTAAAATTCACCGGCGAAATTAAACTCAAATATTAGTTCTCGCAGAAGGGCGCCGTTTAACGACGGAAGGATCCATCAAGCCCACCCCAGGCCGCCTCTTTTCACAGAAGCACCCAACCCCCTAGCCCCTCACCACGCCCTACCGGCCTATTGCCCCTTCTCTTGCTTTTTCTTTCACAGCCCAGGGCCCGTGCCCGTCTCTTGATCATCCAGGGGGCTTTTCTAACATCGTTCTTCCCGTCGAGCAGTTCGTAAACCTTTAATACTCCGGCATAATAGTTGGAATAAAATTTACAACGCCCGGCGAATATAAAGGAGTAGGTCTTAAGCTGCCTGATTAATTGGAGCAATAACTTTAATGCGAGTATTACGTCCGTCAATGCGCGGAGCCCATTAAAGTACTTTCCATTACATGCGTTAATGACCATCTTATCCATAAATTTAAAAAAAATGTTGAAATTTGATAGCAATAAACATCCTGCGTAAGAGTGATCTGCATTTCAGAGGTGTGAGAGTTCAGTGCTCCCGCGCAGTACAGTTTCTCTGTAGTACTAATTCAAAACTTTCAACTTACAAATTACTGTAACTGTAGCTGTACTCGGTGCCATATAGCCAAGGAGGAAGGGATTTTTCATTCCTGTCACCTAGACTAATATAAGCATCGGAAACTACTGCCATTTCTCTATTGTGAACTAAACCGAATGCACCTCTGCCTTACCCTGAAACACTAGACCTATGCGTACAGTCCATTAACATTATACAGGGCATCATTAGAGTCAGATTATCAAAATAGCTACGACTACTATTACAACGGTAGGAATTTACAACTGTTAAACTACTGTTAAGAATGCTATGAAATATAAAACCAGCTGTTATAAGTTAATTTAGGGACAATCTGGGTCAAATGGCTCTGAGCACTACGGGACTTAGCGTCTGAGGTCATCAGTCCCCTAGAACTTAGAACTACTTAAACTTAACTAACCTAAGGACATCACACACATCCATGCCCGAGGCAGGATTCGAACCTGCGACCATAGCGATCGCGCGGTTGCAGACTGAAACGCCTAGATCCGCTTGGCCACTCCGGCCGGCCAGGGACAATCTGGGCATAAATACAATTACAAAGCGGACAGGCTATATTTGGATTACATGTTGGCTCCTGATAAATGATCCATTGGTTTGCTATCGTGTTAGTTTGCGATCAGACTACTGGTTTTGACAGAACTGCCTTTACTCGCAAGGTACACGTATCACAGTGCAAAAGTTCTTAACCTTGGTCTAACTGATACGTGCTATGTCAAATCCTACTCTCACTACTCCAATTAATTATACAAGGCTGTCAAATTAAAACGAGACAAAGGGAAGAAAAATTAAGTGAACCGCTTATTATTACAAAAGTAATCACCATAGCTGTTAATGCACTTATCCTACTGGGAGACAGGATGGGAAATGTCATCATGAAAAAATGTTTGCAGTTACCTATGGAACCGTGATTCTACTCAGGCGTGCTCCTCTTCGTCTGAAGCAAAACGATGGCGATGAGTATCTTTCTTCAGGGGTCCAAAAATAAGAGAATCGCATGGGGAAAGTTAGGGATCGTATGGAGGATGTGTAAGGGCTTCCCAGAGAAACTTCTGTAGTGTTTTCGAAACAACCTTCACAACATGTGGGTGAGCATTATGCCATCCGTCAACATTTCTCTATGTGTGGTCTTGAAGGGACACACGTCAGTATGTGGACATTTTGCAAAGACCTGAAGTGCAGTATGTAGTCTAAACTCCAAGTAATATTGACAGGTGGCATCATTCTGTTGCAGGTTAATGTGTGAGATGACAGCCTAATGAGCCATCCCCTCACACAGAATTCCGCAATGATATAAAGCGTATTAAATGATAATTAAATCGATACCCTTAGCTGCCGACAGGTGTTGTTGATATGCAGCAATGGGGATAGCTGAAAATGTGTGCACCGACCGGGACTCGAACCCGGGATATCCTGCTTACATGGCAGACGGTCCGTCCATCTGAGCCACCGAGAGCACAGAGGATAGTGCGCTCATTCAGTAATTGCACGGTCATCAAAGACATCAAAGAACAGGTACCTTAAAGCGATTATGTGATGATTTTGGTCTCAGTTTTCGTTCAACAAATGAGTGACTATGGTGTTAAATAATTTCTTTCCATAACCTGATCTTTCAGTTAAGATTCCAACAGCGCATGCGTACCTCGGAGTAGTTTTCCGGGCCATGGTTTCGGTTCCCTCTGTTGAGTTGTGTGAAGCGGACCGGCAAGCAATGCTGTGTCTGGCAGGAAGTCGGCCGGGTGACGTCACCCAGGTACACGCCTGCGTATCGTGCAGTGCTTGTCGGATGCTCCTTGGGTGCCGGCCGAGGCCCTTGGAGACAGCAGGAAGTCTTTGTTCCGTATAGACTGCGCAGCATTGGCGTCCCAGACTTTCTCACAGACACAACAGCGAACAATGCAAGCGGCAGCGCTTTCAATACCTGATAGCATCTTCGCCAGACTCGGGCGATGAGATTAGCAACAGAAAATAACATGCTTGGCATTTGTCTAAAATTTTGTGTGAGAGGAAATTCCACACCAGCGTATCGCTGAGAGGTGGTTTTGGCCATGCATTCTGCCTTAGATGGCAACGTATCTGTTTACTTATTTCCTCTTCGATATGCAGGAGGGAACGTCAGTTTTATTTCATATTTTTGTGACTGGAAGTTGCGTCTCGCGTGTGCCAGGCGATTCATCGAGGGCAACTTAGGCAGCACTGCGTCTGCCCTAAGAGAAGGATCCTGGAGTAGTATCCATTCGACCACGAGCTTTGGTAGAGATCGGACTCAGTGTTCGACTGTCGGCGAAACCAGGTGTGGAGACAACAGCGGGCGCAGAGCTGCGGCCTCAAACTGTGATCTGCGACTTAGCCACGGTAAGGCTAGCGTAATGTGGAGCAGTGAGCGTGCACTGGAAGGGATGTAGACCGATTTCAGGTTAGACAACCTGAGTATCGTGTCGGACCTTTATTTGCCCAGCGTATTGCTGTAACTCGACGTGGCATTGGCTGAACAAGTCGCTGGAAGTCCCTGCAGAAGTACTGAGCCGTACTGCCTCAATAACCGTCGATAATTGCGAAAGTATTGCCGGTGCAGCAATTTGTGCAAGAACTGATCTCCAGATTACGTCCCAGAACAGGTCGTTGGGATTAATGTCGGGCGATCTGGGTGGCCAATCATTCCTCGAATTATTCAGAATGTTCTTCACACTAATCGCGAACAAATGTATCGTGGTGCATTGTCAGCCATAAAACGTCCATTACTGAATTGCTGCAAATGATCTCCAAGTAGCTGAACATAACTATTTCCAGTCAATGATCGATTCAGTTGGACCAGAGGACCTAGCCATTCTAGGCAAACACAACCCACACCATAATCAAGCCCCATAAGTTTGCATAGTGGCTAGTTGGACAACCTCGGCCCATTGCTTCGTGGAGTCTGTGTCACTCTCAAACCCTACCATCAGCTTTTAGCAAGTTAAATCGGGGCTCACCTCAGAGGGCCACGGTTTTTCAGTCTAGGGTCCAACAGATGTGGTCACGAGCCAAGAAGAGGCGATACACGCTATTTCGCGCTGTTAGCAAATGCACTCGCGCCGATCGTGTGTTGTCATAACTCATTATCGCTGCATTTTACCGCACTGTCCTATCGGATACGTTCGTATTACGTTCAAAACTGGCTCTGAGCACTATGGGACTTAACAGCTGAGGTCATCAGTCCCCTACAACTTAGAACTACTTAAACCTAACTAACCTAAGGACATCACACACAACCATGCCCGAGGCAGGATTCGAACCTGCGACCGTTGCTTGTCTGTTAGCGCTGACAACTCTACCCAAACGTCGCCTCTGTCGGTCGTTAAGTGAAGGCCGTCAGCCACTGCGTTGTCCATAGTCAGAGGCAATGCCTGAAATGTGGTATTTCGGTAGACTCTTGACACCGTGGATCGAGAAATATTGAAATCCCCAACGATTTCGAAAAGAAAATGTGACATGCGTATAGCTCTAACTACCTTTCCGCATTCAGAGTCTGTTAATTCACGTCGTGCGACCATAACCACATCAGAAAACTGTTCACAGGAATCACTTCAATACCAACGACAGCTCTGCGCCAAGCCGCGCCGCGCCACGGACCTTCAGTGGGGGTGGACTTCAACCCGTGTGTGTATGGAGTGTCCAACCTTGTGGCTTCTCCTCCTGTCTGAGTTGGTGAGAGATGGGGACGTCATGGGATGTTTGTCGTCTGGGCGATCCGCCAGTGGAGGTCGTCACCGGCTAACCGATGCGGTCGATTAGCACGTCCGGCCATCGGGTGGACCTTCGAAAGTGGATTTTCCTCCCAAGCGCCAGTATTTTCGGATTGTGCTAAACTTGCGTCTTCTGACAGAACAGTTGCGCTGTCTCACGGAAACGTTCGAGCAGTCGTTGGACTCGGCCATCTGGTGTGCAACAAACGCCGAAGGGAAGAAGTGAATGGTTCAAATGGCTCTGAGCACTATGGGACTCAACTGCTGAGGTCATTAGTCCCCTAGAACTTAGAACTAGTTAAACCTAACTAACCTAAGGACATCACAAACATCCATGCCCGAGGCAGGATTCGAACCTGTGACCGTAGCGGTCTTGCGGTTCCAGACTGCAGCGCCTTTAACCGCACGACCACTTCGGCCGACGGAAGAAGTGAGCCACGTCGAGTGCAAGACGGAGGGCTCGATTCTGCAGGGTCTGCAGCTTCTGGACGTGAACGTCAGCAACATTCCACCACATCACTCAAGGACAGGACGGAGCAGCGCCTTGAAGAGAGTCACCCCGAGGTGAGGAGGTAGCGATGAGCTCGGGTTAAGGAGGGGATACAGAAGACTGAGTCTTCCTGACGCCTATCGCCTGACATCCGCCACGTAGGACAGCGGTCGAGCGCGAAGCCCAGGTATCGTGCGGTGTCGCTCCATGGAACAGCACTGCCGGCGATTGTCGGTGGTCGGAGGTCCAAGGAGACGTGACGGCGGGTAACAATGAGGGCTTGGGTCTTCGCTGCATTAAAGCGGAGACGCCACCTAACCGCCCAAAGGACGAGATCGTCGCATGCGAGCTGGAGCCTCTGCTGCAGAAGATGTGAACCCATACTTCCGGCGAAGACAGCAGTATCATCAATGTACAGAGCCAGCTGTACGCGGTCAGTCTTCGGAGGATCCGCGGTGAACAAGCTATAGAGGATCGGCCAGAGGACCGATCCCTGTGGCACGCCTGCCCGGATGCGGCGGTCGGTGGACGTCCCAGTCTGGACCCGCACGTGGAACATCCGATCTGCCAAGTAACTGCGGAGGAGGCGAACACGTGGCACGGGGAGAGTAGTGGGACAACCTATGCGTCAAGACACGCTGCAATGTTACCAGATTTATTCAAGATGGCGGCGATGACGTCATCCAAGATGCCGGCATGTAGACTTGGCAACAGCGTATGACGCCACCCAAAATGGCGGATTTTTGCGGGAAAATAGGCCAATTGTGCTACGTCAACTGACCTAACCTCCAGAAAAAATGGCGGGAAGTTTGAATTTTGGTGGGAAAATACACAAATTGTGTGGGGTCCACTAACCCAAGCCTCCAGAAGGAAAAATGACGGGAAGTTTTAATTCTAACAGGATAATGCATGCAAAAACCATACTTATCTTTATCATTACTGATTATCACTTATTAACATTCATTATCATTTATTATTATTCATTAACATTTATTATTATATATTATCATTAATTACTATTTATTATTGTTGCCCGCCTCCACTAGAAAATTCCCTCCAAATTCAAATTCCAACATGATAATGGCTGCAAAACCTTACTTTTGTTTATTATTATTCATTATCATTTAATAACATTCATTATCATTCATTGTCATTTATCATTCATTATCATTTATTATCATTCATTATCATTTATTATTATTATTTATTATTATAGGCCTACATCCACCAGAAAATTGCGCCAAATTCAAATTCCAGCACGATAATGTCTCGAAAACTGTTCATCCATTTATTATTATCATTTATTATTTATTCAAGATGTGCTACTTTCTCGGCGAGAAAGCCATTTTCCTTACACCCATAACAAAAATTTATCGCAAGTTCAAATCCCAACACAATAATTGATCTCAGGCACGAACTTTCTCCGTCACTTATCTTTTTTCACAGGTAGCCTGTCATAACTGCATCAAATAAAAAAACTGCACTTATAGTAACATAAGTCACGTCCTTTGATTTTGCAGGGGGAAAGGGACTGAAGACTTTATTTCAAGCAGTTCGGTGATTACTTGTTCTCCAACAGTCAGTACACACATCTCTGATATCGTAGTGCAGTCGCCACGACGTACGCACTCCAACTGAATTAGTTCAAATTATCGCCACCCCCTGGCCAGTGCGCGGATACATTGCCGACGCCTGTCACGTGAGGTGGCCGGCCACTTGCTCTGGACTGCTGGTACGCTGGGGACGAACCCAGCGATCGCTCCCACGTCATAAGTATGTTTTTGCTGGACACCCTGGAAATTGCCGAGTTTGACGTCACAACGGTCCCTTGTCCGCTCACCACGTGTATTCGGCACCTCCACACGTTTCCCGCCAAAATCGTTTGCCTTGGAGCTGAATCATGCAACGGTCGGCCGTTCCCTGCCACACTTTTGGCGCCAAAGTTGTTTACCTGGGCATGTTCAAACCTATCGATGCCGACTGCTCACCATCCACAACGTGTCCTTGTGTGAGCAAGAACGCAGTGCTACACTTTGGGTGGCAAAGTTCGCTCAACAGTGGAATCCGCCATAACTATTTAACAGCACGTTTGGTCTGCACTAGAACACTCGCTAATTGACTCTCTCTCTCTCTCTCTCTCTCTCTCTCGCGTGTAATAACTGTACATCGCTGCGCTGCCGCCCCGCTTACGAGACACACCCTCCATACACGCGACTGACATAGACTTCTGTAAATACCTAAGTACTTAATTTCATTTCGTTTTTGAACATATTAAATAATTCAATTTACAATTTCATATACATATGGAAAGGTCTTCAACTACCTAATTTCAACTACTTTTCGAGGACCAGAAAGCAACCTCTCCCTAGGAATCAGCGCCAAGTTTGAATTCTGGCAGTAAAGATTGGTCACTTCCGCTTTCGCTACCAACCTTACAAAATTGTTGGAAAGAAAGGGCACTTATACTATCCTCAGCCATTTCCTGCTAGGAACCAGCGCCAAGTTTGAATCCTGCCAGTAAACAAAGCTCACTTGCGCTTCTGCCACCAACCTAAGAAAATTGTTTCGAACTAAGCCACCAGCACTCAACTCCTACCTACACGTTTCAGGTTAAAGGACTCACCCTGCACTAGAACCATGAATGGAGGAACCAATTTACTTTATTTAGGAATGGAGTATATGTATCACACTGACATGTCCCACATCATACAGACCTGCAAAATTCTCATACATAACTCATTTATAATGGTCTACACACACGCTTGCTAATTGTAAAGAGTTAAAAATAAAGTATAGCACAGCCCACAGGCATTACAAATACTCTTAAATAATAATACCATTTACGACCAAATAGCCATACAACTCCTGATTTTCGGAAATAATTTCAGTTCATAGGATGATGGAAGGAGTGTACTTTATTTATTTGGGACATATATTTTTGAAACTTTTGCTTCTCATAGGTTTCGATATATAAAGCTGACATAAGGGCAGGTTCTGAACTCCATTAGCGCACTACACGTGGCAACACAACCACACACATCAAGATATTCATACCAATCCAGACCTGTAACTCCTCTACAGATAAATTTGTCCAGTTATTTGTTGACTCACTCACAGTCTGACCAGATTGCGGTTTTTGTGTAAAAACCGTTCAGACTGCGCTGTGCTGCTTGGGGAAGTAATGAACGACTGCACTCTATTTATTTGGAGCCCTTTTATTTTGTTGTGGTGTATATCTGTCACAAAACACCCGCACTGATCCGACTGTGTTCATCTGACACAGGCCACAAAGACGTAAACAACTCCTAATTTCACCACACAATAGCAAACTACTCCTAAATAATGCAGTACACAATATCCGCAGACGAGCTATCTACTCTTAAAGTCTCCAAATAACGCACAGCACAGTGCACAGGCAAGGTCGCAAAGAAATAGTCAAACAGACGCGCCCAAACACCCCCTGCTGCTAAAGCGACCAAAAGGTCTGTGCTCGGCCTCCTCCAAACATGACCTCAACACAGTCGCATTCGCGCCTAACACTGTAGAAATTGAATTCGCCTATGAGCCCTAGCTTACGCTCCCAGGCAGGACCAGGCCGCGCGCTCGCGTACGGTCGGTGGAGGAGGGCGCTCCAGAGCCTTCACTTAGGTTCAGCTTCCCAGAGCTCGCTCGTTACAGCCGACCAGAAAGGGCTCTGACACACGTGAAAGCTGCATTGTTCTTTTCATGTTTACTGCAGGCGTCTCAGGTCTGGACCTGCCTTCACGTCTATTGTCAGAATAGCGCATAGCTTCTCGACACACACGAATAACGCCGCTGCGGTGTAATGATTGACAACACTCTATTTATTTTTTCAAACAACTTATTTAACCTTACAGTGTATCTATCACACAATCACCCTAGGCCATGTCGCACAGCCCACGGACACACACTCAATCATAATTCCAGTACACACAATAGCAAACTGCTACTAAATAATTTTTCACACTGATGTGTGGCTACGCTCAGTAAACGTAAACTATCCAAATAACGCATAGCAGAGCCTCCAGATCCGCTTCCAAAATAACTCAGCAGACGTGCATAGGTATCCTGACCATAGGATCGTGAAGTCACCCATCCGTCTGATTTCAGACCTCGCATAGCCCCTGCTCGGCTTCCACAAGCGTGAGTTGGCGCGGTCAACGCGCTCGTCAGCGGTCAAAGCACACACATACGTCCGTCCACGATGCGATCCGTCACAATTCCGAGCTGCGACCACCAAATGCAGGCGAAAGTGAACTTTATATCAACGTAGCATAATTCCAAAGCTCAGCCTTCATACGCTAGACACATCATAGCAGCACATTTTTTTACCTCCTATGACACTGTAGCACACTGCACATTGCTCCTCACGCGGCATTACACGGCACTTTAACTAAACATAACTACACATTCCTGCTCTCGCCTCGTCGCGTTATCAGCCATCTAAAAGCTTCTCAATATTATTCTTACTTTACAACATTTTTTTAAAAAAATAAAATCTTATTTACACTTCCCACTACACCTAACCTCACACCCGTCCCACCATGAACATACGCAAACGTCCCCAACCCTATCTTGACACTCATATATCACACCACAAACCATGCCCGTCAATCAATTTACCATTCTCATCCCCTCTTTTCGAATTACAAACGTAGCCTCCATCTAATCACCAATCAACTCATCTTCCTCGCACTTTCAACAGTAAAATTAATTTTACACACACGCAGAAATATCAAACGCAATTAAAGAGTCAAACTTTTATACAGAGCATCAAGCACATACGACACTCACATCAATATTCAAAGCCTCGTCCATGTTTACCACTTCCACCATGAATTAAATATTATTATCATTGCCGCAACATTCTGCCAGCGCTCGATTTATATCTATTTTTCCGCTCTTAACTGTTACCGCTAGCAGTCGAATATCACTATCTATAGATTGCATAAATTTCGACATAAAAAAAATGTCGCCCCGCAGTTTAGGGACTCCTATATCTAAACACTTAGCATCGTTCAACTCTCAATTGCTCTTACCTAATAACTCATCCATCAGGTCTGGGTGCAAGGTCACCCCTTTCGTTCTTTTTTTACAGTGGTAGCTAAATTGCGCCATCAACTTAACATCATCATTCGCGAAACATATCTTCAAATATGTAAACACACTTACTCAATTACACAGTGGTCCCGTTGAGGACATGACCTTCAATATTACAGTTCTTAATCCAATAACCACCGAAACAAGTACTAAATGCTCAAACTAATCGCATAGCGCCTTACAAAGTGAGTGTCCGAGCGCCAGCAGCCGCATGTCAAAGCCACATAGGTGTCCATCCAAACAGCCGTCCACTCAGCCCCAGGACCAGAATACTGAAGTGGGCTCTCCCTATACATGCTCTCCAGCTATTGTCTAACGACATACAGTGCACAAATGGATTCCTGAATAGCGCAGATCTCTATTTCCCACTTGCAACTCCAACAGGACATGTAAACAGTGTCTCCCCCAGCCAACGAACCTGACCTCATTCACCCTTCGCTGAGAATTTCCACTCATAAATCTTAAACACTCACATATATAAAACCATATTCACTCCTGCCAAAACTCACTTAACAATAAAAAAGCATTCTCCCTTTCTAAGCATAGATGAATATGCATTTATCTTCACCCATCTGATCTCTGCAATTTAAGTCGGAGAAAGACATATCTATTACCTTCTGCAACCTGTCTATAAACAGAACGGTCTCAGTTACTACAGCAGGACCTTGTTTTGACAATTCGCCAGAAATGCGCGCAATGTTGTATGCCTCAAACCAGGTACATGTACAACAGATCCTCAACACCCTATCATCTTTATCCTCTACCATCAAACAGTGAAAAAGTCACGAAGGCACCAATTCGATCTACCTCCAGTGTGGACAAACAGAATTCACAATACTCCCCCCGAATAACTCAGAGTGCGACCATCCAAGAATTCCTAACAGCTCGCCAAGTCCGACACGTCAAACTACAGATGCCTATATGAACAGGATCATATTAAATATACACAAGCTGCAGAGACCCCTTTAATGTTTGATCACCCATACTCTAAGCGAATGTGAAGCAGCCTCTGGCCCTAGTTCAAACAGAGTTTTCTAACACGCTTTTGCACACTGCTGAGCATTTCGTCTTTCTGCCACGAGTTCGAAGTCAGTGTCTGATTCTAAACAGACGTTAACACGGACTGACGCACGGCCTCACACAGGAAGCTATACCTCGCAACCTTGTAAATCATATTCTTAAGTCGATAGCATAACATTGAATGCTTTGAAATAACTATTACCATAGATTGATATGGTGTGCTAAGCTCCAAGGTTTAGTTACGTTTCAAGAAATGTGGTGCACTTGGAGGGGTTAGGACTAGGAAAGCTCAATTCAGTCAAGAGAGGTAGAGTGTAGCCGTATTCGTCTGCTCGGTTGAGGAATAATTGGGTAGCGATGTTGCGGGGTAGTTGGTCAGTGCCGAGGTGAGGATGGTCTTTTAACGTAAGAGGACTAGATAGCTCTGTCACTGCCATAAGCAGAGAGATTGATCGAGTACTATGCGTGAGGTCTTAGAAATATGCATAGCGTTGTCTGGTATAATTTGATCGTCTTTATGTGTTCGAGAATGAAGTGTGAATGGAGGTCCTGAGCAGTCATCTGTGAATGTTTGCAATGTTACTTACAAAGTAGAGGATGTATGGTTTAGCTATGATACTGAAATTAAGAAAACAAGCTGTCACATGATTGGCCGGTGTTGCACTTACTGTAAAATTTTTCGCGATATCAGCTATGATGGATAATATTACAGTAGATCGGTGGCGTCTTATCCATCACGTCTGTGCATTGGGTACGACATAATTATTGACTGATAATACTTGCTTGAGTTGGGGGACATATTTTGGTTGATGGACCGGAACTTCCGGGGTTGCTAGCACCGAAAACGGTGATTCCGTACTTGTGTGCAAAAATGGCCAATCACTAGAAATGAAATGCAGAGTTATAAACTATTCGGTCAATGCGACATATGAGTTTAAATGTAGAGGTGGTCAGTAACTTTCGAGTGAAGTCGCTACAACGCCAGCAGGCTCTTCTAGTTTCCTTGTGCTGTGGCTGTCAGTTCTTTCAAAGCATTCAATGTTATGCTATCGACTGTAAGAATATGATTTACAAGGTCGCGAGGTATAGCTTCCTGTGTGAGGCCGTGCGTCAGTCCGTGTTAACGTCTGTTTAGAATCAGACACTGACTTCGAACTCGTGGCAGAAAGACGAAATGCTCAGCAGTGTGCAAAAGCGTGTTAGAAAACTCTGTTTGAACTAGGGCCAGAGGCTGCTTCACATTCGCTTAGAGTATGGGTGATAAAACATTAAAGGGGTCTCTGCAGCTTGTGTATATTTAATATGATCTTGTTCATATAGGCATCTGTAGTTTGAGGTGTCAGACTTGGCGAGCTGTTAGGAATTCTTGGATGGTCGCACTCTGAGTTATTCGGGGGGAGTATTGTGAATTCTGTTTGTCCACACTGGAGGTAGATCGAATTGGTGCCTTCGTGACTTTTTCACTGTTTGATGGTAGAGGATAAAGATGATAGGGTGTTGAGGATCTGTTGTACATGTACCTGGTTTGAGGCATACAACATTGCGCGCATTTCTGGCGAATTGTCAAAACAAGGTCCTGCTGTAGTAACTGAGACCGTTCTGTTTATAGACAGGTTGCAGAAGGTAATAGATATGTCTTTCTCCGACTTAAATTGCAGAGATCAGATGGGTGAAGATAAATGCATATTCATCTATGCTTAGAAAGGGAGAATGCTTTTTTATTGTTAAGTGAGTTTTGGCAGGAGTGAATATGGTTTTATATATGTGAGTGTTTAAGATTTATGAGTGGAAATTCTCAGCGAAGGGTGAATGAGGTCAGGTTCGTTGGCTGGGGGAGACACTGTTTACATGTCCTGTTGGAGTTGCAAGTGGGAAATAGAGATCTGCGCTATTCAGGAATCCATTTGTGCACTGTATGTCGTTAGACAATAGCTGGAGAGCATGTATAGGGAGAGCCCACTTCAGTATTCTGGTCCTGGGGCTGAGTGGACGGCTGTTTAGATGGACACCTATGTGGCTTTCACATGCGGCCGCTGGCGCTCGGACACTCACTTTGTAAGGCGCTATGCGATTAGTTTGAGCATTTAGTACTTGTTTCGGTGGTTATTGGATTAAGAACTGTAATATTGAAGGTCATGTCCTCAACGGGACCACTGTGTAATTGAGTAAGTGTGTTTACATATTTGAAGATATGTTTCGCGAATGGTGATGTTAAGTTGATGGCGCAATTTAGCTACCACTGTAAAAAAAGAACGAAAGGGGTGACCTTGCACCCAGACCTGATGGATGAGTTATTAGGTAAGAGCAAGTGAGAGTTGAACGATGCTAAGTGTTTGGATATAGGAGTCCCTAAACTGCGGGGCGACATTTTTTTTATGTCGAAATTTATGCAATCTATAGATAGTGATATTCGACTGCTAGTGGCAACAGTTAAGAGCGGAAAAATAGATAGAAATCGAGCGCTGGCAGAATGTTGCGGCAATGATAATAATATTTAATTCATGGTGGAGGTGGTAAATATGGACGAGGCTTTGAATATTGGTGTGAGTGTCGTATGTGCTTGATGCTCTGAATAAAAGTTTGACTCTTTAATTGCGTTTGATATTTCTGGGTGTGTGTAAAATTAATTTTACTGTTGAAAGTGCGAGGAAGATGAGTTGATTGGTGATTAGATGGAGGCTACGTTTGTAATTCGAAAAGAGGGGATGAGAATGGTAAATTGATTGACGGGCATGGTTTGTGGTGTGATATATGAGTGTCAAGATAGGGTTGAGGACGTTTGCGTATGTTCATGGTGGGACGGGTGTGAGGTTAGGTGTAGTGGGAAGTGTAAATAAGATTTTATTTTTTTAAAAAAATGTTGTAAAGTAAGAATAATATTGAGAAGCTTTTAGATGGCTGATCACGCGACGAGGCGAGAGCAGGAATGTGTAGTTATGTTTAGTTAAAGTGCCGTGTAATGCCGTGTGAGGAGCAATGTGCAGTGTGCTACAGTGTCATAGGAGGTAAAAACATGTGCTGCTATGATGTGTCTAGCGTATGGAGGCTGCGCTTTGGAATTATGCTACGTTGATATAAAGTTCACTTTCGCCTGCATTTGGTGGTCGCAGCTCGGAATTGTGACGGATCGCATCGTGGACGGACGTATGTGTGTGCTTTGACCGCTGACGAGCGCGTTGACCGCGCCAACTCACGCTTGTGGAAGCCGAGCAGGGGCTATGCGAGGTCTGAAATCAGACGGATGGGTGACTTCACGATCCTATGGTCAGGATGTGGAGTGGGGGGTACCTATGCACGTCTGCTGAGTTATTTTGGAAGCGGATCTGGAGGCTCTGCTATGCGTTATTTGGATAGTTTACGTTTACTGAACGTATCTACACATCAGTGTGAAAAATTATTTAGTAGCAGTTTGCTATTGTGTGTACTGGAATTATGATTGAGTGTGTGTCCGTGGGCTGTGCGACATCGCCAAGGGTGATTGTGTGATAGATATACTGTAAGGTTAAATAAGTTGTTTGAAAAAATAAATAGAGTGTTGTCAACCATTACACCGCAGCGGCGTTATTCGTGTGTGTCGACGAGCTATGCGCTATTCTGACAATAGACGTGAAGGCAGGTCCAGACCTGAGACGCCTGCAGTAAACATGAGAAGAACAATACAGCTTTCACGTGTGTCAGATGAGAGAGCCCTTTCTGGTCGGCTGTAACGAGCGAGAGCTGGGAAGCTGAACTTGAGTGAAGGATCTGGAACACCCTCCTCCGCCGACCGCACGCGATCGCGCGGCCTGGGCCTGCCTGGGAGCGTTAGCTAGGGCTCATAGGCGATTTCAATTTCTACAGTGTTAGGCGCGAATGCGACTGTGTTGAGGTCATGTTTGGAGGAGGCCGAGCACAGACCTTTTGGTCGCTTTAGCAGCAGGGGGTGTTTGGGCGCGTCTGTTTGACTATTTCTTTGCGACCTTGCCTGTGCACTGTGCTGTGCGTTATTTGGAGACTTTAAGAGTAGATAGCTCGTCTGCGGATATTGTGTACTGCATTATTTAGGAGTAGTTTGCTATTGTGTGGTGAAATTAGGAGTTGTTTACGTCTTTGTGGCCTGTGTCAGATGAACACAGTCGGATCAGTGCGGGTGTTTTGTGACAGATATACACCACAACAAAATAAAAGGGCTCCAAATAAATAGAGTGCAGTCGTTCATTACTTCCCCAAGCAGCACAGCGCAGTCTGAACGGTTTTTACACAAAAACTGCAATCTGGTCAGACTGTGAGTGAGTCAACAAATAACTGGACAAATTTATCTGTAGAGGAGTTACAGGTCTGGATTGGAATGAATATCTTGATGTGTGTGGTTGTGTTGCCACGTGTAGTGCGCTACTGGAGTTCATAACCTGCCCTATGAGAAGCAAAAGTTTCAAAAATATATGTCCCAAATAAATAAAGTACACTCCTTCCATCATCCTATGAACTGAAATTATTTCCGAAAATCAAGAGTTGTATTGCTATTTGGTCATAAATGGTTTATTACTGAACAGTATTTGTAATGCCTGTAGGCTGTGCTATACTTTATTTTTAACTCTTTACAATTAGCAAGCGTGTGTGTAGACCATTATAAATATGTTATGTATGAGTGTTTTGTAGGTCTGTATGATGTGGGACATGTCAGTGTGATACATATACTCCATTCCTAAATAAAGTAAATTGGTTCCTCCATTCATGGTTCTAGTGCAGGGTGAGTCCTTTAACCCGAAACGTGTAGGTAGGAGTTGAGTGCTGGTGGCTTAGTTTGAAACAATTTTCTTAGGTTGGTGGCAGAATCGCAAGTGAGCTTTGTTTACTGGCAGGATTCAAACTTGGCGCTGGTTCCTAGCAGGAAATGGCTGAGGATAGTATAAGTGCCCTTTCTTTCCAAAAATTTTGTAAGGTTGGTAGAGAAAGCGGAGGTGACCTTTCTTTACTGCCAGTATTGAACCTCGGCCCCAGCCGGATTGGCCGTGCGGTTCAGGGCGCTACAGTCTGGAGCCGAGCAACCGCTATGGCAGCAGGTTGGAATCCTGCCTTGGGCATGGATGTGTGTGATGTCCTTAGGTTAGTTAGGTTTAATTAGTTCTACGTTCTAGGTGACTGATGACCTCAGAAGTTAAGTCGCATAGTGCTCAGAGCCATTTTGGACCCAACCTCGCTGCTGGTTCCTAGGGAGAGGTGGCTGTCTGGTCCTCGAAAAGTAGTTGAAATTAGGTAGTTGAATACCTTTTCATACGTATATGAAATTGTAAATTGAATTATTTAATATGATATAAAACGAAATGGAATTAAGTACTTAGGTATTTACAGAAGACTATGTCAGTCGCATGTATGGAGGGTGTGTGACGTAAGCGGGTCGGCAGCGCAGTGATGTACAGTTATTACGCTCGCACGAGACAGAGAGTCAATTAGCGAGTGTTCTCGTGCAGACCAAACGTGCCGTTATATAGTCATGGCGGATTCTGCTGATGAGCAAACTTTGCCACCAAAAGTGTAGCACTGCGTTCTTGCTCGCACAAGGACACGTGTTGGACGGTGAGCAGTTGGCAATGACAGGTTTGAACATGCCCAGGAAAACAACTTTGGCGTCAAAAGTGTGGCAGGGAACTGCCGACCGTTACATGAGTCAGCTCCGAGGCAAACAGTTTTGGCGGGAAACGTGCGGAGGCGCCGAATACATGTGGTGGGCGGACAAGGGACCATTGTGACGTCAAACTCGGCAAGTTCCAGAGTGTCCAGCAAAAATATGTTTACGACGTGGGAGCGATCACTGGGTTCGCCCCCAGCGTACTGGCAGTCCAGCGCGAGTGTCCGGCCGCCTCACGTGACAGGCGTCAGCAGTGTCACCGTGCGCTGGCCAGGGTGTGACGAGGATTTGTACTAATTCAGTTGGAGTGCGTACGTCGTGACAACTGCACTGCGATATCAAAGATGTGTGTGCTGACTGTGTTGGAGAACAAGTGATGACCGTACTGCTTGAAATAAAGTCGTCAGTCCCTTCCCCCCTGCAAAATCAAAGGACGTGACGTACGTTACTGTAAGTGCTGTTTATTATTTGACGCGAATATGACAGGCTACCAGTGAAAAAAGATAAGAGACGGAGAAAGTTTCTATGTGTGATCAATTATGGTGTTGGGATTTGAACTTGCGATAGAATTTTGTTATGCGTGTAAGGAAAATGGCTTTGTCGCCGAGGAAATCGGACATCTTGAATAAATAATAAATGATAATAATAAATAGAAGAACAGTTTTCGAGACACTATCGTGCTGGAATTGGAATTTGGCGCAATTTTCTGGTGGAGGTAAGCCTATACTAATAATAAATAATAATAAATGATAATGAATTGTAATAAATGATAATGAATGATAATAAATGACAATTAATGATAATGAATGTTAATAAATGATAATGAATAATATCGTGTTGAAATTTGAATATGGAGGGAATTTTCTAGTGGAGGCAGGTCAATAATAATAAATGATAATAAATAATAATAAATGATGATAAATAATAATAAATGATAATGAATGTTTATAAATAATAATCAATAATAATAAAGATAAGTACTTTTTGCATAGATTATCCTGTTGGAATTAAAACTTCCCGTCATTTTTTCCTCTGGAGGCTTTGGTTAGTGGACATCGCACAATTGGTCTATTTTCCCGATAAAATTCAAACTTCCCGCCATTTTTCTGGAGGTTAGGTTAGTGGACGTAGCACAATTGGCCTATTTTTCCGCCAAAATCCGCCATTTTGGATGACGTCATGCGCTGTTGCCAAGTTTACATGCCGGCATCTTGGATGACGTCATCGCCGCCATCTTGAATAAATCTGGTAACAATGCAGCGTGTCTTGAGGCATAGGTTGTCCCACTACTCTCCCCGTGCCACATGTTCGCCTCCTCCGCAGTTACTTGGCAGATCGGATGTTCCACGTGCGGGTCCAGACTGGGACGTCCACCGACCGCCGCATCTGGGCAGGCGTGCCACAGGCGTTGGTCCTCTGGCCGATCCTCTATAGCTTGTTCACCGCGGATCCTCCGAAGACTGACTGCTTACAGCTGGCTCTGTACGTTGATGATACTGCTGTCTTCGCCGGAAGTATGGGGCCCCATCTTCTGCAGCAGAGGCTCCAGCTCGCATGCTACGATCTCGTCCTTTGGGCGGTTAGGTGGCGTCTCCGCTTTAATGCAGCGAAGACCCAAGCCCTCATTGTTACCCGCCGTCACGTCTCCTTGGACCTCCGACCACCGACAATCGCCGGCAGTGCTGTTCCATGGAGCGACACCGCACGATACCTGGGCTTCGCGCTCGACCACCGTCCTACGTGGCGCCAACATATCGCGGATGTCAGGCTATAGGCGTCAGGAAGACCCAGTCTTCTGTATCCCCTTCTTAACCCGAGGTCATCGCTACCTCCTCACCTCGGTGTGACTCTCTTCAAGGCTCTGCTCCGCCCTGTCCTTGAGTGATATGGGGGAATGCTGCTGACGTTCACGTCCAGAAGCTGCAGACCCTGCAAAATCTTCTGGGGAGCCCATGCAGTAAGAGCTTGTACAGGAGTCCCTCGTGCCACACGCTATCGAACGCCTTCGAGACGTCCTACAAAATGGCTCCAAAGTATTCGTTGCGATCCGTACCATCGAAGGCTTCTTCAACGAAATGAAGTAATTGCTGTTCCATAGAATGGCCTCTTTGAAACCGAACTGCTCTTCGGGGAGAATGGCTTCTGCTTCAACATGGCGCAGCAGACAACACAGCTGTCGAATCATTTGGAGATAGACGGCAGAAGACTAATTGGCCTATAGTTGTTCGCAAGCCGGAGATCCTTTCCAGGTTTTGTAATGGCCACTATCGCGGCATGTTTGCAGGCAGTTGGATAAGAGCCAGAGCGGACTATCTCGTTAAAGTTCGAAGCCAGTTGGGCGTGGGTGGGTGGTTGAATCTGCTCGAGGATCGCATTTGGGACTCCATCCGAGCCTCCTGCTTTCCCGTTGTCGAAATGGCGCAGAGATTCGGCAACCTCGTCGGCAGTAATGCGGTCGATCTCGTCCCCCTCCCCCTGCGGAGGGAGGAACACCGGTAGGCTGGTGGCGACCTCGTGGATGGTAGCACCGTCGACGGGGTCGTCAACAGGGCGGAAGTTTTCAGCGAACCCGTTGGCAAGTAGGTTAGCTTTCTCGTCAGGGTCGCAGACGACGCGTTGGCCATCGCGAAGTGGAGGAATTCTCTGGAAGCGCCGTAGGAAGCTTTTCGTGGCTTGCCAAGCCGATTGTTCGTCCAGGCGCAGGCAGGCCAGTTTGTTAGCCCACTCCAGGTGGCGGTGTCGTTCTACAGCAGCCTTGATGTCGCGGGTGATGTGGTTCAGCAGACGTTTCGTCCGTGGTTGTCTCGCAAGCTGCCATTCACAACGAACGCGATTCTTTTCGCTGATCGCAGCGAGGATGTCCGGCGACAGCTGTTTGGGATAATGTCTCAGGCCTCGCCGCAGTTGAGGCGTTGCAGATTCCGCAGCATGGAGAGTGGTCGTGGTAAAGTGCCTTACAGCCTCGTCTGCCGGGGCTGGGGCCGCCCGCAGGTCGGCAGAAAGAGTGGCACGGAACTGCTGTCAGTCAGTGCTCCGGAAGTTAGTGGCACGTTCGGGTAGTGCGATGGCGTCGGCATCGATCTCAAACAAGACAAGGACGTGGTCTGAGGAGAGGACATTCCTCACGTATGCATAAACATGTTGTCCGATACAGTTGACGAGCGCGAAGTCGATGACATCTGGCTGGCCCCTGGGACGCGGGTAGATGGTAGGATCGTAGGGTCCCACCGGTCGTGCTTCATGACGTTCCGCTACTTGCAGTAATCTTCTGCCGCTGGCATTGACGAGTCGGGAGTCACAAGCGGTGTTTTTAGCATTGAAATCTCCGGCCAGGGAGAGTTTGCCTCTGGGAGATAGCAATGCGGCAAAGTCGTCAGGATCGAGCCTCGCTCTCGGCGGTCTACGAGGTGTGGCTAGAAAAAAATCGGACTAGTACTGGTGAAACAATAAAACGAATGCAATAAGGCTGAAAGTCGCGTGGCCTGTCACGTGACTCTCGCTCCGCCTACTGCTCGAGTTTCATCTGCCTCCTGCACTCAGTCTGCCCGTGGCGTCTGTTTTAAGTAGTTGACGTTTTGTCTGTGCGTCGGAAAATGTTGAGTGTACAGAAAGAACAGCGTGTTAACATCAAATTTTGTTTCAAACTAGGAAAATCTGCAAGTGAAACGTTTGTAATGTTACAACAAGTGTACGGCGATGATTGTTTATCGCGAGCACAAGTGTTTGAGTGGTTTAAACGATTTAAAGATGGCCGGGAAGACACCAGTGATGACACTCGCACTGGCAGACCATTGTCAGCAAAAACTGATGCAAACATTGAAAAAATCGGAAAACTTGTTCGACAAGATCGCCGTTTAACAATCAGAGCAGTGTCTGAGTTAACAGGAGTTTCCAGGATGTCAGAACAAATCATTCTTCGGCGTTCCTTCTGTTCAATTGTGAGACACTTTGGAACCATTTTTGAACACACTTTGTTCATGTTGAAACTTTCATGAAGAATCTGCCTAACACTTTGCTTGTCAACTCCTGTTAACTCAGAGCTTGTTAAACGGCGATCTTGTCGAACAAGTTTTCCGATTTTTTCAATGTTTGCATCAGTTTTTGCTGACAATGGTCTGCCAGTGCGAGTGTCATCACTGGTGTCTTCGCGGCCATCTTTAAATCGTTTAAACCACTCAAACACTTGTGTTCGCGATAAACAATCATCGCCGTACACTTGTTGTAACATTACAAACGTTTCACTTGCAGATTTTCCTAGTTTGAAACAAAATTTGATGTTAACACGCTGTTCTTTCTGTACACTCAACATTTTCCGACGCACAGACAAAACGTCAACTACTTAAAACAGACGCCACGGGCAGACTGAGTGCAGGAGGCAGATGAAACTCGAGCAGTAGGCGGAGCGAGAGTCACGTGACAGGCCACGCGACTTTCAGCCTTATTGCATTCGTTTTATTGTTTCACCAGTACTAGTCCGGTTTTTTTCTAGCCACACCTCGTATACGCTGCAATGAAGTAGATGCGGCCCATGGGAGTCTCGACCGCAACTCCGGTGGCTTTCAGCGCCGTCAGTGCGGGAAGTGCAATTTGGAAGTGGCGAAGTGTGGAGCGGACGTAGACGGCAGTGCCCCCACCCGCCGTAGGTCTATCAGTGCGATAGTACACGTAGTTTGGCACTCGAACGTGGACTCCTGGTTTTAAGTGTGTTTCGTTGACCAGGCTCTCTGCAGGGCCATCTTCTCGGAGAAACTGGCGAAATTCGCCCGCTTGACTGTGGATGCCACAGGCATTCCACGAGACGAACGACAGCTCCGCCACTGCACCGCCCTTTTATACCTCGAGTATACGACACTACCGCCATCTAGGTATGAGCTCATCGCTATCTAAATGGCTCTGAGCACTATGGGACTCAACTGCTGAGGTCATTAGTCCCCTAGAACTTAGAACTAGTTAAACCTAACTAACCTAAGGACATCACAAACATCCATGCCCGAGGCAGGATTCGAACCTGCGACCGTAGCGGTCTTGCGGTTCCAGACTGCAGCGCCTTTAACCGCACGGCCACTTCGGCCGGCTCATCGCTATCTCTTAACGTTTACCACCTGAGTGTGAACCGAAGCTTAATACCTGAAATTCGAGGATCATACTGACAGTCGGGAGCAACCCATTCTTAAAATTCCGTTTCCAGGAATGTTACAAGTACGTGAGCTATGGCGTGTGCAGTTTCGAAGTATCTCATCTTACTTGTTTTTTTAATTCTAAACTCCAAGGCTCTTTGATGGGTGGCAAGATTCGTCTATCTATCCAGTTATCTTAACATCAGACAGTTAATTCTACCACTTTTTTACGCCTGCAGTTTGGTCTACTCCGCCACATTTTTACTGCTGGTTACACTTGGAATTTTCCACTCCAGCTTCGTATAGCCCAGAAAACAAGTTTGTTATTTGCTGTTACTATTTTTGGTCAAAACATCACATAATGTGAACATCGCTAGAACATAACTGTCTTGATGACAAAAGTGTAGGAATCTAAAGGACTCTATGTGTGGTAGCTGATTGTGCACACGTGTCGTAGATTCTTCGTTTTAGAAACTTTTAGGGCTTTGTGGGTTAAGAAATAAGAGAGGCAAAATTTCTAGCACAAGATATTTATTAATATCTGCCGTATATTTAAACACGGAAACAACCCACTCTTTACGTTTTTTGTTATTGTTTTAATAATATCAAGCTTAAATTTTAACTTATAAATTAAATATACATATGAATCGCGCATTTCTCCCACCAGGCAGTAATTTGACAAATACAAAGAAGGTATGCTCCAGATTTTCACTACATACCTTTTTTTGCTATATACTATGAGATATTTGGGGAATTTAACCTTACCTTCCATTTCCTGCATAATAACATTGTTATAGCACTCCACATCGTTTAGCAGCTCCTCTTCTGCACGGTTTTGTGTAATTTCCGTGTGGAACTTTAAGTTTATAACTTAGCTAAAAAAAAGAAATATCCGCGATTATGCTTCATGTTCGATCCAGTTTATAATATTATGCATCATATACGTTTACGCACACACTACTTGTTTAGGTGTATGTAGCAATGGACGGTGTGTGTGTGTGTGTGTGTGTGTGTGTGTGTGTGTGTGTGTGTGGGTGTGTTTTTCTTACAGAAAAAATATCGTGACGTTTTCATTTCACTGCAATTTAGCTTTATCGCCCACCTGCAGTCATGGTCGAGGGCAATACCAGTGTCTACAAACCTCCCGACTGAGCAGTGTAGACGTGTACATTCTTGTGTTAGGTTGTGGCTGAGCAGCACGAGGTACTGCTCTGAATATGCTTCCAAAAATCGAATGCGAACGTAATTTGCATCGGGTGAAGCAGCTGTATGTCAGGGAACACGGCGCCTCACGAAAATACACTCAGTATAGATTCGGCCAGCAGTGTAGCATCCTAGTGCTGTAGTCTCTCTCTTTATATACGTTAATTTATAGGTACGCATTAAAAGGTACTGCTGAAACGTACATGGACGCAGGAAATCCTTTAAACCCTGAATTCCAACGTTTTTACTTACCCATCTGGAAGACTGTCTAAGGTACTTACCAGATGTCAATAATATGTGTGAAGTATAGTTGTCATGATAAAATATGATGGAAGCCCATTTTTTACCGAGGAGATTGTAAATCAGTCTAGTGCTTGTATTATTATAGATATGTCCGGACAGCTATCACACTGCGACGCTAGCTAATTCTGCGTTCATGTATCAAATTCTTCGTGCTGTATGTGAATTGTGATGAAGCGCCATCACAAAAGCATACTACGAACTACTACTCTACACTATACGTTGGTACCAAAGGCTTTCCGATTCGACCAACTGATTTAGCTCTGATATAAATGACCAGATACTTACAGCTTATATGATTTACGTACACATGGTATAGGCGTAGATCATTCACTGGTAGTTAGTTAAGAAGGCCTCGGTATCTGATTCGAGCCTCGCCACAGATTAACTTTTGAATAAAAATTTTCAGCAAAGCGGCCAAAGGATTCCGGCATAAAAATTGCAAGAAACGACAGAAGGAAGTACTAAGGAATGAAGAGGTACGATCGACGATTTCTGCGTTTCTAAATACTGTGTTAATGAATACCTCACTACGCAGTTCAGATGAAGGGGAATGAGGGTTTTCAAGGGGTAATCACGGAAACTGGAAAGGACAACATAGGTGCAACAAGGATAACTGCGAAGGAGCAATTGGTAACAGAGCAAATACTTCAGTTGATCGACGAAAGCAGGAAGTGCAAAAATGTTCAGGGTTCAAATGGCTCTGAGCACTATGGGACTCAACTGCTGTGGTCATAAGTCCCCTAGAACTTAGAACTACTTAAACCTAACTAACCTAAGGACATCACACACATCCATGCCCGAGGCAGGATTCGAACCTGCGACCGTAGCGGTCGTGCGGTTCCAGACTGTAGCTCCTTTAACCGCTTGGCCACTCCGGCCGGCATGTTCAGGGAAATTCAGGAATACGGAAATAAAGGACATTTAGGAATTAAATAAATAAGAAGGGTTGGGAAACCAAGGCCAAATGGCTACATAAAAAATGTAAGGAAAACGAAAAAGACGGCCGCGGTGGCCGTACGGTTCTAGGCGCTGCAGTCCGGAACCGCGTGACTACTACGGTAGCAGGTTCGAATCCTGCCTCGTGCATGGATGTGTGTGATGTCCTTAGGTTAGTTAGGTTTAAGTAGTTCTTAGTTCTAGGGGACTGATGACCTAAGATGTTAAGTTCTATAGTGCTCAGTGCCATTTGAACCATTTTTTTGAAAACGAAAAGGAATTGAGTGTCGAAAATACTGACTGGGCTTACACAAAAGTCAAAACAACCTTTTGTGAAATTAGTATCAGAGATGGTAACAGCAAGAGTGCAATGGGATTTCCTGTGTTAAATACAGAGGAGAGATCGGATATGTGGAAGGAGTACATTCAAGACATCTATGAGGGAGAAGACTTGTCTGGTGACCTGATGGAAGAAGGAAAAGGAGTCGATAGGGAAGAGATAGGGGATTCTGTATTATAATTAGAATTTAAAAGAGCCTTGGCCGACTTAAGATCTAATGAGGCAGAAGGGATGCATAACAGGAATTTCCAAAATCATTGGGGAAGTAGCAACGTATGACTGTTGACGCTGGTATGTGGAATGCATGAGGCTGGCGATATACCGTCAGATTTTCGGAAATACATCATCCACACTGTTCACAAGACTGTAAGAGCCGACAAGTGCGAGAATTAACGCACAATCAGGTTAACAGCTCATTCGTTTAAGAATAATGGACATATGCATGAAAAAGAAAATTGATGATTGTTAGATGACGATCAGTTTGGCTAAGGGAAAGTTAAAGGCACGACAGGGGCAGTTATGACGTTGCCGTTGGTAATATAAGTAAATTTGAAGATAAATCAAGTCACATTCATTGGATTTGTCAACCTGAAAAAAGCTTTCACCAATGTATAATGGTGCGAGATGTCTGCAGTCCTGTGAAAAGTAGGTGTAAACTATAGAGAAAGACGGATAATACACAGTATGTACAAGAACCACAAGGGAACAATAAGACTGAAGACCATGAATTAAAGATTCGAATCAATAATATTTGGCCGGCCGGAGTGGCCAAGCGGTTCTAGGCGCTATAGTCTGGAACCGCGCGATCACTACGGTCACAGGTTCGAATCCTGCCTCGGGCATGGATGTGTATGATGTCCTTAGGTTAGTTAGGTTTAAGTAGTTCTAAGTTCTAGGGGACTGATGACCTCAGAAGTTAAGTCCCATATTGCTCAGAGCCATTTGAACCAAAACTATTTAATATAAGGATGTAGTCTCTCGCCCTTGCTGTACAATCTAAATATCGAAAAAGCAATGACGGAAATGAACGACAGGTTCAAGACTGAAATTAAAATTTATGGTGAAAGAATATCAATGATCGGATTCGCTGATGATGTCGCTATTCTCAGTAACAATGAAGAAGGATTACAGGATATGTTAAATGGAATGAACAGTCTACTGAATACAGGACGTGGGCTGAAAGTAAATCGAATAGAGACGAAAGTAATGAGAAGTGACCGAAATAAGAACAGCGGGAAAATTAACATCTGAATTATGGATCGAAAAATAGATGAAGTTAATGAACTCTGCTACCTAGGCAGCAAACTAGCCCATGATGGACGGAACAAGGACATAAAAAGCAGACTAGCACTAACAGAAAGGGCATTCCTGGCCAAGAGAAGTCTACTAGTATCAAACATAGGCCTGAATTTGAGGAAGAAATTTCAATAAATGTATGTTTGGAAGACAGTATTGCGTCGTGGTAAAACATGGAGTGTTGGAAAATCGTAACAGGAGACAATTGAATTGTTTTCATGTAGTGCTACAAAAGGGTGTTGAAAATGTGGTGAACTGATGACGAAAGGAGTGATGAGGTTTTCCACAGAAAACACATGGATATGAGTAGAACTGAGGAGATAGGTTGCAAATGCTACATGAGGGAGTTGGTACAGAACAGGAATATTCTTGGTGAACTACATCAAACTAATGAATAAATAAATAAATAAAAATTAAAAATTAAAAAAAAATATTAGAGCGGGGAGGCATGCCTGACGGTCATGTATGCTGTCTGCCATTCACCGTCAAGGCTTGTGGCATCTCTTCGTGTTCGGTTCAGCTGGCGAACTGGGAGACACAGACGGAGAAATACCACATCGTGAGATGTCTGTGTGTGCCCCTGCACAAGAGGTTCAAATGGTTCAAATGGCTCTGAGCACTATGCGACTTAACTTCTGAGGTCGTCAGTCGCCTAGCGGTCGCTCGGTTCCAGACTGTAGCGCCTAGAACCGCACGGCCACTCCGGCCGGCCCTTGCACAAGAGGACTGGATTTAAGAAGGACTCGATACATAGGACATGGCCTGTCGACGAGAGTGACATCTGTGGGTGAGAGAAAATAACTAAGCAGCGCCAGCGAGTTTTCTTTGTATTAGTAACATAGGTGCAGCTCCCAAAAAAACTATAATTATTGTTTGATATGACTATGAATTAGCTTCTTATTCTTGAGAATGCTCACGTTTTCCTGACTTTAAAATGAAATGTGCTGTTTCCTGTGAGACCGTGAATATGAAATGTTTTGTTGTAAAGTTTTAAGAAGTAAAGAGCATTGAGCATTGAGTAATTTACGAGAAAATGTAAATGACAAATGTATGTTAACTAACTGAAATGATAAAATAGAATGTAAGTAAACTTTACTTGCACCACATTAATTAGATTACGAAATGTTTCTTTTCTTGTAAAACATGAAATACAGACTCCTGTTTTTAAACAAAAGTTAGTGCAAGAGAGTTTTGTTGAAGACGTGAGTAAGCTAAAGTGAAACGGAACTCCATTGCACTCACGTGAGATCGATTAAAACTTTATTTTCCGTAAGAAGCGCAACAGGACATCCGTTCACGGAGTAGATAAACTGAAAAACCATTACACAAGAGTAATTCACATTGCAGCAGTTGGCGTAAAATATTTCCTGTGAGATTACAGCAGCGATAAATTATACTAGCTGGATGGTTTTAATTAAACTTATTCACCTAGTCTTCAGTAGAGAGGTAGTAAATCTAGCCTCTCAGCGCACAACGCCGGATGTACAGCAACATTTTATCAATTGACTGGGAAATATATATTTATCTACTTCTACGTATTGTAGACTATCATACTAGAAAGCCGCCACTGCAGTTGGGAAAACGAGATATCGTTCATAAATATCATGTATCTAGCAACATCCGAGTCTTAATTTTCTCTCATATTATGTTCCAAGGGGTTAAAAAATTCTAAAAACTTTACGGACACGTTCCTTGCACCAAAACAAAAAAATATATAGTAAACATGGGCTCTAAAGTGCATTCCTTAAGAGCTACGACCACTTGTTAACCTTTTATACTATGAAATACATCTCTTCTACTTAAAGGTGTTTGTTTTACATATTTTTGGAGGCAGTAGTATGGACCGTAACAAGAAAGAATGTCTAGTAAACTTGGGCTGTAAAATGCATAACGTAAGAACTATGAGCATTTGGTTAGTAGAAGAGATGTGCTTCACAAAAGCGAAAATAAACACGGGCTCACAGTTGTTAAGGTTTGCGTTTTAGACCCCATGATTCCATGTTTAGTCGAGATTTCTTTCCTTGGTTTATTCCATACTACCTTCTCCCAAAACATGGAAGGGACTTTTGCAGTAGAAGAGATCTGTTTCAAGTATCGAAGGTGAATATCTGCTCATAGCTCTTATCGGGGACGTTTATTAAATCGACCGAAAATGTCAATTTGCAATCCCATTCTTATTCATTATTAGAGCTCATGGACAGTAAGTTCCCAAATTTTTAATAATCGAACCGCATCAGTTGTGCCTAAAAATAGTTAAATATGTGACGCAACCTTCCTGTCACGTCCACTTTTTGAATCAATACTTTAATTCTAGCTCATTCCGTGGATTACTTACGAGCAAAATTGCACGGGATATATACTCTTCGGATTACAGAACATCTTTGGTTCTATTCCGTATCTAAGAAACAATAACAAACCAGCTGCTTTGTTTATGAAGAAGCAATTATTGCTTTGCTGTATTTTCATTTGCTGCAGTTTATCAGAATTGCAGCTTATGGCGCAGTTCTTGTGTTTAATTATGCTGAAGTATGGAGGATCTATTTATTTATCGCATGGCAATACAGACACATAAGAAAGAAAGAGACAGATCACTAATATAACTAACGTTAATAATTGCAAACAAACATCACAAATATCACATAGTTTAAGGATTACAAACAAACTTCAAGTCTATTAATATAATCTATCGACACTGGAGTTGCGAGCAGGAAGTCGTCGGGGTTCCCATTATAGGCTCTTCTGGAACACTCTTCAACAGTTGTGGCTGATAGTCTGATTTTCTCCGCAGTCACACGGAGGTAGTAAATCTAGCCTCTCAGCGCACAACGCCGGATGTACAGCAACATTTTATCAATTGTCTGGGAAATATATATTTATCTACTTCTACGTATTGTAGACTGTGATCTGCCATGACGAGTTCGAATCCTATTTAGAGTGGACCACGTTTTGCGTGGTAGGTCAAAACCAGGTGGCTTTTGTGTGATGCAAGGCATGTTATGATTTTGCCATGCGTTTTATTTTTCAGACCATGCGTTTGTGATACTGAAACCTTCTTGTACAAGGGTCCGTGCTGTTCTTGTTGGCGGGTCCCTAGATCGAAGCCTATTAGTGTTTGCAGCCTCAATGTCTTAGTGGATTGGCAGGCTTCGATTTTCCATGATGTTTTTGTATTCATGTACAAGGGCGTCAGTGCGTTGCAGGTGTGGCGGCGGGATGTAGCTTAATATTGGGAGCCGTTGCGTAGGAGTGGGTTTAATTACTCCAGAAATCATCCTTGGAGTGTTATGCAACTGGACATCCACCTTTTTACATGTGGGCAGTTTAGCCAAATTGGAGCACAGTATTCGGCAGCCGAGAATACAATTGCTAAAGCAGAGGTGCGGAGAGTGGAGGCCGTTGCTCCCCAGGTAGTACCACAGAGCTTTTGAATAATGTTGTTTCTTGTCTTCAATTCTTCGGCAGTCTTTGTTAGGTGCTCTTTAAAAGATAGTGTTCTGTCCAGCGTCATGCCCAAGTACTTCGGAGGTTTATTGCGCCTGAAAATGGTGTTTTCAAATCGAATGTTGAGTTCCTTTCCAGCGAGTTTGTTGTTGAGATGGAAGCAACTAACCTCTGTTTTGGAAGCATTTGGTTGAAGTCTCCACTTATGGAAATATTCACCCATTATCTTCAGTTCTTTCGTTAGGATGTCCTCAGATGCTTCAACTGTGCTACATCTTGTAGCGAGGGCCCAGTCGTCAGCATACTCGAACTTTCTTGATTGTACGTATTTCTGGCAGGTCTGCAATATAGAGGCTAAACAGCAATGGTGCGAGCACTGATCCTTGTGGTAAGCCATTATTTAGTTTTTTGATGGAGCTGTTTTCAGTGCCCATACTTATTTGGAACACCCTATCACTGAGCATGCTGTCTATTAAGCGTGCTATAGATACGCAAGGAATTACTCGGAGAATTTAGTACATGATGCCTTCTCTCCACACCGTGTCGTAAATTGCCGAGAGGTCAATAAAGGCCACTGATGTTTTAAATTTTCTCTTGAATTCCGCCTCAGTGTAAGTAGTAAGTGACAACGCCTGGTCAGTACAACTTCTTCCTGGCCGAAGGCCTGCTGTTCAACTGGGATCACCCTGAAAAATTCTGGACTTATTCTGTTATATATAAGACTCTGTGGTAATTTATAAATTACAGACAGCAGGGCAATTGGTCTGTAACTGTTTGGGTTGTCAGCTGTCTTCCCAGGCTGTAGAATAGCTATTACCTTAGAGCGTTTGAGTTCTTGTGGGATGTTGCAGTTTTCATGATGTTTGTGAAAATTCGAACCAGCCATACTTTTGTGTACTTGCCACAGTTTATTATGAATTCAGGGTGAACGTTGTCGAAACCTGGTGCCTTTGTTGGGTTGAAATCTTTCATAGCTTTTCCTGTTTTCGCTTCACTTGTATTGTACGTGTTTTATCCTTTGGAGCCCTAGACGTGTTAACTAGATGTGTAGCTATGGCATTTGGTCTTACAGCTGCTTTTTGTCGTTGTGCTGGTGGGCCGCTCCCTAGTTTTCTCAGCAGTGACCATGCTTGCCTGCTAGATGTTTGGAAAGTGAGGCTTTCTACAGTTTCCGTCCACTTATGTCTTCTGGCAGCATCCAAGCTGTGAAACAGTTCATCCGCTATTTCCTGATCTCCTGATTCAAGGAAGCTGTGGTATACTTCTTCGCTGGTTTGGGACCATCCAGGGATGTATTCTTTGCGGTGCCCTCTTGGAATGTGCTTCTTGGGCGTGCTTATCATGGCACCAACAGATCTTTGGTAATTTTGCTAGTAGGTGGTGTCCAACCCGAACATTTGTCCAGATCTGTGGAGAACCCAGTCCAATTAGCCTTTTTAAAATTCCATCGTAGGCGAGGAATAGAGGTAATTATGGGAATTTGGTTACTACCTCTATTATGATTGGACGGTGTTGACTGTGCCAAAAGTCGGGCTGAACTCTACGTGAGGCCATGAGAGGTTGGTCTCTGTTGCTGGACGAGACGAAACACAAGTCAGTGTTGTATTCTTGTCTCCAGGCAGCTGATCTAAACGAAAATTGATCCTCAGCATGGTATAAGTATTCGTCTTCTGCCCATTTTGCTAATGCTTCTCCATTTGCATCATTGTCTTAATACTTCCACTGTTCATGATGACTATAGAAATCCCCAGTGCATACAGCAGGGTGTGGTTGAGTTTGAAGAACGTGGGCTGGCCAAGGTGTAGCAGGTGGCTTGCAAATATTGGAGACGGTAATGCTTCCGATTTTTGTGACTACATTATGAATGTCTTCGTTGCTGGATGTAGAAATTTCGAAAGCGTTTTCAATATCTTGTTTGACATATGTGGCTACTCCTTAAGAGAGCTGTGATAGGTCGCTCACAACAGCTCATAGCCTGGTATTTTGCCACTTTTATTTAGTTGTTGTACTGTATCACAATGGGTTTCCTGTATAGCAACCAAGTCGGTATTGTCATTTTTTAGTAGTTTTGATAGAAACTGGCACTTAGCATAGATTATGCCTTCTATGTTTATGTGGCAAATTCGAACCACAGGTCCGAGTTTCCTGGTCAGAGGGGCCTGAGAAGGGCCGTTTGGTCTGTCTGGTGACGTAACTCTTTCTGAAAGTGTCTTATAGTCAGCAGATCCTCACATTATCTGTCTGCCAGTATGTGCTAGTTCATTTATCGTTACCCAGGCTGCACGTACAGTGTTATACTACGGACGCGAACTGACTTTACACCCCAATATTGAGGATGAAGGTATTAGAGAGAATGGCCGTTACGGTAAGTAATTTCACTCAAGGCATCTTGAGTAAAACAGATTTACATCGCTCTTCTGCAGCTGGAAAGTTAGTTGAAGAGCTGGTAAAGGAAAGAAGGCAGAAAACAAGAAACCAGAAGAGAAGCCTTGGAGAGAAAGAAGATCTTGAGTGCTAATCTTGGGCCCTTTGAAGATGTGGCATGTGAAGAAATTTTAGGCTGAATTTCAAATTATATTTCCTGAAAATTACGTTTTTGACTTTTATATACCTTTTTCACAAATATAAGAATTATGAAAATTTGAAAATTTCTTTCTATGCACGCAACAAATGTTGTTTCAGAAATAAATTTATTAATTCTGAGTTTAAGCTGAGATATGCGGGAAAGTGCTTGGAATTTTACTTCCTGCATTTTACATAATACTTACAGAATTCCCCTGTTTGATATATTAAAAAAAAACATAAAAGAAGCAAAGATATTAAACACAGAAAATTTTGCAGAAATGTCTTCATTACTTTCTGAGAAAAAGGTAGACAAAAATTATTTTTCAAAAACAAACTTTTTAAATTACATACGAATTTCACTGGGAATATGTTAATTTAATCTACAAGGATTGCTCATCAGTGTGGGATCCGTACCAGGTCGGGTTGACGGAGGCGATAGAGAAGATCCAAAGAAGAGCGGCGCGTTTCGTCAAAAGGTTATTTGGTAATCGTGATAGCGTTACGGAGATGTTTAGCAAACTCAAGTGGCAGACTCTGAAAGAGAGGTGCTCTGCATCGCGGGGTAGCTTGCTGTCTAGGTTTCGAGAGGGTGCGTTTCTGGATGAGGTATCGAATATATTGCTTCCCCCCACTTATACCTCTCAAGGAGGTCACGAATGTAAAATTAGAGAGATCCAAGCGCGCAGGGAGGCTTTCTGGCAGTCGTTCTTCGCGCGAACCATACACGACTGGAACAGGAAAGGGAGGTAATGACAGTGGCACATAAAGTGCCCTCTTCCACACACCGTTAGGTGGCTTGCGGAGTATAAATGTAGATGTAGATGTAAATGTAGGCATTCATTTTCATATCATCAAAATTGTGCATATAAATAGCATGTGTTTTTGATAAACTATGCATTTTAGGCCCCAGGTTTACAAGAAATTTTTTCTTATTTCCGTTTAAGAAACCTGACGCTAAAGGTCGTTGTTGTTTTTTCGTGACATACTTTATAATAGTCGAACACCATGTATGGGCGTTCCACATTTCGCACATACGTAGTAAACTTGAAAATCGTCGGTGTGCAATATTAATAGGTAATCCACTAATGGAAACTGTATAAAACAGTTGCCTTACAATGACGTAATAATTCGGAATATTCGACACATAGAAACACGTCCAAATTTTGGGAATTTTAACACAGAACGGAATCGGACAACCAGATTGTTTGATGTAGTCATTAGGAGGCGTCCCACAGTGTCAGAGACGGATCGGGGGACGACGGTGAATCTCGTTAGCGCATTCCACAAGTTATCTGCCGGATCGGCGCGCTCAGCAGTTTTTTGGCCCGGCTGGCGCGGCGCGGCGTGGCGTGGCGGGGTGCCAAACAGCGGGCGCGAGGAAAGGAACATAAATCAGCGTCCTGGGCGCCGGCAGAATAATTGAACGGCAGTGTTGGCAGCAATGAAGAGCGGCGGCCGCAGCGACAGGCCAGGCAGACGGCGCGACGCACGCGTCGATAAACGTCCAATATACATAATTCCCGTCATGTTGCGCGCGTACGTCACGGCCGGTCGGGCACTGCCTGTCCGCGCAGAGCCCCGGCGCCCTCTGCGGTCCCTGCCGGAGGCGATACCTCGCAGCGCAGCGCGAGGCCGCATTCCGTATTCTCTCTCTGTCCCTCTGTCTCTGTTTCAATTCTTTCTTGTCTCCTTCTGCCATTTTACGTCATGCACACAGTCATCTGCGAACAGAGAATAATTCTGCACCGACGTATGTCAGGCCCATCAAAATCAGATAAACTAGAAAAATCTCATAATTCATCTACATACATCTGGCGTTCTACGGATCGGAGCGCGGAATGTCAGATCCCTTAATCGGGCAGGTAGGTTAGAAAATTTAAAAAGGGAAATGGATACGTTACAATTTGTACAGAAACCAGATGGCAGTTATAAGAGTCGAGGGGCACGAAAGGGCTGGCTGGTTCAAATGGCTCTGAGCACTATGGGACTCAACTGCTGAGGTCATTAGTCCCCTAGAACTTAGAACTAGTTAAACCTAACTAACCTAAGGACATCACAAACAGCCATGCCCGAGGCAGGATTCGAACCTGCGACCGTAGCGGTCTTGCGGTTCCAGACTGCAGCGCCTTTAACCGCACGGCCACTTCGGCCGGCGCACGAAAGGGAAGCAGTGGTTGGGAAGGGAGTGAGACAGAGTTGTAGCCTGTCCCCGATGTTATTCAATCTGTATATTGAGCAAGCAGTGAAGGAAACAACAGAAAAATTCGGAGTAGGCATTAAAATCCATGGAGAAGAAATGGTTCAAATGGCTCTGAGCACTATGGGACTCAACATCTTAGGTCATAAGTCCCCTAGAACTTAGAACTACTTAAACCTAACTAACCTAAGGACATCACACACACCCATGCCCGAGGCAGGATTCGAACCTGCGACCGTAGCAGTCCCGCGGTTCCGGACTGCAGCGCCAGAACCGCTAGACCACCGCGGCCGGCTCATGGAAAAGAAATAAAAGGGACGTCGAACAGATGTGCAGAACTGTAGACATATATCTCTAATGTCGATCAGTTGTACAATTTTGGAAGACGTATTACGTTCGAGTATAAAGATTTCTCTGGAGACTAGAAATATACTCTATAGGAATCAGCTTGAGTTTCTACGAAGACGATCGTGTGAAACCCCTGTCGCGCTATTTGTCCACGAGACTCAGAGGGCCATAGACACAGGTCCCCAGGTAGATGCCGTGTCTCTTGACTTCCGCAAGGCGTTCGGTACGGTTCCCCACAGTCGTTTAATGAACAAAGCAAGAGCATATGGACTTTCAGACCAATTGTGTGATTGGACTGAAGAGTTCCTAGATAACAGAACGCAGCATGTCACTCTTAATAGAGAGAAGTCTTCCGAAGTAAGAGTGATTTCTGGTGTGCCGCAGGGGAGTGTCGTAGGACCGTTGCTATTCACAATATACATAAATGACCGTGTGGATAACATCGGAAGTTCACTGAGGCTTTTTGCGGATGAAAATTGTACTGAAATGCAGGAGGATCTGCAACGAATTGACGCATGGTGCAGGGAATCGCAATTGAATCTCAATGTAGAGAAGTGTAATGTGCTGCGAATACATAGAAAGAAAGATCATTTGTCATTTAGCTACAGTATAGCAGGTCAGCAACTGGAAGCAGTTAATTCCATAAATTATCTGGGAGTAGGCATTGGGAGTGATTTAAAGTGGAATGATCATATAAAGTTCATCGTCGGTAAAGAAGAAGTCAGACTGAGATTCATTAGAATAATCCTAAGGAAATGCAGTCCGAAAACAAACGAAGTAGGTTACAGTACATTTGATCATCCACTGCTCGAATACTGCTCACCGGTGTGGGATCCGTACCAGATAGGGTTGATAGAAGAGATAGAGAAGATCCAACGGAGAGCAGAGCGCTTCGTTACAGTATCATTTAGTAATCGCGAAAGCGTTACGGAGATGACAGATAAACTCCAGTGGAAGACTTCGCAGGAGAGACGCTCACTAGCTCTGTACGGGCTTTTGTTGAAGTTTCGAGAACATACCTTCAGCGAGGAGTCAGGCAGTATATTGCTCCCTCCTCCGTATATCTCGCGAAGAGACCATTAGGATAAAATCAGAGAGATAAAAGCCCACACAGAGGCATACCGACAATCTTTATTCCCACGAACAGTACGCGACTGGAATAGAAGGGAGAACCGATAGAGGTACTGAAAGTACCCTCCGCCACACACCGTCAGGTGGCTTGCGGAGTACGGATGTAGATGTAGATACATTTATTAAATTCATCAAAACTATGCAGCAACCAATCGCTTAGGTTCAAACCGTCATCTGACTACATCCTCATGCACTACACTCATATATGCCATTGAAAACTACACTGTAGTCCCAAAAAAATTCGGTATAGGCATGCGTATTCAAATGCAGAGAAATCTAAACAGGCAGAATACAGCGCTGCGGTCGGCAACGTCTATATAAGACAAGTGTCTATATAAGACAAGCCGTCTGGCACAGTTGTTAGATCGATTACTGCTGCTACAATGGCAGGTTATCAACATTTAAGGGAGTCTGAATGTGGTGTTATAGTCGGTGCACGAGCCATGGGAAACAGCATTTCCGAGGTAGCGATGAAGTGAGGAATTTCTTGTACGACCATTTCGCGAGTGTACCGTGAATATCAGGAATCTGGTAAAACATGAAATCGCCGACATCGCTGTGACCGGAAAAGATCCTGCAAGAATGGGACCAACGAAGACTGAAGAGAATCGTTCAAGGTGACAGAAGTGCAACCCTTCAGCATACTGCTGCAGATTTCAGTGCTGGGCAATCAACAAGTGTCAGCGTGCGAACTATTCAACGAAACATCATCGATATGAGCTTTCGGAGCCGAAGGCCCACTCATGTACTCTTCATGACTGCACGACACAAAGTTTTACGCCTCGCCCGGGCCCGTCGGCACCAACATAGGACTGTTGATCACTGTAAACATGTCGCCTGGTCGGACGAGTCTCATTTCAAATTGTATCGAGTGGATGGACGTGTACCCTGCATGTCAGCAGGGGACTTTTCAAGCTGGTAGAGGCTCTGTAATGATGTGGGTCTTGTGCAGTTGAAATGATATCGACCCCTGATACGTCTAGATACGACTCTGTCTGATCACCTGCATCCATTTATGTCCATTGTACATTCCGAAGGACTTGAGCAGTTTCCGCAGATCAATGTGACACTTCGCACGTCCAGAATTGCTACAGAGTGGCTCCAGTAACACTTTTCTCAGTTTAAACACTTCCGCTGGCCACCAGACTCCCTAGCCACGAACATAATTGAGCATATCTGGGGTGCCTTGCAATGTGCTGTTCCGAAGAGATCTTCTCCCCTCGTACTCTTACGTACTGATGGACAGCCCTGCAGAATTCATGGTGTCGATTCCCTCCAGCACTACTTCAGACATTACTCGAGTCCATTCCACGTCGTGTAGAGGCACTTCTGCGTGCTCACGGGGGCCCTACACGATATTAGGCAGATATACCAGTTTCTTTCACTTTTCACTGTAGTTCAGGATAGGCACTTCTGCAGAAGCACTTAGCAGAGCTTTCAATTGTCCGACAAAGGACTTACTGATTTCAACTCTCACCATATCACGTGGGGGGGTTTGGGTGTTGTAAGGGGGGGGGGGCAGAGGGAAGGGGTACTTTTTACCCACCTTCTAGTCTGGTACTTTATACACTCCTGGAAATTGAAATAAGAACACCGTGAATTCATTGTCCCAGGAAGGGGAAACTTTATTGACACATTCCTGGGGTCAGATACATCACATGATCACACTGACAGAACCACAGGCACATAGACACAGGCAACAGAGCATGCACAATGTCGGCACTAGTACAGTGTATATCCACCTTTCGCAGCAGTGCAGGCTGCTATTCTCCCATGGAGACGATCGTAGAGATGCTGGATGTAGTCCTGTGGAACGGCTTGCCATGCCATTTCCACCTGGCGCCTCAGTTGGACCAGCATTCGTGCTGGACGTGCAGACCGCGTGAGACGACGCTTCATCCAGTCCCAAACATGCTCAATGGGGGACAGATCCGGAGATCTTGCTGGCCAGGGTAGTTGACTTACACCTTCTAGAGCACGTTGGGTGGCACGGGATACATGCGGACGTGCATTGTCCTGTTGGAACAGCAAGTTCCCTTGCCGGTCTAGGAATGGTAGAACGATGGGTTCGATGACGGTTTGGATGTACCGTGCACTATTCAGTGTCCCCTCGACGATCACCAGTGGTGTACGGCCAGTGTAGGAGATCGCTCCCCACACCATGATGCCGGGTGTTGGCCCTGTGTGCCTCGGTCGTATGCAGTCCTGATTGTGGCGCTCACCTGCACGGCGCCAAACACGCATACGACCATCATTGGCACCAAGGCAGAAGCGACTCTCATCGCTGAAGACGACACGTCTCCATTCGTCCCTCCATTCACGCCTGTCGCGACACCACTGGAGGCGGGCTGCACGATGTTGGGGCGTGAGCGGAAGACGGCCTAACGGTGTGCGGGACCGTAGCCCAGCTTCATGGAGACGGTTGCGAATGGTCCTCGCCGATACCCCAGGAGCAACAGTGTCCCTAATTTGCTGGGAAGTGGCGGTGCGGTCCCCTACGGCACTGCGTAGGATCCTACGGTCTTGGCGTGCATCCGTGCGTCGCTGCGGTCCGGTCCCAGGTCGACGGGCACGTGCACCTTCCGCCGACCACTGGCGACAACATCGATGTACTGTGGAGACCTCACGCCCCACGTGTTGAGCAATTCGGCGGTACGTCCACCCGGCCTCCCGCATGCCCACTATACGCCCTCGCTCAAAGTCCGTCAGCTGCACATACGGTTCACGTCCACGCTGTCGCGGCATGCTACCAGTGTTAAAGACTGCGATGGAGCTCCGTATGCCACGGCAAACTGGCTGACACTGACGGCGGCGGTGCACAAATGCTGCGCAGCTAGCGCCATTCGACGGCCAACACCGCGGTTCGTGGTGTGTCCGCTGTGCCGTGCGTGTGATCATTGCTTGTACAGCCCTCTCGCAGTGTCCGGAGCAAGTATGGTGGGTCTGACACACCGGTGTCAATGTGTTCTTTTTTCCATTTCCAGGAGTGTATTTTATAAGTCTGAAAGAAAATATTGTTTCCAATGACTTCTTATACCAGATTCCGTAACTGTTTTAAACTTTGCAGTAAAACCTTAAGTTTTAATACTGACTGTGACTTTTTTCAACTAATGTCATATTTTGTCCCTTTCTTCTACATCTGTGTAATGTTACAAGGTACACTGTGAGTTAAAATCAACGACAATTGACGAATAATATATTTTTTTAATTTTTTGTAGTAGTGATAAGGTATCTCTCCACGAGGTGTAAACATCATGGAAAATACGTTCGTGCTGCTAAGACCGTGCTGAAAGGTATTTTCAGGTATTGTACGCTACTTATACATCAGTACCTATTTACGCGTTATAGAAAATGCGATCGTGCTGCTATGTTTAAGAATAATAACTTTAATGAAGGAAAAAATATTCTTTAGATAGAAATTCATCTTTCACCTTCATGTTGGTTACATACAGAGGATGGCGCAATCCATGACGACATAATGCCAACCTTCTCGTCCTCTTCCTCTCCATGTTCCACACTTCCTTTACCCGATGGCTTAGACTGGCATGTTGCCAAGAACGAGGTGCACATTAAAAAGTAGAAAATGTGAGTGGGTGAGGAAAATAAGTATGTATTGGCTTAGAAGCTCTGTGATTAGTCTAGTTCCAATAATGTGGTGTGCCTTGTGAGAGGTGTGTGGAGAGGTGATCGGGGAAGGGATAGAGACGGGAAAGAGGCATTCTGACGTCAAGCGTTTGCCCTTGCTCATGTATTTGGGTAATTCGAACGTCAAAGGTCAATTCCTACTCCAAGAGTACTCTGTTCTCTGACGCGCATAAACAGTATCGATATCAGAACGCAACAAGGGAATGTTTATTGTGAGAGCTGCTTCAGTTTCGAAATAGTAATCACAAAAGCTGTTAACAGACGGCGCTTCACGCTACACAACTTCAGTCAGAATGCATAAAATAACTCGGTCTCTGCAAACAGCATTTGCAATTAAATGACATCCGCGTAAACGAACAACGAAATTAGTCATAACATCTTGTAATTTTCAATACTCGGACGTTGTGGTTATTACGGTTGTGCAAGGGGAGAAGAGCAAATTATGTGGTTGAATGTTAGAAACTTTGCACTGAGAGAGCTTAATTTCTAATATTCGATTACACAATCCGACATCCTCCCCCCCCCCCCCCACCCCCCAACTGTAGAGTCTTGAAAACTTGTGATAAAAACTACAACGAGAAATAATATTTTGCGAAATACTGCTCTGAAATTCAGTAATTTCTTGCAATCAAACATTAAATCTACAAGATTTAATACAAACAACAGATGTATCACGTTACTCACCTATAGTCACGTTCACTGGTGTCGGTGCAATGGTAACTTATAGTTACATTGGCATTTAATACAAGTTTTCTATTTTAAATGTTGTTGCAGTGAGTTAAAAGAATATGGGAGGTTTCGGAACACGGTTCCGGTGCGTTCCGACCAAAATTAAGACTTGCTTGAAGTACCTCAACGGATATGGATTCTGTTGGCACACTAATCTACGACTGAAGCTCCTCCAACACAGTTAGATACTTCTGGTAGACATCGTCTTTCAATATGGCTGAAAAAGGCATCGGATGAATATGGAGACCAGTCCATACCTGTGATAGTGAATTTGGCTTAATCTAATGCAATGACTCTATAGCCGAAATATTCATCAACAAGGAGAAACACGTGTTCGGTGCGATTTGGTCGTGTCCGTCTTATGTGAACCACTCGGAGCCTGTTCCATCCTCCAACACGTGCCACGTGAGGAAACGTTGTTCCATAACTCCAACGTAAAGTCCATTAGTTATCTACTTTCGTAAGAAGAAAGAGCCGATTACGTCTCTGTTGCGTTCCACAGGCCAAAACCAGACTTCAGCCAAACGGGAAATTTCGGAACCCAGATATTCCCATATCTGCTTATTCACGATAGAATTCACATGGGAGTTGGTTTTGTCTACGAACCAGATGCAGCCAGCAGCAAATTCTGCATTATTAATGACTGTGAGCCTCTGGTTCTCTGGTAACCAGCGGAAACTTGTATGAGTTACACGTGTTGATGACTCTACATTACGAATCAAAACGCAGCTTTGTATTACATGCAGGCTGGAGCGCTTCAAACCAGTCTCTGCAGCATTTCTTCAGATGGATTGACTAGGTGTTGTTCAGTAAGGACGCGAACTGTGGCGACTTTTTCAGTAGTAACTACAGTTGCCCTGGGCCCAACATTCCCCTCTAGATCATCAGCTACGCTGCTTGTCCTTTATAATTTGGTGAAGAGCTACCGAATGGTTTTTTGCAATGGATCTTTTGTAACATTTAATCTTGTTTGAATATTGTGCATTGTTGCTATAATACTGTGTTCCAATCCTTTAATTTCAAGTACCAGAAATACAGCATGTTCGACAGATTTCAATCTCTCCCTTTGGTACACTGACCTTCTTTCATGTTTCAGAGGTGGAAGTGATCGCTCTGGGTGCTATTTACAGGTACCATATATTGCGATTAAGACAGTTATACAGTTCTTGTCAGTAATATGACCTTTCGTAACTACCAGTTACTTGCTGATTTACAATTGCTAAGCTAGTGGGACAGAATATGAGTGAAGTAAAGGAGGTGGTCGCCTGAGAAGAAGTGCTTTCCAGTTCTGCGAATGTGCTTCATGCTCCTTGGCGGATGGCAGAGTCATGGAAACCAAAGACAGCATCTTGTAGCATGCTTCATCGTATGCGATTAATCGAGCAGTCGATACTCAATGTTCAAAGTTTTCGGGAGGGAAAGGAAACTGTGATAGTAAATCGGATAGTTACACTGTATTGAACCATAGCATACCACGTGTCTGTTGTGACAATGTACTCAGTAAAGTATCTCTGCTCAAGCTCCGAAATTTTGTCTGCAGATTTCGGCTTCAAACACAGGCAATAAGTTTAAATGTTCCATTAACTAACTAATTGATAATACTGTCATAGGAAATTTTGGAAGAAATCAGACATCGTCTTTACAAAATCATGCTGAATAAATTCAGAAATTGAAAATTCGAGGTGGTCCCTTCAACAGTCCTACCGCTTCCATAGAGTGTCTTCCTGACAGACAACGAGAATAAGACGTTAGAGTTTAAAGTACGTAGATATCAAACAATACCGACCGACAGTTGTACTTCAGTTCATACTGCAATAGAAATGGACCCACAGTTACTCACATTACAGCCAAGAACTGTACGATATATTGTTGCTACAACTGCAAATTTAGAGTCTGTGGATCATGAGAATCTCTACACGCCTACCAGGAGAAAGCGAAAACAGGAGACAACTGATAAGTTTCATCGTCGCAACGTCGAAGTAAGATAATCATAAAAATATGGAGGTTATGAAAGTAGTATCTCTCCATAGACTACGGTTCTACAGATGCAAAATGGAAGAGGTGCCAACAACATATGGGCGTAGAGCCGCAAAGCTGTCTCCTTGTCGATACCATTCGAAGTATACTCGATATGTATCCATACTAAGGGTTACCTTGCGTGGCAGAGTGAAGTTAATTTAGAAAAATCAGTAGACGAAGAGGAAACATTTATGACCTTAAACAACATGAGTAACACAATCACTTAAATAATCTTCGATAGCGAGGAATTTCAGTAGTTGTTATGTTAGATAGAATTAGTAAGACTGACTATAAACTTATGAAGAAATTAATAACAAACCTGTCGATCTTTTCCTCGCAATATCACCAAACGGGCGTCCGCTGAGCTTCAGATGCACGGACAAAGCCTGGTGTCTAACATTTAATTAAAATTATCCCGTTTTAGTGATTTCCGACAGGATTAGAGCTTGGAGCAGATAAATATATGTGGAACTTTAAGATCTAGTTCGTGTAATGTGTTCACCTACACTTAATTTTTAAAAAATCGGAAACGTTTAAGTGATCGTATTTTCCTAAACTTTGGTAGAATATCTTACACATTTGTTGCCGTAAGTGAATCTAAAATAAAGCATAGAGTTTTTCTTTCTGAACACACAAATGCCTCTTCATCTTTGTATACTGAGCACTATCCTGTCCTACGTTCAATTTTTCCCATCAAACTTTCCAGGTCCACCTAAATCACTTTACATCTTTATGTAAGTGTTAGCTACTCAAGATCAACCCCTCCAAACTCAAGGTAATAAGTACAGGACGAACCACCTGCACCTACATTACCACAAGTGTTCTATTCAGTTAACTAATGCAATAATTTGTATTACACTCACCATCGACCGATAAATAACATGAAATTCTCAGCACCAGCCAACAGAAAACCCACAGTATTTTAAAATTACTAATAGGCCGAACTTGGGGATCGCACCCTTCCACTTTACTTCACACGTACAAAACTTTGACCCAGTCAATCCTCTCGTATGCAAATGTTGCAGGTATGACTACCCCATCTAAGTTCTAAAAGTCCCTCCCCATGTTTGAACGTCGTGCACTCTGCCTCGCTTCCCTCACCTGCATACCTTCCCCCACACGGATCCATTACCATCTCATGAAATTTACACCTCTCCTTGCTCACGCTGAACATCTTCAGACAACCTACACCATCTGCAAACTCATCCCCAATTATCCTATTGTTTCCCCCTAATTTCTTATTATAGTACGCAGTCGCGCCACATTCCCTACCAACTAAATTTAAAGCATGTGCCTCTCCCAGATCATAAACTCTACATATCCATTTACCGTATTCCACGACATCAGGGCCCCACATCCTCGTATTTCCCTCTCCCTTCTCCCCTTGGCTCCTTCTTTCCCTACTGCCTTTCTCCTCTTTAAATTATGGGGTTACAGAAATCTTCATACACCCTTGCCTTGTTGTCTCACAACATCCACTCCATCGAGATTGTGCATCAGTCCTCCATCCTTATGCTTTCAACCTCCTTCTGTCCGCAACGCCCAAGCTTTTCCTCTTCAGCAACACAGACCATTCATAGGGCACGTCCTTCCTGCTTCAATGACAGTGAAGTGCGTTTCTTTATGACTACTGATATGCGCCGAATTAAATGTTTTAAGATTCTCTTACCTTTTTATGACTTTATGTTTTTATTGTTAGGGTTCTAAATAAAAAAAGAAAATCAAGCTTCTTATAATTATGTAAAAACTTCCATCAAATTTCGATGGCAGCATGTGAGATGACAGCCAGTAAACAGTAATCATGGAGAGAAGGCATGCATGAAGAAAGTAGCTGAAGTATAGCGAAGTGGCCGCGCCGTTTGAGGCGCTATGTAATGGATTGCATGGCCTCTCCCGCCGGAGGTTCGACTCCTCCCTCGGGCACGGGTGTGTGTGCTGTTCTTGGCATAAGTTAGTTTAAGTAGTGTGTAAGTCTAGGGACCGATGACCTCCGCAGTTTGGTCTCTTAGGAATTCACACATATTTGAACGTTTTGAACAGGCACATGACCAAGCTATCCACGACTTCAGCGCCATGAATCAAGATGGGCTTGTGGTATGTTTCCGTATCCGAGCTGTCTGAAGACAGCAGTGTACGGCAATAAGCCACGTTATACCTCTGACATCACTGTTTGGCTTGATTGTATCGAGGTGCGAGCCTTTTCATTTGGGCAAGTGCTTTTGCCACGTGTATCACAGCCGTGAACATCACGGTACATATCTTACTAAAACGTGTGACTGAGCAAGCGTTACACAGTTTCTGGATAACGGCTGAAGCGATTGATCTTCGTTCGTGCCACGACAGATGTGTTAAATCAGCTGTACTGAAATGATTATGACCTAGATTGCTATAAGCAGCATGTTGCAGATGTGCTTGAAAGGCACTTCACGAACTGTTTGCAGGTAAGAGCTGTTGTCCAAATCATTCTGCAATCATTAACTGCTCAATGTAAGTGCTCTCGTTCAAACAATTTTGCAGTCACAATCTGGCAACTTTCAGACTTCATGTCGCATTCGGGAATGGGGCAGATTCTAGGATAACTCTGACTTCAAAAGAAATCCAAAGGCACTTAATCTTTTTTTGTGCTACAGCATTTAAGTTTCTTTGGGAGGTGGATATTGTCAAGAGCGTAATCTGGAAGTTCATGGTATGAAAGGCACGACGATTATGCACTGACTTATTTCATCAAATAAACGAATATTATGAAACTCCGCGCAGACCAACTACTTTATAGTGAAATTTGAAAGGGAAATATTTGTTCATAATCTTAATGCTTAAAGTTTTTATTCGGTTTCAAGTGTTCACTGGTTTTATGGAGTTTAAGTGCTAATGTATTCATTAACTGTTACGAGCTACCCACGCTAAAAAACCACTCTTTCAGAAAATGTATTTCCTGAAGACGACTGTGATTCTTTAGCCTTACTTCTAAGTGTGGAAGCTGTGAATAGACGGTTAGAGGAGGAGGAGGAGGAGATTAGTGTTTAACGTCCCGTCGACAACGAGGTCATTAGAGACGGAGCGCAAGCTCGGATGAGAGAAGGATGGGGACGGAAATCGGCCGTGCCCTTTCAAAGGAACCATCCCGGCATTTGCCTGAAGCGATTTAGGGAAATCACGGAAAACCTAAATCAGGATGGCCGGAGACGGGATTGAACCGTCGTCCTCCCTAATACGAGTCCAGTGTGCTAACCACTGCGCCACCTCGCTCGGTACAACAGACGGTTAGACCTTCTTGCAAAATAAAAATGTGTTTTGAAAGAAATTTTATTGTTGGTTGTCAAAGCCACCAGTAAACGCTACTTTCTAAATAACTCGTTCTCTACGACCATTCCAGAAACCTTCACTGTAATTAAAAAGCCTTTAACATGCAATCATCAAGAGCGAGGCAAATGTAACAGGCCACAGGTGTGATGTGGGAACGGATCAGCGTAGCGTTGCTTAGCTCAACCACTGCATTCATTGAAGCCATGCGCGAGCTGCAAATCAATCGACTCTTCGTCAGTTTATTTATAATACTGTGTGTTACTGCTGACGTTCAAATAACACTGCCGGATAAACAAAGCTTTGAGCGAACCGAGCGCTGCTGAATGCAAGGTGAACGCTGGAAAGCACAGTGAGCGTTGCCACGGTCAATAGCAATTACAGCGAATCAATGGAACAAGTTTGCTTCTAATTTGCACTCTTATACAGATATTTTCACTAGCAACCGGATGAAAATACAAGTGGTGGTAAGAAATGAAACAAAATGTAATCACTCTTTTGTGATGACTCTGGGTACATCATATTGAAATACTCAAAAACAGGTCCTGGATCCCCTGAGAAATTTTACCAGTGAAATTCTTGTTAACTGTGTATAAGGGGTGTTCAAAAAGAAACCAGCCGGATGCATAGTTACAGAAACCAGTACCTGTACGTTAGAAGTGTGGATCCTGGCTATTGAGACACTTGGCCGAGCGATTCTAGGCACTACAGTCTGGAACCGCGCGACGCTACGGTCGCAGTTTCGAATCCTGCCTCGGGCATGGATGTGTGTGATGTCCTTAGGTTAGTTAGGTTTAAGTAGTTCTAAGTCCTAGGGGACTGATGACCTCAGATGTTAAGTCCCACAGTGCTCAGAGCCATTTGAACCATTTGAACACTTGTCCCACTGTGACACAAGGCGATGAATGGCTGTCTCACAAAATTTCCAGGGCTGCGATGTCAAACAGTTCCGCAAGTACAGCTGGCCGCGTCGTCCGAGATGAATCCTCTTTAAGGGGAACAAAAATGGCATTATCACAGGGAGAGGGGTCTGGACTGGATGGGTGGTGGCCGAGAACCTCCCATTTGAATTCCTGCAAGAGTGCCGCGACTGTGTTGGCCGTATGAGGCTTTGCATAGTCGTGGAGCAGAATGGCCGCACGGGTAAGATTGCCTAGTCGCTTTGATTTGATCGCTTGGCGAAGCGTGGTCAAGGTTTGCAAGTAACGCTGGGCATTCACTGTTCTCCCATGTTGCAGGAAGTACATCAGAAGGGGGCCATCTTGGTTAAAGAACAACGTCAGCTTAACGATTCACCTCGAACGACGGCGTCCAGCTGCACGTGCGGAACTGGTTAAAATCGGCTTCTGTCACAGTGGGACAAGTGTCTCAACAGCCGGCGTCAATACTTCTAACATAAATTTACTGGTTTCTGTAATTATGCCTCCACCTCGTTTCTTTTTGAATGACCCTCATACGATACTTCGCGTTTAACGAATTATTGGAACTTCTTAACCACAAAATAAACATACAATCTCTGATTCAGCATTCGTTAATGGCAATAATAATAATAATAATAATGCAATAGTAAAAATACTATTATCTGACTAGATCATATTAGATATACTTTTGTTTCACAGATCTGTAGTGGCGTGTTCCACAAGGATGCAGAAAACAAGAATATACTGTTAATATTTACAACGAAAAACAATTGTATCTTGAACAGAAACCAAGTGCTGTGGTCCTCATCAATGTGCAGTACGTAAAAAATATTGAACATATTTTCAATTAAATGTTAACAACAGATTATTTACCAAACATGAAAACGAACAATCCTCCCAGGAGTTTCTTACATTATTGTAGCCACACATCCCCAAACGGAAAATCAATTTACGTTACTTATTTACTTTGATCACATTACTACTGTGAAAATGTACAGAACTGAGATTTTAATTATTATGTATAGTATTTAATATTATCAATAATTAATGAATCCGACAATGCTTCGCAATTGCTAGATGTGTTTAGGAATTGTATACACCTCCTAACCTTCTTCTCCCCCCTCTCTCTGTCAGTCTCATTCTCCCCCTCTTTGACTATACCCTCCTCTCCCACCCTCTCTTCACTCATCGCCTCCTCTTCTCATTTCTCAATGTCCATCTACTCCCCCTAAACTTTCTCCAGCTTCCCCTCACCTCTCTCTCTGTCCATCTCCTACTTGCTCATCTCTCTGTGAGTTTTCATCCTCTACCCTCTACATCCTTTACCTCCTCCCATCTATCTCTATGCCCTTGTACCTTGTTTATTGTTATTTCAAACGAAACCTCGACTGCGATTTGAAATCACTTAAAATGAATGAGTAAATCCATTGGGATACAGGACAACGTCTCCAGCTGCTGGGTCTCTGAGTATAGTAGCTTCAACTCAGTATTCCTCATAGTTTTAACCTAAGGATGAGCAGGAATGCGAGGTTTCGAACGATTCAGATTCCATAGTATTATTCTAATTATAAATCGATAAGCTATACTGTAAATGCGACTTTTCTCTCTCCTCTGACTGACTGTGGCGTAGAAAACAAAATAGCACTCTGTTCTGTATTCAATTTTTTTTAAATTTGTATGTAAGGAGTATATATATGGAACAGACAGTTGGTCTTATGGTTCAAATCCCCTGACATATGTGTTTAAAGAGACTGCGAGAAAAAAAAAAGAATCCGTACATTTTCACAGCTTTGCATTTTCTTTCTCGCAGTCGGTGTTAACACAAATTATACATCGTGTTGTTTTAAAAATATATACTCTGTGTTCGTCTGAATGTTATTAGAATATCATGTAACAGTTTGGAGTAAAACGGCCAACAACTTTTGGTGATTCTTGCTAACAGCGTTTACCCTTTATACATTAAATATTTATTTACGCATTACATACACTGAAAAAAGTATGCAGCTAATGTCCGTCCGAATACGACGTGTATCACGTCTTGATTTCTAGTGTAAAAATTTGAAACAAATTATTCAGTAACTTTTCTAGATTTTTGTTGACCAACTTTTAATCTTTTATATATATGAATATTTAAACAACTGACAGCCTATGCTTATCCGAAATTTTATTAAAATTCCCTGTATAAATTTCTAATAAACTGGCAAGAACGTCTCGAGATTTTTGCTAACAACATTTTCCCTTTACGTATTATAGTAAAAAATTCTCTCTGTCCTTGGCTGATGATAAAAGATTTCTCTAACTTGCTTTGAGACGGAAAATCTTCTTTTTATAATGATGAGACTTTGAAATAAAATAAACTGAAACAATCGACATAGCTGGTGTCAGTGGTCAGTCATCAATATGGTGATGCAAGAGCGGATATCCGTGATAAAAGTTTGAGTAACTCAAATGTTTTAATCGCCAATATCGACGTGCATAAAAAAATCATTAAAGAAACAAGAAATTGTAATCGGATTTCTTAAGTCATCAAAAGATAATAAAGGTAGGTTCTCTTATTTTGTCATGCACATTTGCATATAGGCGGCTATAACAGCGATCGATATTTGCAACACCGCATTAAGACTTCATGCCGCCGCGTGTTACAAATTCTGAAACATATAAGAAATGGGTTAGGACAAGGAAAATCTGCATGTTATTAAACATTAGTATTCCATTTTATTGTTTGTCTTGTCATAAAACGTGCAATCTTGAAAAACACCTCGCCTCCGTTTTGCATAGTTATTTGTACAAAGGGACAAGAGAGAGTGAGTATGTCAGTCACAAGAGAGTAGGACAGAGAGTGACTACAAAGGAGACAAAATCCATCGCTGAAAGAAAGCAATGTTCGTCACTTGTTCCATCTGATACGTAGCTTCATTCTATGTAGGGAACGATCGATAGCGCAATTAATTTGGAACAGGGATGTTACAAAGCACCCTAGAATGGCATTGACATAGTTTATTTCTTCATTTGGCGACGTTATTTAACATAATATGATAGTTGCTGTTAACTGTTTTAATACATGTACTTGTTTCCAAATAATACCTTTATACTCTGACAATTCAATAATCTACATCACAAAACACTGTAGAGAATTTCATTTTACATTTATGCATGAGGTTAACGATAGAAAATGGTAGTTATTCTTTGACTTGTATGGATATTGTCTTTCGCTCACATTAGATGTGCATTTTCTTTTTCGTTTTTCATATCTTCTTCAACACATAGTCATTTCACTGGTAACAAAATAAGGTTTTTTTTTTTAATAAAGAATGATGATTGCAGTTTTGGATTTCTTTTTATGATTCTGTATCACAGGGTATTATGTGCCTAGGCGTAGAACTGTTGTCAGCAAGGAGGCCACGTTTGACTTACGATGACACAGGACGACGAGTAGTACCAGCCCAGGCAGCAGGACCCGAGATCAGACTTGTCTGTCCGCACTGACACATGGCGCTGTAGGATGACCAGCACTTCATTCAGGCAAGCCTTAGTGCTCATCAGGATTGGAATCATGGAACAACACAACACAATCAGTGATACCTTAGTATAACGTACGATGCTTTTCCTGAAAGAAAAACATTAGACATAAAATACAGAATGGTCATTCTCGGTATCAAGTTTAAAAATATACTGTTAAAGTGGTTCTTGTATTTATTTTCGAAATCCCTTAAGTTTTCAGCCACCGCTTACTACTGCGTTTGCCGGACAACACAACGCACTCTGTATCTTCTTAATTTAATTTACATGTTCAGAACACACACTACGTGTTAGCATCTATGTTATTCAATCTCTTTGCTGTCATTGACACTTTACGCTATTTGAAATTCTGCAAAGACGCTACTTGTGCTTAGTCGGCTCGACATTCAAGTCTGTGACAAGTAGCAAGGATTGTCGCTAGGCGCGTACAAGCGGCGAAGCAGTGGCTTTAGCGCGATTGCAGAGTGCGTAACGCGTTTCCGAGAGAGAAATTCAAGGTTGATGCCATCACGAAGACTCCGTTGTCACCCATCATCTCACTCCACATTCCACAAGTAGTGAGGTACTCGTAGATATAGTTCGGATAAACAAAACATTTGTTCTTTCGCTGAGTGTCAGCGAAACAATTCGTTCACAGGTTATAAGTTGGAACATACACCAAACACTCGACCCTGTCTACGTTCAGATCTTTACTTGCACGAAAATCTCATGGTAGGCACACACACACGCACGCACACACACACACACACACACACACACAAACACACACACACAATATGGTTTCCGATAGATTTCGCTCTCATTACCAAATATTACTTTCTCTTGTTAGCCTGTCACAATTTTTTACATGGCACAATAACAGTTCGGATTCTTGTCCCTTCTAATCTCGACAAGAAACAAATTCACCTATTCTGCACGTTCTGCTTAGAAACATTAACGGTTTTCGCCAGCATTTATGAGTCTGCCTTTGCCCCTTATAAAAGCGTTCACTTTGTATCTCATCACATCAACTAAAGGAAAGGATGACAGTTACACCAATCTGATTCTACGACGCCGGCATCGGCATTACACTATTTCAGATTGAGGCATAGGGCACACACACTGTATCGTGCAGGGAATATCTCTACACAGCTGTTTTTTCTTCTATATAAAGCTGTCAGAATAATACCTCAAGTAGGCTTCGAAGTTCCTTGCATGAATTACCACAACAACAAAATATATACATTTAATATACTGCTTCAATGCAAAATGTTTACATAACAAAAATCTCTACGGCGTTCACCGTATAAGTTCACATCATATGTATTCATTGGCGTATACAAGTTTAGTTGACATTACACTGAATAGAAAAACTTATAAACAACATGTACAAATAAGTTCATATTACTCTTCAACGTAAAATCATAATAGCTGTTACAGATAATATAGTTCTGTCCCTTTTACTTCTTCATACAGCACAGCAGTTACTCAGATAAATTGTTTGTTCAAAGTGTTCACATTGATTATACATTAGTGTCATGAACACAATAAATCATTCTCATACATATTTTGATTACAGGTACTGACAGTTTCTTGATAACACTAACAAACAGTTAAAATGATATTGCTGTCTAAGAACATGAGTATATTTGTTTTTCATGCTAAACAAAGTAATGAAAATGCAAAACCAAGAGAATAGATGTTTGGAACCAGACTACTCTTCAGAATTTCATACAGGTAATTCTTTAATCGAGTGTACTCAGTGTTCCAACATTAATGAAATTTCATAAAAAGTAGTTACATGTACGAAAAAGGCATTTCCTCTAAATATTTTCTCATAAAGTAGCAAAAAATATTTTCTTTAGAACTGATAGTGCACCTATTTACTTAAAATACTTCATACTATGTCCCTCCAGAGCTCCATCACGCATAAAACCACACTTTTCTTCTTCTTCGCCGTCTGTAATATCACAACAACACTTTCATATATACTATACACTGATAAGGGGTAACAACCTCTTCGACGTGCTTGGATGATTCCCATGTGCAAGACTGATGTGTGTAGAGGAGTTACAGAATCACCTCACTCTGTTCTTTCACGAGACGTGGAATGTGGCCTCCTACTTCTGGTTAACTACAAATTAAATTGGTGACAGTGTTGCAGCAACGGTTGAACAAAGGCAATGCAGGGAGATCTTTCAACCTCTGCGACTCCCATCCGTATAGGGAAAAAGATGGGCATTCGTAATCCTAAATTACGTACTAAGATCGAAGCACTAGAAATAGGTAGATCGGTGTAGGACGCTGTCTGCTGTACTTTGGTGTATACACACACACACACACACACACACACACACACACACACACACACACACACACACATATATATATATATATATATATATATATATATATATATATATATATATATATATACTCCTGGAAATGGAAAAAAGAACACATTGACACCGGTGTGTCAGACCCACCATACTTGCTCCGGACACTGCGAGAGGGCTGTACAAGCAATGATCACACGCACGGCACAGCGGACACACCAGGAACCGCGGTGTTGGCCGTCGAATGGCGCTAGCTGCGCAGCATTTGTGCACCGCCGCCGTCAGTGTCAGCCAGTTTGCCGTGGCATACGGAGCTCCATCGCAGTCTTTAACACTGGTAGCATGCCGCGACAGCGTGGACGTGAACCGTATGTGCAGTTGACGGACTTTGAGCGAGGGCGTATAGTGAACATGCGGGAGGCCGGGTGGACGTACCGCCGAATTGCTCAACACGTGGGGCGTGAGGTCTCCACAGTACATCGATGTTGTCGCCAGTGGTCGGCGGAAGGTGCACGTGCCCGTCGACCTGGGACCGGACCGCAGCGACGCACGGATGCACGCCAAGACAGTAGGATCCTACGCAGTGCCGTAGGGGACCGCACCGCCACTTCCCAGCAAATTAGGGACACTGTTGCTCCTGGGGTATCGGCGAGGACCATTCGCAACCGTCTCCATGAAGCTGGGCTACGGTCCCGCACACCGTTAGGCCGTCTTCCGCTCACGCCCCAACATCGTGCAGCCCGCCTCCAGTGGTGTCGCGACAGGCGTGAATGGAGGGACGAATGGAGACGTGTCGTCTTCAGCGATGAGAGTCGCTTCTGCCTTGGTGCCAATGATGGTCGTATGCGTGTTTGGCGCCGTGCAGGTGAGCGCCACAATCAGGACTGCATACGACCGAGGCACACAGGGCCAACACCCGGCATCATGGTGTGGGGAGCGATCTCCTACACTGGCCGTACACCACTGGTGATCGTCGAGGGGACACCGAATAGTGCACGGTACATCCAAACCGTCATCGAACCCATCGTTCTAACATTCCTAGACCGGCAAGGGAACTTGCTGTTCCAACAGGACAATACACGTCCGCATGTATCCCGTGCCACCCAACGTGCTCTAGAAGGTGTAAGTCAACTACCCTGGCCAGCAAGATCTCCGGATCTGTCCCCCATTGAGCATGTTTGGGACTGGATGAAGCGTCGTCTCACGCGGTCTGCACGTCCAGCACGAACGCTGGTCCAACTGAGGCGCCAGGTGGAAATGGCATGGCAAGCCGTTCCACAGGACTACATCCAGCATCTCTACGATCGTCTCCATGGGAGAATAGCAGCCTGCATTGCTGCGAAAGGTGGATATACACTGTACTAGTGCCGACATTGTGCATGCTCTGTTGCCTGTGTCTATGTGCCTGTGGTTCTGTCAGTGTGATCATGTGATGTATCTGACCCCAGGAATGTGTCATTAAAGTTTCCCCTTCCTGGGACAATGAATTCACGGTGTTCTTATTTCAATTTCCAGGAGTATATATATATATATATATATATATATATATATATATATATATATATATATATATATATATATGTGTGTGTGTGTGTGTGTGTGTGTGTGTGTGTGTGTGTGTGTGTGTGTGTGTGTGTTTGAGAATTAACAATGAATGGGCGAACTGCACAGTAATCTATCTACCTTAACTATAGTACTCCCAAAGTATTGGAGGAGTGCTTTATCAACGATACAGAATTTGCCTAGCATGCAGTCTCGTCAATGGTCGGTGTCGAAATTATGGGAAACTGGCAGAACTGCTAAACCTAATCGCTGTATCAACTGTGGTGCAGATTACAGTACATCAACAGTGTCTTTCCCATTCTATCCGTCCACAGGTACGCTATTGTTTACCACATAATGATTGACTGACATCACTTGTTTGAGATGGAGAGAGAGTTTTAGTGGGAGTAACCCCTTCCGGGTATGGCCTGCACCGAAACAGTGATCACACCTATACATCTGCAACCACATCTCTGTGAAAGATACGTTTAAACGTAGAGTTCATCAATGAGGGATCAATCGAAACGGGCCACCTAGACCTCTACTACCACATCACTGTGAACAAAATATTAAGTACGGAGGTCACCAATCACCCTCGGACAGCTGTTTGGAAACACGACAAAATACCGCTAAACTCATCCAGTTTCCACAAGTCGTGACCTCTTCCGCATCTTTTTTTTTTTTTTTTTTTTTTTTTTTTTTGTCAATAAGAAACATTGTCCCTGTATTTTATTTGGATCATCCTGTGTGTTGTGGAAGCAACAGCAGCATAATTTACTCTCTGTGATGTCCATTATTCTGTGAGAACTAATGGATAGAAACGTGTTAATGTTGGTTTACCACCTGACACAGACCTTGAAGTCATAGGGAAAAACAAAATTATGGCGGTGTATACAGCTATAGTCTTACACTGGTTCGATGTGTTATAGCAGAAGAAAACCAAGGTATCAAACTATAACACAGGAACCCTCTCTAGTGACTGATCGTCTGTGGGATACAGTACTCCTACACCACAGGTTGCGAAACTTTTCACTGGTCTGTGGAAGCGGCTTCGATGAGTGGTCGCCACCTCCAATGAACCAATATATTTAATAATATCGCACTGTATTCTTGATGTCAGTATGCTTACGGTATTGGTTTTCGATACAGGTGTAGTGAGTGACGCTGTAATATCTTAATCAGTTTCCTGTAGGATGATGTTAGTGGAGTTTCAATAGTTTTTAGTTTATCTCTGTCAGATGGTATAAAATAACGATGTTAGAATGTTTGGGTGACAGACATGAATGCACCTGAGCTACACAGATCTCCCTGCACAAAGCTGCAGGGAGGGCGGGGCACAGACTGAGGAACGGTTACAAGATGCTCTGTCTGAAAAACCGCGCTGGCGTTTTGCTATAGCAGATAGGAACGAAAAACGGTGCCTCGTTTCGAGATATGAGTGTGTCTTGAATATCATTCACCAGTAGCTGTAATCACTAAAAGTCATCTCCGTAGGACCCAACGCAAGTATGTGGTTGAATGGATAGACTCAAATCCGAATCACAGATATCATTTCTACCAGAAAGCGTAACACTGTGAGCAGATCTCGCGTGTACGTGTAGAACCAAGACCACTTGTTATGCAGAGTGACAACAACGTAGCCATAGAGACCGTAATGTTAATAGCCTGCTCCTTACGCAATATTTATGTTTCCAAAGGATTGGATCCTTCTACGGTCAGCTTCAAATGTCACTTCTCAGTAGTGTTCCTCGGAAAGGACACCGCATTCCCTCCAGATACTCCCATTTGAGCTACCTGGTGACTGGAATCCAACTGCTGGAAAAAAGTTACTCGCAATGTATAGTGACTTTCACGGGCAGTTTAAATAATTTGCCTATCAGTTTGATATGAATGACGTGCCGCCTGGCGGGTGGGAGCGATGGATAGGGTGCAGCAGATATGATGCTTGACTTGCAGTGCTTAACAGGTGTTTTTTCCGTTGCAGCAACATCTCTTCGTGATATTTCACTCTCTCTCGTACACATTCAGAGAAGACCGTCGTAATAAAATCAGATTTATTTTAGAATTTATAGCGGAATACCTAATATAAACCTGATATTTACAACTTCTCTGTGCTGTTACTGTGAGAAACTTCATAGGGGGCAAGCAATTTGGTTACTTTAAGGGAGTTCGAAACGCAGGAGACGTTCTGTGATAGAGGTAGATCTTAACACTCCGTCATGAGTGAAAAATTAGTTTAATGTTTTAGTCCTGTGATGCATGACATAAGAGATAATAAAAGATATTTTGCTACTTGATAAGAAAATATTGAGAGGAAATGTAGCTTATGCCATACTGTTACAGGATTTTCACAACAAGTACCGATACGTCATCGATGTGAGAACACGTGTCTGGCCTGATTCCTTCTGTCTTCTAAAATAGCTCGTAAAAAAGTAGAAATCTACAATCACTTGGGAAATTCAAGGTGTATGGTCAACAAAATCACTGTCTTGGATTGGGTAAAGATAATTTTTTTAAACTGATGGGTCTATGTTGAAGTGGAATTACTTAAAACTATTGTATACGTCCAAGCTGCAGCAGCATTTTCCACGGTGCACCGTGGCTGGCTGCAAAGGCGATCATGAGGCTTCGGCGACCAGACGTGTCGGATTAGCTGAACATGTTGTGACATTACAGCCTTTATCGCTGCGATTTTTAACATGTAAAAGTTTTTTTTTCTGTATTCGCGTCAGTATGTGCGAACTTTTAACATATACCAATGAATGTTGTAACCAGATATCTTTGCCGCGCTCCTGAAAAGCGCAGAATATCACGATAGCTATAAACTGTTATACGCTGCTATCGATCAGTAAGAAAACGATGCACCTATGTTTCAAAAATAACAATTGCCAATTTTTACTTCTGCAGGGAGCCGCGCCGCTCTCTAGCTGTTCTGTGAATGTGTTGCGACTCGGACGCAAAAGTATTGTACTCCATACTGATATAATCATTTTATTGTAACTTTAAGAGTTTAAGTGATTAAAAAATATATGTAGCCACAAACAAGCGAGAATGTATATGATGAAGATTCGCTCCACCGCCACAATGGGTGGCCATGTTAATGTAAGTTTCCGTTTCATAATATAATACTTGAAGCCTTGAAGTTTATTTAATTTCAAAGAAAATCTCTCAACCTTATTTTCATTAATTATACTTGTGATAATCTTTCCTGTTTAAAAGATTTATGCAGCTTATGATCCAGCGTGTGTTCTGTCGGAACAGGAGGCTGTCGTGACGACATCGCTATAGTGTTTATTCCAAGTTCTTTCAGTTCCGTTTATATGTTCGTACAAATCCAATTAGTTGGTACCTTAGGTTTCTTTCATGTAACTTCTGTCTGTTTTCTCCGCGCGATCTTCCTCCGAAAAAAAAAATTATGTTCATTTTTTAGTAATTTTCGATATCGCGAATGAGAAAAGACAGCCGCCTCTTGCTCCGAACGGAACACCACGACTTTTCTAACGTCGGAGAGTACCGCACGAATTTTCCGCTAAAAGGTAATAGCATTTCTTAAAGCTGGATCAATTACACATGTTGCTGCTGTTCTCCGACAAATCTGGTGTGATTAATAGTAATTTATTCTGTCACGACAAAAAGAACCAATTTTATTTTTACTAAAGCAACAAAGCTTTCAATTAAATTACTAGAAAAAAAAATCATACCAGAATGTGACGGGTACAATGACTGTGCCGACCTGTCTGATGTCGCCCACGGCACCGAGAGGTGTGTGCTGGGTGAGCGATACAGAAGCAGATGAGTGTCTTGCGTGAGAGAAGATTCAATACGGATGTGTGTTATCGTTGGATGTATTGATTACATCTGAATTCCTACCACACCGATCATCCCCAGATGCTCTCCATGGCCGGATGTGGTGCACTCTGACATACACACACGTCCAAGATTTCTGCTGCGGCCGCGGTGGTAGTTCTGACCGGCCTCTGAACGTCGGCGCCGGAGTGTATGGAGGGGATTACCGAGCTGCACCGGAACATCTCGGATGTGCGGGTGTTTTCAGCGACCTACAACATCCAGCCACGACAACTGCTGCTACATACTGGATCGTGGCTCAAGTGTTTCGTGTTTAGTGCTTCTCAATCATCGCATTGGAGTCTGTATTTTATAGTTGTTAGTTGTTGTTGTTCCTAGTATAAAAAAAAATGGCTCTGAGCACTATGGGACTCAACTGCTGAGATCATTAGTCCCCTAGAACTTAGAACTAGTTAAACCTAACTAACCTAAGGACATTACAAACATCCATGCCCGAGGCAGGATTCGAACCTGCGACCGTAGCGGTCTTGCGGTTCCAGACTGCAGCGCCTTTAACCGCACGGCCACTTCGGCCGGCTCCTAGTATCCTGTCCCATGGTAGAACCTCTCCTCTATCCATCTTTGTCCAGGTGTAGCTGAGAACTGAGAGAACCAGTCAACTTAGGAATTCTATAGCACTATGGAAAAATAAAATACACTTAGCAGACCTGTAGTAGCCGGAAACTCTGTAACTGTGACGGTATAAATTCATTTCGAAATTTGAAATTCCAACTATCATTTCATACATCACCGCTTCTAGTCAAATAATAGTAAGTTCGGATTATTGAATGAAATTTCTCATCAAAATGCGTAATACTGTTGCTTTTGCACACAAACTACTGTGCAGTGTGAGCCTATTCTTATTTCGAGTAGTTTTAAACTGTGTGAAGTAATTTGTTTAAACGCTATGTTAACGATTTAATTAATATTTCGCACGGCACGTCTTCTGAAGCAACATTTCTGTGATCCTCAAGAGGTGATTTAATAACTGCTTATGCAGTTCGTGAAAAGCAACAGAAGAAAGTGCGCCAGGAATGCTGGGTCTGCTTACAGCCCATACTGGAATGAAATATCCCATGCTAGTTCCTATATCATATAAAAATCTAACTACAGCTCTCTCTCTCTCTCTCTCTCTCTCTCTCTCCCTCTCTCTCTTTCTCTCTCTCACTCTCTCTCTCTCTCTTTCTCTCTCTCTTTGTATGGAACGATCTTTTCTTAAAGCGTACATGCTGCCGGCCGGTGTGGCGAAGCGGTTCTAGGCGCTTCAGTCTGGAACCGCGCGACCGCTACGGTAGCTGATTCGAATCCAGCCTCGGGAATGGTTGTGTGTGATGTCCTTAGGATACTTAGGTTTAAGTAGTTCTGAGTTCTAGGAGACTGATGACCTCAGTCTCATAGTGCTCAGAGCCATTTGAACCATTTTGCTACCGGCTTTGTGACATCGTCAATTTGTGTGTGTGAAGTAGCTACCTTACCTGCCTTATATTTCCTACATCACCAATATGTGACCAGAAACTATTATTTATCAACTTTAGCAGTCTTTCTGGGTCGATACCCTTTCAGGATTTGATCTGGAAGGAAAGTGTCTCTTGCTTATGCTGGTATCGGATTGGTTGGTTCATGCATACAGACCACTTGAGATGGCAGGGAGAGGAACGGTGACAGAGTTTCTCAGGTATCAGTATCAAAGGGGTGCCTCTACCGAACGCTTTTGTTCAGGGACTGGCACGGTACTTCACGTACCTGTGGAGCTGCCGACAGCCGACAGCAGTGCGGTGGGCCCTCTGGCGTGTGGTGTGACAGCTGACAGACACGTCGCTTCGCAAAGACCCCACTGCGTCTTGGCTCTGGGCAGCCTGCACCCGTGGCGACACGCAAGAAAGTTTTTCAGATGTGTTCAAGTGGTCTGTGACAATGTAAATACGTGTTTTCTTATGCGATCGGAATGAAAAAGCGCCACTAAATATTCCACACATTACCATCGATTTCCCACAAAATTCATTAGACAACTAACTAAACTATATTCCATATATGGCCTCGTACTCTATAAATTGTTTAAATAAACAATATTCCACATGTTGTTTATGATGTTTAAATGATATTCCATACTTTGGAATCGATTTCTCACCAAATTATTTAAATAAATACATAAACTCTTTTCTTACATAGTCTCGTATACCATAAATTGTTTAAATAAAGAGTACTCCACACATTGCTCAAATTGTTTAAACAATATTCCATGCGCTGAAATCTATTTCCCTCCAAATGGCCACTCGACTGAGTCTTTTTCCCGCTAATTTCCGGGTGGGGGAGTGGATTGGGAGGCCTTGGGGGTTTCCCAGAAGAGGAGTTAATTAACTAATAGATTTAATTAATAAGTCAGTGAAATTGACATAAAAATGTGCTTGTTTTGGCGATGGAAGTTCCTAGAGGGATGAGAGAGGTGGAGGGTTATAGGGAAGAGGAGGGGTAGGTGGATTGGTGAGGGAGTAATAGATTAATGACCTGACAATCGAAAGGATGGATTCTTCCCAGGAGGTCACAATCCTCTTAGCAGAACAGCAGGTTAAGGACCTCTCAATGAAAACAGAGCAATAGGTTTGCCCCTAAATTTAGGCAACCAGCACTAGAAAAATACACTCATGCCAGTTTTTCCCCCTACTTCCTATTCATGCAGAGGACGAGTTAGTGGTGATACAAAAGTCTAACGTCATGTCATGATGACATACGGTTTCAGAGTTCACAAGTGCATCTTTAATAGCATCTAAGACTCTTTGACTATTATCTGACCACATCCAAACCATGTTCTTCTTTGGTAATTCTAAGCGAGATGGGCTGTTTAGTAATTGATTGGGCACAAAACGATGACGGAAACAACATAAACCATGAATGCCTTTAACTGTCGTTTAGTGGGTGGTGTACGAAAATTCTTGATTATACTTATTGTGTCGAAGTCATGTACTATACCTCCCAAAGTTCTTGATAGTGCAACTAAAAGTTTTTACGTAATGCTCTAATAAGCGTTCAGATGGACATACACTACATATCTTAATATACACAGTTTATAAATATGTACTACATAATGGCGAAATATATGAGGGTTGGAAGTTAAATAGTGGCAACCATTTATTCACAACCGATACAAAAGAGTTACATGTTTGCACCTGTTACTGACCTTCAAGCCGGCCGGGGTGGCCGAGAGGTTCTAGGCGCTACAGTCTGGAACCGCGCGACCGCTACGGTCGCAGGTTCGAATCCTGCCTTGGGCATGGATGTGTGTGACGTCCTTAGGTTAGTTAGGTTTAAGTAGTTCTAAGTTCTAGGCGACTGATGACCTCAGAATTTAAGTCCCATAGTGCTCAGAGCCATTTGAACCATTTTGAACTGACCTTCAATGTAGTCACAAGCGTTGTGTAGAACCCGTTGCCAGCGATGTGGAAGGCGTAGTATACCGTTAACGGAGCCTGTTCTGTTGATGGTACGAATGGAGCGGTCTACTATCTGTCGAATCTCTGGAACAGTTCGGAAGTGAATGCCACGAAGTGGTTCCTTCATCTTCGGAATCAAATCAAAGTCAAAAGGACTATGGTGGATGGGGAGTATGGTGGATAGTGCAGTACTTCCCAGTCCCATCGACCGAACAGAGCAGCCACAGCTTGTGCTGTATTCGTCCGTGCATTGTCGTGCAAAATGATGGGTGGGTTGCGCAGGAACTGTCGCCACATCTTTCGCAAAACTGGTCGCAGGTGATGCTCCAGAGCCCCACTATGGTGAAAGCTGTGGTGTTTCTCGTGTACGAATGTCATGGTGTTATCCTAACACATTACGTTCGTCCACGGCAGACAGTCATTGCACAGTATTACTGTTCGTTTTTGGAGCATCACCTGCGACCAGCTTTGCGAAAGAAGCGGCGACACTTTCTGCGCAACCGACCCATCATTTTGCACGACAATGCGTGGGCGCTCATAGCGCAAGCTGTGGCTGTCCTGTTCGGTCGATGGGAATGGGAAGTAATGTACCATCCACCATACTCCCTGGACGTAAGTTCTTGTGAATTTAATTTGATTCCGTAGATGAAGGAACCACTTCGCGGCATTCGCTTCCGAACTGTTCCAGAGACCGCTCCATCCGCACCATCAACAGAACAGGCTCTGTTAACGGTATACTACGCCTTCCACATCTCTGGCAACGGGTTCTGCACAACGCTTATGACTACTTTGAAGGTCAGTAACAGGTGCAAACATGTATCGGTTTTGAATGAATAGTTGCCACTATTTAAGTACCATCCGTTGTAGTGTGCCAAAAACTCGAAGTGTTGGTGACAAATTTACTTCTCATTATTTGTATGATACACTTATAAACATTCAGATGGTCAAAACTACACATTTTTAAAATATATATAGATACATGTTATGCAAAAATCTATACCTAAACTACGACACAAAAACAAGTCGTTGTTTAACAACTTTACTTCAGATTTCTACACAAAACTCTAATAAATGTTCGGACAATCATAGATTACATGTTTTCTTAACATATATAATACATAAAAATGTTTGTAATACATAAAGGGGGAACTTCGTTAGTAAATATCTCCAAAATTTCATAAGCAATTTTTGCTATTTTACACTATACTCATATTTTTAAATTCATGTGAGCGATAAATATATAGATATCATCTGTTTTAAAGTTAATAGCACTATCGATCGTTCCATAAATAGAATAACGCTAAAGACGAGATGAAACAAATGATGAAGATTAATTTCTTTTAGTGAGGGTTTACATCTCCTTCGCAGTTTCTTTCACTTTTGCTGTGTGTGTTTGTATACCACATACGGATTTTAAAAAGTAGCTTATGTCTATCTGTATGTTCTTTAGAGTGTCACGTAAATATCTGAAATACTTTCCTCAAGAACTTTCCGAAACATTTGTTAATAACCTTTCCAATTTATATATATACTACTTAAAAAACTGCGTAGCCCACGTCCATCTGAATGTTAATTAGAATATCGTGTAAAAATTTGAGGCAACTCGGTAATGAACTTTTCAACAGATTTGGAAATAACTTTAAATTACGAAAAGTCTTCATGTAGCAGTATGTCTGATTTTTTATTAGAGTATAGTATAAAAATCTGATGTAAGTCAGTCAAGAACTTCTTGAGATATGTGTGTGTGTGTGTGTGTGTGTGTGTGTGTGTGTGTCTGCGTGTATACTTTTGTACTTTTACATTGCTTTTGCGATAGCGCAGGGAACATTATTGTTGAACCTAATGTTTAATCTAGGCCCATCTGAATATTAAGTAAATAGGTCTAGAAATGTTGGAGACATTTGTTAACAACTGCAACTTGCCTTCATGTATTAGTATAGACATACACACACCAGTCGGTTCCAGCAACAAATTTACCACAGGAGTAGAAAGAATTCTCCCTTAGTATCCTCTTGAACTGAACTTCATTAGTACTGTAATTAAACTTTCTCTGACTTGCATCAAGTTATTTAACCCTGCTGTTCTGTTCAGGTCTATATCACACAAAATGATTATAAATTTCGTTTCTTATCATTTAAATATCGAAATAACTTTATGAAATTTGGTGATTTTGTATGAAAGTGAAAGGGCAGTGTGTAGTTAACGAAGTTTTAAAATATTTTAACTGATCTGGTCATAAATCTTAAGACTTACATAAGCAATGTTCAGCTCAATGTGACCTGACATTTATGTGATTGCTCCAAAGTCAAATACATTCCCGTTGCCTCAGATTTTACAGTACTAATGACTTTCAGTGACCATACTTACTCTCAATATTCAACAAGTCAATAAAGGCGCTACATTTACAACAACGGACTTATCATTACGACTTGTCAACTGTTCGAATTATACGTTGTTTATTCTCAGTTTTAGTTCTGTATCGTTTCTGATGAGTCTGAAATGTGACATCATGGCGATTACATCATTGACTGATGCTGAGTTGGAAGAATCAAAAAGTAGCTCAATAGACGAAAGATCACTTTCGGAGTTCAAAGATCATGTCAATAATGCGTCTGAAAGCGAGTGCTCTGATGACATTGATGACAGTCCACAACCTATTCAAAGTAGTATTCTATTTCACAAACGGGAATATAGAATGGCAGTAGCAACCACCAGCATAGCACGGCAGCCTACCTGCTTCGAACGTCATCAGGAGAACCCCGGCAGTTATCAGGTATGCAAGCCGCAAAATAAGTGATGTACAAAGTTCATTTAAAGTATTATATTGTACAGTACTTCAAAATTAAACAATAGAAACGTCAAATACTGAGGGGCAACGTATTTATGGTACAATATGGACAAACAATGATTCTCTTTTTCACGCATACTTAGGACTCCTTTTGATTGCAGGTTTTTATCGCTCACATGAGGAATCTACAAAAAGTTTATGGGGTCTGTATGCTGGGCGAAACATGTATTGGGCACCCATGTCGCTAAAAACATTCTGTAAAATATCGCGCGTCTTGCTATTTGATAAGAAAAACGCAAGAGGGGAAAGACGGTGCACTGATAAACTCGCCGCATTTCGCAGTATCTGGGAGAAGTAATTAGGTCCCTTCCTAAACTATATGCCCAGGGAAAAATGTGACCGTCGACGACAAGCTGGTAGCATTTAGAAGCTGCTGTCCATTCAAACATACATACCAAGCAAACCGGCAAAGAACGTGATCAAGTTACGGACATTGTGTGATAGCCAACCTTCATATGTACTGAAAGGCCAAACTTATACAGGAACGGAGAGTGGAGCGGCACCAGAAAAAGAGTGCTCGAAACAGCATATCCAGACACTCCGGGATGATGATGGCATTGAAACAGAGGATGACACGCGTAATGCTGAAATACTAAACACCTTTTTCCACAGCTGTTTCACAGAGGAAGACCGCACTGCAGTTCCTTCTCTAAATCCTCGCACAAACGAAAAAATGGCTGACATCGAAATAAGCGTCCAAGGAATAGAAAAGCAACTGGAATCACTCAACAGAGGAAAGTCCACTGGACCTGACGGGATACCAGTTCGATTCTACACAGAGTACGCGAAAGAACTTGCCCCCCTTCTAACAGCCGTGTACCGCAAGTCTCTAGAGGAACGGAAGGTTCCAAATGATTGGAAAAGAGCACAGGTAGTCCCAGTCTTCAAGAAGGGTCGTCGAGCAGATGCGCAAAACTATAGACCTATATCTCTGACTTCCATCTGTTGTAGAATTTTAGAACATGTTTTTTGCTCGAGTATCATGTCGTTTTTGGAAACCCAGAATCTACTCTGTAGGAATCAACATGGATTCCGGAAACAGCGATCGTGTGAGACCCAACTCGCTTTATTTGATCATGAGACCCAGAAAATATTAGATACAGGCTCCCAGGTAGATGCTATTTTCCTTGACTTCCGGAAGGCGTTCGATACAGTTCCGCACTGTCGCCTGATAAACAAAGTAAGAGCCTACGGAATATCAGACCAGCTGTGTGGCTGGATTGAAGGGCTTTTAGCAAACAGAACACAGCATGTTGTTATCAATGGAGAGACGTCTAGAGGCGTTAAAGTAACCTCTGGCGTGCCAAAGGGGAGTGTTATGGGACCATTGCTTTTCACAATATATATAAATGACCTAGTAGATAGTGTCGGAAGTTCCATGCGGCTTTTCGCGGATGATGCTGTAGTATACAGAGAAGTTGCAGCATTAGAAAATTGTAGCGAAATGCAGGAAGATCTGCAGCGGATAGGCACTTGGTGCAGGGAGTGGCAACCGACCCTTAACATACACAAATGAAATGTATTGCGAATACATAGAAAGAAGGATCCTTTATTGTATGATTATATGATAGCGGAACAAACACTGGTAGCAGTTACTTCTGTAAAATATCTGGGAGTATGCGTGCGGAACGATTTGAAGTGGAATGATCATATAAAATTAATTGTTGGTAAGGCGGGTACCAGGTTGAGATTCATTGGTAGAGTGCTTAGAAAATGTAGTCCATCAACAAAGGAGGTGGCTTACAAAACACTCGTTCGACCTATACTTGAGTATTGCTCATCAGTGTGGGATCCGTACCAGATCGGGTTGACGGAGGAGATAGAGAAGATCCAGTGAAGAGCGGCGCGTTTCGTCACAGGGTTATTTGGTAACCGTGATAGCGTTACGGAGATGTGTAGCAAACTCAAGTGGCAGACTCTGCAAGAGAGGCGCTCTGCATCGCGGTGTAACTTGTTCGCCAGGTTTCAAGAGGGTGCGTTTCTGGATGAGGTATCGAATATATTGCTTCCCCCTACTTATATCTCCCGAGGAGATCACGAATGTAAAATTAGAGAGATTCGAGCGCGCACGGAGGCTTTCAGACAGTCGTTCGTCCCGCGAACCATACGCGACTGGAACAGAAAAGGGAGGTAATGACAGTGGTACGTAAAGTGCCCTCCGCCACACACCGTTGGGTGGCTTGCGGAGTATAAATGTAGATGTAGATGTAGGTGTAGATCAGAGAATGATAATAGTTGCTGATCTTCCCCCTGATTTGCGAGGTCAGAATGAAACATGTGATAATTTTTTTACGTCATACAATTTGTGACAGCTGCTCCTGAAAAGGAAACCGACAATTTTAGGAACAATACCTATAAATAAGCCAGATCTTCCACAAAATATGACAGACAAGGTGGTTCGTAGCTCTTCATTTTACTTCACTTACACTCCTGGAAATTGAAATAAGAACACCGTGAATTCATTGTCCCAGGAAGGGGAAACTTTATTGACACATTCCTGGGGTCAGATACATCACATGATCACACTGACAGAACCACAGGCACATAGACACAGGCAACAGAGCATGCACAATGTCGGCACTAGTACAGTGTATATCCACCTTTCGCAGCAATGCAGGCTGCTATTCTCCCATGGAGACGATCGTAGAGATGCTGGATGTAGTCCTGTGGAACGGCTTGCCATGCCATTTCCACCTGGCGCCTCAGTTGGACCAGCGTTCGTGCTGGACGTGCAGACCGCGTGAGACGACGCTTCATCCAGTCCCAAATATGCTCAATGGGGGACAGATCCGGAGATCTTGCTGGCCAGGGTAGTTGACTTACACCTTCTAGAGCACGTTGGGTGGCACGGGATACATGCGGACGTGCATTGTCCTGTTGGAACAGCAAGTTCCCTTGCCGGTCTAGGAATGGTAGAACGATGGGTTCGATGACGGTTTGGATGTACCGTGCACTATTCAGTGTCCCCTCGACGATCACCAGTGGTGTACGGCCAGTGTAGGAGATCGCTCCCCACACCATGATGCCGGGTGTTGGCCCTGTGTGCCTCGGTCGTATGCAGTCCTGATTGTGGCGCTCACCTGCACGGCGCCAAACACGCATACGACCATCATTGGCACCAAGGCAGAAGCGACTCTCATCGCTGAAGACGACACGTCTCCATTCGTCCCTCCATTCACGCCTGTCGCGACACCACTGGAGGCGGGCTGCACGATGTTGGGGCGTGAGCGGAACACGGCCTAACGGTGTGCGGGACCGTAGCTCAGCTTCATGGAGACGGTTGCGAATCGTCCTCGCCGATACCCCAGGAGCAACAGTGTCCCTAATTTGCTGGGAAGTGGCGGTGCGGTCCCCTACGGCACTGCGTACGATCCTACGGTCTTGGCGTGCATCCGTGCGTCGCTGCGGTCCGGTCCCAGGTCGACGGGCACGTGCACCTTCCGCCGACCACTGGCGACAACATCGATGTACTGTGGAGACCTCACGCCCCACGTGTTGAGCAATTCGGCGGTACGTCCACCCGGCCTCCCGCATGCCCACTATACACCCTCGTTCAAAGTCCGTCAACTGCACATACGGTTCACGTCCACGCTGTCGCGGCATGCTACCAGTGTTAAAGACTGCGATGGAGCTCCGTATGCCACGGCAAACTGGCTGACACTGACGGAGGCGGTGCACAAATGCTGCGCAGCTAGCGCCATTTGACGGCCAACACCGCTGTTCCTGGTGTGTCCGCTGTGCCGTGCGTGTGATCATTGCTTGTACAGCCCTCTCGCAGTGTCCGGAGCAAGTATGGTGGGTCTGACACACCGGTGTCAATGTGTTCTTTTTTCCATTTCCAGGAGTGTAGTACGGTAGTCAATTATGTTCCTAAGAGAAATAAGAATGTTTTACTACTGAGCACTCTCCACCATGATGGGGAAATAAGTGACAGGGCTCATAATAATCTAAAACTGATCGGTTGATTGATTGGGGGTGGGGGGAAGAGATCAACAACGATTCATCGGTCCCACCGGGTTATGGAATGATGGGGAAGAGAGCCGGCCGTGCCCTTTCAAAAGAACCATCCCGGAATTTGCCTGGAGCGATTTAGGGAAATCACGGAAAACTTAAATTTGGATGGGTGGCCACGGGTTTGAAAAGTCGTCCTCCGAATGAGACACAAGTGCGCTAACCACTGAGTCCCTTCCTCAGTCAAAAATGATTTTACATCATAACTGAACCAAAGGGGCTGTAGAAACACTCGATCAGATGACAGGTACATATATATGCAAACGAAAAAGCAACAGATGGCAAATGATATTTTTCTGCAATATTCCCGATGTTGCTCCTTACAATGCATATGTCTTGTGGACTTCGACTGGTCCTAAGTGGAATGCATGAAAATTGACTAGAAGGAGATTATTTTTGGAGGAAATAGGAAATTCACTGGCTGCGGCCTAATCAGGGAAGCATTTTCCAAGAGCAGAATATTATTTGAGAATGATCGGGATCACCTAAGACCCTGAAGGAGTGACAGATGTGGCTAAATCAGTAACAACAAGAAACTCTACTAAACATGCGTGCTGTAAGTTCTGTCCTTCAAGCAATGACAATAAAACAAACTTGTTGAATGGAAAGTGTAATAAACATATATGCAAAACACACGTCATCTACCTGTGTCCAAATTGCAGTGAGTAAGAAGGAAAGAAATTGATGTGGGCAAAATGACATATGGGTTCTGAAAATGACTTTTTGGTGGAAATGTATGTTGTTCGTAACATACCCTGCACGAATATTAATATTATTATCATAAATATCGCTATATAACGTACTGTAATACCACAACAATATCGGTGGCTTATAACTGTACTGCTTACAATTGTACGAAAAATACCTATGAGTAGAAGTTTCTTTCAGCATTATTATATCAGGTCATAATGACCTGAACAGTACATTTGTATGCTAAACGTGGACAGAATGACAGGGTTAAAATGTTTTATTCTCAATAGTGGACAAATTCTGGGCCAAAGCAAGCGACTTTAATAGATTGTTGCATGGAGACCTGTCTTATTACTAGTACTGATTCAATGACCTGATCTGTTCGTTTCAAAAATAGTTACGTTATTTATGAAAAAGATAATTAAGGAATAAATAATTTGTGTAACAGTCTTCAACAGGACAAGTAATCTGTATCAGAAATTTTGAAGTTGCGAAATTTTATCTTGGCATGAACCCTACAGCAGTTGTGTGATTAGCTGCTGAGAGTTGAAATTTTCATCAAGTTACAATCCCAAGGATTTGATAACGTCAAGGTTTTCTATTTGCCTGTCTTTATATTTTAGACGTATCAGCGAGGAACCTGTTAGGAGTTCTGAAATGCATTGCCAAAGACAATTGCAAGTAAATGATATAAACTAACGTTTGTATTATTTTCAGTCCTTAATATAAACAGGCAAATGATCTACCTTTTTCTCATCAACAGTGTGATGCTCTTGGCCAATCACGGCAGGGCCAAAGGCACCAACGGTGTGCAACCTCAGCTCGCCATATTTCGAAAAACTTTTTTCTATAGTTGAGCTTTTTATGTGCTGTCATTCAACATCTGAACCTCGTAGTGAGATGGCCAGCATGAAACACCAGCAGTGAGAATATTGGCAGAATAAGAAGAAGAAGGGTATCACAGCATATTTTGTTTACCCACTATGATTACTGTTATGTGTGTGCGTGTGTGTCTGTTTATGCGTCTGTTTCATTTTACTTAGGTTTTATTATTGATACAGTCAATGAGCTGTCCTCGAGCGTGCTATTGTCGGAACCACCAGAACAGTAGCAATAACAGTCAGTGTTTGCAGGATGTCTTCTCACTGTGCGATAGGCTTGGAGAATTAAATGTAGTTTTCTACATCACCAAGCACGACAAGTGATATGTCATTCCTCAAACTAATACCATACAAGCGCTTATTAAGAAAATGAGCCGACACCCACTCAAATTATGTAAGGAGACGGATACATCTCATGACAGTTGACTCTTCAAGTCACGTGTACTAGAGCTGCACTGCAGACCTTTACGTAGAGTATCAGCATCTGTATCCAACGGCAGTCATAAAAATGACAACTGCCTGCTTGTAGAATGCAAAATTCTCCTGCGATTTGGTCATGGGAATATTGTTGCTATAAAGAGCATAAATTTCCAGTGCAGAGAGCTCAGAGACCAACCATCTCATAAGATTGTCCCTGAAACGTAATTAGAAATTTTTAGGTTAGAATCACAGAGCATACAACTTGATATGCAGCCACATGCAGTATGTGTCGTCCAGTGAAGATGACATGAGGGGAAGCAGGATCACGTTCACAGGAACTAGTAAGCACTCAAGGTCAGCGTACGCTGAGGTGACAGAAGTCTTGGGATACATCCTCGTATCATCTCAGACCTCCTTTTGCCCAGTGTAGTGCAACAACTCAACGTGACATGGACTCAACAAGTCACTGGAAGTCACCTGTAGGAATATTGAGACATGCTGCCTCTATATCCATCCACAATTGCGAAATTGTTGCTGGTGCACGATTATATCTACGAACTGATCTCTTGATGTCCTCTAATGTTCGATGGGATTCATGGCAGGCGATCTCAGAGGCCAAATCATTAGCTCGACTTGTCCATGATGTCCTCCAAACCAGTTGCGAATAATTGTATTTAAATGACATGGCGCATTATCATCCATATAAATTCAATCATTATTTGGGAAAATGAAGTCCACGAATGTCTGAAAATGGTCTCCAAGTAGCTGAACATAATCATTTCCAGTCAATGATTGTTTCGTTTCGGCCGGAGAACCCTGTCTGTTCTATGTAAACACACCCCATAGTTTGACAGAGCCATCAAAACCTAGCCCAGAGCCTTGTTGACCAGTTGAGTCCATAACTTCATGGAGTCTGCACGATCCTTCAACCCTACCACCAGCTCTACCTACTGAAATCAGGAGTCATCTGACCAGCGCATGGGTTTTCTGTCGTCTAGGGTCCAACCGACATGGTCAGAAGCCCAAGAGGAGTGTTACACGAAGTGTCGTGCTGCTAGCGAAGGGATACGCATCAGTTATCTGCTTCCATAGCACTTTAACTTCAGATTTCGCAGCACTGTCCTAATGGATGTCTTTATCTTATGTCCCACATTGATTTTACCATTCATTTCATGCAGTGCTGCTTGTTCTTTTAGCGCTGACAACTGTATTAAAATTCTGGTGCTTTCGGTCGTTAAGTGAAGGCCATCGGCCACTGCTTTGTCTGTGGTGAGACAATGCCTGAAATTTAGAGTTCTTGGCGCACTCTTCACACTGTGGATCTTGTACTGTTGAATTCCCTAATGGTTTACGAAATGGGATATTCAATGCATCCAGCTGCAACTAGAATTGCACGTTGAAAGTTTATTAATTCCCGACATGCTGCCACAATCACGTCAGAAGCTTTGTCACATGGATGAGCTGAGTACAAATGGCAACTCTGCCGATACACTGCCCTTTTATACCTTGCGTATGCGATACTACCGCCATCCGGTCATGTGCGTGTTGCCATTACATTACTTCCGTCCCATAGCTGTACATGGAAAATGGGCAGCATTCCTGGTGGTGAGCTTCCATAAACTAGCAGAAATTTTTATTCTCGGTGGGCATTTCCACAAGTAACAGTTCCTGCTCATGCAATCAGTTAGTTGCCTTTCTAGAAACCCTCACACTGTGTAAAAGTTGAGGCATATATGACAGAAATTCCTAGTACCATGCTGTTTTGATAATTTGAAGGAAAGTAGGCAGGGCATGCTTTTAAAACAGACATAGTGTTGCTTCTCACCCTCATCGAATGGCAAAGGATATATATGTTTAGGATGCACACTGGCTAGTTTTGGATAAAAGAGGGACCCATCTACTACATGCATTATCTCTTTCTGCACAGTTGGTTTTCACCATCTTCTTGGTTCCTTTTTAATACCCGCGTGCAGACAATGAACATGAATTGAATAATTCTGGTTGAGACGCCCGGCTAAGCCCACAGGACAGGACAGGTACTTGGAATTGTGGAAAGGGGCGAAAATGAGTGGCTGTAAGTTACATTAGAACACATATAACTTTACTTATTTGATCAAACATTACAGTACAAATTCTTGAACTTAGTTATCAGCTGAATACGCCACACTATCTTATGCCTTAGGGGCACAATCACTTTAATGAATGAAAACGGCTAAAAGCCATTAACTCAGACGCCGAAAAGAATATTTAGAACGCAGAAGGTCTCACGTTAAGTTCTATAATTTGGTTGAAGGCCCAAAAATCTAACTCTTGAAAAGCAACAACCTTTATTTAAGGACGGCTGAAGGTCTCTGACTTAAGACTCAAGGTAAAATTAAATAAAAGAACACAAAGCAGAAGGCCTTATCTTTAATTAGGCTCTAGACCCCAAACATTCTTATGGTCGAAAGACAAAAAACCTTAATTTAAAAACGGCTGAAGGCCTCATGACTTAAAACTCAAGGTAAAATAAATTTAAACAACAAAGCCTTATCTTAAATTAGACTGAAATTCCAAAACAATCTAACACTTAAGAACCAAGCAACTTTAATTTTGAAACGGCTGAAGGCCCATGACTTAAAACACAACTAAAATAATTTTTAGTAGGCATAAGGCCCAAGGCTTTATCTTTAAACAGTATTTTAATCACGCTGAAGGCCCAAACAATCTAACACCTGACAAGCAAGATACTTTTAATTTTAAAATGGCTGAAGGCCCATGACTCAGACACACCTAAAATAATTTTCAGTAGGCAGAAGGCCCAAGGCTATAACTTTAAACAATATTTTAATCAGGCTGAAGGCTTTAATTTTAAAGCGGCTGAAGGCCCATGACTTAAAACACCACTAAAACAATTCAAATTTAATTCAAAACCGTCGGCTATGAGCCAGACGAATACACATCACAGATAATAAGGAAAGGCAGTGCAGCTAACGGTGCTTAGAAATTTCGGCGGTCGGCCAGCACTTGAAATACTAACGTTGACTTAGGTGAGACAGGCAGTCGACCCAACAATTCTCGATCCGACTACTATCCAATCAACAGACAGTCAAGGGACACAGTGAGGAACGGACACTGCCCGCATTTACGTCAATAGCCACGGCAGGTAACCGGAACGTTAACGGCCACAAGGCAAAAAATTCCGCTGGTGCGCTTTAATTGCAAATAACCAAATACAGTTAGGCTCCACCGGACTGTGGTTAAATCTTCGCCAACTCGAGCACACGCATTGTTGCTCACGGGAATGTCCCAACAGCCAACAATGAGAATCAGACAGCACAATGTGAACAGTATTGACTTACTGATAAATTAAATCCAAATTCAACTTTCATATCCAAGGTCGGTGAGCCACGGACCTCATAGCAATGGGGACAGCCCCACACACTCTGACACTGCGTATAGACTGCCAGCAGGCCCGGCCAAACCACGCCCTGCGGAGATTTCCTGGCTGCTCCACGCCAACCAACCGACTGCCACACATCAGCACGGAGATAGAAGGCAGAAACTGTGCAATAACAAGGAAGAATCACTAGTCGGCACACACAGGCAACCCCTAAGCGATCGCCGGCCAACATACACGCCGTCCGACAAGACGACCGACTGACGACCAACCAAGCTGGTCTGCTGATGTTTATCAGCAACTGTCGGGTGACTCATGGCAGTCTGGATCTCACTGCAGCTGCGCCCCAACTGAATTTCTGTCGCATCCTAAGTCAAACACTGCCAGGTCCGAACTGCACTGCTAGCGCCTCTCTACTCACTGGCAGATCTGAACTAAATGGATCATAAATATGTGAGTGAAGTACATGCCTGAGTGGCTTACCTCTCTCTATTCCCCGCATATTGGAAAAAAAACATAGTATGTTGCTCATGGCAGAGATATTGAACCACACTGCAACTGACTTACCCATGAAATCACGTCATTCTCCGTTGAATTTTGACCAAGTTTTTCTCCTCTGCATGAGCCTTCTTTTATGGTGGGAGTGGAAGGGGGGGGGGGACGGTGCGTGAGTTCACAGTACAGAAATTCCTTACACCTTATAGCAGAATACTGGTGGTCTTTGTCGAATTTGGGGTGCTCCTTTTCAAACCCCACTTGGCAAGCACTAAGGAAGATAGCAGGATCTCAGTATCCTACATCAGTGTTGCCAGTACAAGTTTGCAAGATCCTGTCTGCAAAAGCACCAGCAACCACAGGGTAACCCATTGCTACAGTGTGACTTAGCTGGTCTTCATCAACAGGATAGGCTTGATCACTACTACTGCTGGATGTGGGACATAAGCGAGAAGGCCTGTTGAGACAATGATGACCCATGGCTATGCAGTGTGAGCAGGTCTGCTCACAGAAAGTAGAAGGTCATCAAATGTATATAATGGCCCACTCGTGGGAAGTAGTACACCTATACGTTTGAGGTGTAGGACGATAACAGACATGTGCACACCATGAATGGATGCATCAACAATGAATCCAGCAGCAGTGTTGTTGGCACCAATGCTCCTCTCGCTGGTCTAGCCTGTTGAAGTGGAGGTGCGGCAAGCATACCTCAGGATATCAATCCTCCAATTAACAATTCCACGTCGTAAAGCTTTTCTGAAATACAGACATCCCAACAGTCTATGTGTAACATGTGAAATTATACACAATATATGCACATGCAAGCATTCATAGATAGGCACTTACTAAACAATTCAGTCTTGCTCAGCTACATTAAAGGCACATATTCCCGCCAACAATTTCATTCATTTCATCTGAGGGTCTTATTACAGTGTTCCAAGGGTGCAGGCGACAAAAGTGTTAAGCAGTCCTTAAACATTGTGCCTGCTTATAAGTATCGAAAATTTAAGCACACTCTCAAATAACAGAAAATCGATGTGTACATAGAAATTTTACATTATCACCAGCGTCAGATATTTGTTTCGCAGGTATCAATCGGCCAAAAAATAGGGCGATCCCACTGCTGTGTCTGGTGCACTTAAGTATACATGAAGCTACAGCAGCATTTGGCATGCACTTATAAACACACACAGACACACACTCACACGCACACACACACACAAATACCATCCCATACATTCTATGAATGGTAATGCCAGATCATAAGCAACAGATTCTAAACCAGTGAGAAAGAAGTATTGCCTTAGTAAGAAGAAAACGCACGCTCTCACTCATGTACAGAGATATGTTGCATACCAGGATCACTGAATAATATCTGTCAGACTCAAAAAATTATCAACCATATCTAAAAATATTGTAAGCACACATACAAAATAACTCCTACTCACGCACAGATTCGTCATCCTGCATTAACTCTACATATAATGCACTGTCAAGAAGGGGTGATGAAGGGCTTTAAACACCATCAACACCCTTCTCGAAGTGGGAGCCCGTATTTTCTCCATTACCATCAGCATGGACGCTTAGACGCTGGTAACGCTGTAATGGACAGAGACTGTTCAGCACTTATTATTTATAGTTGGAGGTCGGGAAGTATGTCTGTTAGGTCATGCATACTCATTGTAGCGAGCGAAATTTTGCCTGCCACTTCTACCAAGTGACATATTTCCACAGAAAAGATTTTACTGCACGCTTCCACGATATTTCTGAGGCAGTGGCGGTTTGCAGCCTCATATCCAAGAGATTGAAATCATCACGCATGCTGCCACCTCTGACAAATACTGTATTCGCATGGAAATGATTTTGCTGTACATGTGAAGTATTTCTGTGGAGAAAGATATTAAGAATAGTTCAGTGGTGGATGGAAGGTGCCAAATGACGAAAGAATTAAGTAATCGCACTGATATAAGTCTGACGATTCAGATGTGAATGAACTGTATTTTATAGTGTGTGAGGTTATAAGAACTTAATTGGTCAATGAAGTAGAAGGTTTTTCTTGAACTGCGTAGTGCATATGGACTGTGGCATAACAACTATTTATTAGTCTGTATAACTACAATCATCAAAAAAAGTTTTGCATCACCTCAGTTTCCAGAACTCTTCTAAAAATTTAGAAATTTGTGGTAAGGTCCTATGGGAGCAAACTGCTGAGGTCATCGGTCGCTATGCACGATACACCCGCTAAACCCGCAGGGCAGAACAGGTGATTAGGATTGTGGAAAGGGCCAAATAAGGTGGCGGTCAGTTTCACTTCAAAATTATAATTTATTGTAATTTAATAACACATTTAAACCAAAACGGAACATAGCCAAACTTTTACAACTACGAGTTTCAAAATCCAATTCTTTCATGGATGAAGGCCTCGAAACAAGAAATCTTAAAAGTCAACAAGATAAATTTTAAGTGACTGAAGACAAGCTGCTAAAATAGCAAAATAAAAAAGAGAAAAAATTAAAATATATATGTATATATCACAGCTAGGCTGAAAGCCTCAAGGCAAAAGTGGATAGAACAAAAATAAACAAGGTGCAATACCAACGGCTAAAGGCCACAATTAAATATCAAAATTTTGAAACATGTTACCATAATCTTTTAAGGCAGAAGGCCACAATGTTTTCACTTAATGGAAAATTTTAAGAATAAGGCATTAAGCGGCTGAAGGCCCACAGCTGATTTTCCAAAAATTCAAAATACCTTACCTTTTAAGTTTTAAGTGGCTCACAGGGCACTAAATGAAAAGATAGCACAACAACAGTAACTTTCTGCAAAATATCCACTTGCCAGAATTCAAAGTTACTTATATGAGCTGAAGGCCCTTGATTTACATAAAACACAATAAACAAATTTTTTCCTTCAGAGCACTGGCCATAATAGACTACCAACAGACCATTAAACACCCATGAAAAGGACATTATAGACAACGGCACACAGACACCTGAAGGGGGGGGGGGGGGTGGCTGCGTTCGAAACATTAACGTTCACTTAGGTGAGACAGATGGTGGGCCCAACTACACTTGACCCGTCGGTAACCCAAGCAAGAGACAGTCACGGACGGACCAAAAGATGGTTCAAATGGCTCTGAGCACTATGGGACTTAACATCTGGGGTCATCAGTCCCATTGAACGTAGAACTACTTAAACGTAACTAACCTAAGGACATCACACACATCCATGCCCGAGGCAGGAATCGAACCTGCGACCGTAGCGCTCGCGCGGTTCCAGACTGAAGCGCCTAGAACCGCTCGGCCACATTGGCCGGCAGGGACGGACTGACCAAACGACTTGCTAGCCACCAATCGGTACATGAACTCTCAAAGACCAAACTGTCAAAGACGTGATTATCCACAATGAATTACGTATTAAGCTCTCAAAATGACACACCGAGTTGGACAGCGACAACATGTGAGGTAAGGACACTACCTGAAATTACGTTAGTGGCCAGGGCAGGTAACCGAACACAAATGGCCACAAGGCACAAAATTCTACTGGTGCACTTCTAGTGAACGAATATAGTTAATTCCACCACACGGCGGCTCAATTTCACCAGTGCAAACACTCGGTGTTGCTCGCAGGGAAGCTCCTCAACAGCGAAACACCGAAACGACATGAACGGACGTGGCTTGGTTACTTAAGAAACCACTCAACTTTGACGTCCTGGATCGGTGAGCCAGGAAGCTCGTAGCGATCAGACAGCTCCACACACGCTCTGACCTTGCGCAGGGATCGCCAGCGGACCCAGCCGACTATGCCGCACTGAGATATCCTCCCTGGTCCGCACCAACCGACCGACTCCCGCACATCCCCTTTCCGGAAACTATATGCACAAGACCAAAGATGGTACATGACGCAAATATCGATACACATCGCCGGTGGCACACGTAGAAGGAGGAAGAACCACAGCATAACCACAACAATGGCGGGAAACCAAAGACAGAGAGACACCCAAGTTCAAAGAAGCGCATAGTTCGGAGTGAGCACGGCTCAGTGTGTACACACCACTTAATATAAGTTAAACTAATTTACGCTAAGGACAACACACACACCTATGCCCCAAGGAGGAATCGAACCTCCTATGGGGGGAGCTGCATGGACCGTGACAAGGCACATGAGACCGCGTGGCTACCCCACGTAGCTAGAACTCCCAAAGACAGACGTCGGCTGTGGATATTGTATCACAGACACAGTCCCTTTGACTGTTCAGAGATGTCACTGAACCCGCACAAAGACGTAAACAACCATGCACGAGCAGCGCCTATTACAAGGAGTTGGGTCCGACAGCCGATCAGTTCCAGTCATTCCACCAGAAAGGAGGTACATGGCTCGTGTTGTCTGTAGATCAACCATGCCTAGACGGTCAATACCATTGTTCGATCACGCCCTATTATTAATTTGTGCCAGGAAGGGCTCTCAACGAGGTAAGTGTCCAGACGTCTCGGAATGAGCCAAAACTATGTTGTTTGGACATGGAGGAGATACACAGAGACAGGAACTGTCGATGACATGCCTCGCTCAGGCCGCCCAAGGGCTGCTACAGCAGTGGATGACCACTACCTACAGATTATGGCTCGGAGGAACCCTGACAGCAACGCCACTATGTTGATGAATGCTTTTCGTGCAGCCACAGGACGTCGTGATACGACTCATACTGTGTGAAATAGGCAGCATGATGTGCAACTTCACTCCTGACATCCATGGCGAGGTCCATCTTTCCAATCACGACACCATGCAGCTCGGTAGATATGGGCCCAACACCATATCGACTGGACCGCTCAGGGTTGACATCACGTTCTCTTGACCAATAAGTGTCGCATATGCCTTCAACCATACAATAGTTGGAGACGTGATTAGAGGTAACCCGGTCAGGCTGAACGTCTTAGACACACTGTCCAGCGAGTGCAGTAGGGGGGAGGTTCCCTGCTGTTTTTGGGGTGGCATTATGTGGGGCCGACGTACGCCGCTGGTCGTCATGGAAGGCGCCATATCGCCTGTACGATGCGTGAATGCCATCCTCCGACCGATAGTGCAACCATATCGGCAGCATATTGGAGAGGCATTCGTCTTCATTGACGACAATTAGAGCACATCTTGTGATGACTTCTTTCGGGATAATGACATGGCTCGACTAGAGTGGCCAGCATGTTCTGCAGACATGAACCCTATAGAACATGCTTGTGATATATGGTAAAGGGCTGTTTACGGACAACGTGACCCACCAACCAATCTCAGGGATCTACGCCTAGTCGTCGTTGAGGAGTGGGACAATCTGGACCAACAGTGCCTTGATGAACTTGTGGAGAGTATACCACGACGAATATTCGCATGCAAGTGGGCGTGCTACTGGATATTAGAGGTACCGGTGGGTACAGCAATCTGGACTGCCACCTCTGAAGGTCGCGCTGCATGGAGGTACAACATGCAATATATGATTTTCATGAACAATAAAAAGACAGGAAATGATGTTTCTGTTAATCTCTATTCCACTTTTTTGTATAGGCTCTGGAACTCTCGGAACCGAGGAAATGCAAAACTTTTTTTAATGTGTGTATTACATGGACTTTAGTGCTATATGATGTTTCGTTTGTAACAAATTGTTTAGAACGCTTCAGTTACCTATGAGTACGTACTACACATTCGTGTATGTATGTATGTACGTATGTGTGTGTGTGTGTGTGTGTGTGTGTGTGTGTGTGTGTGCATAAATTTTAAATAAACGTTCATATCACCTATCGAATATACTTGAGTAGCCCAGATGCAGTAGGACACACTGCCGTAGAGATTTTTTCAGCGCCTGGACCATCGAATAGGTTCCAGGGTACAAAACCCACTATAAACTATTGAAAATGGCTGTAGTAAATCGTGTTAGGCTCCAAAAGGCGCGAAGTACACGCTGTATTCAGGTACAAAGCCTGTCCACAAAATATGCCAAGTTCAAGGGGGATGGTCATCGCCATGCATTGTCCGGATGTAAAGCACGATGACTGCCATCAGACTTAACAATCTATACATTCAATTCTACTTCTCACATTGTTACGATTAGGAATGATATTTTTCTTATTCGTAGTTCGGTTGGCTGCACTGTAGTGCCTCGTTACGGCCTCTGCGGCTCGTACCCGTCGGAGGTTCGAATCCTCCCTCGGTCATGGGTGTGTGTGTTGTCCATAGTGGAAGTTCGTTTAAGTTAGATTAAGTAGTGAGTAAGCTTAGAGAGAAGTAAAAACTTTGAGGTTCGCCGATGACATTGTAATTCTGTCAGAGACAGCAAAGGACTTGGAAGAGCAGTTGAACGGAATGGACAGTGTCTTGAAAGGAGGATAAAAGATGAACATAAACAAAAGCAAAACGAGGATAATGGAATGTAGTCAAATTAAATCGGGTGATGCTGAGGGGATTAGATTAGGAAATGAGACACTTAAAGTAGTAAAGGAGCTTTGCTATTTAGGGAGTAAAATAACCGATGATGGTCGAAGTAGAGAGGATATAAAATGTAGACTGGCAATGGCAAGGAAATCGTTTCTGAAGAAGAGAAATTTGCTAACATCGAGTATAGATTTAAGTGTCAGGAAGTCGTTTCTGAAAGTATTTGTATGGAGTGTAGCCATGTATGGAAGTGAAACATGGACGATAACCAGTTTGGACAAGAAGAGAATAGAAGCTTTCGAAATGTGGTGCTACAGAAGAATGCTGAAGATAAGGTGGGTAGATCACGTAACTAATGAGGAGGTATTGAATAGGATTGGGGAGAAGAGAAGTTTGTGGCACAACTTGACTAGAAGAAGGGATCGGTTGGTAGGACATGTTTTGAGGCATCAAGGGATCACAAATTTAGCATTGGAGGGCAGCGTGGAGGGTAAAAATCGTAGAGGGAGACCAAGAGATCAATACACTAAGCAGATTCAGAAGGATGTAGGTTGCAGTAGGTACTGGGAGATGAAGAAGCTTGCACAGGATAGAGCAGCATGGAGAGCTGCATCAAACCAGTCTCAGGACTGAAGACCACAACAACAACAACAAGCTTAGAGACCAATGACCTCAGCAGTTTGGTCCCATAAGACCTTACAACAAATTTCCAAAATTGCACTGTAGCGAATGCGTATGCTACAATGAAACTCTTGCTGTTCATGCATTTTCGAAATATACGGCGTTAAGCACAGTTCAGCTGATCAGCAGGGTGTTTGTTGACGTATTTATGTGAGTGTTTTGGAGAAAGTGAGTGATTTTGCTGACCGTTTAAATACAGAATATGGCACGAACGAAGTGGGAGAACTGAAATAATAGGAATTCTGAAAGAAGTCGAACCCGTCGTGTTAGTTGCAAATGATCAGAATGACACCGATGGCGTCGGTCCCTTCCGGAAAGTGAAGGAGCATTCTGACCGGTGGAAGAGAAACTTTTGCAAACCAGTAAGATAAGAACATGATAAGTATTTTCAAAGCAATCTTATGCAGTGAAATTGTGTTAACACTAACTGTTATGACATAACCTCAGCAAGAAATTCGTGCTACTATCTGTGCTCTATCTGACACAGCGGCGTAGTCAGACCAACTTAATGGACAATTACTGCAAAACTGAAATTGTAAGCTCTCTGGCGACAAAGTAAGACTGTAATGCATAGCAAAACTAGAGAAAATTGGTTTTAAATGCTGTAGATCTCACAGGGAGCAGCAATTGTGTGTAGTTGTGCTCTTCACTACACTTTCACTGTTGTCAGATTGCTCACAGTTGCAGTTTCACTGGAATTGTCCATTTGGAGGATTTTAAGCAACGGCTGGGGAGGGGATGTTGGAGTGAAAAATTAAATCCTCTACCAATCACGTGGTTTCATCAAGCCTTCTATATACGCTACTTAATTTTTTAACTTGGCTCGTCGTTGTATCTGCGAACACAGACTTCTGCCTACTTTTTATGTTCCGTGACATGGTCACCCCCTCCCCTTCTCTTGTAAACGCTTACTGCTTTTATGCATGGGACTTCGTTTCAGATATAAACTCAAGGCCTCTCAAAAGATGCCTGACTGTAAACGTCCCTTCGGAAAACTAAGATGTAAATGGATATTTGCCATGCAAGACTTAAGAAAAATCCACCAAAAAATACCGTCTCTGGTAGCTGAGTGGGCACAGTCCGCCTTTAGCCGCGGAGCAGCTCGGACTTGTTTACGTCCCGGCTGCGAACGTTCGCGGAAGAAGCGGTGTTTACACCGTCGTTACTCGCGTGTGTTACTGTTTGAATCGAACGCAATGGCACACAATTTCCGAAAAACCACGATACAGTTCACGTTCTGTAACGAGTATGCAAGACAGAAGGCTTTCGAAATCGAACGTTTCTTGAGGGACGAAGTGCATCTTAATTACGCGGAGATTATTGCAATTCATTTATCAATCGTGAGCAGCACTCTTTACGTAAAGATGATTGACGACGCAGCATGCGATAGGATCATTGAAGCCGCCAAACGAGAATTCCAGTTCCGACACTCCGATGGTCATATTGGCGAAGTTTTAGTCGCTCATTCGGGCCTGGGAGTGCGTACGATTCGAGTCTTCGAGCTGCCTTTCGAGGTACCCGAATCATTGGTCACTGAATCACTCCAGCCATATGGCAGAGTTATTAGTCATACGGCCGAACGTTGAGCACGTTTTAGCACGTATCCAGTGCTCAATGGTGTCCGACAGGTGCGAATTGCCCTTACGAAACATGTGCCATCGTACATAAACATCGGCGGCTGTAGAGCTATTGTCATCTATGAAGGACATCTGCGATCTGCGTGTATGCAGAGGAGACTCGTGCAAATCCCCAGCGGAGACCTCCAGAATCCGACTACACCGACGTCACTGCCGATGAATTACGTGACGGCGCTTCTCGGGGAGGTGACGCCGAGGTCGGAACACCCTATCGAACCGACACCGCAGTTGATTGAGGAGCCTTCAGACCCCACTGAAGAAGGAATGGCTCCGACCAACCTCCAATCTCAGACACTACAGGCGGTGCAGAAAGAGGATGACAGCATCCCAGTAGGCATGGAAGCTGAAGTGGAACGGCCCCAGGGCGCTGTGGCGGTGGCGAGACAGCGGGAGATACAAGATTCGCCAACACCAGAGGCCGAGGTTAGGGCCCGAAAACAACGCTCGCCAAAACGCCGCAAGAAGCGCCGACTACGGAGACGCTCCCTTCTCTTTTTGGGAGCCCAGATGAGTCTAACTCTATGGACCTGTCTGACTTGGAACCACAAGCTTCGGATGTCGCAGACCATATGACTTCGGACGGTGAAAAGATGTCATGTCGTTCAGACGACGCATCCGCTCAGGGGCCTGATACCCCTTCTGCGGCGGAGTCTAATGCTGCGAAAGAACAACAGATGTCACACATCAATGCCGCACTGGAAAATTTGGAGCATCCCAATAATATCAGCTGGTATGAGCAGGACGACGAAATCACCGATGCGGACCATTCTATTGGTGGGGACTTGCATCCGTCCGCCCCTCAAGACACTTAATGCCGCAGGGACACGTCCGTCGGGCGACCCTCCGCGCATGTGCAAAGGGATTATCGATACGGTGAAACTATGCCATTTTAACACCATGTGGAGATGACAGCTACTCGGCCCCAGGCACACAGAATAGGGACAGTGAACGTAAATACCATTAGATCGCCTGTGAAACAGCAGTTGTTTAGGGACATGATATACGCGTCGGATGTGGATATACTGATGGTACAGGAAATTTACATTCCTGAGTTCCAGGAAGTACATGGATACATCTCCTACACCTCGCCGCACTCGAACAACGACAGTGGAACGGCGATATTGGTCCGGGACGGGATTCCGGTTCGCGACCTGGCTTATCTACCTTCGGCACGAGGACTGGCGATAACTGTTAATGGAATTCGCATTCTCAATGTTTATGCCCCTTCCGGCACAGACAACAGACGGGCGCGTGCGAGATATTATTCGGAAGAGATTGTGCCCTTATTTACCGGCAGATTCGATCATTTCATTATAGGTGGTGACTTCAATTGTGTTTTAGCCCAAAAAGACCACATTACAATACCTGTCGTGAATTGCATGTGCTATGCCGGGATCTGAAGTTAAGCGACACCTGGGACTTGATACATAGGAACCGTGAGGGATATACTTTCTTTTACCAGTCACTCGGCGAGCGGACTCGATCGAATATATGTTTCGGTTGGCCTACAGGATAAGGTGGTCGACGCGGAACGATGGCCTGCGGCATTTACTGATCATCTGGCTTACATTTGTACCATATCACTCCCTAGGCAAAGTGTGTGGAGAAGCTGCGGGACATGGAAGCTCAATTCGTCACTCTTGGCGGACCCCGAATGTCGTCAGAGAGTCGAGGCGGTATGGACCACATGTCAACGCCGTCTACCAACATATACCTCCGTGCTTCAATGGTGGCTAGAGTGTACTAAGCCGGCAATAAGAAGAGGTCTAATACAGTATGGTCGGGATAAGACGAGATGGCAAAGAGACACTCTTGATTATTATTACACCTTGCTTCGTGAGCTGTCATTCCAGGTGCCGTCTGCAGAACATCATGCGGAAGTTCATCGTGTCAAGGCACAAATCCTATCGATCACGCGACGACGACTGGGTGGCATCCCAATACGGGCAAGATCTCTCGACACCATCACTGGGGAACGTACCTCGATGCACCATGTGTCGCGGGAACATAAACGTTACCGCCGGGCATTGGTAACAGTGCTCCACGGTTTAGATGGCCGTCAACTGACAACACAACAGGACATTGCAAAAGAATTTTTAGAGCATTTCCGCCATCTCTATGCCGGTACACCAACAGACCGTCGGGTGGGGGAAGAGATACTTCAACATCTGCAAACGACACTGACAGAGACAGATAAGGCAGCGCGTATGGAGCCACTCACAGAAGACGATATAAAGGTGGCACTCACAAAAGGAGCGGCCCATAAATCACCAGGGCCAGATGGGATTACGCTAGAGTTTTATCGAGAATTCGTGGACATGATGATGCCACAGTTGGTGTCGATGTACAATGAGGCGATGCGTCCGGACATGCGCCTACCGTCGGATTTTGTGACGGGCTTTCTTCTTCCCATCCCGAAGATGGTGGGGAGTCGCAGTGTTAATCAATATCGGTCTCTCACTATGCTAAACACCGACTATAAAATCTTTGCACGACTATTAGCGTCTCGTCTCAAGCTGGCGATATCCAGGACAATATCCCCTGATCAGGCTTGCCTAGGGGTGCGAAGCAACATCTCCTCGGCGTTAAGTGAATACCGTGACGTTATCGCCCTTTCGGAAACGTGTAAAATGCGAGCAGCGATGATATCTGTGGACTTCGATCGTGCGTTCGACAGGATAAACCATGACTTCTTGTGGTTAGTCATGAGCCGAATGGCGATTCCACCTGTCTTCATCTCCATCGTTATGAGGCTCATACGGGGGGCTACATCGAAGGTGATTGTAAACGGTCGGGAAGCGGGCTCGATTCCTATTAACAGCTCAGTCCGACAAGGGTGCCCACTCTCCATGATGCTGTTTGCGATAGCACTTGAGCCGCTGATGTGTGTTATGAGGCGCTCACTTACTGGGATAGCGCTTAATGAGAACTCTTTCGCTTCTCGCGCATATGCGGACGACCTGATCCTTCTCGTCAGATCAGGACATGAAGTGCGTCAGGCAGTTGAACATCTAGACTCTTACGGGACGGCGGCAGGCAGTGTCGTTAACATGACGAAATCCAAAATTATGCACATTGGACGGGGTCTGGAAGACACACCGGGACCGTTTCAGACGGTGGAATCGCTGAGATGTCTGGAGATCACATTTACCCTTTCACTACGGTGGTCAGCGGCGGCGAGTTATCGGCGGCTTCTGCAGAATGTTCGTCTGACGATACGCAACAACTCACTGAGAGCCGTTGACATGATCCAACGTGTGCCATACACTAACGTGCACATAGCGTCACGACTGCCCCATTTAGCGCGGATCCTACCAATACCGAAGGGTATTGCAGACCGCCTCATGGCTGCCTTTGGTTACTATGTTAGTACTGGGATGATATTTAAGATCAAATATGACACGTTAACGCTACAGTTCCGGAACGGTGGCCTCAACCTCACAAACGTGCGAAACAAAGCTCTGGCGCTTTACATGCGAGCGATGATACGAAATTGGCGACAACGTAAGCATACCATAACGTCAGCTCTGATAGAAGTACTTGTTCCGCCTTCGTTCGAGCCCCCTATTGCGGTGGGCAATATTTCGCCTTCTCTTGCACACATTGCCTCATTTCTTGTTGATTACAGTTATGTTCGTCTGAAAGTACCTTCGACGAGAATACCCACGACTCGGGAGATCTATAGATGCTTGATGGATCACCATGGCCGCAACATAATGGAATTCAAATACCCGTCGAGAACGTGGAACCAGATTTGGTGTGCAGTTCATACTCCATTACTGTCAACAGCAGCGAGATGGATGTGGTATATTCTTATAAACCGTAAACTTGTGACCAGGAGTCGATTACATACAATTCATATGGTCGATTCTCCTCTTTGCACAGACTGTGGACTGCTAGCAACGGAAGAACATGGTTTAGTGTGTGGCGCAGCGAGGGACGTCTGGATGCTGACGCGTCGAATACTGGCCTTCCTACGGCGCACTACCTACACAGAAATCTCATCGGATGAGCTCTTTCTACCGGACAAGACCTTTTTTCCCAAACAAAAGACGTATGCGGTCGATTGGATCGCTGGACATGCGACGAAATATTTGTATTCGTACGATATTAAGTCCGTGATGGATTATTGGATATATTTACAAGAACAACACGAGCTCATACGGAGTCATACGAAATACAGGACTTACTTTTCCAATTTTTTAGGCAGTGTTTTTCGCAATCCGCCCGACAGCTGCAGCAGAACGACTAGAGACAGTACTGTGCGGTTCAATTAAATTGGCACATGCCACACTGAGAAGAAAACTGGCCCCTACCTGTTGGCGCCAGTTATGACTGGATTATGTTTACGTGAAAAAAAAGATGGTAAACACCGAAACCGCCTCAGATACTGGACCTTCGAATGGTCGACGCAGGAGAAATACATACAGCCCACACTGGCAGAAATGGTCAAGATTATATGGCTTGCTGCCAGATTTATGATGCGACACCGCGTGCTGCAGGGATTGTGATGCAGATGATAACTTCATTTTCACTCCCGCCCGTGACTAGGATTGTCATTTACTTTATTCATGTCACAAAAAAAGAAAAAAAAAACAAAAAGAGGGCGGCCTTTACGTTGATTTTATACTTTATGGTTTCCAAATTGGTTTTGCTGTTTCGATACTTTCCCCTAGGGCAGCACAATTGTACAAATAAAGATTGTTTGTTTACCCTGCCTTCCTGTTACCAAAAAAAAGTGGTCGCGTTGTTGGACCATAACGCGAAGAAACCGCGTTTTTATTTTTATTTTTATTTTACTTTTTCTTTAAAAAAAATAAATAAAAGCTCTGTGGCAACGTGCTAACCTGAGAGAAAGCGTCTGTTATGGTTTGCGGTTCCAGTCTTGCTGACTGTAACGTTTTTCTCGCTTTAAAATAAATAAATAAATAAATAAAATAAAGAAAAGTGGCTGAGCGTTTCTAGGCCCTACAGTAAAAAAAAAAAAAGAGCGGAGCGTCAGACGGCGCACGGAGCAGCTCCGCACGCTAGCACGGCTGCAAGCCGACTGAATTTTTTTATATACAAAAAAGGACTAAAAAATTTAAAAAAATAAAAAAAATAAAAATAATAAAAAAGTTGGTAGAGCACTTGCCCGCGAAGGCAAAGGTCCCGAGTTCGAGTCTCGGTCCGGCAAAAAAAAAAAGTGGTCAGCGCAACAGAATGTCAAGCGTAAGGGCCCGGGTTCGATTCCCGGCTGGGTCGGACATTTTCTCCTCCCAGGGACTGGTTGTTGTGTTGTCCTGATCATCATCATTTCATCCGCACCGACGCGCAAGTCGCCGAGGTGCTGTCAACTCGAAAGACTGGCACCTGGCAAACGGTCTACCCGACGGGAGGCCCTACTCACAAGACCAAACATTTACCGGGAAAGAACGAAAGAACCTGAGTGTGGCAGAGACTACATGGCTCAACATATCTCTGGCACATGCCCTAGAAAAAGATCCGGCGAGGACGAAACAAGAATGGAAAGAACATTCGGAAGGATCAGTGAAAGTTACTGGTCACTGGCATTTCCAGATTTAAAAAAAAAAAAAAAAAAAAAAAAAAAAAATGTTCACGAAAAGCAAAACGTGAATATCGTCGAGATTTTGAAGCTACAATGGAGAAGATCATCATGAAGAGAGAAAAAAATTACACGAAAGCAAACGGCCCAAGCCAATCACGGAAGACATATATCTTTCAGAAGCTAAACCGAAGAGTTCAGAAATCTTTTGGAGCTCCAATTTGATGTGCACTGGGCAACCAATGACAAGCTCACACTCTGCACCGTGCTGTTCGACGAGCAGGAAGGCACTCTTAGAGTGGCCCCCGCCCCTGCCATGACTCAGAACGAGGGAAAAGCCGGAAGCGATTTTGAGTTGGACAAGTATTGAGGTTGAAGTCACATGAAAGCAATTTAAGAATTTTTGTCGCTACTTTAAATAAGATGGGATATTCGCCCATATTTTTCACTTTTTAGAACGTTGTCTATGTTTTATTAATATGCGTATTTTATTTTTAGAAACATCTTGTGGTATCGAAAGCATGACGGTTTATTTTTTCTTTTAAACCTAACATTGAACATTCACCCAGTGACCAATAATTAAGAATAAATTTTTTGGTTAAGACTATTTCGTTACTGGAAATATATTTCAAAAAGTACGACATTCTGAATAACTAAATCACATTGTGGGTACGCGAAATATCTTATTGATGAAATTTTATTGAAACTTAACTCGGTAATTTCTCAAAATAATGAAATTGTTCCTGACTTTTGTATACAGTCAAAGTCTGCATACGTCAGTCTAGTCAGTGAATCAGTAAAACAGTCTTTTATTTCAGACTATTAAATAACAATAGTGACATTAAAGTGGCATTGCGAAAGCCATGAGACTTAGGTTCAAGTTATCAATTGTCAGCATTACTTTTATTATACACAGAGCCTTACTAATTTCTACCACATTTACTTGGCTTACAACCTCAGTGTATATGTAACCAATTACTCTCAGGCTACTTGTGAAATTTTTGGAGGACCAATAATGGCTTTATGTTGTAACTACGTATTAACCATTTCAAATCTTAGCGTAAGTGTCATGATTTTGCTTTGAAATAAATACAAACACTTATCAGTAGTTAATACATATCTTATCTATTACTCAATAAATCATCATTATAGTGATTTACCGTTCTATAATTTTTTTTCCGTCGTCGACATTGATTTTAGCTGTATGTAAGTATGTGTACTTGTTGTCAAGGTAGAGCTGTGGGGCAATACGGAACAGAAAAGTACCATTCATCACTATATGCTGTTTTGACGCAACAGCTTTGAGAAAGATGGTAGTGATGTTTTATGTATACTTGTAGAGGAAACTTCAAGAAACTGGAACTTATTCAGTGAAATGTTTAGAGGAGATGGTACAGAGGCGACAATCTTTTTTTCATTTATCTTGTAAATGGCAGTATGTTAGGGAACGTTCATTTCAGTTACCGTTTTCACTATTTTGCAAGATTTACTACCTAAATACCCTTTCTGATTACGAGTAATGGCCCTGAATACATTGCCCCCCACCCCCCACCCCAAATAAGCGTTACAAAAAAAATTTTATGAGTAAACTTAGTAAGAGTACTTCAGTTCTGTGTGTACAATTTGGGAACAGGAATTAGAGGAAAATATAATTTTGTTCATACAGTAATCTGAAGGTTGACATAGACATGGATAATGATTTATTATCCACCAGGTCTCCATCATTGTTACAACAGAATTACATATCAATAGAAAACAATTCACACATCCTCATTAAACATGTATAAAAATAATTCCCTGATTTTTGTAAAAATATATTGTGAGTATAAAAATATTATGGGACCTAACTAATCACTTTGAGTTGTAAATATTATCATACAAAATTCTGAAAGTGAAATAAAATAAACTTTGATGCCAAATATTATTGCTGAAGCACATTTTTCTTTATGTTTCGACAGAATAAATAATTTTGTTTTATTGTAATGGTAAAAATATATATGATTAAATCAAAGGATATTTTGATAAAATCACTTTTAATTAACGATAGTCTAAAGTATAAAAAGAAATTCTTGTGTTTTGAATGTATACACATTAGTGACATACTGACACCTCTCCCTCGCTCTCGCTCTCTCTCTCTCTCTCTCTCTCTCTCTCTCTCTCTCTCTGTCATTGTGTTCATAGTGATTTTTAGTTAAATAATCTGTGGCGGTGATTTCTTCCTAAATCATCTCAATGTTTGCTCCAGTACATGTATCTAGCCACGTTTTCGTCCAGAAATCACAAGTGTACATTGTTATATCCAAGGCCCAGTTACTCAGTCACTGTCAGGAACACAGTGCAACTGCTGGACTTTCAACAACGTTAATATCTTTAGCATACCCGGCGAAGTTCTCTTTCACATATTAACAAAATTCTTTACAAGTAAATATTATTTTATGCAACGAACTCTATGATTTGAATATAGTTTAAGACTATAAGAAATTGTATCATAAGAAAAAGTATTTCTTCGAACAGTCAAAAGTATAAAAACATTTACACAAATGGTTCCCCACACCATCAGCAGGTGGTACTACTAGCTTTGTTTACAGAACACAGTGTGTATATTAAGGGTGTACAAAACGAGGTTTTGGATGAGAAAGTCGTTTTTGGGAGTATGCATGTTCGAAAAATTGTTAAAATGCACTACATCGAGACACCGTGTTGAACCTCACGGATAGAATGCTGGACGAGGCAGCCGTTCAGTTTTCCAGTAACGTTTGAACTATGCACAACCCCAAGGACAGCTCCAATCCGAGATGTCATACCTGACATAGAACAGATAATTTGAAAGCTTCCCAGTAACGTTGCAGAAAAGATTAGGAGGGATACAAGATGAATTTTAACAGGGGTCCCGCCAAGAAATTAGCTCAGCTGGAACATAGTGTCTCACACAGAGCTCTACTTGAAGGCCACAAGTTGTCATCACTCTGCACAACGTGGTACTGCCTTCCGCTATTTGGTGCACATTGCACATGTGGTTTCAGATGCCCACAGTCTTCCTGCTGAACTACAACACCTAATAATGGTGATTCCGATAGAAAGAAACGCTATGCATTCCATTCTAAGCAAATTCAAAGCAGGAAAATAAATGAGGATGCGGAGGCACCCATTGAAACGGCGTTCTTGCCCTATTTTGGCGGCATGTCTTCAGTTATAAAAATGATCAAAAGGCATGACATCAAGTGCATTTTTCGGCCACCAGTGAAACTGAGGAATTTATTGTGCTCTGTTATAGACGATCTTGGCCTTAGGAAACGTGGCAATTATAAGATCCCACGCCAGTGATGAAAATCAGATACTGGGGAAAGACGTGTTGAACGTTGCAAGTACATCGCACACGCCTTGGACAACCTGGTAAATCAGCGGTAGCGGAGCGTTGCCTGGCCATGGGACAATCCGTGTTTTACGAAAAGACTAGAATGACATCCCCAGCGTCATCTTTCTGGGACTTTGTTGAGGAGGTCATATATATTACGGCGGACAGTCTTATCAACAATTATGCAAGTTTCAATTAAGAGACTGCGGGAATCCAGCACTGACTGACATTAAATAAAAACAGGGAGAACAAGAACTTCCGATTAAGGAGTCGACGCAAAGCACTGTTGAGATTTAATTCAGCTTTTAACTACAGGAGTGCCCGGCAGCACAGCTGTTGCCCACAGAGCACGCGCGGAAGGCCTTTCTGCGGCTTCCAGCAGGGAGCATTAGGAGCGCCGCTTCCCTCCAACTGGGAGATTCTTCCCGCGCACGCATATTGACGGCTCCTGGCCTGATAAATTTCGGCGCCGCCGCGAGATTATCGTCAGTCACGTCTTGCAGCAGTGACAGCAGCAACTACCCCCACCTGAAGATGTCGAGCAGTTGCATCAGTGTAATATTGTGGAATTTACGCAATACGATCCGGCAGCAAACAAGAGAAGTGTCATTGGAACAAATCCGTTGGAAAAGGCTGAAAAGTCACAGACTTATAGACGCTGCTGTAGACCATATTCACAAGTGATGTGGACTAACAATTAGGCAGATTACAGCAGATGCAGAATCAATGAGAGGAGAAGTTTGGGTTCTGATTTTTCACACAGCTTCAAGCAATGAGAATCCCCAAAGTGGGCTACGTCCAAAAGAAGAAAACGTTGGAGCAAGTACAGTAAAGCTAGGTAACTAAGCAACAATATAGTCAGTCTCATCAATTGTCACCTACCGTAATAGACGAAAATAGAACCAATATTCATGGACCTCGCAGATATTAGTCTATTAAAAACATTTCTTCACGGCCAAACTAAAAATCCATATGAGTGTAACAAGTGATACGGAACAGACTGCTTACAACTGTGTTTGTGGGTGTCTAGATACTTCTCTCTGGCGATAATGATGCTGTTTCACAAGGCAGTCACGGCAATATAAGAAAATGCAAAGCTTTGCCGTAGATGGAGTTCTGTGTATGATTATGAACTGCAGCAGCAATGCTTTGTTCAGACAAGAGAACGGCTTACGTCTTCAGATAATGCAGTAAAAACATATTCAAAGATGGAAAAGGAGAGCGATCAAGAAGAAGCTGTTGGACAGTTCTGATGATAGCAGCTATGGAAGAAGCATGCATCGAGAAAAAAATTTGTAGATCATCTTCCATAAACTAAATATTTTCGTATTTTGTACTTTTTTCTTCGAGTCTATTTACAGTAGAAAAACAAAATTTTCAGATGTTGTTCTTTTAAGGCCTTCTAACATATTTGAATTAAAATATTTCTGAAATTATTTTTTATCGAACGATTTGAATTTTAAAATATTTGTTAAATGTATAGCTTTTTAAACATTTACAAAAATGAAAATGTGTAAGAAAATTAAATTTTCTTTTCTCAAACTAATTAATTCGTTAGAGAAGCAGAACACATATCAGTGTTATATGAAAAAGCGACAGTATAGGCCCAATAATTCATGAGAAAATATTTCTAATTTTGGCTGAATTTGACACTGAAGCACTGTGCAGTGAAAAAAATGAAAACATTTACACCAATGATATCCCACACCACTGAGAGGTGACATCAACTGCTATGTGATTCTTCAATTTCTCCAGGCGTATTTTATGACGAAATAAATCTCGCGTGAACAGCTTGGTATGAGTGTGCATAGTTCACAATATTTCGGCAATCGACCACGTTGCCGCCATCAGGTACGCTGATGTACTGACCGGTGGTGGGCCGGCGCCATGTATATATATGACAATCCCCCTCCTGCTCCTCCCTCAGGCGCTTCCTATGAGTCGGTGCGGTGCGCGCTGCGCGCGCGGTCCAGGTACAGCGTCCGTTCTCCCGCCGTCTGGGCGCTGTGTCCTAGGTCTTCTCATTCAGGAGGGTCTGCCCGCACCGCTCTCGCTATTCGGCCCTCCTCCCCCGAAGTCGGTACGCTCTGCGAAATATCCTTTTTCTTCTTAATCCGGGCGATCGCGGGTTCCCACGCCTTGCTAAGGATGTAACTGCTGTCACGATTTAGTTGTGGCTCCCTGATCTCTATGGCTTCTTTGATGACACAGTTCCAGTATTTGGAATTCTGTGTCAGGACTTCGGTCATAATCCAAACTGTGGAGTTCCGACAGGCAATGCTCTGCAATTGCCGACTTACTGGGCTGTTGCAGTCTAGTGTGCCGTTGATGTTCTCGGCATTGGTCCTCAATGGTATGAATGGTTTGACCTATGTATACACTACCGCATTGGTAAGGTATCTCATAAACCCCTGATTTACGTAGACCAAGGTTGTCCTTGACAGTACCAAGAAGGCCCTCGGTTTTGCTTGGAGGACGGAAGATGGTTTTCACTTGGTGTTTACGTAAAATGTGTCCAATTTTTCCGGATAAGGCCCCACAAAACGGAATAATGGCCGAAGCCGACCCCTACTGAGGTTCATCCTCAGTTTACACCGGTGCTGCAGGTGTGGGATGTAGAGAATTGCGAATTTGCCCTTCCTTGTAACCGTTCCTCCGAAACACGGTCTTCAGATGGTACAATTCTTGTTTGTCCCTGTCGGTGATGGTGTGAGGTCTGTGTACAAGAGTTTTGAGCACGTCATTCTTTTCTGCCGGATGGTGGCAGCTATCCGCATGTAGGTACAAATCGGTGTGCGTCTTCTTCCTATACACGCTGTGGCCCAAAGTGCCGTGAGCTCGTCTTCTAATGAACACATTTAGGAAAGGGAGCATCCCATACGTTTCGATCTCCATGGTGAACTTAATATTCTCGTCCATGGAGTTGAGATGTGTTTATCTCTTCCATGTGGCCAGGTAACGAAGGTATCATCCACATATCTGAAGAAACAGATGGGTTTTAGATGTGCTGATTCAAGAGCTTCCGCCTCGAAATGCTCCATGTACATATTTGCGACAACGGGTGAGAGTGGACTCCCCATGGCTACTCCTTCTGTCTGTTCGTAGTATTCACCGTCAAATAAGAAGTAAGTTGATGTCAGAACGTGTCTGAAAAGGTTGGTGGTCTCTTCGTCAAATGTCTGGCTGATGAGTTCCAAGGATTCTTTTAACGGAACTTTAGTGAATAGAGAAACCACGTCGAAGCTCACCAGTATGTCAGATTCCTTAAGCACAAGGTTGTCCACCTTCGGCAGTCCGTAAAGTCTAGGAGGAACAGCAGCCCTCGGGCGTAGCTTCTTGGTAATCTCGTCAGGGAAGTCGGAATCCTTGAGAAACGCCAGAGTCTTCCTCTCGACGCTCTTGGTAAGATCGATGTCAATCTTGCGGTATGCACTGTCACCAAGTAGGCCCCGCATCTTCGCAGCATAATCCTGTCGGGATAGAATCACTGTTGCGTTGCCCTTGCATGCACGTAATATTACTATGTCTGGATCTTCTCTTAGCTCCCGTATGTCGGCCCTCTCCCTGTAGGAAATGTTTGGTTTCATCAGTTTTGTTTTGGTTAGAGCTCTGCATGTTTCGCGACAAACTTCTTCAGCAGCTTCAGGTGGAAGTCGAGCTGCTGTTTGTTCCACTGTGCTAATGATGTTAGCGGTTAAGGGCGCTACAGTCTGGAACCGCACGACCGCTACGGTCGCAGGTTCGAATCCTGCCTCGGGCATGGATGTGTGTGATGTCCTTAGGTTAGTTAGGTTTAAGTAGTTCTAAGTTCTAGGGGACTTATGACCACAGCAGTTGAGTCCCATAGTGCTCAGAGCCATTTGAACCATTTTTTTAATGATGTTAGCAATGGGTACATCTTTAGGAGTCGGAGCGAAATTCAATCGTTTCTTAAGAACCGAAATAGCGTCATCCTTCAGTTCCTTGTTAGTGAGATTGATGATGGTCTTTCCGCTGCCATCAGAAGGTTATTTCTCCGATATACGTTCAAACTTGGATGCCTGTCGTTCGGATGACTTCCTCTGGATTGAGTCCGCTGTGGCCATGTGACACCATCAAACCAATCCCACGTCCAGGGGTTGAACCGGTTGGCCAGTTGTAGATGTAACTATAGGAGTTCTTTGTTGGTACTGTCCAAGCGCCACCGCGTGAAGCGAATTCTCTCTCGTACCAAAGCTAGGCTGGCACGTTTCTTGATTCTTCTGGCTGCCGCTGAGTCGATGTGATGCTCGACCTTAGCAAAATTCGGTACCACACGTTCTTCTCGGCACTTCATAAGAAAAATAAAAGAACTTAATAGACGACTCCTGCGATACATATCCTCCCCGTAGAGGTATGTGATGTGATTCTTCATATACCAAACCTCCCCTTTCGCTACTTCTCCTTTCCTTCTGCAAAATTCTTAAGACCATACCTTTGTCTATACATTCATTCTGTATCATCTGGCAAGAGGAAGTATTTTCACTGTTACTAAAAACATTTACGTCACAGTCAACATTTAGTTAATCTGGATTGCAAATCATTACACTCTTTTCTAGTGCTAGAGGGTAATCTGTTGTCCTTATCAATATTCTCCTGTAGGTCTTTCCTTCATTAACGTCGCAACCTCTGTCATTATTGTAGAACGTGATTTCTCTACTTCAGTCTTTCCTTTTCGGAGATCGAACTTTTCTTCAAACTTTAGTTTCTTTGTGCTTTACTCCATCTTCTCTTGTTAGTCTTTGTTTTTCACTCCGCCCACTCTCGTTGTTAATCAAAGTGGATAATCTGTGACTTTTGTCCCCACTGTTTACCTTATGAAATATCTATTATTTCCTTGAACAGCTGTGATGTCACCAATTCATTGCATGTACCTGCTGACAACCTTTACGCTTATTCCTGTTGTTTCCCACGTATCTACAGCTTACTTTGTTTTTCTTTCATCATTTGACAGCTGGAACCTATAACCATTGGACCCATGCTAGTTAAGGGGCCCACTCTTGGGGCTATTGTTTTAGTCATCACATTTATCATGAAATTGTCAGTTTGTGTCCCTCTACGGTCTTGTATTCTCTCCTTTTCTCTTCCCACCTTTCATAGTCCATATTCTTGATTTCAGTTCCTTAGGTTACGCTACCGAAAATTACCAAATGGTTCAAATGGCTCTGAGCACTATGGGACTCAACTGCTGAAGTCATTAGTCCCCTAGAACTTAGAACTAGTTAAACCTAACTAACCTAAGGACATCACCCACATCCATGCCCGAGGCAGGATTCGAACCTGCGACCGTAGCGGTCTCGCGGTTCCAGACTGCAGCGCCAGAACCGCGCGGCCACTTCGGCCGGCGAAAATTACCACAAAAATTCATATCGCCAGCTCGATTGCACTTGTCTGCTTCCTCAACTCTAATGTAGAATGTCATTTCAAAAGTTTTATTTTCTTATTGAACATACTTTCTATCTCCCACATTTAAGTTTCCTAAAATCCTTGTGGTATCTGAAGAATGGGATGCCAAAGCAAGGTTGGCACTTCGCATTGAATCCGCAAAAGACTACTGCCCCTACATCTTACACACACAAAAGTGAAACGCTGGCCTATACCGGTCCTGTTCGCAGTCAATGATCATGAGGACACCATCGTCTTAGAAAGAACACCAGTGTATTAAATGTCTTAAGAAGACATTAATGTGAACATTATGTCAGTCATTCTTCAAGTGAAGAGGATAATAAATTTGTGTGTATTTCTACACAAATGGATAGTATGAAGATAAGTAAATTTTCATACTTACATTGTAATAAGCGAACTAATATTTTTTATCGTGTAGTCCTGCTCAATATCCGCCTAGAGGAAATCACGGAACTACTGTTGTGGCGGAGAGTGTATTTTTGTATGGCACAACATACACTCCAGACAAATTCTTTCAGATGGTAGAAACCACAAGACTATGAAAGGGATAGCAGAATCGATTCAAAAAACAAACGTCTATTATTCTTGACATCCATCTGTTGTGAAATCTTAGGACATAAGCTGAGCTTAAAAGTAACGAAGTACTTCGAACAGAGTGATCTCTTACAGGTAGCGGTCTGAGGCGCTGCAGTCGTGGACTGTGCGGCTAGTCCCGGCGGAGGTTCGAGTCCTCCCTCGGGCATTTGTTTGTGTGTTTGTCCTTGGGATAATTTAAGTTAAGTAGTGTGTAAGCATAGGGACTGATAACCTTAGCACTTAATTCCCATAAGATTTCACACACATCTGAACATCTTACGGGTCAACCATCACGGATCCAACCACCATCTATCATGGGAAATCCAATGCGCTTTTCACACGTGGCATCCTTGAATCAATGGACCAAGGCAATCTGTTGGATGCAGCGTTTCTGCTCAGTACCATGTTGTTGTTGTGGTCTTCAGTCTGAAGACAGATTTCTGCAGCTCTTCATGGTACTCTACCCCATACAAGCCTTTCATCAACAAATACCTACTGCAACCTAGATCCTTCTGAATCTGCCCACTGTAGTCATCTCATGGTCTGGATGTCTCAGGATGTGGTCTACCAATCGATCCCTTGCTCCAGCAAGGTTGTGGCACAAATTTATTTTCTCCGCACTTCTATTCAGCACCATAACATTAGTTACGTATGTCTCCATGTAATCTTCAGTGTTCTCTCGTAAGGCCACATTTCAAAATCTTCTACTCGGTCCTTGTCTAAACTGTTTATTGTCCGTGTTTCACTTCCACATATGGCTACACCCCATACAAATAGTTCCAGTAAAAGTTTCCTAACATTTACATCTATGTTCGGTGTTAAAAAACTTCTCTTCTTCACAAACACTTCTCTTGGCATTGCCAGTGTATAATTTATATCCTTTCTACTTCGACGATCATCAGTTATTTTGCTGCCTAAATACCAGAACTCATCTACTACCATAAGTGTCTCGTTTCTAACCTAATTCTCACAACATCACCTGCTGAATTACGTTATCCTCTTCTTTACCTTTGTTGGTGTTCGTGTTATATATTTCTTTCAAGATACTGTCCATTCTGTTCGACTGCGCTTCCAAGTCATTTTCTGCCTTTGACAGAATTACAGTGTCATGGGCAAACTCCAAAGTTTTATTTATTCTTTCTGAACTTTAATTCCTACTCCACATTTTCCTTTGTTTCCCTTACTGCATGCTCAATGTACAGATGGAATAACAATGGGGGATCACTCCTTTCTCAACCGCCACTTCTCTCTCATGCACCTCGACTCTTATAACCGCCATGTAGAAGTTGCAAATAGCCTTTCGCTCACTGGATCTTACCTCTGCTACCTTCAGAATTTTAAAGATAGTGGTCTAGTGAACATGGTATAAAGCTTTCTCTAAGTCTACAAATGCTATAAACGTAGGTTCGCCGATACTGTAAGAGAATGCATACTTTTAGTGTTGCCTCACGTGTTTCTACATTTCTCTGGACTCCAAACTGATCTTCCCCGAGGTCGGCCTCTACCAGCTTTTCCATTCTTCTGTAAAGAATTCATGTGTGTATTTGGTAACCATGACTTATTAAACTGATAGTTCGGTAATATTAACACATGTCAGCACCTCCTTTTCTGGAATTGGAAATATTATTCACTTTTTCAAGGCTAAGGATATTTCGCCTGCCTCATATATCTTGAATAGCATATGGAAGAGTTTTGTCATGGCTGTTTCTCCCAATGCTAGCAATAGTGCTCACGGAATGTCGTCTACTCCTGGGTCTTTTTTCGACTTAGTCCTTTCAGTGCTTTGTCAAATTCTTCTCGCACTATCCTATATCAAGTCTCATCTTCATCTACTTCCCCTTCCATTTCTACAATACTGCCCTCAAGTACATCTTCCTTGTATAGATCCCCTGTATACTACTTCGAGGATAGAGTTTACCCTCCTTTGCGTAGGACTGGTTTTTCATCACAGCTCTTAATACTAATACACTTCCTTCTGTTTCGCCAGATGTCTTATTAATTTTCCTGTAGATGGTATATTATTACCCCAGTGATATACGCTTCTAATACCTTACACATATCCTCTAGCCATTCCTTCTTAGCCGTTTTTCCCTTTCTGTCAGTCATATTTCTTAGACGTTTGTAATACCTTTCACCTCCTTCATTTTTTTTATATTTTCTACATTTTTCAAATAAATTCAGTACCTCCTGTTTTATTCAAGGCTTTCTGTTTTCTATTGTCTTTTTACCTGTTTGATCTTCTGCTGCCTTCAATGTTTCACCACTCAAAGCTACCCATTATTCTTTTACTATATTCATTTCCCTTATTACAGTCAATCAACGCGTAATGGTCCCTCCGAAACTCTCAATGACCTCTGGTTCTTTCAGCTTATCCATGTCCCATTTCCTTACTCTCCTATCTTTTTGCAAATTCTTTACTTTCCATTCATAGCGAATAAATTGTGGTCAGAGTCTACATATGCTCCTGGAAATGCCTCACAATTTAATATCGGATTCTGAAATCTTCGCCTTACCATTATTTAATCAATGTGAAATCTTCCGGTGTCTCCATATCTCATCCACGTATACAACCTTCTTTCATGGTTCTTAGAGTTAGTGATGACTAAATTATGCTGTCTGCAGAATTCTACCAGGCAGCTTCTTCTGTCATTCCTTTCCCCCAGTCCATATTCATCTGCAGTTTCTCTTCTCTTCATTTTCTTACTGTCGAATTCCGATCCCCCACAAAATTAAATTTCCGTCTCCCTTAAAATTCTGAATAACTTATTTTATCTCAGCAAAAACTTTTTTCAATCTCGTCATCACCTGCGGAGCTAGATGACATACAAATTTGTACTACTGTGATGGGTGTGTGCTTTGTATCTATCTTGGCTACAATAATGCATTCGCTATTCTGTCACAGTCACTTACCCACTTTCTTATTTTCTTATTCACTATTGAGCCTACTCCTGCCTCACCCCTATCTGGTTTTGTATTCACTTGAGCAAAAGTTATGTCCCCCCTGCCGCCGTACACCACTAATTCCCAAAATATCTAACTTTAATCTATTTCTCTTTTAAATTTTCTAATCTACCTGCCGAATTAAGGGATCTAACATTCCACGCTCCAATCCGTAGCGCCGGCCGAAGTGGCCGAGCGGTTCTGGGTGCTACAGTCTGGAACCGCGCGACCGCTACGGTCGCAGGTTCGAATCCTGCCTCGGGCATGGATGTGTGTGATGTCCTTAGGTTAGTTGGGTTTAAGTAGTTCTAAGTTCTAGGGGACTGATGACCTCAGCATTTAAGTCCCATAGTGCTCAGAGCCATTTGAACCATTTGAACCAAACCGTAGCGTGTCAGTTTTGCTTCTCCTGCTGACGACTACATTGTCCCGAACAGTCTCAGGCTCAGGAATATTTCAGCCAAGAGGATGCCATCAACATTTAACCATACAACAGAGCTGCATGCCCTCGGGAGATATTAGGGATGTGTTTTCAACTTGGTTTCATTCGTTCTCAGTTCCAGCACAGCAAAGATCCAAAGAAGAGCGGCGCGTTTCGTCACAGAGTTATTTGGTAAGCGTGACAGCGTTACGGAGATGTTTAGCAAACTCAAGAGGCAGACTCTGCAAGAGAGGCGCTCTGCATCGCGGTGTAGCTTGCTGTCCAGGTTTAGAGAGGGTGCGTTTCTGGATGAGGTATCTAATATATTGCTTCCCCCTACTTTTATCTCCCGTGGAGTTCACGAATGTAAAATTAGAGAGATTCGAGCGCGCACGGAGGCTTTCCGGCAGTCGTTCTTCCCGCGAACCATACGCGACTGGAACAGGAAAGGCAGGTAATGACAGTGGCACGTTAAGTGCCCGCCACACACCGTTGGGTGGCTTGCGGAGTATAAATGTAAATGTAGATGTACATGTAGATGTCACAAGGACAGATCAGTAAATCATTGTGACTGTTGCCCCTGCAATTACTGAAACGGCTGTTGCCCCTCTTCGGGAACCACGTGTTTGTCTATCCTGTCAGCAGATACCCGTACATTATGGTTACTCCCGCAGTACGACCCTTTGTATCTCTGAGACAGCCAAGCCTCTCCACCGGCGGCTAGGTCCATAGTTCATGGGAGGGCTCAGTACCATACTAACCCATATTGTCGAGAGTACGGTCATATCAGGGATCAAGCGAAATTTGTAACTGAATAGATGATTACTTGTAGGAGAGACGCAGCACGATATATTTAAGGGAGAATCATCGACAGATGCAGATGTGCCTTTAGTTATGTTACATAGAAGGGAACTGAGACTTCGCTCCGTATGTTGCATACTAGTGACCTTTTAGGCAAAAAAAAAATGGTTCAAATGGCTCTGAGCACTATGGGACTCAACTGCTGTGGTCATAAGTCCCCTAGAACTTAGAACTACTTAAACCTAACTAACCTAAGGACAGCACACAACACCCAGACATCACGAGGCAGAGAAAATCCCTGACCCCGCCGGGAATCGAATCCGGGAACCCGGGCGGGGGAAGCGAGAACGCTACCGCACGACTACGAGATGCGGGCGACCTTTTAGGCAATATTAATGGTAACCACAGACAGTTTGCAGATGACACAATAGTCTATATCCTTACAAATATTCACTTCGCTGTAGACAAGGCTCCAAGGCGGTAAAAACCGTAGGAATGTGCTTTATGTACTCATAAATGTAAAATTAGTACTTCACAGTACGAGACAGTGTGGTGTCGTATACCCACAACATTAAAGTGTCATAGTTGGAATCAGTCACCTCATACAAGTAACTGGATGTAATAAGAGGTAGGGATATGAAATGGAACGACTACATAGGGTCAGTCATAGGTGAGGCAGGTGGGCGACTTAGTTTTATTCGTGATACACTGAAGAAAAGCATTCCGTCTACATAGTGGGATGCTTTCAAATCGTCGTAGAATATTGCTCAAGTGTGTGGGATCCATACAAGATAGGGGTAACAAGCGATTTTCAACGTAAGCAAAAAACATCCGTTCGAATTGCCATAAGTTTCTTTGAAGCAAGGGATGGCGTCACTGAGGTGCTGAAACACCTGGTAAACGGTTGCTTTCAAAGTCTGAAGAGCCAGCTGTAAGTGATGATCCTAGAAATTTTCAGCATGCGTTTACGTGTAACTCCCATAGGGATCGAGGAGACAAGACTGGACTAATTACAGCTTGGACCGAGGCCTTGAAGCAATTATTCTTCCAACGCCCCTTTCGTGAATCAAATGGGACGACGCGCTAACGACAGATACATTCTGAAGAAGACTCTGGCATGGGGTCAACGCTGGTTTGCAGAGTATAGCTGTAGAAATGACTTCACAATGCTTAATCAGTATTACTTGTTAACATATTTGTGTTTTGAAGCTACTGGAAGTGTTTATTTTACAATCTCTTCCAACATATGTCTGATTAAAACACTGTGATGGTAAAATCGAAGAATATGAGATTGTAAGCGCTGGGCGTCAGTGATCTCTCCTGTGGACCGATCGGGAGTCCAACGACTGGAAACTTATGCCTAAAGTGATTTTTCGCAGAGAGAGGTTATATGTAAAACTTAGATTACTCTCATTGTGGTACATCTGGACACGACTGCTGCATAAATTTTGAAGAAACTGTTGCAGAGATTAATTTATTGCTGTGGAAATCTCACCACACATTATTTAGCGTTTTACAACGTTAATTACCGAGAAACAAGCGTAAAGTCCGTAATTTGCTGTGAATGAAGCTCTTTGTAACAACATTTTTCTACAGCAAATGTCAGGTGAAGGTGACAAAATGGGGTCAGCCTACCGCCATACATGATGAAGGAACAACGGACAACCAACTGCGTGTCAAACAATTGCAGCTATAGCTCACCGTGCTCACAGTATTAATATGGGAACGGAAAAATGTTCCCTCGGGTGTTATGTATCATAACTACAGTAATGAAATTAGCTAGCTTGTTTCGATGCCTAACAACTGCGACTGCAGGATATTACATTTTCCACATAACAAATTATCCCCGCCGTTCTAGTTGTCCAACATTAGTCGTACAGTATTCGATTTTTATTTGTTTTTTTTTCCTGATTGTGGTATTCAGCCACGTACTAATTTCAGTTTATTGCTACACGATACGCGAAGCATTTACATCAGATAGTTGCTGCTACAAATAAAAGTGCTACTCATAAATAGATCGAAATTTTCTTACGATCCACACGTAAAGAGAATGCCTGAATTTACCTCCATACCGCACTTCTATTAGGTGCTTATCATTTACGGTTTAATTTAGGTACTAATTTAAATTTCCATTGCTGACACTTGTTATTAAAGCATAATAACTTTAAAAAAAGTAGGTCACTTTATTTACTTATTTTTCTTTTACTACAATTTTATAGTGAGTAAGAACCGAATAGATTAATTGTGGAACATTACTTAAAATCTTCCCCACGTATTTCAGTCCTACGATGTGGAAAGAACACCGTAATAACTAACAGTACTCAATACTCGGTTTACGCGAAATTTATATTGCAACTTCCTTCAACTGCATATGTTCTCGATTCTTTCAGTGAAGTTTTACCTATCAGGTTAGTAAACTTGATAACGTTACATTGAATCACACCCAGCATACAAATACCGACTCGTGAAGATTTTATGATAACAGTTAGCTTCGCTGATTGATCACCGATGACGTAGTTAAACACGTAGAATATTAAAAAATTTACTTACATTCTTTGCATTACGTTCGCGTATGGCGAAGATCAGATCGCAATCTTGACACCACGCAGTGAACGACCGCAGTCCTTCATCAATTTTGCAACAACTTTCCAGTGATGCGTACATCTTGTTTACAAATCTGGTCTTCGATATTTACTTCATCAAAATCATATTTTTATATGCGAATTTACAGAATAATTTTTTTTTTTTTTTTTTTTTTTTTTGTGTTTTGTGCAACCACTGTATTGGAGTCGACAGAATGTTCTTGCGCGCAACTAAATGGATCAATCAGTCCCATAGTGCTCAGAGCCATTTGAACCATCTCTCTTTTATTGTTGAAAATGGCTCTGAGCACTATGGGACTTAACACCTGAGGTCATCAGTCCCCTAGAACTTAGAACTACTTAAACCTAACTAACCTAAGGACATCACACACATCCATGCCCGAGGCAGGATTCGAACCTGCAACCGTAGCGGTCGCGTGGTTCCAGACTGAAGCGCCTAGAACCACTCGGCCACACCGGCTGGCTCTTTTATTGTCAGGTTGTTCATTGCGACAGGTGTCAGTATGCTGTGAGTGTTCTAGTCACTTTCTCCAAGTCATTATAGTTCAAACGCCATTATCGTTAATAGGATCGTCTTCCCTATTTCTTAACCTATATTTGAGTTAAGGAACGCATGATTTCGTCACGAGTAGTGCACTGTATAGCAGACTGTTGCCATGATAATAACAGACGACTCTCTGCTGTGTTGGCTACCATGGGAGTCAGCAGCGAAACAAACAAGGAAGGAGAGAAGTTGCGATAGCCTGCACATAACACTTTCAAATTAAGAGAATACCATATTTCTAAAAATGAAAGGAGCATAACTTCTCGTTATGAAGTGGCGTGATGTACTTCCAGCGCCTTCTACATGAAGTTAATTTTGCTCTATTACTAATCGCAGAACGCAGGCTAAGTATCGTTAACCTTCTACTCAGTACTGATGCTCTCGAAGTCTGCGAACGGACTGGGCCTGACTAGTGATTGGCGGCTGGTTTAGTCAGTACTGAAACTCTCCTCCTAAAGTGTGGCGCTGCCCGTTATTCCCACTGGCGTTTGGGTCAGCGCCTTCTTGATGCCGTTTCGCAGCGTTCCATTGGACGGTGTCCAGTCGATGCTATAGCACTGCTTACTCACAGCTGGAGACATCACTGTCATCCCTTCAGCAAGATGCTGTGCTACGAAAAACCTTCTGTTTTGATTAAACTGAAATATTGTACGTGACATACTACCCCGTAAAATGCCAAACTTCATTCTGCAGCTGATACGAGGGTGGTTCAGCTAATAAGGCAAAAAGAATTCTCGTCTGTACAGAAGATATAATCTAGGCTTAAAAACGCCGTCGGTAGATGAAAGTAGCAGTGCCATTGTGCACGAAATACATATTCAATAGGGAGTCGTAGACCCGTACACGATCAGTTATGGAAGTGCAAAATATAATAAGGTTTCTGCATGGGAATAAAATTCTCGAATTGTAACATATAGATCAAAAGTGAAAATTCACAAAGCGCATGCCACAAACATTATAACCGGAGAACAAAAGTGCCAGACCAGGGAAAGGCTGTGCAGCCATGCTTTCCCATCTCAGTAACATGTGCCATGTCAAAGGGGTGATTGTAGCAGATTATCACGTATGATTCGAAGGAAGAAAAAACCGGTGTTGTTATGGGGAGGTGCTGTATTGTTGCGAGAAATCCGACTGTATAAGCCACCGACTACGGATGATATGGTTCGTCGTTTCGGTTAAACTGCATTTTAATACCCTTCGGGAATGTCCCTGTACCGCTGAGGAAGCATCTGGCCGGTTAGCACATCAGAACTGGTGCTGACGTTCACAGTCTGTTGTACCCAGTTTTGGACCTTGATTTCTTTTACGTCACAATACAAATTAATTTACTGCCACAGAAAATTCTGAAAAAAGCATGGTGACTATCCATTGAAGTACTGTGCCATGTACCCGTTGTTCGCCTAAAGGGATCGGCACCCCCTCAGACGAAGAAGCATCACGGTTTTGCATATGCACATGCCATGGCCTGTCCGGACTACGCCGACCACATAAAGACGACACATGGTGCACAAGCGCCACCAGACGTCCTTCGTGTCACGGATTCATTTCGTCAACCATGTCACGAGTGCCCCCCCCCCACCTCCCCCCCTCCCCGGCCCGCGGCTGTATAGGACAGTGCAAGCCAACACGTCGGTTTCCATCTCTCCATGTACAACAAACCCATCCCTCTAACTAACACAGTAAAGTATTTAAGACTAACACTCGACAGAAAGCTAAAATTGAACGCACATATCCTTATCATCCAACACAAACCCTAGAACCTACTAAAACAACTAACAGGCCGTACCTAAGGTTAGCATTCTTCTACCATTAGTCTCTGTAATCTTACCCTCCCGCACATCACTATTAAAATTCTCTGTCTTTGCACATATTCTGAAAGTTTCGAGAGGGGGAAGATATACAAAAGGAAAACTTTTTACTTATCTTCATCATCTCGTTGTTGTGGTCAATGGCTCACAGTCTTCTCTAGAGGTACATTCTTGCAGCTGAAGTTTCGATTTTATAGGTTCTTGAAGACTAAATAAGTGATGAAGATTTGCCTGTATTATACTTGAATTTCATTCTTCGTCACGTCTTTCAACATCACACAGTTTTCACATTTTCCATATTCAGAAAAACTAATAATTACATTTTTGGTGACAAACTTAGAAAACGTCTACTTCCATCAGGGGCATGGCCACCATTACTTACATTCTGCCGTACTCACTATTTTCAAAGAGTTTACAAAGCGAAAGAGTTTACAAACTTTCTATACCAAAGAAGAATCTTCGCAAAATTGTATCATTATTTTATAAATAAACCTAGAAATAAATTTAATAATTAGTTAGATTGTACAATTAGCAATATAAATTTTAAGTAGACCAGAAATTTCGTAATTTCAAGTACATTTAAAAGAAGAGTAAGTTTAAGTGTTAGTACATACCGATTGTAACACAATAATTTCTTTTTTATACATTTTAGCCTGAAATATAATACATCGTATACAAAATAATATGAATTCTTTTAATGAAACAGCTGAAGACGAATCGATAGTAAACATGGTCTCGGCTATCTATAAAAGAAAAAGGCTTTGTTAGAGGAGGGTGATTCATTATACCTGACCTATAAATCCTTCATAAGCCACATAATAACTACACTCCTGGAAATTGAAATAAGAACACCGTGAATTCATTGTCCCAGGAAGGGGAAACTTTATTGACACATTCCTGGGGTCAGATACATCACATGATCACACTGACAGAACCACAGGCACATAGACACAGGCAACAGAGCATGCACAATGTCGGCACTAGTACAGTGTATATCCACCTTTCGCAGCAATGCAGGCTGCTATTCTCCCATGGAGACGATCGTAGAGATGCTGGATGTAGTCCTGTGGAACGGCTTGCCATGCCATTTCCACCTGGCGCCTCAGTTGGACCAGCGTTCGTGCTGGACGTGCAGACCGTGTGAGACGACGCTTCATCCAGTCCCAAACATGCTCAATGGGGGACAGATCCGGAGATCTTGCTGGCCAGGGTAGTTGACTTACACCTTCTAGAGCACGTTGGGTGGCACGGGATACATGCGGACGTGCATTGTCCTGTTGGAACAGCAAGTTCCCTTGCCGGTCTAGGAATGGTAGAACGATGGGTTCGATGACGGTTTGGATGTACCGTGCACTATTCAGTGTCCCCTCGACGATCACCAGTGGTGTACGGCCAGTGTAGGAGATCGCTCCCCACACCATGATGCCGGGTGTTGGCCCTGTGTGCCTCGGTCGTATGCAGTCCTGATTGTGGCGCTCACCTGCACGGCGCCAAACACGCATACGACCATCATTGGCACCAAGGCAGAAGCGACTCTCATCGCTGAAGACGACACGTCTCCATTCGTCCCTCCATTCACGCCTGTCGCGACACCACTGGAGGCGGGCTGCACGATGTTGGGGCGTGAGCGGAAGACGGCCTAACGGTGTGCGGGACCGTAGCCCAGCTTCATGGAGACGGTTGCGAATGGTCCTCGCCGATACCCCAGGAGCAACAGTGTCCCTAATTTGCTGGGAAGTGGCGGTGCGGTCCCCTACGGCACTGCGTAGGATCCTACGGTCTTGGCGTGCATCCGTGCGTCGCTGCGGTCCGGTCCCAGGTCGACGGGCACGTGCGCCTTCCGCCGACCACTGGCGACAACATCGATGTACTGTGGAGACCTCACGCCCCACGTGTTGAGCAATTCGGCGGTACGTCCACCCGGCCTCCCGCATGCCCACTATACGCCCTCGCTCAAAGTCCGTCAACTGCACATACGGTTCACGTCCACGCTGTCGCGGCATGCTACCAGTGTTAAAGACTGCGATGGAGCTCCGTATGCCACGGCAAACTGGCTGACACTGACGGCGGCGGTGCACAAATGCTGCGCAGCTAGCGCCATTCGACGGCCAACACCGCGGTTCCTGGTGTGTCCGCTGTGCCGTGCGTGTGATCATTGCTTGTACAGCCCTCTCGCAGTGTCCGGAGCAAGTATGGTGGGTCTGACACACCGGTGTCAATGTGTTCTTTTTTCCATTTCCAGGAGTGTATAATAGCCTTTCTGGGTCCCTGCCTCACCTAAATTCTACACATCCCTTGAAATTCTGGAAAGACATGCCCACCACGTCGATGTCCATATCCGCCTGTCCTGCCCAACTCGCCTCTTTTACCAACTCATTCACTTCCCGCATCTTCTTCTCGTTCTAGAGAAGCTTCGGATCCGATACATCAGTCTGGAAACCCAGTCCAAGTACCCAATTTCCCAGCCACTAATCATCAGTCCAGGTACCCTGCTGCGCCACTAGATCGATATTCCACCTTCCATGCACTTTCGTGCCTTATCTATCCTCTGGCGCCGCAATTTTAAACGACTTCCACTCCCGAACGATAAAATTAATCCAGAACTATACCCCACTTTCCGACCGTAATCACAACACTCCACCTCACACCACCCTGCAGTTTTCTCCTTCCCCCGTTCATTTACATTCCTGACATCTAGTCGCCAACTGCCGCACTACTGGGCCACATAATCTTACTCACTATCGCTCCTTCATCATGACAATTTTTTGGTGTGTCATCCCATATCATTACTGCCTGTAGCATCATTAATGTTCGAGAGTGACTGTATTTTAACTATAATATAAAATCGCCAAATGAGTGTTAAAAACCTCCAGTATTTTCACCTATGTATATTTTTCAAATCCTCGTTGACTGTCGCTGGTTTTTGTGTAAATATCGTCACTATTGTCCACCTATGTATTTTTTACAGAATCAACTGTTACTGGAAACTTTTGTGCGTTTTAATTATTTTAAAAACAATTTTTGTAACCTTTGGCTTAAGAACGGCTTTTACCGCTGCCAGCGCGCCACGTTGTGGGGAATTGAAATTACAATAAAGGAAAATAAACACCTCAGCTGTTCACTCCACCGGAGCTCTGGGCCAATTCATGCTCATCAGTCACAGCCCTGCCAGAAACCACTGGAGCTGGGCATATGACTATCCAGCGATACCCCGCGACATACTTGTCGGCTAACTATACCGAAACCGCAGCCTCCGTCGTTAGAGATTATCAGTGGCACAGTCTTCACCTCCCACTACGTTTATTCACTGGGTGCTGCAGGATTATTACTGTTAGTGTCTGAGAAATTGTATTAGTATTTTTATTGAGAAGAGTTTGCCTTTGTTATTAATCTTCTTGTTTATCTGTCTTATTATTTGCTATCAAGCAGCACGCAGTGGGAGATACAGCATTCAGTGTACCATTTGCATCATCTCTCTCGCGCCCTGTTCCTACCATCGTTAACTTCAGTCAAACGCTTAGTCCGTGAAAAGTGACCGTCGTGCTGTGCGTATTCACCGGAAAAAACCAGGACACTGCCGGAGGCAAGGTGAGATTGTTCCTTGCTTGGTATAACCTCTAGAGCAAGCATTCAGGCAGTTTCCTCCATGTTGAAGTCCTTCTCATGGTGCAGATCACGGTCGGTAATGTCGTTGCACTGCACACTGACAGAGCGTGACTTCTAATGCTATCGCAGTTAGTAATAATTAAGCTCCGTGCTCGGTCCCGTTGGACGAATAGGGTCCGACCGTCACCGTGTTTTCATCTGCAAATGGCGTCGTTTGATACGGTGTGGTGGAACTTGGAGCACACCGCTCCTGCCGTTGTCGGCTTTCATCATCTTAAAGCCGCTACAGCTCACTCAAGCAGTTCCTCGGTTGCCATCACAAGGATGTGTGCACACCGTCGCACACCTCCCACCGAAGTAAAAATCTTCTACGATGCCGCGAAGTGAGGCAGGGTCCCCCGAATAGCGCCCAGGCACGCTGACCGCCGAAATTCGAAGTCCGGCGGTTAATTGTCATTAATAAATGAAAAACATGGATGTCTTTACCGTATATTTATTGCAAGCAACCACAGTGAATTTTGCAGAACTACCATTGCAATAATAACTAACATAGTTAACTTCGAAATCGAAGATATTAATATCATGGCCTCAACGGAGATTTCGGCTGGATCGCGTCGAATGGTCGCACCGACGACGGGGCGTTTCACCGACAACCAACATCGGCCAAAGACGGCCGACCTTTTTCAGATTACTATGCCAGTAAGCCCGCGGCCTCTGTACAACCGATCTCAACGCCCGAACGTATAGGACGACGCACAGCGGAATCCAAATCAGTTTCTTTGCTTCGATCGAATCTGGCGACTTTCCCACAAGCGAAGTATGAGTTGCGTGAAACTTACAACTTTAGTACGGGAAAGAAAGGGCTTGTGGCATCCTGAGTATTAGATATATAATAATAGGGATGTGTTTCGGAATCTATGGTGTAAAATCGTTGTTCATTGGTAACCACTAGTTCCACCAAATTAAAATTAACAATTATTAAATGAACGTTACCTATGCCCGTCCAGCCATTTCAGCCTCATGACTACGGTGTGTCCCAGAAGTCGGATACGGGCTAAATATAGTAAAAATGTTAAGAGGCAGGGACAAGGTGGGTATGGATATATGCAAAGGAGGTGGTGCGAAACTTTTGGGGTGATCTGCGAGAGCCGTCCGCCATCTTGGTACCCGCCATATTTGATTTATATCACATTTCTTCAATGGGAGAGGGGGTAATGTGATACATGGTTTAAGGGCACAATTTCATGGGAAACTCAGTTGTGAAATGCTTTTCTGCAATGTCTTTCATAGGTAAAAAGTTATGCATAATCTGATACAACATGTGTAATTCGTTATGAATCACGACACGAATGGCATGCAACACAATGCAAAATCGAATGCACTTTTCGGAATGTGTTCCACATGCTGTCCGTGTTCCATATCGATCAGAGAAACTTTGCATGGGCACGACCCATCACAGCAACTGTGGCAGTATCACACATCTCGGTAATCTGCTGTTCCAGGTACTGCATGTCAAGGAAATTCACATTATTCAGTAACTCCTCCTGATATTTTTTTCACATTTTTGTTATCGTTTTACCCATCTAGAACGAGGTTTGGTGTATTCAAGTTTTTGCAAAATCGTTTAATGGTATCGGTGGTTTCTTTGTTGAGAGCACACGGTGGGCTGCGCGTTGTTCACATCCAAACAGGCCGCCGGCTCGCCACCACGAGCCACTCGCTCTCCTGTGGGTAGCTCTACGAACTTCTACTCACTGGATGCAGATGTGTCCGTCAGCGCGTCTTTTCAAGACCCAGCACACCTGGCTCCGCACCAGGTCCGAACACTGGCAGTGAGACATATACATCTACATCTACATTTATACTCCGCAAGCCACCCAACGGTGTGTAGCGGAGGGCACTTTACGTGCCACTGTCATTACCTCCCTTTCCTGTTCCAGTCGCGTATGGTTCACGGGAAGAACGACTGTCTGAAAGCCTCCGTGAGCGCTCTGATCGCTCTAATTTTACATTCGTGATCTCCTCGGGAGGTATAAGAAGGGGGAAGCAATATATTCGATACCTCATCCAGAAACGCACCCTCTCGAAACCTGGCGAGCAAGCTACACCGCGATGCAGAGCGCCTCTCTTGCAGAGTCTGCCACTTGAGTTTATTAAACATCTCCGTAACGCTATCACGGTTACCAAACAACCCTGTGACGAAACGCGCCGCTCTTCTTTGGATCTTCTCTATCTCCTCCGTCAACCCGATCTGGTACGGATCCCACACTGATGAGCAATACTCAAGTATAGGTCGAACGAGTGTTTTGCAAGCCACCTCCTTTGTTGATGGACTACGTTTTCTAAGCACTCTCCCAATGAATCTCAACCTGGTACCCGCCTTACCAACAATTAATTTTATATGATCATTCCACTTCAAATCGTTCCGCACGCATACTCCCAGATATTTTACAGAAGTAACTGCTACCAGTGTTTGTTCCGCTATCATATAATCATAGAATAAAGGATCCTTCTTTCTATGTATTCGCAATACATTACATTTGTCTATGTTAAGGGACAGTTGCCACTCCCTGCACCAAGTGCCTATCCGCTGCAGATCTTCCTGCTTTTCGCTACAATTTTCTAATGCTGCAACTTCTCTGTATACTACAGCATCATCCGCGAAAAGCCGCATGGAACTTCCGACAGTATCTACTAGGTCATTTATATATATTGTGAAAAGCAATGGTCCCATAACACTCCCCTGTGGCACACCAGAGGTTACTTTAACGTCTGTAGACGTCTCTCCATTGATAACAACATGCTGTGTTCTGTTTGCTAAAAACTCTTCAATCCAGCCACACAGCTGGTCTGATATTCCGTAGGCTCTTACTTTGTTTATCAGGCGACAGTGCGGAACTGTATCGAACGCCTTCCGGAAGTCAAGAAAAATAGCATCTACCTGGGAGCCTGTATCTAATATTTTCTGGGTCTCATGAACAAATAAAGCGAGTTGGCTCTCACACGATCGCTGTTTCCGGAATCCATGTTGATTCCTACATAGTAGATTCTGGGTTTCCAATAACGACATGATACTCGAGCAAAAAACATGTTCTAAAATTTTACAACAGATCGACATCAGAGATATAGGTCCATAGTTTTGTGTATCTGCTCGACGATCCTTCCTGAAGACTGGGACTACCTGTACTCTTTTCCAATCATTTGTAACCTTCCGTTCCTCTAGAGACTTGCGGTACACGGCTGTTAAAAAAATGGTTCAAATGGCTCTGAGCACTATGGGACTCAACTGCTGTGGTCATCAGTCCCCTAGAACTTAGAACTAATTAAACTTAACTAACCTAAGGACATCACACACATCCATGCCCGAGGCAGGATTCGAACCTGCGACCGTAGCAGCAGAGCGGCTCCGAACTGGAGCGCCTAGAACCGCACTACCACCGCGGCCGGCACACGGCTGTAAGTAGGGGGGCAAGTTCTTTCGCGTACTCTGTGTAGAATCGAATTGGTATCCCGTCAGGTCCAGTGGACTTTCCTCTGTTGAGTGATTCCAGTTGCTTTTCTATTCCTTGTACACTTATTTCGATGTCAGCCATTTTTTCGCTTGTGCGAGGATTTAGAGAAGGAACTGCAGTGCGGTCTTCCTCTGTGAAACAGCTTTGGAAAAAGGTGTTTAGTATTTCAGCTTTACGCGTGTCATCCTCTGTTTCAATGCCATCATCAATTCGGAGTGTCTGGATATGCTGTTTCGAGCCACTTACTGATTTAACGTAAGACCAGAACTTCCTAGGATTTTCTGTCAAGTCGGTACACAGAATTTTACCTTCGAATTCACTGAACGCTGCACGCATAGCCCTCCTTACGCTAACTTTGACATCGTTTAGCTTCTGTTTGTCTGAGAGGTTTTGGCTGCGTTTAAACTTGAAGCTCTCTTTGCTTTCGCAGTAGTTTCCTAACTTTGTTGTTGTACCACGGTGGGTTTTTCCCGTCCCTCACAGTTTTACTCGGCACGTACCTGTCTAAAACGCATTTTACGATTGCATTGAACTTTTTCTGTAAACCCTCAACATTGTCAGTGTCGGAACAGAAATTTTGGTTTTGATCTGTTAGGTAGTCTGAAATCTGCCTTCTATTACTCTTGCTAAAGAGATAAACCTTCCTCCCTTTTTTATATTCCTATTAACTTACATATTCAGGGATGCTGCAACGGCCTTATGATCACTGATTCCCTGTTCTGCACATACAGAGTCGAAAAGTTCGGGTCTGTTTGTTATCAATAGGTCCAAGATGTTTTATCCACGAGTCGGTTCTGTGTTTAATTGCTGGATGTAATTTTCGGATAGTGCACTCAGTATAATGTCGCTCGATGCTCTGTCCATACCACCCGTCCTAAACATCTGAGTGTCCCAGTCTATATATGGTAAATTGAAATCTCCACCTAAGACTATAAAATGCTGAGAAAATTTATGTGAAATGTATTCCAAATTTTCTCTCAGTTGTTCTGCCACTAATGCTGCTGAGTCGGGAGGTCGGTAAAAGCAGCCAATTATTAACCTAGCTCGGTTGTTGAGTGTAACCTCCACCCATAATAATTCACAGGAACTATCCACTTCTACTTCACTACAGGATAAACTACTACTAACAGCGACGAACACTCCACCACCGGTTGCATGCAATCTATCCTTTCTAAACACCGTCTGTACCTTTGTAAAAATTTCGGCAGAATTTATCTCTGGCTTCAGCCAGCTTTCTGTACCTATAACAACTACGAACTAGGGCGAGACTAATGATATTGAGTGGTAAGTGTTATCAAGTGATCAATAATACTGTACAGACGGGATTTAGGATTCCAGTCCACCGTATTATTCCCCACTCTTTTGTGTACAAGACCTTAGTTTTCAACATAATCCCCGTGCAATGCGACGGCCTTGTGCCACTATACTGGGAGAGCCCGTATGTCCACTGGTTGACGTCGGAGCCAACGTCTTGCTGCATCAACAAGCTCACCATCATCCTCGTACGTCCTCCATTACGCCAAACAGATGGAAGTCGGAAGGTGGGAAATCCGAGGCTTAGGGTGGTTGAGGAACACCAGTCGAATAAAGTTTCGTGAGGTCCTCTCTGTAACGCAGACTTGTGTGTAGCCTTGCGCTTTCATGTACAGGAAAAGCTCGTTTGCATTTTTGTGGCGATGAAAACGCTGAAGTCGTTTCTTCAGTTTCCTGAGATTGGCCGAATACATTTCCGTAATCGATACTGCATCAGGGAGGACATCAAATAGAATAACCTCCTTCAGAGTCCTAGACGACCGTCGCCATGTCTTTACCATCTGAAACTGCGGGTTTGAACTTCTTCTTGCGATTAGAAGTGATGTGCCGCCACTCCATGAATTGGCTTTTGTTTCCGGTTCGAGATGATGAACCCATGTTTCATCGCCACAGACGATGTTCGACAAAAATTTGTCACGATCAACCTCACACTGCGCAAGAAAATCCGCACAGATGATCCTTCGTTGCTCTTTATGGTCTCCTGTTAGGCGTCGAGAAACTCAGCGGGCACCTGCATTTGAGTAGTCCAACTGCTGGACGAGTGTGTCAGCACTACCTACAGAGAAGTGAGCTGTGAAGTGAGGTGTTCGACTGTGATCCGCTGATGACCTCGAATGAGAGTGTCCGCACGTTCCAACATTGCAGCAGTGACAGCTATATGCGGTACCTGACACCTGGCACCTGTCACCTGGCACGGGGAGAGACTGGACAGGTTTGGCGACCTTGGTGCTACAATGGACGCCTCGTCCAACGGCTCGCTGTGGTTTTGTTCACTGTAAGGTCTCCATAGACATTCTGCAGGTTCCTATGAATGCCTGCGATGATCCGTTTTTCCGCCAAAGGAAACTTCATCACACCTCTCTGCTTGGTACGCACTGCCGTTACATATACAATTTGGAAGTATATGGCACCGGCTCCTTCCGGAAGTCCACGAAACTAGAGGGGCTGAAAGGGGAATATTCCATGATGTTCCGTAAAAAATTCCGCATTTTCTCAAACCGACATTTTCCGAGAAAAAAAAATGTATAAAGGTATGTGGGATTACTTACTGAACGCCCTTTGTATACAAAGTACAGTACTTTTTACTTAGTGTAAGTAAACATTTGGCAGAAAAAAAAAATTGCAACAGCATCAAGGATGAGTAGTTTTTGTGGAAAGTGACGTGACACATAGTTCGTCAGTGTAAGAGTGTATAAAAATAGAGACCAAATAAAGCTCACATGTCAAATGAAGGGTGCATACAGGCATGTACTTTAAACTCAGCACAGTTACTACCAGTAGACTCAAAACAGAGGGCACGTAGGCAGGCCTCCAGACTCCCATTTCATCGACAACGACCAAGAAAATGAATCACAGTACGCTCGTATTATTGCTAGTTCTACTAAACACAATCCCCGAGGATGTTGTATTTTGTCTCCGGCAGTGTATACTGAAGCTTCACTCAATTAGTAAACAAGTTATACAGGTTAAAGGCCGTGTTTTGCGACAGCAATAAAGCCTAAACAAGTCGAAACACGTATCCCTTTATGTTAAATCATCTTCATTTGATACTGTAAAAATGTAAACTTTTTCCTTACAATTTTGGTATGCTAGGATCATTAACACTTCTGAAGCTTTAGCAGTATTAATTATCATTGCTACTCACGGTATTTTTTATCTTACATATAAGTGTAGAGGAGTGCAGATATTGTGATTATTGGCCCCTTAATATGTAGCGACTTCAGCATATTAACTGTTTCTCCTTTGCGTCTAACAGTCTTCCTGCCAAAAAATGGTTCAAATTGCTCTGAGCACTATGTGAGGACATCAGTCCCCAACACGTGGAACTACTTAAACCTAACTAACCTAAGGACATCACACAAATTCATGCCCGAGGCAAGATTGGAACTTGCGACCGTAGCAGTAACGTGGTTCCGGACTGAAGCGCATAGAACCGCTCGGTCACAGCGGCCGGCTAGGCTTCCGGCAAACACGTCACACGCATTACTACCTAACATTATCTGCTCATCGTAGCTGTACCAAAGTCGCGTATGCCTGTCAGTATAGATTAAACGTTTTGTGTCCTTGTGTCAACACTTCAACACCTGACCTGACTTCCAGGGGAAAATAAGCATTAAAGACCTGCTCTTGCCACATGTACTTGGAGGCTATAGGCAAATAAAAAATATACTACTCGTAACTAAATTTTCTTTAGTACACTGTCCTTAGTCACCAATAAAGATAATTGTACTTAAACCCCTAACACGATGTGCGTAGTAGATTTTACCATGCAGCACTTGAACTATCAGTAATATAATATATCCATGTTATTGTATTGAGAAGAACCACTGCCATCTCGTTATTTTGTGCACTTTGCTTACGTGGGCGAACTGCGTTCATCTATTGTTTAGTGTCAGTGGTGACGAGAGGGTCCGGTATTGTTCTGTGTGTGTTCATATCTTTCTGCTGGTACGTGTGTGTGTGATTGTGTGTGTGCGTGTGTGTGTGTGTATCTGTCTGTGTGTGTGTGTGTGTGTGTGTGTGTGTCATAATTTCTGTTTTTGTAAATTATTGCTTTGTTATGGTACACTTGTGTGTGATCTATTGGCTCTGAGCACTATGCGACTCAACTTCTGAGGTCATTAGTCGCCTAGAACTTAGAACTAATTAAACCTAACTAACCTAAGGACATCACACACATCCATGCCCGAGGCAGAATTCGAACCTGCGACCGTAGCGGTCGTTCGGTTCCAGACTGTAGCACCCAGAACCGCACGGCCACTCCGGCCGGCATGTGTGATCTATAGTGGCGTTATTGACTAGTGCACGCGAAACCATTCTGTGGTGTGCATTCTCCACATGAAAACAAAATGCACAACATAGCGAGATAGCAGTGGTTCTTCACAACATAAAAACGTCAATGTATTTACTAGTACTGAAAGTGCTGAGTGCTAAAATCTGTCACATATGTGTAGAAGAACGTGACGAATGATGTAGAACCGGTAACGGTCACGAAAGTTAGTTATAATATTTACACTAGTAAGTTAAAGCATAAGAAATGCCTACCAAAATTGTGAGAAAAAAAGTGTTACAGTGTCCACTGAAAATGCGTTAGAATAAAGTGAAACATGTTTTGTCTTAATTAGACATTATTACATCCGGAAAAGACAGTATTCAACAATAGAACTGTGACTGCAAGAAAAAGGTCTGGACAAACAGAGAAGCAACACATTTATAGATGCTTTTAGTGTTCTACGCCATGTGTTATCAACACTGGCCATGAAAATTTTGTTGCCACGTGCCCTCCTTGTCGACGCAATCGTTAGTTATCTGAAGGAGGAAATCTTGTGCTCTACTTGTCTGTGAATTGCGTAAACATTGTCCTGTGTGATAATATTTTAATTGCTTGTATATAGTATAGAGAGTACTGGTCCTGAATTTACGTAAGCGAATGTGGAAAACCGCCTAACACCATAGTCTGATCGATCTACCAACCATAGTCGTTAATCGATGCGGGTCTGTCTCTCCTTCCTGTCTCGCAAACTGCGTGCATCTCCAGCTGTGCAAGTCTGAATGCACGGCCTTTCTGTAGTCGACACACAGGTTGGTGTCAGATTACGAAGTTAAGCATTGTGAGGCTTGGCTAGCACTTGGATGGGTCATCATCCGGAGCTGCCCACCGCTGTTGGCTAGCTGGGTGCCCTGAGCCCTTATAAGGCCAATTGAGAAGCTAATTTACTGAGAAGTAGCGACTCACTTCATGAAGAATGAGAACGTCAGGGAGAGCGATGTGTTGACCACACATGCCCCTCCATATCTGCATCAAGTGACATCTATAAGTTGAGGGTGACACGGCGTTCAGTCGGTTCTGTTCGGACGGATCTTTTTCTCTTTGTATTTAAGGTAATGAGTGCCCATCCTCCTAGCCTTCCCCGATCTATATGTGACTCTCTAAGCTATTTTTTTCGCGTAGCGAGCCGCTCCTCACATCACTGACATACAATTTGCAGTCGTGACATACGAGGTGTGGCTAGAAAAAAACATGACTAGTACTGGTGAAACAATAAAACGAATGCAATAAGGCTGAAAGTCGCGTGGCCTGTCACGTGACTCTCGCTCCGCCTACTGCTCGAGTTTCATCTGCCTCCTGCACTCAGTTTGCCCGTGGCGTCTGTTTTAAGTAGTTGACGTTTTGTCTGTGCGTCGGAAAATGTTGAGTGTACAGAAAGAACAGCGTGTTAACATCAAATTTTGTTTCAAACTAGGAAAATCTGCAAGTGAAACGTTTGTAATGTTACAACAAGTGTACGGCGATGATTGTTTATCGCGAACACAAGTGTTTGAGTGGTTTAAACAATTTAAAGATGGCCGCGAAGACACCAGTGATGACACTCGCACTGGCAGACCATTGTCAGCAAAAACTGATGCAAACGTTGAAAAAATCGGCAAACTTGTTCGACAAGATCGCCGTTTAACAATCAGAGCAGTGTCTGAGTTAACAGGAGTTGACAAGGAAAGTGTTAGGCAGATTCTTCATGAAAGTTTCAACATGAACAAAGTGTGTTCAAAAATGATTCCAAATTGTCTCACAATTGAACAGAAGGAACGCCGAAGAATGATTTGTTCTGACATCCTGGAAAACATTGAAAGTGATCCCACCTTCTTACAAAATGTTATTACTTGCGATGAATCGTGGTTTTTTACTTACGATCCCGAAACTAAACGCCAATCGATGCATCGGAAAACTCCTGGTTCTCCACGACAAAAAAAAGCACGAATGTCAAAATCGAAATTCAAGGCAATGATGATTTTTTTTTTACATCAAAGGGATTGTGCACATTGATTGGGTACCAGAGGGACAAACAGTGAATCAGCATTACTACATTAGCGTCCTGGCTACCCTACGTGAGCGAGTACGGAGAAAACGGAACGATTTGTGGAGAAAAAAGTCGTGGATCCTTCACCAAGACAATGCCCCAGCTCACAGTGCGTTGTCAGTGAAGACGTTTTTGGCAAAACACAACATTCCCATCTTAGATCATCCACCCTACTCACCTGATTTGGCCCCCTGTGATTTTTTTCTTTTCCCTAAAGTCAAGTCAGCTTTGAAAGCAACTAGATTTGAGACTGTTGAAGCATTAAACGAAAAAGCGACGGAAGTAATGTATGGACTTACCGAAAATGATCTGCAGCATTGCTATGAACAGTGGAAAATTCGTATGGAGCGGTGTAGAGACCGAGGAGGAGAGTACATTGAAGGAGATAACATGAAATTGTAAATAATTGTAAATAAATGTTTTTTCCAGCATCAGTCCGGTTTTTTTCTAGCCGCACCTCGTACATGCCACTGAATCTTCTTCCACCTTCAGGGACAGCTGCTCACTTTGAATTACTGCTTGACAAAATACCGTAAAGTACGAATATGTGCAATCGTGTGCAATCCTTAAAACTCTAATTAAAGAAAGTTTAGGGGAGGGTAGCGAGAGGCGAGGCGTGCGATTATGGCTAGAACACCACACATTGCCTTAGAAACTTTGTGTGTCTCTTAAGTTTACTGAATTAACCTTTTCTCGCAGTGAGCTTACTGACAGTGGTCTAGAAACACCCTAACACACTCAAATAATGAAAGATAAAATCAACCAAAACTCAAGGAGTCCCTTCTGTTCTTAATCTTCGTATAGTTGTAAAAAGGAGGACAGTGCATGCCCTGATACAGTCCATACTCCTTTTCGTTCTCCTTAAGAGCCACGCAAATGTCCAACCCGTTTCGGCCGCAAAGCCCGTTCCATCATCGGACGTCGGCCGCGCGCCAGTATCCTGTTTTCGTGAGAGCCGCGATAAGCCGGTGCCGGCTCAGCCTACTCACCTGGGCCGCTCATACGTGACGCAGACGCTGCAGGCGGACGCCGCTGATAGCGGCCCACGCAATTAGCAGGGGTGCCAACTCTCGCGCCCTAATCTGCGCCGGCTGCCCGTCAACCGCTAGCGAGGGCGCACGTTACGAGATAGCCATCGCATCGCGCGGTCTACCACTCAGCTCACACTCTCACTTGATAACTTTTCTGCCACCGAGCGCGAATAAATCCAAAAACGCTGCGGAGCGATTTTCGGTTGCAGTATCGCCGCCGACGACAGTGCCCATTGCACATACGAATAGCGTTTTTAAATACGTATTGTTTTAAAATAAGATAAACGGTCATAACATGTAAGCTTTCACGGCCGGCGTCCTCATTAATTAAAATATCCCGGCTGAATTGCCGTGGTCCATATAAAACTTCTCCTTCCTGACGTTTCGTTGCCTACTGCGGGCAACATCTTCTGAGATGAGTCGGTGTTTCAAAATAAATATCTGGGTGTTAAGACATTACAGCATTTATTACATTCAACTTACAAATACAGATAATATACATCAACATTATCTCTCTGATGTTCGCAATTAACTGCCTGGCAGGGGGTTCATCGAACCACCTTCAAGCTGTTCCTCTGCGGTTCCACCCTCGAACAGCGAGCGGGAAAACGAACTCTTCAATCTTTCCGTGTGAGCTCTGATTTATTTTATTGTGATGATCATTTCTCCCTATGTAGGTGGGCTCCAACAAAATATTTTCACACCTCAGTAGTAAGATGATGATTGAAATTTCATGTGAAGGTCCTGTCGCAGCAAAAACGCGTTTGTTTTCATTACTGACAACCCAATTCGTGTATCATACCCGTGACACTCTCGCCCTTATTTCGCGATAATACAAAACGCACCGACCTTCTTTGAACTTTTTGGATGCCCTCCGTCAGTCCTATCTGATGCGGATGCCACACCACACAGCAGTGCTCCAGAAGAGGGTGTGCAAGCATAGTGTCAGTTGCCTCTTTAGCAAACCTACCACATTTTCTAAGTGTTCTGCCTAAAAATCACTGTCATTGTTTTCCTTCTCCCACAATATTAGACTATCAGCGTGATCGTTTCAGGAACAGTTATTCGTAATTGTCACGTCTAAGCATTTAGAATAACTTACAGCCATTACATTTGTGTGATTTATAGTGTAAGCGAAATTTAGCCGATTCCTTTTAGTACTCATGTGCGTGACTTCACGCTTGTCATTATTTAGAGTCAATAGCCACTTTTTCCACCACTCGGGTACCTTGCGTTAATCATTTTGCAATTCGTTTTGATTATCTGATGACTTTACAAGATAACAAATGACAGCATAATCTGCAAACGATCTAATAGGGCTGTCGGATCTTTCAAATCGTGGATGTAGATAAGAACAGCAGTGGGCCTATAACGCTTCCTTGGGGAACGCTAGATATCACTTCTGTTTTATTCGATGACTTTCCATCAGTTATTACGAACTCTGACCTTTCTGAAAGCAAATCACGAATCCAGTCGCACAACTAGGTGATACTCCATAGGCAAGCAATTTGATTAAAAGTCGATTATGAGGGACGGTGCCAAAAGCTTCCTGGAAATCAAAAAATATGACAACACTCTGACGTCCCCTGTCGAAGGCACTCGTTACTTAGTGGCAATAAACAGCCATTTGTGTTTCAAAACGCAACATTTTCTGAATCCGTGTAGGCCATTTGTCAGTACATTATTTTCTTCGTGGTAATTTCATAATGTTCCAGCAAAGTATATGTCCCAATATCCTACTGTAAAACGACGTTAGTGATATGGGTCTTTAATTCAGCGCGTTACTCGTGTTTCCTTTTTCGGGTATTTGTGTGACTTGTGCAACTTTCCTGTTTTTGGTTACGGATCTTTTTATGGACGAATGGTTGCGTAACATCGATATGCATGGAGCTATAGTATCAGCATAATTGTAAGTTTGCTTGTGTCATGGTCTCTATGTGTAAGTTGCGGAAAAAATTGGCGTTATGTGTAAGTTGCGTGAAGCTCACTGTGCATAAGAAAATGCTATCTGACATTGAAATCAACGCAAAGATTGAGTCGCCACCAACTCTAGCCACACGACAAATGAAGGGTTCGGCTAAATCGGAAAATTAATTAATTTAATCATAAGAAAAAGACTCATAAGAGAACATTCATCGTACTATCACTCGTAAAGAATTGGATGTAATTACTAGTTTGCTTCCAGGCATTGTTCACGTGAATCAAATATTGAAATAAAGTAAGTAATGCGTGAGCACTGTGTATAAGAGCAGCTTGCAGCAGCACTCCTGAAAACAACATCTATTCTAAAGAATTTGTTTTAAATAAAAAGGGAACACTAATTATTGGACGTGCGCATGGAAAAGCTATGGATGGGCTAACAAGGAAACTACAAGGTAAATGACGTAGACAATATAGATGCAACTTTGGTACACAGGATAAGATTGATGTAATGGATCTACACAACTGCTGTTGCCTGGTTGGTAACTAAGTACAATTTCTTGTGAAACGGTACACGATGCACAACACAATCGTATGCCAACGTGGTTTACGGAGACACAATTTCTACATACCGTGGTCAAGTTTTAACCACATTAAACCACGCAGCCGTGAACAGTTAACATTTTACAGAAGGCACATTTGATTAGACAAAGGGTGATGGCAGTGGGCCAACAAACTCTAGTATTAAACCTCTTGGATGGCTTCCAACGGACATAAGGTAAATGAGACAAAGAAAATTAACGAAGAGGCTAAATTTTAATGTTCAGGAAAGATTAGAACGTATACTGAATCAGTTGCAGGCAGACAAACATTCACACTGAAACGAAGGCGCACTTCTTACATATGCAACACCTTTGTGTTACGTTCTTCTTACGGATCAACGTCTGCTTAGGAATCAAACTGAAAGTCTGCAAAAGCCTTGAATTCCTTGCTGAGACAAAGTTAAACAATTTTTATAAGACTGGACGCGAGATCAAAAGCTAAAAGCTCCCCTCTCGCTACGAGACAACGCGCCACGCAGTTTAACCAACTCACCATCCTTCGAAAAGAGCTCGGCTGCAGACCCTCTGCACGCTGGAAGCAGATTGCCGGTCTCACACACTCCAACGTCTCCCACGCAATTCTGTGGCCAGAAAAACCTAGACTTCCGCCACCAACCTAATACCGGTAACATTCACACAAGGAGAGCAACCCTCTTTGCCTACCTGAAAAGTAAATGGGTTGGCCATTCTGTACGACTACCGCTAATTCTCTGGAGCAGATTAAACCACCGTATAGCAACGTGAAACACACACACATTCATTCACTCACGCCTGCCAGAGAGTTTTGTATCACTGGAAAGTAAATAAAATGATAACGAAAGGGAACTACAGGTCCCTTCCATACTCTGAAAAGAACCTGACTGGTATACAATCTGGACTGGGGGCCTTGCCTTTCTTAACTGTTTCAAGCTGATTCACTACACCGAGGATATCTACGAGGGCAATTCAATAAGTAATGCAACACATTTTTTTTCTCGGCCAATTTTGGTTGAAAAAACCGGAAATTTCTTGTGGAATATTTTCAAACATTCCCGCTTCGTCTCGTATAGTTTCATTGACTTCCGACAGGTGGCAGCGCTGTACGGAGCTGTTAAAATGGCGTCTGTAACGGATGTGCGTTGCAAACAACAGGCAGTGATCGAGTTTCTTTTGGCGGTAACCAGGGCATCTCCGATATTCATAGGCGCTTGCAGAATGTCTACGGTGATCTGGCAGTGGACAAAAGCACGGTGAGTCGTTGGGCAAAGCGTGTGTCATCATCGCCGCAAGGTCAAGCAAGACTGTCTGATCTCCCGCGTGCGGGCCGGCCGTGCACAGCTGTGACTCCTGCAATGGCGGAGCAACTCAGTGCTCAACTTGACATCTCTGTTGGTAGTGCTGTCACAATTGTTCACCAGTTGGGATATTCAAAGGTTTGTCCCCGCTGGGTCCCTCGTTGTCTAACCGAACACCATAAAGAGCAAAGGAGAACCATCTGTGCGGAATTGCTTGCTCGTCATGTGGCTGAGGGTGACAATTTCTTGTCAAAGATTGTTACAGGCGATGAAACATGGGTTCATCACTTTGAACCTGAAACAAAACGGCAATCAATGGAGTGGCGCCACACCCACTGCCCTACCAAGAAAAAGTTTAAAGCCATACCCTCAGCCGGTAAAGTCATGGTTACAGTCTTCTGGGACGCTGAAGGGGTTATTCTGTTCGATGTCCTTCCCCATGGTCAAACGATCAACTCTGAAGTGTATTGTGCTACTCTTCAGAAATTGAAGAAACGACTTCAGCGTGTTCGTAGGCACAAAAATCAGAACGAACTTCTCCTTCTTCATGACAACGCAAGACCTCACACAAGTCTTCGCCCCCGAGAGGAGCTCACAAAACTTCAGTGGACTGTTCTTCCTCATGCACCCTACAGCCCCGATCTCGCACCGTCGGATTTCCATATGTTTGGCCCAATGAAGGACGCAATCCGTGGGACGCACTACGCGGATGATGAAGAAGTTATTGATGCAGTACGACGTTGGCCCCGACATCGACCAGTGGAATGGTACCGTGCAGGCATACAGGCCCTCATTTCAAGGTGGCGTAAGGCCATAGCATTGAATGGAGATTACGTTGAAAAATAGTGTTGTGTAGCTAAAGGATTGGGGAATAACCTGGTGTATTTCAATGCTGAATAAAACAACCCCTGTTCCAGAAAAAAAAGTGTTGCATTACTTATTGAACTGCCCTCGTATTTATAAGTAACTCTCGTCGTCAGTAGTTTTTGATTCAAATATATAATATATCAGATGAAAGATCAACTCAAATATTTTTTATTAAGTGCATCGCAGCTGCTTAGTGTAAGTGAGCAAACCAATTTATTTCTTATTCTTACGCCACCAGCCCTTCAGTCCGGCTCGAGAATCTGCAGCCAGGCGACCTGCGCAGCTTCAGAGACACTGACGCTGCTCTTTGCTGTAGCCCCCTTCCAGCCTGTTGTGCTTGTAACCATCTATCGTTGCTGTGTGCTTCGGAGGGCAAATGTCGCCGGCCAGGCTCATCCTCTTCTACCTGGCTTTCATTGGCACCACTCACAAGGAAACCTCCCCATCGCATCCCCCTCAGATGTAGTTATAAGTTGGCACAGTGGATAGGCCTTGAAAAACTGAACACAGATCAATCGAGAAAACAAGAAGAAGTTGTGTGGAACTATGAAAAAAGTAAGCAAAATATACAAACTGAGTAGTCCATGTGCAAGATAGGCAACATCAAGGATAGTTTGAGCTTAGGAGCGCCGTGGTCCCGTGGTTAGCGTGAGCCGCTGTGGAGGGTCCTTGGTTCAAGTCTTCCCTCGAGTCAAAATTTTACTTTCTTTATTTTCGCAAAGTTATGATCTGTCCGTTCGTTCACTGACGTCACTGTTCACTGTAATAAGTTTAGCGCCTGTGTTTTGCGACCGCACCACAAAACCGTGCGATTGTTTTTGAAGTCGCGAGCTATATTTGTTGGATTAATATTGCCCACGGAATACATCTCTCGTATTTAATGCACTCTCGTCCAAAGTAGTGAACAGTCAACTGCCAGCCAGGGAGCCTCGTTAGCAGGAATACTCTCTCTTCCGTGCGCTGTAGTCGACTGACAACGTGTGTTCCGATGTTTGTTTCGATGTGGCGTCCCCATACTACGACGCAGTTACCTCGCATCGGACGGACGGACGGACGGACGGACGGACGAACGGACAGATAATAATTTTCTGAAATTAAAAAATTAAACTTTTCAGTCGATGGACGACTTGAGTCAAGGACCTCTCGTTCCGCAGCCGCTCACGCTAACCACGGGACCAAGGCGCTCTAGAGCTCACATTGTCCTTGCTGTTGCCTATGTTGCGCATTGACTACTCAGTTTGTATATTTTGCTTATTTTTTCATAGTTCCACACAACTTCTTCCTGTTTTCTCAATTGATCTGGATTCAGTTTTTCAAGGCCTACCCACTGTGCCAACTTATAACTAAATCTGAGGAGGGTGCGATGGGGAGGTTCCCTTGCCAGTAACCGCTGCGACGCACCGTGGATCCATGGAACTGCTTGCTGATAAAGGGGAGTAACGTTCTGTAATCCTTGTGGTGATTTGTTTCATTGTCTATCTGCCCTTCTTACTCTTTTCATGTTTGTACCCTACCCTCAATGTTCTAAATAATCATCTCTTGGTCGTAAATACAGCCGGAACAATTGTACTAAGGCACAGGTTGCCGTTAAACAAGAGAGGGACCCTGTGGCTAGATTTAGCTGTTAACCGGTTGAGTTCTTTGATTGTAATTGCATTTTTCAGTTATTTGTTATAATCTGATCAACCTGTTGTACTAAGCTGTTCGTTTCCGTCATTATTGGTGCATTTTAGCTGGATCTTGTGGTTCCGTCGAGTGAGTTCTCTTTTAATAAGTGTTCATAAGTGATGTTTTAAGACGTTTCTTCAGAGCGGTCTTAAAGACTGACAATCAGTTTCATCTTGAAAATATTAACAGCCAACTGTCAGCAGGGCCATAGCCAAGTGTCAGAAGGGACGGTTTGGGATCCAGTCACACCTTGGTTGGCGATTGAAACTAAGAGGTCGGCTGCTTTGAACTAAGCCTTATCATTGTCATATTGTTTGCTGATCTGTTTAAATTTTAAGCACAGGGGCGCATCTTAAACCCGAACCTTTCGACATACAGCTTTCAAATTAAAAGTTAAGTCATTTGTTTTGAGTAACTGAATCACTCTTGTCACGAAAGGTGCTTATATAGTTTTCAAGTGTTGCAGAAGGGCAGTTAGTAAGAAAGTGTCCAGCGCCGTAGTAAATACAGCTGTTTCACCCGACAACGGGCGGGCTGCATGTCCGGCAGTCTTGTAATCATTGTCATATTGTTTGGTGTTTTGCAATACAACACTTTAGATTTCCTTTGCAAACATAGAAAGCTTTAACAGAAAGTACAAGGTCAAACGAATTTTGCAAATTTGTTCATTTTGTTGAAAAATTTTATACTTAAATGCTTCGAATATCTGTAAAACACAGTTTGCTACGTTCGCAGGTTTGAATCCTGCCTCGGGCATGGATGAGTGTGATGTCCTTAGGTTAGTTAGGTTTAAGTAGTTCTAAGTTCTAGGGGGCTGATGACCACAGATGTTAAGTCCCGTGGTGCTCAGAGCCATTTGAAGGATTTTAAAACACAGTTTATACAGGCTGAGTCACCTAACATTACCGCTGGATATATTTCGTAAACCACATCAAATACTGACGAATCGATTCCACAGACCGAACGTGAGGAGAGGGGTTAGTGTAATTGGTTAATACGAACCATAAAAAAATGCACGGAAGTATGTTTTTTAACACAAACCTACGTTTTTTTAAGTGGAACCCCGTTAGTGTTGTTAGCACATCTGAACATATAAACAAATACGTAATCAGTGCCGTTTGTTGCATTGCAAAATGTTAATTACATCTGGAGATATTGTAACCTAAAGTTGACGCTTGAGTACCACTCCTCCGCTGTTCGATTTTGTGTATCGGAGACCACCGAATTACGTAGGGATCCAAAGGGAACGGCGATGGACCTTAGGTACAGAAGAGACTGGAACAGCACATTACGTCCACATGGTAACACCTTTTTATTGGTCTTTTTCATTGACGCACATGTACATTACCATGAGGGGTGAGGTACACGTACACACGTGGTTTCCGTTTTCAATTACGGGCAATAGTTTTCTACACCTTTGAATGCCTAACAAATCAAGTCTCTTGTCCTGCCTTCACAATATATGCATCGTGAATCACTGAAGAATATATTAATAGGAAAATATAGTAATAGGAAAACCATCGTAAGTAGCTGAGCTGATTTTCCTCATACAAATGTCCGCAGCTCGTTGTCGTGCGGTAGCGTTCTCGCTTCCCGCGCCCGGGTTCCTGGGTTCGATTCCCAGCGGGGTCAGGGATTTTCTCTGCTTCATGATGACTGGGTGTTGTGTGCTGTCCTTAGGTTAGTTAGGTTTAAGTAGTTCTAAGTTCTAGGGGACTGATGACCATAGATGTTAAGTCCCATAGTGCTCAGAGCCATTTGCACCATTTTTGCACCTCATACAAATGTATTGTTTCATAGAGCACTTCTGACTCTCTTTGTATGCGACAGTAAATGTACACTAACCACACTACACTATTTCACCAAAGTAAGATTAGTCGAAAGAGAATAGAAGGATTCATGGTGTAGTGTTTTATTTTTACAATTTTTGGCATTTTAGGAAAGCGTAACACGTTTTATAGCACAACGTCTTACACGTTCATGCTTCAGTGTTTCTCACTGCAACGGCAAATTTCATTACGAAACCGTATGGAGTACTAGGACTGCTTTGTTCAAACAGGCAAATGAAGGATATTTCCATCACACGCGTCTCTACTCAGCAGCATTAATTGGCGTCTTTTGTGGGTTTTACAACCTCACAAATTTTTAAAGAAGGACAAAAATCTTTGTTAAGTAACTTGTGTACCCGTTATGCTTCTTTTTCAGCTGTAAAAGCTACAGTGTTGGACTAAATAAACTGTTATTACATACTCATCTGTTTGTAACAGGTCTTCTACAGGTTGCCTCTTCGAGTGTTAAAAATACGTAAACCTACTACAAACAGAACGCACAACACGCGTAACATCGTACCATATGGTAATCATGAGAGAACGCAAGATGTACGTACTGTCAGGCGATGTGGCTTTCACATCATGGACATCTCATTACTCCATCAATGCGAGTGCTGCACTGGAAAACTGAAACATACCGTCTCCAGCGAGATCTGAACGATAACTTTGTTTATGTGATAAACGCTGTGCAGTTTTTAATAGAGAGCTATTTTCTTTCTTATCCTCTCATTTTTTCTTTTTTTCATGGAAAGACGCAGAATATACGTGAACACGTTCGTCCATAACGCTATGTAGCGATGTTCCGCTCAACAGGTATGACACCCGCGTTAACGTGTTGATATAAGGATCGTGCCAGCAAAGCATGTTTTAAATCTGCTGCTACAATGTAATTCCACAGCTGCGTGAAATCTGTTTCATTCTGCAAACACGCATAAACTGTAATCTCTATAATTTCATACGTTTGATACTGGTCTCGATTTTGTCAATTCGATGAGACCTCTGGGGTACAGGAAATCCGAAACGCAATCTCTATGGTAACCGATTCGATATCATCCGGTTATCTCCGAGCGAGTTCACAACGAAACAAGTTATTCTGGGCAGAGGTAACAGCCAGATAATCCGTTATTTACAACCATCACCGGAGACCAACACACCGCGCCAGACCGAGCAGTAGTGAACTACTGTGTCATTGGCGACCGCAAAACAACGGTCGCCAACGATGGAAGGCACAGAGTTTTGACGTGCTTAACCGTAGAGCTAACATGAACAGCGGTGGCGTTCACAAAAATCACGAATGTTGACTGGTGTCTCAGTTCTTCATGTTTCCAAAACTTGGAAGTTAAATTCATCTCTACCAAAATTAACGATCATTTCGTCGCAACAGTGCCACACGGATTAAGATCGAAGTACATTTCGGTCTGTCTCTTCATCCTTGAAAACCGTCTACGACAATAATAAGATAATTCCGTTTTCAATTCGGAACTGAAAGTTTACACCAACAATGAAATCCTAACTAAAAACTGAAAGCTGTGTGAAATTGTCGACATCGTTTTAAACGTACTTATTTGATACGAAACTGCAGAAATTATTTTCAAGTCAATCACATAACAATAAGCGTTCTGAATTCAAAGCTCTCAGAATCATATGCTGCGTTCTCTATTCCTTCTAACAGTAGATAATATCATATGCACAAATGTTAGGTACTTCTACAGATAACTTAGATAAGGGGAAAGAAATATTTAAAAATATAAACAGATGGTTAATGGCTAATGGCTTGTCACACACGTGAACCACCCCTTAGGCAAAGAGCTGAAATGTATGCTGTGTTAAACATAATTTCTTATAATTTTCTAGAATTATTTGTTATTTTTAAGGGTTCCAGATCTCATGGTGCTTTCTTTCCCGAAAGTTTGAGATGAAAAAATTGGAAATTGATGCGTGTAGAAATAAATGCCTTTAGTGGTTCGCTTTTTGGGGGTTGGGAGACCGTTGCTCCCATTCCCTTCCCAGTCCTTCGATCCACACCGGTTTTCAATAAATCTTAAAAAGACTTTGCACATACAGTACAATGAGGTTTACACAAACCCAGAAACTACGGCTATTACGTATGCTTGGAATCAAATGACACCACCAGTTGCTCTTTTATTTTTATTTACCAGGAGCAGTTTCAGCCACCGAGGCCGTATTAGAATGGTTATCTGAACAATATTGAAAAAAAACGTAGAATGGAGTAAGTTATACGAAAAGAGAGTAATAACAAATATCCTTAAAACAGGTCTGGGAAAATAAATAATTTGGTATAGCAGTTCGACCCCAAACATTATCCAGACAGCATATTAAAATGACTAATGTTGTATAGCAACAGGCTAATGACACCCATGAAGCCACAGTGATTGTACACGGTGTTTGGGGAGGAAAGGTCAATATTTTACGCTGTGATAGTATAAGTAATTCTGAACAAGAGTCTTATATGAATATAGGTCCGCAAATGTTTCGTTAGCGAAGTATGGGTCTTGAAAGGAATTTATAATTCTGCAGAACCGATGTGCACAACTTGAACGTATACGCAATACAACTGGACCGTAACGTGATTTTCTTGGGAAAAAATTGCCACAGAGAAGTATAGTTACGTTACACATTTTTACATAATGTTTATTTCCTTTGCATTTAGTACATAATGCATTACAACATGCATGTTACATGTATTCAGTTGAAAAAGATATACTACGTCTTTTACAGACGGCTGTAACATTTATCGTACAGATGTTGTATAGTTCACAGAGCAGGTTCGAATATCCCACCATGAACGTCAAAGCACTTTTGCGCTCTAGCGATAACATTCTGTGTTGCTTGTTCAACTACCTGTGGTTGGTTCCTAATCAATACGCAGCGTCCATGATGCGACGAAGCAGTACACATCGTGTATTTGCCTTAACTTCGTGCACCTCTGATTTCATCCAACCCCATAAACAGAAATCTAAAGGTGTAAGGTCAGGTGATATTGGAGGCCAGTTAATAGCACCGCCACGGCCAATCCAGCGATTTGGTTGAGATGGTCCCTCACACGTGAGGTAACATGTGGAGGTTCATCGTCATGTCAAAAGTACATTCCAGTTCGCTTGGCTGAAGGAACGTCTTCCAATAGTTATACAAATGAATTTTCCAAAAAAATGCAAGTACTTCTTCCCCGTCAATCGCTCATTGATAATAAATGGCAAAAAGAACTTGGAAATTGCTATCCACTGAAGCGTGTGTATTTTCCCGTGACCATCAATGATTATTGTGTGTGTTGTTTATTCAATGTCGTGAAAACTGGTCTTCGTCAGTGAACAGTATGTATGGAAGCAAATGACTATTCTCAGTTACCCAGCGACAGAATTGAAGTAGTTGGTCATTGTCGCCAACGTGGAGATATTGGACACGCTGTAAGTGAAATAGTTACAGGTTTTTTGCATGTAATGTTTCCCATACAGTGTCTGTGGACATTCATACGCGGGGACATTCTTCGTATGCTTGTACTGGGACTTCGCTCAACACTTTCGATAATTTCGTCCCGTTCTTGCAAAGTTTGCTGACGTGCACGCTCGAACGAAACATGCCTACTTGGAAGAGAGCCTGTTGCACGCAAAGTGATAAACACTTTGGCTAAGCATCTACATCTACATTTATATTCTGCAAGCCACCCAACGGTGTGTGGCGGAGGGCACTTTACGTGCCAATGTCATTACCTCCCTTTCCTGTTCCAGTCGCGTATGGTTCGCGGGAAGAACGACTGCCGGAAAGCCTCTCTCTAATTTTACATTCGTGATCTCCTCGGCAGGTATAAGTAGGTGGAAGCAATATATTCGATACCTCATCCAGAAACGCACCCTCTCGAAACCTGGACAGCAAGCTACACCGCGATGCAGAGCGCCTCTCTTGCAGAGTCTGCCACTTGAGTTTGCTAAACATCTCCGTAACACTATCACGCTTACCAAATAACCCTGTGACGAAACCCGCCGCTCTTCTTTGTATCTTCTCTATCTCCTCCGTCAACCCGACCTGGTACGGATCCCACACTGATGAGCAATACTCAAGTATAGGTCGAACGAGTGTTTTGTAAGCCACCTCCTTTCTTGATGGACTCTCCTAATGAATCTCAACCTGGTACCCGCCTTACCAACAATTAATTTTATATGATCATTCCACTTCAAATCGTTCCGCACGCGTACTCCCAGATACTTTACACAAGTAACTGCTACCAGTTTGTTCCGCTATCATATAATCATACAATAAAGGATCCTTCTTTCTATGTATTCGCAATACATTACATTTGTCTATGTTAAGGGTCAGTTGCCACTCCTTGCACCAAGTGCCTATCCGCTGCAGATCTTCCTGCATTTCGCTGCAATTTTCTAATGCTGCAACTTCTCTGTATGCTACAGCATCATCCGCGAAAAGCCGCAAGGAACTTCCGACACTATCTACTAGGTCACTTTTATATATTGTGAAAAGCAATGGTCCCATAACACTCCCCTGTGGCACGCCAGAGGTTACTTTAACGTCTGTAGACGTCTCTACATTGAGAACAACATGCTGTGTTCTGTTTGCTAAAAACTCTTCAATCCAGCCACACAGGTGGCACCATGCGATCAGGTAATCATCGAGTCGGAAAGCGCCTGTTGTAGCCTTCTCTTGCAGCGTCAGCACTACTGTCTCAGAAGCCATAAACATACACCGTATCTGCGTATTCCTCATTACTGTAGACGTGTGGTATTGTTAGCAGCCCTTGTACGAACACAGTTAACACCACACACTGCACAGCTAACCGACCCGTCGCCGGTACACTACGAAATACGGTTTCCACGGCACAACTGCGCAAACAACGGGTGATTGTACTGCGAACTACGTATGTCACATGACCGTAATACGTGGTAGGTTGCATAACGTAAACATGGTATGTACCCCTGGATTGTTTGCAAGAAAATCACGTTACGGTGCAGTTGTATTGCGTATATGTTCACGTTGTGCACATCAATTTTGCAGAATTAAAGTTCCTCTCAGTACGCATACCTCCCTAACGAAACATATGCGGACCTATACTCATCTAACATTTATTGTTCAGAATTACTTATACTATTACTGTTTAAAATATTGACCTTTCCTCCCCAAACACCCTGTATACTGGAGGTACGGGCTACAGAGGGGGCCTGTAGAGGGCAGGGAAGGAGGACAGGGGGAAGCAAATAATAATAATCACAAGGAGGTCAGTACAATGCTTTAAAATTAAAACAAAACACAGAAATAGAAGCATCTGAAACATATAGATCTAGAACTACAGGCAGCATGTCTTATTCTGGTGTGCGCATGATGGTACTTTTTGAACCACTTTCACTTGCCCTCACTCCTGTCCCTATTGTGAGTGATCCACAGACAGAACGACTGTTCGTAAACCTCCGTGTGTGAGCTCTAATCCTTAAAATATTACTTCACAGTATTTTCGCGAAGTTCATATGCTCCCAGAATCTTAACAGTAAATCACACCATGATGCAGTACAGTTCTCTTACATCGTCCGGCATTAGATATGGCTGAACATCTCCGTCACGTTTTCGTGAGTACCAAACAAACCTCTAACGGAACTTGTTGCTCTTCTTTTGACCTTTATTCTTTGGATCTGCTCCTGCCACTCCTTTCTAGAATAGATCCCAGACAGACGAGCCATATTCAAAATGTGATCGAATGAGGAATTTATAAACTACCTCCTTTGTTTGTTTTCTATTGAAACAATGCATAATTCTGCCTATTTAAACACAATACTTCTTCAATCTGTATTGAGAGGTTTGTAATTCAGTAAAGACCATTTGCGGAAAGTCTGAATATCAGGAACTTGTGGCTACCCTCTCTCCTCCCATTAACGGATAATGACGAAAATTTCTTCCACAACATCTATATTATGTATGTCTGTTTATGCTTAAAAGGTGACAAGAATAAAAATTAAATAACGAAAAAAAATCGATAGTAATAGGTCGCTACAGTGTTATCAATGCATACGAATAATTAAATTTAGCTCTAGCACCGCTCTTAGTGTTAAATAGCGGATGACTAGAATTAGGACTGAGCTAAGAGAGACTTACGTGAAAGAATTGATTCCAGAGGCAAGTTTCACCGTGTTATCTGCTACATTAACTTCGACAGCTAAGGTGTAAAAGATCAATAATAGTAAGACAGAGAACTATAAGATAGAGGCAGATACAGTTTTAAAAAGGAAAGCTTTGCTGCGTATAGATGCGACTGACAAATCTTTCAAATACACTCCTGGAAATGGAAAAAAGAACACATTGACACCGGTGTGTCAGACCCACCATACTTGCTCCGGACACTGCGAGAGGGCTGTACAAGCAATGATCACACGCACGGCACAGCGGACACACCAGGAACCGCGGTGTTGGCCGTCGAATGGCGCTAGCTGCGCAGCATTTGTGCACCGCCGCCGTCAGTGTCAGCCAGTTTGCCGTGGCATACGGAGCTCCATCGCAGTCTTTAACACTGGTAGCATGCCGCGACAGCGTGGACGTGAACCGTATGTGCAGTTGACGGACTTTGAGCGAGGGCGTATAGTGGGCATGCGGGAGGCCGGGTGGACGTACCGCCGAATTGCTCAACACGTGGGGCGTGAGGTCTCCACAGTACATCGATGTTGTCGCCAGTGGTCGGCGGAAGGTGCACGTGCCCGTCGACCTGGGACCGGACCGCAGCGACGCACGGATGCACGCCAAGACCGTAGGATCCTACGCAGTGCCGTAGGGGACCGCACCGCCACTTCCCAGCAAATTAGGGACACTGTTGCTCCTGGGGTATCGGCGAGGACCATTCGCAACCGTCTCCATGAAGCTGGGCTACGGTCCCGCACACCGTTAGGCCGTCTTCCGCTCACGCCCCAACATCGTGCAGCCCGCCTCCAGTGGTGTCGCGACAGGCGTGAATGGAGGGACGAATGGAGACGTGTCGTCTTCAGCGATGAGAGTCGCTTCTGCCTTGGTGCCAATGATGGTCGTATGCGTGTTTGGCGCCGTGCAGGTGAGCGCCACAATCAGGACTGCATACGACCGAGGCACACAGGGCCAACACCCGGCATCATGGTGTGGGGAGCGATCTCCTACACTGGCCGTACACCACTGGTGATCGTCGAGGGGACACTGAATAGTGCACGGTACATCGAAACCGTCATCGAACCCATCGTTCTACCATTCCTAGACCGGCAAGGTAACTTGCTGTTCCAACAGGACAATGCACGTCCGCATGTATCCCGTGCCACCCAACGTGCTCTAGAAGGTGTAAGTCAACTACCCTGGCCAGCAAGATCTCCGGATCTGTCCCCCATTGAGCATGTTTGGGACTGGATGAAGCGTCGTCTCACGCGGTCTGCACGTCCAGCACGAACGCTGGTCCAACTGAGGCGCCAGGTGGAAATGGCATGGCAAGCCGTTCCACAGGACTACATCCAGCATCTCTACGATCGTCTCCATGGGAGAATAGCAGCCTGCATTGCTGCGAAAGGTGGATATACACTGTACTAGTGCCGACATTGTGCATGCTCTTTTGCCTGTGTCTATGTGCCTGTGGCTCTGTCAGTGTGTTCATGTGATGTATCTGACCCCAGGAATGTGTCAATAAAGTTTCCCCTTCCTGGGACAATGAATTCACGGTGTTCTTATTTCAATTTCCAGGAGTGTAGAATAAAAATGGTTCAAATGGTTCTGAGCACTATGGGACTCAACTGCTATGGTCATCAGTCCCCTAGAACTTAGAACTACTTAAACCTAACTAACCTAAGGACATCACACACATCCATGCCCTAGGCAGGATTCGAACCTGCGACCGCAGCAGTCGCACGGTTCCGGACTGCGCGCCTAGAACCGCGAGACCACCGCGGCCGGCAGTGTAGAATAAGTACTGAAATGTCCAATCCCAGAACTCAATACATAATTGCATAAATGTGTACACATAATTAGAATGCAAAACAGGCATCTGCCCAATAATAAATATTTCAGATAGCCCTCTCCATAAATCAGTTACTGAAAGAGGCACATATTTTGTAGACATAAAAAGTTTTCTCTGCCGTTGCGCTGGATGCCAAAAAGTCACAATATTTCTACAGATGCTTGACATATTCATGTTAGCCACAAGTTCTCTGAAGCAATTATGATTGTGCTAGGGTGTCAAGGAGCAAATCTGGTGAATCAGCACATAACTAGTCTACATACCAACATGCTGACAGTAGGATCATTAAATATTGTTAAATACTTGCTCCGATATGATGAATTAAGTGCGACAGAAGTTCCAGAACGTTCAGAACTCGTTGGATCTATTTTAAAATATAGTTTTCTTAGAAACTTGACAATACGGATAGGATCGAAAACTTTTTTCAACTATAATTCAAATGATTTTTTCGATGAACATATAAGTGTTTCACAAGGACAGTAACCAACTGGAGCAAACCCTAAGCAACATACAACTAAAGCAGGGTCACATTGCAGCACAAAGGAAATGAAACACCAAATATATTACATTTGTTAGAGAACGCAGTAGCAGAGTAGGTTTTTCGTTAGACAATACGACGTCTGCAAACGGATTATGTGATGTAAGGCCTAAAGTAACGGTAGTCCAAGTTTTGTTCACTAGTGGCAAATTGATGAGTACTGCTTTTCCATTCCATATAATGATGTTTCATTGATCAGATATGTAATACAGTACATAGCAGATGTGTACTATGTTTTCTTATCAGCTGACGTGTCACAACACGTTATAATTCTATAAATAATGAGCAATTCTGACTGATGAATTTATTATAGTGTAACTGATAATCTCTGTACCTCTGATATTCTGTGATTGATATGAGTGAAGGTTGTTGTGCAGGCGAAATATTAAGTGAACCAGGAAGACAAGAAAGAAACGCTGTTCACAGTAAAATTCTTTGCAGATAAAATACGACTACGTTTTGGAAAGAGACCTACTTCTGTCAATAGAAAAGCCTGTATATGTCGTTGACGATGAGACACAAATCACAGTCCATCGCAGGGGATTGCGAATAATACCGCATACCATTTCTAAAGGGTGACATTCGCCTTTGATCCAGGATCTCGTAGTCAGTCCATGCCCCTCCGAAACGTGTCGTTCATCAGGAAGCCATCGAATATGTATGCGACAGCTGAACTGTTAATCATCGGAAAAGGCGACCGTGTGTCAATCAGAGTGCAGCAATTACTATTCAACCCTGCGCCGGTACTAAGGATGTCAATAGCTGCAATAGGCAATGACGGCGTCGCTGTAGGTGTTGCTGTATCTCTGCTTGGGAACACTGGGCTTAATCTTCATCTGTATCTATGAGTCTACAGCTGTACTCTACCACATCACTGTGTGGCGGAAGGGACAAGGTGTACCAGCTTAATTTCACTTCATTAACACCGTAATGAACGATTAAGGATTAGCGTGATTTTTTCTGATCTCATTATAAGAGATAGATGTGGAAGAAATTAATGAGTTTCTAGGCTCATTAAAGAACATTCGTTTTAGACAGGGACACAGAGCCTCTCTCTTACAGTATGTCTCTCAGAGACAGACTGCACTCACTCTCTCTCAACCTGACTCCCAGTCATCAGCACACTACCTCACATCCTTTGAGGTAGTATAAATATGGTCAAATGCTGCAAAACAACCAATTAAAAAATGGTTCAAATGGCTCTGAGCACTATGGGACTTACGTCTGAGGTCATCAGTCCCCTAGAACTTAGAACTACTTAAACCTAACTAACCTAAGGACATCACACACACCCATGCCCGAGGCAGGATTCGAACCTGCGACCGTAGCAGTCGCGCGGTTCCAGACTGTAGCGCCTAGAACCGATCGGCCACCCCGGCCGGCTGATAGCAAAAATTGAGTTAAATGTGTTAAGTGTAAAAAAATCACTTACAGGAAACATCTTACATATGCACGTAAAAACCGTATGTAAAAGGCTCACTGTAGTAAAATCAACACATACATAATTATAATTTTCGATTACTGTATTGTTGTACTATTCTACTACGCAGTTTGAATGATTAATACAGTAATACATTAAACTATCCGCATTATGAATTTACTTCTTATTTCAATACACAAATGTGTAAAATTGTACCTATAGGAGACACTCTTTTCGGCCCCAACATCTGAAGGTTTCTTGTGGCTATGGACATCGTTGTTTAACTGGTATTACGTAAATTTATGTGAGTAGCAGATACGCTCGCAGATAGGAAGCTATAAGTCGAGGTCATATACTACTATCTATTTAGTTTACGAAAAAACCACCATGTTCATAATCAATAGTAAAACTTGTGCAAGTTATACGTACCATAGAGTCACTAATAACACGTAGCTGCAAGATGACATGACTTCGGTGATATCTATGGGGCGACAGAAGTAACAAAATCGTTGTCAGTTTCTGTAGCCGCAAGGAACCTCAAAACCACAGAAATAATATTTTTAACTACTGGAAGTTTTCTTCTCCCATTGGCTTAGTTGAATGAGAGCCTAACAAAAACCTGTGATAACAGCTATTCAGAAAAGCTAGGGAGAAATAACCCTAAACAGCGACCCTTCCAAGCCAGCCTACTACTGAACATGATAACGAGACGGAGGCATTCAGTTCCTCTGCGCTATAACTTGTTACTGCTGGAGTTCAACGGGACTGGATGGCGAACAAGAGCGCAACACCAGAAACGACAGGGCTCCGAGAAGGAGCGCGGAACACCACATTACAGTCGACTACTGCGTGAACCTTATGTGTCTGAACTGCGATCAGCTGTGATGTACGTGTTCATTATTTCTAAACGTGTTTTAGTGTTAACATGGGTCTCTGCAGAGTTGTAGGTAAGCTAAGTCGCACTATGAACGATACTGAGCGACAGCGAAATTGTGACACATGGATCTCTGATCACCTAAATGTTTTAAGGACCTTGATTATCTTTTTGTTACATCCAACACCAATTTTTCTTGCTTTAAAACAGGACCCTGTTTTCCAAACGTATCATTTACTCCTGTTGTATAGACTGAAGAGCCAAAGAAACTGGTACATCTGCATAATATCGTGTAGGGCCCCAGCGAGCAAGCAGAACTGCCGCAACGCGACGGGGCATGGACTCGACTAACGTGTGAAGTAGTGCTGGAGGCAACTGACACCATGAAGCCCGCAGGGCTATCAATAAATCCGTAAGAGTACGAGGGGATGGATATCTCTTCTGAACAGCACGTTGTAAGGGATGTCAGATATGCTCAATAATATTCATGTCTGGGGAGACTGGTGGCCAGCGGAAGTGTTTAAACTAAGGGAGTGTTCCTGCAGCAATTCTGGACGCGTGGGCTGTCGCATCGTCCTGCTGCAATTGTTCAAGTCCGTCGTAATGCACAATGGATATGAATGGATGCAGGTGATCAGACAGGATGTCTTTATGACTGCCACCTGTCAGAGTCGTAACTAGAGGTATCGGGGGCCCCATATCACTCCAACTGCACACGCCCCTCACCCTTACACAGCCTTCACCAGCCTGAACACTCCACTGCTGATATTCAGGGTCCATGGACTCATGAGGTTGTCTCCGTACCCACACTCGTCCATCTGCTCGATACAATTTGAAAGGAGACTCGTCAGACCAGGCAACATGTTTCGAGTCATCAACAATCCAGGCAAGACGTAAGGCTTTGTGTCGTGCAGTCATCAAAGATGCACGAGTGAGCCCGTATCGATGATGTTTCGTTGAATGGTTCGCACCCTGCCACCTGCCGATGGCCCAGCATTGGAATCTGCAGCAATTTGCGAATGGGTTGCACTTCTGTCAAGTTGAACGATTCTCTTCAGTCGTCATTGGTCTCGTTCTTGCAGGATCTTTTTCCGGCATCGGCGATGACAGAGATTTGATGTTTTACCAGATTCCTGATATTCAGAGTATACTCGTGAAATGGTCGTACGGGAAAATCTACAATTCATCGCTACCTCGGAGATGTTGTTTCCCATCGCTCGTACGCCGACTATAACACCACACTCAAATTCACTTCAATCATGATAACCTTCCATTGTAGGAGCAGTAACCGATCTAACAACTGCGTCACACACTTCTCTTATATAGGCGTTGCCGACCGCAGTGCAGTATTCCGCCTGTTAACATATCTCTGTATTTGAATACGCATACCTTTACCAGTTTCTTTGGCGCTTCAGTGTACAATGGGTGTGTTAGCTAATGTGATCACCTCAGATACATTGAAACGCCAAACTGAATGGTACAGGCATGCGTATTCAAATACAGATATACGTAAGCAGGAGAATACTGCGTTGCGGTCGGCAACGCCTATGTAAGACAAGTCCCTGGCGCAGTTTTTAGATCGGTTAGTGCTGCTACAATGGCGGGATATCAAGATTTAAGTGAGTCTGAACGTGGTATTACAGTCGGCGCACGAGGGATGGGACACAGCATCTCCGAGGTACAACCATTTCACGAGTATATCGTGAATATCAGGAATCCGGTAAAACATCAAATCTCCGACATCGCTGCGATCGGAAAAAGAATCTGCAAGAACGGGACCAACGACAACTGAAGACAATCTTTCAAAGGGACAGAAGTGCAACCCTTCCGGAAATTGCTGCAGAGTTCAATGCTGGGCCATCAGAAAGTGTCAGAGTGCGAACCATTCAATGAAATATCATCTAAATTAGTTTTCGGAGCCAAAGGTCCACTCGTGTACCCTTGATGACTGCACGACACGAACCTTTATTCCTCTCCTGGGCCCGTCAACACCGACACTGATGAGTGGCAACGAGGCTCGTTTCAAATTGTATCGAGCGGATAGACCTTTACGTGTGTGGAGACAACCTCATGAATCCATGGACCCTGCATGTCAGCAGGGGACTGTTCAAGTTGGTGGAGGCTCTGTAATGGTGTGGGTTGAGTACAGTTGGAGTGATATGGCACCCCTGAAACGTTTAGACACAGCATTGATAGGTGTCACCTGTTTGATTACCTTCATCCATTCGTGTCCATTGTGCATTCCGACGGACTTGGGCAATTCCAGCAGCACAATACGAAACCCCACACGCCCAGAATTGCTACAGAGTGTCTCCAGGAAGACTCGTCTGAGTTTAAACAATTACGCTCGCCACCAGACTTCCCAAACTTGAACACTATTAAGGAAATCTGGGATGCTTTGCAACATGATGTTCAGAAGAGATCTCCACCCCGTCGTAGTCTTACGGATTTATAGACAGCCGTGCAGGATTCATGGTGACCATTCCCTACAGGGATATTTCAGGCATTAGTCGAGACCATGCCACGTCGTGTTGCGGTACCACTGCGTGCTCGCAGGGGCTCTACACTATATTAAGCAGGTGTACTAATTTCTTTGGGTCTTCAGTGTATTTCCTGAACCGTTTAATAAGAGTGTTTCATAATTTTCTTTTTAACTAAATGACATATAGTCTCTTACGATAGCTACATTAGTTATTGAGATGTAGGTATCAGCTTCGTCTTTCTCAAACAGAATAACAGAAATTTGTGTGATAGCGTCGTAACTATAAAAGAGACTAATTCAAAGGCGTTTCACTCTTTAAAATCTGACCATAGGTATCGGAGACATTACAGTAATCAAAATTTAGGATTTACGTGTTTTCGACATGAAACCGATTGCTGTCTTATGCGGAAATTGGTACCGAAATACGGAAATTCCGCGAATTATTGAGGGGGCGCTTCAGTTTGATGCAGCTAAGAGTTACAAGTGCAGGAACGTATGAAAAGCTAATAATAATCATACTTGACCTATGAGTTTGACTGATACAGCCATTAAAAGGTTCAAATGGCTCTGAGCGCTATGGGACTTAACATCTGTGGTCATCAGTCCCCTAGAACTTAGAACTACTTAAACCTAACTAACCTAAGGACATCACGCACATCCATGCCCGAGGCAGGATTCGAACCTGCGACCGTAGCGGTCACGCGGTTACAGACTGAAGCGCCTAGAACAGCACAGCCACACCAGTCGGCTCACTAAAAGGAAACGACTTTTAGGATGGCTGACCAATGAACAACGACGACGGTTCTGCTTATGTTTTTGCCAGAGCTTTGAAAACTGCGCGCTAAAATTTTGGATGTGTAAAACAGGAAAATGAGGTGTAAATATACTCAGACGCAAAGCAATGAACCACGCACCACGGAGAAACCATCCCAATCGGAAGGGACTCGGTGGATGTGATGTACGTGTTAGGACAAGCAAATGATTACAGTTTCAGTGTACGTGGATCATTTATGCAAGAGAATGAGCTGCACAAATCATTGAGAAAGACAATACTGCGTTGGTCCAATTCTGGCCATTATGAAAGTGGTTATTCCACTTGGAATTGTTTCACAGAATTGTTGGATGTCCTCCTGAGGTATACGGTGCCGTATTCTGTCCGATTAGCGCGTTAGATCACCAAAATAGCAAACTGGTTGAAGGGCCCTACCCACAATAAAGTCAGCGAGAAAGCAGTCTAGATCGCGAAGGTATTTTATTAAAATGACCGGTTTCGGCCTAGGCTTAGATCATCTTTGGACAGCAAACTCAGCTGAAGTGATGTTGATGGTACTGTATGAAAGTGGCCTGAGTGTAGGTCGAAACAGGTCATTTTAATAAAATGCCGTCACAATCTAGACTGCTTTCTCACTCATTTTATATGTTACAGGATCGTTACTTCCCTCAAAAATTTTTCTCGCACATAATGCTCCAAACCTCCTCAAATAAGACCAGCCGGTGTGGCCAAGGGGTTCTAGGCGCTATAGTCTCGAACCGCGCGACCGCTACGGTCGCAGGTTCGAATCCTGCCTCGGGCATGGATGTGTGTGATGTCCTTAGGTTAGTTAGGTTTAAGTAGTTCTAAGTTCTATGGGACTGATGACCACAGATGTAAAGTTCCATAGTGCTCAGAGCCATCTGAACCATTTTTTTTCCTTAAATAAGGAGAGATAGAGCGACCATGCTTGCCAAGGTATGGTTAGGCAACAACGAAGACAAGCAGTAAAGATTTCTACACTGTGTGCACGGACATTAGCTTGCTGAAATGTAAGGACAGGATTGCTTGCCATGAAGGGTTACATTTCAGATGTGTTACGACCCGTGTCTCTACCCTTCATTCGATCCCTGAGAAACCCTACATTTCAGCTGGATAATGCACAATCGCATGTTGCAGGTCCTGTACGACACTTTCTGGATACAGAAAATGTTCGACTGCTGCCCTGGCCAGCACATTCTCCGGATCGCTCACCAATTGAAAACGTCCGGTCTATGGTTGCGGAGCAACTAGCTCGTCACAATACGTCAGTCACTACTCTTGATGAACTGTATCGTGTTGAAGCTGCATGGGCAGCTGTACCTGTAGACGCCATCCAAGCTCTGTTTGACTCAATGCCCAAGCTTATCAAGGCTGTTAATACGGCCGGAGGTGGTTGTCCTGGGTACTGATTTCTGAGGATCTATGCACCCAAATTGCGTGAAAATGTAATCACATGTCAGTTCTAGTATAATATATTTGTCCAATGAATACCCGTTTATCATCTGCATTTCTTCTTGGGGTAGCAATTTTAATGGCCAGTATCGTAGAACCATTATCCTATTAAGTGCAATCTTCGTGGTTTCGTGTGATACTGATGTATGCGGTGGTAGTGCTCTTGGTCCATACACGCTTCTCTTTTTACAATGTCGCCAAGCTTACCTCCCGCAAAACGCCCCCAAACCATACGAGAACACACACCATATTTGGCTGTAAATAGAATGTAATGCTGGCCCATCCCTTGTCCTTAAGATCCATGAACAAATGTCCTCCTTCTGGCGCAAAAAATCTATGATTTTGATTCATCTGTGAAGATTACTTTCTTCCACTCTTTGTATGTCCATTTTCCTTGACTCTTCTTAGCACATAGGTCTCCATTCTTTTATTTTACAGTCTGCCTTATTTTACAGTCTTTCCTTGCTGCCACACGTCCTTTTGAGACGGAATCAATCAATCTCCAATTTACTGCTGCAACAGGTATGCTTTTCATGTTCATTTTTACCAATTCTGCGCGTACGGAACTTCGAGCGCTGATAAAGCTGCTACAACTGCAGAACGTTTCCATAGGGACATCTCTAAGAGCTATAATAATGATACGCAAACTTCAAACTGTCACTGAGGAACTTGCAAGAACCCCGTACTCTTGTACTAAACCTCCAGAAATGTTTGAGGTTATCCAGTTGGTCCGTAGAGTATGGTATAAAAGGCGTACAGTATGACAGGCCACGCTTTTTCAACTGAGTTTTCCAGAGATTAAGAATATCCGTCCTTGGATTATCTTGACAGTCGTTTTGTAGGATTCTTTCGACGTGTTTTGCCGAGAAGCTCTCGACGCTTTTGTCCCTCGTAGAAGCAATATCAGCGCCGTCGGGTTCTCTGTAGAGTGCAATTCTGCTCCCTATGATTCGCAGCGATGTGCGGGAAACTGCATTATTCACAATAACGTTCCAAAGAAATACCGTTACGCTTTGTTTACTAAACACCATAAAGTGATAATGCCGACACAATAATGATTAACTGAAAAGTAATAATTTTATCAGAATACCGTCTTAGAACAGAACTAGGTCGGGAGGCATCTTATCGGCAACGCACACACTCTGTACCTCGTACTTACACTCGTGATTTTTCGTAGCTGTTCGTACATTTTCGTTTAACTTCAACAATATTGATTTATTTACTAAGGTGATCGATTTCTCTCATTGCAATTTGTTTCCCAGAAAATAGTTACGATCTGTAGGTTTCTCCTAATACCACCGACTTTCATTAATAAATATTTATAAAGCAAAGATTACTTGCTTCCTAACAGAGTACCTGTGCTTTCCCTGCGTATCTTGCTGCTGAGGTACTGGGCTTTCTCTTATCTAGCCACAGCGCCTCACACCACTGTCCACTGGCAACGTCGTACATGGTCCACCGGCCCCTTCGGCCAGCGTTTAAACTGTGAATTTACGAGGGTTGGAACTTTAATAGTGGCAACTATTTATTTACAGCTCGTACAAAGTAGGTACGTGTTTCAAACTTTTATGACCTTCAAAGCAGTCACCAGCATTATGTATAACCCGTTACCAGCGATGTGCTAGTCGCGGGATACTCTTAGCCGTGCAAGTTGTGTTGACAGTTCGAGCGATGCGGTCTATTGTCCGACGAATTTGTAGCAGTTCTGAAGCGAATGCCGTGAAGTGTTCCCTTCAGTTTAGAAATCGAGATGAACTCACGAGAGCTCTAGCCATGGGAGTGCAGTAGGTGGTATAGCACTTAGCAGCACCATCAGTCAAACAAATCAGTAACGGATTGCACTGTACGTGCTTCAGCATTGTCCTGAAAATGATGGTCAGGTCCTGCAGAAAGTGTCATCACTTCTGTCTCTAAGCTGGTAGTAGGTTGTGTTCCAAAAATGAACAGCATAGAGACAGAAGTGATGACGCTTTCTGCAAGACCTGACCATCATTTTTCAGGACAATGCTGAAGCACGTACAGTGCAATCCGTTACTGATTTGTTTAGCTAATGGTGCTGCTAAGTGCTATACCACCTACTGCACTCCCCTGACTAGAGCTCTCGTGAGTTCATCTCGATTTCTAAACTGAAGGGAAGACTTCACGGCATTCGCTTCAGGACTGCTAAAAATTCGTCGGGCAATAGACCGCGCCGCTCGAACTGTCAACACAACTGGCACTGCTAAAAGTATCCTACGACTTCCACATTGCTGGTAACGGGTTATAACCAATGCTGGTGACTACTTTGAAAGTCAGTGAAACTTTGAAACACGTATCTATTTTGTACCAGCTGTAAGTAAAGAGTTGCCACTATTAAAGTTCCAATGTTCGTACTTCCGCCGATTGTGTGCATTCTGCAGTACCGCATTACTCGCTGAATGCTAGATGACATCAGCACATGCGATACAAAATTGTAAAACTGGAAAACAAAAAATTAAAATGTGGCATGACCGGAAGGAGTGCCTTACAAACTAAAGTGCAGTATCCACACAGTATATTTTGCACCACTGCTTGACATATTTTGCGGGAACAACAGGGCACTATGAAATTGGTATTCATTCGTCACACTGGTACACAAATATACCACTTCAGCTAAATATCTTATATGTTCAGAACAGTTTTGTGGATAATATTTCATGTTAATCAAACACATAATGTTATCATCTTTATCAATGTATTGTACCTTTGCTCATTCAGCTGTAATAGTGGTATCGCAGTGCATCTACTGGGAATTGGATGCCAGTTATAAGGTTTATTGAAGTTAATTAGCGGTATTGTACATCCTTATGTTTCATCCCGTAGACGCAAAGTCGGCACACAATTTTCATTTTACTTAACTCATCCTTATTTTTGTGTTAAAATTATTATGTTATTTATAAATCTGTATATTCCTACTCTATAGAACCACTTGTGTTCATGCATTGTGTTTGACAAACATTAGTCGCACTAAACTTTACTGTATCGTCGCCAATTTGAAAAGCATATTTCCCTGCGGAAATGGGGTCACTAGTCAAAACTCATTCATCATTATGTGACAAATAGTGATGTTCGCTTTACAGCTCTGTAAATCTGGCGCCTCCCGTGAGCTTTCGATGCAGTTGAGGATTCATCTCTGAAGATGTCTCCCGTAGATGGAGACAAAAAGGCTAAGCAATAGTTTCGCATATCGACTGTGGTTTCACTACCAAGGAGTTTTAACTGAATGCAGTACCGCTATCTCGCTAAGGTTAGTTGTTAAGTGAAGACAAAACAGTATTTGTCTATAGTCTTCCGACCACCATCAATTTGCAACTGGGAATGCAAGCGCTAGAGGAAGCGTTAACAAATGATAATAATCCTTGAGTGTCATCTCCCTCCCCTACCCTTTGTAACGTCATTCACAGACACATCTTTTATCTTCTGTATTATGTTTGAGTCTGAGTTTATTTGGTGAGATGAGCTCATTCGCCCTCCCCCACTAGCTATGTGTACTTGACAGTGTGTGTGTTTGTGTGTGTCTTTGTGTGTGTGTGTGTGAGAGAGAGAGAGAGAGAAAGCGTCTCTGTGTGTGTGTGTGTTTTAAATTAGGACGGTGTGGTGAATGTACAGGAAAATACGACAGAAAAACACTGGAGAGGGCTCTTACAAACATCACAAACGCCGGAATATCACTCTGGCAGCCGGCGCTGGCCGTGACGTTGAAAAGGCGCGTAATGGAATCGCTAACACGTTTCGAACGGTGCAGCGCGGCGCCCGCTGCAGAGAGTTGTCATTTTGGATACCCGAAGCGAGCGCGCCCATTCGGCCCGCTAGTTAAACGCAAATAAGCGCTAAGAAGCCTCTCGCGCGAATTAATCTTTAAGCCCCGCATTTCGACGCGGAGCCTCTATTTTTCATCGCGCCGTCTCGCAGACACAATAGGGAACAACGCTAATTACGCTTGTCAAATATTATACAGCTGCGCGCTCTCCGGCGCAAATAGGGAGCCATCGGCCGGATAAATAATTCCCAATAGCAATCAATACAGATTAGCCATAAATTACGATATGAGAGGAGGCAAACAGCCGTGCATCGCCGGAGCTGATGACCTGTTGGCTGCGTCGCGGACTTGCGATCGAGTTACGCGGCATATATGCCCCGCAGTGCTTGCGTTCCGTCCTGCAGAGGACCGCTGCAAACAAACGCTTACCAGGACGACGGTTAACGTTTAGCGGGTGGGTTGAGGTCTACGTGGCGCAACACCAGCACCAACTGCCAGGGACGTCCAGGGAAGGAGACTATTTGAACCAAATAGATTCTGAAAACTTACCACTCTCCTCTGCCAGGAACAAGTACGTTTTACAGAGAAGTCCAGCAGTTACACTTGTGTGCTAAATTTAAATGCGAATTTAATGGTGACAACTAATATAGCTCGATGAAACGTGGACCACCCAGAGAAAGAACTGTTGTACCGGGTGATTCAAAATGAAAGAATGGATTTCAGTTCTGTATTAAAGACAGTCTACAAAAGACAAAAACACATTGCGAATGTCACTGTATAGGGGAAGGCTCAAAATTTTGACACAGCAGTGCTGTTGTTCGTGTGTAACAACATGGCACTGCACCGCTAGAGAAATCATTTTGTGTGTTCGGTTACGCGCAAACTCAGTCCATTGTTCAAGTGCAGTGTGCATTCCACAGTCGACTCAGCAAGAATCAGCCTATTCACAAGTTGGTTTATGACTGGCACATAAAATTCTTGGAAGTTGGTTGCATACGCAAAGGGAAGAGCACTGGTCTGTCACGCAAGTGAGATGAGAATGTCGAGTGAATCCTAGATGGGCTCACATGGAGCCCTCGGAGAAAATACGGGAGGACTAGGAACTTCAACTTCCTCAGTCAGACGGTGTGGTGTGTTCTGGAACGACGTTTGTCTGTAAACCCTTACAAGTTGCAGTTACTGCAGCAATTGCGTCCCAGTGACCGTAACAGATAGTACAAATTTTTTGCATCACATCTTCAGGATATGGCAGAGGACAAGTTTTCCGAATGAGTCATGTTTTCGGACGATTCGACGAGTCGTCTGTCGGGTAAATTAAACCGCTAAATGCAAGAATCTGGGGGTCAAAAAACCCGGACGTCGCCGTCGTAGATGAAGGAGACTCACCGAAACAGAATTTGCTTGTACGGTTTCTGTTCACAAAGTTTATGGACCTTACTTTTTTTGAAGTGAACTCTGATAGGAATGTCATACCTGGACAGGCTGCCGAACTAACGAAGGTTCCGATGATTTAATTTTTCTGCATGCAGATGTCCCCCTTTCCCTCCCCCCCCCCCCCCCACCACCACCACCACAACAGTTCCGCCACTCGAGGTGCGGCATTCTCGTAACAAAAACACCATCGTACAACGTTGGATTGGAAGAAGTGAACAACAAGTTCCTGTTCATTGCTTTTGGCCACCAGGAACACGTACCTCACACCTAACCATTTTTATGAGGGTACGTAAAAGATCGAGTCTTCTTCCCACCTACGGCATCTACTCTTCAACAACCCAGAAACAGAATTATTGAAGCTGTCAATTCAATAAAATGTGGCCTGACTCGTGTGTGGAATGAACTGGAGTACAGTTTCGATGCTTCTTGAAAAACGATCGAGCGATGTGGCGCAGTTCTTTCTACGTTTCTAGGTTAGTCATCGCCACAGGAACTCATCTGATCTTCCTGTAACATGTATAACTAGCATTCCGACAGATTAGGTGCAGTATATTGTGGCTCAGAGTTTGAGGGTGCATGGCAGACGACCCAGCAACAAAGTCAATGACGTACTCAAGTTGCTGGAATTGGTTCTAAGGTTCAATTACTACAAATTTGGGGACGATATCTTCTTACAAACCGAGCGAGGTGGCACAGCCTTTAGCACATTGGACTCGCATTCTGGAGGACGACGGTTCAAACCCGTCTCCGGTTATCTTGATTTAGGTTTCCTGTGATATCCCTAAATCGTTTCAGGCGAATGCGGGACAGTACCTTTGAAAGGGCACTGCCGATCTCCTTCCCCATCCTATACCAATCCGAGCTTCTCCTCCGTCTCTAATGACCTCGTTATCGACGAGACGTTAAATACAAATCTCCTGCTGCTGCTCCTCTTGAAAAACGCATGGTGCTCATCTTGAGTATACGGTACAGCGTCTGTGCGAACTTAAAACTTTGAATCTTTCCCCATCCAGCGGCATGCGAAATGAATATCAAACTTTATGAGTTTCCATCTTTCATGGTTCGTGTGTAATAAACAACTGAATCTGGTCTTTCTTGTAGTGTCGCCGGCTTGCCAACACTATGTACACTAATTGAAAGAGGCGGCCAAGATGCACGCGCTAACTCACGAAGGATGGAGTGAGGTCTGAAACAGGAGACTTAATGAATGCTATAAAGAAAAGTACATAGCTTCTGCACTACTTAACTTTTAATCCTTCCTTTGTATACATCGTTCTCGATGAGACATCTGGAGATTGTGGCGATACAAGTGAGACTCTTTAGATACAAGCTATCTAAGGCTAATGGCACCTTGCTAGGTCGTAGACATGAACTTAGCTGAAGGCTATTCTGTCTCTCGGCAAATGAGAGCAAAGGCTTCGTCCGTATAGTCGCTAGCAACGTCGTCGTACAACTGGGGCGAGTTCTCGTACGTCTCTCGAGACCTGCCGTGTGGTGGCGCTCGGTCTGCGATCATACAGTGGCGACACGCGGGTCCGACATGTACTAATGGACCGCGGCCGATTTAAGCTACCACCTAGCAAGTGTGGTGTCTGGCAGTGACACCACATTTCTTTTTGAGTTGCACTGTATAGTACAGAATGTAACACAAAAGGTACGCAATGAGACGAACAGAGATGACACTTTAATCCAGAGGTTCTTAATAGAATATGTGAATAGCACGGGCGGCATTACACCCTCTGCAAAGTATTTCCATGCAGGCCACAAGGTTGGTACAGAGTTTTTGTGGTGCGGCGATCCAGTTCTCCAGCAGGGCGGTTGACATGTGCTCGATGGTCGCCGATGTATGTCGACTTGTTCCAATACGTCTCCCCAATACAGCCCTCACGATTCTGACTACATTACCTGTTTAGACCGCTCGTCTTATGAGGGTACGTAATGCACACAGGAACACTGAGGCGCTCGATCGTTTTGGTGGTCGAGGTGTTGTCTGGATAGGCACAGTGTTGCCTTGGCGTATTGACCTCAGCATCTTTGAGTACTGTACACTCACCAAGCAAAGTTATTGTGACACTGCACTCTTTCCCACGTGCGCTTTTTAGTGTTGCATACTGAATCACACTACTGACCATTGAAATTGCTCCACCACGAAGATGACGTGCTACATACGCGAAATTTAACCGACAGAAAGAAGATGCTGTGATATGCAAACGATTATCTTTTCAGAGCATTCACACTAGGTTGGCGCCGATGGCGACACCTACAACATGCTGACATGAGCAAAGTTTCCAACCGCTATCTCATACACAAACAGCAGTTGACCGGCGTTGCCTGGTGAAACGTTGTTGTGAGGCCTCGTGTAACGAGGAGAAGTGCGTACCATCACGTTTCCGGCTTTGATAAAGGTCGGATTGTAGCCTGTCGCGATTGCGGTTTATCGTATCGCGACATTGCTTCTCGCGTTGGTCGAGATCCAATGACTGTTAGCAGAATGTGGAATCGGTGGGTTCAGGAGGGTAATATGAAACGCCGTGCTGGATCCCAACGGTCTCGTATCACTAGCAGTCGAGATGACAGGCATCTTATCCGCATGGCTGTAACGGATCGTGCAGCCACGTCTCGATCCCTGAGTCAACAGATGGGGACGTTGGCAGGACAACAACAATCTTCTCGAATAGTTCGACGACGTTTGCAGCAGCAGAGACTATCAGCTCAGAGACCATGGCTGCGGTTACCCTTGACGCTGCATCACAGACAGGAGCGCCTGCGATGGAGTACTCAACGACGAACCTACGTGCATGAATGGCAAAAGGTCACATTTTCGGATGAAACCAGTTTCTGTTTACAGCATCATGATGGTCGCATCTGTGTTTGGCGTCATCGCGGTGAACACACATTGGCAGCGTGTATTCTGTCATCGCCATACTAGCGTATCACCCGAAGTGATGGTATGGGGTGCCATTGGTTACACGTCTCGGTAACCTCTTGTTCGCACTTTGAACAGTGGACGTTACGTTCCAGATGTGTTACGACCCGTGGCTCTGCCCTTTAATTCGATCCCTGCGAAACCATACATTTCAGCAGCATAATGCACGACCGCATGTTGCAGGTGCTGTACAGGCCTTTCTGGACACAGAAAATGTTCGACATCTGCCCCGGCCAGCACATTTTCCAGATGTCTCACCAATTGAAAACGTCTGGTCAATGGTGGCCGAGCAACTGGCTCGTCTCAATACGCCAGTCACAACTCGTGTTGAACTGTGGTATCATGTTGAAGCTGCATGGGTAGCTGTACCTGTACACGCCATCCAAGCTCTGTTTGACTCAATGCCCAGGCGTATCAAGGCCGTTATTACGGTCAGAGGTGGTTGTTGTGGGTACCGATTTCTCAGAATCTATGTACCCAAATTGCGTGAAAATGTAATCACGTGTCAGTTCTAGTATAATATATTTGTCCAATGAATACCAGTTTATCATCTGCATTTCTTCTTGGTGTAGCAATTGTAATCACTTCATGGGCTATCCCATCCAACAGTACAGGTGGACGATCTCTTGGAACGAGAGGATATTCGGTGAGTGGACTAGCCAGCCCATTGCCTCGACTTAAATCCTATCGACCTCAAGTGGGATGCATTTGGGAGACGTATTCCAGCACGTCCATATGCATCGACAACCATCCAGTGGTCGTCGACCGCACTGGTGCACGAATGGAACGTCCTATCACATTAAAGTCAAGCTAACCTCGTGTCTAGCATGGAGACACGCTACAGAGCAGTACTGCCGTCTATGGTGATCACACAACTTAACAGAGACCATTTCTGCCTTTTGCAATGTCCAGGGACCATCATAAAACGTGGTAACTTCAGTACAATTGTTGTACTTGAATAAACGTGTCATTTTTTCTCTTCATTGCGTATTTCTTTCAGTTACCTTCTGTAACACACTTTAGCAGCTCTTTATATTCATGGTCCAACCGTCATCGAGCTACTTTAGTTGGCGGTAACTTATTATGTGAAAGTTACCTTTCTCCTTAAGTTTCGCACAGCAGTGTGCATGTGCATTGCAAATATGGATTTGTCATCAACACCAGTAACAGCTCACCACAAGTCCAAACCCATTTTGATCACCAATGTAGGTACAGTGATAGCCTTTTGTATTTCGTTGTTACTACTGAATTCATATATTTGCGCAGTGATTTCAGGTACAGAGGTGAAAACTCAACCATAAACTAGTTATCAGTGAGGAAGGGAAAGCATTATGTTGGATCTGAAGGATGTTTTTAAGAAGACCAGTGAAACATATTTAATGTTGTAAAACATTTAATAAACTCAGTAAGACAGCAAAAGAAGGAATACGCCTAAAGAAAAGTGAAATGAAGTGTGAAATCAGTGAAGGAGAGCGTAGGTTACGCATTAATGAATGACCTAAGACGTATAGAGGATACTTCATCTCCTGAAGTGCAGAACCTTTCGCAAAGAATGAAACAGAGGACGATTTGGGAACTTAAATCAGTATTGCGAGGGACGAGTAATCTAAAGAAAAAGATCAAAATTAGAAATATTACAAAGAGATACATGAAACGATATCACCCTTAGAAAAAAAGTCAAAACGCACATTTACATGTGTAAATGAAATGTTGTAAATACAAATAGTGTCACTCAGTAGCTAAACACTTGTCCAGATACCTGTGGTGCCTAGAAAAGTAGTAAGCATCAAACAAATTTAACATATTGGCGGACGTCTTATTTGCAATGTGGGTTAAAATATGGGTTTTTGGCTACATCCTTACTCCTAGTATCACCGTAAAGTACGTGCAGGGAAGACCTTTTTCAAGTTACCTTCCCTTAGCAATGTGGGTGCACTCAAGAACTGTGATATAACTTTCAGATGATAGAGCTTCTCCGAAGCCCGAGGGACAGGGGACTGACGTACTGGTACTTGCATTGATACTAAGAAGTAGTGCATTGATAATGGCTCGGCACTAGCCGAAATCTAGATTTGAGTAATAAAACCTGAGAGAAAAGAAAGACTGACTGCTGTGCGCTATCATTTGGAAGATCTTTTACTGTACCACGCACAGAGCAGGCCATTAATATTGTATCACCAGATAGTGCATCAAAAACCAGTTTTTCACATGTGGTAAATACACTGAGTGAATGCGACTAAACTTCCAGTTTCAAAAAGCCGTAACAAAAGAATCGCTGCTCAGAATGAAGTCAAATTTAAACGGCATATTAGCGAAGAAGGGGGAACGTTTTGGCGATAAAGTTGGAAAATTTTTTCCACGAGTCTGCTTAAGCACCATAACATAAATGGGTTCGGCTACAAATCACATGTGAACCGTAATACGACGGCTATGGCGTGAGCTGCGCTTAGAAACAACCTTACTCCGTAATGTGCATGGTTCAAATGGCTCTGAGCACTATGGGACTTAACTTCTAAGGTCATCAGTCCCCTAGAACTTAGAACTACTTAAACCTAACTAACCTAAGTTCATCACACACATCCATGCCCAAGGCAGGATTCGAACCTGCGATCGTAGCGGTCGCGCGGTTCCAGACTGTAGCGCCTAGAACCGCTCGGCCACCCCGGCCGGCTAATGTGCATGGATTTGATCTGCTGTGTCACTGTTACTTAGATAAGCAGATCCACCTTGCAAGGTCTTACCACATCCGACGGGAAAAATCAGTTTTTAACTGTCCTGAGGCCAATAACCGCATACAAATCTCCAATTACACGTTTTTTTTTTAATTGTCCTGAGACCAAACTCCGAATAAAAAAGCAACAATGAAGTCACTTTTATTTGCCTTAATGCCATATCCGCCTAAAATCTAACAAAGAAATAGCTTTTCACTGTAGTGATACTGGCACAAGACATGTCGAGTATGTTGTACACATTTTCCCACGGACAGGACTGTCTCAGAGATCACGGTCAGGATGCTCTGACGAACTTGTGTCTACAGTTCAGCTACGTTTGTAATCGGAGCGCTGAACACACTAGCTTTCAGTTAACTCTACAGCCATAAGTCACACTGGTTAAGTATACGTACCAAGTGTCCTTCATTTTGCATATTCTGCCGCTTACAGCGCAATCTAGTCATTAAATTTTCGTAATTTTTTTGTTTCCATAATGTTTCTCCGTTATTCGATAAGTTCCGTTCAAATTTTATACCATTCCGAGCAGTGGTTCATTTTTAGTGTTTTGAAACCTGAACATATAATCACCCTGTGTGTATTGTAATTCGTAATTACGTTTACAGGTTTTTTCAGAGCTATATAGTGTACCTGATTTTCTACAACAGAAGTCACTTTCAGCAGTAAAAACTGCACTATCCCAACGGGGACCGAGTTGAACTGAGCTTCCATGAATGATGCCAATCCGATATTCTATAGTGTCTCAACTTGATGCCGGCGGTAACCATTTCTAGAGGCTGACAAGTGCAGCTTGCCAGTCTCTCGAAATCCATGATTAGCAGTTTTCCAGAATGTGAAGAAGCTGGAGCATGTGCTTGTCAGTACGACAGGACAGTACGGGTGACATAAGATCTTGCGATATTTTGTTGAAAGATAACATCGTGGAAGTGATGGGTACAGTCACTGGTCTTAACACATCAGAAATATGTCCGCTGCTGTCCATACTACTGGTTATGCGAACTAGAGGATACCGTTCGTGTACACGGTGGCACCCCAACCCATCATATGAGGCATGGGACTCGTACGACAACTCACAAATCCCGTTGAGCACTTTCATTAGTGAGGCCTCCACACATGGATCCTTCCTTTGTGATGCTGTTATGCAGAACCGGAATCCTCTGTGACTAGTCCGGCCTACACCGTTGACGTCAACGATGCTGTAGAATTATGAAACTTTTTATGTGCTATAGACGTTTTTGGATAACCAAAATGTCTTCTACAAAAATTCACCATGGGTTCTGAAAACCACAGATCTTGTAGAACTCAGCTCGCTCTGTTCATCGATGAGATCCGCAGAGCTGGAGATAACGGCCCTCAGGTTGATGCCGTGTTCCCTGACTTCAGGTACGCATTTGACATCGTCCCGCACTCCTGTTTAATGAGAAAAAAAGGAGCTTCCAGAGTGTCGGACTAAGTTTACGACTGGATTCAAGACACCCTTGCAGACAGAACTCAACGTGTCGCTTTTAACGGAACGAAATCCAGAAAGTTAAATGTAATTTCCGGAGTACTCCAAGGAAGTGCTTATGTTTACAATGTATCTTAATAACTAGTAGAAGGTGTAGGAAGTCCTTTAAGGCTGTTCGCCGTTTGTCTATAAGAAAGTACCAACACCAGAAAACAGCATCGATTTGCAGAATGAAATACAGGGGATTGATGAACAGTGCGGGTTCTGGCAGTTGATGCTGAACGTACATACAGGGTGTTTCAAAAATGACCGGTATATTTGAAACGGCAATAAAAACTAAACGAACAGCGATAGAAATACACCGTTTGTTGCAATATGCTTGGGACAACAGTACATTTTCAGCGGACAAACTTTCGAAATTATAGTACTTACAATTTTCAACAACAGATGGCGCTGCAAGTGATGTGAAAGATATAGAAGACAACGCAGTCTGTGGGTGCGCCATTCTGTACGTCGTCTTTCTGCTGTAAGCGTGTGCTATTCACAACGTGCAAGTGTGCTGTAGACAACATGGTTTATTCCTTAGAACAGAGGATTTTTCTGGTGTTGGAATTCCACCGCCTAGAACACAGTGTTGTTGCAACAAGACGAAGTTTTCAACGGAGGTTTCATGTAACCAAAGGACCGAAAAGCGATACAATAAAGCATCTGTTTGAAAAATTTCAGGCCGGCCGAAGTGGCCGTGCGGTTAAAGGCGCTGCAGTCTGGAACCGCAAGACCGCTACGGTCGCAGGTTCGAATCCTGCCTCGGGCATGGATGTTTGTGATGTCCTTAGGTTAGTTAGGTTTAACTAGTTCTAAGTTCTAGGGGACTAATGACCTCAGCAGTTGAGTCCCATAGTGCTCAGAGCCATTTGAACCATTTGAAAAATTTCAACGGACTGGGAACGTGACGGATGAACGTGCTGGAAAGGTAGGGCGACCGCGTACGGCAACCACAGAGGGCAACGCGCAGCTAGTGCAGCAGGTGATCCAACAGCGGCCTCGGGTTTCCGTTCGCCGTGTTGCAGCTGCGGTCCAAATGACGCCAACGTCCACGTATCGTCTCATGCGCCAGAGTTTACACCTCTATCCATACAAAATTCAAACGCGGCAACCCCTCAGCGCCGCTACCATTGCTGCACGAGAGACATTCGCTAACGATATAGTGCACAGGATTGATGACGGCGATATGCATGTGGGCAGCATTTGGTTTACTGACGAAGCTTATTTTTACCTGGACGGCTTCGTCAATAAACAGAACTGGCGCATATGGGGATCCGAAAAGCCCCATGTTGCAGTCCCATCGTCCCTGCATCCTCAAAAAGTACTGGTGTGGGCCGCCATTTCTTCCAAAGGAATCATTGGCCCATTTTTCAGATCCGAAACGATTACTGCATCACGCTATCTGGACATTCTTCGTGAATTTGTGGCGGTACAAACTGCCTTAGACGACACTGCGAACACCTCGTGGTTTATGCAAGATGGTGCCCGGCCACATCGCACGGCCGACGTCTTTAATTTCCTGAATGAATATTTCGATGATCGTGTGATTGCTTTGGGCTATCCGAAACATACAGGAGGCGGCGTGGATTGGCCTCCCTATTCGCCAGACATGAACCCCTGTGACTTCTTTCTGTGGGGACACTTGAAAGACCAGGTGTACCGCCAGAATCCAGAAACAATTGAACAGCTGAAGCAGTACATCTCATCGGCATGTGAAGCCATTCCGCCAGACACGTTGTCAAAGGTTTCGGGTAATTTCATTCAGAGACTACGCCATATTATTGCTACGCATGGTGGATATGTGTAAAATATCTTACTATAGAGTTTCCCAGACCGCAGCGCCATCTGTTGTTGAAAATTGTAACTACTGTAATTTCGAAAGTTTGTCTGCCTGAAAATGTACTGTTGTCCCAAGCATATTGTAACAAATGGTGTATTTCTATCGCTGCTCGTTTAGTTTTTATTGCCGTTTCAAATATACCGGTCATTTTTGAAACACCCTGTAAATGTAACATACTGCGCATTCGTAGGAAAAGAAATCTGCTGGTGTAAAACAGCACTACCGATGACAAAATTACTGGAAACACAATCTATCGTAAAGTTTCTATTTGTGACTGTCCAGTGCAACATAAATTTGAGTGATTGCACAAAAGAAATAGTACTAATACACTACTGGCCACTAAAATTGCTACACCACGAAGATGACGCGCTACAGACGCGAAATTTAACCGACAGGACGAAGATGCTATGATATGCAAATGATTAGTTTTTCAGAGCATTCACACAAGGTTGGCGCCGATGGCGACACCTACAACATGCTGACATGAGGAAAGTTTCCAACCGATTTCTCATACACAAACAGCAGTTGACCGGCGTTGTGTGGTGAAACGTTGTTGTGATGCTTCGTGTAAGGAGAAGAAATGCGTACTATCACCTATCCGAATTTGATAAAGGTCGGATTGCAGCCTATCACGATTGCGATTTATCGTATCGCGACATTGCTTCTCGTGTTGATCGAGATCAAATGACTGTTAGCAGAATATGAAATTGGTGGGTTCAGGAGGATCATACGGAACGCCATGCTGGATCCCAACGGCCTCGTATCACTAGCAGTCGAGATGACAGGCATCTTATCCGCATGGCTGTAACGGATCGTGCAGCAACGTCTCGATCCCTGAGTCAACAGATGGGAACGTTTGCAAGACAACAAACATCTGCACGAACAGTTCGACGACGTTTGCAGCAGCAGGGACTATAAGCTCGGAGATCATGGCTGCGGTTACCCTCCACGCTGCATCACAGAGAGGAGCGCCTGGGATGGTGTACGCAACGACGAACCTGGGCGCAAGAATAGCAAAATGTCTTTTTTTCGGATGAATCCAGGTTCCGTTTACGGCATCATGAGGGTCGCATCCGTGTTTGGCGACACCGCGGTGAAACACACATTGGCAGCGTGTATTCGTCATCACCACACTGGCGTATCACCCGGCGTGATGGTATGGGATGCCATTAGTTAGACGTCTCGGTCACCTGTTGTTCGCATTGACGGCAATTTGAACAGTGGACGTTACATTTCAGATGTGTTACGACCCGTGGCTCTACCCTTCATTCGATTCTACGAAACCCTAGATTCAGCAGGACAATGCACGACCTCATGCTGCAGGTCCTGTACGGGCCTTTCTGGATACAGAAAATGTTCGACCGCTGCCCTAGCCATCACATACTCCAGATCTCTCACTAATTGAAAACGTCTGGTCAATGGTAACCGAGCAACTGGCTCGTCGCCATACGCCAGTCACTACTCTTGATGAACATTGGTATCGTGTTGAAGCTGCATAGGCAGCTGTACCTGTACACGCCATCCAAGCTCTGTTTGACTCAATGCCCAGGCGTATCAAGGCCGTTATTACGGCCAGAGGTGGTTGTTGTGGGTATTGATTTCTCAGGATCTATGCGCCCCATAAGCGTGAAAATGTAAGCTCATGTCAGTTCTAGTATAATATATTTGTCCAATGAATACCCGTTTATCATCTGCATTTCTTCTTGGTGTAGCAATTTTAATATCCAGTAGTGCAGCAGATTCCAGACTGAGATTCGTAGGAAGAATCTTAAGGAAGTGTAATTCATCCAAGGAGGAAGGGGCCTATAAGGCGGTTGATCGACCGGTTATTGAATACTGTTCATCAGTGTGGGATCCTTACCAAGTAGGACAAACATAAGAGATAGAATAGGTGCAACGAAGAGTGTCGCGTTTCGTCAAGGGTTCGTTTTACGGTGCGAGAGCGTTCCAGAAATTCTCAACACACTCCAGTGCCAGACGTTACAAGAGAGGTGTTGAGCATCATGGAGAGGTTCACTACTTAAATTTGGAGAGAGCATGTCCCATGAAGAACCGGTCAATATAATGCTTCACGTAATGACCACGCCGAGAAAATTCGAGACGTTAGAGCAAATACGGAGGCTTACCAACCGTCTTTCTTCCCACGCGCCATTCGCGAAGACACAGGGAAGAGGGGATTAGTTAATGGTACCACAAGCACCCTCCGCCACATACCGGAAGGTAGGTTTGGGAGTACGATGGAAATGAAGATGGAGATCTCGCTTGGAACCACACTCTCGGCGCACCACTCACTGCTGTCACGTCAGAGGACAGCCGCAACTGCTGTCTTTGCTGATAGACGATAGAGCTCAGGTCTCGGCGCACTGTCAATGTGAATAATTGTCATGGTTCATATGGCTCAAAGCAGTATGCGACTTAACATCTGAGGTTATCAGTCCCCTAGACTTAGAACTACTTAAACCTAACTAAAGGACATCGCAGACATCCATGCACAAGACAGGATTCGAATCTGCGACCGTAGCAGCAACGTGGTTCCGGACTGAAGCGCCTAGAACGACTTGGCCACAGCGGCCGGCTAATTGTCATGATCCAAACAATCACATTTCTTGACTCAAGGAGCGTACGATGGCTGTACGATCCTGCGTCGTTGAGCGGACAATATATCAGTTCTGTCGTATGCCAGTCACCTGCAGCCACTGAGAACCTGCACGGCGTTATGTGTAGCCATCTTGAGACCACCTGTTCCACCTTCGCACGAGGGATCCCGACCGCCTGAGGAGCAATAGCACGCAACGAAATAATGTCAGTGTCGATAGGCTACGATAATGACGCGCGTCGAATTCCAGCACGTTCTCTCAGACGTTTCCCCTTCTTACATGATGTATTACACGATCTTCTCACAAACAAATAACTTTAAAATTCTGTTTCCGATCATTAAACCATATAGTTACCTTTACTTACAGGAATAATGCAGAAAACTTTACCCCTAACTACTTCGTGTCAGGGCACTTAAATGATAACCGTTGGCTCTGTGTACTACTATACCAGTCTGATGTTTGTTACTCGCCATCTTCGTAATACTACATTTTTAATAGCATCAGCGTACTTAGAAAGACAATGACTATCAGTCTCCTCGTGACCTAACAACCCTGCGTGGGTCTCTGCCTTCAGTCAATTTCCTTCCATTCTTCCTTCTCGTTTACTTTCCTTCTGGATCCTCTGCTCCCTAGGGCTCTGATGTTTTCTTCCATATTCTCGAGCCAACGTTCACGTGGTCTTAGTTTTAATCTGATCCCCATCGGTTTCCTCTGGGAGACTTTCTTTGTAGTTTTTGTGTCCTCCATTCTTATGATATGTCGCAGCGAGGCTACTCTTTTAGTTTTAATTAGCCTTACAGTATCTGCATCTTGTAAGAGACGTTACAGTTCGTACAATGATAAGCCAAAATATTATGGCCACTGCTTACTGCAGCGTTGGATGCCACGTGGTGGCGTTGCGGACAAGTGACGCGGTAACCAAAGAATATAAGCGGAGCAGATACGGACTTGAAATCACCCTAGCGAAGATATGGGGAGAAAATTGGGAAATCCATTGAGATAAGCGACTTTGACAAAGGGCAGATTATTATTACGCAGATCCTGTGAACGACTATCTCGAAAACTACGGACCTGGTCGAATGTTCACGTGCTACTCTTGTGGACATCTACGAGGTAGAAGGACACTGAAACTTACAACAGGTGCTAAATGTTTGGAGGTCCACGACCCTTCACAGAACATAAAGCTCGGGGACTTGTCTGCTCTGTAAAGTATGTGAGGTGGTGATGTGTGACATCTTTGCCGAAAGAGCACAATGCTGTTGCACGCATAGCTGTTCCTGAGCACAGTGTTCATCGTACATTGTTTGATATGGAACTCCGTAGCAGACCACTCCTGCGTGTTCACATGTTGACCCAACGACGCCGTCAGCTACGCTTGCACTGGGCAAGGGACCATCGGGATTTTGCGACAGATCAATAGAAACATGTCGACTCCTCGAGTGAACCGCATTTTTTCTACGCTAGTTCGATGGCCGTCTCCATAAACGCCGTCATCGAGCTGAACGGCGGCTCAAAACATTCAGCTCGCCACGGACGCAAGCTGGTGGGAGCAGTATTATACTATGGAAGACAGTCTCCTGCGCTTGCATGGGACCTGTGGTAGTAATCGAAGATACGCTGACAGCTGCGAACCACCTGCTTCCCTTCTCGCTTGATGTCTTCTCCGACGGCATATCATCTTTCAGCAGTATAATTGTTCGTGTCTCGGAGTCAGAACTCTGCTACAGTGCTTTAAGGATCATTATACACTCCTGGAAATGGAAAAAAGAACACATTGACACCGGTGTGTCAGACCCACCATACTTGCTCCGGACACTGCGAGAGGACTGTACAAGCAATGATCACACGCACGGCACAGCGGACACACCAGGAATCGCGGTGTTGGCCGTCGAATGGCGCTAGCTGCGCAGCATTTGTGCACCGCCGCCGTCAGTGTCAGCCAGTTTGCCGTGGCATACGGAGCTCCATCGCAGTCTTTAACACTGGTAGCATGCCGCGACAGCGTGGACGTGAACCGTATATGCAGTTGACGGACTTTGAGCGAGGGCGTATAGTGGGCATGCGGGAGGCCGGGTGGACGTACCGCCGAATTGCTCAACATGTGGGGCGTGAGGTCTCCACAGTACATCGATGTTGTCGCCAGTGGTCCGCGGAAGGTGCACGTGCCCGTCGACCTGGGACCGGACCGCAGCGACGCACGGATGCACGCCAAGACCGTAGGATCCTACGCAGTGCCGTAGGGGACCGCACCGCCACTTCCCAGCAAATTAGGGACACTGTTGCTCCTGGGGTATCGGCGAGGACCATTCGCAACCGTCTCCATGAAGCTGGGCTACGGTCCCGCACACCGTTAGGCCGTCTTCCGCTCACGCCCCAACATCGTGCAGCCCGCCTCCAGTGGTGTCGCGACAGGCGTGAATGGAGGGACGAATGGAGACGTGTCGTCATCAGCGATGAGAGTCGCTTCTGCCTTGGTGCCAATGATGGTCGTATGCGTGTTTGGCGCCGTGCAGGTGAGCGCCACAATCAGGACTGCATACGACCGAGGCACCCACGGCCAACACCCGGCATTATGGTGTGGGGAGCGATCTCCTACACTGGCCGTACACCACTGTTGATCGTCGAGGGGACATTGAATAGTGCACGGTACATCCAAACCGTCATCGAACCCATCGTTCTACCATTCCTAGACCGGCAAGGGAACTTGCTGTTCCAACAGGACAATGCACGTCCGCATGTATCCCGGGCCACCCAACGTGCTCTAGAAGGTGTAAGTCAACTACCCTGGCCAGCAAGATCTCCGGATCTGTCCCCCATTGAGCATGTTTGGGACTGGATGAAGCGTCGTCTCACGCGGTCTGCACGTCCAGCACGAACGCTGGTCCAACTGAGGCGCCAGGTGGAAATGGCATGGCAATCCGTTCCACAGGACTACATCCAGCATCTCTACGATCGTCTCCATGGGAGAATAGCAGCCTGCATTGCTGCGAAAGGTGGATATACACTGTACTAGTGCCGACATTGTGCATGCTCTGTTGCCTGTGTCTATGTGCCTGTGGTTCTGTCAGTGTGATCATGTGATGTATCTGACCCCAGGAATGTGTGAATAAAGTTTCCCCTTCCTGGGGCAATGAATTCACGGTGTTCTTATTTCAATTTCCAGGAGTGTAGTAAACCCACTTTGATTTATCGGTGACCAAATTCGCCTGATTCAAATCGTATGGAACCCGTATGGTTCGCTAACGAGCGCCATCCCGTGTACGCAGATCAGCGGACAATTGTTTACGCGAATGACTTGACCTGTCCGCAGACATCTCGTGCCATATATCTCCACAGAACTCAAAACTCCCAACAAATTGTCGGATCCCTGATAGACAGAATGAGTGATCTATTTCGTTCCAAAGACGGATGAACAAGTTATTAAGCAAGTGGTCAAAATGTTTTGGCTCATCAGTGTAATTGGTCCATGCTCTCCAGATACTATTATTACTTTGGATTCGTCGATAAATTTTCTTCGTTTAAATACTCTCAGTTGCTGTTCATCAGTGTTGGTTAGTGTCCATACATCACATCCATATTGGCCCACTGACCTAATTGCAACCTTATAAATAGTCATTCTGAGTTGTCGGTTTACCATCCTAGATGTCATTAGCTTTTAAAATTAATTAGGCAAGGTACAGTCACATAGCCTCTCCTTCTCAGTTCCGTCTTTCACCTCTAAGTTGGCGAACGGCGGAATCCTGAATAACACTGTGGAAAACAGTGTCGTGGCAGGGTAGACGAGAGCGGGAGAGAAGGTTGTTCAAAGAACAGGTGGTTCAGCATAGGGCCAACATCTGTGCCTTGGAAACAAGTACATAATATTGTGAATAAGTTAAAAGGGAAAGATAGATTGCCCTCTCGAAGACGAAATAAACTGAGGAACAAGGATACGATAACGTCTCATAAATCTAGAATATGGAATACACGCATCCAGCTGCAACCTGGAGTAATGAATCGCGTAGCCGAAGAAGTGTTCAATTACGTATTGGAATTAGTTGCCCTCCAAGAGATCAAATGAAAGGGCAAATGAGAGATACGGAAGCAAACTTTTACGTTATATTACTCTGAAAGGAAAGGTATACAACAAGGTAATGGTGTTGGGTTCATTGTAGCGAAAAATATGCGTAAGTCTGTCCTTGCCATTATGCTATATAATAACACTATAAGTACCCTCAGAATAAAAGGAAGAAACAATAATACGATTTTTAAAAGTATAAATTCTACAACAGAAAGATCAGATGAGGATATAATGGATAGCATTTACTGCATATCATTCAGAAAAACTCCTTGGGGATTATAATACAAAGTTCGTGAAACAAGAGCCTTTTCAACCCAAGTTTGATAGAAAGCTAGTACTAGTGGGCCAAAAGTTGCCTAGTTTGTTATTGCCAATGATCTTAAAGCAGTAATCAAATGTTTCTCAAGAACAAAATATCCACAAAGGGACCAGGAACGAATGATTTAAATCAAACTGACCATATGTTTGATCCAAAAGATGGGAAAGAGTCAATGAAAATTTACGCACGTTCCAGTAAGAAAACTCAGACTCGGACGACTACATTGTACCTGCAAATGTTAAGCAAAAGACTGCTGTGACATATAAACAGAAAACTAGAGGAAGTCTGAAATAAAAAAAGAAAAGTTGGAAGGTAGAGGTACAGCTTTAGAGTAGCAGGATAAATTTAAATAGAAATTACAACTAGTGGAACACAGTAATGACGTAGATAACGAATGGGAACTTTTTAAGAATAGTATTATATCTGTGGCAAAGTGCGTAACAGAGAAATCCAGAAGACCTAGAAATGAGGAGTGATATGATGATGAATGTAGAGACGTGGAGCAACAGAAGAAAGAAGGAAGGCTGAAATGTCTTCAGTAAAATACGAGAATTAACTAGTGTACGTATAATAAAAAAAAGGATAGAAGTGGTAAGGGCATGCAGAGTAAAGAAAAGAGAAGCCTTAAACCGAAAGACAGTGAACATAAAAGATCATTATAACTGGAATGAGAGTAGGAAGTTTTGTAAGAAGTTAAAAGAAAGAATACAAACATGTAGATCTAAAATAACAGGCTGCAAGGATAAGGATGGAAACCTGCTACAGAACAGGAGTAGGTAGTGTACAAATGTAGAGACTGTTTTAGAGAATTGTTGAAGGGTGATCGCACCGACAAGAAGCAACGTATATGCCATCAGTGGAGTCAAAACAGAAGAGCTTACTCCTATAGAAGCATTGTCAAAAAATAGCATATCTCCAGGAAATAATTGTAGAGGTGCTAAATAGAGGAGGCTTTGCTTTAGACAAATGAATACATAAACTTATGTGTTTAGTCTGAACTCAAGAATTCCGAAAGAATGTACTATAGGTGCAATCCAGCATATACATAAGAAAGGTAACAAGGCATGTTGCCCTAACTACAGAGGTATCACTCTGTTGAATGTGGCATATAAGATTTTATCCGGAACACTATACTAGAGACCAGTCCCATATGTGGAAGATGTATTGGGTGACTATCAATGTGACTTAGGCCTAACAGGTCATCTGTGGACCAAATATTCGTACCGAGACAAATACAAGAAAAAGCATTTAAATATTATACAGAAGTCGACAACATCTACATGGACATCAAGTAGGCCTTCGATAAGCTAAGTAGAGAAGAGATGTTAGAAGAGACAGGACCGCTTGGTATTCCAACAGACTATATTTAGGTTATAAAGCCAACCTTGGAAGGTTCCAAGGCATTAGTGAAGGTGGATGGGGAATCAACCGACTGTTTCAATATCAATAAAGGAGTAAGGCCCTGTGATGCACTTTCGACAATGCTTTTCGACTTTAGAAGCAATTACGCTCAAGCTGCAAATATCTGGCCACATTAGTATAAGGACCACGCAGTGAGCTGCAAATGCTGATGATGTTGATTTTTTAGTAGACGAAAGATGTCATTTCAGAGAGTAGCAGTAGAACTGAAAGAAGCCACAAAGGATAGACAGCCGGAACTTAACGAATCAAAAGCTAAATATATGAAACTTCATAGCTCTAAACCTAGTCAGCAGCAAGTTCTAATTTTCAGCATGTAGAGAGAATTAAATACCTAGAAGCTACTATTAATTAAGTAAACTCCATGTCCACTGAAATAAAAGCCTACATTTTAAATGAGAGCAGGTGTTATTACACAATGATTATTAGTAGTTTCTGGAAGTATTCTATAGAAAGTTCTAACGAGACTGCTCCATAATTTTTTCAGGTATCTGCCAGTCACGATTGGTCAACATTTATGTTAAAAACTTTCGTCAGACGAAGAAGCATGTACAAGTAAAAGAAGGAGATTTCTAGGTATGGTGCAATGTCATATTGTAAAATAATGGTCACAAAATGCAAATATTTTAATTTAAGCTCTAGTGTGAGTGTCATATTGAATGAAACAACAGGCTTACTGTCGATAGTCATTGTTTATTTATTTCCACAGCACGTTTTAAAAGTCTAAGCCTCCATTATCAGGTCAATTTATGAGGATTAATATGGCATGTTTGTGTTCGTTTCGATTTCCCGTACCCTGTGGCACAGTTTAGTAGCTAGAAGCAAACCAATATTTCAGAACATGGCTCTTTGGAGGACTGTGACTAAAGACTAAACATAAATGTTAATGCGAAAGTAAAATAATTAAAATAGAATATATCCAGTGTTCACAGCCTCCTTGCAATGTTCTGATACATCACATACAAACCATACCACTTCGTAAACACTGGAAGAACGGAGATGGTATGTAACAAGCAGTATGTACAAAGAACGTATAGCAGTATTTCAAAGTGCAAAGAACATACAGCAAAACAAAAACATTATTTTGTGGCAATTCTTAAAGCGTTGGGGGGATCTTTGTTAGCACAGATAAATGGATATGTCAATATAAATATCTCCAAAGATACACAAATTCTTCTTTGTCTAAGTTTTATGCTTTATACGTCATACACATTTATATACTTAGTTAACATGTTGCAAACATTAATTCTGTTAATTATAAAGCCAACAGTGGCAAAATTTATACATCAAAACAGTTTACTTGTTATACCCGTTTTACATTCGTTTGATGTGTGTGTGTGTGTGTGTGTGTGTGTGTGTGTGTCTGTGCGTGTGTGTGCAAATTAAATAATATAGTCTGCTGTTAAAAATAGGGTTGATTCTGTTGTAAATGTTCTCATTTTTGCCATTCGGGATGGACTTAGGTATGGTGTTTGGACTGTTTCAGGGAGGTTTAGTTTACTGCCATTAAGACGTGAATGTAGATTTCAGAAACTTGAGTTATTAATATGTTGTTTGGTTTCATGCAAGTCGGTGTCTATTGGCAATGTGCAGTGCTGTTTTCCTTGAATCTAATCTCAAATGATCTACTGGCCTCTGTAGAAAAAATTGCAGTTCTACCATTCAGTTTTGTATACACCCATGTGGTGCTCTGAGTTTCTTTTGTTGCTGTTACCAGGCAATTTCCGTCTAGTCTTGTTGTTAGTGGCGAAATATATTTTTATGTTTCTACGTTTGAATACATTAGCGATCTGATATGAGATACTACCTATTTTTAAACGAACAGTTGATTTGCTGCACTTCAACTTTTACTTTCTTATAACATGTAAAACATGGAATCTTATAACCGACATCTCACTTATAACCAAATAACTTAGCTCTCCTTCTATCATTCCTTTCATCACCTACCATTTGTGAATCCCCACACACACACACACAGCCAACTTAAAATAGTACTAATTAGTAAACCGATATTATTTTATAAATTTTGCCAGTATTGGCAATAAGACTAACACACATAATGATTTCAGCATGTTACCTGATTTTGTAAATGTTGATTTTGTAAATGTGGACACATCTGACACAGAAAAATCTGTGTACCATTTCACTATCTGTTTAGTTGCTTAACTAAACATCTTGATCTTCACCATATCTTAAGTCTTTCTCCAAAACAGTCTATATTTTATCGGTATGTTCTCTGCACTTATAAATTTACAGACGAAATCTCTGTTCAACCAGTGTTTACAAAGTGTAGTGGTTAATATATGATGTGTCACGACAGAAAATGGAGCCTGACAACACTGTAGATATTTTTCTTCTGTTATTTTACTTGCACATTTACATTTAGGCTCAATCTTTAGTCATAGACCTTCAGAGAGCCATGATCTGAAATAGTGTGTTCTTTCTCTTTACTACACTCCTGGAAATGGAAAAAAGAACACATTGACACCAGTGTGTCAGACCCACCATACTTGCTCCGGACACTGCGAGAGGGCTGTACAAGCAATGATCACACGCACGGCACAGCGGACACACCAGGAACCGCGGTGTTGGCCGTCGAATGGCGCTAGCTGCGCAGCATTTGTGCACAACCGCCGTCAGTGTCAGCCAGTTTGCCGTGGCATACGGAGCTCCATCGCAGTCTTTAACACTGGTAGCATGCCGCGACAGCGTGGACGTGAACCGTATGTGCAGTTGACGGACTTTGAGCGAGGGCGTATAGTGGGCATGCGGGAGGCCGGGTGGACGTACCGCCGAATTGCTCAACACGTGGGGCGTGAGGTCTCCACAGTACATCGATGTTGTCGCCAGTGGTCGGCGGAAGGTGCACGTGCCCGTCGACCTGGGACCGGACCGCAGCGACGCACGGATGCACGCCAAGACCGTAGGATCCTACGCAGTGCCGTAGGGGACCGCACCGCCACTTCCCAGCAAATTAGGGACACTGTTGCTCCTGGGGTATCGGCGAGGACCATTCGCAACCGTCTCCATGAAGCTGGGCTACGGTCCCGCACACCGTTAGGCCGTCTTCCGCTCACGCCCCAACATCGTGCAGCCCGCCTCCAGTGGTGTCGCGACAGGCGTGAATGGAGGGACGAATGGAGACGTGTCGTCTTCAGCGATGAGAGTCGCTTCTGCCTTGGTGCCAATGATGGTCGTATGCGTGTTTGGCGCCGTGAAGGTGAGCGCCACAATCAGGACTGCATACGACCGAGGCACACAGGGCCAACATCCGGCATCATGGCGTGGGGAGCGATCTCCTACACTGGCCGTACACCACTGGTGATCGTCGAGGGGACACTGAATAGTGCACGGTACATCCAAACCGTCATCGAACCCATCGTTCTACCATTCCTAGACCGGCAAGGGAACTTGCTGTTCCAACAGGACAATGCACGTCCGCATTTATCCCGTGCCACCCAACGTGCTCTAGAAGGTGTAAGTCAACTACCCTGGCCAGCAAGATCTCCGGATCTGTCCCCCATTGAGCATGTTTGGGACTGGATGAAGCGTCGTCTCACGCGGTCTGCACGTCCAGCACGAACGCTGGTCCAACTGAGGCGCCAGGTGGAAATGGCATGGCAAGCCGTTCCACAGGACTACATCCAGCATCTCTACGATCGTCTCCATGGGAGAATAGCAGCCTGCATTGCTGCGAAAGGTGGATATACACTGTACTAGTGCCGACATTGTGCATGCTCTGTTGCCTGTGTCTATGTGCCTGTGGTTCTGTCAGTGTGATCATGTGATGTATCTGACCCCAGGAATGTGTGAATAAAGTTTCCCCTTCCTAGGACAATGAATTCACGGTGTTCTTATTTCAATTTCCAGGAGTGTAGATAGTGTTGGAGGTTACGCCAAGTCGAAACACAACTCATACATGCCATATTGACCCTCATACGTCCATCTGATGGTGGTTTAAAACTTAGAATCGCATGGTAAAAAGAAATAAACACTGACTGGTGACAGTAAACATGTTAATAAAATTTTCTCGGGCTTCCAGCCGCGTCAGGTGTTTAAAATCCCACGAGCTTTCGACCGAACTCTCCCCGGTCATTGTCAAGTGGTAAGACTGACTGCTGTGTCACAGTGGCCGCGTCGTCATATAACGAAGCGGCCACGGCGACACAGCAGTCAATGACAATGACTGGGGAGAGCTCGGTCGAAAGCTCGTGGGATTTTAACCACCTAACGCGGCTAGAAAACCCCAGAATTTTTTTAAAATTCATATCGCCGCGAAACCATGCATTCATACATGAGTAAACTTGTTTCATTCAAACTGTCACTGAACAAAATCGACTACTGTGTCACTGTTAAAATAACCTCCCTCTGGGTTAACCCAATTGTTTAGTTTTTCAGGGTCCTTTGTATTTCATCTAAGCTCCTTGGCTGAGCATAACTCTGCATCAAAATTTTTAAAACCGTTCATACTAACGTTGTTTCTTTGTTTTTGGGACGAACTTCTGCAGTCTCAGTTTCAAAAGTAATGTGGGAATTATTCCATGCTTTGTGAGAGTCTGAAGTGCCACTTAGAACAAAAACATTTCTTTTTAAGTATTTTCAGCCTTCAATTTTTTGGCTTCACTCTGTTTCAACGTTTCCTTCTGTACAAATGCTACGATCTTTAACACACTGCGCTGGACTGACTCAACACTGACTCATCGAGACGTGGGTCATGTACTCAACTAAATGAAAGAGTCTTGATTTTGCGAATTTTATGAATCATCAGCATTCTGTGAATTGCAATATAAAGAAAGTAGCGAAACAAGAATTTTACAGGAGGGACAAAGAATTCGATGCGACTGTGCACTTTCTCACATTCCATCTGAGTACGTAATGGTTCTTTATTTACGTTACCACTACGGCACTCCAACCCCATTTCTCGATACCAGTAATATCGAGCTACTTTTCTGCGAAGTAACAGACATATTTTTGTGACAATATTCACATTTGGTTTTATTAATGTATATCTACTCCGATGTATCGATATATTAGAGTGATATGGTTCTTGTTCGCATTCATTTCTGTGAGACTGTCGTAATCTTTGACTTACTTCGTTTTGGCGCGAATGCGCACAGAGCAGTCTTTGTTTCACTTCGCAGAAGTTAAGTTGTTATTTCGCTTTGTAAAATCACAGTCAAGTCTTGTGTTTGGTTAAAGTGGAAATGAAATATATGAAGACTGATACAAAACTGTTTTCTTGATGATGTGACAATTAAGAAGAAGTATATGTGAATTTACCAGAAGTTTAATAAAAATGTGGATCGTGAACAAGAAGTCAAAAATCATTTCTACCATACCATTGTTCTGATCTGGGATTGTTCGATCATTAAGAATTTCCTGAAAAACGTATTTGGTAGGTCTTCAAACATTGCTAAAACACAGATCTGGACCTTCTAGCAGTCAAACTGGAATCACCCTAGAATCAAGAAGATGAGCCATAACAACTTCGACGAAGTCTACGTGGGAATCCATTCAAGATAAGTGCCAAAATTAATGACTTTTTTACAGTGACTTCATTATTTCCATTCTGACGATACCATCCTCGTTGCCCGATAAAGCGAACATATGCTGCTATGATGCGTGAGCAACATTATTAATCTGATTTCTAATCTACTTGGTGGTATTGTTAGGCCTTTCTACAGAAACTTCTGCGTAGTCAGTACCCCTGAAGTAACTACCAATCTTAAGAGAATGTTCGGTAACATCACGTTTCTGTTCAGATATGTACAGCCGTCAGAATACCAATGTTTTGGGTAGTACGTCTACGATGCACGAGGCAAAACTTGATGCAATCAATTCACCTTGCGCTTCAACCGCTCCCGGTAGCTGAATGGTCAGCGTGACAGAACGTCAATCTTAAAGGGCCCGGGTTCGATTCCCTGCTGGGTCATAGATTTTCTCCGCTGAGAGAATGAGTGTTGTGTTGTCCCAATCATCATCATTTCACCTCCATCGACTAGCAAGTCGTCACAATGGCGTCAAGTCGAGAGACTTGCACCCAGCGAACGGTCTACCCGACGGGAGGCCGTAGTCACACGACGTTGTGTTTCGTCGAACGAGTAACACACTGCATCATGACTTTCTAAATTACTCTTTGTGAAGTTATGGACAGCCAATTTTATTTTATAATTAGCTGCACTGCCCTGTAAAAGTGGTATAGCCTCTGCATCCTTCTTATGTAGATATTTCTGCAACCTTTCGTGCTCTTTCTGTTGTACATGCTGCTTCCACATGTCTTCACTCAAGTTTCCGAGTCTGCAACTACGACACAAGTCGCAGTGGTCTTTCTCGGGGAAAATGAGCTAAGGTTACTCTCTTCAAAATGCTAGTTGAAGGTGGCCCCAGTTAATGCTGAAACCTGTTCCTTACTACATTTTTCGATGAAGAATCCATACATCTGTTGCTTGCTTCGTACAATAGGCTCAAGACACAGCTTGGAGGAGGATTTTCTGGAATAATGTAACGACTGTTTCGGAAGACAGTCCAGGTATTCTTGTGCGAAGTTTTTCTTATCTTTCTTATTCGTTTGTTTTATCCAGAACGTGACGATTCTGAATCAGGGTTCGTCTCACGTTTGGAATTATTCAGCCAATATCCCACTATCTATTCTTAACTGCCAATATTATTGAGAAACACTTTTTTGCATACTTGATGTTTTCCCGTATCATTTCTCAGATAATAAACCAGCATACCTTTTCTCCTGGATTCACCATTGATCTTCCATGGAAGCTTGTCTGGAATTGTGTCCACAAGAATGATTATGTACATCTTCCTCTGATCCCATGAGATCGTATCCCAGAAATTCTTAAAAATTGCCTGCCTCTCATTAACAGAAATTTGATGCCGCTTCCATTGAATGGATTTTTGACACACATTTGATGTAAACATCGATTCTAATTTTAGTGCCTCTCTTGAACTATTATGAGTACGTCTGCCACTTCGACTTCTTTTATATCCAATACACGCTTGCCCGCACATTCTCGCAGTTTTATCGGCGCTTTTCTTCCTATCTTCAGGGCAGGCCTTACATTTCCTTTTCCAGTCACTGTTTAAGTCACCACAAAATTCTTGACCTCCACTTTCAACATCTTTCCTTAGGTCAACTTTCGATAAGTTATCTGAATTGCAGTAAAAGAATCAAGCCAACAGCCTTTCCGCAGTGGTAACACGGGTTCCCATCAAACCACCGAAGGTAAATGCTGTTGGGCTGGGCTAGCACTTGGATGGGTAACCATCCGGTCTGCTGAACGCTGTTGGTAAGTGGGGTGCACCCAGCCCTTGCGAGGGAAACTCAGGAGCTACTTGAGAAGTAGCGGCTCCGGTCTCATAAACTGACGTACGGCCGGGAGAGCAGTGTGCTGACCACATGCCCCTCCGTATCGGCATCTAGTCACGCCTGTGTGCAGAGGATGGAACGGCGGTAGGATGGTACGGTTAGGTCTTCATGGCATGCTTTCCTTTCGGGCGAAGTTTTTTTATGGTAAAAAATCAGCACCATCGTCTAACAATAAATATGAAAAAGTACTGTCGTCTCCAGCTTAACTTGGACTGATGTGCCATTTTGAGCATTCTTGGATGCAGGCAACGAAGTTTCTAGACAGTAAATGTTTGAAAAAGTGAAGTGTGGCGTTACATTAAAGCAGCTATGGTACTACTAAATTTTAGAATTTCAGCCGACTGCTGCTAATGCGAGCTAAATAACAAAACAATTTTCTTACCACTGTCGACGACTCTCAAGATGGATTCTCCGCTTTCACACGCTAAGTTCGGCTGAGAAACAAATTCTTCCTCGGCAAAGAAATCATCTTGTAAAACGCTGTCCATTTGCACTAACTGACAGTACAACCAAGGAGTCACTTTCGAACACTGCAAGAGGAGTAACAGGCAATAACAATGTACTGCTGCAGCTTCTGGCGTTAGGAACTTGCTTATTAATATCAGTGATGCTGTAACTGTTGGTTGGTAATATTTACTGACAAAATGCAACCTAACGCTAGATTGCGAACTTACAGCTATCCTGTGTGGCCGTTTTTTAGTACGACTTTAAAAGAGAGAGAGAGATTATCAATTGATCACCGATGCATGGGTTCTCGATTGTGTTCAGGAGACGTACGGATTGATCACGCGAATAATTGACCTTTTGACCCGGATTGCCTTCACGCAATCAGAATCTTCGATGAAAATACCTGAGGGACCTATTTGAATATAAAAATGGAAATGAAAGCAAATTAGTGGAATTTCGTAAGAGAAAGATTAACAGATCGGAAGTTAAACACATTAGTGGTCTCCCAAATTCAATCGAGACACGGCGATAAAGAGCGTACCTATAACAAAGCTCATATACAATTTGAACATAATTTTTGGTTAGTGAAAGAAAAGAATAAGAAGAAAATTACTGCGTCGTAAAATATTAATATATTTTTGAACAAATTGGCATTAAACTTCTAAACATTGAAAAATAACCAATAAATGCGTGACTTACATCTGATATTTATTTTGTGGATGGCGCAGTCCAATAATCGGTGCTTTGTCAGTCCGTTCCTTCTTACAATTAAATGTCCGTGCGTGTGCCTAAGTACATTGTATCCGCACCCGAGTTACTGAAATGTTTGTTCGTCGTTTCACATAAAAATACAACTTGTAGCGATCCTACGCAGAACGTCTTAACATGTCGGCAACCAAAAGTACAAGGGATAATGAAGTCTCTAGAATATTTCTTAACAAAAGATAGATTGTTCTTTCTTCTGTTTCGCAGCTTCTTGCTATGAACCGCTGCGGCAATGATTTTAAATGTCTGCGACCAGCGGGTCATAGTGTTTATTTAGAGTATTTAAACGCTGGACGCGTATCTTAGTATAGGCGAACATTAAAAAAAAATATTTTATCTCTCTACTCTCGCGCTGTGATGCTTAGAATCCTTGCGAACTACAGCCCGTTGGCCGTCCTTTTCTTTAATGACAAATATCTCACATGCAGAGTGCCTGGAATCCGATAATATTACATTTCTTCCCGCGTGAGGAGCGGTGATTCCGCGAGGATCATCGTGACTCACGCGTAGTTGTAATATTATTCCTTTCGTGAATCAAGTTAGTATTACTTGCTAAAATTATTTACAATAGATTTCATATATGACATTAGATAAAGTGGTTGACATAAAGAATAACAGGTAAATATATTCGTACGACTGAAATTGATCGTAACTTGTTAATAGGGTAATTACATGACAATTGAGCCTTACTCTTTCTAATGTATTACACAAGGATAACAAATGTTCATTTCTTGGTAAGAGACAATGAAATTGGGATAAAGGTACTCATATACAGATACATTATACATCGCATATTAAATATTAAAAAATAACGAAGAAAGAAATTATTTGACTTTGCGGGAAGTCTGGGTGCAGTGTGCACTCTTGAAAAAATATGCAGCGTTTCGTAAGACATTCAGATCCATGTCGATGCAGAGACATATGTTTTGATAGTCAAAACCACTCTCTCTTCTGTTGTTTTTATTTCTGTTTTAATTGTATTGACGCTTGCACACAAATCAAAATCTTTTAGAAGTCGTTGTATATATGCACTTAATCACCAGTATCACAGCAACCAGGAGCTAACTTCACCAACTCTTAGATGCAGTTTGTTGTTTGTAGCGCCGGCCGAAGTGGCCGCGCGGTTCTGGCGCTGCAGTCTGGAACCGCGAGACCGCTACGGTCGCAGGTTCGAATCCTGCCTCGGGCATGGATGTGTGTGATGTCCTTAGGTTAGTTAGGTTTAACTAGTTCTAAGTTCTATGGGACTAATGACCTCAGCAGTTGAGTCCCATAGTGCTCAGAGCCATTTGAACCATTTTTTTGTTGTTTGTGTCAAGGATATGACCTATTCTGCGGCCTGTTTCCAGAGCGAACAATGTAATATTCCAATCCCCCTTACTTATAGCTCTTGGAGGAAAGTAGTTTACTTTACATTGTAGACGAATATTCTTTTAAAGTAAGAGTTTACAATATCACATCCAAACCTTAACTGATGCAGTGAAGTGCATACTGTTTGTTTTTATGCAATTCTCATGAAAAACAGTGGACGTAGAAAACAGCAGAGAAAGGATTTCAAGTTCTGGTAGCATCGAAAATTGTAGAAAACCTCGTTCTTGTCGGTAAAGCAATGACAGAATTCTTCTGATGGTGTTAAATCGCTGAATGAATGAAAGTAGTAGATGGTATTACCGTTTGTTAACATACACAATAGAATGAGCTCTTTGGATTTCCACATCATCTTTGGCAATGTATTCTCACAAACATATCGTGAAATCTTGGGATTTTGAGATTTCTGACGACTTAAGGCAGATCTATGGTTGTAAGGTGTATTTGCAGTAGTATCGCTATGAGCGTTTTTTGTGAACAGCAGAAGCCCCACGTTTTGCATGTCGTCCTTGAAGAATAGTGATGACCTCCATTGTCATATGTCTTTTAGCTTATTTGTTGGTTCTCTGTGTTTTCTGTATTCCTTACTACTTGAGTTACAGCAGCAGCTATACATGCTAATGAACCAGTGACTGATAGCCGGGAACATGCAGAAATTAGAAACGGAACTATTCCGCCAGATGTGTTGGATGTGGAATAATCTGTGGATTTTAACACGTCCCTTTCTTCCCCCATTCTGCCACAGCAACATTCATAATTTGCCTGAAATCGAGATCAGCACACAGTTTAAGTTAGGGCACATATTCCTTTATCGACTGCAAATGCAGCAATGCATTGTCCTATACCAGTTTCTTTTTTTTTTTTTACGTATCTGCTTGACCTTATCAGCTAATATTTGGTCTACAACGCAACGACGTTTATTTCCTATGTTAGCCAAGGTTACTAAATAATGTTGGGCAGTAAGCGCTCTGCTCTGTCATTGGCTGGCCTAGTGACGTCAGCGTGGAAGCAAGCGCTCACAAGCAGACGACACGGCACGCGTGTTTACGTCAAGTTTTTGGCGGAAGATTTTGTTTATACCAGAAATGAGATGTCTAAACTGCTTTTTTGCTGCTAAAATATTACAGTTAAAACTGATGAGTTATATTCTTTCTCAGCTTATGCCTCACACATCGGTAAAATATCAGATCACAACCACACTGACACACACTTGAAATTCGAAACCTCGGCTCAAATAAATCAGAAACTATTCATTTAATCGCATTGAAATGAATTTACTTAAGAGCTCGAAGTTGCACACACTTGTTTGTAAGAACAGCATTCCTTCTTTCTAAAGCCGCTATAGTGTTCATCAAAGTAACTTTATCTGTGTCTGAAAAAAAAAACTGTCATCTGTACATGTGCTCTTATTATGATGTTCCTTATTTGGTGACAGCTTTTCCAGAGTTTCCAGAGATCTCTTACGTAGTTCTCGTTTCTTATACCGTTTGGTTCTGTCTTCTGTTGCGGGTGACACATTGACAGTCGCACTACTGCAGACTGAAAATCTGTTTCTGCGAAATGGCGAGAACATATTCTTGCATGCGCAACATTTACACTGTCTTTCCTACAACATTTCGACAACCACAGTTTTTGTAATGTTTCATTACGCGGGAAACTGTGATACATTACGTCAGTTCCCTTTGTGCTCCAATTGTAGGAAAAACAGCCCGTTACAGCACAGCCTGGCATTGTAAAAATTATTTTTCTCACTTACTTGTAGATTCTCCAATAGGAATTTCACAGGATGAACCATAAACTATAGAGCTGGCGAACACAATGTTGATCCCGCTGTCCACTATCGCTAACTATTTCAGTTCCGAATCAAATATCAATTACAGCAAAAACCGTTAACACTCCCGAATTCCGAATGTTTCCGCTGTTGACCGAGTACCTCAGAAGAAAGAAGTCAATCAAAATACTCCTTCAAACACAAAACAACACAAGAAAAACAATCACACACAATTCTAACTGTGTACTGTTTGGCACAGCTGTTTCCACCGTGACGTCATGCGCACAACTGAGAAAACACGTTGCTTTCTGCGCATAGTTTTCTGCGCCCCCCTGATGTTAGCAATCTCGTGCTGCTTCAAGCTTTCATTTACTATGTTAATTCCCTGATCGCCAAGAGCTAAACGCTTTTTCAGCCTCCTTCCACGCCGACACATATTTTACCCAGAGATATGAAACCTAACTGCTGGGTTATCGAGAATACCAACCTCTCCTGTGGTGACGTATTTCATACCACTCGTGTCATGTTACTGCATGGTTTGCGGTTTGGTTTGGTTTACATACTGAATCGCGAGCGTTGCACCAGTTGTTCTGCTCTGAAGGGAAGTCGACCCGTTCCACTAATACCTTGTTTCCTCGATATCTTATGACCAGCTCTAAAGGAACACGTCCGGTTCAGAGCGTTTCCGTAATTGTCTTTTGAATAAACTCGCTGTAGTTTCTTCACTGTCACTGTCCTTGAAGATGTAATTTCTTCTGCTGGTGTCCTGTACTTTCCAAACTGTTAATATCTCTGTTCATCAGTCAGGAAATATTCTCAAACGTAGTTCTGTATTCGTAAATATGCACCACATCACCAGCGCTGAACTTCTGCTTGCATGGATCTATTAACTTAATATGAACGTCTACTGTATTTAGAAGCGTACTATCATGGACATCAGTAGCTCTCCTTTTAATTGTACATGGATAGATGGATTACATTCGTAAGTAATTTGTGGTACAATATCGAGCCATTTGAATGATCCTCAAGGGTTAAAATGTATCCCATTCTGGTTTTTGATCGTCCAGTTCAACACTAGCTTTGAATTGGGAGAGTGTTGAAAAGTACTTTATTCCACGTCATTCTGTGACTGCTTTGAAATGCCTACTGTAAAATTCGCCTCCATGGCCGGTTTGAAAGTTGTCAATACACCAGTTTGTTGCAGTCGGCAGCAATTGTTCAGATACCTGTACCACTTTCTTCTCTGTCATTACATTCACAGGCAGAGCCCATGTGAATTTGGAATATGTACGTGTGACCATTACAATGTACATGAAACCTTCATTTGATCACGAATACTCTCACATATTTATGAGATTAGCTGGCCATTAATCATAAGGTCCTTATTTGTGGCAAGTCTGTGTGGGAATGTGCTGGAATGTGAAGCTCATGAACAACCATTGCCATAGTTACTCAATGACATGTCATTCTCAAAGTTCCCTAATTATGGATATGATTTTGTTCGTGTGATCTGTATTCCATTTGCTAGCTGATAACCGTTCTATGAATTCAGTTTTACACCTATATGAATGCTCTGCACATTTAAGTGCCTGGCAGAGCATTCATCGAACCAAGTTCACAGTTTTCTATTATTCCAATCTCGTATTGCGCACGGAAAGAACGAACACCTATAATTTTCCGTACGAGCTCTGAACTCTCTTATTTTATCGTGGTGATCGTTTCTCCCTACGTAGCTCGATCTCAACCAAATATTTTTGCATTCGGAGGAGAAAGTCAGTGATTGAAATTTCGAGAGAAGATTCCGTCGCAACGAAAAAAGCGTTTCTTTTAATGATGTCCAGCCCAAATCCTGTATCATTTCAGTGACATACTCTTCCACATTTGGCGATAACACAAAACGTGCTGCCATTCTTCGAACTTTTTCGATGTACTGCGTCAGTCCTATCTGGTAAGGATCCCACACCGCGCAGCAGTATTCTAAAAGAGGACGGACAAGCGTAGTGTAGGCTGTCTCTTTAGTAGATCTGTTACATTTTCTATGTGTCCTGCCAATAAAAAGAAGTCTTTGGATAGCCTTTCACACAACATTTTCTATGTGTTTCTTCCAATTTAAGTTGTTCGTAATTGTAATTCCTAGGTGTTTAGTTAAATACACCGCCTTTAGTTTTGACTGATATATCGTGTAACCGAAGTTTAAAGAATTCCTTGTAACACTCACATGGCTGACCCCACTCGTTTCGTTATACAGGGTCAACTGTCAATTTTCGCGCCATTCAGATATCATTTCTAAATCGTTTTGCAAGTTGTTTTGATCTTCTGATGACATTATTAGTCGATAAAGGAAAGCGTCATCTGCAAACAACCTAAGACGGCTGTTCAGATTTTATCCCAAATCGTTTATATAGATAAGGGACAGCAAAAGGCCTGTAACATTACCTTCAGGAACGTCAGAAATCACTTTTGTTTTACTAGATGACTTTCCGTCAATTACTACGAACTGTGACCTCTCTGATAGGAAACCATAAATCCAGTCACATAACTGAGACGATATTCCATAAGCACGCAATTTCACTACAAGCCACTTGTGTTGTACAGTGTTAAAAGCCTTCCAGAAATCCAGAAATACGAAATCAGTTTGAAATCCTTTGTCAATAGCACTCAACACTTCATGTGAATAAAGAGCTAGTTGTGTTTCACAAGATCGATGTTTTCTAAACCTATGTTGACTGTGTGTCAATAAACTGTTTTCTTCGAGGTAATTCATAATGTTCGAACGCAATATATGTTCCAGAATCCTGCTGCATAATGACGTTAATGATATAGGCCTATAATTAAGTGGATTACTCCTACAACTTTCCTTAAATGTTGGTGTGACTAGTGCAACTTTCCAGTCTTTGGGTACGGAGCTTTCGTCGAGCGAACGGTTGTATATGATTGTTAAGTATGTAGCTAATGCAACAGCAGACTCTGAAAGAAACCTTACTGGTATACAGTGTGGACCGGAAGACTTTGTTTTTATTAAGTGATTTCTCTTGCTTCACTACTCCAAAAATATTTATTTCTACGTAACTCATGTTGGCAGCTGTTCTTGATTCGAATTATGGAATATTTTCTTCTTGTTCTTTTGTGAAGGCATTTCGGGAGGCCGTGTTTAGTAACTCTGCTTTAGCAGCACTGTCTTCGATAGTATCTCCATTGCTATCGCGCAGAGAAGTCATTGATTGGGTCATTGTAAGATCTGTATTCCAGAGATAGATCTTTCAGTCTTTTATGATGAACTTCAATGCCTTTGCCTTCACCGTGTGTAGCAGCTAACATAGGCTTAATTATACGAGTACTGTTTGCATTTGTTACTACCTCAGCCTTTCATTCGTCTTTTCAGGTGTTGCCTCTTTTATAAGCGTTGGTCATTTGTAATATTACAACGTGTTGTTTTATTTTTTTTGGGACACCCTTTTTAATGTTCAAAATTTTTAGGCCTATTTTCTCTAATAATCCAGATGTTCTTTCAGACTTGTTATTCCCCTTCGTACTGCATTCTTTATTGAACTTATTGTGTGAATACCTATGTTTTCTACCTTCTGACTCACTACGTTGTGTGTAATTCACTGTCACTGTGATGGCTAATGAAGCTGGTAATAGCGCATCCTCCACCTCCTCCACCCTCTCCTCCTCCCCCTCCTCCTCCCTTCTTCTTCTTTCTTGTCTCCCTCAATAATATGTGTGAACTTTTTCACACGTTCTGTTAGTGCTTTAAACAGTTCTGAGATAGACTGCTCTCATCGCCACTGCCACAATTTTAACGATGGTAATTTCCATCAAAGAGCTTACCATACTTCAGAAACTGTACACTTTATCATCGACATGCTATTGTATACTAAGTCAGTTTTGTGATGGCATACAACTTATATACATTCTGAGACTACATCGGTGATCGGACGGAAGTTTGTATCTATTCCTCTAACAAAACTAGTTGCATCCTTTAGTACTACGCTGTCTTTTTCAATTCTGTCATTCTACATCTCACGTTTTCTAGTTACTGCCTTGACAATACATTCCAGTTCTATTACTTTTGCATAGATTTCCTCCACCTTCCTGTCAATGTATAACCAGAAGTGCTTCACACCCTTGGGATGAGGGTGTGACACATATGCAACCTTATACATAGACTATGTTATACTGATACACTTGCATGTTGACTCACTACGTTTTATGTAGAAATTCCTGAAAGTTTTGTATAGATCGAATGTCATTCAACATCCTCGGTTTATCTATAACCAGGAAGCTAGACTGTGAATGAGTCCAGCAATGCCCCCATATATTAACCAATGCACTGAACGTCATTTCAGGCCTATATGCACTTCATAAGTACGTTTCAGATTTAGTGGGTCCTGTGTGTCATAGTAAGACTCACATTATCCGTTACCAACTGCTTTTGAATCCTGTAATATGTCAGGCTCAAGTGAAAGACATCAGCTTTCATTTGATGGCTAAAACAAAAATATTTGTGTATCGGTCACTACGAAGTCCTCAAATATGACAACACTGTTTGATTTTACTTTCTCAGGTGGCTGAACATCACTACTTTTGCTAAATGGCTGTTCAGTTACTCTATCAGTGCCATGAAAAAGTCTTGTAATGGTTAATATTTGCAGTGGGATAGGATTATTGAAAACATATATACATGCTTGATGTCAATTCCTTCAGGATGTGTTAGCAGTGACAGTATAAGACTAATCTTCCCACAATTAGATATCCTAGCAATCAAAACACATACATTAACAGAATGCAACAAGCCATTCCTCACCTTCTCCTGGTTTTCGCTGTTATTGCAGGACCAGCCACCTACTACATGAACATCGTGGTCATGGTACTTCATACACTTACTCATAATGGCCACTGCTCGTTTAAATTTGGATGTAGGAGTTTTACAAGAAAATAAATAACACACATATAAGTGTCAAACTCTCTACTTACATGTGGTTGAGTATATACACAAAATTCAATAAGATCGTTGTCCTGTATACAGGTCTCACAAAGTTGAGCTATGCATTTCCACCTCCATCAATTCACGGAATGAACTGTAGAATTGAGTTATTGCTTCTTCCGTTGGGTGGAAGGTTCGGTTGGCTAACTTCATCAGATTACTCCACAACATCTCATATAATAGTGGTCATAAGTCAATATCTTAGATGATACCCTATCTTATGCTACCCAATGTTGTAGGCATATGTAAGAGCTTAAATCATCTTCTGTAGACTATGAATTCTCTGTTGCTAAACATTTTATGTAACCCCCAGAACTCCCATAGAGAGTTTGTAGAGGCTCCCAGCATCACTGACCGAGAGTGATCATTTGTATGAGACAATGCTGAAATCTGTGTTCATATCACATAATCATCACCATTCCTACATGGATAATATTATTGTGATGTCACTAAACCAAGGGTTTTCGAATGGTAACTCTACTTTGATATTATATTATACTGAGTCTGACTAGCTTACAGCCACTGGTTATCAAAATATGGGTTCTATTGAACAGCAATATTTCCACATTAGCTGGCTGTTAATGCGATAACTTCTCTTCAACTACAAGGAAAAGAATTGTTAGTTAAGCATATTTTTCTTGACCTGTATTCTTATTCAGTGCCATTATCGCTAATACGTATAGTGATTTGCACCAGGAAGCATTGATGTATGTATTGAAATCTTACCCTTTGACAGATATCTCACAAATAGGTGAACTCTTTATCAAGCACTGTAAGTATGTTCTATCCACCACTTTATCAAATATGAATACACTGACCTCTACTGGCAGTTCATCACGAAAATGAATGAGGTTATTATAATATTTAATACTAAATGTATAGTGGTGGTTCACATTATGTAATTATGTACATTACATATGAAGACCAATTAACTGTCTTTGAATACAGTCATTAGTTTCTGAGACAGTTATTCTAAAGCTAAATGCACTAATTACCCTTGTATACAACACAAAACATATATATTATTACATACATCGGTGATTAAAACATTGTTTAAGACAGGAAAATATTGAGGCAGCTCGTGTGTGCGTTATGAAACAGCATACTGAAATTGCAGCCGCATGTGTTACTAAAAAGTGATGATATGCTCTGACAACTGAATATCATGCAATATGGCTGAAAAGCATCCAACAATACTCCAGCACCACAGAATGAAAGACAACTCATGTACACAGTGTCTAAATATATTGTTGTTATTATTACATCATCACAAACATGGCTCTGTGCAAATAGTATTAGACATATCTGTCACTGAACACACCCTATAGTAATGTGTAGTACTACTAGCATCACCAAGACCTTCCAATACTCAGAGACAGTTCATTTTCTCCTAATTCATATACTTTCATTGTGTATTTTCTGTTTCTGATTGATTGCATTGAAAATTTAAAAAAACTTAAAGATTTTTGTGGGACATTTATTTACATAGCGACGATTTTAGATCACTTTTTGCATAGACAACATAATTCCTCCTGATTGTGCTACACATTTGCTGGCTGTTGCTGCTGTGGTCTTGTGTGGGTGGGTCACCTCCATGTCCTATTGCACTGCCTAATGTCATTCAGATTTAATAATAATTGTACACGAATGTTTACAGACAGGTCTCTCAAGCAGCTGTAGCGAGTATCCACCCAAGCAGTGAATTACTATTATTTGTCGATGCAGCTTCTTGCACTGTGGGAGATCACATAGACATTTTAGAAACAGTATACAGTTCTAACATAAGCAACATGCTGTGTTGATGGACCCCATCAGGTAATGCATCTTCTCGCCATTTAATTGTATTTCCATTATTTGCTGAACAAATCTGGTGTCATATGATCCTCCACCACCATACCCTTCCATTCTTGACACAGAAAGCTGTGAGTACTTCCTTCTGATACATGTCCAACTAATAGTCTCATTAGATACTACTTTGTTCAATGCAAACCTTTCATCAGCTGAACACATGAGACCAAGACTTACATATAAACAGTGAAGAAATATCAGTGCTCACACAAACAAATTATAAAAAATTTTAACTTCACACTGGCATTCCACCTTACGTATACGATAAACACTGAGTTATTCTCATGACATCACAATCATAGACCTCGTCTACAGTGGAGGTGGTGATAAAACTGCACAACCTGCAAACTAATTCCACACGCCCACTGTGTGCTCAAATGGGGGGCATGGGGGCAAAGGCTTGATATCTGGGCAGCAGAAAGGGTCATGTGGCATGCAATTGGGGTGGCCTTAACAGGGCAACGACGCATTAAATTCTGAGAGTGCTCATGTCATCTTCTTGGAGACATGATGATGTTTGAGTTCCTACAGCGACGAAGTCATGACTTTGATGCATGTGTCTGGATGTGGTAGTGTAAGAATTCCAGGAACACTGACGCCTAAGACCCGCTGATATCATTGATTTAAACCAAAACTTTCAGTTGTCCTCTACCTTCATACATCAACAATAATAATTCTGTTACTAAATTACAACTTACATCTACACATCACTCAGCACCTCGGTTAATCTTGATATTCTCCGTGTGTATTTTATGTAAATGTCTACAAGGAAAATGTTTATGTAGCAAAAAAGCCAAGAAACAATAAAGAACCAATAAAACAAATTAAATGTTAGTGCTGTTATCTACGTATCATGCGGCGGACAACTACACTTCAACAACTTTAATTGCAATTTGTTAATAAGAAGTCATCATTCTGTCTCACCCATATTCTGACTCAATATAGACTATTTTGCAAACTAATAAACAAAAATAAGCACTAGTGTACTCATAGCAGAACAAGGTTTAAATAAAAATCCATTACATAATCAGTCACTTCGAAGTATAAACGCCGTATGTAACATGATGCTGCACTCTCACGCTTTCTGAAAGTAATTTCAGAACAGTTTCTCAAATGTTCCTTTCTCTTTTTTTATTACTAAATTGAAATTTCAGAGCAAATATGGTGCATCGATGTTCAGATTCTTCAATGGACCTGTACTACAGTAAGTCATGACCAGTACTTACCGCTACAGAAGACTGTATGTACTCAACAGCACCAGGGCAAGAAACATGAGTTCACTAAACCCTAACCAAGCTAAAGAAACTTGTGCTGCCTGGATGCGTTTTCAAAATACACATTTCCGACAGTACTGTAAGCCAAATATAGTGCTTTTTAGCTTTAGCCTCTACAGGAACATTGTGTACATAAAATGGTGTCTCATTTCTCATTTCGCTTAAAATTGTTGACGTTAGTACGAAACATATGAGCATAGCACACAATGATACGTACCTCGTAACTCATTTGGTCGAATGTACTACCCTTTGGCGGATGCTTAAATTTCTAGAGATGATTCAGGTTATAAGAATTCGACAATTCACAGTGAATAATGTGCTATAAAATTACCCAAACATAATTTAAATAACAATGGTATTCTTTGAATATCTCGTGGTTGTTACAAATGAAAGAATTATAGCTGATATGTAACTGGGTCTGCTGCCTCACACCCTCCAGCTACAGGGAGATTATTTTTCAGGTCATTCTCTCTAGAACGCATGTTAATAGTTGGTTGTAAAAAGTGTGGTCAAAAAGCTCCTATTGTATTGCCACACTGACCCCTTGGCACCATATTGTCTCTTATATGCCCTCATCGGAGTAGCGTTGGGTTGAATGTATGGAGCAGTAACGTCTTCAAACGGAAAATTTTTCATAACCCCCTACAGTATGCCGAGCTGCTCTTTGTTGCTTAGAAAACAGTTCAAATGGTTCAAATGGCTCTGAGCACTATGGGACTCAACATCTTAGGTCATAAGTCCCCTAGAACTTAGAACTACTTAAACCTGACTAACCTAAGGACATCACACACACCCATGCCCGAGGCAGGATTCGAACCTGCGACCGTAGCAGTCCCGCGGTTCCGGACTGCAGCGCCAGAACCGCTAGACCACCGCGGCCGGCTTAGAAAACAGTACATTATTGTGAAAAGTATTTTCATCTAAAAAGTCAAGTAACAGAAAGATTATATACATCTTTCTTTCATCAGATAATATCTATTTTATGGTGTGACTACAGGGAGCACCTTTGGACGGAAATAGATCTTGTCATGAGTATTACACAGTAGATCCTTTTATGATTTCGCATAGTTCACACAACAGCTCTTCAGCATGAGCCACAACATCACACGTGGCCCACAGAACCGATGATTTCCGACATTGATCCTGATGGATTACTCGCCATATAAACGTGTGTGAAGCATGAACGAAACTCTTAGATAAGATGGTCCATGTGTTATGGTGTGGGAAGGCATAGTGTTGCAAGGGCGTACTGATCTCCAAATCATTGAAACCGCTACACCCACTGGTCAACGATATTCTGACCTCGCACAGCTTCCCGACGTGCGACATTTCAGGGGTGCATTCGACCATGACTTTATTTCTGAGTATCAAAATGCGCGACTACATTGAATGGCGCAGTTAGAAGAGCTCTTGGAACAAGAAGTCATTCGTCGTATGGACTGGAGTGCTCGTCTCTCGCGTTTAAAACCTATCTATTACATGGTCTAGGGATGTTCGGTCAGAGGGTTCGCTGCCCTCTGTAATAAAAAAAACTGAGTGAATGGATCAATAACGAACTTCAACGGGCGTCACGAGACGTCCGCCACGAACAATTGAAACGAACAATAACGAACAAAATGAGATTAAAAAAAAGGGGGTAGCGTCTTTGATTCATAATTAAAACGTCTTCGGTCCCGGGTTCGATCCCCGCCACTGCCTAAATTTTGATAAATAATCAGCATTGGCGGCCGAAGACTTCCGGCATAAGAAGTCAGGCTCATTCTGCCAACGGCCTTGTGAAAGAGGGCGGAGGAGCGGATAGGGGTTCAGGGCACTCTCTTGTCCTAGGGGTGGGAAATTGCCCCTAAAGGCGGAAGAATCAGCAATGATCAACGACATGAGGATGCAGAAGGCAATTAAAACCACTGCATTAAAGACACGTAACGTGTATCCACAGGACATGTGGCCTGTAATTGAAGAAGTGTCATGATGATCTCTCCATTGGCAAAAGATTCCGGAATAGTCCCCCATTCGGATCTCCGGGAGGGGACTGCCAAGGGGGAGGTTACCATGAGAAAAAGATTGAATAATCAACGAAAGGATAACGTTCTACGAGTCGGGGCGTGGAATGTCAGAAGCTTGAACGTGGTAGGGAAACTAGAAAATCTGAAAAGGGAAATGCAAAGGCTCAATCTAGATATAGTAGGGGTCAGTGAAGTGAAGTGTAAGGAAGAAAAGGATTTCTTATCAGATGAGTATCGGGTAATATCAACAGCAGCAGAAAATGGTATAACAGGTGTAGGATTCGTTATGAATAGGAAGGTAGGGCAGAGGGTGTGTTACTGTGAACAGTTCAGTGACCGGGTTGTTCTAATCAGAATCGACAGCAGACCAACACCGACAACGATAGTTCAGGTATACATGCCGACGTCGCAACCTGAAGATGAACAAATAAAGAAAGTGTATGAGGATATTGAAAGGGTAATGCAGTATGTAAAGGGGGACGAAAATCTAATAGTCATGGGCGACTGGAATGCAGTTGTAGGGGAAGGAGTAGAAGAAAAGGTTACAGAAGAATATGGGCTTGGGACGAGGAATGAAAGAGGAGAACGACTAATTGAGTTCTGTAACAAGTTTCAGCTAGTAATAGCGAATATCCTGTTCAATAATCACAAGAGAAGGAGGTATACTTGGAAAAGGCCGGGAGATACGGGAAGATTTCAATTAGATTACATCATGGTCAGACAGAGATTCTGAAATCAGATACTGGATTGTAAGGCGTACCCAGGAGCAGATATAGACTCAGATCACAATAGTGATGAAGAGTAGGCTGAAGTTCAAGACATTAGTCAGGAAGAATCAATACGCAAAGAAGTGAGATACGGAAGTACTAAGGAATGACGAGATACGTTTCAAGTTCTCTAACGCTATAGATACAGCAATAAGAAATAGCGCAGTAGGCAGTACAGTTGAAGAGGAATGGACATCTCTAAAAAGGGCCTTCACAGAAGTTGGGAAGGAAAACATAGGTACAAAGAAGGTAGCTGCGAAGAAACCATTGGTAACAGAAGAAATACTTCAGTTGATTGATGAAAGGAGGAAGTACAAACATGTTCCGGGAAAATCAGGAATACAGAAATACAAGTCGCTGAGGAATGAAATAAATAGGAAGTGCAGTAAGGCTAAGACGAAATGGCTGCAGGAAAAATGTGAAGACATCGAAAAAGATATGATTGTCGGAAGGACCGACTCAGCATACAGGAAAGTCAAAACAACCTTTGGTGACATTAAAAGCAACGGTGGTAACATTAAGAGTACAACGGGAATTCCACTGTTAAACGCAGAGGAGAGAGCAGATAGGTGGAAAGAATACATTGAAAGCCTCTATGAGGGTGAAGATTTGTCTGATGTGATAGAAGAAGAAACAGGAGTCGATTTAGAAGAGATAGGGGATCCAGTATTAGAATCGGAATTTAAAAGAGCTTTGGAGGACTTACGGTTAAATAAGGCAGAAGGGATAGATAACATTCCATCAGAATTTCTAAAATCATTGGGGGAAGTGGCAACAAAGCGACCATTCATGTTGGTGTGTAGAATATATGAGTCTGGCGACATACCATATGACTTTCGGAAAAGCATCATCCACACAATTCCGAAGATGGCAAGAGCTGACAAGTGCGAGAATTATCGCACAATCAGCTTAACAGCTCATGCATCGAAGCTGCTTACAAGAATAATATACAGAAGAATGGAAAAGACAATTGAGAATGCGCTAGGTGACGATCAGTTTGGCTTTAGGAAAAGTAAAGGGACGAGAGAGGCAATTCTGACGTTACGGCTAATAATGGAAGCAAGGCTAAAGAAAAATCAAGACACTTTCATAGGATTTGTCGACCTGGAAAAAGCGTTCGACAATATAAAATGGTGCAAGCTGTTCGAGATTCTGAAAAAAGTAGGGGTAAGCTATAGGGAGAGAATGGTCATATACAATATGTACAACAACCAAGAGGGAATAATAAGAGTGGACGATCAAGAACGAAGTGCTCGTATTAAGAAGGGTGTAAGACAAGGCTGTAGCCTTTCGCCCCTACTCTTCAATCTGTACATCGAGGAAGCAATGATGGAAATAAAAGAAAGGTTCAGGAGTGGAATTGAAATACAAGGTGACATTACTATCCTGAGTGAAAGTAAGAAGAATTAAATGATCTGCTGAACGGAATGAACAGTCTAACGAGTACATAGTGTGGTTTGAGAGTAAATAGGAGAAAGACGAAGGTAATGAGAAGTAGTAGAAATGAGAACAGCGAGAAACTTAACATCAGGATTGATGGTCACGAAGTCACTGAAGCTAAGGAATTCTGCTACCTAGGCAGTAAAATCACCAATGACGGACGGAGCAAGGAGGACATCAAAAGCAGACTCACTATGGCAAAAAATGAATTTCTGGCCAAGAGAAGTCTACTAATATCAAATACCGGCCTTAATTTGAGGAAGAAATTTCTGAGGATGTACGTTTGGAGTACAGCATTGTATGGTAGTGAAACATGGAGTGTGGGAAAACCGGAACAGAAGAGAATCGAAGCATTTGAGAGGTGGTGCTATAGACGAATGTTGAAAATTAGGTGGTCTGATAAGGTAAGGAATGAGGAGGTTCTACGCAGAATCGGAGAGGAAAGGAATATGTGGAAAACACTGATAAGGAGTAGGGACAGGATGATAGGACATCTGGTAAGACATGAGGGAATGACTTCCATGGTACTAGAGGGAGCTGTAGAGGGCAAAAACTGTAGAGGAAGACAGAGATTGGAATACGTCAAGCAAATAATTGAGGACGTAGGTTGCAAGTGCTGCTCTGAAATGAAGAGGTTAGCACAGGAAAGGAATTCGTGGCGGGCCGCATCAAACCAGTCAGTAGACCGATGACAAAAAAAAAAAAAAAAAAAAACACGTGTGACATTCCTTGGCAAGATGCATTGCAAAACATCCAAATGCACCCAGGACCATCCACTTGTGGAGGAATGGAACGGCCCATGACAGAAACTCCTTACGAGTCCTGTGGCCAGTATAGTTGCACGTTGAAGAGCATGCAGTGCCGTACGTGATGATCATGCACCCCGTTAACAACCGTGTACCGGCATATGTAATGCCCAGCGGACCATCATGAGTCGCGCTTACTACCAATGTAATTCTTGTCTTTGAATAAAAATATCATATCTGTTCGCCTCAATGCGTACTTCTTTCAGTTGCCGTCTGTACTGTACTGCACTGTACTAAAGCAGTTCTTCTTAAGAGAAACTTACTTTCGTCCTTAATTTTTGAACACCAGTGTATTTCTTACAAGGACTGATTAGCTGCTTGTTACGTCGATACACTGAAAGTATACTTAAAAATTGCTTATTTTGTTTTCTCGGTAGTCTCTCCAATAAAACATTAGGAAGAACTGGTTTACTAGTTTGGTACTTGTTTCAATTTCCGATAATAATTTGCTTCATTTCGCTAATAGGGTATGGGAATGAGCGTTATACTTGGCGCAAAACGAAACGCATTAAAACCTGTATCAAATGAGGCAACAATTTTGTATGCACGCTCGACACGTCTTTCCGCTCTGGTAGGTGGAGCACTTGGTGTTCATTTCGGTCTATGATACTAGGTTCAATAGCAAATGCGTAATGATTTGTTTAACTGTTTGCGCATGGATGACGCTCGAGTTAATTTACTCGTTCTCCAGTTATGTTTGTTTTACATTCAGGAGGGTAGGACGTCAAACGGGCCGACTTGGAGCAGGAGAGGCACCACAGGACATTTTAATTTCCACTGTCTATACTGTTACAAATAAATTCATAAAACGCTGTCAGCATGACCAGTAAGGATTCAGGATTCACACTCATAGCAGTGGAAGTTCAAAAATAAAACAACATTTGTTTTTATATGTGAAATTTCACCATTTTTTCACTAACAATGTTGTGCATTTGTTGCTATCGGTACACTATTCTTCATAAGTAAGAGAGATTCCTTGATGCGTTTTGCACAGCAAACAAACCATACTTTCAGGTGTATGAAACTCTAGAATTTATTTAATTTATGAAAAAATGAATGAACTGTTAGATTTTAAACTTCATGTTTAGAAAAAACTCAAATTTTATAGTCAATATCTCAATTTTTAACACAGTTTTTAATAGATATGGAAAATTATAGTGTTTCATACACCTGTAAGTATGGTTTGTATGCTGTGCAAAATTCATCGAAGAATCTCTCTTACTTATGAAGAAAAGTGTACCTATAGCAACAAATACAGCCACTAAAAAGTGAAAAAAATTATGAAATTTCATACAGAAAAAAAATATGTTGTTTTGTTTTTGAACTTCCATTGCTCTGAGTGTGAGTCCTGAATCGTTCCCGGTTATGCTCACAAAGTTGTATGAAATTATTTGTAAGAGTATAGACAGTGGAAATTAAAATGTCATGTGGTGCGTCTCCGGCTCCAAGTCGGCCTGTTTGACGTCCTACCCCCATTAAGATGAAGATTGCGGTAGGCACCTGGGGCTAGGCATCATACATGAGCCGGCCGCGGTGGTCTAGCGGTTCTGGCGCTGCAGTCCGGAACCGCGGGACTGCTACGGTCGCAGGTTCGAATCCTGCCTCGGGCATGGGTGTGTGTGATGTCTTTAGGTTAGTTAGGTTTAAGTAGTTTTAAGTTCTAGGGGACTTATGACCTAAGATGTTGAGTCCCATAGTGCTCAGAGCCATTTGAACCATCATACATGATGTTTTCATTTGGTGGCGTAAATAAAATATTTGAACTGCAACACGGCGCACGCATAATTACTTGCCGTGGTTCCTCGCGATTGAGAAAACAGCGAAGCTATTCGCTGAATGTGTATGAACTGCCTCTTTGCGGTATGTACCTGACTGACTGAGAGCCATTTTTAAATTATGTGTGTGTGCTGCTCTTTTGGCAAAACGACAGAGACACTCACTGAGTGTCATGCTCATTCCTCCCAATATTCTGCAGAGTAAGTAAGATATATTGAGTGAGTACACTCTATTGTTAATCAGCAGCTGGAGAGGCGTAAGCGCTGGCATGAATCTTAGGAGCGGATTAAAACCAGGACGTGTAACCTTTGCACTTTTCAGGAAAATGCAGTACTGACAGTTATCCACGTGCGGCCTGCAGTCTGCTCCCACAGTTTAACTTCCGTGTGTTCCTCTTCTCCTACCTTCCAAGTTTGAGATCGTATCTTGCTGGACTGGCACTACTGGGGGCTGTGACGGCTGGTCGTGTGCGTCTTGTATCTGGACAGCGCAGTCTTGAAGCACTGTCGCGCTTATAACAGACGATTAGGTCACTTGGACAAATGTATTATTTTTAATTATTGTGGCTTCCATGTTGTATGTACTGTTTGTCATCCTAAAACACAAGGTTGCAATGGACACTGAACTGTCTGAAGAGAATACCTAAATGCATATTGAGCCGCGCGACTGCTACGGTCGCAGGTTCGAATCCTGCCTCGGCCATGGATGTGTGTGATGTCCTTAGGTTAGTTAGATTTAAGTAGTTCTAAGTTCTAGGGGACTGATGACCATAGATGTTAAGTCCCATAGTGCTCAGAGCCATTTGAACCATTAAATGCATATTTATAGAAAAACGAGTCCGAGCTGTCCCAACTTTGTCCACCAGAAATTGTTAATAAATAGCGTTAGAAATAAACTAGATGGTTTTGATTTGTAAATTCAGACCATTTTTGAATATTATCATAGTCAAAACATGAAATATGCGTACACTTCAGCCCTACCGATTTTTCCCAGAACTCTCACGGAAACTTAATCGCCACATGCTAAATGGGCCCCTGTCATGAAATATCCAAATCAGAGTTAATCACATTGATTTGTTGCTAAATCGTAGCAGCATTTTTTAATGCAAGAAGGCAGCCAGTCAAGTGCAGAAACCCTTGGAGATAGCGCAACCACAACTACGGGGAGTCGTCTTGGGTACTAATAATCTGCTTCAGCTGTATTTAGTCATTTATTATTTTTACTATTGTATGACTACCGATTTCGTGGCACTAAAAGTCACATATTCAAGTGATCATCTGTATAACAGTAAATCAAGAAGGAATAACAATCCTGAGATATGCATTGCTATGCAAATTATTTCAAGATTTCAAAATTTTTTTAAGAAATATTAATATTTATTACGTGGGAATGTCAAAATGTTAGTATTCACATAAGCAAAACATCGGAGAACAAAAACTCGGAACCTTTTTAGCCAACGTTCGTTGTCCGTCAAAACAAAACATAGCTAAAAGGCGGTACATCATAGATAAAACGGCCGGATTTCAATTTAGTGGATGGGTCCTAAACAAATCATACCATAGTGATCCATTGGTAACGAAAAAATGAGTGCAAGCTGTTAAGACCTAATTTCGGGCCTGAATGAAAAACCAAGAAGTGGTTGCCACAAAATGGAGGGATGTTATACCTGGACCAAATCCGTCAAGTAGCTATTGATGGAAAAGCAGAATCTGAAAATCGCAATTACCGCTTCCCCGGCCTATACAGAATCATGAACAGGGGACACGACCGCGTGATATACAAACAGCAGGAAAATAAATAGCTTATTTGTGGACGGCTCGTACATACGCTGATGGGGCGTGGGCTCGACCGAATGATTAGTCGTATTATGGGGGATACGCAAATGATGAATAAGAACAAGGAATATTGGGATGAAAAGTACAATATGAGAGTGACAGTTGACATATTTTTCGTTAATAGCGTCCGTAATCTATGCTAAAGCAAGATTTCTAGACCTGCGTTGTCGTGTGGGGATTTGTAGGATTCCCTTGATTGGTCATGGTTGCACTGCACAAAGGAAGTAGCTACTCGAGTAGCAGAGTACTTGTGGTGTGCACATGAGGGTTTTTTAGGCTAGGTGGTAGTTTTAGGTGCTCCGATGAACTCTCATCAGTCGACTCACATCGAAGGAAGTCAAACCGCGTTCAGAACAATTTTATCAGTAAACTGTCGAAGTATTCGTAATAACGTTTCCGAATTTACTGCCGTCCAGGAAAGTTCTTGCGCTCAAGTTATTCTGGACCGAGAACTGGCTGAAATCAGAATTGAAAAGCTCTGAGATATTTAGCGAGTCCTAGAACGTATATCGCAAAGATAGGTTGGAGGCCATAGGTGGAGGAGTTTTCATTGCAACTGACAAAAGTATTGCCTCTACTGAGGTCGAAGTTGAGTGTGGCAGTGAAGTCATCTGATGGCGTATAACAGATGTAGGTGAAACTAAGTTAATTGTTAGATGTTTTTACCGGCAACCTGATTCTGCTGTGACAGTTGGTTTCCTCACTTTCGTCAGCTTAAGGGGGGTAGGACGACAAACGGACCGACTTATAGCAGGAGAGGCACCACAGGACATTTTAATTTCCACTGTCTATACTGTTACAAATAAATTCATAAAAACTTGTCAGAATGACCAAGAAGTATTCAGGATTCACATTGATAGCAGTGGGCGCCGAAAAACATAACAAAAGCAATTTGTTTTATATGTGAAATTCGACCATTTTTCCGTTACCATTGGCTGCATTAATTGTTTAGGTACACTTTCCTTCATAAGTAAGAGAGATTCTTCAATGAATTTTCCACAGCATACAAATCATACTTAAAGGAGAATGAAACTCTAGAACTTATTTAATTTACGAAAAAACGACTGAGTTATTACATTTTAAACTTCATGCTTAGAAAAAACTCAAATTTTATAGATAATTATCCCAATTTTTACCACAGTTTTTAATAGATTTGGAAAATTCTAGAGTTTTGTATTAAGGAGTTTGTGTTTAATAAGCATACCAAGTTTGATAGTAATAGGATATTTATTTTGGATGCTACATATACCTAAGTACAGAATATTGTGTTTTGTGGAAAATGACCGTTAAAGTTTCTGCTTGTATTTGGCATAGTTTTAGAACTGTCCAGCACCATAAGCAGGTTCTCTTTCTTTTCCAGTATCAGTTTCCTTCCTCTTCACATTCTTATGATGCACTCTTCTTGATTTTATGACCTCCAAAAATGATTTATCTGCTTTCACTACACGCTCTCTGAATATCGCATACAAAGCTTTGATACAGTTCACTCCGGTCTTAATTTCCATTTTCTCTAATACATATTTCCTGCTTTGCACACCGTCATTAAAACATGAAACTGCATCACAAACACCAATAGCAAGTGTATTTCTTCCCACAAAAAGGGTTTTTGGTAATCTTTCCCATACACATTGGTTAAAACTTTCATTTGGGTTTTGGGTACCACGCTGAAGGCATTTCTTCAGTAAGCTTTCATTTGCAACGTCCCTGAATGTAGGTTTGATGGCTTCCATTACAGCAGTTGGTAGAGAATTCCTATGATGATATTCTTCACCACCAGCAATTGACCTTTGGTAGCCACACCATGATTCACTTCCTTTTGGGCATAAGTTGTGGACAGGGTTATTGTCTGTGGACATTTTGTGGAAGTATAAGGCCCAAACTGCTTGCCTGACATTTTTCAAGTCCCCTGTGTTCCTTCTTGTTGCCAAACCATAATATGTCTGTAGTTTGTCAATTTCTGCATCCGTCAGTCGCCCTCTCCCTTTTATTCCCTTCCCATCACATAATTTTTTTCCTGCCAAATCTTGTCTCAACCTTCTAAGTCTAATGCCAAGTCTTTTCTGTACATGTCCCATACATTCTAACTTCTGCATAATAGTCTCAGCTCCATATGGTGCACACTTTTGAACCTAAAGGAAAGTTTTACTGTCACCATCACCAAGGTACTTCACATAACACAGGCCACGGGAGGCAACAGATCTGGTAAACAAGCTTACAACTCCCTGAACTTCCATATACCTCCACTTGAGGCTTTATAGTTCATAATACATACATGATCTACAATCCCTTTCACACAACTATGACAAAATTTACTCAGCATTCAACATCTAGTACCTTACCAATGTCAACAGATGTTGCTGTTACAACACCATTCAATGAAGTGTGCCCTCTTTTTTGCCAGGTACCATCAAAAGCAGCCACTATGTCCTTGTCACCATCATTTTCGACAATAGATTCTTCTGCAGCACTTTTCATTGAAGATTCTGCAACTTCTTTTACAGCCTCAATCAGTAAGCCATAATACCTCTCAAACTTTGCTCGAGGAGGAGGAAGATTCATCACTGCACAAAGTGTTCTTGCTGCCTTCTGTCCCTTGCCAATACAGCGCATGCCATACGCTACCCTCAAATTCATATCATAACCGTTGTTTGCGATTTTAGATGTCATGCAAGACGCACCAACGTTGCATTTGCTGCATATCACAGGTAAGTTCGTAGCAAGGCCTTTTCTGGTACTCTTATCTTCCACCAAAGAAACACACTGAACACCAAAGCAATGCTTGCACATAACATTGTCCAATATTAATTGTGACAGTATGTTAACATCAACGATAATATTACATGAACCTTCGGATTCACAGCCTCCATTTTCATTAGCACCAAAAATATGTTTCCTTCTAGAATTTACTGTCTCTGAGAGGTTGCAGTCTTGAGCCACTGGTGTAATATTTGTTGTAACACCCTTTACTTTGTATCTGTTGCCGCGGTGACGTTGTTTACGGTTGAAGCAACGAATTCTAGGCATCCTGTACGATAATATGCCACAAATGAACACAAAACAACACAGCAAAATGAAAATTGTGTCGAAGATCACAGCACCACACTGCACGCCTTTAAAAACATAGAACAAACAAAACCAGCGATCAAAACAATGCATGTCGATAGCAACAGAGAAAATATCGATGCCGATAGTCCTTTGTTTCACGTATGACTATCCTTGGCACAAATATTACATTCGAATTCTACAGAGCGAAATACACTTAGGTACGACATAAGAGTGCTGTGCAGAGGGGCGTGGCGCTGCACCTTCATACACTTAAGACCAAATTACGTACCTTATAACTCCTCAAAGATATATGTTTTATACATCAAATTATTCAGGAAGATGTGCGTTACAAAATAAGCATATTTTTTAAAAATCGATTTTTTGGTTTAGTTTTTGACGTCCTACCCCGCTTATGGAGATCGGCATTCCAATAACTGACCTGTGTTCGTCTGTACGCCGCCAGATTTTTCGGCTTTGGAAGACGGAATGGCATAGTTTCAGTACGCATAACAAATTGCGTGCCATTAAGGAGACTACGAATGTGTGGCAAACCTCCATGTAGGCCTCTGTCCGTTTAAGTGTTTGTTGCCCTTCAGTCGTTCTTGCGGTTTCATCCTTTCTCTCCGTTTTGTGTTATCAGTCTCGCTTGTTTTATCCTCATACTTGGGACATTGTTCTGTTCGGAACAAGGGACCGATTACCTAGCAGTTTGGTCCCTTCCTCCCTCTTTTAATCTAACCAACCCTATATGCTTCATTGGTTATCGCTTACGTAATTTAGTATGCTACGGGCGTGGCATCGCATATTTAAGCAGCAGCTGCATTGCTCTCCTTAGTAGTTGATGTTCGTGGGGTTACAACATCCACTCCACTAACCGCCAACGTCTACCATTATGGGTATAATTTCTTCTTGTAATATTTGTTTTATATGATGCAATTTATGTAACTACTATTATCAGAAATTGTTCTGAATCCATTCTACGTTCATATTTTAGTGTGAGGGCCTGAGGCTGGTCAAAACGGAGAGAAACAGGTTACGATCGAAAGAAATGTTTTTGGGGTCAAGATTGTTGTATCCATGCCGGCCGGTGTGGCCGTGCGGTTCTGGGTGCTTCAGTCTTGAACCGCGTGACCGCGTGACCGCTACGGTCGCAGGTTCGAATCCTGCCTCGGGCATGGATGTGTGTGATGTCCTTAGGTTAGTTAGGTTTAAGTAGTTCTACGTTCTAGGGGACTGATGACCCCAGATGTTAAGTCCCATAGTGATCGGAGCCATTTTTTTTGTTGTGTCCATGTTTAATGCACTTTTTACCAAATCGCTGTTCACCACGACAAATGTTCTCAAAAATTACTTACCCAGTTTCTGTTTCCACATTGTCTTCCGCACGCTTCAGAAGGCACAACATGATATCCCTGTAAGCACTGTACGACAGAGGACAGATAACTGCCTGGGGACCGTAAGCCAGCTAGTGTCACAGCCAACAAACATACCTCAATTTACTGTTAACTTACAGGGAGGAGACCATTCTTGTACGCGGGACTATTGCAACCCAATATGATAACACAGGCTACTCCAAGAAGTTTCATCCGATTTCACGAGACTTCTACGTGCATTGCGACAGAGACTAGGAGTGAGTTTCAACTGGCGCCTAGGAGCCAAAATTTTACCTCAGTGCTAGCTGTAAGCTGCCTGTTTATGCAGTCGCCTACCAGGATCTGCCTGGTGCAGTTAGCTCGCTCGTTCGTCACGTAATGTGCGTTTAATCGAAATGGCGATCACACAGCAATAAAAGGCATTTGAGTTCTGCAGTTCAACAGATACACAAGCGTGTCAGAGATGTTCATATGAATGACATGTGGCTAGCAGGGATAGTGAAATTGTCGACGCTTGCGCTGAGGCCGTCGGCACACAAACTGTGCGTTTGAACGCGAACGTTTAGCGCGTCGAGTTCCTGACGTCACAGCGGGGAAAAACACCCTGGGGAGTCTTTCCGAATGTGCAGAGCAATATTTAGCACGTCAGATATTTCGAACGTGCGGCTGAATGTAGATCAGTGAGTCGGAAGAACGCCACACCTACGCCACATGACGCCATCTCTCTGCAGGACACAGTCGTGAGACGCCGTATTGGCATTTAGTTGAGGCCAATACGCCGTTTCTAATCACCAGCTAAATGTGGATATCTCAAAATTTAGTTTTTAATGCCACAATTTTCTATAGTAAAATGAAGAGAAACGTCATATTAGGTGACAAAGAGTTATTGTATCGTGCGTATTATGAAAGTATGACGTTTCAAGGCATCTACACATTGAGGATCGAGTAATACACACTGCTCTTAGACAGCTTGTTGCAATTAAATGCCAGTTACCAATATAAGTACGAGTATGACTTCCAAGAGATGGTAGTATGCGAAGCAAGGTAATATGTCGTTCATGGTCTGTGTAGCACAATGGTTTCAGACGCAGAACTGTTATGGGTGATGCATTTCACTGGTTCGAGTCTGACTTGACCTGCAATTTTTTTTACTATCTTTCGTGTTTTCTAATGTGTCCTCATAGATAATTGTTAGTTTCATGCAAGCATATTCTACAATATTCGATTTTATGTAAATATAAGTTCGCTCTTTCTGGTAAGTGAATTTGTTCGAACGATTTTATCTGCAAGAATTCTTGCGCTAGTTGCAGTAAGATATCTAAATTTTATAGCGTCAGGTGTGCTATTTCATATGATGTTAAAATTCTGCTACTGAAGACGAACAGCGATCCAGTAAGAGTGACCTTAGGAAAAAATGAAAATGATGACATAATTTTTATCTTATGTGGAGAACGCTGTAAATTTATTTGTAATGGAATTTTTATAAACCGATCCACTTACTGACTGGACATTGTACTTTTTCTTTTTACCTTATAACATTTTCATGGATATTGAAGTTATTGTTTATGTATATTACATACACAACATGTAACGTAACTAGGATGTATGTGCAGTATTTTTCATAACATTTTTTGTGGGGAAAATTTCCGTTACCAATGATGCAGTTGTATCGGGGGTAGCCATGACAGCTAGAAAGTGACGAGATACAACACATTTAAATGCACATATGCATTGCAATAGTTGTTAGCAGTTTTAAGCTGATTTTGAATTGTCATTTTTTCAAAGAAGTTGGCGGACGGTATCTCTGATTTAAAAATTTTTAGTTAACAGAACAAAGTAAATGCATTTAGAAATAGGGTCCACTTTGGGTTTCCCTCGCAGAGGACGGGTGAACTTGGGGGGGGGGGGGAGGGGAATGAACCATGCGAAAAGCGAGGGAAAAGACAGTTGCTGACACACAGGCCGTGGGTGTACATGCATGTGGCGTTTCATATTTTCAGTTATGTTGAGAATGCTATAATTGCTGGCAGTACCAGTACTCGGAAGTGGCAGCAGCGAATAATGCGAAAATGTCGTTTTTGTGGCTTAAGTTGCAAATAAAACAGATTCAGAAATAACACTGATGGCAACATTAGGTGGCTCTACCAAGAGCACCGTGGTAGCCACAGGCGCCCATGCACCCATAGTGAGAAGTGAATACATCGCTCATCCGTCACACCATCTGAACAACACCAACTCACCGGTTAGTCGAAGCGAGGAAGATCTTACGTTTAAATGATATCCCCAAAAGCGCAAAACAGAAAAGTTTAAACTTACTGATTTAAACTGTTATTTACCTCAAGAAGTTCTTGTTTGCAAGATTACGGTACAGTCACGTATTAATTTGAGTGTACAAATGTGCTTTATTAAATTTTGCAATCGCGACGATTACTTGTTGTCGTAAGTATTGTAAGAGTACGACACAGAAAGCTGCCTCATAGTTCTTCTAAGTTAAGTTTACTGAAAACACATTTAAGTTAAAGTAATTTCTACAATAGATTATTGTTAAAGTGATTAATAACGTAATATTTTTTGTTGACATGACACAACAAAATTTTGTATCATAACAAGCCTGTGACAAGTAAAGTACATTCGGCTTATCCATCTTGTAAGTTACTATATTTTAGTTTTGATAAAATCACTATCTTATGATACAATCGTAACCAGTTTAGACCAGAAAACGCAACGTTCAGATGCTATGGGTGGCATTTAATGAACAAGCGTTCATGAGTTGACAAATCATGATCACTAATTGATCAATTGCCGCCCAGAGCATCTGAAGATGGCTTTTGAATGCCGAAACGGTTATCACCGTATCACAAAAAAGTGGTTGTGTCAAAAATAAAAAGCTACCCCAGACGATAAGACAGTCAGTATTTCTGCATACGGAATGTCGTTTTTTCCAACAAACATTTTGTGCTACATTTTGCAGGAAGTTAACGTGAAATTACATAAACATTTCAGTAAAAGTTTGGTTATTTCCTTAAGGTAAAGAACTGAAATAAATTAAAATTTAATGAGGTATGCTGTCCTCTTCGGCGAGTGTTGATCAGAGACGAGGATATCCCCAGGAGTACCCCAGGGAAGTGTGAGAGCACCACTGTCGTTCTTCATATACAGTATATAAATGATTTGGCGGACAGGGTGGACAGCAATTTGCGGTTGTTTACTGATGATGCCGTGGTGTACGGTAAGGTGTAGAATTTGAGTGGCTGTAGGAAGGTACAAGACGACTCAGACAAAATTTCCAGTTGGTTCATGAATGGCAGCTAGCCCTAAATGTGGAAAAATGTAAGTTAATGCGGATGAGTAGGAAGATCAAACCTGTAATTTTCGGATACAGTATTACTAGCGTCCTGCTTGACTCAATCAAGTCGTTTAAATACCTAGGCGTACATCTGCAAAGCGAAATGAGGTGGAACAAGCATAGGAGGACTGTGGTAGGGAAGCCAAATTGTTGACTTCGGTTTATCGGGAGAATTTTAGGAATGAGTGATTCACCTGTAAAGGAGATCGCATTTAAGACGCTGGTGCGACCTAATCTTGAGTACTGCTTCAGTGTTTGGGTTCCGCACCAGGTCGGATGGAAGGAAGACATCGAAGTAATTCGGAGGTGGGCCACTAGATTAGTTACCGGTTGGTTCAAACATCACGTTAGTGTTACTGAGAGGCTTTGGGACCTCAAATGGGAATCTCTGGAGGGAAGGCTACATTCTTTTCGAGAAATAATATTGACAAAATTTGGAGAACCGGCATTTGAGGCTCACTGACGAACCATTCTACTGCCGCGAACCCACTTTGCTCGTAGCGACCAGGAAGATTATATACGAGAGATTAGGGCTCTTACGGAGGCATACAGACAGTCGTTTCGCGCTCACTCTATTTGAAAGTGGAACATGAAAGGGAATAACAAGTACTGACGCAGGGTACCCTCCGCCACACACCGTATGGTGGCTTGCGGAGTACGTATGTGGATGTAGATATAGAGCAAATTCAAAACTTAGTCACTTTCATGTTTCCCTCACGAACGATTTACATCAGGTGTTTTTCAGAAACGTTGAATAACTTTTGCTCCTTCAGAGCAGGTGACCACTCTTTATAGTTTTAGTTCGATTTTCAGTGGATTTCTGACGGTAAGTGACAATCGCTCTCGCCGAGTGTCACTGAGACCATCTGCTGTAGCGCAGGCTGTTTGGAACCACAACACACTGAAGTAGTGCGTAAGGTAGGCAGTGTAGTATTTCGTGTGTCGATTAAAGCAGTGCTAAATCACAGATAGAACTATCCAGTCAACTGCGTGTTTTGGTAACAAAGTTCGTTTATACGAAGTGCCTTATCAAATTAGGAAAACCTTTCAAATATTCAACAACTATTTAGTAGCTGCAATGGCGAAAAACATTTCATTTCACTAAGTGAAGAAGTACGTAGAAACTCAACTGGGCGAATAACGGAGGTAGTTACACGACAGTGACACACGCGCGGCTGTCCACGTTGCTATGATATTTGTGTCAGTCGCGCGCTGGGCATTAGAGGCAAAAAAAAAAAAAACTGCCTGCGACGACCGAAGAGGCAACGGTGTCCGTAAATCTTCCTCCACGAATTAAATTCTTCACGTATAGTCCAGTCAGTGAATCCGTTGTAGAACACATGGAATGTGTTCGAACTGTTGAATTCAGGACTTCGTTAGGAAAAGTTAGGAGTTAAACATATAGAAAGTGCCCACCCCTAGGAGCTGAACTTCAAGCGGGAAGGAGTTTATCCGCTTATAATTCGGAAACTGTGTACTGTACAAAAAACTGTTCCAAATAAAATGATAGCTAATTACATTTATTATAAAATTGTCTCGATATATATTTGTAGAATCCCCAATGGTTTTCAAGATACATGTTTTGTAAATCGATGATGTTCTAAAACGTCATTTTTCCTCACTCTTTTTGTCAAACATTACTTTCTAGGACCTCCCACGATCGTTACTAAGAAATATTGTCAGAAACAAAGTTTTATAGCATAAAGGCGTTAAGTAGTAAACTTTTGCGAACCAATGTAAAATGTCAACTTTTTGTACTAATTGTCAAGAATTAAAGAGGAAACGTATGGAACTTTATGTTCTGAAAATTATGCTGCAATATGTTTCTCGAATAATTTAATAGCGTATAATGCTAAGTTATGTCAGCACTTAGCTATCTAAAGTAGTTAGAGCGCAGAAGAAGTTGATTAAAATGAGCTAAGGATGTCGTACACCGTAATTCTTACTGCAATAGAGAGTGAGAGACTAAGACCAAGAATGAAAACAGTTTAAACACATACTCTGCACTACTGAAGACGAAGTTTGCAAGGCATGGAATCGTTGAAGATATAATCGTAAGCAGAATTTTTAACCCTGCTAGTGCTGTGATTCTTTTGTCTCACTGAGAACCATAGGCGTCTCATAGACCGCAAGTAACTAACGCTGAATATATTAGCAATATTTTAAAGCGCCTAATACGACTGGGTCAATGTGGCACCATAAGGACACTGGAAGTAAATATCTCCCATGTTTTCGAAATTATTGTTTTCAAAATGTAGGACTTTCTCCCTCTGAATCAATTGTATTCGATGATGTTTCATTCATTTTTATATTTTAGCCACATTGAAATTTATTCTGGATTTTGCACTGAGTTCCCCTGGGGTCAATAAGACCGCAACTAAAATTGCTTTTTTGTTCCTTGAATGTAGCGTTTATGAAAATATAATAACAGTTCTTATGTTGAGCGGTTGTTATACGAAACACTTGCAACAATGAAAATATCATTTCCCGCTAGTATTTGTACCAATTGGTGGGAGTTCGTTGCATCCGCTATTTCTAGAAGATAAATAAATTCCAGCCTCTTTTCGCTACAGATTGTGTGAAATCTACATTATACGAGACAAATGTTACCAAATTTTAATATCTTATTCACAAAAATACTCTTCTTTCTTCACAAATTCATGAAAGTATTTTTTCTTTTTTGGAGTCGGACCCATGCACACTGTTAGTGCTAGCGTTGGGAACAGCGCCAAAGAATACAATTCGAAGCAACAGATGGAATTAACTTTAAAAATCTGTTTTGATTGTGACATTAACACTAAAAACCGAGCGCAAAATATTTCTATCCTTACTTGTGGAGTAGGGGTCGTATCTTACTGCCATTGATGCGTGAGCGATAATCATATCACCATCGTCATGTGGAGCCATTTATCATCCACCACTACTACTAGCTGAAGGGATCTTAGGCTCACCCGTTCCGCCTTTGTTTTGTTTCTTTCTTGATGTCTTCAATTCACATTCTACTACTTTTCTTAACAGGACATTCGGGGCAGAGTATTTTTATTTCATCTACTATCATTTCGTTTTGTGAAGATCCAGCCCGTATCCTACACAGTTTCGTAACAGTAACTGAATTTCTCTTATGAATTTGTTTAATTTGTGCCCTTTCTCTAAACGTTCAGGATGCATATTTCCATTACTTGCAGTACACCCTTAATTATTCAATAGTAGCCAGTTTGGTGTTCATGTTTCACCTCCATAAGGAACTACTGACAGTATAAACTGATCTTACATTTCAGTTTGAGGAACGTTGAATACATTATTCAGTTTCCTTTATAAACTTCATGCCATTTTACCCTCATGTAAATTCACTTGTTCTCAGTTATCGTAAGTATAAAATATTCTCGCTTCTTACTATATCATTAATCTATACTGTATGCTTGCTGGCATATAAATTGGTACATTATCTCCTTAGTGTAACTGAACTCCATCCCTACTGTCATACTTTCCCTGTTCCGATTCTGAAGGTGCTGAGCCGGCCGGCGTGGCCGAGCGGTTCCAGGTGATTCAGTCTGGAACCTACGGTCGTAGGTTCGAATCCTGCCTCGGGCATGGATGTGTGTGATGTCCTTCGGTTAGTGACGTTGAAGAAGTTCTAAGTTCTAGGGGACTGATGACATCAGGTAATGTCCCATAGTGCTCAAAGCCATTTTAAGTTGCTGAAGTTCTTCTGGACCTAAGTAAACAAAATATAGTCGTCCGCAAATCGAAGGCACTTCATATAAGATCAGCTTATGCATATTCTTGCCCCACCTCTGTTTAATGACATGAAGGTCTCTCCCCAGCATCCCAAGGATGCTGAATTTAATTTCAGTAAAATGGAGTCGTTTTGCATAACTACTTTTTTTAGATTTCAGTTCTTCGCTTTCATGAGGTAATCGAATGGAACCTATTGCTGTGGTGATTGCACTCGCCTAAAAATTAAAGCAGGCTGATTTCGCTTCTTGGCTCTCAAATGCTGCCAGCACATATTTTATTGTGACAAGAGTTAAACACTTTGCTGCAGTCATACGTAAGGTACAGTAAAATCGTTGCCGCAAACGAGAAATTTAGTTATTGCAACTTCTTCGTCTGCCTGCAGACGTAGAAAAGTGACACAGTGGAGTGCACTCGCAATTATTCGGCTGACATGGCGGATCGCACGAGACAAAGAACACTCCCCATTGTCACGCTGGGCCCGCGGCTTAGCAGTTTCGCCCGCCACTGTGAGAGAACGTGCGAATAATAGTCGTACAGCTGAGCAACTTTTTTAATTCCCTCTGAGTGTGCCGCTACATTTGTCGCAGCCTCCAGGCACTTAAAAATTTCAGCTCATTTATTGTTCGCCCATATAGCTAATTGTCTTTGAGTATAGCCGCGTGTAATACAAGTTATTATCGTCGAAAATCTATTGCTATAGCTTTTTGAAACTCTTTTTAATTCATACAGGGCCAATAATATTGCGTTACGAACTCGCTGATGAAATGCAGTACTGCAATAAGCGTTCGTAATTCTTCAAGTCAAAGTGAAAAATTTTCAGGGCAATTACACTCATTTAGAAACAGAGCTAGTTTTAAGGCGGCTATTTCTATATCAACTTTAGACTAGCATATTCTCTAGTAATTCAGAATCACAAATTAACGGTAATATTCTACATATGAAAATTACTAACATATCGTGTCATCGGTGACATTCATGCGAATCTGTTCATTTATATAAATGCGTTTCATGCCGCTGTTGGTACGAACAGCATAGCAAAATCTATAATATATAACATTATAATGTGTTTGTAAAGCTAGTAAAAGAATGTAACAATAATTTTATAAAACATGTAATTTTTGTAATTTGTTGCCTGGCGTTGAAAAATGTAATATAACGTTTGACAGACTCGATGCAAAAACGATGCGATGAAAAATCAAAACATAAAAGTTCAAAAAGGGAACAAACTTTTAAATGGTCTAATTTAAAACATTCATACTGACTGGAGCATCTGTTCACCAATTACAGAATGTACTTAACATTATCAGTGTGAATGCAACTGTAAGGCTTTCTTTACCAGCAATGCATGCTAATGAAATCGCTGAACCTTCAGCTGAATTTAGGCCCTTCAGTCCTTAAAACAAAAGTGTCGAAGTACCGATGTCTCCAGTTTACATTATATGTGTAAGTTTCAGTAAAGCTTTACAAAAGTTTGAAACGTAACATTGCACCTACACTGAATTCAAGAAGTCTAGATGCCATTATTGCCGATATTATATAGTTAGACTACCAGTCAAAGACCATACCACACAAGTAGCAATAACACACAGAATTGGTCCCCCTATCAGTAAATACATCAGTTCATCCAGCTACCAAAACTACAAAGGAACTACAAGAAAGTAATGTAATTCTTCAGGCATTCCCAGCGAGGCGTTGCAATGCTGAACATTCTGGTTTCTGCCAGTTATTCCAGTCGTCCCTGCACGATAATTCAACTGCTATTCCAGTCGTCCCTGCACGATAATTCAACTGCTTGACTCGTAGTCTTCTTCAGGTGCTGCCTGGTACTGTATCAGAGAGAATCTGAAGACGACTGCGAGTCACGCAGTTGAATTACGGCGCAGGAAAGACGCGTATAACCGGCAGAAGCCCGGTTGTTCAACGTTACAAGAAAGTAACTTACTTATACGAAGTGCGCACAAAAGGAATGCAGTCCTCATAATAAAAGATGAAGGATACATGAGGAAAATGCTGCAGATTTCTGAATCGAAGTAATTCGTCTACATCAGTGGTAGTCAACTTGGTCCCTACCACCGACTAATAAACGTTTGAGTTTTGGTGGTAGGTGATAGACAACAGAAAATTTCATTCAGTTTTCATAAAATTTGACATAAAGTATATGACTAGTAGTTATTATTAAATAGTTTAAGTTGCTGGAACTCTGCTTTATACATTTTGTAAAAGTGAAGTTTCACCCCTACTTCTTAATTTATCATTACTGTGGAACCAATGTGCGGTTAGCAAATTTTACTGATAACCCTAAAATAAACGAAACGCATGATAAATATGGATGCCAAAGCATTTGTTTCGAGTTAACAATAATACACTGAGAATGTAGATATACATAATAGGCCCACTTTAAATATGTAAAAGAGATGATCATTCACGCCCAACAATTTATTACTTCCACTGACTAGGACAAAATGTGACTGTCACTGAACTTGGTAATTTATGAATGTATAATATGCAGCCAGTTGCTTTTCGTATTTGCTACAGTTTCTTGTATCATTAAATATTTTTTCAACCACTGTATCTTCAGGCGACGATAGTACAGGAACAATATTTTCTGGTCCATGTGCAGTTAGTTGCTATGATTGTGGTTCTGGCGAAAAAAAATGGTTCAAATGGCTCGGAGCACTATGGGACTTAACTGCTGAGGTTATCCGTCCCCTAGAACTTAGAACTACTTAAACTTAACTAACCTAAGGCCATCACACACATCCATGCCCGGGGTAGGATTCGAACCTGCGACCGTAGCGGTCATGCGGTTCCAGACTGAAGCGCCTAGAACTGCTCGGCCACTCCGGCCGTCTTCTGGTGAAAATCAGTTTCTGGATACATAATTGGCAAGACTGTATACAGTGCCGAACAGAAGGACCTTCTGCAATTGCTTGTCATTCCATTTCCTGTTGCACTCACAAATGAAGTGAGGTAGAAAGTCTATCTATGTACTTCTGTACAACCATTAATTTCATTTCTCTTGGCTTCATGGTCACTACGCAAGACGTATATTGGTGGCAATAGGTTTATTCTGCTGTGTGTTGCATATTACAATTTCTTGCGATTCTTTGATGAAAAGAGCAAATTCTTCCCTCAAGGAATTCCCATTTCTTTTCATGGAGATTTTATGTGACAGTTTAATGTTGACCAGCAGAGCCAAAACAAATTTAACACCTCCCTTCAAGAAATTGTTTGATGATACCGTTTAATCCGACCTGGCGGGGATCCCAAGCACTTGAAAAGTACTCGAAAATGGGTCATAAAACTGATCTGTACATGGTCTCCTTTATGAATGATCTGGTCGTTCTTAGAATTTTCCAAACAACCTGAAGTACACCATTTTTCTACCTTAGAACTAACCGGTTTTGGTTATTCCGTTTCATGTCGCTTTGCAACATTGTGCTTAGATATTTAATCGATGTGACTGTGCCACTAATACTCTGTTCGAACACTGGAGAGTTATTTGTCCTACTCATCTTCAAAAAATTTTTTGACTTTCAGAGCAAGCTACCGACGATCACCACTTCAAACAGAACTTCTACCCAAGAGTGATCCTGTATCCTACTACAGTTATTCAAAGACGACACTTTCCTGCAACCTACAGCGCAACCAGCAAACAGTGGCAGTTTGGTTATCATCCGATCCATCATATTATTTATGTACACAGAGAACAAGAACGGCCCTATCCAGAGTCAACGAAATCTTTAATAAACGGAAAGATAATGATGTTTTAGGATACTTTAGTATTCATCGGAGTGGTATTCGTAATGATTAGAAAAGTAGGGCAGAGAATAAGTTACTGTGAACAGTTCGGTCTTGCAGATTCGACAGCAAACCACTGCCAACAACAAGTCTTCAGGTATATGGGCCAACTTAGCAAGCAGAAGATACAGAAGGTATATGAGGATGCTGAAGTCGTAATTCGGTATGTAAATGGAGATGAAATGTAATAATCATGGGGAAGGAACAGAAGAAAGGTTTACACGGGAATATGAGCTTGGCTGTAGAAATGAGAAAAAATTGTCGAAATCTGCAATAAATTTCAGAACGGTAATAGCGAATAAATCCTTCAAGAATCACAAGAATAGATAGTATATTTGAAAAGGGCGGGAAGATTCCAGGTGGATTACATAATGGTAAGTCAGAGCCTACGAAATCAGATATTGGATTGTAAGATGTGCGCAGGTGCAGATTTGGACTCAGACCGTAATTTAGTAAAGATTAAGAGTAGACTGAAGCTTAATACGAGGGCCATTCAGAAAGTAACCTCCGGTTGATTTAAAAAAATACACCAAATAAAAATATTTTAATATATACATCTTACAAATACATCTTTGCACTGTTTTTCTACATAGTCTCCATAGCGATTGAGGCACTTATCGTATCTCTTCACAAGCTTTGAAATTCCTTCTGCATAAAAATCACCCGCTTGTGCCTGGAGCCAGCCTGTGACCGCATCTTTGAGCTCTTCGTCGTCATCAAACCGCTGTGACCCGAGCCATTTCTTCAAATGCATGAAGAGGTGATAATCACTTGGCGCCAGGTCTGGGCTGTAAGGTGGATGGTTGATAACGTCCCACTTGAAGGACTCAAGAAGGGCCGTTGTTCTGCGAGCAGAGTGAGGACGGGCGTTATCGTGCAAAAAAACGATACCGAAAGTCAGCATACCACGGCGTTTGTTCTGTATAGCCCGTCGTAACTTTTTTATTGTTTCACAGTACACGTCTTGATTAATGGTCGTACCACGTTCCATGAATTCAACCAACAACACCCCTTTGGCATCCCAAAACACCGTTGCCATCAGTTTTCTGGCAGAAAAATCTTGCGAGGCTTTTCTTGGTTTGGTAGGCGAATTTGAATGTGCCCACTTATTTGATTGTTCTTTTGTCTCAGGGTTCACGTACTTAATCCAGGTTTCGTCACCGGTCACGATTCTGTTTAACAATGGTTCTCCTTCGTCCTCATAACGTGACAGAAAGTCTAATGCAGAGGTCATTCTTTGAGTTTTGTGGTGGTCGGTAAGAATTTTGGGCACCCATCGTGCACAGAACTTACGGTAACCCAATCTTGCTGTCACCATCTCGTACAAGAGAGTCTTAGAAATCTGTGGAAAACCAGTAGACAACTCCGACATTGAGAAACGTCGATTTTCACGAACTTTTGCATCAACTGTCTGAACGAGTTCGTCAGTCACCAATGATGGTCTACCAGTCCTCTCTTCATCATGAACGTTTTCTCGTCCACTTTTAAATAAACGTACCCATTCACGGACAACTCCTTCACTCATAACTCTTGGTCCGTACACGGCACAAAGCTCACGATGAATAGCTGCTGCAGAATATCCTTTGGCTGTAAAAAACCTTATGACAGCACGCACTTCACATTTGGCGGGGTTTTCTATTGCAGCACACATTTCAAACTGCCACAAAAACTAAACTAGCGCAGGTACGACGTTCAATCGACCACGGCTTGATGCCGACTGACCTGTTGAGTGCGTGAACGCACAGATGGCGTCGCTACTCCCCCCACAACCCGCACTGTGACCAATCGGAGGTTACTTTCTGAACCGCCCTCGTATAATCATTCAAAAGTAACAGCGTAAATGGGACACTGATGTAGTTCAGGTTTGCTAAGGATTTGGATACTGCGAGAAGGAATGTTAGAATAGGAAGTTCTGGTGAAGAGGAGTGGACCTCTCTACAAACGGCAATAACAGATGTTGGACAGACAATCAAGGGTGCAAGGAAGTAACCACGAAGAAATCTTAGGCAACAATATTTCAACTTACTGACGAAGGAAGAGTGTACAAATATGATCAAGGGAAGACAAAGCAATATAAATCCCTAAGGAATGATATAAATAGGAAACTAAGCCAAAGTAACTGCAAGAGAGATGTGAAGAAACGAAAAACTAATTTGTCGTCGGGAGGACTGCCTCAGTATGCAGAAAAGTCAAAACAACCTTCGGTGAAATTAAACGCAGAAGTGTAAAATTAAGAGTTCAATGGAAGTTCCACTATTTAACGCAGAGGAGAAAGATGCAGTCCACCATGAGGAGGAGGGCTTGTTTACTGACGGGATAGAAGAAGTAATTGGAGTCGATGTGGAAGAGATAGAGGTGTCCAGTATTAGAATTTAAAAGAGCTCTGAATGACTTAAGATCAAATCAGGCAGATGAGATAGAAAACATTCCAACGGGATTTTAAAACCGTGGGAGGAAGTTCCAGCCAAATGCTTATTCATGTTGGCGTGTAGAATCTACGACACTGACGATGTAACATCACAATTTTGGAGAAAATCATCCATGCAGTTCCGAATATAGTAACGATGGGCTATCGCACTATCAGCTTACCAGCTCATTTGTCCAAGAAGCTGGTAAGACTAATGTACAGAAGAAAGAAAAAGAAAATTGAGGATGTGTTAGAAACTGATCAGTTTGACTTCAGGAGGGGTAAAGGCACCAGAGAGACAGCTCTGATGTTGTGAGTGATAATGGAAGCAAGACTGAAGAAAATCAAGACACGTTCTTAGTATGTGTCGATCTGGGACAAATGTCTCACATTATAAAGTGGTGCGGGACATTACAAATTCTGAGAGTAACAGGAGTAAACTATAGGGAGAGACGGATAACACACAGTATGTACAAGAAACAAATATGGAACAATAACACTGGAAGACAAAGAACGAAGTTCTCGGATTAAATAGAATATACCACAGAAGTGCAGTTTCGTGCACCTACTGTTCAACCCATCAATTAAGAAAACAAAAGAAAAGTTCATGAGTGGGATTAAAATGCAGTGTGACAGGATATCAATGGTAAATTCTCTAATGACATTGCTAGCCTCAGTGAAACTGAAAACGAATTACAGGATCTGTTGGACGAAATGAACTATCTAATAAATACAGAATAGTGATTGAGGATAAACCGGAAAAAGACAAGGGTAATGAGAACTAGTAGAAATGAGAATAGCGAGAAACTTCACAATAAAACTGGTCATGACGAAGCAGACAAAGTTAACAAATTCTGCTATCTTGCAAGAAAAATAACCCGTGAAGGACGAAGCAAGGATAAAACATGAAGAAGATTAACATGGCCAAGAGAAGTCATGTAGTATCAAACAAATCTCCTGAAATGTGTGTCGTGCAGTGTTGTGATCTTGCAAGTACGTTTAGTAGTATATGTGGATACCGGCTGCAAAATTTGCTGCCATAAGAGTTAGTAGTGAAGAAGTAATAAATAGAAACGTCATGCCTGAGAGACTCGAGCACAAGCGAACATTGCAACTTCTGGTCACACAACTTGCATCTCGAACAAAGTGACTCAAATGTTAGGGAGCAGCATCATGATACCTTTTACCAGCAAGGGCACATATAAGGAACGTTTTGAATAAATTCACTGTAGACAGCAAAATGCTGTAATTGCGATTCGCACGTTAAATCAAACAATTTCCACTACCTAGCTTTAGTTCTGCTATATGAATTTTCATCCACCCTCAAATGCTGTAGCTGCGAATGCGGGTGTTGAAGCAAACAGAGGAGATTCGAACATAAACACAGTTTATAATGTGGGGACTTTGTAAACTGCTCCATCATTAATGACAAAAAGACCAAGAATTTGAGAACTTAAGTTTACATGGGTCTTCTCAACGCACTGAACTATGAAATATCCACGTTTTGTCCTTCATTGTGTTTTGTGTGATTTACCGAAGCCGCCAAACAGTTAATTATTATGATTATATGACAGTGTGCTTAATGGATGAAAGGCTATCGGTTTTTCTGCTGTGGTTTCAGGGGTATTTCAACCGAGTGCGGCTGTTCTGAGAATAGTTAATGATTGAAAGTTTGTCTATTATTAAAGACCATAAAGATTGCGATGTACAAACTGATAAGTATTTTCTACTAACACACAAATATTGAGGCAGTTGCCACCTTGGCCTTACGCGTTTAATTACGGTTATATCTTTTTATTGGTTGCTGATTTTAAGTACTTCGTCACACGTAATGATGATGGTTAACATTCACAACAATCCTCACTGAGATCCATGGTTGTTGCTGGCCGACGCGAAACACGTAATTCGACACTTGTCACTTTTGGTTTCATATCACTCGCCAATCGGTATCGATGAGGGTCCACCCCACGACGATCAGGGGGACGTGCTCACATGTCATACACCGGTGAATTTACCGTTTACAACTCACTCGACTACCATTCTTGCCCGTCTCTCCAGTAATGCAGCTCATTCGACACTAGTCTCACTGCCTCCTGCAGCGCTCGACAATCGACTCCTGTCTGCTATCGACCTGGGAGTCGGATACTAACATCTATGTTTGTGGGATCACGGTCCCCATACAACTAGGGATGGCGGTTATCGCTGAAACAATCGGTTTTCGGTTATATCGGTTTCTTCCGCGCCAGTTTAACCAGACTATTGAGAGCGCTCAAAATAATCAGTCTCTGAAATAAACGATTTACGGTTTTCCATTCCCATTATTTTCTCTAATAAAGGTAGAAATCGAAGGAACATTGAAAAATTTCGACTCTCCCCGTTTCAGGATACGTAGAATTAAAAGTATGATATTAAATAGGCATATAAAAGTGAACTTTTTCCATCACGGTTCTCTGCTTTTCACGAAAGTGATAAATAGTTGAATATTACAAGAAATAACCAGCATTCTGCTACTGCTTCCAATTTTTCGAAAGTCTGCTCGGAAATTGTGTTGTAGTCGGTGGTCATACCACTATTAAGGCAATACGAATAGTCAATGTTGAAAACTGACGGAGAGGTCTATCTACTTGCTGCCTTCGAAAGCGGACAAATTAACATGAAAAAGAAAGACATATTACTTAGACACAGGCAGCATATCAGCTATTTTATACTTTTATTACACACTAAGAACAAACAGCTGCAAGTTTTTAATTTGTTGCTGTTACCATAATTTACTTCCTTTTTTACTGTTTCGTAGAAACTGGTAAGTCTTCTGTCTTTTAAATCAAATCAAGCATTGTACCTCATTCCTACTTCACTTTGTAAATATATTTTTAGGCTAGGATTGGTGCCGGTCTGCAATCCCATACAAAGGATGTCTGTCGACGATCGCGAGATAGTATAGTCCTGGTGGGGAAAAGTCTTGCACACTTCACGTTCAAGTGTAAGCCACGACACGTGGCAGCAGGCCTACTATTGACTCAGCAGTGCTGTACCAGCTGTCAGGCCGTGTGTTTGTTGCTCATTTATATTACTGTTATTGAAATGGCACTGACTGCATTTCCCATTTTCTATAATAAAGCAATATTCCTAACCAATGCAAATTTTATCAAAAAATTACTCTCTCTTTTTTTAAAAAAAAGGTGAATATTTTAGCACTGCTGCCGTGAATAATTGATATTTAGATGTTTTATTCAGTTAACAGAAAAAAATAAATACGCCCACTACTACAGAGACCCAAAACGCGTTGAGAAATACCGGTCATTCAGAACTATAATATTGGTATAGGTTTTAACAGATCGGTTTTTACTATCCCTAGCAGCGATGGGAGGGATGCGTCCAAAAGTTTGGCAAAATATTTGCTATACATAGTGCACAGTTGAATGGTCAAAAGAAGATTTCCATCAATGGAAATCGATCATAAAGAATAATATTTTCCAGTCAAGACATTGAAACAAAAGTTTTTACAATAATAAATTAAAATTGATCGCGACAATATTGTCGCTGCACTTCCAACTGCGGATGGAAAAAGTATCTTATATTTTTATCGACCCAGGAACAATAACGTAACGCGGCGCCGCACTCCCCAAATGCAGCGATTTGTGCAGCATGGCAGTATCGCTGCAGTGGGCGTGTGCAACGTGGCAACGCCGCGCGAGGCTTTTGATAAATGTGGCGTAATTCTGTAAGCGTCCCGTGTGAGTGGCAGCTTAAAAAGAAAGCGGCACTCCGACGCAGCCGCCGAATTGCCTCATAGATTATAAAAGAGCCCGCTGTAACAGGAGCAGCATCTACGGCGCCTTTTGTGTTACTTTCTGAATGTGTGTCAGTGTTCGTTCACTACCATGCATATCTTCGTAAGCTAATCAGATACCCTTTAGTACTCGAATTTCCCTTCCGGAAAACTAAAGTGAACTGAAAGAGTACAACACTCAATACTCATTCACTTTGAAACCATGTTAACACATGTGACAGTCATTTGAACACTTACAGCATGCCTGCTCGCTGAGCGAACAATTTCAATACCGAACCAAAGTTGTAACTGTGATTCATACAACCAATTCGAAGAATAATAAAGGTACCACCGTTCTAATTATAATATAGATGTTCGTACAGATAGGTTTTAAAAAGTAGATTGACTCACTACTAGTCAAAGAAATAGGGAAACATCCTTGTAAACCTTTAAGAGATTTTAAATTTGAAATCAATCGTATGGACCATAGGAAGAGGAGAGAAAAATACCTGAAAATAACCGTAATCTCAAAAAAGAAAGACTCCCAGAAATCACAGACTCTTTAGTTGAAGTACGAGAAGAATTTGGAGGGGACAGAACGACAATAAAACAGAGAAAACACGGAAGACCCACGTCAGAACTAACTTTCAAGGGATGCCTCACGTCATAATTGTAGAGGAAATGTTATTAATTTCGCTCAACATGCAAATGCCCGATTATTTGAAGAACTGAGCTTCTGTCTGTAAAACAACATATATAAATCAGCTTCAAACGTCTGATTAATTTGGCTTCAAAAAGGTAAGCGTGAGAAATTGTAGGAAGAGTTTCAAGTTATGCTTGGATCTTGTTCAAGAAGCTAGATGCTGATAATGTGCACTCCATTTTAGCAGAAGCACGTATTTCACGCATCTCTATGTTTATGGCGTCATAGCTCCTGAACTGTGTGTCCTACAATGATATTAATTTGCGGCTACTCGTACGTTCAGCGATATATTAAGTGGATATTGTCCGCAAAATGTGCTGCAAATAGAGCTGTTAGTGATGGGGTAACCAATTAAAATCACTTGTCTGGTACTGAACTTCGATGTCATGAAATGCGAGAATGTAGTGAGAGATAAACATTTTCCTTTGAACCGAGATAAATTTTCGTGAAGCTATGACATTACGCCCCCCCCCCCCCCCCCATGAACCATGGACCTTGCCCCGTTGGTGGGGAGGCTTGCGTGCCTCAGCGATACAGATAGCCGTACCGTAGGTGCAACCACAACGGAGGGGTATCTGTTGAGAGGCCAGACAAACGTGTGGTTCCTGAATAGGGGCAGCAGCCTTTTCAGTAGTTGCAAGGGCAACAGTCTGGATGATTGACTGATGTGGCCTTGTAACAATGCCCAAAACAGACTTGCTGTGCTGGTACTGCGAACGGCTGAAAGCAAGGGGAAATTACAGCCGTAATTTTTCCCGAGGGCATGCAGCTTTACTGTATGATTAAATGATGATGACGTCCTCTTGGGTAAAATATTCCGGAGGTAAAATAGTCCCCCATTCGGATCTCCGGGCGGGGACTACTCAAGAAGATGTCGTTATCAGGAGAAAGAAAACTGGCGTTCTACCGATCGGAGCGTGGAATGTCAGATCCCTTAATCGGGCAGGTAGGTTAGAAAATTTAAAAAGGGAAATGGATAGGTTGAAGTTAGATATAGTGGGAATTAGTGAAGTTCGGTGGCAGGAGGAACAAGACTTCTGGTCAGGTGACTACAGGGTTATGAACACAAAATCAAATAGGGGTAATGCAGGAGTAGGTTTAATAATGAAAGGAATGCGGGTAAGCTACTACAAACAGCATAGTGAACGCATTATTGTGGCCAAGATAGATACGAATCCCACACCTACTACAGTATTACAAATTTATATGCCAACTAGCTCTGCAGATGACAAAGAAATTGAAGAAATGTATGATGAAATAAAAGAAATTATTCGGATTGTGAAGGGAGACGAAAATTTAATACTCATGGGTGACTGGAATTCGAGTGTAGGAAAAGGGAGAGAAGGAAACATAGTAGGTGAATATGGATTGGGGCTAAGAAATGAAAGAGGAAGCCGCCTGGTAGAATTTTGCACAGAGCACAACATAATCATAGCTAACACTTGGTTTAAGAATCATGAAAAGGTTGTATACATGGAAGAACCCTGGAGATACTAAAAGGTATCAGATAGATTATATAATGGTAACACAGAGATTTAGGAACCAGGTTTTAAATTGTAGGACATTTCCAGGGGCAGATGTGGACTCTGACCACAATCTATTGGTTATGACCTGTAGATTAAAACTGAAGAAACTGCAAAAAGGTGGGAATTTAAGGAGATGGGACCTGGATAAACTGAAAGAACCAGAGGTTTTACAGAGTTTCAGGGAGAGCATAAGGGAACAATTGACAGGAATGGGGGAAAGAACTACAGTAGAAGAAGAATGGGTAGCTTTGAGGCATGAAGTAGCGAAGGCAGCAGAGGATCAAGTAGGTAAAAAGACGAGGGCTAGTAGAAATCCTTGGGCAACAGAAGAAATATTGAATTTAATTGATGAAAGGAGAAAATATAAAAATGCAGTAAATGAAGCAGGCAAAAGGGAATACAAACGTCTCAAAAATGAGATCGACAGAAAGTGCAAAATGGCTAAGCAGGGATGGCTAGAGGACATATGTAAGGATGTAGAGGCTTGTCTCACTAAGGGTAAGATAGATACTGCCTACAGGAAAATTAAAGAGACCTTTGGAGATAAGAGAACGACTTGTATGAATATCAAGAGCTCAGATGGAAACCCAGTTCTAAGCAAAGAAGGGAAAGCAGAAAGGTGGAAGGAGTATACGAGGTGCGGCTAGAAAAAAACCGGACTGATGCTGGAAAAAACATTTATTTACAATTATTTACAATTTCATGTTTTCTCCTTCAATGTACTCTCCTCCTCGGTCTCTACACCGCTCCATACGAATTTTCCACTGTTCATAGCAATGCTGCAGATCATTTTCGGTAAGTCCATACATTGCTTCCGTCGCTTTTTCTTTTACTGCTTCAACAGTCTCAAATCTAGTTCCTTTCAAAGCTGACTTGACTTTAGGGAAAAGAAAAAAGTCACAGGGGGCCAAATCAGGTGAGTAGGGTGGATGATCTAAGATGGGAATGTTGTGTTTTGCCAAAAACGTCTTCACTGACAACGCACTGTGAGCTGGGGCATTGTCTTGGTGAAGGATCCATGACTTTTTTCTCCACAAATCGTTCCGTTTTCTCCGTACTCGCTCACGTAGGGTAGCCAGGACGCTAATGTAGTAATGCTGATTCACTGTTTGTCCCTCTGGTACCCAATCAATGTGCACAATCCCTTTGATGTCAAAAAAAAAAAAAACAATCATCATTGCCTTGAATTTCGATTTTGACATTCGTGCTTTTTTTTGTCGTGGAGAACCAGTAGTTTTCCAATGCATCGATTGGCGTTTAGTTTCGGGATCGTAAGTAAAAAACCACGCTTCATCGCAAGTAATAACATTTTGTAAGAAGGTGGGATCACTTTCAATGTGTTCCAGGATGTCAGAACAAATCATTCTTCGGCGTTCCTTCTGTTCAATTGTGAGACACTTTGGAACCATTTTTGAACACACTTTGTTCATGTTGAAACTTTCATGAAGAATCTGCCTAACACTTTCCTTGTCAACTCCTGTTAACTCAGACACTGCTCTGATTGTTAAACGGCGATCTTATCGAACAAGTTTACCGATTTTTTCAATGTTTGCATCAGTTTTTGCTGACAATGGTCTGCCAGTGCGAGTGTCATCACTGGTGTCTTCGCGGCCATCTTTAAATCGTTTAAACCACTCAAAGACTTGTGCTCGCGATAAACAATCATCGCCGTACACTTGTTGTAACATTACAAACGTTTCACTTGCAGATTTTCCTAGTTTGAAACAAAATTTGATGTTAACACGCTGTTCTTTCTGTACACTCAACATTTTCCGACGCACAGACAAAACGTCAACTACTTAAAACAGACGCCATGGGCAGACTGAGTGCAGGAGGCAGATGAAACTCGAGTAGTAGGCGGAGCGAGAGTCACGTGACAGGCTACGCGACTTTCAGCCTTATTGCATTCGTTTTATTGTTTCACCAGTACTAGTCCGGTTTTTTTCTAGCCACACCTCGTATAGAGGGTCTATACAAGGGCGATGTACTTGAGGACAATTTTATGGAAATGGAAGAGGATGTAGATGAAGATGAAATGGGAGAAATGATATTGCGTGAAGAGTTTGACAGAGCACTGAAAGACCTGAGTTGAAACAAGGCCCCCGGAGTAGACAACATTCCATTGGAACTACTGACGGCCTTGGGAGAGCCAGTCCTGACAAAACTCTACCATCTGGTGAGCAAGATGTATGAAACAGGCGAAATACCCACAGAATTCAAGAACAATATAATAATTCCAATCCCAAAGAAAGCAGGTGTTGACAGATGTAAAAATTACCGAACTATCAGTTTAATAAGTCACAGCTGCAAAATACTAACACGAATTCTTTACAGACGAATGGAAAAACTAGTAGAAGCCAACCTCGGGGAAGATCAGTTTGGATTCCGTAGAAACATTGGAACACGTGAGGCAATACTGACCTTACGACTTATCTTATAAGAGAGACTAAGGAAAGGCAAACCTACGTTTCTAGCATTTGTAGACTTAGAGAAAGCTTTTGGCAATGTTGACTGGAATACTCTCTTTCAAATTCTAAAGGTGGCAGGGGTAAAATACAGGGAGCGAAAGGCTATTTACAATTTGTACAGAAACCAGATGGCAGTTATAAGAGTCGAGGGACATGAAAGGGAAGCAGTGGTTGGAAAGGGAGTAAGACAGGGTTGTAGCCTCTCCCCGATGTTGTTCATTCTGTATATTGAGCAAGCAGTAAAGGAAACAAAAGAAAAATTCGGAGTAGGTATTAAAATTCATGGAGAAGAAATAAAAACTTTGAGGTTCGCCGATGACATTGTAATTCTGTCAGAGACAGCAAAGGATTTGGAAGAGCAGTTGAATGGAATGGACAGTGTCTTGAAAGGAGGTTATAAGATGAACATCAACAAAAGCAAAACAAGGTTAATGGAATGTAGTCGATTTAAGTCGGGTGATGCTGAGGGAATTAGATTAGGAAATGAGACACTTGAAGTAGTAAAGGAGTTTTGCTATTTGGGGAGCAAAATAACTGATGATGGTCGAAGTAGAGAGGATATAAAATGTAGACTGGCAATGGCAAGGAAAGCGTTTCTGAAGAAGAGAAATTTGTTAACATCGAGTATAGATTTAAGTGTCACGAAGTCATTTCTGAAAGTATTTGTATGGAGTGTAGCCATGTATGGAAGTGAAACATGGACGATAAAAAATAGTTTGGACAAGAAGAGAACAGAAGCTTTCGAAATGTGGTGCTACAGAAAAATGCTGAAGATTAGATGGGTAGATCACATAACTAATGAGGAAGTATTGAATAGGATTGGGGAGAAGTTTGTGGCACAACTTGACCAGAAGAAGGGATCGGTTAGTAGGACATGTTCTGAGGCATCAAGGGATCACCAATTTAGTATTGGAGGGCAGCGTGGAGGGTAAAAATCGTAGAGGGATACCAAGAGATGAATACACTAAGCAGATTCAGAAGGATGTAGGTTGCAGTAGGTACTGGGAGATGAAAAATCTTGCACAGGATAGAGTAGCATGGAGAGCTGCATCAAACCAGTCTGAGGACTGAAGACCACAACAACAACAATGACATTACGTGCCAATTTTGTTTGAGGTCGCTGAGCGCTCCCATTCACAAATACTCTATGTGAATAGTCCGGACATCTACATCTACAGGAACACTATGCACGGGGAAAAACGAATACCATTTTAATGGTGTCCATGCCAAATCCTGTATCATGTACGTGACACTGTCGCCACTATTTCGCAATAAAACAAAACGTGCTACGGTCGCAGGTTCGAATCCTGCCTCGGGCATGGATGTTTGTGTTGTCCTTAGGTTAGTTAGGTTTAAGTAGTTCTAAGTTCTAGGGGACTTATGACCTCAGCAGTTGAGTCCCATAGTGCTCAGAACCATTTGAACCATTTTTTTTTGTACTACGTTAATCCTCTCTCGTAAGGATATCACACCGCGCAGCAGAACTCCAGAAAGCGTAGTGTAGACAGTCTTTTTAGTATATCTGGTACATTTTCTAAGTGTTCTGCCAATAAAGCACAGCCTTTGTTTTGCCTTCCCCACAAAATTTTCTATGTGTTCTTTCCAGTTTAAATCGTTGGTACTTGTAATTTCTAGGTATTTAGTTGAATTAGATTGATTTATCGTGTAACGAAAATTTAACGTATTCCTTTTACTACTCGAGTAAATGACCCCAAAATTTTCATTATTTAGAGACAATTGTCAATTTTTGCACCATTTGAAATTTGTTTCGAACTTCTGATGAATTTACTGGACGGAAAACAACAGCATCATGTGCAAACAACCTAAGACGACTGCTCAGATTGTCTCCTAATTCGCGTACGTAGATAAGGAACAGCAGAGGGCCTATAACACTATGTTGCGAGCGCCAAAATCTCTTCTGTCTTACTCGATGACTTTCCGTCATTTACTACGAACTGTGACCTCTCTGATTGGAAATCACAAATCCAGTTACGTAACTGTATTCCATAATCACGGAATTTCACTACAAGCCGCTTGTATAGTACAGTGTCAAAAGCCTTTTGTAAATCTAGAAATACGGAATCAATTTGAAATCCCTTGTTTTAGCATGCAATATTTCGTGTGTGTAAAGAGCTATTTATGTCTCACAAGAACGATGCTTCCTAAATCTGTGCTGACTCTGTAACAATAGACAGTTCTCTTTGACGTAATTCGTAATGTCTACATCTACATATACGTGGTTACTCAGCTATTCACAATAAAGTGCCTGGCAGAGGGTTCAATGAACCACCTTCAAGCTGTCTCTCTACCGTTCCACTCTCTAACGGCACGCGGGAAAAACGAGCACTTAAATTTTTCTGTCATAGCCCTGATTTCTCTTATTTTACCGTGATGATCATTTCTCCCTATGAAGGTGTATGATAAAAGAATGTTTTCGCAATCGGAGGAGAAACGTTCATGAGAAGATCCCGTCGCAACGAAAAACGCCTTTGTTTTAATGATTGCCACTCCAATTCACGTATCATGTCTGTGACCCTATCTCCATATTTCGTGATAATAAAAACCGAGCTGCCCTTCTTTGTACTTTTTCGATGTCATCCGTCAGTCCCACCTGATGTGGATCCCACACCGGACAGCAACACTCCAGAATAGAGTGGAAAAGCGTGGTGTATGTAGTCTCTTTAGTAGACCTGTTGCAGTGTTCTGCCAATGAATCACAGTCTTTGGTTTGCTCTACCCACAATATTATGTATGTGATCGTTCCAATTTAGGTTATTTGTAATTTTAATCCCTAAGTATTTAGTTGAATTTACAGCCTTCAGATTTGCGTGACTTATCCCGTAATCGAAATTTGGCTTAATTCCTTTAGTACTCATGTGAATAACTTCACACTTTTCCTTATTCAGGGTCAATTACCAGTTTTCGCACCATAGATATATCTTATCTAAACCATTTTCCAAGTCGTTTTGATCGTCTGATGACTGTATAAGACGGTAAATGACAGCATCATCTGCAAACAATCTAGGACGGCTACGCAGATTGTCTCCTGCGTGGTTAATATAGATCAGGAACATTAGAGGGCCTATAACGCTTCCCTGTGGAACACCGGATATTACTAGTCTTTAACTTGATGACTTTCCGTCTGTTACTACGAACTGCGCCTTTTCTGACGGGAAATCACGAATCCAGTCGCATAACTCATTCGATATTCCGCAGGCACGCAGTTTGGTTAGAAGACGCTTGTGAGGAACGATGTCGAAAGCCTTCTGGAAATCTAAAAATATGGAATCAATTTGACATACCCTCTCGACAGCACTTATTACTGCATGAGTATAAAGAGCTAGTTTTAAGAACGATATTTTCTGAAACGGTGCTGACTATGTGTCAATAAATCGTTTTCTTCGGGGTACTTCATAATACTGTGTAAATTCAAAACCCTACTGCAAATCGACCGTAGTGATATAGGCTTCTAATTCAGCGGATTACTATTACTTCCCTTTTTGGGTATTGGTGTGACCTGAGCAATTTTCCAGTCTTTACATCTACATCTACATCTACATCCATACTCCGCAAGCCACCTGACGGTGTGTGGCGGAGGGTACCCTGAGTACCTCTATCGGTTCTCCCTTCTATTCCAGTCTCGTATTGTTGGTGGAAAGAAGGATTGTCGGTATGCTTCCGTGTGGGCTCTAATCTCTCTGATTTTATCCTCATGGTCTCTTCGCGGAATATACGTAGGAGGGAGCAATATACTGCATGACTCTTCGGTGAAGGTATGTTCTCGAAACTTTAACAAAAGCCCGTACCGAGCTACTGAGCGTCTCTCCTGTAGAGTCTTCCACTGGAGTTCATCTACCATCTCCGTAACGCTTTCGCGATTACTAAATGATCCTGTAACGAAGCGCGCTGCTCTCCGTTGGATCTTCTCTATCTCTTCTATCAATCCTATCTGGTACGGATCCCACACTGCTGAGCAGTATTCAAGCAGTGGGCGAACAAGCGTACTGTAAGCTATGTTTTTCGGATTGCATTTCCTTAGGATTCTTCTAGTGAATCTGCCATCTGCTTTACCGATGATCAACTTTATATGATCATTCCATTTTAAGTCACTCCTAATGCGTACTCCCAGATAATTTATGGAATTAACTGCTTCCAGTTGCTGACCTGCTATTTTGTAGCTAAATGATAAGGGAACTATCTTTCTATGTATTCGCAGCACATTACTCTTGTCTACATTGAGATTCAATTGCCATTCGCTGCACCATGCGTCAATTCGCTGCAGATCCTCCTGCATTTCAGTACGGATCTTTCTGTGAGCGAGTGGTTGTATACAATTGCTACATATGGAGCTATTTTATGAGTATACTCTGATAGGAACCTGACTGGAATGAGATTTTCACTCTGCAGCGGAGTGAGCGCTGATATGAAACTTCTTAGCAGATTAAAACTGTTTGCCGGACAGAGACTCGAGCTCTGGACCTTTGCCTTTCGCGGGCAAGTGCGCTACCTTCTGAGCTACCCAAGCACGACTCACGCCCCGTCCTCACAGCTTTTAATCTGCCAGGAAGTATCATATCAGCCCACACTCCGCTGCAGAGTGAAAATTTCATTCAGGAAACTTCCCCCAGGCTGTGGCTATGCCATGTGTCCGCAATATACTTTCTTCCAAGAGTGCTAGTTGTGCAAGGTTCGCAGGAGAGCTTCTGTAAAGTTTGGAAGGTAGGAGGCGAGGTACTGGCAGAAGTAAGGCTGTGAGGACTGGGCGTGAGTCGTGCTTAGGTAGCTCAGATGGTAGAGCACTTGCCCGCGAAAGGCAAAGGTCCCACGTTAGAGTCTCGATCCGGCACACGGTTTTAATCTGCCAGGAAGTTTCAGGAATCTGACTGGTATACAATCTGGACCAGAGGCCTTGCTTTTATTAAGTTATTTAAGCTGCTTCGTTACACCGAAGATATCTATTTCTATGTTTCTCATCTTGGCAGTTGTTCTTGGTGGGAATATTTACATCGTCTTCTTTGGTGAAGGAGTTTCGGAAAACCGTGTTTAATAACTGTGCTTTAGTGGCACTGTCATCAGTGACTTGACCGTTGTTATCGCGCAGTGAAGGTACTGATTGCGTCTTGCCACTGATGTGCTTTATGTATGACCAGAATCTCTTTGGGTTTTCCGCCAGTTTTCGAGACAGAATTTCGTTGTGGAAATTATTAAAAGCATCTCGCATTGAAGTACGCGACATATTTCGAACTTCTGTAAAACTTTGCCAATTTTGGGGATTATGTGTTCTTTTAAATTCGGCATGCTTTTTTCGTTGCTTCTGCAACAATGATCTGACCCGTTTCGTGTACCATGGGGGATCAGTACCATCACTTATTAATTTATGTGGTACTTATCTCTCAATTGCTGTCGATACTATCTTCTTGAAAACGTTCCACAACTTTTCTACACTTGCACGATCAGATCGGAAGGAGTGAAGACTGTCTCTTGAAAAGGCGTTAAGAGCATTTTATCATTTTTTAAATAGATATACTTTGCGTTTCTTTTTGATGGTTGTAGGTGATACGGTATTCAGCCTAGGAGCAATTGCCTTGTGGTAGAACGCAGTATATATTCCAAAATCCTGCTGGATATCAACGTTAATTATATGGGCCTTTAATTTAGTGGATTGCACCTACTACATTTTTTGAATATTGGTATGACCTGCGCAACTTTCCAGTCTTTGAGTATGTATTTTTCGTCGAGCGAGGGGTTGTATATAATTGTTAAGTATGGAGTTATTGCATCAGCATTCTATTAAAGTAACCTAATTGGTATACAGATTGGGCCAGAAGACTTAATTTTTTAAGTGGTTTAAGCTGCTTCACCACTCCGAGGCTATCTGCTTCTAAATTACTCATGTTGGCAGTTGTACTTCGTTTTCGCCGGTGAAAGGTTACTGTGCTTTCGCAGCACCGTCGTCGATAGTATTTCCATTGCTATCGAACAGAGAAGACATTGCCTCTGTCTTGCCCCTAACACACTTTACGTACGATCAGAATCTCCTTGGATTTTCTGCCAGGTTTCGAGACAAAGTTTCGTTGTGGAAACTATTGTAAGCATCTCGCATTAATGTTGGCGTTAAATTTCAACCTTCTGTAAACGATCACAGGTGTTGGAGATTTGGCGTCCGTTTAAATTGGCGTGCTTTTTCGTTGTTACTGCTACAGAGTTCTGACCCGTTTTGGTACCAAGGAGTATCAGCTTCCTCGTTTGCTAATTTATTTACTATAAATATCGCAATTGCTGACGATATTATTTCTTTGAATTCAAGCCACATCTGACCTTCACTTACATCGTTAAAATGGAAGGAGTGGAGATTGTCTCTGAGGAAGACTTCAAGTGAATTTTTATCTGCTTTTTTTGAATACGTATATTTTCGTTTATTTTTGGAGGACTTGTGGGTTAAAATATTCAGTCTCGCGACGACAACCCTGCGTTCACTAATTCCTGTATCCGTACTGATGCTCATTATGAGCTTAGGATTATTTGTTGCTAAGAGGTCAAGTGTGTTTTCACAACCGTTTACTATTCGCATCGGCTCATGAACTAACTCCTCGAAATAATTTTCAGATAATGCATTTAGCACAATTTCGGATCATGTTTTGTGCAAACCTCAGGGTTTAATCATGTACTTTCGCCAACATATCGAGGGTAAATTAAAGTGACCACCAACTATAATTGTGTGAGTCGGGTATGTGTTTCAAATTAGACTCAAGTTTTCTTTGAACCTTTCAGCAATCGCATCATCTGAGTTCGGAGGTCGGTAAAAGGATCTACTTATTATTTTATTCCGGTTGCCAAGAATGACCTCCGCCCATACTAACTCATACATACTATCCGCTTCAATTTCACTACAAGATAAGCTACCTCTAACAGCAAGAAACAGGCCATCGCCCGCTGTGTTTAGCCTATCCTTTCGGAACACCGTAAGGATCTTCGCAAAAATTTCGGCAGAACTTATCCCCGACTTTAGCCAGCTTTCGGTGTCTATAACGATTAGAGCATCGGTGCTTTCTAGTAGCACTTGGAGCTCTGGTACTTTCCCAGCAGCGATACGGCAATTTACAGCTATTATATCGATGGTTCCTGTATTTAGGTTCATCCTATGTTCGACCGGCACCCTTTGAGACTGAAGCCCTTTTTCCATTTCCTCGACACCCTCTATCCCAAAAACGCGCCCAGTTCATGCCACACAACCCCTGCTATCCGTGTAGCCGCCTCCTGCTTGTAGTATAATCCTGACCTATTAAGCCGAACCCGTAACCCAACCACCCTACGACGCAATTCGAGAAATCTGCTGCCTACATGGTCACAGACCCACTGAGCCTCTGATTCAAACCGTCCACTCGTCTCTGTACCAAAGGTGCGCAATCGATCCTGTCGAACATTCTGCAAAAAGTGAGTTCTGCTTTCGTCTCGCAAGCAAGACTGGTAGCCTTTACCACTTCTGTTAGGTGCTTGAAACAAGAGCGAATTTCTTCTGATCCAATGTGACACACATCAATATTACAGTCGTGAGCAACCACCGGCACCGGCCATGGTGGCCGTGCGGTTCTAGGCGCTACAGTCCGGAACCGCCGGACTGCTACGGTCGCAGGTTCGAATCCTGCCTCGGGCATGGATGTGTGTGCTGTCCTTAGGTTTAAGTAGTTCTAAGTTCTAGGGGACTGATGACCTAAGATGTTAAAACCATAGTGCTCGGAGCTATTTGAACCAGTTACCACCGGCAATTGGCTACGGCCTATGCTCGTAATGTCTGGAATGACTCCACCCGGTACTCACAGGGAGCCCCGGTATGCACACGGAGTGCAGATTGGATTTCTTCCGCTCCTTGGTAGCCGTGTCCTTAAGGGGCCCCAAAACAAGCTTAACATTGGAGCTCCCAAATACTAATCATCCCACCTTCTGTGATTGCCCGGAGGCTGAGAGGTTCCCTCTGAAACGGGAGAAGCGACTGCATCTGGGTGAGGGACTGTGTAAGCCACAGACAGCACTTGGCACCTGTTGGTCAGACTAACCGGGCAGGCCTTACATCCGGCTCCGTAGGAAGTTTTTCGCCGCCTGTCATGCCCTGAGGCGACCTCGACCACAGGCGACAGGTCAACCTCAGTGTGAGCAGTAACTGGGCTGGCCACTGGTGTGGGTCGATCAGCCCCCTCAGACGTGCTGGACGCCAGTTAGAACCGCACAGCTGGTTCACAACAGTCATGCCCATCCACTGCAGCTTCAAGCTGTGTAACCGAAGACATCAAAGCCGGAACTGAGAGCGAAGTGTCACCAACTTGGCTCGCATCCGCAAACAGCCATCATAGACCCTATCCATAATGAAGACTGTGGAAAACCACATTACACAGAAAAACAAGGAAAATCGACACGCGTTACCGAACTACCAAAGCACACAGGTGAGACTAAATAATTCACTCCTGATTAGAAACTAGTAATATGTCATAAAATCGGTTTACTTCCGGACACGAACGGGAACGCGAGAACTGTGGCTATTACATACTAAATCTGCTCACCGTCAGCTTCGCTGCCTCAAGAAAAACACAGTTTCTAACTATAATACTTGGTAAACTTCTAGGAAAAGATTAAACTTTTAATTGAGTAGATTATGACAGCATATTTCATTTTCAATTCTATCAATAATTGCGCGAAATATTGGAAATAAGGTTTTTGCAGCACCTATAAGCTATGATACCGGCATCCTCGAACTGGTATGGGTTCTGGGTTCTGGGATAATAGTTTAGGAATACATAATCTGTTCAAGAGGAGAAATAAACTGGGAAAAAATGAGAATGAGAGTGCATTACAAAGTCAAATTAAGGTAGAAATTTGCAGATGTTGTCTGAGTTTCGCTGATTGCTTTCTACATTTTTTGAATGTTTTGTCGCTGAATTTGTACAACTAAATCTCCTAAATAACACAGGAAAGGTTGGATGCCATATGTTTGTTGAGACAGCAAAAGTTATAATTAATACAGAACTAATAACCATTTAGACAAAAAGTAATATTTCTTGCAGTCAGAGCTGAATCGAAGTCAGTGATGTTAACCATCGCTAAACCAAGGGAAGGGGGAGGGTGGCTGCTTGTTTTCTACCTTTTGAACTAGTTAGGTACTTTATATTTTAAAATTAGGTTAAAAATATTCATCGTTTTTAATGGAGTCTTTTACCATACTCTGTATTTGCTAACTGTTGTTGACCTATATTAACAACAGGCTCTTTAAAGAGGAATTGATGGATAAGTGGGGTTCATAAAGCTGAAAGCATCTCTTAGCACACCTTTAGAAATGTCAACGCACTTTCATTAACGCATAATCACATTTATCAAAGGTGGTGATATGTATCAAAAAATTCCCACTGCAAATTTCCTGTAATGCGTAATATATGTACATATAGGGTGTCCCATTTATCTTGACCACCCTAACTAACTGTTTGCCAGATGCAGATTACAAAATGTTTCAAGTAAGCCGTCAGGGGGACATCATTCAGCATGACTGCCTTCATTGTAGCTTTGTTTTTTACACAGATATGAACAGCGGTATAACTTTTTTCAATGACACCCTGTATTTTTTATTCGGTAATTTATTTCCACTCCTCAAGACCTATCAGAAATGTATCACAGTGTACCATTCACTGAAACACAACGTTATTAATTGCATAACACAACACTGACTTTGAGCCCGGAATCACAACTCGTCCACTTGCTGGGGTTGGAAAATTGGAAATATGGGTTAAGGTCTTATGGGATCAAACTGCTGAGGTCATCGGTCTCTAAGCCCACACATTACTTAATCTAACTTAAACTAACTTACGCTATGGACAACACACACTCATGCCCGAGCGAGGACTCGAACCTCCGACGGGGGGAGACGCACGGACCGTGACAAGACGCCCTAGACCGCGCGGTACCCCTCGCGGCTGCTGGATTTATCAGGAAACAAATGAAAACCAAGTAAAAACATAACGCAAAATTGGATGTGACTCTCCTGTACCACTGCCCAGGAGTATAAAATTTAAAGTGGCACAGAGTGGTGACCCTGAACACCGATACACTGGTGCACTCGTTGAATGAAAGAGTTATTTACTGCTTCCAGTGTTGCGTGCTGAAGAGAATTACAAGCAAGCACGATACGTTCCCGCATGTCCTCTGGAGTTGTTGGAGTATCTCGATAGTCAACGCCTTAATGCATCCCCAAAGAAAAAAGTCCATAGAATTTAAATGAGGAGACCTAGCAGGCCAAGTAACTGTTCCTCCTTGACCAATCCATGTAGAAGGACACCTTCGGTTCAGAACACGACGTGCATGCAAGGCATTATGTGCTGGACATCCTTCGTGTTGATACCACATAAGCATTCTGGTTCTTAGCGGCACTTCATCCAGAAGAGAAGGAAGAATTCGCCCGAGGAAGTTGGCGTACGCTGTGCCGTTTAGACTACCATTGATGAAATGATGGCCAATAATGGTAGTAGCAAGCATCCCACACCAGAAGTTAACTCTCCATTGACGCTGATGTTCCACCTGTCTAAGCCATCGTGGGTTGTCGCTGGACCAATAATGCATATTCCTTGTATTTCCCTGACCTTTGTTTGTGAAGGGACATTCATCGGTAAATAGAACATTGGAGAAGAAGTTCGGGTTGACAAGGATTTGCTGCTGTGCCCATTGACAGAGCTGTACACGATTCTGGAAATCATTCCCGTGAAATTCTTGATGAAGGTGTGCATCGTAAGGATGGAACTTGTGATGTGTAAGAATAAGATGTACACAGGTTTTAGGAATGCCAATCTTGTGTTCACGCTGTTGTGTGCTTACATGTGGATTCTTAGCAACGGAAGCGAGAACGGTAGCTTCGGCAGCTTCGGCAGCTTCGTATGTGCGAGTGCTACCGCGATTGCATTTTCGTTGGTTGAAACTTCCCGTTTCCTGAAGTGTTGCAACAAGACGAGAAAACAACCGTCGGGAAGGTGGCTTCTTGTCAGGATATCGCTCTCTGTACAGTTCCGCTGCCTGTGTAGCATTTCGCCTACCTTCAACAACAACAATAAAATAAACGTTATGTCGATGCAGTTTGCAGGAAGGACAACCTTTACTCTATGCCTACTCTACACAACAGTATTTAAAAGGACTAAACTACTGTACTAAATGTACTCGTACATGAGAAAACACTATTGCAGTTACTGTTCTGCTAACTTACATTCCCCGTAGATGAGTAGCATTTTTACCTTCTCTTCGTTGGTGTACATTCAACTCGCACAACTCTTCAACTGACGATGGTTGACGGAATGACGGGTGTGCATTCTTCTTACGTTTACAGTTGTCCTCTGTCAACATCAGCTCGTGGATGTGTTCCATTACCCCGAGTACGTGCACTAAGCGCTGAGAGCGTCAACGTCAGTATTGTTTTATGTAATTAATAACGTTGTGTTTCGGCGAATGATACAATGTGATACATTTTTGAATAGGTCTTTAGGATAGTAAATGAATTACCGAATAAAACATACAGGGTGCCATTTGAAAAAGTCATACTGCTGTTCATATCTTTGTAAAAAACAAAGCTACAACGAAGGCAACCATGGCGACTGATGTCCTCCTGAAGGGTAAAGAACATTTGCTTGAAACATATTTTTTGATACATATCACCACTGATAACATTACACTTGCTAGTAATACGCCAAGTGTCTAGGATGCGATAGGAGTGTATGGCTTCTAGGGAGGCAATCACGGCTTGAGGTAACACCGTACCGAGACGAAATAATTATATGTTCGCACTCTGGAAGAGCTGTAGAAGAGGTAGACTAGTGAAGTGAGTTCCCTTCATAACTTTCTTCCAGCGTGATCCTTCTCTCTCTTTCTGTCTGTTGCTCCCTTCTGCCTTCCTTATCCAGCCCTTGTTCTTCTTCGGAAGCGTTCCCCGCTCGGTCAGCCGTAACTCAGCTTCGTGAACAGCTTGCATAAATCTCCGCGCAGATGGCAGCACCAAGAGTGAAACTTTTATTGCGGCCCTGCCGGCAGGATCGCCTCAGACTTACACTAAATCTCCGCTCCTCTCGTACACGCGCATCCGTTGTTTTGGAGTTCGCCGGCGAGATAAACATAGGTCTGGTAGAAGTTGTAAGCGAAATAAATCGGCTGTTATCTTCTTGTCACTGTACTGCATCATTGGAATTCGTATCAGTGTGTTGCTTCACTAGTATCACATGTCTCACACAGTGAACATAAATCCACCGAAAAACGTTTGAATGCTGTCCAGGGATATTTCGTAGGTATTTTGGCATGAGGGGCCCCTTGTAGTCGGTGTCTCGTTACAGAGTGATAACATAATTGTGATTTTCTCTGCCTCTTACTGCAATTACGTTCGTTTCAGTGAAAATACCTCCGTAACAATAAGTAATACACTGCCTGACGACTAAAACGAAGCTCGCAAAATGAGAGAAGGAAACAAAATGAAACTTCAGGGGATGAAAGAGTGTGGGGTGTTACTGTAGTCATTACTAAATGTGCAAAGAAGTTGGCAATATGAGCCCACTTGTAAGTTCTAGTTTGCACCTTTCTGGTGTGGATGAGCGCAGTAATACCGCTAGGACACCTCTATCTTCTCGTGTGGCAAGCTAGCTAGCAAATGCTACAATTCGTTTTTGATATAATTTTGAACATGTTGAGCACAACAGCTGACACAAATGTTAATAATTAATGAAAAGCAACACACTTATATTATTACACATTTATTGTGTTGCGACCGCATTCGTTAGTAGAACATCTTCAGCTTGCCTACACTTAAACAGAAATTACGCTGAAGCTACAGCATTTTAACGATTACAATAGTATTATATTGTAACAAATAAGCCCTCGGTCACAAATATTAAGTCAAAATTGACCTGGTTTCGACGCTACTATGAGCGTCGTCTTCAGAATTAGACTGACTGTACTAAAACATTAGGTATATAGTACATTAATAAAATTAAAGTTTGTACTGACTCGAAAAGATGCAGTACTTACAAGTCACCTATTTAAAGTCCCTTGTCCACAGTACGAGTAGCCCTTAGCGTCTCTCCATCGCACAAGTGTTCATGACGTCGCCCTTCCGGCCGAGATCTTTTTCAATATGTGACTTGTAAGTACTGCATCTTTTCGAGTCAGTACAAACTTTAATTTTATTAATGTATTATATACCTAATGTTTTAGTACAGTTAGTCTAATTCTGAAGACGACGCTCATAGTAGCGTCGAAACCCGAAACCAGGTCAATTTTGACTTAATATTTGTGACCGAGGGCTTATTTGTTACAATATAATTCTGACATGATCACTGAACCTTAGCAGCTATGTTCAAAGTTTTACAATAGTATTACACTGGTAACAATCTTATACTAAATCGTCACCTAGTTGTACTAAAGTCATGACATACATGTTCTGGTTGTCGTATGTCACTTTAGACACCAAATCCAAAAATACCGATAGTAAAGATGTTTCCGACCACAGAGAGGAAGTAAGGCGAGCGGACACGACATGCTGCGTACGGTGAAATGTCGAGGGAAGGCTGCTCCACGACAAAGGTAAACCTGTGAACATAATACTTGGCCGCTGTCGAGTGCGATCAATTCTGGCAGTTTAAGTCCCACACAAGTTCTGTCGACAATAGATACGGGGATCCTGCTGGCCACAGCAGTGCCAATACACAGCAAAATATCAGTATTTGACAAAATATCATCACACAGAGAGTTCATAGAGACATTCGCCATGCGTGGACGAGCATTATTCGGCTGAAATATGACACCAAGACATCATTGTATGAGAGATGACACAGGAGGACTAGGCGTGGGTTATTTGTGAACCATGGGGTCCAAAGGAACAGTTAATAATTGGCAACCAATGCTGTACAATCGCAATAAAGTCATGAGATGTTCGATTGACTCTCATAAAAGAATGAATTGAACATCTCATGACTTTATTGCGATTGTACAGCCTTGGTTGACAATTATTAACATAAAAATGGTCGCAGGCTTCAGACGGGATTTTCGGTTCTAGGCGCTACAGTCTGGAACCGCGGGACAACTACGGCCGCAGGTTCGAATCCTGCCTCGGGCATGGATGTGTGTGATGTCCTTAGATTAGTTAGGTTTAAGTAGTTCTAAGTACTAGGGGACTGATGACCTCAGCAGTTAAGTCCCATAGTGCTCAGAGCCATTTTTTAGACGGGATTTTATGTCCTGTATATCAAAGGAACAGTTCAGTAAAGTGAACAAAAAGACCAAGTGACGACCTCTAAGGCACTGCCAGTCACCGTTAACTTCCGTCACAGCAGGTCTCGTTTCCAAGAAAGTCGTTCATGGTACACTGCAACCATTCTCGTTCCCGTCCCGGTCTCGCTAGTTTGTCTGTTTCGACAGCTCCTCTGTCCTGTCCCGGTCTCGCTCGGAGGGTTTCGTTCTTTTCTGTGTGGTCACTCGTTCTAGTTAAATTTTTTACAGTTATATAACTTAAATAAAAATTACGTACTACGTGATACATTGCATTTTGAGATCCAAACGATCATTGTGTGACCGAATTCTTTCGCATAGCTTCTCCTTGTACTGCGGCAACGTCCAATCTTATATCACCAGCCCTAAGGGCTTAACTGAAGCGCACGAACAGTATTGCTTCAATTTTGCTCTTGAACTAATTGTCCCTACATTTTCGGCTCTACAGTGTGTCTCAGAAGTGTTGCGATAAACTTCGAGTTGTTGTGAAGGTTATCTTGAGGAAAAAATCAAAGATAGAAATCCATGTTCGGAAACATCAAACGAAGCTACAGAACGTCGAATTAGCAGGTGCCGCGCCTGTCACTCGGCCATTATTTCGGCAGCACACATGACTTTGTATGCTGACGGACCATAGGCAGAAGGTCTCTGAATGTTCGTTATTCAGTGGTCGTGACTGATTACCATGGTCGCTACTGGAGAAGATGTAGCTAGCTGCTGCGTAGGCAGGCCGTGTCTCCTACGAATGTGATGCTCTGTTGCCTTGATCGATGTCAGTTTTGGCCATGAGTTTCCACCTGCAGTTCATTTTTCTCCTGGAACTATCTCTCCATTTTTTTCATTATACAGAAGAAAAATAAACTGCAGGTGGAAACCTGTATGCAAAACCGTCACCCACCAAGGCAGCAGAGCATCATATTCATAGGAGACACGGCCTGTCTGTGCCGCTCGTAGCTCCATCTTCTCCACTGGTGAGTCCACAGCTCGTGGTCATGCGGTACCGTTCTCGCTTCCCGCGCCCGGGTTCCCGGGTTCGATTCCCGGCGGGGTCAGGGATTTTCTCTGCCTCGTGATGATTGGGTGTTGTGTGATGTCCTTAGGTTAGTTAGGTTTAAGTAGTTCAAAGTTCTAGGGGACTGATGACCATAGCTGTTAAGTCAGATAGTGCTCAGAGCCAGTCCACTGGTGATCTTGGCAATTAGCTGCACAATCACTGAACAATAAGCACCAGTGCGAGATGTTCGACCTATAGTCCATCAGCGTACAGGTACGTTTGCTACTAAAGGAGTGATCTAGTGACAGCGCCGGATCTATAATTTCGCCGCCCTGTAGCGTTGTTAGACTATGTTACTGTACACGGGTTTGTATCCTAGATATGTCCCTCAAGACACACTCTGCAGTACCTCGACGTTTGTTGAAAGATTTCAGGGACATCCTGTATTTAAGAAATGCTCGTTAAATACATTTTCCACCTGCGACTCATCATTTATAATCGTACCATTCAGCTGAACAGTGATGTTATGAACTACTGTGGCCGATTTTCCTGTCTCCTATTTCATTATATTCCATACAGCCGTAAGTCTGTTTTCGGAATTACTGATTATGTACATGATCCTTGATTTTCTAATAACTTTTCCTAGCAATGTTGAGCAGTTTTTGCAGGGTGCAACTAATGCAGGATATCTACTTGTTTTCTCCAACAGTTACATTTCACAACATACTACAATCTGTATAGTGTTTCATGGTTTCTTACATGTTTGGCTGGTTGGACGATTTGGGGGAGGGGACCAAACAGCAAGGTCATCGGTCCCCTCGGATGATGGAAAGATGGGAAGGGAAATCGGACGTGCCGTCTGAAGGGAACCATTTCGGAAAACAGGAATCAGGATGGCCGGATGCGGTTTGAACCGTCGTCCTCCCGAATGCGAGTCCAGTGTGGTAACCATTACGCCACCTCACTCGGTGTTTCTTACATGTCCGTTTAGTCCCCTTTCTCATAAGTTTATGCGGGAAGCTGTTTCCAAATAATGAGAAGAATTTATCTTGGAGTAGACCAAATTTCATGTCAGGATTTGGTTCAATATAAATTTCAAAATGGTTCAAATGGCTCTGAGCACTATGAGACTTAACATCTGAGGTGATCAGTCTCCTAGGCTCAAAACTACTTAAACATAACTAACCTAAGGACACCACACACATCTATGCCCGAGGCAGGATTCGAGCCTGTGACCGTTGCAGCAGCGCGGTTCCGGACTGGAGCGCCTAGAACCGCTCGGCCACAGCAACATAAATTTCATACCATTACTTATTATACCATTTGTGGCTGAATTATCATAACAAGACATGCATACAGTAAAGTATTAGTGTCAGAATAAGTACGAAATAAAAAAGGAATCTTCTCTAACAAGGGTTACACGTATAGAAGCTCGTAACGTTACTAGGAGCTGGGTCGAGTCGCTAGGGGAAGAAACATAATCTGTTGTGCCGGAAATTATTTCGGTAACAATGTTACAAGATTTATTCCGAGATTTGCATGCCTGCTATAAAGACACCCCCCCTCTCCGAGTAACGTTCTGATGGAGATTACAGATAAAGATCCCCAGGACGGCGGTGGCACAGTGCAAAGCAGCTTGCTTTATGGAGAGCAGGTTGGTGGTGGAGTGTAGGAGCGTATAACCAGAGAATAAACGCGCGAAGCGGTGAGGTGAAGGAATGCCTAAACAGAGAGCTGGGGAACCGAGACAGACGGAATACGTGCGGACTTCTCAGCTCTCCCGCCTGCTGCCGTCGGCCTCTTCCCACGCACCATATCGTGCGCCGATTGCGGTCAGAAGCGGCCACCAGAGCGTGCTGGCGTCGCGAACGTGGCGCCGCGTGGTGTGGTCGGGTAATTGCGTCCGACTGTGGTCCCGACCCGCACGCACAAAGGCGGGGCACGCACGGCTCGTCCAGAGATAAGTACCGTTACTATCTGCGGCCAGAGACTCTAAATAAAGTAGCCAACCGCACACGGCGTTCTGCGCCACTCGGTAGGTAGGGGAATGCCCGCGGCAGAAAGGGAAAAAGAGGGGGGAAAGTGGCAGTTGCGTGCGTGCGTGTGTGTGTGTGTGTGTGTGTGTGTGTGTGTGTGTGCAGGGATGGGTCGCCTGCCGCTATCAGTGCTAGCAGCGCACAAAGGGAAAAAGCGCAGCCACTGAAGGGGGGTGCGCGGGGAGGAAAGAGCTGAGGGGCAGACGCGATGAGAGCGTCATGGGGCAAAGGGCGGCGGCTCGCGCATCGGCGCACTCTTCGCTTTGTGTTTTTTGAATTCGGCAGCGTCTGCCTTCTTTGCTCACAAGCGACATTGCTCCGGGAGAAAGAAGGAAGGAGGAGGGGGGGGGGGGGAGGTGGATGGCAGCCAACCCCAAAAGAAATAACGAGCCACCCGAGTTACCCCCCTCGGCGAAGCCGCCAATTCTCCGTGCTCCAAACCCGCGCCCTGTGGCTAATAAGATGTGCTGCGAATCTCGTGCCGCAAGACAGCAGGCAGTGCCGCCATTCAGTGCAAAAACAAACTCTACTTACATCGTGAGTACTGCGGCGTAGCGCTCGTCTACTTAAGTTCCCAGATGCGGTGGGCATGCACTGACGAAAATGAAGAATGTTACTACATTACCACCTTTACCTACTGTCAGCAAACTGATACTCTCTGATACTTTCCTACCTACTGTACTTTTTCACTCCTACATAATTTCTTCCAAGGGGGCTTGGAAGCAAAATTCAAATTTTTTTGTATTTATCCAACCAAGTCCCGTAATGTTGTTCACTTTTTTATGCTCAACATTATCACAATTTATATGTGTATGACTCTTGAAAATATTTTATTTTTAATTTTGCCACATTAGTTTCATTACAAGTAGTAAAGGAGTTTTGCTAATTGGGGAGCAAGACAACTGATGATGGTCGAAGTAGAGAGGATATAAAATGAAGACTGGCATGTCAAGGAAAGCGTTTATGAAGAAGAGAAATTTGTTAACATCGAGTACTGATTTAAGTGTTAGAAAGTCGTTTCTGAAAGTATTTGTATAGAGTGTAGCCATGTATGGAAGTGAAACGTGGACGATAAATAGTTTAGACAATAAGAGAACAGAAGCTTTCGAAATGTGGTGCTACAGAAGAATGCTGAAGATTAGATGGGTAGATCACATAACTAATGAGGAGGTATTGAATAGAATTGGTGAGAAGGGAAATTTGTGGCACAACTTGACTAGAAGAAGGGATCGGTTGGTAGGGCACATTCTGAGGCATCAAGGGATCACCAATTTAGTATTGGAGGGCAGCATGGAGGGTAAAAATCGTAGAGGGAGATCAAGAGATGAATAAACAGTTTCAGAAGGATGTAGGCTGCAGTAGGTACTGGGAGATGAAGAAGCTTGCACAGGATAGAGTAGCATGGAGAGCTGCATCAAACCAGTTTCAGGACTGAAGACCACAACAAGAACAACTTTCATATCGCTGAAACTACCCATTTTTGGACACATATCTCTCTATAAAATTGAGATGAAGATGAAAGTCCTTCCATTAAAGTATTTTGGGACTTAATTGTTTTTTAAACTCGTTGTATAAGGTTAAGTTTAATTTGTTTCGGATAATATTAGTTCAAATCGCCGAAAGTACTCCACATGCGGCGGTTTTCACCAATTGAGCTGGACTGGCATTTGGGAGGACGACGGTTCAAACTCGCGTCCGGCCATCCTAATTTAGGTCTTCTGTGAGTTCCCTTAATCGCTTCAGGCAAATTCCGGGACGATTCCTTTGGAAGGGCCAGCCGACTTCCTTCTCCATCCTTCCCTAAGCTGGTGGGACCGATGACCTCGCCCTGCTTGGTCTTCTCCTCCCCCTCCCCCCTCCACGACATTCAATAGTCGACCGATAGAAGATATGCAGTGTTGACTCCCCTGCTGTTTACGATATATCAGCCCCTTGGCTTTGTTTCGTATGAAAACATAAGCAAACTCTGCGCACCCCCAATTGTTAGAAATAAGAGACACGTTTTAGAAGGTATGAAGAAAGCACATATTTCCACTATCGCTAAAATGACGGGAAACCAATACATTCACTTTTCTCGCCTGACATGAATCATTACGTAAATTCCGAAATGTTGAAGTTTCAAGAGCATATTTCTGACACTATCATTCTATTGCCTCAGTTGGTATTGAAGCCATGAAGCCAATTTGTAGAGACCTAGCTCAATCATACCTCCTCTGAAAGTGTCTACATAGACGCAGTCTGAATCCCAACGAGTCATTAAATAATATGAGTTCGACATGAGTGCCCAGAAATACCTTTGTGAGGTTAAATACCCTGATACGTGGAGTCAGTGACGCTGTGTTATATTTTACTGATGGAAACATGAGAAGAATGATAGTGATAGTGCATTTCAGCACCCATCCAGGCTGCAAAGAAACTGCAACGTTTGAAAAAGTTAATAGTGAATTTCTGTGTGCAGCCGAACTGTACAACGCAGAAGCAACATCATCCAGAAGGGAGAAGCTTTTAGACTGACTGTGTTTCTGGGTGCTTTTGAACCTTCATTTAAAAATATGAGGGTTTAATTTTTTATTTTTGGCTCTAATTTCAATTATCTCAAAATGACTTTTTTCAGTTAATGTTCCTATATCCTAAAAACTACTAGTGGAAACTACATGAAACTTTGTAAAGCCGACCGTTGTGGCCGAGCGGTTCTAGGCGCTTCAGTCTGGAACCGCGCTACCGCTACGGTCGCCGGTTCGGATCCTGCCGCGGGCATTGATGTGTGTGATGTCCTTAGGTTAGTTAGGTTTAAGTAATAGGAGACTGATGACGCCAGATGTTAAGTCCCATAGCGCTCACAGCCATCAGCCAAATTTCGTGAACTGCTTTATTATAGCTTACTAACCGAGTGAACCACATTCATGACGGTAGATTGCATAGGTACGATGTCGAGCTTTCCATGTACAAATATTTAATGTATAAAACAGCATATTTGAATAAAGTAATATCTTTCGTTCTTTTGTATTTCATTAGGTAATTATGTTGTAGCGAACGTGAATAACATGGATATGTTGCCTGAGAGAGCTAGAATGTTATCTTCTTTGGTTCCAAAGATAAGGGTACATAAACTTGGCTTATTTAATACTCAATATCGGCCTACGTCCAGGGCTTCGTTCTTGTCATCGAGGAGACGTCTCACGAGGCAGGTATGATACTGGAGAAGATTCTCTACGTGTTTAACTAAACCGCAGTCGCATTTGTTGTATGCTTTGTCTCTGGGTCCGCATTTAACTAGATTCGGTATGACTAGTGCTACAACCGTCCTCATTCGATCCAGTATTCTCCAAATTGATGTACTGTCGCTGAGCATTTCCAGTGAAGCAGGGAAAGTCTGCCAGGTCTGCATGAAGAAACTTTTAGGTGTGGCATTTGTCGAAAATCTTTTTCCATTTTTCTGGTTGCTGATGTGCAGTTCTTCGGGATTCATGGTCTAAGAATCTGATCGCTTTATACAGTATAGCTTCCTAAACGGTGTGAGTTTATGTACCCGTTTGTGGCGCCATTTAAGCTTCTACTGACTTCTTTGACATGTACGTACGTGTATGGTGCTGCGTATGCATATTCCGATGTGGAAAAGCAAAATGGTTTGGCCTTAATTCTTACAAGAGTTAGTCAGGTTCCAGATTTACTATTCTGTAGTTTCCTCAAGATGTTGTTCCTGGTATCAACCTTCTTGTGGGTCTTCCCGCAGTGGTATCTGTGTCTCAACGATAGGCGTAGCAAGACACCAAGGCATGTTGGTTTGTCCGAATGTTACAGCTTGCTGCCATCCAGGTGACGTTCAGCATACTTGAAGATAAAAATTACCCCTTTACATGTGCTTATTTTCGGCACAAGATGGTTTCTGTAAGTGATATGTTTTGGGTAAAAGAGTAAAGGCTTATGGCACTGTCCACTCCGAGGCCTCGAAGGACAGGTTCAGTTGGCCAGTTGGAAAGGCTTTTCTCTCCTTCGAGCACAATAGCGCCTTTCTTTCAATATCTTATACTTCCTTTTCTCTTTGCATAATACTGTCTTCGAGTTCCTTTCCTTTCTGTAGTTCGTAAACTGCTTCCGTATTTGCTTTGTTGCTTAGTACTTGCTTGACATCTAGTCACTACATATTTATGAAGCTGTTTCTATTTTCTTCAAATTTTCAATATTCTTTTGGCGGCATGTGTAGAGGTTCATGGAGTGGGAGGCTGCTGCATGCCACTGATGACGACATTGTACAGGATGGTCGAGCAGTCAGGACCTATTAGGAGGGTGCCCAGCTCTGATTTTAAATGATAGAACATGGGATTAGGTAACATAACGACAGTATATTTCAATGTACGGGATACACGGGGCGCGCCTAGGGTAGGAAGTTACTAGGCGTAGGCCATTCAAGGACGTCAAACAATTGAAGCAAATCAGCAATGGGAGGGGTGGCGGTACGTGTTAATATCTATCGGTGGCCGGTCTCATGGGGTGCAGAACCATAGGCTATGCCACCCAAGAAAGACGTGTGTTCCACTTGTGGTCTGGATCACAAGAGAGTGAACCATCCAGCGTCCACAATTAGCTAGCAAGTTTTGGCATATGGCTTTTAGGGTGTCTCTTATCAGCCGCTTTAACTGGACAGAGCTGCCTCAGTTCTGAAAGGCAGACAACTTGTGTCAAGTAGGTACAGCCTAAGTTACTCTGGAAGAAAATTTAAGCTTTGACTGTGGTCTTTGAAACAACATTATTAAAGCAATTCCCTAAATATTGCTGGCTGACACCTTGTATCTGGCCATAGTAAACATTCTTTCAAATTCTTTCCATTTCATCTTCGCTGTTTTGCAGTTTCATTCAGACTCATTTTCCTAGATGCCTGTATACCATTTCGCTTACCTCATTTGCTGAGTTGCAGACCATCTTTCAATCTTTGGAAAACGCTTGAGTTGTCACATTCGATAACCATGATTCTTACAATTCATTCAGTTTCAATCTCTTTAATTTCCTTCCTTCTGGATTTTTCTTTGTTACTTTTATTCGATAGTACATAGGCAACCGATTACTGTCAGAGTTAACATTTTGATTTTGCAGTCAAACATTTCGAAAAAATGGCTCTGAGCACTGTGGGACTTAACTTCTAAGGTCATCAGTCCCCTAGAACTTAGAACTACTTAAACCAAACTAACCTAAGGACATCACACATATCCATGCCCGAGGCAGGATTCGAACCTGCGACCGTAGCGATCGCGCGGTTCCAGACTGTAGCGCCTCGAAACGCTCGGCCACCCCGGTCGGCAAACATTTCGAAATCTCTATCTTACCTTTATATAATCTAGCTGAGATCTTTTGCTGTCTCTCCTAGTAGCTCCCTTCCATGTATACAGCCATTTTTCATCGTTTAAGCCTAGTTTTTCTAATGATTAAATTGTGCTTTCTGTGAAGATTTACTAAAAAGCATCTTGTTTCACTCATTCGCCCCCAGCTAATGTTATACTATTTTTCTTCCCGTTGTTTCTCGTACTATTAAATTCCAGTGATTCATCACAATTAAATTTTCTTTTTCCTTAACGATCCGAATAAATTATTTTACGTCACCATATATTATTTCGATCTTTTATCACTGGAGAACCTACCACATACATAAACGTTTTCTACCATGCTAAGAGTTGGCTTTGACTCTACCTTGGCTATAAATACGCATTCACTCTCCAGTTTTTCGTTGCTCACCGTATTCCTATTTTCTTATTTTTCACTACGCCTCTTCCTGCATTTGATTCTGTGTTGATAGCCCCGACCTATTATTCGTGATACTGCTCTGATTCCCACTATATCTATCATTATCCTATTTATTCCTCTGTTCGAGTTCTGTATCCCATAAACGTTCCTCATTCGGACTCATAGAACGCTAGTTTTGTACTTCCTGATGTCAGTATTCTTTTACGTAATCCCCACACAGTGGTCCGAATGGGAGACTATTTTAACCCCAGAATATTTTGCCCTACAAGATGTCATCAAGCCATACAACAGAGCTAAATTACTTTCCCCTTTTGCATTCAGATGATCGCAGTACCTACAACCCAGAATGTTGCCCCTGCGTAACAAGTGGGAAAGCAACTGCCCTCTTCAGAAACCATATGTTAGTTTGGCCTCTCCACGCGTAACTCTTCGTTATGGTTGAGCTATGGTACCGCAAACTATATCGTTGACTCATGAAACTCGCCGTATCAAAGTCGGCGGGTCGAGGGAGGCGTGGGGCGGGGCAGGAGGAGCCGCACGTGTTGTCGGCACACGAGAAACATGCCATCACCCAGGGTCTGTGAATGAAACGGAATAATTTCAGAAAGTAATTCGTAGTTGAATAACTAATTTCTTAATATTTCACAAGCTGCGACATTGTCGAGAAAAAAACAGTGAGCCATATACACAAAAAGTTTCCTTTAATTTACGTGTATGGTCACAAACTTTTTGTTATCAAGTTACCGATTTCGGTCTAATATGACCATCATCAGATCCGTTTTATAAAAACAAAGTCCTAATGTACTGCATCCATAGTGGCATCGTCAAATGTTAAATACACAATCAGCAGCAGCATCGTCAAATATATGTTGTTGTTGTTGTGGTCTTCAGTCCTGAGACTGGTTTGATGCAGCTCTCCATGCTACTCTATCCTGTGCAAGCTTCTTAATCTCCCAGTACCTACTGCAACCTACATCCTTCTGAATCTGCTTAGTGTATTGATCTCTTGGTCTCCCTCTACGATTTTTACCCTCCACGCTGAACTCCAATGCTAAATTTGTGATCCCTTGATGCCTCAAAACATGTCCTACCAACCGATCCCTTCTTCTAGTCAAGTTGTGCCACAAACTTCTCTTCTCCCCAATCCTATTCAATACCTCCTCATTAGTTACGTGATCTACCCACCTTATCTTCAGCATTCTTCTGTAGCACCACATTTCGAAAGCTTCTATTCTCTTCTTGTCAAAACTGGTTATCGTCCATGTCTCACTTCCATACATGGCTACACTCCATACAAATACTTTCAGAAACAACTTCCTGACACTTAAATCTATACTAGATGTTAACAAATTTCTCTTCTTCAGAAACGACTTCCTTGCCATTGCCAGTCTACATTTTATATCCTCTCTACTTCGACCATCATCAGTTATTTTACTCCCTAAATAGCAAATCTCCTTTACTACTTTAAGTGTCTCATTTCCTTATCTAATCCTCTCAGCATCATCCGATTTAATTTGACTACATTCCATTATCCTCGTTTTGCTTTTGTTGATGTTCATCTTATATCCTCCTTTCAAGACACTGTCCATTCCGTTCAACTGCTCTTCCAAGTCCTTTGCTGTCTCTGACAGAATTACAATGTCATCGGCGAACCTCAAAGCTTTTACTTCTTCTCCATGAATTTTAATACCTAATCCGAATTTTTCTTTTGTTTCCTTTACTGCTTGCTCAATACACAGATTGAATAACATCGGGGAGAGGCTACAACCCTGTCTCACTCCTTTCCCAACCACTGCTTCCCTTTCATGCCCCTCGACTCTTATAACTGCCATCTGGTTTCTGTACAAATTGTAAATAGCTTTCGCTCCTTGTATTTTACCCCTGCCACCTTCAGAATTTGAAAGAGGGTATTCCAGTTAACGTTGTCAAAAGCTTTCTCTACAAATGCTAGAAACGTAGGTTTGCCTTTTCTTAATCTTTCTTCTAAGATAAGTCGTAAAGTTAGTATTGCCTCACGTGTTCCAACATTTCTACGGAATCCAAACTGATCTTCCCCGAGGTCCGCGTCTACCAGTTTTTCCATTCGTCTGTAAAGAATTCGCGTTAGTATTTTGCAGCTGTCACTTATTAAACTGATAGTTCGGTAATTTTCACATCTGTCAACACCTGCTTTCTTTGGGATTGGAATTATTATATTCTTCTTGAAGTCTGTGGGTATTTCGCCTGTCTCATACATCTTGCTCACCAAATGGTAGAGTTTTGTCATGACTGGCTCTCCTGAGGCCATATATGTAAATAACTTCATATGCACGAGTCATGTTGTCAGTAGCATGAATGAATCGTGATAAAAGTTGCTGTTTTGAAGAGCGCGCCGCAGCGCATAGTGTGAAGCAGTCGCCCTCCGTTTCTGCCGGTGGCGCCGCTGTGGCAATCGCAGTTATGGTGTCTCCCTCTGGTGGGAAAGGGGAAAGGTTGCCCGTTCACGCGCATTTACGGGGCTCTATCAGCTCGTCAGTCGCATTCGAGGGTTGGATTCCCTCTCGTCTTCATCGAAGAGTTTCACTGCCTGGGCTACTCTCAGGGTGCGACTTCGACGTGGACAATTCCCGCCGTTTCCTTGCCGTGTCGTCTGCTCGCCGTCACTACTGCTCGCCGTCCGGTCCTCCTCGCCGCCGCCGCCTGGTCGCCGCCTGCCGCCGCCGCCGCCGCCGCCGCCGCCGCCGTTTGGTCGCCACCTGCCGGTCCTCGCCACCGCCGCCGCCGCCGCCGCCGCCGCCGCCGTCGCCGCCTGCCGGGGCTCGCCGCCGCCGCCGCCTGGTCGCCGCCTGCCGGGGCCCGCCGCCGCCGCCGTCGCCTGCCGCCTGCCGGTGCTCGCCGCCGCCCGCCGCCGCCGCCGCCGCCGCCGCCTACCGGTCGCCGCCGACGCCGTCTGGTCGCCGCCGCCGCCCTTCTCGCGCGCCGCCACCATGTCCCAACCCACCACCACCACCACTATCATTTTCACCTCTCCCTCCGCTGCTCCAACCACCATCACATGGAGCTCCTCCTCCACCCCACTTCCCGTCCTTCCTTCTCTCCCTGTCCACCCCACCCCTGCGCCACTTTCGGCTGTCACCACCCCCAACTCCTCCTCCCCTATCACTGTCGCCCCATCGACAGCTACTGACTTTCCGCCGCTCCCCGCACCGCCTCCGACAGGCTCCAAGCCCGCACGGATCTCTGCTCGCCGTTCCACAGTCTCAGTGACACCCACGCTCCCTCCGTCTGCGTCATCCGCTGCTCAGGGTGGTCCTGCCCCCCGCCATCTCCCCCTGCAACCCGTACCCCTGCCCCCTCTCCACCCGGTCGTGCCCACGAAACCTTCAAAGCGCCCGAATGTTGACCCTTCCCCCGCAGTCTCCTCCAAAAAAAACCCCAACCCCCGTGACCCACCCACCCCCTTGGAAGCGGCTCCGACCCCCGCCCCCGCCACGCCTGCCACCCACACCTTTGTCCTCTCCAATCCTGACCCTCAATTCCTTGATGCCCGCTTCCTCACCCTCGCCATCCGGAAATACTACCCCAATGCTCCCATCTCCCAACTGATTCCTCGCAAGGACTCGGTCCTCATAAAATCCCCCAGTGCTTCCCTCCACACCGATCTCCTCTCCCGCATCCCCCATATCCAATTTGGCCAACGTGCAACCCTCACCCCCTTTCACACACCGTCCTCTCCCCGTCAGCCTCAACCTCCCCGGCGTCCGCCAACCTTCACCGCTGTGATCACGAAGCTTAGCCCCGTGATCACGGAGGCTGAGGTGTTGGCGGAACTCAACTCCCGGCCCGACATTGAAATCCGCTCGGCCCATCGCATCTTCAATGATGCCGGGCCGACTTTTCTCATGCGGATATTCACCGAATCCTCCTCCTCCATTGACCGCCTCCTCACCGAGGGAGCCCTCATCTACAATCAGCGCCATAAGGTGGACCCCTCCCGTTCCCCAGTCCAATCCTACCGCTGCCAACGCTGTCTCACCTACAACGACCACATTACCTCTGCCTGCAAGAACCCCCCTACTTGTCCCCACTGCAAAGCTTCCCACATCCTCAAGCATTGCCCCAACCTCACCGCTCCCCCCTCCTGCAACACTTGCAACGAACCACATCCTACCTACTCCTCGAAGTGTAAAGCAAAACCTCCACCAGTAACCCCTGAGCTCACCGTGCCTGTCCGTCCTGTTGATGACCCCATCCACCCCAACAACTCGCTCCGCCCTCCCCCTACTGCTGAGGACATCATCCGCTTCACCACCATAGTGCTCCAAAACATCCACCCCTTCCAGCGCTCACACACTCTTTCCCAAATCGCCCTCGCTGCCCGTTCCATCTTCCATCTTACCACCTATGCCACATACTCCCACAACCAGGCCCACTTCACCTTCACCCCCCTCACCACCCTTGTCTAACTCTCCACTCCCATGGTACAACAACCGTACCGTATCCTGTACCACAACATTCGCTCCCTGCCCACCCACAAACTCCTCTTCCTCCACACCCTACGTCAGCACCGCGTGGATGCCTTCATCCTAAATGAAACCTTCCTTCAACCCCGTATCTCCGTCTCCACGGCTCCTTACACTCTACACCGCACCGATAACCCGTACCCTCTCGCACGTGGCGGAGTTGCTATAGGCCACCTCAAGCACCTCCCTGTCCGGCCCCAACCTCTCCTTAACAATCCTGCCGAGCATCTCACCCTCAGCCTCTTCTTCCCCACCCTTACCATCACCTGTGCCACCATTTATGTCCGCCCTCGCACCCCCATCCCGTACGATTTCCTGGCCCACATTGACCGCACCTTCTCCACCTACGTGATTGCCGCCGACCTCAATATCCACAGCCGTGATCCTGCTGACCTCCGGCGGTGGCATCAGTTTCTCACCACTCTCCAGGGAGACCTGGTTCCCCTGCCTCAGCACACCCGGCCCGAATCCAACAACACTCCTGATGTTGTCCTTGCCTCTCCAAACCTCCTTGGGCGTATCACCGCGGCTGTCCTTGACCTCATTGGCAGTGACCATGCTCCTGTCCTCCTCACTATCTCTAACGGTCGCCATCCCCGCCACGCTCCTCGCCCTGCCGTCCCTCCTAAACTTGTCCATGATTACTCCCGTGCCAACTGGGATGCCTACCGGGATACCATTCACACCCAGGTTGACGGCCACGACCTTACCCTCCAGTCTCCTGATGACATCTCTCGCACTGCTGCCTTCCTGCACCAGACCTTGTCTGACGCCGTCGCCACCCATATCCCCACCAAAGCCATCCACCCTCACCGCCCCACCCTGCCTCCACAGGCCGTCCTTCTCCTTCGCGTGTCCCGCCGCCTCTACCGCTCTTTTCTCCGCACTCGTGACCGGGATACACTTACCCGCCACCGGCAATTACAGCGACACATCCGCAACCTGCTTGTTGCGAAGAAACGCCGAGCCTGGCGCCAGACATGTACACAACTCAACACCACGCTCCCCATCAACTCTTCCAAGTATTGGTCTGCTTTCCACCGCCTTACTGGGAACCGCCCCACCCCCCAGTACCCTCTCCTCCTTAATGACCGTCCCTTTCCTGACAACCTCAGTAAGGCCAACCACTTTGCCTCCCACCTCTCTGATGTTTTTTCCATCCCAGATGATCCCCACTTTGATTATTCCCTCTCCCTGATGTCATGGACCGTACGAATACCTCTGTTCCTCCCCTTGCTCCTAGCTTCCAGTACTTGGGCCACACCCCTCCTTCTGCACTTAACACTCCCATCACTACACAGGACATCAGCCTCACACTCCGCACTAAACGCAACACTGCTCCCGGCCACGACTGCGTTACCTACCGCCACCTCAAACACTGCCCTCCCTCCTTCCTTTCCCTCCTTGCCACCCTCTACAATGTCATCCTTGCCACTGGCTTCTATCCCGACCTGTGGAAAACCTCCCGTATCCTGATGTTCTCCAAACCCATTAAGCCTCCATCTGATGCCTCTTCCTATCGTCCTATCTGTCTCACATCGGTGTTCAGCAAGCTCTTGGAATCCATCCTTTCCCGGCGCATCCATCTCCACCTCCACCAAAACCACCTCCTCCCAAACACCCAATGTGGCTTTCGACCTTCCTTCTCTGCTGATGACCAACTCCTCCGCCTCACTCATCTCCTCTCCCTCCAGCTTAACTCCCGTCGCTCCGCCATTTTTGTCTCACTTGACCTCGAAAAGGCCTACGACCGTGTCTGGCATCCCGGTCTCCTGTTTAAACTCCAAACCTACGCCCTTCCTATCAACTATATCCGTCTGGTGGCCTCCTTCCTCTCCCACCGCCCCTCCTATGTTACCATCCATAATGCCAATTCCCACACCTTCTACCCCTCTGCCGGTGTGCCCCAGGGCTCTGTCCTCTCCCCTCTCCTCTACCTCCTGTACACGGCAGATATGCCCCAACCCCCCCCCCTCCAGTACACCTCTTGCAATATGCTGATGACACCGCATTCCTCGCCCTCGCTCCTACCCTCCAACGGTCCCAACGCCTTCTCCAGAATCACCTTGACCTTTTTGCTGCATGGTGTAACCAATGGCTCCTGAAACTCAATCCTTCCAAGACCCAGGCAATCATCGTAGGTCGTACCACTCGCTCCTTCCGGCTCCTGGATTTCTCCCTTACTGTCTGCGCACGTCCTGTCCGCCTCACCCCCACCCTCACCTACCTTGGCCTCACCATTGACCGTCACCTCACCTGGATACCTCATCTCCGCTCCATCCAATCCAAAGCCCGCAACCGCCTCCGACTCCTCAAACTCCTCTCTGGCCGGACATGGGGGTTGCACCCCTCTACCAACCTCCACACCTACAAATCCTTAATCCGTCCCATCCTCTGTTACGCCAGTCCTGCCTGGATATCTGCCCCCCCCCCCCCCAAATTCTATCAGTCCCTCCAGATCCTTGAGCGTCATGCACTCCGCCTTGCCTTCCGTATCCGCCTCCCGTCCCCCACGCGGATCCTCTATGATCTCATTCCTTTCCCCCATCTCCTCCTATTCCTCGAACATCTCCGCATCCTCTACACCTCCCGCCGTCTTGAACCCCCTCACCCCCTGGTTGCTCCTCTCCTCTCCCATCCCTGCCCCCTGCCACGTCTTCACCGTTGTGTCCCCCCTACCCTCCATCTCTACACCCTCCATCTCCTTTCCCAAGGTGGCTTCCGTCAACTCCCCCTCCCGGATGATGCCCTCTCTCCCTCCATTTATCCTTCCTATCAACTCTGATCCTCACTCCCCCTCCTTTCCTCCGTTCTTTCCCTGGGCTCCCTCTTCCTCCCCCCTTCCCTCCTGTGTTTTCTCCCCGCCCATCCTCCCCCTTGGTCCCTTCTCCCCCCTGAGTCCTTTTGCATTCCCCTCCTCTGCCTTCCCCACTCCCTGGCCCGTCTGCTCAGCGCCCCCCACCCCTCTTATGGGTCCTCATTCTCCACTGGCTTCTTTCCCCCCTCCCACCCTTCCCCTTTTCCTCTCCTTCCCCCCCTTTTTTATTTCTCCGTCATCTGTCCTGTTTCCCCCCCACCTGCTCTCGGCTGTGGTATGTCATGTTTGTGCCCACTTTTTAGTGCCGTGTTTAAGTGAGTGTTCAGTGTTGTGCGTCCTTCCACAGTGATGCGGACAGAAATTATGCTGTCGCTGGGTGTGCATTTTATATTTTGCGAACAGAAACCAGACTGTCGCCGTGTTTTTTAACTGTCTGTCTGTTATTTTTCTGCTTCTTGTGTATTTTCTTAGTATCATCAACCCTGTGTTTTATGTTTTAAGCTGTAGAATTTTCTGCCATTTTACCTTTAAGTCACCGATTTTATCGCCAACTGTTATTTTTTCTTATCTTCATCTTTTTAACACAACTTCTGTAGGCTGAAGAGCGGCGTAGTAAGCTGCTGCCAGCCCGCCCCCTTCGGGGGGAATTGAAATTCAATAAAGAAAAAAAAAAAAAGTGTGGGCGAGTCTGGTCAGTTGGACAGCCGGGTCAGTGTGGGGCAGTCAGTGTCTGTCTGTCGTCCGGAGTGTTAGTATGTGTTAGGCCGCCAGTCTGCTCGAGTTTGTTCAGATAATGATCATTGGCGGTTGGATCGATCGGTTGGTCGCTCGCGCACTGGGCCACAAGATGACTAGTCCATCTTGAGCGTCGGCGCATGTGAGGTCGTCACGTGAGTCCAGTGGGCCGCGCCGCATAGCGAGGGGTAGTGGCTTCCGGCCGACACGAGAGCAACAGGAGTCAACCCACGACGTCGGTCTGGCCGGCGCGAGCTGTGACGCCGTGAGACGGGAGATCGGCGCGCCTTCCTGCATCCGTTGAAGCGGCTGGCAGCGGACGGTTCGGGGAAGCGTTTTGGGGGTTCTGCGCCAGGTCTTCGCCAGACATCGCATTTTTTTTAGGAGTTAAGTGATTCGTGATATGTTGTTTCATTTACTTGTTAAATTCTACTTGTTTTCTTGGTCAGTCTCTCGTCCCCGTCTTGCTCGTCTGTCTCCCGTCCGCATCTGTTAGGCAGTTAGCGTCTGTCTATCTGTCGGTCTGCCGTACTTTAATAGCTGCCCCTGTCATGTTTGTCGCATTCGGTGTTACGGAATTTATTGCTTGAAGTGTAACGGCCGAATACCTGGAATATGTTTTTATCTTGTCTATCATCTTGAGAGGCGAGATATGTGTAATGTAGAGCATGTTTGTATATTGTATGTAAGACTGCATTTCATGGGTTCTTTATTTAAATGGTCATTTTAGTATGTAAAGTTGCCACCCTTCCACCGTAAGAGTTTTTTTTTTAATCAAGTTGCACCTTCGGTGGCAAGTTAAATTTTTTAATGTTATTGTTTTGTACCATTTCCATCCGTCCTATGGGGTGCATAGTTCATGTGCTTGTGTGAGTTTAAACTTTTTAGTTAAAAGTAATCTGGTGTGTTGCAGATTTGCACCAGTGTAGTCTTTCAGAGGTTTTTGTGAGCGGTCGTGTCAAAAGGGAGCGGCAAGGTTCTCAGCCCGAAAGCTCATACTGTCAAAATTTGTTCTTTCTTCCTCTGTATAAATTGTAACTTGATATTTACAGGGTGCTTTTTGATTATAATTTTAAATCTGTTTCTAAAAAAAAGTATTTTAGGAATAAAATTTCCATTTGTTGAAAGAAATGTGATTTGGTGATTTGTTTCCATTAGTTACCCACTGGCAACTGCTTTCTCGCTCACATAGTGTGATTAAATGTGTTAATGTTTGTTATGAATCGCTGTTAAATAAAGTAAATTCTTAAGAAAAGGTTTTGAAAGTAAATTCACGGTTCAACGCAGTCAGTAACAGAAATTCCATCAACCCGTAACAGATCGAGAGAGAACTTGTTGTCTTATTTGTCCATGTCTGACTTCATACTTCACATAAATCGTCGCTCTCCGTATCAGAACATCCTAGTTCTTCTATCATATCTATTTTAATTTCATTACTTGGATTTTAGTTAGTCAAATGGAAGGTTTTCACATCCTATTCGCGTCTCGTAATTGTGTGGCAGCTGATTTCCTCCCCTTTTAACAGCGAACAGACTGCGAGCGATGAATGGTGCGATTTCATAAAGTAATAAATAATGTATTTGTGTGAAAAAAATGTGATCTAGTGGTCTCACATTATTCTCGGTCAGGCTTGTTACTATCGCTTTTTGCTTGCAAGGATTTGTTGTGTATAGATTGATAAGACTTCTCTGAACACCGCCATATTCTGTCTATTGCGCCTTGAGAGCACTATTACTTCAGTCTCCAGCCACTACATAGCACTGTTCTTAGTAGAGGCCTCCTCAACTAACAATGTTTACCATTCTTTTTCACATATGCTGTCACACACGTTGCTCGTCTAAGTCTGCCCTCTGGATCTCTAACACTCGATCATTTTCTTGTTTCTTTCAGTTTTTACTTAAATGATTTCACAACAAGTGTTCTCTATCATTTCAAGCGTAGCTTTCCTCTCTTGTTCAAGTCGTTGGTGTGTTTCTCCTTATATTTCTTTCATGTGTCAATCAAAACAGTTTCACGCCTCTGAAATTAGAGAACTGGCATCTTGCTGTTTTATATTTATCGCTGATACTAGAAGCGCAACCACTTCATTTACTAATAACGTACTTGGACATATCGAGTCTCCGTCTGTCGCAGGGTACTTTTAATTACACTTTTGATACTTCAACCATTGCAGAAGAAAGACTCTTTACTGTATGGGTACCCAACTTCATAGTAATGATGTTTATGCTGTGCGCTGCCGGATTTGCGTTGTTAGTAGTGTTCATATCATGATTTGCCTATAGGCGCCGTTAACGGCACCCATACAGTAGTGTGTATGCGGAGGTGGTGGGGGAATCCGACCCCGTTAAAAACCTGCGTAATACCGACATTTAAATAATTTTATTGAAAGAAAAGTTTCTGGTTATACTATATTCTTTTCCTTTCGCCGAAGGCTACGGGGGAGGGTGGGGGAGGGGCCGTCACTGGTACGGTAAAGTAGGGTTGAAACGGAAGCGTCAGTGTGCGTTACAGTTGCAGACTATTAACATGTGTCTCGACAAGGTGAGGAGGGCTTTACCCGTACAGCTTTTTATCAAGACTACAGCAATAGTGCTACTGCTCTTGGCAAGTATCATCGCATTAAAGGATTACGGGGAAGTCCTCTCTCCACACTGGGGATGAAAAGCATGATTCGATAGTTTTAATAACTGGCGGTTTCGAAACTGCTCCTGCGAGAGGCCGACGAGTAATTTCGCCACAAATAGTTCAAAAAGTTACCGTTACCATGGCTGAGAATGCTACACACTATGTGAGATCTTCGAACAACACACGAGGTGTGTCACGAAAGCTGAACATTCCATAGTCCACCGTTCAAAAAGTGCTGGGAACAACTGTGAAATGTTATCTCTAATGCGTTTTCAGGCTGTGGTGGATGCAGATGGTCGTCACTGAGCAACGTTTATAATATGGAACATAAACATAGTACACAATTAACAAATATTACCCTCTCTTACGGAAGTTAAAATATGTTTCTTTTCAATTACTTATCGTTATTTCTCTTCCAAATGTCCTTTCAAACATTTCTACAAAGTTTCATTGTCATACGATTACTCGTTTCTCATGGAAGCCCTCTCAAGTAGCGAACGCTTAATTGTAACCAATCGGCATATCTGTTTTCTCTGTTCTCACTCAAACTCTCTGTAAGGATTCCAAACTACTAACCTTCTCATAGTGAAACTAAAATCAACGGTAGCCTCATCTGAACTCATTTCCGTTCATGAATCATCTTCAGTTCTAATCTATAGTATACTTTGTGACCAGTGCAACACAAAACAAGATAACTAATAATCTTCAAAGCAAGACAATATTAACATCAACACAACGTGGGTAAGAGGGTATGCGACGCTGAGGCCTAGAATATAACACAGAATGACGAAAAACGGTACCACAACGACCTGTATTTATTTTCATATTTTATTAATAACTGAATGAAATATTATTGCCTTATTTTATGGTTTTTAGAATTGAAGAGTGTCTTACACATAATGGCGCGCATCTAGTGCATACAATGGTGAAGGAAAAGTACACTTGCTTGCTTGTGTATAATATCCTGACTTCGGATTTTATGTTTACTTGAAAACACACGACTACTTGTTCATCTAATACCGCTCATAGGTCTAATGCATACGTACCTTAATGCCACATTACTAAGCTCAACTTAGATCTAGTGAAAATAATTGTACTTTTTTGAGGTCTTCTGTTGTCTGTTATACCATTGGAAGACAGCGTTTTAAGGTCGAAACCAGCTATCATTGTGTCATAAAAGTGATTGTGTCGAAAATAAAAAATAATATCAGATTAACTTCGCCGTAACTTTCAGTATGATTCCAAACTAACTGACCTTAAGGGACTTTGTAAGCAGTCCAGCCGGCTCAGCAGACGTCTCAGCTGTTCCTTGTGACAGTAATGGTTTTCTAGCCGTTAAACCAAGATGAAAAAGTATTCCATTCAGCTTTACTAGACGCCGTTCTAACTTTGATATGATGTGCAGCCGGATATCTAAACATAGCATGACTCCGTAGCCACTACCGACAGCAGGAAGAAGTACATTAATCCGAAAGTTAACTCTCCCACTCGGAAACAAATTACCGTTGACCTGAGTCAATATAAATGACCCCTAGCTAGGCCACTTAATGCCGATCGTGGAGAATTTAACTCTACTTTCCTAAGTACACCCTTTCCTGACACATGCACCTTATATCCAGCTTTAATAAGATTGAACTTTCCTTCCGTGTAACCCATCAGAAAGGTCTCCCACTGATTTTACACACAGGTCATCTGTGGTAACCCTTAGTATGAGCGTTGTAAAGTGGATAAAACGCTCCCTACACTATTGACTGGAGAGGTATGGAGTCTCCACTGTGACCAATTTCCCCGCTTCGACGAATTTTGACCTTCAAAATGGTTCAAATGGCTCTGAGCACTATGGGAGCACTATGGGACTTAAATTGTGAGGTCATCAGTCCCATACAACTTAGAACTACTTAAACATAACTAACCTGAGGACATCACACACATCCATGCCCGCGGCAGGATTCGAACCTGCGACCGTAGGGGTCGCTCGGTTCCAGACTGTAGAACCTAGAACCGCTCGGCCACATCGGCCGGCCGAATTTTGACCTTACTGTTCCTCTCTGAATGACCAAAACGCTTACAAACTCAACGCTTATGTTCACTGAAGTTTCTCTTCACATGACCTGGAACATATAATATCCACATCAAATACCACCTTTTTCTGTGACCTAGTGATTATATCTGTCTCAGTTAATGCTGCCACTGTTTGTACTTTTTCTTTAAGAGTCTACAAAAGTTCCATACAAACAACGTAAAATGTCTGACGGTAATTCCGGTAAAAATTTGTCAGGCGCTCCTGTTTGGCTTCCTATAAATTGGCTTTGTTAGCTTTATCATCCTTCGTGTACGAGCTGATATTCGTATGAGCCCATTCATATTCATTTTGCGAATGGTCCACAAAACTCCCTACTGGTACCTGTATACTCGATGGATACTTTCTCCTTGGATTCTTTACCAACCCAATCATGTAATCATGAAACGATTGTGCTTCTCTTAATCATTTCGCGCCATATTACAAACGTAAATTGAAGGTGGAGAGGGGAAGAAAGTAAAGTAAGGGGATCACTGCTGTCAGCTGCGTTGGGATATTACGCGGAATCAAGGGCGATGAGTGAATATTCGAACTGGGGATCTCCTGCTTACGCATTCATATCAATATTAAAAACAACATAACATCTCCCTCTAACTTTAGTTTATCTACATTTAGTAGCTGCACATAACTCCGATGTCCCAATCTTGAGAATACTACGCAGAGTGGCCGCGTGGTTTGAGGCGCCATGTCACGGATTGCGTGGTCTCTTCCACCGGAGGTTCGAGTCCTCCCTCGGGCATGGGTGTCTGTGTTGTTCTTAACATAAGTTTAAGTAGTGTGTAAGTCTAGGGACCGCTGACCTCATCAGTTTGGTCCCTTAGGAATTAACACACATTTGAACATTTGAACTTGCGAATGACCGAAATTATCTCAAAACACAAAGACGTCTTCCCAGACTTTCCGGAAAATGGTGTGACGATCAGAGTGGTGTTAGTATGAAGGATAGTGTGACGTGTGGTGTAATGTGCATGCGATATGTTGTACGAGTTCAACAAGATTACAATAAAATTAGTTACTTATTACCTATTTAACACGAGGTTTTATTCAATCACTGTTTTGCCCAAGTAATGAGCTCTATTTTGTTAAAGAAATCTCCACCTGGGACCGTGTACAAATGATGTCTATCAAGCACTATAAAGTACTACGCTCATTCCCAAAAGCAATCATTTATAACCAGCAAACAAGCTAAATGTATGATAAGTAATCCGAACTAAACAAGATTAACGATTTTTAGTAACTTCGATACTTTTCTTTAAAAGATCCTTTGCTAGTTGCACATCGTTTATCAAACTTAACGCTACTGATATTGGAGGTGGTAACACTTTTCTTTAAGAAAAATGAACAGTTATGTCATAAAATACCACACGTACACAATACTACTGTATCTTCCTGTCAAAATAATTCATAAAAATTGTTACGAAGTTACCAGGCTTCATACATCAGCAGATACGAATTTATATGCAAGATGCTGTTGGCATTCCTAGAAGCTCAATGTATTCACAGTCTAACTCAAATTTATGAGCACAAAGTGAGCCGTCGGCCACCAATACACAATTATTATCGCCATAATAACCAACAACATTTATGTCTTTATAGAAAATCAATTTAAAACTGACACTGCAATATTTCACTAAGATGTCGGCGAACATATCACCGATTCTGCTCCAAGCTGTATTTTACTCGTAATAAATAATATACAGGGTGGTCCATTGATAGTGACCGGGCCAAATATCTCACGACATAAGCGTCAAACAAAAAAAACTACAAAGAACCAAACTTGTCTAGCTTGAAGGGGTCAACCAGTTGGCGCTATGGTTGGCCCGCTAGATAGTGCTGCCATAGGTCAAACGGATATCAACGGCGTTTTTTTTTAAATAGGAACCCCCATTTTTATAACATATTCGTGTAGTACGTAAATAAATATGAATGTTTTAGTTGGACCATTTTTTTCGCTTTGTGATAGATGGCGCTGTAACAGTTGAAACTCGTACGTTCGTGGTATCACGTAACATTCCGCAAGTGCGGACGGTATTTGCTTCGTGATACATTACCCGTGTTAAAATGGACTGTTTACCAATTTCGGAAATATCGATATCGTGTTGATGTATGGCTATTGGATCAAAATGCCCAACGGGAGTGTGCTATTTATGCTGCTCGGTATCCTGGGCGACATCATCCAAGTGTCCGGACCGTTCGCCGGATAGTTACGTTATTTAAGGAAACAGGAAGTGTTGAGCCACATGTGAAACGTCAACCACGACTTGCAACATATGATGATGCCCAAGTAGGTGTTTTAGCTGCTGCCGCGACTAATCCGCACATCAGTGTAGAAAAATCGGGTATCTCAAAAACGTCGGTGTTGAGAATGCTACATCAACATCGATTGCACCCGTACCATATTTCTATGCATCAAGAATTGCATGGTGACGACTTTGAACGTCGTGTACAGTTCTGCCACTGGGCACAAAAGAATTTATGGGACGATGACATATTTTTTGCACGCGTTCTATTTAGCGACGAAGCGTCACTCACCAACAGCGATAACGTAAACCTGCATAATATGCACTATTGGGAAACGGAAAATCCACTATGGCTGCGACAAGTGGAACATCAGCGACCTTGGCGGGTTAATGTATGGTGCGGCATTATGGGAGGAAGGATAATTGGCCCCCATTTTATCGATGGTAATCTAAATGGTGCAATGCATGCTGATTTCCTACGTAATGATCTACCGATGTTACTAGAAGATGTTTCACTGCATGACAGAATGGCGATGTTCTTCCAACATGATGGACGTCCGGCGCATAGCTCGCGTGCGGTTGAAGTGGTATGGAATAGGATATTTCATGACATTTCATTGGTCGTCGAAGCACCATAACATGGCCCGCACGTTCACCGGATCTCACGTCCCCGGATTTCTTTCTGTGGGGAAAGTTGAAGGATATTTGCTATCGTGATCCACCGACAACGCCTGACAACATGCGTCAGCGCATTGTCAACGCATGTGCGAACATTACGGAAGGCGAACTACTCGTTGTTGAGAGAAATGTCGTTACACGTATTGCCAAATGCATTGAGGTTGGCGGACATAATTTTGAGCATTTATTGCCTTAATGTGGTATTTACAGGTAATCACGCTGTAACAGCATGCGTACACAGAAATGATAATTTCACAATGGTGCATGTATCACATTGGAACAACCGAAATAAAATCTTCAAACGTACCTACGTTCTGTATTTTAACTAAAAAACCTACCTGTTACCAACTGTATGTCTAAAATTGTGAGGCATATGTTTGTGACTATTACAGCGCCATATATCACAAAGCGAAGAAAGTGGTCCAACTAAAACATTCGTATTTATTTGCGTACTACACGAATCTGTAATAAAAAAATGGGGGTTCCTATTTAAAAAAGTACGTAGTTGATAACCGTTTGACCTATGGCAGCGCCACCTAGCGGGCCAACCATAGCGCCCTCTGGTTTCGCCCTTCAAGCTAGACAAGTTTCGTTCTTTGTAGTTTTTTCGTTTGACGCTTATTTCGTGAGATATTTGGCCTGTTCACGATCAATGGACCACCCTGAATATAATAGCTTTTCTCACTTACACTAGATGCAATAACATTTGAAAATATTTAACAGTAACAAGAGACATTAATATTCACCATTTACCAGTAAACTGCGTTTTAGATCAATAGCGCTAACGGTTGCGCTCTTTGGTAGTTGGGCAGCAAACTTAACATGTATATAGGACGAGAACTACAATGAAATAAAAATCCACACAAAGGAGATTCATTTCAATAACACATAAACTTTATTTTCAAATACTGGTTAACCACATAGTATAGTTTTTTACAGACCTCTGTGTTACGAGACATCAATCACATCCTATGAGTACAACAGTTCGAACAAGAAGAAGGATTTTTCTACAGAATCATAGATAATAAAAGATTGAGATTTTATTTATCTTTTTACATGGGTATTGTCTGCGATATAATTTTTTACAAAATATTAAATTATGTCGTTGGCAGTAATTGTTTGTTATTATATTAACGATGGAGTACTTTTTATTCGTATTACGAGAATAGGATCAAAGTTCAGTTACATTCCACATACAATGCTGTCGTGAATACTATTTTGAATAAAATATACGCGTGGATATTACAATAGGTGCACTACAATGTGACCGATCCCTGTAAAGTACCTGCAACCCTGGCCACACGAGTAAAAGATTGTAAAGCGGACCCCAACCGAGTAAGGGTTAGTTAGCTTTGCCCCATCCCCAATGTAGCAAATTATGATCGGTGGCCACTGGGTGCCACCAAAGCTCGCGGTATCTACTGTCCCACCTTCCTCAGCACACCGTTTGACCGGACATGTAAAGGAGCCGGTGTACTAACATGCCCGCGGTCAGACGCGGTAGGTCTTCATATTGAGTGAGCCGCTCCTGGTAGCAGTCAAGGAGCCGTTTACAGCCCGCCGACACGGTTACCCCTGGATGTCTTCACATCATCGGTCATCCCAGACGGCAACGTGGTCTCCGACGGCGCTCATCCATATTTACTGTAGTATCGGATTAACTTTTACTACAATGTCGAACTTCCGTATAGCGTAGTGATTACGAAGTTGTGTTTGAACTGGAACAATTATCTGATTAAATTTCTTTATTGTGTGTCTCAGAAACGGCCAACATAACGAGTACTTGGGAGGTCTGAAGAATCTTTCTTGTTGGCAGTTAGACTTGTAATGAAATCTTTATAATTGACTTGGAACTTTCTTTTTCTGTCCATAGCCCGTAGACATAACACCTTCGTTTTATACCCTTAGTCACCCGAATTCTGTCTGCAACTGACGTACTTTGATCTATCAGATGCCTAATCACATCATGAACCGAAACCTTTCTATCCATCTTACACACTACCTACCGACATAAGTATACAGAAAATACTAAATGAAATGAAAAGGAAGAAGAAGGATACGGAAACAATCATACAGGCCAAGAAAACTTTAAACTTGTGCATTGTTGCCCGCGGGCACCGTGAGCCGCGAAGGAAACGCTGAGCAGCTGTGAGGACACGTAGTGCGGGTAGCAGAGCTGTGCGATGTGGCTGGCCGCTTAGGCTGTGTCCTACGTGAGCAACAGAAGCGAGCGCCAGCTTCGGGCGACAAAACACAACCGCGGGTGTAGTTACGAAAGTGTCCTACGTGAGCGACATCTGTGTCGCTGCCTATCTGCAACTGGTGACTTTTGAATTCAAACATGTTTGAATCTTGTCGCTGCAGCACGCGCGATACAGAGAGACAGCCACATGTTCAAAATGGTTCAAATGGCTCTAAGCACTATGGGACTTAACATCTTAGGTCATCAGTCCCCTAGAACTTAGAACTACTTAAACCTAACTAACCTAAGGAGGTTTTGTCCAAAGTTTCATAGCCAAACATAGGGAGAGAAACAGGTAAACGGAGTATCAAAGTGACCAGCAGGAGGTCTAGTTTGGCATGAAAATATTTAACTGCTTGAAAGTAATCAGGGTAATTAACGAAAACTTAATTATCTGAGGAAAAATTGAAACATTTCACGAATAGCCACTGCCAAGCTATGTAAATGAAGTGTCAAAAATTTCATCTGTTCAAGACCTATCTATTTTACACTTAAAAAGAGTGTCAGGGTTTTTCTCTGCCTTGTGATGACTGGGTGTTGTGTGCTGTCCTTAGGTTAGTTAGGTTTAAGTAGTTCTAAGTTCTAGGGGACTGATGACCGTAGATGTTAAGTCCCATAGTGCTCAGAGCCATTTGAACCAACTTAAAAATATACATTAGTGCGGTATTTAAATGCCAAAAAGCCTTCCTTCGAATCAAGTACCTTAGGAAGGCAGTCAGTAAGATCATGCTTTCTGAATAAAATCTGAAATTCAAAAATGGAAGAAATCAGTCGTATATGAAATGATTTGTGTAAAAGAAATAAGTAGATCAGAGAAACGTTCTATGTGCCTTTGAATGATGCTCGAAATCATGAACAGAAAATGAGGTGCACCAAACGTTTCCCAAATATTTTTTATTTCTTACTTTTAGACAAATCATTACACAGAACATTTTAGTTTCTTTTAAAAAATTTTGGAAGTTTTACCTTTACAGACTATGTAGAGTAACTCAAACGCTTGGCCTTAATACTGGCTGCTGTTTTAATTACGTTCGCAACATCAAGTATCTATAAAATTTCATAGTTCATTGTAATTTATTATGGATTGAATGTGTGTGATACACTGGGACAGGTGTGAAGATCATGTTCTTTGGCGACAACTTAGAAAAATATTTAGAGATTCAGTGTAAACAGTATACATACAACTTAATATACAGAATCGTAACTGAGTCAGTAAAAATATGAAAACAGCTGGGATTCAATCCCAGGACCTTCCGCTCACACGTGATTATGAACTATACACGCTACCCCTACACCACAGCTAGCTATTGCTCACTAGCGTCAATTTGTATACTTATGTTGTATTTAGCGTAGTTAGTCATGTAATAGTCGTTCCTCCGCATTTATTGGCTGTTAAAAGTTCTTGATCATGTAAGAAAACATTCCTATTTAATTTATTGATGAGATAGCCGTATGCTCCACTGCTCATTCACGTGTATTTGAAGAATTTGTCTGGTGATGTTCATAGTTGACGATACTTATGAAATTCACCAAGGAGATTCTCCCCTTTGTAAATTTCATGCACAGCATTCCATTTCGCTTTATTTTCTTAAGTAAACCTAATTCTGTAGTATTAATCTCCAGCTACAGTATTCTACAGATTAAGGACGCGGTTTTATAGAAACAGTTGGTTTTCTCGCAGCCATCTTGTAGTACAACATGGTCGCTCGCACGCAGGACACCCAACGTTGTCGCCCAATGCTGCTGCTTGTCGCTGGAGTATCGCGTATCCAGACGCCGCTTGCTTCTGTCGCTCACATAGGACACGGCCTTAGGTATGCTCACTGCACGGGGACAAACCGTGCCGCTGTGACAGCGCTTTGCACACGCAGCTGAGTATGGACAAGGTAACGTACGTAGTGCAGGTGGAATACACATATGTCCTAGGTCATTTCACGCGAATGCGGCGTCCGTGAACACGGCACCTGTACGTGGTTATTGAGAGGCCAGTCATATGTAGCACAACATGCGTGTATCTGATGTAGGTGTAAAACGTGCTTACCCGAAGTTTGTGTATCCTGTGCCATGCAACGGTTGGCCGTGCACGAATGAAACACAGTTTCGAACCACTGTAACACGTTCGACTTTCATGACCACAAATAGGATACAGACGTTAAGGATTAAGAAACGAACACATTTGTATTGTAAATGTTACGTTATATTTACACAGCAGTGTGTGGTTCAGACGAGGAGTACTGTGTACAATAGGACATAGGCATTAATTTACATCATCCTGGATGTTTTTACAATGGTTTTGAACTAGCATCTCGATATTTGGTGTGAAATTACTGGTCATTAGGTGCACTGCACCAGTCAGATTAACATCCATAAGACTACTGCTAAAGGGGACTGATGACCTCTGATGTTAAGCCCCATAGTGCTCAGAGCCATTTGAACCATTTGAACTACACCTAAGCTTCGATTTTGTCAGTTTTATTGTGGAGAAAACACTTTCGTAAAAGTATGTTGTTCCAAAAAAACTATACTCACGAGCACCTATTTTAAATAAAAATGGAAACTGTTCACGTGGGAAATATTTGTACAAGCTTTCCAAGGTCTCTGCACTGCGAAGCTTGTCCTTCAGCATAAGATTGCACTGAAAGTCCGGGAGTTCCAACTGAATTTCAGAAGGCACATTTTCAACGTCGCAAAAAGGTTGACATCGCATTCCAGTCGATTTAAGCCCACGAATTTACTATCAAAAATGCCTTACAGAGACTGTAGCACCGTTACAAACCCATCAAAATGTTCTTTGAGCCTCCCCTGTTCCAATTTGTTTTCACTACTAACTAGTGCAACGTGCGGGAAGTGTACACACGACATTTCTCACAGTTGCCTTACCCACAATACCAGATTCCTGTTGAATGCTAAAATAGTGTCAAACACTTCGCTAATTACCTTATTTCTGCCTTGCAAAGCTACAATAAAGTTGTTCAAATGCTTGGTTATGTCAGTTAAAAACGCAAGATCTAAAATCCACTGTGAGTCGTCCAATTTTTTCACCGGTCTTCCTTTGGCACCAATGAATAATGATATATCGTTATGTAAATTAAAAAAAAATGTTCTAAGACAACGCCTCGACTCAACCAGCGCACTTCACAAAAATATGTAACATCGTCGTATTCACACTCGAGATCTGCCAGGAACGATTTGAATTGTCTGTGTCCCAAACTGTTTTTATAACCACTTCCATGACGCCAACTAAACTCAAGCTTTAAAATTAAGGGTACATGGTGAAAGAACTTTCTGGTGGGTGGTTTGCGGGTTTAAACCACCTCGGGGTGTGACCATGCGGTGAATGTGACTTGCCGTCGTCGCACGGTGGTGCTGGCAGCAGTCCACATACGCACAAATGTGTTGGTGCATGTCAGAGTACGGTGCAACGAATAAATTGGCAGACGTTTTCAGAGGTGCTAGTGGTGACTAAGTGTTGAAAGTGGCTCTAAGAACGCGTACTGATGACGTTATGAGGGGTAGAATACTAGGGCGACTGGAGGCTGATCAAACACAGCAGGCCGAAGCACGAGCCCTCCGTGTGCCACAAAGTGTGATCTCAAGATTATGGCAACGATTGTAGCAGACAGAAAACGTGTCCAGGCGCTACAGTACGGGACGTCCACAGTGTACAACGCCACACGAAGACCGATATCTCATCAGTGCCCGCAAACGGCCACGGAATGCTGCAGGTAGCCTTGCTCGGGACATTACCGTAGCCACTGGAACAGTTGTCTCCAGACACGCAATCTACAGACGACAGACGAGGCATGGTTTATTCGCCCGGAGACCTGCAAGGTGCGTTCCACTGGCCCCTGGTCATAGGAGAGCCCGTAAAGCCTCGTGTCAAGAACACGATACATGGTCTTATGGTCATTGGAACAATGGTCCCAGGTTATGTTCACAGTCGAGTCCAGTTATAGTCTGAACAGTGATTCCCGAGGAGTTTTCATCTAGCGTGTACCAGGAACCAGATACCAACCCATTAAAGTCGTTAAAAAGGACCTGTATGGAGGTCGTGGTTTCATGGTGTGGGGTGGGATTATGACTGGAGCACGTACACCCCTGCATATCTTTGACAGAGGAACTGTAACAGATCAGGTGTATCGGGACGTCATTTTGCGCCAGTCTGTCCGCCTTTTCAGGAGTGCAGTAGGTCCCACCTTCCTCCTGATGGATGATACCGCACGGCCCCACCGAGCTGCCATCGTGGAGGAATATCTTTAAACAGAATATATCAGGCCAATGGAGTGGCTGCCTGTTCTCCAGACCTAAACCCCATTGAACACGTCTGAGATGCTCTCGGTCGACGAATCGCTGCAGGTCTTCAAACCCCTGTGACACTTCAGGAACTCCGACAGGCACTGGTGCAAGAATGGTAGGCTATACCCCAGCAGCTGCTCGACCACCTGATCCAGAGTATGCCAACCCGTTGTGCGGCCTGTGTACGTGTGCATCGTGATCATATCCCATATTGATGTTGGGGTACATACGCTAGAAACAATGGCGTTTTGTAGCACATGTGTTTCGGGACGGCATTCTCAACATCACCAATACCGTGGACTTACAGATTTGTGTCGTGTGTGTTCCCTTGTAAGGTGTCAGGCAAATCCAACACCTTCCATGAAAACCCTGACATGATATGCAAACCCTGTAGTATGTCACATAGCTCCGAATAAATCGTGACATTAAATTAACCAAAGTAATACGAGTAACGAGTGAGCAAATGGAATACCACAGACTAACACAAGAAGCCTAAATGCATGTCATACCTTCCCACCGTGGGACAGACGCAGTTCCGAGGGGAGAAACGAGAACAGAAGCCGAGAGCAGAACTGTGTTAAGCTGGAAGGCCCTACGATAAGGGACGTCGGACACCCACCTCGCCAGCTAACCGCTAGGACCACACCACCCGCAAGTTTTAGCGTGAGACTTTTTCGCGTCTCTGTTACGTTGCAAACTTTAAAAACATTGCCCCACCATGAAAAGTATAACGTTTCTCATTGGATAGACAGAATTTTTGTAGGCGGAGCTTAAGGTTAACATTGAGACCCTGATTGGTCAGATGAAAACACAGCCAGATAGTTTTTTTTTAAACCAACTTCGGTAAATTGTAGTAAGGATAAGTCAGGACAGAGTTGCTTCCGAGACAGCGAAGTGAGCGGAGCTGTGCTGCCCGCCGCCCCCTGACGAACACCGGCAAGGTAATGAACGCACACGATGCCACATTTTTGAGCGCATAAGGCTTCACTCAGAACTGCAGAAGTCTCATCTGTTACATCCCCTTTTTGCGTAATACTAGTGTCGATCGTCAATTAAAGCTCATGGTGTTCACATTTGCCACTTGAAGTAAAAATCTGAAACGCGATGATTTTTCTGTTATATTGTTATTGAGAAGCCACATCAGCCACTGTAATTGACGACAAGTTAGATAAGTAATTAAAGATAATTGAGGGTCACTGTAGACCATTCTGATAGTTTTCTCTTTTGTGAAACTTAATTTACACCTAGATTATAGATGTGATATGGCATAGGTCATCCTTCGATCCATTGTAGAACTTGGAAACCCATTCACGGAATATTCGTTCACATTTTTGTTGAACGCAGTCGGTTTTTACCATCCTGTATTAAAACATTTCCTTTTATCAATAGCGCAATTTATAAACAATGTTTTGTGAGTAGAATAAAATTTCCAATGGTAAACTTAACTGCTTTTTCGACGTTATTTTACCAGCTAACTAAAAATAGGAAAGCCTTGAACCCCTTCCACTAAATTTAGTTAGTATTAAAATTCTTTTACAGGGAGTGCAGTGGAGCTGATGCTGAAATCATTAAGTATTTGGTTATATCATCGCTAGTCTCACTGAACTCTTCTGAATTCTACATGTCATGTGTGGTCTGGCGTCTCCTTGCCAGCAACAGGTCCCAGGTTCAAACTAGTCAATTCCCTAAAAAACACGCTCAGAGCGTCGTTGCGTGAAAGTGGTAGGGAGACACGATATAGAACAAACAGATACCATGCAGAATGTTTAGACCCTATGTGCCTATGCTATTAGCGCTAGTTTTGTTAGTACCACGTTGTGTGGCACCAAATTCTGCAATTATCCTTAATTTATGAGAATGATTCTAGTTTGGCACATTTTCCTAACAAATTAACACGGTGAAGAACGCAATGTATTGCTGGTAGTTCCCGCTGGACACCGACGGTTTTCAACTTTTTTCGTATCAAAGAAACGACACCAATCATTGCAGGAACCCTATCTGTTTTTCTCAACATAGCTCGTATTTCTGTATTAAACGTTCTGCGCACGAAAATATATCGTCGGCCGTTGTTGTGTAATGCATTGGCACTAAATCAAGGAGTTCCTCAATTACATTAAACTGAGCATCAACTCCCCACAAAAAGACTACAAGTTGAGCAGCATCATATACATCAGTTTTTTCGTCCAATGCTAAGGAAAAAAGTATCAAATCTTTGAGCCTGTTTCTCAGTTGAGTTTCCACATCGTGTGCCATTTCTTCAGTGCTCCTGCGAACTGTTCTTCATGAAAGAGAAACGGTTTCTAAAACAGGAAGACTTGCTGGGCACAAAAAGGTTGCAGCAGCAACAAAACAGTCATTCACAAATTCTCCATCGCCGAAGGGCAGTGCTGTTTTAGCTATTTTAAGCACTACATGATAGCTTAGTGTCATCGCTGCATCGTTATCGGTGATAAGGTTTTTGTCCTGTAAACACGTGCAGGAGAAGGTAGAAGTGAGGGAGAATGCGCATAGCTCATTATTAATAACAGTAATAATATGAATCAATGTCATTATTATGTACGAGGTTACTTCTCGACGTAATCGCCCTGCAGACGTACACATTTTTCACAACGCTGACGCCATGATTCCATGGCAGCGGCGAAGGCTTCTTTAGAAGTCTGTTTTGACCACTGGAAAATCGCTGAGGCAATAGCAGCACGGCTGGTGAATGTGTGGCCACGGAGAGTGTCTTTCATTGTTGGAAAAAGCCAAAAGTCACTAGGAGCCAGCTCAGGTGAGTAGGGAGCATGAGGAATCACTTCAAAGTTGTTATCACAAAGAAACTGTTGCGTAACGTTAGCTCGATGTGCGGGTGCGTTGTCTTGGTGAAACAGCACACGCACAGCCCTTCCCGGACGTTTTTGTTGCTGTGCAGGAAGGAATTCGCTCTTCAAAACATTTTCGTAGGATGCACCTGTTACCATAGTGCCCTTTGGGTAAGGATTACGCCCTCGCTGTGCCAGAACATGGACACCATCATTTTTTCAGCACTGGCGGTTACCTGAAATTTTTTGGTGGCGGTGAATCTGTGTGCTTCCATTGAGCTGACTGGTGCTTTGTTTCTGGATTGAAAAATGGCATCCACGTCTCATCCATTGTCACAACCGACGAAAAGAAAGTCCCATTCATGCTGTCATTTGGCGTCAACATTGCTTGGCAGCATGCCACACGGGCGGCCGTGTGGTCGTCCGGAGCATTCGTGGCACCCACCAGGATGACACTTTTCGCATTTTCAGGTCGTCATGCAGGATTGTGTGCACAGAACCCACAGAAATGCCAACTCTGGAGGCGATCTGTTCAACAGTCATTCGGCGATCCCCCAAAACAATTCTCTCCAATTTCTCGATCATGTCATCAGACCGGCTTGTGTGAGCCCGAGGTTGTTTCGGTTTGTTGTCACACGATGTTCTGCCTTCATTGAACTGTTGCACCCACGAACGCACTTTCGACACATCCATTACTCCATCACCACACGTCTCCTTCAACTGTCGATGAATTTCAATTGGTTTCACACCACACAAATTCAGAAAACGAATGATTGCACGCTGTTCAAGTAAGGAAAACGTCGCCATTTTAAGTATTTAAAGCAGTTCTCATTCTCGCCGCTGGCGGTAAAATTCCATCTGCCGTATGGTGCTGCCATCTCTGGGACGTATTGACAATGAACGCGGCCTCATTTTAAAACAATGCGCATGTTTCTATCTCTTTCCAATCTGGAGCAAAAATATTGGAGGCCTTAGAACTTGAATGCACCTCGTACATGAATATGTACGTTTTTCTTCTTTTTCTGCTTCAGTTCGATAAGTTTGGCTTTTCTTTCTTGATTATTCAAACAGACTAAATCCTTCTCATGTAGCGGTTGATAATGTCGCTTCACATTGTACATCTTCCGTGAAGACAATGTTGCATTGTAAATCAAACACTGACGTCCGCTTTGCGTTCCAACAAAACAATACTCTTCTTCCCATTGTGGATTAACAGTTATGGTTTCAAAGGACTTTCGCTTTAACTCCTCCTCCACCATTTTCCACCCACTAGCTCTGTTTTTTCACAAACACCGAAGAACACAGATAGTAGAAACGACGGGAAGTAAACAGACCGAGTGACGTGCGTGGCTAGGTGGGCAGATGGTGGGGGTTCTGCTGGCTGGCAGAGTGGGGGAGAGCCGCAGGCAGCACTTGCGGGCATCTGCGGGCATCCGCGCTCGCGAAACGCTGTGTGCCCAGCCCTGTACTACTACGTGGGATTACGCTGCTGCGCAACCACCAATCCAAGCATTGCTTTCCTGTAGTCCATCTTCATCTTTATCTTCAACAGTTATTCTGATACCAGTAACAATGTGAAGGTGAGATTGCAGGGCTTGGGCGGTGGTTCTCTTTCAATGAGACAGGTAGGAGCGGGAGGAGAAGACAGTTCTTAGGCGCGAGAAATTCATCATTCCTGTTTGATTAGAATCATTGATTGGAAGCTGCACATGGCGATGGAGTGTCAAATGAATGCTCCATCACAGTATCCCACAGTACATCGGCCTCATGCTGGTGGCTCTGTAACCCACTGCCACTGTCTGCATGCCGAGAAGCTCATACTCCCCATCAACGTGTCGAAGTCTTCGTTAACATTTGACAGAGGCAAGAATACCTGGGGCATCACGTTATGTTCCCAAAATAGCAGAAAATCGTTGAGTTCCCAAAACATCCAGGTATCCGTTGATTGGCGTTGTATCCGTGGCCTGGAGGTGGCACATACTGCTGGCACAGTGTTGTCTGCTATAGACTGGGTATGGCATAATTACCTCAGCTGTTTGATGATAACGAGATGGTTCGCTTGGGTTTTGATACTGCTGCTGCTTGATGACTTCACAGATGTAGCTGTTACACCGAATGGTCCGGAACAGAGGCAATGGCCGGCTGTTGTAATCGTCAGAGGGTCGGACTGTAGTACTTCCTAGAGACTGGCCTGGCGTCGGCGTTCAGATGTCTGGTAACATGGGGGTGGTTGCTTCTACTGATCAAGCAGCTCAGTGACCAGGGCAGGCTGGTTGTGGCTGTGACCTGATTGCTGTTCTGGTCTCTGTATTCTGCTTGAAGTTGTATCATAGCCTCATTTCAACTGATACAGCGCAGTGACGTTGTTGCCTTGCTGCTGGTGTGCCTTACATATGATCAGAATGCCTTCGGATTTTCTGGCAGATTTTGAGGCAAAGTTTCCTTGTGGAATGCTATTAAAAGCATGTCTCGCTAAAGTCCACGTTATGCTTCTAGCTTCTGTAAAGAACTCTCCATCTTGGAAATTTTACATTCTTTCAACGTAAGCATGCTTTTTTTTTTTTTTTTTTTTTTTTCATTTGCCGGCCGAAGTGGCCGTGCGGTTAAAGGCGCTGCAGTCTGGAACCGCAAGACCGCTACGGTCGCAGGTTCGAATCCTGCCTTGGGCATGGATGTTTGTGATGTCCTTAGGTTAGTTAGGTTTAACTAGTTCTAAGTTCTAGGGGACTAATGACCTCAGCAGTTGAGTCCCATAGTGCTCAGAGCCATTTGAACCATTTTTTTTTTCATTGCTTCTGCAGCAGTGTTCTGACTTGTTTTGTGTACCATGGGAGTACAGTTCCATCTCTTACTTATTTATCTGGTATAAATTTTCAGCTGCCGTCGATGAATTTTTTTTAAATTTTAGCAGCATGTTCTCTACAGCCATACTGATGGTTTGCGAAAATGGTTCAAATGGCTGTAAGCACTATAGGACTTAACAGCTGAGGTCATCAGTCCCGTAAACTTAGAACTACTTAAACCTAACCAACCTAAGGACATCACACACATCCATGCCCGAGGCAATATTCGAACCTGCGACCGTAGCAGCCGCGTGGTTCCGGACTGAAGCGCGTAGAACCGCTCGGTGACCGCGGCCGACGATTGTTGCGAGAAGTGATGAGTGTCTCCTAGAAAGGAGGGGAGCAATCGTCTATCTCCTTTGTTTAAGCAGATAAATTTCAAATTTACTTTTGGTGATTTGAATGTTACAGTATTAAGCCTCGTTACAACGCCTTGTGCTCACTAATCCCTATATCAGTCGTGATGCTCCCTACTTGATCAGAATTATTTGTTGCCACGAGTTCAAGTATACTTCCGTAAACCATTCACACTCCAAGTGAGCTCCTAAAATAACTATTGAAACTAATGTTCGGATAAAGCATTTAATAAAATTTCGGACAAATGTTATACTTAGCAGCGACAGCAGTAGGGTATTCCCTTCCATGTGGTACCAGTACGAGGACACACAGATAAGTGTCTCCCTAGCCCTCCGGACGGGCAACGAACAAAATTTGAACAGAGACAGTTTTTGCTAACGACCAACACTGGATTGCGATTTTTAATCACTGCGTAAGAGTCTTCGTAATAAAAGTGATTTCATGACTGTCTCATAGTCCTGTACTTCCTATACTCCAATGCACCTAATTAATTTAGAGGGAGAAAGCAGCGTATTGAGTAGATGCAATTGTTTAATATACATGCAATCGACCTGTGATTGCTGTCATTCGATTCCTAACATGACCGTCCTTTGTATGGGTACATAGAATGGTGAAATGTAACACGCCTAACTGAGTCTGAATAGCTCTGGAAAAACCTATGATCACACCTATGAGAAAAATTATATTCAATGACTTTATATGAAAGATCATGACAGTGACGATAGATTTTTACACTGCAGTCACCTGTTACAATCTGCATGGGGTTTCCATCATTTTCATGACAGACCAACAATGTGGAGCATGTAGTCTTGTTCGTATTTTTCGCTTATAAAGATATGCTAGAAATTTTCTCATACGTATTTGTTTTGTGCGTAATAATCGTAAATTTAAATATATTTGTCAATATGAACATTTTTGTCAAAGAAATTTTAAACAAACATTATGGACTACTAATATTTAGTTTTGTTAAGCTTGTTGTACGAGGGTATCGCTACATTTTAGACGATAACATAAAGTAAAACGTGTTTGGAACGTGGCTTTAGTTTTTAAGCGGTGGACTGTTAAACAAGGTGATGCTGTCATGATTACAAACTTTCGGGGGCGAGGGAGAAGGATGAATGTATCAACTGAGTATAGGAACGAGTCCAAAGTAATAAGCGAAAATCTTTCCGAGACCCCTGACAATCTCTTCCACTGTAAGTTCTTATTTATAACCCTGACGTGATAGTTTAGAGATCGGGGCCCCTTACCTCAGATTAATATATGTTTCCTTCCACTTCATACCTGCAAGTTCGTAACATGATCACAGCATTCTCCCAATGTAAGACGCTTCTATATGGGGAAACAGTCTGGTATTTGTTTGGAAAAAAGACACGTGACGGCTGGCAAATATGTAAAAGTAGTTGCCTCCGAATTAACATTCCATTGTTGAGTAGGAAATTGAAGACAGGAACACATTCCATCTTGACTGGCTCATCAACTTGTTTCCTAAGTCATTCCTGTCCACATGTTGACTTACGCACTAAGGTCCTATGAACTGATGCTTTAGTGACTCAGCAATACTGTAGTGTTCTATGTTCATGTATAAACAAAACAGCTTAAAGAGCTCTGACAACCGTGCGACCACCTCTTGTACAGATTGGAATGCGTCACGACCACAGCGCAGATGGATTATCTTATGTGAGATTAGTACGTGTTGTCTGAAATATGTCCCCCGTCTGACAACACCGAAGACAGCAGAGGCCCGTTCGTTTCGGATTCGGCCCCACAGGAAGTAGATTAGCGGTGGGCCGAGGGTGCTTACTTGCGAAATCCAACGGAAACCACGCAGTACACAGTGCGGTGCTGGCTGCCCTGGAGGCTTCAGGGCGGACTAAGTGCTCCAGTGCTGCCAACATTTGCATAAGCCGCGCCCGTGGCGCCAGCTTGCCACCGCCGCCTGTGTCGCTGTACGCTCCGGAGTGCGGGGGTTCCCCGAAGCCTTCCCCCCCCCCCCCTCCCCACACACCACCACCATCAGCCACTGCACGAGCTGTACCCTGCGTCAGCTGGTGCGCCTGCCTTCGGGCGCTGTTTGGCGTGGCGCAGCATACGGGGATAAAGTTAAAACAGCACTCCTCTGTCCCTTCCAGAATCTTCCCTCTTGTGTTTCTTACTGACAAGTCTGTCGTAAAAGGCCTGCGGCAGAGGTCTACCTCAAGAGGTCTCTTCAGTACTCCTCTCTCTCCCTCTCTCTCTCTCTCTCTCTCTCTCTCCTTGTGTGTCTAGCGAATGACAGTATTGGAAAGTTCCTTTGTTTCTTTATTCAATTTGACAGCTCTGTTCCACTCGATCTATGTCCTCCACAGATATTACCTGATCGCAATAACTTCATTGTACAAAAAACCACCTTTAAAATATGTACAGCAGAATTTCGTTGTGCAAAATCACAAAAGTTGCTAAATCGTTTTATTTTTGTTATTCTTCACCTTTTTCAACATCTGTGAGAAGCTGGTCGCAATGAATGAATAGTTTTATGATTCATGTTTGTATAAATTTTAACGTCTTATTCTGAAATAATGACTTTAACAGTCAGTGTATTATTGTTTGATTACTTATATGTTCACACCTTCGATACACTTGTGTTAAAGCATTGACTACCTTTAGACTACCATGCTTTTAAGGTTAATATTTACAACATAATTCACTAAATTCTGGTATACTTGTACATTATAATGATTGTGCAGTTTCTGACTGTATTTTTTGTGGCAAGTATTTAATCTTATTTGCAATTCAACAATTTTCTTAGTGTTTGTAACATACAGTTGCCGGCCGGAGAGGCCGAGCGCTTCTAGGCACTACAGTCTGGAGTCGCGCGACCGCTACGGTCGCAGGTTCGAATCCTGCCTTGGGCATGGATGTGTGTGATGTCCTTAGGTTAATTAGGTTTAAGTAGGGGACTGATGAACTCAGAAGTTAAGTCCCATAGTGCTCAGAGCCATTTGAACCATAACATACAGTTTTTACAAAATACTGAATCTATATAACGTAAAAATTTCTGGAAAATACTGTAATAATCAACTTTCTATACTGAGAGATAGTAATGTAGAATCTTGATGTAATTAGGAATGAATTTATCGAGTGCACAGATTGTAATGCTATATGCCAGACACACTGACATTTCGAACTAACCTGTTTGCCCTATAACTATATTGAATTTGGAACCTTAGTTTAGTTGTCTTCCCAATTTGACGTTGTTGTGCCATACGGCATGTACATCCTGACTGAATGTGAATCTTAGTTGTAGACGATGTGTAATACCTAGGTTCATTTACGTATCTTACTTGATTTTATCAGGACATCAAGTGGTATTGATCACGAAAGAATTTGAATGTAAATTCTTAGCGATTTAACTTACCATAATGCGTTATGACTCTTTCTTAATGAAATTTTATGCTCTTGTTATGTATTGTGTCTTGATTCTGCTAGATGATGATCTCAAGGTTGTAATGTTTTCTTGCAACAAAATGGTTTCCTTGTACTTTGTGCAGTATTCAAAATATTTCAGTGAAATTTCTTGGTCGATATTTCCAATTTCTTTTACATTTTTCTTCATTGTAGTCATCTAAGATGTATCCAGAAAATACTAACACATTTTATTCAGATCTTTCGAAGATAGTCCATTATCGAAACGTTTTAGTATTTATAAACGTAAAGTTAACAGTTAGAAATTAGAGTAGAAGAAACTTAGGTACAGTTTCAGAGTTGTAGTTCACATTTCCAATCGTCTTCATTGCTTTCGCAAAATCTTTAACTTCTTTGACGTTCTGACTTACTTAAATTACCAACCCAACAAAACTGGCTGCCTACACACTGAGAAAGTAAGGCTTTTTTTTACCTACTTTTATCATTTCTCTTACTTGGCATATTAGGGGCCTGTAGTCTTTGTGTTTTGCACATGTCTCATAATCGTAAGTGTAAGACCGACTACCCTGCCATAAGGCACCGCCCTCGATGGCAGAAATGTGAACTTATAGTGTGCAACGAAAATAATTTCATTCCACGTATTATCCAAGAGATAGCAGCTATGCCATTTAACATGGTCTTCTGCCAAGCACATTGGCACCAATTCTTTGACAATGGACTGCCAAAAATAATTAGCAGTCGGTAGTAATGTTGATTTGGCGTATTTCATTGTGACCTAGTGTACATGCGGCCCTCAGCAATTGCAGAGTTTTCATATTGGAGATGGAAAGTGAACTGTTAATGTTGCAACGATCTTGCACGGTGGATATGATCATTCGGGACTGCTGTTGATTCCAGGTCTCACTCCTCAAATTCCCCCACAGACGACCAACGATCAGCAGCCCTAAAACCATCTCATTATTGTAGGTACACTGACAACATATCCTTAATACTGACCTAAGGAAAGCATAAATTACTCGAGTTTTTCATCACCTCAGCTCCATTCATAAGAATATCCAGAGAACAGCCAGTTTTCGGTTCTGAGAGTTTGCCTAAGAAGTTCACTTTCCTAAAAGAAGTACATTATCAAATGTATGAGTACATAAAGAACGATATAAAATTTTAATACCTAAATTTTCCTACAGAAGCTGCTTAGGAAAACTGTAAGAACGGGGAAACAAGCCCGTCAGCGTTGGAATGTGCGATGTAGGCAGGGCTAAATATGTAAACATATCTTTAAAAATATCCGCATCTATACATGTCACTTAACTGGAGGTAGCTTGTTTCCTGTAATTTTCTCTAACAGCATTTCAACGTCACTGCGAAGACTCAGCGTGCAGTTGCTGAGTAGAGCTACAGATTGCACATGTTTTCTTTAATTTACGTCTATGGTCACAAACTTTTTGTTAACAGATTTCCAGTTTCGGTCGATAATGACCATCATCAGACCTGTTTTATAAAAACAACATCCTAATATATAAAACAGATATGATGGTGGTCATTATCGACCGTAACCGGTAACCTGTTAACAAAAAGTTTGTGACCATAGACATAAATTAAAGGAAACTTATTGTATATTGTATATTGTTTTATTCGCGACAATGACACAGCTTGTGATTGCACATGTCCTAGGCTGCCCATCATAAATAAATAGTGCACATTAGAGAAATACGTTTGTGAATGACGGAACATCTTTCAGTAAATCAACCTTAACAGGCCTGCCTCAATTGAAAACAGTCAAGGGAAATCCATTATCCCATCTGTCTTCATAATCAGAAATTACTTGTCCATATTGACTTCAAAATTGACTTATGTGTTAAAATAGCATTTCATAGGGATTATTGTGCACGATCCTAAGCCAGCATATATTTGTTATCTTACTCCCACTTATACATCCGTTAGCATGTGTAAATTCCATAATTCCTCGAGTCTCTTCAGTTACGTAACTGCATATTCGCGAGTTCTTAAGTTTCACATAACCAGCGGTAGAGAACTGCGAAAGGTGTAGACCAATATCATCATCTAACAGAAGTGTAAGCTTCTCAACAACAGCACTATGAAACTCAGATGCACTAGGCTTGACGTAGCTGTGATCAAAACCAATCCTCAAAGTATTTTAGGTTGAAATCTACGGCATATTTAAACAATATACATTAACAAAAACTGTAGTGCACTAGCCAAATACTCGACAACAGAGTAAACATGTTTAGCTTTCTGCAGTGCAAAGCTCCACATGCTATGAGGCTTGATACGAGACTGAAAACTTAGACCTGACAAGTATTCAGTAGACCAGCAGAAATTCTCAGAGAAGTGCATGTTCATGCATAAACCAAAGCTGTTGTTGACAGAACGAAGTTGCTGTCATTGTCCGAAAGGCGCCAATACGGAGTGCGACATGGTGCTGAATGCTTCAAGAAGAAGATGATCTGCATTGCAACGTATCTAACTCTTCAAGGAACTCAGAGGTATTCGTAATTACTGTCACCTTCATAAGAATCTGTATAGTGCCAGTAAAACATAGACCAGGATGTTTTGGATAGATCACGTATTGTGAAACAGTCATCGCTTTCGTTACTGAAAAGACGATTCTATATGTTTATCTGTTTCTTGAATAGTAATTCCTAAATGACAATTTAATTATGTAGCTATATCGATGGCCAGATAAAAATATGCGGCATAGAACACATTTAAAGTTATGTTTTCTCTGTTTTTATCATTTTTCCAGATGGGCGGAAAGATACATATAGCCATAATATGTACCTGGGAAAATGCTTCGCTGAGACAAAAGATACTTAGCTGCACTTCTAGGGCCATTTAATTTGTAAATATCCCGTCAGTGTCTTTGAAGATTCAATAATTGTATTACTTCATGCATTTCTTGTTGAACTAAAGACCATATATTTCACCATTTCCTTAATAAAATCATGCCCCAAGAAACTGTTGTCAATATGAGCCCTGATGTAGTTGCCCCTCAAGCACATAGTGTGATAGTTATGTTTATTCCAATTGCCTTTGTTTTCCTGAATAATTGACAAGGATTACAACTGAATTTAGACTAAATTCTTTTCAGCAATAACACTCTAAAATAAAATTCAAATGGGTTACCAAAGTAATGGGGACTGGCCCAGTGTTTTATGAAAGAAGCAATTGAGAAGGACATAAGAGTAGGAGAAATGAAAATAATTAAGATTACTCAAAATTACAGAAGCATTACGTGCAGGTGAGGCACTTTATTATCAATAAAATAAATGGTTTGTCATCGAGCGTTAGCTTGGAACTTTGGATGAAGTACCTGAATCTGTACATCTAGATCAAGGTATTGTGCAGCCATGGAGATAATAACTAAATTATGATGTGTGGTATAGAAATGTAGTGGGCAGATAAATGTGCAATTAAGATCTACTTGGATGTAATGGGGTCGAAACTTGGTTTTGAAAGCCAGTGTCTGGCAACGTGTTACGTTAGTGAACCATCCGTTTATGGACTATGTAACATCAGAAGTGACAGAAGAGGAAAAATGTGTTGTCAGATGCCAATCAGAAGAATCAAAATACATCACTGTGAATATCAGATACAGTAATTAAGTAGATTCTCGATAAAGGATGACAGTCAAAACAGTTGCAGGATAAAGATTTATTAAAATTCTTGACCAAGGTTTCGGTATATATAGTTATACCTTCATTAGAAGTAGAAAGTCCTGAACAGGAAGACACTTTCATCAGCAAAACCTTAGCATCGGAAAAGAGAAACACTAAAGCTTAAGTAACAGTGAAATTACCAGAGTAATACAGGCACAAAATCTTTTAGTTACTTACCAAAATTACATCATTCAATGGAGATAAATAAAACAATTGTGCCAAAAGCGTCGTCAATAATGCAGACGTCTTCTCCATTTGTACAACTTGATTATGGGCACAGGGTCAATGCGAACAGTTTAGCACCAGTACTTCGCCTATGAACTATCGAGACGGGAGTGTGAAAGCCCTAGGGCAGATGTTTTCGCCGAGAGAGGACACTTGGGGTATGTGCCAGACACTCGCTCATATTAAAATCCATGGATACCTACATAAGCGCATCAAAATTATTAAAAGTTGTGCTAATTCGAACCTTCTGTCTTAATAAATAAAACATATCAGACCATTTAAAAACATTTATGTAAAATAGAAAATACGGAACCAATTTACCTGTGTCCTAGTGTCAAACAGATGAAGCTTGCGCTATGGAACACATCTAACATACCGAAACCTTGGTCAAGAATTTTAATAAATCTTTGTCCTGCAATTGTTTTGGCTGTTATCCTTTATCGTGAAGAATTTCAACAGTTGCTGTTTCAGCCATGTTTAAAATCTTGAAATTAAGTAGGTATTTTAAGTGAACCAGATGGCATGACATATTAGCACTGTTTGCTTAAAATTTAACGTTTATTACATTGTTTTACATAGTTTGTAGTCACAAATTTTTGAAAACACTGTTAGGAAGGAATGTCCAGAGCAGCATATTACAACTCCTGACCAGTTGTGTGTGAGCGTTGGTTTGGGGGTGGGTGGCGTTTCAGGGTACTTTTTATGTAGTTTTCTCGAATAATCCCAAAACTCCTACTCCTAGCGAAAACGTTTGCAGGTACAAAATTTAACTGCTCTAAAATTTCTGCATACATTGTCCAATTAATTCTCTGGGACTAATAGTTCAGGCGTTATGGGCGATGTAAAAATCGCAGAGTAATGAAAATATTGCTTTTAAAGCTGTAGGGTTAATATTTATATTTGAATTAAGTGGGTTAGAAATAAATATTAAATATATGTTTCAGTCACAAGTGCAGTAGTCACGTATTCAATGATAAATTGTGTTCCAGGAGTGTAAGAGGGTGAAAGTTGGGGGGGGGGGGGGGGGTGGGGGTTGGGGAAAGGGTGCAGAGAAACGAGGGAGGGAGGTCGCCGGATTGAATTCTTCCACTTCCTTCCTTCACAGATCTGCAATCTGAAGATCGACCAAGTAACTGCCCGATGTCTACCCCCACTACGTCGCATGAAGCAACCATACAATTTCACACAAAGCTATGACGTTCTATGAAGCTTGCATTATAAAGAATTGACGAAGCAGTGCACAGACATATCTGGGATATGTTTATTTTCCACTAAATGCATTAACACTGCATGGGATGCAGATATGAGTTATTAATAATAACACTAACTTGAAAACGCAAATGGCCAGAGCCTACGAAAATTTATGCACACTGTTCTACACTACTGGAGGGGAGATTGATTCTTTGTCATCGTGTACGGCCTCTGTAGGGTTCTTCCGGGAAAGACAACGCCCCCGTCATGAACACTGCACGATTTTCAGTCTGTAAATAACCTATTTCTCACCGGCGTTTCCTGTCCAGTTCTCTTACATGAGTAGACTAAATAAGTGTACTGAGTTCGTGTTTATATAGTGGAGTTACTTCCAGTTTTTGAAAGAGTACTTCTTTGCAGTTGTTAAGTGGGCTATTATGTAAAGAGGCTCGACAGCTGGAACTGTCAGCTGTCCACCACATTGAAGAGCCTACCTAAAATGTAACATGTTGGCAATATGTATTCGACAATGTGGATTTCCGTATCACCACTAACGCTGATGCGAATACTTTTTACAGCATGAGAAGTATGACATGAATCACCACTGCCCCAAATCTATCACCTCAAGACAACGAGAGGCTTACTTTGCACTCATCTACAACAGAAGTAGGTCTTCTAGGTGATACAGAACTTTATATACTTCAACATAAGTCAAACAATGCATTACAGTAGATTACTGTTCTATGAATGAACATGATCAGCCTCATTTCATCAGACATTTTCACACCCATAACAGAACTCATAATGTGGCTGTGGTAAGTGGCTCCATTCTAGAATTGTCAGCAGTTTCTGAATCTAAAAGACGTATGTAGTCTACCAGTAACACAATTAATGGTAATTCACCTCCAGGTGACTACAACAAAGTGAGTTGGTTTGACAGTCAGTTGTCAACATTAGACAGATATTTACCAATCCACGTCCTTTCTCAACAACACAACATAGTTCACAGACAACATCACACGTACAAATTGAACACTTCTCAGCCATTATTTACAGGAACATGTTTTCCATAAAAGGTTTGTTAACAGCGACAGAAAGTACTCATTTAATAAACTGGAAATCACTCGACTATGTAAACGGGAGCTCAGTTAACTTATTTTCTCTGCTCACATAAGAGAACGTTACGGGAAATGCTGTGGAGGTATAGTCTGTAAACTGAAAATCAAGCTCCGCTCGTAGCGCAGGAAGGCGACTTTCCTGGAATTTCGCTACAGCTCCTGGACAGGATGACTAAGAATGAATTTCCCCTCAAGCAGTGTACGATAGTGTACAGAGATTTACGTAGATTCCGTCCATAAGCATTTCTTGTGTTACAGATACTAGTAACTCATATGTGAACTTCATGTGTGTTAACGTATTTTGTGGGAAATAAACACTTCCTGGGCATTGTGCATACTGCGTCGCCAGGGCCTCATAAGGCATAGATGGAACGCTGTGAAACGCCCTGTAGTTCTTGTGGCGTAGTGGGGTAGACAGAGTTCGGAATTACCTGCTCGCTCTTCAGTTTGCAGACCTGTGGAGGAAGGAAATGCATGAACGCAATCCTATCTTCTCTCGCACTTCTACAGCTCACATTCCCCCTGTTTCACCCGCTTATGCCACCGAAACACAATTTATCCATTAATATGGCTCAGCTGTACTTAGATGTAGGGTAGACAATTAATATCTTTGTTTATAACCCACTTCGTTTAAAGGTAAACATTAATTTTGTCCATTAAAACAATATTTTTAATGAATTGCGATTTTTACACCCCTTGCAACGCCTAAAATGTTAGTCCTAGGCAAAAACTGAATGTGGCATTCTTTGTGGGAAATGTAATTTTGTTTTAGTTTGTACGGGGTACAACTTTCACTAGGCGCAGCGGTTTGCGAATTATTCAAGAAAAACGTAGACAACTGACCTTGAAACAAACCCCTCCCGCCCTCATCCCAACACTCACATCCTACCAGTCAGAATTTGTAGTATGTCGTTCATCAAATTCCTTCCTGGCACGATGAGGACAGAAGTGCATAACACATGACTCTGCGGCCGGCAACTGGAAACCGTGGGCTAGAGCACATGATTCCGCCTTGTGGATGGCTCTCTGGAGGGGCCGCTTAGCAACACCAGTACTGGCGGAGCAGTATGAAATGCATACAGAGAAGGTGAGACGGACGGCCCTACAGCTGCTGCTAGATCATTTTTGACCTCTAAAAACAGATAGATAATATAGAGACCTATGTGACGTCATTCTCCTGGATATGGAGGAACTATGGGAGGCACCAACTTGGACACGAAGCGACAGGAGATTCTGGATAAAAATCGGGAGAGGGCCTTGGAGACCCCACTCGTATAATGCGGCGAGGATATGATGTCACCACGTCGTGTTATATACTTTTCGTAGATCAAATAAGACGGCAACCAGGTCCTGGCGACTGTGAAAGGCTGTCTGTATGGCAGACACGAGGGACACAAGATTATCAGATAGAGCAACCGTGACATGGAGCCAGTAGGCCACATGACTACAGGACCCAATCCAACCGCCGACCCAATGGTGGAGGCATATCTCTACCAACACTCCTGCTTCCGTCATTTGATAAGTTGGCGGACGTGAGCATGGAGCCGTTTAGAGGCTATTAGGTGCTCCAGGGAAGGTTGCCACTTATGCCGCTGTAAAACTCGCTGACGCTCCTTAATTGGTTCAGCGACTTCCGGCGACCTCCAAGGGGCTGCCTTACGCCGGGGAACCCTAAGGAGCGAGCGATCGTGTTTTCTTCCACAGAAAAGATTGTTGTCACCTGCTCAACCATCACATCAATGTTCCCAAGTGGGGGAGAGTCAATGGAGGCAGCAGAGGTGAAAGTTTCCCAGACAATCATGTTTAAAGTCCATCTGGGGAGACGTCCGTGGGCCTGATGCCCGGGCAGTGACAGGAAGATGGGGAAGTGGTCACTACCACACAGGTCGTCATGTGCTCTCCAGTGGATAGATGGGAGAAGTACTGGGCAGCATATTGATAAATCAATGGCCAAGTAACTACCATGAGCCACACTGAAATGTGTCGCAGCCCCGGTATTTAAGAGACAGAGGTCAAACGGAGACAGTTAAGTTTCGATATCTCTGTCTCACCCAGTAAGCATGGTGCTACCCCACAAGAGGTTAGGGGCATTAAAATCTCCCAAAAGAAGGATAGGTTTAGGAAGTTGATCAATCAGTGCAGCTGATACATTCAGGGGTACTGCACCATTTGGAGGAAGATATACATATTGCAGACACTTATTTCCAGTATCGTTCTTATTCTCATGGCCACAGCTTCAACAGGGGTTTGAAGGATCACAGATTCTCTACAGACTGACGCTCGATTTTAGTCGCTATGGTTCCCGTAGTATCCGTTATAGATGCAAAAAGCAGGGGTCCACATTGCCAGGAACCATGTTTCCTGGAGGGCAATCCAGAAAACAGGTGGAAAGCTTAACAGTTATCATAGGTCAACCAGGAGGTGGAAAAAACCGCCGCAATTCCTCTGGAGGATGTTGTCATAGTGAGACTGGGAAGACATGGAACGTACAGTGAGGCAGTTTATACCTCAAGGGTCACCTGCTGCCACCGACTTTTTGCCTGAGCAGTCTATATCAATTGTGTCTGAGGTTCGGTGAGATCTAGATCCTCAGTGGACACCAGAATCTCAACCTCATCTGCCGACACAGTGCTTGTAGGTAGGGGTGGTGTAGGTGCCACCCCAATTCACTTGGTCTTGGGGACCTTCTTTTTGGATCTCTCTCGCTGCTCCTTGGGTTTATCTGGCTGGGAGGGCTTCACTAACTCCGGGACTGATGACGAGTGTGATGCCCTACGACCAGCTGCTTTTAGGCTACTTACGGGTGTCTGATGTGATAGAAGAAGAAACAGGAGTCGATTTAGAAGAGATAGGGGATCCAGTATTAGAATCGGAATTTAAAAGAAGCTTTGGAGGACTTACGGTCAAATAAGGCAGAAGGGATAGATAACATTCCATCAGAATTTCTAAAATCATTGGGGGAAGTGGCAACATAACGACTATTCACGTTGGTGTGTAGAATATATGAGTCTGGCGACATACCATCTGACTTTCGGAAAAGCATCATCCACACAATTCCGAAGACGGCAAGAGCTGACAAGTGCGAGAATTATCGCACAATCAGCTTAACAGCTCATGCATCGAAGCTACTTACAAGAATAATATACAGAAGAATGGAAAAGAAAATTGAGAATCCACTAGGTGACGATCAGTTTGGCTTTAGGAAAAGTAAAGGGACGAGAGAGGCAATTCTGACGTTACGGCTAATAATGGAAGCAAGGCTAAAGAAAAATCAAGACACTTTCATAGGATTTGTCGACCTGAAAAAAGCATTCGACAATATAAAATGGTGCAAGCTGTTCGAGATTCTGAAAAAAGTAGGGGTAAGCTATAGGGAGAGACGGGTCATATACAAAATGTACAACAACCAAGAGGGAATAATAAGAGTGGAAGATCAAGAACGAAGTGCTTGTATTAAGAAGGGTGTAAGACAAGGCTGTAGCCTTTCGCCCCTACTCTTCAATCTGTACATCGAGGAAGCAATGATGGAAATAAAAGAAAGGTTCAGGAGTGGAATTAAAATACAAGGTGAAAGGATATCAATGATACGATTCGCTGATGACATTGCTATCCTGAGTGAAAGTGAAGAAGAATTAAATGATCTGCTGAACGGAATGAACAGTCTAATGAGTACACAGTATGGTTTGAGAGTAAATCGGAGAAAGACGAAGGTAATGAGAAGTAGTACAAATGAGAACAGCGAGAAACTTAACATCAGGATTGATGGTCACGAAGTCAATGAAGTTAAGGAATTCTGCTACCTAGGCAGTAAAATAACCAATGACGGACGGAGCAAGGAGGACATCAAAAGAAGACTCGCTATGGCAAAAAAGGCATTTCTGGCCAAGAGAAGTCTACTAATATCAAATACCGGCCTTAATTTGAGGAAGAAATTTCTGAGGATGTACGTCTGGAGTACAGCATTGTATGGTAGTGAAACATGGACTGTGGGAAAACCGGAACAGAAGAGAATCGAAGTATTTGAGATGTGGTGCTATAGACGAATGTTGAAAATTAGGTGGACTGATTAGGTAAGGAATGTGAAGGTTCTACGCAGAATCGGAGAGGAAAGGAATATGTGGAAAACACTGATAAGGAGAAGGGGCAGGATGATAGGACATCTGCTAAGACATGAGGGAATGACTTCCATGGTACTAGAGGGAGCTGTAGAGGGCAAAAACTGTAGAGGAAGACAGAGATTGAAATACGTCAAGCAAATAATTGAGGACGTAGGTTGCAAGTGCTACTCTGAGATGAAGAGGTTTGCACAGGAAAGGAATTCGTGGTGGGCCGCATCAAACCAGTCAGTAGACTGATGACCAAAAAAGAAAGGAACGGGTGTCATCTTTCCCAGTAGCAGAAACCTGGGAAGGGAGTGACCCAAGGAACCGCTTCCTAGCGAGAGGAGCCAAAGACATCTCCAGCTCAGAAGTGGGGACTGATATCCATGATGGTTGGGGGAGTGTTGCTCACAAAGCAGGTGGTGCAGGGGTAACAGGGAGGGAAGTGCTCCCCAGTGTCAAGGGGGGCAGTGTAGCCTTCTGGTTCTGAGAGGCAATAGTAATGAGAGAAACTGATGGGGCAACAACTGTTCTCATAGCAGTTGTATAGAGGAGGTCTTAGCCACAGCATGTAGGCACTCAAATTTCCTCTTGGATTCAGTGTAGGTCAGTCGGTCAAGAGTCTTATATTCCATGATTCTATCTTACTGTAAATTCCTGCAGTCTGGCGAGAATGGTGAATGGTGCTCTCTGCAGTTGACACAGATGGGAGGCAGGGCACATGAGTATTGGGATGTGATAGACATGCACAACCTCAACATGTGATGCTTGAAGTACAGTGGGAAGACATACATCCGAACTTCGAGCACTTAAAGCACCGCATTGGGAGAGGGATAAATGTCTTGACATCACAGCAGTAGACCATCACCTTGACCTTCTCAGGCAATGCATCACTCTCGAAGGCCAACATGAAGGCACTGATGGCTACCTGATTATCCCTCAGATACCCATCGACGCGCCGGACGAAATGAACACCTCGCCACTCTAAACCGACGGGCAATTCGTCATCAGCCCTCAAAAGAAGGTCCTTGTGGAATATAATACCCTGCCATCATATTGGACGTGATGGTAACAGAAATATCCCCCAACTTGTCACAAGCTAGTAATGCCCTTGACTGAGCAGAAGATTCTGTTTTTATCAAGACTGACCCAGAGCGCAATTTGGACAAGCCCTCCACCTCCCCAAACCTGTCCTCCAAATGCTACCCAAAAAAGCGAGGCTTCATGTTCATGAAAGATTTCGCATCAACTCTCATACAGAAGAGGTACCAGGGCGAATAAGCTTCACTGCTATGTGTAGCCTGGTATTCCTCACATGGTGAGGCCAGGGAGGGGAACGATTTGGGGTCATATTTCTTAGCACTGAAGTTAGACTTTGTCGCTTAGAGAGTGCTGGTGGTGGACCACCAGCGAGATGCTGCGCTACTGTCAGTCCTAGTCGAGGGAAAGGAAAATTTTATGAAAATTCAATGAAGGCGTGGTTAGGCAATGAAATCTGGGGCGCTGGCAGAGTGTAGTGACAGCCAGCAGGCCAGGCAACGTAAACATGACACTCGCGAGGGTGCAGCTACGATGGTAGTACTGCACGCACGATTTGTTTTTGTGGAGCAACAACAAGGCAGGAAACTGCAAAAAAATTGTTCAAATGGCTCTGAGCACTATGCGACTTAACTTCTGAGGTCATCAGTCCACTAGAACTTAGAACTACTTAAACCTAACTAACCTAAGGACATCACACACATCCATGCCCGAGGCAGGATTCGAACCTGCGACTGTAGCGCTCACGCGGTTCCAGACTACAGCGCCTAGAACCGCTCGGCCACTTCGGCCGGCAGGAAACTGCAGCGTTGCTTGACGTTATTGCGATGTATGAGGCAGGGCACTAGGCCAGAGCCAGGAGGGCGATTTGTAAGTGCCTGACGTTTGGGAATTTATCCCTGCCATAGTTTCTGTCAGAGGCAGAGGGTGTGTGCCAGGTCAGTGGAGTGTCGGGACGGTCCTATGCTGGTCTACGCTTATATGAGCCAGTCTGGCAGTATTCAGCATAAACTGTTTCCATGTACTTGTTCGGGCTATATTCTGCCCACGGGGACACAACACTGGGGCAGGACAGAACGGCAGCCTGGAACTTGGAGATCACATGGTCTGTCTGAAAGAGGGCAGTGACCGTGGTCTGCAGTGGGTCCAGGAGGAGCTCGGTTCCACTCCAATCTATGGTCCACGTTCGCTTCCCACCTGGCGTTCCATAGTTCGGGTGAGGCATACGTTTAAAGGAGGTGCAACAGCACTGCAGGAGCGCCAGGAATGGCGCCGGGTGTTGCCATCAAGCAAGCACCACTAGTGGCATCAAACAGGGCACTGGTTCGAGCCCGAGCAGATCGAGGGCCACGGGTGACCAGTACATCCACTTTCATCCCATGGTCGGACAGAGAAGGCTAGACGAGACGGAGGGTGGCGAGGACCAGGGACTTTAACGGTCTCCAAAATCGCGGGCAGCTATGCAGTGCAAGACTAGAAGCATCGGCTGGCGGCGACCGGGGAGACCGCAGCTGCCTTCTAGCTGAGCGGTCTTGATGACAGCAGCAGCAGCGTCGGCATGCCAGGAGTTGCTGAGCCTGCTCGACTTGCGGAAAAGTCCTGCAGGCGGCACGCCGACACTACGCTGCACCCATTCAGTACTGTAAATTAGCTGAATAAAGAAACGCCACTGAATAACACTGTATCACTCTTGAATGCCCCTCAATGCTCTTCAACTTGCTCGGCCTTCTGACGAAATAAGGCACGCTGGGTCCCGACTTCAGCTCGGCCATCTGGGGTCTGCTGTTTGACCTCCCGACCCCAAAACAAGAAGATGACATACTACAGTTCATGGAGCGTAATCCGTCCTGATGCCACCCATTCCAACCAGATGCCCTCCCCACCAGGCGCCACCCAACCTCAGCAAGGTCCACCTGGCAGGATGGCCATGGCCATGAGCCCCGATGTCCCATGGAGATAGGCATCTACTTCACGTCGTACGTGGGGAGTTAACGGTGCGGGCATCAGCAGAGCTATTCCTGTGTTCTTCAAATGTTCAAATGTGTGTGAAATCTTATGGGACTTAATTTCTAGGGTCATCAGTCCCTAAGCTTGCGCACTACTTAACCTAAATTATCCTAAGGACAACCACACACACCCATGCCCGAGGGAGGACACGAACCTCCGCCGGGATCAGCTGCACAGTCCATGGCTGAAGTGCCTTACACCGCTCGGCTGATTCCGCGCGGCCCCTATGTTGTCAGGGGGCTACAACCAACAGGGTAAATGGTGGCCCCACCACGATGGACTGGCTACTGTGCTGGATATGAGGTGCTAAGAAGTCCACGGTCATTGTCAGTGCAGAAAGCGACACTGCATAGTGCATGGTGGAAAACGCACCTGGGAAGGTGTCCTCGCCCAAGAGATGAGGAATGAGCTGGACTGCAATGCGACGACGAGAAAGTGGGCTAAAGATCTCATAGTATGATGAACACGATGCACCATGTAAGGCGGCCTTCCCCAATTGGCTCGCTCTTGGGGAAAATTTTCGAAAGATGGAGGTCAAACGCGACAGGGGACCATCACATAAAGGCTGAAACGTGTGAGACTCTCTTTAGTCGCCTCTTATGACAGGCAGGAATACCCCGAGCCTATTCTAACCGCCGGATTCGCAGGGGGGAAGGGTGGAAGACACAGAGGGACAAAGGACATGCGCTAAAACTCAGATCAAATGATAAAACCCATTCTCACAAATAAAACGTAAAACTAAAGCTGCTGTCCACTGAATGGAGTAATCCTTACAAGCCTACCAAAATCAAACACTAACATCAACATTCAAAATTTTAGACAAACATATATAAATAATACAAGTATTATAGGTTAGTAAGGGTAAAAACCTGTAATACACAATAAATGGCCTATCTGAATTCTTGTTGCTTGCTACAGTCACAGATTTGTTGTGCAAACAGCACAAATAGGCATACCACACTTCGGAGAAAAATCTCGTAAAATATTGAGAATAATATTTATAATTTTCCGATTAATGGAAAATAGGAACTGAAACACTTTATACGCCCTTAAGACTGTAATACATGTTAATATAGCACTAGGACATCGTTCTCATTTTCCGATTGCCCTCGTAAAAGCAACGATGTTTTGAAGGCTATCAGTACATTAGCATGCCACTGTCTATGCCAGGGCCGGCCAGAAATTCTTCACGCGTGCGGTGCTCCTGCACATGTGCAACTTCCGGGTCACAGCGTGCACGCCGCAGCCGTCAGCGTTCATGTAGTGCATGTTTCTACCCACAGATGTCGCTTTATCCACTTGCTGGGATACTGTGTACCGGCGCGTTCTAGTACTCTTTCCACAGCTTGCAAACCAACCAAGGGAAGGTATTTCGCGTATTAAACATTTAAAACACTGTCACAGTCTACTCATTGACACGTCTACTTTTATGTTAACAGTTTAACCCAGTAAGACAAGTAATACAGTTAACAACCGTGGGTTTTTATTAAGGCAGCTTGACTGACGGCACGTAAATACGCGTAATGTCTTTGACCTAGTATTTAAGAAAGAGAGCACTTAGCGACTTGCAACGAACCTTATTCATCATCAGAGGGTTGGATCCCCTCATTCGAAGGCGCCTGATTGCAAAGCCTGGGCTACTCTCAGGTTGGAATCTCCGCTTTCGAAGATTGTGTCTGTCTGTCTGTCTGTCTGTCTGTCTGCCCGTCTGTCCGCCGCTTACTGCTGTAGCTGTTCGTTCGTTCGTCCGTCCGTACGTCCGCCTGCCTGCTCGCTGTCCGTCTGCGCCGCTATCGCTGCTACCTGCTGTCCGTCCGTCCGTCTGTTCGCCGCCGCCGCCGTCGCCGCCAGCCGGTGCTCGCCGCCGCCGCCGCCGCCAGCCGGTTCTCGCCGCCGCCGCCGCCTGGTCGCCGCCGTCGCCGTCGCCGTCGCCGTGCGACCCTGGTCTACGTGCGTCTGCGTCTTCGTCTGTTCCCCGTTTGTGTCCTTTCCTTTTCGTGCTGTGCGTTTTTTCTCCCTGTCATCATGTCCGCCCCCACCACCACCGCCACCATTACCACCACCGCCATCGTTTACACTTCCCCTTCCGCCGCCTCCACCACTATAACGTGGTGTGCCCAGTCCCACCCCCCTCCTTCCATCCCGCCTCTTCTCACTCTCCCTTCGCCCTCGCTCTTTGTCGCCCCCTCTCCAGCTTCTTCCTCCCGCTCCTCTCGATTTGATCCTTTCCCCCCACTCCCCCAGCCTGTCACTGCAGCTCCGGCTAGGGTGGTTGCCCGTCGGGCCACTGCCCATGCCCAGCTCTCCCCGTCGCCTTCGCCATCACCGCCGCCACCGCCACCGTCATCGTCATCGTCGCCGTCGCCTTCGCCTTCACCGTCACCGTCACCATCTCCGGCGCTGACTCCTACCCCGGGACCTGCCACTCCCCGCCACATTCCAGTTGTTCCCATCCCCCACACCTCCCCCGCCGCCGTCAAGCGCCCCAGTGGCACCCCTGCCTCGTCTGCTCCGAAAAAGGCTCCGCTTCGTCCCCCTTCCCCCACCCCTGATGCCATGGATGTCTCCCCGCCCGTCCCTGCCCCCTCCTCCTCCTCCTCTACCCCCTCCTCCTACCGCTACCTGCTCTCTCGTCCGGATCCCTCCCTCCTTGAAGCCCGGAACCTCACCCTCTTCCTTCGCCAGAATTGTCCTGGTGCCCCCATCTCCCTCCTCACTCCTCACCGTGATTCGGTACTCATCTCCTCCCCCAGCCCTACCCTCCACACAGACCTCCTTTGCCGCATCCCTGTCACCCGCTTTGGCCCTCATGCCTCTCTCACCCCTGCTCCCTCGCCACCTCCCTCCTGCCAACCCCAACCTCCGCGTCGCCCGCCGACCCTCACCGCTGTGATCACTCGGCTCAGTCCAGTGATCACGGAGGAGGAGGTGTTGGCGGAGCTTCAGGCCCATCCCCATCTGGAGGTGCGTGCGGTTCGCCGGATCCATAACGCTGCCGGCCCCACCTGCCTTATGCGGATTTTTTCTGAGCACGCCCCCTCCATAGACCGTCTCCTGAAGGAGGGTGCCCTCCGTTTTAACCAGCGTTGTAGGGTTGACCCCTCCCGTTCCCCTCCTCAATCCCTGCACAGCCAGAGGTGTCTGCGCTATAACGCGCACCCCACAGCGGAGTGCCGCGAGGCCCCCACCTGCCCGCATTGTAGGCAAGCGCACTTCCTCAGGCAGTGCCCTAACCTCCAATCCCCTCCTTCCTGCAATGCCTGCAATCTCCCCCATCCCACCTACTCCCAAAAGTGTAAAGCCCGACCCCCTCCGACCACTCCTGAACTCACTGTCCCTGTCCGTCCCCTGGACGCTCCCACTCCTCCTGGCAATTCCCTTCGTCCCCCCCCCACCGCTGAGGACTTCATCAGGTTCATTACCATCGTCCTTCCAAATGTTCATCCCTTTCAGCGCCCCCACACTCTCCAGCAGATCTCCCTTGCCGCCCGTTCCATATTCCAACTCAAGATGTACGCCACCTACTCCAACAACCAGGCCCATTTCACCTTCTCCCGCCTTGACACCCTCGTCTAAATCCCTGTCATGGCGCAACAGCAACGTATCCTTTTCAACAATGACCTCTCCCTCTCCGCCAACAAGAACCTCTTCCTGCACACCCTTGCCACCCACCGCGTGGATGCCTTCCTCCTCAATGAAACCTTCCTCCAACCCCACCACTCCATCCACACCTCACCCTATCTCCTCCACCGCTCCGATAACCCCCTCCCAATTGCGCGTGGTGGAGTTCCCATCGGTCACCACCGCCAGATCCCCGTTTGGCTCCAACCTCTCCTTCCCGACCCCACCGAACACCTGATCCTTAGTCTCTTCTTCCCCGTCCTTACCGTTACCTGCGCCACCATCTATGTCCGCCCTAACGCCCCTCTTCCCTTCGACTTCCTCTCCCACATTGACCGTACCTTCTCCTCCTACGTGATCGCCGCCGACCTCAACATCCATAGTCGTTCCGCCGCCCAGTTACGGCGGTGGCATCAGTTCCTCTCCTACCTTCAAGGCGACCTCATCCCCATCCCCCAGCACACCCGTCCCGAATCCAACTCCACTCCTGATGTTATCCTCTCCTCCCCCAACCTCCTTGGCCGCATAACGGTGGATGTCCTGGAGCCTATTGGTAGCGACCATCTCCCTGTCCTCCTCACCGTTTCAGACGGTCGTCGCCCTCGCCCCAACCCTCGTACTGACCCTCCCCCTACGTATGTCCACGACTATTCCCGTGCCAACTGGAATGCCTACCGGGATACCCTTTCCACCCAGGTCGATAGCCACCCCTTCACCTACCACCACCCTGACGATGTCACCCATGCCACTTCCTTTCTCCAGCAGACCTCGTCTGAGGCTGTGGAGGCCCACGTCCCTACTGTCGCCATCCACCCCCACCGTCCTACCTTACCCCCACAGGCCGTCCTCCTCCTCCATGAATCCCATCGTCTCTACCGTGCCTTCCTCCGCACGCATGACCCGGACACACTACGACGCCACCGGCAACTCCAGCGACACATTCGTAATTTGCTTGCGGCTAAGAAACGCCGGGACTGGCGACAGACATGCACCCGTTTAAATGCTACCCTACCAATAAACTCGTCCAAGTTCTGGTCGGACTTCCGTCGCCTTACCGGAACTAAACCCTCCCCCTATTATCCTCTTCTCCATGATGATCACCCTTTCCCTGACTTCCTTAGTAAGACCAATCACTTTGCCTCCTACCTCTCCAATGTATTTTCCATCCCTGATGATCCCCAGTTCGATTACTCCCTCTTCCCGGATATCCACGATCGAACTGACACCTCTGTCCCTCCCCTCGCTCCTGGTTTCCAGTACTTGGACAACATTGCACACACGGAACTCAATGCCCCTATCACTACACAGGATCTCATTGCTACACTCCGCACAAAACGCAACACCGCTACTGGTCACGATCGTGTCACCTACCGTCACCTTCGTGAAGCTCCTGTCTCTTTCCTCTCCACCCTGGCCAGGCTCTACAATGTAGTCCTCTCCACCGGTTACTACCCCGACCTGTGGAAAACCTCCCGTATCCTCATGTTCCTTAAACCTGGCAAACCACCATCCGCCGTCTCCTCCTACCGCCCCATCAGCCTTACCTCGGTCTTCAGCAAGGTCCTGGAATCTATCCTCACCTGACGCATCCACCAGCATCTCCGTCAGCACCGCCTCCTTCCCGCCTTACCTCGGTCTTCAGCAAGGTCCTGGAATCTATCCTCACCCGACGCATCCACCAGCATCTCCATCAGCACCGCCTCCTTCCCGTTACCCAGTGTGGCTTTTGGCCGTCCTTCTCTTCTGACGACCTTCTCCTTCACCTCACTCATCTCCTTTCCGAACAGCTTAATTCCCGTCGCTCCGCAATCTTCCTCTCCCTGGACCTCGAACGTGCGTATGACCGCGTATGGCATTCTGGTCTCCTCTTCAAGCTCCAAACCTTCGCCCTTCCCATTAACTACGTCCGTCTGATCGGCTCCTTTCTCTCCCGCCGTCCTTCCTATGTCACCATCCATAACACAGATTCCTACACCTTTTTCCCCTCCGCCGGTGTGCCCCAAGGCTCCGTCCTCTCCCCCCTTCTGTACCTTTTGTACACGGCGGATATGCCACCGCCATCAGCCCCCGTCCACCTTCTCCAGTTTGCCGATGACACCGCCTTCCTTGCCCTTGCCCCCACCCTGCAGCGCTCCCAATACCTTCTCCAATCCCATCTTGACCGGTTCACCGCTTGGTGCAACCAGTGGTTGCTCAAGGTCAATCCCTCCAAAACCCAGGTAATCATTGTAGGCAAAACCACCCCTTCCTTCCGCCTCCTTGATTTCTACATCACCATCTATGGCCGTCCTATCACCCTCACTCCCACCCTTAAGTACCTTGGCGTCACCCTCGACCGTCGCCTCTCCTGTACTCCCCACCTCCGGACAATCCAAGCCAAGGCACGCTCCCGACTCAGTCTCCTCAAGCTCCTCTCCGGCCGTACGTGGGGTCTGGACCCCTCCACCATCCTCCACACCTATAAATCCCTCATCCGCCCTATCCTTTGTTATGCCCATCCAGCTTGGATCTCCGCCCCCCTCCCTTTTATAAATCCCTCCAAATCCTTGAATGCCATGCTCTCCGCCTCGCCTATCGCATCCGTCTCCCCTCCCCCACGTGGATCCTGTATGATCTCATCCCCTTCCCCCACCTCCTCCTTTTCCTTGAAAAGATACGGATCCTGTACACCTCCCATAAACTCGACCCTCCTCACCTGCTCGTCTCCCCGATCCTCTCCCACCCCCGCCCGCTTCCGCGCCTGTATTTCCACGTCCCACCCGGTCTCCATCTCTCAACCCTCCTTACCCTCTCCCAAGGTGGCTTCCGCCAGCTCCCCCTCCCTGATGATGTCCTCCTCCCCTGCATCTACCCCTCCTATCAACTTTGATCCTCCCCACCCCCGCCTCCTGTGTCCTTTCCTTTAGGCACCCTCCCTCCCTTCTCTTCCCTTCCCTTCTCTTTCCTTTTCCCACGTCCCCTCCCTCCACCCCTCTTCCCCCGGGCCTCCCCTCCCCCTTCCTCCCTCCCCCCCCCTTTCTCCCCTGCCCGTGGCATCTCTGCTCTCCCCTCTCGCTCTCCCACTCCCCTTCCTCCTCCTCCTCCTCTCTTGGCAGGTCCCCGGACTCGCACACGCATAGTGAACATTCGCGCGCTGGAGATCATCGACATCAGTATCTCGTGTGTGTGCTTCGTTTTGTGTTTCGTGCAGTTACGACTCCACTGTTCACATGTGCCATCGCCGTTCTCCGTGTTTTGTGCGCCGTGTCCACAAGTGTTAGTGTTTTTATCTTCCAACGTGAATGGCTTCATGTTTATTGTTTTTTTGTATCTCCATTTTTTGCCCGCCGTTTTTTGTGTTGTCTGTTCTTGTTCCACTTAAGGCTGAAGAGCAGCGTAATGTGCTGCTGCCAGCCCGCCTGTATAGGTGATGAATATTACAATAAAGGAAAAAAAAAACCTTAGTCATGATTTCAAATCACATTAAACTAATGCAATGTTTCCTATAACTAATTCTCGGTGCCCTCAGTTACACCCACATAATTTCTGCTTCACTGACCTCTCAACAGGATGATAACCGCAGACCTCTCGATGATCACCTGTTATTTCAATACCATTATTGCTATATCTTTCATCAGTTCCGTCTGAAATCTGCATAATAACCTACAATTAGATGAATGTTATGTTTTATCAACTTAAGCTGAGCGTAGCTCTTCACACATTAAAAAAAAACCTTAATTGTAAGTATACATTGGAACAATCGGTTTAATGACCAATTTCCTGATAATAATGTAAAATGGAGCAGAATGATTCAATAATGCACAGTTAGTAACCAATAATTTTTAATTATGAAAGGAATAAATCCAAACACGTTTATCACTGGTCATGAGAAATGATATAGTTAATATCGGGTACAAAAGCACAGCTCATTAACAAACGCAAGCAGTTGCGAAGATTTTCATCACTTATGCTTGATCGAAACCTTGATTTATTCATTTTCATCACCGAGAAAAACATTTCACAAACATATGTCGATCCGAACATGGACATAACTCTCGCGGCTTCTCGGTGCAGGCGTGGAAATTCTTGTTGTGAAAAAATTTCGTAGAATTATTTTGTACTTCGCACAGCAAAGAATTTGTCCTTCAGTCTTGTATTGCACTGTAGGTCGACCTGTAGATCATTCGGAGCATCTTCAACCGACGACGAGAACGGTCGAGCAAAGAGGCGAATGACAGGAGACAAACTCGTAACATCTGCAAATCGTGCTCGAAATTGTTCCTTAATTTTTACAATTATTGACACGTATTCTTGAAATCTAGCGCTTTCATGGACCAGTCCAAGAGTCGGGATATGTGCAGTGTTTTCTGTCAATAGCTGGCTCTCCCAAAGCGCAAGCTTCCTTTCAAAGGCATTTACTTTTTCCAACATGTCAGAAATTAAATTATTTTCACCTTGCAAACTGACGTTCAGGCTGTTAATGTGAGACGTAATGTCCACGAGAAATGCAAGGTCTGATATCCAACAAGGGTCTTCCAACATAGGTTCACTTTTTCCCTTCTCATGTAAGAATGCTACTATGACCAAACGTAATGAAAAAATATTTTCAGCATTTTACCTCGACTGAGCCAGAGTACTTCTGTATAGTAAGGTATGTCGCCGTACTCCGCTCCTAATTCCTCCAAGAACAGCAGCAACTGGCTATGCGTAAGCCCATGTATCTTCGGATAGTTTACAGTACGCACAACAATGTGCATAACGTTTGCTAACGTTACTGCTTTTGCACAAAGCGCCTCTCGATGCAGAATGCAGTGAATTCCATACAACGTCTCGTCTGTCCGCCCTAGCTTTTTGCGCATCCGTGCTATGAGTCCTCTCTGATGGCCTTGCACTGATGGTGCTCCATCTGTGGTCACTGAGACTAACCGATTGCAGTCCATACCGACACCATCAATCGCTTGCACGACAGCTTGGAGTAAGTGCGCACCTGCAGTAGTCCCTTTCAAAGGTACGACGTCCAAAACGTCCTCTATTACACAAAGTGTGTTATCGACACCTCGTATACATATCTCAACCTGGGCTGTATCTGTAAGATCTGTTGCTTCATCGCTGGCCGGAGTGGCTGAGCGGTTATAGGCGCTTCAGTCGGGAACCGCGCGACCGCTACGGTCGCCGGTTCAAATCCTACCTCGGGCATGGATGTGTGTGATGACCTTAGGTTAGTTAGGTTTAAGTAGTTCTAACTTTTAGGGGACTGATGACCGCAGATGTTAAGTCCCATAGTGCTCAGAGCCAATTTGTTGCTTCATCGAGCGCAACAGAGAAAGCAACAAAGTCTTTAGCCTTATTCATTAGCTGGCTGAGCACATCGCCGGCCATAGCACTGATACGTCTTATCACTGTTTGTTTGGATACACCGATTTCTTGAAACCTGCTAACGTTCGTGGTACACAAAAGTTCTGCAGCATCAATCAGACACCCTTCCACAAACTCCCTTACGGAAAAGGTTTCCCAGATTTTGCAATCGTTAATGCGATTTTAAAACTGGCTCGCAGTGAAGATTTAGTGTGGTTGTCATTCTGGAAAATTGAAAACAGTACATTGTACAGCGTAGAGTAAAATAGACATGTAACACAAGAATCTAAGAGTTCAAGAAGTAGTTACTTTGACGTACTTTAAAATCGAGTTGATGTGTCTTATCCATTTGCTTAAGGACATTTAATTTTGCTTGCCGTTCTTCACTGTTGAGTACACTACACTCGTCTTTGTGATATGTATTGTAGTGCATTGTAGTGCCTATTATTCGGCGGCACAGCAAACACTGTGAGTTTTCGCCAACGGCTACAAAAAGAATTGCAGTTCCCAGTCATTTTTAAACGACTGAGAACATAGATCTCCCGTCCTTTGCTTTTCCACAGTACCTGCCATTTATCAGTACTTCTCTGTTAAGGTTACGGTCACAAGGGGTAAACGAGACTGGGTATGTTGCGCTCTTGCTTGTACCACATAAACAGGGAAGTGGAGCCGCCGCCGTTCATTTAGGACACATGTCTAATAACAGATGTCGCTGTCGCTCGCTGTCGCACACGTACGCACATGTGCAGTACTTCCCTTCTTGGTCTTAGGTGGAGGAAACTTTTATAAATCCCTAATCCTTCCTTGAGCGATCCTCACCCCATCAGCGGACACTAAATGCCCTTGGAAGGATATTTCCTAACGTGCTAGACTTACTTTAGACGGTTTAACAGTGAGCTGGCAGCACTAAAACGAAATAAGTCCCGCTTAACATGTAAAATATGTTGTTCGAAGATGGCACTGTAGACTACAACATCGTCCATGTAATCGTAAATCGATTTATATTCCACATCCCCTAAGACATTACCCGATAAACGGGAATGGTCGGCTACACTAGTGGCAAATCCAAATCTAATTCTGTCAAACTCAAATAAGTTTGAGTCAGTGCAGATGGCTGTCAGCTGCTTGTATTCTTCAGTCTTCGGGATCTGACAATACGCCTGGTTAAGATCCAAAACTGTAAAAATCTTTGCCTAGCAAAACGGGTAAAACAATTATGTGAGTCGGGTAATGGAAGAGATTCCAAAATAATATTCTGATTCAACTGCCTATACAAAAATGTTCAAAAAATTTGCAGATAAGCCTTTTTTCTTGCTTCTAGCACAAATGAAAATGGGCTATCAAGTCTGCATTTACCTAACTAATGTATCTATAGTTCTCTGTTCACGCTTCATACAATCAATTCCACACACAAAGCAGACAGATATCTACACAACGAGCAGTTGGTAGCCAGACTCCACTTCAGGGACTGGAAACATGAGGGAGATATAAGGAGAACTAGATGTCCCAATGATTCCTTCCTCCAATATTTTGCCCACTATCCGTGGTAACGCCACCAGCTTCGGTGGTGAAAGCTAGTATGGGGGCTGCCTATCTTATAATATCTAATACAATAAATAATATCTAAGCCATATCTTATAATAGATCCTATTGGCGATACATAATTTATCGGTTAAAACGTCGGGAAACTGATTAAGAACTTTGAACAATCCCTCAGCTTCAACTCTGGGCAAATGGCTCATGCCAAACACAGAACTTCATTATTAACTCCTGCCCACTTACAGTACATCACCCCTGTAACATGGGCTGCCAGCCTAAAAATAGAACAGTTATTAAGATAACAATGGTACTCAAACAAACATTACTGCCCGAGACAATTAAGACGCAGATTGGCTGATGGTTCAAGGATGCACAAACAAGCGGCAGAGATCGACTGAGACCCAGCCTTATACAACTGTATCGATTAGTGGGCCGTGTGTGTGTTCCCTCCCTAGACGTCAGCTGTCAGGCCGTGACTCTCACTGTTGTAGACCACTCACGAACACAATTCCCAAAACTCCCACTGCATAAACACCTACCTGCAACCCTACGCTTCTGCCTACCCATAACTTTCAACTGCACACAAATGATTTTCGGACCAAAACTTCCTATCTTTCTGTGATTTCTGTCACTGAGGCACAGCTCTTCGACACCAAGAGCTAATTTATCGAAGTCATGGAAGGAGGCTGCCTTACGGGTAAACATAATTTAGGACCTGTCCTTGGGCCTAATGTCCTCCAAAACACTTTCTGTAGCCTCCTCCTCTGTAACGTCGAAATCGAGAGCCAGACGGGCAATCAGTCACCTCGATACACTTCTGAAGAGTCTCTGGGAGCCTGGAATTTTAGATAATATTTACTGAATTAGCATGAATCCGAGTTGTCATCCTACCCTCAGGAATATTCTTTCAAATGTCGGACAGACTGCCTTTGAGCCTTAATACCTCAGCAACAACGGTACTCAACAATCCTTTTGTCAATCGGTAAATTAACTGAAGAATCATTTGGTGGACAACAGCAAGTACATTAGTGTCACTCTCCAAATACACCAACAACCAAAGACTTAAATATCTCATCCAAAATTAACATATTCAACCTCTGTACCATGTTAAATATAGTTTGGGGAGCGTAGCAAAAGGTTCTGAAATGAGGTGACTTATTACAGCCCTCCCTTTTGACAGAACTGAGTCATTCCGCTTCTGTGGAGATACCTTCAACTAAAGTACCATCTTCCTCCCGGCACCCTACAGCGTTACGTTATACACTCCTGGAAATGGAAAAAAGAACACATTGACACCGGTGTGTCAGACCCACCATACTTGCTCCGGACACTGCGAGAGGGCTGTACAAGCAATGATCACACGCACGGCACAGCGGACACACCAGGAACCGCGGTGTTGGCCGTCGAATGGCGCTAGCTGCGCAGCATTTGTGCACCGCCGCCGTCAGTGTCAGCCAGTTTGCCGTGGCATACGGAGCTCCATCGCAGTCTTTAACACTGGTAGCATGCCGCGACAGCGTGGACGTGAACCGTATGTGCAGTTGACGGACTTTGAGCGAGGGCGTATAGTGGGCATGCGGGAGGCCGGGTGGACGTACCGCTGAATTGTTCAACACGTGGGGCGTGAGGTCTCCACAGTACATCGATGTTGTCGCCAGTGGTCGGCGGAAGGTGCACGTGCCCGTCGACCTGGGACCGGACCGCAGCGACGCACGGATGCACGCCAAGACCGTAGGATCCTACGCAGTGCCGTAGGGGACCGCACCGCCACTTCCCAGCAAATTAGGGACACTGTTGCTCCTGGGGTATCGGCGAGGACCATTCGCAACCGTCTCCATGAAGCTGGGCTACGGTCCCGCACACCGTTAGGCCGTCTTCCGCTCACGCCCCAACATCGTGCAGCCCGCCTCCAGTGGTGTCGCGACAGGCGTGAATGGAGGGACGAATGGAGACGTGTCGTCTTCACCGATGAGAGTCGCTTCTGCCTTGGTGCCAGTGATGGTCGTATGCGTGTTTGGCGCCGTGCAGGTGAGCGCCACAATCAGGACTGCATACGACCGAGGCACACAGGGCCAACACCCGGCATCATGGTGTGGGGAGCGATCTCCTACACTGGCCGTACACCACTGGTGATCGTCGAGGGGACACTGAATAGTGCACGGTACATCCAAACCGTCATCGAACCCATCGTTCTACCATTCCTAGACCGGCAAGGGAACTTGCTGTTCCAACAGGACAATGCACGTCCGCATGTATCCCGTGCCACCCAACGTGCTCTAGAAGGTGTAAGTCAACTACCCTGGCCAGCAAGATCTCCGGATCTGTCCCCCATTGAGCATGTTTGGGACTGGATGAAGCGTCGTCTCACGCGGTCTGCACGTCCAGCACGAACGCTGGTCCAACTGAGGCGCCAGGTGGAAATGGCATGGCAAGCCGTTCCACAGGACTACATCCAGCATCTCTACGATCGTCTCCATGGGAGAATAGCAGCCTGCATTGCTGCGAAAGGTGGATTACACTGTACTAGTGCCGACATTGTGCATGCTCTGTTGCCTGTGTCTATGTGCCTGTGGTTCTGTCAGTGTGATCACGTGATGTATGGAGAGATGTATGGAGAGAAGGGAGGGAGGGTGCCCAGAGGAGCAAGCACAGGAGGAGGGCGGGAGGATCAAAGTTGGTAGGAGGGGTAGATGGAGGGGAGGAGGGCATCATCAGGGAGGGGGAGCTGGCGGAAGCCACCTTTGGAGAGGGTAAGGAGGATGGAGAGATGGAGACCGGGTGGGACGTGTGAATACAGGCGCGGCAGCGGGCGGGGGTGGTAGAGGATCGGGGAGACGAGCGGGTGAAGAGGATCGAGTTTGCGGGAGGTGTACAGGATCCGTATCCTTTCAAGGAAAAGGAGGAGGTGGGGGAAGGGGATGAGATTGTACAGGATCCGCGTGGGGGTGGGGAGACGGATGCGATAGGCGAGGCGGAGAGCATGACGTTCAGGGATTTGGAGGGATTTATAAAAGGTAGGGGGGGGGGGGGCGGAGATCCAAGCCGGATGGGCATAACAAAGGATAGGGCGGATGAGGGATTTATAGGTGTGGAGGATGGTGGAGGGGTCCAGACCCCACGTACGGCCGGAGAGGAGCTTGAGGAGACTGAGTCGGGAGCGTGCCTTGGCTTGGATTGTCCGGAGGTGGGGAGTCCAGGAGAGGCGACGGTCGAGGGTGACTCCTCGAGAGCCCATACAGCCACTTCTTAAAGCCACGCGAACAGCCCACTTTCCCCCTTTCCCGCTAGAGGGAGACACCGAAGCCTTTAATTGCGACAACGGCGCCACCGCCGGAACACGAAGGGCGACTGTTTCACGCTACGCGCTGCGGCGCACATTTCAAAGCTAACTTTACTACGGCTCAGTGAGTGCCTGGCTCTCTCCTCCTGCAACATAATTTCGACACACAAAATCTCCTTAAGCAAATCAAGAGATAAAAATAGGTAAAACGAATTATGAATGTTGCTGTTGAAACTAACAAAGGGACGCACAACACTACGCTCTGCTACAAAACTATTGAGTCCTTCTCAGCTAAAACGACCCAAGGGGCAGCGCAAGTGGCTGTATAGTGGAAGGAGGAACGCACAAAATATAGGGACAACGGCATTCATAGTTATGCGCTCTTTAAGTTCAGAACCCAATCAACAATCTCTCATTAACTCGTTGTAATGATTACAATAAATAAATTCCATATGGAAATCAGTAAGAATTTCAACAACGTATCACCCCCCCCCCCAACCACCCCCTCCCCAAGGAAAGTCAACATGAGAACTCAGTTTGCCCCTTGATGCCAAAAGTACTGGAACACTGCATCTCATAAACAATATTAAATTCAAACTAAGTTTTATAGGTAAGCCAAAGTCATTCTGAGACTGCAGTTAACCACAGGAGCTCAAATAATAAATGCTCTCCCCTAATAAATAATTAGTTCATAAAAGTCGTCTAAAAATTTAGAAACAAATACATGGCAGATCAATAAAATAATTAAATACATCTTCAAGGCGGGGCCATCAGTTGCTAATTTCCTCCATGCATATGACCAAGTAACACAGAATAAATTTAAAAAAAATTTCGCTCCTGCAAAGATGAACGGACACAAGCGTTAGTGAGTGAAACCACGCGGCAACAAGTCACGCTCACAACTAATAAGCACACAAACGCAGCGCAATAGCTTTACGGCGCGAATAAATAAATCGGAAAGGTCGTTAGAGTCAACACAGGAAAGAACTCAGAGCCACCTACAAGCCAACGCATGTGACTAATCCAGGGCCCGAATTCATGAATTAATGGCAAACATTAGATTACAACAATGAAATTCACTCTTTCCGTTTAAAAATCTAAGGCAAAACAATCAGAGCTCTGATAAGAATGCATTATGCATGACTCAGATATATATCAGCATGAACACTATCGGCTCTGTAGTTTATCAGATAATCTTTAATTGAAAAACATACGATCACTTGTGTTGCTACGCTGACCCTTTTACAACTCCTATGAACCTTAATTCATTCGTCGGATAGTCAGGCAATAAGAAAGACAATCGATAGCGGCCATTAATTCAACAAACTAACACAATGACGAAGGCAGCACATCACCCTAGTTTACACCTCGAGTTCAGTTTAAATAGGTACCAAGAAGCCAGCTGCGGCAGGTGGTCACATTAGAGATTTCAGACATAACGAGGTTACAAGGTGACAATATGTCAGAAATAAGTTGCACATGCAACATTAAGCTCTCATGATGGTTACTAGAGAAACGATCCTGCCTTCGACAACAGTCGAGTTAAGATAGTACCTTCCGGCGCAACACACTAGACGCTACTCAGGAAAGACGTGAGTAGGCCCCTCTGCACGCCCATAGTTTAGCCGCGGCGATGTGGCTCTGCAAGAACACCAATCCGACACTCGTTGTAACAGCTGCCAACTTGTGCTGAAGCCAACCTGGGCCAACGAGATATGCGAGATATACGAACTAGTGATGTCACACTAGTAGGCTTGTCCGCCACACTTCGCGAACGCTCGTCTCCGAGGAGAGCCCACGAGAAATCAATATTCAATTGAAAAGGTAGCCACTAAATGTCTTAATGTTGTAGTGTGGTGTCAAGAAATTTGCCGGCACTAAACACGTAGTCACGATTTATTAAACTTGTCTGGAACAGTTATTCGCTCCCCGCCGGAAAGGCTGCTAGTACTCCTAAGACATGTAGTGTCACGTGCTGCGACGTACGCTCCACGACCTATCTTTCTCGTGAACCTTAAATTAGCTCAGATGTCGTAGCGGCCAGGAGACGTCCGCTGTTAACCTGTGTCTGGTCCTCACTGCCCGTGGCTCGGAGCCACCTCCCAGATGCGAGAAAACGGCCAGCAGTGGAAGATAGCACAAAGCGTGCGAATCGATGTATCGCCAGCAAGCCACAAGGCTCAGAGAAGTTCAGAATTCAGTCACAAAAATTTTCACATAATAAAGTTACACATTATTCTCGCTAAACACAATCGAAACTGTTACTACCATTGCGAATACACACACATTAACGTTTATTCTCGACACAAACCATTATGTTGAAATATTGTCACTCACTGTTGTAAAATCACTGAAAGCCGATGGTCAGAACGTAGACACCAACACATGATCACCAGACTCTGTATTTGTTACCACTCGGAGCAGGGTAACGGCAAACCAGCTCCGACAGGAACTTGCCTAATACGGCGGTGCGAGTCTCCCGCATCGTTCCCCTACGCTCTGTCAAGAAGCATGGGATTTCATATCCCTTTTCTATAGTAGAAACACGTCACAGTTCAACATAGTTCTCACGTTTGCCAAGTGTTAACCCATGATGAATTGGGGCACACACTCAGCTGGCATGATATGCCTCCTCCTACTAAGCCATTACGACAACCACTACTACACACTGACAGTAGTGCCTTAACTGCTTCTCGCAGCAATATCACTCGCTACGCGCACTCGCCGCTTGACTGTCGTTATGCATATCCTCGACCTGTGGGAATAAAATGTGTTTATGCACTGAAGAGATAAAAAAAACTGATTAATATCGTGTAGGGACCCCGCAAGCACGCAGAAGTGTAGCATCACTGGAGGGAATTGGCAGCATGCAGGGCTGCCCATAAATCCATGAGTACGAGGGTGTGGAGATCTCTTCTGAACAGCACGTTGCAAGGCATCCCAGATATGCTCAGTAATGTTCGTGTCTCAGGAGATGGGTAGCCAGTGGAAGTGTTTATACTCAGACGTTTTGTCCCGGAGCCCGTCTGTAGAAAATCTGGACATGTGGGGTGTCACATGCAGGTGATCAGACAGGATGCTTCCGTACATTTCACCTGTCAGACACGTATCTAGACGTATCAAGGTTCCCATATCACTCCAATTGCACACACTCTACACCACTAAAGAGCCTTCACCAGCTTGAACAGCCCCCTGACGCCATGTAGGATCCATTGATTTATGAGGTTCATACCCACACACGTCCATCTGCTCTATACAATTTGAAACGTGACTCGTCCGACCACGAAACATGTTTCCAGTCATCAACAGTCCAATTTCAGCGTTGACAGACTCAGGTGAGGCGTAAAGCTGTGTGTCGTGCAGTCGTCGAGGATATACGTGTGGTCTTCGGCTCGGAAAGCCCAAATCGATGATGTTTCGTTGAAAGTTTCGCATACTGACTCTTATTGATGGCCCAGCATTGAAATCTGTAGCAATTTGGTTAAGGGTTGAACTTTTATAACGTTGAACGGTTCTCTTCAGTCGTCGTTGCTCCAGTTCTTGCAGTATCTTTTTTCCGGCAGCAGCAATATCTGAGTTTTGATATTTTACCGGATTTCTGATATTCACGGAACACTCGTGTAATGGTCGTAGGGGAAAACCCCAACTTCATCGCTACCTCGGAGATGCTATGTCCCATCGCTCGAGCACGGACTATAACACCAAATTAACTTAAATTTTGATCTGCCATTATAGCAGCAGTAACCGATCTAACAACTGCGGCAGATACTTTTGTATAGGCACTGCCGACCGGAGCGCCGTATTCTGCCTATTTACATATCTCTGTATTTGAATATGAATGCCTATTCCAGTTTCAGTGGCCCTTCAGTGTATTTCAGTAAGGACGGTGTAACACTTAAAAGATCACCCATTTCGAACCTCACAGGGGCGGATTGCGGTTGGGACTGTCCACTGATCAACTCACCCATACCAAAAATTAAGAAATCAACACTAAGATTTGTCATTTCCTTTTACCTTCTCACTTTACTCAGTTCCTAATGCAGTACTCACCACAGAGGATGCTGGGTGTAGCCTATTACTTAGTATTTTTAATTCGTAGGAAATCTGTGGCTTCTTCTCCAGACAATATCGTAAAATAAAAGTTTTAGTAATCATTTAAGAAATCGGACTAGAGAAAAAAAGAAATTCCCTGTTTATGACAAGGGAAGAATGTGTGTATTACCTAAAATCAACATACAAGGCGAGCCTTACTGCTATTGATTGCCCCACCTGCAGACTAAGCAAATATGTAACAACGTTAATATATCCGATAGTTGGCTGCTGCGATATCACATTAAAGACTCTCCGATTTTATTCAGAAAATAAAACAAATTAGCTCTGAAACAAGTAATATTTTAGTCAGCCAGCATTTGGCATCTGTGTACACAAAAGTTCCTGTGGAGAACACAGTGAATTTGTTAAGAGATCAGTATCCTCATGAACCAATAAAGTTGTTCCCACATATTATCACGATTACCTGCTTCTTGAATGATCGTAAATTTTATGAACTGACGGATGCGATGGTTGTGGGTTGTTCATCGTCACCAATAGTGGGATATTTCGAGGAACCTACATTAAATTTGGTTCCAATTCGTCCATCTTCATTATATCGTTATGTAGGTGTCACGTGTATGATCTGCCCACATGGCATCGAAGATCTTGATTGAACACAACAGCATTCATCAAAGCAACCAGTACACTATCGAGTCATTGAAGGACGGTAAGTCATTTAGATATTTAGACATAAGTCAGATGGACGTCTCGGCCACCTTGTATATCGCAGTTCAATGTGCACTGATTTATATCCCAGCGCATACAATTTCCACTTTACAGTTCGGAAGAGAGATTTTTTAAACACATTGGTATAAAGAACTACAACTGTTTCTTACGAAGGTCACTCAGCTTCCGAAATTAATAATCTGATGTACGTGTTCCAAAGACCAGCCACATATAGCGAAATATCCTGTGTCCTGGGAAAACAAGAAGTAAGATCTACTTTTCGACCAACTAAGACGATTTACGAGATGCTGCGCCAGTTAAGGACAGTCTCAGCATCAAGGTACCTGGAATTTCCAAAGCCCCCTGTGAATGTTGAAGCAACTAAATCGGTCATTAATCCAACCAAATCATTTCCGATTGTTGTGCAGAACGTCAATCGCACAGTAACATCGAGAACTTTGGCGCCAGCAGTTGCCGAGCACGGTCCCACAAACTGAAACTAAATATTGTTTCACAAAGCAAAAGCTCTGTGCCACGTATCTACACTTACCTAAAAGTGAAAACAAAACAGAGCAGGAATTATTTGATGATCCTTTGAATGATGAAGTCATGTACTTTACTATCGGGGAAAGAGGGTGGGCAAGGATAATGACGACGACTGCACTTGTAAGGAACAACAAATTGCTTCTTGGACCAAACGCTTCCTGTTTAATGAATTTGGATTCTCCGATGAAACATTTTTGAGGCTCATAAATGGTTGGAATTTTTTACACCATTTTTAGTCTCCTATAATACTCCTCAAAATTACAAGTTAAACATGGAACATTAAATTATCAAACGGCATCTCATTTGCTGTAGATGTTTCCGAGCATCATTAAAAACCGCGTAATGGTTTTCTCTAATCTACACTCTATTAAAACAATAAAAAAGGCGCACCACGAAGGAATTATCCGAATGGGACGGTGCATGATGTACAGGGTGATTGTAATTAAACTTTCAAAACACAGTAGAAGCAACACCACTGGTCAGAATAGCGTCTAATTGCAACGTAATGTTGTAGTAGAATGGGGAAAACGAATGTCAGAAGAAACAAAACAGTGCGAAAATTCATCAATAGATGGCGTTGTTTGTGCCAGATTACGTAAATGAAAACATCTGTCATGCGCACGACCCATTGAAGTTGGTATAAACTCGCCGGGTACAAGGATTTTCCTCCTTTCACGTTTGCGACGTTCGCCATGGCTGTCTCAAATGTACGATCACGGTCTGCTTGTAAAGCTGTATTATAAGTACAAGATGATGCCTGTGCACATGTCGCTCTGCAGAAGTTCCGGATACTGAAGGGTTTGAAAAAAGATGTTGGTCAGATGACTGCCGTGGGTCTGGAGAAAATGATTCGGAAATTCGAAAAGACGGGTTCTTTTGGTGTGCAACCCGGTAGAGGGAGGAAACGAATTGATTCGATGTTAGTGGAAGCAGTGGCCACAGAAATGCAGGAGGAGATGAGTGGTGGTGTGCAAATGCGTAGCGCACGGGAATGGCCAGAGCATTGGACATACCCATTGACCACGGTGCGTAAAATCCTACGAAACATCCTTCTTTGCTATCAATTCAGAACTAACCGTGTGTACGAGATGCTTCCTGTTGACCTGCCAGCAAGAGAGACCTTTGCTTTAGAACTTCTTTATCGCGTGGAAGTGGACAATGATTGGCTGTGGAAGATTTTGTGGACAGACATAGCCCACTTCCATCCGACAGGATATGTCAATACACAGAATTGTCGAGTATGGGCCACAATCAAGTCATTAGTGCCACTTCATCCTGAAAAAGTCAATGTGTGGTGCCAGTTTAAGGCATCATTTATCATGGAGCAATATTTTTTTTTTTTTTTTAAGAGATTCCGGTCCAGTTTCCTGTACCGTCGCTGGTAAGCGCTAGGAGTGTCTTTCGCTCAACCACGTCATTCCAGCTCTCCGACGGCGTGGATGTGTCGATGGGATCATTTTTATGCAATATGGCGCACCTCCGCACATTGAAAATCCAGTTAAGCAGCTGCTGAAGCGTCATCTCGGAAAAGCTAGAATTATCAGAGGCCATTTCCCTACAGCCTGGCTGTCTTAATCAGCTGATCTTAATTTATGTGACTTCTGGCTGTTGGGCTATCTGAAAGATATTGTGTTCAGTATTCTGGTTGCAAACATAGCTGCACTGAAAGCACGGATTGCGCAACACATTCTGAACGTGACCCCGAAAACACTTCGCTCAGTTGCGGAACATGCTGTTTTTCCATTTCAGCTTTTTGCAGAAAACGGTGGACAGCATGTTTCACGCCAGTCATATGGAAATTAATATTCCGATTTGATTTTGAGTGATGCTTTTTGTGCGGTTTTTGGCCTCAGGACAATTAAAACCCGATTTTTCCCATCCGATGTCATATGCGGTGGTGGATGAGATTACGTAACTAACAGTATCACACGGTTTGTTTAACGTCAAACGTACACCTTAGGCATTGTTGTATGATTCGTTTGTCATTTATAGTCAACCACAATTAAATTATGATGTTTACAGTGCCATCTATTGCTACATTATGTAACTATTTATTTTTCGTCTGCCATACGATTTCCCCCTTCTCCGATAATATTCCGCCGGCCGCGGTTGCCGAGCGGTTTTAGGCGCTTCAGTCCGGAACCATGCGACTGCTATGGTCGCACGTTCGAATCCTGCCTCGGGCATGGATGTGTGTGATGTCCTTAGGTTAGTTAGGTTTAAGTAGTTCTAGGTTCTAGGAGACCCATGACCTCACATGTTAAGTCCCATAGTGCTCACAGCCATTTGAACCATTTTCATAATATTCCATTGCAACTTGATGTCATTCTAACTAGTGGTATTACTTCTACAGCGGTTTGAAAATTTAATTATAATCACCCTGTATATGCACTGACAAACTATGATTACTATTTCAGAAAACCTGGATGATCTAATCTAGAGAAAGAGCTTCATAAATTGAGCGATTCTGTAACACGTTGGTCCAGCTCTGGGCCTTATGCAAGGAGCTATTCGGCTTGGGATTGATTGACAGAATTGTTGGATGTCTTCTTCAGGATTATAGTGCAAAATTCTGTCCAATTGATGCGTTAGATTGTCCAAATCCCGAGATGGTTGGAGTTCCCTACCGATAATGGTCTACACGTTCTCAAATGGGAAGAGAGCCAGCGGTCTTGTTAGCTAAGGTAAGGTTTGACAAGCACGAAGACAAGCAGTAGGAACTCTTGCCGTGTGTGGGTACGCGTTATCTTGTTCGGGGTGCGTTGTCATAAAGGGCAACAAAACGGAGCGTAGAATATCGTTGACATAGCGCTGAGCTGCAAGAGTGCCACGGATGAAAACCAATAGCATCGTGTTATGAAATAAAGTGACACCTCAGATCAACACTACTGGTTATTTGGCCGTATGGCGGGTGACAGTCACGCTTGTAACCTATCGGTGTCTGAGGCGTCTCGAGACGTGTCTTCGATGGTCATGAGAGCTCATGGGGTCACTTCGAGGCAGGACTTCTTACTGATCACGAAAGCTCAGTCTCTTGAATAAATCATCTAATTTTTTCTGAATTTATGATAATCTGTCTGTCTGTACACGTACATCACACCAACCGATACCCATCCCATTCCGATAATTTTTTGAGTGTATTTTGTTTTTTAGACAAATGGTGTCATAAGACATTTGCTCATTTTTTCCAATTTCCCACGATTCCTATTTTCCAAGTTTTGTTAAGAAAGCATGAAGTACAATCCATTTTTTAAATATTTATCTATATACTGCTATCGTTAAGAGTGTACTTATCAAGATAAAGCAGAGAAGTTCAGTTCATTCTGTGATTTGGTGCATGTTTTATTTTTTGTCATGAAAGAATCAAATCCAGAATTTCTAATGCCCTGAGAAGTGGAATTCTACTAACTTCTTCAGCTGGTGCTCTTTTATGTTGACATCGGTAAAGAGCACTTCGATCGCAGTCATAGGAAGTTCTTCTGATCCAAAGTGCTACTCAGCGTCCAGCGGTTGAACGGCTCTCAAATGTGCATTTTCTTCGACATTATCAAGACAGGCGCAGCCACAGAGCAGTCGATTTTCGCCGATATCATCCAAAATAAAAAAGCCCGAAGAACAAAATCTGCTCAACAACTTATTGACTTGACTAGTAACGAGAGCTCGTCTGCCAAGTGGACCACGACCGAAGGCTTTTAACTGTTAAGTACTAGCAGGTGCAGGACGAACAGCAGTCTTCTACAGATTTGCAACAACAGTGAGGCATTATAGTTCAGAGATTTACAAACTAACTTTTCCAGAATATTTTATCTCAAAGTCTCCTTAGTTTAGTGCTTGATCAGAAGGAAGCCATTTCCACAGTTGAATATCACAACAATGCTACTTTTATGTACGAAATGGCTCGGCCTTTGAAGGATGAACTTTTTGACACTTTATTCACATTGGTAACAGCAGCTGTTTGTGGAGTATTTCAGTTTTCCCTCAGACCACAATCTTTTTATAAATTACCCTGATTTATTTTTTCGCCTTTTTTTTCTTTGTAAAATGACATCTCACGTCGGTTCTGTTCGATGCACCATTTGTCCATTCCTCAGTCTTCGTTTCACTATGAAAATTTGGATAAAAATTTTCCTTTAAGAATTAATTAATATTTTCTTAATTATTCGCGTTGATTACAACCAGTTCTACCCGTTGTATTTCAAAACTCAATCTCATGCTGTTCAATTTGATAAGCCCATTTCTCACTCTTCTTTTGGCTACAAAAATTCGGAGAAGAATCCATTTTCCAAATAGTCCTCACAAAACTAATTAAAGTTTTTTATTTACACTGATTACCTTCAACGAAATTTAATACTACTTTTTCAAACTTAATCTCACGCTGGTCAGTTTAATACCTAATTTTTATCCCTATCCTACTCTTAATTTGGCTCTCAAAATTCGGACAAAATTTTCCCTGAAATAACTATTTCATTTCTACCTAATCACTCTATATTCAAGCATTTAAACTCTTTTTTGCAAAATAACCCACTTTCTAATTTGCAGTTAGTGATACTTTCGCCACACTCAAACATTTGACCAGTAAGAATGTGCAAAAACAACCCAGACAGTGAATATAATTTTTATGATGTAAGCGACGCTGAGCAGAAACAGAGAAACTCGCCGCCATGTTTACCCGTGATGGCCCCTACCCAAGGACTGTAGAAAACACGGTAATCGCGAGGTATATACGCAATAGCCACTGACGTCAGAGTGAACCCTATCAGCCATCTGCAGCCCGCTGTTGCCATAACTTGCTTTGTTTTAATTGCGTTTAGGGTAAAAATGGCTCTGAGCACTATGGGACTTAACATCTATGGTCATCAGTCCCCTAGAACTTAGAACTACTTAAACCTCACTAACCTAAGGACATCACACAATACCCAGTCATCACGAGGCAGAGAAAATCCCTGACCCCGCCGGGAATCGAACCCGGGAACCCGGGCGTGGGAAGCGAGAACGCTACCACACGACCACGAGCTGCGGACGTTTACGGGTAAAAAAAAAAGTTGTTTACGCCAATGTGAATTTTTTTAGTAATTGAAAATTGAGTGCAGAGTTACGCCGTAATTATCAGTGTATGTGGGAAAAATAATGGTTTTCTGTGCGATCGCCAATTGTATTGATCATTGGACTAATAAATAAGTTAGGAATTAGGCTGCACATATTCCCAAATAGAAATGAGACAAAATGAAAATGAATAAATTTTTGTAAATGTGGAGACTGGTTTTCAGTTGAAACTGCTTGAGTCTCCTGAATAGATTTTCCTGATTTGGATTATGAAAGGAATTTGACAAGTGAACTGTTTAGAATTTCTTTGAAACGTAATCTGAAGACGGACGCTGTTCCGACTCTCTATCTAATATCCCCCGGTGCTGGTTCAGTGTGTAGTAATGAGCCCTACAATAAGAAATATATTCTGACATAAAAACGAAGCTATCGTAAAGAAGATATTTTACAAGTAACAGTATTACCAACTAACAAAAGAACTAATACGAGACGAAACATTATCCTTGAGTATAAATACAGCTGTGAAGGCGACAGTGCATGCTTACGTCAACAATTAGAAATTACGGAAACAGAAATAAAAGGTTTTAGGCAAAATAATGCACATTTACAGGATCGTGTCTCTGGATGTAACGCTAATACAGTCACAGAATTTGAAATGACATTATAATGGGTTTCTCCGTACTACAGGCCTATGTGGTCTAAGAATCAGAAAAATAGCAGTGCTCTCTCACTTGGTGAATGAGGTTGACGTCCTTCGGAGGCTATACACTACCATTTTACCGGCCACAAGAGAAGGCTAATTATTATTAATAATTATAGTATACTAAAACATAGAAAATCTTGATTGCATTCATACCTGAATATGAGTTAAGACGTGTGTGCTTTAATGCAGTGCAGCGTGGCGGAGGGTTCACGGTAACGTCACAGCTCAGAGGCCTCCTGCGTGCGACCACTAACGTGCATTTTAGTATCCGTGTTGATGCCATTTACATGAAAGCATGACTTTACTGCCAACCAATCAAAAGACATCTATGGGCTGCTTAAGGCAACCACAGCAGCAGCAATGACACTCAATCGCTCCTAATGAGGTGGTGGTAATCGTCCAAACCTTTTATCCACAATTGAGGTATCAATTCGTTCGAAGATATATTGTAAGTAGGCTGTTTATGTTTTCTTATTGGCAATGTTACATAGCGCTCTGTATGAAAATCACTGGGTGTGCTGTGTGCAGTCTGTGGCTAGCATTATTTCTACAAGGACTACAGTGGCTCTACACCTTTGCTGACTCACCAATACCATTATTTCTACAAGGACTACAGTGGGTCTGCACCTCTGGTGGCCCACCAATACCATACTCTCTACCAGGACTACAGTGGGTCTACTCTGTGATGACCTACCTACCAATATTCTTCAAAACGTCGAATGACTCTGCTGTGGGTTTGCTCTGTTGTGACCCATTACCTGTCAGCATATCAAGAGTCAGCACTGTCTTTCTGTTGGAAGGACAACACTACTTCTTCAAGACTGCATGGAAATCCACTACTTCCGTGTGCATTTTCTTTTACTGCTCAGACTTTGAGAAAAACACTGCAATGTTACTGTGATGAATGATCAGGACTGTCTTTATGGACTGTGAGAAAATTTTAGCTTTTGACCAACATTGTATCAATAAGTGTGTGCCTTTGATTTCTTTGTTATTGTAATTATGAAAAATTTTATCAAATCATTATTGGCCACTGCCCAAAACAATTTGTAAAATTTTTTGTGGGGAGCATGGGGGCTATGTAAGTAGGCTGTTTATGTTTTCTTATTGGCAACGTTACATAGCGCTCTGTATGAAAATCACTGGGTGTGCTGTGTGCAGTCTGTGGCTAGTTTGCATTGTTGTCTGCCATTGTAGTGTTGGGCAGCGGTAGCTGGATGTGAACAGCGCGTAGCGTTGCGCAGTTGGAGGTGAGCCGCCAGCAGTGGTGTATGTGGGGAGAGAAATGGCGGAGTTTTGATATTTGTAAGAATGGATGTTATGAACTCCTATATATATTATGACTTTTGATGACTATTAAGGTAAATACATTGTTTGTTCTCTATCAAAATCTTTCATTTGCTAACTATGCCTATCAGTAGTTAGTCCCTTCCGTAGTTTGAATCTTTTATTTAGCTGGCAGTAGTGGCGCTCGCTGTTTTGCAGTAGTTCGAGTAACGAAGATTTTTTGTGAGGTAAGTGATTTGTGAAAGGTATAGGTTAATGTTAGTCAGGGCCATTCTTTTGTAGGGATTTTTGAAAGTCAGATTGCGTTGCTCTAAAAATATTGTGTGTCAGTTTAAGGACAGTCTGGTATAATTTTTCTAAGGGGACGTTTCAATATTATCCGGAGTTACTACCTGTCACACTGTGTAATGAAGCCGAAGAGGAATGTTGGGAATTTTGTATTCAGCGCGATGAAACATTTGTTGAAGTAATGTCACAGTTCTTTTATCGCCCAGCTTCCAAGTTCTGTCCAGCAGACAAACACACACACAGACACACACCTCATGCGCTCGCACCACACATACAGCCCTTTGAGGTCCACGCACGTGCCGCCAGCTAAAGCTACACCGTCCTCCACTCTTCTCCAGATAATCCACCGCCACTTCCCTCATCCGTGCCTTTACTACCCGCGCGAGTGTGTGTGCGCGCACGTGAGTTACCTTGGACGCTCTCCGCCAGTGTTTCTCCTAGCGCCAAGAGCAGGGGAAGGTAGACAATGCCCGGGCGGAGTAAAACAGAGCCAGCTGCTTCCGTTCCCCAGCCGCGAGGGAAGAGCAGCAGAAAAGGAAGTGGCGAGAGGACCGAAGCCCGGCTTGGGAGGCGGCGGGCAGAGGCATCGGCTGGAAACAGTCGCAGCGCGCCAGTGGCCCGGAGTATGGGGACTGCAGCAGATGGTGCGACCCGCCGCACCCCTAACTGTCGCTTTTATCTGTTATGAATGTCTCGCCGCAGCTGATGGTATCAGTGGCCAGGAGGCCGAAACGGCAAGTGTTATTCGCAAAGAAAACGTTGCGCCGCAATCCTCTAGCTATCGTTCACTCACTCATAACACCCGTGTCAACTCGAAGTAGATATTGCCGGAACGAATTTGTTCTCGAAGGGCGAATGAAAACTGTTAAACCAAGAAATGAAGGCAAAGCGGCAGGAATCGAAATGCAATGTGAGTTTTTGCTAACAAGTTCCATCAAATAAGTTTTATTTGAAAGTTTTTTAGATGCAATGTGCAACAAGGACACAGTCAGAAAATACACAGTTAAAAAAATACACAACCTTTAATAATCCCCCTTCAATTAAAAACGTAAGATCATTACAGCTGCAATAAACTCGATTACGTACTATTTGTAATTAAATATATTTACTGTAAAATTACCCTGGATTACTCTAACAAGGGAACATCCCCATCGCACTCCCCTCAGATTTACTTGCCCGCATCTCGTGGTCGTGCGGTAGCGTTCTCGCTTCCCACGCCCGGGTTCCCGGGTTCGATTCCCGGCGGGGTCAGGGATTTTCTCTGCCTCGTGATGGCTGGGTGTTGTGTGCTGTCCTTAGGTTAGTTAGGTTTAAGTAGTTCTAAGTTCTAGGGGACTGATGACCATAGATGTTAAGTCCCATAGTGCTCAGAGCCCTCAGATTTACTTATAAGCCGGCACCGTGGATAGCCCTTGGAAAACTGAACACAGATCAATCAAGAAAACAGGAAGAAGTTGTGTGGAACTATGAAAAAGAGATAAGCAAAATATACAAACTGAGTAGTCCATGTGCAAGATAGCCAACATCAAGAAGACTGTGAGCTCAAGAGCGCCGTGGTCCGTGGTTAGCGTGAACAGCTGCGGAACGAGAGGTCCTTGGTTCAAGTTTTCCCTCGAATGAAAAGTTTACTTTCTTTATTTTCGCAAAGTTATGATCTGTCCGTTCGTTCATTGACGTCTCTGTTCACTGTAATAAGTTTAGTGTTTGTGTTTTGCGACCGGACCGCAAAACCGTGCGATTAGTAGACGAAAGGACGTGCCTCTCCAATGGGAACCGAAAACATTTGATCGCAAGGTCATAGGTTAACCGATTCCTCCACAGGAAAACACGTCTGATATACTCCATACGACACTGGTGACGGCATGTGCGTCACATGACAGGAATAAGTTGTCGACCCACCTAACTAGTACACTTGGCGAATGGGTAAAAAGATTCTGCTCACGCTAACTACGGGACCACGGCGCTCTTGAGCTCACACTATCCTTCATGTTGCCTATCTTGCGCATGGACTACTCAGTTTGTATATTTTGCTTATTTTTTTCATAGTTCCACATAACTTCTTCCTGTTTTCTCGATTGATCTGTGTTCAATCCTATCCACTGTGCCAACTTATAACTAAATCTGAAGGGGGTGCGATAGGGAGGTTCCCTTGTAAGATCTGTACTCATGAGGGTGGTGCGAGAAAAGTTTTAAATTTATGTTATTTGTATCCCTCGAAAGAGTCTGTGGTCGAAATGCTTCAAATGTTTACTAACGGCAGACAGCCTCGAAAATTTCTTAATAAGCAAGACACTTTATATTTTCGATGTAGCACCTTTGGATATATTAGGAAAACAGCACCGCCGGCCGGTGTGGCCAAGCGGTTCTAGGCGCTACAGTCCGGCTCAAATGGCTCTGAGCACTATGGGACTCAACTGCTGTGGTCATCAGTCCCCTAGAACTTAGAACTACTTAAACCTAACTAACCTAAGGACATCACACACATCCATGCCCGAGGCAGGATTCGAACCTGCGACCGTAGCAGTCGCACGGTTCCGGACTGCGCGCCCAGAACCGCGAGACCACCGCGGCCGGCGCTACAGTCCGGAACCACGCGACCGCTGCGGTCGCAGGTTCGAATCCTGCCTCGGGCATGGGTGTGTGTGATGTCCTTAGGTTGGTTAGGTTTAAGTTCTAAGTTCTAGGGGACTGATGACCTTAGACGTTAAGTCCCATAGTGCTCAGAGCCATTTTGAAAACAGCACTGAAGACTTTCACCAAGACAGTAAACGTAGGAAGAACGTGCCAGAACAATCTTAAGAACAGAGAATAATACAAGCAATAAAAAGAAAATATATCTTCAAACATTATTCTAGTAACTGAAATTAATACATGGTTACAAATTTTGATTGCAATGAAGCAATTATTTTTGTCTGAGCGAAGACAGCGTCAGCCCTATTTACTGTTCTAACAACTGTTTAAATTCACCACCATTCGCTTAAACATCTTTTGGACAGAATAAATTCTACTTACAGCCCATCGGCCAAGCAAGTACACAGTCACAAACAACATTAAATATAGCATACTCAAAACTATTTAAAACTCTTATATTCCAAGGTAGCTTTACTGACAGAAAGCCCGCATCTCGTGGTCGTGCGGTAGCGTTCGCGCTACCCACGCCCGGGTTCGATTCCCGGCGGGGGCAGGGATTTTCTCTGCCTCGTGATGGCTGGGTGTTGTGTGCTGTCCTTAGGTTAGTTAGGTTTAAGTAGTTCTAAGTTCTAGGGGACTGATGACCATAGATGTTAAGTCCCATAGTGCTCAGATAAAATGGTTCAAATGGCTCTGAGCACTATTGGACTTAACATCTATGGTCATCAGTCCCCTAGAACTTAGAACTACTTAAACCTAACTAACCTAAGGACAGCACAAAACACTCAGTCATCACGAGGTAGAGAAAATACCTGACCCGGCCGGGAATCGAACCCGGGAACCCGGGAAGCGAGAACGCTACCGCACGACCACGAGCTGCGGACTAACTTGTATAATACAGGTGCTTATTACCAGTAAAGAACTTAGGCGTTATGAGAGAAAATGGGTGTGCAGCAGTAACCACTTAACGAACAACGTCTGCAAAACTGGAAGCCCACACAAGAATAATTCCAAAGTTGAAAAAAAAAATTGCCCATCATTATTGTCCGTTATTCTTCATGACTTCCTTTCAGCATTGACTTTCTTATGAAGCTCTGCCCAGCACCATATTACAGAATGGGGACCAAACGGCAGGTCGGGCGACTGATAACACACACACCGTCCATTCTGTGATGGCCACAGGCCAACTGCTGATGTGAAGAAGCCGCGGACAGCCGAGGTCCGAACACGACACTCGTGATGCCTCGTCCAGGCGACACCACACTGCCAATACTCTTAATACCCATTCCCCAGAGGGCACCGCCTAGTGGAATCAGAGAGCTCATTCCGACAGGAGCGACCAGACTGCACAAAGTTAGAAGGACCGATAATACATGACAAGTCGCCAGGTTTGACGGCGAACGGTAGAAAGTACTGGTCCATATGTTTACGATACAGCTGACGGCAGCACTGCTATAAAACTCTCTTCCTACTTTATTTTGTTTCCCACGGCAGCAGCAGCCCAGAAACGATAAAGAATGACTGGAAGGCTTGCATTTCATTCCAAAGACTGACGTTCTGCTCTCACAAGGGGAGGCCGACAATTGTGAAATTCAGATTCGATTCATACTGCGCATAATAAAAGCTCATGGCCAGAGGTGTAATGTGGCAAAGCACCAAGATGCACTTCTCAGCCGTTGTCGAGAAAATCGACAGTTAAAAGAAACCGCCGCGGTGAAATGCTGTCTACGATTTATAATTTCCTACAGCGTCGTGGCGCAGCGCTAAGCCCTCGGGTTTGTAATCCGAAGGTCGCCGGATCGAATCTCGCGGCATGCGAATTTTTTTTTAGTATTTGTTTTTTGTAATATATATATATATATATATATATATATATATATATATATATATATATATATATATATAATATGCATAATTGTTGCAACTGATTGCTGGGAATTTTATATATATATATATAAAATTCCCAGCAATCAGTTGCAACAATTATGCATATAATAAGTTGTTGAAAGTCGCGACTTTGAACATGATTATGTTTTCCGCAAACAAAGTTGTATTTCACAAATGTTATTAATTATCTGCATAATGTTTACACGTGTAGTTAACGGAAGACGTAGAAACGATATTCCGAAACGAATACGTATAGTATAAGTCAAACGTTCGAATTAGAGTAGAGACCCCACGATATATATATATATATATATATATATATATATATATATATATATATATTTGAATTACAAAAAACAAATACTAAATAAAAAAAAGGTTGCATAGCGCGAGATTCGATCCGGCGACCTTCAGATTACGAACCCGAGCGCTTACCGCTGCACCACGACGCTGTAGGAAATCAAAAATCGTAGAGAGTATTTCACCGCAACGGTTTCTTTTAACTGTCGATTTTCTCGACAACGGATGAGAAGTGCATCTTGGTGCTTTGCCGCATTACACCTCTGGCCATGAGCTTTTATTATGCGCAGTATGAATCGAATCTGAATTTCACAATTTGCGGCCTCCCCTTGTCAGCATGCATATCTTTTGTTTTGGTTTATCACACTTCGGGGAGATCCACGGTACGGTTTAGAGATGGATTCGCTCAACTTCCGTCTAGAATATCGTCTAGAGTCATATCTGCCAGCTGGATCTACAGGTCCATAGTAGGGTCTGTAGGCCTTCTACGACAGATTAACGCAAAACATACACAAAATGGCGCAATAAGTATAGCTGTTTATAACTGGATTGCATATACCACCAAAGGTAGAATGTGTGATCGGAAGTGATGTCATGATCACGTGGCCTTGAATATTCAGAGTTATATAAGGACCTCAGAAAGCAAGTCGCTGTCTGGAATGGCAGATATCTCGGATGTTGAGGAGGTACGTCTGTGAATGTATATCTGTGATGAGTCAAATGTTATTTTTGAAAATGTTTTTTGTATGTTACAAGCAGCCAGCACTGAATGGGGAAATGTCTGAAATCGTCTCCTAAACAACTGTTGTGTAGTTCATCGGGTGATTTGCGAGATGCTGAGGTAGCTCACCCTAAATATGGAACGTATGAGGTGAGGCTCGCATCCTTCAACGGTTCGTCTTTAACCACTAGGCAGAGTGGGAAGAAATGTGCAATCCAAGAGACAAACGTTCTGTGTGGTTTTCCAAGTGTTTGTGATTCTAACGAAGAATAAAATTCTCGTATATAATATTTGTTAGAAAAAAGACGCTATAGTTATGGCCGAGGAGGTATCAAATCTTCTGATAGTGGACAGAGTTGTTCTCTTGAACGCAACATCAAAAGAGTGTGTGACTGAAGGCCTTCGACAATGGCCACCTGTGTAAAATTTAGTCCCACGAAGAAATGGGAGTGCTGTTCCTTCCATTCCAACATGCTGTTGGAGTTAAATGTGTACCTCATGTGGTGTGATTGCGTTGGAAACTTGTTTCTGGCAAGGTAACGGCATTTTGTTGAAATCAGCAGTTCTTTCAGAAATATTATTATTTTGTTATATATTTTTGTACATCGTTAATATACATAGGGGAAAATAAGTACTATCATCAATATAAAGTCATTATTTTTTCAATCAGCTTCATGCAGGTCGATTCCTAATATGATAAGTATGATTACATAATGATCGCAACATATTCTTCGACTGGCATTAAAAAATCTTGATTTTAGTATCAAGATGCGAAACTGTCAGACTGTACTCCTGGTAGTCTGTGTAGGCGTTTAAAACGAAGTTATCTTCTCTGCAGAGTTCTATCGTTAAGACGTTTAGTTCTGTACTACAAAGCTCCATATTATCATCTGTTAACCAAGGCTTTGCAGTCTAAGCATAGTACAGCATTCAGACTAGTTTAGTTGCCTACCACTATTCCCAACTAATGTGTACTGTCAAGATTTGGGACAGCTACTGGCTCAGGGAGGGACTGTGTTTCAATAAAGCCACCAGTTCATCTAGCCATCAAAGTGATGATCCTGTTCGCGTGTACATTTTATTAGACAGATTACGGCTCACAATGTGTCAATGTTGGCATTTCGTTAGACATTAAGTCTGAGGTGGTAATTGACACGTAGGTAGTATTGCATCGTAGGAAGGTTCACGTCTCAATAGTGTGGAGACCCTTGTGCAACAGATTATTCATCCGTCGGAAGCAGTTAACCGTAGATCAAACCAATTTCAATGTTTTCTCCAGCAACAGCAACATCAGCATCAGCAGTAGCAGCAGCAGCAGGAGCTGTCCCAGCGCCTCAGTAGTAATTATGTTTGGCAGCACAGCAGGTAAATTATTGGAGCTGGAGCGATGCATAGTGTATAATTGTTTTGAAAAAAAGATCACAAATATCCAGAAGTTATTCAATGAGATACGTTTTGCAGTCAACCGAATATATCAAATGTGCGAAAATATGAAAAGGATATTCATTGACATTGAGAAAATCTGTAACATAACATCGCCTGTGTGTGGATCCCAAGTATGACGATTGCATAGTTCCACATGGGTAAATTTATAAAACTGCTGAATCTGACATCCATATTAATCATTTTGACAAATATTGTTGTATGGCAAATGGTTTTGATGAAGGAGGAAGAAAAGTGAGCGAATATTACATGTTTGTACACATGAGAACAGTTAAATAAATTGTTATTTCTTTCACTGTTACAATACGTTTATAACATATTACCATCATTATTATCTTATTTTTCTCGAGAATAAATCCATTCACCCAATGCTTTTCGACCTAACAGGCGTACATTATCCATCTTAAAATTTTATTCTTGAAGTGGTCCAGAGCCTCAACGTGTTTTGAGATTAAAAATATGGTCCGTATAGGCTGCATTCTTTTTATTTTTTGTGTTACTCGCCGTCATACACAGTGGGACATTTTCAAGCATATATATAAAGCTTGCAACTTCATTTCAGATTCTAATACATTTCTGGTGCATCAACTTAGATAATTATATGAAAATGGTCCACCGTTGAAACTGGCCAGTGGCACGGAAAAAAAAAGGATATACCGTTCTGATCTTCAAAATACAAAATGCAACTTGTAGGAAGCGATACTAAGAAATAAAGCTGACATGCGTAGCATAGACGAGTTTTGTTAACACGGACAACATAGGCATTACACACAAATGCTACATTTTAAAGCTATTACAGCTGGGGAAACTTTTTTCTCAGTACAGAACCAAATTAAAGTCATAGACCATAAATCTACATTCAGTGTCGATACAGATAGTACCGAAAAGGACCAATGAGTTGGACTGACTTTAATCACTCCCAAAGAATGGTTTCTAGTGTAATACATATATGTAACACTACTTCCATTCTGCAGATTGTTCACTGGGGCAATAAGGACATACGAAATTTGTCTGATGTAGAAGTACACCTTCCTGACAGTCAAGACGAATGATCTACTATCTTCTGCCTGTCTACAGCTTTACTTACGTATCTATAAATGAGCAGGAGATGATTAACAAAGCTGATGTAAGTATTATACAGAGGTAATACTATTTTTTGTATTACTAGCAATATTTACAATACATCACTACTACATGTTATTATTGTGGTGTAAACTGACAAGCATCCAGTCGTTAGCTAAGAGCTAGAAGCACTTATTCTAATCGCAAAATGTATGTAATAGTATGTAGATAACAGTATTTCTGAGATACACGGAAGACGATGTGTGTTCTGCTTACTTGTCATACACATTATATCTCAACGGTGTTTGCTTTTTGGTACACCATACCTCCTGCATTACTTAAACGTAATTAATATTTTTATGAATACAGAATCAAATGAGGGTATTGTAGGAGTAGGTTTAATAATGAATAAAAAAAGGAAAGCGGCTAAGCTACTATGAACAGCGTAGTAAATTCATTATTGTAGCCAAGATAGACATGAAGCCCACAGCCACCGCAGTAGTACAAGTTTAAACGTCAGCTCACTCCGAGGATGGCGAAGAGATCGAAGGAATGTATAATGAGATCAAAGAAATGATTCAAACTGTTAAGGGAAGCGAAAATTGAATAGTCACAGGGAACTGGAATTGGATTAGAGGAAGAGAATTAAATGCAAAGGTAGCTGGTGAATATGAACCGAGGTAAAGGAATGAAAGTCTAAAGCACGTGGTAGAATTTTGCACAGAGCATAATTTAATCATATCTAACACTTGGTTTAAGAATCATGAAAGAAGGTTGTACATGGGGAAGAGACCTGGAGACATCAGAAGGTTTATTTCAGAGCCAATTTTAAACTGTAAGACATTTACAGATGCAGATGTGGACTCTGACGACAATTTAATGGTTATGAAGAGCAGAATAAAACTGAAGAAACTGCAAAAAGGTAGGAATTTAAGAAGATTAGATCTGGTAAACTGAAAAAAACAGGAATTGTAGAGAGTTTCAGAGGAAGCCTTAGGGAATAATTGACAAGAACAGGGGAAAGAAATGTAGAAGAAGAGAAATGGGTAGCTTTGAGAAATGAAATGCTAAAGGCAGCAGAAGATAAAATTGGTAAGAAAATGAGGGCTTGTAGAAACCCTTGCGTAACTCAAGAGGTAATGAACTTAACTGATGAAAGGAGAAAGTAGAAAAATGCAAAAATGAAGCATGCGAAAGGGAATACATACGTCTAAAAAATGAGACTGACAGGAAGCGCAAAATGGCTAAGCAGGAATGGCCAGAGAACGAATGTGAGGATGTAGAAGCATTTATCACTAGGTATAAGTTAGAGACCGCCCACAGGAAAATTGAAGGGATCTTTGGGGAAAGAGAAGTTTTAAGCGAAGGAGGGAAAGAAGATAACTGGGAGGAGTATTTAGAAGGTCTGTACGACGAAAATGAGAGCCATACTATGGAAATGGAAGAGGACATAGGTGAAGACATGATGGAAAATATAATACTGCGTCAAGGATTTGACTGATCACTGAAAGACCTAAGTCAACACAAGACCCTTGGAGTAGTCAGCATTCTGTTAGAACTATTGATAGCCTTGGGAGATACCGGCCATGAAAAAACCCTTCTATCAGGTGAGTAAGATGAAGGACACAGGCGAAATACACTCATATTTCAAGAAGAATATAATAATTCCAATTTCAAAGCAAACTGGTACTGACAGGTGTGAAAATTACTGAACATCAGTTTATTAAGTCTCGGTTGCAAAATACTAACACGACTTCTTTACGGAAGAAAGGAAAACTGGTAGAAGCCGACTTCGAGGAAGATTAGTTCGGATTCCGGAGAAATGTAGGAACATGCGAGGCAATACTGACTCTACGACTTGTCATAGAAGATAGGTTAAGGAAAGGGAAACATACCTTTATAGTATTTGTAGATTTAGAGAAACCTTTTGACCATATTGACTGGAGTAATATCTTTGAAATTCTGAAGGTGGCAGGGGAAAATACAGGGAGCGTAAGGCTCCTTAAAATCTGTACAGAAAACAGATGGCAGTTGTAAGAGTTGAGGGTCGCAAAATGGGACCAGTGGTTGAGAAGAGAGTGAGACAGGGCTGTAGCCTATCGCCGATGTTGTTCAGTCTGTATGTTGAGCAAGCAGTAAAGGAAACGAAAGAAAGATCTGGAGTATGAATTAAAGTACACGGAGAAGAAATAAAAACTTTGAGGCTTTCCGATGACATTGTAATTCTGTCAGGGGCAGCAAAGTAACGTGGAAGAGCAGTTGAACGGAATGGACAGTGTCTTGAAAGGGAGTATAAGAAGGTCAGCAACGAGAGAGAAACAAGGGTAATGGAGTGTAGTCGAAATAAATCAGGTGATGCTGAGGGGATTAGATTAGGAAATGAACACATAAAGTAGTAAATGAGTTTTGCTGTTTGGGCAGCAAAATAACAGATGATGGTCGGAGAGGATATAAAATGTAGACTGGCAATGGCAAAAAAGCGTTTATGAAGAAGAGAAATTTGTTAACATCGAGGACAGATTTAAGGGCCAGAATGTCTTTTGTGAAAGTATTCGTATGAAGTGTAGCCACGTACGGAAGTGAAACTTGGATGATAAACTGTTTCGACAAGAAGATCTTTTGAAATGTGGTGCTGTAGAAGAAGGCTGAAGATTATATGGGTAGATCAGGTAATTAATAAGGAGGTACTGAATAAAATTGAGGAGTAGATAAATTTGTGGTACAACCTGACTAGAAGAACGGATCGGTTGGTAGGACACATTCTGAGACACGAAGGGATAACAAATTTAGTACTGGAGGGAAGCGTTGGTGGGAAAAATCGTAGAGGGAGACCAAGAATGAATACACTAAGAAGATTCAGTAGGATGTAAGTTGCAGTAGTTACTCGGAGATGAAGAGGCTTGCACAGGATACAGTAGCATGGAAAGCTGCACGAAACCAGTCTTTGGACTGGAGACCATAACAACAACAGTTAATGTTTGAGACATTATTTTCAAGATATTGTTTACCACTTGTGATGAGACATTCATTGATAGCTTAAAGTTCCTCTTTTCGTTAAAAAACTTTATTTAGGAAACGTTTCTGTACAAACAATGCAGAAGGTGCCAACTGTTAACAGTTTGTTTAACTAACATGCAGGAAAGCTGTTGCAGTTCTTTACATTTTTTACGCAAGTGTAGACTATCATACTATATCGGTCATACACTTCGATGTAAAGAAATTGGAAGGAGTCATCTATTGACAACATTCCTATTACGCACGACAATGTCTGTTTACTTTCTGTAAGCAAGCTTTGTGTACTCTGTGAACAAACTGAAGCACGTCAACAACTCTTCACTCACGAAGTGTGCATTTACTGAAGCAGTCATTATGTGAGTCCACCAGTGGCTATACTGTGACTACACGGACGCCAAAGTTTCCAGTAATCTCATATAAACGAGCCTATGCCTGTCAAGTTGCTGGAAGAACACAAGGTGTACTTTCAGGATTCAAACCTCATGGTATTGTTTTACTTGTGCGATGGTAATATTACTGTCTAAAGTGCCTTTACCAAGAAGTTCCATAACATTTTGATGTGATCGGTAGGACAACGGATTATTCGCCAGAACAGCAGCAAGTACTTTGGACACATCTACACTGCCAGTTCAAGCGACATCAAAATATACTGTCTCTGAGTACTACTTCTGCACATCAAATGACTGTGGTTGTTTGACAAAGTACGCACAGGTGATGGAAAACCGCGGAACTCATTTCTACAAGATGCAGTAAAATTACGTTTAGTAGTTAATGACTCCGAATGGATACAGTGTTTGCAGGAGGCTTCTGGACACCAGATGCCGAGGAAACTTAGATGGATCTTCGCCGTCATCTGCGTATTCTGTTATCCTGCCAATATACCTGAGCTGTGGACAACACTCCAGGACCCGCTTTCAGCAAATTTTCAGAAAGAGCAAAAAATGGTTCAAATGGCTCTGAGCACTGTGGGACTTAACTTCTGAGGTCATCAGTCCCCTAGAACTTAGAACTACTTAAACCTAACCAAGGACATCACACGCATCCATGCCCGACGCAGGATTCGAACCTGTGACCGTAGCGGTCGCGCGGTTCCAGACTGTAGCTCCTAGAACCGCTCGGCCACCCAGGCCGGCACTCAGAGAGAGCAAACGCCACCGGAAGTCTATAGTATGACACTGCTAGAATTGGAGAATGCTTTTACTTATAATGACAAATCTGAACAACAATTCAACCTGCTGACGCTTGTTGTGATCGTTGCATGACACACAACAGAAGTTTACAACGTAGAAGAAGAACGTACAAATGACAAGACTGCTTACAAAAAGATAAGCGAAGAAGGTCAGAAAATAGCTAAGGAGGTCTAACTTTTAGCAAGAACTAAGATTCTGAATTGTTACTTTCACAGTTGTTACTTCATTGATGGACTAGGAGGCTCTCATAAAAGAATTATCTACAAAACTTTGCGTCACATTTTACAAGATAGAAACAAGATTGTTTTAACACCTTAATTGACAGGCACTGTCACATATTTCCTACCAAGGGGATGCTTATGACATTCGTGTTTCAAACTACCTGTACGCATCTTCAACACATTCTCATCGATTTCCACTCAAACAAGGATGTATAAATACTCCGTGACTCTGATTTCATAATTCCGGCGAGATTTCAGTGGTTCTCAAACACGCTTCTTCCGTTGTCGATCGACTTTTAAGGGACGTCATGAATAAGAATCTCTCTTAAAGGGGCAAAATAATTCTGTCCGGTGACGAATTCTGTGAAGTATTACCCGTCTTAGACATGCAAGTAGAACAGCTATTGCCGAAACTGCAGTTAAGCGATTCTTATTCAAAATATGGGGGAAAATTGTTATTCTATTTCCACTGAATGGTTACTTAAGCTGAGTAACGGCGATTTAAAAAATCAATTACATATCTTTATTCAAGCGATCAAGATTTGTGAACCTTGTTATTTTAGTTATAGATTGATTACCATCGTATTCTATGCCCCAGAAATCAATCAACAATTTCACAGTTCCACTCAACGGCGATTCTATTTCTATATTCAAAAAACCATGGTTGTAGAACAATTAACGAATACATCGTTTCCAATTCGTTACCTAGAGAGACAAATATTTACCTCAGTTCCGATTCTGCCCAACTTGAAGAAATAAACAACGCCTGGTTGTAGTCCTAAGAATTCTCGAATTCTTTGAAGGCGTCGTGTTTACCATCTCATCTATTATTTTAAACAAAAATGCTATTATGTTAACTGGAAATCTTAATACTAATCAGGTGACTACATCCCACTGCTAAATACATTGACTCCAATAAACCTGTGCTCACACCCCAGATTAATATCACGCATTCTGATCCAACCACGTTTTTCTCAATGATAAGAAAACAGGTTTCCAATAAAATTTAGCATTAACCATTAACCCTAGCAATACCAAGGCGTTTTCCGTAACACGCATTACCAAAACGGTGGTGGTGGTGGTGGGGGGGGGGGGGCTTCATTGAGCCCATCAAAAATAAAATAAAATTAAGAAATCCGTTTATTGTTGTTGAATTATATTAACAACGTACATTGTAAAGAGGGACTGGTGTATAATTAGGCTCCAGACTCTGAAAATGCTTCTTAACACACTTTTAGCAACTTCAAAAAATTTTCAGTAACGTGTACTGTCGATTTAAAGACTACGACAAAAGAAAATTATAAAAAATGCAAATTTCCTTCGTTGTTGTTGGCTCTCAACGTACTTTCTGCACATATGCTGAAGTGTAAGACAGGCCGAGACAATGGAAATATTGAAGACATCCTTCACTGGGGAAAGTGGCATCTCCTACTCAGATTTAAGTTTAACTGAAAAATTTAAGACTTGTACGGAATCTGGTAGAAGAAGTCATTAAGAACAATAAATATCTTTTTACAATTTTAAAATATAAAGAAACTGACTAGATTAAAATACTTTCAAAAGGTGGTTACAACCGCTCCCCCCTTCCATTTTTTTTTTAATCGACAGCTATACGTGGCTTTTTCACGAGTTCGTATTTTCGATGACTTTTACGTTTTTGCTAAAGACAGGTACAGAGTAAACGATGATGGTTTTGTAACTGCTAAATTTAAAAAGATAAAATTAATCTGACAAAGACAATATCTGCATCTTACGTGTTTTACAGTTAACCATACTGTATTTAATGATACCGACGCTTACAGCAAGGCTAATATTTGTGAGTACTATGGAAATTTTAATGTATTTTATTAATAAGTACCTGAAATTACCAATTCCTCCATTACTATGTTACTTACCAGTGACTGGTCAAGACAGAGTGCGAATTAGTCGCATGAGACAATTAGTGGTTTTAATTTTTTAAGGTAGAAATCTATTACACGAACTCATTCGGTTGGGGTACTCGTATAAAATAATGTTTTCCAGGACGTTACTACAGGGGATGCATAAGAGCATGTCCGCCCCCGGTAGCTGAGTGGTGAGCTCGATAGAATGTTAATTCTAAGAGCCCAGGTTCGATTCCCGGCTGGGTTGGAGATTTTCTCCGCTCAGGGAGAAGACTTTGTGTTGTCCTAATCACCACCATTTCATTCCGGTCTACGCGCAAGTCGCCGAAGTGGCGTCAAATCGGAAGACTTGCACCCGGCGTACGGTCTACCTGAAGGGAGGCCTTAGTCACACGACATTTTTATAAGAGCATGTTGGATGTAAATCGTTTATGTCCTTCTGTAAGAAACCTAGCCAGTAATGTCCTCATACCGCACAAAAATACCTGTATGAGGACAGACAATTTTAATAATTTGATACATCTAAGTATTTGACAGTCTTGGGACTTAGGTCAGTGCTTCAACATAATCTAGATACAGCTGTATAGGAAGAAGTAGCACTTGTTGTAACATATGGCTGATCTTATACATACCTGTACCCTATGCGTTTGGTGATAATAGCGAATAACAACCACAGTAAAAACGCTGCAAGGAGCTTTGCTGCTGGTACAGCTTAACTGCACAACGCTGTAACGTCATTTCATATTAACCCACGAATGTCTAATTAAGAAAGGATGACGTATTTCCTGTGACATGCTGTTGAAAGAAAGTGCATTTAATGAGGATTGCAATTCCATTGTATTCCACCATTGCATACCCAGCATAGCGATCATGAGAAGCTTCGGGGAATATAGTTATCATTTGAAGGGATTATATCAATAGGGTACAAGTCCATTATCTCCACTTTTCTGGCTTAAATGCTTCTGAAATTAATGATGGAAACAAACAGAAAGAAAGGTTCATCTCTAGCAAGAAACCATATGCTTGAATATTTCTGGCATCTCAACTGCAGATTTTTCAGGGCCCATTTAACTTTAGGACTCTGTATCTCAAAATGAACAAAAATGGACATGTACCACTATTGAAATAAGCTCTTCATTTCGTCCTCGGTCAATATGTTGTAGTGCAGTTGGAAAGAAAATTGATAATATCTGTGCAATGTACCCCCATGCACCCACTGTACAGCGGCTTTTGAGGAATCTGTTCATATGTAGGTGTAAGACGTTCGTTGAGGATACTGTAAACTATAACAGGGCGGTAGCGAGCTACAGGTAGACCTGTGTAGGATCGGTGATCGGTGTATGGACTGATAGCTGGCTTGGACGTATGTAAACGTAACTATTGCAAATAAATAGGTCTAGAAATCCTCTACAATCACACCATCAAAGAAAACATTAACTGCCGTAAAATACCTAAGGCTAACCAGTGATGACGTCAAGCAGGACGCATGAAGCAAAAGCATATGTTAGGCTCAGATTTATTCGCAGTGATCTTACAGGAATGTAAAACATCATTCAAGGCAGAAGTGGCGTAGAAAACACCTATTAGAAGAATTTACGAGTATTTACTCATCAGGCTGAAATCCTTGCCCGATTGGATTAATAGAACATAAAAGAAAAGCTAAGTGTTCATTCCTAGGATAATTTAACCAGTGCGAGACTATTATGCGGATGGTCAGTTACATGTATCTTTGGTGGATGCTACAAGAGATGTGTTGTGCATGAAGAAGAGGTTTACCGTTGGACTTTCGAGAGTATATCTTCTGCGTAATGTATTAAGGCATCCCATACACTTCTCGCGAGAAGATCAAACGGGAAATTATAGTTAATACTGAGGTTTATCGAAGACCGTTCTTCCCATGCAGATGGAGCAGAATACTTTTCGACTGATAGACACCACATATTAACATCTGTTAGTAGATAGTACTACAGATACTATTACAGACACTATTGATCAGATGGTTTACACACGACGTTGATTACCTGCCTGTTAATGTCATATGCGGATGTCCTAATAACATTCAGGTCGATCTGTGTTTCTAAAATAACTTCCCTTTCTACCACTATGCGCATACATGCTGTCCATTTGGTAGTACATAAACAGAACCCATGCCGAGATCCAGTATCAACATTAGTCCTATCAACTATTACTCTCTAGAATAACACGTCGGAGACATGAACAATGCGCAGATTATAAAATGATTTTTCTTAACGATCTGGAAGACAGTCTAGATCTATTGAACAGTGGCAAGCAGTGTCTTTATGTACCTAGGTAGCTAACAATTGCCCTGGTAAAATTCTGGTTCGATAACCATATGTGTTTGCAGTGCGGTATTACCTTTCAAACTTAAAAATCTGTCGCGTATGAAACACACTTCTTTATGTTTTTTCTTGAATAACTAGGAAACCGTGTCACCCTGCGAAAATGTTTTGCAGTACAGAATTAAACTACATTAAATTTCCTTTTTTTTTTCTCTCTAGGGCTGCTGGTTCCCGAGTTACAGGAAATATAGTAATCGGCATTGTCAAAAATACTATTTTAAGGTATAGAATTAGTATTTATGGCTGGATGAAGAGGGTTAAGAACAATCATTAATTGTGTTTAGCTTATTTAAGTGAAGTAAAGCCATATTATGGGATAAACTGAGTTCTGGGGTGTAACATGGCGGAGGGGAATGGGACGTGTAGGGTGGATGGGCGATGGAAGGTAGGTCTGCCGATTCTGTTAACGCAGTTCCCTCCTTCTTAGATCTGTAAACTGAAGAGCGAGTCCCTACTCCGTCTACTCCACTACGTCATAAGAGGCAACTCTAGGGTGTTTTCTCAGCTCGCCTTCTCAACAGACACTACACTTGTTGAGGATATTTATTCTTCAGAAAGTGCCGTAATAGTACATGGAATAAGAGATATTAGGTATTAATAATACTAACAAAAAAAAGCGCGTATGGACAGAATCTGTCTAGATCTCTGCTCATTGTTCTATACTGCTAGACGGGAAACTCATTCCTAGTCACCCGGTACAGTAGTTGTAATGTTCTCCGCCATCACGAACGCTGCTTGCTTTCCAGCTTACGGACAGGCTATACCTTCCCAGCATTTCCCGCCCAGTTATATGAGTACACAAAATAAGTTCACCTATATCGTGTTTATCTAGTAAAGAAATTCTTCCAATCCATATTCGCTCCTGTGAACGGGAACGCGTTATGCATATCTTCGTGCCTCTCGCGTCCATTTAGAAAATATAACCTCAAGATGCCTAAATAAGGCGAAACGCGTCGTTGAAAAATAAAAAACTAAAATTGCAACCAAGACTGTTTTTAACCAATATTATCTATTATATTTAGTTTAAGTTTATGTAATGGGTGCTTATTTGCCGATAAGTGAGCTTTTATGTAAAATGCGTTGGCGTAATCAGTGGTTGACAAATGTTTAATTTGTAATCGTAATTTTGTTAGTCACCTATGCTGAGATGAAAAAAAATCATGAGATATCTCATAAAAACATGTCGGATCTCCTTTTTCCCGGTGTAGTGTAGCAACTCGACTATACAGCCGTTGGAAGTCCTCTGCAGAAATACTGAGCCATGAAGCCTGTATAGTCGTCCATAATTGCGAAGGTGTTGACGGTACACGATTTCTTATGTGAACTGACCTCTCAATTATGTCCCATAAATTTTCGATGAAATTGATGTCGGGCGATCCTGGAGGCCAAATCATTCGCTCGAATTGTCCAGAATGTCCTTCAGACCAATCGCGAACAGCTGCGACCTGGCGACACGGTGCATTGTCATAAAAATTCTGTCACAGTTTTTTAACATGAAGTCCAGAAATGACTAAAAGCTAAGTTGAGGAACATAACCAGAGGACCCAGTCCAATCCAGGTAAACACACCTCACGCGATTGTGGAGCCACCACCAGCTTGCACTGTGCCTTGCTTCCATGGCTTCGTGGGGTCTACGCCACACTCGCATTCTACCATCAGCAGTAATCACCTGATATCGAGATTCAATAGACCACGCCACGGTTTTCCACTCGTCTAGTGTCACGATCCCAGAAGGAGCGCTGCAGGCGATGTCGTGCTTATAGCAAAGGCACTCGCATTCGTCGTCAGCTGCCATAGCCCGTTAACACCAGATTTCGCCACACTGCCCTAACGGATACATTTGACGTATTTCCCACATTGATTTCTGCGGTTATTTCACGCAGTGTTTCTTGTTAACAATGGTAGCTCTACGCAAATGTCGCTGCTGTCAGACATTAAGTGAAGGCCGTCGGCCACTGTGTTGTCCGTGGTGAGAGGTAATGCCTGAAACTTGGCATTCTCGGCATACTCTTCACACTGTAGATCTCGGAATTCTGAATTCCCTAATAATTTCCGAAATGGAATGTCCCATGCTCCTAGCTCCAACTACCATTAGGCGCTCAAAGCCTGTTAATTCTGTTAATTCTTGTCGTGCGGCCATAACCAGTTAGGAAACCTTTTCGCATGAAACACTTAAGTATAAGTGATAACTCCACCAATGCACTGCCATTTTATACTTCGTGTACGCGATATTGCCGCCATCCGTATATGTACATACCGCTATCCCATGACTTCTGTAATCACAGTGTAATAGCATTGCTAAGAAAGGGATTCTATTGGTTAATGTGGCACCTTGTTGCTGTCTACGGTTGACTGCATATTGTGGAGCTATGTAACTGTTGTGGTCACTTGGCTGTGAAAATAACCAGAAAGTTAAGCACTTCTCTCACCATTAACTGTATAAGTCTTTCCCTTATAAGGTGGGCTGCACTATGTGGAGCCTCTTACCACTCTCCCACAGCGTAACTTTGAAGTTAAGCTGTGGGTGTGTAGTAAGTGAATAAATGGCTCAAATGGCTCTGAGCACTGTGGGACTTAACTTCTGCCGGCCGCGGTGGTCTAGCGGTTCTGGCGCTGCAGTCCGGAACCGCTGGACTGCTAGCTCGCAGGTTCGAATCCTGCCTCGGGCATAGGTGTGTGTGATGTCCTTAAGTTAGTTAGGTTTAAGTAGTTCTAATTTCTAGGGGACTTATGACCTAAGATGTTGAGTCCCATAGTGCTCAGAGCCATTTGAACTTAACTTCTGAGGTCATCAGTCCCCTAGAACTTAGTACTTAAACCTAACTAACCTAAGGACATCACACACATCCATGCCCGAGGCAGGATTCGAACCTGCGACCGTAGCAGTCGCGCGGTTCCAGACTGTAGCGCCTAGAACCGCTGGGCCACTCCGGCCGGCGGTAAGTGAATATTTCTGATGGAATGGGTCTGATCATGTTCGTGTCTAGAACAGTAATCTGCTGTAATTCAATGTTTGACTTCCTACAAGTTTTACCTACATACGTTGCTAAAGAATAAAATTTCAGCCCGTACGCCTGTGTAAATGTCGGGAACCCGGAGTGACGCATGAGAAAAGTAGTCCAGACAGTGACAGTGGAGACAATGAATTCGACATTGTCGAATGCAAACTGACAGCATATTACACTTTTGGCAGGCACTTCGTTGTGGTAGATAGCTGACAGCTCCTGTTGTTCACCTTTGTAACATAATAGCTCACCCAAAAACAAATACGCACGCACTCAATAAACTGAAATTACCTTCACTATACAAACATCAGCGCACTCTAGGTAGTCTACTCACATATGTGAACCAGACAAGACTCGCTGGGAGACATAGACTGTCTGCAAAGTGAAAAGCGAGAAACGTTCTTGGTGGCGGAAGTTGTCTTCTGCAGTGAACATTACGACAGGATGACTAAGAATCAATTTCACCTCCATCAATGGACAGAAATTTACATATTCTGCGTTTCTTGTGTCGGTGTCAATAGTAACTTATATCTGTATTACATGTAGCGTTAACGCACACTGTGTTTTTCGTGATAATTCATATGGAGCCCTATGCAAGGTTTATACAGCTTTGTAAAACACCCTGTAGTCGCTCCTTCTGTCATAGTGGGGAATCATCAGGTTAGTCTTGAATCTGTAGACTTATCAAGCAGGGAAGTTCATGACCTACCTCCCTCATCACATCTTCCACACTCCAGCGTCTTGCGTCTTACCAAGCCGATCTTGAGAGTTAGGAATACTGGAGTAAAATCAGGAAAATTGTAAGAAACATTTAGAAAACAACAAAACAGCAATGGTAGCTCGTCACATGTTGTAGTGCTTGCAGAAAATTACATTGGCCGCAATACTCTACTGCAAATATCACATCAGTTGTAGTGTTAAGGAGTCTGACGAATTTTTGGATTTGAAATTATGTTAATTAGGACAATTCCACCGAACCTGATATAGGACAATACACCATACACTTGTTTTGCTTTCCCACTATTTTTAAGCTACACAATTGGTCTACAGATGTGGGGTGGAACAAAGCAGGGTATCCTCATCCCATACCCCTCTCCCCCGTCCCTGCAACGAAGAGGACATACCCCCCCCCCCCCCCCCGTCCCATCCTCCCCACTGTGTTTCGGGTTTCATTTCGTTGCTGTCCCTGACTCGTTTAATTAGGCTAAAATGGAAAAGTTAACTACTAGAGTCTCATAAACGGATCGCCTTTTGCGTGGTGATAGGGACTGCGTGTCTGGTATAGGCTCTTCCCCACTGGTGGAAAGTAAGCTTACGTCTTTCGTGAAAAATACCTGCAACATACTTTCGCTCATTACGTATTTATATTCATTCTCAGTGGAAGAAAGTTACAATAATATGACCATTCCATTTCCCCAACTCCCTCTCACACAGCAGCGGAACATGGTATAATACTACACCCCATCATCGAGCACAAACTTCACTTGAATCCTTTCACCACCACTAGGATGTACAGGGATGGACAAAAATATGGATGCACCGAAAACAGAGCTCACTAACACGCCTAATAGAAAACCCATTTGCACTCAAAACATCTTCCAGTCGTTTCGGTATTGTGAACTAAAGGTACAGTATGGTTTTAGAGGCAATCTTGTACCATTCTTTCTGGGAAATAGTGACCAGTTCCCGTAACGACGATGGAGAAAGAGAACTTCCACCCCCCCCCCCCCCGACCTCTCCAGAGTAGACCACAAAGACTGGTGATTTTCATGGGCACAGCAGATGCGACGATTCATCCTTGCGCTCACTAAATTAGTCCTGGACGATTTGAGCTATGTGAACTGGAGCCCCGTCGTCTTGCGACACATTATCAACATTGGGGAACAAACATTACGCCATGAGATGGTCCTAACCAGCCAAAATGGTCACATAATCCTTGGCAGTAATACGTCCTTCCAGAGCCGTGGAGTCCATAGAATACCACGATATGGCTGCCCAAACAGTCATCGGACTGTCGGCATATTTCACTCTTGGGACGTAATATCGGCCAGAAGCTGGAAGCAGTATGACATCCGACCAAATGACTCTCTTCCATTGCTGTATAGTTCAGGTTCTGTGGCTTCGGCACCACGTTTTGCTGGTACGGGCATTTTCGTCACTGATGGGTGGTACTAGAACTTCAGCTCGCCCTTCAATTCCCTTCTTGTAGAGCTCATTTCTTGTCGTTTTGAGGCTGACAAGGACTGAGAGTGCGATATTCAGTTCTACCGTGAAATGTGCCGCTGTCTGCCTCTTATTTTCCGTCACTCTCGTCTTGAGTGAACGTCCGTCACCACCACTCATCACAGAATTTCGTCCGCATTGTGAATTAGGGGATGATGTTTTTCCGGATTCCCTGTATGTGGTGTAGATTTCGATATACTGCATCTGGAAACGTGGAACATCTTGGCTACCTTGGTTATGGAACTTGCCCATCGGAGCAGCTCGTTCGAACTTACTTAGCCCTGACATAATGCTCTTAGAACTACAAATAACAATGTTATGACCACGACACTTGTAATGTATTAAGAACACTACACATTCTGGCGGTGTTTCCATATTTTCGTGCAACCTCTGTACGTGTCCTTTACAGGCTATCAGATCAACGGTGGGAATTTGCTGCATGCTCTTGGGCACTGCTATGTACCAATGTCCCATTTGTAAAGGGATGCCTACCAATGAGTTGCAGAACTCTTAAACACAGCTTGCAACTGTAACTGCAAATGGTTCAAATGGCTCCGAGTACTATGGGACTTAACATCTGAGGACTTCAGTCCAGTAGAACCTATAACTACTTAAACCTAAATAACCTAAGGACATCACAAACATCCATGCCCGAGGCAGGATTCGAACCTGCGATCGTAGCGGTCGCGCGGTTCCAGGCTGAACCGCCTAGAACCGCTCGGCCAGAGCGGCCGGCCAACTCTAAGTCCTGCTACCTTTATGTTTCATTATCAGTCATCTCTTCCTCACCGCTTCGTATTATCGCAGCCAATTACTTAGCGCCAGCAGACAGGCGTTAAAAATCTTTCACTCCGAAAAAGGTGGTAGTCAGAAGCTTAATAAATTATTTCGTGTCAGTACCGGCCATCTCCTCTGAAGCCAGAAAACAAAGAAGAACGTGTGAATGAAACAGATACAAACAACATGCTGAAGATCAAAACGGTTTGCAACGAAACTTCCTACTAAAGAATATATCTCATTACTTTTACAGTATACTTTTTACATTTAAGCAGTACAATGAAGTTTTGTTTCCACAAGAGTACAGCGTCTCAGTGTATTATTAGAAATGTGAAAGCAAGTGTTCTAAATTCAGATTACAGTGTAGCCCATGTTTTCTGGTCTGGAATAGCCTTTACTAACATACTTTTGAACACGAAAGATACTCACGTAAAGTACATTCAGTTTGCGTGCTGACAATTACTCTAAATTGAATCTCACTATCTGTGAATGAAATTTACAAAGAACACTTGTCGACAGTTGACAGAATGGCTTATTCATCTAACAAGCACAACACAAAGGCTGTGTTGCGTACTGAAACTGTGCCAAAATGCGTCTCCTCAATTATACGAAATTTTACAAATGAATGCGGTTTCTTAACCTCACCTGGAAACGTACGTTTAGACCCGAAAAGTGTTTCTTGACTGATCAACAGATAACTCAGTTCTTCACTGTATGCTTCTTCATGTATGTTCATGTATGTTCTTCACTGTATGTTGAACTTTATGTACCTGAAATAGATCACTGCGTTTCTACTTGACTTAGTATTTATCTTAGCTTGCTTTCTGAAAGAAATTACGTTTTTAGAAAAAGAATGGCAGCTAGCTGTTCACTCAGTAGTGAAAGATGTGACAGTATAATTATGTTAATATTTGCTTTCCAACTGTGAAGAGGAACTTAATTAAATGTTGCCACATGGAAAAGAAGGTTGCTTTAAACTGAAATTGTCTCATGACTCTTTAATAACATGCGAGTGGACCACATTAACATGAAAACAATGGTCTTCCTTTCACATTATTATGAACAACGGAAGCTGATTCAAAAAGACGTATTTAAGTTACGAAATTACTGCTTGCTTTCTTATGAAATATTTTTCACTGAAAATTGAGGGTGACGAATAACACTTGATATTCTGAACACTCGCAGATAATTTGCCGTGGTAACCATAAATGTTGCTGAACAAAATGAAATCCTTACATTAAAATAATTACTGTCAGTACTTGCAGCAAATAAGAGCTCCGTTCATGTTACCTTTTTTCCGATTTGTCGACCCTCTATGGAGGACGGAAAGGAAGGACGGTTGGGCTTAACGTCCCGTGCGACATTGACGTCACAAGAGACGGAGCACAAGCTCGGATTGTGTCAGCAAATGAACCATCCTGGAATCTGCTTCTAGTGATTCAGGGAAACCACGGAAAACCTAAATCTGGATGGCCGGACGTGGATTTTAGAGAAACAGTAGGTTCATACTAAGTTGGCAAATTTTACAATATTACTGTCATATACATTGCAATGTAATACTTTTAACAAGATGTTGTAGAAACGAAATAATTTTATAATTACTGTAAGTATCTCTGATCCACAATGTAAACTAGTTCTGAATTACCTCTGAGGCAAAGTACCATATCTTCACGTCGCTACAATCTTGTGTATTTATACTTGTATTACTGGTTCTTGTTTCCGTGTGGAAAAAAAGGTCAAATGTTCATTTACGCCGAACTGCAGGATTCTACACACTGTAACAAATTGTAAGTAACTCCATCACCATTTCAAATCTATATGATACGAAATGAAATGAGCGTATCGCATTGCTGGCCAGGAGGCCCCATCCGGGGTTCGACCGCCGAGTGCTAGTCTTACTTCAGTCGGCGCCACATTGGGTGACTTGCGTGCCGGTGTCTAGGATGAAATGATGGTGAGGACAGCACAACACCTAGTCCACCCCGGCCGCGAATCGAACCCGGATCTGCTGCATGGGAGGCAAGCACGTTACCACTCGGTTAAGCAGACGGACTTCAAATGTATACTCTTAATGGCATAAGACGATAACAAGTGCCTCTTATAGTTTTTGTAGCAAAATGAACCAAAAAATAAAAAATAAACTAGCTGCATCCAGCTGGTACACATGAAGCAAGATAATCGCTGCTTTCCCCATACTGATGTAGGTATAAATTCTCGAAATGCGTCGTGGGAAAAAATAAGTAGTGCCTGACACAGATAAATTCTTTTATTTCAAAATTTAATGTCAAAACTGGTTTCCTTAAAAAACAATCCAACATGGACTACATAAAGTTACGTTATTTTTAGGCAGTACTAGAATATTTTGATGAAATAAACCCACTTGCATTACCAGTTCGAACAACCAGTCATTATCAGGAAGCTCTAAAATGATTTACATCACCCTTTATGGTACCGTTGTTACAGATGGGTAATGGCCGAGCGGTTCTAGGCACTTCAGTCTGGAACCGCGCGACCGCTACGGTCGCAGGTTTGAATCCTGTTTCGAGCATGGATGTGTGTTAGGTTAGTTAGGTTTAAATAGTTCTAGGTTCTAGGGGACTGATGACCTCAGACGTTATATCCCATAGTGCTCAGAGCCATTTGAACCATTTTCACAACTAACACTGCGTGAAACAACCACAGAAATCAGTTTCGGACTTACGACGAACGTATTCGTTAGGACAGTGCTGCGAAATTTGGCATAAATGTACTGTTCCATTAGACGACTGACGCGAGTGCCTTTACTGACAGTAGGGAATCATCTCTAACGCCTCTCCTTGGCTCGTGACAACATCGGCTGGAACCTAGATGACTGGAAAACCGTGACCTGGTGAGATGTCTCCCGATTTCAGTTCGTAAGAGTTGATAGCAGTGTTCGAGTTTGGTGCAGACCCCTCGAAGCCATGGATCGAAGTTGTCAACAAGACACGGTACAAACTGGTGGTGGCTCAATCATAGTAAGGGCTGGGTTTACATAGAATGCATTGGTTTCTCAGGTCCAACTGAACTGACAATTGACTGGAAATGCTTGTGTTCAGCTGCCTGTAGACCGTATCCCACCATTCATAGACTTCCCAAACAACGATGGAATTTTTATGGGTGACAATGCTCTTCTTCACAGGGGCCACAATTGTTGGTGATTGGTTTGAAGAACATTCTGGACAATTCGACAGAATAATTTGGCCACCCAGATCTCCTGACATTTATCCCATCAAATAAATATGGGACATAAACGACACGGCGATTCGTGCACAAAGTCCTGTGCCGGCAACACTTGGAATTATGGACAACAGTAGAGGCAACATGGCTGAATATTTCTGCAGGGGACTTCCAACGACTTATTGACTTCACGCCTGGAAAAAGGAGGTCAGACATAATATTCGGAGATATCTCATGACATTTTGTTACGTAAGGAATACCTTGCAACTGGCGGTCGACAAACGTTCATTTCTTCAGCAGTTATTGTTGGCCCTTTCTTCAACCACAATTCGTCGATAGCTAACGAAACTGTACTACGACCTCATGACTGAAAGACTGCGTGCAGTCAGCTTAAGTGGCGCAACCTCGCCGCCTAATACGCCCTCTTCCACGTCCCTCTTCTGCCCCTCCTGCCGCTTCTACGCCCTGAGCCCGGCCGGCGCGGCAAGTGGTTGTAGCTACTTGTTGTTATTGGAGGCTCTTCACTTAGCCGGCGTGCTGTGCTGTGCTGTAGCGCCGTGTAGGCGCCGCCAGTTCCTCCTAATCCCTGCACGTCGGGGATTCTCGCCGCTTGCCCGCCTGCCTGCCTGCCTGCCGGGAGCAGATAATTTCGGTGGCGCTGTGTTGGCAGCCCTGGCCGCTGCACCTGCCGCGAACGAGCCCAGCTGGCTGGCGACATTTACATAAGCTCCGCCGCCGCTATCCGCGAGATCTCCCGGGGTTAATTTAAAACAACGCTATGCCCTGCGAGGCGGAGGCGCTTTGCCGGGTTAAAACACCTTGCTTTGTGCAGCGCCGCCGACTTCAATTTAGGTAACAAGGGAGCCGCGGACTCGGCCGAGCTATCTGAACCACCTTCCGCTCAAGAACTGTATTCAGAACTCGCTATGCACTCGTGGCATAATGCCCCTTTCGCTGAAAATACTACTTCTGGTTACAGGAGAAAAAGGGGCAACAAGTACAATCATGGCTACCACGCTACAGTTCGCGACTCTAATGAATAATTTGGCGGTCACACACGAAGTGTAGAAAGTTACAGGTCAGTTATAAATTTCAAGTCAAATTTCTTTGAATATTTCTGCTTTAAATGTGAATGTGTTCACAACGCCTGTATGTGAAGTTGGGATGTTTCGGTGCCATTCGGTGTACACGACTCAGGGAACGTCTGCCGTTGCGATGGAAACGAAACATATTAGTGTATGCTACATTTGTTACTTACAAAATACGGTATGTAAATAATATAAAGTGTTATTAACAGCATATAAAGCTTAACTGAACCAAAATTAACTGGAAGTAAGGCTACAGGGCACAGTTTAGCCTTTCAAATGAACTGATTTCTATTCCAAGGAAGAAATTTTTTACCTATTTGGTTTACATCTGCTTTGAAATTTATTTTGATCGTTAATTATGATTCTCAGGCTCCTAGTTTACCGTAGTCTGACGATAAATTTCCGTAATTGTGCAGACAACCTCGTAGATAGGCCAACCACAGCTATGAGTAATCATCATGGATATCAATAAGCCGGCTCATCTCTATTTAATACCTTATCTTTCGATCAATACCGATTTCACGGGACTAAGAGACTCGTCTTCAGATGAATAAATGGCTCTGAGCACTATGGGACTTAACATCGATGGTCATCAGTCCCCTAGAACTTAGAACTACTTAAACCTAACTAACCTAAGGACAGCACACAACACCCAGCCATCACGAGGCAGAGAAAATCCCTGACCCCGCCGGGAATCGAACCCGGGAACCCGGGCGTGGGAAGCGAGAACGCTACCGCACGACCACGAGATGCGGGCTCAGATGAATATACAACTAAAAATTAGACTTGAAAAGCTAGGAACATGGTACTCAAAACTCATTCTCCATCAAAAGAAAACATCACTAAAAGGCGGCACGTCATAGAATAAAACAACCGGGTGAATGGATTCCAATCCAGAACAGTGAATGGTGCCGCGTCTTTTGTTTATACGCAATCGCGGAACAAGTCATGTGACCGCGTGCTGTCTCCTATGTTTTAGTTGTATATTCACCTGAAGATGTGGCACTTAGTGCCGTGAAACAGATAGTTATCAAGACATAAAGGATTAAATACAACTGAAGTGCTTTATTAACATCTAAACTGTTATTAGCGAATTCCATTCATCCGCTTGTTCTTTATGAAGGGTCCTCTCTGATGGATGTTAGCCATAGCCAGAGAGCTAGTACAGCGTCCATAACTTAGTGCGCAGAAGCCTGGAAAAACTGTATCTAAAGGTAACATGGCTTAACTGGTAATGTGGCAAAGTGTGTCTGGAGAATGGCTTGTTAAAGTTAGATTATATTGTAACACACCGAGCGAGGTGGCGCAGTGGTTAGCACACTGGACTCGCATTCGGGAGGACGACGGTTCAATCCCGTCTCCGGCCATCCTCATTTAGGTTTTCCGTGATTTCCCTAAATCGTTTCAGGCGAATGCCGAGATGGTTCCTTTGAAAGGGCACGGCCGATTTCCTTCCCAATCCTTCCCCAATCCGAGCTTGCGCTCCGTCTCTAATGACCTCGTTGTCGACGGGACGTTAAACACTAACCACCACCACCACCACCTATATTGTAACAGTGACGCGGCTTTCATGACGTGTCACTCAGAGGTTTCTCGAGATTTCTGTTAGAGCAAGCATGTAGAACGGCGCCCAGCAGCCATTTTGTGGAGCTTATTTTGCTTTTGAAACTCACTATTATTTATAAGTTCTAGTCATTTTAATGTCATACAGACAAATAATTTTTATTATTTAGTAGAAACCATATAACTTACTGTACACAGTACTATTATTTTAAGACCATCTGATTAATCAATTTTTCATATTCGGCGGATGGTGCTGATTCTTTGACTACACTGGAAGCAGAACACAACAGTGGTGAAACTTCGTGGCACATTAAAACTGTGTCACGGACCGAGACTCAAACTCGGGACCTTTGCCTTTCACGGGTAAGTGCTCTACCATCTGAGCCACCCAAGCAAGACTCATGACCCACCCTCACAGCTTCAGTTCTGCCAATACTTCGTCTCCGACCTTCCAAACTTCACAGAAGCTCTTCTGCGAACCTTGCAGAACTAGCACTCCTGGAAGAAAGGATAGTGCGTGACATGGCTTAGTCACAGCCTGGGGGATGTTTCCAGACTGAGATTTTTACTCTGCAGCAGAGTGTGGCCTGATATGAAACTTCCTTGCAGATTATAACTGTGTGCCCGACCGACATACGAACTTGGAACATTTTAATCTGCCAGGAAGTTTCGTATCAGCGCACACTCCGTTCCAGAGTGAAAATCTCATTCAGAAACAGTAATATCTTCTGATGACAGTGCAAAGTTCAGTATGCAACCCGATGAGGGTGTCCATCCGGAAACATGCTAAGAACTGATGGCAACATTACTTTAATATGCTTCCAATCTGCAATAAACGTTGTTAAACTTTCGATGACAAATTTTTATGCGCCCATGACCGAGTGAATCTATTATTCGTAATTTCTTCCATAGTAGCAAGAGCTGACTGTAAATTTTAAAAAAATTGTTTGACAGTTTCATAAAATGTAGACAGCAAAGCTTCATAGTTTAACAAGGTCATATTACCACCGCAGAAATGACAGACGAGAAGAAATATATTCGAAATAGCGAATACGATTGGACTTCAGCTGCAACATTTATTAGTGACATACGAAAATTAGTGTTGGACCAGCACTGGAACCCGTATTTCACACTATATGCAAGAGGTCGCCTTAACTATCTGTGATATCCGAGCATGTCTTCCAGACTATCCCAAACACCTGTACGTTACCATGTGTACAAGGGGCGTTGGAAAATGCGTGCATAGTCCGAGAGATGGCACCACCGGCGCGTATCGGGATCATGTTTAGTTAGTAGCATCTTTGGAAAGAGCACACACCAAGTGTCAGCCATATTGGTCTATTTATTTGGGTTTGGCATTCGTGTGAATCAAGGAAGTCAAGTGATTGTCAAAAAATGGACGAAAAATAATTTCGTGTGGTGATTAAACATTACTTTATGAAAGGCAAAACGCCCCAGGAGACTGAATAGAAGCTTGGAAAACATTACAGTGACACTGCACCTTCGATTAGAACAGTTTATAAGTGGTTTCAAAGTTTTCGGAGTGGCCAAGTTATGCTGAACGTTCCGGACGCCCTGCGGAGGTTATGACTCCAGAAATTATTGATAAAATCCATGATATAGTGATGGATGACGGAAGAGTTAAGCTGTGTGAGATTGTAAGTACTGTGGGCATCTAGAATGAACGGGTACATGATATTTTGCATAAACATTTGGACATGTGAAAGCTATCCGCAAGATGGGTTCCGCGATTGACCACTCTTGACCAAAAACGGAATCGTGCGAGGTGTTGCAAGGATGGTTTGCAGCTGTTCACGAAGGATCCGCAGGACTTTAAGCATCGTTTAGTCACTGTGGATGAAACATGAATAAATTGCTATACTCCTGAGACCAAACAACAATCTAAACAATGGGCTAAACAGGGAGAATCTGCACCAAAAAAGGTGAAGACCATTCCTTCGGCTGGAGAGGTTATGGCGACTGTCTCTTGGGATTCGCAAGGGATAATCCTGATCGACTATCTGGAAAAGGGTAAAACTATTACAGGTGCATATTATTCATCGTTAATGGACCGTTTGAAAACCGAGCTGCAAGAAAAACCCCAGCGATCACCATCACGACAATGCACCATCACACACCTCAGCAGTTGTGGTCGCAAAATTATTGGAAATAGGATTCCAGCTCGTTTCACATCCCCCCTGTTCTCCAGACTTGGCTCCCTCGGACTACTATTTTTTCCACAATTTGAATAAATGGCTGGTGGGACAAAGATTTTATTCAAACGAGGAGGTGCTTGCAGCAACTAATAGCTATTTTGCAGGCTTTGTCAATTCCTATTATTCGGAAGGGATCAAAAAATTAGAACAGCGTTGGACGAAGTGTATATGTCTAAAAGGATAATACGACGAAAATTAAAAAAGGTTTACCCCAAACACGTAAATAGTTATTATTTTTGCATTGACTTTTCAATCGCCCCTCGTACAAGTGCTGCAATCTCACGGTTGCTGTGGTTCCCGCGCTGAGACTTATTTACCGTTACGTATATTGAAGGTGAGTGGAGGAGAAAGGAAAGGAAACCGAAGGAACAACTGATATCAGCTGCATAGAGACTTTATGCTGAGTTTTACAAGTGAAAACGTGTTCTGCACCGGGATTATAACCCAGGATTTTCTGCTTACTGGACAGTTGCGTTAACCAGTGCGCCACCCAGACATGGCGATGATCACAGTTACGCTGACTAACTCGGCACATCTCCCAATCTACCCACACTCCCACCTAGCGTCACCTATTCGCAGTCACAGTCCATGTACTCCATGCTCGCTACTTTGAGGTTCCAAAAGAACAGACAGCAAGCATTCGTATAACTGATTGGGCAGGATGGGCAATGAACGCACCATCTTCGGGGCGGATGCACAATTACGTTCAACCTCCTGCGAGAATATCAAAGTAAGAGGTACAGAAGACATGGACGACGATTGCGGATGTGCAGCGCCAGGTGGGAATGTGGGTCAGCCGGGAGGCTACCAAGGTAGTCCACGCAGCTGAGATAAACATTGTGTCCGGGTGACGCAGTGGTTAACGCAACTGCCTAGTAAATAGGAGGTCCCGAGTTCGAATCACGGCACGGCACACATTTCCACTCGTCACCGCTGATTACGCAGACAGTCCCGATGCACTGACACCAATAGTTTCTTGTCTTTCAATTCCTTTCTCCCCTTCCACTCTCAGTTTACATAATACACTCATGTTCAGAACAAAGAGAACACCTTGAACGACTACAGACAGGAAGTTCATATTCACAGAACATGTACATTAGTATGATCTCCAGAAATGATTAACATTTGAACCATGTCGGCCCACGGGTTCAAGGTCGATATCATGGCACGACGCCACCTCTCAGTAAAATGTGTCTGTGGCTCTCGTTGTCGCTATAAGCCAAAGGTGAAGGATTATTGTGACTTGAGAAGACGTGCAGGATGCCTCGTAGACGTATGCACGAACCATACCACCAAGTATGTGAGTTTCAAAGAGGGCGCATTATTGTGGCATGAGCGAATGTGATGCATCCAACCAGGAAATTGCTGCTCGTGCGGGACGAAGTTTTTCGGCTGGCCGATCCACCAAAGGCCGTAGGACAGGATGGGTCTGGCTGCACCACCCAGACCACCACCAAGAAGATTGACTCCTCATCCGAATGGCATTATCAGACCTCTGTCCTCCTCGGCTCTGGCGCAGCAAAAAATTGTTCTAATGGCTCTGAGCACTATAGGATTTAACATCAGTCCCCTAGAACTTAGAACTACTTAAACCTAACTAACCTAAGAACATCACATACATCCATGCCCGAGGCAGGATTCGAACCTGCGGCCGTAGCAGTCACGTGGTTCCAGACTGAGGCCCCTACAATCGCTCGGCCACCGCGGCAGACCCTGACGCAACAGCTGAACAGTTAACACATAGAACACTGTCACGCGTGACAGTCTGCCGCCATTTATTATGTCACTGGTTACGTGCAAGTCGTTCACTTCTCCACCTATCTTTTATGAATGTGCAGAAACATGCTCGGCGGCAATGGTATATGGAACGACATCACAAGAGACAGGACCTCTTGAAACCTACAATTATGGATAAAGGAATGTAAGGCAAAAAGTTAGAGCCATGTACTATCATGTGCCATTTTCTGTTACTACCTTTTTGACACAAATACCTGTTAAACAGACAGGCCTTCGGCAATCATAGTTTCAGTTAATTAAAACACAGATTGAGTATGATATCAGTCTCACTAATAAGGCAATAAAAACAAACAGGCAATAAAAAGAAACAGGCAATAATAACAAACAGGCCTTGAGTAATAAGAGTTTCAGCTAACCCAAATTATGAAATAGCTCTTGATTCAATTAAAAGAGAACAGGGTGCCATTGAATAATAAAAGCTTCAATTACGTAAAATTACCGAATACAGACAGGCCTTCAATTATGACAGCTTCAGTTAAGTGAAATTACCAAACAGGAAACAGGGAGGTTTCTTTAATAACAGCTACAGTCAAGTAAAATTAACAAATAGGGAACAGGCGCGCCTTCAATGATAACAGTTTCAGTTACGTAAAATTACCAAACAGAAAACAGGCAGGCCTTTAATAATAACAACTTCAATTAAGTGGCATTACCAAATAGAAAAAAACAGGCCTTCTTTAATAACAGCTTTGGTTAAGTAAAACTGCCAAATACGAGGGTCGATCAGTAAGTAACGGCCCACTTTTTTTTTTTTGCCATTAATATACATAGACAAACGTTCTTCATGGTGCTTCACGTCTGATGTTTGTTCGTGCACCGGTGAAGTTTCGCACCGTTCTGGCAGATGGCAGAGCCCTAGTACAGCGTCAGATGGCGTCTACATATGACTCACATTACAAGCAGAGTGCTGTTATTGAATACCTGTGTGCAGAAAAAGAAACCGTGGTGAACTTCCATAAAGGTTTGTGTGCAGTGTTTGGCAATGGTGCAGTTGATATGAGTACAGTTGGGTGATGTGTAAAAAGAGTTACAGCCGCAGGAAATGCAGAAACAGAGCTCCATTATCAGCCACGCTCGGGACGTTCTGTCACAGACACCGCTCCAGACATGCTGAAACGTGCGGATGCCTCTTTATTCGTGCCGACCGGCGCATCACAACTCGACAATCGGCTCTAGAGTTGTCGGTCAGCGTTGGAAGTGCGTCTGCAATGATCGAGACTCTCGGATATTCAAAGAGGTGTTCACGATGGGTTCCACGAATGCTCACAGCGGGCCACAAGATTCAAAGAAAGGCCATTTCATCGGAATTATTGGAGCGTTTTGAGACCGACGGAGAGGCCTTTCTGTCACAGATCGTTACAGGGGACGAAAGCTGGGTGCACCACTTTGCGCCGGAAACAAAGAGGCTGTCCACGGAGTGGCATCATCATCATTCACCACAAAAGAAGAAATTCAAGACCACCCCCTCTTCCGGAGAAGCCATGGTGACAGTCTTCTAGGATTGTGATGGCGTCATTCTCGTAATGTGATGCCAAAATGGTCAATCAACAATTCAGAGGCATACGTGAAGACTCTGAATAAACTCAAGAACCATGTCCGACGTTTTCAATCGGACAATAATCCAGCAGAAATCTGGCTTCAACACGATAATGCACACCTACACACAAGTCTGAGAGCTCGGGAACCCATCGCCACTGCCTCATCCACAATACAGTCGAGACCTGGCACCCTCGGACTTTCATCTCTTTCGGACACTTAAAGATTTTCTATGGGGAACACACTTTGAAGATGACTGGAGTGTTAGTCATGCAGTGGAAACATGGCTATGTCTAGAGGACAAGAGCTTTTACGAGCAGGGAACACATGCTCTTCCACAACGTTGGCGTACGGCCATAGAACGTGATAGAGACTACGTAGAAAAATAGTACATGAACAAGACATGTTGATGACTCTTAACAATATGTATGTTCTGAGAAAAAATGTGGGTCATTACTTATTGAACTATCCTCGTAGAAAACTGGTAGTACGCCTTCATGAATAACTGTTTCAGTTAAGTAACCAAGAGAAACTGCCACACAAGGGGTGCACCAGAAGGCTTATACACAAGGAGCACAAGACTACACCATATTGGAAGTTTACAATGAGAGGACCGGCTTCCAATACCCTTTCCATTGTTTACGGACCGTCAAAAGAAATATTAATACTGCAAGGTTAAATACGTTAAATTAATAATAACTAGCCAAAGAGTATACCCGCGTCACTGCAAGATACCGCCTCTACAACGACGGCGAAACGCCCGAAAGAAAACTCGGCTGCCAAACCCAATTACATAGCCTCAGCAATTGCAAATTTTAAAACCTAGGCACCTTCTCAACCAATACAGTTAACAGAGCGATGACGTCTTCAATGCACGAAGGTATCTTGAAACCGGCAAGCAGCCTTATTACAAGAGAAAGGCTTCATAGGCGAAGCAACGGTGTTAAACTGTTCGCTATGATCTTGTGCCCATTACACATGTCGTATAAATGGAGATGATGTTTTAAATTACTGACGACGCCTTTGGCATAATTATATTTTATTATTCTCCATGGCATGATGTAATTTTAGAAGTTTTACTTCTGATGAAGGTATGTTTATATGTACCGAAACCGTGGTCAAGAATTTTAATAAAAAAATTCTATCCTGCAACTGTTTCTGGCTGTCATCCTTTATTCCGAAGCATCAGATAATGTTTTGGGACGAATCCCGGTTCTGTTTGTTTGGAAATGATGGGTGCATTTTGGTTTGCCTCAGAAGGCTGGCTGAGAATGAAGTGAGCCCGGCAGTGGCCCAAGGGATGGAAAACGGTGATTCCTCAGACCCGCAGTTGGTGGAGACGAAGCCGCGTTGCGCTGCTTGCAGAACAGTGTCACCCTGTCGACTGACGGAGACCTACGCTTATTGATGGTGGAGCCACACTGTGACCAATTGGGCTAAAAAAGATTATTTGTAATGGTTCGGCGTCTACTTGTTTTGCCATAGCACCAATTCCAAACACGTAGGGAGAAATAGTATCGTAACTGAATGTGTAGTAACGGCCTGGCTATGCCACAGCCTTCCTGATTTGTTGTCATTATTGCTGTGCTGTCCCTGACTCAGCGTGCAGTGTGGAGAGTCAGTGGTGGTGTTTCTGTGCATGAGACTTTGTGCTAGCCTGCTCTCATAACCTTTTGCAACAGCCGCTATTTTACTCAGTAGTGCAGGAAAATAGTGGCAGCAGTAGAGTAGCAATGATGTTGAGTAACCAATATTCAAGAGATGGAAAGCCTGAGTGGCTCTCCTTACCCAGCTAACTTTCATTCTGACCCCTACTAGCATCGGTGAGAGGTGATGTCAGGATGACATGTCACTCGACGCTACATACAGCATAATAGTTTAGTCGTACTTTACGTTTTTGTATTATAACTTGCAGTACATCGAAGTTTTATCACAAACATCTCACCCTCGGTACGATTTGTTATAATTAGATGTCAATTAATGACCCATTGGGGATGAAACCTTCAGGAGACACTAAGATCTACAATACTGAAGTTGTATGTTGCATCAATTTAGTCTTGTGTAGCGGCTATGGTTGTCGATTATGGAGTCGAAGGAAGCTGGTTCGTATACGACCGTGTTTTCTTCGTCATATTAGCGTTAATAACAGATTCTATGACTTTTTTTTCGACTGTAATACAAGTATTTTCTGCGGTATTCGACGTTATTTAGAAAGAAGTGTGTGCTTTCCCATAAATGGATTTCTTCTATTTTCTGACTTCCGCCTACTTAGAAAACGAAGAATGAAAGTGCTGCGAATTAAACGACCAGCTACGGCATTTGTATTCATCTACATCTGCATCTACATGGCTACTCTGCAATTCACACTTCAGTGCCTGGCAGAGGGTTCATCGGACCACTTTCACACTAATTCTCTACCATTCCACTCTCGAAAGGGGTGTGGAAAAAAGAACACTTAAATCTTTCAAATGGCTCTGAGCACTATGGGACTCAACTGCTGTGGTCATAAGTCCCCTAGAACTTAGAACTACTTAAACCTAACTAACCTAAGGACAGCACACAACACCCAGCCATCACGAGGCAGAGAAAATCCCTGACCCCGCCGGGAATCGAACCCGGGAACCCGGGCGTGGGAAGCGAGAACGCTACCGCACGACCACGAGATGCGGGCTTAAATCTTTCCGTTCGAGCTCTGATTTCTCTTATTTTATTATGATGATCATTTCTCCCTACTTAGGTGGGTGTCAACAAAATATTTTCTCATTCGGAAGAGAAAGTTTATTATTGAAATTTCGTAAATAGATCTCGCCGCAAACAAAACCGCCCTTGTTTCAGTGACTGCCACACCAACTCGTGTATCGTATCAGTGACCACACCCCTATTGCGCGATAACACGAAACGAGATGCTGTTCTTGTACTTCTTCAACGTCCTCCGTCAATCCTACCTGGTAAGGATCCCATACCGCGCAGCAGTATTCCAGCGGAGGACGGACAAGTGTAATGTAGTCTGTCCCTTTAGTGGGTTTGTTGCATCTTCTGAGTGTTTGGCCAACAAAGCACACTCTTTGTTTCCCCTTCCCCACAGTATTATTATGTGGTTTTTCCAATTTAAGATGCTCGTAATTGTAATTCCTAGGTATTTACTCGAATTGACAGCCCTTGGATTTGTGCGATTTACCGTATACCCAAAATTTCTCGGATTTCTTTTAGTACCCATATGGATGACCTCGCACTTTTCTTAGTGTAAATTGCCGCTTTTCGCACCATACAGAAATTCTCTCTAGATCATTTTGCAACTAGAATTGACCGTCTGATGATTTTACTAGACAAATTACAGAGCGATCTGCAAACAATCTAAGGGAATGCTCAGATTATCACCTAGATCATTTATGTAAAACAGGAACAGCAGAGGGCCTATGATACTATCTTCCGGAATGACAGATATCACTTCTGTTCCACTCGATGATTTACCGTGAATCACTACGAACTGTGAACTCCCTGAGAAGAAATCGGGAAACCATTCACATAAATGACCCGATACTGCATATGCACGCCATTTGATTAATAGTCGCTTGTGAGTAATGGTATCAAAAGCCTTCTGTAAATCTAGGAATTTGGAATCGATCTGATATCCCTTGTTTTCAGCACTCATTACTTCATGGAAATAAAAAGCTAGCTGTGTTGCACAAGAACGGTATTTTCTGAATCCATGTTGGTTATGTATCGATAAGTCATTTTCTTCAAGGTGATTCATAATGTTAGAGTATATGCTCCAAAATCCTACTGCAAATTGAGCGGAGTATATGGGTCCGTAATTCAATCGGTTACTCCTATTTCGTTTCTAGAATATTGGTGTGACCTGTGCTACTTTCCAGTCTTTACGAACAGACCTTTCGTCAAGTGAGCTGTTGTATATGATTACTAAGAAAGGCGCTATTGTGTCTGCATACTTTGAAAGGTATACCACCTGGACCGGAAGACGCCTTTCTTAAGTGATTTGAGTTGTTTCGCAACACCTAAGATATCTACTTTTATGTCACTCATGCTAACATCTGTTCTGGTTCTGAATTCTGGAATATTTACTTCGTGTTCTTTCGTGATGGAATTACGAAAACTGTATTTAGTAACTCCGCTTTAGTGACTCCATTATCGGAAACATTTCCATCGCTATCGCGCAGTTACGGTATTGACTGTTCTTTGCCACTGGTGTACTTTCCATACGACCAGAACCTCTTTGGGTTTTCTACCATATTCTGAGACAATGTTTCATTGTCGAAACTATTAAAAGCATCTCACATTGACGTCCGGCCTAAATTACGAGCTTCCGTGAAACTTAGCCAGTCCTGGGGATTTTGCTTTTTCTGAATTTGGCATTATTTTTTCGTTGCTTCTGAAACAGTGTTGTGATGTGTTTTCTGTACCAAGGTGGATCATTCCCGTCTCTTGCTAGTCAGTTGTATTTAGCTATTTGTTACCGAATATACCGCTGTTTCCACGGTTGCTTTAGGTAGGATCGTAAGAGGAAGCTTAAATTGCTGCGTTCAAATACACCCCTTTTTCCGGCGATTTACGAGTGTCCTCTCAAATATGGGAGAACCTGGTGCCGTTGGACACGTGCATGTCAATTTTTGCTGTCAATCCCGAGTAAGCAGAGAATGTGGATAGCTTCTGCCGCCCAGCTGACGCCGCTCTGCCCTCTGCAACCGTGCAGGCTTAAGCCCATGTTAAATTTGTATTTTCCAGAAATCCATTCAGCCACTCCAAATACGCTGACGCGTCCAACGCAGGCAAACAGTGTAACATTGTAAATAAATTAGCCTCAAACACGTGTACACCAGCTGTTCTGATTTCAACGCAGCAACTGTAGTGGTTCTCGGCCAATCTGAATAAAGTACATGTATGATTGGTTTGAGCGCATGACACGTAAGGGCAGTTTACATATCTACCGTCTTCATTATTGTTAATATTATTATTAGTCGTAAAGCTCCCAACATGGAAGACGCTAAGTAAAGATGGTTCACTTCTGGGGCTTCTTATTCTTCTTGTTTGCCCACCAGGTCTTCATTCTTTGCGAGAATTCAGCTTTTCTTTCTTCGCTCCATTTTGTTCCAGTTCTCGGCGCTTTTGTCTCTGGTTTGACCTCCCATTTGTCAACTTTAAGTTTGAAATTGTTTCTTTTGTTCATGTCTTCAGTAATAATGTTGGCTAATTCCAGATCTTTCTTTACATTTTTGATCCATTCTCCTCCATTAACAAGGGATGCTACGTATCTTACTATTTTTTTTTGTAAGTCTGTGATCGGGAAGTCTCATTATGTGGCCATAGAATTTTAGACGCCTCTTCCTCATGTCTATCTCTATGTTAGAATATTCTTCAATTTTAGAATTTTTCTGTAATCTATACCCCTCTTTGGTCCATCTTGGTCCCAGAATTTTCCTAATGATTTTCCTTTCCTCTTTCTTCAGGTTTTCCATATCTGTTTTCCTTTTAAGTGTCAAGGTTTCGCTGGCATATAGCATTATTGGTTTAATTACCGACTTATAAAGTTTAATTTTTGTATTTATAGATAGACATTTTTATTGTAAATGTTTTGGACCAGCCCTAGACCCCTACGTGCTTTTAATATTCTTTCTTGTTGTGAGTATTTTTCAGAAATTATCTCTCCTAAATATTTAAAGTATGGTACCCTCTTAATTTCTCCATATTTGGTTTGTAACTTAGAAATTTCTAGATTTGTTGTTGTAAACACCGTTTTCTCAAAAGATATTTGTAGGCCAACTTTTCCTGCACACTCTTTTAAGGTTTCTATCTGTTTGACTGCCATTTCACTAGAATCTGCCATTATTGCAAGATCGTCTGCGTAGGCTAAGTAGGGGATTTGTAGGTCATCTTTTTTGGTTCCCAGTGATATTGGTTTCCAGTACTTTTCTTTTTTGAGTTCTTTTTCCCATTCTGCCATGACTCTATCCAGAACTAAGTTAAATAACAGAGGTGATAATCCATCACCTTGTCAAACCCCAGTTTTTATCTCAAATGATTTTGAAAGTTTTCCCATGAATTTCACTTTGCATTTTGTATTTGTTAATGTCTGCTCTATGATGTTCCGTGTCTTCTTATCCAGTCCTTGTTCTTCAAGAATTTTAAATAGTGTGGGTCTGTGAATTGAATCATATGCCTTTTTAAAGTCGACAAAGACATATACTGTAGGCTTCCTTCGCATTTGTCTCATCCTTGTAATCAATTTCAAGTTTAAAATTTGTTCTGGACATGACCTGTTTGGTCTGAAACCAGCTTGGAAATCTGAGATTTTGGGTTCTAGCAGTTTTTGTGTTCTTTCAAGAAGACAAGCTGATAATATCTTGTATGTGACGGCAAGTAAGGAGATTCCTCTATAGTTGTTCACATCCGATTTATCCCCTTTTTTATGTAACGGGTGTATTAGGGCACATTTCCAATCTTCTGGTATTTCTTCAGTAACCCATATGTTTTGAATAATTTTAACTAGCTCATTTCTTGAGTTAGACCCTAGACTTTTGAGAAATTCGGCTACAATTCCATCTTCTCCTGATGCTTTGTTATTTTTGAGTTTGTTTATGTGTTTGATAATTTCTTCTTCAGTTGGCGGTACAGAGTCTTGCTGTTGCGGGGCTTTTGTGCTGGATATTGGAAGAGCTTCTGTTGGTTCTGGACAGTTTAGTAGCGTTTCAAAATATTTGGCTAATATTTATTAAGCGAAAAATTAAAATTTTCGGAACTCGGAAAATGCACGAAATGAATGATAGTAGTCGTGACAACTATTTTACAAATTAACAATAAACACATGTGGAGGAATATAGAGCAGACAAAAGACCAATACGCAAGTGGAACCACTTTTCGCTCTAAAGGTGAAACACATGGTATTCCTCTTTTTCAGCTGTGAATCTAAGTGTGCTATTCTGATCGGTCGCGAAATGGAAATCACTGTGAAGTTGACTGAAAGTTTTCCACAGATGTGCTGGGTAATGTCTCTAGTACGCCCGTCGATGGCGGCAAATTGCTTTTTTCAATTCTGAACGCGCAATGAACACGTGAAGATGCCCAGAAAATGTGTCTCCCTCCAAGTATGAGGGCCTGATGAGAGATTTCTCCTGATGTCATGCAGTCCAAATAAAATAACTCTCATGTGTTCGTTCTTCATGACAGTTCTCAGCCACCCTCAGCAGGGGCAGTGAAGATGCTCCGGCAGCGCTTTCGATGGGAAGTGTCTGGTCGCTCACAACACAACCCGTAATTAGCTCGTCCAGTTTCATCTTTTGACACATGAACCGCTAGCTACGAAGACAACATTTTGGTACAGACAACGAGCTGTAGACAAGACAGAGATTTGGCGGAAAGCACAGACGACTGTCTTCTGTGAAGAAGATACTGAAAAGTTGATACAACGCTACGACAAATGTCTAAGTCGAAGCGGCGACTATCTAGTGAAGTAGCTGTAGAGTGTAGCTTACTATTACAAATAAAACATTTTTTTTTTTTATTTTCACAGTGGTTTTCATTTCACGACCAATTGGAACTTACTGTCCTAATACGACTCGAATATAACAGACTGTGTCAAAAATCTACACTTTCGCTATACTTCACAACATTGCAGGAATATTAATAGTGGGCCGAAGACGATGTGCTATTGTGGTATTTGGTGATTCTACGTTGAAAATAATGTCTCTAGATCAATTATGCACTGAAGTGACAACAATCGGGTATAGCGTTTTGTACAAATACAGATGACAGTGGTACCGCATACCATATACAAAAGGGCAATTCATTCGCAGAGCTGTCATTTTTATTCAGTGATTCATGTCGAAAGGTTTCCGACCTGGTTGTCAGGACACTTAGAAAATGTAACAGAACTATTAAGGAGACTGCCTACACTACGCTTGTCCATCCTCTTTTAGAATACTACGAGGTGCATTCAAGTTCTAGGGCCTCCGAATTTTTTTATAATTATCTACTCACCCGAAATCGATGAAACTGGCGTTACTTCTCGACGTAATCGCCCTGCAGACGTACACATTTTTCACAACGCTGACGTCATGATTCCATGGCAGCGGCGAAGGCTTCTTTAGGAGTCTGTTTTCACCACTGGAAAATCGCTGAGGCAATAGCAGCACGGCTGGTGAATGTGCGGCCACGGAGAGTGTCTTTCATTGTTGGAAAAAGCCAAAAGTCACTAGGAGCCAGGTCAGGTGAGTAGGGAGCATGAGGAATCACTTCAAAGTTGTTATCACGAAGAAACTGTTGCGTAACGTTAGCTCGATGTGCGGGTGCGTTGTCTTGGTGAAACAGCACACGCACAGCCCTTTCCAGACGTTTTTGTTGCAGTGCAGGAAGGAATTTGTTCTTCAAAACATTTTCGTAGTATGCACCTGTTACCGTAGTGCCCTTTGGAACGCAATGGGTAAGGATTACGCCCTCGCTGTCCCAGAACATGGACACCATCATTTTTTCAGCACTGGCGGTTACCCGAAATTTTTTTGGTGGCGGTGAACCTGTGTGCTTCCATTGAGCTGACTGGCGCTTTGTTTCTGGATTGAAAAATGGCTTCCACGTCTCATCCATTGTCACAACCGACGAAAAGAAAGTCCCATTCATGCTGTCATTGCGCGTCAACATTGCTTGGCAACATGCCACACGGGCAACCATGTGGTCGTCCGTCAGCATTCGTGGCACCCACCTGGATGACACTTTTCGCATTTTCAGGTCGTCATGCAGGATTGTGTGCACAGAACCCACAGAAATGCCAACTCTGGAGGCGATCTGTTCAACAGTCATTCGGCGATCCCCAAAAACAATTCTCTCCACTTTCTTGATCATGTCGTCAGACCGGCTTGTGTGAGCCCGAGGTTGTTTCGGTTTGTTGTCACACGACGTTCTGCCTTCATTAAACTGTTGCACCCACGAACGCACTTTCGACACATCCATAACTCCATCACCACACGTCTCCTTCAACTGTCGCTGAATTTCAATTGGTTTCACACCACGCAAATTCAGAAAACGAATGATTGCACGCTGTTCAAGTAAGGAAAACGTCGCCATTTTAAGTATTTAAAACAGTTCTCATTCTAGCCGCTGGCGGTAAAATTCCATCTGCCGTACGGTGCTGCCATCTCTGGGACGTATTGACAATGAACGCGGCCTCATTTTAAAACAATGCGCATGTTTCTATCTCTATCCAGTCCGGAGAAAAGAAATCGGAGGCCTTAGAACTTGAATGCACCTCGTACTGCGCGCTGTGGTATCCTTACCAAGTAGGACTGACTGAGCACATCGAAAAAGTTCAAAGAAAGGCAGCACGTTTTGTATTATCGCGAAATATGGGAGAGAGTGTCACAGAAATGATACACGATTTGGGCTGGACATCAGTAAAATATAGGCGTTCTTCGATGGGACGAAATCTTCTCACGAAATTCCAATCACCAACTTTCTGCTCCGAATGCGAAAATATTTTGTTGACTCCGACCTACATAGGGAGGGACTGTCACCACGATAAAATAAGGGAAATCAGAGCTCGTATGGAAAGATTTCGAGACTGGAATAATAGAGAATTGTGAAGGTTGTTCGATGAACCCTCTGCCAGACACTTGAATGTGATTTTGCAGAGTATCCATGTAGATGTAGATGTAGATGTAGATGATTATGGCAGCGCGACTGGAATTAACAGACGTTGAACGCCAAATTATAGATGGAGTTAAACACATGGGCCATTCAATTTAGAATAGGTGATCCACAGTGTCAAGACAATGCCAAGATAATAAATTTCAGCTATTATCTCTTACGAAGGACGACGCAGTGGCCGACGACCTTCACGTTAAGACCAAGGAAAAAAAAAGTGTGTGAAATCTTATGGGACTTAACTGCTAAGGTCATCAGTCCCTAAGCTTACACACTACTTAACCTACATTAGCCTAAGGACAAACACACACACCCATGCCCGAGGGAGGACTCGAACCTCCGCCGGGACCAGCCGCACAGTCCATGACTGCATCGCCCCAGACCTCTCGGCTAATCCTGCGCAGCTACGACCATGAGAAGCGAAGTTTGCGTAGAGTTGTCAGTACTAACACCGAGGAACATTGCGTAAAATAATCTTATAGGTCAATGTGGGGTGTACGACGAAATTTGTCATAAATGGGCTGTGGCAGCAGACAACCGACACGAGTGCCGTTGCCAATACCACGACATCGCCTGCAGGGTCTCTCCTGGGCTCGTAATCATATCGGTTGGATACGCTAGACTGCTGGGAAAAATGGCCTGGTCAAATGAGTCCTGATTTCAGTTGGTAACAGCTAATGGTAGGGTTCGAGTGTGGCACAGCCTCCACGAAGTCATGGATGAAATTTGCCAACAAGGTATTGTACAAGCTAGTGGTGCTCAATAATAATGTGGGCTGTCCGCGGCTCGTGGTCTTACGGTAGCGTTCTCGCTTCCCGCGCACGGGGTCCCGGGATTTTCTCTGCCTCGAGATTACTGGGTGTTGTGTGTCTTCCGTCATCATTTCATCCTCATTCATTCGCAAGTCGCTGTAGTGGTGTTAAAGAACTTGTGGAGCGACGGCCGATCAGTCTGGCTTCAGCTGTCGCAGCGGTCGCACGCTCCTTAAGTTTGCTACGTAAACGTTCAGTGTTTACGTCAGTGTTTTCGTGTTTCGTGATCGTTTATTGGCGTTTTGCACGTGGATTAAGCGTTCAATTGAGCATTTGGTCTTCGTTCGTGTCGTCTTTCTACGTAGTGCCGTTGGGATTTCGGCGTTGTCCGAGATTTCTTCGCTGCAGAACACCATGGCAAACTTCGTGAGAAAAAACGCCGTGATTTTCACCTTCGACAAGTACACCCGTCGAGTACAGCACTCTGCACTTGAAACACATGACGATTACCGAGGTAATTGGCCTTCATTCTGAATCTGTTCATACCATGCAGCTAGACTATGATGAATACTGCATTTTTGTAAAGTTTAACGATTCCGTGAGTGTAGACCGCTTTCTCGCAATATTTGGTTATGAAACGGAATTTATACACCGTGATGGTACTAAAAGTACTGTAAAGCTCCGGAATTCCGAGTCTGTAATTAGGAATGTTAGGGTTTGGATATTCCCATAGAAGTAGACAACTCGAAAATTAAAGATGTCCTTTCAAAGTATGGGGTTGTGAGGGAAATAGTCAACGAAAGGTGTGCTTCACATTTCAAGCTACAGCGCTTTAACGGCATTCGCTCCGTGGAGATGGAAGTGAAGGCAAACATTCCCTCCCACCCCTTTGTTGACGGGCACAAGGCGCATGTTATGTACTCAGGACAAACCCCTACATGTCATGTATATAACGAGTCTGGTCACCTCCGTCAGGACTGCCCTCGCCGTGTTTTTGTGCTAACAAATAACTTACGCAACGCCGGAAATTAACACTCAACGATTTGTTGCCAGCCAGTAACACAACAGAGCCGGCGGCTGTCGTGGATCCTGTTACTACCTCTGAAAATGTTGCACTTAATGTTAATGACTTTCCGCCTTTAAAACCTGCATTAACTGCTGAAATTCCGTCCCGTGACAGCGAGATTCCCACTAAAAAGCGTCCCCTAGAGGACACTGAAAAAAATGTTGATGAGGACTCTTCCTGTGAAACACCCGTTGCCAGGAAGCCGAAGCCAGGTCCTGAAGATCTGTTGGAAGTGGAAAAAGGAGATGAAATGCAGGTCGATGTGGCTCCCACTTCCGCACAAGGACTTATACCGCCACGAACAGATAGTGACGCAGCTGGTAGTGACCTTTCACGGAAATGTGACCCTGAGCCTGCGGTCACAGCTGCAATAACCGCATCAAGTGCACAGCCCATACAGTGCGAACAGTACGAGGAAGTACCAAGCAAACAACCTGCTGACTCCGAAGCGCAACGCCGCGCCGAAGGAGGAAATAAACAAGCATCACCGCCTGGCCAGCAAGACAACACAACAGACACCACGCCGGAACCAAATATTGATGACTCGCAAGCCACGGCCGTTGCGCCAGACGGCCACCGCCGGCGGCTGCGACCGAAACCGGGTCTTGCTGTCACGCGTCATCAAGCGAAAGCCACACCAGAGAAGAAAGAAAAAGAATATTAAATATGAAGTCATCAGGGCCAACACTGAAGACGAGAAAGAGAAGGGCCATAGTGACTTATAGCAATGCATTGTCAGGATTTCAGGATACTTTTCTTCTCAAGCTCTTTGTTTAAAAGCAGTGAAAATTTTTCTAGGAAGTTAGTACATGTAATGGGCACACAGCGTGTAAAGATCGTGACTTGTAGAGAAGCACGTTGCTGCTATAATGATTCCGATCCTCATCCCAAATAGCTTCTTCTGGTATGTCTGTGATGCAAGCTTCTAGCATTACTACTATTAACATTAATTAAATACAGTCACCCTTGAAATTGGCAGCACTAAAAGAATTCTTGTACCAGTATGGGACAGATATCGCGTTGCTACAGGAACTTGCGATAACGGAATTTCGGATCCCAGGCTTTTTTGAAATTGTAAATGTTTCTAGGGAAACCAATATCGGTACAGCCATTCTTATAAGGGAAGGCATTCCGGTGACTGAAATCGAACGACTAGAATCAGGAAGAGCCATAGGCATAAAAATTTTCGATGTGACTGTGCTTAACCTTTACGCCCCATCAGGAAATTCCCACAAATTGGATCGTGCGAAGTTTGTTCAAGATGAACTGATTTATTTATTGAGGAAAAATCTGTGTTCTCTTATACTAGGTGGAGATTTTAACTGTGTTTTAAACCAGAAAGATCAACAACCCAATTTCAACTATTCGCCACAGTTAAAAAAGTTAGTAAGTGATCTACACCTTAAGGATGTGTGGGAACTTCAGCACCCGACGTCAGTTGGGTTCACGTATATAACCGGCCACTCCCGCAGCAGACTAGATAGAATTTACGTGTCACCAAATTTGCAAAATTGTTTATTAAACGTTGAAACTATTCCCGTGTATTTTAGCGACCACAGTACGCTTTTAACTTGCTTTAATTTAAGTGTACAGCCAACCCGTCGATTCAGAGGCCAATGGAATTTGAATATCTCTGTTTTAACTGACGAAGAACTGGAACAGGAAATAAGAGTAGCGTGGACTATGTGCCTCCGCACAGTAGACAAGCACCCAACAGTCATTGACTGGTGGACTAGGAGGGCTAAACCAAGGCTGCGGAAAGTTGTCATGCAGTTTAGTGCAGCGAGGCACAGGGAGTTGAGGAATACAATGGAGTTTTATTATAAAGTTTTAAGAGACTTATATCAACAGGCGCATGATGAGTAATTGTCTGAACGATATCAAAAAAAAATAAAAGCCAAGTTATTAAGCAGTAAACGGCAACAGATGGAGGGACTAAATTTAAATCGAAAGCCACATCAGTCGTAGCAGATGAAACAGCTTCTCTGTATCACTTGTTGCGGCATGCTAAAAACAGACGTCAAACTTTTATTGATGAAGTCCAAACGCATACTGGCACGAGGCTCACATGCCAGAAAGAAATACTGGAGGAAGTCCACAGGTACTATGAAACCTTATATGCCCCTACCACAGTGGAAAATGCAGCTCTCGAGGACTATCTCACTATTTTAGGTCCACAATTGTCGGGAACAGACAACGCTGACATCCTGTCACCTATTACTAAAGATGAAGTGCATGAGGCAGTGCGTAACTCACCTCTCAAAAAATCTCCGGGACTTGATGGCCTCCCTGTGGAGTTTTATGCTCGCTACTGGTCCATAATTGGGGACAAGATCACTTCCATGGCAAATGAGGTCCTGAACGGAAAAACGGTCCCTGCAGAGTTTAAGGAAAGTAAAATAGTACTGATTCCTAAGAGTAAAGGCAAAACCAACTTAAACAATTTTCGGCCTCTTTCGCTACTAAATTCTGATTACAAAATAATTTCGCGTATTATCAACAAAAGACTCTCTGCCTTTTCCTACAAAATATTGAGTCATCATCAATCTTGTTCTCCGACCAGAACGATATTCGAAAGTCTATCTGCATACCGAGACGTCATTGCAATTATCTCAGTGACAAGTATAAAATGTGCTTTAATCTTTATAGATTTCAACAAAGCTTTTGACCGCGTTAGTCATAGATACCTCTATGCGACGCTGTTAAGAATGGCTTTCCACCCCCAGATTGTCAACATGCTAAGAAATATTGCAACAGGTATAAATGCGAAAATAGCAATCAATGGCCAAACATCTAAACCCATACAGATAAGGGGAGGGGTTCCACAGGGCAGTCCCTTATCTTTAGAGCCCTTCCTCCGCACTGTCCACGTAAGACTAACAGGCATAACATTGAGTGGTGAGAAAACTGTCATACGAGCTTATGCTGATGACGTGGGCGTTGTAATAAGGAATAAGGAGGAGACAGTTACACTGGAAAGAGAAATCCAAAGGTATTGTCTCGCGTCGGGAGCGACAACAAATGAAAACAAATGTAAAATATTGTATCTACGGAGCCTAGATCACCTCCGACTGGCATGGGCAAAACAAGACAACAAACATAAAACTTTGGGAATAACCTTAATGGCATGTCCGATGAGGATGGCTGCTTTTAACTGGACGGAAACTAGGAGGAAAGTTCATGGTGCTGTAATGGAGAATATCCATCGAACTATGGACCTGGTGCAAAAAGTCAGATTCATCAACTCCTGCGTTTTTTCTAAAGCGTGTTTCACTGCGCAGGTATTTCCAATCCATAAACTAGTAGCGAAAGGGATCATGTCCACTGTTACCAATTATTAATGGCGAGGAGACATATTCAGGATTGGTGCGACTACCGTTATACTGGATGTCAGGAACGGGGGCCTCGGTTTGGTGGATATTCGCAATAAAGCGTCTGCTCTGTTCCTCAAACGGACTTTGCATATACTCAGAGAACTTCCACAATGTATAACCGCAAAGCTCTTTGAGGCTGTGACACCCCATAGCCTGCAAGCACCGATTGATGTGCGTAGGATTAATGCCCGTCTGCAGTATGTGAGGAACATTTTCCTCGAAGCAAGTTATCTTAGTGACGAAATCAGAAGCAACACACGTATCACAGCGCGCTACATCATACTTGAAAGGAAGTTAAATGAGGGCAGAAACAAAATTGAAACGAAATTCCCAAATTGTGACTGGAAAGCTGTATGGCGGAACATCAACTATGCCGGGCTATCTACAGACGCTATTTCCGCATGGTACAAAACAGTTAACAATGTCATCAGCACCAACAAGAGATTATATGGGATCGGTTTAAACCATACAAACCTTTTGTGGAAAATGCAATCTGGTGGATACACTCATCCACAGATTCACCTGTGGTGGCAATGTGCATAACTGGAATTGGATCAGGCAACAAATCGCTTTTCTCACCAGATCCTCTACGGCATATATAACGCCATCGCTCCTCCTGAGACCAGACATGACATACTTTCCGAAATTAAAAACCAACGCCATTAGCTGGTTACTGGGAAAATATGTTAGTTATGTTATCCACAAACTTGGGTCGGACAACGAGATAGAATTCTGTGTATACATGAAGTGTAAATATGCAAAAATCAGCACGTATCGCAACCACAAGAAGCACTACGGCAACATGCTGAAGATCATTTTTGAAAGAATGGGTGTTGGTTAAATATGTGGAACCACTACAACACCTTGCACGGGAACGAACAGAAGAAAATTAAAAGTCACTTGGTTTCTTCTTATTATTTACTATTACCTTGCTTCCGGAACTTCTATGTTACAAGAAAAGTTTTTTTTTAAAACATTTTGTTCAGAATTGCTCGTGTTAGACTTCCAAAGTATTTGTGTGATTCAAGAAGAATTGTTAAGTTTTTATCAGTGTTCAGGTTTCTACTCAGAGAAGAGGTTTCTATGTCTTTTTTACATCGGAGAATGGGAATATTGTGTTAAGATTTCTGCACACTTAGTGCTATGGCCCAACAGGGAACATGAAAAAAGGGGTGGGAGGGGTTTGGGCCTCGACGCACTGGCAGTGCCGTGAAGAGACCCCACTGCTAGTGCGGCGTGTACCACGCCCTGACCATCCTAAAAAAAAAAAAAAATGGTAGAGCACTTGTCCGCGAAAGGAAAAGGTCCCGAGTTCGAGTCTCGGTCGGGCACACAGTTTTAATCTGCCAGGAAGAAAAAAAAGTAAAAAAAAGAAAAAATAAACAAAACAAAAAAACTGCCCCGCGAGGGGTCTCCCGGCCACCCAATGCCATACGCTCATTATTATTATTATTATAGTGTGGGCTGTGGTTATATGGAATGGACTGGTTCCTCTGGTCCAACTGAAGCGATTGTTGACTGGAAATGGCTATGCTCTATGGAATTTTTGAAGATGTCAGTGCCATTTCACTGGGAAACAATTGTTCGCTACTGGTTTTAACACAATTCGAGCGAATTATTTGGGCACTCAGATTGACAGACATGAATCTAATCTAACATTTATGAGACATAATCGTTGGGCAGTTCGTACACTAAATCGTGCACCAGCAATACGTTTCCTCTCATAGATGACTGTAGAGGCAGCGTGGCTTAATATGTATGGGGGCGACTTCGAACGACTTGGTGAGTCCTTGCTACGTCGAGCTGCTGGACTACGCCGGGCGAAAGGAAGTCCGATTATTACAAGATATCCCATGACTCTGGTCACTTGAGAGTATATCAGTTCCAGGTAATTACTCGACTCCAATACTATTTTCAGCTGTTCTCGGAATCTTGATGTCGTAGGACTGCAGTTTCAGATTCTGCTCAAATGGGATTGTAGCTTCAGACAGTGTACAATTTGAAAAACATGACATACGCATATTTTCAGAATATATTTTTCTGTACACGCCATACTCTGTGACGTTCACAAAACGATTTCAGGTTATTGACACAGCACATTTCAAAGAATATGTCCATAATAGCACAGTCTTGGAAATGTTCAAATCTAATGTCGTGGTAAGTCATTGTTTAACCAGTGACTAACTGTTATGAGTCCTTTACATACGCAGAAATTGTCTTAGTTCATCCACGAATGAAGATACAGCGCACATTTCACATTTACTGGATGGCTATCATTGTCATTCTGTCTTCCTGCAGTTCACATCGATTCGCTGTACATATTAACTTAAATTTTTAACAGTGTTCACCCCAAGAAAATACAAATCCAAATAAACGTGAGCTGTCACAATACAGGTAGACAGAGATACACTAAAATGTTTATTTTACAATACTGATAGATGTATTTGTATTATCTGAAGGCAGTTACACTAATTACTATGTATAATGAATAAAACAAAATAATACAAGGAGAAACAATATTGACATGGGCTTCCTAGAGCTATGCGTGTACAAGAAGGTTCTGAAAGTGTATATCTGAAGGACAATGTTCTACGCAAATTAAACTTGGATCGTCGGAAACTCGGTAAGAAATAAACCCTAAGCAATTGACATGTTTGTAACAAAAATATGGAAAAAAAAACGGAAAAAGCAAATAAAGTACGAATTACTTGAGGATAACTTAAACCAGTCGGTGGCGTTTAAAACACCTCTTGTTCTATATAATTTCTTAGACTTCTAATGATTCGTTGCCTTCTTGTAGAATCGGGTGCGCTGCCGGTGTTCCGCGCCTTTACAACACGATGTTTCGACGTTGTAACTCGGCACCTTTATTTGGTGTTCCCTGAGACTAATCGACAAGTGCACCGGGTCCCGTATTTATGCCTCTGCGGTGTCTGGTGTTCACTATGCCGTCCGCGCTCCTGCGGTCTTTTCTGGCGGTAGAATCCGTCTCCAGGAGTTCTGTCTTGTGTCCACACCCGTTGATACTTCTTTCCCGAGCGTCGACCGTCACATTACGTTCTGTATTAGTACCGCGCCCGCCAGCCCTGTTCTTCGCGATATCGTAATGCTGCGGCTTACTCTCCTGGCCGTGTTATTCTCCTGCCCATCTGAATTCGATGTGCGCCTGCAAGGTGCGCTTCGTGCGATATCAGGCTGCTGTAGGTGTTGCATATTTTGTCCGCACACGCTGCCGTAATCTCTCGTGGTGGTGGCCACCGTCTGGAGTTCTGTCCTACGTCTGCTCCCAAGTCGTGTGGTGCCTGAGGTTTCGGGTGGTTGATGTTGCTCCCTGTTTTGTCGTCGGGCTTCGTGGAACGTCTCAAAAACCTACGACTCTCGAACCAGACATCACGGTCAGCTTTGATGTTGTGTATGTTTTCACCAGGGTACCACTTATGACACACTGGATTTAAACAGTGAGAAGTTTGACGGCGCTCTGCTTGATCTTTTTAAGCATATTTTAACATGGCCTCACTTCCAATGTGGGGTCCAGTTTTATGAGCAGACTGAAGGAGAGGCGACAGATAGCCCTTTATTCCTGGTAGTGGCAAATATGTTTACGAAGAAATTCGGAGACGAGACAGTTACTGCTGCTGCCTAGCAGCCTACATGTTTCTTCAATTATGTTGATGATAAGTTCGTCACCTGTCCACATGACCGGAAAAAAATGAAAGAGTTTCTGGATCATCTGAACTCGAGACGCTCCAACATTAAGTTCAGCATGGAACTAGAAAAGGATGACGATGATCTTTGGTTTGTGGAGCGCTCAACTACACGGTCATCAGCGCCTATACAAAGCCCCAATTTCTTCACAGTCCATTTTATTTTTTCACAGTCCATTCTAGACACTGTCATAAATGATGAGAGTGATGACGAAATGAGGAGGGCAACACAAATACCCAGTCCATGGGCAGAGAAAATCCCGAAACCGGCCAGGAATCGATCCCGGGACCCTGTGATCCACAGGTAGCAACGCTAGACAGCAGAGTTAGAACATCTACAGCGAGTGTTCACAGACAACTGGTAAGCGCTGTAGCCCCGCCCTCCAGACGACTTAATACAACAGGAGAGGAGCAAGAAGAATACACTGGGACAGACGAACTAGAAAATAATAGTCGACTCCCGTTCCTGGATGTCCTGGTGAAGAGGATGTCAGACGGCACATTAGGCCGCAGAGTGTTTAGAAAACCAAAACGCACCCACTTGTATCAACTGGCCGACACCTGCCATCAACCATCACAGAGGAATGGAGTGCTAAGAACACTTGTGCACAGAGCCAAAGCACTCTCTGACCCAGACAGCTAGACAGCAGAACATCTACAGCGACTGTTCACAGACAACTGGTAAGCGCTATAGGCCCCCTCCCCCCCCCCCCCCCAGACGACCTTATAAAACGGGAGAGAAGCAAGAAGAAGAGACTGGGACGGAAGCTTTGCTACCGGATGCTGGGCCCTTAGAACGGTCAAAGATGATCTGGGATCAAGAAAACCTGCCATCTATCATATACCACGTGAAAGCCGTATGTCTTACATCGGTCAAACCACCGAAACAGTGACTTAATATCTAAGGAAAACCGAGGTCTTACCACTTTACGACAGGCCACTAAATCAGCAATAGCATAACATTGCCTTTGAACACAAGATGAATTATGACAAAACCAGGATTCTGGATAAAACTCCCAGATTCTGCGACAGTGTCAGTACTCAATGTACTGTAATCAAGATGGCAGAGAACCTGACCAATGGGGAAGCAGGGTATCAGCTCAGTACGGCGGGGAACCAAAGCAATGGGAGGAAATTCTCTTCGTCTGTAATGAACCTCAGATTACTAAGGATGCAATTAACGGGATCTTACCTCTTAAGGAGCACCAGGCGGCAACTGCCCTCTCGGGAGACAGCCACAGCGGTCACGGCCAGGATAGGGAACAACGTCAACATCTGAAACCTCAGTCACCACGCAACCGGGAGTAGATTCAGGCTAGAACTCCAGACGGCGGCCACCGCCACGAGAGATCGTTGCAACATGCACGGACATAATACGCAACCCTTGCAGTAGTCAAATGCCGCAGAAAGTGCACTTTACAACTCAGATGGGCAGGGGAATGATGGACACGAGAGAAAGCCACTGCGGTCTAGAACAGCATACAAAACGTCTGCTGCGTTACGATAGCGCTAGGAACGCGCCTATCGGCAGCGGAACTAATTCAGAACGCCGTGCTACGGCTATCAGCGGGGAAAACAGCCGCAACGGGCGTGGACGTAAGACAGATCGCCTGGAGACGGATGCCATCGTCATAAACAGTGGGCGCGGACGGCATAGTGAACACCAGACTTCGCCCAGGCATGAATATGGAACCCAGTGAGCAGAATAGAGACTGCAGTACATTAAGCAATAGACGAAGCCATCCCCACTGTAGTAGTCGAAAACTGGAAACAAGCTGTCCCGCAAGAATACCTCGATATAACACGACAGAAAAAACAACTTTACAGACAAATTAGAGCGAGAACGACCCGAACTAGAAAAGACCAATGGAACAGACTTAATGCTAAAACTAAAAGAATCTTCTGTGAATACCGACCAAGACAGTGGGACGACACAAGTAGACTACTAAACTACAGGTAAGGAGGAGCTATTTAAAAAGCTAACAAGATAACAAAATTCAAACAGCACCGCATTAATAGTGACCAACGACCTAAAACAGACAAAGCAGAACAAGCCGATACATTGACAAAAGTCCTACAACTGTACTCCTCTCAACAAGATGTTAACTTCGAAACTTCATACAACATGTAGAGGGACAGCTAACCCTAACATTAATTACTCAAACAACAGACACAGAAGACGAGAACACTCTGACTGCAGAAATCACCGAAACAGAAAACACAAGCGCAATCAAAAAAGGTTCAAATGGCTCTGAGCACTATGGGACTCAACTGCTTTGGTCATCAGTCCCCTAGAACTTAGAACTACTTAAACCTAACTAACCTAAGGACATCACACACACCCATGCCCGAGGCAGGATTCGAACCTGCGACCGTAGCAGCAGCGCGGCTCCGGACTGGAGCGCCTAGAACCGCACGGCCACCGCGGCCGGCCAAGCGCAATCCACTCAGGACGCAACACTGCCCACGGACGGAATGACATAAAACGCATACATCTGCATAAAGCCCCGGCCAGCCTCTTAGTACTCATCCTCTCCCACGCTTCATCTAGTGCCTAACGAGCCATTACTGAACTCTTGGAAAACTAGCGAAACATTGATTCCAAGCCCTGAAAAACCAAAAATTGCCCGCGATCCTACAGACCATTGTTTCTACTTTACGTCCTAGGAGAAACATGCGAACGAATTCCGACTGACCGCAAAAAAAAACGTACATGAAACGCAAAAAATCCTCTCCTTGACACAATCAGGTTTCTGACAATAGTTGTTCGACCAACGATACACTGATCGGAATAACTAAAGGATTCAACACAGGGCACGGCATACTCGTAGTCGCCTTGGTTATGAAACGGAATTTATACACCGTGATGGTACTAAAAGTACTGTAAAACTCCGGAATTCCGAGTCTGTAATTAGGAATGTTAGGGTTTGGATATTCCCATAGAAGTAGACAACTCGAAAATTAAAGATGTCCTTTCAAAGTATGGGGTTGTGAGGGAAATAGTCAACGAAAGGTGTGCTTCGCATTTCAAGCTACAGTGCTTTAACGGCATTCGCTCCGTGGAGATGGAAGTGAAGGCAAACATTCCCATATGGAATGGACTGGTTCCTCTGGTCCAACTGAAGCGATTGTTGACTGGAAATGGCTATGCTCTATGGAATTTTTGAAGATGTCAGTGCCATTTCACTGGGAAACAATTGTTCGCTACTGGTTTTAACACAATTCGAGCCAATTATTTGGGCACTCAGATTGACAGACATGAATCTAATCTAACATTTATGAGACATAATCGTTGGGCAGTTCGTACACTAAATCGTGCACCAGCAATACGTTTCCTTTCATAGATGACTGTAGAGGCAGCGTGGCTTAATATGTATGGGGGCGACTTCGAACGACTTGGTGAGTCCTTGCTACGTCGAGCTGCTGGACTACGCCGGGCGAAAGGAAGTCCGATTATTACAAGATATCCCATGACTCTGGTCACTTGAGAGTATATCAGTTCCAGGTAATTACTCGACTCCAATACTATTTTCAGCTGTTCTCGGAATCTTGATGTCGTAGGACTGCAGTTTCAGATTCTGCACAAATGGGATTGTAGCTTCAGACAGTGTACAATTTGAAAAACATGACATACGCATATTTTCAGAATATATTTTTCTGTACACGCCCTACTCTGTGACGTTCACAAAACGATTTCAGGTCATTGACACAGCACATTTCAAAGAATATGTCCATAATAGCACAGTCTTGGAAATGTTCAATTCTAATGTCGTGATAAGTCATTGTTTAACCAGTGACTAACTGTTATGAGTCCTTTACATACGCAGAAATTGTCTTAGTTCGCCGGCCGAGGTGGCCATGCGGTTAAAGGCGCTGCAGTCTGGAACCGCAAGACCGCTACGGTCGCAGGTTCGAATCCTGCCTCAGGCATGGATGTTTGTGATGTCCTTAGGTTAGTTAGGTTTAACTAGTTATAAGTTCTATGGGACTAATGACCTCAGCAGTTGAGTCCCATAGTGCTCAGAGCCATTTGAACCATTTTTTGTCTTAGTTCATCCACGAATGAAGATACAGCGCACATTTCACATTTACTGGATGGCTATCATTGTCTTTCTGTCTTCCTGCAGTTCACATCGATTCGCTGTACATATTAACTTAAATTTTTAACAGTGTTCACCCCAAGAAAATACAAATCCAAATAAACGTGAGCTGTCACAATACAGATAGACAGAGATACACTAAAATGTTTATTTTACAATACTGATAGATGTATTTGTATTATCTGAAGGCAGTTACACTAATTACTATGTATAATGAATAAAACAAAATAATACAAGGAGAAACAATATTGACATGGGCTTCCTAGAGCTATGCGTGTACAAGAAGGTTCTGAAAGTGTATATCTGAAGGACAATGTTCTAAGCAAATTAAACTTGGATCGTCGGAAACTCGGTAAGAAATAAACCCTAAGCAATTGACATGTTTGTAACAAAAATATGGAAAAAAACGGAAAAAGCAAATAAAGTACGAATTCCTTGAGGATAACTTAAACCAGTCGGTGACGTTTAAAACACCCCTTGTTCTATATAATTTCTTAGACTTCTAGTGATTCGTTGTCTTCTTGTAGAATCGGGTGCGCTGCCGATGTTCCGCGCCTTTACAACACGATGTTTCGACGTTGTAACTCGGCACCTTTATTTGGTGTTCCCTGAGACTAATCGACAAGTGCACCGGGTCCCGTATTTATGCCTCTGCGGTGTCTGGTGTTCACTATGCCGTCCGCGCTCCTGCGGTCTTTTCTGGCGGTAGAATCCGTCTCCAGGAGTTCTGTCTTGTGTCCGCACCCGTTGATACTTCTTTCCCGAGTGTCGACCGTCACATTACGCGCCCGCCAGCCCTGTTCTTCGCGCTATCGTAATGCTGCGGCTTGCTCTTCTGGCCGTGTTATTCTCCTGCCCTTCTGAGTTCGATGTGCGCCTGCAAGGTGCGCTTCGTGCGATATCAGGCTGCTGTAGGTGTTGCATATTTTGTCCGCACACGCTGCCGTAATCTCTCGTGGTGGTGACCACCGTCTGGAGTTCTGTTCTACGTCTACTCCCAAGTCGTGTGGTGCCTGAGGTTTCGGGTGGTTGATGTTGTTCCCTGTTTTGTCGTCGGGCGTCGTGGAACGTCTCAAAAACCTACGACTCTCGAACCAGACATCACGGTCAGCTTTGATGTTGTGTATGTTTTCACCAGGGTACCACTTATGACACACTGGATTTAAACAGTGAGAAGTTTGACGGCGCTCTGCTGGATCTTTTCAAGCATATTTTAACATGGCCTCACTTCCAATGTGGGGTCCAGTTTTATGAGCAGACTGAAGGAGAGGCGACAGATAGCCCTTTATTCCTGGTAGTGGCAAATATGTTTACGAAGAAATTCGGAGACGAGACAGTTACTTCTGCTGCCTAGCAGCCTACATGTTTCTTCAATTATGTTGATGATAAGTTCCTCACCTGTCCACATGACCGGAAAAAAATGAAAGAGTTTCTGGACCATCTGAACTCGAGACGCTCCAACATTAAGTTCAGCATGGAACTAGAAAAGGATGACGATGATCTTTGGTTTGTGGAGCGCTCAACTACACGGTCATCAGCGCCTATACAAAGTACCAATTTCTTCACAGTCCATTTTATTTTTTCACAGTCCATTCTAGACACGTCATAAATGATGAGAGTGATGACGAAATGAGGAGGGCAACACAAATACTCAGTCCATGGGCAGAGAAAGTCCCGAAACCGGCCAGGAATCGAACCCGGGACCCTGTGATCCGTAGGTAGCAACGCTAGACAGCAGAGTTAGAACATCTACAGCGAGTGTTCACAGACAACGGGTAAGCGCTGTAGCCCCGCCCTCCAGACGACTTAATACAGCAGGAGAGGAGCAAGAAGAAGACACTGGGACAGACGAACTAGAAAATAATAGTCGACTCCCGTTCCTGGATGTCCTGGTGAAGAGGATGTCAGACGGCACATTAGGCCGCAGAGTGTTTAGAAAACCAAAACGCGCCCACTTGTATCAACAGGCCGACACCTGCCATCAACCATCACAGAGGAACGGAGTGCTAAGAACACTTGTGCACAGAGCCAAAGCACTCTCTGACCCAGACAGCTAGACAGCAGAACATCTACAGCGACTATTCACAGACAACTGGTAAGCGCTATAGGCCCCCTCCCCCCCCCCCCCAGACGACCTTATAAAACGGGAGAGAAGCAAGAAGAAGAGACTGAGACGGAAGCTTTGCTACCGGATGCTGGGCCCTTAGAACGGTCAAAGACGATCTGGGATCAAGAAAACCTGCCATCTATCATATACCACGTGAAAGCGCTATGTCTTACATCGGTCAAACCACCAAAACAGTGACTTAATATCTAAGGAAAACCGAGGTCTTACCACTTTACGACAGGCCACTAAATCAGCAATAGCATAACATTGCCTTTGAACACAAGATGAATTATGACAAAACCAGGATTCTGGATAAAACTCCCAGATTCTGCGACAGTGTCAGTACTCAATGTACTGTAATCAAGATGGCAGAGAACCTGACCAATGGGGAAGCAGGGTATCAGCTCAGTACGGCGGGGAACCAAAGCAATGGGAGGAAATTCTCTTCGTCTGTAATGAACCTCAGATTACTAAGGATGCAATTAACGGGATCTTACCTCTTAAGGAGCACCAGGCGGCAACTGACCTCTCGGGAGACAGCCACAGCTGTCACGGCCAGGATAGGGAACAACGTCAACATCTGAAACCTCAGTCACCACGCAACCGGGAGTAGATTCAGGCTAGAACTCCAGACGGCGGCCACCGCCACGAGAGATCGTTGCAACATGCACGGACATAATATGCAACCCTTGCAGTAGTCAAATGCCGCAGAAAGTGCACTTTACAACTCAGATGGGCAGGGGAATGATGGACACGAGAGAAAGCCACTGCGGTCTAGAACAGCATACAAAACGTCTGCTGCGTTACGATAGCGCTAGGAACGCGCCTATCGGCATCGGAACTAATTCAGAACGCCGTGCTACGGCTATCACCGGGGAAAACAGCCGCAACGGGCGTGGACGTAAGACAGATCGCCTGGAGACGGATGCCATCGTCATAAACAGTGGGCGCGGACGGCATAGTGAACACCAGACTTCGCCCAGGCATGAATATGGAACCCAGTGAGCAGAATAGAGACTGCAGTACATTAAGCAATAGACGAAGCCATCCCCACTGTAGTAGTCGAAAACTGGAAACAAGCTGTCCCGCAAGAATACCTCGATATAACACGACAGAAAAAACAACTTTATGGAACAGACTTAATGCTACAACTAAAAGAATCCTCTGTGAATACCGACCAAGACAGTGGGACGACACAAGTAGACTACTAAACTACAGGGAAGGAGGAAAGCTCTTGCAGCTATTTAAAAAGCTAACGAGATAACAAAAGTCGAACAACACCACATTAATAGTGACCAACGACCTAAAACAGACAAAGCAGAACAAGCCGATACATTGACAAAAGTCCTACAACTGTACTCCTCTCAACAAGATGTTAACTTCGAAACTTCATACAACATGTAGAGGGACAGCTAACCCTAACATTAATTACTCAAACAACAGACACAGAAGACGAGAACACTCTGACTGCAGAAATCACCGAAACAGAAAACACAAGCGCAATCAAAAAAGGTTCAAATGGCTCTGAGCACTATGGGACTCAACTGCTTTGGTCATCAGTCCCCTAGAACTTAGAACTACTTAAACCTAACTAACCTAAGGACATCACACACACCCATGCCCGAGGCAGGATTCGAACCTGCGACCGTAGCAGCAGCGCGGCTCCGGACTGGAGCGCCTAGAACCGCACGGCCACCGCGGCCGGCCAAGCGCAATCCACTCAGGACGCAACACTGCCCACGGACGGAATGACATAAAACGCATACATCTGCATAAAGCCCCGGCCAGCCTCTTAGTACTCATCCTCTCCCACGCTTCATCTAGTGCCTAAAGAGCCATTACTGAACTCTTGGAAAACTAGCGAAACATTGATTCCAAGCCCTGACAAACCAAAAATTGCCCCGCGATCCTACAGACCATTATTTCTACTTTACGTCCTAGGAGAAACATGCGAACGAATTCCGACTGACCGCAAAAAAAAAAAAAGTACATGAAACGCAAAAAATCCTCTCCTTGACACAATCAGGTTTCTGACAATAGTTGTTCGACCAACGATCCACTGATCGGAATAACTAAAGGATTCAACACAGGGCACGGCATACTCGTAGTCTCCTTAGACATAGAGCGTTCCTTAGACAAGTTCTGGCACAGCGGAATACTATACAAGCTAAGCTAGATGGGCCAGCCGACCAAGGCTGCACGATTAATACAGGCGTCTATCACCAACAGGAAATGCAAGTGGTATGTCGGCGGTGCTTCCTTGTAAGAATTCACACCTCAGGCAGGAGTAGCGCAAGGGGGCGTCTCGCCCCCACTACCGTACGCGCTTTTCATAGCTGACGTACCAGCGCCGACAATCCCTTCAGAAATAGTGGGACTCTAAGGTGCACAGAACTAAAGATGGCAACCAAACAAGGAGAGACAGAGACCTACCAGAAAGCAGAATGGCTAAGTGAAGAATCCAAAACCCAAATGGTTCTATTCAGACACAGCCACCTGACAAAGAAGCGACAACAAAACACAGACTATATACAACTGACGCTCTGATACACGTCACTGAGACTTGGTGAAACCGCTAGGTATCTAAGTGTCTTCCTAGACAAATAACTAAACTGGAAAACGCACCTAAATGCTATACAAGACCAGAAAAAGACAAATTTAATCAGATGAGTCAAAGGCGATTCCACAGTTGTGATAATGAAACCTCTATTGACACATACAAGACGTACAGTAGACCCGTGAAAAGGCTGCAGCCCCCTTATGGAGCATACATAAACCAAGAGCAGAATCACGTTACTCGACCGAAAGAGACTTTTACGCAGGACCTTGAGACTGCCCAGTGACGATGTACATGACATCACAGGTGAGGAGTCACTGCAGACTGGATTGACTACACTCAGAGCAAACTACGAAAGACACACATTAACAAAACGCCCCAGGCATGAGAGACATCCTGACAACAATACCAAGAGCAGACAGCGACCGAAATTTGAATTTATACAACCAGCGCGTACAGTACAGCACAACATAAGCAAATAATACTCAGACCTTCACCCCACCCTGGAACACTTAACCCGAGAGATCCTATTACCACCACTACCTTGGACCAAAGACAGAAAACTAACCACACAAGGCACAGAATACACACACTTACACCTCAAGGAAACCGACAATAGAATCAAACCACGCGTAAACACACACGCACACATGCACACACACACACACACACACACACACACACACACACACACTACCACACACGTACACACGTACACACACACACTCACACACACAGGGACAAGAGAATTAAGTTAGCCGAAACTAGCATACATTAAAAATTTTGTAACTACCCCGCACTGCTACTATGGCTGTTCCCCTATCGTTACAGAAGAAGGACTTGATTTAGATACAACGGCAACTTAAACAAGCATCTAATTGTCAACTGCATTGTAAACTAAATTGTATATTGTACTAAAATTACCCTCACCATCCACCAACAGCTGACAGTACAAAATAGCATAACATTGTTAAGTAATAGCCTAAGGAAACACCACCAAAACAGAAAACTACCTTTGTTTACTATGTCTCTTGTGATCGGTACAACGCTCTGCAACTGTGGGAACTGTCTGTCCTACATAGATGCTGCCGCACTCGCAAGGGGCCCGCCCCAAAGATACGACATAGCTCTTCGTGTGCCGGATGTGTATGGTATCCCTTCGAGTGTGGAATGCTGTGTATAGGACAGATATCAAGCTGAAGTCACTTTCTTCCTTAGGTTTTGCACGCCAATGTATTTATAACCGTACATTCACCAGTCCAGATGTCCTGTTCTTCCAACTAATGCTCTTGACTATTTCACACTATGTACACACATCAAAAACAGTTTTGCATCAACTCCTCAAGATAGATGTTGACTGTTGATATTGTATCACAGACACAGCCCATTTGACTGTTCAGTGATGTCACTTAACCCGTCCAAAGACGTGAGCGAGCGTATTAGACAGAGGGGGTCTGACAGCCGATCAGTTCCAGTCATTCCACCAGGAAGGAGGTACACCGCTCGTATTGTCTGTAGTTCAACCATGCCTAGACGGTCAATACCGCGGTTCGATCGCATCCGCATTGTTACTTTGTGCCAGTAAAAGCTCTCAACTATGGAAGTGTCCAGGCGTCTCGAAGTGAACCAAAGCGATGATTTTCGGACATGGAGGAGAAACAGAGAGACAGGAACTGTCGATGACATGCCTGGCTCAGGCCGCCCAAGGGCTACTACCGCAATGGATGACCGCTACCTACGGATTATGGCTCGGAGGAACCCTGACAGCAACGCCACCAAGTTGAATAATAATACTCTTCGTGCAGCCACAGGACGTCGTGTTACGACTCAAACTGTGCGCAATAGGCTGCATGATGTGCAACTTCACTCCCGACGTCCATGCCGAGGTTCATCTTTGCAACCACGACACCATGCAGTGCGGTACAGATGGTCCCAACAACATGCCGAATGGACCGCTCAGGACTGGCATAACGTTTTCTTCACTGGTGAGTTCCGCATGTGCCTTCAACCAGGCAATCGTCGGAGACGTGTTTGGAGGCACCTCGGTCACGCTGAACGCCTTGAACACACTGTCCAGGGAGTGCAGCAGGGTGGAGGTTCCCTGCTGTTTTGGGGTGGCATTATGTGCGGCCGATGTACGCCGCTGGTGGTCATGGAAATCTCCGTAATGGCTGTACGAGACGTGAATGCCATCCTCCGACCTATAGAGCAACCATATCGACAGCACATTGGCGAGGTATTCGTCTTCATGGATGACGATTAGCGCCACCATGGTGCACATGTTTAATACTTCCTGCACGATAATAACATCTCTCGACTAGAGTGGCCAGCATGTTCTCTAGACATGACTCCTATCGAACATGACGGGGATTGAAAAGGGCTGCTTATGGACGACGTGACCCACCGACCACCCTGAGGGATCTACGCCGAACTGCCATCGAGGAGTGGGACAATGTGGACTCACAGTGCCTTGATGAACTAGTGGATAGTATGCCACAACGAATATAGGCATGCATCAATGGAAGAGAACGTGCTACTGGGTATTAGAAGTACCGGCGTAAACAGCCATCTGGACCAGCTCCTCTGAAGGGCTCGCTGTATGGTGGTACAACATGCAATACAACATGCAAGGTGTGGTTTTCATGAACAATAAAAAGGGCGGAGATGATGTCTATGTTGATCTCTATTCCAAATTTCTGTTCCAGAACTCTCGGAACCAAGGTGATGCAATACTTTTTTGATGCGTGTATATCTACAACATGTCCAGTTCCCTTTTTAAATTCTCTAACTCCTTAAGGGATCTATCAACCCACTTTCCGACCCGTACTGCTTTTCCTGGTAACACCATTCTCTTAAATGGTCCCCCTCCAGAGATCCCAATAAGGGATTCTTTTACTTGCGGAATATTTTACCTAAGAGAATATTGTCATCATGAGGCGATGCAGTGTATCATTATTCCCTCGGGAAGTACAATGGGTAGAGTTTCTTCTTGCTTTCAGCCATACAGGGCACCGACGCAGCAATTCCAGAACGGCTAATGCAATAGTGCCAGATCAGTCAGTCATCCATACTGTTGCCCTGCAACTCTTGGAAACGCTGCCAACCCTCAGCAGGAATCACCAGTTAGTTTTCCTCCTCCATAGATACCCCTCCACTGTGGTTGCACCTACGGTACGGCTATCTGCATTTTTGAGCTACTGAGCTACAGACAACTTCTCTGAGAGAGAGCACACCAGTCATCAAGGCGAAAGAAGTACGAGGGCATGCTGAAATGTAATTTATAAAGACATAAGGTATTTAAATAAAAACAAGTGTTATTAACATCCTACATCCTTACTCTTCTTGCCTAAATAATTGGTTCTCAACATAGGCGTCCTGGCGACGAACGATCTCTCCCAACGAGAGACCACTATGTTGATACCGTCACTGTGAAGTGTCCGACTTCCTTGACGCAGCCACAAACTCACCTCTGCTTGCACCCCTTCATCACTACCAAAGTTAAGTCTTAGGAGGCGATCTGGGAGTTTTAGAAACAGATAAAAATCGGATGGTGCCAAGTCGAGACTGTGTGAAGAATAATCGACAGTATAGTGAATCAGATGTTGTAGCTCGTCTGCGGTCTCGCATTGTCATGTTTAGGAGAGGGTGCTCCCTGTGAGAATGAAGTCTTCGAAATCGAAACCGATTACAGCACGCTGTTTCCCACGCAGCGAGATAGTGACGTTATTCACCGCCATGTTACATGCTATAATTGGAGACCTGTAACGACAGAGGGCTGCAAATATGTAGGCATGAAGAACGAATGGGTATAATTTTGATAATTTCTGGGAATCGAACAGAGCCTCGGGCTCTGGACGCAGTTTGGTCTAGTTATTCGGTTACCGAGGTCCACTGACAAAAATCGATTTAATCACTTTCAGAGTCCATGTGAACGAATTGCATGCCTATGGCGTTGTCTCCTCCTGTGTCAACTTCTTCATCTCAAAAGGGAACCTCCCCATCGCACTCCCCTCAGATTTAGTTATAATTTGGCACAGTGGTTAGGCCTTGAAAAACTGAACACAGATCAATCGAGAAAACAGGAAGAAGTTATGTGGAACTATGAAAAAATAAGCAAAATATACAAACTGAGTAGTCAATGCGAAGACAGGCAACATAAAGGACACTGGGAGTCAAGGAGCGCGGTGGTCCCGTGGTTAGCGAGAGCAGCTGAGGAACCAGAGGTCCTAGGTTCAAGTCTACCCCTGACTGAAAATTTTAGTTTTTTATTTTCAGTTTATGTGACAAAATCTTATGTTTTCATCACTTTTTTGGGAGTGATTATCACATCCACAAGAAAACCTAAATCGGGCAAGGTAGAAGAATCTTGTTACCCATTCGCCAAGTGTACAAGTTAGGTGGGTCGACAACATATTCCTGTCATGTGACGCACATGCCGTCACCAGTGTCGTATAGAATATATCAGATGTGTTTTCCTGTGGAGGAATCGGTTGACCAATGACCATGCGATCAAATGTTTTCGGTTCCCATTGGAGAGGCACGTCCTTTCGTCTACTAATCGCACGGTTTTGCGGTGCGGTCGCAAAACACAGACACTAAACTTATTACAGTGAACAGAGACGTCAATGAACGAACGGACGGATCATAACTTTGCGAAAATAAATAAAGTAAAATTTTCAGGCGAGCGAAGACTTGAAACAAGGTCCTCTTGTCCCGCAGTCACCTACTCTAACCACAGGCGCACGGCGCTTCTGTGCCTCCAGTCTCCTTGATGTTGCCTATGTTACGCATGGAACACTCAGTTTGTATATTTTACTAATTTTTTTCATAGTTCCACACAACTTCTTCCTGTTTTCTCGATTGATTTTGGTTCAGTTGTTCAAGGACTATCCACTGTGCCAACGTATAACTAAATCTGAGGGGGGTGCGATGGGGAGGTTCCCTTGTCAGAGAAATACATTTACACACAACGTCCTTAGTTGTTTGTTGAAAACAGTCTAATCTCTGTCTTCCCCTGCAGTTTTTGCCCTCTACTGCTCCCTCTAGTACAATGGAAGTCATTCGCTGATGTACTAACACAGTTACTATCATCCTGTTCCTTCCTTTACTCAGTATTCCATATTTCTTCTTCGAAGAACCCAATCTACACTCCTGGAAATTGAAATAAGAACACCGTGAATTCATTGTCCCAGGAAGGGGAAACTTTATTGACACATTCCTGGGGTCAGATACATCACATGATCACACTGACAGAACCACAGGCACATAGACACAGGCAACAGAGCATGCACAATGTCGGCACTAGTACAGTGTATATCCACCTTTCGCAGCAATGCAGGCTGCTATTCTCCCATGGAGACGATCGTAGAGATGCTGGATGTAGTCCTGTGGAACGGCTTGCCATGCCATTTCCACCTGGCGCCTCAGTTGGACCAGCGTTCGTGCTGGACGTGCAGACCGCGTGAGACGACGCTTCACCCAGTCCCAAACATGCTCAATGGGGGACAGATCCGGAGATCTTGCTGGCCAGGGTAGTTGACTTACACCTTCTAGAGCACGTTGGGTGGCACGGGATACATGCGGACGTGCATTGTCCTGTTGGAACAGCAAGTTCCCTTGCCGGTCTAGGAATGGTAGAACGATGGGTTCGATGACGGTTTGGATGTACCGTGCACTATTCAGTGTCCCCTCGACGATCACCAGTGGTGTACGGCCAGTGTAGGAGATCGCTCCCCACACCATGATGCCGGGTGTTGGCCCTGTGTGCCTCGGTCGTATGCAGTCCTGATTGTGGCGCTCACCTGCACGGCGCCAAACACGCATACGACCATCATTGGCACCAAGGCAGAAGCGACTCTCATCGCTGAAGACGACACGTCTCCATTCGTCCCTCGCCGGCCGCGGTGGTCTAGCGGTTCTAGGCGCGCAGTCCGGAACCGCGCGACTGCTGCGGTCGCAGGTTCGAATCCTGCCTCGGGCATGGATGTGTGTGATGTCCTTAGGTTAGTTAGGTTTAAGTAGTTCTAAGTTCTAGGGGACTGATGACCACAGATGTTTAGTCCCATAGTGCTCAGAACCATTTGAACCATTTGAACCATTCGTCCCTCCATTCACGCCTGTCGCGACACCACTGGAGGCGGGCTGCACGATGTTGGGGCGTGAGCGGAAGACGGCCTAACGGTGTGCGGGACCGTAGCCCAGCTTCATGGAGACGGTTGCGAATGGTCCTCGCCGATACCCCAGGAGCAACAGTGTCCCTAATTTGCTGGGAAGTGGCGGTGCGGTCCCCTACGGCACTGCGTAGGATCCTACGGTCTTGGCGTGCATCCGTGCGTCGCTGCGGTCCGGTCCCAGGTCGACGGGGACGTGCACCTTCCGCCGACCACTGGCGACAACATCGCTGTACTGTGGAGACCTCACGCCCCACGTGTTGAGCAATTCGGCGGTACGTCCACCCGGCCTCCCGCATGCCCACTATACGCCCTCGCTCAAAGTCCGTCAACTGCACATACGGTTCACGTCCACGCTGTCGCGGCATGCTACCAGTGTTAAAGACTGCGATGGAGCTCCGTATGCCACGACAAACTGGCTCACACTGACGGCGGCGGTGCACAAATGCTGCGCAGCTAGCGCCATTCGACGGCCAACACCGCGGTTCCTGGTGTGTCCGCTGTGCCGTGCGTGTGATCATTGCTTGTACAGCCCTCTCGCAGTGTCCGGAGCAAGTATGGTGGGTCTGACACACCGGTGTCAATGTGTTCTTTTTTCCATTTCCAGGAGTGTATCTTGTTCATAAAGTTTTCGTTTCATTCTTGATTATAAATTATATTATCCGTATTTCTACGTAGTTTATACGACTTTTTCTGAAAATTTCAAACATCTTTCAACATTGTACGTTGTCCAACACTTTTTGTAGGTCCATTAATCCTAAGGTAGTTTCTTGAAATTTCTTAAGTCTTGCTTCCATTATCATGTGCAATGTCATAACTGCCCTTCTGATGCAACTACATTTGTTAAAGCCCAACCAATTACCATATTTTCTGTTCCATTCTTTTGTTTACTTTTCTTACCACCAACGTGGATGCATGAGGTTTTAGGGCTTATGTGCTGTGGTTCTGGCATTTATCTGCTCTTGCTATCATCAGAATTTTGTGGAAGATATTCTTCCGAAAGCCTGATGGCACGTCTGCATAGTTCTATAAAACTTGAATAACCATCTGGGTAAAAACCTCTCAGTGATTTAAGAAATCCCGCAGACTTCTTCCGTGTTAATCACTCTTCTTGGTCCAAGTATTTTTCTCCTTCTCTTCTTATTATTCTCTCTTGGATGTTCCATAAAGCTTATACCTATTTTTCGTGGAAATTTGAACATCCCATACCATTTCAGCTGGTTGAACGTTTTTTCAAGTTCGATTAATTCCGAGAAAGTCCCCACATTTCGTCATTAACCCATGTATTACATTTATTATCAACTTGGATGCATGAACTCTTAAGTAGCTTGTATTGTAGTTCTCGTATTTATCCGCTCTCCCTAATGTTTCCAGTACTCTGTAGTATTAACGATCAAATCAGTTGCCGCAATGGGCGTCTGGGGTACTAGAATCCACTAGGGAGATACTTGCTGTAAGTAACTACCCATGTCACGGTGAACCGTCAGTGAGTTTTCCTTATTATAAAAACTGATGGTCAAGTTCAGCAGCTTACTGAAAACGACGTCCCAACACTGATTAAGAGCTATAGTAAGATGTACAAACTGAAGATAACTTAGACGTTGATACTGATAATAGTTATGAAAATAGTTGGCGATTGCGACTTTACATTTTTGTCGTTTGTAATTACTTCTTGTCATTTGTATCCGACTGATGGAGATTAAGCCTTATGGTTCGCAGTTGTCCATTACGAAATTTGCAGAACTGGAACACACAGTTTTTGTCCCACATATTTTGTTTTCATTTCAAACAAACAGAATATTGTTATCGTGCATAGTAACGTACGTTCTACAGCGGGTGAGCAGTTCCATACTATTTGTAAAATATAAGAGTATTTACCGAAACAAATACGGCGTACGAATTCACTGAGAAACGATTTGATTTTCATTTGCTTTCTTTTTCACTTTCGCGTGTCCCGATAGAGACGATCACAGAGTTCCCATTAGGTCATTTGTTTATACAAGGTATCCAAGGAGGAACGGTCACTATTTAAGGATGTGACAGAAATATCATGCGAAGCAAGAAATTGCAGAAAACATGGGCTCTAAAAGGCATACCGTTAGAACCATGAGCACTTATTCATATTAGTTATTGTGAAACAAACATCTTTCATATTTAGAGAGCTGGTAGTGTAGACCAAACAAGGAAAAAATAACCAGTAAACATTGGCTCTAAAGTACACACCTTAAGAGCTATGAGCACCAGTTGATCTTCAGTAATGTGAAACACATTTTCTCTATTGAACAAGTTCTCATAACTGTTAAGGTACACACATTAGAGCCCGTGTTAAAGGAAACTTTTGCCTCGAATGATCGTTCCTGTTATATCTCTGAATACTGGCCTTTCCTCCTGGGACACGCTGAATAGTTCTGTACAAATTTCGATTTCACTATGTACGACATTTTTAGTTTTCTGCTGGATAACTTGCTTCCGCTCTTTATTGTGGTCGTACTCAACTTTTTTTTACCTGGGGGTGTGGTGCTGAAATTGCCTGCTTCGCGTTGGATTCAGCAAACACCGCTTCCAGCTCCCGTTTTCCGCCACCGTGTTGCCTCTTTGTGTGCCAACATATCCGTACGGAGTAGAGCGGTTTTGTGAAACGGTGCCCATTCTATGTTGACACTGATATGCGCCACCGATCTCAGTGTATTATATTTGCCTATTTCAGACTGTAAATATTACTGACCGCGTTCCGCTTCGGGCATGTCGTTTCGGTCTTATGGGCGACTGCGGCTACAGAGGGTCGTAAGTAGCATAAGAAGGTCCACAGTCCGCTATTGATACACGGGGAAGATGTCAGTCATGATCTCACAGAGGGTGAGTTCGTGTTTTGAATGCACGTGTAATGAATATGTACATTCCTTTCACGTGTTTAAGCCAAGTATTATGCATATTTATGCGATCGGGAATGCTCAGTAGAAGCCAGGCTACATATACATTTAACAATTAAGCATCAGCAAGGAGCATTAGTGATGAAATCATAGGAGGCAATGTTGTGCACCCTTAGTAGGGACAAGATCCGACTATTCGGGAGAAGGATCTTACTATCTGAGACAGTGTTCCGACACAAACTTCCGTCACAATGTCCACAAAAGTGACGTCAGATCCGCCTAGCAACAGCGATATGAACGCCCATTGGCCGAAAGTTTGGATATATATACACTACTGGCTATCAAAATTGCTGCACCACGAAGATGATGTGCTACAGACACGAAATTTAACCGACAGGTAGAAGATGCTGTGATATGCAAATGATTAGCTTTCCAGAGCATTCACACAAGGTTGGCGCCAGTGGCGACACCTACAACGTGCTGACATGAGGAAAGTTTCCAACCGATTTCTGATACATAAACAGCAGTTGACCGCCGTTGCCTGGTGAAACGTTGTTGCGACGCCTCGTGTAAGGAGGAGAAATGCGTACCATCACGTTTCCGACTTTGATAAAGGTCGGATTGTTGCCTATCGCGATTGCGGTTTATTGTATCGCGACGTTGCTGCTCGCGTTGGTTGAGATCCAATGATTGTTAGCAGACTGTAGAATCGGTGGGGTAAGGAGGGTAATACGGAACGCCGTGCTGGATCCCAACGGCCTCGTATCACTAGCAGTCGAGATGAAAGGCATCTTATCTGCATGGCTGTAACGGATCGTGCAGCCACGTCTCGATCCCTGAGTCAACAGATGGGGACGTTTGCAAGACAACAACCATCTGCACGAACAATTCGACGACGTTTGCAGCAGCATGGACTATCAGCTCGGAGACCATGGCTGCGGTTAGCCTTGACGCTGCATCACAGACAGGAGCGCCGGCGATGGTGTACGCAACGACGAACCTGGGTGCATTAATGGCAAAATGTCATTTTTTGGGATGAATCCGGTTCTGTTTACAGCATCACGATGGTCGCATCCGTGTTTGGTGATATAGCGGTGAACGCACATTGGAAGAGTGTATTCGTCATCGCCATACTGGCCTATCACCCGGCATGATGGTATGGGGTGGCATTGGTTACACGTCTCGGTCACCTCTTGTTCGCATTGACTGCACTTTGAACGGTGGACGTTACATTTCAGATATGTTACGACCCGTGGCTCTACCCTTCATTCGATCCCTGCGAAACCCTACATTTCAGCAGGATAATGCACGACTGCATGTTGCAGGTCCTGTACGGGCCGTTGTGGATACAGAAAATGTTCGACTGCTGCCTTGGCCAGCACATTCTCCCGATCTCTCACCAATTGAAAACGTCTGGTCAATGGTGGCCGAGCAACTGGCTGGTCAGAATACGCCAGTCACTACTCTTGATGAACTGTGGTATCGTGTTGAAGCCGCATGGGCCGCTGTACCTGTACACGTCATACAAGCTCTGTTTGACTCAATGCCCAGGCGTATCAAGGACGTTATTACGGCCAGGGGTGGTTGTTCTGGGTACTGATTTCTCAGGATCTATGCACCCAAATTACGTGAAATTGTAATCACACGTTAGTTGTAGTATAATATATTTGTCCAATTAATACTCATTTATCAACTGCATTTTTAATGGGCAGTAGTGTACATTTACATCTGTACTCCGCAAGCCACCTGACAGTGTGTGGCGAAGGGTACTTCCGATCAAGTTAACTGATACATTTCTTCTGTTCCGTTCGGAAATGGCGCGTGGGAAGAGTGATTGTAGGTGACCCTGTGTATTAGCTCTACTTTCTCAGTAGCAAACCCCTCCGGAATGCGTAGCTTCTCTGTTGTAGAGTCTGCCACTGGATTTTGTTGAGCATCTCTATAACTCTCTTGTGCACTCTAAACGATTCCGTGACTAAACTCGTCGCTCTTATTTGGATCTTATCTCTTTGTCTCTCTGTCTCTCTCTCTCTCTCTCTCTGTCTCTCTTCAATCAGTCGTATTTGGTAAGGATGCAGAGCGATGCACAATGCTCAAGAATCGGTTGAACAAGCCCCTTGTAAGCCACTTCTTTGGTTGATAAACTACATTTCCTTAAGATTCTCTCATTGAATATCTGCCTGGCATCTGCTTTTCCTACTACTTACACTACTGGCCATTAAAATTTTTATGCAGTGCATTGTCCCCTGTGAAAAAATTCAGGGTGTGTTTCGATGTGTCGGATTGGACCATTGCCTTGTTAGACCAGTTCAGTCAACCCGTAACGTTTTTTTTTAGCAAAAAAAAGGAGGTGAAGCCTCTCCACATCCGCACTAACATATTACCTGTCACTAATTTTTCTTCTGTTACCTCTGAAAAATGGGTAGTACGTCTATAGAGGAGTCACACGATGCAGAACTATGATGATGTCCGTACGTTTGGATGCTTTTCACCCAAAAATATGGTTTCATTTCGGAGACGGTAGACGGAAACCAATTGGCGAGCAGTGGTTTTAGGGCAGAAGAAAAATAAGTGCAGGGAGCGCCGTGGGACAAAAGACTTGGGCGGCTGTCTGGACGGGCGGTAGAACTTCTGGGGCATTTACGCTGCCAATAGCGACAGCACATGGAAGGGTGTAGGGAAATGTTAGTAATGGGAGAGTTACAGTTGTACCTCGGTACCGACAATGTCTACGTACCTGTATAATTCCTAAGTCATCTCAGAGGTCAATACGGTCACAAAAATCTGCCGCCCGTATAGAGATTGTGATAATGCAGTTGAATTCAAATTTTAAAGTCTGAAATTTTTGTCTGTTAAACAGTATCGACTGAATATCGTCTCAGAAAAGTTATCGATTTTTACTAAAGGATAATGTTAAGGAGACACCTATAAATATATCGCGATGTAAAAGTGGTATTTTTGTGACAATTGTTCATTGGAAGGAGAGTGTGTTTTGCGAATACATTAACAATTTTATGGAAAATAAAATACGAAAGCAAATGTAAATTATAAGTGCACTTAATGTAACATTCTAAGAGTATTAGAGTTATTAATTATACTTCAAGCATGTTAGAGCATAATAAGGGTGAATATTGTCACGTTTGTAGTTAGAAAGCATTCCTTTCCCTGCTACGAAACGTTAAAAATTCGGGTCGATTACACGCGATTCAGACATTTAAAATACAAATGAATACGTGGGATCGACGGGTTCGGTTTTTGTGGTTTTGGTTTTGCGTGTGTTTTCTTCCCTGCTGTTGCGGTTTGTAGGCTGTTATGAGCTCAGCTGGCGGTGCCAATCAGATTTCATGAGATGCAATGGTTCACCGACACTAAGTTTTCTCTGTGCTTTGTTTATCCTTGCAATATGCCGTTAACTATCGATAAGGAAACGTTATCTGAATATACAATAGAAGCTGAGGGTGGACGGAGCTGGATAACAGGGTGCTTATGGAAGTATTGAAAAGAAGTCTTTTGTTAGTACAAAACCGCAAAATGTTTTCATTGTCGAATAAAGGGCACAGACCTAAAGTCTGCGTGTATAAACAACGTTTGAACTATCGGTACGCTACATTCAAAAGACGATACTGAAAGTTCTGAGTATGACTTCAAAAGCAGAATTTACAAAGTATTGTCAAGCAGTGCTAAATCGATTCTGGTGGATATCAGTTTGAATGGAAAGAAGACAAAAAAATGGTTCAAATGGCTCTAAGCACTATGGGACTACACACGTGAGCCGGCCGAAGTGGCCGTGCGGTTAAAGGCGCTGTAGTCTGGAACCGCAAGACCGCTACGGTCGCAGGTTCGAATCCTGCCTCGGGCATGGATGTTTGTGATGTCCTTAGGTTAGTTAGGTTTAACTAGTTCTAAGTTCTAGGGGACTAATGACCTCAGCAGTTGAGTCCCATAGTGCTCAGAGCCATTTGAACCATTTTTGAATTAAACACGTGAGATCACCAGTCCCCCAGACTTAGAACTACTTAAACCTAACTAACCTAAGTAAATCATACACATCCACGCCCGAGGCAGGATTCGAACCTGCGGCCGTAGCGGCAGCACGGTTCCAGACTGAAGCTCCACAGCGGCCGGCGGAAAGAAGACACAGAGGGGTTAATGACATTAGCTGCACGTGGATATTGATTAAATTAACGACGAAAATTGAAAATTTGTGCTGCATTGAGATTTGATCCAAGGCCCTCTGCTTACTGGGCTGATGCACTGATGACTCCACTATCCAGACACAATGGTCATTGCAAATACACAGACTATTATGGCACTCCTCGCATCAAACCCAAATTCTCAGCTTATCCACACATTACTGATGTAGTACTCCTAGCGCATTATTCCCGTTACCCAGGTATTTCACTAATTCCCGTAACACTTCGAGCATGGTGTGAACCCACACTGATCATTGGCTGTCCTCGTCTTAATTACATATGCATTGCCTGCTCTCTTGGACATTCAAAAGAACAACCACTACATATTTGAATGGAAAGAAAGGGCAGTTCCAAGTAGACACAGAGTTAAACTGTTATCAATAGTTGCGGGCTCTAGTCAGTTTACAAATTTCAAGGTACGACGCCAAGCTATAGTGGTCAACTGATCCGAATAAAAGACTGGCATGCACTAACTTCTAAGAATAAACAAAATTTATTGCAAGTTAGTCATCAACGGTTGCAAACATCATTTAGTTGAACCTATTGAGCAATTAGCGTTCTGGGTCCAGTACTCAGCCAGTCAAATACGTGTAACAGCCGAGGCACGACTCTGTAAAAAGAACAGACAAGTTTTTGGTGACACTCTAAGAAGCGTCAGAAAGTATCAGGTGCTTATCTTTTCGAAGCCTAACGCGATTTCAGAGTTTTCCTTCCCTTACGCATTGATTGACAAGGTCAACAGGAACTGGACAACCTAGGCAGAAAGAGCAACTGAACCCATTCCCAAACTGTCTCTGGGCTACTCCTTTGGTCGCTGTCAAAAAACCGAAAATGAAGCGGCAGCGTTGTTGATACTTCACATCACCTCTAAGTGCCCAGTCTGGTTGACACCTACCCAATTCAAAGAGCCGAAGAAATCGTGTTAAAATTAGGTCATGTACGGTATTAATCCTGTATTTATTTGGCTGACTGTTACCGTCAGCTGCCTCTTGTCGACGAAAGTGAGAATGTAATAGCTGTTAACAGACCCTTTGGACTCTACAAATACAATAGGTTACCTTTCGGTATCAGTTCTGCCTCAGCATTGTTGCAACAGTACCTTGAGCGTCTAATAAGGAACATTGTGGGAGCTGCAAATTACCTACGCGGCACAGTAATCTCAAGGGATGTAATGGAAGAACCGTTACACAACCTAGAAAAGTTATTTCAAATACTACTCCTGGTAGGACTCTGCGATAACAAGGACAAATTGTTCCTCCTTTCAGAACGAAATAGAGTATCTAGGACGCATTCTGCCAGAACGGGGAATCCGTTCTAACGCCACTTTGGAAACCGTTGTCAGACTTTCGGTACGGGCCAATGTAAAACACTTGCACACGTTCATAGTCCAGATTGGCTGCTGTAGAAAACTCTTTCCCTCAGTAGCCACAGTAGCCGAAACATTCAACGAATTGCTCTGGAAAGGCAAAAGATGTATCTGGACCAAGAACTGTGAAATGGCGTTTGAGAAACTGAAAGATGCCTCATTTCAATTAAAATTTTTTGTCACCTACGTTTCTAGGAAGCGATTTATAGTGGGAGCCTATGCTACAGACTTCGGAGATGGGCCGTTTTGTTACACATAGCAGGCAATGTGTGCAAACACTTTCTTCCATTTCCAAAACGCAGCGGGGATGCTCTCAGATAGTCAAAGAAGCTCTAGCTGTTATAATATTTGCTATTAAGAAATTTCATTGTGACTACATCTACAGGCGCCAAGTTTTTGCTCCAAGTAGACCACAAGCATTGGCGACAATTTTCCGTCCCGCCACCCACATAACAGACAAAATGCAACAACATTTGCAAAGGTGGTCGTTGTTCTGGCTACGATAATGGCATAGAATTTCGTGCATCCTCCAAGCACTGAAACGGTGATATACTATCAAAATGGCCAGCTGGTGGCAATGAGACCTTTGTCATGTCACGACAGGTGTGATTTCAGGTTGAGGTTCTCTCCTACCACTGGTGACTGGGCTATCAAATAATGCAAAGTCCCTCGTAGAAGTTACCGAAATCCTCTGCACACGTAAGTACTTCATGTAAACGCTGTGAGCCTTATCTAAGAAACGATTGATGAACCTTATAATGGCTTACTTCTGGAATCTTCAGCACGCGTTATCGCTCTCCCAGTATGTTATAGTCCTCCACTGCAGGGATAGAGAGGGACTTCTCATTCCGGCAGCGCTAAATTCAGCCTTGTTGAAGATTTTACGCAGGTGCCATTGGAGTATTTTCACTGCCAGAAAGCAACAGCACGTCTATTGCAATAGCCTGGAAAGGATACTGAAACCATGCTGCACTAGTGAATGCCCTGTGGAGAATATGAAGGAGCGCCACGGAAATTTTATTTACCAGTTTCCAAGGCATTGGAAACCTGGAGTCAGCTCCACCTGGATTTAGACGGACCATTCTTGGGGGCTACTTGGAACATTATAGTCGACGCAGACACTGGATTTATGTAATTTGTAAGAGTGCATAGACCTGTGCACATCAAATTCTTCAAAAGCTGAAGTTGGTCTTTGCAGTGGAACGTCTCTCAATGGCTACCGTCACAGACAGTGACGCACAGTTAACTGCTCAAGATTTTGAAAAATGCTGTATAACTGAGCGAATCTAGCAATTGTGTAGCACGCTATTTCATCTGGAATCCAATAATGTCAACGAAAGCTTTATTAGGACATTCAAAGCTCAGGTGAGGTGGCCGCTCTGACGACGCTTCTCACTTCACACCGAAGCACTCCTCACCGGCAGAGAGATGAGGGCTCTACTTCCTCTCACTGCACGCGTAGACATGGAGGAAACGTCGCCAGTGAATCTGGATGTAGGAAACGATATTTCGACATTGACATGATAATATCATATTAAAAGATGCATCATGGCGTGAAAGCATGGTAACCACAGACTGTAATCAAGAGGCTATGAAATGCAATGTACACTGCTGGAAAAAAATTAGTACACCCTTTTACAGGTTTCCAATTCACTCAAGATTTATCGTTGAAACAGTGCATATGGAGTAGGTGAAATGACTACATTCACAGATCACTAGCACAAGCAGTCCTGTAGTAACAGGTATCGAGCAATGCAGAAACACCCATATTAGTGGATGACGTAGCCACCACAGATATCAGTGCATGCGCTGAATCTGACATCCAATCAATCGTGCAGATGGTGAATATGCAGATGGTGAATACTGTTCTGGGATACGTTATTCCACGTCTGCTAGAGGTGTTCACGTAGAAAAGTATCAGTTGTGACTTGTCGAGACGCCTGAGTCACTTCTCATCGCATCATCTCCCATATGTGCTCGATTGTAGACGAGTCTGGAACCTGTACTGGCCATGGAAGTTGCTGCACGTCTTGCAGAGAGCTTTCAGTGTCACAGGCAGTGTGTGGGTGAGCATTATTATGTTCGAACACTACATAACCTTCCTGTTGCAAGAAAGGGAAAAGAATGGTCTAACAACATTTGCACCGCCCAGTGCTCGTTAGGCTCCCCTCCCCAAAGCTGAACAACAGTTGTAGCTTGCCGCACCTCAAATCATAAGGCCTAGATGGAGCCAGTGTGACTTGGACGAGTGCACTCTAGAAGACAGCGCTAACCATATATATGTCGTATGTGCAAATAACCATTACTTACATGGAGGCACAAGCTGCTTTCGTCACTGAAGTCCACCGTGTTCCATTCCAAGTGACCAGTTAAGCTGTTGCACGTCAATGCTGTGGCATGAGTAGAAGACAGGTCATAGTTTTTCCACTGGTAGTATCCGGTTTGCAACAGTTCGTGTTGAGATGCCTGTGCTCACAAGCCTTATCGTCTGTGCTGTTGTAGCTGTGCGCTCTGCCACCGTTGCCCTTACATCTACAGGTGTGAGAAGGTTCTCGTCACCACTGATATCAACAGTGTTGTACGACTGTCGCAGCACGTCCAACTTGTGTGACAGTTCTCTGTAAGGACCAGCCAACCACTCGGAAGGCCACCATTTGATCCCCTTTGAAACTCACTCAATTGGGTGTCAGAAGCATGGTTGCCTGCTTGCTTCACACGTTTGCGCTACCCTGACTGTTTTAGCTGCGAGCGCTCAGGTAGCTTTGTCACTGCGCTATTGACAGACAACGTTCAATCCATTATCAGTAAAGCTAATAACCCCCAGGTGGCATATCTCATCATCGGATCAAAATCGATGTCTTCTTCCCAGATCTAATTTATGGTTCAAATGGCTCTGAGCACTATGCGACCAGATGTCATCAGTCGCCTAGAACTTAGAACTAATTAAACCTAACTAACATAAGGACATCACACACATCCATGCCCGAGGCAGGATTCGAACCTACGACCGTTGCGGTCGCCCGGTTTCAGACTGTAGCCCCTAGAACCGCACGGCCACTCCGGCCGGCTACTAATTTATGTTCCCGGCAGTGTATTTAATAAGAACTTCATATGGAGGTACCTGATGTAATCACGTAGACTGGGTCTATGCATGATATGATGGACTTCTCCATTCCAGAAACTATAAAACGTTCTCAGTTAAGGATGGGGCAACTTGTAATCCTGGGGGAAGAGGGAGGAGTATTGAAACTGCAGCATTGACGATCCGCCACAACCAGAACCCATGAAGTTGAAGCCCTGAAGGGGCAGTGTGGAGGTCGGCATGGAGGTGGACCTCGTCCATCCACCGCAGCACCTCCTGATGACGCTGATGCTTCCCCCTCTTCCCTTTGAGGGTCGGGAGATGACCGGAACTGCATATCTTCCAGTTTAAACTGGTGTGCCAGTATTCCAACGCCGCTATGTAGAGGTTGACAGCAGTGAGTCGCTGCACGTAAGAGGACGAAGTCGTAGTATCGCTCCATGCTATTACATAAGACGTGACCCACAGTATAGCTGGCAGAGTTTATGTTATCAAATGGTTCAAATGGCTCTGAGCACTATGGAACTTAACATCTGTGGTCATCAGTCCCCTAGAACTTAGAACTACTTAAACCTAACTAACCTAAGGACATCACACACATCCATGCCCGAGGCAGGATTCTAACCTGCGACCGTAGCGGTCGCGCGGCTCCAGACTGAAGCGCCTAGAACCGCTCGTCCACAGCGGCCGGCCGTTTATGTTATCCAGCGGAGAGTTATCTAGCAGTGAGGGTTTCCGAGTGTGACCACAGAAATAGCTCCACACCTTGCATCTGACTGAAGATTACTGATACTCCACGACAGTGTTTACAATAGAATGTGGACTGCACTGTGTTATTGTACTGACAGGGCTGTTACAGGCTTGTATTGGACACAGATTTTGCAGCTGAATATATCTGTTTTTTTAAATAAAGGTTTGTCTTTGGAACCTTGACTGTAAATCATTTCAATAGTTATGTTTTAGTATGTGTTTCTGATGTGAAGTTAGGAGTAGCGTCCAAATTACACTTACTCCACAGGCACCTCACATTCCGCTGTCGATGTCCTACTTGACAAGGACTGCACTACAACCAAAAATCGAACGACGCCTTTCAGACCAGTAGATAAAAATGATTATTCACACACTGACTTGTATCACACGTTGGGAATTTTCGAATTAATTACATGAGACATTTTTCCGTATTCCCTGATTCTCTCATATGTACCTTACATCCACGTGTGAATTTTTAAGATTTCCATCATACCAATTTGCTCAGGGTCTACATCGACAGCGATGTTATGTATATTGTTTATAACTGAAACTGTCGCTACAGTTGTACAACTGTCTTTCCAATTACGGACAAGCTTCCATTTATCTTCTGTTTGCGGTTATCTTCAGGTTTTCAGTAATTTAGATAAGGTTCTTTCGAGTGCAGTATTTCGAGATATGCGGTGGCAGAGGCATAGGTATCGTAATGTATTGTTTCAGGGTTTTAGGTAGAGCAGGGCAGAGATAAGACACATTTTTGCTGCATAAATTGAACCTATGAAGCTCCATTTCAAAACACTTTGATGAGGCCGTATGTTATGAGGTTCCCAGAGAAGGTTCTAGTTCAAAATTCAGTTGTGCTACACCCAAAAGTTGCCCACCCCCCTACCCTCTCACCCCAGCCCCTTCCCATTGTGGGTGCATTTTGTTTAAGTTTTCCATCTCCAAAACGTCAAATTTGAAGTCAGATTATGTTATTGTCATATTCAGTGTGTGCAGGCATATATACAGTAGAGAAACGTGTTTATGACCTTATAAGATTTAGATTAAGTTTCAAGAGGGGTGGCAAACTTACAACCTGTAAAGGAAGAGTATTTTATTTGTTACATACTGTTCTATACTGTACACTGACAAAACGGATTCAACACAATGTGATACAAGTGCCCATGTTTCTTTTGAATGTTTGCTGCGTTACTCTGTGTTTTGTGTTTTGCGTTTTGCTGATGGTGTGTTATAAAAATTCTCACTATTGTGATGCTTTCCCAGAGAAATAAAATTAATTTGGGTGGTGTCTGAGTAAATGTTAATAACGTTATTACTCTCTAATCATCCACTAGACAGCACAGTGCCTTGTACAAAAATACTTAAATTTCCCTTAACAGACTCCGAAAGTTCGTAGACTGAGTACCGGTTCACTTTGCAATGCGGAAACAAGTAAGTAAAGTCTAACACTCCATTAAAATCACAACAGTTTTACTCATACTAAAGTGTTACATGAAGACAGTACATCCCCAAAAGTCAATACAATGGAACTCACCGTGTGTGTGTGTGCTAGAGACCGTTGTCGATCGTGCCCAAACGTGGAGCGGGGTTGTGCCCCTTCGGTGCCATGCCTTGTTTACACATGCAAATCACGACCTCTCCAGCATTACATGCTTACGTCATCAGCCAATGACAACACTGCTACCGTACTTGTGAGGAGGCATGCACACGAGCATCAGTAGCGAGCCACACGGATGGAATGTTGTGCTCCCTATGAGTGTATTACGTTACTCAAATACGTTAATAACATAAATAAATTCTAGAAAATTATAGTTAACGTTATGAAGATATTAATCCTTCAAAGTGGCTGCCCAAATGTCATTTTTAATTATGCATCCAAGAATGAGAATTTCACAAAAAGTTCATGAAAATGCGATGGAAACAGGTGAGATCGTATCAATACTTACATAAGCTAATTAGTCGCTATCAGGTCAACTGTTTACCATAAAAGGTGACTATAGAAAGTTTCTCGGTGTATTCCTACACGTAGCGCTTGTAAAATGTACACTACATAATAAAAAGTGAAGCTGCCAGACGACACGGCCAGATGTTGATGTCACTTTACACACATGCACACCTTCGGTGAGTATGTAGGTGCCGGCCGGTGTGGACGTGCGGTCTAGGCGCTTCAGTCTGGAACCGCGAGACCGCTCTGGTCGCCGGTTCGAATCCTGCCTCGGGCATGGATGTGTGTGATGTCCTTAGGTTAGTCAGGTTTAAGTAGTTCTAGGTTCTATGGGACTGATGACCACAGATGATAAGTCCCATAGTGCTCAGAGCCATTTGAACCAGTATGTAGCTGATTAGAATTGAATTATCTGTGACATGTAAAACGACCACCAGAGTGCATTAGTACTGTTTCTTGGCTTGGCAGGATACGCAATTGGCGTAAACCGAATCAGATATTGAGTGATAACTGTGAAGGGCATGGAGATGATGCTGTAGGTGGCAACTATTTGGAGGCGTGGCAGATAGACGGTGTGTCAGGACTGACTCTCCCAGTTTGCCACTTGCCCTCAGGGAAGAGGAGATGGTTGTAACCCGTGTACGACGGTGGGCGCAGTAAAAGAAGAGTGACTTTTAACCATCTCTCCTTTATCGATGCCACGGTGGGCCTCGGCCGCTGCTTGTCCGTGTGCGACACTGGCGGTCAGCTGCTACACAGGAAGTGGATGCTGCGTCTCTATCCTCCGCACTCGAAGAACGTGGCGCTTGCGTATGTGGCTTACCCACGCCGGGCTAGGAGGTCCTCGATCCCCTCCCGTAACTGTGGCTCATCTGTGCTCTCTGGACCGCGATGAAGGTTGCCGTGTGGTCGAGAATTGCACCGACCCTGGCCTGCCGTGCAGGTAGGCCCCGTCCTTCCGCTGAAGTGTCAGCAACGCTGGTGTCCTGGCCCAAGTCGACGCGGAACACCCCCAGGCCTTCCCGTCTACGTTGTAAGCAGTCAGCAGAGCCTAACTCGTGACTATTGCTTACGGAGAGTACGCACGTCCTGTATGCCATCTATCCTTCTGACCATCTCCCTCCTGGACTGATGTTGACCTAACGTCACTTGTAATGACTGCATAGGCTTTCCTAAAACGGATGTATCTACATCTACCTGATGGTGTGTGGCGGAGGGTACTTTGAGTACCTCCATCGGTTCTCCTATTCCAGTCTCGTTCGTGGAAAGAAAGATTGTCAGTATGCCTCTGTGTGGGCTCTAATCTCTCTGATTTTATCCTCATGGTCTCTTCGCGAGATATACGTGGGAGGGAGGGAGAAATATACTGCTTGACTCCTCGGTGAAGGAATGTTCTCGAAACTTCAACAGAAGCCCGTACCGAGCTACTGAGCGTCTCCCTTGCAGAGTCTTCCACTGGAGTTTATCATCTGCGCAACGCCTTCGCGATTACTAAATGATCCTGTAACGAAGCGCGTTGCTCTCCGTTGGATCTTCTCTATCTCTTCTATCAACCCTATCTGGTACGGATACCACACCGGCGAGCAGTATTCAAGCAGTTTTCGGATTGCATTTCATCAGGATTCTTCCAATGAATCTCAGTCTGCCATCTGCTTTACCAACGATCAACTTTATATGGTCATTCCATTTTAAATCACTACTAATGCGTACTCCCAGATAATCTATGGAATTAACTGGTTCCAGTTGTTGACCCGCTATATTGTAGCTAAATGACAAAGGATCTTTCTTTCTATGTATTCGCAGCACATTAAGCTTGTCTACATGGAGATTCAATTACCATTCCCTGCACCATGCGTCAATTCGTTGCAGATCATCCTGCATTTCAGTACAATTTTCCATTGTTACAACCTCTCGATATACCACAGCATCATCCCCAAAAAGCCTCAGTGAACTTCCGATGTTATCCACAAGGTCATTTATGAATATTGTGAACAGCAACGGCCCTACGACACTCCCCTGTGGCACACCTGAAATCACTCTTACTTCGGAAGACCTCTCTCCATTCAGAATGACATGCTGCGTTCTGTTATCTAGGAACTCTTCAATCCAATCACACAATTGGTCTGATAGTCCATATGCTCTTACTTTGTTCATTAAACGCATGTGGGGAACTGTATCAAACGCCTTGCGGAAGTCAAGAAATACGGCATCTACCTGGGAACCCGTGTCCATGGCCCTCTGAGTCTCGTGAACGAATAGCGCGAGCTGGGTTTCACACGATCGTCTTTTTCGGAACCCATGCTGATTCCAACAGAGTAGATTTCTAGTCTCCAGAAAAGTCATTATACTCTAACATAATACGTGTTCCAAAATTCTAGCAGCGATTCATAAGGCGCCCTGTTTGTTTAACTCGTTTCCAGAATGAGATTTTCACTCTGCAGCTGATATGAAACTTCCTGGCAGGTTAAAACTGAGTGCCGGACCGAGACTCGAACTCGGGACCTTTGCCTTTCGCAGGAGAGCTTCTGTAAAGTTTGGAAGGTAGGAGACGAGGTACTGGCAAAAGTACGGCTGTGAGGACGGTGCGACAGTCGTGCTTGGGTAGCTCAGGTGGTAGAGCACCTTCCTGCGAAAGGCAAAGCCGACCGAAGTGGCCGAGCGGTTCTAGGCGCTTCAGTCTGGAACTGCGCGACCGCTACGGTCGCAGGTTGGAATCCTGCCTCGGGCATGGATGTGTGTGATGTCCTTAGGTCAGATAGGTTTAAGTAGTTCTAAGTTCTAGGGGACTGATGACCTCAGATGTTGTCCCATAGTGCTCAGAGCCATTTTTTTTTTTTTGAAAGGCAAAGGTCCCGAGTTCGAGTCTCGGTCCGGCACACAGTTTTAATCTGCCAGGAAGTTAACACGTTTTTTATACCAACAGACCGGTCCGTAACAATATTCAGAACACCTTCTTGCGTTAGCGATGTGGCCTCTTACTTCACGTAACAAGGTGACGTTATGCTTCCCAGTCGTATTGCTTTACCAGGCACCTGCTGATGCTAGCTACCCAGTTCGCGCATAGTGCCGATGTCCTGCTTTCCGCCTGACCTGCTAATGTGGTACCGTTTCGTTTCTAGCTTGTCGACATTCCCGCAAGTAGCACAAAGTGAACGAGTTTTCGCAATTATGAAATTCTGCGGCCAGGTGCCTGATAAAGGGTTGGTGCGTAACACTGCGTACTCGAGTGAGACAACGTTTTAAATACCTGACAGAGTATGAAAGGGGCCTCATTGTGCGCCTCCTTTTGGCCAGCTGATTGACTGTGCAATATCCATAATTGTGTGGCATTCGTATGTGACAGTGGTCCTATGTCGGACTCAGTGGACATGTGAAGGCACTCATACTCGTCATCAATATCCCGGTCTATTACATCTGACCAGCGGAAGGGGGAATTGCCATATTGTGCGCTAAACGCACTGTAACTGCTTCATGCCTGAGCCTGCCTTCTGAGAACAAGTAACGGACATCCAGCAACGCTCGCCGGCCGTGGTGGCCGAGCGGTTCTAGGCGCTTCAGTCCGGAAGCGCGTGACTGCTACGGTCGTAGGTTCGAATCCTGCCTCGGGCATGGATGTGTGTGATGTCGTTAGGTTAGTTAGGTTTAAGTAGTTCTAAATTCTAGGGGACTGATGACCTCAGATGTTCAAATGGCTCTGAGCACTATGGGACGCAACATCTTAGGTCATAAGTCCCTTGAACTTAGAACTACTTAAAACTAACTAACCTAAGGACATCACACACACCCATGCCCGAGGCAGGATTCGAACCTGCGACCGTAGCAGTCCCGCGGTTCCGGACTGCAGCGCCAGAACCGCTAGACCACCGCGGCCGGCACCTCAGATGTCAAGTCCCATAGCGCTCAGAGCCATTTGAACCATTTTTTGAACCGCAACGCTCTGTGTCATCCGACACTATTGGTCGGAGACTAATGGCAGCTGCATTAGGGACTTAGCGTCTCAAGCGTAGGCTAAAACTCATAAAAGAAGCGCCTCCGTTTGGAATGGTGCCGTGACTGGGAAGCATGAACTGCTGATACGAGGGTGAGTCAAATGTAAACCTTAAATGTTTTTTAAATATTATTTATTGTACAGAAGTGGTACAGATCTGTATCACTTTTCAACATAATCTCCTCCACGCTCAATGCTAGTCCTCCAGCGCTTACAAACTGCATAAATTCCTTTAGAAAAAAAAATCTTTTGGTAGTCCGCGCAACCAACTTCTTTCCTTCCATTGCGTCTTTGAGTGGTCCAAACATATGGAAATCACTCGGGTCAAAGCCTGGTGAGTATGGTAGATGAGCCGGCCGAAGTGGCCGTGCGGTTAAAGGCGCTGTAGTCTGGAGCCGCATGATCGCTACGGTCGCAGGTTCGAATCCTGCCTCGGGCATGGATGTTTGTGATGTCCTTAGGTTAGTTAGGTTTAACTAGTTCTAAGTTCTAGGGGACTAATGACCTCAGCAGTTGAGTCCCATAGTGCTCAGAGCCATTTGAACCATTTATGGTAGATGAGGAAGACACTCAAAAAGCAGTTCTGTGATTTATGCAACTGTTGTATGGGCAGTGTGGAGCCTTGCATTGTCATGTTGCATAAGGTTACCTGCTGACAGCAAACCACGTCGCTTTGATTTGATTGCAGGTCGCAGATGACTTTTTAGGAGATCTGTGTATGATGCACTGGTGACAGTGGTCCCTCTAGGCATGTAATGCTCCAAAATGACGCCTTTTTCGTCCCAAAAGAGTTTCAGCATAACCTTCCCTGACGATGGTTCTTTGGTTTTGGTGATGAGGAATGGCGCCATTCCTTGCTCGCTTCATTCGTTTCCCGTTGGTGGAACTGAATCGAAGTTCCGTCCCCATTAACGATTCTTGCAAGGAAGCCATCACCTTCTCGTTCAAAGCGCCGAAGAAGTTCTTCACAAGCATCAACACGTCGGTCTCTCATTTCAGGAGTCAGCAGCCGTGGCACTCATCTTGCAGACACTTTGTGGAACTGGAGCACATCATGCACAGTGTGGCGTGCTGACCCATGACTAATCTGTAAACATGCTGCAATGTCATTCAGTGTTACTCGACTGTTTTCCTTCACTCCTTCACTATGGCTTCAACTGCTGCAATGTTCTGTGGAGTCAGAACTCGTTGTGCCTGACCTGTACGGGGAGCATCTTCCACTAAGTCACACCATCTGCGACCTTCTTACTCAATTCGTAGACTTGCTGCTGTGACAAACATGCATCATCGTACTGAACCTTCATTCGTCGATGAATTTCAATAGGTTTCTCACCTTCACTATTCAAAAACCGAAAAACAGAACGCTGTTCTTCCCTGGTGCAAGTCGCAAATGGGGCGGCCATCTTTATACTCATTCTGTGACGGTATGTGTGCATCTGCACTATGCTGCCACCTACAGGCCATTCTGCACGCTGTTTGTAGCACATTTACCAACTTACAGGATACCAGCGTGAAATTTCGATTTGTTATTCCAAATTTAAGGTTTTCATTTGACTCACCCTCTTACATGGTGTCACACTGTCTTCAGATATGAACAGCTCATGTACAGTTATAGAGATGAAAATCGTCAGTGAGTACATTGCTGGCCCAGATATAGTTTCCATTATTTTTAAGAGACACAGTGAAGTTCATTCTGATGTTTTGGTTTGTTGCGGCAGTGGCGACAGAGCTCTGATGGCACAAAGGTAGACCAAGGACACCCTGCGTCCTCATTTGTTACGTCTCATGCGACAGCGTCACAGTGCCATTTTTAAACTATGCTCGTCTAGATTTATGGGACCATCTAGGACATTAACTCCGTCCCAGTGCCTCTACCAAGGATATGAAGGACCAATTACGGCGGATGATAGCCAGATTGCCTCAGGACTGAATATAACTGCTTTATGACACCGCACACAACCGAATCAGTATATATCCTGGCCAGAAAGGATGAAGCGTCATATTGATATCTGAGCTCGTACTGCCAACTTTTTTTTTGTAAATTTTTTGAGGCAGAAAATATTTATTTACAAGTGTCGTACAAGTACCTGTCCGTGCGGTTAAAGGCGCTGCAGTCTGGAACCGCAAGACCGCTACGGTCGCAGGTTCGAATCCTGCCTCGGGCATGGATGTTTGTGATGTCCTTAGGTTAGTTAGGTTTAACTAGTTCTAAGTTCTAGGGGACTAATGACCTCAGCAGTTGAGTCCCATAGTGCTCAGAGCCATTTGAACCACAAGTACCTGTTGTAACCAGCTGCAGTTTCTTTGATTCTAGGATGAAAAGCCGGCCGCGGTGGTCTCGCGGTTCTAGGCGCGCAGTCCGGAACCGTGTGACTGCTACGGTCGCAGGTTCGAATCCTGCCTCGGGCATGGATGTGTGTGATGTCCTTAGGTTAGTTAGGTTTAAGTAGTTCTACGTTCTAGGGGACTTATGACCACAGCAGTTGAGTCCCATAGTGCTCAGAGCCATAGGATGAAAAGTCGTCTAGAGGGTAGATTGTTTTCCTGTCAACATTCACAACGCCTATTGTTTTATCACATTGTGTATACAATTTTCATCGTCATTGTCAGCCATTTGATATCCACTGCTGGAAAAGCGCTCCCCTATAATTCTCCTGTACACTTCTATGTCACTCCTCCTTGTAAACCTACTCTGCTTTCATAGATTTCGACAATACCGTTCACGGAATGCAGAGACCTGTGCTATATTTACGTAAAAATCAACAGCCGAGATGGCAATAATATTTGTTTATTTACCGGTTTCGGCTTATGTTAAAGCCATCTTCAGAATTTCTAGCCCCCTATGGGTGGAACTGGCGGCCCCTCTCGCGATGCCACGATCGACCACTATGCCAAAAAGTGTCAATATTGCTTTAACATAAGCCGAAACCGGTAAATAATCAAATATTATTGCGATCTGGACTGTTGATGTTAACCTACTCTGCTTTGTGTCGTGGCGTTGATTTTCCTCATCTCTGTGAATCCCACAAAGAACTTCCTTGGCCTATCATGTGTGCGTCTGGTTACATATCAGCCTACCTTAATTTCATTGTCAAAATAGTCGTAAATATTTCTTGTCATTCATTCTCTTTCTAAATTCAGTTCTTCATGTTCCCCCGTCCACCGTAGGAACTGCCTTCAAGTATCTTTCCATTTGTTGTAGAATAACCATCCGGTTTTGACTGCTGCTTGCCGCAATGCTGCAAACCGAAACTGGAAATGAGCACAGATTGCAAATTTTCCGTTTTAGTAACATCGGCATGTTCTTTTTGCACTTCTTTTTGCACCTCTTCGTAACTAATAAACTGAAGTCCTGGAATGTATTTTTTTAAGTTTTTGAAGCAGATGAAAATCGGTTGGGAGCAAGTCGATACTGCATGGAGAGCAATCGCTGATACTGAACCCACGGCGCTGGAATGTTACAGTTGTCGCAGCGCTCATGTGTGGTCTCCAATTGTCATCCCGAAATAGGTGTCATCATCTGTGGACGAACTCTTCGAATTCGAAACTCGACTACCGCACACTGTGTGTCATGCACCGACAGAGTTACGTTAATGAGAAACACAGCGTTAAAGGGGAAGCGTTGTCATTGTCGACATTTAATGAAGGTAATTATGTACTGAAATGAGCTTCTGAGGTGAATGAAGTTATGCTAGAAAGATGTAATAGTTTAGTTTATTGATGGAAGTTATTAAGATACCGGCAGGCACGAAGATGTGCACAAAGACGAAATCGGCAGTGAGAAAGCGCTGAGGTAACTGAGCACTGGAAGATGAGTAAAGGGCCAAATGAGAGGAGATACACGTCAATCCGTGAAAGTGAGAGAAGAGGTCAGAATGTAAAAGAATATACCATTCTTGAAAAGTGTTTCGAGGTCCCCAAAGATAGGCATTTAATGGTGGAACAGACAAATAAATTATTTCACATGCCTCAACAGAAACTATCTACATGATGACGCAGCTGTGAAAGAAAGTTGTGGAAACCTCACGGAGTGATTTGTACCAGCTCGAGTGCAGATATGATATAAATGTACAGAGACAGAGAGAGAGAGAGAGAGAGAAAGAGAGAGAGAGAGAGAGAGAGAGAGATGGAGATTATAAAGATGATAATGGTGATGATGATGATGACGATGATTATGACCATAAAAACCGAAAACTACCCGATGCATCGAGAAATTTCAAAGCCACTCTGCTTGTCAGTTGGGACATGTGTTGCTTAAAAGTTTTTTTCGGCGATCGGAAAGAATTAGAGAAGTTGGAACCTACAATATATGAAACATGAATAGACAAAAGGAGAACAGAACCTCCTGATATGTAGAAGATGAATGTTGAAGATTGGATGAGTAGAGCACATAACTAATGAAGGGGTACTGTATAGAGCTGGGGAGACAAGGAATTTGTGGCACAACTTGACCAAAATAAGGGATCGATTGACAGGACGAATTCGAAGACATCAAGCTATTACCAATTTATTATTAGAAGAAAGCGTGGGGGGGGGGGGGGAGTAAAAATTTTACATGAAGAGGCTCTCACAAGGTTAGCGTGGAGAGCTGCCTCAAACCAGTCTCCGGACTGAATGTCAGAACAATAGCAACAAGAGTATATTTACGAAAGAGAGTTTAATTTCAAGTAGGAATACGGCACTGTTGTAGTGGCAGCTTGGTATACATTCATCGAACCACCAATATCGTCGAAAGCTGTTGTACTAATCATTTGCGCCGGACGTGCTTGCGGCCGCCAAGCACTTCTGCGATTACAGAACACTGGACAGCACTTGTCGTTCTGTGAAGTACACGTAAAATAATATGATGACCGTGTGTGTGTGTGTGCCAGTATATCCGTCTCTCCCCACGTGTCAGTCTAGCACGTGCACGCAGACACACAAACACACACACACACACACACACACACACACACACACACACACACACACATTCATATACTTACAAAACGTGGGCCGCGTGTGGTCACCGCTATAATCGCATTCCAGCTGCGTTACCCAGATGAAAGCTGACGCGTCCGGTTGCGTAGAAATGATTCTGGCAGCGTTCCCTCGTAATTGAAGCACAGCACGTCACCCCTTCTGCCGGCGCGGCGCCCGCCGACTGCGTTCTGCTCGAGTGCTGCCGGCACTCATCGCATTGACTCCCTCGGATCGCGGCGTCCCCTTCGTACATGATACAGCGTCCGGCAATTTGCAAGTGAAATTGCCTCTCACAAGCAAAACTCGCAAACGAGCGCGCGTACACCTACCTGTTGTGACGCGCAAATTTGTTGCCTCCGCGTTGGGCTCAGCTGCCGACCGCCACCACACGGGGTTTGCGTCGAAGCGATGGGCGACGTGGCAAGGCGCTGTTTTGTGTGACGCCGTATTAAGACCCGGCTATAAATCACTTTAATTACACCCCGCGCAAGGGGAAGGAATTTGCGCTTTAACGCAACTTCCCGTGAAAGACCGCTCTCGCATCGCGCGCTGCGCAGAAACCGAAATATCCGCGTTCCGGAAAGTGAAACGCCCTCGCTGCGGTACCGGCAGAATTTTCCCGTAGAGGAATAAAATTCAATGGTTCTCTAAAGAATATAAAAGTTTGGAGAATACAATGAGCGAAAAAAAAATTGTACACCACAAACGCGACTGCACCCTCTCGTGTTGGCAAAGATTTCGAGGTTTCAAAGGCCGTTTATGTGAATGCGGGTTCTGTGCAGCAAGCTACTATAGAGAACGGTCTCATTATCTCCCCCACCTCCCCCCTTTTAACAATGCAAATTAAATTCCTCGAGGTTGTGCGAGGAAAAGTACATTTTAATATTAATACTTCGGAAAACTGGATTAGTTGCAGAAGAGAATTCATAAAATCATTATGAGGACCTTCGTATTTAGCGCGATTAAGATACAAAAACTTTTCACAGCTGTATAAAATGCACACAGCCGAGTTTTCGCAGCTGCTGTTAATAATACATTTTCACAGTTGACTTTTATGCCTAAAGCTGTTCCATTTTATGGCTCGTTATGCACAGTGCCCACAAATATTGTTTCGATTCATAAACTATTTAAATTACATTGTCGTGCATTTTGTCATACCACTTACATGTTGCTGAAATACTTTAGAAATTGTCAGTTAGTTCATCTTGTCACAAACTCCAGCCTCACAGCGCTATGTTAACTACTAATACCTTAGGCACTTTTAGCTCCTTCATCAAAATGAGAACCATTTATATTTATTTATGGGTTCAGGTATTGTCTGAACCGGGCGTTTGAAAATTCAGCTTTATAAAAATTTGTAAAAAATTTATAAAGAAAAAGCTACGGATGTTTCTTTGTAATCTATGGGTGGTGGGTTCTAGTCCGTACACGGAACCTTTTTTATTTCCAGTTTTTTCTTACACTGAAAATAAACCTAAATAACGCCAAATAGATTGTATTTATTACTATTTTCATAGAAGGCATGAAAAGTGAGGGGAAATGGAAAAATTTGGATAGATAATTCCAAAGTCGATCAATGAGTATGCGGCAAAATGTGGGAATGTCATAGTTCAGAAAATTCTGACAGACTTATACAAAATTTTTTGGCTGAAGGAATGAAGCCTTACTTAAAAGCGAAGAAATTAATTCGATTTACTGACTCGTAGCGAGGAGAAAGAAATCGACAATTACATGACGATGTTTTTCAAGATGAAGAAGGATTGCCATTGTGCATTATTAAAGTGATTCCTACCAAATGCACTGCACTAGCAAAATCACGCGATATCTGTTTCCATCGACAGGTAAAGAATTTCAATAGAAAGCTTCTAAACAGCTCTTATATGGTAGAAAGAGAAAAATAAATCACACCCGAGCATGCTGCATCAAACTACATTACATTGTCCAGCACAAGTTACCCACGGCAATATTTGGAGAAATAATGCGTTACGCGTGGTTTTCTGCCAAACTGTGCGGTGAGAGGGAATCTTTTATGAATGTAAACCATTTTAGTGTTTCTGTCAAAGCCCTAACCCTAGCAATACCAACGTACTTTACATAACGCGCTTACCAAAGTTATGACACTTTCTGAAGGACCTGAGCATCATTTTGCAGGACAATGCTCAAGCTCGTACAGTGCAAGCTGTTACTGATTTGTTTTACCGATGGGGCTGCTAAGTGCTGTACCACGTACAGAGCACTCTCCTGACTTAATCCCTCGTGATTTCAATTCGTTTTGTAAACTGAAGGAAACACTTCACGGCATTCGCTTCAGAACTGGCGCAATACTGGTCGGACAATAGACAGCGCCGCTCGAACTTTCGACACAACTGGCACTGCTAAGAGTATCCTACGACTTCCACATCGCTTGCAACGGGCTATACACAATGATGGTGACTACTCTGAAGGTCCGCAAAAGTTTGAAACACGTATCTATTTTGTACGAGCTGTAAATAAATAGTTGCCGCTTTTAAAGTTCCAACCCTCGTAGTTGTGTTCATCAGAAATTTCGCCAGTCCCTGAGCGGAGAAAATCTCCTACCCAATGGGGAATCGAATCTGGGCCCCTTTGTCCGGCATTTCACCGCGCTGACCACTCAGCTATCGAGGCGGACCTACAACAGTGATAATCTTACAGTTGACGAGGAAATAAAAAGTAGGATGGATTCCTTAAAAAATTTTAGGTGTGCTTATTGATGAGAATCTGAGTGAAAATGAAACACTTTTCGAACAACTTAAACAACTCAACTCAGCCACATTTCCGCTCCGAATCATTGCAAACCTTGACATGAGATACTTCAGTAATTTAACTCATTTTACGTATATTTTTCAGTAACGTCGAATGGTGTAACGTTTTGAGGTAACTCATTTTTAAGAAATGATGTTTCCGTCGACCAACATTTTACCGTAAGAATAATATGTGACGCACATCCACGGTCATCTTGTAGACGTTTGTTTCAGGAGCTATACAGTTTCACCACTTATTCACAGCATACTCATTCCCATTGTAAATAACCCACTGCAGCTCAAAAAGAACAATGATGTGCCTAACTGGAATGCTATGTTATCTGTAGTAAAATAGGAATCGAGAATGCTGCCTCAAAACGCTTTGAATTATTGTCTGACGCAACAAAGTTAAATCTGAAAACGAACTGACAATGTTTTTCTAGATAACTCCTTCAGCCCTATAGAAGAAATTGTATTTATGTAACACGTCAATGTGGTCATGGTGGTCCAGATGCTAGCGAACTGGAGTCCGGCGCTGGAGGGTCCGTTTTCAAGGCCAGGCATAAGCGTGGACTTTCCGCGTTCCAGTCCCCTAGCGCGGCCGCATCTCCACTCAGATGAGTACCGGGGATATTTCCCGAATTAAATGTCAGTCGGAGCGAGTAGCTCAGCTCCACCTCCCTCCTAGTGCCACGGCGAAAAAGAGACTGCACTCCACCTGCAGTTAGGCCAATAGCGCTGTCACGGACCTGCGCCACTGGAGGTTTGTGGGTCCGAATTAATAATTCACATCTGTGTTAAAAAAAAAGGAAAAAATTGTGAATGATCAGAATGTAGCACCAGCATTCGCTACATAAAACGCCGCGCCCACAAACGAAATTCTTCCTGTACTCATATCTCGGTTTGCGTTGGCGATAGAAAGGTAAGGGCAAGTGTTAGGGACCGTTTGTATACTCAACAGAAGGCTCGTCTTGCTGTCACTATCCTCCATTACAGCTTCCAAGTATCAATATAACACCAATTTCTTCTGCCTAGGAAAATGGAGTAAATTGTTTGGTAGTTCTTGCATGTGATCTGACCTACTGTGCGCCTATACATATCCTCCTGGCTAGGAAAATGGAGCAAACTAATTGGTTCTTTTTGCACTTGATATGGTCTATAGTGAGCCTTACGGGGCTTATGGAGGCACCATCAGTTAAACGGCAATTCCTTAGAAAACTCCCAAAAAAGGGTTTTCAACATTTTTTTTTTTTTCGTATCAAACGCGAGCCGCGGATTCCAAGACAGCTATGTAGAGCAAATGGATGAAACTTTTACGATGGATTCCTAAGATTCCGACCAAGAAAAACATGAAAATTTTCTCGACATAGTTTTCCATTTCCGTGACACAGAAATCCAAAATTACCCTTCTTCTACACGTAAAATACGCACGTAAAGTACGGTATGAGGTGAAATCTAAATAATAAATTACCACAGAAAATTCTTCAGATTTTGACTATGTATTATCTAGGCATTTATCCAGAAGTTCCATCATCCCGTTTTCAAAAATCTTTATTATTCAGGGGCCGTTCCTTCAATAAACCAAGGAAAGCGTTTTACAATTTTTTTTTCATACCAAAACCAGCTGAAGATTTCAAGACGGCTATTACAGCAAATGGCTGAAAGTTTTACTGTATATTCCTAAAATACAGATCTCGCCAGCCTGGAAAATTTTATTCATATCTTTATCTGTTCTCCAGTTTCAGAGGCTCGAATTTATCTTACATATACACGTAAAATGTGCATGTAAAGTCCGTTCTGAGGCCAAAACGTAGTTTATAAAGTGATGTTTTACGGGGAAATATGCTGTAAAGTGTGTGTGTTATCATACTTTCTGCCCACCTCTTGAAAATATTGTAATGAAGTCGGATAATTTGTTTTAAAATTTTTAAATTTTTTTGTTGTCTTTAATGAATTCCACTACCAGATCCCAAAAGTATTTCCCATCTCCAGTCAAATTTAAATAGTAGTACTTGAATTTTTCCACCAATGAAAGTCATATTCAGTATTTTCGGGTTCAAGAACTTACTTACATATCCGTATCTCTTTCAAAAGTACGCTGTGGGTAAATGTCAACAACTAAAGAAATTTCCATTGTGTTTTTTTTTTTAGTAGGTATTAGGTGACTCCCCTTGTTGGATGTAGACGTTATTGAAAGTGTGTAGATTTTGCTTAAAGTGTGGTAAAACATATTCTCATGTTTGGGGCACTACTACCACACGTGCACGTCTTTATAGAGAATGTTGTTAATATAATCAACAACTGTTAACGAATTTCGTACTTTTTCATTATTTTCTTTTAGTGAGGGCTTAAAGTGTTCCCTCCCCTACTTGGTAAAGCGCGTTGTGAAAAGTGCATCGGCACTGTTAGGGTTCAATCAGATCCACAAATTGAATAAAGTAACATAGATAAAAGACACGGAAGCTAGAGAATAGTTTGAAAATTTAATACGTATGGAAGATAATATCTTTTACAGTGTCTTTTTATCACCTTCTACATGAAATAAATTTCCAAACTATTATACGCTACTCTCGTCCTGTATTGGTATTCTTTTATTGCCATTTTCGGTTAAATTTGAAGTATTATATAGTATAGTCTGTTTTTTTACTACATGTAGGTCTTCTCTTCTGTTGAGTGTTATTATTGACTACTATTATCCTCTTCCTCTTCCACTTCATCTCGTCTCACATAATCCTTTTTTCTGATTCGTCCCCTTCACATTTATTTAATGCTTAGCTTTAAAATTCACAACTGTATTGTTTGCCAATATCAGTACTCTGCTCTACACCTCACTCTCCACTGTCCATACGTAACATCTTCACTACTGTTCATCAGCACTGTATCCTCTTCGATAACGATATGTAATTACAGCTGTATCCACTTGAAAATGGCCTTGGAGGCCGAGATCAGTCGTGGTGATGCAAAGAAAAGTGCGATTATTACTGTCACTCGATTCCCAGCAATTACTAGAGCTGCAGAACCTGCATCACCGTGCTCCACATTTCGGGTAAGAAATGAAAGTAGGTGCTGTAATACGCAAGACACAATAGCCATATGTAAAGATCACGAACTCTTGCTTTAAATATACTCAATACATAATCTGTCACTAATGACGATGTTAATCTACGCCCCAAAAATTCCTCCACAGTGCACTTTATGGATAAGAATAAGGAAAAGCATAGATAATTTCCATGGTTTACAGGAGTGGCAGGGGTTCATCTCTCCCGGAACACAAAATTACCGCCAGATTCCGCCAGACGCTCAGAAAACAGGCCAGAAAACTAGAAGCGGGCGCAGCGTATCCGTTTTGCACGCGTTTGCCACAATTCGAATTGACAAAACTTTTCGCTTTTGTTCCGTTCGTCACCAATGCCATTGTTCCCGCAGTGCCACATTCATTATACGTTATCGGCCGCTCCACCGGCTCTGCTGGAATAAAACCAAAGCGCTCGTACGCGCGCACCCACCCACACACTCACACCCACACACACACTCACGCCCACACACACACAGACACACACAAACAACACAGATACCCACTCTGTAACCGAGAGTTTGAGAGAAAAACGAGTGACCAGCCTGAAAGAACTGCCTAGTGGCTTCTTCACACGAACTGATGTTCCACGAAATGGAGACCGCTTCACTCACTCATAATCGCGGGAAGAAGACATTAAATGTAGACTTTCTGAAATAAGGTATAATTACGTTTTTCCACCAGTAATAACAAAACTAGAAAATTAAATTAAATTATTTGCATATCTTTTCTTTTTATTTTTCACCCACTGGAACTCATTTGTGTCGAACTCACATTACAGCTACAAGTGAAGTAAACAGGAACAATTACAAAATACAATATTTAGTGAGGTACAGACGGACGAAATGAAATTTCTGTAAAGAGAACGAGATTACTCTAGAGCAGAAGATATACTAAATGAAACACAACAGAAACTACAGGGGAGGCGGTGCACTAGAAAATAAGTACTGTGATAACATTTATCAACTCTTGCAAAGGATGAACAATAACAGATTTTTCCAGTGTATCTTAGGATTTAGCTACATTATATTACGGGTGATGAAACGAAAATCAGACTAGTGGAAGATAATTACCGTTAAGTAAACCGTTTATTATTTCAAAAATAATCTCGATAACTGTTAATACATTTATTCCGCTATGAGGCAAAACTGTCAATGCCTTCATGAGAAAATGTTTGCGGTTGCTGGAAGCAAATCAACGGCTAGCAATGTCTTTCTTCAGGGATCCAAAAAATTAAAAATCGCTTTGGGGGAGATAGGGAACTCATGTAGGCTGTGTAAGGGCATCACAGCGAAGCGCCGTGTATGCCAGCTCCGGGAAAGTCATGATGACTGTTGTCTCGGACTGCAGTTGCCCTCTGCTTATTCATTTTCCGGTGCACGACATCACAATTAACGCACAACGGTTCTTAGTCACTTTACAGAAATTGAAGTGAGCCTTCATGTCCAAACGTCGAAGAATGTTGACAGACGACATCATTCTGTCGCGCAATAACGCCCGTTCACATGTTGTCAAGGCTGCTTCGATTACGCTGCAGCAGCTTCGGTGGGATGCGGTTATTCATTCTCGACGTAGTCCCGATCTCTTCCCACGTGACCTCCACATTTTTGCAGCCCTGAAGAAAGACAATCGAGGCCGGCGATTTGCTTGGACAAAGAGGCGCACACCAGGGCACGATCATGGTTCCGTATTACTGATTTACTATTCATATTACAGCCTTCAGTTTGAAGGGATCTAGATAACTTGTATTCAGTGGTCCTCCAAACCGCCACAGTTTTTAAACGGCATAGTCAAAAAACCTTGTACTGCACTACGGAGACAACGCTGACGTTTATCATGTCTACAGCCATCACTGTAGAGCACTATGACCCACTGAAGTACAATTGTGTCCAAAATTAAAGCAACAAAAGGAAAAATTGCAAAGTTGAGTCTATTTTGCCAAAAAACAGTACAAACAATGTAAAAAATACAGATCGCAACAACCGCAACATGCATAGCGGTAGACAAAAATGTTCTTCGTTTTTTCCGTGTTAATGGAGTTGCACAAACATTCCGACAACTAGTTAATATGCTCAGTACGAGGCGTGAGCACGTCTGGCAGCAATACAGGCTTGACAACGACGGGACATGCAGTGAATGGTGTCTTCAGTCTCATGTTGAGGCAATAACACCAGCTCTTCCTACAGAGATGCCCGCAGTTTTCCAGAGCCATTGCTGGAAGCTGGCGTGATGCAAGCCGTCTGCCTAGTCTAGTGCATCCCAGACATGCTCTGCCTAGTCTAGTGCATCCCAGACATGCTCTATCGGATTCATATCGCGAGAACAAGCAGCACACTATATCCAACTCTTGCTCCAATTCCACTATTTCTTCACTGGCAGTAAATATGTTTATTTTCTGATATTTTCAAAAAAAATGGCTCTGAGCACTATGGGACTCAACTGCTGTGGTCATAAGTCCCCTAGAACTTAGAACTACTTAAACCTAACTAACCTAAGGACAGCACAGAACACCCAGCCTTCACGAGGCAGAGAAAATCCCTGACCCCGCCGGGAATCGAACCCGGGAACCCGGGCGTGGGAAGCGAGAACGCTACCGCACGACCACGAGATGCGGGCTCTGATATTTTCATTTCTCTCCCTATCAAGCGGCGGGTAACTAGAGAGTGCGATCAGAAAACTCATTTTTCGGTTATGTCACATGGACACTGTAGCTTCGCGGACATTGACCACACATCGTAATTTGATATGAGAGAGACATACGTTTACCGTCATCATTATCACCATCCAGATGCCATCACTATTATTTTGCTGCGGAATTATTTAAAATATACACATTTGCTACTTTCGGAGACAGCTAGAGTTGCAGATCACCCTAAGTTCCGACCAAGAGCACTTGGGCGCATGGAAAGAACATTGTGACGGGAATAGTTTTATACAGGCTGAGTCACCTGACATTACCACTGGAAACACCTCCCAAACCACAACAAACACTGAATAACCAATTCCACAGACAGAAAGTGAGGAGAGGGGCTGGTAGAATTGGTTAATACATACTATTGAGAAATGCACGGAAGTATGATTTTCAACACATACTTATGTTGTTTTATATGGAAAACTGTTAATATTTTTAGAACAACTGAAAATAGAAGAAATACTTGATTAATGCCGTTTCTTACACTGTAAAATGTTAATGACATCCAGAGTAATTCGTATAGTAAAGTTGGCACTTGAGTAGCTCCTCAGCAGTTCAATCGTGTGTATCGGAGATAACCGAATTAATTAGGGATACCAAAAGGACAGCGATGTAACGTAGGTACAGAAGAGACATGAACAGAACTTTACGTCCACATGCTAACATTTTTTTATTAGTCTTTACCTTTGAAGAATTCTGTACGGCTCTGGTTTGTTAGAAGAAAACGTACATTAACATGAGAATGCAGTTGAACTTACAAATTTGTTTACTGTTTTCAATTAAAGAATGTAAAAGAATCTGTCTTGACATTTCAGACCAATAAATGTTCAACGTGGTGCCCATCATTTGCTGCGCATATTTGCAATCTGCTGCGTAATGAATGTCTTTCACAACGCAGTACATCTGGCGGAATGTTGCCATAGGCTGCCTCAATACTATGTTTGATATCTTCTGGGGTTGTAGGCACATCACGGTACACGTACTCCTTTAACGTTGGAGGAGGTAGATGAAAATCAGATAGGAGGTACGACACTGTGAGAAGACTTTGACGAAGCTCTGAAAGATCTAATTTGAAACAAGGATCCGGAAGCATGCGCCATTCCGTCAGAACTGGTGATAGCCTTGGGAGAGTCAGCCATGACAAATGTCTTCCAGCTGGAGTGCAAGGTGTATGAGACAGGCGATATACCTTCAAGCTTCAATTAGAATGTAATAATTCGAACTTAAAAAAAGAGCAGTTGCTGATACGAGAGAAAATTACAGAACCATCAGCTTAACAAATCATTATTACAAACTACTTCTGTACAGAAGAATGAAAAAACTGGTAGAAGCCGACCTCGGGGAAGATCAGTTTGCATTACAGAGAAATGAAGGAACACGCAAGTCAGTACTGATCCTAAGTCTTATCTTAGAAGATAGCTTCTGAAAGGGAAACCGATGTTTACAGGATTTGTGCACTTAGATAAAGCTTTAAATAGTGTTGGCTGGAGTACCCCCTTTGAAATTCTGACTTGCGCAGCAACCAGACGGCAGTTATAAGAGTCGAGGGGCATGAGAAGGGAAGTAATGGTTGAGAAGAGAGTGAGAGAAGGTTGTAGCTTATCCCCGACGTCCTACAATCTATACACTGAACAAGCAGTGAAAGAAAGCAAAGAAAAATTGGGAGTACGAGTTAAAGTTCAGTGAGTAGAAATATAAACTTTGAGGTTTGCAGGTAATGTAATTCTGTGAGAGTCAGCAAAGGACATGGAAAAGCAGTTGAATGTAATGGGCATCATCTTGTGAGAAGGATATAAAATGAACCTCAACAAAAATAAAACAAGAACAATGGAATGTAGTCGAATTAAACCAAGTGATGTTGATGGAATTAGATGAGGAAACGAGACACTTGCTATTTGGGCAGCACAATAACTGATGAGGACCGAAGTAGAGGCTGGCAATGGTAAGAAAGGCATTTCTGAAGAAGAGAAATTTTTTAACATCAAATATAGATTTACGTGTTAGGAAGTCTTTTCTGGAAGCATTTGCCAGTAGCGTAGTCGTGAATGAAAGTGAAACATCCGCGACAAACAGTTTAGATAAGATGAGAATAAAAACTTTCGAAATGTTGTGCTACAGAAGAATACTGAAAATTAGGTTGGTCGTTCATGTAACTAATGACGAAGTGTTGACTAGAATTGTGGAGAAACATTTGTGGCACAACTTGGGATTGGTTGATAGGACACATTTTGAGACATAAAAGGATCAGCAATTTAATACTGGAGGGAAGAAGGATGGGAGGGGAAGGAGTAGAAATCATTGAGGGAGACCCATAGATGAATACAGTAAGCAGATTCAGAAGTGTATTGGTTGCAGTAGTTATTCGGAGATGAATAAGCCCACAACAGCGTATACACTGAAGATCCAAAGAAACTGGAACAGCTACCTAATATTGTTTAGGGCCCCAGCAAGCAGGCGTAAGTGTCGCAACACGACATGGCATGGACTCGAATAATGTCTGAAGTAGCACTGGACGGAACTGACACCATGAATCCTGTAGGGCTGTCCATAAATCTGTAAGACTACGAGGGGGTGGAGATCTTTTCTGCACAGCACGTAGCGAGGTACCCCCGATATGCTCAATAATGTTCCTATCAGGGAAGTTTGGTGGTCAGCGGAAGTGTCTAAACTCAGAAGAATGTTTCTGGAGACACTGTGTTGCAACACTGGACGTGTGGCGTGTCACATTGTACTGCTGGAATTGCCCAAGTCCACCGGAATGACAATGGACATGAATGGATCCAGGTGATCAGACAGGGCGCTTACGTACGTGTCACCTGTCAGAGTCGTATCTGGACGTATCAGGGGCCCCATATCACTCCAACTGCACACGCCCCACACCATTACAGAGTCTCCACCAGCTCGAACAGTCCCCTGCTGACATGCAGGGTCAATGGATTCCTGACGTTGTCTCCATAAACGAGGTTATGTCCGTACACGTCCATTCGCTCGATACAATTTGAAACAAGACTCGTCCGACCAAGCAACATGTTCCCAGTCATCAAAAGTCCATTGTCGGTTTTGACGGTCCCAGGCGAGGCATAAAGCTTTGCGTTGTGCTGTCAACAAGGATACACGAGTGCAACTTCGGCTCCGAAAGCCCATATCGATGACGTTTCGTTGAATGTTTCGCACGCTGGCACTTGTTGATAGCCCAGCATTGAAATCTGCAGCTTTTTGCGGAACGATTGCTCTACTATCGTTGAATGATTTTCTTCAGTCGTCGTTGGTCCCGTTCTTGCAGGATCTATTTCTGGCCGCAGAGACTTCGGAGATTTGATGTTTTACCGGATTCCCGAAAATCCCCACTTCATCGTTACCTCGGAGATACTGTGTCCCATCGCTTGTGCACCGACTGTAGCACCTCTTTCAAACGCACTTAAAACTTGATAACCTGACACTGTAGCAGCAGTAATCGATCTGACAACGGCGTGTACAGTCTGGAACCGCGCAACCGTTACGGTCGCAGGTTCTAATCCTGCCTCGGGCGTGGATGTGTGTGATGTCCTTAGGTTAGTTAGGTTTAAGTAGTTCTAAGTTCTAGGGGACTGATGACCTCAGCAGTTAAGTCCCATAGTGCTCAGAGCCATTTGAACCATTTGAACAATGGCGTGAGATACTTGCTGTTTTATTGAAGCGTTGCGGACCGCAGTGCCGTATTCTGCCTGTTTACACAATCTCTATATTTGAATAGTCACGCCTATACCAGTTTCTTTGGCCCTTCAATGTGGTAGCATAGTTAGCTGCATCAAACCAGTCTTCGGACTGAAGACTCCAACAAGAAGAATCCAAGAAACAAGGGCACCAAACTCGCTGCAAAAATACAAGCCAAAATACCAAGAAGAAAGTTCAGTGAGGTAAATAAAGGATTGAAAATGCAAAATATGAAGTGCGCAGCAAACAAGAATGACCGAATAGCAAGCTGCGTGAAGCAAGAACGTAAATTCGTCCATGCTGAATTATTCTATACTGCTGTCAGAAATTTAAAGTTTAACATGTTGTTCTTGTGAAGTATCTTTGACTACGATTTCACTGATATATAACGGTCACTGTTTCGAAAATGTATCTAGATTATACATTTAAATCTGGACAGTGCATAAACTAGTACAGTAGTTATCTATCGGCAATAGCTGCTACAAATACACTCCTGGAAATTGAAATAAGAACACCGTGAATTCATTGTCCCAGGAAGGGGAAACTTTATTGACACATTCCTGGGGTCAGATACATCACATGATCACACTGACAGAACCACAGGCACATAGACACAGGCAACAGAGCATGCACAATGTCGGCACTAGTACAGTGTATATCCACCTTTCGCAGCAATGCAGGCTGCTATTCTACCATGGAGACGATCGTAGAGATGCTGGATGTAGTCCTGTGGAACGGCTTGCCATGCCATTTCCACCTGGCGCCTCAGTTGGACCAGCGTTCGTGCTGGACGTGCAGACCGCGTGCTTCATCCAGTCCCAAACATGCTCAATGGGGGACAGATCCGGAGATCTTGCTGGCCAGGGTAGTTGACTTACACCTTCTAGAGCACGTTGGGTGGCACGGGATACATGCGGACGTGCATTGTCCTGTTGGAACAGCAAGTTCCCTTGCCGGTCTAGGAATGGTAGAACGATTGGTCCGATGACGGTTTGGATGTACCGTGCACTGTTCAGTGTCCCCTCGACGATCACCAGTGGTGTACGGCCAGTGTAGGAGATCGCTCCCCACACCATGATGCCGGGTGTTGGCCCTGTGTGCCTCGGTCGTATGCAGTCCTGACTGTGGCGCTCACCTGCACGGCGCCAAACACGCATACGACCATCATTGGCACCAAGGCAGAAGTGACTCTCATCGCTGAAGACGACACGTCTCCATTCGTCCCTCCATTCACGCCTGTCGCGACACCACTGGAGGAGGGCTGCACGATGTTGGGGCGTGAGCGGAAGACGGCCTAACGGTGTGCGGGACCGTAGCCCAGCTTCATGGAGACGGTTGCGAATGGTCCTCGCCGATACCCCAGGAGCAACAGTGTCCCTAATTTGCTGGGAAGTGGCGGTGCGGTCCCCTACGGCACTGCGTAGGATCCTACGGTCTTGGCGTGCATCCGTGCGTCGCTGCGGTCCCGTCCCAGGTCGACGGGCACGTGCACCTTCCGCCGACCACTTTCGACAACATCGATGTACTGTGGAGACCTCACGCCCCACGTGTTGAGCAATTCGGCGGTACGTCCACCCGGCCTCCCGCATGCCCACTATACGCCCTCGCTCAAAGTCCGTCAACTGCACATACGGTTCACGTCCACGCTGTCGCGGCATGCTACCAGTGTTAAAGACTGCGATGGAGCTCCGTATGCCACGGCAAACTGGCTGACACTGACGGCGGCGGTGCACAAATGCTGCGCAGCTAGCGCCATTCGACGGCCAACACCGCGGTTCCTGGTGTGTCCGCTGTGCCGTGCGTGTGATCATTGCATGTACAGCCCTCTCGCAGTGTCCGGAGAAAGTATGGTGGGTCTGACACACCGGTGTCAATGTTTTCTTTTTTCCATTTCCAGGAGTGTAGAAAACTGTATAGCTGACCACACCACTTTACATAGACAACGTGAGCAGCTGTAAAACGAATGAAACACATGAAAAGTTAGTAAGAAGGTAGTAATTTTTCTAAAGATAATTACTAAGAAGTAAATCAGAGTACAATATATACGACACTTTCCTGTGCCTCTCTAAATTCTGTTAGGTATAGAAGAATTCTAAAAAAGTTAGGAAATTTTAGTAACTGGTACGAGACACTTGTAATGAATATATTCAAATTAACTTTAACGTGACAAAAAAATACTTTAAAAGTCTTCTTGTATATATTTGTAAAATTTTTGCTTAGATTATTTGCTATAAATTTATGTTCAACTTGGCATTGTAGCGATATAAATTTTAAAGCGATAAATCAAGCGATATTGTAAGGGTAAGGGTATAATTTCACCCTTAATTTTATCAATAATGATGTACGTCTAACGTGGGAATGCACTGATGACCTGGAAAGCGTGAAACATGAGCGTACACTGTAGCGTACAAAGACCTAGTCGGTAGCATATCTTCATTGGAATAACATCCATTGAAAGTGATCGCATTGCAAAGTTAGAACTGTGAGCATTTAATAGATTGACCGCAGCAAATGTACGATGTAACTCAGTGGAAGACAGTTGTGCTCTGAGTTTTTGTATTACATTTAAAGTTAAATTTTACTGGGGAAGAGTTCTGGGACGTGTTCTATCCTGAAGTGTGGCTTATCTGTAATGTGAGGCAAGAAGAATACTAGAGCGGTGCACCGTCGAGGGTTTCTGCTCTAAGTAGTCTCTTCAAAACTACTTTGTGAAGGCGACCATGTATTTTAAATGAAAGAAAGTGTTTAAAAAACACAATACTAATCTGTTAGCTACAAGGAAGATAACATGAGAATCACTTCTGGAGTAAATGAAGGACAGTGTGAGAGTAATCTGTGGCTGTTTGCTGATGATGTTGTGGTGACTGTAGCAGGATGCAAGATGACTCAGATAAAATTTCTATTTGGTGCCATTAATGGAAGCTTGGGCTAAATGCAGAAAATTATAGGTTAAGGCAGATGAGTAGCGAGAAGAATCCATTAGCCCCCGAATATATTTACATCTACATCGAAATGATTACTCTCTTAATCGTAATTAAGTGCCTGGTAGACGGTACATCGCACCACTTCCAAACTATTTCTCTACCGTTCGACACTCGAAACGCACGCGCGAAAAACGCGTACATAAATCTTTCTGTCTGGGCTCTGATTTCTCTTACGAGGATCGTTCAATAAGTAATGCCTCACATTTTTTTTTAAAAAAAAGTCATTAATATACATAGACAAACATCCTTGTGGAAATCGAAATCAGCGTTTGGCGTCATTGGCCGGGAGGCCCGTTACGGGGCAGGTCCGGCCACCTTGGTGCACTTTCGACGCCACATTTGGCGACCTGCGCGCCGGGTGGGGATGAAATGATGATGAAGACAACACAACACCTAGTCCCTGAGCGGAGAAAATCTCCTATCCAGCCGGCAATCGAACCCGGGCCCCTTTGGACGGCACTCCCTCACGCTGACCATTCAGCTATCGGGGCGGACAACGTCCTTGTCAGTGCTTCACATTTTATTATTGGTCTGTGTGCCGGTGAAGTTTTGAAGAGCTCCATGATCAGCCACGCTCGGGACGTCCTGTCAGAGCCACTGCTCCAGACAAGCTGAATCGTGCGGATGCCATTATTCGCGCCCACCGTCTCATCACAGTTCGACAATTGGCTCTACAGTTGTCGGTCAGCATTGGAAGTGTGTCTGCAGTGTTCGAGCCTCTCCGGTATTCAAAGAGGTGCTCACGATGGGTTCCACGAATGCTCACAGTGGACCATAAGATTCAAAGAAAGGCCATTTCATCGGAGTTATTGGAGCGTTTTGAGACCTTTCTGTCACGGATCATTACGGAGGACGAAAGCTGGGTGCACTACTTTGCGTTGCAAACAAAAACTAGGTCCATCGAGTGACATCCTATTCATTCACCACGAAAGAAGAAATTCAAGACAACCCCTCTGCCGGAAAAGTCATGGTGACAGTTTTCTGTGATTGTGATGGCGTCAATCTCGTGGACGTGATGCAATTAAGAGGCATACGTCAAGACTATAAATAAACTCAAAAAGAGTTTCCGACGTATTCGACAGGAGGGGAATCCAGCAGATATCTTGCTAATAATGCACAAAAACACACAAATCTGAGAACCTGGGAACACATCGCCAAATTGGATTGGACATCGTTGTCTCAACCACCCTACGTTGTTTTCCTCGTCGCCGGCGAATTCTGGTTTACAAATCACTTGACAATGTGGACGGCACCCTTGGTGCTTCGACATCATCTGCGAAGGGTAAAAAGAACGAAATAAGAGGAGTTGGTAAAACTACTCAATTTCTTCTTATTCATTTTTTTTTGTGGTGCTAAGTTAAATTTTTCTTTAATGAAAGTTTCTTCTTCCTCCAGTTTGGGTAACGGATGGCTAACTGTAGCTTTCGTTGCTTGTAACAATGCAGGAAGAGCCGGTTTGGAATCCTTTGAAACTAGGGAAATCTTAGCTTACCGTACTATACCGGTTTCTGAGATTATTATTGCTAGTGAGGGTTCTTATCTATTTCCGCACGGAAGTTTGTCTTTGTCTTGTCCTAGACGTTGCAAGATAAATTCTGATTGCAGCGTTCACTTATGGGTCAAGGCTAGTGGTCCTTCTTCTTTGGAAGATTGTCGCATTGTGGGTGATTGTACTCTGTATAATCATTGAAAGCAGTTGCCTCAACCACCCTACAGTCCAGACGTGACACCCTCGGACTTCCATCCCTTTGGCCCGCTTAAATATTCTCTATGTTCGAACACACTTTTAAGATGCCGAGAGTGTCAATCATGCAGTGAAAACATGGCTACGCCTGCAGGACAGGAGTTTTGACCAACAGGGAATACATGATCTTCCACAGCGTTGGCGTATGGCCATAGAACGTGATGGAGAGATACCTAGAAAAATTGGACATGGACAAGACATGTTGATGCATATTGTCACCAAATTCTGACTCTTAACAATAAGTATGTTCTGAAAAAAATGTGTGGCATTACTTATTGAACAACACGTCTTTTATAATAATAATCATTTCTGCCTACGTAGGTGGGCACCAACCGAATATCTGCGCAATCGGAGGAAAAGTTGGTGATCTAAATGTCACAGGAAGATACTGCTGCAACGAAAACCGTCTTTGTTTTAATGATTTCCACCCTAATTCACGTGAGACTTTCGTAGCACACTCTTACTTATGTCGTGATAACAAAAAACGAGCTGCCCTTCTTCGAACTTTTTTGATGCGCTCCGATACGGATCCCAGACTGAAATGCAACACTCTAGAGGGCGGGCAGGCATGGTGTAAGCAGTCTCTTCAGTAGACCTGTTGCATTTTCCAAGTATTTTGCTGATAAATAGCTGTCTGTGGTGTTCTTTCCACAAAACATTATGTATGTGACTGCTGCATTTTAAGTTTTTCGTAATTGTAATTCCTAAATACTTCGTTGAATTTACAGCCTTTTCTTTTGTATGATTTATCGTGTAAACGAAATTTAACGGATTTACTTTATTACTCATGTGGATGACACTTTTTCCTTGTGTAGAGTCTATTGCGACTTTTAGCATCATACAGATATCTGGTCTAAATCCTTTTGCTATTGGTTTTTATCATCTGATGACTTCACAAGACGGTTAATGACAACGTCATCTGCAAACAATCTAAGAGGACTGTTGCAGATTCTCTTCTAAATCGTTTATGTACATCAAAAGAGTATTTGCACAGCGGAGGCCTATAAAGCTTCCTTGTGGATCGCCAGATATTACTTCTGTTTTACTCGATGACTTTCCGTCAATAGCCGGCCGGTGTGGCCGAGCGGCTCTAGGCGCTTCAGTCTGGAACCGCGCGACCGCTACGGTCGCAGGTTCGAATCCTGCCTCGGGCATGGATGTGTGTGATGTCCTTAGGTTAGTTAGGTTTAAGTAGTTCTAAGTTCTAGGGGACTGATGACCTCAGATGTTGAGTCCCATAGCGCTCAGAGCCATTTGAGCCATTTTTCCGTCAATTACTACAAACAGTGACCTGTCTGACAGGAACTTGCATGTACCCGCCTACTTATATTAAACCTCCAGAAATGTCTCAGTTTAGGCATTGAGTCTGTAGGGGATGGTATAAGAGGCATACGCTGTGAATGGCCGCTCTTCACCATCCGAGTTTTGGGGAAATTAAGACAATCCGTTCTCGGACTGTCTCGGCGAGTCGTCGTGTAGGATTCTTTGTACCTGTTTTGTTGAGAGAATCTGGAAGTTTATGTCCCTCGCAGAAGCAGTATCAGTGGCATCGGGGTTTCTGTAAACTGTAATTCTACTTCCCGGGATTCAAGGTGATGAAACAGGAAGCTATATTATTTGGAATAATGTTCAAAGGGGATGGTTTTATAGTTGTTTACTAAACACCATAAACTGGATTCAAGTACACAATTAATAATGATTAATTGAAAAACAACAATTTTCTGAGAGCGTGGTCTTAACAACAGAGCTAAATCGGAAGGCATCCTATCTGCTACTGGCTACTATGGCCCCCAGTCTGTACCACGTACTTACACTTGTGATGTTTCGTAGCCGTACATTTTCTTTGGCTTAAACATTATTCATTTACATATTAAAATGATCGATTTCTGGAGTTGTAATACTGTTGTAAGAAAGTATTTATGGCCTTTACGCTTCTTCTAGTGTCTATATTGCAAGAAGTGACTTTCATTAACAAATATTTCTTAAGCAAGATCACTCGCTTCGTGTCAAAATAACTGTGCTTTCCCTAAGTACCTCGCGAGGCCCACGAGAAAGACAGACCGTGGAACGTAGGTCACAGCACGTGACACTGCAGGTATTTAAGAGCGCTAGCAGCAGTCTTCGACGGGGTGCGAGTAACTATTTCAGACAAGTTAAATAAATCTTGAGCGCTCATTTAAATGCGTGTAAGCTCTCGATAGCACACGATAAATTTAAAACCTGTAGTGGGTACCTTTTCAATTACATGTTGATTTCCCGGGAGGCCAGCACGGATCCAAGCGTTCGCGAAGTGTGTCGGTAAAGCCGACTAGTGTGACGTCACATGTTCGTTGCAGGGCCCGTATAATCTCGTTGGCCCCGGTACCTCGCTGTTGACGTAATAGGCGTTCTCATATTTAGCCATGGAGTCTCACAACACCGTACACTGGTAACACCGTCTGGTTCACGGGCTCCTTCAGCGAGCGTGGGGAATGAAATCTTGCTCCAGACTGTTTGCGGTCTGCACTACCGGTTAGCTCACTGAATGCTACCTGGTATCTCCGATCGCGATAGGAAATTGTAAAAATGGAAAATAAAGAAATAATGTGTAGCTCGATCAGAAGGGGTACCTTACAAACTGACGAATGCAGTCTCCCAACCGGCACAATACTCAATAGGCACGCAATCTGATTAGAAACCGCTTATGAGCAACGGTGTCAAAAACCTTCTGGAAATCTAAAGATATTGTTGTGAACTCGAAAATTATTTTGTGACATCAGATACCATTAAAATTAACAATGAGTTCACCCCACGCTGGACGCCAAAAATGTTGTGAACTCGAGAAATTCTTCTCTCTGCTGTAGGACGTGAAATGACGAGCAACTGACTAATGAGATTGTCCCACGTTAGGAGCCAACAATTAATTGATATCAATGATTGAATGAAATCAAACACAAAGGGTACAAAATTAAGGTGTTCATGTAAGAATAGAAAAGATTGCTTATATGATCAAAACATGAAAGATATGTATTTATTTTCGTGCTGTTGACACAATTGCTTACATAATCAAAACATGAAAGGAATGTATTTATTTTCGTGTTGTTTACATAAACCTAAACAAAACTACAGCTCTCAGGACCGATTTGACTGGGCGTGGACACGACTCAGTTATTAACAGGAATGAGGAGGGAACAAGTCGTTTCACAAATCTTCCTGTCCGCCCCAATAGCTGAGTGGCCAGCGTGACGGATTGCCGTCCTACGAGCCCGGGTTTGATTCCCAGCTGGGTCGGGGATTTTCTCCGCTCAGGGACTGGGTGTTATGTTGTGTTCATCGTCATATTTATCCATCCCCAGACCTCAGTTGCATAGAGAAACTATATGAAAACATTAAAGCACACCACATAGCGAACAGAGACAATATAAAGCTGATGCTAACGCTGGTAACAGCGAACAGGACAAGGGAAACCGTGGAACAGAATATTCAAAAAATGATCAAATGTGTGTGATATCTTATGGGACTTAACTGCTAAGGTCATCAGTCCCTAAGCTTACACTTAACCTAAATTATCCTAAGGACAAACACACACATCCATGCCCGACGGAGGACTCGAACCTCCGCCGGGACCAGCCGCACAATCCATGACTGCAGTGCCTTAGACGCTCGGCTAATCCCGCGCGGCACAGAAAATTCACATCAACAAACTACACATCCTAAAACTACATGAAGAAGATACGAGGAGGCTGTGGGAACCAAAAATGAGTACACTAGCTACCGCTAGATTTACGTCATATGCTCATTTGCAACGCACTTAGCACACACAAACACACCATCCATGCGCCTGACATCTCACACAACGAGGTTAACATATACTAATAATGGAATCAGGATTCTTCCTGAGTCGTGTCTCGAAACTTAATTCTCACACAAACAACAACGTGAGAATGAAGTCAAATCGAAGTCCCACGCTGGCGCCAAAAATGTAATGCTCGAGAAATTATTTTGTAAAATCAGATGCCATGAAAATTACCAATCATGTCGCCCCAAGCTGGGCGCCAAAACGATGTGAACTCGACAAATTAAATGAAATCACACACAGAGGGCACAGAATTATGGGTTTTATGTATGATCGTAAGAGATTGGTTATATGATCAAAATATGAAAGAAATATATTTATTTACGTGCTTTTTACTGAAACCGAAACAAAATTATACCTCTCAGGGCCGATTTGACTGGGCGTAGACACGACTCAGTTATCAAGCGGAAGGAGGAGGAGACGAATCGTCTCACTTTTCTTCTTTATCGCCGTTGTGTACTGCTGTCGCGGAAGGCGGTGCGTCGGTGCGGTGCGTCGCTTCGGAGCTGTGCGGCGTGAGTCGCTGCCTTCATCGGCAGTCGCGCCGCTGCGCCGGGCCCAGGTACGATGTCCGCGTTGTCTGCCCGTTGTCGGTTGCATGGCTGATGCCGTCTTCTCACGGTGTCGGAAGGTGGATGGTGGCGACGGGTGGAGGAGCGCCCATGTCGTCTCACTTCCGCGGTGTCTCCACGACTCCCCCTCTCGCTTCCACTCCCTCTCTCAGCTCCTCTTCGAAATATTGTTCCTTCCAGCGTTGCCATTGGCGGACGAAATTTTTACAGACCGCCGTTTCACCGCCACGCCTCTCGGTGCTGGGTGGAAATTTCCTATCTGGTTTGGGTTGGCATGTGCCTCGTGTATTGGCGTATTTCTCAGGTTTTCACATTCTTAAAATGTTTTCCTGCATTCTGTTGGGAGAGTAGCTACACAACACTTCTTTATAACCTTCTCTCCGTGCGAGCCTTGGACAGACTGAAGTTTGACCTCCGTCTCAAAATCTACCAGCGACCGTGATTTATAAAGAATGTTCTCACTGTAGAGAAAAAGATCTTCTTCAGAACGCTGACTTCTTTCGCACACCTCCCTCCGCCAATTCCCCCCGCTATTTTTTAAGCTCCTCCCTGTGCCCAGGGGGTGCTGGAAATGTCAGCACATCAAATGTTCATATTCAAATGCGTGTGAAATCTTATGGGACGTAACTGCTAAGGTCATCACTCCCTAAGCTTACACACCACTTAACCTAAATTATTCTAAGGACAAACACACACACCCATGCCCGAGGGAGGACTCGAACCTCCGCCGGGAGTAGCCGCACGTCGGCACATCCCTGATTTCTAAGGCAGGTAAAATGACAGCCGCCAGGCATTAAGGACTGAGATGGTTGCTCGCGTAGATACTTGGCGTTTCGTCCTAATGGCTGCAGGTGTCCATCAGCTCTCGGAGCGCTTCTCGTTGTCAGATGGGTCCTTCTCATCGTGTCCCTCCTTCAGCGAGGCATCGGACTGGGTTCCCGCTGTGTCCCTCTTCTTGGGGGCTCGCCCCAGGGAGTCCGGCTCAGCTGACGTGGCGCGTTGGCGAAAGTGTCCACGGTCGGAAGTGTTACAATATGGATTTAATTTGACATCCCCTGTCCATAGCACTCATTACTTCATATTTTCTGAATCCGTGCCGAGTATGCCGGCTAAATGTTCAAAAAAATGGTTCAAATGGCTCTGAGCACTATGGGACTCAACTGCTGAGGTCATAAGTCCCCTAGAACTTAGAACTACTTAAACCTAACTAACCTAAGGACAACACACACATCCATGCCCGAGGCAGGATTCGAACCTGCGACCGTAGCGGTCGCGCGGTTCCAGACTGTAGCGCCAGAACCGCTCGGTCACCAGCGGCTGGCGGCTAAATGTCAATAAACCATTTTCTTCTAGGTCGTCCATAATGTTCGAACACAAAATATGCTCCAAAATCCTACCGAAAATCTAAGTTAATGATATGCGTCCATAATTCAGCAGATTACTCGTACTTGAGTATTGGTCTGATCTGTTTAACTTTCCAGTATTTAGGTACAGATAATTCGAAGAGCAAACGGTTGTAAACACTTCCGAAGATGGAGCTATTGTATCAACATACTCTGAAAGGAAGCTAACTGGTATGCAATCGGGAACAAAGGCCTTGCCTTTAGTACGCGGTTTAAGCTGATTCGCGGCACGGAGTATATCTACTTCTAAGTTACACATGTTGTCAATTGTTCTAGATTCAAATTGTGGAATATTTACGTCCAAATATATCGTTGGTAACGTGCTGATTGACACGGTTCCGTAGATTAAATATCTAGGCGTAACGTTACAAAAGACATAAAATGGGACTAGGACTGTAGTAGTGAAGACGAATGGTTGTCTTCTGTTTAATCGGGGTGTTTAGGGATCTTGTGGTTCATCTGTGAAGGAGACCGCAATTAGAACACAAGAGAGACCCTTTATTAAGTACTGCTCGAATGTTCGGCATGCCCAACAGGTCGGATTACAGGAAGACGTTGAAGCAATTCAAAGGTGGGCCGCTAGATTTGTCATCTGAAGGTCCCATCAGTACGTGCGTATTATGGAGATGATTCGGGAACTGAAACGGGAATCACGGGAGGGAAGGTGACGATCTTTTCGAGGAAAACTATCGAGAAAATTTCGAAAATCGTAATTTGAAGCAGACTGGAGACTGATTCTACTGCCGACAGCATGCATTTTGCATGAAGTCCACGAAGATAAGAGAAATTACGGAACCTAAAGAGTCATATAGACAGGCATTTTTTTTCTCGTTCTTTTTTTTTGCGGGGGCAACAGGAAAGAATATCGCTATTAGTGGTACGAGGTACCCTCCGCCACACGCAACACAGTGGCTTCTGGAGTACGTAGGTAGATGCAGACGTAAACAGCAGACAGTGGAAAGACGTGTTATACCTGAAGCCATTAAAATTAACGTAATTCTCGTTAGATTTTCGCCATGTTGATTGATAGCTGTAATACAAATTACAATTTTCGATTTTGTGAATAGGAAAAACGTGCTGGTGCCGTTAGACTTTGCAATAAAGGAAGGAAACTAAGCAACTACTAATTTACTCTATCGACTAAGCCGGCCGGTGTGGCCGAGCAGTTCTAGGCGCTTCAGTCCCCAACCGCTCTGCTGCTACGGTCGCAGGTTCAACTCCTGCTTCGGGCATGGATGTGTGTGATGTCCTTAGGTTAGGTTTAAGTAGTTCTAAGTCTAGGAGACTGATGACCTCAGATGGTAAGTCCCATAGTGCTTAGAGCCATTTGAACTATTTCGAACGACTAACGTAGTGTATGAGTAAAAATGGTTCAAATGGCTCTGAGCACTATGGGACTTAACATCTGAGGTCATCAGTTCCCTAGAACTTAGAACTACTTACACCTAACTAAGCACAACACACACATCCATGCCCGAGGCAGGATTCGAACCTGCGACCGTAGCAGCCGCGCGGTTCCGGACTGAGGCGCCTAGAACCGCTCGGTGACCGCGGCCGGCCAGTGTATGAAGTAGCAAACATAATAATAGCTGAAGATGACCTTCAACAGTATTACCAAAGGTAATGTGCACTGGTTACGGTACGAAAGAAATTCAGCGTCCACAACTTTTTGCTCTCTCTGACGAGACAGGAACTACCTAAACAGACACATTCTTTATCATTTCTTTTTATTTCTTTCACAATTCTGTAAACATGGTTACAGAAATAAAAACGGGAGCAATAGCACTTGCGTGAGTGAATTTTATGGGGCCCCTGCTACGGCAGAGATATTCCTAAATCACGGAGTCATTCTCGCGGCGTATAATGCTACATCTCGGCGGAGGTAGAGGCGGCCTCCGCTGCGTTTTTATGACTCCGCGCCACGCACGCACGCTCGCACGCTCGCCTGCTAGCCGACGCGAAATTTTTTATTACCGCGATTGTAGCGCATTGTAATAGAACGGCCGTGGCGGCGATGCGCGTTACTGCCGACGGGTGCAGGGAAATCCACGCACAGGTATTCACCCGCACGTGCCTCTTGTAGCGGAGTGGAGAGAGGATGCTGAGTGCTGAAGTTTAATGGTGACCTGAGATAGAACTAAACAGCTAAAATGAGACGTAGCAAGTTACCGAATTCACTGACCTGTTGTTTTAATCCTGCACCTTGTCTGGAAAAGCTGTACACATGCGCTACCCTCCATAAGTTGGGAACACCAAATGATTATGGACAATGGAAAGGAAATACGTTATAGAATTGCATTAAATTCTCTTTAAATGTTTGTTAACCTCAAACAATACATAGGTAAATGCAAGTATTAAATTTTAAATTCTTTCATAATAGTCACCTTTCACTGTAATCACTGATTTGAATATTCTCGTCATGCGATTGGTCAATTCTACCATGGTTTCTGTTCGAATTAGTCCCCATTCTTGCTACAGGACCTCCAACAAGGCTATCCATCCCACGATTCCTCGTTTTTGATCCTCCTGTCAAACTAATCAATTTACTGAACCTCTGGAGACTTCACATACTTCTGACACAAGTGAGATGTATGTTTCGGGTTGTTGTCTTACTGCAATACAAACCCTTTCCAAAACAGTTGTCATGCCATGTATCTGGATAATGGCATGATAACCTTGTAGTTCATTTTACAATCTGTTTTCACCAGATCCCTGACCTTTTCCCTCCAAACGATCCCCATAGCATCACAGAACCTCGCATCCCTGCTCGCAGTTGGAATTGCGCACTGATGATTCAAGTGATCATGAATAATTCTGACCTCGAACCTGTCGCTATATCAATTTTTTTTCCCAATCACCTGCAGTTCAATGCTGATGTTTCTAAGACCACTGAACTCCATTCATCACGTTAACAAAGCACAACAATGCATTCTTTGAAGCTAAATAATCCTGAAAGGTCCTTTCTTATAGGCGTTGTCTCACCAATGATTCAGTGGTGTGTACCTAATTCTGTTGAATTCAGCTGTCAAAATTCATGGTCAGTTGTCGCTAAATAAATCTTTTTCCCAATCTCCTGCTGTTCAGTGCTGATGTTTCTGAGACCACTGATCTCCTTTCTTCACGTTAACAAGGCACAACAATGCATTCTTTGAAGCTAAATAATCCTGAAAGGTCCTTTCTTATAGGCGTTGTCTCACCAATGATTCAGTGGTGTGTACCTAATTCTGTTGAATTCAGCTGTCAAAATTCATGGTCAGTTGTCGCTAAATAAATCTTTTTCCCAATCTCCTGCTGTTCAATGCTGATGTTTCTGAGACCACTGATCTCCTTTCTTCACGTTAACAAGGCACAACAATGCATTCTTTGAAGCTAAATAATCCTGAAAGGTCCATTCTTATAGGCGTTGTCTCACCAATGATTCAGTGGTGTGTACCTAATTCTGTTGAATTCAGCTGTCAAAATTCATGGTCAGTTGTCGCTAAATAAATCTTTTTCCCAATCTCCTGCTGTTCAATGCTGATGTTTCTGAGACCACTGATCTCCTTTCTTCACGTTAACAAGGCACAACAATGCATTCTCTGATGCTAAATAATCCTGAAATGTCCTTTCTTATAGGCGTTGTCTCACCAATGATTCAGTGGTGTGTACCTAATTCTGTTGAATTCAGCTGTCAAAATTCATGGTCAGTTGTCGCTAAATAAATCTTTTTCCCAATCTCCTGCTGTTCAATGCTGATGTTTCTGAGACCACTGATCTCCTTTCTTCACATTAACAAGGCACAACAATGCATTCTCTGATGCTAAATAATACTGAAAGGTCCTTTCTTATAGGCGTTGTCTCACCGATGATTCAGTGGTGTGTACCTAGTTCTGTTCAATTCAGCTGTCAATATTCATGGTCAGTTGTCGCTAAATAAATCTTTTTCCCAATCTCCTGCTGTTCAATGCTGATGTTTCTGAGGCAACTGAACTCCTTTCTTCACGTTAACAAGGCACAACAATGCATTCTCTGATGCTAAATAATCCTGAAACGTCCTTTCTTAAAGACGTTGTCTCACCAATGATTCAGTGGTGTGTACCTAATTCTGTTGAATTCAGCTGTCAAAATTCATGGTCAGTTGTCGCTAAATAAATCCTTTTCCCAATCTCCTGCTGTTCAATGCTGATGTTTCTGAGACCACTGATCTCCTTTCTTCACGTTAACAAGGCACAACAATGCATTCTCTGATGCTAAATAATCCTGAAAAGTCCTTTCTTATAGGCGTTGTCTCACCGATGATTCAGTGGTGTGTACCTAGTTCTGTTCAATTCAGCTGTCAATATTCATGGTCAGTTGTCGCTAAATAATTCTTTTTCCCAATCTCCTGCTGTTCAATGCTGATGTTTCTAAGGCAACTGAACTCCTTTCTTCACGTTAACAAGGCACAACAATGCATTCTCTGATGCTAAATTATCCTGAAAGGTCCTTTCTTATAGGCGTTATCTCACCAATGATTCAGTGGTGTGTACCTAATTCTGTTGAATTCAGCTGTCAAAATTCATGGTCAGTTGTCGCTAAATAAATCTTTTTCCCAATCTCCTGCTGTTCAATGCTGATGTTTCTGAGACCACTGATCTCCTTTCTTCACGTTAACAAGGCACAACAATGCATTCTTTGAAGCTAAATAATCCTGAAAGGTCCTTTCTTTGTAGGCGTTGTCTCACTAATGATTCAGTGGTGTGTACCTAATTCTGTTGAATTCAGCTGTCAAAATTCATGGTCAGTTGTCGCTAAATAAATCTTTTTCCCAATCTCCTGCTGTTCAATGCTGATGTTTCTGAGACCACTGATCTCCTTTCTTCACGTTAACAAGGCACAACAATGCATTCTCTGATGCTAAATAATCCTGAAACGTCCTTTCTTAAAGACGTTGTCTCACCAATGATTCAGTGGTGTGTACCTAATTCTGTTGAATTCAGCTGTCAAAATTCATGGTCAGTTGTCGCTAAATAAATCTTTTTTCCCAATCTCCTGCTGTTCAATGCTGATGTTTCTGAGACCACTGATCTCCTTTCTTCACGTTAACAAGGCACAACAATGCATTCTCTGATGCTAAATAATCCTGAAAGGTCGTTTCTTATAGGCGTTATCTCACCAATGATTCAGTGGTGTGTACCTAATTCTGTTGAATTCAGCTGTCAAAATTCATGGTCAGTTGTCGCTAAATAAATCTTTTTCCCAATCTCCTGCTGTTCATTGCTGATGTTTCTGAGACCACTGATCTCCTTTCTTCACGTTAACAAGGCACAACAATGCATTCTTTGAAGCTAAATAATCCTGAAAGGTCCTTTCTTATAGGCATTGTCTCACCAATGATTCAGTGGTGTGTACCTAATTCTGTTGAATTCAGCTGTCAAAATTCATGGTCAGTTGTCGCTAAATAAATCTTTTTCCCAATCTCCTGCTGTTCAATGCTGATGTTTCTGAGACCACTGATCTCCTTTCTTCACGTTAACAAGGCACAACAATGCATTCTCTGATGCTAAATAATCCTGAAAGGTCCTTTCTTATAGGCGTTGTCTCACCAATGATTCAGTGGTGTGTACCTAATTCTGTTGAATTCAGCTGTCAAAATTCATGGTCAGTTGTCGCTAAATAAATCTTTTTCCCAATCTCCTGCTGTTCAGTGCTGATGTTTCTGAGACCACTGATCTCCTTTCTTCACGTTAACAAGGCACAACAATGCATTCTTTGAAGCTAAATAATCCTGAAAGGTCCTTTCTTATAGGCGTTGTCTCACCAATGATTCAGTGGTGTGTACCTAATTCTGTTGAATTCAGCTGTCAAAATTCATGGTCAGTTGTCGCGTAATAAATCTTTTTCCCAATCTCCTGCTGTTCAATGCTGATGTTTCTGAGACCACTGATCTCCTTTCTTCACGTTAACAAGGCACAACAATGCATTCTCTGATGCTAAATAATGCTGAAAAGTCCTTTCTTATAGGCGTTGTCTCACCAATGATTCAGTGGTGTGTACCTAATTCTGTTGAATTCAGCTGTCAAAATTCATGGTTGGTTGTCGCTAAATAAATCTTTTTCCCAATCTCCTGCTGTTCAATGCTGATGTTTCTGAGACCACTGATCTCCTTTCTTCACATTAACAAAGCACAACAATGCATTCTTTGAAGCTAAATAATCCTGAAAGGTCCTTTCTTATAGGCGTTGTCTCTCCAATGATTCAGTGGTGTGTACCTAATTCTGTTGAATTCAGCTGTCAAAATTCATGGTCAGTTGTCGCTAAATAAATCTTTTTCCCAATCTCCTGCTGTTCAATGCTGATGTTTCTGAGACCACTGATCTCCTTTCTTCACGTTAACAAGGCACAACAATGCATTCTTTGAAGCTAAATAATCCTGAAAGGTCCATTCTTATAGGCGTTGTCTCACCAATGATTCAGTGGTGTGTACCTAATTCTGTTGAATTCAGCTGTCAAAATTCATGGTCAGTTGTCGCTAAATAAATCTTTTTCCCAATCTCCTGCTGTTCAATGCTGATGTTTCTGAGACCACTGATCTCCTTTCTTCACGTTAACAAGGCACAACAATGCATTCTCTGATGCTAAATAATCCTGAAAGGTCCTTTCTTTTAGGCGTTGTCTCACCAATGATTCAGTGGTGTGTACCTAATTCTGTTGAATTCAGCTGTCAAAATTCATGGTCAGTTGTCGCTAAATAAATCTTTTTCCCAATCTCCTGCTGTTCAATGCTGATGTTTCTGAGACCACTGATCTCCTTTCTTCACATTAACAAGGCACAACAATGCATTCTCTGATGCTAAATAATACTGAAAGGTCCTTTCTTATAGGCGTTGTCTCACCGATGATTCAGTGGTGTGTACCTAGTTCTGTTCAATTCAGCTGTCAATATTCATGGTCAGTTGTCGCTAAATAAATCTTTTTCCCAATCTCCTGCTGTTCAATGCTGATGTTTCTGAGACCACTGATCTCCTTTCTTCACATTAACAAGGCACAACAATGCATTCTTTGAAGCTAAATAATATTGAAAGGTCCTTTCTTATAGGCATTGTCTCACCAATGATTCAGTGGTGTGTACCTAATTCTGTTGAATTTAGCTGTCAAAATTCATGGTCAGTTGTCGCTAAATAAATCTTTTTCCCAATCTCCTGCTGTTCAATGCTGATGTTTCTGAGACCACTGATCTCCTTTCTTCACGTTAACAAGGCACAACAATGCATTCTCTGATGCTAAATAATCCTGAAAAGTCCTTTCTTATAGGCGTTGTCTCACCGATGATTCAGTGGTGTGTACCTAGTTCTGTTCAATTCAGCTGTCAATATTCATGGTCAGTTGTCGCTAAATAAATCTTTTTCCCAATCTCCTGCTGTTCAATGCTGATGTTTCTAAGGCAACTGAACTCCTTTCTTCACGTTAACAAGGCACAACAATGCATTCTCTGATGCTAAATTATCCTGAAAGGTCCTTTCTTATAGGCGTTATCTCACCAATGATTCAGTGGTGTGTACCTAATTCTGTTGAATTCAGCTGTCAAAATTCATGGTCAGTTGTCGCTAAATAAAACTTTTTCCCAATCTCCTGCTGTTCAATGCTGATGTTTCTGAGACCACTGATCTCCTTTCTTCACGTTAACAAGGCACAACAATGCATTCTTTGAAGCTAAATAATCCTGAAAGGTCCTTTCTTTGTAGGCGTTGTCTCACTAATGATTCAGTGGTGTGTACCTAATTCTGTTGAATTCAGCTGTCAAAATTCATGGTCAGTTGTCGCTAAATAAATCTTTTTCCCAATCTCCTGCTGTTCAATGCTGATGTTTCTGAGACCACTGATCTCCTTTCTTCACGTTAACAAGGCACAACAATGCATTCTCTGATGCTAAATAATCCTGAAACGTCCTTTCTTAAAGACGTTGTCTCACCAATGATTCAGTGGTGTGTACCTAATTCTGTTGAATTCAGCTGTCAAAATTCATGGTCAGTTGTCGCTAAATAAATCTTTTTTCCCAATCTCCTGCTGTTCAATGCTGATGTTTCTGAGACCACTGATCTCCTTTCTTCACGTTAACAAGGCACAACAATGCATTCTCTGATGCTAAATAATCCTGAAAGGTCCTTTCTTATAGGCGTTATCTCACCAATGATTCAGTGGTGTGTACCTAATTCTGTTGAATTCAGCTGTCAAAATTCATGGTCAGTTGTCGCTAAATAAATCTTTTTCCCAATCTCCTGCTGTTCAATGCTGATGTTTCTGAGACCACTGATCTCCTTTCTTCACGTTAACAAGGCACAACAATGCATTCTTTGAAGCTAAATAATCCTGAAAGGTCCTTTCTTATAGGCATTGTCTCACCAATGATTCAGTGGTGTGTACCTAATTCTGTTGAATTCAGCTGTCAAAATTCATGGTCAGTTGTCGCTAAATAAATCTTTTTCCCAATCTCCTGCTGTTCAATGCTGATGTTTCTGAGACCACTGATCTCCTTTCTTCACGTTAACAAGGCACAACAATGCATTCTCTGATGCTAAATAATCCTGAAAGGTCCTTTCTTATAGGCGTTGTCTCACCGATGATTCAGTGGTGTGTACCTAGTTTTGTTCAATTCAGCTGTCAATATTCATGGTCAGTTGTCGCTAAATAAATCTTTTTCCCAATCTCCTGCTGTTCAATGCTGATGTTTCTAAGGCAACTGAACTCCTTTCTTCACGTTAACAAGGCACAACAATGCATTCACTGATGCTAAATAATCCTGAAAAGTCGTTTCATATAGGCGTTATCTCACCAATGATTCAGTGGTGTGTACCTAATTCTGTTGAATTCAGCTGTCAAAATTCATGGTCAGTTGTCGCGTAATAAATCTTTTTCCCAATCTCCTGCTGTTCAATGCTGATGTTTCTGAGACCACTGATCTCCTTTCTTCACGTTAACAAGGCACAACAATGCATTCTCTGATGCTAAATAATGCTGAAAAGTCCTTTCTTATAGGCGTTGTCTCACCAATGATTCAGTGGTGTGTACCTAATTCTGTTGAATTCAGCTGTCAAAATTCATGGTTGGTTGTCGCTAAATAAATCTTTTTCCCAATCTCCTGCTGTTCAATGCTGATGTTTCTGAGACCACTGATCTCCTTTCTTCACATTAACAAAGCACAACAATGCATTCTTTGAAGCTAAATAATCCTGAAAGGTCCTTTCTTATAGGCGTTGTCTCTCCAATGATTCAGTGGTGTGTACCTAATTCTGTTGAATTCAGCTGTCAAAATTCATGGTCAGTTGTCGCTAAATAAATCTTTTTCCCAATCTCCTGCTGTTCAATGCTGATGTTTCTGAGGCAACTGAACTCCTTTCTTCACGTTATCAAGGCACAACAATGCATTCTCTGATGCTAAATAATCCTGAAAGGTCCTTTCTTATAGGCGTTGTCTCACCAATGATTCAGTGGTGTGCACCTAATTCTGTTGACTTCAGCTGTCAAAATTCATGGTCAGTTGTCGCTAAATAAATCTTTTTTCCTAATCTCCTGCTGTTCAATGCTGATGTTTCTGAGACCACTGATATCCTTTCTTCACGTTAACAAGGCACAACAATGCATTCTCTGATGCTAAATAATCCTGAAAGGTCCTTTCTTATAGGCGTTGTCTCACCGATGATGCAGTGGTGTGCACCTAGTTCTTTTCAATTCAGCTGTCAATATTCATGGTCAGTTATCGCTAAATATATCTATTTCCCAATCTCCTGCTGTTCAATGCTGATGTTTCTGAGACTACTGAACTCCTTTCTTCACGTTAACAAGGCACAACAATGCATTCTCTGATGCTAAATAATCCTGAAAGGTCCTTTCTTATAGGCGTTGTCTCACCGATGATTCAGTGGTGTGTACCTAGTTCTGTTCAATTCAGCTGTCAATATTCATGGTCAGTTGTCGCTAAATAAATCTTTTTCCCAATCTCCTGCTGTTCAATGCTGATGTTTCTGAGACCACTGATCTCCTTTCTTCACGTTAACAAGGCACAACAATGCATTCTCTGATGCTAAATAATCCTGAAAGGTCCTTTCTTATAGGCGTTATCTCACCAATGATTCAGTGGTGTGTACCTAATTCTGTTGAATTCAGCTGTCAAAATTCATGGTCAGTTGTCGCTAAATAAATCTTTTTCCCAATCTCCTGCTGTTCAATGCTGATGTTTCTAAGGCAACTGAACTCCTTTCTTCACGTTAACAAGGCACAACAATGCATTCTCTGATGCTAAATAATCCTGAAAGGTCGTTTCTTATAGGCGTTATCTCACCAATGATTCAGTGGTGTGTACCTAATTCTGTTGAATTCAGCTGTCAAAATTCATGGTCAGTTGTCGCGTAATAAATCTTTTTCCCAATCTCCTGCTGTTCAATGCTGATGTTTCTGAGACCACTGATCTCCTTTCTTCATGTTAACAAGGCACAAAAATGCATTCTTTGAAGCTAAATAATCCTGAAAGGTCCTTTCTTATAGGCGTTGTCTCACCAATGATTCAGTGGTGTGTACCTAATTCTGTTGAATTCAGCTGTCAAAATTCATGGTCAGTTGTCGCTAAATAAATCTTTTTCCCAATCTCCTGCTGTTCAATGCTGATGTTTCTGAGACCACTGATCTCCTTTCTTCACGTTAACAAGGCTCAACAATGCATTCTCTGATGCTAAATAATCCTGAAAGGTCCTTTCTTTTAGGCGTTGTCTCACCAATGATTCAGTGGTGTGTACCTAATTCTGTTGAATTCAGCTGTCAAAATTCATGGTCAGTTGTCGCTAGATAAATCCTTTTCCCAATCTCCTGCTGTTCAATGCTGATGTTTCTGAGACCACTGATCTCCTTTCTTCACGTTAACAAGGCACAACAATGCATTCTCTGATGCTAAATAATCCTGAAAAGTCCTTTCTTATAGGCGTTGTCTCACCGATGATTCAGTGGTGTGTACCTAGTTCTGTTCAATTCAGCTGTCAATATTCATGGTCAGTTGTCGCTAAATAAATCTTTTTCCCAATCTCCTGCTGTTCAATGCTGATGTTTCTAAGGCAACTGAACTCCTTTCTTCACGTTAACAAGGCACAACAATGCATTCACTGATGCTAAATAATCCTGAAAGGTCCTTTCTTTTGGGCGTTATCTCACCAATGATTCAGTGGTGTGTACCTAATTCTGTTGAATTCAGCTGTCAAAATTCATGGTCAGTTGTCGCTAAATAAATCTTTTTCCCAATCTCCTGCTGTTCAATGCTGATGTTTCTGAGACCACTGATCTCCTTTCTTCACATTAACAAGGCACAACAATGCATTCTCTGATGCTGAATAATCCTGGAAGGTCCTTTCTTATAGGCGTTGTCTCACCAATGATTCAGTGGTGTGCACCTAATTCTGTTGAATTCAGCTGTCAAAATTCATGGTCAGTTGTCGCTACATAAATCTTTTTTCCCAATCTCCTGCTGTTCAATGCTGATGTTTCTGAGACCACTGATCTCCTTTCATCACGTTAACAAGGCACAACAATGCATTCTCTGATGCTAATTAATCCTGAAAGGTCCTTTCTTATAGGCGTTATCTCACCAATGATTCAGTGGTGTGTACCTAATTCTGTTGAATTCAGCTGTCAAAATTCATGGTCAGTTGTCGCTAAATAAATCTTTTTCCCAATCTCCTGCTGTTCAATGCTGATGTTTCTGAGACCACTGATCTCCTTTCTTCACGTTAACAAGGCACAACAATGCATTCTTTGAAGCTAAATAATCCTGAAAGGTCCTTTCTTATAGGCGTTGTCTCTCCAATGACTCAGTGGTGTGTACCTAATTCTGTTGAATTCAGCTGTCAAAATTCATGGTCAGTTGTCGCTAAATAAATCTTTTTCCCAATCTCCTGCTGTTCAATGCTGATGTTTCTGAGACCACTGATCTCCTTTCTTCACGATAACAAGGCACAACAATGCATTCTCTGATGCTAAATAATCCTGAAAGGTCCTTTCTTATAGGCGTTGTCTCACCAATGATTCAGTGGTGTGTACCTAATTCTGTTGAATTCAGCTGTCAAAATTCATGGTTGGTTGTCGCTAAATAAATCTTTTTCCCAATCTCCTGCTGTTCAATGCTGATGTTTCTGAGACCACTGATCTCCTTTCTTCACGCTAACAAGGCACAACAATGCATTCTCTGATGCTAAATGATCCTGAAAGGTCCTTTCTTATAGGCGTTGTCTCACCGATGATTCAGTGGTGTGTACCTAGCTCTGTTCAATTCAGCTGTCAATATTCATGGTCAGTTGTCGCTAAATAAATCTTTTTCCCAATCTCCTGCTGTTCAATGCTGATGTTTCTGAGACCACTGATCTCCTTTCTTCACGTTAACAAGGCACAACAATGCATTCTTTGAAGCTAAATAATCCTGAAAGGTCCTTTCTTATAGGCGTTGTCTCACCAATGATTCAGTGGTGTGTACCTAATTCTGTTGAATTCAGCTGTCAAAATTCATGGTCAGTTGTCGCTAAATAAATCTTTTTCCCAATCTCCTGCTGTTCAATGCTGATGTTTCTGAGACCACTGATCTCCTTTCTTCACATTAACAAGGCACAAAAATGCATTCTCTGATGTTAAATAATCCTGAAAGGTCCTTTCTTATAGGCGTTGTCTCACCAATGATTCAGTGGTGTGTACCTAATTCTGTTGAATTCAGCGGTCAAAATACATGGTCAGTTGTCGCTAAATAAATCTTTTTCCCAATCTCCTGCTGTTCAGTGCTGATGTTTCTGAGACCACTGATCTCCTTTCTTCACATTAACAAGGCACAACAATGCATTCTCTGATGCTAAATAATCCTGAAAAGTCCTTTCTTATAGGCGTTGTCTCACCGATGATTCAGTGGTGTGTACCTAGTTCTGTTCAATTCAGCTGTCAAAATTCATGGTCAGTTGTCGCTAAATAAATCTTTTTCCCAATCTCCTGCTGTTCAATGCTGATGTTTCTGAGACCACTGATCTCCTTTCTTCACGTTAACAAGGCACAACAATGCATTCTCTGATGCTAAATAATCCTGAAAGGTCCTTTCTTATAGGCGTTATCTCACCAATGATTCAGTGGTGTGTACCTAATTCTGTTGAATTCAGCTGTCAAAATTCATGGTCAGTTGTCGCTAAATAAATCTTTTTCCCAATCTCCTGCTGTTCAATGCTGATGTTTCTGAGACCACTGATCTCCTTTCTTCACGTTAACAAGGCACAACAATGCATTCTTTGAAGCTAAATAATATTGAAAGGTCCTTTCTTATAGGCATTGTCTCACCAATGATTCAGTGGTGTGTACCTAATTCTGTTGAATTCAGCTGTCAAAATTCATGGTCAGTTGTCGCTAAATAAATCTTTTTCCCAATCTCCTGCTGTTCAATGCTGATGTTTCTGAGACCACTGATCTCCTTTCTTCACGTTAACAAGGCACAAAAATGCATTCTCTGATGCTAAATAATCCTGAAAGGTCCTTTCTTTTGGGCGTTATCTCACCAATGATTCAGTGGTGTGTACCTAATTCTGTTGAATTCAGCTGTCAAAATTCATGGTCAGTTGTCGCTAAATAAATCCTTTTCCCAATCTCCTGCTGTTCAATGCTGATGTTTCTGAGACCACTGATCTCCTTTCTTCACGTTAACAAGGCACAACAATGCATTCTCTGATGCTAAATAATGCTGAAAAGTCCTTTCTTATAGGCGTTGTCTCACTGATGATTCAGTGGTGTGTACCTAGTTGTGTTCAATTCAGCTGTCAATATTCATGGTCAGTTGTCGCTAAATAAATCTTTTTCCCAATCTCCTGCTGTTCAATGCTGATGTTTCTAAGGCAACTGAACTCCTTTCTTCACGTTAACAAGGCACAACAATGCATTCTCTGATGCTAAATTATCCTGATAGGTCCTTTCTTATAGGCGTTATCTCACCAATGATTCAGTGGTGTGTACCTAATTCTGTTGAATTCAGCTGTCAAAATTCATGGTCAGTTGTCGCTAAATAAATCTTTTTCCCAATCTCCTGCTGTTCAATGCTGATGTTTCTGAGACCACTGATCTCCTTTCTTCACGTTAACAAGGCACAACAATGCATTCTTTGAAGCTAAATAATCCTGAAAGGTCCTTTCTTATAGGCGTTGTCTCACCAATGATTCAGTGGTGTGTACCTAATTCTGTTGAATTCAGCTGTCAAAATTCATGGTCAGTTGTCGCTAAATAAATCTTTTTCCCAATCTCCTGCTGTTCAATGCTGATGTTTCTGAGACCACTGATCTCCTTTCTTCACGTTAACAAGGCACAAAAATGCATTCTCTGATGCTAAATAATCCTGAAAGGTCCTTTCTTATAGGCGTTGTCTCACCAATGATTCAGTGGTGTGTACCTAATTCTGTTGAATTCAGCTGTCAAAATTCATGGTCAGTTGTCGCTAAATAAATCTTTTTCCCAATCTCCTGCTGTTCAATGCTGATGTTTCTGAGACCACTGATCTCCTTTCTTCACGTTAACAAGGCACAACAATGCATTCTCTGATGCTAAATAATCCTGAAAAGTCCTTTCTTATAGGCGTTGTCTCACCGATGATTCAGTGGTGTGTACCTAGTTCTGTTCAATTCAGCTGTCAATATTCATGGTCAGTTGTCGCTAAATGAATCTTTTTCCCAATCTCCTGCTGTTCAATGCTGATGTTTCTAAGGCAACTGAACTCCTTTCTTCACGTTAACAAGGCACAACAATGCATTCTCTGATGCAAAATTATCCAGAAAGGTCCTTTCTTATAGGCGTTATCTCACCAATGATTCAGTGGTGTGTACCTAATTCTGTTGAATTCAGCTGTCAAAATTCATGGTCAGTTGTCGCTAAATAAATCTTTTTCCCAATCTCCTGCTGTTCAATGCTGATGTTTCTGAGACCACTGATCTCCTTTCTTCACGTTAACAAGGCACAATAATGCATTCTCTGATGCTAAATAATCCTGAAAGGTCCTTTCTTATAGGCGTTGTCTCACCAATGATTCAGTGGTGTGTACCTAATTCTGTTGAATTCAGCTGTCAAAATTCATGGTCAGTTGTCGCTAAATAAATCCTTTTCCCAATCTCCTGCTGTTCAATGCTGATGTTTCTGAGACCACTGATCTCCTTTCTTCACGTTAACAAGGCACAACAATGCATTCTCTGATGCTAAATAATCCTGAAAAGTCCTTTCTTATAGGCGTTGTCTCACCGATGATTCAGTGGTGTGTACCTAGTTCTGTTCAATTCAGCTGTCAATATTCATGGTCAGTTGTCGCTAAATAAATCTTTTTCCCAATCTCCTGCTGTTCAATGCTGATGTTTCTAAGGCAACAGAACTCCTTTCATCATGTTAACAAGGCACAACAATGCATTCTCTGATGCTAAATAATCCTGAAAGGTCGTTTCTTATAGGCGTTATCTCACCAATGATTCAGTGGTGTGTACCTAATTCTGTTGAATTCAGCTGTCAAAATTCATGGTCAGTTGTCGCTAAATAAATCTTTTTCCCAAGCTCCTGCTGTTCAATGCTGATGTTTCTGAGACCACTGATCTCCTTTCTTCACGTTAACAAGGCACAACAATGCATTCTTTGAAGCTAAATAATCCTGAAAGGTCCTTTCTTATAGGCGTTGTCTCTCCAATTATTCAGTGGTGTGTACCTAATTCTGTTGAATTCAGCTGTCAAAATTCATGGTCAGTTGTCGCTAAATAAATCTTTTTCCCAATCTCCTGCTGTTCAATGCTGATGTTTCTGAGACCACTGATCTCCTTTCTTCACGATAACAAGGCACAACAATGCATTCTCTGATGCTAAATAATCCTGAAACGTCCTTTCTTATAGGCATTGTCTCACCAATGATTCAGTGGTGTGTACCTAATTCTGTTCAATTCAGCTGTCAAAATTCATGGTCAGTTGTCGCTAAATAAATCTTTTTCCCAATCTCCTGCTGTTCAATGCTGATGTTTCTGAGACCACTGATCTCCTTTCTTCACGCTAACATGGCACAACAATTCATTCTCTGATGCTAAATAATCCTGAAAGGTCCTTGCTTATAGGCGTTGTCTCACCGATGATTCAGTGGTGTGTACCTAGTTCTGTTCAATTCAGCTGTCAATATTCATGGTCAGTTGTCGCTAAATAAATCTTTTTCCCAATCTCCTGCTGTTCAATGCTGATGTTTCTGAGACCACTGATCTCCTTTCTTCACGATAACAAGGCACAACAATGCATTCTTTGAAGCTAAATAATCCTGGAAGGTCCTTTCTTATAGGCGTTGTCTCTCCAATGATTCAGTGGTGTGTACCTAATTCTGTTGAATTCAGCTGTCAAAATTCATGGTCAGTTGTCGCTAAATAAATCTTTTTCCCAATCTCCTGCTGTTCAATGCTGATGTTTCTGAGGCAACTGAACTCCTTTCTTCACATTAACAAGGCACAACAATGCATTCTCTGATGCTAAATAATCCTGAAAGGTCCTTTCTTATAGGCGTTGTCTCACCAATGATTCAGTGGTGTGTACCTAATTCTGTTGAATTCAGCTGTCAAAATTCATGGTCAGTTGTCGCTAAATAAATCTTTTTCCCAATCTCCTGCTGTTCAATGCTGATGTTTCTGAGACCACTGATCTCCTTTCTTCACGTTAACAAGGCACAACAATGCATTCTTTGAAGCTAAATAATCCTGGAAGGTCCTTTCTTATAGGCGTTGTCTCTCCAATGATTCAGTGGTGTGTACCTAATTCTGTTGAATTCAGCTGTCAAAATTCATGGTCAGTTGTCGCTAAATAAATCTTTTTCCCAATCTCCTGCTGTTCAATGCTGATGTTTCTGAGGCAACTGAACTCCTTTCTTCACGTTAACAAGGCACAACAATGCATTCTCTGATGCTAAATAATCCTGAAAGGTCCTTTCTTATAGGCGTTGTCTCACCAATGATTCAGTGGTGTGTACCTAATTCTGTTGAATTCAGATGTCAAAATTCATGGTCAGTTGTCGCTAAATAAATCTTTTTCCCAATCTCCTGCTGTTCAATGCTGATGTTTCTGAGACCACTGATATCCTTTCTTCACGTTAACAAGGCACAACAATGCATTCTCTGATGCTAAATAATCCTAAAAGGTCCTTTCTTATAGGCGTTGTCTCACTGATGATTCAGTGGTGTTCACATAGTTCTTTTCAATTCAGCTGTCAATATTCATGGTCAGTTATCGCTAAATAAATCTTTTTCCCAATCTCCTGCTGTTCAATGCTGATGTTTCTGAGACTACTGAACTCCTTTCTTCATGTTAACAAGGCACAACAATGCATTCTCTGATGCTAAATAATCCTGAAAGGTCCTTTCTTATAGGCGTTGTCTCACCGATGATTCAGTGGTGTGTACCTAGTTCTGTTCAATTCAGCTGTCAATATTCATGGTCAGTTGTCGCTAAATAAATCTTTTTCCCAATCTCCTGCTGTTCAATGCTGATGTTTCTGAGGCAACTGAACTCCTTTCTTCACGTTAACAAGGCACAACAATGCATTCTCTGATGCTAAATAATCCTGAAAGGTCGTTTCTTATAGGCGTTATCTCACCAATGATTTAGTGGTGTGTACCTAATTCTGTTGAATTCAGGTGTCAAAATTCATGGTCAGTTGTCGCTAAATAAATCTTTTTCCCAATCTCCTGCTGTTCAATGCTGATGTTTCTGAGACCACTGATCTCCTTTCTTCACGCTAACAAGAAACAACAATGCATTCTCTGACGCTAAATAATCCTGAAAGGTCCTTTCTTATAGGCGTTGTCTCACCAATGATTCAGTGGTGTGTACCTAGTTCTGTTCAATTCAGCTGTCAATATTCATGGTCAGTTGTCGCTAAATAAATCTTTTTCCCAATCTCCTGCTGTTCAATGCTGATGTTTCTGAGGCAACTGAACTCCTTTCTTCACATTAACAAGGCACAACAATGCATTCTCTGATGCTAAGTAATCCTGAAACGTCCTTTCTTATAGGCGTTATCTCACCAATGATTCAGTGGTGTGTACCTAATTCTGTTGAATTCAGCTGTCAAAATTCATGGTCAGTTGTCGCTAAATAAATCTTTTTCCCAATCTCCTGCTGTTCAATGCTGATGTTTCTGAGACCACTGATCTCCTTTCTTCACGTTAACAAGGCACAACAATGCATTCTTTGAAGCTAAATAATCCTGAAAGGTCCTTTCTTATAGGCGTTGTCTCACCGATGATTCAGTGGTGTGTACCTAGTTCTGTTCAATTCAGCTGCCAAAACGCATGGTCAGTTTTGAATGTTACGCTTGCTGGACAGTACCAAACACTTTTCCTGGCGTTCAGATGCTTTCCCGGCTGCTCCTGAGCGAGAACGATCGTCACGGTAGCCTGTAACTCCATGCCCTGGTATGTCTTTAACAGTTCCGATGATAGAATTCTTCAGTTTTCTGGTAAGTTTTAGACGCTATTTCCTTCTTGATGCTAAGTGATTATTTTACAGGTAAACGATAAAGAGTCTTATACTTTGGTGCCTTTTTCAGTTACTTGCACTGCATGTACTACTTTCTTTCACAGCGTGTCCTACCTTCATGCAGCCGAAACTACAACTGAACACAACTGCAAACAATGCACCTCTGCACTGTTGTGCCATCTAGTGGCGTCTCTAATGGAGCTCTCGGTTAAGTCAGTATATATAAATCTGTGTAGTACCAGTATGTACCAATATCTACATATTTGTACAATAGTTATCTGTTAAATACTCTAAGTCTAATATTAATCGTTATTTGCTCATACGAATCTGTGTTATAAAGAATAGCTCACGTAGTTTACTCTCATCTTGCTCCGTTGTAATACGCAGCACGGTAATTCCAAACTTAAGGAGACTATTATAGGCTCTTTCGGGTCATAATTATCAAAATGTTATTTAAATGCATAGTGTTCGTAAACTGTGCAAAGTTATTACAATTTTAGATTCAGGTTCTGTTTGCTCATTACAGTTACAGCTGTGCCAGAATTACATGGTTTCTAAAGTATTGTCGCCTACCATTCCTAAAGAATAAGTACTAAGTTGTCATTTGCTCCCAGTGATGTTCAATAAGACTTGTTATCAAAGTGTAAAAAATATGAGACGTAAAAGTTTCGTTCAGGCTTATAACAGCATAAAGCACATTTTATGCTGAACGGGAAAGCTCACAGACAAGGTATCACCATAACTCTAAAATATGTAAGGAGTTTTGTCAGTTGAAACTGAGGGTATGATGTCTGTTGTTCATAATACATAGTGACACCTTATAGCAATATTTAGCAGACACTAGAAAATGTAATCGCATTATTAACAGGCTTATATTCTTTTATTGGTATTTGAACTAAACATATTAGAGGTTATTAACAAAACAAACTTGCAAGGAATGCTGCAATATTTACCAATTGAAACTATAGCGCTGAGTCTCTTTAAAACGTTTACAGACGTCTTTCCTATAACCAGATACTAAAGAACATCTCAATCTAACCACAATATGCGCACTAAAAACTCACTCACAGCACTCTCAGAAGCAAAGTAATTTTTGAAACATGATTTCAGGAGAAAAATGAAGATGTTTTAAAGTGAATTTTATTGAGATGTAGCATTTACACTGCTTATTTTCGAAATAATCTGGGAGAAATTTTTCACAATTTACGTTCAACACAACACAACCAGAGATAATGCTGGAAGATGACAGACACAAAACATAGCCAAAAACGACGGTGCAACCAGACAGACATGATAAGTTGTAGCTAAAATGAAATCTTTCCCACCAAAATTAAATAATTTGACAAAATATGCAACGCTTTCGAGTAAAACCGTACACATTGCTTACTATATAATTGCAGATCTCTCATTACGAAAGGAAATTCAAAATCTGGCACCAAAATAAAACTGTCTTATTTCTCAAAATATGTAAGACTTCGAGCACAAAACAAAAGTGGCACTACAGTCATAAACATAGTCGTTTCAGATTTTTTAAAAAAACTTTCATTTTATGTTGACACTACTGATAAAACTTGCAGACTGAAGCTGAACTGGTTGTACTATACTTTGCATACAAGGCCAATGTCTTGTTGTACTATATTTTGCAAGCACACTCGACATTCAAATTAATTATGTTCTCATCTACATTATTTGTATTAACTATTAAAACCCATATGAGCAGCTTATTGGCACCTCTGAAATTAGTAATATGTTAATCGAGAACCGTAGTACGAGCTTTGTTCCACATATTTAATTCATTAGTAAACGTAAAAATTTGCCATATAATATTGCAGAGCACCCATTGGAACTAATTATGATCCAACGTACAGTGCACTTTTCGGCGAGAATTGCCGAAGTAAACAGTATTATTCCCGCTACATCGGCGCTGACAAACTATTATGCTTGAAAAATGCAATTTCACCTAGTTTTCCATTCATCCATACATCTGTTCAGGTTCTGAATGCATTCAAAACAACGATTTGATCAGAATGCCTACTACCACCATTTTTTACGTGAAATGGTAATTGACCAAACCATTAACAAAAACGTCTCCGAAGGTGGACCTATTGAAACATATTTCTCCAGAGTCATCATCTTACACAGCTTATGTTTAATCTGCAACTTAGCAAGCATCTGACTCAACTGAGTATGTGCATATAAATAAGAAATGACGGTTTCTAAACTTTCGAATATCTTCTTTCAAAGACTACCAAATATTTGTGATTGTCTTTCAAGTGACTCAACGTTCTCACATGCAAAATTCGTGTTGTGCAGTTGAGTCTTTCTCTTTACATTTCTTTACATTTCATTTCCAGCGTAAATTCAGTACAATAATCGATGCTTCTCGAAGTTCCACTTCAATAAGTATTATTTCAATCATGTGGATTATTGTCTGCCAATTCTAAAGCTAGCAAAAAATCACTCTACCATTTATTCGAGTTCTTCCAGTGACACAGTCCATATCTGCTGTCGGTTTATTAGATACAGTCTTCCAATCATGAACGTTACGTTCCTCACTGTACTCATCCTCTATTTCTTCTTATTCACTGGCAACATTACCGTCATAGTTTTATTTTTGTTCTTTATCAGTACCCTCCTCATTGTAATACTTCTTCTTCTCTCCCTATAGCTCCACGTTCTACTTTCATAAGTATCTTGTTTGTTTTCCTCTTTCTTATCTTGCCCTGTTTTCTTCTTCTTTATCTTCTACTCTATAACAACACATGATACATGCTCCTTCCTTGGTCTTGAGTAGTAACACTGCATCTTAACAGAGTCATTGTCTGCATGAATACTTTGCAAAATGTCTGAGTGTCTTTGGCAAAAGAAATTCTACCCACTTCATGCTAGGTTTCCCGATACTGAATGGGATGTGCAGCTTCAACTCTGTAACCCTCTGTTAGTTGACTTCTGCTAACAGGGTATCTTTCTTTCCATGATCTGCTTAACTAACCAAGCTTCATCTTCTTCACCATTATATAGGAGCGAGCAATCTATCTGTGATATGGTTGTTATCAAGAATTTTTATATGACAATATTATTCTTGGAATTTTGCACAGTTTGCTAGCAGTTGCTATTGGCATAGCATTTTTACTACTTCCAAAGTTTGATTTTTTTCATAGTTGAGAATGTACTTTGCATTTTCTTTCCCCATGTCAAGTTACAGTGGGAAACCTCAAAAAATGTAACATACTAGCCAGCAAGGCAGTAACATTGACAGTTCACAATTCAAATTATATGATGCAAAAAGGACAGTAGGTTCAGCAACTTGATAGTAAGTAAAACTCAGCATGTACAGTATGTGTTATACACTGTACGGTGTGCATCAATGTGCATGTTCACACATCAGAAATCTAATCATGACATGAACTAAGCAAGTTGTTACCTCTTCTAACAAGCAGAAGGTAATAGTCAGCAACTTCAGACTTATCAAGTCAAGACTTGTTGCCAAGTGCAGAGGACACTAGCTCTTGTATTTTAAATATTACTGTATATGTGTTGTCACTGGGGTTGTAGCCCAGTGTGTATGAGCAAACATCAGTAAGTCTACGACATCAACCCCTAAACCAGTTAAGTCTTGTTGTGACAAGCTATGAGTTGTTATAAAAGCAAGCTGAGTCTTAGCAAGGCAAGACAATCGCCCATAGTGCAGTGGATGCCACCTACTGCATCTTAAATCGTATTCTCTGTGAGCAGCTACTGGACTTGTGTGCGAGTGTGCATGCATAGCATTATCGAAGAAGAGTGAGATTTTTTCTGGCAATTTGTGACGCCTCACAACAATTAAAAGGGATTAGTCAGAAATTATTACTTTCCAAGTGAAGACTTTATTCCCACAGTGCATTGGATGTCAGGTATTGGATGATAAATGGTTTTTTCTATGGGCAATGGGTGTAAAGTACTCGGGGCGTCAGCTATTGGGAGAGGTGTCAGCTCCCTAACCTAATAACTGACACCCCTCCCACCAGGAGCTGACTCCCTCAGAATACTATTTAAGATCCTGTGGTTGAAAGACACTGTAGTGTGAGCCATTAATGGCAGAGAAATGAAGCTAAGTACATTCACTGATGCTGTGTAATGTGCAACTTCAAGGCATTAACAACATTATGTGCATACGTGTGTGTGTTTCTGTTTGCTTGTGTGTGTGTGTGTGTGTGTGTGTGAGAGAGAGAGAGAGAGAGAGAGAGAGAGAGAGAGCACAAATCATAGACAAATATCTTTGAATGTAGCTCCAATTCAAGTGAAGTCAAACAATTCTTCAACATAGAAATATTGCTCTTGACAACATTTTATTCAGATATATTTGAGCTACGCGTCGATTATATGTAGTTTAAATAAAACTTACATAATTTTATAGATGCATTGTTACTGACTGTCTCATTTTAATATATGCTACAGTCGTATGCTGACACTAACTGCAGGGGGTTTGCATTTTTAAATTTTCCACTAATCTTCATTTGATACTGTTGAATTTTCTTGTCAGTCCATCTTGGATTTTTCGGTCTGCAGTGCTGACCAGCGGCGGAAGCTTGAACTCTGTCCTGTATCGTACTGTGATATACTACCCCCAAACATTTTTGAACTACCCTGTGTCGACGATCAATTGAATTATTTCATCTGTTATCCAACATTTCTTTGCTGTCACGTTCTTTATGCTTACCTTTGTATCTACAATTTTTGTGATTGGCCTTTCACAGATATTCATTCCTCTTCAAATGATCATGTGGCATAGTATTCATTACTATTGTCTCTACAATCTTAGAGGACATCAAACGCACTTTATCATTGTTTAGTGCTTCAGTACGTCACCTCTCTCCACACTGATATTTCTGAACGACACTCGGAAATATCAGCCTTCTTTTCATCATTACTGAATTGTGATCAGAGTTAGTTTCTGAACATGCCTTACAGTCCAATATAGGTTTTCGAAGTCCTTGTCTCACTATGATGCAATCCAGCTAGCCTTTCCTTGTCTCTAATTATACTTGCACTTCTCGTGACTATTTAATAGTGTATTCGCTGTTACTAGCGGGAATATATTTCAGACCTCAATTCCTATTTCTCCTATCAGATAATAGTATTGAGCTCATATCGTCCCGTAATTCTTTTTTCTGTTCCAGTCTTTCGCTACAACGCTCCATTATCCCATTATTATTAGGTTATCATCTCCATTTACACAATTTATCACCTATTCACTATCCTCACACGATTTCTCTACCTCTTCGTTTTTTTGCTTGTGACGTTGGCATCCAAACATAAAATGTTGTTGTTGACACTGGTTTACTGTCGAATCTGATGAGATTAATCCCATCACTGAATTGCTCACAGTATCTCAGACACTCCACTACCTTTCTATTAAGGACAAATCCTATTCCCGTTACATCATTTTTTATTGTTGCTATTGATATGACCCTACATTTATCAAGCCAAATATCCTTCCTTATCCTCTTTGCATTTCACTTCTCTAACAGTGACTACAAAAAGATTATTTAGCCTTTGAATTTAAGTTTCCGGAACTCTTTCTTGCTTCTCTAACACACAGACTTCTGACACTCCATGCCCCCATTCGTAGAATGCTACCGTTTTGTTGGTTATTCAATCATTCCCTCAAGGTTAGCTTCCCAAGGGTAGTCCGTTCCCAGAGATCCAAATGGGGGACTGATGGAATTCTTTGCCAATGGAGATATCAGTATTACCCTTTCTCAATTACAGGTCACATGTCCTGTGCGTACCATGTGTTTTCAATGAAGTGGTTTCCATTCCCTTTCACATTATCATGGCGTTGTTCATTGCTGATTCTTCCCCGTTTTAGGGATTGTTTCCCATTCCTAGACAGAGGGTGTCCCGAAATTCTGTACGAAACATCCATTTGATAAGGTCGTTGGCAGGATGAGGGTGATTCCTTACACCTTCGGCGGCCATAATCGATGATTTTTATTCAAACTGTAAGCACTGCCTGGGACAGAACCTTGGACCAACGATGTTTTAATCATTAGCCAAAATATTTACCGCTAGATCAAAGTAGAACCATGAGGTGATAAAAGGAATAGGGTAGCAAACGATTTGTGGCACAACTTTATGAAAATAAGGGATCAGTTGATAGGACACACCCTGAACCAACGCAGGTTCGTGTGTTACAGCAAGTAATAACAGAATTCTATATCAGACACGACACATATTTTTAATAAATATTTTGAGTGTCATTTTCCTTTTGTTAGTAGCATTGAGTTACAGTACCCCTAATTTGGTTCCGTATTACTTGACAAACGGGTATCACATTTGAAGATTACCGTCTCTATAACTCACATTTGTGAATCCACGTTACTTTCGTTTGACTTCTGTACTATACGAACTGAATGGTGCTGGATGCCCACACTCGTGAGTTGCCAGCATAGGAAGGCAAACCATAAAACATTCCCCCTCTCACTTCTATTACATCGCAGTGGTCGCACTACATACATTTTTGTCCAGGACGTAAGTGGCACACGTTACTTAGCTCAAGGCGCAATTCACCAACATCACTTTAAAATTAAGCCATCTTAAAAAAGACTCTCTCTGAAGTTTTTTTTGTTTTTTTTTTGTTACTGAGGAAGGAAAATACACTCTTGAGAAGCTCTTAACGTTGGCTGACGTTTTTTTTAGATTCTGCTGTTAGCTGCTAGAACCAAGGGGCATTCAGTAAGTAAAAAAATAATTTTTTTATCGGTCAATTTCGGCTCAAAAAATGCGGAATTTGCTGTGGGAAATCCTGAATATTCTTGCTTCAATCTCTATAGTTTCATATAGTTACAATAGCTGGCGCCGCTATATGTAGCCTTCAAAATATCGTCTACACGGAGGCGCGTTTCAAGCAGAGAGATTTCATCGAGTTTTTTTTTTCTGCAAAACCAAAGCATCGCAGGTATTCATAGGAGGTCGCAGAATGGATAAGGAGACCTGCCAGTGAACAAAAGCAGACGAGGCGTCTATCATCATATTGATAAGCTTACACAGAAGTATCCGATCATCCAGTGATGGCCGGCCACACGCACCTGTGATACCATCTGAAAACTGAAGAAACAACTTCAGCGCAGGCGTCGCACAACACTGAGAACGAATTGCTTCTCTTTCATGGCAACGCAAGGCCTCACACAAGTCCGTGCACCCGAAAGAAGCTCATAAAACTTCATCGACTGTTCTTCCTCATCCAGTCGCACTTCCCACTTCCATCTGTGTGGCCCAATGAAGTATACACTCCGCTGGAAGCAGTACGTGTAAGATGGGGAAGTTATTGATACAGAAAGACGTTGGTTACAGCGTGGACCAGTAGAGTGGTACTACGTGGGCATAGAACAAGGTGGTGTAAGATGGTCGCATTTAATTGATATTGTGTTGAAAAATGCGATTTTCTACCTAAAAGATTAGAGAATACACTGTCGGAAAGAAAAATTAGCACATCTCTACAAACGACATTGATTTTGATCCGCTGAAGATATTTGCCAACTGAGGGATAGCAGATTTAGGGATAAAGGTTTCAATAGACAACATAGTGGCATAATTACCATAGCACCAACTGTGTCTAATCTTTAACAGAGAATGCTAACAGTCAGATGACTCAGTGCGACGCAAACATGTGAAGCAAACAGGTAACAATGCTACGAAGACGCACTTATGCTTCCTGCAGTCAAATGAGAGAGTTTGAAAGGGGTAAATTGCGACCTCCCGAATGGCGGGAGGGTCCTTTCGAAGAATTGCCACACAAGCTTGACGTGCTGCGTCAGTAGTGCAAATAATCTGGCATCAATGGTAATTTGAACATTGTCACACTCGCAGATCTGGTTGTGTAAGTCCACAAGTCCACACAGCACAGACCCCCGCCAAAATAATAGTATTGTAAGGGCTGCAGTGGCAGATCGTTCAGCTACCACAGCACAGATAAGAGTGCTTGTGAGCCCAGACGTGACAATACGGTTGTGAACCGGTTATTATGTGGGATTACAGGCACGCACACCTCTAGCCCAAATTCCAGTCACGCCACAGGATCGACGTACACGGCTCGACTGGTGCCGTAACAGGGTCACTTGGAAAATAGTATGGCGCTCTGCGGTCTTCAGGGGTGAAAGCAGATTCTGCCTGCAAGATAGTGATGATCGTTTGGACGTACGACATACACCTGGTGAGAGCAGGAACCATAAACACACACTGGCTCCACCTCAGGTTCAAACGGCTCAAATGGCTCTGGGACTTAACATCTGAGGTTATCAGTCCCCTAGAACTTATAATTACTTAAACCTAACTAACCTAAGGACATCACACACATCCATGCCCCTCCCCCCCTCCCCCAAGGCTTTATGGTCTGACAACGCGGTAAGCTACAGCTCTCATTTACCTTTGTTGTTTCTAGGGAAAGGACAGCGCTCGATACGTGTAGAATGTTCTCAGAACTGTTCTCTTGCCGTTCTTGCAGCAGGAAGGTGTTGTGTTGCTTCCTACCCATAAAATACTGCTAGATGTGCAGCAGCTTTGCCGCTCAGTACGATCTCCGCACTTGTCTCTAATCGAGCACGTGTGTGATATGATGGGGCGAGCAGTGGCTGGTGCGACTCGTAAACAAACAACTCTTACAGAGTTATTTCCCATCTGTACGATCGACTGGATGTCAGAGTCAGTGCCTGCTCTCACACCTGCGGAGGCTACACATTTACGAAGTTTCAGCAAGGGTCGATGTATCAGAACTGCTTGTGCTATTGATCTGCAACTGTAATCATTTCATGTATTCCATACGCACTGTCGCAACAATTACTCTTGAGTGAATTAGAAACCTCTGAAAGGATGTACAGTTTTTTTTTTTCTTGCAGTGTAATATAGTATATTGGACTCCCGAATAAAACCAGCCTGCTTTCAGAAAAAAGTGTTGCACTACTTATTGACTGCCCTCGTAAAATACGGCTGAGCACCGCAAGCCGCACGAACACTTGATTTGGAGCGCATGTGGCCAGCGGATCACCGGTCTGGAGAGGCTTCACTCCAGTGTGTCGGCGTGGCCCCTTTGTAACTTTCAGTGAACGTGTCCGCTGTTCACCAGTCAACGGACAGACAGCACGCCTGAGTCCGGCCAGTGCGTCGGTGAAGAGACGCGTTGCGTAGAGGGGGGCGGGGCGGAGGGGGAGACGAGCGACCTGGCCGCACCTGGGAATCAAACGCAGCGCGCCACGCGAGGCAAGGCAACAAAAGCGCCGCCAGATAAGCCACAGCCCAATTAGTGAAATTTGTGCCGACGATGAAAGAGCGGCCAGGGCAGCGCGAGGATAGGATGGACTGTCAATAGCGAGAGGCGGCGCCGGCAGATTACGTCTCTGAAAGGCCGGCCGCCTTTGTCTGCAGGAGTCTGCGCGAGTTTTCATTCGCATCTGGCGCAGATCAACCAGCAGGTCATCAACAAGTACACTCCGCCGTGTAAAAATCATGTTTACGGTCACGTTTTGATATTTGAAATATATTCAGCATTCATCAACATTTGCGCGGTAGCGGTACCGTATCACGACATCAGAGGTGCAGATCTGTATTCACGGCGGAGATGAAATCCGCTTGTTAAAGAGACTGGAACGCTAAATGGGTGAGCGCCGGTATGTGTTGATACACCCAGTTCTCCCAAACGGCCAGTGCTTCCCATTGCATTTTGGCGTTCGCTGTGTATGAGAGAGGTTGCAGTGGCGGCGACTTGGTGCAAGTTATCTCTCACAGCGACACCGCTAGAGCTGGTGAACTACCGTAGCCCATCGTAGACAGGGGTAAGTAGGCTACGGTGATTTTCCTTATACCTTCGGTCACATAAAGTCATACTCTCGTTGCCTGTACATTAGGCGTTTTGCATACCCGTTGGGCATTACCTCATAGCGATCGGTTTCTTTATTTATTTATCAGTGTCTTACTTGATTACCCTAAAAACTGGAAGCGGTGAACTGTCTAGAAAATAATGGTTCAAATGGCTCTGAGCACTATGGCACCTAACATCTAAGGTCATCAGTCCCTTAGAACTTAGAACTACTTAAACCTAACCAACCTGAGGACATCTCACACACCCATGCCCGAAGCAGCATTCGAACCTGCGACCGTAGCGGTCACGCAGTTCCAGACTGAAGCGCCTAGAACCGCCCGGCTACAACGGCCGGCAACCGTCTAGAAACTGTGTGAGGATATACAAATGGAAAGGTAACTTACAGAACATTTTTTGCATCTCGTAATTATCCTATTGTCTGTTATTTTAAAGTATCGTAGACTCGGATAAGTAGGCTTCGGTAATTTTCCTTATACCTTTGGTTACCTAAGGTCGTACCCGCGTTGCCTGTACGTTAGGTGTTTCGCATACCTATTGGGCATTACCTTATAGCAATCGGTTTCTTTATTTATTTGATCAGTGTCTTAATAGATTACCCTAAAAACTGGAAGCGGTGAACCGTCTAGAAACTGTGCGAGGATATATAAATGGAAAAGGTAACTTACAGAACATTTTTGCATTTCGTAATTATCCTCTTGTCTGTTATTTAAAAGTATCTGCAGCTGTCAATCTTTAATTCGGGTTGTATTCAATAATCGTTGATTTGTAACGTGAAGCAGGGCGTATTGTAGAGATAATAAAGCAAAGAATACAGGTTTATCACATAGCAACAGACAACACAACCTAAACAAAAAGTTAAAATAGAAATGCAGCATAACAAAAATATATCAAACATCGGTTTAATATCTGATTGTAATTATATAAAACATCTTTTTCTTATTGATAAATAACTTCCACATTTATCAATAGTAACAGGCTGGCTCTGAGCACTATGGGACTCAACTGCTGAGGTCATGAGTCCCCTAGAACTTAGAACTAGTTAAACCTAACTAACCTAAGGACATCACAAACATCCATGCCCGAGGCAGGATTCGAACCTGCGACCGTAGTGGTCTTGCGGTTCCAGACTGCAGCGCCTTCAACCGCACGGCCACTTCGGCCGGCTAGTAACAGGAAACTCTTGTCTTTGATAATAATGAATAACGTTATATTGGGTACAAAAATGAAAATAATCGTATATATTTGTGCTTGTAAACTGTACTTGCATCAAAAGAAGCTACTTTAGTTACATGAAAGCGCAGAAGGTACGCGATTAACTAATTTTTCTTAAGCGTAAAATGCAAATTACATTTCGTAAGGATATAAAATACACAGTGGACTGACACTGAATGATGTGTGGTTCTTATTATGTGAAAAACAAACAAAAACAAAGAGAGAGAGGGAAATCCTCGGCTCCCAGTTTCTATCCTAAACATTCATTTTTGTTTCTTTCCTTAACAGTTTTACCAGTATTATAGATAATCCTACCGTTGGTAGGACATGTTCTGGGGCATCAAGGGATCACCAATTTAGTATTGGAGGGCAGCGTGGAGGACAAAAATCGTAGAGGGAGACCAAGAGATGAATACACGAAGCAGATTCAGAAGGATGTAAGTTGCAGTAGGTACTGGGAGATGAAGAAGCTTCCACAGGATAGAGTAGCATGGAGAGCTGCATCAAACCAGTCTCAGGACTGAAGACCACAAAAACAACAACAACCGTTTACTACGCCGCTTACACAGTGTACCAAAAGTACCGAATCGTAGTTTCGGTAAAGCGCAGCTCTAGACAGCACCTGGTAATTGCAGCAGCGTAACTTTTGCTTTTCCGTAAGATAGGATGCAAATTGAGAGCGTTTCTTCAACTTCTCCAGGGCTATATTTGACAGATCAGTCAACTGGTATACAACTCTTTCTCGCTACCCAACGTATACAACACACTTCTCCTTCTTGTTCTTCATCTTTTTCTTCTTCTTCCTGAGATGTTTTGCTGACGGAGATCATTTACAGAACCTCTCGTAAGGTTCTACACTCCTGGAAATGGAAAAAAGAACACATTGACACCGGTGTGTCAGACCCACCATACTTGCTCCGGACACTGCGAGAGGGCTGTACAAGCAATGATCACACGCACGGCACAGCGGACACATCAGGAACCGCGGTGTTGGCCTTCGAATGGCGCTAGCTGCGCAGCATTTGTGCACCGCCGCCGTCAGTGTCAGCCAGTTTGCCGTGGCATACGGAGCTCCATCGCAGTCTTTAACACTGGTAGCATGCCGCGACAGCGTGGACGTGAACCGTATGTGCAGTTGACGGACTTTGAGCGAGGGCGTATAGTGGGCATGCGGGAGGCCGAGTGGACGTACCGCCGAATTGCTCAACACGTGGGGCGTGAGGTCTCCACAGTACATCGATGTTGTCGCCAGTGGTCGGCGGAAGGTGAACGTGCCCGTCGACCTGGGACCGGACCTCAGCGACGCACGGATGCACGCCAAGACCGTAGGATCATACGCGGTGCCGTAGGGGACCGCACCGCCACTTCCCAGCAAATTAGGGACACTGTTGCTCCTGGGGTATCGGCGAGGACCATTCGCAACCGTCTCCATGAAGCTGGGCTACGGTCCCGCACACCGTTAGGCCGTCTTCCGCTCACGCCCCAACATCGTGCAGCCCGCCTCCAGTGGTGTCGCGACAGGCGTGAATGGAGGGACGAATGGAGACGTGTCGTCTTCAGCGATGAGAGTCGCTTCTGCCTTGGTGCCAATGATGGTCGTATGCGTGTTTGGCGCCGTGCAGGTGAGCGCCACAATCAGGACTGCATACGACCGACGCACACAGGGCCAACACCCGGCATCATGGTGTGGGGAGCGATCTCCTACACTGGCCGTACACCACTGGTGATCGTCGAGGGGACACTGAATAGTGCACGGTACATCCAAACCGTCATCGAACCCATCGTTCTACCATTCCTAGACCGCCAAGGGAACTTGCTGTTTCAACAGGACAATGCACGTCCGCATGTATCCCGTGCCACCCAACGTGCTCTAGAAGGTGTAAGTCAACTACCCTGGCCAGCAAGATCTCCGGATCTGTCCCCCATTGAGCATGTTTGGGACTGGATGAAGCGTCGTCTCACGCGGTCTGCACGTCCAGCACGAACGCTGGTCCAACTGAGGCGCCAGGTGGAAATGGCATGGCAAGCCGTTCCACAGGACTACATCCAGCATCTCTACGATCGTCTCCATCGGAGAATAGCAGCCTGCATTGCTGCGAAAGGTGGATATACACTGTACTAGTGCAGACATTGTGCATGCTCTGTTGCCTGTGTCTATGTGCCTGTGGTTCTGTCAGTGTGATCATGTGATGTATCTGACTCCAGGAATGTGTCAATAAAGTTTCCCCTTCCTGGGACAATGAATTCACGGTGTTCTTATTTCAATTTCCAGGAGTGTATTTTCTCCCACAGTCTATCATCCATAATCTCATCCCATTGCAGTTCTCTTCAGTTCCAACTACAACTGATCTCTCCATCTAACCTTTCTTGCTCCAAATTCTGTCAATTTTAGGGCTCTTCTTCAAAGTCTTTCTTGTCCCATTCCTATAACGTTGTCAAACCATTTAAGACTATATCTCTCAAGGATTTCGTTTAGGGAATTGCTTTGAATGGTGTTTCATATTGCCCCTTCTCATCTTCCCCAGGATGCCTCGTGGAAAGCGTAATTCTGTCGCCTCTGTTCTTCTCACATCATTCTTTATCCCGGTCGAACATTTTGATCCATAGGTCAGAATTGGCAGTTGATACGTCTTGTGTACCATGATCGTTCTTTTAGCAAGTGATTTCCAGATTCTAATTATGTCCGATACACAATAATAAAAATATGAAGAATTTTTTTAATTCTCCCCGAAATTTCATTCCTAATGTTCGTTAATTTATTTCTTAGATATTTGAAAGGATCTAATACTTTAATAATTCCTCCACTACAACTTACAACCGTCACAATTTTTATTTTCCTTCGATTTTCATAACTTCACTTTTTGCTAACCTTATTTCAGTGCCTTCAATTACACTCCGCCAGGTATTTAGCTGTTCTTCCAGTTTCTGGTCATTTTCTTACCAAATCGTCACATTGTGTGCATATGCTGTGATTTTTATACTATTTCCTGTTGACCACTGGCGAACTTTCCTAATAATGTAGTCTATGAGACTCCCTTGCCGAGCTCCTCTGATTTTGTGTCTATAACATAAATCAGGCATTTGTAGTAGGTGTTTGTGATTCTCAGATGAATTACTTTTGACAGTTGCAGTCTACTCAGACCGTCTGGAATAGGGCATACGCCCACATCAAATTATGTTGGCGCTCATGTCATATTCCTCATTACTGACTGCGACACCCTGAATATGATTAGCATTCTCTTCTTCTTGTGCTGTTATGACCTGGTAATCAACAAACTGTAGAAGGTGAAGATTCATTCTTTCGCATTTAAGTACTAATTTCCTGATATTAATATCTATATATATATTTTGATCTACACGGCATTCATGGGACAGCCTTGTAACAGGCATTCGCTTTCTCCAGATTTCTGTGAAAGTTTCTTGCCACTTATTGTCAGGCATATCTTATCTTTATGGCGTTCTTACATTATTTTTGTTAAGGTATCCTCTATGCCTGCGATATGCAATGTTTTCCAAAGCAGTTTTCTTCGATGGTATCATATGCCTTTCCATAATCTATGAAACCTAATCCATCACTTTTTAATTTTTCTCTATACTTCAGAATACTGAAAAAAATGACGCCAAGTTTCCGTTTTGATTTATAATTTTCAGGAAGTCAGTTCTAACGCTATTCGAAGCTGTGGAGCTACAACGATGTACGAATCAAAAACGACAACATAAATGTATCCACCGAGGTGGCTGACAAAAGAAGACGAAGTAAATATTTCAGAATTTGAAACGAGAACAGCTGCCAACATGAGTAACGTAGAAGTAAATATCCTCGGAGTAGTGAAACAACTTAAATCACTTAATACAAGCAAGTCTTCTGGTCCAGAGTGTATACCAATTAGGTTCCTTTCGTAGTATGCTGATGCATTAGCTCCATACTTAACAATCATATACAACCGTTCACTCGACGAAAGATCGGTACCCAAAGACTGGAAAGTTGCATAGATAATCCACTAAATTACAGGCCCATATCGTTAAGGACGATATGAAGCAGGATTTTAGAACATATAGTGCGTTCGAACATTACGAATTACCTCGAAGAAAACGGTCAATTGACACACAGTCAACATGGGTTTAGAAAACATCATTCCTGTGATACACAATTAGCTCTTTTTTCACATGAAGTGTTGAGTGCTTTTGACAAGCGATTTCAGATCGATTCCGTATTTCTCGATTTCCGGAAGGCGTTCGACACGGTACCAAACAAGCGCCTCGTAGCGAAATTGCGTGCTTAAGGAATATCGTCTCAGTCATGTGCTGGATTTGTGGTTTCCTGTCAGAGAGGTCACACACATTTCGTGGTAATTGACGGAAAGCCATCGAGTAAAACAGAAGTGATTTATGGCGTTCCCCAAAGTAGTGTTACAGGTCTTTTGCTGTTCCTTATCTACCTAAACGATTTGGGAGAGAATCTGAGCAGCCGTCTTCGGTTGTTTGCAGATGACGCTGTCGTTTATCGACTAATAAAGTCATCAGAAGATCAAAACAAAACTGTAAAACGATTTAGAAAAGATATCTGAATGGTGCCAGAAGTGGCAGTTGAGCCTAAATAACGGAAAGTGTGAGGTCATCCACATGAGTGCTAAAAGGAACTCGTTAAACTTCGGTTACACGATAAATCAGTGTAATCTGAAAGCCGTTAATTCAACTAAATACCTAGGTATTACAATTACGAACAACTTAAATTGGAAGGAACACACAGAAAACGTTGTGGGGAAGGCTAACCAAATACTGCGTTTTATTGCTAGGACACTTAGAAAATGTAACAAAGCTACTAAGGAGACTGCCTACACTACGCTTGTCCGTCCTCTTTTAGAATACTGTTGCTTGGTGTGGGATCCTTACCAGAAAGGACTGACGGAGTATATCGAAAAAGTTCAAAGAAAGGCAGCACGTTTTGTATTATCGCGAAATATGGGAGAGAGTGTCACAGAAATGATACAGGGTTTGGGCTGGAAATCATTTAAAGAAAGGCGTTTTTCGTTGCGACGGATTCTTCCCACGAAATTCCAATCACCAACTTTCTCCTGCGAAAATATTTTGTTGGCACCGACATACATAGGGAAGAACGATCACCACGATAAAATAAGGGAAATCAGAGCTCGTACAGAAAGATATACGAGATTGGAAGGTGGTTCGATGAACCGTCTGCCAGGCACTTGAACGTGGTTTGCAGAGTATCCATGTAGATGTAGATGTAGAGGTTGTGGATTTGAGAATGTGCTGATGGTGACTCGCCCTTTATCGTAAACCCGCGAAACACACGTGTATATCACCCATTCCTAACCAGTGGCTGCAGATGAACAAGCGCTGCAATGTGGGACGCTTGTGGTAGAAAGGATAAGGAAACACTACAGGCGCGCGAGATTCGTTAAGAGACAAGATACTGTGGTGCGAGCGTAATCCAGAACGAGCCGTAACTCCGACACGAGGAAGATACACCGCCGACAGATAAAGCGGTCGCCGCGAGCTACGGACCATGTGTTAGCGACGTGCTCGGCACACGCTGCTGTGCGGGGGATAGGTTTAAGCACGTACCTGTCGGTGCACACACTCGCACATACACACACACACACACACACATATACGCACCAGCACGCGTGCACATGTAAAACGAGAAGACAGACAAGCGGATAGCGGAACAGAAGCATCGCGGTTTTAACTCGTGTGTGTGTGCGTGTGTGTTTGCGAGAAGCATCCCTCATCCCTCCTTCCGCCAATTAGGCGAGTGAATGAGTGAGTCAGTGAGCCGGCAGTAGACCGCTGCCAGATTAACCAGCTCAGTCCCGAAACCTGGGAGTGCTGAAATAAAGCCCCTCCTCTCCTCTCACCTCAGCCCCCCCCCCCCCCCCCCCAACTCGCCATTTTCAGTCTCTCGCCACAGCGGCCCATGTTTATTTGTTTGTCCGTATTTTTCCCAGCCTCCTGTCGCTTTACCACGCATCCCCCTCCCCCCTCCTTTTAACCCCCATCCTAGCTGCCATGGTGCTCTGTTGCCGCACGAACGAAACAGGGCAGTGTTGTCGCGGTGTTTTATGCGCTTCGCACGGATTACTGCCAGCTTGTTTATTTCCACGGCGAATAATCTCGCCGCCTGGGGCTTCGCTGCGTTCCTAGGCGCCGCTGCTAAGGATTTACTAGCACAGCTGTTCGGGGCTTCCCCAGTTTGCTGTTGTTGTTGTTGTTGTTGTTGTTGTAGCTGCCGCCGCCACAGCTCTTAGCCGCAGGCGACGTAGCTGCCACAGGGCATCGCCCTCGTGACCTCGGTGGATGTGTCTCCATGTGTCATCTACTTTGGGCAGCTGTGTGCTCTTGCGCTGATTCTTCGAAAGTCACATGGAGAGCAGCTTCATCGCCAGTTAATGGTGGCGTACGAAGAAAAAGAGCGTAACCGGGAGTACCTACGTACAAAAAACTCATTTATTGTTAGTGCAGTATAATTCAGTACGTAATGTACTGTTCTAATATTTATGAACTACCCTCGTTTCAGAAATACAGCTCAGATGCTATCAATCTTTGAGAGATAAAATAGTTCTGGAAATTTGGTCCCTATGCTTACCCACAACTTAATCTAACTTAAACTAACTTACGCTAAGGGCATGCCCATGCCCGAAGGAGGACTAGAACCTCCGACGGGGGGGAGTTTTCCGAACCGTGGCAAGGCGCCCTAGACCTCGCGACTACCCCGCGCTGCTAAAATGGTTCTGATTACTTTGTTACCCAATGTATATTTCAAAAATGCCTATTCTTCTGAAACAAAGAAAGTGTCCAGCCTTTTCTAATGTAATTCATAAGTCAAATGCTTTCTGGGACTAAAATAAGCACACCTAAACTAGTACCTCCGCCATAGACACACACACACACACACACACACACACACACAAACTATGTACAACAAACGTATGCACAACTTTTTATCTCGAAAATCTAATAATTTTAACCTACAAGACAAACAAAATATACTCAAATACCGGTTTCCGACCTAGGCTCATGGGTTATCATGTGAATGCTGAAACCCTAAGTCCTGTTTCAGACATTCCGAACTGATATCCCCATTGCTTCCCTCCCAGCATGCTCGGATATTTGGCTGGAGAGGGCAGCGATTTTTTTAATAAGCCTGATGTCTAACAGTCTGCTCTGTTCGTAGGAGTGGAGAATGAAAAGTGAAAAAAAAAGTGTGGCCGCGCGGGATTAGCCGAGCGGTCTGCGGCGCTGCAGTCGTGGACTGTGCGGCTGCGTGACTTGTAATCAGCAAGTGGTCGGCAAAAGACAAATTTTGGAAGCTAGTACAATATTTTCATGAAAGATGTTCATTGTATCTGTGTGTAAACGCACGTCCTGTTTGTCCTATGTAGTAAGAAGAGCAGGTGTCGCAAAGAAATTTACGGACACCAGAGTCTTTCAAAGAGGAACGGGTCGATTTAGAAAATGGTACTAGCACCCAAAATGCACATGCATTTTTACTTATAATTAGTTTTTGTGTATCTATCTAAAAGTTGAAATAATGTTGATAAGGTTATTTCAATAGCACGGTTGACAGGTGAATAGCTATTTTGTCTGTATTAAGCACACTGACATTTGCGGGGAACCACATTTTTTTCAAAAAAAAAAAAGTATGTGAAATCTTATGGGACTTAACTGCTAAGGTCATCAGTCCCTAAGCTTACACACTACTTAACCTAAATTATACTAAGGACAGCCGGCCGGAGTGGCCGACTGGTTCTAGGCGCTACAGTCTGGAACCACGCGACCGCTACGGTCGCAGGTTCGAATCCTGCCTCGGGCATGAATGTGTGTGATGTCCTTAGGTTAGTTAGGTTTAAGTAGTTCTAAGTTCTAGGGGACTGATGACCTCAGAAGTTAAGTCCCATAGTGCTCAGAGCCATTTTTATCCTAACGACAACACACACACACCCATGCCCGAGGGAGGACTCGAACCTCCGCCGGGACCAGCCGCACTTGATGTGTGTATTTGGCCCTTTACCCTAATACACCCTTCATGATTAATCTCGTTTCTCGTGGTCAGGAGAAATGAGAATCCGAAGCAAACGTCGTTGTCCGCGCTGAAGCATACTGCAGCCCGCACTAACAGTCTGTCATAGACAGGTGAGGGTGATGGTGACCTCTGAAACAGTTCTACTAGTGGACATTAATGAAAGCGGTTCTAAACAATAATTTCGTGCACAACTTGTTTGCTTTTTGAAAGTTGCATGCACTACTGCTAAATATATACTAACAGCTAACTCGAAGTAGCTGTTGTGTGAGAACTTTCAAAGGCTAGCAGAGTTGAAGTTTAAGTAACTGCAGGTGCCTTGTGTGCAAATAATGCTCTTTAATGTCAGTTAGAGCTTAAACAAGAAGCCCTGTAAATGCATCAGTGTGGGAATGATGTTCGCTCATAAATTTCGTCCAATGGTGGTATTTCAAGATCAGAGATATTCGAAGTAATAATATCCCTAGATGAGTAGAATCATCTATGTAGTGTGTCAATGTAATTTCTGCTTTATTCCTTTGAAACATTTTCTCCCACCAATGATACTAGCTGATGATATTATCACAGTCAGAGATTTCCCACAAACAGATTGACTATGTAACACTATTTAAAGAAAGACATTGTGTGTATGTGCAGGAGCACACTTTTAAGAATTTAATGTACTCTAGTCATGCATTTCAACAATACCTAGGCTATCAGCAAAGTTGGCAACCATGTATCCATCTATTCTAGGGGAGCATGCTTACAATTATGCCTCCGACATTTTTACGTGGAAACTCTAAAAACGTTTCGAATAAATCAACTTTTCGAAGAAATCAAATGTTATTACCAGTCTACAGTTTCGTCCTTCATGCATATGTCTTTGCAGCCCTCAAACACTAGGGGACTCCAAATTGTAGCGTGTAGCATGGCAGAAAGTGTGTGCTGTAATCGAATTTCAAATTCTGAGTTCATCCACACGTGGAGCATCCTATCCTTCACCATGACAATGCTAGACCACACGCTAGCGCTGTAACATCTGCAACAAACCGACACCTTGGATTCACAGCAATCGATAATCCTCCATACAGTTCTCACTTGCCCCTATCCAGTTTTTATCTGTTTCAAAAACTTAAAAAACATCTTCACTTTTATATTTGTCAATTGGTGCAAGCAAAGATGAGATTGTGGCTCCAAGAACAATGTCAAACATTCAGCAGTGGTGGTATCAGCAACATGGTCTCTTGTTTTGAGAAATGTGCTGTGCTGAGAAATAAATATGTAGATGTGAACAACAAAGATGCAAATTGTTAATAACGTTGTTTAATTTACAAAGCTTTAAGAGTTTTCATATAAAAATTTTGGAACCATTAATTTTCAGCGCGCCCTTGTACAAGAGAGAGTGGAGCAAACTGCTGGAGAAGGTACACAAAACAGTAAAGGGAATCGTCGCTCATATCTATGATTCATGTTGCACATCACTATCAGGAGAAATATCTGAACGAGATGTCGGCATAGAACTACGACTTACTAAGCATATTCATATAATCCGCTGTATATAAGAGTTAGTAAATAAACAGCATATGTACAGCTACAGAGGCAGCATGACTCAATATTTCTGCAGAAGACTTCCAACGACTTGTTGAAGCCATGTCACGTCAAATTGCTGTACTGCACCAGGCAAAAGGAGTCCGATATGATATTAGGAGGTATCCTATGACTTTTGTCACCTCAGCGTACGTGTAGTGTTTACTTTTTCTACCATAAAAGCTGCCTACATGCTTATGTAATTTATGGTCATCGTCATCACTGAGTGGATGAAGCACCCCAATCACAAGTACCTTGCGCCAACAGAATGGTCATGCAGTGAATTTGTTGACATCTGTGGGGATTGCTGGAGTCACATGCGGGATGGCTTCCTGTGATTGATTAAGTGAATGGTTTGATGTAGACGAAACTTCCTCGAGGTTCTGCTTAAAAGGTGGTGTACTAATACGGAACTCTATAAGTGTACTGCAAACTATGGACAAATTCACATGCATGTCATAGACTCATTCCGAGGGTGTGAAGCACCAACCAAACGTAAGTCTATATTACGATAGAAAAATCGAGGCGTGTTAACACAAAATTAAGGGAAATGGAAAGCCTTATCATGACTGTAGCTGGAAAAGATGAGATGTTGAATGATAGAAGTGAAGACGTCAAAGCAGTACAAATGGATGCATTTCATATTACCAGGGCTATCAATGTGGAGTATTCTCAGCGTATATATATTAGTACGCTATCTGAAAAACAATTAAGTATACCACAGAATGTTTGTGACTAACCACAGAGTTATCACTCCTGGAAAGGCTATTAGATGAAAATTACGAATGATAAGATTAGGACTTTTGTAGTGAGAAGAATCTCTCTTAGAAAAGTTTGAACCAGTAACTGAAAATTTGAAAAGGTTCCACGAAACTAATGATAAAGCCAGAAGAGCAGAAGAAGAACACTGAAATATTATTATCGATTGCAGTAACAAACACATTGGTAGAGACTTAGGCACCATATATGTGGTCAGCATGGCTGCTCAAAATATGCAAGGTAGACAGCCTATACATTTAAATAAGGATGCAATGCTGATGTTGAATACCAAATTTGAGAGAACACTTGGTTGAATAGTGCTAATATTCTTCAAATCTCGAGAAACATCTAACGAAAGAGAAGCAAACCTGTACTGAAATATTACATGCGACTAATGCACTAAGATAGGCAACGACCCAAAAGTACTAATAAAGGGCTATAACAGTAAGAGATACAATAACATTATTAAATTTGCCTTAAAAGTTACAAATAGAGTTAGTTAAGGAGTTGACAGCGTGAAAGACTGAACACTCCATCTCTGGAGTACGCAGGATGTCAGGAACACTGTGACGCTTACAAGCGTTTTGCAGGATAGATTCTGCTACAAAACAATTGTGAAGAAAGAAAAATTCTATACGCTGCTCCGTCTCTGATTTAACTCACATTTAACGTAGCCAATTAATTCATTGCACACTAAAATTCAAGCAGTATCGACAAACATTTTCTTGATATGGTTTCTATAAACCGAGCAAACGTAGCTTTCGCTCACCTGTCTTAAATTTATGACTTCCGAAAAAGCACATTTTAACTGGTAATGAGATTTTGAACAAGTGGTAATTCACAGATCCACAGATTTCTGCGCGTTACAAGCACTTTAGCGGTGGCAAGTGATTCAATTCTGCATGCAGCGACCTGATTGGTTGACGTCATACTAATTAAATCGGACGTGGGGTAGCGTATCGAATTTTCTTCTTAACAATTATTTCTCAGCACAACCACCCTGCCACCCTCACAAGCCTTTTGGGCTTTTTCTGGTCATCCTATATATTCTACGACGACTAGAACAAAATCACTGACAGACTGCAACAACTCAGATCACAGGCTGCAGCAGGGAACTTAGTGCACACGAATTAAATGATATCAATTTCAGAGCTTCAAGAAAAACCGATCATCGAATAACTGTGGAGACAATCGTTCATCACCCCTTGGACATAATACGAGATTTATCCGATATATGGCAGTCCGATCCCGTACATGTGAAACAATACTCATGATGGAATAAAGGTTTCAAACACATTTTATTGGTCATCGGTAAGTCTTCTACATTCGTCTGGGCTTTGCCTGTGAAGGCAAAGACAGGGAAGGAATTTGAGTAGGTGCTCCAACAATTGCTGCAGACGGAGAGGAATCAATGTCTAGGTTATTCACATACCAACCATGGAGGCGAATGTTACAACTCTAGTTTCAAGTCGGTAATGGAACGATAAGGAACAGACTATTACTCAACGTTCTCCGATATAGAGGAACCAAGTATTGTGGAACGTTTGAACTGTTGAGTGTTTGACTTAATCTTTGGGGACCATACAAACGGCGAGATATTCTCCAGCAAATAATTGTGCGGTATAGTAGAACTAGGCATCTTCTAATTAAAATGAGATCTATTCAAGTACAAGATAACGGACTTCTGAATCCAGCATAGAATCGTATTAAGATAGTTTACCCACACAAGCAGAAATTTAATGTAGGTTGGTATTTCAAAATACAAAACCGCGTTAAAGAAGTCATGCCAACCAAACTGTTCAACAGAGATATCTGCAGTTTCTAAAAATCAGCTCACAAACGCGAGAATTTACATCTTACAGGACGGTAATGATAAAGAAATTGCCAGATGTTTGGACATAGAGGAACAACAGAATCCCTACAAACTAGGTGTGTTCCTCATAGAGCATGTTATCAGGCGTCGAGTGAACACCTTTTTAATTAAGTGACTGACTTGCCATCAAAGTACAGTAATTGGGTGAACGTCTCCAATCTGTATATAAACGGGACACTCTAACCTCAAACCACGCAGTAACATGACATGAGTGCTGGCGGAGGTGGTAACCTCAATAATTAATAGGTTGAATTTAGATTCGTGGTTTCTACTGCTGTGACCTTGAACGAAGCTGGAAGACGTCTAACTAGAAGTGAAAAGGGAATTAACATAATAGTCAACATCTGTAAAGAACAGGGCATTCCTTATGCTACACATATAAACTGGGCAGAATGTCACATTGCAGACTGAATACTAGCTTATTGAGCTATAAAAATACATGGAAGAAGCGACACAGGTACAGGACTAAACACTGTACCATTTGTAGTTGGAAAAGCAATGTGTGCCAAACATAAAATGGGTGCTGGAGTAAATTTGAACACAGCTCATCGTACACTAAAGAAAAACTTGTCGAGTGTTTAAAAAATTGCGTCCAATCAGCAGTGACAGTGGCTAAAAGTACTTGAAGCAAAAAGGAAGAGAAAGAGTTCTATCAGTACCTAAGATGTCGGGTCAAATCATCCCGTTTTTAATTCTATTGCTCGCATGGTTATGAAGAGTCGGTTCTTTGGCAGGAGAATCTGCCACCATGGATCTAAGTCTAGAATGCACAATATGAAGAGAGGCAATTACAGGAGACTGAAAGGGATAATAGGGCAGAGGAGGTCATAGATATCGGTAAAGGCCTGCCTTTAAAACTGAACAAGAAGGGGCTTCGGCTGCTCATATAAAAAGAAATAAGCAATCTCATACCGATACTACTCTACAGATCCCTTAGAAACAGAAATCTACTTAAATTCATCAGAAAACACAAAATCATGTTATCACGCAGATTTTATGAGGAATGTGTTACTATTGGCAATACGGAAGTGCAAGAAATGTGAGGTTGTCTATTTAGATGTTATAGGAAATGTGCATCTACTAGGAGGAGTGTGTAAAAAATTATAAATAGAAATGTAAATAAGAATAGTATAATTTTAATTAACAATATAAATAAATAAATTCCTTGTACCACTTTGACTCGGCAGGCAATTTATATTTGCTTGAAGAAATTTGCCTATACTTTGCCAACGAGTACCAGCTGTTCTACAACTTTCAGCGTTGCGAAGACTTCGAATCACATCTCTGTGGTCATTTCTGTCTTATGTTTCCACTCAGGATTGCCTAAATACAAGTGGCACACAGATCTACACGTCAGATGAGATTTAGATGATGTCGTACACTCTTCATATAAAAGAACATTTGTCAAAATTGACAGCGAACTACGAGGGCTATTCCGAAAGTAAGGTCCGATCGGTCACGAAATGGAAACGACTATGAAAATCCGATAAAGCTTTGCACAGATGTGTTGGGTAGTGTCTCTAGTATAACCCCAGTTAGCATCACGTCGCTCTTCTCATTTCTGAGCTCGCAGTGAGTGCGTAAAGATGTCTAGAAAATAGTGTCTGCCGCCAAGTACGGGGGCCTGGTGAGAAATTTCCCCTGAAGCTATGCAGCTAACATTACATAACTGTCGTGCTGTTTCGTCTTCAAGACAATTCTCAGCCGCATTCTGCAGGGGCAATGAAGATGCTCCTGCATCGTTTTCAAATGGAAATGTGAGATTACCCACAATACAGCCCGTAATTGTCTCCCTCTGAGTTTCAGCTCAGGTCACATGAACCGCTGGTTATGAAGACAACATTTCGGTACAAGACAACGAGCCGTAGGCCAGCGTAGAGAATTGGCGGAGAGCACTGGCGGCTGCTTTCTATAGCGAGGGTATGGGAAAGTTGGTACAACGCTACGATACACGTCTAAGTCGGGTCGGCGACTATGGAGATAAGTAGCTGCAAGGTGTATCTAACTGTTGCAAATAAAACATTTTTGATTTTTACCGTGGTTTCCATTTCGCGACCTATCGGACCTTACTTTCGGAATAGCCCTCGTACTTTCCTCTCTAAATTGAAGCAAGGGGCAGTGGAGTACAGCATTGATTAGTCACTGATTAGTAACAGCATATCTACGAGGGCATTATGAAAAGTAATGCCTCCGAACTTCTTACGTGAAAACTCTTAACGCTTTTTAAATAAAACAAACTTATTAACATCCTACATCTTTATTCTTCTTGTCTCCGTATTTGCAGCTTCCTGCCACTAGAGCGCTCTGAATTTTAGAGTTTAATATGGCTGTGCGTGTGAAAAAAGGCGTACTATTACCGAGTTTCGAATTCGAAGAGTTTGTCCATACGTGGAGAACATCTCGTTTAATATCACAACGCCAGACCAGCCCGACTTAACTCCATCCAATGTTCATATGTTTCAGAAGCTTAAAGAATTCCTTCATGGACATCAGTTTGCTTGTGATGAAACGTTTCGAGCAGAGGTGACCTTGCGGCTCCACCAAAAATGTTATTTTTCAGTGACGTTGGGAGATATGTGTTCATCGCCCGATATAAAAACTCCAGTTCAGCATGACGATCGGATCATTTGTCACGAACATTTCTTTCACAAATCTTTTGCTTCAATGATCCTTAATAATAACGATGAGACAGTAACTTTTATTCAACATCAAGATGAGTTAATACTTCCAGCAACAATTTCCTATATTTGCAAAGAAGATTTACGAGCGTGAAGAAAAGTGGAAAAACTCTACAAAGAACAGCAGAGCGGCTTACGGTGTAATGCATTCGCCTTTCTGTTTCCAGAAATCAGATACAAACTTAATAGCATCGAGCTCGACCACACAAAGTATTTCCGAATCACTTCAACCCCCAGAGCACAAATCTCGGCACTAACTTCAGATCCTAACATATTACAAAATGCAGAATGGTTAGCAAATGCATCGAAAGACAGCCGATTTAGTGCGTGTATCCCAATCAAAACATTAATTGATATCTTTGTGGATAATAAATACATCATTATGAACGCCAACCAAGAACTGATTCCAAGTTGGTGTGCTTCCGACAGCAACACATACTTTCAAGGAGTGCCAGACATATAAGCGGGAATGCTAAAGAGCACCTTTACGGGGGGGGGGGGGGGGGGGGGTAGTACTTCAACAAATGACGATTCTGGACAAGCTGCGGAAGAAGAAAGAGCGGCAATTCTATTCACTCGCATTCCTGCTTGGATGCCGAGATATCCACTATACTCGCCACTGTCGGGATAGCAACTCAAAACAGTTTTCGATGTCCATCTCAAGATAACTTCAGTTCTCTCTCCGACCTCATGGGACGCTGTCTAATGAGCACAGGCAGAGTGTGCACGAAGGAACTTCACAAACAAACATACCTCAAAGTATGACTATCTCTCAGCGTCTCAGAAAACCACACCAGAACTATGCAAGAGAAGCGTGATCAACTTTACATGAAGAACAATCGACGATGCTGCAGTGACGGTGGTCGGGAACGGAACTTCGCTCCGACCCCTATATTATACCAACTGTGGACATAATCAGTGTGGAACAGGCCACCTACACTCTATCAACCAATAAGGCCAAAGAAATTCACCATGAAACGTGCGGCGTGTTCACCAGTGCCGCACCACCGAAGAGTAACGTTTCAAAGGCGGAGAGAATTGCCATTACGTGACGATCCTGAGCTGAAATCCTTCCCTCCGCTAAAGAGAATGCTGTGATATTGCTTTTGGTCTCGGAATACAACTAGAAAATGTACGGACTTCTCAGCAACACAGCGTACAGGAAGGTAGAAAGTGATCCGGCAAGTCACCTCCAGAAAAAAAAAACATCGAATTTCTTCGCAGTAGCTTTGATGTGAAAACTGTTGAAAAACTACGACCACGAGTTGCATCACCACCACAACTGTATGGTCTGCCAAAGGTCCTCAAAGAGGGTGAGGTATTCCACTGCCCTCTTATTTAGCTACGTAGGAGCAGTAAGATAAGGCTTGGACAAGGGCCTGACAGCACTCCTGAGATCATTGCAGGTTAATGCGAACATCACAACCGCAATTACATTCAGTTTGTGCAACAAGAGTTTCTACTCAATACTAGTGACCTGTTGGTGACTTTCGATGTAGTGTCTCCCTGAATCAGGGTATCACTGAAGGATTCCTTGGAACTGATAAACAAGAAATTTGACTCCAATCTGACGAGACTCCTCGAGTTTGTGTTCAATTCAGCGTACTTCCTGTTCTATGTAAATTATTATGAAGAGACGAACAGTATCACCATGTGTTGTCCAGTGTCGCTCGTTGTGGCGAATTATTTGATGGAGAATTTCGAGGAGAAGTCCGTCGAACAAGCCCAACAAATATCTATTTGTTTCTATTGTTATGTGTTTGAAACGTTTGTCCCCTGGCCAAATGGATAGTACAGGTTAAGACAATTTCACAATCTCCTGAATTCGCTGCATCTCAAAATACCATTTACCATGGAGGTCGAACAGGCTGGCGCCATCCCATTTCTTCGTGTCCTAGTGAGATGGAAACCAAATAACAGGCTGGTACATAATATGTACAGCAAACCAGCACATATTGATTTGTATCTGCATGCCTTCCGTTGCCACAACATTTCCCAGAATGAAGGAGCTTTACACTCACTTGTTCACTGACCATAATCAATCTGCGACAAAGACAGACTCCCAAATGAGCTGAAGCCACTTGAGACAACATTCCAAAGAAAGGGATACAGCGGAAAGCAGATGAGGCACGCGTTTAGACAGGCTGTACCCAGACAACAGCAGTAATAAAAAGAATAGCGTAAATAAAGCGTGCATCACATTCGTCGGTAATGCTTCCAGGTAAACAGGTACCATCTTGAAGCGTCATAATGTTAAATGTGTATTTCGTCCACCCCCTAAAAGATCGATATCATTAGGCTCAGTTAAGAATGGTTTAGAGCTTCACAAACCACGAGTCTACCAAGTCCTTGGAAGTGACCAAAGCCTACATTGGGGAAACTGTATGCATGATAGAATGAAGATGCTAGAAACACAGACGCCACATTGAATCCCGCCAGACCACCAAATCACCCATGGACAACCATACTATAAAAAGAGGCCATACTATGAACCACAACAACACCAAAATATTTAGCCAATCTTACTCCTTCTGGAATGTGATTAAACAGGCCAATGAAATCAGGGCCCAAGCTGGTTTTATTAATAAAGAAAGCGGCCTACATCTGGGTCTCGTGCGGAATGCGGCACTGAATCTAGAAAAACAAAACTGCTGCCGCACAATGAGGCAAGCACTCAACAGCGATAGCGCTGATACTGGGGACGAGAGTTCAGAGCCGGGCAGTGCTACCCATATCACTGCCTCCATCCATCACAGCAGCCGCACAGGTAGCATTAGGGGCAGTTTGGTGATGGGGAAAACGTAAGCATATATATATATATATATATATATATATATATATATATATATATATATATATATATATATATATATATATACTCCTGGAAATTGAAATAAGAACACCGTGAATTCATTGTCCCAGGAAGGGGAAACTTTATTGACACATTCCTGGGGTCAGATACATCACATGATCACACTGACAGAACCACAGGCACATAGACACAGGCAACAGAGCATGCACAATGTCGGCACTAGTACAGTGTATATCCAACTTTCGCAGCAATGCAGGCTGCTATTCTCCCATGGAGACGATCGTAGAGATGCTGGATGTAGTCCTGTGGAACGGCTTGCCATGCCATTTCCACCTGGCGCCTCAGTTGGACCAGCGTTCGTGCTGGATGTGCAGACCGCGTGAGACGACGCTTCATCCAGTCCCAAACATGCTCAATGGGGGACAGATCCGGAGATCTTGCTGGCCAGGGTAGTTGACTTACACCTTCTAGAGCACGTTGGGTGGCACGGGATACATGCGGACGTGCATTGTCCTGTTGGAACAGCAAGTTCCCTTGCCGGTCTAGGAATGGTAGAACGATGGGTTAGATGACGGTTTGGATGTACCGTGCACTATTCAGTGTCCCCTCGACGATCACCAGTGGTGTACGGGCAGTGTAGGAGATCGCTCCCCACACCATGATGCTTGGTGTTGGCCCTGTGTGCCTCGGTCGTATGCAGTCCTGATTGTGGCGCTCACCTGCACGGCGCCAAACACGCATACGACCATCATTGGCACCGAGGCAGAAGCGACTCTCATCGCTGAAGACGACGTCTCCATTCGTCCCTCCATTCACGCCTGTCGCGACACCACTGGAGGCGGGCTGCACGATGTTGGGGCGTGAGCGGAAGACGGCCTAACGGTGTGCGGGACCGTAGCCCAGCTTCATGGAGACGGTTGCGAATGGTCCTCGCCGATACCCCAGGAGCAACAGTGTCCCTAATTTGCTGGGAAGTGGCGGTGCGGTCCCCTACGGCACTGCGTAGGATCCTACGGTCTCGGCGTGCATCCGTGCGTCGCTGCGGTCCGGTCCCAGGTCGACGGGCACGTGCACCTTCCGCCGACCACTGGCGACAACATCGATGTACTGTGGAGACCTCACGCCCCACGTGTTGAGCAATTCGGCGGTACGTCCACCTGGCCTCCCGCATGCACACTATACGCCCTCGCTCAAAGTCTGCCAACTGCACATACGGTTCACGTCCACGCTGTCGCGGCATGCTACCAGTGTTAAAGACTGCGATGGAGCTCCGTATGCCACGGCAAACTGGCTGACACTGACGGCGGCGGTGCACAAATGCTGCGCAGATAGCGCCATTCGACGGCCAACACCGCGGTTCCTGGTGTGTCCGCTGTGCCGTGCGTGTGATGATTGCTTGTACAGCCCTCTCGCAGTGTCCGGAGCAAGTATGGTGGGTCTGACACACCGGTGTCAATGTGTTCTTTTTTCCATTTCCAGGAGTATATATATATATATATATATATATATATATATATATATATATATATATATGGCACCGACAGAACGGAACAGCCTTCATCAGGGACCACTAGCAGAAGGCAACAAGTCTGTCTGCCAAAAAATCTTGGAGTAAATACGATGAGACCTGGCGGGACACCCGAGAACTCTACGAAAGTAAATAGTATTATGCACTGAAGAGCCAAGGAAACGGTACACCTGCCTAATATCGTCTAGGGACCCCGCGAGCACGCAAAAGTGCCGCAAAACGACGTGGCATGGACTTGACTATTGTCTGAAGTAGTGCTGGTGGGAACTGACACCATGAATCCTGCAGGGGTGTCCATAAATCTGTAAGAGTACGAGGGGGCGGGTATCTCTTCTGAACAGCACGTTGCGAGGCATCTCAAATACGGTCAATAATGATCATGTCTGGGGAGTCTGGTGGCCAGCGGAAGTGTTTAAACTCAGAAAAGTGTTCCTGGAGCCACTCTGTAAGAGTTTTGGACGTGTGGGGTGTAGCATTGTCCTACTGGAATCCCCCAAGTGCGTCGGAATGCACAATGGACATGAATGGATGCAAGTGATCAGACAGGATGCTTACGTACGTTTCAAACGTCAGAGTTGTGTGTAGACGTATCAGAAGTCCTATAGCATCCCAATTAGACACACTACACACCATTCCAGAGCCTCCATCAGCTTGAACAGTTCTCTGCTGACATGTAGGGACCATGGATTCATGAGGTTGTCTGCATACCTGTACACGTCCATCCGCTCGATACAATTTGAAAAGAGGCTCGTCGGACCAGGCAACATGTTTCCAGTCATCAACTGTCCGATGTCGGTGTTGATGGGCCGAGACGACGCGTACAACTTTGTATCGTGCTTTCGGCTCCGAAAGCCCATATCGATGATGTTTTGTTGAATAGTTCGCAAGCTGACACTTGTTGACGGTCCTGCGTTGAAATCTGCAGCAGTTTGCGGAAGGGTTGCACTTCTGACCCGTTGAAAAATTTTCTTCAGTCGTTTTTGGTCCCGTTCTTGCAGGATCCTTTTACGGCCGTAGCGATGTCGGACATTTGATGTCTTACCGGATTCCTGATTTTGACGGTACACTCGTGAAATGGTCGTACGTGAAAATCTCACCTCCTCGCTACCTAGGAGATGCTGTGTCCCATCGCTCCTACACCGACTATAACACCACATTGAAACTCACCTAAATCTTGATAACTTGCCATTGTAGTAGCAGTAACCGATCTAACAACTGCGCCAGAAACTTGTTTTATATAGGCGTGGCCGACCGCAGCGCTGTATTCTGCCTGTTTACACATTTTGTGTTGGAACACGCATGCCTATACCAGTTGCTTCGGCGCTTCTTTGTATAAACTGGTATGGAAAGTGCATCACGTACACGTATCAGACGAAGAGCGTCTGAAATTTTTACATGTGTTGAATGATGCTACTGAGCTACAATTAATATTCTATTCATGAAAACTATACGATTATCCCGTTGTTCCAGTGACGCCCAGACAGACATGGACAATTGAGACATCTGATCAACTAGAAACGACTTCATTTATTACTGTCATATTCCAAACAGACAGCAGAGGGGTTATGAAAAATGATTTGTTTGTATTTCACAACCTGGAACTAACTAATGCTATTGTGTACTTAAATTCCGAGTTTTCTTCTGTACGATAAGACACAGATTGACTTGCACAACAATAGCGTGACTTTAATATACGATGTGTACGCATAGTTTTACTCTTCTTACTGTGAGGGTGATGAATTTCCTTATATTCCCAGTCCTAAGAAATGTAGGGAATTAGCACCCATAGCTGTTACAGATTTCTCACAGAAAATCCAAGTAGTGAAATCAGGAAATGTAGACACACAGTACAAGAAATGGAGACACACATACTGAATGTGAATCATGACAAAACTGCCCTCCATGCACAGCAGTTTATGCAATGTTACTACACAATTGCTCCATCATCGTCCGCAGCTCGTGGTCGTGCGGTAGCATTCTCGCTTCCCGCGCCGTGTTCCCGGGTTCGATTCCCGGAGGGGTCAGGGATTTTCTCTGCCTCGTGGTGACTGGGTTTTGTGCGATGTCCTTAGGTTAGTTAGGTTTAATTAGTTCTAGGGTACTGATGACCATAGACGTTAAGTCCCATAGTGCTCAGAGCCATTTGAACCATTTTTTTGCTCCATCATCCATTCACCACTCATGATAATCGAACAACGTGTAGTAGAAACGTAGAGTTCTTGCATCATATTTCACGATGACGTTTCAGAGTGCAAACATAATATTGTGGACTTACAGAGGGTTTATGATGAGTATGGACAATTTGTGTTTAAAAATGTGGCATTCATTATATTCTCCAGTGCTGGACAAGTATTAACAAAGTATTTCACAACCGTTGCTTTACCCAAACTGTTAAAAAAGTAAAGGTCGTGTGACTAGGGCCTCCCGTCGGGTAGACCGTTCGCCGGGTGCAAGTCTTTCAATTTTACGCCACATCGGCGACTTGAGCGTCGATGGGTTCAAATGGCTCTGAGCACTGCGGGACTTAACCTCTGAGGTCATCAGTCCCCTAGAACTTAGAACTACTTAAACCTAACTAACATAAGGACAGCACACACATCCATGCCCGAGGCAGGATTCAAACCTGCGACCGTAGCGGTTGCGCGGTTCCAGTCTGTAGTGCCTAGAACCGCTGGGCCACCCCGGCCAGCTATGAATAGTCATGCTAGTGGCAATGGCGCTGGTAAACAAGCCTGTTTGCCGCGTGTTGACGACATGGTCTAAAGCATCTCAACGATCAAACCATCGCTTCCTTCATAACCAATTCGTGGGAAAGTGGTTGTGATGTTAATACTACAGTATTCACTGTCCTCAACCCCAAATTCCTGGGGTTTGCTTCCATTTGTGGAGAATTAGTTAAATACTACTTTTTCTTCTTTTACAGATAATATTGCAGTTGCATGTTCTAGATGCACTTAATAGGGTCATAGCCAAAGATGTTAATGTCAACTTGAACTATAAAATATTAGAATATACACGTAATATTCCGAATAATGCTGATGAAGATAGTGATTGGCTAAAATCAGGTACTGGTATAAGTGAAACACAATATAAATGCCATAACCCGTAACTGGTGTGGTGATACACTCCTGGAAATGGAAAAAAGAACACATTGGCACCGGTGTGTCAGACCCACCATACTTGCTCCGGACACTGCGAGAGGGCTGTACAAGCAATGATCACACGCACGGCACAGCGGACACACCAGGAACCGCGGTGTTGGCCGTCGAATGGCGCTAGCTGCGCAGCATTTGTGCACCACCGCCGTCAGTGTCAGCCAGTTTGCCCTGGCATACGGAGCTCCATCGCAGTCTTTAACACTGGTAGCATGCCGCGACAGCGTGGACGTGAACCGTATGTGCAGTTGACGGACTTTGAGCAAGGGCGTATAGTGGGCATGCGGGAGGCCGGGTGGACGTACCGCCGAATTGCTCAACACGTGGGGCGTGAGGTCGCCACAGTACATCGATGTTGTCGCCAGTGGTCGGCGGAAGGTGAACGTGCCCGTCGACCTGGGACCGGACCGCAGCGACGCACGGATGCACGCCAAGACCGTAGGATCCGACGCAGTGCCGTAGGGGACCGCACCGCCACTTCCCAGCAAATTAGGGACACTGTTGCTCCTGGGGTATCGGCGAGGACCATTCGCAACCGTCTCCATGAAGCTGGGCTACGGTCCCGCACACCGTTAGGCCGTCTTCCGCTCACGCCCCAACATCGTGCAGCCCGCCTCCAGTGGTGTCGCGACAGGCGTGAATGGAGGGACGAATGGAGACGTGTCGTCTTCAGCGATGAGAGTCGCTTCTGCCTTGGTGCCAATGATGGTCGTATGCGTGTTTGGCGCCGTGCAGGTGAGCGCCACAATCAGGACCGCATACGACCGAGGCACACAGGGCCAACACCCGGCATCATGGTGTGGGGAGCGATCTCCTACACTGGCCGTACACCACTGGTGATCGTCGAGGGGACACTGAATAGTGCACGGTACATCCAAACCGTCATCGAACCCATCGTTCTACCATTCCTAGACCGGCAAGGGAACTTGCTGTTCCAACAAGACAATGCACGTCCGCATGTATCCCGTGCCACCCAACGTGCTCTAGAAGGTGTAAGTCAACTACCCTGGCCAGCAAGATCTCCGGATCTGTCCCCCATTGAGCATGTTTGGGACTGGATGAAGCGTCGTCTCACGCGGTCTGCACGTCCAGCACGAACGCTGGTCCAACTGAGGCGCTAGGTGGAAATGGCATGGCAAGCCGTTCCACAGGACTACATCCAGCATCTCTACGATCGTCTCCATGGGAGAATAGCAGCCTGCATTGCTGCGAAAGGTGGATATACACTGTACTAGTGCCGACATTGTGCATGCTCTGTTGCCTGTGTCTATGTGCCTGTGGTTCTGTCAGTGTGATCATGTGATGTATCTGACCCCAGGAATGTGTCAATAAAGTTTCCCCTTCCTGGGACAATGAATTCACGGTGTTCTTATTTCAATTTCCAGGAGTGTATTTTTGTAACACAACTGGTGAGGTTGGTTATAGATACCCAATAATTTCCATGGCCCTCATACTTCAATGGTGAAGGAGAAATGAAAAGTTTCCACATACATTGCAAAAGTAGGTTATATTGACATCTCTGAACAACTTTTGGCAGCAGAAAATTATTTACAGTGAACAGAATAGACAATTTTTCAAATATATGTCCATAACGAATTTTGCAACATGTCACGAATTACATATATCTGCAAATTTTAATATTACAGCAAAAATCAACAATGAAACTTTATAAAAGCACATTATTTTTTGACAAGTTATTACACACAGAAGAATTGGCAAGCCATTACTCTACGCAATCTCGGCATACAGGAATCGTGCAGGCTCGGCAAATCGGTACGTTGCAGCTGTTACAGACCTTTTTCGTTTTTCTGTCAGAGCCTTTTGGGCACTTCTTACACCTCACTTGTTTGCCCAAGTCTCGTCTGGCTTCACATGGAACTGGTATCTTGAGAATTCTGCTGATGTTTAGTCGCAATTCACGGGGCAAATGGTCGTTTTGAAGTCGACGATTGAGATGAGGGTCTACGAGTTTCTTGGCGAGATTTTTGATGTATTCCAATCTGGTTAGCTCTGGGTTCCCTGGGAATCCACAGTAGATAACATAGGCATTCACTAGGCTAATATTCATTACAGTGAAAAATATGGCTAATGGCCTTCGCCTTGTGCGTCGACTTGTTGAGTATACTGTGCATTTCTCATCTAAGGCGTCGATCCCACCTTTTGTGTTGTTATAAAAGGCAATGATTGCTGGTTTCTGGGTTTCTGGATCAGTGGACTGGGTATGGTGCATTGAGGATACAAATAGGATGGCCTTGCATTTCTTTGGTAAATAAGAGAGTAGTGTTGTCTCCTTTGTGAAACCATAGAGAGCTTCTCCTACTTCTCTTTCCTTGGCAGGTAAAAATTCTTTCGGTATTTCTTGTTCATTTTTTCGCGGTGTTCCTACGTATGTCAAGCCCCTTTTACGTAGTTCGTGTACGAGGGCAATGGACGAAAACCAATTATCTGCTGTGATACTACGGTTACTTCCGATAATGGCTTTGGTCAATTGCAACACTGCTTGAGTTGGCTTGGAAAATTTCTTCTCCTCATCAGTGAGTGTTCTGCCATCACTATCCTTTCCGGAGTAAATGTAGGCGCTTAGCAAGTAGTAGGTTTTTGCATCTGCCAAAGTCATTATTTTGAGTCCATATTTTCTAGGTTTGCTGGGGATATACATTTTAAAGCGGCATCGAACACGAAAGCCCACCAATATTTCGTCAATGCAAGCGTACATTCCAACTGAGTAACTAGCCATACAGTTTTTCATAAACTCATGGAAAACCCATTTTATAGGAGCTGTTGCATCACATTTTTTACTCACATCTCTGTCTGAAGCGTCATCAAAACGTATACTGAGCAGTAAGACCAAGACCCTCTTCAGTGACATTGTACGACGAAAAATATCACGACTAGTACCGTCGGTGGCAAACATAGCTTGAAGATCTTCATTATCAGATTTGAAGATGGTTGTGAATATGAGTATCCCCAAAAAAGCCTTGAACTCGATCAGATCCAAGACTTTGTAGTCAGTTCTTGTATCATCAGACAACTTTTCCCTCATGAGGGCCAACTTTTTATTGGTTTGCAGAATTATTTCATTCAGTATTATGTCACCAAAAAGGTAGCATCCAACCAGTCTGGGGTCTACAAATCTGAGCAAGGGCTATAGCAGGGCCAATTATTCCCGGTGATTGTGAAACGATATTATGTTTCCTTGTGCGAACATTTGAAGTTGGAGGTTCTTTGGACCATATGAAACGGTTCTCCCGATAATACTTCTTTCGCTGGTATTGACTTTTATGCCTTTTTGAAAGGGGTTCGTTTTCATCTGGTGACGATGTGTCTGTTTCAAAGGAATGTTTTGGTTGTAGTGCACTTGGTGATGATCCAGCAACTGTAGCATTAGGTATACCATGCACTTCATTCTCAGCTTCACATACTTCTTGCTCTCATTCGGTTTCATGGGCACTCTCGAAACCTTGTTCTATAACATTTTCATCCCAACTACATTCACTCATAGACTCATCCAGCACAGATCTCGCCCAGTCACCAAATCCAGGATCACTAGGTTTCATAGACCACCTTCTGTCAGCTGAAAATCGGAAAAAGAGAAAATCTCAGGGTAACTAACGTGTTTATCAATAATCAGAGTTTCTAGTAATAACGAATCAAATAAACTCATTGCTTTGATGAGAACTGCATCCAGGGTTATTAGTTATCACAGGAAACCTGCTAGATGCCATACTGCCTATAAAATAGAATACGAGAATATTCCAAAAAAGTTCCACAACTGGTGAGGTTGGGTTAAAAATACCCAGTAACTTTAAAAAATCGCATTTAATATCCAAACAACTCGCCGCTCTGTTGAGTACCGCGCTTCAGGCCGACTTGCAACAAACTGACTTGAAGATATAGGAACCAACAATTATCTACTCACGACAAATTCGTAATAATGGGGCTTCAAAGATTTAGCTGGGTATCTGACACCCAACATCACCAGTTACGGGATAAATTGTTATTATTATTATTGTTATTGAACGATGTGTGTGTGTGTGTGTGTGTGTGTGTGTGTGTGTGTGTGTGTGTGTGTTTGCTTGGTATGTGATTCTTATAAATATCGTTTCTTCTTAATTTTTGCAAGATTATTCGTGCCATATGGAGGGGGCTACCAACACCATAGCTCGACCCAAGTATGGTGTGCTAATCGCGATTCCGGCCTGGACTATCACATGGGTGTCCACAAATGCTGTGTAACAAACACTTTGGGCAACCATGCCACCGCGGTCACAGCGGCCTGAAGACTCACTTTTCTCATGCTCACTTTCCATTAGGCCAACATCACCATCACTGAAATGTCATGTGACTAACAGCAGCATTCTTACAGCTCGCTGGGTTATAGGTCACCAAATAAATCACAGAGTCGCATTCAACTGCTCCGAAGTTGTTGACGATTTAAGATACAGGATCTTGCTATCCATCATAAACAACACTAATGTGGTGTTTCGAGATGCATCTATCTTCCTTCGTGCTTGAAAAGCGTAACTGAAAAATCAGCTCTCTGTAATCATAAATAATCTGCGGGGATCCAGCCATTACGTGTGAGGGCAATTCTCCACTGTGAGCTGATGTACCCTCAAAAGTAGGCGATAATGCTGTAAAGAAAAGCATCGTTAAGATTTTTGGGAAGACAACGAGATATCGCGGGGTGAGCCAATTTCAGAACTTTTACCAAGGGCGTCATAGTTGTTACACGCGCTGTCACTCTGCAAAATGAGTTTCGTTGTAACTTTTACTGTGACTTACAGCAGCTTCTGGAGGAAGACGTCTCCTCACAGATGATGGTTCTCATTGAACAATGCTCGTTTCATATGGTTGGAAGCACGAATCATTATAACGCAAGCGTCTGGAGCACAGAACATCTACAAGAGATTGTCGAACATAGTTGTGAGTCTCCTGAAGTTAACACTTTTTTATATCATGTCATCTTCAAAAGCTTATGGACAATTTCTTTTGCGGAGAAAACTGTGAAATACATGACATGCATTTGCAGTTGCGAATATGAATAACCATCAGCTGCATAAGGCAAGACGACAGTGAAAATTAGAGCTGGACTGGGACTTGAGCCCGCACTTCCTGCTTTACACGAGTGGCCGCCTTATCCGCTTGGCGCTCCACGCAACTGTCACGGCCAAACCCAAACACTACCGTATGTCGTCATTTCAGCGCCACAAACTGTACTCGTACACACGTTCTGTAACACCCGTACAGAGGAGGACATTTTAATCGAAAATACATACGAACATTGCATCGTTCTTTTCAAAACCACAGACACGGCAATATCATAAATCTGTGACTGGTGTTAGATAACTGGTCATTTTGTTGCAGTGGTTTATGCCAAAACTGCAACAAGTCAGTGGTGAATACAGGACAGCGGTCCATCACTCTTTCCTTCAGACGCTCGTGAATATCTCAATGTAGAGCTGCATCATCACTGGATTGTACGTTCTTCCCATCATGACTCCGGTCTACTTCAGGGACTCCCACGGTCGCCAAACTTACCTCCATGGAGTTACGTGAAAGGTACTGTATCCTGTCTCTTCTGCAAGCTTTAAGGAATAATTAACAATATGATCACTGATATCGACCATGACGTCATGGGACGTATATGACAGGAGTTTGACAATTTTCTTGAAGTTTTCCGTGTCACAAACAGTGGACATATCGAGCACCTATAGCGTGTGTTAAAACTTGGAGATGTTTTCTAACCACTGATAAGTGTCTATTTCCTACAGGTGTATCCATTTTTGTGCAGTCGTCATCTAAAACATAGAGGTACTAATGAATCACCCTGTATTATTCAGTCTATTAAAGGAGCTCACTGTTCACTTTGGAGAGCTGTTGATCGTGTACACTGAAACCAGACTGTAGTGACGCTCCACCGATGACATGCACTATGTGATCAAAATTACGCGGACACCTCGCTGAAACCTCGCTGAAATGGCGCCCTCCATCGGTAATGTTGCAAGTGTAACACAAATGTAGCCATGTACGCCAAATATGATAACACACTGCGTCACAGATAGGCATATGAAAAGCAGTTATTTGCAGCCTGGATTTTTCAACATACGCAGGACATGAAAGATAGCGTCCTGGAAGTCATTGGGAAACCTTCCTCATCTCTCGTTACACCGCTTCATATTACAATGTTTGAGTCAATTGTACGTTTCTTACTTGGAAATCTGTGTGAAGTAACTGCACTTTATACTTTTTTGCATTGAATTAGTGCTACTTAGCTTTCAATGCACTACTGGCCATTAAAATTACTACACCAAGAAGAAATGCAGATATTAAACGGGTATTCATTGGAAAAATATATTACACTAGAACTGACATGTGATTACATTTTCACGCAATTTGGGTGCATAGATCCTGAGAAATCAGTACCCAGAACAACAATCTTTGGCCATAATAACGGCCTCGATACGCCTGGACGTTGAGTCAGAGCTTTGATGGTGTTTACAGGTACAGCAGCCCATGCAGCTTCAACACGATACCACAGTTCATCAAGAGTAGTATTGTGACGAGCCAGTTGCTCGCCACCATTGACCAGACGTTTTCAACTGGTGAGAGATCTGCAGAATGTGCTGGCCAGGGCAGCAACCGAACATTTTCTGTATCCAGAAACGCCCGTACAGGACCTGCAACATGCGGTCATGCATTATCCTGCTGAAATGTAGGGTTTCGCAGGGATCGAATGAAGGGTAGAGCCATGGGTCGTAACACATCTGAAATGTAACGTCCACTGTTCAAAGTTCCCTCAATGCGAACAACAGGTGACCGAGACGTGTAGACGTGTAGCCCCCTACCACCACGACAGGTAATACGTCAGTATGGCGATGACGAATACACGCTTCCAATGTGCATTCACCGCGATGTCGCCAAACACGGATGCGACCATCATGATGCTGTAAACAGAACCTGTATTCATCCGAAAAAATGACATTTCGCCATTCGTGTACCCGGGTTCGTCGTTGAGTACACCATCGCAGACACTCCTGTCTGTGATGCAGCGTCAAGGGTAACCGTAACCATGGTCTGCGAGCTGATAGTCCATGCTGCTCCAAACGTCGTCGAACTGTTCGTGCAGATGTTTGTCTTGCAAACGTCCCCATCTGTTGACTCAGGGATCGAGGCGTGGCTGCACGATCCGTTACAGCCATGCGGATAAGATGTCTGTAATCTCGACTGCTAGTGATACGAGGCCGTTGGGATCCAGCACGGCGTTCCGTATTACCCTCATGAACGCACCGATTCCATATTCTGCTAACAGTCATTGGATTTCGACCAACGCGAGCAGCAATGTCGCGATACGATAAACCGCAATCGCGAAATTTTACAATCCGACCTTTATCAGAGTCGGAAACGTGATGGTACGCATTTCTTCTCCTTACACGAGGCATCACAACAACGTTTCACCAGGCAACGCTGGTCAACTGCTGTTTGTGTATCTTCTTCCTGTCGGTTAAATTTCGCGTCTGTAGCATGTCATCTTCGTGGTGTAGCAATTTTAATGGCCAGTAGTGTACTTCTATAAATTTGAAAAAAATCTCAAATAATTCAATTCGAATAGAAACAGGAATGATGTCATAATATGAGACAGGCAGGGAAAAAAGTATCTACGAAAATAAGAACAGGTAAAGCCGAAAATTATAATATTGTCTTCCTTAACGCCTCTCCAGCATTTTCTGTGTTTATTGTGCCAAAAACAGCCATTCAGTTCCTGAGTGTATTGTTAGATATATGGCAGAGTTTCCCAGATGTTGAGGTATATATCCAAAGTCGTACTGCCACCGTCCATCGTTGGATGAGGCACGTAACTGATGCTAGTGGTGTGTGGATAACATACTAGCCTCATCTCTGATGTGTAACTTTTGTCGTCTTACATTTCGCCACATAATACTACAATATTTGATACCGCCGTATGTTTGCCAATTAGAAATCTGCGTGAAGTGATTGTATTTAAATTTTTGTATTGAATTAGTGCTACTTAGCATCGAACACATGTACCAGTTTGGAAAAATGCTTAAATAATTATTTGAATGGGAATAGAAATAACGTCGTAAGATGAGGCAGCACTTAACGTTGACCAGTACAAGAATAAGTAGAACTTAAAATTATAATGTTAACTTCCTTAACACCTCTCCAACTTAGGGCATAAAAATACTCTTTTTCAAGTTAACATTGTTTGGGAGGCCATTGATAACATTGCACACATAGTACCCATTTCTCCAAGATAGGATTCAGAGAAAGCACCACAGCAAAATATGCTTCCAGTGTCGTTCTCTTCAAATTGCACATCTGTACAATACAAACACCTAACATCCACGCATACACAATCTCTTTTTCCAAACTGTCTGTCACGCAAGCGCAAGTGTACACTCGCACACGCACACGCACACGCACACGCACACACACACACACACACACACACACACACACACACACACACACACATATACATACATACACACACACACACACACACCGTCTCCTAAAACATGTCACTACCGACAAAGTACACAAGGCAATTATGAGAATCTCTTCCGAGGCAGTAGGAAATGATGGAGTGAGCATTGGCATGGTTAAGAACGTCGTAGACACTATTACTCCAGTTATCACAGACATCTTCAACCTGTCTCTTGTCAGTAGTACATATCCCACTGAGTGGAAGGAAAGTTTAATTCAACCTATACCCAAGACTGACAACCCTAAGTCGCCTGGTGACTACAGGCCGATCAGCATACTACCTGCAATATCTAAAGCCCTAGAACACATCGTCCATGAACAGCTGACGGATTACCTCAAAACTCATAACATCCACGACAAATATCAGTCGGGCTTTCTAAAGCACCATAGTACAGCAACTGCATTAATCAAAGTAACTGATGACATTAAACATGCTATGGACAGACGTGAAGCTACCATCCTAACACTGCTTGACTTTAGCAAGGCTTTTGATACAGTTGACTTTGATATATTACTGATTAAAATGAAGCAACTGAATTTCTCAAACAGCGCAATACACTGGTTCGACAGCTACCTCAAAAACAGAAGTCAACAAGTCATTTGTGGGTCGGAAAAGTCATCATGGAAAAACGTGCACTCTGGAGTTCCCCAAGGCTCCGTCCTTGGTCCATTACTCTTCTCACTGTACATTAATGATATTTCTTCAGTGATTCACTCCTGCAACTACCATCTATATGCCGACGACATCCAACTGTACATAAGTGCAAGCCCCAAGAACATTGCTGAGGCAGTAGCGAGTATGAACGCAGATCTTTGCTCTGTTTCTCGATGGGCACAGAACCTAGGTCTGAAACTAAACCCCAAGAAATACCAGGTCATACTTATATCTCATCCAAAGTTAATCAGTCGGTACTTTCGCGAAACAGTCCCTCAAATACTCCTCAATGGTACCCAACTACCATAACAAAAAACAGTAAAAGACCTTGGAATAATCTTGGATGAACACCTAAACTGGGAAGAACAAACAGTCACAGCTTGCCGGAAATCGCTCTCCTCCCTACATGCAATTCAAAAATTTAGAAAAATATTTCCAACCCATGTTAAACAAAAATTAGTCCAAACACTAGTCTTGCCTAATCTTTACTACTGTGATGTAGTCCAACACGGCACAAATAGTGAAAATTCGAGATGCCTCGAGCTAGTGATGAATGCTTGCGTTAGATACGTATACAATATACGGTTGTATGATCATATTAGTCCTTCATACTCCCAGCTAGGTTGGATACGCCCACATAAGGCACGCGATCTCCACACGATGTGCTTACTTCATCGATTTCTTAGCCACTGGTGCCCCCAATACTTATCTTCTCACATTAAATACCTATCATCATTCCACAACCGCAATACCAGATCGGATACGTCTAGCATCTTGGCTGTACCTTTACATAACACAAAATCTTTCTCCGTGTCATTCTCCATCTCAGCCATAAGACTATGGAACGCGCTCCACTGTGATCTGCGTCTTATCCAGAACCACTCAACATTCAAGAGGGAACTCAAGACTTACATATTAGGGACGGTATAGCCACCATTGTTGTGCCCCTCTCATCTCTTTCTTTCTCCTCTCCATCATAGCCTCGAATTTTACCACTCTATTTCTCTTCCTTTAACCTATCTACCTCTTCTATATCTCTTTCACCCCATTCTATCGTCTTACGACTCTGCTTGATGAGAATAACTCACAAGCTGCAAGAATATAACGAGAAAATTCCCAACTAGCAATAGGACTGACATTCATAAAAGAAAAATATGTTTACTTTCATATACATAGTCACTATTATTATTATTATTATTATTCTTGATTGTTATAATTATTTTTTGATTGTTATAATTATCATTGTGCTACGTTTATAATCTCTATTTTTTTCTTTAACATAAATGCTGTATAACATGTTATATGTCCTTAATGTTCTGTAGAAACTGAAATTTGTTGAATCTGAGTATGCCTGGTTAGGTGTAAGAGAGGGCCTGAAGGCCCTGATCTTGCCAGGTAAAATAAATGCATAAATAAATAAATAAATAAATTACCACTTCTTTAAATATAGTACTGTCTCATCACTAAATTGCAACTCACATAAATGTATAAAATATTCCCTATCTCTCTGCCTCTGTCCACCTTTGCCTTGTCATTAAATTTCATCTTCTATGTGTATCCATAGAAAGCCAAAAAATTATGTACAATAATCCCCATCTGCTTCGTCACTATCATTAAATTACAGAGTAAGGAAAGGAAGAAACACTAAACAGAAAAACAATTAACATCAAGCTTTTTATAAAAAATTTCATAGACTTAATAACAATGGGAAACGAATTCAATCATCATGTTCCACACTTCTTACGATATCATCTGTTGTATACGGCAGGTTGTGACAGAGTATACATTTGAGGCACCTCCATTAGAAAGCAACGTACATTAATTGAATCGAAATGGCTGTGAAGTGTATTTTAAAATAATATAGCCTTTACATAATAGTCATCCAGTTTATCATACGGATGCAGTAACAGTTTAGTCTTATAAATAATTCATACCTACCACATATTTCAAAAACAATAGGGTCTTCAGACTGTGTGAAACACTTCCTCTTAATTCACATTCACAGCTGAGAAAGCATATAGACCTCAGCCAAATATTTTATATGAGAGAACTAAACTCTTTAGTGGATTAAACAAGCAGCTACAACGAATTTCTTTTAGAATTCTAATATTATCTCACATAGATCCACTGCATGACAATTTTTGAATAAAAACAGTAATTTCATACACATATTTCTTTTAATAGCCACATCCGACAAAATCATGTACCACTGCTTTCAGAATCTACTGTGTCCATGTCGTTAACTCTTCTGTGATAAATCATGGACCTGGTGCTGCCGTTGAGAAATTCAGATTCACCAGCATTGATTCTTGAGAACATTGTTGATATATTTTGTAGTCTTTCAGTCTGAACATTTACCTAAATTTCTTGTTGACGCATCTCACACTCAGTATTAATGGTGTTACCCCATCCGCAAAGCTAATCGTCTTTTAGTGCATAAGGCACTGTTACAGATGCCTAGATGCTTCATATAGGTAAGAAACAAGGGTTGCAAAACATTCAGCTATCAAGTTTTGCCTACTTTTCAAGGTCACTCAACCACTCACATTAATCTACCTCTCAGATCACACACAAAAATACGATGATTTGCAGGATAACAAATAATAAAATAAATATCCTTGTAAGAAATGTATTAATTTCTACATATACAAGTACACACAGCAAACAACTCTTTTTTATGGTTGTTTAACTTAGTTTTTATAGGATCTAGAACAATTTTTAAGTTACAATTAGAACTACATGTGAATAATCTAAGTCTTTTTTCTAATAAGTAATTTAACAGAAAGTAAGAAGGTACTTCATCGAATTCTAGTGGAAATCTACTTTTCTATAAGCTTTGTTTGTATCGCTTGATCAATTAGCTCCGTGTTTTCCTGCAGTTGTCCTAACTGAAAACAGTCCTGAATTTTAATTTTGCCTTTTATGTCCTGCATTACATTACTGATAAAGTATTCTACATCTCCTTGTTTGTACAGTTGCAAATCTTTTCCTCCCATTTTCACAGCATATATGTATAGACCGTCAAGATTTCAAATTTTGTAAAGGAAAACATGTTGACAGTAGGTACTCCATTGGCATAAACTCTTCAATTGGCTTTTCTGTTGCTGGGCGCACAATTTCCCGCACTTCACATTTAGGTAGCATGTAACCAACATTTTTACGCTGATCTGATCAGAAATGTAGCTTTAAACAGAATTCTAATGTTGCCTTCAATGTAATTTTACATACTTGAGCCATAACTACAATGCTTCACAGCAGTTCCTCTGTTTGAGTTTGCCAAATACTCCAGTATGCATTTTTTTACTTTGACCTCTTCAATTTCTAATTTTCTTAACACATTAACTGCATTTAAGTAAGAACTGTCTATAATAGGGAATGGCTTTAACCTGTTTCCTACATTAGCTTTTATTCTCAAGAACTATGGAATAACATTTATCGTTGGAACAAAGCCCACTTCAGAATTATCTACTTGTAACAACTACAATGAGAAAAATATTTTTCGCCAGCCTGAATATAATACCTATTTTTAATATTTATATCACCTTTGTTTGAGTCTTTATTTGCTTTCCAACTAGAGGTTCAAATTGCAGGCAGATAGAGCATAGTTCGATTCTAGTCTTGATCTTGATTGTCTGAAAGGTTCACATGTACGTCAGTCAATTTCCGTCCATTTTTTACTATGCCATTTGGAATATCGCAGTTCACTGCTAAACATAACACAGCAAATCTTCTGCAAGTTATCCAATAATATACACAACATGGAAGCAATTTACAAATAGTACAGCTGACTAAATTTAAAATACAGATGCTTGGTTTTTAATACGCTTTCACGTTGTAAAGGGTCACATATACCATCCACCACTATAATTGTATGTTGTATTATCCAGTTAGATAACGAAGACGCAGAAGTTTCTAGTAGTCGGATGTTTGGGCCTTCATAAAATCGATAGTTAACGATATCTTGTTTCACTCCTGGGCTTGTGATTATTTATATAGATGTGTTATATAGCTTTAAAATGGGAGCTTATCCTCGTCAAGCAGTTTATTTCAACTTCCTTCTTATTGTTCACAATCACATTGCCATGTATATGGTAGTCTTCTTGCATACATAAGTATACACCTCCATTCTGTTGAAAATCCCTTTAAAATCCTGCGTTAATCCTGGTCAGTACAGTAATAAGCTGCTGTTGTTCTCAGGCAGGTCATCAATTACACTGGCCATTTTAATGTCAGCCTATTCCTTTTCACACGGTACAAAAAGAGGATTTTTATGTTTGCTCTAAATGGTCTCCAGTGATTCCTTGTCATTTCTTTTCCAATATGTGTCTTGCTGTCACACTGTGAATGTCGTGTAGGAGAAATGGTTGTATTGCATTGATGCCGTTTTTTGCACAGATCAAATTGGGAATTTCAACATGTACAGAACTGTTTGTTAAAATTACGCTTACTCCGTTCTTTAATTGTTTTTGCCACCTCACTTGATCAAAGACTTTTACCACCATTATATTGTCACAAACATATATTGCCATAAGCATATTTAACAGACTTTTGATAGGTAGTATGCCATTTTAGAAATAATTTATATTAACAATTTATGTAACAATATTGTCCACATTCTTCAATGATGAACACAAACAATAGTGTTCATCGATTGGTCTCATGTTCCTACCTAATAGCTCTGTGAAATAGGGCATTTCAGAGGAGGCTGACACTCTCTGCTATCAGAGAACACTGATCAGTTTCAGCTGCCAAGGCCTCGTATGTACTCGAAGGATCTGGGACAGCAGCTATTTTTACTGACGGGTCAGAATTCAGGCTGATGAAGCAGAGCTTTTGCTCATGAGGAAGAATTTTTGCGTACGTTACTGACAAATCAAAATTTTTGCTAGCTCTGGGTGTATCAGCTACTGTGTAAGTAGTTATTTGCATGTGAATGAAAGTCTGTATTAATTAGCTTGCGATAGTTAACGTGTCTGAAGGGGCCGTCATATTTGCAATGCAGCAAATAAATCTATGGATGGAAGGTAGCCCTCGTTTATTTGCAAACTGATTATTTCCCGTGCTGAATTTAGATGTTTTCTAAACTCACCTAAATGATACTCATCACCATGAGGCCACATTACATAAGTGTCACAAACATGATATCCTAAATACTATGATTTGTAATTAACAGAGCGTCTTTGACATTCACAGAAAAATTGGTCATCAATGGCGACAAGGAGCCATCCGTGTCGTAAACGTCGAGTTATTAAAACATCGTTATTGAATACAAGTGAGTCGACATCATAACACATTCAAACAAATTTGCCGCCTCGTTATGAAAAATCTCCCAATAAGCTATAAAGAATTTGTAATGTAATCCTTAGAGAATAACCGTGGAAAAGGCGCAAGCCATTTGGGCTTGCCTTTCTTTCACTGTAATTATTGAGATCACTTGGACGCATGCAGTTAGGGTACTTGTATCTAACTAGGAAAACACTGTGACCAATATGAAGCTTATGTAAGATGGTTGATAGTGATTATGTACCGAGGTCAATGGTACCTAATTTCACGGAGTACTTTCGGGTGACAGGGCTCAATTATGTATGCTATAATGTTTAGTTGGACAGTTATGGCTGCAGATGGACGAAGGGAAGCTCGCCCGGTGTAGATGGCGAAACGGCCGCTTATTGGTCTCAGTTCAGAGAATGGGCAGGTATTTCGTCCCAGCCTAGGAGATATGGTCGCTGCTTTCATGAGGGGGAGTCATGCTGGTGGGTACATTAGAACAGCAGCCCTCCCCCACCCCTCCCCAGCCACGTACAGAGAAGGGTTCTTCGCGGGCCACGCAGTACATTGTTCCAGAAACTTGTAGTGTCGTTTACAACTACTTTAGCTGCGCCAAGACTGGCTGGCGCCCTGATAATTGATCCCTGCCGAGGAGAATGCATTCTTTAGATTCTGCAGGTATCCACCCCCATTACTTCTGTGGACCATCCCATGAGATCCGTTTCCTTAAGAATCATGAAAGCATTTGTCGTTGATGAAAGGGTCAAGTGTGGGGCACCCAAGGCCCAAGACACGCTGTCGTCCAGATAGCAGTTGCGTTTTTGGAAGTCACATATGCACACACGCCAAGTAGTTTCCCGCAGGTGCAGAGAAATGGTGCGTTGATTGGAAATCCGACAGTGACATTAGAAAACATACTGCAAAACATCTGTCTCCTGTCGCGGGAAGTGATAGGATTGACCGAAAGGAATTTGCGAGTCTTCTGGAGGCAGGCTGCACTAAGGAGAATTATGCAATTGGCGTAAAGAAACAATGCCTCGTGCTGATTAATAGTTTCAGTTTATTCGAGAGTAGTCCACATGGAGTGGTTTTGGAAATGACAGTGAAGAGACACAGAAATGTTTAATGGGGCTCTGGCCACGAGGCGAGTGAGATCAAGATTCAACCTTTCGGCACTGTGTTTACTGGTTTTGGTCTGCACAATCGATCAAGGATCTTGGGACGAGAAAAAACGCCGGAGGGAGACGCCGTCAGGGAACCTGGGACGAGAGAAGAAGGCGCAGGTCTACAATTCTAGTCGAAGCAGAGGCGTGCTGGTGGCAGCACTGCACGCTCCTACAGACGTATGGTGAGCATTTTGCAGCTTAAGGTGAATTTTCATCGCATGCGGTATATTCGTTCAAATAGCAGCTGCCACTGTTCAATTTATGCGTACTATGGTAACTTACAGCTCTGTAATTTACAATCGCCGTTAACCAAAGTAGATTCATATACTTATATGGATATGGTGTCTTCTTTCGGACATGTCCGAAAGAACAGATACCATATCCATATAAGTGTATCGTTCGGGCAATACCGACCATGACCTTCTTCTTCTGTGCGGATACTCACTTTTTCTTCGAATTCTTACGGGACTTGGAAGGAATGTCTTCCACGAATAATGAGTGTGTTGCGGTGGGACACTACGAATGAAGTGTGTGGACATACAAGGTGAGAATGTGGGTCTCAGGGGAGGCGTGCGCGAGATAGTACCTGAAGTCGCACTACGCTCTGTGTCCTCAGTGGCTCAGATACAGCGTCTGCTACGTAAGCAGGAGATCCCGGGTTCAAGTCCCGGTCGGGGCACACATTTTCACCTGTCCCCGTTGATATATATATCAACGCCCGTCAGCAGCTGAAGGTATTAATATAATTCTAATTTCAAAGTAGATTCAGTCAGATCCCGTTACCCGCATTTAAAGTCAGAGCCATAGTTCATCTTCCATACATTTCCCTACTTGTCAGCCGTAGATCAGTGCAAACTGCAGGAGGCGACTATTAGGAGAGCGTAGGTAGAGTTGATTCTGTGTCAGGAGGCACTCTCCCAGTTACCTCCTTGCTTGTCCTGTGACCACCAGTATGCGCAATGAAAGAAAATTCAGAATTAGTTATTTATTTCCATAAAAACACAGGTAGTGTCTTGATTCGTGGTTGCCATCGCCTGTCAATACCCGCTCAGGAATTGAGTCGTAAGCGGCCTTCAGCCCGCTCACAGCAGCTGACACCGCACACTTAGTTCCACGCGTGTGCTGCATTGGCGGTTCGTGATCTGTGGTGGTTCCTGCTCCGTCTGTAAAGCGACGCCGTGGCAGTGAGTGACGGCGGCGCGTGTATTGACCTTCCACACTCCGACTTGGGAGGTTTTCTGTACCCTCCCCTATCCACAGATCATGGTCTCGCGGTCGCGATGTCACTTCCTGAGGACGGGGTCCCAGGTTCGATTCTCGGCGGGGTTAAGGATTTTCACCTGCCTCGAGATGACTGGATGTTTGTGCTGTCCTCATCATTTCAATATCATTCAAGAAAGTGGCGAGATCGGACTGAGCAAAGGAATTTGTACGGGTGCTGATAACCGCGCAGTTAAGCGCCCCACAAACCAATCATCATCATCACCTGTACCCTCCCGCACACCACCATTAATGGCCATCCGTCGTACCACGATGACGGCTATCGTGCAGCCGTAATGTTCGACGACTCTGGCGTGCCGTCTTGGTAGGTCCTGTTCAGTCGACCGGAATCTTAGGAACCTCGCTGACCTGGTCCTGGTGGGACAGAAAGACCTCCAGGTCCTCCCATCCGCGACAGAGGCAGTCTATGGTTTTGAACTCTGCTACTGTTGATTATGTCGAGGTAGCCATTTGTCCGTAGCGTGCAGGAATTATACGAGGTGCGGCTGGAAAAAAAACCGGACAGATGCTGGAAAAAACATTTATTTACAATTATTTACAATTTCATGTTATCTCCTTCAATGTACTCTCCTCCTCGGTCTCTACACCGCTCCATACGAATTTTCCACTGTTCATAGCAATGCTGCAGATCATTTTCGGTAAGTCCATACATTACTTCCGTCGCTTTTTCTTTTACTGCTTCAACAGTCTCAAATCTAGTTCCTTTCAAAGCTGACTTGACTTTAGGGAAAAGAAAAAAGTCACAGGGGGCCAAATCAGGTGAGTAGGGTGGATGATCTAAGATGGGAATGTTGTGTTTTGCCAAAAACGTCTTCACTGACAACGCACTGTGAGCTGGGGCATTGTCTTGGTGAAGGATCCATGACTTTTTTCTCCACAAATCGTTCCGTTTTCTCCGTACTCGCTCACGTAGGGTAGCCAGGACGCTAATGTAGTAATGCTGATTCACTGTTTGTCCCTCTGGTACCCAATCAACGTGCACAATCCCTTTGATGTCAAAAAAAAAAACAATCATCATTGCCTTGAATTTCAATTTTGACATTCGTGCTTTTTTTTGTCGTGGAGAACCAGGAGTTTTCCAATGCATCGATTGGCGTTTACTTTCGGGATCGTAAATAAAAAACCACGATTCATCGCAAGTAATAACATTTTGTAAGAAGGTGGGATCACTTTCAATGTTTTCCAGGATGTCAGAACAAATCATTCTTCGGCGTTCCTTCTGTTCAATTGTGAGACACTTTGGAACCATTTTTGAACACACTTTGTTCATGTTGAAACTTTCATGAAGAATCTGCCTAACACTTTCCTTGTCAACTCCTGTTAACTCAGACACTGCTCTGATTGTTAAACGGCGATCTTGTCGAACAAGTTTACCGATTTTTTCAATGTTTGCATCAGTTTTTGCTGACAATGGTCTGCCAGTGCGAGTGTCATCACTGGTGTCTTTGCGGCCATCTTTAAATCGTTTAAACCACTCAAACACTTGTGTTCGCGATAAACAATCATAGCCGTACACTTGTTGTAACATTACAAACGTTTCACTTGCAGATTTTCCTAGTTTGAAACAAAATTTGATGTTAACACGCTGTTCTTTCTGTACACTCAACATTTTCCGACGCACAGACAAAACGTCAACTACTTAAAACAGACGCCACGGGCAGACTGAGTGCAGGAGGCAGATGAAACTCGAGCAGTAGGCGGAGCGAGAGTCACGTGACAGGCCACGCGACTTTCAGCCCTATTGCATTCGTTTTATTGTTTCACCAGTACTAGTCTTGTTTTTTTCTAGCCACACTTCGTATAACACACTTGTGCCAGACATCACTGGGCTGCAGCTGGGGAATCGGGTGCGAACATCATGTACGTAATCTATCCGTCTGACGATTGCCTTACGAACTAAACTACTAGGATGCTTATGGCGCGGACTAGTGTCCAATGTTTACCCGACGTCATTCGTCACGTCGGCATAGGGCTTCCTATTACGAAGGTAACAGCGTTTTCCATCTGCCGTGTTTGCTTAACGAGTTATAGTATAGAACTGGTTCATAAAAGCTCTTGGTACCGTTTGTTCCATTCATCTTAGCCTTACTTTCGTCCCTGTCCCCGTTTGGCTGCTTTGATCCTCTATATTCTGCTGACGTCTGCTGTCTGGCTCGCCAGAAATGCCGATCTTGTGTTATGCCATGACCCAGTCTTGGTGGCGAAATGTTTTTGTTGCAGACGCCGTTTGTCGACGTTGCCGTAGCTTCGCTCTGGGACTTTGAAAATTTTCCCGTTTTACGGCCCTATGCAAGATTCTCATGCAACAATACTTTATTGCATTAGACAGGTGCTTAAATATAATCAGTATAGTTCTCTTCTCATTATGTCCGATGTCATTGTTATGTTTTGTAATAAATCTACAGCTATTTTCATTGCTTGATCATTTATTGATTTTGTTCGTTAATGTTAGAGATAACAGAAACATTTGGAGGTGTAATACATTGTATCAACGTCAGCTTCACTGTTCAGCTCCAAAATCAGTCATTTGCATATAAATTCACCGATGCTTTCAATTTCAGTGGTGTAGTTGAAGGTTGGGTCTGTGGCACAGAATATCTATGACAGTGGTGTCTAAAGAAGTAGACTAGATCGCATCAAGCAGCACACGTGGAAGAGCTCTTGGAACGAAAGCATACTTGACGAATGGTCTGGCCTACTTGTTTCCCTGACAAATTCCAGATGTGTGTGTGTGAATTCCTAAGAGACCAAACTGCTGAGGTCATCGGTCCCTAGACTTACACACTACTTTAAACTAACTTACGCAATGGGCAACGCACACACCCATGCCCGAGGGAGGACTCGAAACTCTGACAAGCGCTTCTGGGTTACAATGGGGAGGTGAACCGCAGGACGTCCAGATGCACAAACGACCATCCAGCAGTTTTTAATCACTCTGGTACAGGAATGGAACCCCCTATCAGAAGAACTTCTTATTAGTCCTTTGGCCTGCATGGGAGCTCATTGCAGGGCACAGTGCACTCTGTGGTTATCATACACCTATTAAGACCGACGTTCGGACGTTTTTAATGTCCACAAGACCATTACAAACCGCGGTGGCTTCAGTGTTATTACTGTCTTGGACAAAATTGTCATTTATGTTGGTCTGATCGTGGATTTCTTCGAGTTATGGTACCTTCTGAACTATATGTTGCAGTTATTCATCGACATATGTAAGTTGACTGTGACACGTCGTATGAACGTAACTTTCGTCATCAAGTTTTGCTCCTCAGTGTTTCTTCGTAGTAATTATTTTTAAAGATAACTTGAGCAGCGGTGTGACCAGCCACTCAACATCACCGTCCACCTCCCTGTTCCACCCTCGAAGGCCAAGTTTTCACTACGTGCGGCTATTGGCTGACACCAATAAACAGCACCGTATTTGAATTTTAGGCACCTTTTACATCTGCATATATATATATACTCCTCAAGCCACGTTTCGGTTTGTGGCGGAGGTTACTTTGTGAACCAGTGTCACCTGTAGCTTTTGGTGTTCTACCTGTACCTTGTCGTTTATTTCTTTCTGAGTGTTTCCAGGGCTGTCAGATAAGATTTTTTTTTTTTTGTATGAGCACAATTTGCGTTATAATGCGACATAATAATGCACGTCACTAGTAAGTTACGTATAGATCGTGCGAAGATGCAATTGGCACCCATTTGAATTTTAGGGAAGCTAATATCATTTTTCATTTCATGTAATGTGTTAGAATTGACAAATACTGTTTTACATGTTATTTAATTTGTTACATAAAATATGTTTTTATCACGATCAGTATTAATGATAGCATTAAAATGATTACTTTCTCTGCGACTCGAATGTGTTGTACGTGATGTCCCATGACAGCATATCCCCATATTTTTAAAATGAGAACAAATAGTATCTGCTACAGTCTGTTGATTAAGTTCCCGTTTTCTTGAGGAATCATATAAAACTGACATCTCAAGGCGCTTTAGAGGCTGCTTTCAAAGCAAATTTACTATTATTTGAGTCCTAATTAAAGAGCAATACAAAGTAAACCTACCAACGAGTACCCCCAAGGACTCATTTACCGGTTGTCGAAACTGCATTTCTGTTTGCGATTATTAAATATCTACTGATTGTCCCTTACGGCTTTCCTTAACTACCGATCTCTTGTAATGAAATAGACCAAAAATTATTGTGTTTAATTCATTGAAAGAAGAAGTGATCATTATAATCACAGTGATATCAAAATTGTTGGCCAGTCATAATTAGCAAAATTGCGATGAAATGTCATTGTGGGTTAACAATTACACAAGTTCAGTAGACGGCGGTAGAATCATCTTCATTCGAACATTCCTAACGCCATGAGTTTAGTTTCATGGGAAATCAATGCAAGTTGTCAAGAACTGAGACCGTTATAAGGTGAGGTCAATTTACGTTGTCGCCGCTTTCATCTCCCCAGTCTTTGTCCAGTCGACGCTTTTTCATAGTGAGATAGTATTTTGCTTCTTTTCTCTCTTTTCAGTACGTTAAAGGGACACGCACACTCACTTGCACAAAAGCTCTTTTCAGGCGAAATGTGTCCTCGTACGTCGGCCAAATACCCTTTTACGTTCGAGACCTTCACGCAATACGCTTTCCTGTGTATGTGTGTGTATGTGTGTGTGTGTGTGTGTGTGTAAGCATGCTCTCGAATTAGCAGGTGAGTGGATGGGTGGATGTACGAGTCGGCTTCCGTCTCTTTCTGCGAATATGTGTGTGGCTGGGGAGAGGGAGAGAGGAGAGGGGCGCTTATGTCGTAGTATGTTTCTGTGTGCTCCAGGCGTGGGTTGCAACTGTGAGGCTGTCCGACTTGGTTGCAGAATTGGAAGGGGCTATGGTTCTCGCTGTAGCACAGGACGCGCAGCAGATCTGCTCTTTCCTCGTTGCACGAAATGTTAATTAAAATTCTAATTTGGTATTTTCGCCGTCTGAATGCCCACATTATCCCACGTGGACTCGAGGCTGGCTCCCATTTTGCAGGTGCCACAGAAGAATATTCGCCATCCGTGACAGCAAGTGGGAAGATTCTCTCCATATTCATTAATACTTCAAGACTTGCATGCTTCAGGCACGAACTATCCCGTGCAGTGGCAGAAGCTGTTCTCGTGGTATCATTATTAATGCCATTGTTTAGTTTCCGAATTTGTTGCCCAAAATCCAGCGTAGCCGTTCATCTCTCTGTTGGCTATTATAACTGGTTGTCGATGTTCCACTGCAGCTAACGTCGTCTGGCTCCCTCCCGCAATTACAAATAGAACATTCCACATCAGACTGCAAACAACGAAAACATGTATCTCCCTATACATCTGTGTGAAGGCTTCTCCATTCCACATAAGTAAGTCCGTCAGCGTCATTATAATCTTTCTGCAAATGCAACCACGCAATCTTACAAAACATTTGAAATGCTAAAATAACTGACATGAAGGCCGTGATGAAGCTGCCTTCTTCAAGCGAAGAAATAAGTACTGATAAGGTTATTTTAACATTTTAAAATAGATGTTGGATGCGATTTTACCATTTTGGAACACGTTTCTACGAGGCCTGTTCAGAAAGTAAGCTCCGATTGATTGCCAAATTGAAACCACAGTGAACATCAGAAATGATTTACTTGTAACAATTAGCTACACCTTTCAGCTACTTCTCTACGTAGTCGCCGTTCTGACTTAGACTTTTGTCATAGCGTTGTACCAACTTTTCAATAGCCTCATCATAGAAGGCAGCCGCCAGTGCTTTCCGCCAATTCTCCACACTGGCCTACACCTCGTTGTCTGTATCAAAATGTTGTCTTCAAAGACAGCGGTTCATGTGACCAGAGATGAAAGTCAGGGGGAGACAATTGCGGATTGTATTGGGGGGAATCTCACATTTCCATTTGCAAACGATGCAGGAGCATCTTCATTGCCCCTGCAGAATGCGGCTGAGAATTGTCTTGAAGAAGAAACAGCACGACAGTTATGTGATGTTAGCTGCGTAGCTTCAGGCGAAATTTCCCACCAGGTCCTCGTACTTGGTGGCAGACATATTTTCTAGACATCTTTACGCACTCACTGCGAGCTCAGAAATGAGAAGAGCGACGTGATGCTAACTGGGGTTATACTAGAGACACTACCCAACACATCTGTGCAAAGCTTTATCGGATTTTCATAGTCGTTTCCATTTCGCGACCGATCGGAGATTACTTTCTGAACGCCCCTCGTATAAGAGGCTGTACAGAAGGCAGAGTGATTCCACGGGACGACAGATTTAACTTAATGTACGAAATCCCTGCCCTGTTATCAGACGAATATGTGGATCAAATCATGACCAAGACCTTATCAGCCTTCAAAAGGGCTACTGGTCGTACTTTTAACCATTGCATTTGTACACTAAAGTGACAGAAGTGATGAGTGTAGCGTTGCGTACATCTGAAGATGGCGTTAGTATCGCGTACACAAGGTATAAAAGGGCAGTGCACTGGTGGAGCTGTCATTCGTTTGGTGATTCATGTGAAAAGGTTTCCGCCTCGCACGACGGGATTAAGAGACTTTGGACACGGAATGGTAGTTCGAGCTAGAAGCATGAGACATTCCATTTTCGAAATCGTTACAGAATTCAGTATTCCGAGACTACGGTGTGAAGAGGGTGCCGAATATACCAAATTTGCCATTGGGTCTCACCAAGGACAACGCATTGGCAACCAGCCTTCACTTAACGACCAGGAGCATCGGCGTTTGCGAACAAGTGGCAGTGCTTACAGGCAAGTATCACTGCGTGAATGGCTCGCAGAAATACCCGCTGCATCCTTTTGGACATTGTGGCGAAATTTGACGTTAATGAACTATGGCAGTAGATTGACTCGCAGCGCCTCTCCAGGGTTCGCAACCATATCTGTTGGACCATAGACGAGTGGAAAACTGTGGCTTGGTCAGATAAGTCCCGATTGCATGTTGTAAGAGCTGATGGTAGATTATAGTGTGGTACAGACCCCAAGAATCCAAAGACCAACATTGCCAACAAAGCACTGTGCACGCTGGTGGTGACTCGACAACGGTGTGGACTGTGTTTAGTTGGAGTGTATCGGGTCCTATGGTCCAACTGAACCGAATATTTACTGAAAATAGTAATTTTCGGCTTGTTGGAGACCATTTGCAGCCATTCATGGATTTCATTTACTCACACAAAAATTGAATTTTTATGGACAATGCAACGTGTCACCGGTTCCACGATTCTGGACAATTCGAGCGATTGGTCTGGCCACCCAGAGAACATTTATGGGACGTAATCGACAGGTCACTTCATGCACAAAATTCTGCAACACTTCCGCTGTTATGGACCTCTATAGACGCAGCAAGGCTCAATACTTGTGCAGGGGACTTTCGACGACTTGTTGAGTCAAGTTTCTGCACACCGCCGTAAAAATGAGGTCTGACATGATATTAGGTGGTACCTCATGAGTTTTCTCACGTCGGTGTAGTTCCCTGAATCGATTCTAGTATTGTTTCTCTTTTGCACACTCATCATTAAATAACCTATCACATATCCAAATTATTTGCACTCATTCTTATGTTCCAATACTGCAAAGACAGAATGAACACAGCCTTAGCCTCCGAAGTAGCTTTGATTAACAGTAGAAATTACAGGGCTGAAATCTTGCCTCGACAACTGATGAGTAATACGAAGCAAAGTAGAATTTTCAATTCTAAGAGAACATACAAGATTTGTGGACAAAAGTGTTCTTCACACGTGTTAAGTATGCAGGCAGATGGAAAGTAAACTGAGGTATAACAACACGTCAACGATGTTATCAAAGTTGGATCACATTATCGCGTTATAGGTACGGAAATAGCGGAAAATAAAATTGGTACTGCCAACATGAAAGGAGAATGACCCCGTTATTTGCTTTAAATGAGTCAGGGATGCCAAGGAATACCTAAGTCTGAATGCGAATTTTATCTCGAATCATTCGGAATGGTAATCCAGTGTTTGATACATTGAATTCCCACTCATAATTAGTTTTACAGTCTGAACCGTTCCTTCACTGTATTTTGAATACACACCATTGGTATTGCTTGCGCATATTTCTATTTTGAGTTAAGCTACAGCCCTCCGCAACTATGAAGGTAATTAACCAAGAATAGGTCGCGGGGACTAACGAAAGGTTACAAGTGATTGTAAAATACCATTTTCATGACAACAGGTAGATTCAGATAATAATAGGTCTACGTCGCTAGCGTCAGTCTGTACCATAACTATGGAACATGCCTTACGCTTGGGTCTTATGACCTTTTGTCCCAACTACAATACTCTCCGCGGGCATCAAATAAGATTTTCGATCAGAAATACAAGGAAACTCAATTCACTCTATTTGTCATGAGATCCATTGGACTGTACATTACGGCACCTTTATTAATGCTGTGATCTTTGATTAAAGGAAGGCACTACGTTGCGTTCCGTACTGCGACTCAGTAGATGAAACTTAAGGTTACGTTTTATCAGCCCAAGATTCGCCACTACATTCAAGAATTCCTAGCAGACAAAACTCAGCATATCGTTAATAACACAACGAAATCGTCAGGTATGAAAGTATATTTGGGAGTACTCCGCAAAGTGCAACTAGGCCATAGCAGTTTATGATATTTTTTTACAATGTAAAACTTTTTTCTGAATAACTTTATTATCTGTAAAAGCACTTTTCGGATCTCATTGTTAAATGTAGTTCATTTATAACACCTGAAAACTGTAGATGATGAGCACTTAGTATCAAGATTAACTGGGGTCTTAAGACGTAAATAAATCTTAAAAATTACCCTTACGTTGACGGCAAGATCCGTTTCCATTGCTTCACATTAATTACGGTATATTGTTGTAAACTATCTTGGAGTAACCTTTTAGAGAACGTAAAGTGTAATGACTATGGAATGTCAGTTGTAGTAAAAGCAAATGTGAGACTGTTGAGATTTCCAAGAAGAATGGTAAGAAACTCTAACTGATTCACGAAAGCGCGCTATGAAACTCTCTATCGACTAATACCTTAGAATTACTCTTCAGCATGGAAATACTATGAAGTAGAATTATTAAAGGACCTAGAGAATATAGAAATAACAGGGGTGCATTCCATCACTGGTTTGTTTAACAAGTTATAAGGTGTTACCGATAGGACCATCGAACCTCATTGGGAGAATTTAGAAAAGATTTGTCATGGCACAAGGTCAGGTTAAGAGGTAAGACAACTGAAAATTTATTTTCCAAGAAGATTCATGCACATAAGTAGTATATATATTAGACAGTTGAAGCAGTTTTAATAATCATCGAATTGTCATAAAGATAAGCATTAAGTCTACATATAAACCATCAAAAATATGCCTTTTTATTTCTTTAAGTTTCGTCATGTATTTCCTTTTTGACATCAGTATTTCAGTGACCATGATATTCACAAATTATTAAATCAGTAAAATATCTATAATATTACGCAAAGTGTAACATTTATAACATAACCTTAAGGACACACAGCTGTTAATAAGTGATGACCCTTCATGCCCTAAAGTAACACACATGAATCTGAAAATGCTGACAATATAAATAATGTAAATGATGTAATAAAGAGAATGCAAATCACACAAGCATAACTTCAATAATCAGCAAATTCCTATAAAACTAAGTACTACATCAGTGGCTAAATAATCAAAAAGAGACATTTGTGTTTTGTTCAAGTATTACTGTTAATTTCATTTTTCGACCCCAAAATGACAGAATGATATTCACAAATCGGTAAAATCAGTAGAAATCACCATAACTTGTAGTCTAAATGCAATATTCACCTCATAATTTACTTGATAATCAAAAACTCAACAAGAAACGCTCACTTGGGACCTAAAATCAAACATGAGGCTCAAAATGCTAAGAACCAGTAATAATGTGCATAACGTAATTAAGGGAATGGAACATTATGCATATTATTTCCATTTTTCATTTCCATGAATCCTTTGTATGTTCAATAATCACAATAGATGTTCATTACTATAAACACGTTTTTTCTAAGTTTTTAACATATCTGTCAGGTGAATTAATTTTATTTGTCACCTAAAATACATTTTCTCCCGTAGCTGGTGTCAACAAGCTCAATGTGGGTGGATATAAACTTTTTATTGATATGCAATTCAGATATTGACACTAAATGCCATTTTCTATTTCCATGTATCGTCTTTATCTGACTTCAAAATACTTAAGAATAAAATATAGCATGAACATAATCCATAAATTAATTAATGTTAACATGATTTTTGATGTTTACGAAATGTTTCCATTTCCTGAATTACATTTTGCGTTGATTTCAAATCTGTTAGTAAGTTTTTCTATCCTGTACAGTTTTCTCACAAATCAATAAACTCATTTTTTCATTTAAACCTAAGTTCCACTGAGAGGAATTTAGTTACAAATAAGGAAAATATTGTTTTTTGTAAGATGGAGTAGTGGCCGAACTTATCACCTCTATCTGGTTTTAGTTCATTGATGACATATTACAGAGTTGTAAAGTTATATTTGTGTTGCTAAACGTCGTTTCACAGTTTCTCAGAAATAAGCTCACAAAAGCGTTTGAATAAACGACATGTATTCCGCTATGTTTGTGGTTGCTATGCAATTGCTAACCAAAGACAGGAATTTCGTGAAAGATGTCTACTGCACATACTTTGGTATAAAGCTTCGAGAGCAAGACAAAAGCTACACACAAATTTCCTCCTTCCCCCCAACCAGCGCAGGAGAGCTGAAAAAACATAAAAATCTTTTGCTGCTTTGCTTTGGATGAAGTTCAGGTTTAAGCTCAATGGTCCCTAGTGGTTCCACTCTGTATACCAGAGCGCAAAAGTACAGTCGCTCTAAAACCCAATTAAGCCAGATCATGTCCCGTGAGGATGCAGACGGATGGGGAAGTTAGCAGCGTTAAAGGTGTCGTTGTTCTGTTGGACATCCCACTGCAAACTCTCGCTTTCGATTACAAAATGTGTGCAAATAAACGCGCAAACGGAAGAGGTGGGTCTGTGGGCTTTTCGTGTAGATTCCGAGCAGAGGTGTGTCTGAAAAGCATTCCTCAGACACACATAAGGAAAACATGATTTCAACGCTGGTCCCTGCTGTACTGGCCGACATCACAGAAGCGTCAAAAGAAGAGTGATAAGTGAGGAGTGATGACATTCCCATCTTGGGACACGTCTGCGGTGGTGTTGGGAGAATCGTGGTGAAATTTGGTGCCAACGCGACAATATTAACCCACCGTAGACCTCAGATAAACTTCCGAGCTCTGTTGCTTTTACACATGAGTCGACGCCTTTTTTGAGCACCTTAAAAATGTATTTGCACAGACAGCAAACTTTACAGGACTCCTATGCAGTGTACGATGCTGCTACAGCGCCTGCTTGTAAACCATCTGGAATCCGTAGGCTGTCGTAGGCCTAGCTAGCTATCTGCAAAGACTTCAGACTTCGTCACAGGTTGTCTCACTGCAGGTACGTTGTTGAAGTGCTCAACAACGGTGGGTGGGTGGCGCACTGTGTGTCACCGAAATGGAATTCTCGGAAGAACCCTTTGACATTTTATTCACGGATGAATCAGTGTAGTATATATCTGTTATTACGCCACAGAAGGGCGCAAAATATGAAGGCTCTCAAGACCTTTTGCTGCCTTGGACTGCTTTAAAATTTCGTCAGATTGTTCTGAATGCTCCCTAGTTGCTGCACCCTGTACACCAGAGCAAAATTCCGGTCGCACTGCACTCCAAGGGATTAAATAAAAAGTCTTGTGGCAACAGGGCCTGGTGCAAGTCTTCCAAAGCGATGACGTTCAATGGGATTGCTGGTCCACAATATCCTTAGAGAACTGTTGTATCGTCAGGGAGATGTCAGTAGTGTCAAATGTAAAAAATATCGTCCTGTTGCTCATCACATCTACGAATTGCATTTTTCGAAGGCTAAATGTATAGGAATCAATGCCCCAAGGAAACAGGTGATTTCTTTGACCCTGTTTTATGCCATCCCCTGAGACCTTTAGACATCGATTCTCAGCGACGGTATGTTTAAAAATGTTTTCGTTTGCCGGGTGACTTCAACGCTGGGTGTTGTCGTTCTGACCTCTGTTGCAGGGGAATCAAAAGAAGGGGTGAAATAAGACCAGTTTGACGAACTTCCCATAGTGCAATACGTCCACGGAAGCATTGATAGGAGTCGTGGTGCGATTTGTTGCCGATATGACATTTTTAACCCACCTTACACTTCGCAGGAACAACTGACCTTTGGCCTTTTTAATCCTACGTCGATATCATGCACTTCGAGGAATTGTCGGTTCCGAGAGTGACATCCCAGGGCGGCATACTTTTGCGCCATTAGAGGGGAAGGTTGCTGGCTCCTTTGAGCCTAATTTCACACATATTTGCTGCAATGGTGGAAAAAGACGGGTATGTAATACCATGCAATACGAGAGAAAGCAGAGTGACTTGACGTGACGGCACTAGAGAGAGAGAGAGAGAGAGAGAAACATATTCTTTATTACTCTGTGACGGTTAGCGTTCAGAGAGTTATTATTAGTGTAGGAAAGTCTTTGTTATTGTTAAGAAGTAATTGATTAACAGTTTTCATTCTTGTGAAGTAGAAATCGACGCCATTGCGAGATTTTGAAGGTAATGGTATTCTATATATGTATATAAGCCAGTGAACAGATAATTCATGTTACGAGAAGAATTTCATTGACACAAAAGTCAATAACAGAATGTTCATTTCAAGAAGCTTCAATACAGCGTCTGCAGCAGCTGGAGCAGATCGCTACAACAACGGAAGCGTGTAGTGTGAAAGCAGTTCCATCCCCCTGTATCAAACCAACGGTGTGGGTTTTCAACGCAACAGAGCACACACAGTAACTCATACATATAAAGACGAACACAAGGTGGTGTGGGTAACATGTAAAGAGAGAGACACTCACTCAATGTAAGTGCTCATCAGAGTGAATTTATAAATGTCTGCCGTTAGACAGGACTCGATCCTGCTGCAACAACACTTTAATACCACTTTAATGGTGGCAATTAGACGCGACACTAACGGTCAAACATATTTGTGATTACGTATACCTGCAACATACTTTGTGACAGACATAGTTCTAATTTTTATATGAAATTAGCTGTCTTATTAATTAAGTAATTATTGTTTCATTTTTGTGCATTTACGTATAGCCAGAAGGTGTAACTACATTATGGCTCCTTGTACTCGTATGTTTCATCCTAACTGAGCGTGTGGGAGTAACTTGTGAGGAAAACGTGTACGCCGTCCTAGCAGCCAGGCTCGAACTTCAAAAAGGCCAGATATTTGAATTACTAGCTTTCTTGAGCATTTATGCATTGTAATGAGCGTTAACTTATTGATTTTAATGCATAAATGAGTGGTTTCTGTATTACTTTTACTAGAATTTCTTTATTACACTAAATATCTTACGACAGTATTTTATGTGTTATCTGTGTACTGTGTTCTTGTTACACTATAAACGGTGCATTAACAGTATTAAGACATTAACATTTTTTGCGTGTGTAGAAATTAATATTAACTCTTGTGGGAAGTATTTAGTAGAAAAACTGTCTGTTGCTTATTTTCATGGTGACAAGTAGGTCTATGTTCAAAGCCAATAAGCAAGCACACAACATCACGATGGCACAAAATCAACTGAGTAATGTAAATATATCGTCAACTAGTGCGATGGAATTTCATACAGGCATAGTTAGTGAAATTTTGTTTACGGCTGAGCAGCCAGCAGTAAATACTGCGCTCACCCCGTCGAAACAAACTGTTGCAATTTCCGACATTCATATGTAGAGTGAAATCCAAAGAAATACGCAGAAACCAACAAATAACATCAATTTGACCTCTGATACAGACATACTCGCTAGGGGAGCATTTCCCGCAACTACGCGCGAGAACGAAATTACTGTGCCGAAAAATGTGTCGGTACAATCTTCAATAAACCCAGTGAAAACGTTAATTGCTGAGAATACTGATTTGTTATCGCAGCTGATGTCAAATTTGACCGTCATATCACAAGGGATTAACGTAGTAACGAATAAGGTGAAGGCATTAGAGACTGCGCAATCTAATTTTGCAACGGCGCAATCCATTTATGCAAATGATATTAATAGTAAATCCCAAGCATTGGAAACCACACAATCTAATTTTGCAACGGCACAAACCACTTTCGCTCAGGAGCAATCCAATAAACTAAAAGCAATAAATGATAATATTACTGAAAAATTCTAGAGTTTGGACTCAAAACAGTCACTTGATTGCCAGTCAACCACAACTCATTGTTACGCAACAACAGCAATACAAAGAATTAATAACAAAAGAAAATGATATATCCTCAAGATAAGCTAAATAATCAAGTGCAAGGAGATGTCCATGTACAGAACACCACTGCACAGGACGTGAATACAATTAAGCACGACAACAAGCAAGCAATCATTGATCTTACTCGAAGGATAGACAATCTTAGTCTAGAAAGTGAGAAACATATAGAGAAACTTTTCAACGTACATAAGATCGCAATTTCTAAAGACATAGAGGATTGAATGAAAGAGCAACCCGAGACGGTGCGTAATTAAGTTGATCAAACCTTGACAGAAACGGTTGCTAACGTGCAAGTTAACAACGAAACTGCACAAGGAGAACTTAAATCAGAAATTCAAGAGATTAAGGAGATTATAGGAGAATAATTTCCTGCTTGGAAGGCAAAGATTTAAAATGCACTCAAAGCATGCCAGCAAGTTTTAGTTAATACTAGAGGGGCACCTATTACCTGCCGTTTATCAAAAGCAGACATTATTTCCGACGAAACCAGTGAAACCGAATCCATGCTCCATATCCATGTATTGGTGTGTATTCAAGCAATCAGCAGGAACCAAATTATTAGGATTATCATCTACCACAAAATAGACACTAGAATACACCTGTGACTATGGATGAAGACAAAATGCTTAAATATCGTCAATCTCAGATTTTTAATACCGAAAGGAAGGCGATCAACCCCGTGGTCTTTATCAAGCAATTTAGAGGGATACTGCCACGAATGTGGACTGAACAACAAAAAATTACATACGTTGCAGGATTTATACATGAGGATGGATCGATGTGGGGGTTGGAAGCATCCGAATGGTGTCAAGAATATGAGCAATTTGAAAGCGTTTTCTTGCACTAGTACTGGAATAATGGAGTGCAAGAAAGCCTACGCAAGGAAATTTTTGACCTACAACCATGTTCTTTCAAAAATGGATCTTAAAGGAAGTATTTCGGGAAGTATATAAATAAAAGCAAACACTGGCATAAACCAATCCCGACACAAGATATCATTCGAATATTAAAGGCCAAACTTCCACTTGAAGAAAAGGGAAAACTTCTTCATGTGCCTGAACATCTTGTGGAAGATTTTTTAGCCACATTGGAATCGCGTGTTCGCTATATCCAACCAAGTTACCAACCTAACAAGTATAATAGCAACAAGTAACCGTATGATAAACGAAGCAAAGAGAATAGAGGGTATGGAAACAAAACTTTTGCACACAATTCACCAAACTCACAGGTGAATTATTTCCAGAAATCTTATAATGATAATCCAGACCAGAGCAATCAAGACCAACAAGGTGAACAAACATATAAACGGAAATGGAGGAAAAATAATAAGAAGAGGAAAGGATATTATCAAGAGGGGAATCAAGGTGAACAAACATATAAACGGAAATGGAGGAAAAATAATAAGAAGAGGAAAGGGTATTATCAAGAGGGGAATCATCAGCCAAAACGCCCGTATCAGCAACAAACCCAATAGTATCACAACCAACCACATACCTTAGGTTCGGAGCCAAACGTCAATGCAAATGAATGGCGAAACCAGCCCCGACAGGGGTGAAAATTCAAGCGTCAATTTTTTCCGGTATAATGATGGCAGATTACTAATAGAAGAACTTCAGCAGAATATGATGCCTTGTCAAGAGGGACATACCACTGAACCTGTTGCGAACATTCACGCGGAAATTGAAGGCATTAGTGTGCAAGTTACTTTAAACACGGGAGCAGCAGTAAATGTCGTTTCTGAGAAGTTATTTCAAAGAATACTTCAGAAAGTAAATCCACTGATTTTCCCTGTTCAGTGTTGTAGGATTGTAGGCCCTACTGGTCATAGGTCTTCTCAGGTTAAGATGCAGACTTTACTACAGTTAGGTATAGGATATGTAGCTATAAATTCCACAGTCCTTGTAATAGAAAATTTGGTTGAGGACTGTATCTTGGGAACTGAGAGAGGAATTGGCATATCGATTTTTCTCTGGGCCGTGCCAGTTTAACAATAATGGATCAGAGACACTAAGTGGATCTTCTCTGGGAACATAATAGCCATGGAAATGGACGAAAACTGCAAATCCAATGGCTACATTGCGACCCTGCACGGGATACCAAATTAATTATTTGCAACCAGTCTTAAAGACTGAAGATGTGGATATGAAAAAGTTCAAGAACCTGAATATTCGCAGCACCATCAAAGAAAGCAATTATACGATCTTCTGCAGGAATATCATGAAGTCTTTGAAGAAAAGCCTGGTGTAATCAAAGGGTACAGATGTCATGAAGATGTGATTCCACACCAAGTTTTCTGCCGTACTTTTTATCCAGTACCGCGGCATCAACGAAATGCGTTTGGTGCATAAATCCAATAGATGCTTGAATGGGAGCTGATAGAACTTTCGACGAGTCTATACTGTAGTGCTCTTCATGTTGTCCTGAAAAAGGGATGAAATGTTCGTCTCGTGCTAGACGCACAGCAAATAAATAAGATTATCACGCCCGTGCGAACTCATCCGAAAAATATCGATGAGTAAACTCAAAGGGATAAAATACTTATCTAATATTCATCTCAGGAGTTCATTTTGGCAGGTGGCGCTAGACGAACAATGAAAAAAGTACACCGCGTTTGCACACTCAGATAGAAGCTATCAATTTAAGGTTCGACCTTTCGGGCTAAACGTGAGCTCGGGAGATTTCATAAACGCTCTAGACTACGCATTGGGACCTGAATTTCGAAGCAGGTTGACTCTGTTTGTGGAAGACATGCTCATCGCTACGATCACATGGAAGGAGCACGTCGATTTAATGAGGAAGCAGGTATAACCGTAAATCTGCGGAAGTCCCATTTTGCTCGGGATAAACTTAAATTTGTAGGTCATCTTATAAATGAAAGGGGAATCTTACCGGACTCCGAGAAATTAAAAGCAATCAAAAACTTTGCAGTTACAGCAACTAAAAAGCAATTAAATTAATTCCTCGGAGTTGCCTCTTTTTTCAGGCGTTTCATTTACGACAACTTCATTAATGCAGAACGGTTGTACAGGTTGTTGCGTAAATCAAGAATGCATTTGAAGCAATAAAACATGCCTTAGTTATTTCACAAATATTATATCATCCAGATATGAGCCAAGAATTCGGTTTAATGGCGGATGATACCGAAATTGGAATCGATTCCTTCATCTTCCAAGTATAAACGATAGATGGAAAAACAACTTTCCGTCCGATAGCTTTCGCTTACCGACTCTTAACTGTTTGTGAAAGAACGTATACGACTACCGAAAAGGAAGCATTGGCTGTTGTGGCGTAACAAGCTAGTCACGCCACACTGAGGAGGGAGCCGAAAGGCACGCGTACACACACGCCGACTGGCGTCAAGTCTGGAACAGGATAAGTTATGGCTGCTATAAAGAAAATACGTAGCTTTGGAATATACTTAACTTTTAATGCTTCCTTTGGTACATCTCTCTTGACTATACAAATGAGACTCGTAAGATACATGCACTGATACAATTGGCGCCTTGCTAAGTCGTAGCCATTAACTTAGCTGAAGGCTATTCTAACTGTCTCTCGGCAAATGAGAGCAAAGGCTTCGTCAGTACAGTCGCTAGCAACGTCGCCGTACAACTGGGGCGAGTTCTCGTACGTCTCTCGAGACCTGCCGTGTGGTGGCGCTCGGTCTGCGATCACACAGTGGCGACATGCGGGTGCGACATGTACTAATGGACCGCGGCCGATTTAAGCTACCACCTAGCAAGTGTGGTGTCTGGCAGTGACACCACATTGGCCATAGTCTGATCATTTAAAAAATTACACTATTACTTATAAGGAACAAAGACAACAGTATACTGTGACCACAAAGTGTTAAGTTTTTTGCAAACGTGTACATCATTACATCCCAGACTAGCAAGATGGACGCTCTCACTACAAGAGTTTCAATTTGAAATTAAATACACAAGCGGAAGGGAAAATTTCTTCTCCGATGCACTGTCAAGAATGCCAGACAGTGACTTGTCAACAATCAACATCACGGGCAATCCGTCCGAATTCAAAGTTCTGCTAATGACTGACAAAATATATAGGAAATATTTCCTTAAAATGTGTAAGAACATGGAAAAACTACAAAATGAAGATTCTCATTGGCTTTCAATAAAAAGAAGCTTTAGGAAAACACGGAAACGGAGATCTGAAACGATTGTACAAAGTTGAGGACAATGTCTTATTTTTCAAAGGGTATCTTGATTCAGATAAATGGAAGGTGTATATTCCCAACAAGAATGAGGATGACTTAATTTTGTACATCCACATCACTTGGGGACGTTTTGGAGTATTAAAATGTGCTCAAAAGATTCAAGCGTATTGCTACTTCCCAAACATTCGCAGGAAAGTGAACCGACAGTTACGGAAATGCAAAATTTGTCAGCTAGCTAAACCAGGAAATTTTTATGTGATGGATTTCCTACATCCTATTATACCTACTAAAAAGCTATTGGTCATTTCGGTCGATGTCTGTGATCCTCTACCGTCATCAAGAGGATGATACAAATATATTGTAGCTTTTCTCGATATATTCACCAAATATGTCAAACTTTATCCGTTAAAATCAGCTACTGATGCATCCATAGAGAAGAAACTAGCCAGAGGCTATTCCTTCTGTCAGCTGGTCAACGTTCACTGGATTTCGTTGGAGGCAAACACTTAGCAGCTGTGGTATAAAACAAATTCTAACATCACTTTACGACCCTTCTGCAAATCGTGTGGATGAATCTTTCTTGAATTAAACTAGTTCATGAGAACATATTGCAACAACTAGCAAATCAAATGGATCTATTATCTTGACGATTTTCAAGAAATTGTGAATATGACACACACTATGGTGGAGTGCACTCTGCATGAACTGATGTTTGGAAAACAGGATGACTGGATTCGATCTATCCCTAAAGTAGCAATTGACAGAATGTCTCTACAAAATAAAGTACACCATCCCTTACTCAATATAATGAACAAGGCGAAGGAAAGAAAAATCTATTTTGACAATCGGCTAGGAAGAATAAAAACATATAAAGTGAAAGACCAAGTTTTAGTGCAAACTGATCCTAACGTTTCACTTATACAGAGAAGGAACAAAAAATAGCAATTATTGTATCAAGGACCATTTGTGATAACAAAAATATCTCATCCAGTGGCCTGTTGTTGTTGTGGTCTTCAGTCCTGAGACTGGTTTCATGCAGCTCTCCATGCTACTCTATCCTGTGCAACCTTCTTCATCTCCCAGTACTTACAGCAACCTACATCCTCCTGAATCTGCTTAGTGTATTCATCTTTTGGTCTCCCTCTAAAATTTTTCCCCTCCACGCTGCCCTCCAATGCTAAATTTGTGATTCCTTCACGCCCCAGAACATGTCCCTTCTTCTTGTCAAGTTGTACCAAAAACTACGCTTCTCCCCAAATCTATTCAATACCTCCTCATTAGTTATTTGAGCTACCCATATAATCTTCAGCATTCTTCTGTAGCACCACATTTCGAAAGCTTCTATTCTCTTCTTGTCCAAACTATTTATCGTCCATGTTTCACTTCCATACATGGCTACACTCCATCCAAATACTTTCAGAAACGTCTTCCTGACACTTAAATCTATACTCGATGTTAACAAATTTCTCTTCTTCAGAAACGATTTCCTTGTCATTGCCAGTCTACATTTTATATCCTCTCTACTTCGACCATCATCAGTTGTTTTGCTCCCCAAATAGCAAAACTCCTTTACTACTTTAATTGTCTCATTTCCTAATCTAATTCCCTCAGCATCACCCGACTTAATTCGACTACATTCCATTATCCTCGTTTTGATTGTGTTGATGTTCATCTTATATCCTCCTCTCAAGACACTGTCCATTCCGTTCAACAGCTCTTCCAAGTCCTTTGCTGTCTCTGACAGAATTACAATGTCATCGGCGAACCTCAAAGTTTTTATTTCTTCTCCATGGATTTTATTGCCTACTCCGAAATTTTCTTTTGTTTCCTTTACTGCTTGCTCAATATACAGATTGAATAACATTGGGGATAGGCTACAACCCTGTCTCACGCCCTTCCCAACGAGTGCTTCCCTTTCATGTCCCTCGACTCTTATAACTGCCATCTGGTTTCTGTACAAATTGAAAATAGCCTTTTGCTCCATGTATTTTACCCCTGCCACCTTCAGAATTTGAAAGAGAGTACTCCACTCAACACTGTCCAAAGCTTTCTGTATGTCTACAAATGCTAGAAACGTAGGTTTGCCTTTCCTTAATCTTTCTTCTAAGATAAGTCGTAAGGTTAGTATTGCCTCACGTGTTCCAATATTTCTACGGAATCCAAACTGATCTTTCCTGAGGTCGGCTGCTACTAGGTTTTCCATTTGTCTGTAAAGAATTCGCGTTAGTATTTTGCAGCTGTGGCTTATTAACCTGATTGTTTGGTAATTATCATATCTCCCATTTCATCTTCACCTACATCCTCTTCCATTTCCATAATATTGTCCTCAAGTACATCGCCCTTGTATAGACCCTCTATATACTCCTTCCATCTTTCTGCTTTCCCTTCTTTGCTTAGAAGTGGGTTTCCATATGAGCTCTTGATATTCATACAAGTGGTTCTCTTTTCTCCAAAGGTCTCTTTAATTTTCCTGTAGGCTGTATCTATCTTACCCCCAGTCAAATAAGCCTCCACATCCTTACATTTGTCCTCTAGCCATCCCTGCCTAGCCATTTTGCACTTCCTGTCGCTATCATTTTTGAGACGTTTGTATTCCTTTTTGCCTGCGTCATTTACTGCATTTTTATATTTTCCCCTTTCATCAATTAAATTCAATATTTCTTCTGTTACCCATGGAATCTACTAGCCCTCATCTTTTTACCTACTTGATCCTCTGCTGCCTTCACTACTTCATCACTCAAATGGTTAAAATGGCTCTGAGCACTATGGGACTCAACTGCTGAGGTCTTTAGTCCCCTAGAACTTAGAACTAGTTAAACCTAACTAACCTAAGGACATCACAAACATCCATGCCCGAGGCAGGATTCGAACCTGCGACCGTAGCGGTCTTGCGGTTCCAGACTGCAGCGCCTTTAACCACACGGCCACTTCGGCCGGCTTCATCACTCAAAGCTACCCATTCTTCTTCAACTGTATTTCATTCAACCATTCCGGTCAATTGTTGCCTTATGCTCTCCCTGAAGCTCTGTACAACCTCTGGTTTAGTCAGTTTATCCAGGTCCCATCTCCTTAAATTTCCACCTTTTTGTAGTTTCTTCAGTTTTAATCGACAGTTCATAACCAACAGATTGTGGTCAGAGTCCACATCTGCCACTGGAAATGTCTTACAATTTGGAACCTGGTTCCTAAATCTCTGTCGTACCATTATACGTATAATCTATCTGAAACCTATCAGTATCTCCAAATTTGTTATCACGATATTGTACTTTAACCCCAACGTATAATTTAGGTTCAATTTTCAATTGATAGTACATCGACTAGTACGAAGATGTTACTACACGTATTTCTATATAGCGGACATTAACAGTATACAACGTCATGAATAATCATCGACATAGTGTTGTGTGAACACTAGTGTTTGTTTTTGACCAAAAACGTACGTCCACAGGAGGGGCGTATATGATGTATCATGCAATATGAGAGAAAGCAGCGTTACTTGACGTGACGGTACTAGAGAGAGAGACCAAGATATTCTTTATTACTCTGTGGCGGTTAGCGCTTAGAGAATTATTCTTAGTGTAGGAAGCCTTTGTTCTTCTAAGAAGTAATTCATTAAGAGTTTCCATTCCTGTGAAGTAGAAATCAACGTCATTGCGAGATTTTGAAGGAAATTGCATTATATATGTATATATAAGCCAGTGAACAGATAATTCATGTTACGATAAGAATTTCACTGACACAAAATACAATAAACGATTGTTCACTTCAAGAAGCTTCAATACAGCGTCTGCAGCATCTTGGAGCAGATCGCTACAACACCGGAGGAGTGTAGTGTCAAAGAAGTTTCACACATCGCCCTGTATCAAACCAACGGTGCGGATATTCAACCCAACAGAGCACAAATACAAGGTGGTGTGGGAAACATATAGAGACACTCACTCAATCAAAGTGAATTTATACGGGGTTTCAAAAAACTGATGCTTCAGTTGCTTTGTTTATAGTACATATTATATTAGTATAAAAACACAGTGCCAACAGCAGAGTGTTTTGCAACGCCAATTCTTGGTCCTGACAAGACGTTGCAGGCTTGTCCACCACTCCTACCACAACGGTGACAATGGCCTCAAGATGATAATGTTGTTATCACTCGATGCGGCTGACCAAATTTTTCGTCGCCCCAACAACTTGCCAGGCTGGCTCGGAGCGACAAGGCAGCGGTTCAGACCCTACCAACCACGGCCTCTAGCCAAACTCAGAATATCAGAGCAGCACTGCCATGACAGTCTGGTTGGAAGAGAGTCAGCTATGGCATGAAATTCAGTTTTCCAACAGTTGTTGTAAATATTACATTTTCTTTGATATTACGCATATTTTCTACAAAAGGCACAGATTTAATGATTTGTGAACATCATTACAACGAGCACTTTTGTGTCAAAAAGAGGAAAATATACGATAAAACTGAAAGAAAACGGAAAGTCTTTATTTTTCCTACCTTATACTTTCATTTAATGTTATTTTTATGATAATTTTCTGATATTTCATCTTCTTATGTACAGAGTGTTTAGGGAAGAAATGTAGATTTACTAATAATGCCTGAGGGCTGTGTACTGAACACTGTTACATCAGTATTTACTTAATTTGCAGACTAATAATAGGCGCCACTACGAGTGGTATGTTTTAAGTTTGTCAGTACCTGTAAGTAGGCGTGGAACAAAGAAATCATTAATGTCTATTTTCCGCTGGGCAATAATTCAGGTACTGGAGTGTCGATGTGTGGACGCAAAACAAATGTAGTCCACCTAGTGCCCAGTTACGACCATGCAGAAAACACAAAGTAGTAAATTATGTAACGTGTTTGTTGAAGACTGTTAGACGCAGAAGAAAAGCAATTAACACAGTAGGGTATTAACGTATCAGTTATCACAATGTCTGTACCTATGATCCTAACGCCCTATGTATTACTAACACAATGCTTTCACCTTCAATTCTGGACCGATGACCAAGCTGTCTGGTCTTCCCCAAACCAACCAACCTTCAATTCTGTCAATTAATGAGAATTATGGAAAACAGAATTGCTATTGCTACAGAAGCTTTCTGACAGTTGCGGCTCTTTCGCACGATTGTCTACTGGAGGAAAAGTTTCAGAAATCACTGTGGCATCATATATATCTATTTTATTTAATTACAAATCAAGTTCCACAGGGCCAAGTTGGGGAGCAAATATTCAAGGTCATGGAACGTGTCAGTACATGAAATTGAACACAAAAGTAATAACAGATAAAAATAAAATTTTTATGAGCCCGAAAAATGTGAAGCCACAAGTTTAAGTGAACGCAATCAACAATACAAGAAGAATCAGCTTAATTTTTCAAGGAACTTCTCGACAGAATAGAAGGAGTGACCCGTGAGAGAACTCTTCAGTTCCGATTTGAAAGCGCGTAGATTACTGCTAAGATTTTTGAATTCTAGTGGTAGTTCATTCAAAATGGATGCAGCAATATACTGCACACCTTTCTGCATAAGAGTCAAGGAAGTTCGATCCAAATGCAGATTTAATTATTGCCGAGTGTTAACTGGGTTAAAGCTGCTTATTATTGGGAAGAAGCTAATATTGTTAACAAGAAATGACAGTTAGGAATATACATATTGAGAGGCCAATGTCAAAATACCCAGACTAGTGAACAGGAGTATACAAGAGGTTCGTGAACTTACACGACTTATTCTCCGAACTGCCCTTTACTGGGCCAAATATATCCTTTTAGAATGGGAAGAGCTACCCCAAAATATAATACCATACGACGTAAGCGAATGAAACTAAACAAAGTAGACTAATTTTCTTGTCGATCTCTCACTCACTTCAGATACCGTTAGAATAGTAAAAATGGCAGCATAATTCTTCGAACAAAAGCCTGAATCTGGGCTTTCCACGACAGTTTACTATCTACCTGCTCACGTATAATTTCGAACCGTTCAGTTTCGCTAATCATATGGTCATTCTGTGAAATTAAAACATCATGTTTTGTTATATTGTGTGGTAGAAACCGTAAAAACTGAGTCTTAATGTGATTTAGCGTTAGTTTATTTTGTACAAGCCATGAACTTAGGTCACGAACTGGACTATTTGAAACTGAGTCAATGTTGCACACAACATCCTTTACTACCAAGCTAGTGTCATCAGCAAACAGAAACACGTGCAGCACAGTACTTTAATATTCTGCTAGGCACTCCATGATATCAATGAGAGTCCTTAACCTTCAGTGGGTTAATTATTGACTCAATCTTCCCCTTGTCTGTATCACAGAGGAGTATTTCAGACAGCAATCATGGAAAGGTATTTGCCAAGAGAGTATATGATTCCCTGTAGCAACGCTCAGAAAATGATTGTTCTGTTGCTGATTTATCAGTAACACAAATATTTTTACTACGAACTTACTTTATATCGTCGACCTTATGCAGGTGACCAGATAGTTCCTTCACAGCTGACCATATGTATTTAATTTTATCCTGTGAATTAGCTATTCTATTTGCATACCACATAGTCTTTGCCTTCCTTTTAACATTTTAAGCACCTTACAGCACTGTTTGTTATGGGCTACTGTAACCTGTTTGTGACTACTTCTAACATTTTGATATAATTCCCACCGCTTTGTTCTACATGATATCCTTATCCTACTAATCAGCCATCTTGGCTGCCTTTTACTGCTAGTACCCTCTTTAGAACGTTCTAACGGAAAACAACTTACAAAGAGCATGAGAAATGTGTTAAGGAAAGCATTATATTTATCATCTATGTTATTGGCACTATAAACATCCTGCCATTCTTTTTCATCGACAAGGTTTAAAAAACTCTCTATTGTTGTTGGATTAACTTTCCTACATGGTTTGTAATTATATGTGACATTTATTTGAGTACCAAAGCCTTTTAGTGTTAAAACTTGTACATCATGGTCTGAGAGGCCATTACTCTTTCACTAACAGAATGCCCAACTAGTGATGAAGAATAAATAAAAAAATTGTGTATGGCTGTGCTACTGTTCCCCTGCTCCCTAATTGGAAAAAACACAGTCTGCATCAGATCGTATGAATTTAGGAGAATTAACAACATCCTTTTTCTTGCACCATCATATACTAAATTTATATTGAAGTTATCACATGTAACTATTTTCTGGAACTTCCTATAAAGCGAATCAAGAGCCCTCTCTGGCTGGAGTAGAAATACTGTGAAGTCAGAGTTAGGGGACCTATAAACAACAACAATTAGAAGTTTAATTTCTTTAAGTTCAACTGCCCCTGCACAGCATTCAAATATCTGTTCAGTGCAGTGCTGTGATATGTCTATGGACTCAAATGGATTACTGTTTTTTATGTACATAGCCACTATCCCACCCCACAAGGAACTCCTTGAAAAATAGCAAGCTTATCTGTATTCTGGTAAAGAAAGCCTCTGAATTCTCAAATTACTTAAGTGGAACTCCAATATGCCAATGATTTCGGAGTCAAAATCCATAAGCAGTTCACTAACTTTACCTCTAGTACCTCTTATATTTTGATGAAATATACTAATTCCTTCTCTACTAGGAAACATGACGTCCTCTGAACATGAACCCTTAGTCAGAGGAAATTCCTTTAAGGTGATATACCTATCAGCTGACTTCAATCTAAAAAAGGTGCAGTTCCTTCGACACAGAGTAAAGCGGCTTGCTGATATGTATGTTGATGTAGATGGGAAACTCACAATACTCATCAAAAACTATTCCAAAGTGTGCTATGAACTGATCTCTAATGGCTTCTGTGTAATTGTTTGCAATGTCTCAAGTTATTGGTAACAAAATGTGATAACAAGTGCAAAACAAAATACTTCTCAAGTATAATCTGGTTACCAAACTCAACGTATTTCCACTCCTTAGTCTGAAACAACTACAAATAATCTCATACGCAGATAATGATAACATCTACTACCTTAAAATCGCAAATAAAAATTCATGGCACACTAAATGCTTGTACCAGGGCGTGTTATAAAGTAACTTCTCCGGAATTTTTGTGTAAAAATCGTTAAAATTTTTTAAATAAAACAGATGTTATTAACATTCCACACCTTTATTCTTCGTGTCTATATATTTGCAGCCCTCTGCCGCTAGGAGGCTCCGAACTGCAGCGTGTAACATGACGTTGCATATGTCAAGGGTGAGAAAGAGCGTGCTGTACTCGCTTTTCGAATTGGAACAGTTCATCCACACATTCTGCATCCTCTCCTTCAGCACGACAATGCCAGACATCACACAAACGCTGTAACATCCGTAACAATTCGACAACTTGGCTTCACTTTCATCGACCATCCTCCATACATTCCCGACGTGGCCCCATCCGAGTTTTATGTGTTTCCAAAACTTAAAGAACATTTTCGAGGACTTCATCTTGATGCTGATGAACCAGTGCAAGCAGAGATGAGGTTGTGACTCTGTCAACAAAGTCAAACATTCTACAGTGATGATATCAACAAATTGGTTTGTCATTGGAAGAATTGTGTTCGTTGCCTGGGTGACTGTTTGGAAATAAATAGAATGTAAATAACGTTCATTTTATTTCAACAGGTTAAAGGGTTTTACAAGAAAAACTCTGTGGCATTACTTTTCAGCATGCCCTCGCTCAATAACGAAAATGCAAGTTCTGAATGAACTTGCTGAGTGTGTACTTTTCAAATGTAATATTATCTTTTTATATATAACCTGTATGGAAGTTGAATATTCAGCCATTAAATGTCATAACTTTGGCTGTTAAGTCACATGTTAATAAGTGCAACAGTCATTTCATCACTGTGGTCAGTTGTCACAAGCTGATGGTATCAGAAGCTATAAAGTGTTTCATGGATACATACAAAATCTTGTATTGCATCAAGAATTGATGAATGTGTAAAAAAGAAACACACTATAAAATAGGGCAGACAATCTATAACAATTAAATTAACCAGCAAAATGCTATTTGAAAGGAGGAATAATATAAAATGATTAGAGAGTCTGATTGAGCTGTATCCTTCACTCGAACAAGCATCCTTCGTCTGAAGTCTCCTTATCAGCTACCAGGACAGCAGTCTAACCATCAACTTGCCATTTTGAGTCTTCTTTCATATGGTATGCAGTGATATAGTGGACTGTGAAATTTTGACCGTAAGTAAGCGTATCAACAAACTCATTTTCCACGATGAAGTGGTTTTCTTCACAAGGCTGGTACTCAAATACCTCTCATGTTCTAAATACTTTAAATGGATTTAAATTGTTGAGGTGCACAGCAACCTGCCAAAAAGTGGTTTAGGGTTATTTCATTTAGAAAGTACCGTCACTGGTTTGAAATATTTCACAATCCGTCATCAGACGGTTTTTTCGTGGTTTGATCGAAACAAATTACTCTTTGGTTTTCTGTGAGCTGCCTTAGGACAAAGAATGATTTACAATTACGAAACTGTAACCAAATGGGTGCGCTTCATATATGTGTTGGAATGCTACTTGAATGAAAAATCAAGTATTTGTGTTTGTATTTTTCTGTCAGTGAAATACATTGTCAATGACGTTTTATATTCAGTTGCATACATTACACTGCATCGTAAACCACTTTCGTTCATTCACAAAACGAATTTTCAATTTGCACCATATGTTCCGATTCACAACATACGAAAAAAAACGTACTTTACAAGGTATATCAGTATCAAAGATGCTGCAATTTAATGATACACAGGTATGCCATTTTTGGGAAGGTAGAGTCAATTACTTTTATATTAGATTAACAAAGTGTTTTGCATTACATCTAGACCGTTAAATGCAGATAGAAATAATAAATACGTAAGATTATATGAATTATAGCACTACAAATGTGGGCAAGAAGTGTGTGAAATCTTCATGTGCTCTTTGAACATAGATGATTATAATACATTACAATTTATTACTATTTAGTGCCATAATTATACTGACTATTGTAGCTACAATTAGATCAGCATATAGGTGCACAAATATTATTTATATTGGAATTTTTCAGGAAAGGGGTGTTAATCAATCCAGTCTGCATTTTAGTGAGGTCCATTAGTGAGGTCCATGTGTCACTTTCACTGTTTGTATCATCAAAAAGTAGGATTGTCTAATCAACATATCTTTCGTAGAATGAGATTTTCACTCTGCAGTGGAGTGTGCGCTGATATGAAACTTCCTGGCAGATTAAAACTGTGTGCCCGACCGAGACTCGAACTCGGGACCTTTGCCTTTCGCGGGCAAGTGCTCTACCACTGAGCTACCGAAGCACGACTCACGACCGGTACTCACAGCTTTACTTCTGCCAGTACCTCGTCTCCTACCTTCCAAACTTTACAGAAGCTCTCCTGCGAACCTTGCAGAACTAGCACTCCTGAAAGAAAGGATATTGCGGAGACATGGCTTAGCCACAGCCTGGGGGATGTTTCCAGAATGAGATTTTCACTCTGCAGCGGAGTGTGCGCTGATATGAAACTTCCTGGCAGATTAAAACTGTGTGCCCGACCGAGACTCGAACTCGGGACCTTTGCCTTTCGCGGGCAAGTGCTCTACCACTGAGCTACCGAAGCACGACTCACGACCGGTACTCACAGCTTTACTTCTGCCAGTACCTCGTCTCCTACCTTCCAAACTTTACAGAAGCTTCTGTAAAGTTTGGAAGGTAGGAGACGAGGTACTGGCAGAAGTAAAGCTGTGAGTACCCGTCGTGAGTCGTGCTTCGGTAGCTCAGTGGTAGAGCACTTGCCCGCGAAAGGCAAAGGTCCCGAGTTCGAGTCTCGGTCGGGCACACAGTTTTAATCTGCCAGGAAGTTTCATATCTTTCGTAGTTTCGTAGGATATTATTTTGTGTGCGATTTGTTGATTAGTTGAGAAGTACTTTTGTTCTATGTGGTTGATGCAGATGCGAGCCAATATCCCAGCTAAGCTACTTCCTATTACCAAACTGTCTTGTTGTTGGTAAAACTTGTTCTTGAATCTAAAATAATTGTGCTCCCAGATGAATGTGAGTATTTCTATGAGTTCACAGCTCTGTGAAGTATTTTCTTACACCTAAGCAGATTTTTTTTCTTACAGTGTAGATGTCTCTTTAACAGGGATGTTTGTGTGTGAATGGACTACGTCGAGTGACGCCAGTTTAGCTGTGGGTGGGATGTAGACGTCTTCAGTGAAGCCTATGAGTTCTTGTGTGTTGTGCATGGTGTAGCTATTTACAAATGTGTGATATTTGCCAATAATATCTTGCAGCTTACACCTTATAAAATATGCAGGGCCGTTCCTTGAGTTAACTATTGGGCAAATAGGACAGCTTTCTTTATCTAATTTTGGCTGTGCATGTAGTTTTGGTGCTGACTGATTCATTGTTATAAAGCTGTGCACATCGTATGTGTTCAATGAAAAGCTGCAGTTCTTTAGAAGCTTACAGAGAATAGTTTGGAATTTCATTGTGGGATCAAACTTTATTTCAGTAATGTTGTTGCTATAGAAAAATTATAATACTTTCGCTACACATATTCCTTTTCAGGTAGTATGACAAAAGAGATTTTATGTTGATATTTTTCAAATATTTTTGTTCACTGTTTCTGTAGGTATTATTTGCTTTTAACCGCTTCATTATCAATTTATTTGACTTAAAAGATACTGTATTTTTGTCTCATGTGTCCAGTTTAGCTGTGTCACATGCAAGTTATGTACAGGCTGTGAGATTTTTGACATGGTGACTGTTGAGCTTTGACATAATTTATTTAATAAAGTAAGTTCACTGTCACTGAACTAAATGTCATTGGTGTTAACTACGCTCTCAAAGAATTTGCGTTCATTTGCCCGTTTATGTTTATTACAATGTAAAACATTACTAGATTTTAAGGCTTCTAATTTCTTCTTCTTTTTACATCAGATTATCTGTTGTTCTTTATTCAACAAGGAATGTATATGTCTAAATGCGGTTTCAAGACATGTAAAACTGAAAGTCAGTTGCACGACTAACACTGTCAAGTTAGAAAAACAAAAGTGTGAAACTATTTGGCTAAAAACTGAGATAAAAATGCAACTCTAGAAAAAAGAAAAACTAAGCAATCTCGTGTACAACTTGCATCTGCAGATAGGAAACAGGCCTCTCACCTTCACAGTTCTCACACATCCTTAAGAACATAGATGATAAAGTAAATAAAAAACAACAACCCTCGTAAATTTACTAGATTTTAAATTTGTAAAATCTTGTCGAGTAAGGACGAACCTCGATATGACTCTGAATCCCAAACTTGGGATCCACATTAAGCAATTCCACAGATTCAAAGTATTGCCCAGAGTGTGACCCAGCTTTATCCATCTCTTAACGAGGTTAACCCCCCCCCCCCCCCCCCGTCCCCATGAACCATGGACCTTGCCGTTCGTGGGGAGGCTTGAGTGCCTCAGCTATACAGATGGCCATACCGTAGGTGCAACCACAACGGAGGGGTATCTATTGAGAGGCCAGACTAACGTGTGGTTCCTGAAGAGAGGCAGCAAGCTTTTCAGTAGTTGCAGGGGCAACAGGCTGGATGATTGACTGAACTGGCCTTGTAACAATAATCAAAACGGCCTTGCTGTGCTGGTACTGCGAACAGCTGAAAGCAAGGGAAAACTACAGCCGTAATTTTCCCGAGGGCATGCAGCTTTACTATAGGGTTAAATGATGATGGCGCCCTCTTGGGTAAAATATTCCGGAGATAAAATAGTCCCCCATTCTGATCTCCGGGTGGGGACAACTCAAGAGGACGTCGTTATCGGGAGAAATAAAACTGGCGTTCTACGGATCGGAGTGTGGAATGTCAGATCCCTTAATCAGCAGGTAGGTTAGAAAATTGAAAGAGGGAAATGGATAGGTTAAATTAAAACTTCCGGGCTAAGAGGCCGTGGTCCAATAGTAGAAATACTTCTCCCTGACGTTTCGTTGCCAGCTGTGGGCAACATCATCTGAGGTGAGTCTACACGCTATGGATAGGTTAAAGTTATATATAGTGGGAATTAGTGAAGTTCGGTGGCAGGAGGAACAAGACTTTTGGTGAGGTGAATACAGGATTATAAATACAAAATCAAATAGGGGTATTGCAGGAGTAGGTTTAATAATGAATGAAACATAGGAGTGCGGGTAAGGTACTACAAACAGCATAATGAATGCATTATTGTGGCCAAGATAGACACGAAGCCCACGCCTACTACAGTAGTACAAGTTTATATGCCAACTAGCTCCGCAGATGATGAAGGAATTTATGAAATGTATGATGAGGTAAAAGAAATTATCCAGGTAGTGAAGGGAGACTAAAATTTAATAGTCATGGGTGACTGGAATTCGATACTAGGAAAAGGGAGAGAAGGAAACGTAGTAGGTGAATATGGATTGGGGCTAAGAAATGAAAGAGGAAGCCGCCTGGTAGAATTTTGCACAGAGCACAACTTAATCATAGCTAACAGTTGGTTCAAGAATCATAAAAGAAGGTTGTATACATGGAAGAATCCTGGAGATACTAGGAGGTATCAGATAGATTATATAATGGTAAGACAGAGATTTAGGAACGAGGTTTTAAACTGTAAGACATTTCCAAGAGCAGATGTGGGCCCTGACCACAATATATTGGTTATGAACTGTAGATTAAAACTGAAGAAACTGCAAAAAGGTGGGAATTCAATGAGATGGGACCTGGATAAACTGACTAAACCAGAGGTTGTACAGAGTTTCAGGGAGAGCATAAGGGAACAATTGACAGGAATGGGGGAAGAAATACAGTAGAAGAAGAATGGGTAGCTCTGAGGGATGAAGTAGTGAAGGCAGGAGATGATGAAGTAGGTAAAAAGACGAGGGCTAGTAGAAATCCTTGGGTAACAGAAGAAATATTGAATTTAATTGATGAATGGAGAAAATATAAAAATGCAGTAAATGAAGCAGGCAAAAAGGAACAGAAACGTCTCAAAATTGAGATCGACAGGAAGTGAAAAATGGCTAAGCAAGGGATGGCTGGAGGACAAATGTAAGGATGTAGAGGCTTATCTCGCTAGGTGTAAGATAGATACTACCTATAGGAAAATTAAAGAGGTCTTTGGAGAAAAGAAAACCACTTGTATGATTATCAAGAGCTCATATGGAAACCCAGTTCTAAGCAAAGAAGGGAAAGCAGAAAGGTGGAAGGAGTATATAGAGGGTCTATACAAGGGCGATGTACTTGAGAACAATATTTTGGAAACGGAAGAGGATGTAGATGAAGATGAAATGGGAGATACGATGCTGCGTGACGAGTTTGACAGAGCATTGAAAGACCTGAGTCGAAACAAGGTCCAGGAAGTAGACATTCCATTAGAACTACTGACGGCCTTGGGAGAGCCAGTCCTGACAAAACTCTACCACCTGGTGAGCAAGATGTTTGAGGTAGGCGAAATACACTCAGACTTCAAGAAGAATATAATAATTCCAATCCCAAAGAAATCAGGTGTTGACAGATGTGAAAATTACCGAACTATCAGTCTGATAAGTCACAGCTGCAAAATACTAACGCGAATTCTTTACAGACGAATGAAAAAACTTGTAGAAGCCGACCTAGGGTAAGATCAGTTTAAATTCCGTGAGATTTTGGAACATGTGAGGCAATACTGACCTTACGACTTATCTTAGAAGAAAGATTAAGGAAAGGCAAACCTACGTTTCTAGCATTTGTAGACATAGAGAAAGCTTTGGACAGTGTTGAGTGGAGTACTCTCTTTCAAATTCTGAAGGTGGCAGGGGTAAAATACATGGAGCAAAAGGCTATTTTCAATTTGTACAGAAACCAGATGGCAGTTATAAGAGTCGAGGGGCACGAAAGGGAAGCACTGGTTGGGAAGGGCGTGAGACAGGGTTGTAGCCTATCCCCGATGTTATTCAATCTGTACATTGAGCACACAGTGAAGGAAACAAAAGAAAAAGTCGTAGTAGGTATTAAAATCCTTGGAGAAGGAATAAAAACTTTGAGGTTCGCCGATGACATTGTAATTCTGTCAGAGACAGCATAGGTCTTGGAAGAGCAGTTGAACGGAATGGACAGTGTCTTGAAAGGAGGATATAAGATGAACATCAACACAATCAAAGCGATGGTAATGGAATGTAGTCGAATTAAGTCGGGTGATGCTGAGGGAATTAGATTAGGAAATGAGACGCTTAAATTAGTAAACGAGTTTTGCTGTTTGGGGAGCAAAACAACTGATGATGGTCGAAGTAGAGAGGATATAAATTGTAGACTGGCAATGGCAAGGAAAGCGTTTCTGGAGAAGAGAAATTTGTTAACATCGAGTATAGATTTAAGTGTCAGGAAATCGTTTCTGAAAGTATTTGTATGGAGTGTAGCCATGTATGGAAGTGAAACATGGACGATAAATAGTTTGGAAGAGAAGAGAATAGAAGCTTTCGAAATGTGGTGCTACAGAAGAATGCTGAAGATTATATGGGTAGCTCACATAAATAATTAGGAGGTATTGAATAGAATTGGGGAGAAGCGGAGTTTTTGGTACAACTTGACAAGAAGAAGGGACGTGTTCTGAGGCGTGAAGGGATCATAAATTTAGCATTGGAGGGCAGCGTGGAGGGGAAAAATTGTAGAGGGAGACCAAGAGATGAATACACTAAGCAGATTCAGGAGGATGTAGGTTGCAGGAAGTACTGGGAGATGAGAAAGCTTGCACAGGATAGAGTGGCATGGAGAGCTGCATCAAACCAGTCTCAGGACTAAAGACCACAACAACAACAACGAGGTTAAACAGTATAACATTAAATGGAATCTGCAGAAGTACACGTGTTAATATCACATAGCAATCACATTAACATCAAAGGGAGCAATTTCCGATGCACCCAGCTGATATGACGTACACATTAATATCTTTTCAAGTAACCTTAAATAATACATTAAATCAGACCTACACTATCTGTGCTGAAACTACCACAGAGGCTTCCATTTGTTTGCCAAATAATCTGCCCGCTCACAGCCGACCAGTGCCAGCCAGTAATACGTACATGGTGCAGTTCGTTCAACGGAGAAATTCTTTATTTGAACTCGAATGATTTACTAGCAGATTACTTCGAAAATACAATACAGTATAGCCACGATACCACCAAAGAGGGTGATGAAATAAACTCCAGATTAAAGAGTGAAATGGACATTGATACAGTCAGTCACTTCGTTACCGATTGCACGAATATCACTTCGGTCACCGTCCCTGCAGTTCCATCAGTGATCACACCAAGAGACATCACAATGCCATCATAATACGGTACCTTATAATTACTGCTACTGAACACACAAGGTTCCCCAACATTTCTTAAGTAACCACTGCAGTCCGCTCTCTCCACTCTTGTGCTCCCGCGAACATCATTTGTCACAGCGACAATGAGTTTATTAGCGCCATCACCCCAACGAGATCGGCTAGGTGCTTTCAGAACGGCCCTCTCTTCTTCACGAGGCATAACCTCTCGCCCTGTGGGCGCCACTGCCAAGACGACGCCTCGACTCACTCAGCCTACGTCGCCACGACAATATACGGCTCGGTGTACATACCTTTCCCAGTAAGTGGTATTCCACTGAAGCCACCCGCCGAGCGGAATACTCAAAACGTTGTGTGGTCTATTGGCATTGGTTTGGTAGTAGTTATGGGCAGATCGTTCGACCTATACTTGAGTATTGCTCATCAGTGTGGGATCCGTACCATGTCGGGTTGACAATGGGAACAGAGAAGATCCAAAGTAGAGCGGCGCGTTTCGTCACGGGGTTATTTGGTGAGCGTGATAGTGTTACGGAGATGTTTAGCAAACACAAGTGGCAGACTCTGCAAGAGAGGCGTTCTGCATCGCGGTGTAGCTTGCTGCACATGTTTCAAGAGGGTGCGTTTCTCGATGAGATATCGAATATGTTGCTTCCCCGTACTTATACATTCCGAGGAGATCACGAATGTAAAATTAGAGGGATTCGAGCGCGCACGGAGGCTTTCCGGCAGTCGATCTTCACGCGAACCATACGCGACCGGAACAGGAAAAGGAGGTAATGACAGTGGCACATAAAGTGCCCTCCGCCACACACCGTTGAGTGGTTTGCGGAGTATAAATGTAGATGTAGATGTAGACAGTTGCCTCTTTCAGTCATTGTCTGATTCCATGGGCCCATCTGTAAAGTTATTGCAAGCTGATATTGTGTTTCTTAGTTGGTGCCCACTTGTAAAGTCACATGGGTTGAGTTACATTATAAGCTAAGACTTCTGTAGATTTATTTACATACATGTCTGAAAGAACAGGCAAATACTTCAAAATTTATTCACTAATGAAATTCTTTAACATCAGCTGTATTAACCGATAATGACATGTAGAATTTGTGACGAACCTGGACTCGAACCCATTTTACCTATTTATTGCTAGTGGTCGCTTTAACCACTTCAGCTTTGCGTACACTCTTCCCGACTGACTTAAACTTTTATGTATCACCTTGTCATGACCGACAAACCAACTGTTTCGTTTTAGTCAGATGTAACTGATTACCCTGAATAATTTTTTAGTTGAAAGAAATCAGTTATCTAGAGAAGCTGTAGTATGTTCGAATAACTGCAACCCCGTGACAAATATTGTTAAGTTTTCGTCCAAAATGTCATAACATTTAAGTCCAATTATCATTGCTACTATTATGCAAAAGATCTATTGGATTAATTTAACAATAATGGATCCTGAGTCACCAAGTTTTTCCATTCCCAACGACGACGTCTCCTCCTTACTATTTCGAGAAACTGAGCTATCAGGTACTTCAACATTAATCGACGCAGTAGGAGTTTCAATTTTGGCATTCATACAACTGTTTACAACTCTTTGTTGCGGTTCTACTCCTGCTGTCGTCAATGTGATGCGCGTCACCACTCGAACAATTAACACTGAAGAAACATCGGATCATACTTTTCCTTTAAAGCAGTTTTTGACTACTGTGGGGTACATAACACACACTGTCTGAACCCTTATGTTGAAGTACGCTATATTCATTTCGTACACCTGTGAACGGTCAACATCGTCTGTACCCCATTTAACTGAAAAAGAGCCAGTTGTTTAAAAAGGGGCTTTGCTCACCCCACGAGTCACAAATTTACACAAACGACTTCGTTGCTATCTACAGTCGCAAAACTTTGCCCGGAAACTGGCGATGGGTTTATTTTGTGAGTCTTCCAGGCTTTGTGAATATTGCGTATACATTCTAATAGCGCTCTCTTACTAGAGATGTGATACATCCCGATTGATCCGTATTTATTTGATCATCGGGTTTGGTCGAGGTTTTGAGACTATGCTTAAGAATGGGCTCATGGGGTGGGAAAAGCGATTCCTTCGTATACGATGGCCTGAATCGGAATACCGACATGTTAGTAGTCCCACAAAAATGTATTCCGTTCAGTCAAGATTGTGGCATTTGACGTTTAGAGAAGTGCTCTATTCTCATCGCACAGCAAAGGATAATCGAGAGTAGAACCGATGAAATATAAATAGTCGCTTTGAGCGATAATCAATTCCAGGCTCCAACTTTCGTCTAAATGCCTCGATATGTATGGTTTGCAGCGAAATTATCTGTAGATGGCGAGATATTTAGCAATGTTTACGAGATTGTTTTCTATATTCACTATAACAAACGTGGCTGTGGAAGATGTGCCTTCATACATTGCTGATGGTGTCCCGAAGGTTTATGCTTGAATGAATTTTATAACACATATTACTACGGAGAATGCGTTGGTATCCTAGAACTACAAACGAAAAATAGAATACTAGAATATATATTGTTTCACTGTAAATTACTGTTAAGTGCAGAAGATTATATGAGATTTGTGATGTCAAAACCTACTTTTAATAAGATTTGAAGCGCTTATGTCTTTTTTCAATGATTCCATTTTATTTCACACTGTCAGAAAACATATTGATGGCAGTTACTTCCGCTACAAAAACAAAACAATTCAAAAGTTTTAATTTCAACTAGTGGTGCGAAATTCCTAAACTGCGCTTTTTGCTACTGCATTACGATCTCACGTGGTTTTAAAAGAGGATTCAGTGACGAACCACAATCAATTGCAGGCTCCAGCTTCCGAGAAAATGCTTTCATACACATGATTCGTTGTTAAATGTTCGCTAGATTGACAGATATTTCGCAACGTTAACGAGGTTGCTTTTCCCAATGTTATTCGCACTGAATAATGTGTGTGATTTGTGCCTTCGCGTGTTATTACTGATGCTCCTAATTTTTATACTTTGAATGTGTTCGTGATGGATATCAGCCTGGGGAATTAATTGTTTTTATAGAAATACACACGTAAAAATCAAAGCAAAGTATGAAATTCGATAGTATTATCTGACAAAACATTTTGTTTCGCATCCTGCAGCGACAACAAAAGAGGAAAAACCGTAACATTGGATTCCAAGAAGGGGAACAAAAATTTGAAAGAATTCTCGCAGCCACTCCTCTTCGCTTGATTTTAAGCCGCACGAGCGGACCCCTGAATTGACGACGGAACGATGACTGCCAGTTTCTCGGAAACTATTGACTGCTGGACCCGAGACAAAACAGGTGTCTCTTTATTTTCACTGTTGTTTCAACTCGGGAAATTTCTACTGTGCCAGAGAGCGTCCTGCGAAGAGTTCCATGTGTTAGACAATGTTAAGTTGTCAGAAATTCAGGATTCATTCTTCCTGTTCGCCGCACACGCATTCCAAATAACATCCATTTGAAATTTATTTTTAACAAAGAGAAATTCTGGTATTTTTAGGAAATACATCCAAAAGTATCGACAATATTAACTTTAAATTCAAACCGTATCCTCATACTATCATATAAATTCATTGATTAATGAAAAAAGATAAAAGTGAGATAACTATGATGTATGACTTACGTCCTGGTTGCATTTCACGCGCCACACTTCGGATTACCAAGCTCCCTTCTTTGGCCACCCATGTCCGGGTTTTCAGCCAAAGGTTCAGGTTTAGTTGGGCTGTTTAGTGCTGCAGTAGAGGATGCACAACCATGGCCCATTTCAGGCTGCTGATACAAGCGTGAGGAATAAGGAGGAATAAGGAGATATCGGAGAAGAATATATAGATTTAACAACCAATGCAATTCCTATGTCCGTGTTCTGTGTGTTTCTTCGTATGCCGAACGAGTCTAACACAGAGAGTCGCAGCCAAATACGCGCAGAGCGAACGAGGAAGAGTGGACTGAGTCCATGACCCAATGCCAAACCGCACCGCTCCACCTTACTTGCGCGTCTTTCCTGTCCGGGTTGTTCAAACACGAATAACATGTACATATTTACAAGGTGGCAGTTAGTCAAGGAATATTCTGGGAAATTGGTTTAAAAAATTATTTCAATTACCCACTCAAAAGTCAGCAAGTTGTCTCCCAGAGCAACTATCGCTGTGCATGCATTTCAGAAACGAGGCAGTTCTGTCCAGTTAAAACTGCTGAGAAGAGACTACTTGAGCCCTCTGCTGAAATTGCTAGCATATTCACGACATCGGGTTTAGCCAATAGCGTGCGTGGGACGAATGCCATGTGCGTGACTGGAGGATTCTGCTGCCTCTCTCTTTTGATCCAGACCTCGAGCACCACAGACGTCTTTCTTGGGACGCAGAACCTCTGGCTCTGCGTTCCACGACCAGCCACCAACACAAGTTAACATGAATCGCCTCCCAATCGATTGCCCACTTCTTTGGTTGTTCGTCCTCCTAAACTATTCTACACCTGGTAACTTTCGATCCTAGGCGCACCCTTCGTATTGTGTACATTGAAATATATTCTCTTTATTTTATCTACTTTTCTGTTCTGTTATTTAACAGCAGCCCTGGATGGCCACTCGCAAGTTCAAATGGTTCAAATGGCTCTGAGCACTGTGGGACTTAACATCTGAAGTCATTAGTCCCCTATAACTTAGAACTACTTAAACCTAACTAACCTAAGGACATCACACACATCCATGCCCGAGGCAGGATTCGAACCTGAAGCGCCAGATTGAAGCGCCTAGAACCGCTCGGCCACTCCGGCCGGTCACTCACAAGTCCTGACCGCTCGACCTCCTCTACATTGTCGTCATAAGCAGACTACAGCAACCTTTTGCCCCCCTTCCCTGCTCATGTACACTGGTGTGATGTAGGATTCTTTCCCACCGTTCGGTCCATAGGGCGGCCATTTACTTTTGGTTCATGTCTGATGTAGTGTGGTCGGTCCGAAATCGCTGCTGTCATTCCGCTGCGGGCCAAGCCTGGGTGCTGCAGCGCGTCGGCTAGGATGCAGCGCAAGACACTGCGCTCGCACGTACCAGCCTCCGGCCATCAGTATTGGGGTCCTGGCCTCGACTACCGGGGCACGTACTTTCGCCGCCCTGCAGCCAGCCGACCCGCTGGCAATGCCGCTGCTACGTGCGTACCGCCGCATGCTTTCAGCTCTCAGCCGCCGCCCCACCGTCGCTGCCGCTTCTGCGCGTCGCGACGCGCCGACAGTACTGAGAGTGTTTACATGTACTGAGGCACTTGCAGCCATTATTTCAGAGAAGTAAATTATAGCATAAATTTCGGATATTATACAGTTATTGCCTTTCATCTGGATGTGTCTTTCCTTATAAGAACGATTCGAACTTTGAATTACTCTGAGTATAGCATTTAGAGGAAGCTTTTGGCATAGTTGACTGGAATATTCTCTTTCACATTCTGAAGGTAACAGGGATAAAATACAGGGAGCGAAAGGCGATTTACAATTTGTACAGAAACCAGATGATAGTTATAAGATTTGAGAGGCATGAAATGGAAACTGGTTGAGAATGGAGTAAGACAGCGTTGTAGCCTATCCATGATGTTATGCAACCTGTACAGTGCACAAACAGTAAAGGGAACCAAAGAAAAATTTGGAGTAGGAACTAAACTTCAAGGACAAGAAATAAAGAAAATTTGAGGTTTGTAGGATCAGTTGAATGGAATGGATATCTTGAATGGAATATATCAGATGAACATCAACCAAAACAAAACAAGGATAACAGAATGTAGTCAAATTAAATGAAGTGGTGCTAAGGGAATTAGATTAGGAAACGAAACATTTAATGTAGTAGAGGAGTTTTGCTATTCGGGCAGCAAAATAACTGATGGTGGCCGAAGTAGAGAGGATAGAAGATGCAGGCTGGCAATGGCAAGCAAAGCATTTCTGATGAGGAGAAATTTGTTAACATTGGATATAGATTTAAGTATTAGAAAGCCTTTCCTGAAGGTATTTGTCTGCAGTGCATCCATTTATGGAAGTGAAACATGGACTATAAACAGTTTAGACAAAAAGAGAACAAAAGGATTAGATGGGTAGTTCACGTAACTAATGAGGAGGTACTGGGTATAATTTGGGAGACAAGAATTTTGTGGCACAAACTGAGCAAAAGAAGGTATTGGTTGATAGGACACGTATTTGAGGGAAATGTGGAGGGTGAACATCGTAGAAAGAGACCAAGAGATGAATACAGTAATCAGATTCAGCAGGATGTGGTTTGCAGTAGTTATTCAGAGATGAAGAGGCTCGCACATGATAGAGTAGCGTGAAGAGCTGCATCAAACCAGTCTTGAGACTGGAGACTACAACAACAACATAGTTATTGGTAGGTATGTCGAATGTGCAATTGTTACTAGATAAGCAGTTCACATGGTTGTTGGTTGGATAACTAATACCTGTCTAATTTAAATACACACTTTCGTTAAACCTGTATACTGCAGTAAATTTCTTACACTTGTTTTAAACTCTGTTGTTGTCGAAGTGTGCTATACTTAGTTGTTCTGGTGAGATGCTTCTAATGATACACTACTGGCCATTAAAACTGCTACACCACGAATATGAGGTGCTACAGACGCGACAGGAAGAAGATGCTGTGATATGCAAATGATTAGCTTTTCAGAGCATTCACACAAGGTTGGGACCGGTGGTGACACCTACAACGTGCTGACATGAGGAAAGTTTCCAACCGATTTCTCATACACAAACAGCAGTTGACCGGCGTTGCCGTGTCAAACGTTGTTGTGATGCCTCGTGTAAGCAGGAGAAATGCGTACCATCACGTTTCCGACTTTGATAAAGATCGGATCGTAGCCTATTTCGATTGCGGTTTATCGTATCGCGACATTGCTGCTCCCGTTGGTCGATATCCAATGACTGTTAGCACAATATGGAATCGGTGGGTTCAGGAGGGTAATAGGGAACGCCGTGCTGGATCCTAACGGCCTCGTATCACTAGCAGTAGAGATGACAGGCATCTTATCCTCATGGCTGTAACGGTTCGTGCAGCCACGTCTCGATCCCTGAGTCAACAGATGGGGACGTTTGCAAGACAACAACCATCTGCACGAACAGTTCGACGACGTTTTCAGCAGCATGGACTATCAGTTCGGAGACCATGGCTGCGGTTACCCTTGACGCTACATCACAGACAGGAGCGCCAGCGATGGTTTACTCAACGACGAACCTGGGTGCACGAATGGCAAAACGTCATTTTTTCGGATGAATCCAGGTTCTGTTTACAGCACCATGATGGTCGCATCCGTGTTTGGCTTCATCGTGCTGAACTCACATTGGAAGCGTGTATTCGTCATCGCCATACTGGCGTATCACCCGGCGTGATGGTATGGGGTGCCATTGGTTACACGTCTCGGTCACCTAGTTCGCATTGAGGGCACTTTGAACAGTGGACGTTACATTTCAGATGTGTTATGACCCGTGGCTCTACCCTTCATTCGATCCCTGCGAAACCCTTCATTTCAGCAGTATAATGCACGACCGCATGTTGCAAGTCCTGTACGGGATTTTCTGAATACAGAAACTGTTCGACTGCTGCCCTGGCCAGCACATTCTCCAGATCTCTCACCAATTGAAAACGTCTGGTTAATGGTGGCCGAGCAACTGGCTCGTCACAATACGCCAGTCGCTACTCTTGATGAAGTATGGTATCGTGTTGAAGCTGCATGGGCAGCAGTACCTGTACACGCCATCCAAGCTCTGTTTGACTCAATGCCCAGGTGCCCAGGTGTATCAAGGCCGTTATTACGCCCAGAGGTGGTTGTTCTGGGTACTGATTTCTCAGTCTCTATGCACCCAGATTGCGTAGAAATGTAATCACATGTCAGTTCTAGTATAATATATCTGTCCAATGAATACCCGTTAATCATCGGCATTTCTTCTTGGTGTAGAAATGTTAATGGCCATTAGTGTACATTTTTGAGAGCTTTCGATTAATCTCCAGAGATCTGATGCTTCCAAAATGTGTTTGGGAACCTCAGAGTCTCCCAGCTGTTCATGACATTTTCTTCGAGTTATTTGTCATGTCATCAACCATTCATCTTTCCTATAACTATCATTTCCTCTGACGAAAGTGGGTTTCTACTCCTTTTGACACAGATATGAGCGTTTTAAGGGAGCTGCAGCCCCATGTGACTCCACACCGCGTCTGGAAGGTTTCTAATATGGTTGGCGCACCAAATCTTTTTACTTTAACTGGAGATTTTTTTTTTTCATTGCAAGACCAGGCACTGACGGAAAATCATCGTCTAAATCTTGAAAGAAAAGCGACAAAACATACATTCTGACCATCGTAGTATGGACTTTAGTACTAGGTGACTTGAGGCTCCAAGCGCATACACAGTTGTAATTACACGATTAGCACTTGTGTTGCCGAAATCGATTGGAGGCTATGTGGCATGCCGGATTGCGGAACGAAAGGACTGAACTTCTTCGGCTCCTTCTTTCTCTTCTTTCTGCGTCTCTCTACATGCTCTTTCCTGACCTTTTATTCTTTCTCTGTACATGTCTTCTGTTTTATTCTCTATATAATATTGTGAGTACATTGTCACTCGAACCATATGCAATAAATTAGTTATAGATCTTACGAATAAGACTTAATTACGGAATACTGGAGGAAGAAGGGGAAGAAAAGTGGTAGCACGTCATAGCGTTGCTGTCTTATCGCTACGCGACAGCAGGTTAACCCAATGCAAGAATCTACGATGTATTGCGTGACGTACTGTAATAAGAACTATAATAATGAAAGAGATTTGATCTGTTGGATCCCTGTAAGTTGATAAGAGAGGACATGGTGACTACCGGCTGTTAACCCCCGGAGGGCAACGAAGCTTCGTTGATATGAAAATATATGTGAACTTGTTTGATTGAGGTTGTTTGTGAGTAGGCAAGAGGTCTTTTCGTTCATGTGGTTGAAGGCAATTTTGTGCAGGAAAGAGTTCTTGTCAGTTGTTTTAATGATATTATTTCTGTTTAACAGATAAAGTTTTGTTGCGGAAGCTGTGGAGGATACAGTGAATACTAATTATGTTACTAATTGTATGAGAAAAGATGATTCAGTGATGTTAAATGTCTATTTTATGCTGTTACCCCAGAGGTCAGAGCAGAACCGTTAACCATGATTCGTTATACCATGCACCGGGTTTCCAGTAGAGATTAGTGAACGCTTACGATAAGCAGAGACTGCATGGTGGAAATACGTGGACTGGCACAGATGTCGCCTAGCGATAAGCCAGCTACGTTCCCACACGCTACCACATATCTTCCACATCCTCGTCCTGTCTGCCGTAATTATTTGTATTTCATATTTTTGTATGGGTTATAAGTCATTTACTGGATAGGTTTTGAGTGACAATGTATATAGAGTATAAATATTTAGTGGTTGTGAGTAATTGTTAATATTTTTTGTTGGAAGGGTAGCCAAGGTGCATGCCTATTTCTATTATGTGGGAGATTTAGGTATTTTGAAGATTTCGAAATGTTTAAAGGAACCTCTTTCCCAACTGGTGTATTGTTCTTTGTCATGTGATGATTTAAGCTATCTGCATTATTCAGACTTGTTGTAGAATTTTGATGTTTTTCTGTATTTCACTTGTAAGGCTCTTTTGTGGACAAGATTTTTTTGTCTTTCGAAAGAATGTATCAAGTTTAACTTACTAAAGTTTTCTACAGTGATAATTATTACAAGTCTGCTTCGTTGAATGTTTCGTTTTGTTGTCAAATCTAGAATGTGGAGGCCCGCTCCGCAGTCTCTATTCCATTTGTCTTTTATTGTTAGTAGATTGTGATACTTCGAATTTTGATCTAACTTTAGGAACTAATGTTCCATTGTTCCATTGCTTTACAGAAGAGCTAAGTCTACTGTCGTTTTAGAAGCGTTTATTTTTTTTGAAGCGTTTATTTTTGTGTTTTCTTTCAAGTTGTCACTAAGAATTAAAACTGACTGCGTGTTTTCAATTCTCATGATCGCCGAGTTGACTGTTTCACTTCATTCTCTCTTTGCAAATATTTGTGATCTATGTCCAGTGAAATTAAAATTTACTTTTTTACATGCGTGTTTTACACGGTATATTAAGTCCTGCAGAATTCTTATCACACGCTCTGACCATTACGTATTGGAATTTTCGTCGCTGTAGTTTTTATGCAGACATCTAATTCCTAAACCGACTGGCCAGCGTTTTCTGTCACCCTATTTCTGTATTAAATTTGAAACAAATACTGTGCTAACGGTCCGAACTAACCCATTTTAACCCCTGTTTTTATCATACAGGAGCTATGATCCCTTCATTTACAAATTTAATGTCGCTCTGTACTTGTTGTTAATCTGCTGTCGGACAGCAGTGCATTACTATGTTTTTACGCGTAATTAGTGTTATACTGCCAGTACATGCCACCAGCTGTGCTCGAAAAACGCTTTCTTCAAGATCGTTTTAGCAAGCTTAAGCGTGCTGTGCCGTGTGTTGAAAGTTCCACCTCCCCCTCACCACTTTCACCCTTCATCCTCCCTTGCGCCCAACGTCTCCACTCTGACCCCTCCCGTTAGACGTTCGTTACACTGCAGATATTAGCTCCCTCCATCATCCTACTTGAGAAAGTGCCATTCATGTTTGTCGATGTCACGCAGGCAACTCTTTTTCCCATCATTGCAAGCCATGTGCTCTTCTCCCGTCAGTCGGAAATTTGTTTACAAACAGTGCGTGCGCTTCTGTCATGCAGAACCACAGTCTACCTCTGAATTTTTTCTTATTTTATAAACTGATTATAGACTCACTACATTCTCTCCCTTCTTTTATGTGAAGTTTTATGAGTAAGACGAGGATATTGTTAGCTGTTTTGTCCCTGTGGCCAAACATTTCAAGTTTCTTTTCTGGTGTTTCGCCTTTTGTTTCTCCATGCTTATAACTTTGTTTTACAAGCTTATGTTATGCCAGCGAAGGTCCCCTGATAATGTGAAAACTGTAAACTCTAAGAATAGTTGACATGATAGATATTTTTCATTAATTTTGCCGTTTTAGAGTAAAAAATAAGGTTGCACCCGATCCTAATATTCAACTGGCAATCAAAAAGTGCTGTTTCTGGTCTTGTCCTTCTGAATTTCTAGTTGTAATTTAAGTTACAGAGGACAGTTTGTTAATAGTATTGTAACAGGCTTCACAGCATTGTGGTTGAGTCACACTAGTGGGAAAAATATTAAATCCGTGTGTTATCCTGAGCACTAGAACCTGTACTTCTATTGAGTATTTTCATATTTTATATACTTTGAGAATGGGAATTAGTAATTTTCATGTTTTTCCTGCAAACGGTATTGAGGGTGATACTACGGTTGTGATGAGATAATAAGCAATATTTTTATGTAAGGTAATGGATGTTAACGATTTAGCTCAGATCTGTTCCCGCTAGTACTTTTGCTTTATTTGTTTTTATAATTGTGTTGTGATAAGGTGACAAATGTTATTGATTTTATGTTTTGGTTCTGAGAATTAGAAACGTATTTAAAGAAGTATGTGTTCTCCATAATGAATGAGTATAAGTGGAAGATGTATTATCATTATAAACCGTTACACTAGGTGTATTCACTTCATAATATTTAAGGTCATACCAGATCCTCATTTTGCAACTGGACAATATTTTGTTGGATGCTGAGCACTAACTTATGAGAAATATTGATTATAGCTACCCATTTAGAGAGCTATATTATTTGTCGGTCAAATCAGAGCCCCTCCAGACCATACCTTGTTAAATTTTATTTGCCTCAGTTTTAACTAATTATTTTACACCTAAAATTAAGTGATATATGTAAGCACTATTATTCCGTGATGTTTTTTAAAATGGTTTTTAATTGAATAGGTATAATTTTTCTTTTGCTTTTCGAAGATTTTCACTGTTATTTGGCTCCATTGGCCATTTCCAATGGTATATCTAAGTTGAGGGAGTGACAGCTCATCAGATGCCCTGGCTAATTAATGCCACAATTTTCCCAGTTCAAAGTACTGAATAATTTCGACCTAGGTGTAATATTTCATTGTCTCTCTCTCTCTCTCTCTGTTACTGTGTGTTCTTTAGTATTCCAGTATGCCGTGTTTTGAAGGACGAATGCTCTATGAATCAATTTAAGGTATTTTAAAGTGAGAAGGTAGCATTTTGGTGTTAGAAGTTCATGGTTTCTGATGTGCAGCCTTTGGTATCCCCTGATTTTATCCATAACTCCAGTATTTTGTCGGTATAAGAAAGGCTTGTGTACTTCTCAATATTAACGTGGGTTAGTATACGAGTATATAAGGTTTGAGTTATATGCGTTTTATGGTACCCCATCTCTTTGACTTAGTGAGGGTGAATCCTTCGTTTTACTGAAATCTGTTAATGTTCTGTAGCCTGTGCCATTTTGTGCAACTAATACCAGCAAAAATAGTCAGACGATGCAGTAAGATTTTGCTTACTTCTTTACTCTTTTCAAATGTAATTAGTCCAATTCTAACCCAAGCTAGGTTTTAATGTTCTGGAGTAAGCTGATTTACTATGCTTTATCCCCACAATTATCACACAATTATTTTGTTATAATCCTGGATTTTCCGCTGTATTTTGTTATGTTGAAAATACGGTTTATACTTTGGTATTAGTTCCACTATGTAGCAACCAGATTAATATTTTCCAGACAACAAAACACCTACAAACTTCTAGGGTCGCCTGTAAACCATTAAAAGATTAGTGCTGATTCAATTCGGCCAGCATCCGCTTTCTATGACTATGTGTTCAGTGTTGCAAACCTACGAGAAACGATAATAGTTCATTCCTCTTTTGTAAAGCTTTCTGGCATGGTTTTAACTTAAGTAATTCTAAAAACTGATTATCTGGACGATAATAATTTCAGTTATTATAGGTGCTATTGTATTTCTGCACAAAATCTGAAAAATTATTATTCTGCTATTTTATTAACTCAAGAAATTTGATAAACGTGACTATATGTAAGTCCCCTCTCAACTACACTGAATGAAATTTTGTAACAGATCCCTCCCGTAGTATTAGGGCCCCTACAAGGGCAAACAGTCTTTCTGGGGAGTGACTGACATCCTTTTGTAATCAATCTGAGCCAGCACTCCTATGGAAGGGGGCAGGAATGTACACGGTGGCAGCGAGTCAAGGAATATTTTAGGGAATTTGTTCAAAAACTTTATTTCAAAGTCCCAGTCAAATATTTGCAAGTTTCCTCCCAGAGCAACTTCCACTTTTCCTACGTGACTACTGCCTTTCAGAACCGAGGCAGTTCTGTTCAGTTATAGCTGCTGACAAGAGACGCCTTGTGTCCCCTGCTGAAACTGCAAGAGAATTCACGCCATCGGGTTTATCCAATAGTGTGCGTGGGTCACAGTTCACGTGTGTGACTCTGGAGCGTTCTGCAGTGCAGGATACAGCTGCCTATTTCTCTCTTGTGATCCAGACCTCGAGCAGAACAGACGCCTTTCCTGGAAGGCAGAGCCTCTGGCTTTGCGACCCATGAACAAACACCAACCTAAGTTCACATGAACCGCCTCTCCGTACGTTCCCTGCTTATTTAATTTTTTGTCCTCCTAGACTGCCCGACACCTGGTAACCTCTGAACCTAGGCGCGCCCTTTGCACTCCGTACATTGAAATATATTCTCCTTATTTTACGTAATTTTCTGTCCTGCCATTTTCTGTCCTGACCGCTCGATCTGCTATACATTATCGTCATAAGCAGAATCCAATATCTTTTCCCCCTTCCCTGCCCATGTACACCTAACTACCAAAAACTGCATAACCGTGGAACACTAAAGAGGGAGAGGTACGGGAATGTTGCACTGATACTAAATCATCGTAAATGTCCTTCTCCACATTTTATTCAACGAAATCATAATTTATAGTTTACGCACTAATTAATTGTAATTATAAAGTGTCCCGTGGTATGTTACATACAAAAAATTACAACAGCCCCGTTTTGAACCCTATGCTGACAATATCAGATTGACGAAGACTCTGAATTGGTGCCAACTGCAATCTTAAATTTCAAGTAGCTTCAGTAATGTAACAGTTGAAATCCTTGACATTTGAATTTAATAGCCAAGTAATGCAATTAACACAGGATGACATCTGATTCTAACAAGCAGCAGAAACTATTGCTTTCTTGCTAAGAAAAAGGACAGAATTCTTCTATCCGTTGCAGAATTTCACGATATCCATGCAACAAAAAAAAAAAAGATGACTTTGCGTTCAAAACGTTTTTGGCATATGATTCATGGACAGCTAGTTTCAAATCACAGCATAACGCAGAATTTTATCTGGAATTATTTTAACGGGGAGAACATTATTTTGAAGATCCAAGAAGTCATCAATGCACTAACAAAGTGAAACCTGGCAAAACAGCAGGAATAGAAGAAATCCTTTCCTAGTTTCTAAAAAATCCATGACCAATAGGAAGAAACTGGCTAGCAAAACTCTTTTCTGAGCTCATCAAGCGGCAGTCACCTCCCTAAGACCAGGTATAGCTGGGGACAATCCCGAACATTTCAAACCAATTTCCCTCTTATGCACTGTTCACAAGTTATTTGAGAGAACTTTGATAATCTGATTGCTCTGTTCAGGTCCAAATTTTATCAAAACGGACATCAGGGTAAAAAGCTAGCGGGTCTTTATCTACTGGATCTAACACCAGCATGCGATACATTGTGGAAGCACTACCTACTTTGTAAACTGATAGAAAAAATTTAATGCAGTCAGATTTATAAGCTTATAAAGAAATTTATAACATAATACACTGCAGATGTTTCAGGCACAACGTCCCGTAAGTTTATATATATGAACGATACGGTAACAGCTTATCAAAGTAAATCTTTCGGAAAAGCAGGGCAGAGACTGAATGACTATCTAAACCTGCTGCACCTATATTACACCAAAAGGCATCTACAAACCCCAACCCAGACAACACAGTCACTTTAAACATCCAACTTAATAATAGAAAAAGTAAAAGAAATTTGAACATCTTTACCAACAACCAGTTCATTAAACTTGAAGGTCATCATCGGTATCTTCAAGTAAAACTTGATCGTACTCTAAGTACAGAGGTCACATAGAAGATACAAAATAAAAACTGCAATCTAGAACTACCATCCTTACCAAACTCAATGGAACAGTCAAGGGTATGATACAAATACCTTGTGAATTTTAGCTCTGGCAGCAGTCAATAGCATGACCGAGTATTATGCTCCCACTGTGGGCCAGAGACGCACGCGTATCAAAAATCGATTCTCAGCTAAGACAAGGAACAAGAGGAATTTCTGGGACGCCAAGATGTACACCTATTGATTGGGTGCTCCTAGTAACTAATAAAGTAACGCCTGAAAACAGAAGAAATCAGCTACATTCGGCTAGACGTACAAATACTGACTGGCCACCCGTACTAACTACTACAGCACTGCCTGTAATCAGAAGGAATCAGCTATTACTCATAGATTACAGTACAATAATGTCGAACCCAAAACTTTCTATAGACCAGGATCTGACCAAAAATACGCTTGCACTGAAGATCTATGGAAAACAGGTGAAGAGGTGTTTCCCTATGATCCAGGAAAGGAAAAGATTGTGAACTAAAAGCAAAGTCAACAGCAGAAGCCTGCTTGATGATCGAAACATGTCATTATAGGACTTCAACCTTTCAAGAAATGTGTGGCCTACTCCAAACCGTGTGAGGACAGGTGTCGGTAGAAGTAGAAAGATGATGACAATGTGCTGGTCCTCTCGGCGCGAATGTGGACTCACCAAACTGTTGGACCACCTGATGGATCGCACTGTGCACAGTTATAGTGGTGAACTCTAGGACATACATATATTCGAGGACAACACGACTGACTGGCTTAAAAAAAAAGTCGTATTGTGTACTGCATGGGGGCTTATTTAAATGTAATGAAAATAATTTTAATTTCTGCTTTAGTAGCTGTTTGTCCGATTACGAAGTCTCGTAACGGTTGGCCCTGACTAGTATTATTACGCTATCTGACTGCATAGAACAACAACAAAGAATGAAATGGAAATTTTCATTAACACAATTAATTAATTAAGTCCCCAGCAACTATAAAACCTACGAAACCAAAGCACAAGTGTAACTGTTCTGTGTGTGGAAGTATGACTCAACGTACGCATCTGGCACGGTTCTTCTTCAATAACACAAGAAATTTTAAATATCATTTATACTGAATTAATTAAAGAAAATAAAAATACCATAATTACTCAAGAAAACCAGAATTACACTCTAATACAAGAACACAAGCCAGACGCTTTGTTGACTGAACCTGTAATGACGCATTATTTAAAACATGGAAATAATGAAAAATAAATCAAGTTTCGTTACCTTCATATATTGACCAAAATCACTCTAATCATTACAATATATCTCCACACCGACTCGCTATTACCACATCTCAACAAGAACTTTTCAGTATCACATCTCAGCAAGCACTCCCTACTAGCACATCTGAACACGAACTGACTACTACGAGTCCTCGACAAGCACTGCCCACTACGACATCTCAATAATCACTGCCAGTGGAGGCGGCGGAACAATGCTCTCTAGCGATCTCTGGCATTGTGGCTCAGTGTAGCCACCTTTCATATGCCCTTCCTCCACGGGCTAGAATTTGATGGTATTTTTGCCAGCATTGGTGGTGAAAATACCACCAAATTCGTCAAAAAAATACAGACAAAAGTAAAAGATAATATTAATACGTAAATATCATATAACTAGATAAATTTTTGGCTTTGCACTGACCTTTCAATAACCTATTATATAGAATACAGTAAGCAATACAAATTCTTTCATACATGTGACTTTACATAATAGTTTACACAAGTATTATGTGGTTAAACAATTCAATCAATAGCGTCAGCAATGACGAATATGTGCAGGTAAGAGTCTCATAACTTTTCACAACCAGTAATACACAAAAAATCAGTTTATACAAATATTCACATAAACGCTTTCCATAGCTCAAGAATAAGCAGTTGACAGTTCCAGCAGTAGCACCCAGCAATGGTCAACAGGTGCAAAAACCAACAAATGACATTTTTTTAGTAGAAACAGTCCATCAGTGGCACCCAGTAATGTTGAATTGGTGCAGACACTAACAAGTGACATCATTTCAGTAGAAGCAGTCCATCAGTGGCACCCAGCAATGTTGAGCAGGTGCAGACATCAACAGGGAACACCATTTCAGTATAAGCAGTTCCATTAGTGGCACCAGCAATGTTGAGCAGGTGCACACAGCAACAGGTGACATCTTTTCAGTAGAAGCAGTCCATCAGTGGCACCCAGCAATGTTGAGCAGGCGCAGACATCAACAGGGAACACCATTTCAGTATAAGCAGTTCCATTAGTGGCACCAGCAATGTTGAGCAGGTGCACACAGCAACAGGTGACATCTTTTCAGTAGAAGCAGTCCATCAGTGGCACCCAGCAATGTTGAGCAGCTGCAGACACCAACAAGTAACACCATTTCAGTATAAGCAGTTCCAATAGTGGCACCAGCAATGTTGAGCAGGTGCAGACATCAACAGGTGACATCTTTTCAGTAGAAGCAATCCATCAGTGGCACCCAGCAATTTTGAGCAGGTACACACAGCAACAAGTCACATTTCTCAGCAGAAGCAGTTCCATAAAATTCACTATCACTGATCACACTGTTCATCAGAGTTTATAGGCAGAAATTAAACATGTCCTAGTGGCACCAATCATGTAGAAAATGTACAAGTAACAGTCCATAATTTTTACAATCACTGATCACACAGTTCATCAGCAGAAATTAAATGTGACTAAATGTCACACATCATGTTGAAAAGTGCAGCACCATCACTAATCAGACAGTTCAGGCATGAACAATAGTTTGAATACACATACAATGCTTTTACACTAAACATACAAATCATAACAAACACACAAATGATATCAGATAATTGTCCTATTAACTATTACAGTACACAAATACCAGTAAACCTATAACATTTATGGGTGTCAGTGCAAGCCACTACCAACAAATAAAATAATATTTAGGAGATAGGTGGGTAGGATTAGGAAAGGAAAACACACAAAACACACTCACTCATCTTTCATCCACATTAAGTACTACTGTGTAATTGAATAGTGTTAACTGTGTAAATGTAACTCTGTCCAAGATTTGATGTTCATCATGTGTACCAAGTAGTAGTGGCAGCAATGTATAACAGTCAATAATAGTTAGTCAACGTCATAGTCATCATGTCAAGACCAATGTTTGCCAAGCCAGATCAAAATGTACGGTTGCTGAACAACTGTCAGTGTACCAAGATATGCAAATGCTTCCTCTCTCAAAAAAAGTATATACTGCTTAGTGATTTGACAAAGTGTGTGTGTAGACAATCTTCCTTCTACTTGAGTGTTCTAGTCTGCCATCTTCATCCTCCTTGTTCCTAATGGACCAACAAAAAAAATATGCTCCTCACTTACTTTACCTCTTATCCACCAAAACTCCAATAATCATCAGCATAATCTCAATACTTCACTAATACCTCTTCAATACGTCGATACATATAAACCTTATCATCAATATCATTTACCTTACCTCTTGTCCACGAAAACTCCAATAATCATCACTTAATCTTAATACTTCAATAATACCTCTTCACTACGTCGATATATATAAACCTCAGCACCAATATCATTTCACTTCCATAACAACTCTTTCCTCTAGTCAGTCTCCTCGAACAAGTACAGACAAAATCCTAGTGCAACTTCAATTCATCATCCCATACAATCCGAAGACACAGTGTCTACACACAACCTCTGTGTAATCCATCTGACCCAAATTTTCTACTCATTATAAATTATAAGATACATTTTGGCTCCTTGTCCATCATTAAATAAAAGAAATGCATACATGACCTCTAACAGACTTAGTTCGAATAACTCTCAGTAATTAAGTACGATTACGGAGTGTGAATGATGATAATATTTCACAGTGTGTACACCACTTCAAGACTTATGGCAAACAGAAGCAAACATGTGGAGTATTTCTTGTGTTAAGTGTCACTTCCTATTTCAATTGCTCACGAAAAATGCAGTGTAATACTGTCAATGGTCAAAACCTAGTTTTGGTATGTCATGTCGTTAGCTTCCTTCCTATTAGCATAAATTTATACAGCTTCCATAAAACCTCAGCTCATGTGACTTCTATGACTTTCTTGTACTAATGTCGTTCGTCGAATTATAGCAGTTCATTTTCTTATCTTAAAAATATAAGGCACTGAGCATAAGCAAAACATGCAATAGCGAGTAAATATACCAGTAGAGAACAGAATGTCAACAAGTGGATGCAGCACAATTCTTACAACGAGGCTCTGCCAAGCGAACAATCTATAATTAATACCACAGTGTAACCTAAACTCTATGTTCCTACACTGTACATCATCATTGCTATATTCTAAATTGAAGAGTAGTTATGACAACAAAACAGAAATGTGTAAATATGCAATCCATACAAAAAGCAGCAAACATATATCTTACGTGATAAACAAGTCATTAGCATCATATCAGCATAAGCAAATAAATGTTTATATGTAATCTTAATAAGTAAACATGAAGGCGCAAGCAGATAAATCACAAAGTGTAACCTACATACCTAACTACAGTCAGCACAATTAATCGGGTGACAATTATAATTTAAATACATAAGCACAGCAGGCACATAATAGAAAAATATGACATCAGTGAAAAAGCATAGTAGCCAAGCGATGCATAATATACGCAAGTAACAACACTGTTCATTAATAAAACATTGTCAAAATCAGTAAATGTACACAAGCACGTCGCTTCATAAGTAAATTCATAGAACATGAAATTTAGCACAAAGTATGAGTCACGTAATCGCAAGCAGCAAATTACGTCTAAAGTACGTACCTAAGTGGAAATATGTTACCTGAAAAATAAACTCAATTAATCGTTACCTTTTTTGTTTATTACTTTCTTCTTCGAAATGACATTCTTCCTGAAATTTTCTCAATAGCAAGTCGTCTTAACGTCGGACACGCACAGAATTTACCTAAAGGTCTTAAATATTTTACACAACCGTATCCTGAAAAATACTGAATGCTAATAACATAATTTATAAAGTCACCATAGCTTTATACAGAATTTAGTCAGAAAAATTAGACTGTGTATTTGTTTACGGCTGTCAGTGCATTCACACTGAGCGCTCGATCAGCTGTTGGCGCGTGATGTAGGAAGTAATTGTTTGCGGTCAACGACTGCCTTGTGCGGCGCGCAGACTGACTGTTGCTTTGAGTATGTGCCGCCGCCGGAACACGGCGTGGTATCCTTGCATTCTCCGTGTGTTTACGTACAACTGTTGGTTTCTCAAAAGTATGTCATTCCACAAAAATTTTTACGTTCGATATATGATGTATTCCCTTAGAGCGCCGAGATTTAAGAGTTTCTACTTCAACAGTGTTATCATGAATAATTTTGCGAATCCTATATGGACCGTTATAAAGCAGAAAAAATTTGCGACATAAGCCTTTTCCTTTATGAGACAAACGATGAGACTTAATTAACACCTTTTGACCAACTGACAAAATTTTTAAACGACCAGGACGTTTAGCTGATTTCTCTCTTCTTGCAGCCGCAGACGCAATATTTCGTAGAGCCAGGTTGACAACTTCAGAATGCCGCAGTTTCCGTGAAGGCGGAAAAGGGACGATTTCAGAAATGCGATTTGTTGGTACTTTATTTTTTAATATCAGTATAGGCGGTAAAGAAGTTGAGTCATTAGGAAGTTCATTCAGAATGTTTTGAAAAATATGAAGATACTGATCCCACGTTCTGTGATTCTGATGACAATAAAGACGGCACAATTTATTGATTTCCTTCATCCATCTTTCTGAAGCGTTAGATTGAGGGTGAAAAAGTGAAATAGAAATTGGTTTAATCTTACGACGCCGTAGAGTACGAAGCCAAATTTTAGAGCGAAACTGTGATCCATTATCTGATATAACCTTGTCAACATGACCCACTTCTTTAAGAAAATGTTTGATGAAAGCATTAGATATTGAACGAGGTGTTGCTTTGCGTAAAGGTGTAAAACACACATATTTTGATGTTAATTCCACTGCTACGAAAATGTACGCAAAACCATTAGTAGAACGAACCACTGGACCGAACAAATCGACTGCAGCCATGTCCTTCAATTTCGCTGGAATGATAGGAAACAACGGTGCTCTGTGAGAAACAGTTGGCGGCTTAGCCTGTTGACATAATTTGCATTTGGCAAGAACAGATCGAATACGTTTTTCCATATTATTGAAGTAGCAATTTTCCCGTAATTTATGAAAGCATTTTCTGGGACCAAAGTGTGCATAACTGAAATGCGTATACCAAATCAGCTTATTAACCCACTCATCAGGAATACAAACTAACCAAACACAGTTGTCGACCGATTTTCGTTTAAAAAGAATGTCGTTGCGAACTAAATAATGCTGTCTAATCGCTACGCTTTCCTTTCTCCTCCACTTCTCCTTAATGTCCTTCCAGATTGGATCCTTATTTTGCTCCTTAGCGATGTCCTGGAGCGAAGACGAAATAAAGTTCTCAAACGCAACACCTTGAATGTACATCAAACAATAATGGTTTTCTTTGCAGTCCTCTTCAGCACATTGTTTCAAACCCATAGGTGCACGTGATAAAGCATCAGCAACAATATTTGAAGATCCCTGTATGTAAACAATACGAAAATCAAATTCCTGTAGGTACAACGCCCATCGTGACAATCTGCCATGAGTTAATTTTGTCGACATAAGAAATTCCAGAGCTCGATGATCAGTGTAAACCTTAGTATGTCTACCGAACAAAAATGTGCGAAATTTTGTGAAAGCCCAAACAACAGCCAAAGCTTCAAGTTCCGTAATAGAATAATTCTTTTCGGATTTAGAGAGAACACGACTTCCAAATGCAATAGTCTTCTGTACTACAACGCCGTTTTCTTCTATCTCTTGAAATAAGTGTGCACCTAGGCCTTTGTATGATGAGTCCGTCGCCAAACAAAAATCTTTAGATAGATCCGGATGTGAAAGAAGTGGAGCAGCAACTAAAGCATCACGATGTTGTCCAAATTCTGACTGAGCTTCCTCATCCCAACACCAATTAGATTTCTTTCCAGATAGTTCACATAAACGAGGTGTGGCCAAATTTTCCAATCTAATAAAGCGTCTAAGAAAATTACAGACACCAAGGAAACTACGAACATCACGTTTTGTGGTAGGAACAGCATAATTACGAATAGCGTCTAGTTTCTCTGGATCAGGGAGAATACCTTCTGTAGAAATAATGTGACCTAGAAATTTCACCTGAGAACGACCAAATTCAGATTTTTCCAAGTTCACTGTCATGCCAACTCGTGCAAAAATACGTAATAATGAATCCAAAATTTTGTTGTGCTCACTCCAAGAACGTTTAGCAATAAGAATATCGTCAACATATGAAGTAATATTGTCACGAAGATAAACAGGTAAAATTTCATTTAAGCCACGAATGAATGCTGCTGAAGATACAGTAAGTCCAAACGGTAATTTCGGTGGAGTTCTATTTGCCAAAAACTTGCGCGCATATCAATCGTGGATAAAACTTTAATTCCATGGAAATGTTGAAGAAGTTCATCTAAATTTTGTGGACGGTCAGTTTCAGGAATAATAATATTATTTATCTGTCTGGAATCCAGAACCAAACGAATTGACCCATCCTTTTCAAGAACAACGTGTAATGGGCTGGTATAAGGACTGACAGCTGGCTCAATAATGCCCTGATCTAACATGTATTGAAGTTCATTCTTAACCTTGTCTCTGTAAGCCAAAGGAATAGCGTACGTTTTCCCGCGAAATGGTATGTGTTCTTTTACCTTAAATAAATATTGTAAGCCTTGTATAGTTCCTGTGTGATGACTAAACACTGTAGCATGTGAAGTCAAAATATGGTGCAGCTCTTCTCTTGCAACGTCATCTGGTACTTCAGCTTTCTTATCCTTTTCATTAATTAATTCTTCGCTACTAATTACATCCTCCATCGCGTCTCTGTATCTATTGTCATTGTCATGAATAAACACACTGTCGTCATAGTGCTCAACGAAAACATCAGAAGTAAGAAACCTTAAACATTTTGTATCTGATTCAGATCTTGCTAAACACTCGAAAAATTTCAGACATTTCGGCATTCCGGCAACAGTCAAATTCACACTTCCTTCTTTAAAGTTCAAAATTGCCTTATGTGTGTTAAGAAACTCCATACCGAATATAATCTGTGTACTGAGTAATGGAACAATAATAAAATTAGCAGACAATTCGTATCCTTGACAAACGAAATTTAGGTTGGTCTGTTGTTTAACTTCCACACCTTTTCCAGAAATCGCTCCTCGAATTGTAGTTTTAAAAATAAGTAACACAGGACAGGCAATAGTTCTTTCACATAATCGAAAAACTGATTCACTAATGACGTTCAATGGGCTCCCAGAATCTAAAACTGCAGTGAACTTATTCTTACCCACACATACTTCAATAACAGGATGTAAAAATGCGTCTACATTATTTTCCTTTTCGTCTAACAAAATGTCTCTCATGTCTTCCAGGCGTACGTAGTGTAAAGTCGTAGTGTCATTACTTTCTGAACCGTCTATATTGCTGCCAGAAGCCGAAGCTGCTAGTCATTGTCGATTGTTTGCGTCACGTCTTTGATTATTCCCGACATTTCGCGGATCAATTTCTACTATTTCCACTTGTCTCTCTGAATTTCTGTCACGCGGAGGATGCCAATTAGGTCCTTCCTGTCTGTTAGATGCAAATTCTTGGTTGTGTCTGTTATTAAAATTTCTGTTTTCCTGTCTGTCTGCATAACTACTTCTTGTATAATTTCGACTGTCACTTCTGAAATTATTGTTAGACCTATTACCCTGGTTATTTCTGTAGTAAGAGTTTCTATTATTGTATGAATAATTTCTGTCTTGATGATACCGATTACTGTTTCCGTATGATTGATCATTCCGGTAAGAATTACCGTTATTATAATTGTCTGTGTAATCTCTGTTAGAACGTCTGTTATTGTCATAAGGCTGGTATCTATTGTCCTGTCTGTTACGTCTGTCATTCTCAAAATTACCCATATAACGCCCGTTCCGATCACTATCCCTTTTCTCTGAAAATCTTTTGTAATTACTGTTACTGAAAAAGTTACAAGAAGTCCCGTCGTCGTTGTCATACTCAAGTTCGTGTAACAAAGTCTTAAAAGTCTCAATGTCGTCTTTACATCTTCCAGCTAAAGCAATTTGTCTTATGGATTGTGGCAGCTTAGTTAAACAAATGCGAATTAATTCAGTCGGGCTATAGGGGTTGGACAGGAACTGATTCTTTCGAATCATGTCTTCAAAGTATTCTGCCGGTGTGCGGAACTCAGACTGTTTAAAATTACGCTGCATAATCAGACTATGTTTGACTCTGTCTTGTGTGTTTTCGGACCAATATGCCGATAGAAATGCATGATAAAAATCATTCAGATTATTACACTCTCTAATTAGTGCGCGCATCCGCGTCGCCGGTTCGTTTTCTAAATATCCACACATAAATTCCAGTTTGTGACTTAGTGGCCAATTTGGTGGGAGTGCGTACATAAATTGATCTAACCATGCACATGGATGTATGTCATTCTTAGAATTGCGGAAGATCTTAAATTTCCGAACAGTCAAAAAGTGTTTATAGTCAAAGTTTTCGCCTCGTGGCGACAAAGACCTACCGCGTCTGTCCCAGTTTGAATGTCGATTATTGTCAAGTTCGCGCGCCTGGCGCTCTCTTGTTGCGTCCCGTAAATGAAACAAATTATCTTCTTCAAAGCCCTCTGCTATCTGTGATTCTAAATTTCTTCTGCTGTCTTTTCCTACGATTTCGCCTTCAATTTGTTTGACTTGCTTTCGTAATGCCTCAACTTCCCTTTTAACGCGTTCATTAAATTTTCCCTGATTTTCAACATGCTTATTTATGTTCTGATACTCTTCGGTTTCTGCAAATGGCAATGGTGCTGTATCATCTGAATCTCTGTCCCCATATAAACTAAGATTTGTCAATTTATCTGAAATCTCCTCAACTCCTTCCGATAAGTCACCTATTTTTTCTTTCTGTTTATTTACTTCTTCTGTAAGTGTCGCGACTCGGGTTTCATTGTTGACACATTTGGTAGTTAACTGTTCATACTGTTGTGTTAGATTATTTATTCTGTCATTTGGTACGGATTCCTCGATTCTCTCAAATATTTCTTTCTTATCGTGTGCACGTTGTAAATTTAACTCTGAAAATTTTTGTACTATCACACGATCTCTTTCTTCCTGTTCTCTATCCTGTTCCCTTTGTCTAATCTCTACTGCAATTAATCTATTATTGTGAGAATTCAAAATCGGTTGTACTTCTTCTCTGATTTCTTTCTTTAACTCATCTTTCATATTTTTGAAACATGTCCCTATTCGTGAGTCTAACCGTGTTTCCATTGTTTCCAACTCTGTTTCTAAACGTGTTGCCACTGTTTTTAATTCAGATCCTAACCGAGTTTCCATTGTTCCCATCCGTGTTTCCATTTGTGAGTCTAACCGTGTTGCCAAAGTTCCCATCTCTGTTTTTAATTCAGATCGTAACTGTGATCCCAAATTTAATATTGCACTCATCAACTGCTCCGTATGATCTGGTTCGAAATTCTTTTCGCCACTAACATTTCTCGCAAAACCAGTTTCCTTCGTCATAGCTGTAAAGCTATCTGTGTTCGATACTATTACAGAATCTTCTGTCGTTAATCTCGTATTCTGTGAATTTTCTGATTGAGAAAAATTTTGAAATGGTTCCGGACTATTTTCCCGACTTATTACATTGTTTTCCACTTCATTATCCATCATACTGTTTTCCTCTGTTGGCGAGTTCGCCATGTTAACAATTTCTTCATTCTCACTATCCATCATTTTTGCCTTTTTCATTGATCGCGTGATCATTTACAAAATATACAAAACTCGTCACTATAAAAAAAATTACACACAATGACTCTTTATCATCAACAATATCATTCACACGAGATGTTTCCCTCAAACACGATCATCGAACAATTGAAATAATTGCACTAATTGTCAAACCCGTAGACAAGACAACAGAAATGAAATTTTGCAAAAAAAAAAAAATACCATTAGAAGAATGACAATTACCAAATCTACACATGCAATATAGACTACAATTACTAAATTACAAATTACTACAACAATACTACTGTCTACTATTTTTACAATCAGAAGAATTCCAAGGGACGATCCTGGCAGGGTCGCCATGTGCATGGGGGCTTATTTAAATGTAATGAAAATAATTTTAATTTCTGCTTTAGTAGATGTTTGTCCGATTACGAAGTCTCGTAACGGTTGGCCCTGACTAGTATTATTACGCTATCTGACTGCATAGAACAACAACAAAGAATGAAATGGAAATTTTCATTAACACAATTAATTAATTAAGTCCCCAGTAACTATAAAACCTACGAAACCAAAGCACAAGTGTAACTGTTCTGTGTGTGGAAGTATGACTCAACGTACGCATCTGGCACGGTTCTTCTTCAATAACACAAGAAATTTTAAATATCATTTATACTGAATTAATTAAAGAAAATAAAAATACCATAATTACTCAAGAAAACCAGAATTACACTCTAATACAAGAACACAAGCCAGATGCTTTGTTGACTGAACCTGTAATGACGCATTATTTAAAACATGGAAATAATGAAAAATAAATCAAGTTTCGTTACCTTCATATATTGACCAAAATCACTCTAATCATTACAATATATCTCCACACCGACTCGCTATTACCACATCTCAACAAGAACTTTTCAGTATCACATCTCAGCAAGCACTCCCTACTAGCACATCTGAACACGAACTGACTACTACGAGTCCTCGACAAGCACTGCCCACTACGACATCTCAATAATCACTGCCAGTGGAGGCGGCGGAACAATGCTCTCTAGCGATCTCTGGCGCTGTGGCTCAGTGTAGCCACCTTTCAGTACAATTTTGTGTAATGTAATGTTGAATCTGTTTTATTTTGTGATATCTTTTTTTTATATTCGTCTTGTAAATGCTGAACGAAAAAAAGCTAAACGTTGCAACTCCAGGTCATGATGCCAAAGTCGAAAATGTGTTCTCCTTCATCCGTACCCAAGGACAAAGGAACTAAATAAGTGGCAAACTAACGCAACCACAAAAATATTGCTTTTTGTGTTAAAAATTGAACTGTCAGGTGCTCCACGAAATGATTCCCAAGAAGAAGAATGTTGTTGCCAAGCTGCAGTCTGGAGCCGCGAGACCGCTACGGTCGCAGGTTCGAATCCTGCCTCGGGCATGGATGTGTGTGATGTCCTTAGGTTAGTTAGGTTTAACTAGTTCTAAGTTCTAGGGGACTAATGACCTCAGCAGTTGAGTCCCATAGTGCTCAGAGCCATTTGAACCATTGTTGCCAAAGTAGGTTCAGATGAGAAATAGTAATACTTTACAACGGAATACCGCTATATCTTAATAATGGTAATTAAAATGACACAAGTTATTGAATAGCTTCTCGTTTTCCGTCCCAGAAGAATAGATAATTGATTATTCTGTTCAATGAAGACATTTGTTTATTTTAACATATGATTATCTCCAAGAAAGAATAGACAGTTGCAGTTGTAAAATGGTTTTCTATTTTTATAATTTGTGACACGTTTCACTATGCAAGGAGCGTCATCGGACCTTGGGTAAGAACACTCAAGGACCACTGGCAAGTGTACAGAACGTCCCGCACTCACCAAAAATGGCGCGTCATCCAGTAAAATTTACAGGACACGTCCACCGGGTAAATACGCTCGAGGACTACTGGCAAGAGTGCAGAACATACTGTAATCACTAAAAATGGCACGTCGTCTGATAAAATTTACAGGACATATCCACATGTGTTACGCGTATTCGCTCTTAACACAATGCAGGGCATGTTTACAACAAAGGGCAGGTATATAAAGCGTCCTTAAGGCACACGTTTACGTTAGCGGGATGTTCTGTACTCTTGCCAGTAGTCGTAGAGTGTTTTTACCCGGTGGATGTGTCCCGTAAATTTTATTGGATGACCCACCATTTTCGGTGACTGAAGAACTTTCTGTAGATTTGCCAGTGGTCCTCGGGTGTTTTTAGCCGATGTCCGATGATGCTCCGTAATAGTGAAATGTGTCACAAAATGTAGTGTGGTGATTTTTAAGATTATCTTAGGAAGAAGCTGAGCACTTAAGAAGGCTGAGCAGTTAATTCGTATCATAACTGAAAAATTATGATGGTAGCCAATTTTTTTTATTTTAAGAGCGTTTAAGGTTGATTTCATAAAGAAAATGACGGTAATTGTTTATTAATAATTGATTGAAAATACCCTTTCTATTTCTGTTTAAAATACTTAGTCCGCTTTCTAGGGCAAACCTTTCAGCTGAATATAGCGTCCAGTCCTGCTTTCCTATTTTAGGACCCAGTATCAGTAGTCATAGTTAACCAGATGAAGTATGTATAACGTATGAACCAGCCACGTGGCCCCCTCTGCATACGCCATCTGAACAGGCACAATACAGCCTCTAAGACGGAACTATACACTATATTGCTATGGCAGAGGGTCGCTTCCAATAACTGTGAATCACGTTTGTTAGAAGCTGTAGATACTTGCAGTCATTTAGAGCTCTTCATGCTTTAGTTTCATGAAGTTTTTATAGTGTTTGAAATAGCACACCTTGAGCAGGGGCTGTCATGAATATCACGACTTTCAGTACACAACCATCTGCTGCTTAATAGTTTTAAAAGTTTTGCGTCACTCGCCATAAAAGCAAAGCATATGGTCTCTTTCGACTGTTATACAGACTTCATCGTGAAAGGTTGAACAGCATCATGAACATGTTGTCTGAGGATGCCTCAGCTGCACCTGCCGATGTCATTTTGTGCTACTGCACATAACAGAAGAAAGGTGTTTGCCCGTTCGCTCTGGAGACGCTAAGCATATTGTCAAAATTTCGCGGAATAGATGGAAAAGTATATGTAAGCACCTTAGACGTATTGCTCAAATTTTGTTTATAAAACTACTCTAGCCCATTAACGCGGCGCTCATATATTAATGCTTTAATTGGGTTATGTTTTGCAACGTTGTTACGACCACGCTTTTCATTTTCATAACTCCAGCTAATTTCGTTGTTTCGGATGGTAAAACACAGTTTATAAGGCAATGTTTCCGATCATTTAAAAATTGTTTAATACTATAGACGGAATAATCTTACAAATACACCCAAAATCTATAAAACTGCACCGTTAATTACACAGAAATTGGAGACATTTGGATAAGTCTGGAAGAAGTAAGGTTCGTCTTGGACCAGAAATAACTGTGTACCTCATGTCCAGTCTGCTCTCCTATTTCTTATAGTATGATTCCGTTTGTTTACAGTTCGCCAAAATGCTAAGAGGGAACTCATGTTCATTACGGGGCTGCCGACTGTCTGCATAGTATTCGTGACACAGACAGCGAGTGGGCTACATAAGACGACGTCGGTAGAGGCAGCTGGGTCATCGTGTACATTTAGCGGGGGATTTTGGCATCAAATACGGACTGTCTATTTTACATAGAAATAGGATCACAATTTCATTCGCTTATTAATGGTCAGTTAATAATCAGTTTTTTTGCGAGATCAGCTATAAACATGCTTAAACTAAACAATCACCCAGTATAAAGCTTCATAAATTAAAAATAATGACAGTAACTAAGTGCTAACTCTTCTTCGTTGCTTAGTCTTCTATCAAAAGTGATCGTCCGTGAATGTAAGCAAACTTCTTCATTAAACAAAATATACAGTTATTTGGTTTTCTGCGATGGAGAAAGACAATATATCCAATAACTTCAGTCCCCTAGAACTTAGAACTACTTAAACCTAACTAACCTAAAGACATGACACACATCCATGCCCGAGGCAGGAATCGAACCTGCGACCGTATCGGTCGCGCGGTTTCATACCGTAGCACCTAGAACCGCACGGCCACCCCGGCCGGCTACTCGTTTTTTTTTTCTGAGTGACTTCGTTACTTACACTGCAAATAAACCGAAATAATGCAGAACATATTGTATATATTAATATTTTCATAAAAAGGGAGAGTAATTAAAGCGTATGGAATTTCGTACTGCGTTAGCTTAATTTTGACCTTCGAACACCCCTTGGCAGCTGCACACAAACAGTGTGTTCACGCTGCAGGTAAAATCGATCCAAAAGGCAGAAAAATAAATAATTTCCAGAGAAGACTGTGTCAAAAGAAGTTCCATTGTATATCACCAGCTATCCTCGTCGGTATTTGAGGAAAATGATGCAACACGGGTTGTTTGATGCCGTTTGATGCCAGACTGTACGATGAGAGAAAATCTTTTACGAATGTGTACCAAATTTACTTTCTGCAGAAGCTGAAAAGCAAATATGTAATTGTTAAGGAAATCTGCCTGTATAATATGTGCAAACGGTGAGACAATTACTGTTTCACTGGTTTTGAAGACGAATGTCACACCAACACATGTAAACCATCAACTATTAAATAATAAATTTTCCATTTCCTTTCCTTTCCATGCATTATATGAAAATGTTAATAAATACATTATACTGAGAATTATTACCTTTTATTTGCGGTGTTAGTAACGTTAAGGCCATACTTACTACAAAAAGGAATATATGTACGTTATGTGTTCCGCATCTCTTCCTAAACTACTATAACGACTTCAACCACACTAGATACACATGCCCTATTGTCAGGAGACAGTTACTTTGTGGGTCAGGTCTACCCACCAGTCCAAGGTGGTGAAATAGAAGCGCAGCCCTCAACGCGAGAATTTCCGGTCTTTATTCATCCAGTATTGGATGAGGGCGCTCAGCGCCTTGTAACAAACTTCACACACAATGTCAAACCTTTACAAAATATTTTCTCGCTGACAACGTTTTTCCGTTGTTCATGCAGTACAATTACAACATGAGGTATGTCGTTATAATTTATTACTTTTTTATTACCACTGAATTTAACTGCAAAATTGTATCATTGTACGACACATAGTTCAGTAGAAACGACGTCATAAACATTAAGCGCAAGGCCGGAGGCTGTATAGTGAGGGCTTACACGGACAGCTATAAGTAAATACTTGGGCAGCGCCGGGTTTCTCCATTCGTTAAAAATAAAAAATAAGAAGATTCCGCAAAGGTACTCGTCCCCACGACGCTCTGGTTTTCGTTCTCTACATTTTTCGCTGCGCTATCCGCTGCCTGATAGCTACGCTAACATAAGAGGCTCATGACTGTGCTGACCCGAGCTAAAAATGGCACATTTTCTAACCGCATGGTCATCTGGTGCCATTATTTCTGTCACATTCACTCGTGTTGCAAGTCCTCTATACACGACAGGCGCAGTCCTTTTGTTAGCTGCCTCACTCTGTAGTCTAAGGCGCTGCAGTCATGGACTGTGCGGCTGGTCCCGGCGGAGGTTCGAGTCCTCCCTCGGGCATGGGTGTGCGTGTTTGTCCTTAGTATAATTTAGGTTAAGTAGTGTGTAAGCTTAGGGACTGATGACCTTAGCAGTTAAGTACCATAAGATTTCACACACTTTTTGTTTTTTCACTCTGTAGGACGTGCCGACTCTTCCCGATATACGTATTTCCGATAAACCATATAAACGCATTCAATATGCCCACATAGAAAATCGTATGAAAGCATGTCATCTGTGACTTCTACAGATATTTACAAGCTGTGAAACATAACGTACCTTAATTCTCCAATAATAAATAAATCTTCCAAGAAACCGCATCAGAAAGTTATTCAGCCTGTTGGAAGTGAGTTATAATGAGTATTTTTGTGGTCAGTGTTTTGTTCACGTCTGGATTGTCACTGTGTGAAGTTCCGTGGTGACCTGCGGAAAAGCGATCCCTTATTTACGTGCCGGCTGCCCCGGATTCCGCGTCTCAGCCGAACAGCCGCCTCTAAACCCGCACTTCCCTACCCCCACCTACACCACTTCACCGTCCACAGGCCCAGCAGCCGCACTCCCCCGCACATCCCCATCCGCACTCTCTCTCTCTGCGCCCCCTACCGCCCTCTCTGCATCGGAACCAGATTAAACATGAATTCTTGATAGGCGCACTGCGGGTAACCCCCTGGCGAGAAGCAGCTCATAGCCGCTGGTTCACGGCAGCTGGTGGGCGCCACCCACCGACTCTGCACCAGCTTGGGGATCGCTTTCCGCCCATACTTGCCAATTGATTATGTATTCTGCTATACAAAGTGTCACGAAAAAATCGATTCTTCTTTCACTGTCATTGATATGCTCCCTAAAGAAGAAAGAGTTGCAGTTATTTCCTGCAAACACTGTTGCAAAACATTCGAGGACATGCATGAACTATGGTGTCTAAATGTAGGAAAGAGTCGTCAACAAAGACCAACGCCCGCCTGTGGATGATGGGAAACGGCCGGCCGCTGTGGCCGAGCGGTTCTAGGCGCTTCAGTCCGGAACCGCGCTGCTGCTACGGTCGCAGGTTCGAATCCTGCCTCGGGCATGGATGTGTGTGATTTCCTTAGGTCAGTTAGGTTTAAGTTGTTCTAAGTCTAGGGGGCTGATGACCTCAGATGTTAAGTCCCATAGTGCTCAGAGCCATTTTGATGGGAAACGTCCTGGATCCCCGTCAACATCTGACTGCGCGTTACGGAGCACTGAAGAGGCCATCGAAAGGAGCCCGAGAGCTTCTGTTTGTTAGTTTGAAACATCCCCCTAGAAAAATTAATGAACTGCTGTGCTGATTTTCAAACAGCTGAGCAAAACTGAACGTACCCAGACATTTCTCTCTTTACTTATTCTGATCATCACTAAACTGACACACAACATTTTTAGCACAACGCAGTCTCACTTTCAATAATCCCTACAAAAGAATGGCCCTGACTGACAATAACCTATACCTTTCATGAATCACTTACCGCACCAAAATCTTCGTTACTCGAACAACTGCAATACAGCGAGCGCCAATACTGCCAGCTAAATAAAGGATTCTAATTACTGAAGGCACTAACTATTGATAGGCATAGTTAGCAAATGAAGGATTTTGACAGAGAACAAACAATATATTTACCTTAATAGTGTTCAAAAGTCATAATACATATATCAGTTCATGACATCCAGTCTTGCAAATTTCGTTTTTCTGATGGACACACGTCCAGATCGTCCGCTCTCAAAACTCTGCCATCTCTCTTTCCACATCCACCACTGCTTGCGGCTCACCTCCAACTGCGTAACGCTACGCGCTGTTCACATCCAACTGCCCAACACTACAATAGCAAAAATTCCAACAATGCAAACCAGCTACAGACTGCGCACAGCACAATCAGTGATTTTCATACAGAGCGCTACGTGGCGTTACCAACATAAAAACCAAAACAGCCTACCTACAAGCTGAGCCTTGAGTTTCGCCATTCCACAGTCCACTATGTGCCATACTCTTCCTTTTAACCTGAAGAAGGCTGCTTAGCGTGTGCAGGTAATGCATCACCTGAAAGAGGAAGTTTCTGCTGCCTTAATGGAGGCCACATAAAATGAAAACCTATTACACAACTTCAGAAAACCAAATTTCATGAACGCCGTTTTGCGAATAATTATAACTGCCGGATATCTACATCTACGTCCATACTCCGCAAGCCACCTGACGGTGTGTGGCGGAGGGCACAGATCAATCCTTACTAGTTCCAGGAATTGGAGAGAAACACCTGGAGACTGCATGCATGACTAGAGGTGACCAAGACGAAGATTTATGATTCATTCTTTCTTGCAGAAGAAACAACAACAGTTATCACCTATGTTGACATGCTGGAACTTCTGCAACTGAAATTGTAGCCTGACGATATCCAGCATTACATTGGTGATCAGCAGAACAACGACCCTTTCAACTTTTTTCTCATTGTTCGAGATTATTCCTGCATATTCCCCAGTGAGTGAATCGGTAGAGGTTCACCAGGTAAGTAGGCTCGGAGCTCATTTGACTCTAAGCCCTCTAAATTTCTTTTCGTGCGGCTACTTCTGGTCCTGTGTCCATCCTGCGTCAGCTGCGTGATCAGTTTGTGGAAGCGGTTAACAGCAGCAAACCTGATCAGTTACGGAGTGCATTCCTGGTTACTGTGCCTCCTTTGTATTAACCTGCTGGGTATCCTTGTTGACCTATAGTGATTTCTAATGACTCAAAGGCGCCACTGGTTGTGAGAGTTGAGCTATTAGAGGGCATGAAACTAATTTCAAAAAATAACAGCTAGACATATCCTAAGGCACAATATAGGAAATGAAAACAGAGACGAATTAAGGATATTCAATGTAAATTAAAACAGAGGACAACAAAATATAAAAAATATAAAAAATAAATGAAAGGATAAATACTTTGCTGCACAAACAAAACGATGATGGCGAGTGTGAAATAATTTTCCATTTCCTGATGAGCTTATTCTACGGAGTGAATAAAAACAAAAGTCTTACTATAATTAGCACTTCGCCTCAGCATATGGTTCGTTGTAATAGTGGATCACCGAGGGAAGTGGTGCAATGGTTAAGCACACTGTACTTGCATTCGGTAGGACGACTGTTGAAACTCGCGTCCGGCAATCATGATTTTGGTTTTGCTTGATTTTCCTAAATCACTTTAGCCGAATGCCGGTCAGGTTCCTCTGAAAGGACGGAGCCGACTTCCTTCCCCATCCTTCCCTAATCAAATGGGACCGATGACCTCGCTGTTTTGTCCCCTCCCCCATATCAACCAACCGTCAATGGATCTCTGGTTAAAAATGCAAAATTCCGTAGATTGTGCGTTGAATTTTCCTATGGTAATTTCCGGTTATTAACTTGGTTTCCATCAATGTCAAAAAATATGAAAGGGAATGGATAACGGCAAGGTGACGCACTGTCACATACAAGGGTCACTCCAAAAGAAATGCACACTATCTTTTTTAAATCCATCTTTTATTCTGCATGTTTGAAAGTTTACAGTGTTTAGATACATCCTTTAGGAACAATATTTTCATTTCTCCACATAATTTCCATCCCTCTCAACTGCCTTACGCCATCTTGGAACCAGCGCCTGTATACCCGCACGGTAAAATTCTGGACCAACCTATTGGAGCCACTGTTTGGCAGCGTGCACAAGGGAGTCATCATCTTCAAACTTTGTTCCACGAAGAGAGTCTTTCAGCTTCCCAGAGAGACGATAGTCACATGGAGCCAGGTCAGGACTGTAAGGCAGGTGTTTCAGTGTTGTCAGTACGAGTTTTGTGATCGCTTCCATAGTTTTTTGACTGACATGTGGCCGTGCATTGTGGTGCAACCGCAAAACATCCTGCTTTTGTCGAGCTTGAAGTTTCTTCAGTGTCGTCGCATTTGTATCAGAATTTATGGTGGTTCCACTTAGCATGATGTCCACAAGTAAGAGTGCTTCGGAATCGAAAAACACCGTAGTCATAACTTTTCCAGAAGAAGGTGTGGTTTTTAATTTTTTTTCTTGGGTGAATTTGCATGATGCCACTGCATTGATTGTCTCTTCGTCTCTGGTGAAAAATGATGGAGCCATGTTTCATCACCTGTCACAGTTCTTCCAAGAAATTCATCTCCACCATTCTCGTACTGTTCCAAAAGTTCGCTGCATACCGTTTTTCTTGTTTCTTTGTGAGCCACTGCCAACATCCTGGGAACCCACCTGGCACAAACCTTCTATAACGCCAAAACTTTCAGTATTCTGCAAACACTTCCTTCCCCTATCCCAACGTAGCGTGACAATTCGTTCACTGTGATGTGTCTGTCAGCAGTCACCAATTCGTTAACTCTCTGCACATTGTCTGGAGAGTGTGCAGTACGAGGCCTGCCGCTGTGAGGACAATCCTCAGTACTGTCTTGCCCGCTTTCATCACATAACCTGCCTGACCACCGACTAACTGTACTGTGATCGACAGCAGCATCTCCGTACACCTTTTTCAACCTCTTTTGGATGTTTCCCACTGTCTCGTTTTCACAGCACAGGGATTCTACGACAGCACGTTGCTTGTGACGAACAAGTGTAGGAGCCATCTTGAAGACATGCTGTGACGGCACCATTTACGGGAAAAAGTTTAACTAAGTTTGAAAACAAGCGGGAAGGATGTATCTGCACACTGTAAAACTTTCACACACGCACACTGAAAACTGTCTTTGCATTTCTTTTGGAGTGACCCTCGTACATTATTTAATCTTTTCCTTGAAAAGATGAGCATGGGATGAAAAGAGAAGGAAAATGCAGCATCAGAACTGAATGCTGCAAATGCCTGCGCATGCTGATGAAATGGCAGCTACGTATATCAACGCAAGAGAAGAAAGTATAAAAACAGTGGAGCACCTGAGCAGTAGCGCAGGGTAGGTGAGCTTGAGAGGAACCCAGAACTGACAGAAATGGTGGAATTAATTAGAAGTAGAATCCACAATGTGGCTTTGGATTTTTGGGATTAGATTCTAGCCGGAGGAAATACGTTCAGCTTGAAGTAAACCATAGAAATTTCAATACTACCAGATCAAGTAACAACTTAGACTCATTGTGAAATCCATGGTGTCGTCCGCAGAGTGAAATGTCAGAGCAAGGTTGGTACCGCGCGAGGAAACCACAGTTAAACATACGAGGTGTGGCTAGAAACAAACCGGACTAGTACTGGTGAAACAATAAAACGAATGCAATAAGGCTGAAAGTCGCGTGGCCTGACACGTGACTCTCGCTCCGCCTACTGCTCGAGTTTCATCTGCCTCCTGCACTCAGTCTGCCCGTGGCGTCTGTTTTAAGTAGTTGACGTTTTGTCTGTGCGTCGGAAAATGTTGAGTGTACAGAAAGAACAGCGTGTTAACATCAAATTTTGTTTCAAACTAGGAAAATCTGCAAGTGAAACGTTTGTAATGTTACAACAAGTGTACGGCGATGATTGTTTATCGCGAACACAAGTGTTTGAGTGGTTTAAACGATTTAAAGATGGCCTCGAAGACACCAGTGATGACACTCGCACTGGCAGACCATTGTCAGCAAAAACTGATGCAAACATTGAAAAAAATCGGTAAACTTGTTCGACAAGATCGCCGTTTAACAATCAGAGCAGTGTCTGAGTTAACAGGAGTTGACAAGGAAAGTGTCGAACAAGTTTACCGATTTTTTCAATGTTTGCATCAGTTTTTGCTGACAATGGTCTGCCAGTGCGAGTGTCATCACTGGTGTCTTCGCGGCCATCTTTAAATCGTTTAAACCACTCAAACACTTGTGTTCGCGATAAACAATCATCGCCGTACACTTGTTGTAACATTACAAACGTTTCACTTGCAGATTTTCCTAGTTTGAAACAAAATTTGATGTTAACACGCTGTTCTTTCTGTACACTCAACATTTTCCGACGCACAAACAAAACATCAACTACTTAAAACAGACGCCACGGGCAGACTGAGTGCAGGAGGCAGATGAAACTCGAGCAGTAGGCGGAGCGAGAGTCACGTGACAGGCCACGCGACTTTCAGCCTTATTGCATTCGTTTTATTGTTTCACCAGTACTAGTCCGGTTTTTTTCTAGCCACACCTCGTAGTAGCTGCCAGAAGCAACGACGAATGAGAGACAGTGCGTAGACATGCCCAGAAGAGTTCCATCTGCCAACGCCTCAGCTCGCTTACTTATATCAGTGTGGTGTGCGTACTGTCTTATCGTGGCGTGTTTATCTTCTGCCGTTAGGTCAGACGATAGAAATGCCACTTGCACGCTTAGAGTAGCAGATTGATGGTGACCAACTTTAAACAGAACTTGATTAATTTTCACACACATTTATTAAAATAATAACAAGCATAAAAATAACTAAACCTGGTTCTGGATGCTAATTACAATTGACAATCTGAAGTTCCTTTGGTCTTGGTATGTTAATCTTATTCTCACATATCTCTGATACTTGACAAAGTGTCTATTCACTTATCTTCATGACTATGTACAGGAATATGGTAATCTTATTAGGCGCAGACTGAAACTTGACTGCAGGCTAACGCAGACTATTGCAGACTGACTAATCGGAGGTCTGTACACTCGTTATAATACCTCGCGCGTTCAGGTATCACTGCGCTAGTGTGATCCGCGAGGACAAAAGGTTCTACGTTAACAGCAAACTCATTGGCTGCATTACATATTAATACGCGGATCGGCGGAAGCCGAATGTGGCCTGTCTCTAAGAGAGCGCCATCTCGTAGTGCGGAGACGGACGAGCGCTGCGCCTGCGCTGTTGTGCTTAGCGGGGCGCGCTCTAGTGGGAAAGTTGTGTACGCGCTGACTACACGGAACTATGTACACAACAATCAGAATTGAGTGCTGTTCAGCAGCCGAGTCTGTTCATCGCCAAAGGTGGCAGCAACGTCTCTCTAACGAGCCAGCAAAACGTCAATTGTATAATACGTAACTCTGCATAAATGTCTATCGTCAATTGTACTCTGTCAGAAGAGATTAGTATTTTGTTCTGTTTCAAGTGATACGTTAATGTTATGTGACAGTAACAAATATTCATGACATTCCTGAGGACATGATTTGTTACATAATTACATTATCTTCATGAGTTGTAGATCCACTTGGTCTCTCCAGGAGTAAAGCTAAGAACACACCACTGTACCGACGAATGGTACTTCGTCCAGTACAACAAAGCGTGTAATATAGTAACTGCATCGGCGTTCTTATACCTAACACAGAAACGGGGAGTGTCACCGTGAAAGATGGAGAAAAACTGACAGTGTTTGAAAGAAAGATCATGAGAAAGATTTTTGAGACAGCGAATGAAGAAAGAAGATGAAGCGGACTGAAAAAGGAAGACGCAATGATGAACAAGCCCAATATTGTACAAAAAGCGAAATTAAAGCAACTACAATGCGCTGGACATTTTGAGACGATGACAGATGATTCAGTTCTTAGAATAGTGTTGGTAGTAAGACCAGAAAGAAAGCTCACCTGTGGAAGACTGGGGCAGACCACGAACATATTGGCAGGACGGACTACGGAAAGACATGGAATAACTAGGGTGCACAGGAAACTGGATGCAAGTCGCAAAGGACAGTATCTGCTGGAAGCAGTTATAAGGCCGGCGCATGATCTTCAAGATACCTGATCTCCAGTTAAGGAAGATCTTCACGGGCAATACCTTGTCTATGTAACAAAATTAAATTCTACCGTTGTTGTAATTCTGTATATGACATTGTGCCATCTCCATTAGCATGCATGTAATGAAAAATCTGCCGCTAGCAAACGGGTAGCTTGTAAGTCTTGAACTCACAAGGGAACTACCATATTTCTTAATTATGGATCTCGATGAGTCTTCCGTAGGTTGTAGAGGGGCCTGTCCAGCGCATCTCGTTATCAGCTTTTCATCAGACGGCTCCTAGTTTCCGAGAAAATCCATGATGAAATTTCATGCGTGTCTCATACACCCGTAACGTTAGCTCTTTTCCGACGATGCAAGCTTAGCGCTGCGGTTAAGGTTCAAGGCTACCACGTTAGCAGTACGGATTTGCCAACCCTGTAATTATTATTTTTATAGGCAGGTTAAAATTATAAAGCAAAAATTGTAAATGGTCCCGACTTCTTGAGGACTAATAGAGATGTCGCTTCGAGAGAAGATCTCATAAAAATACATTATTTTACTCTGTATCAATTTAGTGCACTTGCTTCCAAAGGAATGATCAAACACGCGTAGTTCGCGTGGAATTTCACCGAAGAAAGAAACTTCATCCAGGAAAAAAAGCAAATGTTATTAATAAGTTGTTCAGTATAACAGTTTAGAATGAGTGTAATAAAATGAGCAATAAATATTTAATATCTGAAAATCGAACAATTTTCAGGTGAGGTTTGACTGCTGACCTTTCGTAGAGCTTTTGTTGCAAAACAGTTTCGGTAAAATACAGTGCAAAGTCAGGAAGTACTGGTAGACAACGAAAATATTTCAATTAACATATGTTGCAAAAAATACACTAAGCATCAACAAACATTTAGTTAACAACTGTAAGCACAGCAGATCACAACAAACAATGAGCATTTATAAAAAGAAAAGTTTAAAATACAGCTATAAAACAATGTACAATAAAATCTATGAGTAAATCAGAGAAATATTATTTAAACGTTTTAAGTGACAAAAGTATTGTGGTATGTGTGTCTGTGTGTGTGTGGTACTTTACGCTATGTGGACACACAGAATGAATCACTTAAAAATTGCAACGCAAATATTGCGGAAACCGGAAAATGCTATTGATGTGCGTTTTTCACAGAATAGATTGGCAGTCAGGGGCTCGTATAGTTAGGCAACAAACAGATAATAATAATAATAATAATAGAGAGTGCATTTTTTGTGCAAACATACACTTTTCAAAACGAAATAATGTGTGATGACATTAACAAACTAAAATTAGGGTAAATTAGAATGTCAGCGATGTTAGCTGCAGGAGTCGAGTGCAAGCCATTCACTAAATATCGAATTGTGCTAAATTTCCACGCCGACATTTGTAAGTTCAATTCAGCCTGAGTGGTTGCTGGATACGATGTTGTTTTGTTTACTTGCAGTGCGTTCGTGTGTTCCTTGGGTGCACTTCAACTAACTAGTCAGTTAGTGTATGACAGTCCAAGCAGTTGGTCGTCAGTGGACGATGGGATTTGTCAATACAGGATATGGTGACATGCACATGGTGTATGGAGAATGCAGGAAGAACGCGGTTCCATCTTGTACGGCACATGTGGCAATATATCCCACTGCACGTCAACCATCTCTGCGGTTATTTATTAACCGCTTCAAATAGTTACGTGAAAGTTGTAGTATAGACGTATAAGTATAGACGTATAAGTATAGACACCTAGACGTATAAGAAGGAAACAACTGACGGCAGAAGAGGGAGAAATTAAAGTTCTTGCCGCTGTTGCAGTTAGCTGATTCGCCCGTTAGCTCCCGCGCAGTACCACGAGGAAGTGGCATGAGTTCACAAGTGTCCTATGCATGCTCCATTGACATGGCCCATACCTGTTGTACCTCTCTCTACAAGAGCTGCATGGAAACGATTACGAGAATAGTGTTAACTTTTGTAGATGGGCATTATGACAACACAGTCTTGTGTAATGATGAAGCCAAATTTACCAGTCATGGCCAGTTAAATCGCCGAAACATGCATTATTGGTCTGTTGACAATCCCTGTTGGCTTTGTCAGGTGGAACGTCAGCGTCCGTGGGGTGAATACGTGTGGTGTGGAATAGTGAACTATCAGCTCATAGTCCCGTTTTTCATAGACAGAACATTGAATGCGTACAAGTATCACAGCATCCTAAGAGGCCAACTTCGACGGATGCTAGAAGATGTTCCTCTGAAGATTAGGAGGAACCTGTGGAACCATCATAATGGCTGTCCAGCCAATAGTGCACGAAGTACTACAGCTTGTCTTCACGAATTGTTTCCAAATCCTTGGATTTGACGCAGAGGATTAGTACCTTCACCGGCCCATTCATTGGGCTTGACGCCTATAGGCTTTCTTCCGTGAGGAAAACTGAAAGGCGCTGTCTACAAAGACATACCAACGGCACCCGATGATATGCAACGACGTGTTACACCAGCCTGCTCGGACATCTCCCCTGTAATGCTAGTACGTGTGAAGCAGTCATTCCATACCAGACGGGAAGCGCGTATTGACGGTGCTAGTGATCATTTTGAACACAACTTGTGACGGTGATTGGTCAGAACCCACGTAACTAGTATGTACATCTTTGTTGCTTTTTTAGTGTGTGCTACCACAGGTACTGTACATGTGTCGATGTGGGAACTTTTCAGAATACGACAACTCATAAACAACTCGCACTAGATTCCTGCAAAAGAATCCTAATATACCCTGCTTTTAGTATGTTACTGTCAATAGGCACTGTTCTATTTAAAAAAGTGCATGTTTCTACAAAAATACGCTTTCTAAGTACTACTACAAGCTGTTGTTTCGTTAACAATACGATTCCCTGACCACCAACCCCTTCTATGAAAAGCACATTTCAATAGCAGTTTCCACATCCGCAATATTTACTGTGCAAGCTTTAGGTGATTCACTCTGTACATAAATCAAAAACACGCCTCATATACTCATACCTATTTCGCGAAGATATGAAAACAAAATTGCTACAAAAGGAATCGGGATTTTCGACGGCACGGCCATCCCATGGACCCTTCACTAAAATGGGAAACAAAGGGCCAAAAACAAGTAGAAACATAAATTATTGTGCTTCTAGACGTGAACAGCCTCCTGAAAATGAAACAGTCGTCTCGAATCCGGTAATGGCACTTTTCGTGTAAATAATTAGCATTATCAGTGGTGGCTGGTTGCTGTCATCTTCTTTGCAAGAATGAACGTGCAAGCCGTGCGTATAGCCTACACAGTAAGGTGCTCACCAAACAACTTCAGAAAACGTCAGTGACTATGGTTCAGTAACACATTTTGCTCCAGAATTCTGAAGACACCAAGAGGCAAACCTAGTTCTGAGGCCGTCTTCCAACAATTCCGAGAAACGTACTGTCCGTACGAGTGAATTTGAAGAATCATACCGGCACACACACACACACACATACACACACACACACACACACACACACGAGCTCATGCACTCACGGACGCACGTGCCCACACTTAAGGTGGTATTCAACCGATACCACTCATGTCCCACGTAACTGACGGCACTTGTCCTTGCATGGCCGTTCTGCAGTTACCAGTGGTAAGCGAATGGGAGAGCGGACATCTGTCTGTGGTGAAACCGGCCACCTCTTAAGCACCCCTCCTACGTGGGCGGGGTCAAATTCGTATTTTCAAATATGTAGCCCCCCACACCATCCATTTTATTGCATATTCGAATTCTACACTAAAAAATATTTACGGTTTATTCAAACTGTTGTTTTCCATTCGTCGCAGAATGTGCTGTAATCGAAAAATATCAAGTGTAGCCGTGTTTGCAATAAAGAATTGGCTCATTTAATTTTACATTTCATGTAGCGTAAATGTAAGCCTTTGTGTTCTAACTGTTGATATGTACGTTCTAAACTTACTTTTGTATTTTCTGGTTTGATTGTTCACTACAGTGCTAATTCAGAAAATCATACAACACCGTTTCTCAAATTAGAGGACACAGAAAACGAAATGGAGGTGGTAAGAACCCTACGTCTACTGCATATAGCTCTACTAACTTTGTAAAAGTTTGAAAGTGATAGTTACAGAATGGAATTCTCAATCAATCCTGCAGATCAGCTCAAGTAGCAGGATTTTACCTTCAATATTAGCAGGTGAGAGCATGACTTACGATCTGAGACGAAGTTTAATATCATTGAAAATGCTCAAAGATTAAAAGAAATGGGTCTCTCTAAATTTATCGATATAATATGAAGAATCTGTGAGTTACAGTACTTCAAATTTATAATTTGTTTACTCTGAAAATCAGTGTGTCGCATACGACAATTGTTTATTGAAAAATCAAGGCAAAAATTTTGAAAAAATGCATTTTCTAAATCTGACATGTCAAGCTGCAATCATCTGAAATCATACTTCCGTTTAAGTTTTAATTTTGAAATTATATTTCATCTTGAAGCCAAATATAACATGGTTGGTGTCGCACGTTTCCACTAACATAATCCTACATACACATTAGATGAGCAGAAAATTAAAGCTGCGACAATCAGACCTTGAAGTGATGGTTTACACTAAAGTTTTTAATCATTTTGTATTTTCAAAAAAAAAAAATTATTTGACCATGGTCTAAAATTAATCAGCTTATTATTAAGGTATTCGTATTTTCCGTAGTTTGGTTTGGTAGCCCTCTAAAACTTTACCTATACATTGCACTCCTTACCTTAATCATTATTCAAATTACTTTGAAACCTCAACTAAACCACAATGTCTGTATTCAGTACTGGGACAGGAATCAGTGCAACCTTGCATTGTGCCTTTTCTCTCTGAGGAAACATATCTTTAGGTCAAGAAATCAGCCGCCAGTTCTAAAAGGGACAAAAACTGAACATTGGTTTCGCGTTTACACTCAAAAGAATAAGGAAAATTTTTCCTTCAGAGTATTATAGGCTGATTTTAGTGAAATAGAGAAGCAAGGAAGCATTAATTTGTTTCTCTACTTCTCCCACTAACTTCACTGAACTTTTGCATAGGGGAATGACATCCATAAAATGCATTTGCAGTTACGAACGCGAATAACCATCAGCTGTATAATGGAATAATGTCAATAAAAACTTGTGCCGGATTGGGACGCGGACCCAGATTTGCCGCTTTACTCGAGCAGTCGTCTTAACCGCTTTGGCTATCCGTGCACGACTGGCCACCAGACCTCAACTTTCGTAGGTCGTCCCTTCTGCATCACGACTTGTGCTCATGCAGCCGTTATGTGCTCCCCGTAGAGGGGAGTGAATTTCAATTGAAAGTTGCTGCCTGGTATAGGCATGTATGTACAGTATGTCCAAAGGAACATTGCATTGTTCCTTTGAAAAAGAAAGGCACCGCAATATAGTATTTATCCGCCAATACTATGCAGCGAAATTCAATTAAAATCTCCTCCTCTCTACGAGGATTACATAATGTGGGTAAGAGCGCAGATTGTGATGCAGGAATGACGAGGTATGGAAGTCTCGACCTAGCCAATAGTCGCGCATAGATAGTGCATGGGGGCTTAATTAAATGAAAATGCAAATAATTTTAATTTTTTGATTTAGTAGCTCTATGTCCGATTACGCTATGTCTCGTAAACGGTTGGCCCTGACTAGTATTATTACGCTATCTGACTGCATAGAACAATAACAAAGAATGAAATGGAAATTTTCATTAACACAATTAATTAATTAAGTCCCCAGCAACTATAAAACCTACGAAACCAAAGCACAAATATAACTGTTCTGTGTGTGGAAGTATGACTCAACGTACGCATCTGGCACGGTTCTTCTTCAACAACACAAGAAATTTTAAATATCATTTATACTGAATTAAATAAAGGAAATAAAAATACCATAATTACTCAAGAAAACCAGAATTACACTCTAATACAAGAACACAAGCCAGATGCTTTGTTGACTGAACCTGTAATGACGCATTATTCAGGACATTGAAATAATGAGAAAGAAAAGAAAAGTAGTTTGTTACCTTAATTTATATTGATGAAAAGCACTCTAGACATTACAATCTCTCCACACCGACTCGCTACTATCACATCTGAACAAGAACTTTTCAGTATCACATCTCAGCAAGCACTGCCTACTAGCTCATTTCAACAAACACTCCTCACTACGACATCTCAGCACAGACTACCACGAGTTCTCCCAAAGCACTGCCCACTACGAGTTCTCAATAATCACTGCCAGTGGAGGCGGCAGAACAATGCTCTCTAGCGCGATCTCTGGCGCTGTGGCTCAGTGTAGCCACCTTTCATATGCCCTTCCTCCACAGCTAGAATTTGATGGTATTTTTGCCAGCATTGGTGGTGAAAATACCACCAAATTCGTCAAAAAAGTACAGACAAAAATAAAAGATAATATTAATACGTAAATATCATATAACTAGATAAAATTTTGGCTTTGCACTGACCTTTCAAAAACCTAATACATAAAATACAGTAAGCAATACAAATTCTTACATACATATGACTTTACATAACAGTTTACACAAGTATTATGTGGTTAAACAGTTCAATCAATAGCGTCAGCAATGACGAATATGTGCAGGTAAGAGTCTCATAACTTTTCACAAACAGTAATACACAAAAAATCAGTTTATACAAATATTCACATAAACGCTTTCCATAGCCCAAGAAACAAGTAGTTGACAGTTCTTGCAGTAGCACCCAGCAATGGTCAACAGGTGCAAATACCAACAAGTGACATTTTTTCAGTAGAAACAGTCCATCAGTGGCACCCAGTAATGTTGAGTAGGTGCAGACACCAACAAGTAACACCATTTCAGTATAAGCAGTTCCATTAGTGGCACCAGCAATGTTGAGCAGGTGCACACAGCAACAGGTGACATCTTTTCAGTAGAAGCAGTCCATCAGTGGCACCCAGCAATGTTGAGCAGGTGCCGACACCAACAAGTGACATCATTTCGGTAGAAGCAGTCCATCAGTGGCACCCAGCAATGTTGAGCAGGTGCAGACACCAACAGGTGACATCTTTTCAGTAGAAGCAGTCCATCAGTGGCACCCAGCAATGTTGAGCAGGTGCAGACACCAACAAGTAACACCATTTCAGTAGAAGCAGTCCATCAGTGGCACCCAGCAATGTTGAGCAGGTGCAGACATCAACAGGTGACATCTTTTCAGTAGAAGCAGTCCATCAGTGGCACCCAGCAATGTTGAGCAGGTGCAGACATCAACAAGTAACACCATTTCAGTATAAGCAGTTCCATTAGTGGCACCAGCAATGTTGAGCAGGTGCAGACACCAACAAGTGACATCATTTCTGTAGAAGCAGTCCATCAGTGGCACCCAGCAATGTTGAGCAGGTGCAGACAGCAGTCCATAATATTCACTTTCACTAATCACACTGTTCATCAGCAGAAATTAAACATGACTAAATGTCACACATCATGTTGAAAAGTGCAGCACCATCACTAATCAGACAGTTCAGACATGAACAATAGTTTGACTACACATACAATGGTTTTACGCAAAACATACAAATCATAATAAACACACAAATGATATCAGATAATTGTCATATTAAATATTACAAATACACAAATATCAGTAAACCTATAATTTTTATGGGTGTCAGTGCAAGCCACAACAACAAGTAAAATAATATTTAGGAGATAGGTTGGGATCACTTCTCTGGGATTATAAAAGGAAAACACACAAAACACACTCACTCATCTTTCATCCACATTTAGTGCTACTGTGTAGTTGAATAGTGTTAACTGTGCAAATGCAATTCTGTCAAAATTTTATGTTCATCATGTGTATCAAGTAGTAGTGGCAGCAATGTATAACAGTCAATAATAGTTAGTCAACGTCATAGTCATCATGTCAAGACCAATGTTTGCCAAGCCAGATCAAAATGTACGGTTGCTGAACAACTGTCAGTGAGCCAAGATATGCAAATGCTTCCTCTCTCCAAAAAAAAAAGTATATACTGCTTATTGATTTAACAAAGTGTGTGTGTAGACAATCTTCTTTGTACTTGAGTGTTCTAGTCTGCCATCTTCATCCTCCTTGTTCCATATAGACCAACAAAAAAAATATGCTCCTCACTTACTTCACCTCTTATCCACCAAACTCCAATAATCATCAGCATTACATAATCTCAATACTTCAATAATACCTCATTTACCTTACCTCTTGTCCACGAAACTCCAATAATCATCAACTTCACATAATCTCAATACCTCAATAATACGTCGATATATATAACCTCATTGCCAATATCATTTCACTTCCATAACAACTCTTTCCTCTAGTCAGTCTCCTCGAACAAGTGCAGACAAAATCCTAATGCAAACCTCAATTCATCATCTCATACAATCCGCAGACACAATGTAAACACACAACCTCTCGTGTAATCCATCTGATCCAAATCTGCTACTCATTATAAATTATAAGATACATTTTGTTTACCTTGTCCATCATTAAATACAAGAAATGCGTACATGACCTCTAACATACTTAGTTCGAATAACTCTCAGTAATTAATTACGATTACGGAGTGTGAATGATCATAATATTTCACAGTGTGTACACCACTTCAAGAATCATGGCAGAAGCAAACATGTGGAGTATTTCTTGTGTCAAGTGTCACTTCCTATTTCAATTACTCACGAAAAATGCAGTGTAATAACTGTCGATGGTCTAAAACTAGTGTTGGTATGTCATGTCGTTATCTTCCTTCCTATTAGCATAAATTTATACAGCTTCCATAAAACCTCCAGCTCATGTGACTTCTATGAAGTTTCTCGTACTAATGTCGTTCGTCGAATTATAGCAGTTCATTTTCTTATCTTAAAAATATAAGGCACTGAGCGTAAGCAAAACATGCAATAGCGAGTAAATATACCAGTAGAGAACAGAATGTCAACAAGTGGATGCAGCACAATCCCTACAACGAGGCTCTGCCAAGCAAACAATCTATAATTAATACCACAGTGTAACCTAAACTCTATCTTCGTACACAGTATATCAGCATTTCTATATTCTAAATTAAAGAGTAGTTATGACAACAAAACAGAAGTGTGTAAATATGCAATCCATACGCACAGCAGCAAACATATATCTTACGTAATAAACAAGTCATTAGCATCATTCAGCATAAGCAAATAAATGTTCATATGTAATCTTAATAAGTAAACATGAAGGCGCAAGCAGATAAATCACAAAGTGTAACCTACATACCTAACTACGGTCAGCACAATTAATCAGGTGACAGTTATAATTTAAATAAATAAGCACAGCAGGCACATAATAGAAAAATATGACATCAGTGAAAAAGCAGTGCAGCCAAGCGATGCATAATATATACAAATAACAAGCCTGTTCATTAATCAATCATCGTCAAAATCAGTAAATGTACACAAGCACGTCGCTTCACAAGTAAATTCATAGAACATGAAATTTAGCACAAAGTATGAGTCACGTAATCGCAAGCAGCAAATTACGTCTAAAGTACGTACCTAAGTGGAAATATGTTACCTGAAAAATAAACTCAATTAATAGTTACCCTTTTTAGTTTATTACCTTTTTTTTCGAAATTACATTCTTCCTGAAATTTTCTCCATAGCAAGTCGTCTTAACGTCGGACACGCACAGAATTTACCTGAACTTCTTAAATACTTTATACAACCGTATCCTGAAAAATACTGAACGTTAATAACATAATTTATCGAGTCACTATAGCTTTATACTGAATTTAATCCGAGAAATTAGACTGTGTATTTGTTTACGTCTGTCAGTGCATTCGCACTGAGCGCTCGATCAGCTGTAGGCGCGTGACGTAGGAAGTAATTGTTTGCGGTCAACGACTGCCTTGTGCGGCGTGCAGACTGACTGTTGCTTTGAGTCCGTGCCGCCGCCGGAATACGGCGCGGTATCCTTGCATTCTCCGTGTGTTTACGTATAACTGTTGGTTTCTCAAAAGTATGTCATTCCACAAAAATTTTTACGTTCGATATATGATGTATTCCTTTAGAGCGCCGAGATTTAAGAGTTTCTACTTCAACAGTGTTATCATGAATGATTTTGCGAACTCTATATGGACCGTTATAAAGCAAAAAAAATTTGCGACACAAGCCTTTTCCTTTGTGAGACAAACGGTGAGACTTAATTAACACCTTCTGATCAACTGACAAAGTTTTTAAACGACCAGGACGTTTAGCTGATTTCTCTCTTCTTGCAGCCGCAGACGCAATATTTCGTAGAGCCAGGTTGACAACTTCAGAACGCCGCAGTTTCCGTGAAGGCGGAAAAGGAACGATTTCAGAAATGCGATTTGTTGGTACTTTATCTTTTAATATCAATAGAGGCGGTAAAGAAGTTGAGTCATTAGGAAGTTCATTCAGAATGTTTTGAAAAATATGAAGATACTGATCCCAAGTTCTGTGATTCTGATGACAATAAAGACGGCACAATTTATTGATTTCCTTCATCCATCTCTCTGAAGCATTAGATTGAGGGTGAAAAAGTGAAATGAAAATTGGTTTAATCTTACGACGCCGTAGAGTACGAAGCCAAATTTTAGAGCGAAACTGTGATCCATTATCTGATATAACCTTATCAACATGACCCACTTCTTTAAGAAAATGTTTGATGAAAGCATTAGATACTGAACGAGCTGTTGCCTTGCGTAAAGGTGTAAAACACACGTAGATGTCAATTCCACTGCTACGAAAATGTACGCAAAACCATTAGTAGAACGAACCACTGGACCGAACAAATCGACTGCAGCCATGTCCTTTAATTTCGCTGGAATGATAGGAAACAACGGTGCTCTGTGAGAAACAGTTGGCGGCTTAGCCTTTTGACATAATTTGCATTTGGCAAGAACAGATCGAATACGTTTTTCCATATTACTGAAGTAGCAATTTTCTCGCAATTTATGAAAGCATTTTCTGGGACCAAAGTGAGCATAACTGAAATGTGTGTACCAAATCAATTTATTGACCCACCCATCAGGAATACAAACTAACCAAACCGAGTTGTCGACCGATTTTCGTTTAAAAAGAATATCATTGCGAACTAAATAATGCTGTCTAATCGCTACGCTTTCCTTTCTCCTCCACTTCTCCTTAATGTCCTTCCAGATTGGATCCTTATTTTGCTCCTTAGCGATGTCCTGGAGCGAAGACGAAATAAAGTTCTCAAACGCAACACCTTGAATGTACATCAAACAATAATGGTTTTCTTTGCAGTCCTCTTCAGCACTTTGTTTCAAACCCATAGGTGCACGTGATAAAGCATCAGCAACAATATTTGAATATCCCTGTATGTAAACAATACTAAAATCAAATTCCTGTAGGTACAACGCCCATCGTGACAATCTGCCATGAGTTAATTTTGTCGACATAAGAAATTCCAAAGCTCGATGATCGGTGTAAACCTTAGTATGTCTGGCATACAAAAATGTGCGAAATTTTGTGAAAGCCCAAAAAACAGCCAAAGCTTCAAGTTCCGTAATCGAATAATTCTTTTCGGATTTAGAGAGAACACGACTTCCAAATGCAATAGTCTTCTGTACTACAACGCCGTTTTCTTCTATCTCTTGAAATAAATGTGCACCTAGGCCTTTGTATGATGAGTCCGTCGCCAAACAAAAATCTTTAGATAAATCCGGATGTGAAAGAAGTGGAGCAGCAACTAAAGCATCACGAAGTTGTTCAAATTCTGACTGAGCTTCCTCATCCCAACACCAATTAGAATTTTTTCCAGATAGTTCACATAAACGAGGTGTGGCCAAATTGTCCAATCTAACAAAGCGTCTAAGAAAATTACAGACACCAAGGAAACTGCGAACATCACGTTTTGTGGTAGGAACAGCATAATTACGAATAGCGTCTAGTTTCTCTGGATCAGGGAGAATACCTTCTGTAGAAATAATGTGACCGAGAAATTTCACCTGAGAACGACCAAATTCAGATTTTTCCAAGTTCACTGTCATGCCAACTCGTGCAAAAATACGTAATAATGAATCCAAAATTTTGTTATGCTCACTCCAAGAACGTTTAGCAATAAGAATATCGTCAACATATGAAGTAATATTGTCACGAAGATAAACAGGTAAAATTTCATTTAAACTACGAATGAATGCCGCAGAAGATATAGTAAGTCCAAACGGTAATTTACGAAACTGGTAACAGTTACCAAAGGCTAAAAGGCAGTATATTTTCTACAATCAGGGTGGAGTTCTATTTGCCAAAAACTTGCGCGCATATCAATCGTGGATAAAACTTTAATTCCATGGAAATGTTGAAGAAGTTCATCTAAATTTTGTGGACGGTCAGTTTCAGGAATAATAATATTATTTATCTGTCTGGAATCCAGAACCAAACGAATTGACCCATCCTTTTTAAGAACAACGTGTAATGGGCTGGTATAAGGGCTGACTGCTGGCTCAATAATGCCCTGATCTAACATGTATTGAAGTTCATTCTTAACCTTGTCTCTGTAAGCCAAAGGAATAGCGTACATTTTTCCGCGAAATGGTGTGTGTTCTTTTACTTTAAATAAATATTGTAAGCCTTGTATAGTTCCTGTGTGATGACTAAACACTGTAGCATGTGAAGTCAAAATACGGTGCAGCTCTTCTCTTGCAACGTCATCTGGCACTTCAGCTTTTTTAACCTTTTCATTAATTAATTCTTCGTACTAATTATATCCTCCATCGCGTCTCTGTATCTATTGTCATTTTCATGAATAAACACACTGTCGTCATAATGCTCAACGAGAACATCAGAAGTAAGAAACCTTAAACATTTTGTATCTGATTCAGATCTTGCTAAACACTCGAAAAATTTCAAACATTTCGGCAATCCGGCAACAGTCAAATTCACACTTCCTCCTTTAAAGTTCAAAATTGCCTTATGTGTGTTAAGAAACTCCATACCTAATATAATCTGTGTACTGAGTAATGGAACAATAATAAAATTAGCAGACAATTCGTATCCTTGACAAATGAAATTTAGGTTGGTCTGTTGTTTAACTTCCACACCTTTTCCAGAAATCGCTCCTCGAATTGTAGTTTTAGAAATAGGTAACACAGGACAGGCAATAGTTCTTTCACATATACGAAAAACTGATTCACTAATGACGTTCAATGGGCTCCCAGAATCTAAAACTGCAGTGAACTTATTCTTACCCACACATACTTCAATAACAGGATGTAAAAATGCGTCTACATTAATTTCCTTTTCGCCTAGCAAAATGTCTCTCATATCTTCCAGGCGTACGTAGTGTAAAGTTGTAGTGTCATTACTTTCTGAACCGTCTATATTGCTGCCAGAAGCCGAAGCTGCAAGTCATGGTCGATTGTTTGCGTCACGTCTTTGATTATTCCCGTCATTTCGCGGATCAATTTCTACTATTTCCACTTGTCTCTCTGAATTTCTGTCACGCGGAGGATGCCAATTAGGTCCTTCCTGTCTGTTAGATGCAAATTCTTGGTTGTGTCTGTTATTAAAATTTCTGTTTTCCTGTCTGTCTGCATAACTACTTCTTGTATAATTTCGACTGTCACTTCTGAAATTATTGTTGTATCTACTACCCTGGTTATTTCTGTAGTAAGAATTTCTATTACTGTATGGATAATTTCTGTCTTGATGATACCGATTACTGTTTCCGTATGATTGATCATTCCGGTAGGAATTACCGTTATTATAATTGTCTGTGTAATTTATGTTAGAACGTCTGTTATTGTCATAAGGCTGGTATCTATTGTCCTGTCTGTTTCGTCTATCATTCTCAAAGTTACCCATGTAACGCCCGTTCCGATCACTATCCCTTTTCTCTGAAAATTTGTTGTAATTACTGTTACTGAAAAAATTACAAGAAGTCCCGTCGTCGTTGTCATACTCAAGTTCTTGTAACAAAGTCTTAAAAGTCTCAATGTCGTCTTTACATCTTCCGGCTAAAGCAATTTGTCTTATAGATTGTGGCAGCTTAGTTAAACAAATGCGAATTAATTCAGTCGGGCTATAAGGGTTGGACAGGAACTGATTCTTTCGAATCATGTCTTCAAAGTATTCTGCCGGTGTGCGGAACTCAGACTGTTTAAAATTACGCTGCATAATCAGACTATGTTTGACTCTGTCTTGTTTTCGGACCAATATGCCGATAGAAATGCATGATAAAAATCATTCAGATTATTACAATCTCTAATGAGTGCGCGCATCCGCGTCGCCGGTTCGTTTTCTAAATATCCACACATAAATTCCAGTTTGTGACTTAGTGGCCAATTTGGTGGAAGTGCGTACATAAATTGATCTAACCATGCACATGGATGTATGTCATTCTTAGAATTGCGGAAGATCTTAAATTTCCGAACAGTCAAAAAGTGTTTATAGTCAAAGTTTTCGCCTCGTGGCGACAAAGACCTACCGCGTCTGTCCCAGTCCCAGTGTTGATTATTGTCAAGTTCGCGCGTCTGGCGCTCTCTTGTTGCATCCCGTAAATGAAACAAATTACTTTCTTCAAACCCCCCTGGTATCTGTGATTCTAAATTTCTTTTGTTGTCTTTTCCTACGATTTCGCCTTCAATTTGTTTGACTTGCTTCCGTAATGCCACAACTTCCCTTTTAACGCGTTCATTAAATTTTCCCTGATTTTCAACACGTTTATTTATGTTCTGGTACTCTTCAGTTTCCGCAAATGGCGATGGAGCTGTATCATCCGAATATCTGTCCCCATGTAAACTAAGATTTGTCAATTTATCTGAAATCTCCTCAACTCTTTCCGATAAGTCACCTATTTTTTCTTTCCGTTTACTTACGTCTTCCGTAAGTGTCGCGACTCGGGTTTCAGTATTGACACATTTGGTAGTTAACTGTTCATATTGTTGTGTTAGATTATTTATTCTGTCATTTGGTAAGGATTCCTCGATTCTCTCAAATATTTCTTCCTTATCATGTGCACGTTGTAAATTTAACTCTGAAAATTTTTGTACTATCACGCGATCTCTTTCTTCCTGTTCTCTATCTTGTTCCCTTTGTCTAATCTCTACTGCAATTAATCTATTATTGTGAGAATTCAAAATCGGTTGTACTTCTTCTCTGATTTCTTTCTTTAACTCATCTTTCATATTTTTGAAACATGTCCCTATTCGTGAATCTAACCGTGTTTCCAAAGTTCCCATCTCTGTTTTAATTGTTCCAATCTCTGTTTTAAATTCAGATCCTAACCGAGTTTCCATTGTTCCCATTTGTGAGTCTAACCGTGTTGCCAAAGTTCCCATCTCTGTTTTAATTGTTCCTATTTGTGAGTCTAACCGTGTTTTTAATTCAGATCGTATCTGTGATCCCAAATTTAATATTGCACTCATCAACTGCTCCGTACTAACTTGTTCGAAATTCTTTTCGCCCCTAACATTTCCCACAAAACCAGCCTCCTTCGTCATAGCTGTAAGGCCATCTGTGTTCGATACTATTACAGGATCTTCTGTCGTTAATCGCGTATTCTGAGAATTTTCTGATTGAGAAAAATTTTGAAATGGTTCCGGACTATTTTCCCGACTTATTAAATTGTTTTCCACTTCATTATCCATCATACTGTTTTCCCCCGTTGGCGAGTTCGCCATGTTAACAATTTCGTCATTCTCACTATTCATCATTTTTGCCTTTTTCATCGATCGCGTAATCATTTACAAAATATGCAAAACTCGTCACTGTACGAAATTTATACACAAAGACTCTTTATCTCCAACAACACCATTTACATGAAATGTTTCCCTCAAACACGATAATCGAACAATTGAAATAATTGCGCTAAATTGTCAAACCCGTAGACAAGACAACAGAAATGAAATTTTGCAAAAAAAAAAATACCATTAGAAGAATGACAATTACCAAATCTACACATGCAATATAGACTACAATTACTAAACTACAAATTACTACAACAATCCTACTACTATTTCTACAATCAGAAGAATTCCAAGGGACGATCCTAAGCAGCGGTCGCCACGTGCATGGGGGCTTAATTATAATAGAATGAAAATAATTTTAATTTTTGGTAGCTGTTTGTCCGATTACGCTATGTCTCGTAAACGGTTGGCCCTGACTAGTATTATTACGCTATCTGACTGCATAGAACAATAACAAAGAATGAAATGGAAATTTTCATTAACACAATTAATTAATTAAGTCCCCAGCAACTATAAAACCTACGAAACCAAAGCACAAGTATAACTGTTCTGTGTGTGGAAGTATGACTCAACGTACGCATCTGGCACGGTTCTTCTTCAACAACACAAGAAATTTTAAATATCATTTATACTGAATTAATTAAAGGAAATAGAAATACCATAATTACTCAAGAAAACCAGAATTACACTCTAATACAAGAACACAAGCCAGATGCTTTGTTGACTGAACCTGTAATGACGCATTATTCAGGACATTGAAATAATGAGAAAGAAAAGAAAAGTAGTTTGTTACCTTAATTTATATTGATGAAAAGCACTCTAGACATTACAATCTCTCCACACCGACTCGCTACTATCACATCTGAACAAGAACTTTTCAGTATCACATCTCAGCAAGCATTGCCTACTAGCTCATTTCAACAAACACTCCTCACTACGATATCTCAGCACAGACTACCACGAGTTCTCCCAAAGCACTGCCCACTACGAGTTCTCAATAATCACTGCCAGTGGAGGCGGCGGAACAATGCTCTCTAGCGCGATCTCTGGCGCTGTGGCTCAGTGTAGCCACCTTTCAATAGTCAAAGCGGACAGTTCGCCTTCGGCGGCGAAGCGGTGCAGACACAGTGTTTACGTCCTCACCTCGGAGTATGCCTCGCGTTAGTTTACTTTCACAGCAGTACTCACGCATGTTCGATCAACGATAGAATGGCTAACTCCTGCCCCACATTGAACTGCAGTTTTACGAATGCCTGTGTGCGACCAAGAGGATTCGCCATTGAACAATTTCTATGTGACGAAGTGAAGATCTCCCATGAAGACATGATCGGAATACAATCGTCCACCGTTAGTAGCGTGGTTTATATCATACTGATAAACGACGCCGCTTGCGTCAAGATCTTAGCTAGGACGAAAGACTACTTCAAATTGGGGCATTCGGACGGCTACATCGAGCTATTAATTATTGAATATGGCGCTCTGGGATTATGCACGCTTCACTTAAAATTTCCAGTAGAAGATGTGAGTTTTGAACTGAGTGTGGCAAGTCGGCACTGAGTTAAAGAAACACGTCCCATTGGCGATTTCTGGGCCATACTCATATATGATGGGAAGCCAAAGACATATTCTGGATGTTATAAAGAAGAGCATCTGCTAAAGGAATGGCTCATTGCAGAATTAAACTGCTGCGGACTGAAGGCGCTATGGCACTGAGACCTGATACCCTCCAGACGCCTGCACAGCAACTTCCACATCTTTTACAACCTGCAGGAACCAGAGGACGCCGGAAATCTAAAACAGCGGCCTACCGACCACCCGGAGATCCTGGTGCCGGATGAAGATGTTGGCAGATATAAAGGTGATACAGATGTTGATGAATTGGTTGTGGCTAAGGCCACCTTCGTTCCTGAACGTCGCGACATCATGTCCCCCGTCCGGCTCTGAACCACATCCCTGAAAACGAAGGTCATCAAAATGACACAAGAAGAGGAAGATGACATCGACGGCAAAGTCGGTGTCGTGCTTCCAGGAGGAGTCCGTCGCACGCCCACCAAACGATTCCTAGGAGGAGGTCTGATACGCAGTTGCTGGTACCCAACCCCATAATAGGTAGGACAATTTACCATATGACTTTGGAACACAGCGACGTCCTGAAGACGCCAATGCTGGTTCTTCTCACGTCGCGGGCACAGAGACACTGATGAAAACGGCTCTTTATTAGCGCTGATCGGATCTAACTGTCCCGTTTCGTGGGCGGACGACGATGTTCCTCACCCATCAGACAAAGAAACACCACAGGCCATCCCAATAAACTGGGCCTGACAGACAACGCTTAACACCCTGCGACGCCCGTTCTAACCGATATCAGCGAGCAGAGCACCGTGCAGCCGATGCAGCCGTACAGAATTCCACCATCAGTTTGAATGTGCTCGATTCCTATGATAAACTTCAATTGCTAAGTGACAGGTTATGGGGTAGGTGACGATATTTTCCTGTTCCAAGAGTTACATTAGGGCACTTGGCCCGATTTTTATGGTTATGCTGCATACGTCACCATAGCGCGATGACATTGCAATGAGAGACCTTTCTCGCAGCAAGCACGAGGTCTAGCACTAACATTGCTCGGGATCAAAGTAGTGAATGTCTATGAGCCATCCGGCACAGACCAACGACGAGGGGGCTCAGTTTTATTCAGAAAACAATCATGCTGCTTTCTCTGGGACGATATGAACACATAATTACCGGCGGAGATTTCAACTGCGTTCTCGCCGGATAGGACCATATCCAAATTTTACCACATGTTTCGAACTCCGTCACTTAGCACCTCGACACAATCGCGTATACACCTTGTAGATGGTACATGGCGATCGCCTGGGATATACATACGTCACTAGCCACTCATCCACTCGATTGGATCGCGTCTACGTTACTTCCTCTCTCGCTTTGGACGTCCTCAACGCCTCACGCCGGCCTTCGACCTTCTCAAACCATAGTGTTTAGGTGCGCACCATCAACCTCCGCCTTCAAATAACATGGTGCAGTCGACGTCAGTGGTAACGTCGCCTACTTTCAGAGCCCAGAATGACGACGAATGGTCACGACCATATGGGTATCCCGCGAAAATCACACAATACTCGTCTATACTTCTGTGGTGGGTACAGTGTGTAAAGCCAGCCCTACGCCATGTACTGACCCTATATGTCAAGAAATGAATGCAATGGCCCGAGACACGACAGAATTTTGCTACGTGATCCACAGGGACCTTAGGGAGCACCCGCCATCCTCGGAATGTCAGATTAAGGTTCAACGCGTTAAGGCTAAGATTTTGGCCCTTGCTCAGCGCCGATTGGAAAGCGTAGTTGTCCCAGTGTGATGCCAAGAGAGCATCAACTGAGGAACGCCCTCAATGCACCATGTCGTCATAGATCTCAGAATCCGTCGACAAGCGCCGTTCCGTTTCTTCTTCTTTTTTATTTTTATTTCCCGATGGCCGACGTCTGGTATCAAAACTGGCTTCGAAGGTCATTATCGTCACTTCTATCGTAATGAAGACCCTAACGTAAAAGCACAGATACATACTATAAAAGCCGTCCATGCCCGCATCTCGTGGTCGTGCGGTAGCGTTCTCGCTTCCCACGCCCGGGTTCCCGGGTTCGATTCCCGCCGGGGTCAGGGATTTTCTCTGCCTCGTGATGGCTGGATGTTGTGTTCTGTCCTTAGGTTAGTTAGGTTTAAGTAGTTCTAAGTTCTAGGGGACTTATGACCACAGCAGTTGAGTCCCATAGTGCTCAGAGCCATTTTTTTTTAAAGCCGTCCATGGTACCCATGACACTCAAGTGGCAGACTTCCTTTTAGCCAACATCTCCATTGAATACATCACTGACGCAGTCACCAAGGGGGCTCTCAATTGATCAAGAACAGATAGTTTGCCGTTGGAAACTTATAGGACCTTCAAGGGCGATGGAGAGAAGTGTACCAGGCACTTCCATCCTGCTTGACGCCTCCACCACCAGAATTTGTGGAAGGTCTATTTATTCCCATATCCAAACCACCTGGAGCCATGCCACGTGGCAGCTATCGGCCAATCACTGTACTCAACTCAGATTTTAAAATTTTTACGCGCCTCCTCGCAATGCGACTCAGACAAGTTTTGTACCAGACCCTGTCGCCCACACAGACGTCCTTGGGCGCAGTCACTAATAATTATACAATCAACGCTATGTGGTTATAGAGACGTCATCGCCATTGCAACAGTCTGTAGATTGCAGAGAACAATGATTTCCTTTGACTTCGATCAGCTATAGGACCGAGAGAACCACATCTTCCTCGCGAAGGTGATGAAATTCATGGCTTCCCAACTCTTGCATTTACTTCTTGAAGCTTCATCGAGGACTATATTCGACGGACGGACCACAATACAATATCAGTCACACGGTCAGTCCGACAGGGATGTCCGCTTTCAATGATAACGTACGCCATCGCACTAGAACCACTTCTCTGCGGCCTGCTGCGTCGTTTATCACGGATCACCCTGCGAGGACACATATGTACCAATGCGGGGTTCAAGAGGCAATACGGAGCAGCGGTATGGATCGAGCAATACGGGAGCAGAGGGGACAGCCGTATGAATGTTAACAAATCCTACATGATGACCACTGGAAGAGAACAACTGGACGGTGGCTCTACGCTGTCTAAAAACGGTTTTCACACCACGGCGATCAACTTTCGGCTTCTTCTTCAGAATATCAGGACATGCATTCGAAGTCAGTTATTGTGAGCAATGGACATGTTAAAAAAGTGCATTTTTTAAACACTTACGTGGCATCTTTTATAACACACGTCGCAGAACTTCTACGTTTCTGTACAGTGATGGTCCGTCGGATCCAAGCAGCCTGTTCACATACTGAAGGTCAGGTATGACACCCTCACACTTCCTAAAGATAGATTTTAGCTCTCGCTGTTCATTGTCAATGCGCGCGCTACACCTCTTGACGTACGTACAATCTTGAAGTTATGGAACCACAGTCTCGACAGTATCACTGGACTCGCACGTAGTTCATTTCAACCGCCTATCGCCCTGGCCCACATTTCTCCAGCGCTAACTCATATCAGACTTGTTCTTCTGGAATACAGGTATGTCCATGAAGACTTCTCTCACACTAGAGCTCCCACTACACGAGATACTTATCACCTCATAATGCAAACTCACTCCCGGAATGCGGTCGAGGGAAATCACCCAGAGGTTAGGTGTCCGGCAGTGTGGCGTGCAGTTCGTCAATCATACTTCACCACCGTAACGGACGCCATGTGGCACATCGTCATTTTAAGTAAATACCCGACTACACAAACTCCATATTATCGCTCTGGCAGACATCTCACTCCGCCTGAGGTGTGGTGTGGACGACACGCAAGGACACTCCCCTACGGCACGACGGCAGACGTATGGTTTCCTCTTCAGTTCACCTGTATAAACGATGTGGCCGTCTTTTTATCTTTTCAGAAATGGACCCTAGAAAGTGATCGATTTTTTGACGTTTTTGATAAAACGACGACACAACGAATGCCAGTACACGTTCGCTAACTACACTCCTGGAAATTGAAATAATAACACCGTGAATTCATTGTCCCAGGAAGGGGAAACTTTATTGACACATTCCTGGGGTCGGATACATCACATGATCACACTGACTGAACCACAGGCACATACACACAGGCAACAGAGCATGCACAATGTCGGCACTAGTACAGTGTATATCCACCTTTCGCAGCAATGCAGGCTGCTATTCTCCCATGGAGACGATCGTAGAGATGCTGGATGTAGTCCTGTGGAACGGCTTGCCATGCCATTTCCACCTGGCGCCTCAGTTGGACCAGCGTTCGTGCTGGACGTGCAGACCGCGTGAGACGACGCTTCATCCAGTCCCAAACATGCTCAATGGGGGACAGATCCGGAGATCTTGCTGGCCAGGGTAGTTGACTTACACCTTCTAGAGCACGTTGGGTGGCACGGGATACATGCGGACGTGCATTGTCCTGTTGGAACAGCAAGTTCCCTTGCCGGTCTAGGAATGGTAGAACGATGGGTTCGATGACGGTTTGGATGTACCGTGCACTATTCAGTGTCCCCTCGACGATCACCAGTGGTGTACGGCCAGTGTAGGCGATCGCTCCCCACACCATGATGCCGGGTGTTGGCCCTATGTGCCTCGGTCGTATGCAGTTCTGATTGTGGCGCTCACCTGCACGGCGCCAAACACGCATACGACCATCATTGGCACCAAGGCAGAAGCGACTCTCATCGCTGAAGACGACACGTCTCCATTCGTCCCTCCATTCACGCCTGTCGCGACACCACTGGAGGCGGGCTGCACGATGTTGGGGCGTGAGCGGAAGACGGCCTAACGGTGTGCGGGACCGTAGCCCAGCTTCATGGAGACGGTTGCGAATGGTCCTCGCCGATACCCCAGGAGCAACAGTGTCCCTAATTTGCTGGGAAGTGGCGGTGCGGTCCCCTACGGCACTGCGTAGGATCCTACGGTCTTGGCGTGTATCCGTGCGTCGCTGCGGTCCGGTGCCAGGTCGACGGGCACGTGCACCTTCCGCCGACCACTGGTGACAACATCGATGTACTGTGGCGACCTCACGCCCCACGTGTTGAGCAATTAGGCGGTACGTCCACGCGGCCTCCCGCATGCCCACTATACGCCCTCGCTCAAAGTCCGTCAACTGCACATACGGTTCACGTCCACGCTGTCGCGGCATGCTACCAGTGTTAAAGACTGCGATGGAGCTCCGTATGCCGCGGCAAACTGGCTGACACTGACGGCGGCGGTGCACAAATGCTGCGCAGCTAGCGCCATTCGACGGCCAACACCGCGGTTCCTGGTGTGTCCGCTGTGCCGTGCGTGTGATCATTGCTTGTACAGCCCTCTCGCAGTGTCCGTAGCAAGTATGGTGGGTCTGACACACCGGTGTCAATGTGTTCTTTTTTCCATTTCCAGGAGTGTATTTATGAATCATTTCTCACAATCCGCCCCATAATTGGAACCTCCCGGTGAGCAGGATTGCTGCCTACAACACAGTTCTCATGATCATCGAAGGCTCAGAGTGTGCTTCCTCAGGCCATGTCCCAACCAGCGTCTTCCAGACATTTTCATTTTCGCACAACAGGAGCATCTTTGAGTTATTTTTTTCCTCTTTTCTATTGAAAGATGTACGTCTATGATTCAGCTGTGTCTCAGAGATATTATTATCGCTACTAGTAGCGACGAACAGTTGTCGGGGGGAGTGGGAAGTGGTCGGACGCAGGTTGCGGTGGGAAGAAGCCGCGAGACATGAGAGGTCGCAGCCTGCCGTGATTGTACTAGTAGCACCGGAGGAGACTTTGGTATTCATTCAGGATTTTTGGTAATTTGCTTTCTCGTTGCTTGCGCACTGAAGGGATTTTGTCAGATTTGTGTATTCATACATTGAGAGTAATAGTCGTATCTTTTTTGTGGCCAGGACCGTGTTCATTGACTATAGACATTGTGGGATAATTAAAGGCTGTGTCAAATTTGTCATTGTTTAAACAATATATTTCAAATATAACAGACTATAGATTTCATTGGTATTATAATGTTGTGCCCTGCCCGCGACGTCATAAGATACTATTTCCTCTTTTCTATCGAAATATTAAGGTTTAAAGATATTATTTAACCAGTGAGTGAATGAACTGCGGTGCAAGTCAGCGAATATGTACGCCCAGAATAATGAGAGCGGCATATCATTATCATCTGTATTTTGTACTGTATAAGAATGCGCGCTCGTCTTTTCTTTCTCTTATTTAATCGTATGCCTTTCCGACTGCATCTTACGCTACCAAACTCCTATTTTCTTCCATTTTGTTCGAATGAACTAAACTTGTATTATTACTGGGAATTTATTTAATCCTATTATTATCGCCTATTGCGAGTACTAATATGATCTTCTTATGAATACTTTATTCTTTCGCTCCAGACGTGATATAAGATTAGTGTAACTTCCAAGTATTTCTCCGAAATACGGCACAATTCTTTGTTATGTTCCAAACGGTGATAATTATTCACGAAATGTTAGATTTCTGCACAAATTATTTACTTCGTTAAATAATATTTCTTTAATTTAACATTTCTGCTTTCATTTCGTAACAGCAGTCCCAAATTTCCAATTTATAAATGTTATAGATATTTGTTTACTACATTTTTTCCTTACGCGATACTCACGAGATTAAATCAAATTATTCTGAATTTCTCGCGAGGCGAGAAGACAGAAATTTCCCTGAGATTACGAAAAACACAAATTAATCGTTTTTCAGCACGCTGCTTGCTTACTGATCTTCACTTCAAGCAAAAAAGGTAAAATGAGTAAAACAAATTAAGAAGTGAAGTGAAGTTTGAAGAAATTTTGCTTAACAGTCATTCAGTTACTGAATTATTGCCAATATATGAATATACTATAAGCTTAGGTTACATGCATCGTAATTTACGATAGCCGAAGCATAAATTTCGACAAATCCATAATAATATACATCCATATAAAAAAATATACCATAGTCGAAAGATTAAGTAGCTTCTTTCGTTTTTTTTACACCTTTTTAGGCTAGTTGACAAAACTCCTCCTGATCACTCAATTTCTTTGTATAAAAATACGGCAGCAATTGTTGCAATTATTCCATGCATTGCACTCTGCATGGGTCGCAGTGTTGGTTTGAAATATTTTAGCATGTTGCTGATTACTCAGTGCCAGCGGCAAGAGAATGTTAGTCGTCTGTTGCGCACAGGAGCGTAGCAGGGCAGTTGTTAGGAAACGTCAGAGAATATTTTAAAACTCACAGATTGCTGATAGTTGATTTCCTTATATTTCTGTTTCTTTTTCTACTCAGTCGGAATTCTGTTTTGTGGAAGACGAAACTTGACGTAAATGTTTTCGTACGTCTTACAAAATAATTACCAACGAGTTTCATTATGTTAAATACGGGAGATTATTTTCTTTGTTACCTATGTCCTGAAATTTATATTCAGTGGATAAAAGTTAAAACCATGATTAAATTTGTTTTGTTATCAGCGTTCCTAACTGAAATACTGTATTCTGCAATGCTGTAAAATAATGCTTGTAAAATTTAATTCCAAATAAAATGAAGTACAAGGGGTTCTGGTGACCAAAAATTAAAAAAAAGGAAAGCCGAGAACAAAAGAAAAATAAAGTGGTTAAAACGTCCGCTTGCGAAAAGAGGGAAATCCGGGTGGGAATCCCGGTCCGGCAAAAACTTTCAATGTCGTCATTCCCCTATACATGGGATGGCTGTTCGTATTTGCAGTTGCGAATACGTTTCATGTGTTGCATAACGGCTGTAATCACCGCAGTGCATCCTTCCATGCATACATGTCCGAAGAAACGTGGAATCGTTCTTCTGAACAACACAGACACTGTAATGTCAGAAATGACATCGTGTGTTAACCTTGTTGTTTTACGTTGATGGTCAAATTAAGCATGGGGGGTTTCGTAACTATTGTTCAGTACCCAAACAACAGCTTTTTTGTTTAGAAAGTAAGTAAATTTTTCTGTGTGTTGAAGGCATTTCATTCATAGTTCCACTAGGTATTATTAATGCTTCTGCTCTAACAGTTGTACTATAAATATATAATTATTCTTCAATCAACATGCGACGTCGGAAGATGATATGGGGGAACGGAAATCATTCGCTTCCTAATAATACTGACACATGTCATTATACGTATACCAAGACAATGCACTGTTCTGAACTAACTGATAGCTTTCCCTAACGTAACTGATCCTCTTGTGAGATTTATAACGTGAAAATAAAAGCATTCTTGCATGTTAACTTAACCAGAGACTCTAAGCAGTGGCAGTTAATACACTCCTGGAAATTGAAATAAGAACACCGTGAATTCATTGTCACAGAAAGGGGAAACTTTATTGACACATTCCTGGGGTCAGATACATCACATGATCACACTGACAGAACCACAGGCACATAGACACAGGCAACAGAGCATGCACAATGTCGGCACTAGTACAGTGTATATCCACCTTTCGCAGCAATGCAGGCTGCTATTCTCCCATGGAGACGATCGTAGAGATGCTGGATGTAGTCCTGTGGAACGGCTTGCCATGCCATTTCCACCTGGCGCCTCAGTTGGACCAGCGTTCGTGCTGGACGTGCAGACCGCGTGAGACGACGCTTCATCCAGTCCCAAACATGCTCAATGGGGGACAGATCCGGAGATCTTGCTGGCCAGGGTAGTTGACTTACACCTTCTAGAGCACGTTGGGTGGCACGGGATACATGCGGACGTGCATTGTCCTGTTGGAACAGCAAGTTCCCTTGCCGGTCTAGGAATGGTAGAACGATGGGTTCGATGACGGTTTGGATGTACCGTGCACTATTCAGTGTCCCCTCGACGATCACCAGTGGTGTACGGCCAGTGTAGGCGATCGCTCCCCACACCATGATGCCGGGTGTTGGCCCTGTGTGCCTCGGTCGTATGCAGTTCTGATTGTGGCGCTCACCTGCACGGCGCCAAACACGCATACGACCATCATTGGCACCAAGGCAGCAGCGACTCTCATCGCTGAAGACGACACGTCTCCATTCGTCCCTCCATTCACGCCGGTCGCGACACCACTGGAGGCGGGCTGCACGATGTTGGGGCGTGAGCGGAAGACGGCCTAACGGTGTGCGGGACCGTAGCCCAGCTTCATGGAGACGGTTGCGAATGGTCCTCGCCGATACCCCAGGAGCAACAGTGTCCCTAATTTGCTGGGAAGTGGCGGTGCGGTCCCCTACGGCACTGCGTAGGATCCTACGGTCTTGGCGTGCATCCGTGCGTCGCTGCGGTCCGGTCCCAGGTCGACGGGCACGTGCACCTTCCGCCGACCACTGGCGACAACATCGATGTACTGTGGAGACCTCACGCCCCACGTGTTGAGCAATTCGGCAGTACGTCCACCCGGCCTCCCGCATGCCCACTATACGCCCTCGCTCAAAGTCCGTCAACTGCACATACGGTTCACGTCCACGCTGTCGCGGCATGCTACCAGTGTTAAAGACTGCGATGGAGCTCCGTATGCCACGGCAAACTGGCTGACACTGACGGCGGCGGTGCACAAATGCTGCGCAGCTAGCGCCATTCGACGGCCAACACCGCGGTTCCTGGTGTGTCCGCTGTGCCGTGCGTGTGATCATTGCTTGTACAGCCCTCTCGCAGTGTCCGTAGCAAGTATGGTGGGTCTGACACACCGGTGTCAATGTGTTCTTTTTTCCATTTCCAGGAGTGTATTTATCAGTATATTCATGTCTTCTGTTTATAGGTGTAGCCACTGCATACCACGTTGCATTTCTTGCTGGGTTTTCAGTGGAAGCAACATGAAGATTTGCCTTCGAGAAATCTTGCATAGTAATTTCCTAGTTATGATGAGTTAGCACTGTAAAGATATCAAACCAAGTTCTTTGTTCAACAGCCGGCCGCGGTGGCCGTGCGGTTCTGGCGCTGCAGTCCGGAACCGCGTGACTGCTACGGTCGCAGGTTCGAATCCTGTCTCGGGCATGGGTGTGTGTGATGTCCTTAGGTTAGTTAGGTTTAAGTAGTTCTAAGTTCTAGGGGACTTATGACCTAAGCTGTTGAGTGCCATAGTGCTCAGAGCCATTTGAACCATCTTCGTTCAACATATCCCCTATTTTTGTGGTGAAAGACAACGTTCAAAAATATATTGGAAAATCACTTCCTCAGAAGACAGTTATTTACAGACATTAACAACGTAAATAATTCGACGCAAGAAATAGTTTCGGTTCAGCAAATTATTAAATACATATTGCAGTGTTATTAGTAGTTAATCACTGGTATCACAGTCGAAGTGTAGAAAATATAATTGTCATTGGATTACTATAGCAAAAAATATGAAGGTGTAGGAAAAAATTTTGTGGCGTTACATTACAAATACTGTTACAGAAACTTAGAAAGATCACCATATTTTTCTGCCAATAGATCTGAAGAAGCCAATGATCTAAGACCATTTAACATTTCTCTTTCTCATTTGGAAATAATAACAATCAAATGCTATCGATAAGAATAATTTCAGTGATTTTTGTGTCTATACCGTAGTATTAAAACGAATTTATGATGTCGAGGTGTCGTCTATGTAAGTCGACGGTAGCGACCGGATAGATACAACAATGGATCATTGTTCTAGCATGACTGACGTGCTCTCTGATTCAACAGTTAGCCGCAAGTAGGTACGGCTATGGGCGAGAGGTGTCAGCATCTTACAGACCAAAGTCTTAACATGTCTAAACAAGTATTTTGAAAGGAAACTTTATTCTTTGTGACTATCACGACATCTATTAAGTATTTCTGATTAAATATGTTTAATGTGAATGAATTATTAATGTGAATGAAGGTGTATATGCGAAGTAATGTAATAAAGGAATATTGTTACATCTGTTAACTAAGTATACACTGGTTTGAGAACAGGGTGTGTGTATTATACTCGCAGAGGAAACTTTTAAAGTGCAGCTGACCAGTTTTAGGTACTGGGAAACAAGAAACATTTTAAGATAATTCAACTACTTAAAGAGGTAAGTGTTTTAATATTTGTGGAATTTAGAAATTTGTTATTTTACTTAACGGTTCATTAAAGCTAATAGGTTGTTATTGGTCAACTGTAAAAAAGGGGATTTGGCAGTTTAATATGGGGTTGGCTATGACGTATATCATCTAATCAGAAGACAATACATTCGCTCATATTTAGGGAACTGAAGAATTGCTTTGTGAAGTCTAGGGCAGTTCAGAACACAGCCTTTATTACGTTCGGATGCATGTAATAGATCTGAATAAAAGTAATAATTTTCCGGACCTAAGAGCTAAATTCGACAATGGAGTGCCTCAAAGTTTCTGCGAAAGTATGAGAATGACAAACACGCGGAATTACGATTACTATAAACTGTGGTTTTTGAATTAATTAAAATTCGCATGGCGCATTGTATTAGTTGGTACCGACAACTGAAAGTTTAAAGGATCGAGTTGTGTAGTGTATGGGCGAGGATTCTGTCACATACAGTCCGTTTTATAATTTTTGAGCTAACAGTTTCGGTTATACACAATAAATTGGGTATTACGTGTGATTGCCATAGTGTCTGAGCGTCGAAATTGAAACTTAAGCTTAACTTAGACTTGGCGGTATTTTGTTGGTTAGTTGGTTGGGTTGTTTGGGGGAAGAGACCAAACAGTGAGGTCATCGGCCTCATCGGATTAGGAAAGGACGGGAAAGGAAGTCGGCCGTGCCCTTTCAAAGGAACCATCCCGGCATTTGCGTGGAGCGATTTAGGGAAACCACGGAAAACCTAAATCAGGATGGCCGGACGCGGGATTGAACCGTCGTCCTCCCGAATGCGAGTCCAGTGTGCTAGCCACTGCGCCACCTCGCACGCTGCGGTATTTTGTGCAATATATCTTATGTTTTACGAACTACATTTCAGTTAATAGCACAGTAATCCTGAAACCAGAAAACAATTTGGCACCCGCTAAATACGGACTGTACGACTGATACTGCTAGAGCTTTTCCAGCCGAAATACGTCATTCGTTCTTTACCATGCAGACGTATATTCGACATGCAGAAGAAGAACATCGCAAGATGCGGGGATACATTATGTAGGCCGAATATTTGACCTCAATGTCACAGATGATAAATAATCAATTTTCAGTTGTCATTCTGCTACCTGGTAATAATAACTACATACATGTAAGATACAACTAATGAGAAGATAGACGTCGTTTACAGAAAAATTAAAGATTCCTTTGGAGAAAAGAGAAGTAGCTGTATGAAAATCAAAAGCTCAGGTGGGAAAACAGCATTAATCAAAGAAGTGAAAGCTGAAAGTTGGAATGAATGTATAGAGATGCTATAGGAGCAAAATGAACTTGAAAGCATTATTATAAAAAAGGAAGTGATTGTAGACAAAGATAAGACAAGATAAATGATAATCCGAGAAGAATTTGACAGAGCACTGAAACACCTAAGTCGAAACAAAGCCCCTGGAGTTGAAAACGATTCGTCAGAACTATACTTGGTAGAGCCAGTATTATATGTTATGGCTGTGGGTAAGAATTGATTAGTGAACATTATTGCATCATCGAAGCACAGGCTCAGTTACTTGGTACTTTCGTGTCGTTTGCACGTACTGGTGCTGAATGATGCAGGAGATATGATGCTGAAGTAAGCACTGCACATCCCTGTTGTCATCACTTCGTATGGAATATTTATGTTTCAATATTTTTGTTTGACGGCGTTCCACCGTTGTTACCGTTGCAGTAACGTCCTACTATGTGGTCCGTGACGTCATATTAATTGTTGGCGCACAGGAGGTAGCGTCCAAACTAAAAATGTTGTCTGTACAGTTTTGAACACACACTGATCACAGTTTTGTGTTTTCGGTCACTGCACACTGATATGTTTAGTTAATGTTTGTACCTCGCGTTTTTTCAGTTGTACACCACATAAGTGTTCACTGTCCAAGTTGATCACTAATACAGTACTCAAAGTTCACACTTCCTCCACGAATACCAGTGCACTATTATAGTTCCTGTTAGTATTGCTTACAGCATGACTTTGATACAATTGTATTACATGATTACTGTTTTTTTATATCACATAGTGACACAGATGTCTGTTCGTTTACACAATATGTTACAATAAAATTTCACAGATCAAAAGCACTTTTGTTCTGTTATTGCATACAATTCAGTGTTACATCATACATGCATCGGATTCTGGCCTGACTTGCAATACTTTTATATTTGAGCATTAATAAATTTGTCATAGGGCATATTCATTCGGGGATTAGGACCGCTGCGCATGAGCTTCCTCCATAAGCTGTTAGCGTAATCGCCTATCCTATAAAAGGTTTGCAAGTGTCAAAAACATGCTCTAAAGTGGAGCTCTCATTTAATCTCAAATATTGTGGCTAGATGCTTATACTTTATCTTTTAAGGTCAAAGCACAGCATCACAGATGTCACATTGTATGTGCACAGTCTTTTGCATACACCTTTCTGTTCATTTTTCATGTGACAGATTACAATATTTAGTGCATTCATTAAATAAACATTTATCACACAGCTTAATAAAATTTATAGTTACTAACTCTAATAACCACTGAAAAACATCCTACACTTACTGATTATGTTTCTAAACAAATACTATCATTGGACTGATGGTCCTTTAGCTTCTTTTTACTCATTTTTTAAGGCTGATGTGTAAATCATTCCTTGAAATAAAGACAAAACATCTTACATACTAAGCACAAAAAAACCATCAAAATCTTACAACTACACAAAAATATATCTTGAAGTCTGTGCAAAACCTACATATTACACAAAAATACGGTAAACCATTCGTGTCCTATTTTCAGGCACCACAAATTTCTTTAAGTCCTTATAGGGATACAATCCTTTGATCTTCCCGCTCATCACATCAGCTATAAGGTAGCTACAACCGTGCGGTATTTGTATAATTTTAAAATGTCCGTTATACAGCATTTGCCATTTCTTGTTCTTCTTTGTTATGAGTGACGACTTAGGATGGTTTCTTATCAAAACTAAGCCGTTTATCTGATATGGGACTGTCCGTTTTATTGACTTGTCATATCGACTCTTTCGTTGACTAGCGCAGCTCGTCATGTTTCTGATGGCGTCCTTTATTTTATTCTCTTGCCTTTTATCTGTGCGGGCAATTTTGGTAGCGGCGTGATCCATTCATTTAGATCTGCAGTACTAAATAATAACTCATTGGGCGTGTATCCAGTAGCTGGATGAGGTAGATTGTTGTGTATATTTCCAAAGACGGGTAACAATTCCAGCCACTTTGTATGTTGCTGATGAGTATATGTTCGGATAAATCTGTTGAGGGATTCAGTTAGATAACATGATTCTTGTGCTTTGTTGTTAAAGGTTTCGGTCCAGCGAAGCGTTTCGTTGTGAGCTACGTCCGAATAATATTCTCCCTGGCCCCTTAAATTGCTGCTTAATTTAAATATGGGCATCTCTTCGCTTTTTACTCGTACGCTCGGGTAATCTTTACCGGGTGTACTTACTGTTCGTGTTAAATCCTTTACACTCTGCTTATTTTCATTCAGTAGGGAGATCTTCCCGCTGGAGAAATTAATTTTTGCTTTGTTCTCGCTCAGGAAACCTCCCCCAAGGATGCAGGTTACTCTCAATCCTTTGACTACGAGAAAGATACATTTTACGTTATCTTCCCCTGGGCATAAATCTACCAGCACCTGATACTGAACTTTTGTGCTTGTGCTCCCATGGCTCCAATGACAGAGCAGTTTTGTACAGGAAATGTCGGTATGTTGCGGTTTTGGCTCAAGGTTTTGAATAGATCATAGCTCATAATATTAGTAGTGGCACCTGTATCTATATATATTTCTACTGGCAATTCATTAATTCTAGCTTTTATTATGGTTTGTACTTCAGTTATTTCTTTTCTGTTACATTGGTTTGATTCAATAAGTAAATCATGTTGTGTACTGTTTCCATCTTTGTACCTCAGTAATAATATACTATCTTGTGTATTGTTTCTAGGTGTGCCCCCATTTTTCGCCGACCATCAATTGGGGGCTTATTGTGGCCGTTGTTCGTTTGACGGTCTTTAACTATGGTGGTTTCCGTCAGTGGGCATTTCTACTACCCTTACGCTGCTATTCGAGTTCGTCCACGTTTGTGGTATTGCATTAGTATTCTACATAGAATTCCTATTGTCACACTGGTACTGGTTACCGTTAGGAGGCGGTGGTGGTGGCATAGAAGTTTGCATCCACTGAACCGGGTAAGTGCGGTTGTTGGCACTACTGCTTTGTTGCGGCCATTGACCTTCATTTCGACGTTTGTTATTGTAGTTATTGTTGCTGTAACCGGGATGTCCTCTATCTTCCCAACTACGTTTTTGATTGTAAGATGGTTGACCGTTTCCGTTCTTCCTGTTTTGTTCTGCGGATTGATCTTCCATTCCATTTCCGTGGCTTCCAAAATTGGAATTGTTGTTGCCATTTTTAAACTTGCGTGGTGAACCATTACTGTTCTCCCGGTCTTTATTTATCCTATTTTCTTCCTGGGTGAGATCCATTTCGTCCAGCACAGACAAGTACCGTTTCAGGTCATTTTAGGGTACATTTATTAATTTGCCTCGTATATAACCGGGCAATCGTAATTTTAAGATTCTGATCACATCACGGGCTGATATAGGGTCATCACAATATCTAGTTTTGTTGATATATTTTTCAAAATATTTACGGAGTGTACCCTGTTTGTGATAGTACATTTGCGGGCTGTATTCTTCAGTCCTCAGGCGTTCTCGAATAGCCTTAGGCCAGTATCTGTCAAGAAAAGATTTTTCAAATTGTGCCAGGCAATGGCAATTTTCTAGGACTTCATTTGCCCATAAGGCAGCGTCGCCTTGTATGTGTGCGATTATGAACTGAATTATTTGGCGTTCATTCCAGGCACTCGGTAATACATTCCGGAATCCTTTTATGAAGATTACCGGATGCACTGTCTTCTTTTCCGCGTTAAATATTTGGAATTGTCTGTGTTTTATTAAGCTTTCATCAATGTTATTACTTGTGGAAGTAGAAGCTGCCCCCACGGAGTTATGAATAGGAATGCTTCCTGTAAAATTGTATAATTTCTCATTCCGAATCGCTTGTTTGTTGGAATGAACTGTACGTAATGTTCTCATTAACGTACACGTACGTAACAGGCGTGCCACAGTTGTTCTTAAGCATTTGTAAAAATGCCCACTCGAGTTTGTATCTCGCTGCGCTTTTCTCACCTGCGAGTGGTAGCGTGTCTACTGTGGATTGTTTACATACAGCTATTCCGTTAGTTACTTTGTGCAGAGCAGACTGTATTTTGCTTTCTACACGTTCTGTGATCTGGCTTTCTTTTTCAGTGAGCCAGTCATGGAACTCTTTTTCTACTTTCTGGGCTTGATCATTTAAATGCGTTTCTATGGTTTCTTTTTGTGTCATTTCTAAATTGTCCATTCGGTTCGCAAGCTGTTCTACTTCGTCCCGGATGACTGTGTGTGCCGCCTGAAGCGTTTGCACATCTTGTGCTATGTTGCTTACAATGTTAGCAGCTCGGCATCGGCTTTCTTTATTTCTGTCATTTCTGAATGTATCTTTTCGAACATTGTACCTATACTTTCTATTAAGATCTTTTCTCTTTCTTCGTTTTGTTCCCTTATCTGCTTGCCTAGCTGTTGATTCCTCTCTTCCCTCAATCTCTCTCTTTCTTCGTTTTGTTCCCTTATCTGATTGACTAGCTGTTGATTCCTCTCTTCCCTCAATCTCTCTCTTTCTTCGTTTGCTGGCTACTTCCTGGCATATCACCGGAAACTACATTGTTAACATTTTCTCCCCCTCGATCACTATTAATATTTAGTAATTCAGTGTCACTGTCCATATCGCTCAATAATTGCACATTATTTGTAACATTGGATACATTATCTGGTTGCAAATCTGACACACGTCCATCTTTTCCCATAATGACGATAACTTTCACTGGGCTAACTACAAAAATTGTTCCAAACTACAAATGCGGACTAAGTTCACTAGTCAAACTGCTTATTGTTTCCAAAATCACAAAATATTAATATCTACACAACTGTACACCATGTACCATCTATGATACTATACTTTGATGATGCGGGCCTATGTAGCAAGCTTTATGCATAGTGGTCCTTACCTTGATTTCTTTTTTCTTTTCTTTTCTTTTTGCTATCTCGTCCTCTCAGGGTCTAAACAGTTCTTCTCCGCTTTCCTCGTTCAAGTTTATACCTGAAATAGAATTTGATAGACATTAGAATACATGTTAACAATTACATACATACAAACCCTAAAAAAATATTTTATCTCTTCGGGCCCACGTTGGGCGCCCTTTATTATATATCTTTAAAAAAATAATGTAACTATTTATTTAGAGGAAACACTCATCTAGTAAATTTATTTGTCCTTTGATTTATCGTGATCTGTTACTGATTTTTAGTGGAGTTAGTTTTTACTTTTAGCTTTCAAAAAAATACAAAAGAGATATAATCAGCAAAATAATGAATTTCGTAGGTTGCCAATTACGTATTATATCTGGTTTTATCGAGCGCCAGGCTCCCTACAAATTACTGTAAATGCAATAGCGTAGTATTACTCAGCTCCAGTTCACTACCACATAAAATAGACAAGTTTTAATAAAATTATTTCACTGGATTACTTCAGTTAATCTCACTGAATATTTTTACATAATTTCTTCCGCTCCGGCTATCAGACAATGTGCTGTGAAAAAATATTTTTAAATGTACCGCGTAATAGCGGCTAATTGTTAACAATCAGAGATCACTGTTACTCGTTCCACAGCAGCTGGAAACATGCTTAATAATTTTCATTAAATATTCTTTTCATAAGATAAATGTGGCTAGGTTCTTGAAATAACACACGGAGATCACTTTATACTAATATATTCTTACTAGGACACAGTTTACACCATTAAATATTTGCAATTACGTTACGACAGAAACAAATGCTAGCGCAGCACAATAGCTTGCGTACCTTATTCCAGCTAACACCAGATCGAACAGAACAAAACAGACTAGACAGAAGAATGAACATTGCATTGTGTTTTATACTCTTACAGAGATGATAACACTTCTTTTAATTACTTGCACATTATAATCTCATACACTAAAAATAATGTCTTTTCTGCATCTATCGATCTATATTGTATATTTTTACAGTTAGTGTTATTATCTTTCGCAGATAAATCGATGTTGCAGTTCATTTTGGGTCACATACAGTCATTTTTATTTGTGTTTCACCTCGATAAGGGTGAATATTGCAAAAGAGACACTACACCAGCCACGACAAAACTATCCCGCCTGGTGTGCAAGATGTATGTGACACGTGAAATACTCTTGGAGTTCGAGATGAATGCAGTACTTTAAATTCGAAAGAAACCAAGTGCTGACAGGTGTAAATATTGCTGAACTATGAGTCGTGGTTTCATATTACTTACACGAATTATTAACAGAACAATAGAAAAACTGTTTAAAGCAGACCTTGGGGAAGGTCAGTTTGGTCTCCGTAGAAAAATATGAACCCGACGAGGCAGTACTGATCACACCATGTCTCTTAGAAGACAGATTAAGGAAAGACAAACACGACCGAGCAAGGTGGCGCAGTGGTTAGCACACTGGACTCGCATCCGGCAGGCGACGGTTCAAACCCGCGTCCAGCCATCCTAATTTAGGTTTTCCGTGATTTCCCTAAATCGCTTCAGGCAAATGCCAGGATGATTCCTTTGAAAGGACATGGCCGACTGCCTTCGTCATCCTTCCCTTATTCTATGGGGCCGATGACCTCTCTGTTTGGCCCCCTCCCCCAAATGAACAAACCAACAAACCTACGTTTATAGCTGCACACCTTCGCCGAAGGAGCACACCAAAATTTCCACTACTTATGACTAATGCTTTACCCAAAGTTTCTGTACAGTTTCTGAAGACGCCTCAAAGGCGAAACGTCTCAATAAAGCTTACGCTATATTTGCAACCTGGATTGTCTTTGCTACTGGAAATATATCACGATTGCTGCACCATGGCCATAGAGTGGAACGCTTTATACTACGTTCATAATATTTATAGACACAGAAAAAGTTTTTGACTATATTCGGTGGAATACACTCACCTGAAGGAGTAATACATGGTTGTAGCCTACCCGCGATGTAGTTGAATCTGTACATTGAGCAAGCAGTAAAGAAAAACAAAGAAAAATTGAGAGTATGGATTAAAGTTGTAAGAGGTCCGAGCAGATGTAGTTTCGATGTATTGCTCACGCGCTGCCTGCGATATGCAAGGTATAAGAGAATCTCAGACCAGAGAGCAGTGTTGACTGCAGCAGGAACTGTGTAGCTGTAGCAGTAAGTTGTTGCTAGCGAGCGGTCTGGTCTATCGTGTTGGCTGGGCCGGTCGTGGTGCAGCGATGCCGGAGCCTGAGTATTATTGTATAAGGTAAAAAGCAGCCTCGCGCATATGTAGTATTGTTATCTCAAGTCCCATGTAAATGTTTTAAAAAATCTCCTAATAATAATCTTTCTCATAAAAAGTAACTTTTAACAACCATTCATTTCAATTTAAAGAATTTACTAATTTCACCAATCCATGATCACCCCGATTATTTCAAAAGAAAGAATTAGTTGTTTCCTTTCATAAATAACAAATCTATCGGCCAGCATTGCACAGGGCTGCGGCAGAAAAATTTATTGTAAGAGCAGATATATATGCGTTATCCGGCGATTTCATTGAGGTAAGAACTTTTCTTTTTTATTCAGAATGATCTTTCAGGGCCATGACGCAGCACTGCTGACGTCCAAAATGTATCAGGTTAAATTCACAGTCAATTATTGAAAAGTTATAAGTGAGTGACAATTTAATTGAGAGGTTAGTTACAATGTATTATTACCAGGTTACTGAATTTATTTTTTGTTGGGACGTTACACTGAATGTGAACGACATAATTATAATTTTTACCGTTGAGAGGTTAAGGAATTTTTCTGTTTTGAGGTTACACTAAAATGTGAATGAATTTTGTGGGGAGGTTAAACTTGGCGACAACCGGCCAGGATCGTATTTCTTTGTGAATTTCTGAGAAGTAGTTAGTTATATATCTGCTCTTATTTACTTAAATGTAGTTTGCATCTGGCGCAACGCATTTAATAATTTGTCACTCTTTTTTTCACAGATCATCGGCAATTTATTGCTCTTTGTTGTAATTGTGTTTGTTCCATTTTTGCTTCGTCTTTGTTTCATTTTTGTGCTTAATTTTGATTTGTGAAAAATGCCGCGAAAAACTGTTAACAGTACATCGCGATGTGTAATGAGTGAAATAGCCGACTCGAATAATTTGACCGATAATACTTGCGACACTCAGTGTAATAGTGATAATCGTCTAATTACAGATAATCAGTGCCTGCCGATCACTAGTATTGAGTTAAATCCTAATGATGGGCAAACAATTATGTCCACAGTAAATTTAACAATTGATGACGCGGCACGTTCCGATACAATGAACGCTGCCCAGTTTGACACACCCGGTTTGCAAAATTTGAATTGTGAACAGATAAATTTTTCTCACGAAGATGAACAATGTAGTCAGAATACGTCAGATTTAATTGATTCCGGTGTAGTGCCCAACAGTGCATATCCAATTGGCAAACCTTTTCAAGAATCAGAATAACCGAATGGTTACACAAAACGTGACAAATGCAGACACACCATAACACAGTACAGTGAATAGAGTCGCTAATTTTGGCTGGGATCAAGTTGTAGCATTATTACTACAATTCAAGAAAGAACAAGACGACAATTTCAAACGAATTAATCAATCGAACAAACAAAGAAAAACTAGACACCAATTCCAAACAACTAAATGATAAACAAGACAACAATTTCAAACAACTTAATGAACAGAATAAACAACTTAGTGAACAGATTACAGCCGTTGCCGCGCAATGTCATGATACTAAAGAACAATTACGTGAGGAAATTAAGGCCTGTGCTAGGGACAGTAGTGAAGAAATTAGATCTGTTGCACAAGAATTAAGTAATACACATGTAGCCACAACGAAATTACTTAGAGATGAAATTAGTGCAGTCGCTAAACAATGTCCTGAAAATGCAACACAGTTACGCGACGAGTTTAAATTAATGTCAGCAGAAATTTCACGCACTCTGGAAGCGAAAGTCGATAAGAAATTTGAACAGCACAACAGCCAAATTGACGAACGTTTTAAAGTGACAGAAATGAAAAATGTTTCAGTCACTAACACGTCACAGCATACACCACTCTCCGAACATTTGTCACACTAACACAGCCAGTGTAACTTAGGTAATTTACAGAGACTACGCGACGTAGAATCCGAAGAGACACAGACAAACAGATTCTCATGCAATCCTGAACCTGCCAAGACATACAGAGACGATAATTTTTATTACAAACACTTTCTATCAGTGAAATGAAATGAAATGTCGTGTGACGAGGGCCTCCCGTCGGGTAGACCGCTCGCCTGGTGCAAGTCTTTTGATTTGACGCCACTTCGGCGACGAGAAAATTAAAGTTATTTAATAATGACAGAACACAGAGTCACGCTTTGGACTGGATACGACAATTTACTTTTGAATTTTCACCGCCATTGCTTGTAACGCAGAAACTAAAATTTATTTGCAGCGCGTAATTGACCTCAGGAGATTCATTACACTTCGATGAATATGTACCGTAGCGTGCACAGGGCCCCGAACCGTAGTAGTGCTATTTCATCTTTAGTTTTCTGCACTGCTGCCTTCTCTTCTACTATCCTTTATCAAAACAGCTCTTCAACTATCGATCTATCTAGGATTAAGAATGAGTAAAGAAAACCAGATATGACAAATTTTACCGAAATTGACAGTTTTCTTTAGACGCTCCAGGAACGACAACCATCAGAACTTTAATAACACAGAAAATTTTAATTATCAGTATCGTCAAAATTATCAGCAACATGAACCACATTTTGGTAACAATAGAGGTTTTTCCCAACAACAGCAACAAAACCAGCCGGTTAGCATACCTAACCAACAATGTAATGTGCAAGGTCAACCAACCTTTAATGTTTCGCCGCCTACACGTATAGTGTCGGCTCCACCAAATAGTAACGCACAGCAAGAAGGAAATCAGTACGTACAGAAAACACATCATTTCAACTCATATCGCAACGCGCCGCATAGGGATGACTATCATGACAGACGTAAAAGTAATGAGCTCAGTTTTCAGCGTAACAGTCGGTCTTACCAGCAGCAGAATCAACCACAACAATAGATTATTATGAATGAACCAGACAGTAGGTATCATCCCAAACCTAATACGTCAGGAAGGAATAACAGAACAGTACAAATAGTCGGAATGCCACAGCATCCCCCCGCAAATAACAGCACGTCAGATAGAATTTGACTAGATACACTGCAGAATGAATCTTCCAGCAACGCAAGCAATACTTTTGACACAGAGCATCTTGTTCACGAAAAGTTATTACTTTTGACGACATCCGAGACACACTTTTGCATGAAAAACCAGTTATTCAAAAAACCATTTCCCACCCTGTCATTGAAATAAAGATTTGATCATCCAAATTTTCAGCAGTAATCGATTCTGGATCACCTATGTCAGTTACAAATGAAGAAACCTTCAACGAATGTAACAAAGAGAATATTTATCCTACGTTACCATTAGGCAAAACTAAAGTAAAAGGAGCAGTATCTAGTAAAGGAGTAGATGTAAAGTTATAGACACACTTATCATTTTGTACTGCAGGTCATACGTTTCACTCAAATTTTTGGATTGTTCCCTTATTGACAACAGACGTTATTTTAGGTACAAATTTTTTGGTACAACAGGACGCAATTATTGACTTTCAAAATTCCTATTTAATGTTAAAGGATGAAAATGTACAACTGGCATTAGAATTTCAGCACTGTTTATCTGTGGAAGAACAAACGATTAATCGGACAGAGGTCATTTCTGCATCATGTATAGTAGACTGTCATTCGACATTGTTCACAGATACGTACGTACACAACTATAATACTCCAGACGAAGCCGACTATGACGTTATGCAAATGATTTTTGATAAAGTAAAGCGAAGCAGTGCAAATACAGACGACGAACGTACGGAGCTACGCCAAATTCTTTTACAGCAAGCTCCAGTTTTTGACAACATCCCTGGTACTATGTCCGGTTTTATGTATGAATTTCAAGTTAAACAGCACAACACGTTTAAAGCCAAACATTATCCCATTCCATATATTCACAGAGAACAAGTTAAGAAAGAATTGCAAGCTATGCTTGACCAAGGTATTATTGAACCGGTAGTTAGTCCGTACATAAACCCGCTCCATATTGTTAAGAAAAAGGATGGCTCACTTCGCCTCGTACTTGATTGGCGTCACATCAATGACATTATTATTAATGGAACAGATCGCCCACAGACACTAGAAGAACTTCTACAGAAATTTCATGGTACTGCTATTTATTCGACGTTAGATTTGAAATCGGGATTTTGGCAAATTCAGCTCCATCCGAACTGCAGAAAGTACACAGCATTTCTCTGTTTTGGTGACTGTTATCAATTTTGCAAATTACCTTTCGGTTTAACAATTTCTTCAGCAGCATTTATTCGTGGTATGAGTACTATACTTCCGACAGAAATAAAAGACACAATCACAACGTATGTAGACGACATTCTTATTGCAGAAGCTAACTCGTCTGAACACAATTTGATTCTTGAACAACTGTTGCAAACTTTTCGTGCACAAGCACTCACAGTTAATCTTAGCAAATCACACTTTGGCAAAACTTCTATAAAATTTCTTGGACATGTAATTTCAGCAGAAGGCATTGCGCCTGACCCGGAAAAACTTCGAGCTTTACGTGACGTTACTGTACCTACGACGAAGAAACAACTACGCAGCTTTTTGTGTTTAATTAACTTTTTTCGTAAATTTATTCATTACTCTGCTTTAGATACCCCTAGATTATGCCAATTGACGGGTAAAAACGCTATTTGGTCCTGGGATAGCCAAGCACAGTCTGAATTTGCTAATCTGAAACATGCTTTGTTGAATGCACCACTTTTATCACACCCAGATCTAACTAGAAATTTTTCCATTGCCACCGGCAGTTCTAACACCGCTTAAGGCGTACACATTTTTCAGGAAATTGAAGTAATAAAAAACATCGCCTTTGCAAGTCGCATTCTGTCACCTGCTGAACGCAATTATTCTGTCACAGAACTCGAAACATTATGTGTGGTATGGGCATTTACGAGATTCAGGCATTTTCTTTAAGGAAGACATACTACCGTTTACACAGATCATAGAGCTATACAGTTTTTACTTTCAGCTAAATTTACATATGACAGGTTAAGCAGATGGAAACTTTATTTACAGGAATTTAATTTTACAACTGTTCACATTCCCGATACACAAAATATTGTATCAGACGCACTATCCCGTTCTCTCAGCAATAATCAGCAAGACATCGCGACCAACTTCTGCCAAACAAATATTAGCGTCATGTATATTCAACAAGTTGCATTCGAAAATTTTATTTCGGCATCATTACGAGACATAGCACAAGAGCAGAGCAAAGACAACGTGTGGAAAGAAATTAAACACCTTTGGCGAGATAGGAATAATGTTACCATCAGAAACCATTACACCGTGCGCAATAACATTGTTTCACCGCTCTCACCCAGACAGCAACAACTGGTTATTATGTATTCCTGACGAGCTTGTTAACGAATTAATTTGGTATATTCATTTAAGTTACGCACATTATGGAGCCAGAAAATGTTTTCTTATACTGAGACAGAACTGTTATTTTGCGAACATGGAGAAACGTATTCGACGAGTTTTAGCGTCATATAAAATCTGCCAGAAAGCTAAGTCAGACACGACTTCACATATTCCTCCGTTACATCCCATTGTACCCGTTAAATTGAGACACATGGCCGCTGTAGACATTTTTAGTCCGATTCCCAGAACTAATAGAGGTTTTTGCTACATCTTTGTCGCTGTTGAACTCACTTCGAAATTTGTAACCTTCACTCCGTTACGCAAAAAAATTTCGAATGCATTTGTAAAACATTTTTATTTCATGTAGGGCATGCATTGAAAGTAATTTCCGACAATGGACCACAGTTTCGTTCTGCGATATGGACACGTATGTTACGAATAAGAAACATTTCTCCGATCTATATATACAAGTATCACGCTTCTTCGAACCCTTGTCTAATGAAAGAAATTGGTAAACTATGTAGAATATACTGCCATAAAAAAACATATTCATTGGGACACACACATACTCTCATTCCAGGATGTAATTAACTCCATACCAAATGAATCTACTATGCTATCTCCGACTGTTATAATGAAAAATGTTGAACCACCTAACAAAATTAAAGAATTAGTATCCTTTCCTACATCTCGTCGACTACGACACCATGAAATAATTGACATTGCGCTCAACAACATCACACGTGCCGCAGAGCGCCGGAGAAGACAGCAAAAACAGGTTTGTACACACCGTGACTTTCACATTGGACAGAAGATATTAGTACGCACATATTATTTATCCAACAGAGGAAAGAGTAGATGCAGTAAATTTGATCTTCTATACGCAGGTCCATATAGACTTCGTAGCATTCCTCACCCCAACGTAGTACATGTCGAAACTTTGAGAACCAGAAAAAGCAAAGGCAATCATCACGTCTCCAATATTAAACCCTTTATTGAATGAACATACTTTACGATTTATCACACTGTAATGCCATTTCCTGATATTTATATGACCACTTAAGCAATTATATTTATGTGACTACTTACTGATAATGATCGTATTTTTTCTTGGGATGTGCCCGGCAAGGTAAGGTTAGCAGGTCGCTTTTCTTGTCGTTATATATCAGACCGTGCACATTTTTCCAGATAAACTTACATATTTTATGACCACTTATGCAATTCTATCTATGTGACTACTTACTGATGATTATCATATTTTTTCTTGGCAAGTGCCCGGCAAGGTAAGGTTAGCAGGTCGCTTTTTTTGTCGTTATATATCAGACCGTGCACATTTTCCATTTTTCGTGTATATATGGTTGTTTTCCTGTTTTGTTTGTATGCACTACGAAATCTTTAAGACATAAAAAACACCAGTTGACTTTGACATTTTTCCTTATGATATCTCAATATCTTGACTATTTTACATTTGTTTTTGCTACTACATTATGATACTCTGTGTACATTTTTTTTGCACTTGAAAACTGTCTATGTTTTTGACATAATATGTTTTCTGCCATGCTATCCTGTATGCTTAATTATATCACTAGAAACAAGTTTTTATCTAATGAGTATGTGATTTAAATGCAAGATATTAATCCTTATTCATCATTTTCAGAAAGCAATAACGTGTAAAAGAAATAAATTAAACAAACCACAGTGGATTACTATGGAATGGAAATTTCACCTTCGGAATGAACGAAAGAAAATGCAATACCTTGTCATGAAGAGTAAATGGATCAGAATTAACAAGCATTAACAAGAATATACTATACACATCGTATGATAGCAGTCTTAACTAATTATTTTTCTTTCAGAATACGAGGCGATCGATGCAGGCTGTCAGACAGAACTACAAATCTTAGTTTTAGTGATGAAATATGCTAGAAATAAGAAACTCTATACTATGAATAGTTGTATGAAGTAAATGGTAATATGAATAATGAATAATGAAGTGTCTTTTTTGCAGATGATAATAAATGATGATTAATAATTATATGAAGAATATGCTAATATGAATAATGAAGTTTTTCTTTGCAGATGATGATAATGCTGAAGTTTATATATTTACGTTAGTTAAGAAATGCTATGTAGTTATTTAAGTATTTGTTGCAGTTCCTTTTGACAGTATGTCTTATGCCGCATGGTATAATGACTGAATGTTTTGGAAAAGACAGCTAGAGTACATACATATTGAGTACACGTTTCATTACCTGTTAATTCGAAGTTCACTACTTTTCAGCATAATATGCATTTCTTCTTTCAGCTCAATAATCCATTTTGTATTTTTTCCAGGAGATGCCTTTCATGATATTAATATGCTATAAACACTTAGTTATTAAACCTGTTCTCGTACTTGCATTTTCTTTACCCAGTTGTGTATCATTCATGAATGTGATCACATATACTCTACTTGTTTCATAACCTTGCTACAGCTGACTCATGACGAGTGACGTTATTAATCCTTATTTCCAGCAATAAGTCAAAAGCAAATATTTTCATGCCCCAGCAATTAATTATCGATCCCAACGCAATGCATTGCTAGCAAAAAAAAAAAATTATTACCAGTCCCAGTTATTACCAGTATACAACTAAATAATGCTACTAGTTGAAGATATATTTCTAGTCCTAAATATAATGCAAAATTTTCTGATGTATTGGTTCCATTATGTCTATGTATTAGTCGACTACCGACCTTGAGTAATAGTTAAAATGTCTTACATTTTAAATATGTCTTATGTCACTTACATGATATCATATATAAACACCAGTAGCTTGATGCTACACTCAATAACTCCTGTTTTGAATGATAACTTGTGAATAATACTGAATAATGTTTTGTAAAACTATGTGAATACTTTGTAAATGGCCAATGAGTGCCAATGATTACTGCAATCAGATGAGTTATGAATAGTGTTTTGTAATACTCAGTACTTGCTACATGTTTAGTAACTGGCCAATGAATGCCAATGATTACTATAATTAGATGAATTATGTATAAATGGTATGCCAATAATTAACTCTTGTTTTGAATGATAACTTCTGAATAATGCATAAAACAATGCTTTGTAACTGGCCAATGAGTGCCAATAATTATTATATTGAGATGACTTATGAATAATGTTCTGTAATACTCCATACATACATAGAAATGTTTAGTAACTAGCCAATGAGTGCCAAAATTACTCAAATCGGTTGATAGACTAGTGTTATTCTCAATGATGACTAGCATAAGACTTAATGTCCTTCACCTTCTGACATAATTACCAGAAATTACTGCAATATCCGTTTGTCCTGTTCATCCTCATGATCATGGAGCACTATATTTCGTTTTTGCACTAATTCTACGTTGATGTGAGGGTATGGATTCTACAAGAATGTGGTGTTGACATATCAAGCTGTCCACCACCTTGAACGATGGAGATGTCATTATGGTCCTACTGTTTAGTGTACCTAATGTACTACCAAAATGATAACATACAATATTAATACAACATTTCAGTGTCTTGGCTACACTGATAAATACTTCAGGGAAGAGAACTTCAGATTGTATCACTTGGTGTTGTGCTTCTGTAGAAAGATATGGACTTTCAGTGCAGCTATGTGCAACCATGATGCAATCCTTGCCATTCGTTTCCTAGTTCTTGTAAAATGGTAAAGACTTATACAGTGCGTTTAAATTCTTGTAAATATGCTAAAGACTTTTACAGTGCGTGTGCACTTTATTTCATTTGTTAATATGATCAGTTGTCCTAAATATGCTAAAGACTTTTACAGTGCGTGTGCACTTTATTTCATTTGTTAATATGATCAGTTGTCCTAAATATGCTAAAGACTTTTACAGTGCGTGTGCACTTTATTTCATTTGTTAATACGATCAGTTGTCCTAAGTATGCTAAAGACATATACAGTGCGTGTGCACTTTATGTCATTTGTTAATATGTTTTGTACTCATCGCGTATACTTTTTGTCATTTCTTGATATATTCTGTACTCAGTGCGTGTGCACTCTATTTCATTACTTAATATGTTCTGCACTTATCAATAATGTATATACTCTGTGACTGTAGACTTAATAACTAAATAGATTTTAGAAAAATTTGTTGCTAATGGCAAGTCCAATTGACTCACCATCGCTGCCAAATTTTTGCCCCCCTAGTGGAGGGTTATGTAAGAGGTCCGAGCAGATGTAATTTCGATGTATTGCTCACGCGCTGCCTGCGATATCCAAGGTATAAGAGAATCTCAGACCAGAGAGCAGTGTTGACTGCAGTAGGCACTGTGTAGCTGTAGCAATAAGTTGTTGCTAGCGAGCGGTCTGGTCTATCGTGTTGGCTGGGCCGGTGCAGCGATGCCGGAGCCTGAGTATTATTGTATCAGGTAAAAAGCAGCCTCGCGCATATGTAGTATTGTTATCTCAAGTCCCATGTAAATGTTTTAAAAAATCTCCTAATAATAATCTTTCTCATAAAAAAGTAACTTTTAACAACCATTCATTTCAATTTAAAGAATTTACTAATTTCTCCAATCCATGATCATCCCGATTATTGCAAAAGAAAAATTAGTTGTTTCCTTTCATAAATGACAAATCTATCGGCCAGCATTGCACAGGGCTGTGCCAGAAAAATTTATTGTAAGAGCAGATATATATGCGTTATCCGGCGATTTCATTGAGGTAAGAATTTTTCTTTTTTTATTCAGAATGATCTTTCAGGGCCATGACGCAGCACTGCTGACGTCCAAAATGTACCAGGTTAAATTCACAGTCAATTATTGAAAAGTTATAAGTGAGCGACAATTTAATTGAGAGGTTAGTTACAATGTATTATTACCAGGTTACTGAATTTATTTTTTGTTGGGACGTTACACTGAATGTGAACGACATAATTATAATTTTTACCGTTGAGAGGTTAAGGAATTTTTCTGTTTTGAGGTTACACTAAAGTGTGAATTAATTTTGTGGGGAGGTTACAAAGTTCAGGGAGAAGTAATGAAAACTTTGATGTTTGTCGATAGCAGTGTAATTGTGTCAGAGACATCGAAGTACTTCAAAGAGCTGTTGAAGGGAATTGGCAGTGTCTTGAAAGGAGGTTAAAAGACAGACATTAACAAACCTAAAACAAGGACAATGGAATGTACCGGAAAAATAAGGTGAAGCTGAAGGAATTATATTAGGAAACGAGACACTAAAAGTAGTGGATGAGTTTTACTATTTGGAAAATAACATAACTGATGAAGCCCAAAGGAGACAGCAAATGGAATGTGGACTGGCAGTGCCAAAAAAAGACGAGAAATTCTTTAACATCGAATGTAGCTATAGCTGTTAGGAAGTCATTAATGAAGATAATTTCTGCAGTGTAGTATCTATGTGAGAGGTGGGCGATGAAGAGTTCATACAAGAAGCGAATAGAAGCTTTTGAAATGTGGAGCCACAGATGAAAGCAGAAGATTAGACGAGTAGATAACGTAAACAAGGAGGACGTGTTGAGTATGACTGAGGAGAAAAAAATATTTGTGGTATAACTTCACTAAATAAGATGGTCGGTTAACAGGACATGTTCTTGGACATCAGTGAATCACCGTCTTAATATTGCAGGGGATTATGGGAATAAAAATTGTGGAGGGACACCAATAGATGAATAAATTAAGCAGGTTCAAAAGAATGTAGGTTGCAGTAGTTATTCGGAGATGAAGTGGCTTCCCCAGGGTAGAGTAGCGTGGGGAGCTCCATCATGTCAGCCATCGGGCTGAAGACACCAACAACATGGTGTAATATTTCTGACATATTTTGGAAATAATATTAACAGCCAAATAATATCAGTTTCAATAATTTTGGTGAATTTAAGGCCTGTGCTTCTTCGACCTAGTATCGACAATTAGAGTGAGCATAGCTTTCCCAGCTGCTATCTTTTTCAGTAAAGCGGTTCGGAGTATGCGGATGCGTCGTAATGATGTTGACAAAAGCAATGGTGTCATTAGATACAAAATCGGCGTTAATATTGGTTTTACAAATGACTTAACGACTTGACACATACCGAGAAACGTTATACTATGTCAGATTTTGACTACAAATGACAGTAGTACGAGTCTTGTATGTGCCTTCAAAAAAGGTATTTGATAGAATTTTATTCCAATTATACCCAAGCACTGTAAATATTAGAACACGCATATACTATGCAGTATTTAGACATTTCAATAAAGAATTCGCTCACCATGAAGGGACTCTACATCTACATTCATTCTCCACATGCCACCTGACTGTGTGTGGTGGAGGGTACTTTGAGTACCTCTATCGGTTCTCCCTTCTATTCCAGTATCGTATTGTTCGTGGAAAGAAAGATCGTCGGTATGCCTCTGTGTGGGCTCTAATCTCTCTGATTTTATCCTCAAGGTCTCTTCGCGAGATATACGCAGGAGGGAGCAACATACTGCTTGACCCCTCGGTGAAGATATATTCTCGAAACTTCAACAAAAGCCCGTACTGAGCATCTCTCTTGCAGAGTCTTCCACTGGAGTTTATCTATCATCTCCGTAACGCTTTCGCGATTACTAAATGATCCTGTAACGAAGCGCGCTGTTCTCCGTTGGATCTTCTCTATCTCTTCTATCAACGCTATCTGGTACGGACACCACACCGGTGAGCAGTATTCAAGCAGTGAGCGAACAAGTGTAATGTAACCTACTTCCTTTGTTTTCGCATTGCATTTACTTAGGATTCTTCCAATGAATATCAGTCTGGCATCTGCTTTACCGACGATTAATTTTATATGGTAATTCCATTTTAAATCACTCCTAATGCGTACTCCCAGATAATTTATGGAATTAACTGCTTCCAGTTTCTGACCTGCTATATTGTAGCTAAATGATAAAGGATCTTTCTTTCTATGTATTCGCAGCACATTACACTTGTCTACATTGAGATTCAATTGCCATTCCCTGCACCATGCGTCAATTCGTTGCAGATCCTCCTGCATTTCAGTACAATTTTCCATTGTTACAACCTCTCGATATACTACAGCATCATCCGTAAAAAGCCTCAGTGAACTTCCGATGTTATCCACAAGGTCATTTATGCATATTGTGAATATCAACGGTCCTACGACACTCCCCTGCGCACACCTGAAATCACTCTTACTTCGGAAGACTTCTCTCCATTGAGAATGACATGCTGCGTTCCGTTATCTAGGAACTCTTCAATCCCACCACATATTTGGTCTGATAATCCATATGCTCTTACTTTGTTCATTAAACGACTGTGGGGAACTGTATCGAACGCCTTGCGGAAGTCAAGAAACACGGCATCTACCTAGGAACCCTTGTCTATGGTCCTCTGAGTCTCGTGGACGAATAGCAAGAGCTCGGTTTCACACGATCATTTTCGAAACCCATGCTGATTCCTACAGAGTAGACTTCTAGTCTCCAGAAAAGTCATTATACTCGAAAATAGTACGTGTTCCAAAATTCTACAACTGATCGACATTAGAGCTATAGGTCTATAGTTCTGCACATCTGTTCGACGTTCCTTCTTGAAAACGGGGATGACCTGTGCCCTTTTCCAATCCTTTGGAACGCTACGCTCTTCTAGAGACCTACGGTACACCATTGCAAGAAGAGGGGCAAGTTCCGTCGCATACTCTGTGTGAAATCGAACTGGTATCCCATCAGGTTCAGCGGCCATTCCTCTTCTGAGCAATTTTAATTGTTCTTCTATCCCTCTGTCATCTATTTCGTTATCTACCATTTTGTCATCTGTGTGACAATCTAGAGAAGGAACTACAGTGCAGTCTTCCTCTGTGAAACAGATTTGGAAAAAGACATTTAGTACTTCGGCCTTTAGTCTGTCATCCTCTGTTTCAGTACCATTTTGGTCACACAGTGTCTGGACATTTTGTTTTGATCCACCTACCGCTTTGACAAAGACCAAAATTTCTTACGATTTTCTGTTAAGTCACTGAAGCCAAAAAGGATAGATCATCCGTTGGATATCTGTTCATCTTTTCAACCCGTCGTGAGAGAAGACGGTCAATGTCTTCATGAAAAAATGTATGCGGTTGCCTACGGAGCCATAATTGCATCCAGACGTGCACCACATCGTCCGAAACAAATCGACGGCCACGAAAATCTTTCTTCAAGGCTCCAAAAACGTGGGTATCACTTGGTGAGGGTCAGGAACTGTGCGAGATGTGTAATGGATTATCGCATGAACTTCTGCCGCGTATTCGAAACAACCTTGCGAACATGTGAGCGAGCCCACATATTGCCAAGGTCGTTTCGACTGTCCTGGCATGATGTGAGTAGCACGGCTGTGGTGACTTCGATATTAGTAGCACCTGTAGAGAAGACAAATTTCTAACAAGGTGACCCTAAATATTTGCATGCTTCAAAGCTGGTCATGTGTCATTCTACCCGTAAGACAGTTCCATTACTAGAAGTTCAGCATTCTCTTAACCTCCTTGTTGTGCACCATTTTTCCTTTAACCTCATATGATGTGTTTATTTCGATTTCGTTGCTTTATCTATTCGTTCTCTGATATTCTCGATATTCACAATTCGCTCTAGTGGATTCTTCAGTGTGTCTTCTCATCCAGAGCTCTAACCAGTTTCTTTTCCTGCTCATGATTGTTCCCAGTATTTTTCTGTTCCCTTTCACTCTATGTAACACAATAAAATTTTATTTTTTTCACTCTATGTAACACAACAAAATGTTATTTTTTCAAGAATAATGCGTATATCAAGGTTTTATTTTATTTCAAATTTTTCACCTCAATGCAGGCGTGCAACGCTGCCATCAGTTGCAGTCTACGTGTCGAGTAGTATCGCCGCTTCAGAAAAGGTTGTTGGTTCCTGCGCAATGTGATCTGTGACGTCTTCTCATGACCACAATGACTGGCCGACAGCCACACAGACCAACCTGGACCCTACATATGTATTCCGCCTATTGATTGTATTGACTGTTCATGACTCCCTGCATTTGCAACAACTCTCTTCAAGTGCCCATATCCTCGCCTGTCCCTGGCCAACCTTCCATCCGACCCTTCACGGTTTTCTATAGTGCATGTAACACTGACGTAAGACATCAGTTGTAAAATAGAGGTTGTCCATAATGAAAGTTCCACTTTCTAAACGTTTGTGAAACAGAACCGCTCTTGACGTAAGATTTTAACTGTATATTACGGACGCTGGTGAAAACGTCACGGAACAAATAATATTAACAATAATAATACGGTAATTTGTCCAATAGATGGCGTAGTAAGCGCGATAAAACGGACACAAAACGCACATCAACAAAGGTGCGGCACACGATAGTTCCTAAACTTGAGTTCGGGGCGTCCAACATGACTATCCCAATGGAAAATAGCACGCTGCTAGTAAAGCTCTTTTGAGAGAACGGTGACTGTGCGCCAGCAGTCCTGGAATAGCTCCAGACAGTCAGTGGCATGAGCAAGGCATTGGTCCGATGTATGCTAAGGGTCAGGAGAGAGTGATTACAAAATTCGGAAAGACAGGGTCTTTTGAAGTGCAATGTGGCAGAGGAAGGAAATCAATTGATCCGATGTCTGTCGAATATGTGGTCATAGTATTGCAGGAGCAGTCTTGCGGTGGTGTGTAAACTGGCAGAGCACGGAGAATCACCCGAACGTTGGAAATGCCTGCGTGCACTGTGCATAAAATCCTGCATAGGTATCCACACAAAGTCATCCGTCTTCAGGAGCTACTTCCTGATTGCCTTTCAGCAAGACAAATGTTGGCTCCGGAATTACTCGCTCAGATTGAAGTGGACAATGAATGGCCATGCAAAATTCTGTGAGCAGACGAGGCCCTTTTCCCCTCGAAGTACATGACAGTACACAGAATTCCGAAATATGGACAACGGAAAATCCCCACCACATCAACCTGTACCGCTTCATTCTGCGCGGGTGACTGTGAGGTTCAGCCAGCCGCCGTGACCGAGCGGTTCTAGGCGCTTCAGTCCGGAACCGCGATGCTGCTACGGTCGCAGGTTGCATGCCTCGGGCATGGATGTGTGTGATGCCCTTAGGTTAGTTAGGTTTAAGTAGTTCTAGGGGACTGATGACCTCAAAAGTTAAGTCCCATAGTGCTCACAGCCATTTCAACCACTGCTTAGAGACATTTGAACTATTCTGACTGTGAGTTTCGGGGTTAAGCATCGTCTATCGTGGGGCGGTTTTCTTCGAATAAATGGGTCCTGCGGGTCCTGTCATCTGTGGCTTCGCTGGTAAACGCTATGAGAGTTTTTTGAACACCAACGTAATTCCAACACTTCAGCTGCGTGCATGTGTGGGTAGCATCATTTTTATTCCACATGGCGCTCCTCAGTACACAGAGCAGCCAGTAAAACGGCTGCTGCAGAGGCATTGTCGAAATTCTAGCATCATTAGCCGTCATTTCCGTACAGCCTGGCCTTCCATGTCACCTGATCTTCATTATTGTGACTTCCATCTGTGCGATTGTGTGGAAGATGTTTCGTTCAGTGCTCTAATTAGGAACGTAGCTGAATCTAAGGCACGTACTACTCAACGCATTCTGAACTTGATCCCAAGACACTTCCATCTGGTGTGAAACATACTGTTTGTTGATTTCAGCCTTTTGCAGGGAACGGTGGACAGCATATTTAACCTGTCTTGCAACATTTTCACGACAATGGGGAACAGATGCCAGTTTGCTTTTTGTGCGATTTTTTGCCCCATCACAGTTAAACACCGATATCTTTTGCATTTTACACGATTCATGACCTCAGGACAGTTAAAAACCGATTTTTGCTACCCGATTTGATACGATCTTGTCTTCGTGCATGTCACAATTGTTGACTGCCGAACTTCAGCAGTCTTGCACATTGCACAGTACGGATTGCATGGATTGTGTAATGTCCATTTCACAGCACAGCCGTCGTATTGCGATTCCTCTGTCATTTACAGCCGACCCAATTTGCGTTAAGACGCTTACAGCACCATCTATTGCAAAATTTTCGTGGACGTTTCCCCATGCGTTAATAACATGATGTTCGAGCCAGACATCGTTCTGAGAAGTGGTTCTCTTTCTAAAGCGTCTTGAAACCGAAACTTCAATTGTGGACTCCCTATAAATGTAACTACTGACTTCTTTCACTTAAAGAAGAATATGAACATTTCTTTTTCAATTTTGTAAATTTCCGTAATCTCAAATTTTCAATAAATGTCATTTTAAAATCTTTGCCCTTTGTGTAATTTATGTGCCAGTCATTAATTAAAGTAGCTGTAGTGTCATATGTAGTAGTAAATGATGAAGGGAAGACCCTTATAACTGAAAGGTTTAGGCACGAATGAAGAAGGTGGAGAGGTGGCAGTTACCGCGACTAATCTTTGTGTATCAACGAGTCTGTGACAAGCCTTTGAAGTGGGAACCTATGGAGTACTCATTGACGCTAACGTTTATGGAAAAGTAGATTAAAATGCCTCGGGTACAAATGGATATTAACAGTACCAACATGGCATTTATCGGTTTGCCCTAAAATTTATGTTTGCAACGACAACAAGATTATACAGAGCACTTTACATTAACAATCTCGATAGCACCGTACTGCGTTGCTTCATCGCTACAGAATATCATCTCCACATCCACCTTCAGGCAAAGTTATGTTTTAGTTTTGTACTTCTACACATAAACCGCTAATTGCTGAAGTATAAAAGAGCCACAGTGTGTCACATGCCTGACTTTATACTAAATACTACCCTCATTTTCTCCTATTCCAATTCCACGAATAGCCCAAACTTCAAATCAAAGTGCAATGAATAAATGAAATTAATTAAAAGAAACGTTAAATATTTTTAGAGCAATTGTTTGGATTTGAGAGTAGGCCTTTGTTCAAAGTGTTCCACGTGTTGTTTAAGGATTATTAGTTCTCTTAATCGCTAAGTCTATTTCACTTAATGTTCTATAAAGTTCTATAGAAGTTCTGAGTAGAAGATTGAAAAGTAGGTCACTAGGTATAACAGATCAAACGACTACACCAATTGTACATTTCCAAAATGTTTGTATTTAATGATATTTGTGTTTACATATACGGAGTGTTGGTTTTAACTCGAGATAAATCAAAATGTCTCGAAAACGACGCATCGTGCGAAAAAAATATTTGTAGGTGAAACGTTAATACTAGTAAAGGGGGCGTCTGTCTGCGCTACAACTGGGCAACTCCTAACAACTCCTCCTGCGTGGGCGAGATCAACATTGTGTTTTCAAATGCGAATCCCTCTTTTTATTGCGTATTCTGACTCTGTCTCAGAAAATAAGTAAGGTTTACTCAAGCCACTGTTTCCCATTCGTGGTAGATGGCATCATTATCAACAAATATCAAGTGTGCCTGTTTTCGCAATTAGAACTCACACATTTGATCTTACATTTCATTTACGATGCGCATGTGCACTTTTGTGTTCCAACAGTTGATATTTCTGTTCGGAGTTAACGTTAGTGTTGCCAATATTTTTATACAATACACTATGGTCAACCGTTTCAATGTCTGGTTAAAAAATACGTTTAGCGTTTTCCAGGAACAACAACATTGATGTAATAGTTTTCTCCTCCGATCGAGATGCTTGATATCTGTGAGACCCCTTGTCTCTCGTCATTTCAGTGCTTGATTTCGGTGAGTCCTCATGCCTCTCATCATTGGTGCAGTTTGGTTAAGGTGAGGCCCCTAGCCTCCCACCACTGGGCTGCATGATTTAGGTGAATCTCCATACCTCTCATCACTGGGGGTGCTTGATCTCAGGGAGTCTCATTGCCTCTCACCACTGGTCTGCTTGATTTAGTGAGTTCCCGTGCATGCAGCTAACCACACTATACTGAAAAATCAAATCTACAACGCTAAAATAAATTTCGAACATAAATACCAACCGGCACATGGTAAATGTGGAATCAAATGCAGCGGTTTTTAATTGCAAAAATAAGCAGACTACCACAAATAGGAAAATTTGTTTTAGTGAACCGTAAGCGTTTTCTGGAGTAGAATCCGAGTATACAATAAAACTGGGGGGTCCCCAATCGAAAATACAAAGTTGACCCCGCCCACTCTGGAGGGGTGGTTAGGCGGGGTGGCTAACTATAGGACAGAGAGATGTCGTCTCTACCAAAATTAACTTTTCACCTAGAACATTTTTTCGTTTGATGCGTCGTTTTTAAATATTTAGTTGCCCAACTTATAACGAATACCCTGTGGCGTACTTGAATGTTTCGGTTATAAAGAATGTTTTAAGACAGAAAAGTGTAAATATTTAGTTGCCCAACTTATAACGAATACCCTGTGGCGTACTTGAATGTTTCGGTTATAAAGAAGTTGATGAATGTATTACCAGTGAAACCTCATTAAATGCTTATTCTTGAGATTTACGTTCTCTTTAAAGCTTGTATTGAAAAACCTCATCTAAGCAATACCAGATTTAGTGCCTCCATGTGTAATGCAAAGACGAATGAATGGGCAGTGAAGACAGCCGGTGTACACGGTTGTTAATTTAATTGGCTGGGAATTATTTCAAAAGAACAGATTATCATAAATACAGTTTCAGCGCCACCTCCTTATTTTACTGATTATTGTTTTCCCAAGTAAGCTGATACACTAAAGTGTTTAGTGTACGACAATGTGATTAATATTTTCTGACAATATGTTAATCTATGACTGCTTACATTATTGAGGCATGCTACTGTGCTCGTATCTGATTCCAAATATTTTCTGACAATATGTTAATCTATGACTGCTTACATTATTGAGGCATGCTACTGTGCTCGTATCTGATTCCAAATATTTTTCTTCTGAAAGTCATTCGTAATCCTACAGTTATTTTCTAGTAGGAAATCAGTTTTGCAAATGTAATTCAAATTATTGTCCTCCTTTCTATGCTGCGTTACCACATGCAAGTAATTTTATTCATTTTTTTTTTTTTTTTTTGTACTTCAGACCGTTGATTCGACTCCAAAAAATTTTGTGTAGAGCAACATATAGAAGCACATGCCTGTGAGCTTAAACTAAATAAAGGTAATTTTACAATTTTAACTGAATATAGGTCCTCATTAGGGAATTTTCAAATATTCCTGAAAAATTTGGGTTCCGGTCAGACCGAGAGAAACGAATTATTATTTTTGGGGTTTCAGTGTAGATTTTCTCAAAGTGTCTGATAGGAGGAGTGGTCATGAAGTATTACTCAGTTCCTTCATTTGCTATTAGTTACTGATTTTTTTTTACTCATGTAGTACATAAAAGCAACACACTAAGACACAATATTTTCATAGACCAAAATAAATTTAATCAAATAAACATTTATCTTGTTAAAATTTGTCTTTCTGATCATGATGCACAGCTAGTTACATAACATGACACAGCTCCATACAGTTATGAAAAAGAGTCCTCCAAAATGGTGCATTCAATTAACGATTTAACGATTGCCAATTATAGGGAAAGCATGCAGCGGTTAGATTGCGGTGAGGAGAATTGGGAACCTGATGCTAGTTTAAAATGTAATTTATTTCATTAAAGATTTGTGAGTATTTTTGAAAACATTTTCCATAAGAAAACAGTAACATATAACTGCAAGAAACCATGTAAAAACCACATCCTACTATATTAAGGAAAGTCATTAAAAATCCCAAAAGTATGTGTATCATGTGTGAGATTAGCAATTCTGATAATAAAATTAAAAGAATGGGGAATATTGTTGAAAGAGAAACAGGTCAACAAAAAGCACAGGAAAACTGTATTACCATCAAAGAGGTAAAAAATTTCATTAACAAATAGTCAGTGATTAAAAATAGTTTTAAAAACATTCTTTTATGTTGTGGAGAAAATAGGCAATGATAGATATGGAAGACGCAATACCGTACCTAAGTAATTTGATAAAATAGAAATTCTATCCACCTCTAATTCTGAAGTTAGGAAGATGATAAAGTGACTCAAAAGTAAAAGGTCACATCGAATTCCCAACAAAGTACTAAAACCTTATTCCCAACAGATGAGTAGTATTTTCAGCTACATATGTAATAGCTCACTAAAACAGGGCATTTTTCCTGATAGGTTGAAATATGTTATTGTTAGAACAATGTATGAAATGGGGATAGGTCTGATGTCAACAACCACCAGCCAATCTCACTCTTACTGGTTTGTCCAAAATTCTTGAAAAAGTAGTGTATTCAATAGTAGAATGACATATTTGTAAAAATAAAGTACCAACAAGATACCAGTTTCGTCTCCAGAAAGGCTTTTCAACATAAAATGCTATATGTACTTTCACTGAGCGGATATTAAATGCTCTAAATAATTTAACATCACCTGTTGCAATTTTCTTTGATCTCTCAAAGGCTCTTGATTGAGTAACTCGCAGAACTCTTTTACATAGGCTTAAGTACTGTGATATGAGTGGGACAGTGCACAAATGGCTAAATTCATATTTAACCGGATGGGTACAGAATGTTAAAATAATCGGTTCACATAGTGCGCAAAAATCAGCAGATTCCTCAAACTGGGGAGGTATCAAGGTGCAGTCTTAGGTCCCTTCTTGTTCTTAATATACATTAATGACTTGTCATTCTGTACTCATGAAGATGGAAAGCTAGTTCATTTTGCTGATGCGTCAGGTATAATAATCACACCCAATAAACAAGAATTAACTAAAGGAACTGTAACTCATGTCTTTCAGAAAATTCTAAAGTGGTTCTCTGCAAATCACTCTCATTAAATTTTGATAAAACACAGTATACACACTTCTGTATAGTAAATCGCACGAAACTACAAATAAATATAGGGTATGTATAGAAGTCTGTGGATAAGCTAGAATATTCCAGATTTTTGGATGTGTGGATTGATGAGACATTGAAGTGGATGATCTGCTGAAATGTTTGAGTTCAGCTACTTATGCCATTTGGTTCATTGCAAATTCTGACGATAACTATATAAGTAAATTAGCTTCACCTGTTTTCAGTCGCTGCTTTCGTGTGGTATTTTGGGGTATTTCATCGTTAAAGAAAAAAGTATTCATTGCACAAGAACGTTGAATCAGAGTAATAGCTGGAGCAAAGCCAACTTAAGCCCCACAGACATAAATATTAGGAACTAGGGATATTCACAGTAGCTTCTCAACATATATATTCCCTTATGAAATTTGTTATTAATAAAGCACCGCAAATCAAAAACAATAGCAATGTGCATAGCTGAAACACTAACAGAAAGGCTGGTGATTCCCGGTATGGGTTAAATCTAACTTTAGCACAGAAGGGGGTGAATTATGCCGCTAGAGAAGTCTTTGGTCACCTATCAAATAGTATCAATAGTCTAACAGAAACCCAAACCACATTTATAATCAAATTAGAAGAATTTCTGAATAACTTGTTGATTGATCTGGGGGAGGGTCATCGGTCCGTTCGGATTAGGGATAGGGAAGGAAATCGGCCGTGCCCCTTCATAGGCGCCATCCCGGCATTTTCCTGAAGCGATTTAGGGAAATTACTGAAAACCTTAAACCTGATGGCCGTTGAAAAATATGGAATTTCTTGTGGGACATCGTGGACCTTCGTTCTCCCGGATCCGAGGCCAGTGTGCTTACCACTGCGCCACCTTGCTCGATAATTTCTGAATGACTACTCCTACTACTCAAGAGCTGAATTTTTATTTCTAAATCGGTAAGTTTACAACCAGAAAAATTTAAAAACAGCTTCTTGAATTAAAGGACGTAAAGAAGCATTCTTAAACTAACACGTTCCACATCATTACGAACTGTCGTTTTCATTATCTATGGAGCAAGTATTAACCCAGTCTAACTCTAAACCCGTGAATATCTGCGATGCTCTAGTTTTCCGCCAAAAGAAATTCAATAACAGCTCTCTGCTTGGAATGCACCTCCGTTACAGACACAATTTTTAAGACTACGTATAGCTCCGCCACCGAACGGAATTTCAGAAGGCGGTAGGGACTGAAGCCGGAATATTCCGCGATGTCCCACAAGAAATTCCATATTTTTCAACCGCAATTAGAAACATCCACGTGCCACATTACTTATTGAGCGGCCCTCGTAATTCTTGTTCCAGACAGGCGCTTTGGTTTAGTAGTAAGAAGAATGTGTAGGGTAGAATTTAATCGGACACTATAGCAGTTGATGTCTAGACACCAGACAAGATGAGCGACTTCCCATCATTTTTTCACAATAGGAACGCAAGGAACGCCCCGAAAGAGCCTCGAAAAGAGAGGAACAGCAGACGTGCGGCACCTGAGAAGGTACGGAAGGCGGCAGTCTTGTTGGCAGTACACAGTAGACAAATGGCAGGCGCGCCGGAGCTAGGAAGTGCCCTAGCAGAGGCAGAAGCGACTGGGTCGTGCTTGCAATTGCCAGCAGCCGGGGCCATCCGCCTAGCGAGCGCTCTGCGGACTCGGCTATGCTGGCTCATACATAAATCACGGCCCAGGATCCATCTGAATAATGCTTCCTTCCTCCTCTACAAATGTTCTCCGGGACGGAAGCCGTGATGAAATTTTCGCCGTCGCGGCCGCAGCCCCGCGCCGCGGCCATGATGGGAATTAATCGTCGCCGGCGCCCGCTGTGGCAGGCGCGTCTCCTCAGCGGCAGCCTCTCCTCAAGAAGACGTCGCACAGGTCGACGGCTTCACCATAAGGCGCTTCCTCGAGCAAATTATTAGAAGACACCGTCTGCGTGGTACTCGTGTCACTTAGCGTGCCACGTAGCTCCTGCCAATGTGTTCTGTATGACCTTATGTGGTTATTGCAAGAAAGAGACACAGTGAATGACTTCCTGGAGCTGTTTGTGGTACTTCGCCTCTGTTGACCTCCACCTGGAAGTACACTACTGGCCATTAAAATTGCTACACCGAGAAGAAATGCATATGATAAACGGGTATTCAGTGGACAAATATATTATACTAGAACTGATATGTGATTACATTTTCACCAATTTGGGTGCATAGATCCTCAGAAATCAGTACCCAGAACAACCAATGAAACACGTATGTTATGTAGCAGCGATGGTGAGGCATGATAAAATCTTTGACCAGAGAGCTTAGCCTGCGCTTGACTGCGCGAGAGTGCAGTTCAGTTGCGAGTTAGAGTTGGAGAGTAGTAGCGCATGCGAGATGACGTAGTCTGTGGTTGTAGCGCGCGAGAGATAGTCGCAGTTGTGTGTGAGGAGTCGGCGGGCGTCGACATGGCACACTGGTCAAGATTCAGGACGAGGTAGATTTTTAAATAAGATAATGAAGCAGCATTGCGCACATTTGATAATGTAATGTAAATTAACTGTAACTAATTTGTTCAAGAATCGCCCCAATAATAATTTTGTTTTTAAACCAAGTATTTTAACAAAAGAAACATTTTATTGAAAGAAATATTTCCCTTGGTATTCCTTAAAGAAAAGTTTCCCTTAAATTCAAAATTTTTGCAATGCACTTCCTTCGAGCTATGGCGAAAAATAAGAGCAGATCCAGTTTTACTGAGGTAAGAATTTGAGTTTAATCAGGGCCTAAAGATCGACATTTCGGTCTATTTGTGTTTTCATTGTCACTAAGATTTCATTATCACTGAATTGACTTTCATTTTTGTGGGGAGCTTACATTAGGGTCAGATTGCTAATTTTTATTTAATTGTCATTGTCATTAAATTTAATTGCTGGGAGGTTACATATAGCTCTATGTCCATTTGCATTTAAAATATTATCATTCAAATTTTAGTGGGGAGGTTTCACTTGGCGACCCTGCCAGGATCGTGTTTCGTTGACAATCTTCTGAAACGTAGTCAGATATCTGCTCTTATTTGCTTAAATATAATTAGGATTTGGCGCAACGCTTTTACTAATTTTATGACTTTCTTTCCTCAGATCATCGGCAATTCTTTGCTCTGTTGTATTTGTGTGTTGCTTTTGCATTGTGCTTATTTGTTTTGTGAATAATTGTGACTACTGTGAAAATGCCGCGAAAGACAGTGAATAGTGTATCGCGAGGTATTATGAACGAAATTACCGAATTAAGCAATTTCACCGATAGTACTAGTGACACGCAGTATAATGATGACAATCCTGCGTTCACTGACAATAAGTGCGTTCCAACCTCTAATGATGATTATTATCTTACTGTTGAACAAACGAACTCAATTGTCTCCTGTGTTAATTTGACGACAATTGATGATGCGGGGCGTTCTGTTGGAATGAACGCTGCCCAGCTTAATACACCTGGTTTGGAAAATTCAAATAATGTACAGACAAATTTGTCTAATGAAAATGGACAGTGTACTGAAAGTACGACGGACTTATTTAATTCCGAAATAGTGTCTGACAGTGTACATCCGACTGATAAACCTTTTTGTGAGTCACAGAATGACCAAATGGTGACACAAAATGTGACAATTGCAGGTTCACCACTAAACAACACGGGGAATAGAAATGCTAATACTGACTTTGAACAAATTATGGCAAGATTGCTACAACAACAATTTAGTGAAAATAACAAACAGTTTAATGAAAAATTAGACAATCTTAATGAAAAATTAGACAAACAGAGTAAAAAATTAGACGACAATGATGAAAATTTCAAACAACTTAGTGAACAGGTCAAACAAGATAACGAAAAACTCAAACAATACTTTAATGAAAAATTAGACAACAATTCCAAACAGTTAAATGAAAAATTAGACAACAATTCTAGGCAGCTTAGTGAACAAATTAGAGCCGTTGCCGTGCAGTTTCATGACACCAAGGAACAGTTACGCGAGGAAATTGAGGCTTGTTCAAAGAAAAGTAGCGAAGAAATTAGATCTGTTGCTCAGGAATTAAGGGATATGCAAACAGTTACAACAGAAACACTTAGAGAAGAAATTAGCGCAGTCGGTAAACAATGCTCTGAAAAGGCTACACAATTACGCGATGAGTTTAAAGCAATGACAGCAGAACTTTCGCGCACAATGGATGAAAAGATTGACGCGAAATTCGACCAACAGAACTCTCAAATTAACGAACGTCTTAGTCTTCACATACAAAACAATGATACGCGTTTCCGCAAATTCATACAGGATCAAAATAAAGTAAAACGACAAGTAATGGAAACAATCACAGCACAGAGACAGGAAGACAAACGTAAAATGTTTGCGAAGGCAAAAACATATGTAGACAACAATATTGCTACGGTATCGGATAAAATTAATACCATCGAACAGTTGAACGCGGAATTACGTGATGAGATTTCTGACCTTAAATCAAAAACAGATACACACACAGCAGATATTCAGATAGTGACAGACAGATTCGAACAATTAGAACTAACACAGGATTCCGATGTAATTCAAGCTGACGTTAAAAAACTGAACGAAACTACACGTAAGTTGCAAAAACAGATTAATGCCTCTGATTCTAAAACCGATGATCAGATAAAAATACTGACTGAAAAATGTGATGAGTTGGCCAGTCGTATTGACGTTATTGAAAGTAATAATGACAACAAATCAGACGATACTTCACCGGTTTCATTTAACCAAACACCTGAATTTCAAAATTTACAGCAGACAATTAATGAGATCGATTCGTCTAATAACACGTTGCGTAGAAAGGTTTCAAGTTTACAACAAGAAGTAACAGAGATGAAAAGTATTTCAGTTAATAACACATCACAGCAGACGCCACTTTTCGAACATTTGCCAGACTCACGCAGTGCGTATAATTTAGGAAATCAACAGAGAGTATATGACTTAGATTCTGAACAGACGCATACAAATAGATTTTCTTACGATCCTGATCCTGTTCCATCATACAGAGACGATAATTTTGATTACAAACATTTTCTGTCAGTAAGAAAATTTAAAGTGTTTAAAAATGACAGAACACAGATTCATCCGCTAGATTGGATACAACAATTTAGCTTTGCTTTTCCACCGACTTGGCCCATAACACATAAACTTGAGTTTATTTGCAGTTTTTTGGAAGGCGAACTGGCAACTCGTATGAGACCGATCGCGAGACAATGTTATTCAGTAGAAGAATTTCAGAATGCCTTTCTGTCAGCGTACTAGTCGAAGACGACACAGCGCGGAATTAAAGATCAATTACGAGGGCAGTTCAATAAGTAATGCAACACATTTTTTTTCTGAAACAGGGGTTGTTTTATTCAGCATTGAAATACACCCGGTTATTCCCCAATCTTTTAGCTACACAACACTATTTTTCAACGTAATCTCCATTCAATGCTACGGCCTTACGCCACCTTGAAATGAGGGCCTGTATGCCTGCACGGTACCATTCCACTGGTCGATGTCGGAGCCAACGTCGTACTGCATCAATAACTTCTTCATCATCCGCGTAGTGCGTCCCACGGATTGCGTCCTTCATTGGGCCAAACATATGGAAATCCGACGGTGCGAGATCGGGGCTGTAGGGTGCATGAGGAAAAACAGTCGACTGAAGTTTTGTGAGCTCCTCTCGGGTGCGAAGACTTGTGTGAGGTCTTGCGTTGTCATGAAGAAGGAGAAGTTCGTTCTGATTTTTGTGCCTACGAACACGCTGAAGTCGTTTCTTCAATTTCTGAAGAGTAGCACAATACACTTCAGAGTTGATCGTTTGACCATGGGGAAGGACATCGAACAGAATAACCCCTTCAGCGTCCCAGAAGACTGTAACCATGACTTTACCGGCTGAGGGTATGGCTTTAAACTTTTTCTTGGTAGGGGAGTGGGTGTGGCGCCACTCCATTGATTGCCGTTTTGTTTCAGATTCGAAGTGATGAACCCATGTTTCATCGCCTGTAACAATCTTTGACAAGAAATTGTCACCCTCAGCCACATGACGAGCAAGCAATTTCGCACAGATGGTTCTCCTTTGCTCTTTATGTTGTTCGGTTAGACAACGAGGGACCCAGCGGGAAGATACCTTTGAATATCCCAACTGGTGAACAATTGTGACAGCACTACCAACAGAGATGTCAAGTTGAGCACTGAGTTGTTTGATGGTGGTCCGTCGATCATCTCGAACGAGTGTGTTCGCACGCTCCGCCATTGCAGGAGTCACAGTTGTGCACGGCCGGCCTGCACACGGGAGATCAGACAGTCTTGCTTGACATTGTGGCGATGATGACACACGCTTTGCCCAACGACTAACAGTGCTTTTGTCCACTGCCAGATCACTGTAGACATTCTGCAAGCGCCTATGAATATCTGAGATGCCCTGGTTTTCCGCCAAAAGAAACTCGATGACTGCCCGTTGTTTGCAACGCACATCCGTTACAGACGACATTTTAACAGCTCCGTACAGCGCTGCCACCTGTCGGAAGTCAATGAAACTATACGAGACGAAGCGGGAATGTTTGAAAATATTCCACAAGAAATTTCCGGTTTTTTCAACCAAAATTGGACGAGAAAAAAAATGTGTTGCATTACTTATTGAACTGCCCTCGTAATTAGTTTACCAAATTATGAGAACTCCAATTTTTCCACTGTCACGCAATTTTTTGAGCACATGGTCCAACAAAACCAGTACTTAAGTGAACCTTATAGTGAATCTGCACTCATTCAATTATGCATTTCTAAATTGCCACGATCATTAAGAGTGTCACTTCTAACAGGTCGACAAAAAGAAAACATTTCAGCATTCAGAGACCTGTTACAGCTCTTGGAAGTACAACAATCTGATTATTCTTTTTTAAATAAAAATTTTTCTTATAATAACCAAGGTCAGCAAACTTACAGTAATTACGGTCAACCACGTAGTTTCAATAGCAAAAGTAACAGACGCTTTAGGAACGACAATCACCAGAACTTTGATAGCAGGCAAAATTTTAATTATCGGTATCGTCAAAATTTTGAGCAACAGGAATCACATTTTGGTAACAATAGACGTTTTCCACCGCAACAGCATGAAAGTCATCCGGTTAGTATACCTAACCAACAATGTTATGCACAAGGTCAGCCAAGCTTTATGTTTCGCCGCGTGCACGTATAGTCCCTGATACAACAAATAGTAACGCACGGCAGCAAAGAAGCAGCTACGTAGAGAAAACACAGTATTTTAATTCCTATCGCAATGCAACGTATAGGAATGACTATCACGACAGACGTAAAAACAATGAGCACAATTATCAGCGTACATACACTCCTGGAAATTGAAATAAGAACACCGTGAATTCATTGTCCCAGGAAGGGGAAATTTTATTGACACATTCCTGGGGTCAGATACATCACATGATCACACTGACAGAACCACAGGCACATAGACACAGGCAACAGAGCATGCACAATGTCGGCACTAGTACAGTGTATATCCACCTTTCGCAGCAATGCAGGCTGCTATTCTCCCATGGAGACGATCGTAGAGATGCTGGATGTAGTCCTGTGGAACGGCTTGCCATGCCATTTCCACCTGGCGCCTCAGTTGGACCAGCGTTCGTGCTGGACGTGCAGACCGCGTGAGACGACGCTTCATCCAGTCCCAAACATGCTCAATGGGGGACAGATCCGGAGATCTTGCTGCCCAGGGTAGTTGACTTACACCTTCTAGAGCACGTTGGGTGGCACGGGATACATGCGGACGTGCATTGTCCTGTTGGAACAGCAAGTTCCCTTGCCGGTCTAGGAATGGTAGAACGATGGGTTCGATGACGGTTTGGATGTACCGTGCACTATTCAGTGTCCCCTCGACGATCACCAGTGGTGTACGGCCAGTGTAGGAGATCGCTCCCCACACCATGATGCCGTGTGTTAGCCCTGTGTGCCTCGGTCGTATGCAGTCCTGATTGTGGCGCTCACCTGCACGGCGCCAAACACGCATACGACCATCATTGGCACCAAGGCAGAAGCGACTCTCATCGCTGAAGACGACACGTCTCCATTCGTCCCTCCATTCACGCCTGTCGCGACACCACTGGAGGCGGGCTGCACGATGTTGGGGCGTGAGCGGAAGACGGCCTAACGGTGTGCGGGACCGTAGCCCAGCTTCATGGAGACGGTTGCGAATGGTCCTCGCCGATACCCCAGGAGCAACAGTGTCCCTAATTTGCTGGGAAGTGGCGGTGCGGTCCCCTGCGGCACTGCGTAGGATCCTACGGTCTTGGCGTGCATCCGTGCGTCGCTGCGGTCCGGTCCCAGGTCGACGGGCACGTGCACCTTCCGCCGACCACTGGCGACAACATCGATGTACTGTGGAGACCTCACGCCCCACGTGTTGAGCAATTCGGCGGTACGTCCACCCGGCCTCCCGCATGTCCACTATACGCCCTCGCTCTAAGTCCGTCAACTGCACATACGGTTCACGTCCACGCTGTCGCGGCATGCTACCAGTGTTAAAGACTGCGATGGAGCTCCGTATGCCACGGCAAACTGGCTGACACTGACGGCGGGGGTGCACAAATGCTGCGCAGCTAGCGCCATTCGACGGCCAACACCGCGCTTCCTGGTGTGTCCGCTGTGCCGTGCGTGTGATCATTGCTTGTACAGCCCTCTCGCAGTGTCCGGAGCAAGTATGGTGGGTCTGACACACCGGTGTCAATGTGTTCTTTTTTCCATTTCCAGGAGTGTATAATAACAGTCGGTCTTACCAACAGCAAAATCATCCGCAAGAACATATTCTCATGAATGAACCCGACAGTAGGTATCATCCAGAGCGTAATACTTCAGGAAGAAATAATAGAACAGTAGAAATGCCACAGCATCCTCCTGATAATAATAACACGTCAGATAGAATCTGACTAGATACTGTACAGGACGCATCTTCCAGTAATACAGGCACTACTTTAGACACGCAGAATGTTGTTCACGAAAATACAATTACTTTTGACGATATCAGAGACACTCTTTTACAGGAAAGACCAGTTATTCAGAAAACCATTTCACATCCTGTTATCGAAATTAAAATTGGTTCACCGAAATTTTCAGCAGTAATCGATTCCGGATCACCTATGTCAGTTATAAATGAGGAAACTTTTAACGAGTGTAACAAAGAGAATACCTATCCTACATTACCTTTAGGCAAAACGAAAGTAAAAGGAGCAGTATCGAGTAAAGGAGTAGACGTTAAATTACAGACGCATTTATCATTTTGTATTGTAGGTCATACTTTTCACTCAAATTTTTGGATTGTTCCTTTATTGGCAACAGACGTTATTTTAGGTACGAATTTTCTGGTACAACATGACGCAGTTATCGATTTTCAGAATTCTTATTTAATGTTGAAGGACGAAAATGTGCAATTGGCTTTATAATTTCAGCACTCATTATCGGCAGAAGAGGAAACAATTAATTGTACTCAGGTCATTTCCGTGTTACGTAACATAGACTGTAATTCCACATTGTTCACTGATACGTACGTACATAACTATAACACTCCAGACGAAGCTGGCTACGATGTAATGCAGACGATTTCTGACAAAGTTAAACAAAGCAGTGCAAATACAGACGACGAACGCACGCAACTACACAAAATTCTTTTACAGCAAGCTCCAGTTTTTGACAACATTCCTGGTACTATGTCCGGCTTTATGTATGAATTTCTAGTCAAACAGCACGATACATTTAAAGCTAAACATTATCCCATTCCGTATATCCATAGAGAACAGGTTAAAAAAGAATTGCAGGATATGCTTGACCAAGGAATTATAGAACCAGCAGTTAGTCCGTATATAAACCCGCTACATATTGTTAAGAAAAAAGATGGCTCACTTCGCCTCGTACTTGATTCACGTCACATCAATGACATTATTATTAATGAAACAGATCGACCACAGACATTAGAGGAACTTCTACAGAAATTTCACGGTACTGCTATTTATTCTACATTAGATTTGAAATCGGGATTTTGGCAAATTCAACTTCATCCGAATTGCAGAAAATATACAGCATTTCTCTGTTTTGGCGACTGTTATCAATTTTGTAAATTACCGTTCGGCTTAACTATTTCTTCTGCAGCTTTTATTCGCGGTTTGAATACAATACTTCCGACAGAACTTAAAGACAGAATTACGACGTACGTAGATGACATTCTTATTGCAGAAGCTAACTGGATTGAACACAATCTGATTCTTGAACAACTGTTACAAACTTTTCATGCACAAGGACTCACAGTTAATCTCGGTAAATCGCATTTTGGTAAAACTTCTATAAAATTTCTTGGACACGTAATTTCAGCAGAAGGCATTGCACCTGACCCGGAAAAACTTCAAGCTCTACGTGACATTACTGTTCCTATGACAAAGAAACAACTACGCAGTTTTTTGGGCTTAATTAACTTTTTTCGCAAATTTATTCATCACTCTGCTTTAGACACACCTAGATTATGCCAATTAACAGGTAAAAACACTATTTGGTCTTGGGATAAGCAAGCACATTCTGAATTTGCGAACCTGAAACATGCTTTGTTGAATGCTCCACTTTTATCGCACCCAGATCTTACCAGAAATTTTTCCATTGCCACCGACAGTTCCAACACCGCTTTAGGCGTACATATTTTTCAGGAGATTGAAGAAGATGGCTCAACAGTAATTAGAAACATCGCATTTGCAAGCCGCATTTTGTCACCTGCTGAACGAAATTATTCCGTTACAGAACTTGAAACATTATGTGTTGTTTGGGCATTTATGAGATTTCGGCACTTTCTTTATGGCAGACATACCACCGTATACACAGACCACAGAGCGATAAAATTTTTGCTTTCAGCTAAATTAACTCATGACAGATTAAGCAGATGGAAAATTTATTTACAGGAATTTAATTTTACGATTGTTCACATTCCCGGCACACAAAATGTTGTAGCAGATGCATTATCTCGTTCTCTCAGCAACAATCAGCAAGACGTCGCAACCAACTTCTGCAAAGCAAATTTCAGTGTCACGTACATTCAGCAAGTTGCATTTGAAAATTTTATTTCGTTGTCATTACAGGACATAGCACAAGAGCAAAGTAAAGATACCGTGTGGAAAGAAATGAAGCACCTTTGGCAAGATAAGAATAATGTTACGATTAGACACCATTACACTATACGCAATGACATTCTGTTTCGCCGCTCTCATCCAGACAGCAACAATTGGTTAATATGCATTCCTGACGAACTTGTTAACAAATTAATCTGGTACACTCATTTAAGCTACGCACATTACGGAGCCAGAAAATGTTTTCTTATACTGAGACAGAACTGTTATTTTGCCAATATGGAAAAACGTATACGACGAGTTTTAGCGTCATGTAAAATTTGCCAGAAAGCTAAGTCAGACACCACTTCACATATTCCTCCATTATATCCCATTATACCTGTTAAATTAAGACATATGGCCGCTGTAGACATTTTTGGTCCAATTCCGAGAACTAATAGAGGTTATTGCTACATCTTTGTCGCTGTTGAACTCACTTCAAAATTTGTTACTTTCACTCCGTTACGCAAAGCTACTGCTAAAACTGTTTCGAAAGCATTTGTAAAACATTTTATATTTCATGTAGGGCATGTGATGAGAGTAATTTCCGATAATGGATCACAATTTCGTTCTGCTACATGGACACGTATGTTACGAGCTAGAAACATTTCTCCGATCTATATATCCAAGTACCATGCTTCTTCCAACCCCTGTGAACGATTAATGAAAGAAATTGGTAAACTGTGTAGAATATACTGCCACAAAAGACATATTAATTGGGATACACACATATTCTCATTCCGAGATGTAATTAATACCATTCCAAATGAATCCACTATGCTATCTCCGTCTGTTGTACTGAAAAACGTTGAACCACCAAACAAAATTAAAGAATTAGTGACATTTCCTACATCTCGTCGATTACGACACCACGAAATAATTGACATTGCGCTAAACAACATAAAACGTGCCGCAGAGCGCCGGAGAAGACAACAAAAACAGGTTTGTACGCACCGAGACTTTCACATTGGACAGAAGATATTAATACGTACACACTATTTATCGAGCAGAATAAAAGGTAAGTGCAGTAAATTTGAACTTCTATACGCAGGTCCATATCGGATTCGCAGCATTCCTCATCCCAATGTTGTACACGTCGAAACTTTGAGAACCAGAAAATCGAAAGGAAACCACCATTTATCCAACATAAAACCCTTTATTGAATGAACATACTTTACGATTTATCACGCTGTAATGCTATTTACTAATTTTAATAACCACTTATGCAATTATATTTCTGTGACTAATTATTGATGACTATCGTATTTTTTCTTGGCAAGTGCCCGGCAAGGTAAGGTTAGCAGGTCGCTCTTCTTGTCGTTACACATCAGACCGTGCATATTTTTCCAGATGAACTTACGCATTTTATGAATAATTAGGCAATTCTATGTAGTGACGTATTAATTTTATCAAATTCTCTCTCCATTAAAGTCTTTAATTCTCGCCTCTATTAACTACACTACATACAAGCTGAACACAACGAACGTCACATTTTGTCTTTTTTATGTACTACTGTTTTCATGTTTTGTTTGTATGCACTGTGAAATAGTTAAGGTATAACACGCCAGTTGATTTTGACATTTTTTGCCTTGTGATATCTCAACATCGTGACTGTTTTACTTTTTTTTTGCTGCTGCATTGTGATATTCTCTGTACATTTTTTGCCTTTGAACACTGTCTATGCTTTTGACATATTACGTTTTCTATCATGATATATTGTATGCTTAATTGTGTCACCATTAACCAGTCATTATTTAGTGGTTATATGATTTAAATGCAAGGCATTAATCTTCTTAAAGAAAAGTTTCCCTTAAATTCAAAATTTTTGCAATGCATTTCCTTCGAGCTATGGCGAAAAATAAGAGCCGATCCAGTTTTACTGAGGTAAGAATTTGAGTTTAATCAGGGCCTAAAGATCGACATTTCGGTCTATTTGTGTTTTCATTGTCACTGAGATTTCATTATCATTGAATTGACTTTCATTTTTGTGGGCAGCTTACATTAGGGTCATTGCTAATTTTTATTTAATTGTCATTGTCATTAAATTTAATTGCTGGGAGGTTACATATAGCTCTATGTCCATTTGCATTTAAAATATTATCATTCAAATTTTAGTGGGGAGGTTACACCACCTCTGGCCGAAATAATGGCCTTGATACGCCTGGGCATTGAGCCAAACAGAGCTTGGATGGCGTGTACAGGTACTGCTGCCCATGCAGCTTCAACACGATACCATATTTCATTAATACTAGTGACTGGCGTATTGTGACGAGACAGTTACTCGGTCACCATTGGGCAGACGTTCTCAGTTGGTGAGATATCTGGATAATGTGCTGCCCAGGGCAGCAGTCGAACATTTTCTGTATCCAGAAAGTCCCGTACAGGACCTGCAACATGCAGTCGTGCATTATCCTGCTAAAATGTAGGGTTTCGCAGTGATCGAATGAAGGGTAGAAGCACGGGTCGTAACACATCTGAAATGTAACGTCTACTGTTCAACGTGCCGTCAATGCGGTGACCGAGACGTGTAACCAATGGCAATCCATACCATCACACTGGGTGATACGCGAGTATGGCGATGACGAATATACGCTTCCAATGTGCGTTCACCGCGATGTCGCCAGACACGGATGCGACCATTATGATGCTGTAAACAGAACCTGGATTCATTCGAAAAAATAACGTTTTGCCATTCGTGCACCCGGGTTCGTCGTTCAGTACACCATCGCAGGCGCTCTTGTCTGTGATGCAGCGTCAAGGGTAACCGCAGCCATGGTCTCCGAGCTGATAGTCCATGCTGCTGCAAACGTCGTCGAACTGTTCGTGCAGATGGTTGTTGTCTTGGAAACGTCCCCTTCTGTTGACTCAGGGATCGAGACGTGGCTGCACGATCCGATACAGCCATGCGGATAAGATGCGTGTGATCTCGACTGCTAGTGATACGAGGCCGTTGGGATCCAGCACGGCGGTCCGTATTACCCTCCTGAAACCACCGATTCCATATTTTGCTAACAGTCATTGGATATCGACCAACGGGAGCAGCAATGTCGCGATCTGATAAACCGCAATCGCGATAGGCTACAATGCGACTTTTATCAAAGTCGGAAACGTGATGGTACGCATTTCTCCTCCTTAGACGAGGCATCACAACAACGTTTCACCAGGCAACACCGGTCAACTGCTGTTTGTGTATGAGAAATGGGTTGGAAACTTTCCTCATGTCAGCACGTTGTAGGTGTCGCCACCGGCCCCAACCTTGTGTGAATGCTCTGAAAAGCTAATCATTTGCATATAACAGCATCTTCTTCGTGTCGGTTAAATTTCGCGTGTTTAGCATGTCATCTTCATGGTGTAGCAATTTTAATGGCCAGTAGTGTAATTAAATGCCTGTGAGTGATTACTCTGACTGTGCCTGTCTGGCTAACTGAAATCTACATGTACTCGTATTGTAAAAGTGGATGTAGCTAGCTATGGATGTTCCTGTGTGTTCTATATCTCCCAAGGCACGCTCGCGATTCCGTCTCCTTAAGCTCCTTTCTGGCCGTACGTGGGGTCTGGACCCCTGCACTATACTCCACACCTATAAATCCTTCATCCACCCTGTCCTATGTTACACCGATCCTGCCTGGATCTCCGCCCCCCCCCCTACCTTTTACAAATCACTTCAGATCCTTGAATGCCATGCTCTCCACCTCGCCTATCACATCTGTCTCCCCTCCCCCATGTGGATCCTGTACGACCTCATTCCGTTTCGTTCCCCCACCTCCTCCTTTTTCTCGAACGGATATGGATCCTCTACACCTCCCGTATACTCGAACCTCCGCACTCGCTTGTCTCACCCATCCTCTCCCACCCCCGCCTGCTGCAGCGCCTGTATCTCCACGTCCAACCTGCTCTCCATCTCTCCGCCCTCCTTACGCTCTCCCAAGGTGGCTTCCGCCAGACCCCCCTCCTTGATGATGCCCTCCTCCCCTCCACCTACCCCTCCTACCAAATTTGATGCTCCGCTCCCACTTCTTGTGTTTTTTCCTTTGGGCACCCTCCCACCCTTCTCTCTCCTTTTCCCTCCATCCCCCCTTCCTCCACCCCTCTTCCCCCGGGCTTTCCCTACCCCCCCTCCTCGCTTCCTTCCTCTCCCATATCTCCCCTGCCCTTGGCATCTCTGCTCTCCCCTCTCTCTCACCCACCCCCCTCCTCCTCTCCTGGCAGGTCCCTGGATTCGTACACACTCAGTGGACATTCGCGCGCCGGAGATCATCGCCATCAGTGTCTCGTGTGTGTGCCTTCGTGTTTGTGTTTAGTGTTCTTTCGCCATCACGCCCCACCGTTCACCTGTGCCGTCGCAGTCGTCAGTGTTCGTGCGCCGTGTCAACAGGTTTTAGTGTTTTTTCTTGTCCAGTGTGAATGGCTTCCTGTATATTGTTTTATATGTCTACAGTTTTCTGCCCGCCATTTGTATTGTATCATCTGTACCTCCCTTATGTCTTATAGTGTACCACTCGAGGCTGAAGGGCAGCGTACTATGCTGCTGACAGCCCATCTTTGTGCAAGGTGTTAAAAATAACAATAAAGAAAAATAAAGTTCTATATCTCCCCCCAAACCACTGGAGCGATTGCTACCTAAGTTGGTACACCTATCACTTACTGTCTGGAAACAATCCCTAGGGTGAAGAACTACCTACCAATGAAGTGGTCAGGCGACATGGAAAAGTAGCGTACCCCAGGACGCACGAATTCACAGACTTTATTCGTCCAGTATTTTAAAATGAGAGCACTTAGAGACTTGCAATAAACTTCACACACAATTTCAAACGACTATGAAACTTTTTCTCGCTTGCATCCTCCACAAAATGATGACAGAAATAAAGTTCCCCGCTTAGTACATTTTCACTGTTCATGCAGTAACATTGCCTCATTAGGCATAACGTCTTAATTTATTAATTGTTTGATACTAAGTGTTGTCCCCGACATACTTTGCAGGCAATATTCACATATACGACTGAATGTAGTTGGAACATTATATCACAGCACCACACATACTTCAGGAGTTACAATGTCATAAGCAGTGAGATGCGAGGAAACTGGCACAAAATACATGACGTAAAAATTTATTACTTCTTTGCCACTAATTTTGGTTGTAACACGTTTCGCCTATTCCTCTGGATGTACCACAAAACTATATCACTATGCGACACATAGTTCAGGAAATAAGAGATCATAAAAACTGAGCTGATTGAAAGGAACTGCAGTGCGAAATTCGTTGGAGATGCAGGTGGAATAGGTTTACAAATTTGTGTAAGATACATTAAATACTTGTGAAATATATGTGACATATCCGTATTCTGGCAAAGCCGTGGATTAAAAAACTCCTACTCAATCCCTGGTTAGATTTCAGCCAAACATGACACACATATCCCGTACTATATGGAAAGAAATACTTTATGAGCGGGGGAGGGGGTGTAAGAGTCAGAAATCTCTTATTTGGATGAGGGTGATAACGTTGAAAGAGAAGGGGGGAGGAGGAAGATACGTGCAGACAGATAGCCTCACGGGGTAGCCGCGTGGTGTAGGCGTCTTGTCACGGTCCACGCGGCTCCCTCCGTCAGAGGTTCGAGTCTGCCTTGGCCATGGGTGTGTGTGTTGTCCTTCCTGTAAGTTAGTTTAAGTTACATTAAGTAGTGCGTAAGCTTAGGGACCGATGACCTCCGCAGTTTGGTCCCATAAGGGTTTACCAGATATTTCAATAGAGACAGATATGCTGAAGAAGAAGACGGACACAGATTTGGTGGCGAGGAAGATGGACAGAGAGGTGGGAAGGGAAATTGACAGACAAAGGGACGATGAGAGAGTTAGGAGGAGATGGACAGGGAAGGAGACCTGCACAGTGAGAGGGGTGGAGCAGATCGACAAAAATTGAGGATAGGAGGAGTTAGGTGGAGTGAGACGGAGATGGGGCAGGAGGAGACGAACAGAGAGAGGGCGAAGAAGGAGGTTGGCTAATAAGAGCTGGAATAAATAAATACTTAGACAACGCCTGTTACTCGGTTTATAATTGAACAAAGTACGGCCGCCAGTGGCACCTGTATATACGAAGAATAAAAGAACGGTCCTCCAAGTTACAGACCAACTTTCTTAGCATCAGTTTTATCAAAAACTCTTGAGCACATTCAAAGTTAGAATGTAATGAATTTCCTTGACTCACAGAAGGTTATATACTTATCTCAGAAAAGTAGAAAGCATCGCTCATGCGGATGTCAACTTGCTTTTTTCTCAAGCCATATGCTGCAAACAATTCTTGAAGCGCTACAGACAGATTTCATGTTCAGGTCACTGCCTCTGTGCAGACTGTCAATAAAGGTCCTAGCTCAGAGAATCTGATCCGAGATACGTGAATACATTTAATGCAGTAGAGCCTAGTACGCTGTCCTAGACAGCTAGTGTTATTCGGGAATAAGGATATCGTCAGGTGCCCCAGTGAGGTGTGGCAGGATCGGTCTTGGTCTCCGATTACATAAGTGATCTCACGTATAGAGTGAGCAGCTACCTGCAGTTGTTGCCTTATAACGCGGCAGTGCACATGAGAGTGTAGTTGCTGAGTGACTGCAGGAGACTACGGGATTATAATTTCTCTTTAGTGAGATGAATGGGAGCTTGCTGTAAATACCGATAAATATAAGCTTATATAGCGCAGCGGGGAAATTAATCTTGTAATTTTCTGATGTCCTACTTGATAAACATAAGCTTATGTAGCGCAGCGGGAAAATCAGTCTTGTAATTTTCTAATTTAGGCGTAACATTACAAAGCGATGCGAATGAAACGAGAATGTAAGAATGTCAGTAGGAAAAGCGAATGTTCGACATAGATTTATTGGCAGAATTCTGCAAAAGTGTAGTTCGCCTATAAAGGTGACCACATAGTGCACCCCATTCTCGAGCAGTGCTTAAGTGTTCGCGATCACCACCAGGTCGGATTGAAGAAAGACACTGAAGCACTTCAGAAGTGTACTGCCAGATTTGTTGCCGGTAGATCTGATCAACACGCGAGTGTTGCGGAAATGCACTGTGGACAATGGGAATCCGTGAAGGAAGGCGATGCTCTTTACGCAAACCTCTGAGAGAATTTGGGGAACCGGCATTTGCCACTGACTGTAGAATGTTTCTATTGTTGGCATGGCACATTTGGCATAAGGACCACGAATAGAAGGTAACAGAAATAGGGGTTTGTACGGGGACAGCCGGCCGGAGTGGCCGAGCGGTTCTAGGCGCTACAGTCTGGAACCGCGTGACCGCTACGATCGCAGGTTCGAATCCTGCCTCGGGCATGGATGTGTGTGAGTTAGGTTTAAGTAGTTCTAAGTTCTAGGGGACTGATGATCTCAGCAGTTAAGTTCCATAGTGCTCAGAGTCATTTGTACGGGGACATATAGGTACTCGGTTTTTTTCTCACTCCGTTTGCTTGTGAAACATGAAAGAGAATGACTAGTACTAGTACAAGGTACATTCCACCATTCACTGTATTACTGCTTGCTGTGTATTTTTGTGGGTGTAGATGTAGATTAATGTTATTCAATGATTGTTCTAAAAGATAGCTGCTAATACTAATCGAAATGGAAATATTCTCGATCAAAGGATATCGGTTCGATCTTATTGACCGGGTTTAATAATAATATTGACATCGCGGATCGAAGGTGGTAGGAGGGAGGATGGCGGTGGGAGGGAGGGCGGAATGGAGGGTGGTGTGTAGTGGTGTGTAGTGCCAACAGCACAATTCGAAGGCGGTGGTGTTCTGGTCTGGTTGTGTTTTGCATGGAGGGATCTTGCATCCCTTGTTGTTTTGCGTGGCACTATCATAGCACAGGCCTACATTGATGTTTTAAGCAACCTTCTTGATTCCCACTGTTGAAGAGTAATTTGGGGATGGTGATTGCATCTTTCATCACACAGTTCGTTACTCGGGCCAGTCACTTAAATGGTGTATGAACACAGAATCCCGTTCAAAACTGCATATACACTCCTGGAAATGGAAAAAAGAACACATTGACACCGGTGTGTCAGACCCACCATACTTGCTCCGGACACTGCGAGAGGGCTGTACAAGCAATGATCACACGCACGGCACAGCGGACACACCAGGAAGCGCGGTGTTGGCCGTCGAATGGCGCTAGCTGCGCAGCATTTGTGCACCCCCGCCGTCAGTGTCAGCCAGTTTGCCGTGGCATACGGAGCTCCATCGCAGTCTTTAACACTGGTAGCATGCCGCGACAGCGTGGACGTGAACCGTATGTGCAGTTGACGGACTTAGAGCGAGGGCGTATAGTGGACATGCGGGAGGCCGGGTGGACGTACCGCCGAATTGCTCAACACGTGGGGCGTGAGGTCTCCACAGTACATCGATGTTGTCGCCAGTGGTCGGCGGAAGGTGCACGTGCCCGTCGACCTGGGACCGGACCGCAGCGACGCACGGATGCACGCCAAGACCGTAGGATCCTACGCAGTGCCGCAGGGGACCCAGCAAATTAGGGACACTGTTGCTCCTGGGGTATCGGCGAGGACCATTCGCAACCGTCTCCATGAAGCTGGGCTACGGTCCCGCACACCGTTAGGCCGTCTTCCGCTCACGCCCCAACATCGTGCAGCCCGCCTCCAGTGGTGTCGCGACAGGCGTGAATGGAGGGACGAATGGAGACGTGTCGTCTTCAGCGATGAGAGTCGCTTCTGCCTTGGTGCCAATGATGGTCGTATGCGTGTTTGGCGCCGTGCAGGTGAGCGCCACAATCAGGACTGCATACGACCGAGGCACACAGGGCCAACACCCGGCATCATGGTGTGGGGAGCGATCTCCTACACTGGCCGTGCACCACTGGTGATCGTCGAGGGGACACTGAATAGTGCACGGTACATCCAAACCGTCATCGAACCCATCGTTCTACCATTCCTAGAGCGGCAAGGGAACTTGCTGTTCCAACAGGACAATGCACGCCCGCATGTGTCCCGTGCCACCCAACGTGCTCTAGAAGGTGTAAGTCAACTACCCTGGCCAGCAAGATCTCCGGATCTGTCCCCCATTGAGCATGTTTGGGACTGGATGAAGCGTCGTCTCACGCGGTCTGCACGTCCAGCACGAACGCTGGTCCAACTGAGGCGCCAGGTGGAAATGGCATGGCAAGCCGTTCCACAGGACTACATCCAGCATCTCTACGATCGTCTCCATGGGAGAATAGCAGCCTGCATTGCTGCGAAAGGTGGATATACACTGTACTAGTGCCGACATTGTGCATGCTCTGTTGCCTGTGTCTATGTGCCTGTGGTTCTGTCAGTGTGATCATGTGATGTATCTGACCTCAGGAATGTGTCAATAAAGTTTCCCCTTCCTGGGACAATGAATTCACGGTGTTCTTATTTCAATTTCCAGGAGCGTATACTATGTGATCAAAAGTATCCGGACACATCATTCAACACGATCGAGCACCTGTTCATAATGCACGGACTGTGGCGGAGTGGTTACACAACAATAACATCTCTGTAATGGACTAGCCTGCACAGAGTCCTGATCTGAATCCTATAGAACACCTTTGGGATGTTTTGGGACGCCGACTTCGCGCCAGGCCTCACCGACGGCGCCTCGGTCTAGTTGGGACCCGGCCTCTATGCTGCGGTTGGTTTCAGAGAATTTTCTACATCGGTTGCGTCTACCACAGGAATGCCAGAGGAACATGTCGAATACGGTAGTTTTGGTGATCCAGATGTTACGATGTGGGGAGGCATAATGAGACATGGACGTACTGACCTACAAATCTTTGAACACGGTACACACAATGATTAAGCCTTTTTTGGGATACATTCGGTCCTGGCTTAATTTTTATGGATAACAATACGTGACCGCATTGAACATTGCAGAAGGGAGGAGTTTTTGGAGCGTGAGGATGTTCGGCGATCGTCCTGACTAGCCCGTTCCTCCGATTTCAATTCCATCGAGCACTTGTGGGATGCGTTGAGGAGTCAGTACTTGCTTTCGAACGGATTCAAAACTACCCGATAAGCCGCAGCGCTCGATACGGTACCGAGTCCGCTCGTACCATCACATGGCATTCGGTTGGCACGGTAATAGAAAAACCTACGAACAGACCACAACAACAAGCGATAGTTCTGCTCAAAGCTTGACAATTTCGACAAAATTAATAGGAAGTAGAATGAAATACTACCACCGTACGTCCTCCTGTTGTATTAGAACAAATTTACTATAACATAACTCATGGATTCTGTACCAATACATAAAGACTTTCGTTTATTTTTATGTAAAGCAAATAATGGTGAAAATGCTGTCCCTCAAAAAATATTACTGGATTTTTTTTCTTTTTCTTTTCTTTTTAGGAGCCCCATCCTCATAAATCCGAAGGAACGCGTGTAAGTTTCACGAACAGGAGTATATAGTGTATTTTTCAGTAAACATTACAAGATGAAGACCGCTGACGACCGTGCTGTGCCCAAATATACATGGTACATGATTTTTTGACAAAACGAAGACGATGTTACTATAGACACACTCGAGAACTAGCAGTGCCCAAACTTAGTAGCGTAAATAAAATAATCTATAATACAGCCTAGTGGAATACCGTCGGTCTCCAGCATTACTTCACTTTAAGTCAGTACAATACTTTATTTGATTATTAGAGGCTGTCGGGTGAAAATGAGTATTTGAGTCCTGTTCAGGCACTACAATAATAAAGAAAGTGTTATCATCGTTTAATCAGCTTGATAGACTTCAGATGAAACAAGGAAGAAAATTAATAAAGAATTAAATGCCTAATACACGAATAAATCGTATTATACTGACTGTTGTTGAGATCACAGGAGTAAATTCCAGCGGAATGACCTAGCGTGGAGATAGTACCAACAGACGTTGCTAGATGGAACGACCGAAAGAGCTGGAGTTTAACTGAATGATGATTGCAATTTTTTGTTTATTTATTGGATTTTTTGTTACATACGATCCATACCCCAGAACACATTGCTATCCCTGTTTGACGGTTGTTTTTTATTAATAAAATTCATGAAACTTTAAGACTTTTCTTGGACATAATACCTGCAGAAATCGACAGATCGCGTGGCTATAGAAAGATCGAACAGAACTCGTGATTTCTCGACCTCTGACGTCAACTACTCGGTGCGTTTGAGTCATGCTCCAGCAAAGCACTATTTAAGGCACTTGTGAGTTTTACTGTGGTTTGTTTCTGAGCCTAGACATGCTTAACCGAGCATTGTCGCACCTCGCAGAGATTCCATTTGCTCTCGTGTCGATGGAGAAGCACAACGGTAACTTCAAACGCTCGCGTTTCAAATTTGCTCATACAAAGATATAGAAGTCATAGAAAGAAGGGCGATGCTACTGCCACAAGGTTGTTTAGCTGACATGTGAGATAACACGAAGAAAAGTCTTCACTGGCAAGCGCCCGAAGAAATGCGACGCACGTATGAAAAGTCCCTGCTTAGAAAACTCTGACACGCATGTTTTACACTACAAAACAGGGACCTACTTCAGTCCTCTTCTTACCGATAAACGCAGAGACTGTAGAGATAAAAGCAAGTTTACATTAGCTCATACAGAGGCGTACAAGCAGTCGTTAATTCGTGAGTACCCATGAATATAACGGGGAGAAAAATTAACACATGGCACAATGAAAAGCACCCTCTGTCACACGCCTCTCAGTGATTTGTATAATGTAGTTGTAGATGTACACAGAGGCTAAGTTACAGTTCGTGGTGCTAGCGTGGCCACTGCGACTTGAGCACTGTGGTGGTCTGGCGATCAGTCGCCTCTTTGGCTCCAGCGATAAATCTACATTGACGCGCATGCGTAGAAAATCGTACAGATTTATGACAGGCGGTCGCTGCAGTCAATGGTGGAGGCGTTGTTGCCGTAATGAAAGCGCGTTAATCATCGCCTACCGCGTGCACACACACACACACACACACACACACACACACACGCACACACAGATCTATCGAATACCTCGCAAATCTGCAAAGCCCGTCATCCATTCCCGATTTGCGACAGAGTTTCTCGGAACGATAGGGCTTGCTGTAAAATTCTGCACGTCATATTATTCGGATGCATATCTAACTTACCCTACCGTCCCCTCTGCCCCCACCCCCATCCCTCTCCGCCTTCCCCGGCATATTTAAATTAAGTGATATTAATGTGGGTAATTTGTGGCTCCGTATTAAGAAAAGATAGTTTTTAGTGAATATCACTCTTGATGGTGTCATATCTTCTTCACTATAAGTCCCTCAATGATATGATTTTGAAGGTACATTCAGTGGTATATGAAGACACTGTCTGCAAAATTTGTTACGAAAAGAGTTATTAGTAAATAAGTAATAAAGTAAAACATCATGTCTGAAACTAATGTTACCCTGCATTAATAGTGAAAATGCAGAAAGCAATAAAATTTTTTCGTCACGTTGTTGAGTGGTTGGGAGAGGAGGGTTGGAGGAAGGCAGAATCAGCGACAAAAAGTTTCTAAAAGGTCTCATAAAAAGCATTACGTGGAATATTTGTTGGAAGTCGCTAGGTGCTCTCATTCTGAAATGTTGGTTAAAATAATGTGGGGAATTTCCGCGTTGTGAGCTACGCTGTCTGAATAAATACACGGAGTATGTCACTTCAGTACTTGGATTGTTGTGTTAAACCATTGACTTAAAATTATACATCTGAAAGAGTTGATTATGACAGTATTTTAAAGTTTTAAGTTTGGTGAGTAGTCGTATGCATTAGGGAAAATCAAATTTTTGCTGCATCCGGAAGTCGTTAGACATGCAACGTAAAACTGGAACTTAAGTTTAGTAATATAGGGCATATAAATTTCGCAAGCTCTCTTGCTATATGCTGGTTCCTGCGAAAACAACTGCTCTCACGGAAACAAGCAGTGGCTTGACATTGCGGAGCAGGCGCTGTTACATGTGCTCCCAACTGCTTCTACCACCATTTGTTTAGGGAGATTAAATTGAAAAATTTTCGACAAAAAATATTTCTAAAGCAAAGACCGCATAAGTATTTCTTTAGTTTCAACAACCGGTGTCAAAAGACTTTGATGTCATCTTTGCTGTCATGAACCGAAACGATTGTTGAAAATAAATAAATGTTTATGCGGTCTAGACGAAAGCTAGTAGAAGTAGGTGGGAGGGCATGTAGCTGGATGCTCTCCGCAGTTTCGGGATTATAAAGCGATAGTTCGACAAAAACGAAAGCGACTTTTCATAACATAACATGTAATTTGTAACAATAAATGGAAGAGTCGTGCTTTAGTAAAATTTTGCGAGGATAACCTTTTTTGTCCTTCACACGTCCTTCCAGCGGTAAAATAGAAATGGGTTTCGAAAGCACTAGACTGTACTAAACTTGACGCTGATTACATTTTACCGAAAATAAAGACATTCGGCAGGACATTGCAAGTACGAATAAACAATAATAAGAGAACAACTCAGCTGTGCAAATAATGTATTCAAGTGAAGACTGAGATTTCAAATAAGCCATAAAATTAACTAAACTAAAGTATTCGCATATGGCTTGCAGTAGAAGCCGTTTGCTTTCAGTATGAATGTGAAGAAACCAATTCACGAGAATGCTCTGGCTAGGCACCACATTGCAACATCACACGGTATCCGAGAACGAAGAGAAAACCATAAAATCTAGCAAATATTTCTGTTAAACTTAGCGTAGTTAGAGGTGTATCAGAATCACAGATAATGAAATTCGTGATATTCCGAAAGTTAAATGTGAGAAGTTTAAAATAATCCTTTACTTCGTTAAATTGTTATCCTGGAAGCTACTACCTAATGGAACTGGTCTGCTTTTATGTCTTGGAGCACAGGAACAGTACCTGGCTGATCATATGCTGAAAACGACTTCCAAGTATTGAAATAAAATAAACAACAGGCCGGTTGTGTCGTACGGAAGAGGAAGGTGGAAGTATGAGGTGGTCGGAAATCTAACATAATATCCTAGAAACTCCTCAGGTACTTATGCATGACATAAAGTTATTCAAATCCCTGCACAGTACATGATTTACAAGGCCATGTGGTGTCATACACTCCCACTATTCACACAAGGTATTTGGAGAGAAAAAACTTATTTTACATCTTCACGTTTTCGCGGAGTAATTATTTCTGCATTAAATTTCGAATGTGTAGCCGCATAAATTCCGCTTCTTCTTATAATATTTCGCGTGTGTATCGTTCAGCTATCTTCAGAGTGAGGAGTCGAAATGTTGCTTCTTTCGGCTCATTATCACGATGGCTGAACGATTTACAGTGGAAGTATTAGAAGAATTAGCGAACTTTCTGCTGCCACACATCCGAAATTTAATGGAGTAATATAATTATTGCACGGCACATAGTAAGTGTCTGCCGCTGCCAAAGAATATCTGTTCCCCAAGCATCTCCAGATTTCTCCACTGCTCAAGAACGTTACACTATCACAGGCCAAGGATATACATTGATGAGCCAAAATATTATGATCACCTGCTTAATACCTTGTTTCTCTGTCTTTGGAAAAAGACGTTACCGATTCTGTGTGTCATGGATCCAAGAGATTGTTGGTAGGTTTGTGTGGGCATATGGCATTAGACATCTACGCACAGCCAAACCGATCGTCGTCCAACCCATCTTCAATTTACATTTCCATTCTTCGCTATATTATTCTTGTCAGCAACTTGGATGCATGAGCTGTTAATCTGACTGCGCGATAATTCTCACACTTGTCAACTCTTGCAATCTCCAGAATTGTGTGGACGATATTTTTGTGGAAGTCAGGTGCTACGTCGCTTAGCTACTACATTCTACCACCAACATGAATAGTAATTTTGTTGGCACTTTCCATATTATTTTAGAACTTCTAATAAAATATTACCTATTCCTACTGCCTTATTTGATCAAGTTCCTCACAGCTCTCTTAAATTCTGATTTTGATACTGGATCCCCTATCTCTTCTATATCGACTCCTGTTTTTTCTTCTCCACATCAGACAAATCTTCACCTCATAGAGGCCTTCAATCTAGTCTTTCGACCTATCCGCCCTCGTCTTTGCATTTAACAGGGGAATTCCCGATGCACTCTTCATGTTACCAACCATGCCTTTAATTTCACCGAAAGTTATTTTGACTTTCCTACATGCTGAATCAGTCCTTCCGACGATCATTTCTTTTTCGATTTCTTCGCATTTTTCATGCAATCATTTCGCCTTAGCTTCCCTGCCCGTGCTATTTATTTCGTTCTTCAGCGACTTCTCTTTCTGTATTCCTGAATTTCACTGGACATTTTTGTACTTGCTTCTTTCATCGATCAACTGAAGTATATTACCAGTGGTTTCTTCCCAGTTACATTCTTTCTGACTACGTTTAGCTTCCAATTTCTGTGAGTGCGCTTTTTGGAGATGTTCATTCGTTTTTAACTATACTGCCTACTCAGCTGTTCCTTATTGGTGTATCTATTGATCAAGAGAACTTCAAGCTATCTCGTCATTCCTTAGTACTTCCGTATCCCACTTGTTTACGAATTGATTCTTCCTGACTAATCTCTTAAACTTCAGCCTACTCTTCATCTCTACTAAATTGTGATCTGAGTCTCTCTCTACCCCTGGGTACGCCTCACAATCCAGTATCTGTTTTCGGAATCTCTGTCTGACCATTATGTAATCTAACTGAAATATTCCCGTGTCACCCAGCCTTTTCCATGTATACCTACCACTCTTGTGTTTGTTGAACAGCGTAGTCACTATTACTATCTGAAATTTATTACAGAACTCAATTAGTCTTCCTCCTCTCTCAGTCCTTGTTCCAAGCCCGTATTCTCCTGTAACCTTTTTTCTGCTCCTTCCCCTACAAATGCATTCCAGTTCCCCATGCTTAGATTTTCGTCTCTCCTTACGTACTATATTACCCTTTCAATATCCTCATATACTTTCTCTATCTCCTCATCTTCAGCTTTCGACGTCGGCATGTCTACCTGAACTATCGTTGTCGGTTTGATTTGCCGTTGATTCTAATAACAACAACCCTGTTACTGAACGGTTCACAGTAACACATTCTCTGGTCTACCTCCGTATAACGAATCCTAGGCCCGTTGTACCTTGTTCTACTGCTGTTGATATTACCCTATACTCATATAACTATAAATCGTCTTCTTTCCATTTCACTTCACTGACCCCTACTATATCTAGATTTCCCTTTCCAAATTCTGTAGCTACCCTACCACGTTCAAGCTTCTGACATTACATTCCCCGACACGTAGAACGTTATCCTTTCGTTGATTATTCAAGCTTTTTCTCATGATCACCTTCCCTTTGGCAGTCCCCTCCGGGAGAGGCGAATGGGGGAATATTCCGGAATCTTTTGCGAATGGAGAGATCATCACAACACTTCTTCAGTTACAGGCAACATGCCCTGCGGATGCTTTAATGCATTGGTTTCCATTGTCTTCTGCATCTTCATGCCATTGAGTATTGCTGATTCTTCCGCCTTCAGAGGCAGCTTCCCACCCCGAGAACAAGGGAGTGCCCTGAACCTCATTCAGTTCCTCCGCTTTGACAAGGCCGTTGGCAGAATGAGGGTGATTTCTTATGCCGGAACTCTTCTGGGGTCTCTCTCCTACTGTCTCCTTTTTCTCCAATTGATGTACAGTATATTCCACTGCCACTGTCTCTTCTCACTTACACTGTCCCTTTTTGTTTTCTTTTCCACCATATCTCAGAATTTTAGAAATATTGTTGGGGGAGGGGGGGTCCAACTTACTTTCCCCTATAACCACATGTTTAAAATTTCGGTCCAAAAAGTGCCCTTTTCTATACTCACGTGTTGAAGTCCGTCGATCTGGGAGGGTCCAGACCTCCCAAACGTATGTATGGTCTTCATTCATCTTTATGTTTCATTTCCACCGTTTCCTCTCTTGCTCAATGGCTCTGAGCACTATGGGACTCAACTGCTGTGGTCATAAGTCCCCTAGAACTTAGAACTACTTAAACCTAACTAACCTAAGGACATCACACACATCCATGCCCGAGGCAGGATTCGAACCTGCGACCGTAGCGGTCGTGCGGTTCCAGACTGCAGCGCCTTTAACCGCTCGGCCACTCCGGCCGGCCCTCTCTTGCTCAAACAGCTTCTATCACCACCCATCTCGCTTTCTATTTTACTGCCAATGTCACTCAGTGACCTTCAATAACTTCTTCCTCTTAAGCTTTCACTGCTATTGTCTTCATCCGTCTCTCCTTCTCTTTCACAGCCACTACGTCTGTCAGACCACTCTCTCTTTCTTTCCCACTGGTACTGTCTACTCTCTTTGCCCCGGCCTTTGTCTCTCTCCTATTCTCTTTCTGCACAAAAAAGTGCGAATGTATTCGCGCACCAAACATTTTGGTGAGGAGAGTGAAATTGAGACTGAGGTGGCTGATTTTCCACTTTTCTGTCAGTTTCTTTTAAAGGAGCATTTTTTCATCGGGTCCCTCATTTTCCCTGCTACAGCAAGGTGTGTTTCTTGTAATAATGAATTATGTAGGTCAGTAAAGTATTGACAGTTTATTAGTATACTTCGACACAGTCATATAAATTGACACATATAAACAACAAATTAATATGAAATATTAAGGTAAACGCAAAATAGTTTCTTTTATATTTTTTCTGGATACTTTACTCAATTACCGCAATTTTATCCAAAACCCCTGGCTTATGACCTGTATCTTAAAACAAAGGTTTTGACAGTTTATTCATATACTTTCACACATTAATACACATTATCATATACAGACAATAAATAGGTACGCATAGTGTAAGGTTAACACAAAATCGCTTGTTTTACATTTTTCCTGTATACTTTACTTATCCATCGCAGTTAATCGAAAACGTATTTGCAGAGCAACACCATACGTGCTCTAGCAAATTATGTCAAATACATGATGAAACTTCGCATACGCATCGACTTAATAGTTCCTAATACCGAGTTTTAGGACTCAGCATCCCTGTTAGAAACAACTGTGAAAATCAAGTGCTAATTCAGGATATATTGGATATTAAAACTATAGAAGTTCAAGCTGACTGAAGGAAAACTGCTATAAAATTCTAGAAAGGAAGGTAGACAGACTTTTACCATACAAAAATAAAGACTGAAGAATAAGTGCAAAAAGACAGTAAGAAGGGCGCAGAGGATGTACCAGGCAATATTACGCAAGAACCTGAACTGACAATATCATTCAGGGATAAAAGAGTCTCACTAAGTGCTACTTCGTAAGTTTCATGCAACTATGTTGAACCAGTTCAAAAAATGGCTCTGAGCACTATGCGACTTAACTTCTGAGGTCATCAGTCGCCTAGAACTTAGAACTAATTAAACCTAACTAACCTAAGGACATCACACACATCCATGCCCGAGGCAGGATTCGAACCTGCGACCGTAGCGGTCGGTCGGCTCCAGACTGTAGCGCCCAGAACCGCACGGCCACTCCAGCCGGCTGTTGAACCAGTAACTCGTCGCATTTTCCCTCATACTCGTAGGGAACGAAGCCTATATTATTGAATAGATGTTAATAACTTCCTGTCTTATGATCTAGACATACTAAAGTGACCTATAAAACTGCATTCACTTAAGACAGTAGGATTCGAAAAGTAAATATCCATTTTATTTTTATTTCGGTTTCCTTTCGTTGTATTTATATCTGTCCCTGTTAGTGGTCGCTTCAATTCGGGAACAGTTGCCTCACTTCTCCACTACGGCTTGGCTTGGCATGGGCCATTTTCAGGCCTATGTTGGCCATGTGGTGGGAGGCGCGTCGAACGGTGGACAAAGCATTCGGCTTTCTGCTTGCTGATTCTGCGTCAGACGGTGTTCTCGACTGTTGTGTAACATTTTTAACGTTTTGCTACGGACGGTTCGTGCGGCAGCTTGCTTACGGATGCTAGATACTTGCATTGTGGTTATTTTCTGATGTCCATTCTAATGCAACGAGCTACGAGAATCACAGTTTTCAGGATTTATCTATATCGTGGTCCTCTGTACGAAGTTCACCATTGAATAAGTGTAAACTATCATTTGTTGCTGCTTTTGAACCGAGTCTCAACAATGAAATTTAAAATATTATCCCTTTTCCTCCCTCAGTCATCTGATAATATCACCACCCGACAAAAAACGGAGGAGCTCCCGGAAGACACGGTCAGATTTGAGTGTAGCTTCGTACACGCACAGACCATCGACGGGTATGTTAATGATCAGAGATGCAATTCTCAGTGGCGTTAGAAAGGCCACCAGAGCGCATTCGTGTTGTTCGTGTTTAATGTTGTTACAGGCCTAGTAGGGCATATAAGAGACTTGAACCGCTCAAGATGTTAAGTGATAACTGTGAAGGACACGGAAATTCCATGTATTTGAGACAGCGTCATCAGCACCTCACTTCGTTTCAAAGGGGCCTCATTATGGATTTCAATTTGGCTATCTGAATCACCGTGTTGTGCACCAGGATCATCGAAGCCCCTTGAAATCTACAAGAAATGGACTCTCTGAAACTTTCTGAGTCATTTCTCATCAGTTGTCGAATCTAGCAGCAGACGGAATGAGTAATCTGCCTTTAACACTGAAATACAAACCGCTGCGTTTGGTGCTGTGCGGCGACCGGAAAGTATGGACTGCTGACCAAGGGCATCGCATTATGTTCGACGATAATCGTGGTTCTGCATTGACTGGATGACCATTGTCGGAGGGTATGGGGCGACCTGGGAGAAACACGCATTCTTCCAATGTTTTCGACAGTAACAGAGGTATTACTCCACACTTCAAGTTGTGGAAAGGGAGCGGGTGTGACCTCAGGGCGTGGCTGTAATGATCGAGGCAGCTCTAACAGCACAACTTTAGGTCACGGACGTCCTACGTCCTCGTCCGTTACTTCTCATCTGACACGTCGTGGTGACCTTCTTCAACATGATAGTGGTCCTTCACATATGCCACTTCTCTCTGTGAATTTTCGGGTGATATAAAGAAACTCCCGCGGCCAGAAAGAGCCCCAGATCTGTCTCCGACAGAACACGTGTGGGACCAGCTCCTAATTCAAACCGAGTGAGGTGGCGCAGTGATTACCACTCTGGACTAGCATTCGGGACGACGATGGCTCACATCCTTGTATCGCCATCCAGATTCAGATTTTCCACGATTTCTCTAAACCGTTTCAGGGTAATGTTAGATTGTTCCTTTGAAAGGGCACGACAAATTTCCTTCGCCGTCCAGCCGCTCGTCGCGGGGGTACCCGCTCAGTCTAGGCGCTTTGCCACGGTTCGCGCGGCGTCCCCCGTCGGAGGTTCTAGTCCTCCCTCAGGCAAGGGTGTGTGTTGTCCTTAGCGAAAGTTAGATTAAGTAGTGTGTAATCCTAGGGACCGAAGACCTCAACAGTTGGTCCCATAGGAACTTACCACCACCACCTTCCCCGTCCTTGGAACATTACGAGCTTGTGCTCCACCTCTTAAGCCCTCGACGTAGACGGTACGTTGAACACTAATCTTGCTCCCTCTATTTGGGCGTCAACTCTTTCGCATTACCAGTAGCCAAGATACCAAGGACCAGTTACTACTACTGTAAGACCACTGACCACGGGAGAGGATACAACGGCTTTGTGAAACCCTCCCCAGTCGAACCAGTGTACGGATCCAGACCAGAGGGGGTAAAATGTGATACCTAATAAGTGGGCTCATACTGCCAAGTTCTTTGTAAATTTGAATTTATATTATATACACTGAAATAACATCACATACCCTCTCAACACGTAGCAATTCATTTCAGTTCCCTATCCACTTCTGGGTACTCCTCTTTTTGTGTCAGACTGTAAGTTTGACTGCGTACACGTTGTGCATTGCTTCTAAAATATGTATTCGATTTGATTATTAGTTTTACAGCGAAAGCTACCTGCACGAGAAATATCAATTAGTGAAAAGTCAAACTGCTGTCAGCAGACGCATTTTCCAATTTCTCGGCGTGCCTTCACAATTTGACGCGATTGTTGTTATATTACATCTTCTTGTATGGGCAGGGGAGGTCGTAAGCCCATAGCAGTTGATCCGCCCACAACGACGGTCAGTTATACATTCGCCTAATCACTTTATGCAATTTAGAGAAGTATTGTGATCTTAAAATTATTCAAATGTTCATACAGCCTGCCATTTCTTTCCATTGCGCATTGTAAGCCACACCTACTCTTGAATATGTTTATGAAAGCGTGGTCGGATAGCCTAATAAGTTAATTACTGGGTGAAAATTTTGTATACAAGGGAAATATCTTCAGGGAATTTCACTACACTCATGTCTTCTCGTATATGAAGTCCAGTTACAAAGAAGAGTAAGGGGCGCTCGATAAGTAATGCAACATACTTTTTTTCTGAAAGCAGATTAGTTTTATTGAAAATTTCAATACATCATACTCTTCCCCACTCTTTTGGCTACTAAGTCCTGTTTTTCAGCGTAATCTCCATTTAGTGTGACGGCTTTACGCCACCTTATCGGCAGGTCCTGTATGCCCACGCGGTACTACTCTACTGGTCGACGTCGGAGCGCCGGCCGTTCTGACCGAGCAGTTCTAGGCGCTTCAGTCCGGAACTGCGCTGCTGCTACCGTCGCAGGTTCGAATCCTGCCACGGGCATGGATGTGTGTACTGTCCTTACGTTAGTTAGGTTTAAGTAGTTCTAAGTCCAGGTACTGATAACCTCAGATGTTGAGTCCCATAGTACTCAGAGCCATTTGAACCATTTGGACGTCGGAGCCAACTCTTTGCTGCTTCAATAACCACCCCATCATCCATGTATTCCTTCTCGCGGAGTACGTCCTTCATTGGGCCAAACAGATGGAAGTTGGAAGGTACAAGATCCATGCTGCAGAGTGGATGAGGCAGAACAGTCCAAAGAAGTTATGTGAGCTCCTATCTGGCGCGCACACTTATGTGAAACGTTGCGTTGACATGGAGGAGGAGAATTTACATCATTTCCTGCAGTTAGCACAATACACTTCAGAGATGATAGTTGCGCCATGAGGGAGGACAAAATAAATCCTTCAGAGTCCCATAAGACCGTCGCCAAGACTTTACTGGCTGATGGTGTGGCTTTTATCTTTTTCTTCGGAGGAGAGGTGAAATGAAATGATCGTATGGCATTTATTGGCCGGGATATCCCCTTCGGGGTTCGGCCGCCGTATTGCAAATCTTTGTAGTTGACGCCACTTCGGCGACTTGCGTGTCAATGGTGATGAAGGGCACACAACACCCAGTCCCCTGCCGAGAATCGAACCCGGGCCCCCTTGTGTGGTAGGCGGTAACGCTACCGCTGCGCCACGGAGGCGGGGATGTGGCGTCTCTCCACGAATTACCGTTTTGTTTCCATTTCGAAGTGATAAACCTATGTTTCATCGCCTGTGAAGTTCGACAAAAAGTGGTCACGATAAGCCTTGTACAAGTAAGCAGTTCCGCACGGATGGTCCTTCGTTCCTATTTATGATCCTCTATTAGTCGTCAGTGAACCCAGCGGGCATACCCTCTGCGTACCCTAACTGGTCAGCACTATCAACAGAGGCATCCAGTTGAGCAGCGATGTGTTTGATTCGTCGCTCAGCTCGAAATAGAGTCCGCGCTTTTCAACACTGCAGGAACCAACCCCACTATGCTGCAGGCCTGCAAGCGGGAGATACTACATGTTTGCGCGACCTTATTGCGACGCTGACAGATGCCTCGCCCAACGATTCATCGTTCTTTCGTTGACTGTCAGGTCTCCGTAGACATTCTGCTAATACCTATGAGTATCTGGGATGCTCTGGTTCTCCGCCAAAGGAAATTCAAGGAAAGCTCGCTCCTTGGAACTTGCCTCCTTTACAGGCGCCATTTTGAATGTTACGTATAGCACGGCAACCATCTTGACTTCATGGGAGTATATATGCTGAGGAGGGAATATTCCACGACGTTCCACAACAAATTCCGCTTTTGTTGAACTGGAACTGGCCGAGAAAAAAAAGGGTTGCATTACTTATTGACCGCTCCTTCTAAAACAAACAACACTATTGTTGAATAGCAACACTATTAATTGAAGTTTTTAAGCTAATGTTTGCGGAATAAATTTAAAGGAAAATTACGTGGCAAATTCATTAATTTCTTTATTATTTAACTTTATTCATTAATGTTTTGCGTTTACTGTGACTGTTTAATTCAATGTCTTGGCTATTGCACTCCAGCGATTGCAGCAGTGGTTTCGTTGCTTATTTCGGGGCCTAATTATTTCAGTGAAAGAATATTATAAATGATTTTTTGGCATGCGAGAAAAGCTTTGTGTTAAAATTCGTGGCTGAAAGAGCTACAGTGAGGTCACACGGATTCATTATTAATTTCTTGCTTACTATATTCATCTATCAACCTGTAATGGGCAGTCATGTGAAAACGACATTGATGGAAGGTACTTAAGTAAACTATTTATTATTTCACAAGTAATCATCGAAACTGTTAATAAATCTGTCTCTTGTGAGATACGACGGACGGGGCGTTACGGTGAAACGTTTCCAATTATTGTACTCGTCCGAAGCAAATTTCTTAAGGGCTCCAGTGATATGGAAATGGTATGGGGAGGGTAGGGTCTGTATATAGGGTGTATAAGTACTCTAGCTCGCACGCGGTCGGGCATTATCCTGCATAATAATGGTACCGTCCGTCAACACTCCTTGGCGCTTGGACCCATTAGCGCGCTGCAGTTTTTGCCGAGTGACGATGTCTCTCTAAGTTAGTTCCTGCACCGTCTTCCAGAAAGCAAAAGAGCAGCGAGCCCTTTGCAGAAAAAGTGAAAGGTTATTATAATTTTCCCAAAGCTGGCGTGCCTGTTGCCTCGAGTACGCTACCAAAATTTCGCTGGAAAGCTCTTAAACTTACTCCTTTCGTCGCGATGGCTCCTCATGCGATTTTCATATTTCTGGTGCCCTGAAGAAAGATATTCGTGGCTGTCGATTATCTTCGGAAGAAGAGGTGCCCACCTGGATACAATTTAGGGAATTGCAAGCATTTTTCCATGAAAGTATTAACCCTCTTCTCTCACAGTAGGATAAATATAATAATATTTATGGTGGTTACCTTTAACAAAATAAACTGCTTACTTAATTTGTTCCATATGTCTCGTTTTCATTTGAGTCAAGGAATGTTATCCACATATTAAGTAATTTTACAGTTTTCTATTCTAAATCTAGAGTAGTTGACATGTACGATCCTCTAAGCAAAAGAATTGCTTCTGCACAACCGAGCGAGGTGGCGCAGTGGTTAACACACTGGACTCGCATTCGGGAGGACGACGGTTCTATGCCCCGTCCGGCCATCCTGATTTAGGTTTTCCGTGATTTCCCTAAATCGGTTCAGGCAAATGCCGGGATGGTTCCTTTGAAATGGCACAGCCGACTTCCTTCCCCATCCTTCCCTAATCCAATGATACAGATGACCTCGCTGTTTGGTCTCCTCCTCCATATCATCGCAACCCAACCCTTCTACACAAGTCGTTGTTGATGTTACCCGAACGAATATAGCTGACTGTTACGTGAATATAATTGTATTCGCAGCTAGTCATGTCAAGGCCAGATTCTCCACTTTACGACAAACGATCACATCCTTTCATTACCTCATTAGTAATTCAATGATATACGAATAATATGCGAACATAAACCCAGTTATCCTATTAGAATTGAACTTTATAGTTACACTTTCTTCAATTTAGACGTCATTAAGACAGTATAAATAATCGCCATTCTGTTGAATAATTGTAAGCCTTCCCGTTCTGTTTTGGTTAAAATACTTTGGAACTGATGTTTTGTCAAATTATTAGATATATATAATCACGGCCAACATTAACAGAGCCATACGAAGTGAGTGGGCTGCACATAGTTGTTTTTAAAAATTTAGGTAAGTGTGCAATCATGTTCTGTTGCGAAGAACTGTATGGTCGACAACACTGCACAGTAGGCAACTGATGATTCTATGGCGGCTTTCTTTTATCGCTCCAAGAAGTAACACTATTTGGCTTATTATGTAATCTGTGTTTAGAAATGCTAAGTGCCTTGAAAGCTAAGGTACTGTGTCATATTTGGCGAACAGATCATCGTGTAGTGAACCATGCGCGCTTTCGATAGATAACCGAAAGTGTAACGTAATTTCTTTGCCAGTCGCTGAGCTAGTTCCTGTATGTTCTCTGATATGTTGACTTAATGCCTCTATCGTTCGGCTAGGAATCAGTTGTAGCTCATCGCTCAGATGTGGCAGGCCAGTCATTACCTGCGATCACCGTTTATGAGGGACCTGAAAGCTACAATAACCAGGTGGAATTGTAATCTGAACAGAAGTTGCATAACCAAATACACTTGGCTGGGGAACACGACGTTCGAAATGCAAGACGGTCTACATTTGTACCTGTTGTTCGTTGCATGTATAAATACAGTGAAATGACATAAGTCATGCGATACCTCCTAATATCATGTCGGAGCTCCTTTTTCCCGACTTAGTGCTGTAACTCGACGTCACATGGACTAAACAAATCGCTGGAAGTCTCCTGCAGAAATTTTGAGCTGTGCTCCTTCTATAGGCGTCCATAACTGCGGAAGTGTTACCGTGCACGAACTGACCTCTCAGTTGTGTGTCATAAGTGTTTGATGGGATTCATGCAGAGCGATTTGGGTGGCCAAATCATTACTTCGAATTGTTCAGAATATTTTTTCAAACCAGTCCGGAACAACTGTCGACCGCTGACATGACACATTGTGATCCATCAAAATTCCATCGTCGCTTGGTGTTTGGGAACGTGAAGTCCAAAATGGCTGCAAATGGCTTCCAAGTAGCCGAACATGATCGTTTACAGTCAGTAATGGGTTCAGTTGGAGGAGAGGACACAGCCCGTTCCGCACAAACACAGCCACTCCATTATGGAGTCACACCAGCCCGCAGAGTGCTCTGCTGACACCTCGGGTGTGTGACGCCGTGGGGTCTCTGCCACACTCGAACCCTGCCATCAGTCCTTACCAACTTAAATCGGGACTCATCTGACCGGACTACGGTTTTCCAGTCGTCTAGGATCCAACCGATATGGTCACGAGCCCAGGAGAAGGAACTGCAGGGGACGTCGTGCTGTTAGCAGAGGCATTCTTATCAGTCGTCTGCTACCACAGTCCATTAACACCAAACTTCACCGTATTGTCCCAACGCTCCTCGTACGTCCCACATCGATGTCTGTGATTATTTCACGCAGTGTTGCTTGTTTGTTAGCACTGACAACTCTACGCAGACGCTGCAATTCAGATTTGTATTCTCTACTTGTCTAAACTATTAATTATCCATGTTTCATTTCCATACAAGGCTACACTCCAGACAAATACTTTCAGAAAAGACTACGTAACACTTCAATCTATATTCGAAGTTAAAAAATGTCACTTCTTCAGAAACGCTTTCTTTACAATTTACATTTTATGTTCTCTAGTTCGGTCAGCATCAGTTATTTTTCTGCTCAAATAACAGAACTCCTCTACTACTTTTAGTGTCTCATTTTCTAAGATAATTCCCTCAGCTTCTTACTTACTCTCACTGCCCTGGCCCCACAAACAGCAGTAGGTTTTTGGCCTCGTCAAGTAGCCTCTTCCGCAGTATCCTGTCTTAGGCATCTTCTTTCCTTGCTCTCAGTACCTGGAGATCATTGGTAAACTGGTCTCTCCATCTCATTTTCGGCCTGCCTAGAGGTCTTCGTCCTTCCGGTTTATTCTCTGAGACTTCTCTTAGTAAAGATCCCTGCTCTCTTCTATAGACGTCGCCGCCCATCTAAGTCTTCTCGTCTTGGCTTCCGCAACTACATCTGATTCATTGCATAGCTCCCCGTGCTCCCTTTAGTATCTTCTTCACCATTGTCCTCCCTTATATATTGGTCCAAATATCTTTCACAAGATTTTATTTTATAAATTCTTGTGGCCGGCCGAAGTGGCCGTGCGGTTAAAGGCGCTGCAGTCTGGAACCGCACGACCGCTACGGTCGCAGGTTCGAATCCTGCCTCGGGCATGGATGTTTGTGATGTCCTTAGGTTAGTTAGGTTTAACTAGTTCTGAGTTCTAGGGGACTAATGACCTCAGCAGTTGAGTCCCATAGTGCTCAGAGCCATTTGAACCATTTTTTTTATAAATTCTTGTCTTTGTCTCGATGTATTTATCTACTCTCCATATTTATACCTCAAATAGGAATAGTAGTCTCATTATGGTTTTATACATTCTTACTTTGGTTCATCTTGTAAATATTTTAGATGACAGTAGTTTGTTGAGTGAGTATGATGCTCTGGATGCAGCTTTGACCCTCGCCTCTACTTCGTGCTTCTCATCGTTTTTGTTGTTTAGCACTACCCCCAGATATTTAAACTCATCTGCTTCTTCAACCATGTGGTTATCGATCTACAGAGTTTCTCGTCTTTTTATTCTGTAATTCCTTTCTATCCCCACGAATTGTTTTCACATTATTTACTTCTAATCCAGCTTCCCTTGCTTTTTCAAACAGTCTTTTTGCCAGTATTTTAAGGTCCTCCGGATTTTCACCAATTAGCGTTACGTCGTCTGCACAGGCCAGTACATTTATTTATTTCCTATTTTAACTCCCTCTTCTGCTTCACTTATTGCATCCAGCGCTTCCTGTATTACAGTGGTGAACAAAAGGGGTGATATTCCATCTCCTTGCGTGACTCCTGTCTTTATGTCAAACGCCTTGGAGTATTCTCCATCCATTTTCACCAGCTGTTTCGAACCTTTCAGTGTCACTTTCATAAGCTTCCCCTGATTTAATTCTATTATCCATGTTCTGTTTTTGTTGATGTTCATCTAATATAGTACTGTCAAGAGTCCGCCAACTCCTCAGACCTGCTCTTTCAAGTCCTTTGCTGTCTCTGACAGAATTTAAATCTTATTTGCAAACCCCAGCGTCTTTATTTATTCTCTCTGGAAAGCTTGCTTAAGATACAGATTGAATAACCTTCTTTCACTCCCTTCTCAACCACTGCTTCCCTTTCATGACCCTCGACTCCTATAACTGCCTTCTCACTCCTCTATAAGTTGTAGATAGCCCTTCACTACCTGTTTTTGGTCCCTGCTACATTCAGAGTTTCAAAGTGAGTATTCCAGTCAAAAATGTCAAACGCTTTGTCTAAGTCTACCTTCACGGAGAAGTTGTAGGGTCGGTATTGCCTCGCTTAGTTTATGAATAAAAGGATTTTGTGGTAAAGATATTGATTTTGTCACCCAGAACCTCACTGATCCCACCTTCTTACCAGCTACACTGTTTCGGTGAATACAATTTCATCTACAGGGTGATCAAAAAGTCAGTATAAATCTGAAAACTGAATAAATCACGGTATAATGTAGATAGAGAGATACAAATTGACACACATGCTTGGAATGACATGGGGTTTTATTAGAACTAAAAAAATGCAAACGTTCAAAAATGTTCGACAGATGGCATTTCATCTGATCAGAATAGCAATAATTAGCATAACAAAGTAAGACAAAGCAAAGATGATGTTCTTTACAGGAAATGCTCAATATGTCCCCAATCATTCCTCAACAATAGCTAAAAGTCGAGGAATAATTTTCTGAATAGCACTGTAAAGCATGTTCGGAGTTATGGTGAGGCATTGGCGTCGGATGTTGTCTTTCAGCATCCCTAGAGATGTTGGTCTATCACGATACACTTGCGACTTCAGGTAACCCCAAAGCCAATAATCGCACTGACTGAGGTCTGGGGACCTGGGAGGCCAAGCATGACGAAAGTGGCGGCTGAGCACACGATCATCACCAAACGACGCGCGCAACAGATCTTTCACGCTTCTAGCAATATTTTTTTTGTCTAATAAAACCCCATGTCATTCAAAGCATGTGTGTCAATTTTTACCTCTCTATCTACATTATTCAGTGGTTTATTAAGTTTTCAAATTTACACTGACTTTTTGATTACCCGGTATTTTTGCTATACACAGGCTGAGTTCATTTGCGGCTACTAACTGGAAACCCATTGGCACGATATGACTGCTGAGCGCTAGCACTCTTGCTAATACCGCGTGAATGAGTTTAATGCATGTTCTGACACTATGATACATTGTTTCTTATTGACAAACCCGTAAACACGGTACATAAGTATCGTGCAGAAATTTTTGGACTTCACCGTGCTGTTAAGGGAAGACCAAGGTACTGTCCTGGAGCAGTTCTTCTAGGAAGATCTGTTAATAATCCACTGGTTCTCCGAACCGTCGTCATAGCTTGGGAAATGACAGCAGTATGTCAAATGCCGTCAACTTCGTATACCTCTGACTTGCTTAAAATGTCCACGCACTCTACCATGCAAGACTGGGTCCAAATGACAGCTTTATGCCAGCTTTCCTTTCACAGACTTACTTATTCTGATTTCTTCTTGGCTTGACAAGACTTAAGTGAGCGCATACCAGTCCATTACATCTCACTCAAATCCGAATTAGTTATCGCAAATATACCACTCTACGTCTACTTCACTTTCAGGAGCCGGCCGGAGTGGCCGTGCGATTCTAGGCGCTACAGTCTGGAATCGAGCAACCGCTACGGTCGCAGGTTCGAATCCTGCCTCAGGTATGAATATGTGTGATGTCCTTAGGTTAGTTAGGTTTAATTAGTTCTAAGTTATAGGCGATTGATGACCTCAGAAGTTAAGTCGCATAGTGCTCAGAGCCATTTGAACCTTTTTTTTCACTTTCAGGAGGCAATAACAACTAGAAACTCCTATGGTTCATTATGTACTTGCGTTTTAGAAATTGAAAGCGGAGGACCACACAACTGCCATCTGCCAGAAACAAATACTTCCTGTGTGCCGTGGCGGGAGACTCTTGTGCGATTTTTGTGACTATATTAGATCCATCGCGATCGTCGATGTGAAAGCCATGGAGCAGTCTTTGCTGGAATTCAAATCACGGCACTGGCGAATACCTAGGCTACAGCATTTCAGGCACTCTTTTTACCGGTCGCCACAGAGCGTGTGGCGAGTGGCAGTCAATTGGAAATATGCGGCGTGTGGATTTTCCAGTACAGCAGCAGCATTAACCCAGCGTCAAGGGTGGTCGGCCAGAGCGGCACAGGGCAGGAAAAAACAGAACCCCTCTGCATGATGTGTGACGTCTCTCCCGGGTCGCGTATCTGTCACTGCCGGCGCATACACGGCACACTGCATTAAACGTGCGGCCTTCTAGTGAAGCACCGCAAGGCTTACTCATACACGTTATGTCAAAGTCAAACACGAAAAAGAAAGAAGAATCCAGGGGGGAAAATAGTTAAGAGTGCACGGAAAATTGTAAGCGAGGTCAGCAGATACAGAGCATAAAAATCTGCTTGGAAAGGATGGAGAAGAAAATTATCACTGTTCGACAAGGGTTCTATTTCTGATATTAAAGTTTGTGCTTCTAGACCATTTTACCATGGGAAATTCAAATATGTAAACAAAATATCGTTGTCAGGGATATTTTTTATTTAATATGTATATATATATGTATATTCACAATTTAAGGCATACACAGAGACGTTGTAGAGAAATACGTGTATGTTGCCGTATCCAATAGTGATAGAACGTGATAATTTCTTGTGCAACAGCAGGTGGGAAGAATCAGACATCATTAGGTTATCCCCCGCCACACCTATGTCATTAAGACCACCTGAAACATATCATTAACTCGAACGGCGACAGCCGGTCGCTGCCTCGGCAGTAAAGCTTCACACCTCCTAGGGGCAGGTGCCTCGAGTTTACAACAGTGGTGTTAGCCGCAATTTGTGTCAGTCTTAACGAGTGGGTTTTTTTGGCTGACAAGTAACTGTCTGTCATATTTCCGAGCACTGTTGAATCTTTTAGTTCCTGTGTGTAAACTGATTGAGCCTGGTGCTGAAGGTAAAACGACTGCATGTTTTTACACATCAGCGTTCCTCTAGTTCCCTACTATTAATTTAATACAGGTGTATTACCAGAGTGGTATTTTTAAATTTGCACAAATGCCACGTCGTCGTGGATGTCGATATAAGCCGGACAACTTCCGCTACATCTGTGGGAAGTTCACTTTTGCCAGAAATAGGAAGAAAATTTCTTCAGTCATAAAGAAAGCATACAAACATTACTTTGGAGTAGAGGTAGGAGACCAAGATAAAGAATAGGCACCACATTTCTGTTGTGCTACATGTTACTGCAAACTAATTCAGTGGTGGAAAGGTAAAGAGAATGTGGCGTTGTTTGCTGTTCCCAAGGTGTGGAGGGAGCCTAAGGACCATGTTACTGATTGTTATTTCTGTCTAACAAAAATTCAGGGTTTTACAAACAAAAAGTCGAAGAGGCACATTGTTTACCCAGATCTGCCTTCAGCGAGAATGCCAGTGCAGCATTCCGACAACCTTCCAGTACCTTCAAGAGCCCGAGGTCAAATTCCGAGTGACAGTGAAATAAGTAGTACTGAAGAAATCACAGATGATGATTCTTTAGATCACTGAACAAGTGAGTCATCGCCACATTTGTTAACACAGGCAGATTTAAATGATTTAGTACGTGATCTAGGACTAAGTAAACAAAAGGCGCAGCTGCTTGGTTCAAGATTACAAGAGTATAATCTACTGCACCAAAGTACTAAAATCGGTGTGTTCAGGCACAGAGAACATGCCTTTATTTCTTATTTTTCAACTGACGAAGCACTGACATTTTGCAAAGACGTTGCTGGCCTGATGAAAGTGCTGAACTTATATTTCACAGGAGTGGAGACTTTTCATAGATGCACCGAAAACAAGTCTGAAGGGTGTTTTGCTCCACAACGGAAATAAAATACCCTCTGTTCCAGTAGCTTACGCTAGTTTGACAAAAGAGAATTACGAATTCGTACAAAGGATGCTAAATTCATTAAAATACAATGAACACAAATGGAAAATATGTGCAGATTTCAAGGTAATTTGCTGTTGTACTGGGAATGCAACAAGGCTACACAAAGTATGCCTGTTTTCTTTGCGAGTGAGATAGTCGAGACCGAAATTCTGACTACGTGAAAACGAAATGGCCTAGGCGAAGATGGAAAGTTGGCGAAAAGAATGTACAACGTGAAAGTCTGGTAGCTCCTGAATATATACTACTTCCACCACTTCACATCAAACTTCGCCTGATGAAACAATTCGTGAAGGCCATGGATCCAACAGGCCGTGGGTTTGCATATCTAGCTACCACATTCCCCCATCTTTCAGCTGCAAAAATAAAGGAAGACGTATGTGTGGGCCCACAAATCGGGGAGCTGCAGAAAGAGGCAAATTTTGAAGCATGTTTAACTGATAAAGAAAAAACCATATGGGACTGTTTCAAGATGGTGTCGGAAAACTTCCTTGGAAGAAGAAGAGCTACTAACTATAAAGCAATGGTGAAGGATATGATCAAAGCATATCAGGATTTGGGGTGCAATATGTCTTTGAAGGTACATATGATGGACTCTCATCTAGACTACTTCACAGAGAGTTGTAGTGACGTATCGGATGAACATGGGGAAAGATTCCATAAAGACATTTCTACCATAGAAAGGCGCTATGAAGGGAAGTGGGTACCTTCTACGTTAGCAGATTATTGCTGGAATATCGTTCGAGAGAAGAAAGATTCACAATACAAGAGAAAAAAGTGATGTGCATTACAATGCAGTGGCTCATTGTTTGTCAATTTTCTGTAATTTCTCATGTCAAATAAATGCTTTAAAGTGTATACACAAAGGTTACTGTGTTATAAGTTAGATCACACCCTCCATTAATGTGATGAACTTATATCATAAAGATGTGCATTTGTTTGTCGAATTTCACCTCACGTTTGCTGCACTATATCACGAACTGAAAAGAGAAATAAAATTGCGATTACTCATAAACTATCCCTGACAGAAAAAAACCAAAAACAGTTTTCAATTCAGCACTCAAAATACAACTAGGATCACAATATTTTTTATCAGAAATAGAAAAAAAGTTTTTTTTTGTAGAACAGTGTTATTCATGTCTTTTTCCGGAGAAACATCTCAGCATTTATGTAATTTCCTACTCGACGATCCGTTACCAATTTGACGAGGAAAAATCTGTAAATGATGCGACTGGGTCCGTGTTGCAGGTCTTACTTTTACTGTTACACCTGTTTCACGACAACGAGTGGACTTCCATGGAACAGACACAGCAGAAGAGTTCTGCCGGGTCTTGACAAGAGCAGCGCCACACCTCGCCCACGGAGAGGGCAGCATTTCGTAACTTACGAACAGACGTGTGTGTGGTGTTACACAAGTCGGATAAACGTAACGCTGCTGTGCTACGGTGCTCACAGCTATGTTAGTAAGACCAATCTTTTATTGTTTAAGTCAACTGATCACAAGATCGATTACGTCCTTAATAACAGGGCGATGCTGAAAGTAGTTCTTTGACGGACTGAATAGTTCAGGTCCTCCGAAGCTATATGGACTGCCAAGATCTACAAACAAGTTGTGTCTTTACGGGCAGTAGCGAGCAGTATTAGTGCAGGCACCTACGATTTGCCCAAGTACTTGGAGTAGGTACTCAAAGGCGCATGAGAAAGGTTTCCACGCCATATAAAAACTTCTAGTGATTTTATCAGCAGACTGCAGTCACTTAAGTTAGAAAGCTGAGACTTGTTGGTCAGTTTTCGTTTCGCTTCTTATAAAGGTGCCTTCGGTGGACTCACTACATCTCATCGGCAGTAGGTCTGGGGCTGAAACTAGAGCAATATTCGACGACACTCTTTCCTCGACGCATTTTTAAATTAACAACGGGTATCTTAGAGAAACTGACGGTGTCGCCTTGTTGAGTCCTTGTTTCCCTTTATGGTCTATCATTTTATAGAAGGTTTTGAAGAGCGAGCATTCCCCTCACCTATTTCAAAAGCAACAATATTTTGAGATAGGTTGAAGACAATGTTATAATTCCGGCTCATGGTTTGGACTGTCTCTGAAAACTGCTTCAGCATCTGAACACAGTAGGGGAAAACATAAAATTCCCTATGAAGATGGAGAAATACGGTTGCTTCCCTTTTTAAGACCTCCTGATACAACGTATGAGCTATGACAAAGTTGGGCATTCGAAAGTCCATTCATACGGATCTGTATTTACAAGCTAGTAGTTGCCACCATGCAGCACAAACGATGGGCGTTTATGGGCCTTAATCCACCGATTCCGTACAATCTCGGATGCCAATAATCCGAAAACGACACTGGAACACATACAAACTGTGTTCCTGAACAATGCATATTCATTCCAACAAGCACAGAGAGCGCCACAGACGTAAAAACGAGAGAACAAAGAAGAGAATGAGACCTTCAAGACGACTGTTTACCTACGATATATTTGAAATGTTTCAGATAAAACAGACGTAATATACAGAAGACATAAAGGTAAAGTAACCTTTCATCCTCCTACGAAAATCTCGGTGCTTTTGAGATCTATTACAGACGACGTAGTGCTTCGCAAGGTATGTGTTGCGGTATTTTCATGGGAATATGGTTAACCTTATTAGAGCAAAAGACGTGCACTGTCCAGGATCGCATTGTAGAATATAAATGGCTTACTCACTTCCCCCAAGTCTTCTACACCAAACAAGGTATTTCCAATGACCATTTGGTGAAATACAATTAAACAAAAATTCTGTCCTATACGTCAAACTTCTGGAGCTCCATTATCAATGAATTAGTAAAAACACGATTGGCAGAGACCCTTCTCAATCGAGACGACGATTGTCAGATATATTCTACATGGACTCATGTCATAGCAGAACTTCGAAACGTTTGTAGCGGCGCCATTGTGCGACTTCGCTGTAAGAAGACAATGGATTTGAAATGAATGAGGCGAGCTTTCACCTTGGAGGGCGCGCAGCCCAGCGTTCAGACTTGCAGCAGAAGCACATTCGCTCATGCAGCGCATGTGCAACGTCAACTGGATACACCACGCATGTGCCGGTGGGGCCTCAAATACGGAACCTAAGTGCATTTGCGTCAGGATTCACCTGAAGATGGACCGAAAATTGTAACCCAAAATAACGTGGCAGGCAGTTTCAGACATCCAGCAGGGCGCCCGAGATTTTATGGAACACCTCGGCAGTTTGCTTAAACAATTTATAAGACCCATGAAAGCTTAAAACTGAAAGTCCAGCTAGCTACTAGTCCAATATGTAAACTACTAAGTCTTCTGATCTTGTGGGAAGATGATTGTGTTTTTACGTCACTAGAGAATGTTCTGTTTTTCTTTTGTGTTCAATTCGAAGATCGGCTTGATGCAATGCTCCAAGTACACCACTGGCCATTAAAATTGCTACACCACGAAGATGACGTGCTACAGACTCGAAATTTAACCGACAGGAAGAATATGCTGTGATATGCAAATGATTAGCTTTTCAGAGCATTCACACAAGGTTGGTGCCGGTGGTGACACCTACAACGTCCTGCCATGAGGGAAGTTTCCAACCGATGCTGTGATGCCTCGTGTAAGGAGGAGAAATATGTACCATCACGTTTCCGACTTTGATAAAGGTCGGATTGTAGCCTATAGCGATTACGGTTTATCGTATTGCGACATTGCTGCTCGCGTTGGTCGCGATCCAATGGCTGTTAGCAGAATACGGAATCAGTGGGTTCAGGAGGGTAATACGGAACGCCGTGCTTGATCGCAACCGCCTCGCATCACCAGCAGTCGAGATGACAGGCATCTTATCCGCATGGCTATAACGGATCGTGCAGCCACGTCTCGATCCCTGAGTCAGTAGATGGGGACGTTTGCAAGACAACCATCTGCACGAAACGTTCGACGACGTTTGCAGCAGCATGGACTATCAGCTGGGAGACCATGGCTGCGGTTACCCTTGACGCTGTATCACAGACAGGACCGCCTGCGATGGTGTACTCAACGACGAACCTGGGTGCACGAACGGCAAAACGTCATTTTTTCGGATGAATCCAGGTTCTGTTTACAGCATCATGATGGTCGCATCCGTGTTTGGCGACATCGTGGTGAACGCACATTGGAAGCGTTTACTCGTCATCGCCATACTGGCGTATCACCCGGCGTGATGGTATGGGGTGCCATTGGTTACACGTCTCGGTCATTTCTTGTTCGCATTGACGGCACTTTGAACAGTGGACGTTACATTTCAGATGTGTTACGACCCGTGGCTCTACCCTTCATTCGATCCCTGCGAAACCCTACATTTCCGCAGGATAATGCACAACCGCATGTTGAAGGTCCTGTGCGGGCCTTTCTGCATACAAAAAATGTTCGACTGGTGCCCTGGCCAGCACATTCTCCAGATCTCTCAGAATTGAAAACCTCTGGTCAATAGTGGCCGAGCAACTGGCTGGTCACGATACGGCAGTCACTACTCTTGATGAACTGTGGTATCGTGTTGAAGCTGCATGGGCAGCTGTATCTGTACACGCCATCCAAGCTCTGTCTGACTCAATGACCAGCCGTATCAAGGCCGTTATTACGGACAGAGGTGGTTGTTTTGGCTACTGATTTCTCAGGATTTATGAACCCAAACTGCGTGAACATGTCAGTTCTAGTATAATATATTTTTCCAATGAATACCTGTTTATCATCTGAATTTCTTCTTGGTGTAGCAATTTTAATAGCCAGTAGTGTAATTATCATCATTTCTCCACAACTGTTGTAACGTACTTCTGTTTGAACCTGATTACTGTATTCAAGTTTCCGTTTTCGTCTGCGGTATTTGTTCCTCACACTTCCCTCCGCAACGTAGAAGTTATACTTTATCACGCATTAACTACTGCTCAGACTACACCACTCCAAAACTTATAAGACGATATATTTGTGCCACTGCTCTGTTTGATTCACTTAGGAAGTAGACTCTACTCACGAGGAAAAATTGGTCTGAAAAAGTACTTTATGGTTCAAATATAAGCTTTTGTATCACGTCCTTGTCTGAAGTAGGGAGTCGTTGCTTCCTACTGTGGCATTACTGTCACGTATCACTAAGCAATAATGTTTCACTTTCTGTTTCGTTATTATGCATATGCGGGCTTGGTAGGAAAGCGTCACGTTTTTCACGCTGGGAGAGTACACGAGCGCTGTGGTCCCAGGGACTGTTGTCAGCAGCGGGCAGTCAGTGAAACGCATTAGAATGCAGGCGGCTTTTGTGGAAGTGAGGCTGCAGACTGCTTCATGCTTTTGTGGTGAGGGCCGGCACCTGGCCTAGCTAAGGGCAGGGTACACCATGCCATCACTACCACCCCCGGACAGTAAATGGGAGTGGCATTTATGCCTTTCCTGTTTCTTGCGCGAACATCATATCAGGCTGAGGTGCCAAGGCGCCATTCAAACTTCAAGAGAAGATTGCTTTAATTCCAAAATTTTGGCCATCCAATAGAACTGAGTCATCTCGCAGCTGTGCTTGGTGCAAACAATCTGACCCATCGAGAAGACCACTCTTCTATACCTCTACCGGTCTCTTGTTTGTCTTTTACTACGGAAGTGGCTGTTGGAAAAAATGCCGTTTTGATTATAGGAACGATGCTTGCAAACAGTGAAGTCAATGGCTCTACTGACAACATAATTTCATAATTACCTCACAGAAGTTTCGTTTGTGGGTCTATGTTTACTGTCATATTGTTACACCTTGTATCGTTTACTTCCAGCTACACTGCCGGACAAAAAAGTGAAGCACCCAGAAGACGTGGTCGGATGTCAACGTAACTTGGTGCATGTAAAGACCAGAATAAGGTATGTAAATCACTGTAATTGTTGTCCTCTGTGACCTCCTACCTTTGGAATGGTCCCATTCCTCTAGTGTTTCAGAAAGGTGCAGTGTTGGTTCTGTTGGCGTCATGGTGTGGGGTGCCATTGGGTGGTGATGGAGGGAACATTGACGCTACAGCGCTTCGTCACGGACATCGTGCGTACTCACGTGTTACCTCCTATGCGGTGTCATTTTTCTAGCGGGGCTGTCCTCGGCCAAATATGGCATCTCTGTGAACTGCCCGTGTGATGCTGATACACTCACCTGGCCAGCATGAGTCCCACATTTGTCCCTGATAGAATACGCGTGGGATCAGCTCGGACACCAATTCCGTCCCAGCGCCAGTACTTAGAGCATCAAAGATCATTTAATAATAGTGTTGGTCAGCCTATCTCAGGGATGGTACAACTAACTGCCTTGTGACAGCCCGAATGAGGAGATGGTTATGGGCCGTATCGGGTGCAACGTCATACTGACAAGATGGCCCATACTGTTAAGTTCTTTGTATAATTGACTAAATATCGTAACCACTGAAATAGCAGCACATACCCTCTCAACCAATGAAGTTTCATTTTGTTACCTTTTTACCTGGCAGGGTAAATGAGTATGCACTATTGTTATGAGACTCTCTTTATAATACGATATTTTAATGCCTATGTTACTCTGATTACGATACAAACTTTCATAAATGTCCAAACGAACTTTGCATCGTAATCAGAATAACACAGGTACTGTAACATCGTACTTATCTGTCGATACTGGACAAAAGACCTTCAAGTACAACGTCTAACCTGCACAGGAAGATACATAATGGGTGTACGAGTTCAGGCCTTAGACGCATGGTTCACGACATAAGGAAGTTTGGGTCTGGCGGTGAGTCGTGCACGGGTAGCCAAATGGCACGGTTGCTCAGCGTGATCGGTCGCTCTGTAACAAAAAAACTGAGTGAGGGGATCAACGACGATCTTAAACGAATGTCATGTGACATTCATCCCGGCCAAACAAAAGAGAAAAAAACAATGGTTGGGCGACCACTCGCGATAAGCGGGAAATTCGGGTTCGAGTCCCGGTCCGGCAGAAATTTTCGCTGTTTCATTCTACAGCTGATGGTAGGCCTTATTCGCATTTGCGAATTCATTTGATGTGGCTCTGTATAAGGTTTAACACGTAACTTACAATTACAATATTGCTTGTTGGAGTACACTTTGGTAAACTTTCATACTTGTACGTTTATATCATTATCCGCTAACGTATCTTATTGGTATACATACAGTATTTCTGATATGTTATATCACTATTACCATCACTGTCAAATTCCAGCCAAACAGCTGAACGCTTGGATTTAAAACAATTAATATTTTTTTGCTTCGAGTCGTCAGTCTTCTGACTAGTTTGATATGCTCCGCCACGAATTTCTCTCCTGTGCTAACCTCTTCCTCTTAGGGATAGCGGTTGCCACAGACGTCCTCAATTATTTCTTGCATGTATTCCAATTTCTGTCTTCCTCTACACGTTCTACCTTCTACAGCTCCCTCTTGTATCCTAGAAGTAATTCTCTCTTGTCTTGATAGATATCCTACCATCCTGTTCCTCTTCTTATCAGCGTTTTCCATGTATGACTTTCCTCGCCAATTCTGTGTAGAACACCTCATTGCGTACTTTATCAGTCCACCTAATTTTAACAGTCTTCCGTAGCACCACATCTCAAATTCTTGGATTCACTTTTGTTCTGGTTTTCCCACAGTCCATGTTGTACTATCGCACAATGCTGTTCTCCAAACGAACATTCTCAGAAATTTCTTCTTCAAATGAAGGCCTGTGTTTGATATTAGTTGATTTCTCTTGTCCAGGAATGAATCTTTTGCCAGTGCTAGTCTGTTTTTTTATGTCCTCCTTTCTCCACCCATCGGTGGTTATTTTGCTGCCTAGGTAGAAGGATTTCTTGACTTCATCTACTTCGTGATCACCAATTCTGATGTTCTCATTTCTGGTACTTCTCATTACTTTCATCTTTCTTTCATTTACTCTCAATCCATATTCTGTACTCATTGGACTGTTGATTCCATTCAGTGAATCTTGTAATTATTCTTAACTTTCACTGGGAATAGCAATGTCATCAGCGAATCTTATCATTGACACCCTTCTACCATGAATTTTAAACCCACACTTTAGCCTTTCTTTTATTTCCGTCATTGCTTCTTCAGTGTATAGATTGGAGAGTAGAGCCGAAAAACTCCACCCCTGTCTGACACCCGTTTGAAACCGTTTTTGGTCTTGCACTCCTATTGTTCCCTCTTGCTTCTTGTGCATATTATATTTTACTCATCTTTCCCTATAGCTTATCCCTATTTTTCTCAGAATTTCGAGCATTCTTCGCGATTTTACATTGTCGAACGCTTTTTCCCGGTCTACAAATCCTATGAAAGTGTCTTGATTTTTCTTTAGTCTCGCTCTCTTATTTTTCAATAGAATCATTTTAGTTTGGCTTCAAAAGAAGTTAAAAAAAGGACCAAAACAGATTTTAGAAAACGAACAAAATAGCTGTGTTTTATTGGCCGACTAGCCTATGTATTTCTGACCGTCAACATGCAATTTTAGTTAGATGACATGGTCCGACGAGTCAACGTTTTCGATATTTCCAACATCGGGCTGGGTTTAAATCTGGAGCAAGTCTCTTGATCTATGCATAGAAAATATTGCTCTCTCCCATGAAATATAGCTTTCATCCTAATGCTAAGCGAAAAAATTTGTTACCTACTTTGCCGATTCTGTTCAACATGGACAGCTTTACTAAGAAACAAGTTCTTGGAATGCAGTTGGAACTATTTCGAAGTAATTTACCTTATGTTGTCTTGGAGAAAGATCACTGAGGATGCTTTATCCTCATAGGCCCTAGACAGAATTCCTGGTGATTCTTCGCGTGTGTCCAACAGTAAAAGACTGATATGTTTACAAAAACTATGTTTCCTGCATATCCGAAATTGCTTGATGAAATGCATCACTTGGTCTGTAATGGATAGTGAATGAGATTTTAGGGAAAAAGGCTTTGCGAATGTATTATACCTCAGTCTCTCGTAGCACTGCTTCTGCTAAATTACATGACACTTGAATACAGAAACCTATACTGTCGTCTCATAATCTATGAAAATATAATTGACTTGTTTCTCCTTAGGTAACATAATTACTCCTAAGTCTCATTTAATGTGGTGAACGATGAGAGGAACATTATCAATGTTACAAATGGTTCACTACTTACGTTCAGTATACCAGAGAGGTTTCACAGAAAAACGGTCAAATTTTTTGTGAAATCGTTTGTCTAAAACTGAAACTAACACTAGATTAGAGAAACGTTTGATGTGCTATAATCTTAGCAAGGCTTGGGAACCAGCGATTGAGTTAATCAAGAGTAAATCGAGCAAATGTATAGTTGTGACGACCACGGCGGACAGAGCCATCACACCGACGTCATCTCAGACGCCGTCGCAATCTGTTCCACCGCTCGACCGTGGCACGGGGCGCGGACGGCGGAGTGAGTGCGCCGCTGGCGGAGGGTATTTAAATCGGCCGCCGCCGCGACCGAACCCAGTTCCCCCTGAGCAGCCATAGTGTACGGATCTCCGTGCCGGCACGTTCACAGGAGCTCAGTCCGTCAGTTCACCTGATGATGGCGACATGTATGATCGCCGAAATATTGTGCCCGTTGGACACTGTAGACCGGCAGGACACCCGTGGATATTTTGATTATCAAATACGCCGGGAGAAACTCAAGAATCACAATAGGAGAACTGATAATAGTAATATTAGAAACGATAATTGTAATACTGGAAATTAAAATAACAGTATTGGAAAAGATAATAAGAATATTTGAAATGGTAGTAAAACATACATACATACACAGAAAACCAAGACTAGCTTAGTTTTCTTTGTGTTTCAGAACACTTACTTGGTTTCTTTCCTGAAAAGTTGGTAGTGCTAGTGGTTTTTTCGATTTGGTTTCGAATTAATAATGTTACACACATTAAAAACTATCTCATTTTGTTCATGGAATACAGGACTCTATTATTTCACGTTGTTTGAAAACACTGCATTGAATGAAAAAAAATTACTTATTGCGTTTTGAAGTTAAAAATTAATTTTCTTAGTTTCTTTGAAAAACTGACGTACCTGGTTTCTTCCCTGGGCCCTTGTATTGTTATATGTAACGATGGTGACGTAATAAATTAATATACTTCATACATTAGACACGTCGCACACTTCCGACTGGCAATATTTCCGTTTTTAACCATAAAAACTAAGTGACACCCAAGGGTACTGGCGTTGAGAAACCCCCCTTTCACGAGGAAACCAGTCCGACGTCTTCCTCTTCAAGTGCCTCACATTCAGACTCCGATGGTAGGCCAGTGGAAGGCGCTGTACACATCAGTGACAGAAATGCAAAGTGCGGTGTGTGGTCGTGCGCCACATTTAGGGCGCGTCGTGGTACAGGTGAGCGTTTTTATCCACCAAAGCAATAATTCAGCTTTATTGCGTACAGACAACGCCGGACGGACAGCGTGTCACGCAATCGGACGAATAAATCCGAAAATGAAAAATGTATTTCTGTGCAAACAGAACATCGTGTCTGAAAACAGATGTTAATAAAACACATGGTCAGATTGTTCCAGAATTTGTACTGGCTAAATGTGGAATTTTGTAGCATCAATAGGTCCACCATTACTCGTAGAATAATGTTTCACGCTCAGAAATTGACTTATAATTAGGGTCCAGATTTGTATTTAACGTCGTACAGCGTGTAACGGGTCCAACTGCAGATATTTCTATCGGTGACTGAGGACAGGTGTATTGAACGACTTTACATCAGTATTTACGTAATTTGCGGACCAGTAATTACACCTATGACAAATCGTATGTTTCTATGTTGGTCATTTCCTCTAAATAAGTTTGACAACAGCAAGCCATTGAAGCTTATTTTCCCCTGGGCAGCGGGTCAGATGCTGAAGTGTGGACGAGTGGACACAAAACGGTTAGTCTACACCAGCAGACGTAATCCAAAAAATGATTCAAATGGCTCTGAGCTCTATGGGACTGAACATCTGAGGCCGTCAGTCCACTAGACTTAGGACTACTTAAACCTAACTAACCTAAGGACATCACACACATCCATGCCCGAGGCGGGATTAGAACCTGCGACAGTAGCAGCAGCACGGTTCCGGACTGAAGCGCCTAGAACCACTAAAGGATATTTCCCTAGTACTTTCATTACGACTTACCCACCGACATAGGGCAACAGAGGGCAGAAACCTACAAACAGCACCAACGCGAGCCGCAGCACGGCTGAGACACAAAACGGTTAGTATACACCGACAGACGTACTCCACTTAGTAGTGCAGCTACGACCATGCAGAGGACATCATGTCGTGAAGTTTGTAACATTTTTGTGGGAAGACTGCTCGACAAAAATGTACTTATAAGGTACCACCTTCAACTAATCTACACTTAGTCCCGTTACATTCTGTATATATGTATACTTGTAATGAAGTTGTAAAATATGTAAATAGGTAATAGCACAAAAATACTTAATTAAATATTTAACGTAAAACAGTAATTTCAACTGAAATTAACTTCTGAGTTTCACCATGGCATACTACACTCCTGGAAATTGAAATAAGAACACCGTGAATTCATTGTCCCAGGAAGGGGAAACTTTATTGACACATTCCTGGGGTCAGATACATCACATGATCACACTGACAGAACCACAGGCACATAGACACAGGCAACAGAGCATGCACAATGTCGGCACTAGTACAGCGTATATCCACCTTTCGCAGCAATGCAGGCTGCTATTCTCCCATGGAGACGATCGTAGAGATGCTGGATGTAGTCCTGTGGAACGGCTTGCCATGCCATTTCCACCTGGCGCCTCAGTTGGACCAGCGTTCGTGCTGGACGTGCAGACCGCGTGAGACGACGCTTCATCCAGTCCCAAACATGCTCAATGGGGGACAGATCCGGAGATCTTGCTGCCCAGGGTAGTTGACTTACACCTTCTAGAGCACGTTGGGTGGCACGGGATACATGCGGACGTGCATTGTCCTGTTGGAACAGCAAGTTCCCTTGCCGGTCTAGGAATGGTAGAACGATGGGTTCGATGACGGTTTGGATGTACCGTGCACTATTCAGTGTCCCCTCGACGATCACCAGTGGTGTACGGCCAGTGTAGGAGATCGCTCCCCACACCATGATGCCGTGTGTTGACCCTGTGTGCCTCGGTCGTATGCAGTCCTGATTGTGGCGCTCACCTGCACGGCGCCAAACACGCATACGACCATCATTGGCACCAAGGCAGAAGCGACTCTCATCGCTGAAGACGACACGTCTCCATTCGTCCCTCCATTCACGCCTGTCGCGACACCACTGGAGGCGGGCTGCACGATGTTGGGGCGTGAGCGGAAGACGGCCTAACGGTGTGCGGGACCGCAGCTCAGCTTCATGGAGACGGTTGCGAATGGTCCTCGCCGATACCCCAGGAGCAACAGTGTTCCTAATTTGCTGGGAAGTGGCGGTGCGGTCCCCTACGGCACTGCGTAGGATCCTACGGTCTTGGCGTGCATCCGTGCGTCGCTGCGGTCCGGTCCCAGGTCGACGGGCACGTGCACCTTCCGCCGACCACTGGCGACAACATCGATGTACTGTGGAGACCTCACGCCCCACGTGTTGAGCAATTCGGCGGTACGTCCACCCGGCCTCCCGCATGCCCACTATACGCCCTCGCTCAAAGTCCGTCAACTGCACATACGGTTCACGTCCACGCTGTCGCGGCATGCTACCAGTGTTAAAGACTGCGATGGAGTTCCGTATGCCACGGCAAACTGGCTGACACTGACGGCGGCGGAGCACAAATGCTGCGCAGCTAGCGCCATTCGACGGCCAACACCGCGGTTCCTAGTGTGTCCGCTGTGCCGTGCGTGTGATCATTGCTTGTACAGCCCTCTCGCAGTGTCCGGAGCAAGTATGGTGGGTCTGACACACCGGTGTCAATGTGTTCTTTTTTCCATTTCCAGGAGTGTACATTACGCAAATGTGCACTCAAACGTACCAGAGACACGCAAAGCACGTTAAGAACGTTCATTTTACAATACTTAACTTTTTTAGTTTGAAATTCTATCTTGCGCTAATGTCATATCTCCTTACTAAAACGTCCATCTTCTCTCAAGTTACTAACGGACTCGATGTGATTACGTAGGCTTTCCCGGCGTAATAAGTCATGAAAGTCTCTTCGGGTTTGCTGCGGGTCCAAACGGACTCTACCAAACGTTTTATTTTGAAGCTCAACTTCTCAGCTTGATTCTTTATTCTACGATCACAGAATACCGCTGACCAGAAATTTCAAAATATCGAACAATCCTGGAGAGATATCCGGTGGAGCGTCTGCTTTCCTTTTACTGAGCATATTAAGATAGTAGCACAAGTCTTGTAGCTTTGATTTCTTGCTAAAAGAGCGTCGAACTTTTTCACTTTTCTCTGCCCAGTATCACCCCTAATGACAGTTGGCTTTAATTTGACATTTTCAAACGATTTATGCAAAAGCAACCCGATATACTGTGATAGTTTAATGCAGTTGGCAAGTTGGCCAAAGTCCCTATTGATGTATGCCAGAGTAATTTCAGTTTTAGCTCCTTGTGCCGTTCGCTCAAAACCTGACTGGTCTCTCGGAAATGTGCAGCTCACAGATTTCTCGGTTTGAAAACGTTCATTGTGAAATTCGAACACTTCAGTCCATGCACTCGCCTCATTAGGACAAGCTTAAAAGGCAACGACAGGTTCTATTGCAGTTCTTTACTGATCGACATAAGATTCAGGGCTTTGCTCGAGAAATACTTTCCTGACGTATGAAATTATTTTACTTATTTATACGTGATTGCTGCACATTGGTTCGACTCTAGGGCCCGCATCTCGTGGTCGTGCGGTAGCGTTCTCGCTTCCCACGCCCGGGTTCCCGGGTTCGATTCCCGGCGGGGTCAGGGATTTTCTCTGCCTCGTGATGGCTGGGTGTTGTGTGCTGTCCTTAGGTTAGTTAGGTTTAAGTAGTTCTAAGTTCTAGGGGACTTATGACCACAGCAGTTGAGTCCCATAGTGCTCAGAGCCATTTTTCGACTCTAGGTTGCTGTCGGCCAGACATGTGAAGTGGATTAAATATTGATAATATATGCATAGGGCAGCTTCCGCCTTCAGCATGAGCGCCCTCCGCGTGGGAATACGTAACAAGAACTTTAAGACTCTCATTCAAAAAACGACGTTAAATGATTTGTGCGTTCCAACACTTTTCAAGAAGTCAATAATGACTCACAAATTCTACTCTATCCACTTCACCAACATCGATATTTCCAACGAAATGTGCATAAAGGTCCGTTGTTTCGTCGACGGCTGTCGATACGTGGTGGTTACCCATATAGTGCTGTACACTTTTTAGGGTCTCCTAGTAGCAAAACTCTAAGCAGTTTTTCCTTAATGGCAATAAATGAAGAATCTATTGCCTGCAAATTTTCGTACGGATACACGGTACTCAAGCATCTGAAGTTCGTACCGTTGAGTGTTAGCACCAACCATAGCTGAGAGTAAATCATGGAAAAATTATTCATTTGTGGAGTTTCGAGTGCTTTCTCTGTACTCGAATAATATTTGCTTCTTAGACGATTGTTGTGCTTTTTTCTTTGTGTGCTCATCCTTCCGTATATGTTGTTGAATATGGGTCCATAGGACACCCGGAGTGCTTACTGCACGCTCGACGTAAGACCGTCTCAGCATCAGTAGCGAACGTATCGTCCATCGTAGCTCAAGATCTTGAGTTAGCTGACAATTGCTATGTAACAGGAGGCATTATGAACACAAAGAGTCGTGAGCTCTTAAGAAATTCTATTTTCCGGAAGTTTCATGGCGCACCCACTCCGTTGTTTCGAATCGGTAGGAGTCGGTAGTATTCTCAAACATTCGAATCGCTTCGCCTCTCTGTCAATCTCGACAACACACGAAGGTCTTTACTACACACAATAAACGTTATTACAATGCTACATGGCTTAATGTTGCTAGATCTGCTTTGCCTTTGAGAAGCGAAATTCGAAAAGTTAGAAAATTCAGCAGAATTACGTCCTCCAAAATCCTACACAAAGTGAAATTAACCACGTTTTATTCCACTGGAGTGTTATATTCGCAGATAAATTAGTTCAAGTCTTCAATTTTTAAAGTTGGTATGGTTTAGATATTTACGTACATATGGAACGTAGCAGCTTATTGAGCGTGTGTCGAAATATGAAGTGGAGTAAAAAATCAATACTATGTATCTTTTGTAGCATACAGGTACAATACATAGGGAAAAAAATGAAATGATCGTATGGCGTTGTCGGCCGGGGGAGTTCGGCCGCCGTATTGTAAGTATTTTTTAGCTGACGCCACTTCAGCGACTTGCGAGTCAATGATGATGGAATGATGATGAAAGACACACATCACCCAGTCATCTCTAGGCAGAGATTTCCCGCCGGGTATCGAACCCGGGACCCCGTGCGCGCGAAGCGAGAACGCTACCGCAAGACCACGATCTGCGGGCAAATACATAGAAACATGTTATCATAGTGAAATATAAAGGGCGATTTAGGAGAAACTTAATGTTATCCTTTTTTTCTATGCTAATCATGTTGAAATGTTGTGGAACGTCCTCTTAGTCTATTCGCCATGATATCATAAATTTCGCAAATTATTTAAAACTATCATATATTTTGGTCCCTCATTGTGATCTATTTTTACATTGCCGTGCCATTTTTCACGCATGTTCCGAGGATGACGTGAGTTATTAAGTTTTAATGGTAGATATGTATGTACTTTTTGTGGTTACTTTAATATTAAGTGTTCATGATTTCCAAATTCCTTTTCAAATCAGATAAAGTCGCATTAGGTTTAACTATCCGACAAATCTGTAAAAGGGTTTTGTAGTACTCATGCAGTATTCTCTCGTAATACTGAGAGATGACCTGGTCACAAAGGAACTTTTATACTTTACAACGTTCATTTCTTGTAAGAGTCCATCTCTTCCACCAGCCACAAACATCTCTGTGTTCATCAACTCTAGTGAGAGATGTGAGACTGAAAGGTAGAAAAACTTACGGATGTACTCTCTGTCTGTCAGGAATCGGAGGAAACATTGCATTCTATCCCAAGTGACATATTAATAATGAGACACAAAGTAACAAGATAAAATACGATAGGAGGGAAATTACACGTAATTCAATGATGTCAGTGTATCATTACTTGCTTTACTAAACGCGATCAGGCCCAGTGGACCGCTCGCTGCTACAAGGTTCCTCTTCCAGTGGGTTCTGTTTTGTGCCTCATGACGCCAATTATTCTCTATTCCAATCTGCAGCAAATCCTCATGGATTCCATCCCTCCATCTCTTCTTTGGTCTTCCTAGTTGGTGTCTCCCACAGGGAGTATAATCCACAGCTTTCAAAGGCCATCAGCATTTATCCATCAGACTGACATGTCCTTCCCATACAAAGGGCTTAGTTCTCATTAGTCCTACAATGTTTGGTCTATTGTACAGTGTATCATTACATTTTCAATCAACAGTGCAAAATACCCCCAGCTTAAAGTAATTGTTTATAGCGCAGAACACACATATCCACACACATGATAGTGCTTATGTTAGTCCTCATAGTAGAAACGCGTAATTTTGATGAAATGGTTAAAATAACATGGAAGAGAACGGCGTGAAGACGTCACTAAACCCATTACTTATATTAAAAATCACATTCGCTTTCAAGCAGTTCAGTATCAAAATCTAAGCTTACTATATTTTTAAATGAAGATATGGATATGTCAGTTTTGTAACCTACCTTTCGTCAAGCGTATTGTAACACATGCGTATAGTTTGGGGTAGAAAATTACATGTAAATCACAGAGTGAAGTTTTATGAGGAAATAGTGATCATGCATCTTCACCTTGGACACATTGTAATCTTACAAAATTAGCAATCCTGAGAGCTTGTATTGCCGAAAGAACTAAACATCAAGAGGTTGGGAATATTTTTTACTTTCGGTGGCAATATCTTCAGATTAATATATTTGTATGGAAAACATGTATCTAGAAGGGTACTATCTGTACGATTCGACCAGGAGTCGCACAGCAACAGGCTCCTTTCACTTGTTACATGTTCAGCAAGGACTGAAGTAGGAAAATGCTTCATGTGTTCTTTAGACATTTTTCCACGTTTACTTGCCTTCGCATCAATGTTTGGCGAGCAGGTTCTTTCAAGGTTCTTTGAAATATTTGGGCCGGAAGTGTCTTGTGCCTCTTGAAAATAAGTCTACGTCCTGTTTGTTAGCCTGCCTACCGTTGATACAGTCACATCAGTTGTGTAGTCGTGTACAGACACAGAACTCTAGTTGCAGTTTTCTTCCTATGGGTTGATTTCTCCACATTCTGCTCTGTCACAAATATGTTCACTTCCTCCACAAACTGTTATGCCTTCTACTACTATCGTCTTCTGCGCCTTTAAGGGCGACAAATTTGGTAGTACGCTTGGATGAAATGCCATATTCAGCCTTAAGACTTTAAGCTTTGAAATTGTCCGAGACAACCACTGTAGACACCTCTAGTGCCCACATTTGCAAATCCCAATAGTAAACTGTAAATTCATACGACCTTGCTCTATCGAATTGTGATATTACATGAGGTCTTACAATTTGCGACAATGCCAACAGCCTTGGCGTAGTGGTAACACAGGTTCCCGTCGGATCGCCGAAGTTAAGCGCTGTCGGGCTGGACTAGCTCTTGGATGAGTGACCATCCGGTCTGCCGAGCGCTGTTGGCAAGCGGGGTGAACTCAGCCCTTGTGTGGCAAACCGAGGAGCTACTTGATTGAGAAGTAGCGGCTCCGGTCTCCGAACCTGACATATAGCCGGGAGAGCGGTGTGTTGACCTCATGCCCCTCCATATCCGCATCCAGTGACGCCTATGGGCTAAGTTTGACACGGCGGCCGTCGGTACCTTTGAGCCTTCATGGCCTGTTCGAGAGGAGTTTTTAGTTTTTTAACTGTGACAATGTGTTTACTAGTAAACGAGGTCGTCCTCACCTTTTTCTAGACACATAATTCAGAATTAATCTGCAATTTGATTTACTTTTAATACACTTACAGCGTGTAATTGGTTAGCTATGGGAATTGAAGCCACGATTGTAGTACACAAATTTTCTCTGGTACCCTGTGATACCGTCTAATACATTGGGCCTCGACTGTTTGAGTGGACACAGTTGGTACTGGCTATGAGTGGAATCTTCCTGTTGCTATAGATAGGTATGTCGTGAACTGCTTCAACAGAAACATTCGGGTTCAAATTCTTACTGTCCTTCAAATTCAGTATGTCTGTTTAGCGTAACGTCATGTATTTCTGGGTCGTCCGCATTATATTTCTGAATGACTGTGTTATATAATTTATCTACGAACGGTTTAACCTCGACATTTTTTTCATTTCCATGTTCAGAACGTCACAGCTTTGTGCCTAACATTTGGCCGACATAAGTAGAATTAATTTTCTTCATGATATCACTGCACACAGTTTACACAGTAACCCGCATGCGAGTACTCCAAGAAACACATTCGTATTGCAGCTGTACCATACGCGAAGTTCGAGCACTTATTTGTGCACCTACAACGTTCCACCGTCTGATGGCGCTACCAGACAAAAGGGCGAGTTTTGCATTATCGAGTATTAGTTTCACCAGGTTTCCCGCGGTTCCGGGAGTTCGAGACTAAAGACTTCCTTTGCTAGTCAGGTGTTTAACTTGCATACGATGCCATATCTGGGCCCAACATGTCGGAATTTACATACAGTCCGAGGGATCGTACTGCTCTGTCAGAGTCCTTAATTCACTTTCCTCGTCTATGATCACAGCGTGCATATCAGCGCGCTTCCAACATTATGTGAATATTTAAATTGTCGCCCAGTTCGTCGACAATAATCCCCTCACTTTACATAAGTGCTCGAAGATGATTTAAAAACAATTATCAGTGAAAAATATACGATATTCTCATACAGCGTGAGCAAGCCGGTCTGACCAATTCTACTGCCTGGGAGTGAATATAACGTCGCTGTAGAACCTGGGCCTCTGAATCTGAAACTGGGATATAGCGGTCCATACGTAAACTCCAACTCATGTTAAATTGACGTTTAGCGGTGGCAGAAACAGCGTCCACTGAAGGAAACTTGTTTCTAATAACCGTCAGGTTAACACATTCATAACACACAACTTATCATAATAGAATATCAAGTAGAATCTTCGCTCTGCATCCTGAAAAAAAGATTCAAACATTTATCTGTCTGTGTTTTGCACTTATCAGCTTCTATTGCTACAAATAAGACGTTCGGTAACGACTATCTTTTCAATACAAAATTTACTACGCAGTTTGCAAACAATCTGAAAAGTTTCGCATTTTAGTAGCGCATTCTGAAATTCAGTTTACTCTTTCGACTAAGAGGTTATTTAAACGTAGTGGTTTATCGTGTGCTTGACACAAGTTCATTTGCTATAGATCATTGAGTGTAACCTCCACCCATAATAATTCACAGGAACTATCCACTTCTACTTCACTACAGGATAAACTACTACTAACAGCGACAAACACGCCACCACCGGTCGCATGCAATCTATCCTATCTAAACACCGCCTGTGCCTTTGTAAAAATTTCGGCAGAATTTATCTCTGTCTTCAGCCAGCTTTCTGTACCTATAACGATTTCAGCTTCGGTGCTTTCTATCAGCGCTTGAAGTTCCGGTACTTTACCAATGCAGCTTCGACAGTTTACAATTACAATACCGATTGCTGCTTGGCCCCCGCATGTCCTGACTTTGCCCCGCACCCTTTGAGGCTGTTGCCCTTTCTGTACTTGCCCAAGGCCATCTAACCTAAAAAACCGCCCAGTCCACGCCACACAACACCTGCTACCCGTGTAGCCGCTTGCTACGTGTAGTGGACTCCTGACCTATCCAGCGGAACCCGAAACCCCACCACCCTATGCCGCAAGTCGAGGAATCTGCAGCCCACACGGTCGCAGAACCGTCTCAGTCTCTGATTCATACCCTCCACTCGGCTCTGTACCAAAGGTCCGCAGTCATTCCTGTCGACGATGCTGCTGATGGTGAGCTCTGCTTTCATCCCGCTAGCGAGACTGGCAGTCTTCACCAAATCAGATAGCCGCCGGAAGCCAGAGAGGATTTCCTCCGATCCATAGCGACACACACCATTGGTGCCGACATGAGCGACCACCTGCAGATGGGTGCACCCTGTACCCTTCATGGCGCTCGGAAGGACCCTTTCCACATCTGGAATGACTCCCCCCGGTATGCACACGGAGTGCACATTGGTTTTCTTCTCTTCTCTTGCTGCCATATCAAAAGAAGAGCGGCGCGTTTCGTCACAGGGTTATTTGGTAACCGTGATAGCGTTACGGAGATGTTTAGCAAACTCAAGTGGCAGACTGCAAGAGAGGCGCTCTGCATCGCGGTGTAGCTTGCTCGCCAGTTTTCGAGAGGGTGCGTTTCTGGATGAGGTATCGAATATATTGCTTCCCCCTACTTATGCCTCCCGAGGAGATCACGAATGTAAATTTCGAGAGATTCGAGCGCGCACGGAGGCTTTCAGACAGTCGTTCTTCCCGCAAACCATACGCGACTGGAACAGAAAAGTGAGGTAATGACAGTGGCACGTGAAGTGTTCTCCGCCACACACCGTTGGGTGGCTTGCGGAGTATAAATGTAGATGTAGATGTAGATACTGGCTCTAGACATCAATGTTCTGCACATGGATATTGTACTTGGTTGCCATCTGTTTCCTTAAAGCTTCTCCCTCATTATTTCAATCAAACGACAAGGAGTAAACACGCTGAACTTTCTTATGTATGATGATGTATCAGAAGTTGCACTTTCCGTTTTATTTCTTTCATTCCAGTGACTGTATTTCTTTAAGACTTATCTACAGCTAGTGACACAACAGTTTCCTAGTATGAAAATAAACGTGAAATTTCTACTCCTACGTTACCACAAATCGACACAATGATTCTTCTCTTATGTTACCACAAACCGACACAATGAGCTTTTCCGTAAGCTATTCAGCTGCCTGTTCACCAATTACTTGTTTAATGAGACTCTCTGTTGCAAAATTTTGTCACAATAGCTGAAGCAAAAATGAGTTTTATAAATTATACTGTGTTTTGGCAAAAGACGTACAATTTAACTAGTCAACAAGAGAAATGTGGCCGTTACTCATAAATGGTCATGCTTCGTCGACTGAGAAAAACTTAACAATTCACACGAAAATAAATCGGCAATTCTGTTGGAATTTTGGCTGAATCCCTTTGCCTGAGTACTATTAAAATAATGACGAGCGTACCCCTCAGGTTGAATGACACTCACATGCCAGATGCTGGTTGCTCACCTACGGCTTGACAAACTGTCAAGGTGTGATTCGCGAATAAAATAGTTGTTATTCAGAATAGTAAACAATTGATATGTGGCACAACACAATGGTCAATGTGTCGTCAGCAGCTGACAATAATGCGCGCGATAGTAATGTGGAAGCTAACCATGTGTGCTTTGTGAAAGTAAGAGTTCACTTCGTTCAAAAAACATTGTCGTGAAAGTAGATCTGCCTTTGTCAGCAATACATTTCAATAAATTAAATACATCAAATCACCACACTCTTTCAGGATACTCATACTTTCGGAATAATACCGACCAGTACTTCATTTGTGTAGCCTGTCATATAATTAATTTATTTGTGCCGATAGTGTGTATGCAACCACTGAAGTGCTTTTTCTGGTCAAGGTGATGGATATGAGAACAAGTAAACACGGTAAACGCATCATTTCTGATGATATAACACTATAACTCGTAACCAGTAGCTTATATCACTAAGGGCCCCAGTCACAATTTCATCTGAAGGTCACCGATAATAATCACTTCCAGGGTCAGGTTATATGTTTAGGTGACTTGAAGTCGAGGTCTCCCCCACTCCCCTCCCTCCCACCTCCCACTGGGATACGCTGGCAATTCATCAAGTTCAGCCAGAAGAATCCCACATACATTGGGTAATATTCAAGACCATCCAGGGAAATTCGCAGGCACCTTATGCAACTAGAAATGTAGACCAAATCTGGCCGCATGATATAAAATTGGCGGGAAAACCCTGGATCAATGGGAGCACACTAAAATTGCGGGAATCACAGAGCCCAATAAGATTCTAGCTGTCCCTCTTCCCGCCCTTTATAATCCTTCATAACTAGGCCAACTATATGGGTCTGTATTCGTCGTGCCATATTATCCGTAAGTTCATCAAGCCACTGTTGGTCCAGATTGTCCCACTCCTAAATGGCGAATTGGTGTAGGTCGCTCAGAGTCTTTATGGGTCACGTCATCCATAAACAGTCAATCTATCTCAGGCATGTTCAATAGGGCTCTTGTCTCCATGTCGAGCGATGTCGTTATCCTGAAGGACGTCATTCACAAGATTTGAACGATGGGGACGCGAATCGTTGTCCATAAAGACGAATGCCTCACCAATATTCTGCCGATATGTTTGCACTATCGGTAGGAGGATGGCATTCTCGTATCGTGCAGCCGTTACCGTACCTTCCATGACCACCATCGGCGTACTTCGGCCCCACATAATTCCACCCTAAAACACCAGGGAACCTCCACCTTTCTGCACTCACTGGACAGTGTGTCCAATGCTTTCAGCCTGACCGGATTGCCTCCAAACACGTCTCTGACGATTGTCTGGTTGAAGGCATATGCGACACTCATCGGTGAAGAGAACGTGATGCCAATCCTGAGCGGTCCATTCGGCATGTTGTTGAGCCCATCTGTTACGCGCTGCATGGTGTCGTGGTTGAAGAGCACTGCATTGATACCAATGGTCATTACTTCGAACACCTTCTGTAAATGGACGTTCATGCCACCTTTGTAATCTTCGTTGATCTTGAAAGATCTTACTGTTACACATCATTGCATTCGTCTCGATAGCCGTTATCATAAAATAAGTACCAAACTATAGGATTCCGTTTACAAAAACAAAGTTGACCTTCATATCCCTGACGCGACCACGACTAGCAACAAAAAACCAACGTCATATTATGGCCCATGCTGTCCCATGCAACATTTGTACCACCAACATTTAAGCTACTATCATCCAGGGCAAAACTTTGTGCTCACCCTGTACTTTCAGAGTTATTCTAGGTGGCAATATTTAGTGACCCACTATAATATAATAAAATAATGGAATAGATGATAATAAAATGTTGAAATGCGTGACTTTTTAAAAATGTATTGAATTAATGAGATTAATTTTTCGGTATGAATGACAAGCACAATAAGCTGAGATATGCCTGGAAATAAGTTCGTATTAGTTCATATTATTTTCCAGGGCGAAGTAGTTTCTTTCTCCGCTGTAGATTTGTGCTTACTATTCTTTATAATACTACGTTTGGTCACCGTGTTCACCTTTGAAGTCTTGACCGTGTTCCCATTAAGCTTATCGGATCTTCGTAATTTTCCAAAGTACACAGGTGGGCTTCAGTTTTTGTAATTATCGTACTATTTGAAATAACAACTCACACGACCTTTCTGTTCATAAAACAATACTGTATTTTTCTAAACGATGCACCTAGGAAATACATACTCCTCACTTATTCATAGCGACCCCAAAATGGCGGTCTATAATTACTCGCTAAACATGGCGTGCTTCTCACTCGTTCACTAGCTGAGCGCGAATCCTTCCTTCCTCCTACTGGTAACAAAAAAAAAAAAAAAAAAAAAAAAAAAAAAAAAAAAAAAAAAAATCCCCGGTATTTTAACAACTGATAGTAAAAAAATACGTGACGGTAGGCATAGTCTCTATGATGGGCTACCGCTTCATATTCTCTCTTTGCCTTTAAAGAAGACGAAAACATAAAGGAAATGCAAAAGGTTTATCACACCACCCTGTTTATCCAGCAAAACACACACATCGAATTTTGCAAACGCCCGTTTTCTTCTATAGTGTCGTCTTCAACGGATCCGACTCATCTCTGGTGGAAGGAAGACAAACTTCATTTTATTTCTCCTTAGTAATCTGCCTGTTTTATAAGACACATTTCAGGCGTATGGAAGGAACACAGTTGGTGTATAGTAGTCATCAGTGTCCTCAGTGCGTTGCTTCTTGCTATTATAGCTTTGCATGGCCTTAGTTATTTGGAGTGAAGTGTAGCCATCCTCTTTAATAACCTTCTGCAAGTCTTCTAACTCTGCTTGGAGGTTTTCATCGTCCGATATTACCTGTGCACGATGTATTAAGATAGTAAGAACATCCGACGGTTTGTGCGGGGTGATGACAGCTAGACGTTTAAGGATATAGATCCGCGTGCGTGGGTTTTCTGTTCAGAGAATGTCCCAATAACCCATCATTCTAACGGAGTGCTAGCATGTCTAGAAAGGGCAAAGTCCCATCTTCCTCAATCTCCACCGTAAATTTGCTGTTCTCGTGTAATGAGTTTGAGTGATAAAAGAATTCCTCCAGCTCTTATCTGCCACGTGCCCACACAACAAAAATATTATCTACATAACGCCAGAAAACAGTGTGCTTTAAAACAGAAGACTCAAGCGCTTTCTCCTCAAAGTCCTCCATTAAAAGATTAGCCACCACAAGGGACAAAGGGCTCCGCATGGCGACACCGTCTGTTTTTTCATAGAGTTCGTTATTAAATAAAAAGCCCCAAGCTTTCAACTGCAGAAAAATACACGTTAGTTCAGCGGACAAATACACACACTGTTTGTAAGTAATTAGGAACACGTTTGATGTAACACTTTCAAAGGATATATTCTCACATTTGAAATATTCTCAAGCACAATTTTAGGGGTGGCAAAGATAATACACCATGTTATTCACTAGAAAAGTGTAAACGATTCTATTGATTGCCAGTTATTGCCAATATTTGTTATTCTTGCAGATGACACAGGTCTGCTGGAGACTAAGCACAAAAGCAGCAGTCTCCAGTCAGAAGGCTCCCTAAACACTTTATAGAGAGTATTTTCCATATAATGTTGCTCACTATATTCAAAAAATACGTCAGCAGCGAGAAAGGTGGGATGTTCACGTTATAGTGGCATGGAAATACGTAAAGTGTGTATACAGTCTGAGCAGTTGCATTTCTGGAAAATATGGCTCACGAAAATTAAAACCTGTAAACAACTATAAAACCACAAACACACACAAAATACAAGTGCCCTATTAGGCAATGAAGGCTTAAGTGCGTTTATTATCAACGTATCGCTTGAACTGTAGAGGGACATGGATTGCTTGTAATGCACACACACGACCAGAGATGTGACATTACCAAAGACAATGTCAGAGTCGATATCTTGGAAAACAAATAAAACGACTTACCATATATTTTTAGATGTCTCACGCTTTTCAAGCACAAATTAAGTATTGCCACCACTAAATTATCTGTAAACCTCATTAAAATAAATGCTTATCGCAAGATATGCACAAGCGCAACAAAAACTTAATTTCGTGCTACATGCAGGAGCAACGAGGAACCAAAATAAGCATTACAACTAACAAAAAAACGTTGCATGAGGAGCTTCAGTTGTATAAATCTCAACTAATGCCGCAACTCGTATTAAACAAATGATATGCTCTACAACTTACAGATATGAGGATGTACATCCCTCAACTACATTGTCCATGTTACGATTTCGAGTAACAAAGCTTACATAAAAAGGTTGTAAATATTACGAGGTATTATAGTTCAGCATTGCAGGGTGACGACAGCATGACAATTCTGGTTTGCTGAAACGAAATAGCAATGTTATACCAATCGACCTCATAATACACGGAAAACAGAGGCGAATTGATGTGATTACAACAGCAATGGCGGTGAGAAATTGAAAATAATTGCCGAAGTGATTTAATTACATTCCATAACAGAGAAGTTGAAAAGAAAAATACGAATCATCGTGTACACAGCTAGAAAGTCTTTCACAAGGATCAAACACACGATCAATTATGAAGTGATCTCCAGCCGGGTAATACAGTGTTTTGTAGCCAAGGAAATTTGCCACAGTTGCATGTCTGGCCTCTTTAAAAAAATTTGTAACGTATTTAACAATAACTTTGCTCCCTCCTGGGCTTGTTATTTGACACACAAATATATTGTAGTGATTTTACTCTACAACTGAAGGTCAATCACGTTAAACAGTCAGCTATAACTCCCTTATAGTGTAGCATAATCCTACGTGTCAAGTGTATTATGTATACGAAAGAAAAGAGAACTGGAAATCTAGGACCTCAGAGTTATATAGAGGATCGCTACCCTTTCAGCTACCTCTTTTCAGCTACTTTTCAATATCATACAACTAGCCTCATCCCACACACATAGATAATCGTAAATGGGAGACATTTTAGGATTATGCGTGGACAATGAATTAATTATTACATGTATATTAACACAGAAGAAAACTTACTTTCTATTTTTATTTGGTGTAGTTTTAATAACGTCCAGTGTAATATTTAACATATAATTGAAATCTATATTAGGAGGGTATAGGATGAACATCAACAAAAGCAAAACAAGGCTAATGGAAGGTAGTCGAATTAAGTCGGGTGATGCTGAGGGAATTAGATTAGGAAATGAGACACTTGAAGTAGTAAAGGAGTTTTGCTATTTGGGGAGCAAAATAACTGATGATGGTCGAAGTAGAGAGGATATAAAATGTAGACTGGTAATGGCAAGGAAAGCGTTTATGAAGAAGGAAAATTTGTTAACATCGAGTATAGATTTAAATGTCAGGAAGTCGTTTCTGAAAGTATTTGGATGGAGTGTAGCCATGTATGGAAGTGAAACGTGGACGATAACCAGTTTGGACAAGAAGAGAATAGAAGCTTTCGAAATGTGGTGCTACAGAAGAATGCTGAAGATAAGGTGGGTAGATCACGTAACTAATGAGGAGGTATTGAATAGGATTGGGGAGAAGAGAAGTTTGTGGCACAACTTGACTAGAAGAAGGGATCGGTTGGTAGGACATGTTCTGAGACATCAAGGAATCACCAATTTAGTATTGGAGGGCAGCGTGGAGGGTAAAAATCGTAGAGGGACATCAAGAGATTGAGTAAACTAAGCAGATTCAGAAGGATGTAGGTTGCAGTATGCACTGGGAGATGAAGAAGCTTGCGCAGGGTAGAGTAGCATGGAGAGCTGCATCAAACCAGTCAGGACTGAAGACAACAGCAATAACAACAACAACATTGGCAGTGAGCGACTGAATGGTTGACCTCAGTCTGTTTATTGGCTCCATCTTCAATTTGCAAAACGTATATCACAGTTGTGGATTCCACGTAGTGTCTGTTCTGTTGGACATGTCAGAAAGTACAGATACCATGTACTCACATAACTGATTCGCCACGATACATACGTATCCGTAAGTTAGAGAGAATAGCATTACTTTCCTATGTGCTGTCATGTGTTTAGCATTTATAGCAAGGGAGGCTGGTCATACAAAGTCTTGAGTTTGGCGTTAGGCCTATTTCGATGGCTCATTCTCCTTTCAAGCCACACTAAACCGAATTTTTGTAGCATTTTGATTATATTACAATGAACATGTTTTAATGAGTTATACAGACAAGTTAGATGTTGTAATACTCTATTTGAGCTGGAAAAGTGTGGAATATCTCTCAGTCTATTGTAAGTTGTTTTATTTATTTTCCGAGATACTGACTCTGACAGTGTCTTTGGAAATGTCATTTCTCTTACAGTTACTGTCTTGATTGTGATTACAGTACAAGCAGCCCATGACCCTCATGTCCCTCAGGAGTTCAAGTGATATTTCGGTGATTAATGCACCTTATTCCTTCCTTCTCTCATAAAACAATTGTGTTGTGTGTTAGTCTGTGGATTTGTAGTTCTTTACAGGTTTTTACTTTTATGAGCCACAGATTCCGGAAATGCAACTCCACATGTTAAATGCATTGTTTACGTAGTTAGACGGCACCAAAACGTGAACATGACAATTTAGGGCTGATGACATACTTTTAGAATACTGCAAGCAACGTTACAGAAAATAAACCATCTCTAAAACATTTTGTGAGCCTTCTGACAGCAGAATGCTGTTACTGCACAAAGCTTCCAGTAGGCGTGTGTCCCTTTGTAATAGTAGCAATAACTTTCAATCAATAGAATCGTTTACATTTTTTCTAGTGGACGAAACAATACGTTACCTTTGTTTTTCCTAAAACGATGCGAGAGAACATTTCAAATGTGGAAAAATATTCTTTGAGGATGTGTTGTGTTTTACATCAAAAGTAGTCCTAATTAATTACATTCAGTCTGTCTATTTGCCTGCCTAACTAATACATACTTATCTGGCCGATAAAAGCTTGGTAAGGTTAGCATTACAACTCCGATTTTTTTAGGCCTATCCTCTAATATGTCAGCAGTTATGAGACATGTAAAGCGGGGATTAGAGCAGATACTACAAACGTTTGTGCGCTAATTTGGCAAATATGTGTATGTGTGAAAATCAATTTGCACTTTGTTTCACATGGCAGACATGCATCTTAAAGCATTTCTTTATGTATTAACCTCAACTAGTAACGTAATCAGCGATGCCTACAAATTTTATAGACGTTTTACAATTTCTCGACATCTTAGATTTGGGAATCTTTATGAATCTATTGTGCTTTACCACAGTAAATCAAACTGAAAACTGCTGTTATTGTACATACTAGGCATATGTTATTTATAACAATAGAAGTTATTGGCGATCAGTATCATCGTTTGCACTGTTTCTAGTGAATAACGCGATGCATTATCTTTACCCTACTAAAATGGTGCTTGAGAATATTTTAAATAAGAAAATGTTTAATTTGCGGATGTGTTGTGAATTGCATCAGGAATACGACTAATTAATTACATTAAGTTTTTTGTATTTACCCTCTTAGCGTAGTATCTTGTAGCTAACACGCGTTCTTCTGCAGTTACAAGCCTGGTCATGTTTGTTTTACTACATCGAATTATTAGAGATCAGAAATGCAAATGTAGCTGACAGATTTTCGGTAGATCATACACTTTACCATATTTGGCTGTTGAGGAGGTGCGCTTGTGGCAGAGGGTGCTTCATGTAAAATCTTCCCACCACTCCCCTTCTCTCTTTGACCTCATTGCCTGACTGTATTGCGACCGTCTTTTCACGTTCAGAATTCGATAGGCGTCTTTAGTTGTTTAGATTTGAAACTTTGATAGGCGCCTTTACTTGTTTGTTGCGAGTCCATGCGCTCTGTCACTCAGAGGTCACAGTGTTATAACTAAATACATAGATTCTGTGTGGGTAAAGGTCTCAGATATTATCGCACTGTTTCAGAAACTACTGACCTGTCATAAGCTAACTGTTTTACTGAAACATGAATCGTTTTCAAAAAGACCAAAAATTTATTGGATTTAAATTCAGACTAATTGTTCATCAATTTGTCCTGCTCTTTAATCTTCCGTTTATATATTTCCCATTCTTCTAACTGGATTCCAATAGGTGCCACATGTAAGATTTTCGTAGCACTGTCAATACCACTTACTTTATGTTCGCAAATGATAGGCAAAAGCAATCTTGTTGTTTTGGCTAATTTGTTCCTTGTGTCTTTTTCCACACTGTAACCTATACACACCAGGTGCTTAATGCTTTTTTTTATTTTTTACAGTTGTATGTCTTAGTTTAAACATTAATTGTCCTGCAGTTCGAAATGATATTTTGTACTGTTTATGGAAAGCGTGCACTAAATTTTCGAATATACCGCCATAATTCCTTAGCTGTTTCTAGGCTTTTTTATTTTCCGAAAATTTGTGTGAATAAGCTTATCTTAAAACCACTGGCTATGGGAGATTAAGGAGGTGGATAAATTGATATACAATCAGTTCGTATTTAAGTACAATAATGTCTACATCAACATCTACATCCATACTCCGCAAGCCACCTGACGGTGTGTGGCGGAGGGTACCCTGAGTACCTCTATCGGTTCTCCCTTCTATTCCAGTCTCGTATTGTTCGTGGAAAGAAGGATTGTCGGTATGCTTCTGTGTGGGCTCTAATCTCTCTGATTTTATCCTCATGGTCTCTTCGCGAGATATACGTAGGAGGGAGCAATATACTGCTTGACTCTTCGGTCAAGGTATGTTCTCGAAACTTTAACAGAGGCCCGTACCGAGCTACTGAGCGTCTCTCCTGCAGAGTCTTCTACTGGAGTTTATCTATCATCTCCGTAACGCTTTCGCGATTACTAAATGATCCTGTAACGAAGCGCGCTGCTCTCCGTTGGATCTTCTCTATCTCTTCTATCAACCCTATCTGGTACGGGTCCCACACTGTTGAGCAGTATTCAAGCAGTGGGCGAACAAGCGTACTGTAACCTACTTCCTTTGTTTTCGGATTGCATTTCCTTAGGATTCTTCCAGTGAATCTCAGTCTGGCATCTGCTTTACCGACGATCAACTTTATATGATCATTCCATTTTAAATCACTCCTAATGCGTGCTCCCAGATAATTTATGGAATTAACTGCTTCCAGTTGATGACCTGCTATTTAATAGTTAAATGATAAGGGAACTATCTTTCTATGTATTCGCAGCACATTACACCTGTCTACATTGAGATTCAATTGCCATTCCCTGCACCATACGTCTATTCGCAGCAGATCCTCCTGCATTTCAGTACAATTTTTCATTGTAACAACCTCTCGATACACCACAGCATCATCTGCAAAAAGCCTCAGTGAACTTCCGATGTCATGCACAAGGTCATTTATGTATATTGTGAATAGCAACGGTCCTATGACACTCCCCTGCGGCACACCTGAAATCACTCTTACTTCGGAAGACTTCTCTCCATTGAGAATGACATGCTGCGTTCTGTTATCTAGGAACTCTTCAATCCAATCACACAATTGGTCTGATAGTCCATATGCTCTTACTTTGTTCATTAAACGACTGTGGGGAACTGTACCGAACGCCCTGCGGAAGTCAAGAAACACGGCATCTACCTGTGAACCCGTGTCTATGGCTCTCTTGAGTCTCGTGGACGAATAGCGCGAGCTGGGTTTCACACGATCGTCTTTTTCTAAACCCATGCTGATTCCTACAGAGTAGATTTCTAGTCTCCAGAAAAGTCATTATGCTCGAACATAATACGTGTTCCAAAATTCTACAACTGATCGACGTTAGAGATATAGGTCTATAGTTCTGCACATCTGTTCGACGTCCCTTCTTGAAAACGGGGATGACCTGTGCCCTTTTCCAATCCTTTGGAACGCTACGCTCTTCTAGAGACCTATGGTACATTGCTGCAAGAAGAGGGGCAAGTTCCTTCGCGTACTCTGTGTAAAATAGAACTGGTATCCCATCAGGTCCAGCGGCCTTTGCTCTTTTGAGCGATTTTAATTGTTTCTCTATCCCTCTGTCGTCTATTTCGATATCTACCATTTTGTCATCTGTGCGACAATCTAGAGAAGAAACTACAGTGCAGTCATCCTCTGTGAAACAGCTTTGGAAAAAGACATTTAGTATTTCGGCTTTTAGTCTGTCATCCTGTGTTTCAGTACCCATTTGGTCACAGAGTGACTGGACATTTTATTTTGAGCCACCTACCGCTTTGACATAAGACCTCTCGCATAGCCCTCCTCACACTACATTTCGCTTCGCGTAATTTTTGTTTATTTGCAAGGTTCAAATGGTTCAAATGGCTCTAAGCACTATGGGACTCAACATCTTAGGTCATAAGTCCCCAGGAACTTAGAACTACTTAAACCTAACTAACCTAAGGACATCACACACACCCATGCCCGATGCAGGATTCGAACCTGCGACCGTAGCAGCCCGCGGTTCCGGACTGTAGCACCAGAACCGCACGCCCACCGCGGCCGGCATATTTGCAAAGCTTTGGCTATGTTTATGTTTGCTGTGAAGTTCCCTTTGCCTAAAAAAAAAATGGTTCAAATGGCTCTGAGCACTATGGTCATCAGTCCCCTAGAACTTAGAACTACTTAAACCTAACTAACATAAGGACATTACACAACACCCAGTCCCTTTGCTTCCGCAGCAGTTTCCTAACTCGGTTGTTGTACCACGGTGGCTCTTTTCCATCTCTTACGATCTTGCTTGGCACATACTCATCTAACGCATATTGTACGATGGTTTTGAACTTTGTCCACTGATCCTCAACACCATCTGTACTTAAGACAAAACTTTTGTGTTGAGCCGTCAGGTACTCTGTAATCTGCCTTTTGTCACTTTTGCTAAACAAAAAAATCTTCCTACCTTTTTCAATATTTCTATTTACGGCTGAAATCACCGATGCAGTAACCGCTTTATGATCGCTGATTCCCTGTTCTGCGTTAACTGTTTCAAATAGTTCGGGTCTGTTTGTCACCAGAAGGTCTAATATGTTATCGCCACGAGTCGGTTCTCTGTTTAACTGCTCAAGGTAGTTTTCAGATAAAGCACTTAAAAAAATTTCACTGGATTCTTTGTCCCTGCCACCCGCTATGAACGTCTGAGTCTCCCAGCCTATATCCGGCAAATTAAAATCTCCACCCAGAACTATAACATGGTGGGGAAATCTACTCGAAATATTATTCAAATTATCCTTCAGGTGCTCAGCCACAACAGCTGCTGAGCCAGGGGGCCTATAGAGACATTCAATTACCATGTCTGAGCCTGCTTTAACCGTGACCTTCACCCAAATTATTTCACATTTCGGATCTCCGCCAATTTTCTTCGATACTATTGCACTTCTTATCGCTATAAACACGCCTCCCCCTTCACTGTCCAGCCTGTCTCTGCGGTATACATTCCAATCTGAGTTTAGAATTTCATTACTGTTTACGTCTGGTTTCAACCAACTTTCTGTCCCTAGTACTATATGGGCGTTGTGACCGTTTATTAATGAGAGCAGTTCTGGGACCTTTCTATAGACGCTCCTGCAGTTTACTATTAGCACATTAATATTGTTTTTCCCTGTTGCATTTTGCCTACTCCTACCTTGCCGCGTCTCAGGAGGCGTCTTGTCGGGCCTAGGGAGGGAATTCTCTAACCTAAAAAACCCACATGTGCACTCCACACGTACTCCGCTACCCTTGTAGCCGCTTCCGGTGTGTAGTGCACGCCTGACCTATTCAGGGGACCATACATTTCTCCACCCGATAGCGGAGGTGGAGAAATTTGCACCCCAGATCTTCTGGGAACGATACTACAAATAGTTAGCTCTAATTCCACCCCGCGAGCGAGGCTTTCCGCCTTCACCAATTCCGCCAACCGCCTGTACGAACTGAGGATGACCTCTGAACCCAGACGGCAGGAGCAACAATTTGCAGTCGGGTGCTGCCAGTGCTCTCTATCGCCGCCGGCAGGGCCTCCTCCACATCTCGGATGAGACCCCCCGGCAAGCAGACAGAGTGAACACTGGCCTTCTTCCCCGACCTTTCCGCTATTTCCCTAAGGGGCTCCATCACCCTCCTAACGTTTCTCCCAATAACTAATAAACCCCTGCCCCCGTGTGCCTGTTCTTTTAAAGAATAATCCGAGATTCAGTAAAGCTGTTAGTTTATAACGTACCAGTAATTTATAATATAACGTACCAGCAAATTTATGAAACAGTGCGACAATATCTGAGACCCTTAGCAATACAGAACATATCTGTTTAGTTGTGAATCACGATCTCTAAGAGACAGAGTATATGCACACACAACAAACAACTGGAGGTGCACATAAATGTTTTATGCCTAAACAACTAAAGATGTCTATCCAATACTGAATTCATCGAGACAACCGCTATACAGTCGAGGAAAATTTGTGATATTGATCTTGTTTGAAAAGCTATGTATTATGTACAGTGAAAATGCATATATATTTGTTGCACAGCAGTAATCTGTCCACACAAAATATTTGAAACTGATGTTTTTCACTTTCCGTTAATAACACTGAATCTTCTAATATGGATAATGAGAGAATGAACCAATAATACCAAACTAGTCACTAATAAAAATGTTATTTGCAACTCTGATGGAGACATTAAGTAATACATTACAGATATATTGAGTTGCTTAACCTGTCACCAACATGGTGTTGGAATTACGGAAAACTATTTCCCGTATGGGTAATCAACTATATTGGAATTATTTTCAGACTATGTGCTGTGCTTTGGGATTTGAGTTGTTAGTACTGTCAGTATCCTGACTTCCAATTAGGCGCCAATACCGGTACGACGAAGTAGGTTTGAAACACAACCAAAATAATGGTTCAAATGGCTCTGAGCACTATGGGACTTAACATCTACGGTCATCAGTCCCCTAGAACTTAGAACTACTTAAACCTAACTAACCTAAGGACAGCACACAACACCCAGTCATCACAAGGCAGAGAAAATCCCTGACACCGCCGGGAATCGAACCCGGGAACCCGGGCGTGGGAAGCCAGAACGCTACCGCACGACCACGAGCTGCTGACTGAAACACAACCATCCTCCACTCTGTGTCCATCTCCTCATAACCCACCTGTCTGTCTTCATCCTCAACCTCGCCTTTCTGTACACCTCCTCCACCCCCCACCACCCACCCCCACACACACTCTTTGTCCATTTCCTCCTCCTCCTCTTGTAAGACGTCATGGTCTCCTGACATTCATTGCTTACATATTCCGCCCTCACAATCATGCTCCACACATCAAGACGCTTCATTCGAACCCAAACTCGATAAGATAAAGTCAATGTTGTATAAATTCATGTAAACGATTGCAGTTGACAAGTGAGCACACTGTGGTTGAAACACTGGTGTACACACATGCATTCCATACACAACGGTCACAGAGACTTTTAGTTCGGGAGAGAGGCCGCACAACGGGACGCCAAGCCCTTCAGAGGACGACCCAGCCCATGTCGGCCGGTGACCAGCCGTAGCAGACAGCGTGGGCCCGAGTGAAAGGGGGGAACGACCCCGTGTTCGGCTTAAAAGCAAATTCCGCTACATTGTGTGGGAGTGGCCAGACTACGCATTCTTTACACATGCACGCAGTTTCGGAGATTTTCACAGGGAGACAGTAAACGCCAAACGCCGAAGCTACAAGTTTGCGGATTGGTCGCCTTAAACGAAACGTCATTCTCCCGTTTTAGAAGAGCAATGCTGATTGGCAGACGATATTTCTGACACCTTGAGCTGAAGGAATAATGGAAGAGACCGAAAGACATACCCCTTCACGTCTGGATGGAGAGGCGCCGTTCCGCTCTTGGAGCGAGAACACGTAACGAGAGCGTGCGCGCTCGTACGTGTACTCGAAAGAGCGAGGAACAAGTCTCTCCTCAGTACTTCACTGCGAGAGCACCTCTGTCGAGAGCGAATCAAAGGGCGACTCTATATTGAGTCCTTGCGATTAAGCGTTGTTCACTGTGTTGGCCGACACACTTATTGTGAGGTGTGAACAGACAGAGTTATAGTTAAACGCCTGCGAGCGAATTTTGAGTGGCACCGCGGTGGACTGGTTATCTGACCGGTGTACCACGCCAATAGACTAAGGGCGAATAGGAATCCTTGAATCCATCAAGGCATAGGGAGAGTTTGATTGGCGAAGGTCAATCCAGATAGAACGAGAGTTATCTTATTTGTCAGCAGCGAGCGGCGCAGTCATCGCAGCTTACGGTATTGTGCGCTACAGCTATTGCGAGCCCCATATTTCCTCCACAACAGTACACTTCACTGCATTTCACACGCGAATGTCTCGACCGTACCTAGCAACATTCTAAAGGATAATTATTCAAGTTGAGTAGGCGCATCTCTCAGCCATTCTGCCGAGGCAACAAGCAACTTAAACTTTGTGTAGAAATTTCATTAGCGAATCCTATCCTTGAAAGGTAACTTCACATTCCGAAAAGAACCAGGATATAACCTGCTCAATTCATAACTAAAAGTGTCATTGTGATTTCTCAGAATTTTTGCAAAATAAATAATAACTTTCGTTAGTTCCATGTTTTTCTTACACTAACTAGCACTACTCCAGTGCCCAAGTATCCCTCTAGTTACGTAAGAAATTTTGTGAATTTTTGTGTCATCTCCTTACAGTGTACGACTCCAGAAGATATTTATTGCTCAAAGTTTTTCAGGCATTTCTCTTTAGAACGTTAAGAGCGTCTGTCTGACTTCTGTGGTAGTGTGGGGGTGGAAATTGTATCTTGCAGGAGCCACAGGGTAAAGGGTACATCTCAGATTAATCCGTTGCGCAGAATAACAGAATAATAGATCAACCCCCCCACACCTCAGACTCTCTCTGTCAATCTGCTCCTCACCTGTCCGTCCATCTTATCCCCCCTCCTGTAATTCCATCTCCTAATCCCCATGTCTCTGACCATCTACTCCTTCGCCCTCTCTCTGTCCATCTCCTCCTCCCTCCTCTCCCTGTTCATTTCCTGCCTTTCCTTCTGCGTCCATCTCGTCCTCTCCTTCCTTATCTCTCTCTATTTCCTCCTGTTCCCATTCTTTGTCCATTTTTTCCTCCGCTTCTTTCTGGTCTTCTTCCTCTCTCTAAACCTATCTCTTCCTCCTCTTGTCTCCATTAGTTTCCTCCTCTGCTCTCTCTCTCTCTCCATCCATTTCCCCCTCCCGTATCAGTGACCGCCTTCTGCTAACAATGTCTACCTCTTTTTTCCTGCTCGCTGTCTGTGCATCTCCTCTTTCCCCCTTGTCTCTCCTTGTTATAGTAGGCTAGTGGTGTGTATAGTGGTGTGTATCCCTACATGTCTACATGTCCCCATATGTACACGTTTTTTTAGACGTCTAGCGAATTTCGCCCATCTTTCAACACAACTCCTAAACTATGTGTTGTTCAATGATATAATTTTGCAGTTAAGTTTAGAACATGTGGCAATTGTATGCAAAATGTGTAATGAATAGTCAGCAGCAAAAAATTAATAAACGTCGACATGATGCCGGGGTTTTTCACGCGTATCAATATTTGACGTCATATCTCTTAAGCTACTCGTCGCGCATATTTCTGTAGGTATGGATAAATGGTTCAAATGGCTCTAAGCAGTGTGGAACTTAACATCTGAGGTCCTCAGTCCCCTAGACTGAGAACTATTTAGACCTAACTAACCTAAGGACATCACACACATCCATGCCCGAGGCAGGATTCGAACCTGCGTCCGTAGCAGCATCGCGATTCCTCACTAAAGCTCCTAGAACGGCTCGGCCACAGAGGCCGGCTTTGTAGGTGTACTCAGCGGCAAATTTCCATACTTTCTGCGGAAAATGTTGCTAACAGAATTCCTAGGAATAAAGTAATACATTCAAGCTTCTTGTATAATGCAGAAGTCTTTCACGGTTTCAGTATTTATGACGCCATATCTTCTGAACTAAGTCTCGTAATTTTTCTGGTACATTAAGTGGTATATGTGAATATTACCGGTAAATCTGTTACGAATACATCTAGCAGTACAGAGGTAGTAAACTAAAACGTCATGCACCATGCAGCAGTATTACCGCATGAGCAGCGGTTATGTTTTACGAGATGAACTTTTCACTTTCCATCGTTATATGGAGATCATCGACGAGAAAAAGTTCCGTAAAATTTTGAACTTATGTGTATAGTTGCTTGGAAGTCTCTAAGTGCTCTCAATGTCAAATACTGAGTAATTAAAATACACGCATTCGCGCGATGTGGGAAACAAAGCTGTTTGATGGGAGGGTAGCTGGTACCCCTAGAGTGATTTCTTCCAGACAGAAGCGACGTTTGTTCCAAGTTTGGTTGGAATCGGTCCAGTGGTTTAGGAGCACATGTGGTACATACATGTATCCATACATGCATATTAACACTGTGCAACAAAATTAGAGGGCCGCTTTTTCGAAACCGCGGAATTGTCTCCCAGTGCGACGCATAAATTTGACAGTTAGCTCACAAGCACCTACAACCTTTCTCTGTACTAGTCCAAATGCGTGGCACCCTGTGACGTCACCCTCGAGCTCGGCGACGCATGAAACAGCAAGTTGCCGACACATACCAAAACAAAAGGGCAGAGCTCAAAAGTTCATAAGAAGCGTAAGGTGGGAATTTTGGCACTAAATTCCACTCCAGTTATGACCAATGCCACTGTGGACGTGTCACTCGATGGTGAGACCAACTTTCAGCAAAATTAAAAAAAAAAAAATGGTTCAAATGGCTCTGAGTACTATGGGGCTTAAACGCTGAGGTCATCAGTCCCCTAGAACTTAGAACTACCTAAACCTAACTAACTTAAGGGGCTCCGGAAAGGCTCAAAATCATGAAAAGTTCAATTTTTACTTCATTGCGTTTTCTGAATCTGCAGACTATTACCTTTTAATAGATATATAATCTATTCAATTCCGAAGACTACAAATATTTTTAATTTTTTTTTGAAATGTATTCTACATGGGCGTGACCCACTATGGCGCTGTTAAACTGCTGTCAAATGGTGTTATTATTAACGTCCGTGTTCATCAGGTACATTTTAGTGATGTGAGATAAAGTATGTGTTGTGGCTAACCTGTGATGGTTCAATATATATCGCTGGTGTGATTGTCGATTGTTTCATGTTTATTTACTCTGTCGTTATCTCGAAAATATTCGTAATTAATTCTGTTTCTTGAGTCTCTGTTTTGTTGAAGTATAATAATGAGTAAAAGTAAAGTTATTAGAAACCCTCTGAAGGCTTTTAAGAAAAGGAGAAATGTTGGAAAGCCAAAGGTATGTGTTATTACTGTAAACAATAAAGACTATAACCAAGTGAGTGAACCTAACCTCTCAAGTACACCTGCCCATAGCAGTTAAAGTGGGAAAGAAAATACTTCACAGAAGAAGCTTGGTTCAATGAGTGAAAACTATGAATGTTTTATGGGCGAATCGGATGTGAATGAAATATTTAATATGTCGGTTCTCAAAGGAATTTTTTCAAACTGTGTAAGACATATTCATTGTAGTGAAGTTGGTCTGGAACTCTCCATAATAAAGCACGTAGGACTTGCTAGTGAAATACAACTGAAATGTGATAAGTGTTCATACATGACCACCTTTTGGAACAGTGTTGCAGTAACTGCAACTGAAGAAAATTGTAGCAAAATCTACGAACACAACATTAGATTTGTTTATTCCTTGCGTTCAGTTGGTAAGGGTGCTACTGCACGTGCAATTTTCTGTGGCATCATGAATCTTCCAAATCCCCCAACCAAGTTTACGACCTATAATAAATTAATAGGGTCTAAAGTAGAAGATGTCTGTATAGAATCTATGAAGAACGCTGTGGAAGAGACAGTAATGGAAAATAATGGTAACAGAGATTTGACTGCAGCGTTCGATGGTACCTGGCATAAATGGGGACACACATCTCTTCATGGTGTAGTATCTGCCACCAGTATGTATACAGGGAAAGTTTTAGATGTAGCAGTAATATCAAAGTATTGTAGATGTCCACAAAAATATAAAGGAACACATGAAAATAATTGCAAAGCTAACTATAGTGGCAGTAGTGGAGGAATGGAAGTGGCTGGTGTTGCCAGTATATTCCAGCGTTCTGAGGCGTGTGATAAAGTGCGATATGTTAATTACCTTGGTGACGGTGATTATAAAAGTTTCAAACATGTTCAAGGACTGAAGCCCTATGGTGATGATGTTGTAGTGCAGAAATTTGAGTGTATTGGACACGTACAGAAGCGAATGGGAACAAGACTTCGGCGACTGAAAGCTTCGTACAAAAAACAAAAACTCGGTGATGGTAAAGGGTTGGATGGGAAGGGAAGGTTAACTGACAGTGTAATTGACAAAATACAGAACTATTATGGAATGGCTATTAGGCAAAATACACAAAGTGTCGACGAAATGAAGATGTCTGTTTGGGCTCTTTTTTTTCATACTTCTTCAACCGATGAAAATCCCCAACATAGCTTGTGTCCCAAAGAAGAAGACAGTTGGTGTAAATATAACAAAGGATTGCTAACTGGTGAAGTGTACACTCATAAGCATAGTCTGCCTCATGCAATAATGGAGGTGATAAAATCTATTTTCAGAGACTTAGCAGCACCTGAACTGTTGAAAAAGTGTATTCACGGAAAAACTCAAAACCCCAATGAAAGTGTAAACAGTGTTATATGGTCGAGAATCCCCAAGACTGTATTTGTTGGAATAGAAACACTTCACTTTGGTGTGTATGATGCTGTTGCGACTTTCAATGATGGCAACATTGTAAGGTGCAAGGTATTTAGAAACATGGGAATGAAGATAGGTTCTAACATGGTACGAGCGATGCTTGCTTTAGACAAGGAACGCCTTTGGGCTGCAGACAGGGCTGTAAAGAGTCTAGAAATACAAGCAAGAGTAAACAGGAGGAGGAACAGGAGGAAGCTGGAGGAGGAGTTTGCAGAGGATGAAGATAATCCATCCTATGGACCTGGAATGCACTAAAAAGTTAATCCAATCTTTGTCGCTCAATTCCCAAAACTTTTATTTTCTCATACTAATTACATGTTTTCTACGGATCTTCCAAACATATTTGTTTCAAACTTTCATAAATGTTACACAGTACCTTCTGCATAATTTAACACAGCCTTTTTCCAAAAAACTGTATATTTTTGAATATATAAATAAAAAATTGCAAAAAAAGTTGTGAATTTTCATTACAATTGAAAAAAAATCATCTTTAATAACTGAACTAAAATTTTGTAAAATCCCTGTGTTAAGTTGTAGCCCATATTCCAATAAATAATCTGTAAAAAGTTCAACTTCCTACCTCAAATACTTTGTGAGGAAAGATGTAATTTATAAGCGTTATTTTAACATTGCAAGTATAGGCTGTTCCGGATCCCCTTAAGGATATCACACACATCAATGCCCGAGGCAGGATTCGAACCTGCGACCATAGCTGTCACGCGGTTCCAGACTGTAGCGCCTAGCAAAATTTCACCCCTTCCTTTGACACCTCTGCGACGGAAGTCAGAGCTGCAACGCCCAGCATTGAAATCACCCAGTTTTCTTATGACTGGACGAGCAAAAAATTCCAGGCACATTACCACTCAGAATCGACACGAAAAGGCCTCAGAAGATGGCACGAAGGTCGCCAGTGATGGCACTCCTTTCCCCAGTTCGTAGATCCCCCATAGTTCGCAGTCTAAAATGCCAGTTTACAGTGCGATGAGCAACAGGAAGACGTTCTTGACAACCTTTGACGCCACCGACACCGTCGGTCGTTTCAACCCATCTATAAGGATACTGATTGCCATTGAACGTAACCGTACCTCTTTGTAGATCAGTGCGACAGCAAATTTTGATCTTGTGTGCAGGCTGGAATCACTAATATCTGTTCAAAACCATTCAACGAAATTTGAAGGTGATCATAAGTAGCAAAGAGTATTATGATGTGCGTGCTGTAAGACCTTCAGTACACACACCATCAGATTATTTGACTTGTCGCTCTAACGAAGTAGGCGAGTGTCAACAATTTGTCTCGTGGTCTTATCGTGGCGTGTTTATCTTCTGCTGATAGGTCAGACGACAGAAGTGCCACTTCCACACTTAGAGTATCAGATTGACAGTGACCAACTTTAAACAGAACTTGATTAATTTTCACACACATTTATTAAAATAATATCAAGCATAAAAGTTAGGGTTCTGGATGCTATTTACAATTGACAATCTGAAATTCCTTTGGTATTGGTACGTTAATCTTATTATCACATATATCTCCAATACTTGACAAAAGTGTCTATACATTTATCTTCATGGCTATGTACAGGAATATGGTAATCTTATTAGGCGCCGACTGAAACTTGACTATAGACCGGTACAGACAAGTGTAGAACTCGTACAGACTGTTGCAGACAAATGCAGACTCACTAATCGGAGGTCTGTACACTCATTATAATACCTCGCGCGTTCGTGTATCACTGCGCGAGTGTGATCCACGAGGAGAAAAGGTTCTACATTAGCAGCAATCTCATTGGCTGCATTTCATATTACGCTGCATTACATATACGCGGATCGGCGGAAGCAGAATTTGGTCCGTCTCTATTGCAGCGCCATCTCGTAGTGCGGAGACGGACGAGCGCTGCGCCTGTGCTGTTGTGCTTAGCAGGGCGCGCTCTAGTAGGAAAGTTGTGTACGCGCTACGTGACTCTATGTACACAACAAGTATATATGGTTTTTCAGGCCTTCCGCTTTCCGGCTCCTGTGGCGTGGTCACACGTGAGAGCAACATTAACATGTGGGTGAACAAAACGGCAAAGAATCACTCGAAGGTCACCAAGTTCGCCAACAACCCCGTCGCCACCCATGCACATTTGTTGAAATCATTAGAAATGAACCTTCAGAAATTTCAACACCAGATCAGGCTGGATAATGTTCTATCTTCTGAAGATAGGCGACGCCTTAGAAACTCCTTGGGTTGGATTTGCCAAACTTCAGGGATTAGAGCAGCCACGAGGCTGAATTGGTGTCGAAGTTTCTAACAGGTATATTCGAAAAGTGATGAACAAATTTGCGTGGGTGTCACCGCAGTTGTTGCCGATTTATTCAAGCTCAATTAGCGTTAAATCCTCGCGTGGTCACGCCACATGAGGGCAAAAAAAAAAAAATGGTTCAAATGGCTCTGAGCACTACGGGACTTAACTTCTGAGGTCATCAGTCCCCTAGAACTTAGAACTACTTAAGCCTAACTAATCTAAGGACTTCACACACATCCATGCCCGAGGCAGGATTCGAACCTGCGACTGTAGCGGTCGCGCGGTTCCAGACTGTAGCGCCTAGAACCGCACAGCCACACCGGCCTGCCTCAGGGCGAAAGGCAGGGCGGTTGAGAAAGCACATATACCCTTCGCTGCTTCGGATCAGCTTCAGATTTCGTCTAATGGTATTGAAATTTCGATAGTGGGTGCAAGTTGTACACGACAGAAACAGTTGTGAAACTTCCGCATACTCATGGATTAGTCCACTTGTCATTTTACGACACATAAATGTCTATACAGCCTCCCTCTACGCAGCTGGCTGGTTGCAGAATGTAACAAACACTGGTGTTCTCTAGGAGTACAACACTTTTGCGAGTGCATACAAAGAAAAAGTGAATCTCACTTCGTGGTTGCAGTCAGGGGGACTAACTTGTAACGCCAGCTGTATAGATTCCCCACGCCTGTTGGCGCAGGTTGTGCTGCCGACACAGACGGCCGTTGACCGCGTCTGGATCGATTACGGAAACACACTGGCGGCGCCGTCTGTTCTGCGGACATCTACAAACACTCCGGACGGGTGGGCTGCACACACACAAACACACACACACACACACACACACACACACACACACTCACACACACACACGTCGAACGCACACACGAGCACCTGCAAGACGACTCGTGCCGTGCTGTTCTTCACACTGTTCTACGCTATCCATGTATGCTAATGCACGTCTGTACATTAAAACTGAGTCGCTTGGAAGGGCAGGAAATAAAGAATCTCATTTGTTGAGCGTATACTGTATAGCAGGCGTGGGCATACTTTGGTGACCCGCAGACCTGATCACATACTTACTTAAGCCAGCGAGGCGTCTCGTCACGTCAAACGAGAGCAGCGCTCCTCGCTCACAATGTCAGAACTACAGCGTTCGTGACGGGAGGGCAAATGCCCTATTGCGGGCACGGGCGCCCGTGAATGCCCACACTGCTTGCCCGCGGACGCTGTCACCCAGAAGTTCCCCCTCCAGCTCTCTGCTAACACCACCCGACAGTTACCGATGCTCGTGTGGCAGGACGGGCCTGTTTACTTCGTGTCTTTGTAGTGGACGCCACTTGCTTGTCGATGAGGATGATATAATGATGGAGACAACACTATCCTAGTCCCAAAGTGGAGAAAGTCTCCGAACCAGTCTGGAATCGAATCCAGGACCCTCCCATAGCATTCTGCCACGCCGACCACTTAGATGTGGAGACGGGCGGTAAAATTTGATGGATTTCTGTTTGATTATGTGAGTTGTGGATATGTGCCCAAAATCTCACCTAACGGTCTTCTTCTTCTTCTTTTGCTTATGCCTTTATCCCGCGATTGTGCAGGTTTGGCATGGTTAAAGTCGTATTTTGCGAGGTTAACGTTAAGGGCTGGCCTGATGCCCTTCCTGCCGCCATCCCGTACCCTCTGGGACGAAATCAGTGCACCCCAGCTGTCTGCGTATAGTGTAACCCATGGAATAGTGCGGACGTGCGCAGACGTCTGCGAGTCGTGTAACTAAGGCGGGACGTGGGGTCCAGCCCAGTATTCACCTAGGGGGATGTGGAAAACCGCCTAAAACCCGCACCCAGGCTGGCTGTGCGAGCCCTCGTCTTTAATCCTCTGGGCGGATTCGATCCGGGCCGGCACGCCTACCCGAGTCCAGGAAGCAGCGCATTAGCGCTCTCGGCTAACCTGGCGTGTGTAGGTCTCACCTAAAGGTAGTATTGCGAAAACGAAACAGGAAATTCACGTCCAAGGGAAATTAAATGATCCAAATGGAAGGACTGAACCCCATTGGTTTTCTTTTCAACAATATTCTCTGTTTTACGAAAAATACAAGTACGAAATATACAAGTACTGCGGAAATAAATACGACAGATTAAATAACTGAAATAATTTAAAAGAACAGTAACAACAACTAGCTTGCCCAAACTTAGTAAAAATGAAAGTCTTAAAAGCATCTAAATGAGCAAATACTCACTCTCCTTTAAGCTAAAGACAGAAGAATGAATTCTTTACGTTACTTAAAATTAAACTAATAAATTTAAAAAAATTCTGTCATTAACAACAGCTTTGAAATTGTGAGTGGGGCTCACTTGCGCTTTCTTCTTCTGTAAGATACCACACAGTATAATATTTGTCACATAAGGTTACGAGATACACAGAGTAAAACATCACACCAACTTTTTTTACCACCATTGCTAATCCCTAAGGAAATAGTAGGCCAACGCTCTTTTGAGGAGAAAAAAATACCGCTATTTAAAGAGAAAAAAATACGATTAACATGAACACACAGATCAGACAGATAGCCAAGATTTCTAGTTCAAAAATGGTTCAAATGGCTCTAAGCACTATGGGACTTAACATCAGAGGTCATCAGTCCCCTAGACTTAGAACTATTTAAACCTAACTCACCTAACACATTAATGCCCGAGGCAGGATTCGAATCTGCGACCGTAGTAGCAGCGTAGTTCCAGACTGAAGCGCCTAGAATCGCTCTGCCACAGCGGCAGGCTCAAGTTTAGTGCAATCTTATCTGTGGAGACCCCAGATTAGAAGCATTAGGCTATAATTACCGAATGGGGACCCCTTGCCACCGTTACAAACAATGGCTGACACCTCCAATGTGTAGGCGGTCTGTCTGGATACCAAGGCGCCGATGTGACTGACTGATAACTCCAGAAGCCAGTCGTGCTTGTGTAATTGGCTGCAAGGCCGGGACAGGCCAAACACGCCGACCAGACTTTACTAAGTCCTTTGAATAACAATTATGGCAGATGTAGAAACAGACTTAATAGCTGAAGCACAAACATAACGTGCCCACCTTAGATACCCAGTAACCACTGCCCAAATTTTGATTACAAACAATTGCCCAAAGCGAGTCGTAAAAAGAGAAAACACAGATTTCACTGCTACTGTCTCTGTCCAGTGACGCTGAAACAACATTTCGTGCATAATACTTATGGCTGAGCTAAGAAGGATGCTTAACAAATCGGCCAAAGTACAAGTGCGTCGCTGGCCGGAGTGGCTGAGCGGTTCTAGGCGCTACAGTCTGGAACCGCGCGACCACTACGGTCGCAGGTTCGAATCCTGCCTCGGGCATGGATATGTGTGATGTCCTTAGGTTAGGTAGGTTTAAGTAGTTCTAAGTTCTAGGGGACTGATGACCTCAGAAGTTAAGTCCCATAGTGCTCAGAGCCACCTGAGCGTCTTCAGTTTAAGGCATTCACTGGCAAGTAGGCATGTATATACAATATTTTGTTTATTGATTTTTGTATTAGGATAAGGCATATTTTAGAAAAATATGGCTAAATCAGTCTTCGAAATGTCAACTAAAATCAGTCTTCGCAATGTGAACTACTGGCCCGGTGAAACTCCATGCTGGTTGCGAGAACTGCATAAACAACAGTCCTGCTATGTGAACGTGTGGTGAGACGTCTCCAAAAATCGCGTCACTGGTCCCTTTTTTATTGATGGGCCTGTAAACAGCCAGGAATATCTCTCAAATCTTATCCCAAGAAAGCCGATTCTTGAGGATCTGAACCGGAGCTAGGGAGGAAGAATCATCTGGTAGTTCATTGATTAAAATTGCTGAATATACACTGAAGAGCCAAAGAAACTGGAAGACCTGTCTAATATCGTGTATGGTCCCCCGCGAACGTGCAGAAGTGCCACAAAGCGATGTTTTATGGACTTCACTAATGTATGAAGTAGTGCTTCGGGAACTTATACCACGAATCGTCCAGGGCTGTCCAAAAATCCGTAGTACAACGGGGTGGAGATATCTTCTGAATAGAACGTTGCAAGGCATCCCAGATATGCTCAATAATGTTCGTGTCTGGAGGGTCTTGAGGCCAGCAGAAGTGTTTAAACTCAGGATAGTGCTCCTGCAGCCACTATGTAGTAATTCTCGACGTATGGGGTATCGCGTTGTCCTGCTGGAATTTTCGAACTCCGTCGGAATGCACAATAGACATGAATGAATGCAAGTGATCAGACAGGATGCTTACGTAGGTGTCACCTGTCAGAGTCGTATCTAGACGTATCATGGGTTCCATATCACTCCAAATGCACACGCCCCAACCCATTACAGAGCCTCCACCAGCTTGAATAGTTCCCTGCTTACATGCAGCGTCCATGGATTGATGAGGTTGTCTCCATAATCGTACACGTCCACCGGCCAGAGACAATCTGAAACGAGACTCGTCCGACCAGGAAACTGTTTTCCAGTCATCAACAGTCCAATGTCGATGCTGACGGGCCCAGGCGAGGCATAAAGCCTTACGTCGTACTGTCATGAAGGGTACACGAGTGGGCCTTCGCCTCCGAAAGCCCAGTCGATGATGTTTCGTTGAATAGTTCGCACTGACACTTGTTGATGGCCCAGCATTCAAACATACAGCAATTTGGCTGCACTTCTGCCACGTTGAACGATTCTCTTCAGTCGTCGTTGGTCCCATTCTTGCAGGATCTTTTTCCAGCCGCAGCGATGTCAGAGATTTGATGTTTTACTGGATTCCTGATATTAACGGTACACTCGTGAAATGGTCGCAAGGGAAAATCCCCCCTTCGTCGCTACCTCAGAGATGCTGCGTTCCATCGCTCTGGGCCGATATTACATCACGTTCAAACTCACGTAAATGTTGATAACCTGCAATTGTAGCAGCAGTAACCGATCTAACAACTGCGCCAGACTCTTGTTGTCTTATATACGTGTTGCCGACTGCAGCGCCGTATTCTGCCGGTTTACATATATCTGTATTTGAATACGCGTGGCTATATCAGTTTCTTTGGCGCGTAACTGTAGGAGTTCTGTGACTTGTGGCGTTTTTAGCAATACACTGTGCAAAATCTTCCTACTTCTTTCATCACACATCCTGAAGGATTGGCCGACAAAAAATATAAAGAAATATAAATTCTGTTTTTACATTTTGTGATGACATAGCCCACACTTCCAATCCACAGATATTAATTGTGAACCACTGTTCGATATCACCTTCTTCACACCACCAACTTTCTGCACAAAATAATTGAAGACTGCACATGCAACAGACCGGTAAGTGGCTCTCCTCAGTGACGTGAGTGACACAAATTTAGAAGTTCACTCGGCAGTATTAAACACAGAGGAATATCCATGTTTATTTCTCATAAGAGAACCGAACAAGTCTACAGCTGTAAGCTCATTTAATGTCGAAGTAATAATCGGAAATAATGACACATTATGAGATACAGTCGTCGGATTCGTCTTTTGGCAGGGCTTGCTTGAAAGTACCCTTTACATACGTGTTTCTTCAGTTTCAAAATGTACCACGTTTCGCAAAACGTGTTACAAAACTTTTGGCAGTAAAGTGTGTGTGAGTATAGCTTAAATGAGAATGGCAGATCAACGTTTGAAGTAGAATTGAAGTAGAGTAGAGAAGGTACTGCAGCAATAGCTGATTACAAACGCTTCAAGTTCTTACCATAATATTTTACTAGTTGTACGAAAGAAGGGACACTGTATTACATTCATGCTGGATTCCAGGCAAATTAATACAATTAATTTGGCACAAACAAACAGACAACCGACATTCTTTCTTGCCATGTGGAGGATCAAATACCATATATGTACAGTCACAATATACATGCTTGGCACAACACTGTCTTGCAATATTTATTGCGACTAGTTTTGGTCTTCGATCATACACATGGTAAGAAAGAATGTCAATTGTCTATCTGTTTTGGGCAAACTTATTGTATCAATTTGCCTGGAAACCAGCGCCAATCTAATACAGTCTCCATTCTTTCATACAACTAGTAAAAGATTATTGTAGGAACTTGAAGCGTGTTTAAGCAGCCATTTCTGCAGTATCTCCTCTATACCACTCCAAACTTCTCCTTGTAAAGTACTTGTGAAGAATTTGGTCTGACAAAGAATTGCTTATGTTTCTTAACTTTAAACTGATATTTACATCAATAATATACGGATGTTCAGGAAATATTGAACAAAAACGATACAACATCTCAGATAGACTTCCTTTCTTCACCTCATCTGCCTCCTCAGCACGGTCAACCTGATTCCATATCTATTGTTCAGCACAAACATTTCATTGGCAGTCTAGTAGTAGAATAAATTAGCTGTAATCTCTTTCACAACACTCCTTGACTGAGAAGACAGCTTAAACATCAGGAAAAATGTAAGACAGTGGTTCTTATTCTTCTCCTTAATAGCTCATTCCAGTACAGACCCATTACATCTCTATATCACTTCACCAAAATCCAGAGTAATCACTGCTTCGTGTATGTACAAAAATCAATCCCAAGTATAGCATCATCCTCTGCATAATCACAAAATTTGTAGGAGACCATTTATCCTGATATAAAAATTCACCACACACCTCCTTCTTCACCTCAGCATTCCTTCTGATGAAGTACCTTTGACTATAGTACGCTGCAAAGGAAGAACAGGCCGGGAACCTACACCTTCAATTCTCTAAAATTCCCCCTCATACCTGCAGCACCCAAACTGGCTGGAGATTACAGCTGTCATTCATGTCGTTGAAGACTTCCACATGTACGTTTGTCAGTGAATGAGCTTACTGCATCTCCATAATGTACAGGTTTCAAACTCTCTCATTCCAGTGAGCACCTCTAAGGTTACCTCCGTTGTCTCTCAAATTACCAAAACACCTAACAATGTACTAGTCCCTGCCTTTTCCAGAATGAACACTTTTCTTTCGATCTGGCCTTTCATCATGGTGCGACCTCTTCCCATTCCAATACCTGTCATACTGGGCATGTCACCCACGATCATAATTTCTACTTTGTTTTGGCCTAGGATCAGGATAAAAAGACTGATTACTACTTCTATCATGAGCATTCTCAGGCCCATATTCCTACTTCTGTACTAAGCTTTGAAAGCCTTCTAAACGATCATTTAGTCTGCCAGCAAGAACAATTTGAAATAAGTGTGAAGGAAGTTTCATACGGCAAATTTAAGTCATCTGAGCAGAATGGAATGGTTTGTATAAGGTCTGATCTTTTAATAACAAGTGTTCAAAGAATCATGTAAGAATTTTAAAACCAGAATTATTAAAATTTTGCACCGGTAGAAGGTCATGTTTAACTCTGTCATGTGCTACCTCAGACAAATATGCTGGCAAGAGCAAGTGCTTATATTCTTCATATGACTCACAATTTCTCATCAGGGTATACGTGTGTACTGTGATTAATCAAGAAATACTCGAAATTTTTTGACGGCTAAGAAATGATTGTAATCACAATCACACATGCCTTCATGGCACACATTCTCCCTATGAAAACCTCTTTGTCTTTGATGGTTGTTGTTCCTCTCATAATGAGACATAGGATCCCGCTTATGTCCTTGATCTGAATCCACATCATAATTAAATAATCATGACTGTAGCAATGATATTCCTTAACATGTTCACCTATGTTTTTCTAAGCCTTGGATAATCTCTCATTTAACTCTTTTGCTAATTTACTCGCCCTACTGACCTCCATTCGACCCTCTTTACACGTTAACAATGGCCTTTAATTCCTCTGACTCACCAACACAAACAAGAATCTTACCACTAGAACAGTTCAGCATTAATTACTAACTGAACAATGGACGAACCCACCTCATCAATCTCCTTTATTGTTTGTTTAATCCACTCACTATCTTCTGATGTCTCTTTCTTGACACTCAGGTTTAATTCATAAAAATTCTTTTCCAAGTACTTTAATAAAATGGCATGACTTGAAACTTGTTCTTGAATTTCTTTTCACATTCTCCTATCAAATTCTGGAAACCTGTTTGTAACTGTTTGGTTAATTTGCTAACCATCAACTAAAACTGCTGCTGACCTTCTGCAGTGGTAGCAAGTTTATCTTCAACATTAGAAATTCTGGCATTTTAACTTCCTCATGTAACTCTGCTTCCAAGTGTGTACCTGATTCAGCAAATTTCCCTGTAATCTATTCACTAAAGGATTCACATTTTTACTCTGAATCTCTATTTGCATCTGCCCTCCCCAAGTAACTCCCTTCTCTATTGTCTACCCAATTCAGTAAGTTCCCCTATAATCTATTCACACGAACAAAAATACCAATTAGCACTGCCTAAACAAGTTTTCAAATATATAAAGCAATTGTGCATTTTCGTGCAAGAAAAATCTGTAATACATTAACAAAAAAATTTGTAAAAAAGTACACTCTTGTATGAAGAGGGAAAAAATCTCACTCTTTCTCCTCACTCAGGTGTTGTCTGCAAGACTGTTATAGTAACAGCCGGTACGATCTAATTCATTCGACATGGCGATGATGGCGTCTTATCTCAAACAGAGTAGCAGTATCTAACTCAGTTACTCGTTAGTGTTCCTATTAACTTCAGTATTTTACATCCTCACAACCAAATAAATGAACGTCAACTTTTCTTTCAGGGAAGAAAAGGAATTTACAACAATGGCACACTAGTAAATTTATCCTGATCGCCACCGCCTCGCCCCTCCTCCCCCCCCCCCCCATTTTATGAATTTTTGACCACCAGATGTAACTAGAGGTCGAGCTACCTGTAGAAAGGTTGGTGAGGGTTGTTGTGCAGTCCGTAGAGAAGCAGTAACGGCAGATTCAGTCAGTCAAGATACCTCATTTACATCGTATGTATACTAGTCATTGGATGTCGCAGGTAATACATCTATTAGGAACATTTTAACGTTTCAAAATATTCCAAGGCGACTTTTGGAGTGATGAATTGCACTGTACCCTGTGGCAATGAGATGGAAGGCTTTGGGTTTTGTGGCTGCATGGAGAACAGTACCTGTCATCATGTGAATTGCCACGAGCGAATTACAGACTAGATGATGTTACAGAATATGGGTTTGTTTTTCATTTTTAGGGTTGTGATGTTCCTCCTTGTCGGAAACTGCTTAAGAATTCAAACTTTCTATCTGCCCTCACACTCTTGATCCTGAACGCTTCTCCAATTACTCAAGTCTCAGGCCCAGGTGCAAACATCGGCAATAGGGGCCTAATATTAAGTCCCCACATACGTGCAACAGGTTTTGACTTATAATTGTCTGTATTTAAGAACTGCACTACTGGCCATTAAAATTGCTGTACCAAGAAGAAATGCAGATGATAAACGGGTATTCATTGGACAAATATATTATACTAGAACTGACATGTGATTACATTTTCACGCAATTTGGGTGCATAGATCCTGAGAAATCAGTATCCAAACAACCACCTCTGGCCATAATAATGGCCTTGATAAACCTGGGCATTGAGTTAAACAGAGCTTGGTTGGCATGTACAGGTACAGGTGCCCATGCAGCTTCAACACGATACAACAGTTCATCAAGAGTAGTGACTGGCGTATTGTGACGAGCCAAGTGCTCGGTCACCATTGACCAGATGTTTTCAATTGGTGAGAGATCTGGAGAATGTGCTGGCCAGGACAGTAGTCGAATATTTTCTGTATCCAGAAAGGCCCATACAGGACCTGCAACATGTGGTCGTGCATTATCCTGCTGAAATGTAGGGTTTCGCAGGGATCGAGTGAAGGGTAGAGCCACGGGTCGTAACACATCTTACATGTTACGTCCACTGTTCAAAGCGCTGTCAATGCGAACAAGAGGTGACCGAGACGTGTAACCAATGGCACCCCATACCTTCACGCCGGGTGAGGTGATACGCCAGTATGGCGATGACGAATAGACGCTTCCAAAGTGCATTAACCGCGATGTCGCCAAACACGGATGCGACCATCATGATGCTGTAAACAGGTTTTGCCATTCGTGCACCCAGGTTCGTCGTTGAGTACACCATCGCAGGCGCTCCTGTCTGTGATGCAGCGTCAAGGGTAACTGCAGCCATGGTCTCCGAGCTGATAGTCCATGCTACTGCAAACGTCGTCGTCTTCGTGGTGTAGCAATTTTAATGGCCAGTAGTGTATATTTATGCGACTGTGCTTTGCAGTTCATCTTCTTTCCCATGTCAAACCTAAAGTTCAATTTGTCTCGGGACGTATATAAATTCCAAAGAATAATCATACAGGAAGATGGCATTTTCCACTTTTATTGTAATACTTTTATTAGTTCACAGATAGTTTCAGCCTTCTAGGACATTCTCATAAGATGTTTCTGTACAAAACAGAATATATTGTATTTCCTCCATGAATAAAACATAATAATATGAATGTGAAGTGATTTCAAGTACATCTACCTGCAATAGAAAGCTGTGTCTCACCTGTTGAAATGTTGTCATCTTTAAATTTGTGTTCTCTTGTTCACAAATTCTTTGTTTTTTCGGTTTGACTGCTTGACAGGTTGATATTTACGAAGGTACTACATTGATCAAAGGGTAAAGCTAATGGAATAAATGAAACAATCATTTTGAATATGATGTCATGTGTTTATGCATGTATTTGACGAAAGTTAGACAACAGTAAGAAACGAAATAGAGTTAAAATAAAATAAAAGTTAAAATTAATTATTATAAAGATGCCAAGGTAAGATTAAGTTTTAAATTTTATTTTGTTGTACAAATGATTTCTAATAGGAGACTCACTGAAGTTGTCTAGGGATTCTTTGTGCTCAACATCAATAGCTCATTAAGAAATGTATCTGGCTGACTTTAAATAAAAATGATTTCTGCAAAGATATTCATTTCTTTCTCTTTCCCAGTGAATGGAAAATTTGGAGCTTTTTCTTAATATTTTCAAATCTGTATTTCTTATTTACGAGATGCAGTAGTAAAGTACTCATATTGTTTCTGTAAGACTTCTTGTGCCTTCAAAACGTATCTGAACATTCATAGCAGTTTGCTATATGTACATTTTGTCACAATCATCACATCCAGTTATTTATTACCATCACTTATTATATAGGTCTCTTGTGCTGGTGATGTGTGTTATGACACTACAAATATCGCTTTCAGCGTGGAAGCCAAATTTATATTCGTATTTTTTTTTAAATTTTCGTTAATTTATTTGAAATGATTCCATAATAGAGAGGAAATACAGATTTCATTTTTTGTTTGGCTTTGTCCCCTTCGAGAGTAGTTTCATTTTTGTTTAACTTTTGGTATCTTTCATTATTTGTCCATACGTTTCTTTACTTATTTGTGGTTTGAAATCACTTATTGTGATAATATTGCTAATTCTTTGCTATTCTTCATGAAGTTGAAAATTAATTAACCTCTATATCACTGAATGAAAATATGCCTTTTGATAAAATTCTAGGTGGCAAATTTGTTATTGATTAATGTTGTACTTTGTTTTCACAAAACTGTAAATTTTTTCAGTGAATTTTCTTTCTTTATTGTGATGTGTAAGAAGTTAATACAGTTATATATTTTATTTTCATTGATGAATTTGATTTTATCATGTATGATATTTAGTTGTGAATGCATGCTGACTATGCGTTTTCCTTTGACATTTAACAGGATTAAAAGGTCATCAAGATAACTTTTTAACAAACAACTTTCTGAACTGTCTGTTTAAATTTCTCAAAAAACATCACTTCAGTATGATTGACGAATATGTAGACTATGGTCTGTGTCATGTAGTTACCCATCTGGTTGGGGATATATGTCACTTTGTAAGCAAAAATAGTTTTACAATGGTGAGAGTTTTAATGCTTAAATGACCTCATGGTTTTCAGACGGAATTAGTGTCTTCTGTTTAATTAAATTACTTTTAGTTGTATTTATGGTATCTTTAATGGGAATATTTGTATAAAGATAAATGATGCAAAATGAATCAAGTTTGCTGTTGTCAAGAATTCATGTGCATATTTATTAGAGTTTAATTCTCATTTGTTTCGAACGTGTTGACTGTATAATTGCGATTATTGCATCAAAAAATAGGTGTTACTGTCAATACAATTGACGATATGACAGCCAGGTACTTAGTTATCATGAATTTTTTGTTCTGCTGGTAACGTTAATTTATTTCGTTATCTGTGACAATGACAGTTTTATCGATGTTCTATATTTGTGGATTAAATTTGTGTGTAAGGTCATGTTTTAACACAGCTATATTATTCTATTCAAAGAACATGGATTTTATTGACATATTCATACTCTTTTATTATTACTAATGTGTTGTCGTTGTGAGACTTCATCCCTGATGTATATTTGTGATGTCTGTTCTTTCGGATTTGTTAGAAAGAACAGACACCGTTTTGATCAGACAGCTACTATGAATCAAAACACAAAGGAGTCACAGACACTAGATTAATTCAATGGGGTAAGTCGAAAATTTGTGCCCGACTGGGGTTCGAACTCAGGTCTCCTGGTTACCACGCAGATGCTCTGAGCACTGAGTCATCAGGCCACAGTGGTCATTGCAACAGCTCGAACTACGCTGTCGGTCTTCCAGTCACACCCATATATTCAACTTAGCCACACACTACTACTGTAGTGCACATTATCCTTATTCCTCACGGTATTTCGCTGATTTCCATAACATCTACATCTAAATGGATACTCTTCAAACCAAATTTAAGTGCTTGGCAGAGGGTTCATCGAACCAATTTCACAATTCTCTATTATTCCAATCTCGTATTGCGCGCGGAAAGAATGAACACCTATATCTTTCCGTCCGAGCTCTGATTTCTTTTATTTTATCTTGGTGATCGTTCCTCCCTATGTAGGTCGGTGTTAACAAAATATATTCGCATTTGAAGGAGAAAGTTGGTGATTGGAATTTCGTAAGAAAATTCCATCACAACGAAAAACGCCTTTCTTTTGATCATGTCCAGCCCACATCCCGTATCATTTCTGTTACACTATCTCCCATATTTCGCGATAATACAAGACGTGCGGTCTTTCTTTGAACATTTTGGATGTACTTCGTCAGTCCTATCTGGTAAGGATTCCACTACGCGCAGCAGTATTCTAAAAGAGGACGGACAAGCTTAGTGTAGTCAGTCTCCTTAGTAAGTCTGTTACATTTTCTAAGTGTCCCGCCAATAAAACGCAGTCTTTGGTTAGCCTCCCTGCAATATTTTCTGTGTGTTCCTTCCAATTTAAGTTGTTCGTAATTGTAATACCTAGGTATTTAGTTTAATTTACGGCTTTTAGATTAGGCTGATTTATCGTGTAACCGAAGTTTGAGTTCTTTTAACACTCATGTGGATGATCTCACACTTTTCGTTATTTAGAATCAACTGCCACTTTTCGCACCATTCCGATATTTCTTCTAAATCTTTATGCAGTTTGTTTTGATCTTCTGATGACTTTATTAGTCGATAAACGACAGCGTCATCTGCAAACAACCGAAGACAGCTGCTCAGATTGTATCCCAAATCGTTTATATAGTTAAGGAACAGCAAAGGGCCTATAACACTACCTTGGGGAACGCCAGAAATCACTTCCGTTTTACTCGATGACTTTCCGTCAATTACTACAAACTGTGACCTCTCTGACAGGAAATCACAGATCCAGTCACATAACTGAGACGATATTCCATAAGCACGCAATTTCACTACGAGCCGCTTGTGTGGTACATTGACAAAAGCCTTCCGGGAATCCATAAATACTGAATCGACCTCAAATCTTTTGTCAGTAGCACTCAATACTTCATGTGAATAAAGAGCTAGTTGTGTTTCAAAGGAACGATGTTTTCTAAACCCATGTTTCAATAGACGGTTTTCTTCGAGGTAATTCATAATGTTCGAACACAATATATGTTCTAAAATCCTGCTGCATATCGATGTTAACGATATGGGCCTGTAATTAAGTGGATTACTCCTGCTATCTTTCTTGAATATTGGTGTGACCTGCGCAACTTTCCAGTCTTTGGGTACGGATCTTTCGTCGAGCGAACGCTTGTATATGATTGTTAAGTATGGCGATAATGCATCAGCATACTCCGAAAGGAACCTAATTAGTATACAATCTTGACAAGAAGACTTGCTTTTATTAAGTGATTTAAGTTGCTTCACTACTCGGAGGATATTTACTTTTCAGTTACTCATGTTGGCAGCTGTTCTCGATTCGAATTCTGGAATATTTACTTCGTCTTCTTTTGTGAAAGCATTTCGGGAGGCTGTGTTTAGTAACTCTGCTTTGGCAGCACTGTCTTCGGTAGTATCTCCATTGCTATCGCGCAGAGAAGGCATTGATTGTTTCTTGCTGCTAACATGCTTCAAATACGACCAGAGTCTCTCTGGATTTTTTGCAAGGTTTCGAGACAAAGTTTCGTTGTGGAAACTGTTATAGGCATCTTGCATTGAAGCCAGCGCTAAATTTCAAGCTTCTGTAAAAGATCGCCCATCTTGGGGATTTTGCGTGTTTAAATTTGGCATGTTTGTTTCGTTGTTTCTGCAACAGGGTTCTAACCTGTTTTGTATACCAAGGAGGATCAGCTCCGTCGTTCGTTAATTTATTTGGTATAAATCTCTCAATTACTGCCGAATACAATTTCTTTGAATTTAGGCCACATCTGGTTTACATTTGTATTATTAATTTGGAATCGGTTTTGATGCTCGTTATTAACTCAAGACTATTTTGTTGCTAAGAGGTCAAGTGTGTTTTCACAACCGTTTACTATTCGCGTGGGCTCATGAACTAACTGCTCCAAATAATTTTCAGAGAATGCGTTTAGCACAATTTCGGATGATATTTTATGCGTACCTCCGGAATTAAACATGTATTTTAGCCAACATATCGAGGGTAAATTAAAGTCACCACCAACTATAATGTATGGTACAGGTACGTGTCTGAAATCAAACTCAAGTGTTCTTTAAACCCTTTAGCAACTGCATCATCTGAAGGTCGGTAAAAGAATCAAATTATTATTTTATTCCGGTTGACAACAATGACCTCTGGCCGTGCTAACTCACAGGAAGTATCTACTTCAATTTCACGAAAAGGTAAACTACTTCTGGCAGCAACAAACACGCCACCGCCAACCGTGTTTAGCCTATCCTTTCGGAACACCGTTAGGTTCTTCGCAAAAATTTCGGCTGAACTTATATCCGGCTTCAGCCGTCTTTCAGTGCCTATAACGATTTGAGCATCAGTGCTTTCTATTAGCGCTTGGAGCTCTGGTACTTTCCCAACACAGCTACGACAATTTACAACTGTTATACCAGTGGTCCCTGTATATACTTTCTTCCTGTGTTCGGCCTGCACCCTTTGTGACTGAAGCACTTCTTGTGTTTTCCTGAGACCCTCTAACTTAAGAAACCGTCCAGTCCACATCACACAGCCCCTGCTACCCGTGTAGCCGCCTCCTGCGTATAGTGGACACCTGACCTGTTCAGCGGAACCCGAAACCCAACCACCCATTAGCGCAAGTCGAGAAATCTGCAGCCTTCACGGTCGCAGAACCGTCTGAGCCTCTGATTCACACCCTCCACTCGGCTCTGTACCAGAAGTCCGAAATCGGTCCTGTCGACTATGCTGCAAAGGGTCAGCTCGACTTTCATTTTGCAAGCAGGACTAGCAGCCTTTACCACTTCTGTTAGCCGCTCGAAACCGACGTGATCAACCACCTGCAAATGGCTGCACCCTGTGTTCTTCATGACCTCCGGAAGGACCCTTTCCATATCTGGAATGAATCCACCCGGTATGCACACGGAGTGCACATTGGTTTTCTTACCGTTGTTGTCAGCCAAATCCCTAAGGGGCTCCATAGCGCGCCTAACGTTGGAACTCCCAACTACCAATAATCCTACACACTGCGATCACCCGGATCTTGCAGGCTGAATGGTTTCCTCCAAAAGAGGACCGGCGACTGCATCTGGCTCAGCGACAGTGTCAGCCACAGACGGCACCTGGTGGAACCTGTTTGTCAGAAAAACCGGGGAGACCTCACGTGCGGCCGCCTGGGAAGTCTTTCGCCGCCTGCTTCGCCCAGGGGCGACCTCTCACTCGACCACAGGTGAGGGTTCAGCCTCAGTGCGAGCAGTAACTGGGCTGGCCACCAGTGAGGACCGATCGGAGGAGCTGACGTGCTGGGCGTCCGTTGGATCCCCACGGCCGGCCCACAGCAGTGGTGCCCGTCCACTCCAGCCTCAAGCTGTGTAACCGAAGTCATCACAGCCTGAAGCTGAGAGCTAGGTGTCACCATCTCGGCTCGCATAGGCACACAACAATCGCAGTCCCTGTCCATACTACGTGGAAAATCAAACTATGCATGTAAACGGACTATCGACACGTGCTGCACTACTCTACTGTAGACTCTGACGAAAACGCACGAACTGTGTCTAGTAATACACAGATATTCAAAAACCTAACAACCGAAGCACTCAGGTGAAGCTAAATAATTTGCCCCTGATTAGGAACTTGTAATATGTCACAAAATCGGTTTATTTTCCGACGCAAACGAAAACGCGACAACTGTGGCTATTAGATATTAAATTTACACCCAGAAACTGAAGAAACTAAACTATTAAAGCACACAAATGATACAATAAAATTCTCTCCTGGTTAGGACCTCGTAAATTTCAAAAAAGCGCTCGAGCCTGAAGTGCATTTACAATGAAGATATCATTGGCGATCTCGTCTTAATTACATATATAGGTGGTGCCTGTTCTTTCGGAAATGTCTGAAGGTACAGACACTATTCTGATCGATTAACCACAACGTAGCAAGAGACAAAGAAATCAGTGAGAAAAGTTGAAAATTTTTGCCAGACTAGGATTGAAACCAGGGTCTCCTGATTACTAGACAGATGATTTGATTAATGGTCATCATAGACAAACCGTTACAGAGTGTAGTTTCGTTTTTGTGATGAATAAAATGGTAAATGCGGAAGGATATGTACGCAGGTTACAGCATTGTGTACTGCTTACAGCAGAGGAATAGCTCAGAGGCGATGATGTTTTGTATCAGCATGACAATGCAGGCTATCATAAAGCAGCATCAGAGTGGAAGTGGTTCGTGGATTATAACATTCCTAGAATGGCTCGGCTTGCCCAGAGTCCTGGACCCAATGGATGACCTTTGGGTTGCAGTAGAAAATCGACTTCACTGCAGACCCCATCGACCAACATAGCTACCTTCTCTGATTTCCGACCTTGAGAAAGACTGACCTCCCATTTGTAAGGGGTCTGCAGGCCCTTACTATTAAAATTTGCGCTCACACAGGTCGACAGGGCAAATATCGAGTAGTGTGTGCAGGACGCGCGAGCTAGAGGGGATCCCCCGGAGTGCCGAGGGCGGCTTGGGTAGATTCCCGCAAGGCGGGAATAACTGGGTGGAGAGCGGTCAGTAAGTAGTTGGGTAGAGTGCCGAGTCTGGGTGTGGTAGGTTCCCGCGAGGCGGGCATAGCTGTGCAGAAGCCAGCAGAAATTAATGCAAATTACCGGCAAAGGGAGTGGCCAACGCCGTGGTTTAACCCCTTTGTATCAGTATTATGCGGAAAAGTGAGAAAGTTTTATTATAAAGTGGTATTAGTGATATTGAGTGCCGCTATTACTCCCGCGTCTACCGCGCCGGCATTACTTGGATTACAGTGATTGGATATTGCGTGTGACGATTAACAATAACTAAAGAGACCTGTGATGAGATTAGCCGTCATTAACAGTGTATTGACGAAGGCAGTGGCTGTCTCCTTATTTTTGTGCTTTACGAAGAATATAGGCTTTGTTTGTGAAACTGTGTTTGCTGTCCTCATTACCACCAAACCATGCTTATTACCATATTTGTGAGGACAGTACGGAATGTAACACCCCCTGAGCAGTCCAATCCGATTGCTAGCCCATTAGGTACATGGTCACATTAATTAATTATCTAACTTTGGGCTGCTAATCAGGTCCGCGAACGAGCGGATAACTAAAATAAATAAAAGGACGTGTTACACAGTTGGCGAGCCGTGAAAGGACAACTGCAATTTTCGGACGAATCGTGTTAACACAGTTGGCTTACCGTGAAAAGAACAAGTGCAATTTTCGGACGAGAAAACAAAATTTTCAATGTGGAATCGGGACAGTGCATGAACGTTAAAATCGCGATAAGGAACAGTGTAATTTTTGAACAATACGAAGTAATAATATCGCAAGATTGTGACTAAACTGTTTTGCGGGCTATATTAAACGGTGTTGCAAAGTACAAATGCGAAAATCCGCGCGAAAAACTGTGAAAAGTGGACATAAAAAAGAGACACGTGTGAACAATAAAATAGTGAGACGAGCCAAGATTTCGTCACAAAAGTTGTTAGAAAGGTGTTTAATGATAACATGTTGACCGAAATTGCCTTTTGAACGGCGAAAATCGGACAGCTTCGTGTGGACCCAGAAACTGGTATGCGGACGATAACGTATTGTGGCGACGCAAGTAGGGAGTGACGTCACACAGAGCCACGTAGCAGTCGCTCCAAAGAGCTTCAATCCGCGAGGTGATTTCACACAACACCACAGCGAGCGACGCAACTACGAGACAACGAGCGCAGTCCCGGCACCTAGCGGCCGAACTACGAACTACGTCCGCCTACAGCGCTACGGAGCGGCCGACGGGGAACTACGTCGCCTTGCAGCTGACCAACTTCACGCGAGCTCCAGCAGCGGCCCGGCCACGCCCATCTTAAACGTCAAAACATCGCGGCTCGCGGTAACGTCGGTTGGTGAGTGAAGACGACGGGTTAAAATAACAGTAAATTGCAGTGTGCAGTCTTCGTGATAAATAAACAATTTTTAACTGATATTTACATTAGAAAAAGTGCTCAATTGCAGTAATTTCAGAAAAGTTGAGAAACATACTCGGAAGTCTAGCATGCATATTTGTGCACACTGCACTGAATAAATGATAATTGTTTTGATGAATTTGCATTTTTAAAATTTTGTGAGTGTTATGATTATCTTGTTTTGAAACGTTTTTACATAAACTGTGTATGTGGAAACTGTTATTGGAAATTTAGGTGTGTGAGAGCTGTTATGTTCAATACTCATACAGGTTGTATCATTTTGGGAATTAACTGAAGGGATTGCAGGTACTGTTTGAGTAGTTTCATGATAATTAGGAGTGTTTTGGGTTATTGGAAGTCATTTTGTATTACTTGCCTGGGCATTAAATATAAACCAAAAATGTCTTCTGAAGATAGGCAGGTCTGTGAGGCAGTAGTTGAAAGGAAAGGGATACGACAGGAAGATAGAGATGATTCAGGAATCAGTGATTGTGGATTGTCATTAGGAAGCCCATCAGCACATTCAACTAGTTACCCTGAAACACCGGGACAAGCGATGAGAGCTAGGCCAGTTTCAGAGGAGGCAGATAAGTGGTCGATGTTGGTAGACCTGATAAAGAAAACTAACGCATCGTTAGAGAAGCGTTTACAAGAAACTAACGCATCATTAGAAAGGAATTCACAAGAAAATAGAGAAGAAGGAAGAACACTAAGAGAATCATTAGAAAAGAATTCACAAGAAAATAAAGAAGAAGGAAGAATACTAAGAGAATCATTAGAGAAGAGTATACAAGAAAATAACAAGTCATTAAAGGAAACTATAGCCCAAGAAATCCAAACGTCACAAATGAAAATAGAATATAATCTGAAGAAGGAAATACAAGAGCTACAAGAACAGTGGAAAATGGATATCAACGAAAGAGAGAATAAGCTGCAGAAGAGCATAGACCAAGTCCAGGGAGACGTGGAGAAGGTGGAAGGAAAGTTAACACAAAAGATAGAAGACGATATTGAAGAAACGAAGGCCGAGCTGGGAGAAAGAATCAACGAAGTGGAAACAAGTTGCAATTATCGAATCGCCGAAGTGACGCAGAGGCAGCAACAATGCCACGAGGCAGTTAGGGGGATAGAAGATAAGCAAAACCGACTAGCTGTAAATCTGCAAAATGCTATAACCATACAACGAGAAGGAGAAAAGAGGGTTGAAATGGAGGTCAAGCAGTTACAACAGGGAGTGCAGCAATTAGAAAGAAAGACAGAGGAAATTGATAGACGAATTAGCAATGCCACCTTAGCCGTTGGGGAAGGTAAGGTCATTACATTGATGAGCAATGATAATCGGTGCATCCAAAGTAATACAGGGCAGAAGTTTAGACCAAAAGGAGGGTTGCACCCAAGGATATTTATGAAATGGCTAAAAGGAGTTCTTCCAGTACATCTTAAGGACTCAGACAAGATTCAATTTGCAATAGATAGAATGGAAGGTGAGGCTTTCACGTGGGGAGTCAGGAAGAAGGAAGGGACTACAAGTTATGACCAATTTGAGGAGGAATTCTTAAAGAGATACTGGTCTAAAAGCCATCAATGTGCAGCAATTGAGGACCTACTCCATCGCAAATCACTTAGTACATGGAGGGGAACGTTGAGAGAGTTTGCTGAACATTTGTGGGAATTGAACGAGACCCTGGAACAACCCCTGAGTGATGACGTAATGATATCGGCAATAAAGAGAAGGTTGAATCACAGAATGCAAGAAACTATATCCGGGAGTCTGATTGAAGATAGGGAGGCGTTGATGAAGATACTGCAACAACTGGAATCTGTTCGAGCACAGGGATACGATCAACCTAATGTTCAAAATCGAGAGGGAGGTAATTATAAAATAAATAAAATAAAATAAAATAAAATATTGTGTATGTATATTAATGATAGTGATTGGTTGTAATAAACGTTGCCTTATCTGGAGCGTGGACTTTTAATTATTCGGTATCAGACGCTTGACAATGCCTTTTTCGTAAATGTAATGTTATTCGTAGTTGACCATGAAATAAAACTCAAATAATCGGACTTCGTATCAAAATCGTTTCCAAAGACTGCTGCGGTAGGTGCGGACTCAAATCTAAATCTCAATATTAGAATAATTTGCCAGCCATGTCAATACGTCGTACAGAGGTGACTGTCTACTAAACATAAAAAGTTTACACAGTTAGTTAAATCAGATATATTCAACGAATAAGCCATCAGTTAAATAATTCTACTTACTTTCATAAATATAAATTCTTTACAGAAACGAGTGCCTAGGGAGATTGCAACTCGCAGTGTTCTTACATAACATCAAATATGGCGGTGTGCCAGTCAATAAAATATACGTGCTTCCCACACCAGCTATTCTCCAGACCTCTCTATTCTTAATCAAACATAAGAGTATCGTAATTCCTTTTTTGTTTTATCAGCGACATAGCGCTGCAGTTCTGTGCCATAGGCTTTATTTAATTAAGATTTCGCGTTTCCGAGGAAACTCACGCACGGCATGCAAATGTGCCTTTATATTGCCCCCTGAATTGCGAGGCGAAAGGACACACCTGCAGGCGAGCAATTCACCTAAAGGCACAAGAAAATCTAAGTTATCTACAATTATTTACATGACTTACATTACACACATTATACACATTATATACAAAATTTGAATGACGCGGGTGCGCCGTAAAAGTTCTTATGTTGGCAGATAGAGTGCGCGCATGCGCAGAAGCGTCTGTGTGACTCCGGCAGTGCCGTTATATCGTAAATTTAGATCACGCGGCACAGTATTGCAGTTCATATTGTTCGTGTGCGCGCGCATTTCTTAGTCGTTGCACAAAAAAAATATTCCACCAAGATTACATATGAAGACTACATTCTATAACAGGTAACTTAGTTTTAAATTTACAATATTTGTTATAATATAATACAACTTTAGATTGTTGAATGTTCTTAGTTACATAGTATTGCATTGAAATGTTTCAAAGAAAACTGTCTGTTTCAGGCGCGTTGACCTATACACATCGTGTCGTTATTACAGTTTATATTCATCTGCTGCACAATAAATTTTCACAGGTTCGTGTCGTCGTAGTAACGTTTTTTGATCACAGTAACATCGCTGTATAAAAACGTGATTGATACATAAGCATGTCCATTTCCTATTTCCATTATAGTCGTTGTGATGCAGTTCGTTGTGACAAAAAGCATTGTTTATTACAGATCAGACGTGACCCGTCGAGTAATTGGTCCACGTGCAGTTCGTTTTTTACATTCCGTGGAAGCTTGGCTGCAGAACCTCGGACGGCACATAGCTGGCGTGGATCCTTGGACAGTCCAGGTAAGAGTGTCCGTCACATTTCGAGAACATTTCATTCCCTGAAGTTCCAACCAAAATTCTTCCACCCGTCGTGTTGTTTTCCGGACAGGCACTTTGTGTCCGTTTAATCCAGTTAACATCTTGAAGTTAGGTACTGTAGTATTGTCATTAGACGATGCACGAATTATGCACTTCACATTTTCAGTTTTTTGCTGAATATAGCTCACCTAAATGTTCGTAGTTATTAATCAAAGAAATGGTTCATCGCGTTTACATAGGTACGATGCATAATGAATGTCATTAACAGTTTCTTTCACATAGGTTTCTGCGTAGTTGCAGAGTTATTAATGTTCATTAATGTCCGTGAACAATGGTTCACTATGCAATGTCCTTTTGGCACTTGTTTTGTTCAAATTTCTTTTACATAGTAACAGTTACATTATACATCATTGAAAGAGAAAAAAAAATAAGTAATCATACATACACACGTCACATATTTCTTAGCATAAATATAATACAGTTGCACATAAACATGTTTACATCATTATTACATAGCTATAAATTATCTCATTGTGTCACATTTGATTACATGAATTGCAGATATTTACGTCCTCTTTATCATTTTTGCTGGGATTTTATCGATGTTTATTTTGTGATGTCATCTGAAATTAAGATAGGTTAGACACAACATTCATTACATCAGTAGGCAAGACCAGGCATTTTCACTACTCAATAAATATTCAAAATAATAAGAGACGGAAAACTGTTCGATTCCTCGCGTTTTGTGCGTGTGTGTATAGTGTCTGTGTGGCCTTGGCTACTGGTAGATGCTTTTCTTGCTGAGAGATGTGCGTCTAATCTATTTCTCGAAGTAAAAGATCGCTTCACAGATGACGTCTGTCGGTTCGTCAGGTGTCACACCAAGTCAGTGATACCCACAGTCACAAATGTTCCGTAAAAAATTAATATATCATTCACTGCTACGTAAACATAAATTTTATTTTAATATTCCGTCTTCCAGGTGGTGGCGCGCGCTGAAAGAAGAGTTCTTCTGCCTTCAACTGCGTCACTGGAACCGCTGAAATGAAAATTTCTATACTACTTACTATCTGTGTTGTAGCAACAGAGTTTTTTGGAGTTGCTTAGCAATGTTTTGATGGATGTGACTTTGACATTATTCCGAGAATCAGGAGTGATACTCACCTGCCAAAATGAATTAACGAGATCTATTGTGGAAAAATACTTTGCATCTAGAAATTTCTGTAATTGCTCTTCTAAATTTTCGGGTTTTGTGTGAACTGGTAAAATTATTTCATTAATTGCTCGTGCGTCTAACACTAACCTAATGCTTCCATTTGATTTTTTGACAACAAGTAGAGGACTACAGTAAGGTGAGGTGGATGGTTCAATGACCTTCCAGTCTAACATTTGTTTTAATTCTTGCCACACAGCAGGTCGTTGAGATAACGGTACGTTATATGTCTTGTGGTAGAAGATCTTGTGAGGCTTAACTTCAATCTTGTACGCATACGTGTTGATAACACCTATTCGTTTGGCAAAAACTTGTAAATATTTGGATAACACTTCCTGTAGTTTTATACGTTCATGTGCACTGAGAGCTGTAGCTTCATTTATCTTATGATCAAGCAATGTTTTCAAGTCCATTAGCTCTGTGTCAGATGAGTGTGTGTGCGTGTCTTGAATGTCATTGTCAAGTACTAACTGAACCTTGTACCCTGTACAGTGTTTGTCATGCTTTAGAGTTCTCCTGTCCAAATCAATAATAATTACACTGCCTTTATCATTTAAAATGCATTTACCTTTGGAGAAGTCTATAATGCAGTCCATCTCGCTCATAATATCTATTCCTAATATGCAATTTGTCACAAGGTTTTGTACAACCAGGAATGGCCATTGTACGGTTCCATTCCCTATTTTAATGTTTACAAAAACTTGCTTCGTAACCCTACATGACTTATTACCTAGAGCAGTAGTTATTTTACAGTTTTGAGCAGGAAACTCAGGCACAGGCTCCAATTCACACATCTTTTTATAGAAATTAAAAGACAAAACGCTCACAGCTGCACCTGTATCTAAGATAATAGTAGTTGGAATCCCACCTACTACACCAGTAGTAGATGCTAAAACAATTTCATTTGTGTTTGAACGACATTGTGTACTGTCTTGCAAAAGTTCATCTGATATATTGTCATTGTGGTTGTATCTTATAAATAAAACAGGTAGTTTTTGTTTAGAATTATTAGGCATATCATTATTTTGTTGTTCAATTGTGGTGTCAAATAACTGATTAACATTGAAGTCGCCCCCCAAGAATTCCTCAGCCACGACCTGGGGCATAGAAGTGACTGTTTCTAGTTTGTTGGATTAGCATTTGTACTAGGTACTGACACAGATTGAGGTTGTGTATCAGGTGTCATTTCTATTATATTCACATTCGGATATTGCCTATTGTGATCTCCAAACTTTTGCGGTTGTTGTTACTGTTGCGCATTATAACTTACCTGTCGGTCGTAAGGTATGCTCCAATTTTGTCCTGGTGGCTGCTGTGGTAAAGCAGTGTTTGAATGAAAGTATTGATCGCTACGAGTCCAGCCTTGATGCTGTCTTGGCTCGTAGTTATTATTATTTCTATTTCTGTGTTTTTGTTGTTATATTTGTATCCGCTGTTACCGTTGTTGTTATTACCGCGGTGCCTTTTGTATGGATTGCCGCATGGAGTGTTATTACTGTTGTAACTGTTGTTTGTATTGGAATACGCGTGTTGATTTTGATTTCCATATTGAGACGGCATGTGAGTTTGCTGTTTTTGCTGTACCGCGTATCCAACTGTGGGCGCGCCAGAATTGAGTTGGCAAGCCTGCATGTTTTGCATACCACTAGTATAAACATTGTGGCTGCTGTTTTGCCGCGCGAAGCGCTGATCTTCTAGTAACATGTCGACCGAATCTAAAGCTGTTAAAAAATAATCTGGATCGTCATCCGGAATATGTAAGAGTTTTTCTTTAATGTTGAAAGGCAATTTGGCCTTCAACGCACGGAGTATATCACGTGTTGCGACTGGTTCGTCTAAAAAATGTCCCATGTTCAAGTATTTTTCAAAATATCTGCGTAAGTTACCATTTTTACTGTTAAAAGTTTCAGGTTCTAAAATTTGTCTTCTGAGTCGCTCCTGGACGGATTGCGACCAGAATTTGTTCAGAAAGGCACGCTCAAACTCACTGTACGTGGTACATACGTCAGCTTGACTGTATGCCCAGACAGCTGCATCGCCTTGGATGTAACCGACAATATATGAAATCTTTTTCCGGTCACTCCAAGTGCGTGGAAATGCGTTACTAAAAGATTAAAGAAAAATCACCGGATGAATGGTTCGTTTTTCTGGGATAAAAGCCTGAAATTGCCTGTGTTTTATTAAGCTTTCTTCTTCCTTTGCATTATGATATGGATTTGTTCCACTGTAATTACTGCAATGCTCAGCTGGCGAGTAATTACGATAATGTTGCTGTGGTTTACCACGATAATAGCTTGTGTTTGTGTTTGCCCGTTGTGGTATGTGTTGTTGTCGTGGTGTGTTTTGTTCTTGTGTGTATGTTGTGTACGGTATGTGTGCGTCACACTCGTATGCATATTGGTTTCTGATCTGTACATTTTGACTGATATTTTCGTTACATTCAGACTGTGGTTGATCGGTGAATTGCGTCACTGGTGCAGTGACAGACTGTACTGCGTCACTAATCAGCTGTTTGTTATTAGTGATGTATTCCGCTACGGAGTCGTGCACAATTGTTGGTAAATTTTCACGTATGCATCTATCAAAATGTTTGTCTTTGTTCTCTACCCAATCATGAAATTCTTTATTAATATTTTGAAAATGAGCTGTGGCATCAGATTGTAAGATGTCAGTCAGGTGTTGTTCAACATCGTCAAATTTATTCTGCACGTCAGTAATTCGTTTTTCAAGGTTGTCGTGTACTGATGGATATGTTTGAATTTGTTCAGTAAGAGCTTCACACGTGACATTAAGGTTTTTTACTTGTGTCTGTAAAAGTGCTACGTCATTTGTAGTCTTTTCTTGTCTCGTATTAAGCTTGGAAAATTTCGTACTGAGTTCAGTCATCTGTTTGGTCAGTGTGGCGTCTATAAGTTCCACACGTTTACACAAAGTGTCACTACCTGTCTTGAGTGCTATGAGGTCAGATTTAATTTCGTCATTTTGTGTCTTTAACTGTTCATTTTGTGTCTTTAAGGTTGCCATGTTTTCCGCGTTCTGCATCCTTAAGGTTGCCATGTTTTCCGCGTTCTGTTTCATTAGCATTTGTAACATGTTGGCAATGTTTACTGTTTGCAAGGTCTCTGCCCCCGCCGCGTCATTAGACGTGACGTCATGTATTAGCATGGGCTCTGACTGAGACTTTGAAATTTTTGTGGTGGACGGCCTATTGTCAAAATTTCCGTTAACACTTGCGTCAATATTTGATGAATCGTCACTACCGGTTGCTGTCGTAAAGTCATTTTCTAACATTTGTCTCTCGTCCGAGTCGGATTGCGTCTGAATAGTATGTCTTTGCTGTTCCATCTTTGCGTATTGTTTTCTAGTTATGACCATGCCACACGTGATATATGTTTCAAGAAAATAATGTTTGACACTGGTTTTAAAATAAAATGCAGTTGAGCATGAATCGCTCGTAGCAACAATGGCTGTTTGTTAAATTTAAAAATGTAGACTGTATATCGGATTATTCTTAATGGCTGCTGGCCATGTTACAACGTATCGTACAGAAGTCGGCCATATTGTACACTCGTGTATTGGTATTGTTGCAGGAGTTATTGTTTAAGGAAAAGTACTGAGAATGAAATTTATCACTGAAAACTGCTACGCGCGAAAGAAATACTACAGAATCTACTGAAGAGCTAATACATTGAATTGTGCGTCTGGTCAAGCCTGCCAATGCAAAGATGCTGCGTCTTACCTTATTTTGCTGGAAGCTTCATTGCGTCTTCCCGCAAAATTTTATAATTGGCAAATATCTTCAGATTTTTGTTATTTCTCATATAGTCAAGTCCAGGTCCAGAAAGTTGATTTTTCACATGAAACAAAGAGAACAATGTAACAAATGACAAAATAACAAGTCCGACACGCAGTCGCCAATATAAAATAATTAAAATAAAATGAAATAAAATAAAATATTATGTATGTATATTAATGATAGTGATTGGTTGTAATAAACGTTGCCTTATCTGGAGCGTGGACTTTTAATTATTCGGTATCAGACGCTTGACAATGGCTTTTTCGTAAATGTAATGTTATTCGTAGTTGACCGTGAAATAAAACTCAAATAATCGGACTTCGTATCAAAATCGTTTCCAAAGACTGCTGCGGTAGGTGCGGACTCAAATCTAAATCTCAATATTAGAATAATTTGCCAGCCATGTCAATACGTCGTACAGAGGTGACTGTCTACTAAACATAAAAAGTTTACACAGTTAGTTAAATCAGATATATTCAACGAATAAGCCATCAGTTAAATAATTCTACTTACTTTCATAAATATAAATTCTTTACAGAAACGAGTGCCTAGTGAGATTGCAACTCGCAGTGTTCTTACATAACATCAAATATGGCGGTGTGCCAGTCAATAAAATATACGTGCTTCCCGCACCAGCTATTCTCCAGACCTCTCTCTTCTTAATCAAACATAAGAGTATCGTAATTCCTTTTTTGTTTTATCAGCGACATAGCGCTGCAGTTCTGTGCCATAGGCTTTATTTAATTAAGATTTCGCGTTTCCGAGGAAACTCACGCACGGCATGCAAATGTGCCTTTATATAATGACCCAAGGAATCATTTCAATAATTCGTCTAATTATAGAGGAAGAGGTGGCGGTTATGGATACAGGAACCGTGGTGGTGGACGGCAATGGAGAAATGATTGGAGGGGAAATGAAGAACCAAGAGATCATGAGAGAAGATGGGATAGGCGAATGAATGAGTCGGTGCATATAGAAGAAGAGGAGAGACCGGAAAACTGAATGACACTCCAGATGAGGTCCGATCGGGAGTGAGAGCTACGAGGACCAGAATAAACCTACTGAGACATGACGATGGTGGAGACATCAGAGAAGATCTACTAGAGGAAAGAAGTGAGATTCCCAAAGAACCCAGGTTACCCATGATAGGAATCAAGTTATGTGGGCTGAACATCGAAGCATTAGTTGATACAGGAAGTGAAGCATGTGCAATATCCAAAAGGTTATATGAACAGATACGAAAAGCGAAGGTTAACTTGCCTAGTTTCCCAGTGAGTGGAGTGAGGATCGTGAACGCAGTAGGTGCAAAGAGTAAACCTATTAAAGAACAAGTATTAATTACATTCGAGATAGAGGAAGAAGAATATGAAGCAACATTTTTGGTAGTTACCGGATTGAACACATCGATTATTTTAGGGATAGATTGGTTAAATGAAGTTGATGCAGTAGTGAGTTTTGATGAAGGTACTATCAAAGTTAAAGGAAGAAAGGGCGAAGAAAAGAGGTTGAAATTTGCTGAGGGGAATGCGATCGAAGAAGAGGAAGAATTCAGAAGAATAAATTTGTGTCACGAAGAGGAACCCACCACGGGATACGGGGAAGAGGAACCAGTAGCAGAAGTGTTGATATACCTTGAGGGACTAGCACGAGAAGATAGACATAAAGAGAACAAGATCAGGAAAAAATTGGAGGAAATGACGCACCTAGATGAGGGGGCTAAGAAGAAATTAGCTGCAATATTATATAAGCATTGTAGAGTATTTTCTCAACGGCCAGGTATCATGCAAGGAGTGGAGTGTAAATTAAAGATAAAGCACCATAAACCGTTCAATATAAAACAGTATCCCATTCCCCAGGCAAAACGAAAAGCAGTAGATGAAGAAATACAGAGGATGATGGACCTTGGGGTTATCGAACGGGCAAATAGTCAATACAACAACCCCCTATTTGTTGTTGATAAGAAAGATGGAAAAGTAAGGATAGTTTTGGATGCCCGGACGGTGAACAAAATCATCGAACCGGAGAGGGACAAACCAGAAACCATAGAAAAACTGATTCAAAAATTCCGAGGAGCAAAGGTGCTGAGTAGTATCGATTTGACTGCTGGGTACTGGCAGATACCATTAGCCACAGAGTCTCGCCAGTATACAGCATTTACTTATGGAGGAAGGTGCTATCAATTTAGAGTGTTGCCATTTGGACTTAACGTATCCGTGTCTGAGTTTATAAGAGCGATGGATAAGATACTAGGTGAAGAGTTACTTAAAAAAGTCACTGTCTACGTGGATGAACTCTTGATAGCAAGCGAATCATGGGAAGAGCATTTGGATAGACTGGATGCAATCTTGGCAGCTTTTGAAACCGCGGGAGTAACTGTAAACCTGGATAAGTCGGAATTTGGCAAATCAAGGATAAAATTTCTGGGCCATATAATATCCGAGGAGGGTATCTATCCTGATCCTAGTAAATTGGAGGCTATTAGGAATTTTCCGGCTCCCCATAGTAAGAAACAGTTGCGAGCATTCTTTGGGGTGTGTGAGTTTTATAGGAAGTTTATCAAAGGACCCATGCTTAATGCACCGAATATGAGAGAATTAACCAAGGCAAGGATGCCGTGGCATTGGAATGCGGAATGTCAAACCGAATTTGAGAATATTAAGGAAGCACTATATAATGCAGATATCTTGTACCACCCAGATTTTTCCAAGGATTTTTATTTAGGAGCAGACAGCTCGGACTATGGACTAGGAATACATTTATACCAAGTAGAGAGGAGTGAAAAAGGGGAGAGAGTAAGAACAATAGCATTCGGTAGCAGGAGTTTGAATGCTTGGGAGAGAAAGTATTCAATTACTGAAAGGGAAGCACTGGCAATTGTGTGGGGATTTAAACGTTTCCGATATTATTTGGCCGGGAGACATGTGAAGGTCGTGACTGACCACAAGGCCCTTACATTTCTGACTACGAGCAAATTAAGGCATAGTAGACTAACGCGATGGGCCCTAGCACTACAAGACTATGATTTCGAAATAATTTATGAACCAGGAGCAACACACATAATACCTGATGCTTTGTCAAGATTACCAGCTGACTCAAGAGGAATATTGTTGGACAGGCCGGAAGGAGAAGGAGTTAGAATTAACCTGATGAAGGGAGTACAATATGAAGAGTTTGTAAGAAAATTCCTAAGGAATGTGCGCAGAGAACAGAATGAGGACGAGAAATTAAAGACAATTAAAAATAAATACAGGTGTGCAGGAGAGGAAAGAATTCGCACATTTTATTATATTCACAATGGGATACTTTATAAAAGAAACAAGGAGAGTGAGGAGAACTGGAAACTCTGTGTGCCGGAGCATGTGGTAGAAAAATTAATTTGGTATACGCACTATAGTAATGCGCATTATGGACCGAAGAAGTGTTTGGAAAAGTTGAAATTGGATTGTGCTTTCAACAACATGGGAAGGCGTATACGTAAAATACTGAGTACATGTGACACCTGTCAGAAATCTAAGACGACCACAGTACATCACAAAGGATATATGCATCCAATTGTACCAACAGCAATTAAGGACATAGTTGCAGTGGATCTATTTGGGCCACTTCCTGCCTCACGAGGGAATTACACACAAATCTTAGTAGCGGAAGAACTGGTTTCCAAATACATAAAATTTTACCCGTTGAAGAAAGCTACTAGTAGAGCCATCATTAATCAATTTGAAAAAGACTATTTTCAAAAGGTGTGTATTCCTAAGCGAATATTGAGTGATAATGGGTCACAATTCAGATCAAAGGAATGGACAGAGATGCTAAGGGAGCACGGAATAGAACAAATTGCCATTTCTAGATATAGGCCCGCTTCTAACCCAGCGGAACGAACCATGAAAGAGTTGAACCGTTTATGCCGCACCTACTGTCATAGGAAGCATGGTTCATGGAAGGAATATCTGGAAGAATTTGAGCGGGTTAGGAATCATCTCCCACATGATTCCACAGGGTTTGCACCATGTGAAGTATTGCTCAACCAGGAACCCGATAGTATTTTTCGTGAGTTAGTAGTCTACCCACCAGGGAGTTCATTGACCTGGGAGAGGAAATTGGAGCTGGTGGAATTAAGTATGAAGGAGAAGGCCAGGAAAAGACAGGAAAGACACGACAAACTAGTGAAACCAATAACTTACCGAGTAGGAGATCTGGTATTAGTAAAGGTTCATGCTAAATCAAAGAAAATAAACTCTGAGATACATAAGTTTAACCATGTTTATAAAGGACCATACAGGATTATAAAAATCAGTCATCCTAACACTGTGGAATTGGAATATGCACGGACAAAGAGAGTGCATGGCAAAGAGCATGTGGAAAACATAAAAAGGTACTACTCGCACGAGAGTAGAAATAACCCAGGTGAGGAGGAGGAACTCGACTAGGGCGAATGAATGAACTGAGAGTGTCTAAACTCCTTGAAGTAGTGGCGTAGAATATATTAGGACAATTAGCTATAGAATGGACAATTGAAAGAGGGAAGGGTTTATTTACATTTGTGCTTGGTAAGGTATTTCAATTAGGATTGAATATATCATGTCAAAGACTATCTCCGAATGCATATAAAACTTGTAATAACTATGTTGTAGTAATAATCCATATGTTCTGTATTTAGGTATGAATTTTTGAGTATATATGTTGTATGTTTTCATTTTGATATTGGACTACAGACGACTGTTGCTGGTTAAAATGAAAATTTGTTATTTTGAACAATGCTATTTATGTGATGTAATAACCTTTTTGTAGAAATTGTTGTGGAGGCAGCCCACTACCGGAGTCCAGGATTATTTTGACAAATTGTAAATTCATTAATGATTTGTATTGCATGTTTTGATTCAAATGTAACTATGTTTTTAAATCCATTGCCGATTCTTTTTCACCTGCGGTTCAAAAGAAGTTTTTGAGGGCGGGGATGTAAGGGGTCCGCAGGCCCTTACTATTAAAATTTGCGCTCACACAGGTCGACAGGGCAAATATCGAGTAGTGTGTGCAGGACGCGCGAGCTAGAGGGGATCCCCCGGAGTGCCGAGGGCGGCTTGGGTAGATTCCCGCGAGGCGGGAATAACTGGGCGGAGAGCGGTCAGTAAGTAGTTGGGTAGAGTGCCGAGTCTGGGTGTGGTAGGTTCCCGCGAGGCGGGCATAGCTGTGCAGAAGCCAGCAGAAATTAATGCAAATTACCGGCAAAGGGAGTGGCCAACGCCGTGGTTTAACCCCTTTGTATCAGTATTATGCGGAAAAGTGAGAAAGTTTTATTATAAAGTGATATTAGTGATATTGAGTGCCGCTATTACTCCCGCGTCTACCGCGCCGGCATTACTTGGATTACAGTGATTGGATATTGTGTGTGATGATTAACAATAACTAAAGAGACCTGTGATGAGATTAGCCGTCATTAACAGTGTATTGACGAAGGCAGTGGCTGTCTCCTTATTTTTGTGCTTTACGAAGAATATAGGCTTTGTTTGTGAAACTGTGTTTGCTGTCCTCATTACCACCAAACCATGCTTATTACCATATTTGTGAGGACAGTACGGAATGTAACACCCCCTGAGCAGTCCAATCCGATTGCTAGCCCATTAGGTACACGGTCACATTAATTAATTATCTAACTTTGGGCTGCTAATCAGGTCCGCGAACGAGCGGATAACTAAAATAAATAAAAGGACGTGTTACACATTCCTCCATAGACATTAAGACACCTCATTAGAAGTATGCCATACAGAGCTGAAGCTGCCGTAAAAGCGACGGGTGGACACATGTCCTCTAATAGGTGTACGGATACCGTTGATTAGTTAGTGCACTTTGAAGGCTCCACAGTTTACTTCAGTCTCCCTCAGAATCAATGTTCAGCAACCTTAGAGAGCTGTGTACCAAACATGTCTTTTTATAATCTCAAGGCTTACGTTTTTCGATATTAGTAACTGAGTCGTTTATTCGAAAGCTCTTTCGCCGAGTAGAGTTACCGATATTATTCTTTTCTTTCAGTTTTCTTGTTTACATCTTCTACTTCCGAGATAGCATAATTTGTCCACTTCTTCAGGAGTCTGTCCTTCCATTTTAATACACTCTAAGTGAAACGTCCCCTTAGAAAAGTTATTGAATTACTGTGCTCGTAAACCTCTTACGTTATTTGATTTTCAAACGGCTGAGCAGAACTGAACGTAATCAGACATTTCGCTCTTTACTTATTCTGATCAACACTAAACTGACACACAATATTTTTAGCGCAAAGCAATCTGACTTTCAATAATCTCTACAAAAGAATGACCCTGACTAACAATAACCTATACTTTTCATGAATCACTTACCTCACAAAAATCTTCGTTACTCGAACTACTGCAATACAGCGAGCGCCAATACTGCGGCTAAATAAAAGATTCTAACTACTGAAGGTACTAACTACTGATAGGCATACTTAGCAAATCAAAGATTTTGATAGAGAACAAACAATGTATTTACCTCATATATATATATGAATCAGCCAATTTTTGTGAAACGGTTATAATCTGTTTGTCAGTATATGTACATCACATGTACCGATTTCCGTCCCATTTGGTTAATTTATTCTTTCTTTTATGCCTTATGTAAGTAAGCTGTTTAGGTTTTTATGTTGGTAACGCCATGTAGCGCTCTATATGAAAATCACTGACTGTGCTGTGTGCAGTCTGTGGCTGGTTTGCATTGTTGGAATTTGCTATTGAAGTGTTGGGCAGTTGGCTGTTAACAGCGCGTAGCGTTGCCCAGTTGGAAGTGAGCCGCCAGTAGTGGTGGATGTGGGGAGAGAAATGGCGGAGTTTTGAGAGCGGATGATCTGGACGTGTGTCCATGAGAGACAGTAAATTAGTAAGACTGGATGTCATGAACTGTTAACAGCCAACTGCCCAACACTACAATAGCAAATTCCAACAATGCAAACCAGCCACAGACTGCACACAGCACAGTCAGTGATTTTCATATAGAGCGCTACATGGCGTTACTAAGAACCTAAACAGCCTACTTACATAAGGCATAAAAGAAAGAATAAATTAACCAAATGGGACGGAAATCGGTACATGTGATGTACATATACTGACAAACAGATTATAACCGTTTCACAAAAATTGGCTGATTCATTCAAGAGAAAGGATGTCACAAATTGAGGAAGTCATCAACGCATACGTCCACCTCAAGCTCTTATACAAGCAGTTACTCAACTTGAAATTGACTGATAGAGTTTGTAAATGGTCCGCCTAGTCGTTGATATTGCTAATTGCTGTAATCGCACTATTTCACTCCCATTTACGGAGCTTGTTAGCACTTGATGTTAGGTTGGCGCCATTAAAATGCATTGTAGTAATCGCTGCTGCTTGCTGGATCGCTGCTGTGTCTCGATGCTGATGCTGGCTCTAAATCTGGTTGTCTAGGGTTAAAAATATGAGGTCCCGTGTTTTTTATGTGCTTTTGATGATAAAGAACGAACGAAACCAACACATATGTAAACATCAAATATTTATTACTTTGGTGGCAATCTTAATTCCACAGACCATCAAAGACCATAACACAACACAAAGTCGTACTTCCTTTACATGTTCTTTGCATTGTTTATCCACCTCAAACAATAACATAGAAACACACCTCACCAAAGTGACATTTCGACTGCCCCCCCGACCCTTCTTGCTGCTTGTATTTATAACATTGTCAAAGAACTATTAAAAAGAGATATAGTTTATAAGTCACATGTACATCTGTTATAATTTGTGCAGAAATGTTATTAATTTGCATCGAGTGACATAACTTAACATGTTATTAAAATGACAGACAGATTTGTTGACTTGACAGAATAATTCTTTGTTACAAAAAGGCCGTGTTTTAGAAGTTTGTCAATTGACTTCTCTAATTTGCATAAATAAGTAAGTAACATGAATTATTAAGAATTACATTGGTTTTCGTCTAAAATAGGATTGATTACGTGAATACTGAGTGAAGACGCTCCTAGTGAACAAATAGGTTTCACTGGGTGATTTTTATTTAAGGAGATCCAAAATACCTAAGTTGGCCACTATTTTTCGTACTTCATATTAATTATTTAAGATGAACTTAGCGTTTTTACCTGATGACATTTGCTGTATCAGTGATCAAGTGATATTTACTTTTGTGTGAGTCAGGTATTCATTATAATTTAATGGGTTGTCTATTTATGGAGACATGTTATGCTATCATTGTTAACATACACAATAACTTTTCTATAATCATAAATACTCATTAAACTGGTTGAATTTGGAAGGGATCGCATACTTCGTTAAAGTAAAGCCTTTAATATGTTCCGTTACAATACCCCCCCCCTCCCCAGGTAATATCATTTACAGAATGTTAATGATATTAGCCGACTAGGACAAATGTGTCAAATGGTTAAAATTTGGAAAAGTACTACTTTAATAATTTTTTTTTTTTACTATGCATAAAGTGTATGTATACAACGACCGTTACACCGTTTCAAAATTACTTTTTCCTGCAAATATTTTAGTTGTGTTGTTTCAAATGCACTTTGTGTTATGGCTCTCAGTATGACAGCATCATAAAAATATTTAGTAATATATGAAAGTAAAAAAAATTGTTAATCTTTGCTCCCAGTGAGCCACATGGAAAATGATCAAAAACAGACACAAATGTATCACACGCGATGTTAAGATATATAAAAAAAATATGTAAATTTTTTCAAAGTCAGCTCTCTCATTGAGTCACAGAATAATCAAGATAATAGAAGGAACGTAAATATATTACATAGATGGACAGGTCAGATGTCCATAGGAAAATATTGCAACTGTCTGCTCGTTTTGAGCCACATAAAGGAAATGAAAACAAAGAACATAATTATAAATATGGACATGATATATAAACACAAACACTAGAGAAGTCACATGTATGAATATAATATGCATTTAAAAAAAAGAAAATATTTAAAAAACTTGTCTCCCATTGAGACATACAGTCAAGATAGTACAAGAACATATTAATACCAAAATTGCACACTTAATTTGGTCACAACATAACACAAACATCAAACTTGGTGAACATCTGATTAGCTGTAGAAAATTGTACACAAATCTTATGCCTAAAAAAAAGAATAGTAACAAAATGATGTTGTCTTGCACAACAATTTTTTCATTGTCTTTTATATTTGGTGCAAGTATGTCCCATATTCAACAATACAAAGAGAAAGTAATAAATGTTTATTACCTTCATGCCCGTTGCAAGTAAAGAAGATGTCTCAAAATTTAATATTCAATAGTGACAATACAAATATAAAAACATTCTCTCAGAGATCTGGAACTTTTCCAGGGTCTATAGGATGAGTGGTAGTTGCTATCTGACACACCCAGTAAAAATCTTTGCTGGTAAAATGCTTTACGGAAAATGGGTAAGTAACTGTATTCAAACAGGGAAATGTGCTTAATCATGTTTATATGGTTTCAATTCAGTGATGTTTCTTAATCCAAATATCCTTCTTGATCTGGGAAAGATAAGTCTATAAGCATTAGGATGTGGGCTTTCTTTTATTTCAAATGGACAAATGTCAATGTTTACTTTAACATATAATACATCATTTTCAATTTCTTTAGTTCCTAAGTCTAATGTCTCTTTCCTACACTTAGACACATCCCTCTCTGTTTGCAAAGCATTGACATTTAAACATAAACCTTTGTTTTCATCTGTTCCTCTTAACACTGTGTTGCCACTCAACAAATTATTGTTTTCACCCCATTTTTTATAAAGTCCACTACGGATTCTTATCCACCATATAGGATACAAGGTTGCACTTACCTTTGCTAATTCTTTCCAAAAGGCATCTTTGTTTATACAGTTTCCTCCACAAAACTTCTAAAAACTTTTCCCCTTTTCCTTGACAACACACATTTACATTCCATCCCTTTATATTTTCGTTAATATTATTATTATTATCATTCTCATAGATTAGCGTTTCATAGTTCCCAATAGGCAATAGCTTGTCCTCAGATACACATTCCCTAGTCTGCATTTCACTTAAATTAACCTCATTATTACCCATGTTTGTCACATCACTTACCTTTATCTCATCATCACTTTTCAATTCTACAAATACTTTTATTTCTTCCTCCACACTCTCATCAATAACATTACTTGATTTAGGATCATCATTTAAATGTCCCTCTATTACTTCTTCCTCCTGCTCCACAACAACCCCATCTTCAGTTTCCCCCCTATGTATCTGAATCTCAGCAATTGAGACTTTGGCTCCATTAAACACTTCGTCATCCCCCTTCTTATCAAATAAACCCCCCAAAATAGATTCTATTTGTGGTGTATCTGACTTGATATTAACACCAGTATCTTTTTCAGCCCAACTATGGAACTCTGCAATACTTTCAACTTCTGCACTTTCACTAACTACTTGTGCTTGAACACTGTTTTTATTAACTGTATCACTTTTACTCATAGTATCCCAAAACCTTTTATTAAATTCTAATTTATTCATTCTAACAACATCAGTATTTTCATGGTATTTACTCTTTACATTGTATCCTCTCCTTTTCCAGTTTCGGTTATGTGTTGTCCTGTCATAATATTGTCTAGCCCCAAAACTACGGACATCTAGTGGGACTGTCCACCGTTTCCCGGCTGGTTTCCTCGGTCTGTCCGTTTGTAGTTGTTTTGTTCACTAGTTTCAACAAACCCCCTTCTATCTTGTTCTCTTCCCCAATACCTATTTCTATCATTCCTGTTATCTCTTCTCCATCCTCGCTCCTGTGTATTGTTTCTGAAATCATTTTCATATCTCCTATCTCCCCTATTTGGAGCATTATTTCCAGAATTTTCAAAGTCTCTCCTCCCATAATAATCTCTATTTACATTCCTGTTCCACCCCCCATACTGGTTGTTGCCAGAGCCAAAACTTTGGTTATTTTCTCTTTCCAAGGCCCTATATAATCTATCTACAAATTTCAGGAACTCTTCCATTGAATCGTCTGGTCCATGGACCAATTCCCACTGCAGTCTCTCTGGTAACCTTCTTTTTAAAACATCAATTTGTGTCATAATATCAAAAGAATTATTCAAGTGAGCAAGTTTTTTCAATTGATCTCTGCAAAATTTTTGCATTCCCCCTACTTTCCCTCTATACACTGGTCCATTTAGAAATTCTGACTTTAATCTGGCTTGTATGGATTGTGACCAAAATTTGCAAATAAATTTAGCTTCAAACTCTTCAAAAGTATTCCAAGAATCATTATTCTCATTTGCCCAGGATAGGGCCTCCCCTTCTAGAAACCGTTTTACTAACTTAATTTTTATGTTATCTGACATTCCTACAACAAACATATCCTGACATTGGTGAATAAAGTCAATAGGGTGCAGATTTTCACCAGGAAAGCATTTCACTTGGATGTGCCCATACATTGTATTTTGATTGTAAAACATTTGTTTTGGCATTAATGCATCTTCCAGTTGTGTATATTTAGTGTGTATATTTTCTACTTTTGTATCTACATTAGTGGTGTACAGGTTGTATTCCTGTTTAAGGTTTTCTGATGTTTTGTCTATTCTCTGATCTAATCTTTTAGCTTCAGTATCTACTCTGTTGTAGATGACAGCAATGCTGTCTGTGTTTGCTTGTATGTTTTCATTTAAACTTTCAACTTTAACTTGAAATTCTTTTCTGAAGTGTATCAACTGTTCGCTAGTGTTCTTACTGAGGGTAGTTTTAATTTCCTCACACTTCTCATTGAGATGAGTACTTAATAGATCAAAATCCAAACTTAACTTATCCAGTCTATCTGTGTTTTCTTTAAGTTTCAAACTTACTTGTTCATTTGATTGTTTAAAATCCAAACTTAACTAATCCAGTCTATCTGTGGTTTCTTTAAGCTTCAAACTTACTTGTTCACTTCATTGTTTAAAATCCAAACTTACTTGTTCACTTGATTGTTTAAGTTGCGAGCTTATTTGAGTTGCAAACCCTGCTAGCCACTCTGTTAAGTTTAATTGTTCACCATCCCCTGGTTCAATTTTTACATTTCCTACGATCTCATCACTCTCAGGTAGAGACATGTTCACTATTAATTTTGTAAATGACAACAACAACAAAATACCTTGCTTTATGTAGCTATGCTATGATGTCGTGATCGGTGTTCTTGTTGGCTTTCTTCACGTCTATTCGGTTTTATCGAAGCTGAAGTCTTGATTGATGAATTCCATTGACATAATCCAGACGTTAATCTTCTGAGCGGTGTGATGATAGTTTTTCGTAGTCGCACAAACACACTTTATTTATTTATTTATTTATTTTTGACATATTTTCACTGTTGACACACTGCACAAATAAACTTTTTTGGAATGCTAAGCACTTACGAAATTTATCGCTGCACTATTATCATCGATGCACTTAAAGATCCCGGCTGAGCCCCCACTTTTGTAAATGGTCCGCCTAGTCGTTGATATTGCTAATTGCTGTAATCGCACTATTTCACTCCCATTTACGGAGCTTGTTAGCACTTGATGTTAGGTTGGCGCCATTAAAATGCATTGTAGTAATCGCTGCTGCTTGCTGGATCGCTGCTGTGTCTCGATGCTGATGCTGGCTCTAAATCTGGTTGTCTAGGGTTAAAAATATGAGGTCCCGTGTTTTTTATGTGCTTTTGATGATAAAGAACGAACGAAACCAACACATATGTAAACATCAAATATTTATTACTTTGGTGGCCATCTGAATTCCACAGACCATCAAAGACCATAACACAACACAAAGTGGTACTTCCTTTACATGTTCTGTAAGTAGGCTGTTTAGGTTTTTTTATTGGTAACGCCACCTCAGTATGAAAATCACCGGCTGTGCCGTGTGCAGTCTGTGGCTGCTTTGCATTGTTGTAATACTCAACCATTGTAGTGTTAGGCAGCTGGCTGTGAACAGCGCGTAACGTTGCGCAGTTGGAGGTGAGCCGCCAGCAGTGGTGGATGTGGGGAGAGAGATGGCGGAATTTTGTAATTTGTCATGAACTGCTCTATATATGATATTAAGGTAAATACATTGTTTGTTCTCTATTAATATCTTTCATTTGCTAACTATCCCTATCAGTAGTTAGTGCCTTCCATAGTTTGAATCTTTTATTTAGCTGGCAGTAGTGGCGCTTGCTGTATTGCAGTAGTGGGAGTAACCAAGATTTTTGTGAGGTAAGTGATTTGTGAAAAGTGCAGGTTAATGTTAGTCAGGGCCATTCTCTTGTAGAGATTATTTAAAGTCAGATTGCGTTGCGCTAACAAAATATTGTGTGTTGAAAGTCAGATTGCGTTGCGCTAAAAAAAAAAAAAATATTGTGCGTCAGTTTAAGCACAGTCGTGTATAAATTATTCAAAGGGGAAGTTTCATATGTCGACCCTTAGCCTAGGATACCTCACTGGAATCTTCTGATTTTTTCTTATAGTGTGTGTAATTAGTGTAGATTTTGTTTATTGCTAGCGCGTAATTATAGAGAGAATTTCCATTGTAGTTGTAGTTTTTCATTGTTGTACAGTAAAACAGTTGTGGCATGCATGTAGATTTGCACCAAGTATTTCGCAGCTGCAATTAACTAGATATTATTTTCAGTGTTATGTTAATGTGTTCTCTTATTTTTGCTCTTCAAATTGTGTTTTTCTGTGTTGTCGTGTGAAATATTGTGACAATAATGGCGTGTGAAAAACGTAATACTAGGCTCCAAACTAAATTGAGAAATGACAGTGAAGACGAAAGCAGTATGTTAGCGCCGCAGAATAATGAATTAACTAATGTTAAAAGTAGTAATTTGGTAATTGCGCATAGGGAAATGGAGCGGGTTGCAAACAATGGCGTGGACAGTGAAACAATTAGTGAAGAGGGAAGCATTATCGATCGATCGGTCGGCAATAGCTCGCCTCAGGAAGCCGAAATGACACGACACGATCTCGCAAATACTGTAGATTCAGGTTTTGGATCCTCACCGTTTTCTCAAATAAGTCAAAACACATTTTCTGCTTGTCAAAATGTGAATGTTGCCGGTGCAAATGCACTGCCGAAAAGTGTAGAGAAACAGATTCCAGACACTAACACATTATTATTGCAATTAATGCAGCAAATGAAACAAAATCAGAAACAAATGGAACAAAATCAGAGTCAAACACAGCAACAGTTAGACGCAATGGGACAAAATCTTCAAAAGTTAGACACAATTGAGCAAAATCAGAAACAAATGGAACAAAATCTTCAAAAGTTAGACTCATTGGAGCAAACTCTTGAACAAACACGTGAGGATTTAACTACTGAGTTACATCACATTGAATCGAAATGTCAAAAAGTCTGTAATGACGTAAAAACACAAATTTGTGAGCATTTCCAACCTATTTTTTCGCGGCATGAAAATGCACTACAGAATCACGAAGCAGCCATAAAAGGACTGCAAACTACTGCTCATGAAAATCATGAGACCTTGCAAGCTAAATTTGACTCAGTTGCATCTACCGATTCGGTTACGCAACTTGCAAAAACCCAGGAAAACTTAAAAGACACAGCAGAAAAACACACTGAGGAAATAAGTACATTATCGGATAAAGTAGCCGAACTTTCAGATCAGTTCACTAACTTATCTACGAGGGTAGATGATGATCTGAATGACACAACACCTGTAGCCTTCACTGACACTGAAGAGTATGAAGAAATTAGAAAATTCAAACAAAATCAAAATCAATTCAATACACAGTACAAAAGAGAAATCCGCGAAGTACAAGATCAGCTGACACAGGTAATACAAGAATTACGTATTTCAGAGGACACTCGCGCCCCAATACGGGAAGAGGGACATAGAAATACGGAACAACCACAAAATTATAACACAGGACACTTCGGAAATTATGAAAGAAATTGGCAAGGCACACCGAATTTTGAGATGGAACCGCCGACACGACGTAACAATGACCGATATGCTACTCGCCGACACGATGATTTTGACTATAAGCTGTTCATTACTACACGTAAATTCAAAACATTTAAGAATTCTGCCAACGACATTCATCCACAAGCGTGGCTTCATCAATTCTCTCATTGTTTTCCTCCCAACTGGTCGTTAGAACACAGATTAGAATTTATGTGTGGCTATTTAGAGAATGAACCAGCTGTAAGAATGCGATCGGTCATTCACGATTGCCACAGTGAAGGAGAATTTTACCATGCCTTCCTCTCAGCATATTGGTCTCAAGCCACACAAGACCGAGTAAAACATGGCATCATAATGATGAAACATTTCGAACAATCTGAATTCTCCAGTCTTGTGAAATATTTTGAAGACATGTTGCACAAGAATCAGTACCTGTCAAAGCCATACAGCCCCTCATAACTCATCCGCATTTGCTTAATCAAATTACCTGAACATTTACGGCATATTATTTTAGCAGGACGTTGCAAAGAAGACATTGAGGCTTTTCAGGGACTGTTACAAGAATTAGAAATTGACACTCACAATAGCGGAACGCGAAACCAGGAACACAACAATTACAGGTCACATCCGTCGCAATTCCGCGATGAAAGAAGTAATAACTGGACACGACAAGGCTATTCTTTCAACGTAAATCGAGACCGAAACAGACACCACCCGTATGACAACCGTTGGCAGAGTAGTAATAATTACAGGGAAAGATCACCTCTCTGCGGTAATGACCATCACAGAGACAATCAGAGAAACAGACAATATGGGAACCAAAATAATTATTATTACGGGAGACAGAATAGCTTTAGACGCAACGGTCCAGTGCGCAGTTACGATTCAGGGAGAAATTCTCCACCACGTGAAGGACAAGGAAGAAATTATGAAATCTACCGACATACCGACAGACCTGAATTGCATCAGAACTGGCGGGATTCAAACAGAGCAGGGCCTTCTCGTCAGAGTGAATTTGTAGAAGTTAGGTCTCCTAATCCCAATAACGACGCGCGCCAACAAAGGGACAGACATTGACGCGCTCCGCAGGCAGCCGCGTGCGCCGGCTGGCTCAGGGTAAAGTGACGTAGCGCTAACCTTGAAAAAAGATTCCAGTATTCTTTACCGACTTATACCGCATTCTGCACCACATTTCACACGTAAAGCCGTTTGTTGAGAGATAATGTGCCTTTTTAACTTGAGATTTTAATGCAACATTTTGGTTTATTTGAAAATACATTCTGGATTTAAAGTACTTTCTGAGAGATACCAGGTGACACAGTGGTTAGTTTATTTGACAGCTACACGACTATATCACGACGCTACTAATGTGTGACACAATTCACCTTGTTGCTTTTGCGGTGTATCTGTTTTATATCTGCACAGTTTTTCTGAATTCTTCTGGAAAGTAAAACATGTTTTAGTAGTAACTTTTGTGGTATAGCAATAATGAGGCAGCCTTTTCCGTAGCACAACAATACGTTACAGCACAGTACTTTCTTCATCACAACAATAAGCGTAATAACTAAGATATCTATACGCAAAGCATTTCACTTTTGTGTATCATCAGGTAAGTACATTGACTTCTGCAGAACTTAGCTTTCGGAGGACGATAACTACGAGACTTCAACAGAGATTATCTTACAACATGACGCACAGTTTAGCGCTACAGGACACGTATTTGAGTGATTAATTTTGTACTTAAAACATTTATTTTTAAAGATTTTTGAATTACAAAGAAAGTTTTCCGAGATATATTTCATTCCATTGCTGTAATCTGTAACACCTGAGGGTATAATTACATTAATCCTCAGGGGGGTACACGTTTACTTTGTGTACCATGTGTGTGGCAACCACAAGGAACCCTAGCTAATATGGTATTTGCTTATACAACTTTACACATCGGTACCATATTTCTCCAACACAGTATTACACAGCTATCAGATCATTTAACTGAAAGACAAAATTTTTTTTACTACGTCAGTGACAGATGTTTACACAATTATGCCGTTGGATAACTTCACACTTACGAAATTGTATTTTGTCTGTACTTTGTAAACTGTTCATATTTTTTCGGAACCATTGTGATACTATGAGAGCTTTGAATGATATATTTGGTATGGGATCATGATTTTTAAAGTACGTTTGAGGTAGATAACACTTTTGAAATGAGCAGAGAATTTTTTTTTAGGTTTTAAAATATTCAGGAAGCTACGACGATTTTGAGATTTGGCTGAGGTTTTATGATGTTATGACGACGATGTGTATTATGCTGCTGAGGTATGTTTATGGTCAAGGAGCTGATGCTATATGAGTTATTTGATTATGTTATGTATTTATTAACAGGAAATATTGAAGAAGCGTCGACGAATTTGTATATGTGTAATAAGGTAAGGAGTAATGAATAGTGATTAGGGCACTCTGATTTGTGGAAAAGGTTGTTGGAAACCAAGATCGTACTTTAAGAGTTATGAAATGTGTGTAAATGCGTGAATGTATCACAATGCCGACGAAAATTTTTTTGGACACTGTTATATCAATAAGATTTTGTTTCTACAGATTTGCAACGCTAATTCTTTACCTGTGAAATATTTTTATGTAGACTGCCATTGTAGCGAAAACTGTTGTCGTAAATATTTCCGTACGAAAGTTAAGTGACCACCTGCACGTAATGCGTCGCGGGCACACAGCTGTGTCAGACGCCTGGAAAGAAAAAAAAAAAAAAAAAAGCCATTATTGCGAGCGAGCCCTTTTCCAGCGGCACAGGTAGAAAAAAAAGGGAGGCCATTAACCTCGCTTCTGACATTCTTTTGTAGAAAGCATCGCAAAAAACGACACGGTCGAACTTGAAAACATATGATTACACTGGATGCCTAATGAAATGACGAGAAATATTTTTATGTCTATACACCTGATTATGACTACTGTCTCTCTAGTTGAGAGATTTTTCTACTAACTTATGAAATGCCACATGACTATTGAACGATGTTCTTATGCTTTGCTTTGTACATAGTTGCTTATTTCATTTGATATCTAGTTTCTAGCTGCACTGCTGCATTGGTTCAAATATAATTTTATAGATGTACTAATATAAATATTTTCTGTCTACAGATCGAGTTAATAATAATTTTTGTCAAAAAAAAAAAAAAAGAAAAAAAGGAAGTGAATGGTAATATTTTTTTTACAATAAGTTGTTGTGGTGCACCACTTTAATTACATAGTCATTAAGATGTGAACATCCATTTCCCTTATCTGCATTGTTGTCTTTACTGTAATATTTTTCTGCTTGAGCTATGTCATGTTTAGGTATAAGTTGCTGCTGTTTGCCAGGCATAGTGTTATTGAATTTGACTTTGTATTATTCTGTTAAGCCAGTTTTACTAATGATTGATTTTTATTGTTAGCTGCACATTGCCTTAGATTAGTTGTAATATTGCAATTGCTTCGCTAATTTCTAAAATGCTGCTTCCTTTGCAAATCTGCACCTTTTTGTCATTGCTGTTTGCGTTTATTGTTTTATGTTCTGCTGCATTGCCTCGTCCCTTAGTTTAGCATCTGAGCTCAGTAGATTTAAGTTAGCTTAAGAGGGGGTAGACTATATAAGAAACTAGCTATGATGGATTGGAAGAAATGCTTTAAGAAGCTATAAGAAAATAGTTTGGCCAAAATAGTGTTTTGAAAGAGGATATGAACCAAAAAAGTAGGGTTTAGGGACAAAAGGTTTAAGTAGGATTTTCTTGGAAATAAATGATGAGGTAAGATAATGGAAAATAAATAATGAGGTAAGAAATATGTGCACATATTGAAACTTCCCCTTTGAATATTTTACAAAGACTGTGCTTAACCTGACACACAATATTTTTTTAGCGCAACGCAATCTGACTTTCCACACACAATATTTTGTTAGCGCAACGCAATCTGACTTTCAAAATCTCTAGAAGAGAATGGCCCTGACTAACATTAAACTATCTCTTTCACAAATCACTTACCTCACAAAAATCTTCGCTGCTCAAGCTACTGCAATACAGCGAGCGCCACTACTGCCAGCTAAATAAAAGATTCAAACTATGGAAGGCACTAACTACTGATAGGGATAGTTAGCAAATGAAAGATATTAATAGAGAACAAACAATGTATTTACCTTGATATCATGACAAATTACAAAACTGCGCCATCTCTCTCCCCACATCCACCACTGCTGGCGGCACACCTCCAACTGCCCAACGCTACGCGCTGTTCACAGCCAGCTGCCTAACACTACAATGGTTGAGTATTACAACAATGCAAAGCAGCCACAGACTGCACACGGCACAGCCGGTGATTTTCATACAGAGGTGGCGTTACTAATAAAAAAACCTAAACAGCCTACTTACATAGCCCCCATGCTCCCCACAAAAAATTTTACAAATTTTGTTGGGCACTGGCCAATACATATTTGTTAAAATTTTTTTTCACAATTACAATAACAAAGAAATCAAATGCACACACTTATTGATACAATGTTGGTCAAAAGCTAAAATTTTCTCACAGTCCATAAAGACAGTCCTGATCATTCATCACATTGCAGTGTTTTTCTCAAAGTCTGAGCAGTAAAAGAAAATGCACACGGAAGTAGTGGATTTCCATGCAGTCTTGAAGAAGTATCGTTGTCCTTCCAACGGAAAGACAGTGCTGACTCTCGACATGCTGACAGGTAATGGGCCACAAGAGAGCAAACCCACAGCGGAGTCAGTCGAAGTTTTGAAGAGTATTGGTGGGTAGGTCATCACAGAGCAGACCCACTGTAGTCCTGGTAGAGATTATGGTATTGGTGGGCCACCAGAGGCGCAGACCCACTGCAGTCCTTGTAGAAATAATGGTATTGATGGATCATCAAAGAGGTAGACCCACTGTAGTCCTTGTAGAGAGAATGGTACTGGTGAGTCAGCAAAGACGCAGACCCACTGTAGTCCTTGTAGAGATGGCCAGCAGCCATCTGTTGTGACTGTGCAGGTGCACAATCACCATTGAAGAGTCTTGCGGATAATATAACAAGTCCATAACCACCACTTGTGCACTCACAAAAAATTTTTTAATTGTCCTTAGAACAAGCAATGCTGTTATCCAGTCCCTTGCTGAATTATTAACACACGTGCAAACACTAACAGTCCCTACTTCTCACATATTGTCCATATACTATGACCAACAAAACGTGTGCAGTGAAATGTAACTTACAAGTTAATAATATGATGAACTGGTGTCTATACAATTTTATAACATAAGAACACAATAACAAAGGTACAAAACACATCATTAAAGAACATAACAATACAAATAACATTTGCGGTAATAGGGGCTTTACAAAAGAATAAAAATATATACATCAGTGTTACAAAAATAATGACATAAGTACATACATAAAGATCAGAACAACTTTTGAAACATCAACATCACACAGGAGCATTAAAACAGAACAGATAAATGTCTAAACATCTTTACAAAGTAAATAACATATTATCAATGCAAATTATATTTGAGGATCACAGTATTCTCATCATAGTGAATGTAGCTTAGTATTAGAAAAATTCTACAACATAAGTCTTATCAGATAAACATATAAATACAGGAAAAACATAAATACACAAGGGAACACGAACACATAGTGGGATAACACAAAAGGAAAGGACAGGGTTTGTTTTCAGTGTATCATTTGGTACTGCAGTATTTTGGGAACAAAAATTTTTTGTTCTTGGAGATCTCCCTTCGTTCATCATTTTTCCCAAAAAAGTCCTATCTGTACCTCTTTTCTGTATTCCAACCATAATTCTTTCAAAATAAATATGGCTCATTGTACAATACTCATTTAGGCCCAAATCTTTTTTTATATACCTTGTCAATGCATTGCTTCCAATTCATCATAGTTAGTTTCTTATATAGTCTACCCCCTCTTAAGCTAACTTAAATCTACTGAGCTCAGATGCTAAACTAAGGGACGAGGCAATGCAGCAGAACATAAAACAATAAACGCAAACAGCAATGAGAAAAAGGTGCAGATTTGCAAAGGAAGCAGCATTAAGAAATTAGCAAAGCAAAATTAATATTACAACTAATCTAAGGCAATGTGCAACAAATAATAACAAGAAATCATTAGTAAAACTGGCTTAACAGAATAATACAAAGTCAAATTCAATAACACTATGCCTGGCAAACAGCAGCAACTTATACCTAAACATGACATAGCTCAAGCAGAAAAAATATTACAGTAAAAAAATGGCCATGTTTAAAACCTATGTCACATCTTAACACTAGGGTGATGCATCACCTTAAATTACACTACTAAAAAAATTAACAAGTAGTTGAAAAGAAAATTGTGTATGCAGTTCCTGTTATTAGTCCCTTCTTATTGTTCTTTCCATTCCAAGAGCTCCTTTTTCGAAGAATGTGGGTCATAAAATAATTATTTAATAGATCTGTTGACAGAAAATATTTAAATTAGTACATCTATAAAATTTTATTTTTAACCAGTGCTGCAGTGCAGCTAGAAACTAGATATTAAACAAAATGGGCAAAGCAAGGCGTGAAGCGTCATTCACTAGCCATATGGAATTTCTCTCAATTAGCACGACAATAGCCGTGAAATGTTTCTCATCGTTTTCAAGTTCGACCCTGTCGTTTTTGCGATGCTCTCTACAAAAGAGGCGAGGTTAATGGCCTCCCTTTTGGTTTTTTCTACCTGTGCCGCTGGAAGGCTAATGGCTTTTTTTTTTGTTCGGGCGGCTGTCGCCCAGGTGTCTGACACAGCTGTGTGCCCACGACGTATTACGTGCAGGTGGTCACTTAACTTTCGTACGGAAATATTTACGACAGCAGTTTGCTACAATGGCAGTCTTATATAAAAATGTTTCACAGGTCAAGAATTAGCGTTGCAAATCTGTAGAAACAAAATCTTATGAATATAACAGTGTCCAAAAAATTTTCGTCGGCATTGTGATACATTCACGCATTTACACACATTTCATAATTCTAAAAGTACGATTCTCGGTTTCCAACATACGTCTTCACAAGGCAGAGTTCCTAACCGTTACTCATTACTCCTTACCTTATTATACATATATATATTCGTCGACGCTTCTTTAATATTTCATTACATGAAATACGTAGCATAATCAGATTCCTCATATAGCATCAGCTTCTTGACCATAAACATACCTCAGCAGCATAAAACACATCGTCGTCGTCAAAATAACATCATAAAACCTCAGTCAAATCTCAAAAACGTCGTAGCTTCCTCCAATAATTTCAAAACCTAAAAAAATTCTCTGCTCATTTCAAAAGTGTTATCTACCTCAAACGTACTTTAAAAATCATGATCCCATACCAAATACATCATTCAAAGCTCACATATTATCACAATGGTTCCGAAAAAATATGAACAGTTTACAAAGTACAGACAAAATACAATTTCGTAAGTGTGAAGTTATCCAACGGTATAATTGCGTAAACATCTGTCACTGACGTAGTAAAAAGAATGTTTGTTTCTCTGTCAAATAATCAGATAGCTGTGTAATTCTGTGTTAGAGAAATATGGTACCGATGTGTAAAGTTGTATAAGCAAATACCATATTAGCTAGGGTTCCTTGTGGTTGCCACACACATGGTACACAAAGTAAGCGTGTACCCCCCTGAGGATAAATGTAATTATACCCTCAGGTGTTACAAATTACAGCAATGGAATGAAATGTATCACGGAAAACTTTCTTTGCAATTCAAAAATCTTGGAAAATAAAAGGCTTAAGTACAAAATTAATCTCTCAAATGCGTGTCCTGTAGCGCTAAATGTGCGTCTTGTCGCAACATAATCTGTGTGGAAGTGTCGTAGTTATCGTCCTCCGAAAGCTAAGTTCTGCAGAAGTCAATGTACTTACCTGATGATAAACAAAAGTGAAATGCTTTGCGTATAGATATCTTAGTTATTACGCTTATTGTTGTGATGAGGAAAGTACTGTGCTGTGACGTATTGTTGTGCCACGAAAAAGGCTGTCTCATTGTTGCTATACCACAAAAGTTACTATTAAAACATGTTTTACTTTCCAGAAGAATTCAGAAAACTATGCAGATATAAAACAGATACACCGCAAAAGCAACATTGTAAATTGTCACTCATTAGTAGCGTCGTGATAAAAATCGTGTAGCTGTCACACAAACTAACCTCTGTGTCATCTGGTATCTCACAGAAAGTACTGTAAATCCAGAATGTATTTTCAAGTAAACCAAAATGTTTCATTAAAAGAAAAGCAGATTATCTTTCAATAAACGGTTTGACATGTGAAATGTGGTGTAAACCTTTACTCTTCCTAGTACGCAGAGTTTCAACTTCAACGCAATTATCATGTGGTATACGTCGGATTCTGTAAGGTCCATTGTAAACTAGAAAGAATTTGTGACTCAAGTGTTTCTTCTTATGTGACAATGAATGAGCTTTAATGAGAACTTTCTGACCAATATACAATTTCTTTGCGTTTGCTTTTCCGTGTAGTTTTCTCCTTTTGTCTGCTGCAGATTTTATATTTTTAAGAGCCAAATCAATTATGTCTTTGTGTCGAAGTTTACGTGTATTCGGGAAAGGTACAAGCTCTCTGATTCTGTTCGGTGGTTTTTCATTCTTCAGCACAAGAGTAGGTGGTAAAGCAGTGGAGTCATGAGGCATTTCATTCAGCACGTTTTGAAATAAGTGTAAATATCTATCCCAATGCTGATGCTTTCTGTGACAATAAAGTCTGCAAAGCTTATTGATTTCTTTCATAATCCGTTCGGCGGGGTTACAATGTGGTGAATACAATGAAATAAAAACAGGTTTGATTTTATGGTTGCGAAGCATGCGAGACCAAACAGCAGATCTGAATTGCGGTCCGTTATCTGAAATGACTTTAGCAACGTGGCCAACTTCACGTAAGAAATTTTTAACAAAGGCGTTGGATACAGATCGTCCAGTGGCTTTACGTAACGGAGTGAAAGAAACAAATTTGGAAGTAAGTTCAACAGCGACTAGAACATACGAAAATCCATTTGATGTTCTGACAAGGGGTCCCAATAGATCAACTGCAGCAAATTCTTTTAATTTAGAAGGAATAATAGGAAACAACGGAGCACGATGTGAGATAGTAGATGGTTTCGCCTTTTGACAAAGTTTACAAATAGACAAAACTCTTCGAATTCTCTTTTCCATATTGTTAAAATAACAAGTCGTTCGAAGAATATGATAACATTTTCGTGGACCAAAATGTGCGTAGCTGAAATGAATGTACCAAATGAGCTTATTAACAAAATCGTCAGGAATGCAAAGTACCCATAACTTGTCATCAACAGTGCAGCGTTTGAACAGTATATTGTTTCTAACCAGATAATAATGCCGAATCTGTGTGTGTGTCTTTTCATGCCATTTACTTTTGATGTCTTTCCAAATCGGATCTTTATCTTGTTCATGAGCAATGTCCTTTAAAGATGTGGTGATGAAGTTTTCAAAGGCGACTTTCTGAATGTAAAGAATACTGAAATTTTTCTCGAGGTTGCCTTCTGTGTTACTTTTCTCAAGCCCAGCCGGTGCGCGTGACAGTGCGTCCGCAACAATGTTCTCTTTGCCGGGAATGTAGACTATTGTGAAGTGGAATTCTTGCAGAAACAATGCCCAACGTTTTAACCTGTCATGATTTAATTTTGAAGACATAAGAAATTGTAATGCACGATGATCACTGTATACTTTTACGTGCTTACCAGAAAGAAAGAAACGGAATTTGTTAAATGCCCAAACGATAGCTAAAGCTTCTAATTCAGTAACGGAATAATTTTTTTCAGATTTTGTTAGCACTCGGCTAGCAAAAGCAATGGTTTTCTGAACAGTAGTGTCATTTTCTGTGGCTTCTTGAAATAAATGGGCACCAAGACCGACTTTAGAAGAATCCGTGCTAAGGCAGAAATCTTGTGACAGATCTGGATGAGCTAGAATTGGCGCGTTAAGTAGCGATTCTTTCAAAGAATTGAATTCCAACTGTGCTTGTTCGTCCCAGTTCCAAATAGTATTTTTTCCAGTGAGAGAACAAAGTTTTGGTGTAACAAGAATTTGCATATTCAGAAAACGACGGTAAAAATTTACGAGACCTAGAAAACTGCGGACTTGTCTTTTTGTGGATGGAACTGGAATGGCTCTGATTGCTTCGAACTTTTCAGGATCCGGCTGAATGCCTTCAGAAGAAATAATATGTCCCAAAAACCTCACCTTTGACCTACCGAATTCAGACTTTTCCAAGTTAACTGTAATTCCAGATTCTGCAAAAATACGTAACAAACTGTTGAGGATGCGATTATGTTGTTCCCATGAAGCTTCTGCTATTAGAATATCGTCCACATATAAGGTGATATGACGTTTTAAGAACTCAGGTAATATGGAATTTAGCCCGCGAATGAATGCTGCTGAAGAAATGTTCAAACCAAAAGGAAGTTTCCGAAACTGATAACAAACGCCGAAACAAAGGAAAGCTGTGTATTTTCTACATTCTGGATGAAGTTCGATCTGATAAAAGCTGGATCTGAGATCAATGGAAGACAACACATTTACACCATTGAAATTTTGAAGAAGTTCTTCCAACGTTTGCGGCCTGTCTGTTTCAGGAATAATGATAGTATTAATTTGTCTCGAATCTAAGACAAGCCTGATTGATCCATTTTTCTTCTCAACAACATGTAATGGATTGTTGTATGAGCTTACTGCAGGCTCAATAATGCCCTCGTCAAGCATAGATTGTATTTCTGTTCTAACACGGTCCCTATAATGCGCCGGAATTACGTATGGTCTAACACAAAATTTAGTATGCTCACGAACACGAAATTGGTATTGAAATCCCTTGATTGTTCCTGTTTTATGAGTAAAAACTGTGGAATGTGCTTGTAAAATCTCAAAAAGGTCTTGCCTATCATTGTCATTACAATTCTCAATTGTTTGAATTTTATTCTGAATTAACTCATTAGTATCAAATGCGCCGTCGATATCACCCCTGTCAGTACTTGCAGAGTAATTGTTAGTGTCAAGTTCCGTCGAAAATTCCGAACTGTTGTCTAACAGGAGGTAAAGCCGATTAATTTCTTCGTCATGGTTTGAGAGCCAATCTTCAAATTTCAAAGCTACTGACTTACCTTCTTTTTCTAAACTTATTTCAGCATCGTGAAAGCTTAAGATTGCTTTGTATTCATTCAAAAAGTCTACTCCCAGTATAATTTCCGTCGACAATAACGGAACAATAAGAAAGTTCATAGAGAAACTGTGGCTTTGACAAGAGAATTCTAAGTTGGTTTGTTGGCGTACATCTACACTTTTTCCAAAGATTGCACCTTGTAATTTAATCTTACGTAACGGAAGTGTGGGGCAATCGTTCGATTTGTTGCATTTGCTAAAGGCTGTTTCACTAATTACTGAAATGGGACTGCCAGAGTCAAGTACTGCCGTAAATTTTACGTCATTTACTGTAATATGAATCACAGGATATGCAATGTTGTTATGTTTTACGTCGTGTTCTTGGAGTAAGATGTCCCTAATGTCTTCCATTTTTACGTAGTTACTAGCTACGGCAGCTGCGTCGTTAGTGTCATAAGAACGTTTTGTGGCTGCCAGCGGTGTGAGTCATTGCCTATTGTCTCTCTGTTGTCGCACGTCATTATTGGGATTTGGAGACCGAACCTCCACAAATTCACCGTGACGAGAGGGCCCTGCCCTGTTTAAATCCCGCCAGTTCTGATGCAATTCAGGTCTGTCGTTACGATCACATCGTCTGTCGTCATGTCGGTAGTTTCTGTGGTTTCTTTCTTGTCGGTTAAGTGGTGGAGAATTTCTCCCGGAATCGTAACTGCGCGCTGGACCGTTGCGTCTAAAGTTATTCTGTCCCTCGTAATAATAATTGTTTTGGTTCCCATATTGTCTGTTTCTCTGGTTATCTCTGTGATAGTCATTACCGCGGAGAGGTGATCTTTCCCTGTAATTATTACTACTCTGCCAACGGTTGTTATACGGGTGGTGTCTGTTTCGGTCACGATTTGTGTTGTGAGAATAGCCTTGTCGCGTCCAGTTATTATTTCTTTCATCGCGTAATTGCGACGGATGTAATCTGTAATTGTTGTGCTCCTGCGTTCCGCGATTGTCAGTGTCAATTTCCAGTTCTTGTAACAGTCCCTGAAAAGCTTCAATGTCGTCTTTGCAACGTCCTGCCAAAATAATATGTCTTAAATGTTCAGGTAATTTGATTAAGCAAATGCGGATGAGTTCTGAGGGGCTGTATGGGTTTGACAGGTACTGATTTTTGTGCAACATGTCTTCAAAATATTTCACAAGACTGGAGAATTCAGATTGTTCGAAATGTTTCATCATTATGATGCCATGTTTTACTCGGTCTTGTGTGGCTTGAGACCAGTATGCGGAGAGGAAGGCATGGTAAAATTCTCCTTCACTGTGGCAATCGTGAATGACCGAACGCATTCTTACAGCTGGTTCATTCTCTAAATAGCCACACATAAATTCTAATCTGTGTTCTAATGACCAGTTGGGAGGAAAACAATGAGAGAATTGATGGAGCCACGCTTGTGGATGAATGTCGTTGGCAGAATTCTTAAATGTTTTAAATTTACGTGTAGTAATGAACAGCTTATAGTCAAAATCATCATGTCGGCGAGTCGCAAGTCGGTCATTATTACGTCGTTTCGGCGGTTCCATCTCAAAATTCGGTGTGCCTTGCCAATTTATGTCATAATTTCCGAAGTGTCCTGTGTTATTATTTTGTGGCTGTTCCATATTTCTAAGTCCCTCTTCCCGTGTTGGGGCGCGAGTATCCTCTGAAATACGTAATTCTTGTATAACCTGCGTCAACTGATCTTGTACTTCCCGGATTTCTCTTTTGTACTGTGTATTGATTTGATTTTGATTTTGTTTGAATTTTCTAATTTGTTCATACTCTTCTGTGTCAGTGAAGGCTACAGGTGTAGTGTCATTCAGATCATCATCTACCTTCGTAGATAAGTTAGTGAACTGATCTGAAAGTTCGGCTACTTTATCCGATAGTGTACTTATTTCCTCAGTGTGTTTTTCTGAACCAAGTTTCAGAGTATCTACTGTATCCTTTAAGTTTTCCTGAGATTTTGCAAGTTGCGTAACCGAATCGGTAGATGCAACTGAGTCAATTTTAGCTTGCAAAGTCTCATGATTTTCATGAACAATAATTTGCAGTTCTTTTATGGCTGCTTCGTGATTCTGTAATGCATTTTCATGCCGCGAAAAAATAGGTTGAAAATGCTCACAAATTTGTGTTTTTACGTCGTTACAGACTTTTTGACATTTCGATTCAATGTGATGTAACTCATTAGTTAAATCTTCACGTGTTTGTTCAAGTGTGGTGTCTAACTTTTGAAGATTTTGTTCCATTTGTTTCTGATTTTGTTCCATTTGTTTCTGATTTTGTTCGATTGTGTCTAATTTTTCAAGTTTTTGTCCCATTTGTTGCATTAATTGTAATAACAATGCACTGGTGTCTGGAACATGTTCCTCAGTGGTTTTCGGCAGTGAATTTGCACCGGAAACATTCACATTTTGACAAGCAGAAAATGTGTCTTGACTTATTTGAGAAAACGGTGAGGATCCAAAACCTGAATCTACAGTATTTGCGAGATCGTGTCCTGTCATTTCGGATTCCTGAGGCGAGCTGTTGCCGACCGACCGATCGATAATGCTTCCCTGCTCACTGATTGTTTCACTGTCTACGCCATTGTTTGCAACCCGCTCCATCTCCCTATGCGCAATTACCAAATTACTACTTTTAACATTAGTTAATTCATTACTCTGCGGCGCTAACATACTGCTTTCGTCTTCGCTGTCGTTTCTCAATTTACTTTGGAGCCTAGTATTACGTTTTTCACACGCCATTATTGTCACAGTGTTTCACACGACAACACAGAAAAACACAATTTCAAGAGCAAAAATAAGAGAACACATTAACAGAACACTGAAAATAATATCTAGTTAATTGCAGCTGCCAAATACTTGCTGCAAATCTACATGCATGCCACAACTGTTTTACTATACAACAATGAAAAACTACAACTACAATGGAAATTCTCTACAATTACGCGCTAGCAATAAACAAAATCTACACTAATTACACAAACTACAAGAAAAAAATCAGAAGATTCCAGTGAGGTATCCTAGGCTAAGGGTCGACATATGAAACTTCCCCTTTGAATATTTTACAAAGACTGTGCTTAACCTGACACACAATATTTTTTTAGCGCAACGCAATCTGACTTTCCACACACAATATTTTGTTAGCGCAACGCAATCTGACTTTCAAAATCTCTAGAAGAGAATGGCCCTGACTAACATTAAACTATCTCTTTCACAAATCACTTACCTCACAAAAATCTTCGCTGCTCAAGCTACTGCAATACAGCGAGCGCCACTACTGCCAGCTAAATAAAAGATTCAAACTATGGAAGGCACTAACTACTGATAGGGATAGTTAGCAAATGAAAGATATTAATAGAGAACAAACAATGTATTTACCTTGATATCATGACAAATTACAAAACTGCGCCATCTCTCTCCCCACATCCACCACTGCTGGCGGCACACCTCCAACTGCCCAACGCTACGCGCTGTTCACAGCCAGCTGCCTAACACTACAATGGTTGAGTATTACAACAATGCAAAGCAGCCACAGACTGCACACGGCACAGCCGGTGATTTTCATACAGAGGTGGCGTTACTAATAAAAAAACCTAAACAGCCTACTTACAATATAAATACAGAAAGCATGCTTGGATAGGATTTTTTTGGTGGAAACAAATGTTGAAATAAGACGAAAGATCTATGGAATGAAGTTTTAGGTTGGACTGGAGTACCAAATGTTACACTGAAAACAAACCCTGCCCTTTCCTCTTGTGTTATTCTGCTATGTGTTTGTGTACTCTTGTATATTTGTGTTTTTCTTGTCTTTATGTGTTTAGCTGATATGAGTTACGTTGTAGAATTTTTCTAATACTATATTATTTACTTTGTAAAGATGTTTAGACATTTATTCTGTTTTGTTTTAATGCTCATGTGTGAAGTTGATGTTTCGAAAGCTATTCAGAACTTTTATGTATCTACTTATGTCATAATTCCTGTAACACTGTTGTATATGTTATTTTGATTCTTTTGTAAAGCCTGTACTACAAATGTTATCTGTATTGTTATGTTCTTGAATGATGTGTTTTGTACCTTTGTTATTGTATTCTCATGTTATAAAATTGTAATTGACACCAGGTCATCAAATTAAGTAACTTGTAAGTTACATTTCACTGCACATGTTTTTGTTGGTCATAGTATATGGACAATATGTGAGAAGTAGAGACTGTTAGTGTTTGCACGTGTGTTAATAATTCAGCAAGGGACTGGATAACAGCATTGCTGGTTCTAAGGACAATTCCAAAAACTTTGTGAGTGCACAAGTGGTGGTTATGGACTTGCTATATTCTCCGCAAGACTCTTTGATGGTGATTGTGCGCCTGCACAGTCGCAACAGATGGCTGTTGGCCGTCTCTACAAGGACTGCAGTGGGTCTGCACCTCTGGTGGCCCACCAATACCACAATCTCTACCAGGACTACAGTGGGTCTGCTCTGTGATGACCTACCAAACGATATTCTTCAAAACTTCGATTGACTCCGCTGTGGGTTTGCTCTGTTGTGGCCCATGACCTGTCAGCATGTCAAGAGTCAGCACTGTCTTTCCGTTGGAAGGACAACGCTACTTCTTCAAGACTGCATGGAAATCCACTACTTCCGTGTGCATTGTCTTTTACTGCTCAGACTTTGAGAAAAACACTGCAATGTGATGAATGATCAGGACTGTCTTTATGGACTGTGAGAAAATTTTAGCTTTTGACCAACATAGTATCAATAAGTGTGTGCATTTGATTTCTTTGTTATTGTAATTACGATTATGAAAAATTTTAACAAATATGTATTGGCCAGTGCCCAAAAAATTTTGTAAAATTTTTTGTGCGGAGCATGGGGGCTATGTAAGTAGGCTGTTTAGGTTTTTTTATTGGTAACGCCACCTCAGTATGAAAATCACCGGCTGTGCCGTGTGCAGTCTGTGGCTGCTTTGCATTGTTGTAATACTCAACCATTGTAGTGTTAGGCAGCTGGCTGTGAACAGCGCGTAACGTTGCGCAGTTGGAGGTGAGCCGCCAGCAGTGGTGGATGTGGGGAGAGAGATGGCGGAATTTTGTAATTTGTCATGAACTGCTCTATATATGATATTAAGGTAAATACATTGTTTGTTCTCTATTAATATCTTTCATTTGCTAACTATCCCTATCAGTAGTTAGTGCCTTCCATAGTTTGAATCTTTTATTTAGCTGGCAGTAGTGGCGCTTGCTGTATTGCAGTAGTGGGAGTAACCAAGATTTTTGTGAGGTAAGTGATTTGTGAAAAGTACAGGTTAATGTTAGTCAGGGCCATTCTCTTGTAGAGATTATTTAAAGTCAGATTGCGTTGCGCTAACAAAATATTGTGTGTTGAAAGTCAGATTGCGTTGCGCTAAAAAAAAAAAAAAATTGTGCGTCAGTTTAAGCACAGTCGTGTATAAATTATTCAAAGGGGAAGTTTCAGTTCTTTGCATTGTTTATCCACCTCAAACAATAACATAGAAACACACCTCACCAAAGTGACATTTCGACTGCCCCCTGACCCTTCTTGCTGCTTGTATTTATAACATTGTCAAAGAACTACTAAAAAGAGATATAGTTTATAAGTCACATGTACATCTGTTATCATAATTTGTGCAGAAAAGTTATTAATTTGCATCGAGTGACATAATTTAACATGTTATTAAAATGACAGACAGATTTGTTGACTTGACAGAATAATTCTTTGTTACAAAAAGGCCGTGTTTTAGAAGTTTGTCAATTGACTTCTCTAATTTGCATAAATAAGTAAGTAACATGAATTATTAAGAATTACATTGGTTTTCGTCTAAAATAGGATTGATTACGTGAATACTGAGTGAAGACGCTCCTAGTGAACAAATAGGTTTCACTGGGTGATTTTTATCTAAGGAGATCCAAAATACCTAAGTTGGCCACTATTTTTCGTACTTCATATTAATTATTTAAGATGAACTTAGCGTTTTTACCTGATGACATTTGCTTTCTCAGTGATCCAGTGATATTTACTTTTATGTGGGTCAGTTATTCATTATAATTTAATGGGTTGACTATTTATGGAGACATGTTATGCAATCATTGTTAACATACACAATAACTTTTCTAGAATCATAAATACTCATTAAACTGGTTGAATTTGGAAGGGATCGCATACTTCATTAAAGTAAAGCCTTTAATATGTTCCGTTACAAGTTCTTGAATGTCCTCCAGAGGGGTATCGTTCCAAATTATGTCCAACTGGCGCATTAGGTCGTCAAAAACCCGAGATGATTGGAGGACCTTGCCCATAATACTATAAACTTTCTCAGTTGGGGGGCAAATACGGTGACCTTGCTGACCAAGGTAGGGTTTGGCAGGCACGAAGGCAAGCAGTAAAAACTCTCGTCCTGTCTGGACAAGCATTATCTATCTATAAGTCCAGAATCGCTTGCCATTAAGGACAACAAAACAAGGCGTAGAATGTCGCCGACATAATTCTGTGCTGTAAGGATGCCGCAGATGAAAACCAAAAGACTCCAGCAATGAAATGAAACGACTTTCAGACCATCACACCTCGTTGTCGGGCCGTATGGCATGCGAGAGTCAGGTTGGTACCCCGCCGTTGTCCAGGAAGCCTCCATAAACTTCTTCGCTTACCACTGGGGCTCAGTTCGAAGGCAATTATTGTACAGGCCGAATGTGCGCGACAGTACTTCAAACGGGCTTGTCGGTGCACAGAGGTAAATGGTAGTCGGCGCAAGGGGCCGTGCGAGCAAAACCTCCTTTCTGTGAGCCGGCCTTGCGGTCAGCACGTTGTATCGATGATAATGATGAATCCGTAGCTGTGTGTACCTCTCTGATAACTGTCCAGTCCTCTCGCTCTGTCACCTCTCTAGGCCGAGGCGCTTTCTACTTGACGCTGCGTTCGGCCGTAGTTTATCCATTGCTGCCAGTAGCATCGCTCCTATTCAATTACAGAGCGATACACTGGTTACTCCAGTTGGCTTGTTTCTGCCCAACTACACGCCGTCTTTCAAATGCTGACATCTGCGTATATTGTTCGTGCACCTGTCTGCGAAACGTAGTTATTGCCCACCTACGTACATGGAATGAAATTCGCAAAGACCTGACTTCCAGGTATCAACATCCTTGCCACGCGTGAGGTGAAATTGGATTGCAACGTCACACAGTCAACCATCGGCCACCAACGTTTACGTTTTTTGCATTTTCCGTCAATACTTGTACAGGGTGTTTCAAAAATGACCGGTATATTTCAAACGGTAATAAAAACTAAACGAGCAGCGATAGAAATACACCGTTTGTTGCAATATGCTTGGGACAACAGTACATTTTCAGGCAGACAAACTTTCGAAATTACAGTAGTTACAATTGTCAACAACAGATGGCGCTGCGGTCTGGGAAACTCTATAGTACGATATTTTCCACATATCCACCATGCGTAGCAATAATATGGCGTAGTCTCTGAATGAAATTACCCGAAACCTTTGACAACGTGTCTGGCGGAATGGCTTCACATGCAGATGAGATGTACTGCTTCAGCTGTTCAATTGTTACTGGATTCTGGCGGTACACCTGGTCTCTCAAGTGTCCCCACAGAAAGAAGTCACAGGGGTTCATGTCTGGCGAATATGGAGGCCAATCCACGCCGCCTCCTGTATGTTTCGGATAGCCCAAAGCAATCACACGATCATCGAAATATTCATTCAGGAAATTAAAGACGTCGGCCGTGCGATGTGGCCGGGCACCATCTTGCATAAACCACGAGGTGTTCGCAGTGTCGTCTAAGGCAGTTTGTACCGCCACAAATTCACGAAGAATGTCCAGATAGCGTGATGCAGTAATCGTTTCGGATCTGAAAAATGGGCCAATGATTCCTTTGGAAGAAATGGCGGCCCAGACCAGTACTTTTTGAGGATGCAGGGACGATGGGACTGCAAGATGGGGCTTTTCGGTTCCCCATATGCGCCAGTTCTGTTTATTGACGAAGCCGTCCAGGTAAAAATAAGCTTCGTCAGTAAACCAAATGCTGCCCACATGCATATCGCCGTCATCAATCCTGTGCACTATATCGTTAGCGAATGTCTCTCGTGCAGCAATGGTAGCGGCGCTGAGGGATTGCCGCGTTTGAATTTTGTATGGATAGAGGTGTAAACTCTGGCGCATGAGACGATACGTGGACGTTGGCGTCATTTGGACCGCAGCTGCAACACGGCGAACGGAAACCCGAGGCCGCTGTTGGATCACCTGCTGCACTAGCTGCGCGTTGCCCTCTGTGGTTGCCGTACGCGGTCGCCCTACCTTTCCAGCACGTTCATCCTTCACGTTCCCAGTCCGTTGAAATTTTTCAAACAGATCCTTTATTGTATCGCTTTTCGGTCCTTTGGTTACATTAAACCTCCGTTGAAAACTTCGTCTTGTTGCAACAACACTGTGTTCTAGGCGGTGGAATTCCAACACCAGAAAAATCCTCTGTTCTAAGGAATAAACCATGTTGTCCACAGCACACTTGCACGTTGTGAACAGCACACGCTTACAGCAGAAAGACGACGTACAGAATGGCGCACCCACAGACTGCGTTGTCTTCTATATCTTTCACATCACTTGCAGCGCCATCTGTTGTTGAAAATTATAACTACTGTAATTTCGAAAGTTTGTCCGCCTGAAAATGTACTGGTGTCCCAAGCATATTGCAACAAACGGTGTATTTCTATCGCTGCTCGTTTAGTTTTTATTGCCGTTTCAGATATACCGGTCATTTTTGAAACACCCTGTATGAATAGCAATTTGCAACCTGTTCTTTTTTTCTCTTAGAGACTTCTTAATTTTTCGATTTGTAAACGTCCACTTTGTTGCTGGCAGCTGTTATACGTACAGTGCTATTTATCACCTAACTGAGTTCTTGTTCGTTTTCCACAAGACTACTATGCCATTAGAAGAGCGGATCTTCCCAAACAAGTCCCACACTGCGGTAGATCTACACTTTCCTACACTTCTCTCATTGCGTCTTTTACACACAAATTAAATATCAGTGTGACAATTAGCAACGCAACGATACACAACTCATAATCTTGGCCTCTTGTTAGGGGGCTATTTTTTCTTTTTTCCCAATTTTCGTCGGTCTCGAAAACGGTACTAAAGTGAAAGCCGTAAAAGGACTTATATACAACATTTAACTACACCTTCCAGCTACTTCTCTACAGAGTCTCAGCCCCAGCTTAGGCATTAGTCTTAGCGTTTTACCAACTTTACTATACCATACTCGTCCATTATCAGCGTCTGTGTTTGCCGTCGATTCTCTGCTCTGGTTTGCAGCTCGTTGTCTGGGCAAAATTGTTGCCCTCTTAGCCATCGATTCATGTGAAGAAAGGGATGAAAATCAGAGAGAGACATTCCATCAGTATTGTCGGTAATAGCGTTTTCCTGCAGCTGCGTGCGGTCTGGATCCGCTACGGTCGCAGGTTCGAATCCTGCCTCGGGCATGGATGTGTGTGATGTCCTTAGGTTAGGTTTAATTAGTTCCAAGTTCTAGGTGACTGATGACCTGAGAAGATAAGTCGCATACTGCTCAGAGCCATTTGATCCAGCCTGCAGCTGCAGGACTCGACTAATGTCTGAAGTAGCGCTGTAGGGAAGTGACACAATGAATCCTGAAGTGTTGTCCGTAAATCAGTAAGAGTTAGAGAGGGTGAAGGTCTCTTCTGAATACCACGTTGAATGGCATCACAGATATGTTCAATAACGTTCATGTCTGGGGAGTTTAGCGACCAGCGAAAGTGTTTAAAATCAGAAGAGTGTTCCTGGAGCCACTGTATAGCAAGTCTGGGCGCGTGGGGTGAAGCATTATCCTGCTGGAATTGTCCGTCGTAATGTACAAAGGACATGAATGGATGCAGGTGATCAAACAGGATGCTTACGTATCATGTCGTATCTAGATGTATCAGGGGTCTCATATCACAGCAACTACACATTCCCCACCATTTTCAACAGTCCCCTGCCGATATGTAGGCTCCATGGATTCATGATGTTGCCTCCAAACCCATACATGTCCATCCGCTCAGTACAATTGGAAACGAGACTCGTCCGACCAGGCAACATGTTTCCAGTCATCAACAGTCCGATATCGCTGTTGACAGGTACAGCAGTCATCAAGGGTACACGAGTGGACCTTCGGCTCCTAAAGCCCATATCGATGATGTTTTGTTGAATGGTTTGCACACTGATCCTTGTTGATGGTCCAGCGTTGCAACCTGCAGCAATTTGCGGAACGGTTGCACTTCTGCCAAGTTGAACGATTTTCTTCTGTTGTCATTGGTCACGTTCTTGTAGGATCTTTTTCCGGTTGCTTTGATGTTTTAGCGAATTCCTGATGTTTAGTCGTACACTCATGAAATCGTCATATGGAAAAATCTTCACTTCATCGCTACCACAGAGATGCTGTTTCCATCACTGGTGCGCCGACTGTAATACCACGTTCAAAATCTTGATAACCTGTGATTGTAGTAGCAGTAACCGATCTAACAACTACGCCATAGACTTGTTGTCTTATATAGATGTAGCCGACTCAACGCCGTATTCTGCCTGTTTACATCTCTCTGTATTTGACTACGCATGCCTATACCGGTTTATTTGGCACTTCTGTGTACTTTCTGCTGGAGTTAGGGGCGTTATTTACCTCTCTTCTCGAACCACAGACAGGAAAATCACAACAATTACACAAACAGAATTCGAAGCACTGTCCTACAGACGAGAAAATGGCTCGAATTGTTGGTGAATTCTTGATGTCCTACGGCTGCTGGTCTGGAGATGATCTAAGGACACAACCGTGGGTGTAGGACAGCATTCCACCTGTCCAAACCAGAGGACAGCGCATTGCCACTGGTTACGTAAGATATGTTTACACACAGAGATCAAGCATTGGGTTACTGGGAGCAGAAATTAAAAGAGTATCCTGACAGATCAATGTATTTTATTGACATAACTGTTGCATGTTTGAGCCGCAGGTTCGCGATGTACGCGAACTGTATACTGTTATATACAGGAGAGTGCAGTACACTTTCATTGCAATAATCCTACCACGTGTAATTATTTATACAGAGTCATCTTTTGACAGTTTACACATATTTCTAGTACGAACACACATAGGTTTGTCAATAAAGAAATTTGTGTACTGGTCGGACCTTGTAGCAGCCAAATGCGCAGCAATGTATGTATTGCTATATAAGTCATGATCCTTGTAAAACGTCAGTAAGTTGGCGACATGCCACGCCCTCACACGCTTGTGTTTCTCTTTGGCGTCCTATGATCTACAAATCAGTTGTAGGGGTTGACACTGATTATAACATGAAAGTTGATCATGCCTAAACAATCGATGTTCTGCATTGTGGATGTGTCCATTTTACATTGGTTGACGTTGCTGCCGAAGTTGGTTAAGCTTGGCTGACCATCATTATTGTTCACATGGATTCTGCACTACGCTCTCTGGCAACAAGTTTGGAGAACTTCCCACCCCGTGTCGTAATAGACAACTGCACCTTTATGATAAAACAGTCCTGGGATGCTACGAGGACTGATTAGTCTGGAAATTTCTTCATTGACTAGCCTACGTGTGTTCGTACTAGACATATGTGTAAATTGTCAAAAGATGACTCTGTATCAAACACCTAGACTTGGACTTGTCTCTGAACACTCAAACAAAGAAGGCATCACGTGACTCTCAGACGTCATAGAAATTTCCATTGCTATCTTGCCCCCTTCTTCTTAAAACCAGTCTGTAGATGCGCCTATGCCCCGCACAAAGTAAGTCTTGTGACTCTCTGCGTTATGGAAGTTCTCGTGAATGGAGCTTTGTGATTGGGTCTTACTGAATTTATGTCGTAAACTGCTGCTGCTGGCCATGTGGGAGCACTGTCCGTCATTTTTTCTCCAGAGAGACAAATTACGAGACTTCCAGCGACAAAACCTTTTTGTATAGATCGAACAAAAACATACAGCAGTAACATTGCAAACAGATCATACAATACGGAAACTAGTAGATAGTGTCGGAAGTTCCATGCGGCTTTTCGCGGATGATGCTGTAGTATACAGAGAAGTTGCAGCATTAGAAAATTGTAGCGAAATGCAGGAAGATCTGCAGCGGATAGGCACTTGGTGCAGGGAGTGGCAACTGTCCCTTAACATAGACAAATGTAATGTATTGCGAATACATAGAAAGAAGGATCCCTTATTGTATGATTATATGATAGCCGAACAAACACTGGTAGCAGTTACTTCTGTAAAATATCTGGGAGTATGCGTGCAGAACGATTTGAAGTGGAATGATCATATAAAATTAATTGTTGGTAAGGCGGGTACCAGGTTGAGATTCATTGGGAGAGTGCTTAGAAAATGTAGTCCAACAACAAAGGAGGTGGCTTGCAAAACACTCGTTCGACTTATACTTGAGTATTGCTCATCAGTGTGGGATCCGTACCAGATCGGGTTGACGGAGGAGGTAGAGAAGATCCAAAGAAGAGCGGCGCGTTTCGTCACAGGGTTATTTGGTAACCGTGATAGCGTTACGGAGATGTTTAATAAACTCAAGTGGCAGACGCTGCAAGAGAGGCGCTCTGCATCGCGGTATAGCTTGCTCGTCAGGTTTCGAGAGGGTGCGTTTCTGGATGAGGTATCGAATATATTGCTTCCCCCTACTTATACCTCCCGAGGAGATCACGAATGTAAAATTAGAGAGATTAGAGCGTGCACGGAGGCTTTCAGACAGTCGTTCTTCCCGCTAACCATACGCGACTGGAACAGGAAAGGGAGGTAATGACAGTGGCACGTAAAGTGCCCTCCGCGACACACCGTTGGGTGGCTTGCGGAGTATAAATGTAGATGTAGATGTAGAAACTACCGCCAAAGACACTTCTTCAATTACATTTCTCTGCAAGTGTCAAGAAAAGCTTGAATTTTTCAGTGTGCGATCTCCAACTGGGCTATACCGCCATATACCTCAGCGACATTTGTATCCTGCACCATAAAAAAAGCAAAACAGAAGCACATGCACCGTATATAGTCCTTGCAGCACCAGATATTTCCTACGAGGCCGGTCAGTCATCCACTGCATCCAACGGTCACGAGTCAAATGCCTCCACACACAATTACCTGATAAGCGATCGGAGCGCCCTCAGTGGACTGCTGACACTTTCCGAACTGGTATACAACGTTTTCAATGGTTCTCCCTCCATAGATGCATTACTGTTTCCGACTGCGGCCTGATTGCTTGCTGTCATGCTTTCTGTAGCCATATCCAGACTCTGGCATTACACCAACATATGTATTTTCACATGGTTTGCTAAAACATCGTACCATTTACGCGATAGTTCTAGATATCAGCCACATAGCAGTATACTAATGATCACTTGCAACGTTTAATTCCGAAGACGAACATTCGACTTTATAGAGAGCCGAAACTTTGGCGAGGTACAGCGAGGTGTGACATGCTGCGAACCACTGAGTAACTAGAAACTTCCCTCATCTGCAAAGATCTCTACAAGAAAACTTGAAAAAAAGGGGGAACGTTGTTTCACTCGTATTTTTTAACAAATACCTATGCCAATTATATAAATCACTTCAAATGGTCCTTGTACTTTACAAAGTCAACTAAGGTGTTTCTTCTGTCTAGAGAGAAAGCAAACGTCTCTTCCATATGTTTTTTTTTACCATCTAGATACACACAACACACATCACAATCAATGTTCTCTCAATCAGATAGAGATGGGGAATGTGTAGAAGCAGACAACATGGCAGTCTACATGGGGAGAGAATAATTGTGTGGCACAAACACACGTTCATATTGAATCTTCTCCAACTGCCACAGAAAACCCGCACAATCAAAAATGGCTCTGAGCACTATGGGACTTAACTCCTGAGGTCATCAATCCCCTAGAACTTAGAACTACTTTAACCTAACGAACCTAAGGACATAGCACATATCCATGCCCGAGGCAGGATTAGAATCTGAGACTGTAGCGCCTACAACCGCTCGGCCACCCAGGCCGGCCCGCACAATCACGAATGCTGCCCAACACATGCTGAGTGTTAAATCGCTGTTCACCCACCCAGGGAGAGACACAGTTAGGTCAGCTACATTCGTGTAATCCAGCCCATCTAGTTTCAATAGTGTAGTCGCTCCTTATGACCACAGGCTACTGGCAACACACACTTCCCACTCACCAGGCAGAATCATCCTAGGAAACCAGTCACGTATTTTTCACTGTACTTACAATTAAATATTATGATTGAAGTCTCAGTCTGATGGCATTTGACAATGAGCAAAGTATTGGAAATACCTCAACATGACGGCTATGGCTCTGGAAATACGAAAATCTATGTTCTTCTTGTGGCTGGACGTAATTTTCCACCTAAAGAACTCTTTCACTCCCCTTACTGCTATCGCTGTTTTCCACGTCAAATCCATACCTCACCTTACGACAGGACATAGTCATTTTCTTTGCTCTTCTCGGTGCACTATCCACAGCACACATACTTCAGAAACCGCACTGATCATAGCGAATCTATCACACATCCCCTATTAAGTATAATGCTTCGCCAATAACTGAATGCTGGCGATACCAAACAATACTGAGCGAAAAATTTCGATGGATGGATATGCTAGATTGAGGTCATAAGAAATGTAGAAAGTCCTTGCGATCAATACACTGGCTTTTCATATCTATAGTGTTATGCTTCCTGGTAGAAATAATGTCCGTGATTTGAAATAGTCTTCCCATTTAACCACATGCCTGTGTCAGATGCTATGAAGGTGTCTTTTAATGATTATAGTCACCAGTGAATTATATTTGTGGCACTCTCATATCTCGAAATGAGTCAACCTCTTGAACCTATATACCTACATATGCTACAGTAAAAGTGCATCTTGTAATTGTCCCAACTGTCCCTCAGTCTCTTCCTGCCATCCCTGCAGCTTTGTTCATGTGATCGTTCCACAGAACTGAGGAGGAGTAAGAGAGAAGTTTATCTAAGAACTTTTGCAACCCACAGAGAAACAGAGTGAGCTGAGTTAATGCAACAGGACCATCTCTTTTTACCACTCATTGGAAGAGACAGTATGGTATCATAGCTCCACCAACGGTGTACGATGTGTAAGGCTAGCTTTCTCCTACAATACAAGGTAGCAGAAAAGTCAGTACATGCAGTTACAGGAACTGCGAGAAGAACATTGGCTTTGCTACCGCATTGTGATGCATCTCTAAACTATATACAGATACTGCAGTCGGAAGAGATCTGCATCCTTCGTGGTGCATCCAAGTCTGTCATCCAAACATTCTCTCTATCACCGCTATTTTGCAACATCCTGAAGAGAAGAAAACTACAAACTATAACATCACCCAGTAGAGAACTCGATATATATTCCATATATATCAAAAACAAATACCATCTGTGTGGTGTCATCAATCATATGTTGCAATCCTATTAAATATACGTGTATTAATTCACTCAGTGATCGAAGTCACCTGCACGAACCAGTGTGAAGTATAATTACCTGTACTGTAGGAGGATCATATCCCTCAGAGTATCAGTTGCAAAAGAGAGTCTGTTTCGTTGTGTAATAAATTATCTTTTCTGCTGTAATCCAAGCAGTGTATGACTATAGCTTTGTACAACGCCATTATTTTGCTTTTTGCACCATGACTGTGAGGTCAGTGTCAGGTTCTAAATTGACAGTAACACATTTCAAGCCATTAACTCTTACAGAAAACTAGACACCATATGGTGCAGTTTTGTTACTAGTCCCACAAAGTACACACACAGGGTAATGGAAATAAAAGACAGAAGCAGTGTTTCTTATTAACAAAAATGCAGTAGACAACACAACATGTGGAAACTGGAAGAGTTTTTCAGCAATTGAAGAATTTCCAAACAGCTATCGGGAGGTGATTGATGACCTCTAAATTCATCTTTCACAGTAACAGGGTAGAAGATGGCTTGGTGTTCCCTCATATTGTGCTCATGTAGCGATTACTGTTTTGGTGCTAGCCATCCCTGAAAAATGTTGCTCCTCCATCAAGACTCTTTCACCATTATATATATATATATATATATATATATATATATATATATATATATATATATATATATATAGGCAAATATCCTGCACATAAATTTACCAATAAAAATGGTACAAGGCTCGTCGAACTATGTAAGCAGAATAACCTGAAGATAATGTCAACATCTCTAAGAAAATGTCCAAGAAAACAAAAGACATGGAGATCTCCTATACAACAAATTGGTGAGTTTCAAATAGATCATGTGGCGATTTCATACCCAGTACAAAAAGAAATTTACGACCTCCAAGTACGCAGAGGAGCAAACATTGATTCAGACCATTACCTAACTAGAATTAAAATCAAGTTTACAGCACGAAGAAGTCATCAGAAGAAAACAGAAATACAGAAATATGACACCAAGAAGATTAAAGAATCTAAAGTAAAAGAAGAATGGGAGAAGGAAAAGGCAAACACATGGGAATAATTTCATTCTAAAATCACGCGAATAGCTAAGGAAACCATTCCCTTGAAAAAGATATTCAAACACCCTTGGTGGGATTCAGACTGTGAAAATGCATTGGAAAGGAGAAAAAAGGCATTTCAAGAATATAACAGTAAAAAATCACAAGAAAGTCTACATTTATTTAACGAGGTTAGAAAACAGGTTTCAAAATCTATTAGGCAAGCAAAAAGAAAGTACACAAAGGCACAACTGGATGCCATAGAAGAAAATTTCCAAAACTATAATACAAGAGACTTCTATAGAACTTTCGCAGATAAAATACGAGGATACATCCCTCAAAATTTATGTTTCAGAAAACCAGATGGTAAATTAGCCCTAACAAACCAGGAAAACTGTCAAGTATTGGCTCAATATTTTTCTAACCTACTAAATTGCCCAGAACCTAGTTTAAGGTTTCCCAAAGAAATCTGTGCCAACGCTCAACCGGATTCATTACCACCAACACAGGAAGAAATCAAATGTCACATTAAAAACTTAAAAAATAATAGAACATCTGGCGAAGATGGCATTGTTGCAGAGCTATTAAAAAACCTAGGACCAAAGACGTTGCAAGAGCACACAAAAATAATAACAAAAATATGGGCAACAGAAAAATTACCAGAGGAGTGCAAATGTGCCCTTATTCACCCGTGACATAAAAAAGGAGACAGAACAAATGTCAATAACTACAGGGGAATCTCACTTTTACAAGTCACCTACAAAATTCTCTCAACATGCCTGCTGAAAAGAACACAAGAGCAGCTGGAATGCCAAATTGGTGATTATCAAGCAGGCTTCCGCCCCGGTCGCTCATGCATAGAACAAATATTTAATTTAAAGACAATATTAAAACACAAAGCAATTAGAAATGCCCCCATAATTTGTACATTTGTAGATTTTAAGAAAGCCTATGACTCAATTGACCGGCAATCTTTGTTTAACATTTTAGAGGAACTTGGACTTGACTCCAAAACACTAAGGTTTATCAAAGAATCACTGACAGACACTGTATCTAAAGTTAAATTCAGGGGAGAAATCTCTGAACCTTTTCTCATAAAAACTGGAGTACGTCGCCGGCCGAAGTGGCCGTGCGGTTAAAGGCGCTGCAGTCTGGAACCGCAAGACCGCTACGGTCGCAGGTTCGAATCCTGCCTCGGGCATGGTTGTTTGTGATGTCCTTAGGTTAGTTAGGTTTAACTAGTTCTAAGTTCTAGGGGACTAATGACCTCAGCAGTTGAGTCCCATAGTGCTCAGAGCCATTTGAACCATTTTTGAACTGGAGTACGTCAAGGTGACGGGCTATCTCCACTTTTGTTTAATATAGTCCTGGATAAAGTCATTAAGGAATGGGAAAAAGAATTAAAAAATCAATCCTACTGGAAACCAATCCATCTTGGTAGAACCAAAGACAACGTGGAGATATCTTGTTTAGCATTCGCGGACGACTTGGCCATACTTGCAGATGATGAAGAAATCGCCACCAAACAAATAGAGATCCTTAAGGAATGCGCGGATAAAGTAGGTTTACAAATTTCGTTTCAAAAGACAGAATTTTTCTGTACGAAATTCCATATACACAGTTTGAACACAAAATATGGAAAAATAAATAGAGTAAAACATTTTAAATACCTAGGTGAAATTTTGGAGCCAACCGGAGGAGAGAAAGTTGCACAGAAGATCAGACAACAGAAAATGAAGAGAGCATATGGTATGACACATGAAATATACAATAAAAAATGCATCTCCTCGAACACAAAAATCAGACACTACTGCGCAGTAATTAAGCCAGCAGCACTATATGCTAGTGAAACGCTCACACTCCACACAAAATGTGATTTAGAAAAAATACTAAAAGAAGAACGAAAAATTATGAGAAAGGTTTTAGGTCCAAAATTAACAGAAGAAGGATACCGGATACAATCAAGAAGAACCACATAAACTATATCAAACCTGGCAGCAGACATAAGAAGGCGAAGATTAAAATTTTATGGACATGTCACTAGACTTCCCCCCACACGACGCACCAACAGAATTCTCACTTACATAGAAAAAGTCCAATCAACAACACCATGGATTAGCCAAGTAAAATTAGATTTACGAAAAGCAAATATTGAACTTAAAGATGTCAAAGATAGAAAAACTTTTAGAAATATGGTGGAAAAGTGGAATGTATTGTCGGAGAAGGAAGCACTAAAGAGACCAGGAACAAAATGGACAGAAGAAAGAAAAAGAAAACATGGAGAACGAATGAAAGAAGTATGGAAGAAACGACGTCAGAAAGCTTTGCGTGATCCTTCTGGGTCCATTCGCGATAAGTATCCCATTTATCTTGATCACACCACCCTAAATAAATGTTTGTCCAGATGCAAATTATAAAATGCTTCAAGTAAATGTTCTTGGCTGTCAGGAGGACATCAATGAGCATGATTGCCTTCATTGTAGCTTTGTTTTTTTCAAAGATTGAACAGTAGTACGACTTTTTGAAATGGCACCCTCTATTTTTTAGTCGGTAATTGATTTCCTCTCCTAAAGACCGATTCAAAAATGTATCACAGTGTACCATTCACTGAAGCACAACGTTATTAATTACATAACACAACATTGACTTTCATCCGGGGGTCACAAACTCGTCCACTTGCTGGAGTTGTCAGAAAACAAATGAAAACAAACTAAAAACATAACACAAATTGACTTTGACTCTCTTGTACCATTTCCCAGGACTACAACGTTCAAAGGCGCTCAAAGTGGTGACCCTGGACACGGATACACTGGTGCACTCGTTGAGTGAAAGAATTATTTACTGCTTCCAGTGTTGTCCGCTGAAGAGAATTACAAGCAAGCACAATACGTTTGTTGGAATATCGTGATAGACAACATCTTAAATGCATCCCCAAAGAAAAAAGTCCAGATGATTTAAATCAGAAGACCTAGCAGGCCAAGTAACTGTTCCTCTTCGACCAGTCCATCCGGCAGGATTCCTTCGGTTCAGAACACGGCGTGCACGCAAGGCATTATGTGCTGGACATCCATCCTGTTGATACCACCTAAGCATTCTGGTTCTTAGCGTCACTTCATCCAGAAGAGGAGGAAGAAGTCGTCTGAGGAAGTTGGCATACGCTGTGCCGTTTAGACTACCATTGATGAAGTATGGACCAATAACTGTAGTACCAAGCATCCCGCACCCTGTCTAGGCCATCGTGGGTTGTCGCTGGACCAATAATGCATGTTCCTTGTATTTAACTGTCCTTTGTTTGAGAAGGAATCTCCATCGGTAAATAGAACATAGGAGAAGAAGCTCAGGTTAGTGAGGATTTGCTATTGTGCCCTCTGACAGAACTGTGCACGATTCTGGAAGTCATTCCCATGCAATTCTTGGTGTAGGTGTACGTCGTAAGGATGGAACCGGTGACGTGTAAGAATAGGATGTACACTGGTTTTAGGAATGTCAATCTTATGCACAAGCTGTCGTGTGCTCACATGTGGATTCATAACAACGGAAACGAGAACAGACACTTCGACAGCTTAGTCTATGCGAGTGCTATGACGATTGCGTTGTCGTGGGCTGAAACTTCCCGTTTCCTGAAGCATTGCAACAAGACGAGAAACCATCTGTTGAGAAGGTGGATTCTTGTCAGGATATCGCTATCTGTACAGTTTTTCTGTCTGCATAGCATTTCGCCTACCCTCAACAACAACACAAAAAGAAACGTTATGTCGATGCAGTATGTAGGAAGGACTGCCTTTACTGTATGCCTACTTTGCACAATAGGATTTAAAAGGACTAAACTACTGTACTAAATGTACCCGTACATAAGAAAACATTATTGCAATTACTGTTCTGCTAACTTACATTCCCCATAGATGAGTAGCATTTCCACCTTCTCTTCGATGATGTACACTCTACTCACACAACTCTTCCACTGACGACGGTTGACGGAATGACGGTGTGCATTCTACTTATGTTTACATTTGTCCTCTGTCAACGTCAGCACGTGGATGTGTTCCATTACCTCGAGTACCTGCACGAAGTGCTGGGAGTGTCAACGTCAGTGTTTTGTTATGTAATTAATAAAGTTGTGTTTCAGTGAATGGTACACTGTGATACATTTTTGAATAAGTCTTCAGGAGACGAAATGAATTACCGAATAAAAAATACAGGGTGCCATTTAAAAAAAGTCATACCGCTGTTCATATATTTGTAAAAAAAACAAAGATACAACGAAGGTAATCGTGCTTATTGATGGCCCTCTGACTGCTAAAAATGATTTGCTTGAAACATTTTGTAATTGGCATCTGAACAAACAGTTATTTAGGGTGGTCAAGACAAATGGGACACCCTGTATATATATTTTTCCCTATGCAGATAGGAGTCACAGAGCGTTCTCGCATTATTAGGATAAAGTTAGAGACTGCAAGTTCTTTTAGCACTGTCTTTGACCAACCCTCCCTGCAACACCGTCATCGATTTAATCTGCAGCTGACCAGAAGTAGATTGCTACATGCCACATCTCATGTAGGAACAGAGCAAGCCGAGTCCGTAACTGCTTTTCTGCACCTTAGTCATGGCACCCATCCAAGTGTACAAAATCTCTTCAGATGTGAGTATGAAAGTGTTGTGATGATATAACAAACTGTTAAGAAGGAACAACGTGGGGTTTTACGCACGATGGAGCTCCATGTGGTTGGAGTTTGAAACATTTTACGCAAATCTAGTCCAATATCAATTCTAGAGTACTGTTCTGGTGTCTGAGGACATTACCAAGAAAGCAGTGGTAAGAGAGAAATGATCATAGAACATAAGCACATGCTTTCTAATGCAGGACATAAATGCCCAACATCTGAAATACATACACCCTGCAAGTTTTCTATCCCACTCACTATGGTGACCAACTTTAAAGAGATAAAACTAATTCTTTGTGATACATCTACAATATAGCTTCCCAGAGGTGTATAGTGCCCACTGTTCACCTCTGATCATGGTTCAGAAATTATACTATGCTTACATCAACCCTATATCAAATTACCGTTAATAATGGAGAAAGCCTCTAACAAGGAAACAGACAAATCCATAGAAGTGGTGTTTGACATGTGAAATTACACGTCATTCTGGTTCTAACTCCATAAACAGGATGTCTGCCAAGCAGATGTATACACAGGGATAGATGTACCTCTATACACGTGTCACTAACTTAGAGTCACCAGAGTTATGAAACTGAAGACTCCATTTTATGCCCCAATATGCAGCAAAGGTATGGAGTAAGTTGCATAAACCTACATTCATCTAGAGGAGGGTGCCAAAACATGATGGACATGTTTAATCATCATCACACATGAGTTGAAAGTCCTCTAATGACTGAGAGTTTCGCTGTGAACGATCGCAGGTAGATAGTGCTGTAAATCACCCATAGAAGACGCTTCCGTATACGAGTCGAATGTAGGCTATCCCACACACCTGAGACAAGCTGGCTGAACAATAGAAAATGGTGAAATGCATTATAAATTGCATGCAGCAACATCTCCCCCTCTCTCTCTAGAATCGTCAGTCTACCATTAAATCTTAATTTGCTACAACTTCATCTCAGCCGTTCACTCCATTCACATTTTGTAATCCTTTAAGGGAGATGCCAGTCAATTTAGAGGTAGGTAGTTCTCTTTCTTCTCGGGAAACATCAAAGCCTGCAATCAACTCGCTTGTGTCACTATTACCTGAATAAACATACAGTAGAATGTTGCTATAGAGTGACTGTTTATTAGCTGACACCGCAGCATTGTGATTGACGGAGTGTACAGAGAAGCAAATTGTAAATACTGTTCGTTAGGGTTCAAAACACCTAATCAGTCCTGCAGAGTGTCAAACATGTGATCCATCCTATAGTTGTATATTGCAGTCCCATAGCTGGTAATACAACACTCTTTAGCAAAGGACAAATAGCGTCTCGCTGCCCACCTGGATGTACTGTATGTGATCATTCTCAATTAACCATCGTCCTCCCTTCGTCCCTCGTCTATAATCCAGTGGATATATCACAGAACCTGCGTCATGGTGTCAGGATAGAATGCGTTACAAATACTGTTTCTTAGCGTGAGAAATACACTCCTGGAAATGGAAAAAAGAACACATTGACACCGGTGTGTCAGACCCACCATACTTGCTCCGGACACTGCGAGAGGGCTGTACAAGCAATGATCACACGCACGGCACAGCGGACACACCAGGAACCGCGGTGTTGGCCGTCGAATGGCGCTAGCTGTGCAGCACTTGTGCACCGCCGCCGTCAGTGTCAGCCAGTTGCCGTGGCATACGGAGCTCCATCGCAGTCAGCGTGGACGTGAACCGTATGTGCAGTTGACGGACTTTGAGCGAGGGCGTATAGTGGGCACGCGGGAGGCCGGGTGGACGTACCGCCGAATTGCTCAACACGTGGGGCGTGAGGTCTCCACAGTACATCGATGTTGTCGCCAGTGGTCGGCGGAAGGTGCACGTGCCCGTCGACCTGGGACCGGACCACAGCGACGCACGGATGCACGCCAAGACCGTAGGATCCTACGCAGTGCCGTAGGGGACCGCACCGCCACTTCCCAGCAAATTAGGGACACTGTTGCTCATGGGCTATCAGCGAGGACCATTCGCAACCGTCTCCATGAAGCTGGGCTACGGTCCCGCGCAACGTTAGGCCGTCTTCCGCTCACGCCCCAACATCGTGCAGCCCGCCTCCAGTGGTGTCGCGACAGGCGTGAATGGAGGGCCGAATGGAGACGTGTCGTCTTCAGCGATGAGAGTCGCTTCTGCCTTGGTGCCAATGATGGTCGTATGCGTGTTTGGCGCCGTGCAGGTGAGCGCCACAATCAGGACTGCATACGACTGAGGCACACAGGGCCAACACCCGGCATCATGGTGTGGGGAGCGATCTCCTACACTGGCCGTACACCACTGGTGATCGTCGAGGGGACACTGAATAGTGCACGGTACATCCAAACCGTCATCGAACCCATCGTTCTACCATTCCTAGACCGGCAAGGGAACTTGCTGTTCCAACAGGACAATGCACGTCCGCATGTATCCCGTGCCACCCAACGTGCTCTAGAAGGTGTAAGTCAACTACCCTGGCCGGCAAGATCTCCGGATCTGTCCCCCATTGAGCATGTTTGGGACTGGATGAAGCGTCGTCTCACGCGGTCTGCACGTCCAGCACGAACGCTGGTCCAACTGAGGCGCCAGGTGGAAATGGCATGGCAAGCCGTTCCACAGGACTACATCCAGCATCTCTACGATCGTCTCCATGGGAGAATAGCAGCCTGCATTGCTGCGAAAGGTGGATATACACTGTACTAGTGCCGACATTGTGCATGCTCTGTTGCCTGTGTCCATGTGCCTGTGGTTCTGTGAGTGTGATCATGTGATGTATCTGACCCCAGGAATGTGTCAATAAAGTTTCCCCTTCCTGGGACAATGAATTCACGGTGTTCTTATTTCAATTTCCAGGAGTGTATCTAGCGGCGGGATGAGGAAGTTGCGCCGGCCGGAGTGGCCGTGCGGTTCTGGGCGCTACAGTCTGGAACCGAACGACAGCTACGGTCGCAGGTTCGAATCCTGCCTCGGGCATGTATGTGTGTGATGTCCTTAGGTTAGTTAGGTTTAATTAGTTCTAAGTTCTAGGCGACTGATGACCTCAGAAGTTAAGTCGCATAGTGCTCAGAGCCATTTTTTGAGGAAGTTGCAAATACCGGCTTAATACCATTTTCCTTAGCCGAATCTCTTTCTAAATTCGGTAATTTTACTATGAGCTTACACTACTGGCAGCGTGCTGCCGCACTTCTGATCTGTTAATGCACTCCTCACGATCACCGTCCATATTCAGTCACGTTATTTGTGTGGAAGACCAATTTATTTGGAAGCAATACCATGCCTCGATTTATAAAGCAAGTACTATTTTTAACATGGATATCGACGGCGATACTCGCTTGCTCCTGTAGAATCAAGACAGCTTTTTCTGCAGGGCGAAAGTAACATAGCCGTTGCGATCGTGTTTTAACATCTGGTGGGTTGTAGGGGGACTACATCTCTCTTCCTAAGACATTGTGGTACCACACGCAAGAAAAACAAACGAGGCATAACCATCCATCGCGGCTTTCGCTCAGTAGTGTTTGGTATCACCAGCGTTCAGTTACTGGCGAAGTATTATACTTAGTAGTGGATGTGTAATAGATTCGCAGTGATGAGGGTCCCTATAAAATATAAGTTCTCTGGACAATGTTCTGACAAGTGCTGAGAACATGACTATGGGGAGGTATGGATTCGACGTGGAAAACTGCGTTAGCAGTTAGGGAAATGAAAGATTTTTTTTACGTGGAAGATTATGGCCTGTCATAAGAAGGGTACAGAGTCTCATATTTCCAGAGCCACCGCCGTCAGGATCAGCAATGATCAACGACATGAGGATGCAGAAGGCAATGGAAACCACTGCATTAAAGACACGTAACGTGTATCCCCAGGACATGTGGCCTGTAATTGAAGTGTCATGATGATCTCTCCATTGGCAAAAGATTCCGGAATAGTCCCCCATTCGGATCTCCGGGAGGGGACTGCCAAGGGGGGGGGGGGGGGGTACCATGAGAAAAAGATTGAATAATCAACGAAAGGATGACGTTCTACGAGTCGGGGCGTGGAATGTCAGAAGCTTGAACGTGGTAGGGAAACTAGAAAATCTGAAAAGGGAAATGCAAAGGCCTTCTAAAGGAAGACAAGGATTTCTGGTCAGATGAGTATCAGGTAATATCAACAGCAGCAGAAAATGGTATAACAGGTGTAGGATTCGTTATGAATAGGAAGGTAGGGCAGAGGGTGTGTTACTGTGAACAGTTGAGTGACCGGGTTGTTCTAATCAGAATCGACAGCAGACCAACACCGGCAACGATAGTTCAGGTATACATGCCGACGTCGCAAGCTGAAGATGAACAGATAGAGAAAGTGTATGAGGATATTGAAAGGGTAATGCAGTATGTAAAGGGGGACGAAAATCTAATAGTCATGGGCGACTGGAATGCAGTTGTAGGGGAAGGAGTAGAAGAAAAGGTTATAGGAGAATATGGGCTTGGGACAAGGAATGAAAGAGGAGAACGACTAATTGAGTTCTGTAACAAGTTTCAGCTAGTAATAGCGAATACCCTGTTCAAGAATCACAAGAGGAGGAGGTATACTTGGAAAAGGCTGGGAGATACGGGAAGATTTCAATTAGATTACATCATGGTCAGACAGAGATTCCGAAATCAGATACTGGATTGTAAGGCGTACCCAGGAGCAAATATAGACTCAGATCACAATATAGTTGTGATGAAGAGTAGGCTGAAGTTCAAGACATTAGTCAGGAAGAATCAATACGCAAAGAAGTGGGATACGGAAGTACTAAGGAATGACGAGATACGTTTGAAGTTCTCTAACGCTATAGATACAGCAATAAGGAATAGTGTAGTAGGCAGTACAGTTGAAGAGGAATGGACATCTCTAAAAAGGGCCATCACAGAAGTTGGGAAGGAAAACATAGGTACAAATAAGGTAGCTGCGAAGAAAGCATGGGTAACAGAAGAAATACTTCAGTTGATTGATGAAAGGAGGAAGTACAAACACGTTCCGGGAAAATCAGGAATACAGAACTACAAGTCGCTGAGGAATGAAATAAACAGGAAGTGCAGGGAAGCTAAGACGAAATGGCTGCAGGAAAAATGTGAAGACATCGAAAAAGATATGATTGTCGGAAGGACAGACTCAGCATACAGGAAAGTCAAAACAACCTTTGGTGACATTAAAAGCAACGGTGGTAACTTTAAGAGTGCAACGGGAATTCCAATGTTAAATGCAGAGGAGAGAGCAGATGGGTGGAAAGCCTCTATGAGGGTGAAGATTTGTCTGATGTGATAGAAGATGAAACAGGAGTCGATTTAGAAGAGATAGGGGATCCAGTATTAGAATCGGAATTTAAAAGAGCTTTGGAGGACTTACGGTCAAATAAGGCAGAAGGGATAGATAACATTCCATCAGAATTTCTAAAATCATTGGGGGAAGTGGCAACAAAACGACTATTCACGTTGGTGTGTAGAATATATGAGTCTGGCGACATACCATCTGACTTTCGGAAAAGCATCATCCACACAATTCCGAAGACGGCAAAAGCTGACAAGTGCGAGAATTATCGCACAATCAGCTTAACAGCTCATGCATCGAAGCTGCTTACAAGAATAATATACAGAAGAATGGAAAAGAAAATTGAGAATGCGCTAGGTGACGATCAGTTTGCCTTTAGGAAAAGTAAAGGGACGAGAGAGGCAATTCTGACGTTACGGCTAATAATGGAAGCAAGGCTAAAGAAAAATCAAGACACTTTCATAGGATTTGTCGACCTGGAAAAAGCGTTCGACGATATAAAATGGTGCAAGCTGTTCGAGATGCTGAAAAAAGTAGGGGTAAGATATAGGGAGAGACGGGTCATATACAATATGTACAATAACCAAGAGGGAATAATAAGAGTGGACGATCAAGAACGAAGTGCTCGTATTAAGAAGGGTGTAAGACAAGGCTGTAGCCTTTCGCCCCTACTCTTCAATCTGTACATCGAGGAAGCAATGATGGAAATAAAAGAAAGGTTCAGGAGTGGAATTAAAATACAAGGTGAAAGGATATCAATGATACGATTCGCTGATGACTGCTATCCTGAGTGAAAGTGAAGAAGAATTAAATGATCTGCTGAACGGAATGAACAGTCTAATGAGTACACAGTACGGTTTGAGAGTAAACCAGAGAAAGACGAAGGTAATGAGAAGTAGTAGAAATGAGAACAGCGAGAAACTTGACATCCGGATTGATGGTCACGAAGTCAATGAAGTTAAGGAATTCTGCTACCTAGGCAGTAAAATAACCAATGACGGACGGAGCAAGGAGGGCATCAAAAGCAGACTCGCTATGGCAAAAAAGGCATTTCTGGCCAAAAGAAGTCTACTAATATCAAATACCGGCCTTAATTTGAGGAAGAAATTTCTGAGGATGTACGTCTGGAGTACAGCATTGTATGGTAGTGAAACATGGACTGTGGGAAAACCGGAACAGAAGAGAATCGAAGCATTTGAGATGTGGTGCTATAGACGAATGTTGAAAATTAGGTGGACTGATAAGGTAAGGAATGAGGAGGTTCTACGCAGAATCGGAGAGGAAAGGAATATGTGGAAAACACTGATAAATAGAAGGGACAGGATGATAGGACATCTGCTAAGACATGAGAGAATGACTTCCATGGTACTAGAGGGAGCTGTAGAGGGCAAAAACTGTTGAGTAAGACTGAGATTTGAATACGACAAGCAAATAATTGAGGACTTAGGTTGCAAGTGCTACTCTGAGATGAAGAGGTTAGCACAGGAAAGGAATTCGTGGCGGGCCGCATCAAACCAGTCAGTAGACTGATGACCAAAAAAAAAAAATACCATTGACATAGGTATTCATTAAAAACTACGAGTTCTCTTTTTTTATTTTTTTTATTTTATTATTATTATTATTATTATTCGCAGACGAGGGGGAACCAGCCCAAACTCTGTACACCAGGTCGGAAAGTGTCGGCGGCCTTTTGATGGCGCTCTGATCGCCTATCAGGTACGTGTGTGTGGAGGCAGTTGACTCGTGGATGTTGGTCACAGTGGATGATCGACTGACCTCGCAGGAAATATCTGGTGCTGCGAGGACTATTTATACAGTGCATGGGCTTCTGTTTTCTTATTTTGTTTCGGATGTCTCTGTCTTCATGGTATATGTACGAGTGCCTGGTGGTCGATAGCTACAAACAGAATCCAGAAGTGGTGAGTTTGTATGGTGCAGGATACAAATTGCGTTTACTACGTCGAAATGGTATGTGGTGATACAACCCAGTTGGGCATCACTTTCAGACTGAAAAGTGTAAAGTTACCTCGACAGGAGCAGAACAGTGTTATTGAGAAACTGTCTTTGGCGGTGGGTTCTGCATTTCATGATCTGTAGACTTCTACTGGGTTTCATTGTCAGTGCAATATGACTCCTGTGTGTTTTTGTTCAATATTTACAGAATAGTTTTGCCTCTGAAAGTCTCGTTATTTGTTTATCTGCAGAAAATGGCTCCCACATTGGCAGCAGCAGCAGTTTGACTCATAAATTCAGTAAGCAGCAATCACAAAGCTCCATTCAAAAGGCCGGCCGGAGTGGCCGTTCGGTTCTAGGCGCTACAGTCTGGAACGAGCGACCGCTACGGTCGCAGGTTCGATTCCTGCCTCGGGCATGGATGTGTGTGATGTCCTTAGATTAGTTACGTTTAATTAATTCTAAGTTCTAGGCAACTGATGACCTCAGAAGGTAAGTCGCATAGTGCTCAGAGCCATTTGAACCAGTTTCCATTCACAAGGAGTGCCATAACATCATAGGGTCACAAGACATCCATTGTGTTGGGTATAGGCGCCTCTAAAGACTGGTTCGAACAAGATGGGGGTAAGGTATGGAAAGTTCTGTGACATCTGAGAGTCACGTTATTTCTTTGTTCGAATGTTCAGAGATAAGTCCAAGCAGACCATCCTCCTCTGGTTTGGGCAGCTGGGATGCTGTCCCCCACCCATCATTGTGATTTTAGAGCATCTTCAAACCAGCAGCTGTAGAACGTAGAAAATTCACCGGAAATTCCAGCCATTTTTCTCGTCTGTAGGACACCGCTTCGAAATCTATTTGTGTAATTGTTTTATTTTTCCCGTCCATGCTTCGACACCAGTGAGTGCTTCGAGAAATGAGAAAAATAGCGTCCCTGACCCAGCAGAAAATATAAACTAAGCACATTCACCGTTTCAGAAAAGTGATGAACACCACACCAGCTGTAGGACTCAGATCTTCTTCTTCTTCTTCTTCTTCTTCTTCTGTCTCTCTCTCTCTCTCTCTCTCTTTCTCTGGCAGTGCCTCTAAACAAGTAGCTAAAAGTTGAAAAGTGGTTAGTGTTCTATTTAGAGTTACAGATATATTTAATTCGACTTTAAAATATCGTTATTTTGGCGTGTATGATCAGGTATTGCATCTGATATAGGTTTCTGGTTCTGTTCGCCACAAATACATGTGAAGTGTCTCAGGGAGGTTTCACAAACGTGCAGTGATCTTTTTAGAGTCCGTGTTCGAGTGTGGCGGCATACATCGCAAAAGTGAAGCAAACTACTGTGCAGCGATCTGTTTTGAAAGTGTATTTAGACACATATTCGGTTGGATTTAAGAACTCCCGAAGCAGTTAGTGTCCAACGACAAAGAGTATCTGTGCTCCTGGGATGGGAAGGAAAAAGGCTGTGGGTATTTCCAACGTGACAGGAAGTACTTAGCGCGCCGTCGCCCCTGTGATAAAACGTGTGTTTGCACCACAAACTGTTTAAATATTCTTGCGTCATTGTAAAGCTCTCTCTCTCTCTCTCTCTCTCTCTCTCTCTCTCTCTTTCTTTGTGCAGTGGTACTTTTAGTTCCTGTGACATCTTCAAGTTACGTATGTGAGAGTATTCCGCACATTGTTTGGACACCAGATTTAATAACTGCATATGCAGTTCGTGTTCAGCGACGAGTGTTCTCGGGTGGGAAGGAGAAAGGCTGCGGGAATTTCCAATGTGAAAGGGAGTACTTAGCACGCTGCCGCCAATGCACTATCGCGTGGCGGTGCAGTGAGACCGGCGTGTGGCTTCTCTTCCAATATATGGAGAGACTCTGGGGTGAATGTCTTGCCCCTTAAGCTTCGGAAGACTGACTGGACTTTTATCGAATGATCTATAGTTACAGCACATGTATTTATCTGCATGAGATGTTAAGTGTATGTTAGCTCCATTATGCTGTATCTTGATTATCTGATGAAATATACTCATAATGCACCAAATATAATTGCTTTCCAGGTGGCTATCGAACAATCCTCAGCTGCTTGATTACAGCTAAAATTCCCATTAAACTCCTTCTCCAGCACAGACATCTCATCCAGTGAACACACAGTACACACAGTGAAGAATTATGTGCATCCACCCAGTCCAGCAGCTAGACTGAGCGAATTTCCAGCTGTTTTTTCACCAGACCGCCATTTTGGATTACGTCGTGGAAGGGGAGTGGGGAGGACCGACAGTGTTCTCTGCTGGTGGTGTTCTGAACTAGGTCAGCTGGACTACGTGCGTCATGGTGAACAGACTGACTGGAACTACTCTCTATGACAAGTCAAATTCTTTTTTAAACAATGCATATAAATTACTTACATTCATACTATCCAGAGCCCAGCCAATTTCCAGGTAGGTGAAGAGTAGGGGATGGGGTTAGGTTGGTTGAGGTAGCGTACATGACCTATTTTCCCGCCAAAATTTGAACTCCCTGCCATGACGTCTACGACATTGCCACATCTATGGTAGCCATCTTGGATCCACCATCTTGAATAAATTTTGCAACAGTGGAGAGTGGAGTTGTGCTTTCCTTGCCCTTTTACCCCCGTTTACTTCGATAACGGCGTTTGTGGAGACGACCATGAACCTATTGTGGGGAAAAATGTGATTCAACCGAAGAGCCAACATGCTAGACTCCCGATGGCCTCTTGCTCACTGCAGTCGTAGCTGACGGAGTCGTTGTGTCAACATGTGAACACGTAACGGTAGTCTGCTGTGGAACTCCATGTTCCACAGTGTACGACACATGGTGTGCTACGAAACACTCGTGTGTACACTAGCATTCTCCTCTTCTGGCAGAGATGCCACAGACCTCCATTATCTTACTTTACAGAATAGGCAAGCCTCCGAGCCCCACGTTCTGTGAAGAGTCGTGGATTTCCAACTAGTGGTAGTGTCACTACCCTTCTACTTCTTTCGGTTGATGCTCACGACAGTAGTAAGTGAATATTCGTCCAGCTTCGCCTTTTCCGAGATGCTCGTTCACAGGTTCTGCGTAATAACAATCTGCCCTTTGTCAAAGCAGCTTATCTCAACGTAATTCACCATTTGCACCCCATATTTTCGTTATGTTTCCGTGTGTCCTCCGTTTACAAGCTTTTGTTACTGCGTCATGTGCCCGCAGCCCTATCAGGCGGTATCCAGCGTCGCAGTGGGCAGTGGTCATAATGTTTTGGCTTGTCAGTGTATACCTACAAGAAATAAAGAGCCATTTAGTTTTTTATGACTACGCCTCCTACATTACTTTACTTTATGAATACGAGAGTCTAGTTTGTACTCGGACATTCTGTGTAGCACGTCTGTCGGTCCCCTACAGAATAACAGCTATCCGCCTCCGCTTACCAGTGTCTCGTCTGCGATGACAAAACCCGTAACGGCCTGTGGCGCTTGCTGAATCGGCCGCGTTTCCCGGTCCCGCTGCCGTTCCGCTCGCTCGTAAAGCAGGTAACGACCCGGCCGCCCCGTAAATAACGCCGGCTAATTGTTCGCCGCGCCGCGCTAAATGTACCAAGACGTAATTGTTTCGGGATTAACCGGCGGCTGGCCCCCCTCCTGACAGCCGTAGACGCCGGGGCGGCTGGGCAGACCTACATTCAACATTGATCGCGTGTTCGCATTGTTCCACAAATCATGCGAGGTAACGATGCAGCGCGAACGACAATGGCAGTGGCTTCCGATCGCATAGTGTTCAGCAGTAATAAAACAAGATAGGTTTTACCGGACAAAATATCAGTCACTTCCTTAAAAGAGCAAACTGGTCACTTTGGAGCACTCTGTACTGTGTAGAACTGGTACGAGGTGATCATGTGATCCACCACCACTGATCCACAGGGATGGACAAAGATAATGATACACAAAAAGCACAATACATTATCTTTCGTAATATAGCGTATCAAACCGTAGGTATTTGTGGTGTGCGTACTGTAAGACCTTCAGTACACACACCATCAGATTATTTGACTAGTCGCTCTAACGAAGTAGGCGAGTGTCAGCAGTATGTCTCGTGGTCTTATCGTGGTGTGTTTATCTTCTGCCTTAGGTCAGGCGATAGAAATGCCACTTGCACGCTTAGAGTAGCAGATTGACGGTGACCAACTTTAAACAGAACGTGATTAATTTTCACATTCATTTATTAAAATAATAACAAGCATAAAAATTACCTAACTTGGTTGTGGATGCTATTTACATTTGACAATCTGAAGTTCCTTTGGTATTGGTACGTTAATCTTATTCTCACATATATCTCTGATACTTGACAAAAGGGTCTATACATTTATCTTCATGGCTATGTACAGGAATATGGTAAAGTATTAGGCGCAGACTGAAACTTGACTATAGACTGGTACAGACAAATGTAGAACTCGTACAGACTGGTGCAGACAAATGCAGACTGACTAATCGGAGGTTTGTACACTCGTTACAACACCTCGCGCGAGTGTGATCCGCGAGGAGAAAAGGTTCTACGTTAGCAACAATGGCATTGGCTGCGTTACATATTAATACGCGGATCGGCGGAAGCAGAATTTGGTCCGTGTCTATGGCAGCGCCATCTCGTATTGCGGAGACGGACGAGCGCTGTGCCTGCGCTGTTGTGCTTAGTGAGGCGCGCTCTAGTGGGAAAGTTGTGTACACGCTGACTACGCGGAACTATGTACACAACAGTATTAAACCAGTTTCCAGCAGCATGGATAAATACTGGTCCTGTATGGTTTTCAAGGGAATCGTACACCATTCATCCTGAAAAGTGGCGGCCAGTTCAGGCAAACTTGATGGAGATGGATAGCGATCACTCACCCTTCTGTCCAAAGTAGAACACAAAGGCACGATAATACTTAGACATGGTGACTGAGGAGATGCGCCAATTCCTCATCCTCCTCATCATCATCGTTTTGAAACGCCAGTTTACCAGGTGTGGTGGACGAGCGCTCGCCATCTCCTCCTGTCTTCATACTTCTTCTGTTCCAGGACAGCTTCCCATTTGTGTCCTTCCTCCACCGCATCTGATCTTACAGTCTCTATCCAGCGTTTTCTTGGTCTTCTGCATGTTCTTCGTAAGAGGCTCAGGTTGAAATACCTTTTGGCAGGTCTTTGGCTGTTCATTCTCATTATGTACCGATACAACTGAAACCTGCATTCCTTTATATGACACTGGTAACAGGGACCTCAATACCAGCTACTTTTCTGTTCACCTCATTCCTGATTTTGTCCTTCCTAGTTGCCTGATTCATAGTTCTAATGACTCATTTCTGTTGCCTGGATTCTAAATGGTTCAAATGGCTCTGATCACTATGGGACTTAACTTCTGAGGTCATCAGTCCCCTAGAACTTTGAACTACTTAAACCTAACTGACCTAAGGACATCACACACATCCATGCCCGAGGCACGATTCGAACCTTCGACCGTAGCGGTAGCGCGGTTCCAGACTGTAGCGCCTAGAACCGCTCGGCCACCCCGGCCGGCGCCTGAATTCTCCTGAGGTCTTTGTTTAGTAGGGTACTGAAACCATATGTTCAAAAATGGTTCAAATGGCTCTGAGCACTATGGGACTTAACATCTTAGGTCATCAGTCCCCTAGAACTTAGAACTACTTAAACCTAACTAACCTAAGGACATTACACACATCCATGCCAGAGGCAGGATTCGAACCTGCGACCGTAGCAGTCCCACGGTTCCGGACTGCAGAGTCTAGAACCGCACGGCCACCGCGGGCGGCAAACCATATGTTAGGACTGGTACAAATTAGGTGTGGTACATGGTCGCTTTTGCTTTTCGTGTCCATTTATCATCCCGGAGACGATTTCTGATTTGACTGTAAACACTGGATGCTTTCTGTGTCCTGCTGAGCATTTCCTCCTCGTGCCCAAAAACAGTCCTGGTCGACGCGAAGCGTCTGAACAGGGGATCTGTTGTCTTCGAACACGTCATCGTCATTGGGAAAGAAACAACGTACCATGGGATAAACCTGATCAGCCATAATCCCTGGCAATAATAAGATCTTGCTGAGTACCCATGGAATCCATAGAATACCAATATATCACTGCCCACAGCATTACCGAAGCCCAGCCATGTTTCACTCTTGGAATCTAAATTCATCCAGAAGTTCGAAACAGTGTGAAACAAGACTCATCTTCCACGTCCTTGCAATGCTCCATTGTTCAGGCTTTAAGGCTTTGGCGCCACGTCCTCCTGTTACAGCTGTTTACGTCACTGACGAGTCGTTTTTGAATTCCAGATCGTCCTGCAATTCCATGTTCATGGCGATCCCTTCGCATATTTTGTGATAAAAACGATCGCGAGTGTGACATTCAGTTCTGTTCTGACTTCTGATGATGTCGTAGTCTTATTTTTCGTCACAATCGTCTTCAATGGCCGTCTTCCACGAGAACTCAGTACTCATTTTCTTCTGTGCCGTGGCGAATAATGGTTTCCCGCTTTCCTTTCCGGTTCAACACTTCAGTACCTCTTAAAAGACAAATCATCATGGGTCCCTCGGTTACGGAGGGACCCACCAAAAGAGCTACAACAATCTGCCCACTTCCGAGCCGGCAGCTGTGGTCGAGTGGTTCTAGGCGCTTCAGTCCGGAAACATGCGGATGCTACGGTTCGAATCCTGCCACGGGTATGGATGTGTGTGATGTCCTTAGGTTAGTTAGGTTTAAGTAGTTCTACGTCTAGGGTACTGATGACCTCAGATGTTAAGTCCCATTGTGCTTCGAGCCATTTGAACCATTTAAACCCACTTCCGATTTCACATAGCTACGACGTAATGGCTTCAGCTACGCTTAACACTCTTCTGACCACGTTGAACCATAGGAGTCCTGGAAAATACGTAAGCATTCATTGTCAGTAACCAAGCGGATTCGTAAAATCATAGCGCATTTCATTGTGAGTGTAAATGAAAGAATCTACGACCATGCTACCTCTTTTGCGAAAGAGACACCGCTTTGGAAGATGCAAAGCGAATGGACAGAACATTCGTGACGTGTTTGTGTAGCTTATGCGTCCAGCTGCAACACCCACGCCAAATGTCATCCTGGTACGGCCTGCCAAATCATCATGATTTCAACAGCAATGTCAAGTGCAAATGCTCCAAGTTGACCAGCTGTGCCGCTGGTTCACACTGAATGGATAATTACAGATCCTGTACGGTTTTCAAAGGAACCTTACCTGCTTAACACTGGCAACTTCCTTTCACGATGATGGGGATGGCTAGCGGATCATGCATCGTTTCTTCCAAAGTAGATCACAAAGGCTCAACAAAATTTAGTTCTGGTGACCTTGGTTGCCAGCAGGTATGCGACAATTCCGTCATGATCACAAGTCCTAGACGATGCGAGCTGTGGGAACAGAAGTCCTGTCGTCTTGGACAACATCATCATCACTGGGGAACAAACTTTGTACCATGGAATGGTCTGCAGATCTTTTGCAGAATTCCATCTCACCTGTCAGTTTCCCCTTAAGACGTCCCCTTCTTGTTGTTTTGGCGCTGACAGGGTTCGCGAGTGAAGCATGCAGTTGTCTTTCCAATTCTCTTCAGTAATGCTCTACCACCATCACTCAACACGCACTTGCGAACTTATTGTGACTTAGCGAATGATGTTTTTCCCTTTCCCTGCGACTTCAATATGGTGAGTCTTGTAACACCAAACGCTTCGGTTACGTTTGTTACAGAAGCACCAGCCATACGAGTAACAACAATTTTCCAGCTTTCAAATTCACGTAGCTCTGACATACTACATTCAGAACTGCATAGAACGGCATCCACTTGCGGCGTACGGAGTACGTTGCACCTGCGGGCTTGGATAGCATATGCATTTATGTTCAAGCAGGCATTTCTTGTGGTATTTCCTTATTTTTGTCCAATCCCTGTACCGAAGAGGCGTGTAAGTGCCAGTCGGTTGTATCGTAACTGCACGGTATTATGAGCGACGAGGAGACGTGTCAGAATCACACAGGAGAGACATCTTGGTATGAAGTGCTCGTGACCACACGCTGTGTCATGTCGTCTGGTCTGTTGAACGGACTGCCCAACACGCCTACATGGAACGATGCACTACTCACAGCCTTTAAACAAGGCCTAATGCCTGTGGTCAGAACAGACCGGAGGCGAGTATCACGACTGGTCAATAACTACCAGTTCTAAAATAAACAGGAACATCTGCTAACAGTGAATGCCGGCCCATCTCAACCAGTGTTCGTGAGTTCATGGGGAAGGGAAACATATGCAGTGGACATTTGAAGTCGGGTACATATAAAAGCCATTAGGCAGACGGGACAATCCGTTGCACGTCGCCGGTGGGTCAAATAACACAGAGGCTGACAGGAGTGGCCGAGCGGTTCTAGGCGCTACAGTCTGGAACCGCAAGACCCCTACGGTCTCAGGTTCGAATCCTGCCTCGGGAATGGATGTGTGTGATGTCCTTAGGCTAGTCAGACTTAAGTAGTTCTAAGTTCTAGGGACTGATGACCTCAGAAGTTAAGTCCCATAGTGCTCAGAGCCATTTGAACCATTTTGAAACAACACAGAAATTTCACAGTAGCTGCAAGGTGTCCAGTCCACCGACCGACCAATGAGGAGGCGCTTAACAAATAGTGTGTGCGGTGTGTACTTCAGGCTGGAGGTGTTTCTGTGAGGTTTTGCGGGTGATTCTCGAAGTATGACTTGTCGGAAAATGTGTTTCAACACTTTCGGTTTCCCTGTTTTCTACACCTTACTGATGAACACGGTGTGGACACAGCGGTTTTTAAGGGGTACTGCCCGTACTTTCCTGGTTGGACGAATAAGAACCTTTTCGGTCCTCGAATGGCCCATTATATTAGCCGATCTTAATTTCACAGAAAAGCTCTGGCACCTTTTACGGATGAAAAGTAGTAATCAACATCACCGAAATTTCTTAGCTGTTCTGGTTCTTATCATCAATGACTGGCCTGTGTTGGATGTGGAATACCTGAAGAAACTTGTGAACTCTCTTTCTCTCCGAAATGGGAGCGTTATGATGGTCAAAGTCCTTGTTACGAGATATTAATTTGGTGTATTCTCTGCGTGTCTGATATTTTGTTATTTACTTGTCGATCACTTGCTGTTACCACGTGGCGCCACGGCAAATATTTCCATGAACGGCAATTATTTCCCTTAAACTATTCAGCGGAAGTATTAGTACTATTATTTCTATCATTCACCGTATCACAAGCATTCATAAAAGTAAAATTTCCAATCCATTTCAAGAAGTAAAAACTAATAAACAATAAGACAAATTCAGTGTGCTACTTTATCCCAGAAAATGGTCAACACCCACATCTTCACTCCACTGAGAGTAAGAATATCTTCCCAGGAGTACTGCACAGTGAACTGAGGACAGGAATACATGAGAAGTGAGCAAAGCTTTAATTCATGACTCTCCCATGTACGCCGAAGATCTCAGCTAGCAACAATTTCGAGCAGCTTTCCACTGATGTCTAGCTGTCTTATCGCTTTCTACACAGGTGCGACACCTCATGCTGGAGGCATACAATCATCGACCTTAGATTTTACGCTGTTAGGAGTAACAGGTACGTGAATTCATACCTCTGCCCAGGAAGAACGCCTAAATCATCCAATGTCCCTGGAAACGAATAAATTCAGAAATGCACCCGTGAGCTAACCTACTTACTTACTTCCAGAGAATGAAAACATAATTATTTTAACGTGACTGGTATTGAGGCACAGATCACAAATCTTGTTGAACACTATGTTTCTGTTAATGTGATCTTCAGTCCAACGACTGGTTTGATGTAGCTCCGCATGTCGATCTGACTCGCGAAGCTCCCCTCCGACCCAAACTGCCACCTACACTCACTTGAATCTACTAATCTACTTACTATATTCCAGCCTTGGAGCCGATCCACAAATTGTACTTTTCACACAATCCTAAATTAGTAAATTAACTATTCCTTGACGCCTCAGAGTGAGTCCCTCATTCATTCAAGATATTCCATGTATGCCTTTTCTATCCTATTCGACCGAGCGAGGTGGCGCAGTGGTTAGCACACTGGACTCGCATTCGTAAGGGCGACGGTTCAAACCTGCGTCCGACCATCATGATTAACGCTTACCGTGATTTCCCTAAATCGCTTCAGGCATGTGACGGCATGCTTCCTTTATACAGGCACGGCCGGTTTCCTTCCCCATCCTTTCCTAACCGAACTTGTGCCCGTCTCTAATGACCTCGTTGTCGACGGTACGTTAAACTTTTATCTCCTTCTCCTCGTTTCTACCCTATTTGACAAGTCTCTGCTTCGTTATTTTTCTGATTGTCCCATCTAAACTTCAGCATTCTTCTGAAGCAGGACGTTACATAAACTTCCATATAATCCTAAACTCAAGACTAAAATACTAGTACTTAATCGTACCCACTGTCTAGTCATATTAATGTGACCATCTGTTAGTAGCCTGAATAATCACCTTTAATAGCACGGACCTCTGCGAGACGTGAAAGAAGAGAATCAGTGAGGTTCTGGACGGAACAGACAGGGTTTTGGAGCCATGCCGGCTCTAGCGCTGTGGCCAACTGCGCTTTGTTTCTTGGTTCAGGACCCATGGCGCGAACCAGCTGGATCGAAGTAGTCCCACAGTTTCTCGACTGAGTTCAAATCCGGGATTTTGTTGCCTAGAGGAATACTGTAAACTTGTCCTTGTTCTTTCCGAACCACGCACGTACACAGCGAGCTGCTGACACGTTGCGTTGTCCTGCTGGTACATGCTATCGTGCTGAGGACAAGCAAACTGCGTGTAGGTGTGGACGTGGATGCATACTTCTGTTGATCCATTGCGCCGTCCACAAGGACGAGATCACTCTGGGAATACCACGAAAACAATCCCCAGACCATAACCGTTTCCTCTCCGGGCTGGCCCCTCCCTACCCTTGTTGTTGGGTGTTTGCTTTCACGACGTAAATGCCAACAGTGATCTGTCCAATGGCGCACAAGACGTGGTCCATCTGGAACGGTCACCTGTCGCCACTCAGTGGACGTCCAATTGAGATATCAGTGCGTAAATTTCAGCCTTCGTCGCCGATGAACAGCAGTCGGCATGTGTGTGTATGTACTAGGCACCTGCTGCAGAGCTCCATACGCAGCAATGTTCGCTAAACAGTGGTTGAGGAGACTGTTGGTAGTCCCTTGAATCAACTGGGCGGAAAGTTGCTCAAAGGTTGCATGTCTTTTCGTTTGTACTCATCTGCGTAGCCGTCGTTCACCCCTGTTTCTCCTATCAATGGTTCGTGGTGCAACACAGCTGCCTCTACACCAGTTCTAAATAGCACCATTTTGCCATGCACGGTCTACTTTAACCAGAGCGGCACGGGAACAATTTACAAACTTATCGTCGCGCGGGGTAGCCTCGCTGTCTAGGCATCTTGTCATGGCCCGCGCGCCTCACCCCGTCGGAGGGGAGGTTCGTGTCCTCCGTCGGGAATGAGTATGTGTCTTGTGTTCAGCGTAAGTTAGTTTAAGTTAAATTAAGTAGTGCCTAAGTTTAGGGACCGATGACCTTAGCAGTTTGGTCCCATAAGACCTTACCATAAATTTCAGTTACAAGCAAACAGTTTCGGAAATGCTTCCACCAATGTCCGAAAAGGCAATGATCATTTCCTTTTGAACTCAAATAAAACGATCCGTTTCCGCATTACGACAGCGTCCTATGTTTTCCGCGTCCTTCCGATGCGTATTTTATAGCCTTCATTGTTAGTACTGCCACCTGCCATCTGTGAGTGGTCAATCTGTGAGAGGTCAATCTTTTTGATGTCATATTAATGTGACTGAACAGTATGTTAGATCACATTTCTTGCATTCATAAAATCTTCTCTTGACACTGCTGGATTGCGTTTTGTATAGTTTTGTTAATACCTTCACCAGCTATTTTCTTGTCGAAATAAAAAATGTCTTGTGTACTACATTCAGCGTTTAATTTTCTGATGTGGTACCCACAGAATAGCATGACTATACTCCATAACCATTTCTTACATTTACTGATATTCATCCTATAACCTCTTCTCAACACAGAATCCATTCTGTTCGAGTGACCTACAAGCCCTCTGCCGCCTCTGACAGAAATTCAGTGTCATTGACAAAACGTTTATTAAAGAAATTGCCCTTTACATTTTCTGCAGATAATTCTTCTGACCACTCTGTAACGACTATTAAACTGAGGCCTCCGTAATATATATGTCAAGAAATGCCTTTATTAGAACTGGGATTATTGCATTCTCCTTGCAATCGAGGAGGAAGCACTTTGGCTGTCTCATACATTGTCAATATCAGGTCGAATATTTCTGTTACAATTCGTTCTTGCACGTGTCTTGCTAATCCTGAGAGGAATACGTCTGGACCAGCTGAAACAGAGTAATATGACTGAAAAGCATAAGGTGTAATAGTACTGGGTGATTATAATTAAACTTTCAAATCACTGTAGAAATAACACCACTGGTCAGAATGACGCCAAAGTGCTACGGAATAATATCGGAGAAGGAGGAAAACGTATGACAGAAGAAAAATAAATAGTTACAAAATGTAACACCACTGGTCAGAATGACGTCAAAGTGCTACGGAATAATATCGGAGAAGGAGGAAAACGTATGACGGAAGAAAAATAAATAGTTACAAAATGTAGAGTAGATGGCGCTGTAAGCATCATAATTTAATAGTCGTCGACTACAAATGACAAATGAATCATACAACAATGCCTACGGTGTACGTTTGACGTTAAACGAACTGTACTATTCAGTGTGCAAGGGTGCACAGGGGTGATACTGTTAGTTACGTTATCCCAGGCTGCACCATGACAAGGTCATATCACAACGGATGGGAAAAATAGGTTCTTAATTGTCCTGAGGACAAAAACCGCGTAAAAAGCATCACTCACTTCGGTTTTTAACTGTCCTGAGTGCAAAAACCGCATAAAAAGCGTCAATCAAAATCAAATCGGATTATTAATTTCCGTGTGACTGGCGCAAAACATGTTCAATATGCTGTCCACCGTTTTCCGGAACAAGTTAAAATCGAGAAACAGTACGTTCCACAACTGATCGAAGTGTTTCCGGGGTCACTTTCTGAATGTGCCGCGCAATGCGTGCCTTCAGCGCAGCTAAGTTTGCAATCGGAACATTGAACACAATACTTTTCAGATAGCCCAGCAGCCAGAAGTCACAAGGATTAAGATCAGGTCTAGGGAAATGGGGGCTGATAATTCCAGCATTTCCGAAATGGCGCTTCAGCAGCTGCTTAACTGGATTTACAGTGTGCGGTGGTGCGCCATCTTGCATAAAAATGATCCCATCCACACATTCACAGCTGGAATGACGTGGTTGCGCAAGAGACGCTCACAGCGCTTATCAGTGACGGTACGGGTAACAGGACCAAAAACGCCTGTCTCTTCCAAAAAATATGGCCCTAAGAAAATGATGCCGTAAACCGACACCACACAGTGGCCTTTCAGGATGAAGTGGTACTGGTTGATTTTCGTGTGGATTTTCCGTTGCCATATTCGATACTTTTGTGTATTGACGTATCTTGTCAGATGGAAGTGGGTTTCGTCTGTCCACAAAATCTTTCATGGCCAATCATTTTCCACTTCCATGCGAGCAAGAAATTCTGAAGTAAATATCTCTCTTTCTGGCAGGTCAACAGGAAGCAACTCGTGCACATGGATAATTTTGAATGGATAGCAAAGAAGGATGTTCCGTAGGGTTTTAGGCACCATGCTCATGAGTATGTCCAATTTTCGGGCAATTCTCCGTGCACTATACGTTTGCACACAAAAACTCGTCTCCTCCTGCACTGCTGTGGCCACTGCTTCCACTGACGTCGAATCAAATCGTTTTATCCCTCTACCAGATTTCACACCAAAAGAACCTGTATTTTCGAATTTACGAATCATTATCTCCAGACCCACGGCAGTCATCGGACCAACGCCTTTTTTGCAAACCCTTAAACTTTCGAAACTTCTGCAGAGCGACGTGTGCACAGTCATCATTCTTGTAATACAGCTTTTCACACAGAGCGCGATCCTGCATTGAGACAGTCATGGCGAACGTCGCAGACGCGGAAAGAGGAAAAGAAGGGTACCCAGCGTGTTTATACAGGGTGTTTCAAAAATGACCGGTATATTTGAAACGGCAATAAAAACTAAACGAGCAGCGATAGAAATACACCGTTTGTTGCAATATGCTTGGGACAACAGTACATTTTCAGGCAGACAAACGTTCGAAATTACAGTAGTTACAATTTTCAACAACAGATGGCGCTGCGGTCTGGGAAACTCTATAGTACGATATTTTCCACATATCCACCATGCGTAGCAATAATATGGCGTAGTCTCTGAATGAAATTACCCGAAACCTTTGACAACGTGTCTGGCGGAATGGCTTCACATGCAGATGAGATGTACTGCTTCAGCTGTTCAATTGTTTCTGGATTCTGGCGGTACACCTGCTCTTTCACGTGTCCCCACAGAAAGAAGTCACAGGGGTTCATGTCTGGCGAATAGGGAGGCCAATCCACGCCGCCTCCTGTATGTTTCGGATAGCCCAAAGCAATCACACGATCATCGAAATATTCATTCAGGAAATTAAAGACGTCGGCCGTGCGATGTGGCCGGGCACCATCTTGCATAAACCACGAGGTGTTCGCAGTGTCGTCTAAGGCAGTTTGTACCGCCACAAATTCACGAAGAATGTCCAGATAGCGTGATGCAGTAATCGTTTCGGATCTGCAAAATGGGCCAATGATTCCTTTGGAAGAAATGGCGGCCCAGACCAGTACTTTTTGAGGATGCAGGGACGATGGGACTGCAACATGGGGCTTTTCGGTTCCCCATATGCGCCAGTTCTGTTTATTGACGAAGCCGTCCAGGTAAAAATAAGCTTCGTCAGTAAACCAAATGCTGCCCACATGCATATCGCCGTCATCAATCCTGTGCACTATATCGTTAGCGAATGTCTCTCGTGCAGCAATGGTAGCGGCGCTGAGGGGTTGCCGCGTTTGATTTTTGTATGGATAGAGGTGTAAACTCTGGCGCATGAGACGATACGTGGACGTTGGCGTCATTTGGACCGCAGCTGCAACACGGCGAACGGAAACCCGAGGCCGCAGTTGGATGACCTGCTGCACTAGCTGCGCGTTGCCCTCTGTGGTTGCCGTACGCGGTCGCCCTACCTTTCCAGCACGTTCATCCGTCACATTCCCAGTCCGTTGAAATTTTTCAAACAGATCCTTTATTGTATCGCTTTTCGGTCCGTTGAACACTTCGTCTTGTTGCAACAACACTGTGTTCTAGGCGGTGGAATTCCAACACCAGAAAAATCCTCTGTTCTAAGGAATAAACCATGTTGCCTACAGCACACTTGCACGTTGTGAACAGCACACGCTTACAGCAGAAAGACGACGTACAGAATGGCGCACCCACAGACTGCGTTGTCTTCTATATCTTTCACATCACTTGCAGCGCCACCTGTTGTTGAAAATTGTAACTACTGTAATTTCGAAAGTTTGTCCGCCTGAAAATGTACTGTTGTCCCAAGCATATTGCAACAAACGGTGTATTTCTATCGCTGCTCGTTTAGTTTTTATTGCCGTTTCAAATATACCAGTCATTTTTGAAACACCCTGTACCAACTTCAGTGGGTCGTGCACATGACAGAGTTTCATTTACGTATTCTGACACAAGCAGCGCCATCTATTGATAAATTTTGACACTACTTTTTTTCTTCTGACATACGTTTTCCACTTTCTCCGGTAATATTCCGTTGCAGTTTGATCTCATTCTCACCAGTGGTGTTATTTCTATAGCTTTTTAAAAGTTTAACTTTAATTATAATCAACCTGTACAGTATGATGCTACACATAACTGAACATCTGCAACAGTAATCGTTTTAATTACTATTTATTTGTTGACTGAGTATGCCCCATTACATTGTAATATTACATGTTTTAAGGGTGAATAAAATGTTATCTCTGCAATCTTAGATCAACAAAGATAATACAATTCGAACGCGGTTACATCTAGTGTTTTAGTTTCCTAATACAAAAGCAGAATGTGTCAAAACGTAACAATTAAATGTCGCATTTGTGTCTGTTTGTTCAGGTCTACGTGTTGAAGATATTTACAGTTTAAATGAACACTACTGCCGTATGGATACGTGCATTTGGATTTTTGAAACAATGTAATAACTGTGTAATAGACTCGGTGAGTTATTAATGTAAATGTGTTATCATCATAGCTTACATTCTGGCTTTTCGGATTTGGTTTGAGCTTTTAGATGACAGTAATGGATCCTCATGCAGCTGAGATTCTTACTGAACTACAAACGTTATAAAACTCTCTGGTCAATTCATGAACAATGATTTATGGAAAACCCAACGTCATCCCTTTTCAGTTATTTACTTCCTGAATGTGTCGCCCTCTGTCGTTAAATTTCTCCAGTCTAAAACCGAGTCGTCAATAGTGAGGGTGCGAAATTATTGAAGCACATTCAAGATTTTTATCATCAGAGTCATCTAGATACTCGATAATTGTAGGCTAGAGAACACTGTGGTTTTAGTCCGTGCAACAGAAGGCAGGGGCTGCTTCACATAAAATTGTTTCAACATGAGAACAATCTCCAAACTCTCTTAGAAAATCAGATACATGGTGAATCACTGAAATCTGTAGTCTCACAAACATCTAATGAGTCAACTGCAATCTCGGAACTTGCCGATCAATATTTGGTGTCTACGAGCTTCTGAACTCTTCGTTGTGCGGGTTGTTCGAAAACCATACTGGCGTAGTCGAAAGATTTGGCAGGTATTCCTTATGTGACCAGTAGCTTTACAGTTATACTAAATTAAGTCGTCTATTCAGATACATGGTACAGTCACAATAAATTCGACGTCAACGAGCAATAACTACTCACAGAAGGTGAGTGGCTGTACTAGCAGCGGCGGGGTGAGGGTGGGGTATATAAAACCATGTCGGGGGGACGCGGAGAGCAGAGTAGTGATTTTTGTACGTCCATCCTTTTAGCAGGACGTCTCTGGCACGACGGCCGTTTACTATTGTGACAAAAAATAAAAACATCTACAGTCGTGCTTGATAGGTTCCCGAGAATTACGGTGGATAATACTGTAGAAACCGCACAATATTTCAGGGAGACAACTGCCCGCCATCTTCAGGTGCTACTGTCGCGTCGCTGAGAGGCTCGCCAATTTATATGCTGGCTTTCTAGAAGAGCGCAGGCACCAGCGGGGGTATAACGTCATAGAAACCAATCGTGGACGGCGTCGAATACCAGAACCCTCTGCTGGAGAAACGGGTCGCGGTCTGCGGAAGCATTCCCCGCGCCGCGGCGCGCTTCCGCAGACCGCGACCCGTTTCTCCAGCAGGGGGCTCTGGTATTCGACGCCGTCCACGATTGGTCTTCGATGACGTTATGCCTCCGCTGGCGCCTGCGCTCTCCTAGAAAGCCAACATATAAATTGGCGAGCCTCTGGACGACGCGACAGTAGCACCTGAAGATGACAGGCAGTTGTCTCCCTGAAATATTATGCGGTTTCTACAGTATTATCCGGCGTAATTCCCTGGAACCTATCAAGCAGATGCAGCGCCGGGAAAGCCTCAAACAGCACATCTACAGCCGTCCTTCTGATTTTATTGTATTTTGTCGCTATCAGTTTCAACGCTTCATTGCGTCATCTTCAGGCATCAAAACAGCCGTCCTTATGATTTTATTTTATTTTGTCGCTATCAGTTTCAACGCTTCATTGCGTCATCTTCAGGTATCAAAACAGCCTGAAGATGACGCAATGAAGCGTTGAAACTGATAGCGACAAAATAAAACAAAATCATAAGGACGGCTGTAGGTGTTTCTGTTTTTTTGTCACGAGTGTAGTGATTGTCGTAATGTGGAAAAGAAGCGATTTATCTGACGTCCAGAGGGGAATGATCACTGATTTTCGGGCCAAGACTGGTTTTCGGGCGAAGCGCGGAAGCATTTCAGAAACGACTATGTCCGTAAACGGTCCACGTGCAACCGTGGTTAAAGTCTACCGTATATGCCAAAATGGCGCTTTCGAAAAGCGGCTCCAAGGAAAATGTAGTGCAGCAGCGGCCAAATACGACAGCGTGAATGACGGCTGGAGTGACGCGTACGGGCGAATAGACGTGCAACTGCTCAGCAGCTAAACTGTCCAGATGAGTCAAGGACTACCAACAGGGTCTCCTCAACGACCGTTCAGCGAACACCGCTCTGTATTGACCTCCGCAGCAGGCGCCTGGTTCATGCACACATGGTGATAGTTGGTAATCGCCGACGAAGGCCGAAATTTGCACGCCAGTACCGCAACTGTGCGTTCGCTAAGTGGCGACAGGTGGCCATTTGCGACGAATCACGTTTTATCCTCCATATGGCGGTGAGCAAACACCCTGCAACAATCGACGGAAGGTTGCAGGCCGGAGGAGGCTCTGGGAAATGTTTTCGTGGCATTCACTGAGTAGTCTCGACATTCTGTAATGGACAGTGTATCACCACCTCGTTGGGAACAATGTCCACTCCTACAAGCAATTTGATTTTCCTCGGCACTACGGCATCTCCAGCAGGGCAATGCAACGTGTCGCACAGCTCACAACATGCGTGCAGGGTTCGAAGAGCACGAATGTATCGTCGCCTATGGCCAACGAACTCCCCGGATCTAAACCCAACCGAGAAACTGTGGGACCACCTTGATCGGGATCTTCGCGCCATGGATCCACAGCCAAGAAATTTAGTGCATCTGTCAGGGACACAGGAGTCGGCATGGCTCCACATCCCTATCGGTACCTTAGAGAACCACACTGAATCGCTTCCTGCATGTCCGGTAACGGTCCTATCTGAAAAAGGTGTGAATGCAGGCTTTTGATAAGTGGTTAGATTAACGTGTGTAGACAGTGTATATACTACAAAAATATTGCTTTAGAATCAAATTCGCAGTTTCGATGGCACCTTACTGATACCTATAAGATAAATTGTGCAGCAAGTGGAGAAGTATCAGAACACAATGTTTTATGTTGGTTCATAATGGCATGTCGTGCTTGTGTCCAATTGTGAGGCCGTATATTGACAAGCGCTTCACAATTGAGCTATTAGATATGAAAGGAAAAATAGCTATTTTTCTTGAACTTCTGAAAGGCCTGAGTGGCGCAAGCGTTCCCTTAATTATAATGCCGCTTTTTTTAAGTAATCTGCCAACATGTTCAAATTGTCTAAGGAAAATATAGATCTATAATACGTGAACACTGTATAATATCTGTATCAAATTTTATATCACTCACTGCCCGCAGTAGTCATGAATGATGGTATCAGATGCATTTTTAATGAGAACCACTTTGTCTGGAGAGAGGATGTTGTTGAGGACGATGGATGATTGGTGATGATTGGTGGCATATTGCCCTCGCTGAGGTCATTTGAGACCACGTGGTAGCGAAGGTGGCAACCGCGCGCCCATCGGCGTGCCCTGTTCGTGCTTCGATGTTGCAAAATGATGAGTGTAGTACCACTGCGCAGCTAGTAGTGGAGTCAGGCGTAACTGGCCACTAGACGTGTAGCTTATTTACGTTTCAAAAACCGTTAGTTTCTTAACAGATGCACAGCGGTCGACCTCACGAAAAATTTCCACTAGGTCAGTAACAGCAAACGTATCGACACACTAACATAGTAAGCGAACAAACAAGAGACAAACAGATAATGGCAATCGGTTAGTTACGGAAAGTGCACACGTTAGTTTCCTTCCGTATCTGCCATGAAAACTGCAAGAATTGTAAGCGTTGTACTTTCTTAAATGACTGGTCCCGAGTAAACCCATATTTCCCTGGTATGAGGGAACTATGTCACATAACAGTCCCGTAATGAACCAAGTAATAAATTTATTACTGCAGTCTGGATTCGGTATGAGTAAAGGAAGATACATGAACGTAACACTTGTACAATCACCCTGTAAAGTAAAAATATCAGCCCTGGTACAAGAAACTGATTAATGATGAACATCCCAAGCAGTAATATCAAGACCCAAACAGCATTCGAAGTGTGGGGATGAAAAATGAGCAGTGCAGTGATAAAGTTCAATTCTACCCCCCACCCCCACCTCCCCTGCTCTACTCTTGCAGTACCTCTGAATTATGGGTGGAGTTGTGAGGCTGTTGCACCAACGTAAATAAGTCAATGGATAGTATATTGGAAACTCTGTGATACTGTTAGATTCGTATTGTGGAGCAACGTTTCGTCTGAAAAAAAGGTGATGTATTTATCAGGAAACACTGTGTTGTCTAAGAAGTCTCTAACACCACTACACAGTCGTTTTTCTAGCGTAGTAATTACAGGAATACGATAAAAGAGGAAACGACATACTGGGGGATATTTGTAGACAGTCATTCGATATCGACGAACTGCAGGTGTAATGCTTCTGAATTTCTTTGTGCTGTCCACGTACACTCTGCATTGTTGTGAATGTCCTTCTGTTTGTTAGGGTGCTATTTTTCTTGTTGCGATAGCTCCCTATGTGGTCAGTGACGAGTGGAGGACTAGAATGCCTTCTAACTATTGGAACAGTGCTGTCGGAACGTGATAGGATTTCGAGAGATTTAGCAGGGTTCAGTGACTTGGCAAGGGACATGTCATCAGACGTCATCCTAGCATCTTCCAACCTCTTTGGACGCCGTACTACGTAAGTCCGCAATCCCAAGTAACCACCTACCTGTCCTTCTCACCATATCCAACACACTACACTGTTCCCATGCACCCCATCCCATTCTCCATCCGAAAGTGGTGTATGGCTACTCCAATGCCAACTGGAATGCCAACCAGGGACCCACAGATACCCAGATTAGAAGTCACCCCTCACCTTTCTAACAACCCAAACATATAGCACACGCCACAGCCTGCCAGCAACAGATCTTGTCAGATACTGAATCAGCCCATATCCCTACTCAAAACATGTATACTCTTCGGCACACTCCCCAACCAAAAGCTGAACTCCTCCTCCGTGAATCCAGTCTTTATGTTACTCCATTTTCTGGACTCATGACTGGGATACACTGACGCACCACCAGCAACTACAGCTACTCATCAGAAATTTACTCAATGCCAAACAATGTCGGGACTGCCGTTAGACATGCATCAGACTCAATGGTACACTCCGAGTTAACTCATACTAGTACTTGAAAGCATTCCACCAACTCACTGGCACCCATCTCCTTCTTCACTACACAATCTTTCACAACATCCTTCCCTTACCTAACGACATGAGAAACACCAATCACTTTGCATCCTATCTGTCCAAAATCTCTGTCCCTGACGACCCTCACTTTGACTACTCCCAAATCTCTACTATCAATGAATGAACAGGTATCACAGTCCAACCCATGGCTCCCAGCTTCCAGTGCCTGAACAATATACCAGAAACAGAATTAAACTTCCCAGTCACAGTGCAGGATTTATAACATGTCCTGCACAAAAAACGCAACACATCCTCTGGTCACGATCGTATTATTTATCACCATCTCAAGGAATGCCCTATCTCCGTTCTCACCACACTTGCAATCCTGTGTAACACTACCCTCTCACCAGCTACTATTCTCACCTGTGGAAAACATCCAAAAGCCTACTTTTCCTCAAACCCCCCTTGATATCTCTCTGTACGACCCCCATCTGCCTTACCTCAGTGTTTAGCAAGATCTTTGAATCTGTCCTCTCCTATTGCATCCACCATCATCTGCACTGACATCACTGCTCCCTATTACCCACAGTGGGTTCATCCCCTCTTTTTCTTCTGATGATCAGCTCTTGAACTTCACCCACGTCCTATCCCAACAGCTAACAACTGTAAATCTTTCATCTTTGTCTTCTTGGACGTAGAGAAGACATACGACCTTGTATGCAAACTTACGCGCTTCCCATCAACTATGTCCACATTATTGCCTTTTCCTTTCCAATCGCCTGTCCTATACAACTGTCAACTACTCCAGTTCCCATCCTTTTCACCCCACTAAAGGACTACCCCAAGGTTCCATTCTCCCCCATGTAATTTACCTCTTGGTATGCTCAAACCATCTCCTGTGATCCACCTCCTTCAGTATGACGATGACACCATTTTTCTTCCATTCTATCCTACGCTCCAGAAATTCGAATAACGGCTCCAAATTCATCTCATTCAGTTTACATCTGGTGTAACCAATGGTTCCTTAAGTTTAATCGTTCCAAAACCCAGGCAATAATTACAGGAAGAACCACCCATACCTTCTGTCTCCATCACTTGTACGTCACCATTTATACCCGTCACATCCAGCTAATTAGAACACTAATAAAGTACCTTGGACTACCTTTCAACTGGCACATACCATAGAAACTTCACAGCAGAAAGCTCACAACAGACTGAAACTACTAACTAGCTGAACATGGGGCTGTACCCCTACACTATCCTTCACATGTATACATCCCAACATACTTTGCTCTGAAAATGTTTCATGAATTTCTGCTCCTCCTAAATTCTATAAGTCCCTCCACATCGTCAAACGCCATGTTCTCCACTTTCCACATCTGCTTATCTTCCCATATGAAGGCCCCCAACCAACTCATCAGATTCTCAAATTCTCACCTCACTCACTTTGAACACCTCTGAATAACCTACACCATCTGTAAACTCGAATTTCACCTGTTGTGTCTCCTCTCCTTTTCAATCCTAGTGTGCTGCCATGCCTCTAGCTACACATTTCACCAACCAATCAGCTCCATAACCTCTGCATCCTCTCCCATATGAACCTTCTCTCTCTCCCAGATCTTGAACTCTGGCACAACATATACTCATCGTACCAACTCTGCACCCACCCTACCATATCCACCCCCAAGGAACTCTTTCCTCTTCCTCCCTACCACACCTCATGCTTTCCCCTTTCCTACCACCCTCCATTTCTTTTTACTCTCCAGTCTACAGCTCCTAAAACCAATCGTCTGTCTAATTGTCTCGCACAGTCGCCACCTCTTCCCAGTTCGCCATCCCCATCAGCACCGCTTCCACCATATCCCCATTATTTTCCTCTACAATCAACCCCCCCCCCCCCAGGGTGAATTTTCCCGCCAATATTTGAATTTATCGCCAATGGGAGAATGGTGTTAGACTGCACATGTATTCTGGGTCGGCCATCTTGGATTATCATTTCATAGTAAGACTGTGACAGTATTCAAAGATCATGAAATAAAGGGAGTAACCTACATCCTTCCATGCCAACGATATGCAAATTAGGTTTTTATAACTCGAGCACATATATTATATTATACTACTACTATTATCATCCTCTGAAATGTAGTGTATTTAGCATTTGAATTAACCATGAAAATTCTAATTTACCACGAAAATTCGAATTTCCTGCTTATTTCCTAATTTTCTGTCAATAGGAAGTAGGGAGTGGATAGCTGGGGATTTCCCAGACGGTAGGGTAGTGCATGAGGGAGAGGGGAGATGGTTTCTCAGAAGCCAGTCATAAGCCAGCCAGCATAGCAATAGAATAATGGATTACATCATCAATTTAATTAATTAGCATATTAATTTAGTTAATTAGTATATCAGTTTGACACCATAAGTGGCGTAGAACACCCTTTGCCCACAAACTCTCCGTACATGGCTCACTGTACGACATTAAACGGACTACATGGAGGGAAATAATGACTGAAATATCGGTACAGTTTTTCAAATTAAGTGAAAACAGTTCATAAAGACGCCAATCGTTTCCAACACCATGTATATGAATACATGTCGCTTCCGCAGTTCATAGCAAGTTTAAGCAGAACGAAGCCAATGAAAACCCAGTCACAGTATTTGACAGTCTCACCGTAATTGATAATGGTTACAGAAACATCTCTACGAAATGTCTTCAAACACTACACCGCAATATAAAGAAAGAATTTGTTGAAAAATTCAAAGTGCTCATTTAACAAGGGTTTTTCGGAGTTTGTGTATGTGTCCAATGCTTGTTGAAGTACTAAAAAAAGTGTCCCTGTGCATGTGATTCCCAGTCTCAAAAAATAAAGATTAAACTTAAGCTTGGAGCTCGAATGGAACTGTGGAATACTTACTGGAAATTCATAGAAAGTACTTCGGAAAATGGCGAAGTACAGTGAAAAAGACCGACCCTTTCGCGTCAGCCCGGATTGACACGTGGACTGCTCATTGACTTCTAGCATCATTTTTTTTCTCCAGTGGACGCTACAGGACTACTACATCGAAACCGATACTGTTGTGGAGACTTTTCTTCCTTGAAGCAAAAATCACAGGCAATTATTAGTATGGCCACAAAAATCAGCAACTTTGCAGTCTTCACTACAGGCGTTATTTAAATTTCGTGCGTTACAGCAAACAGCAACAACACGAGGCGTTGCACGGCTCAACATTTTGCATGCAATCTCACACACTTGTCAGACAGAAAGTGCCGAGTCAGCTGGCTCCTCAGTGCTCGCCATCAACAGCGACGGACAGAGAAGCAATACATAATTCTCGGCCATTTACCACTCCCATTTACCACTAAATGTTTCCTCTACAACAAATCCATAGGGAAGAACAGATAATTCGAACAAAATATATATTCTTTGCGCAGGGCGAGGAAGCAAAGACACATCATTCAAAATATATACAGAAGGAGTCAACATGTTGCAGTGCATTTTACGCTGAGTTGCAGCTTTCAGTGTTGCGATTTTTCTGTCGTACCCAAGCAATTGTTAGCGTTTATACTTTCTGAATCCTGCCTCCACTATGTGTTTGGTTCAAACGGAGTTACACTCTTGTGGCATTATCAAAGATCTTTCAAAGAAGACTTCAACGCAATAAAATCTGTTAAACTTCATCAAACTGTAACCAGATAATAGCACAGCAAACCATTGTCTCTCCATCAGGAGGTAAAGATCCTTAAGCATCTCTCCAGCTCTACCAAATGTAAGCAAATACGTACCTCAGGAGAAGATCACGTGTTTATTTTTATAACTGTCATTGCAATTTCTCATAATGTTCATCGTGAACACTGATAATAGCTATAAAGTTATCGTGTATTGTAGCAGCAAAGGGTAATACATTAAGAACAGATTATACAAAGTCGACCACAGGCTGTGGCACCCATATCACTTGCTGTGTGAAGTAAATTCAGTTTTCTACGTCTTTTTGTCAATGTTATCTATATAAAAAGGGCAATATACGATGTAACTGACTGATTAGAAATGAAATATGTTTGTAATAAAGTAAGAAATTATACTGCAAAGGTTTAAGTAATTCCAGAACACAAACAATGATTTCGTAATACCACTGTTTCTCAGGCAAGAAATCAATATCTGTATCTATCATATGTAATAAAATAATGTCGAAAACATGTTTGCACTGAAATGTGTTCGGTAATTAGAATGTAATTGACAAATAAACCAACGGAATTGTTTACTGAAGATTTTTTAAATATTTCCAAATAAAATCCTGTTCATATCAAACTGCTCATGATTTACAACTTGTTACCACATTCCATTAGAACTACTGACAGCCTTGGGGGAGCCAGGCCTAGCAAAACTCTACCATCTGATGAGCAAGATATATGAGACAGGCGAAATACCCTCAGACTTCTGAGTGCATAGCGGTAGAGTCCTGCCACCAAGAAAAGGCCCCTGGAAATACCGGAAATCGAACCCGTGTCTTCTGTGTAGCAATCGTCTCACTACCGAGGTACGGAGGCGGACTGTTGCAGCAGAGACCCGTCTCACACGGCATTCCATGTCGACAGCGTTTCTTTGTAGAGCTCTTGTCTTAACTTTCCTCACAGATGTAAGTCCGGATGTACTAAATCTAATAGACGTGTACACTATCTTGTGATTCCCAATCAGGCGATTCAACGATCTCCAAATTTTCTGTCGAGCCGGTCTGTAATTATCTGGGCAGTATTGGTGGGACATCCGTCATGTCGATACTACTTGAATTACTTTATGTCTGGTGGGATGTTTTGCAGTAACTGTGGCAATATAGCCGTTAGCTATTGCAAATAATTGCACGTATTTCGATTCCCATAAGTAGAGACCAACGATGCAATTCTCGAAAAGGCCGCAACACATGTTGACTGACCAATGTTGTTTTGACTCTGCTTGTGAAAACCAGAGGATTTTCAACTGACCAATGGTGCATATTGTGAAGACTGATTCGCCCGCAGATTTTAATTGCCGCTTCAACAATAAACAAAATCTTGCATAGAAAGGCATGATCGTTTTTGAGTTATCATAGGAAACAACTGTAAGCGATTTTGTAAGCCATTACCATGAAGCTGTTTGTGTAGAGAGCTGTGGGTAACATGAAAGAGCTTTAGTGTGTATTATTCACAAAACACAACTTATGAGAAAAACCTGGTACATTCGAGCTTCCTCGTGATCAAACACTGACAGTGTGTTATCGCTAAAGAAGTATTAATTGCATTCCTCTCAGTCACTGACGTATTTTAATCTTCACGATCCCAGTTTCTTTAAATTGATGTTTAATGTTTGCAAAGACTGATCACAAAGCTGAGCACGATGATTTAAGTCTCTGAGAAAGAGTTAAAGAGTTAACAAGTCCTACAAGGCCTGAAGAAATAGCTATTAGATTTTACAAGGAAGTGGCTGCTGAATTTTCCCCTCTTTTAACGATTATAAACCGGAGAGTTCCCGAACAAAAATTGTGTCCACTGGTTGAAAGAAAGCAAGGGGGCACATCCTTCTACAAAGAGAACAGCAAAATGACTCGCAGAACTAGTGTCCAGTATCCTTGATATCTATCTGTTTCCGGCCTGAGTGGCCGAGCGGTTCTAGGCGCTACAGTCTGGAGCCGCGAGACTGATACGGTCGCAGGTTCGAATCCTGCCTCGGGCATGGGTGTGTGTAATGTCCTTAGGTTAGTTAGGTTTAAGTAGTTCCAAGTTCTAGGGGACTGATGACATCAGAAGTTAAGTCCCATAGTGCTCACAAGGGAACCTCCCCATCGCACCCCCCTCAGATCTTGTTATGAGTTTTCACAGTGTATAGGCCTTGAAAAACTGAACACAGATCAATCGAGAAAACAGGAAGAAGTTGTGTGGAACTATGAAAAAAATAAGCAAAATATACAAACTGATTAGTCCATGTGCAAGGTAAGCAACATCAAGGATAGTTCGAGCTCAGGAGCGCCGTGGTCCCGTGGTTAGCGTGATCAGCTGCGGAATGAGAGGTCATTGATACCAGCCTTCCCTCTAGTGAAAAGTTTAATTTTTTATTTTCAGACAATTATTATCTGTCCGTTCGTTCATTGACGTCTCTGTTCACTGTAATAAGTTTAGTGTCTGTGTTTTGCGACCGCACCGCAAACCTGCAGTTCGGAAAATATTCATTGACCTTGTTATTGAAGTCGCGAGCGATATTTGCTGGATTCATATTGCCCACGGAATACATCTCACGTATTTAATGCGCTCTCGTCCAAAGTAGCGAACAGTCAACTGCCAGCCAGCGATCCTCGTTAGCAGGAATACTCTCTCTTCCGTGCGCTGTAGTCGACTGAAGTCGTGTGTTTCGATGTTTGTTTAGGTGTAGCGTCCCCATACTACGGCGCGGTTACCTCGCATCGGACGGACGGACAATAATTGTCTGAAAATAAAAAAATTAAACTTTTCACTCAAGGGAAGACTTGAACCAAGAACCTCTCGTTCCGCAGCTGCTCACGCTAACCACGGGACCACGGCGCCCGTGAGCTGACAGTGTTCTTGATGTTGCCTGTCTTGCACATGGACTACTCAGTTTGTATATTTTGCTTATTTCTTTCATAGTTCCACACAACTTCTTCCTGTTTTCTCGATTGATCTGTGTTCAGTTTCTCAAGGCCTATCCACTGTGCCAACTTATAACTCAACCTGATGGGGGGTGCAATGGGGAGGTTCCCTTGTCAGAGCCATTTGAGCCATCTATCTGTTGTTCAGTCTTATAACATTCCTGCACATCCTTCTCTTGTAGAAACTTAGAACAAATTCTGAGTTCCAAACTAATGAAATACGTTGAACAGTCTCCATTGACAACCAGCGTAGGTATGTGCTTGACACCAACGATGTAGGAATAATCTACGAGCTTACGTTGCAAACATATGCTGTGCTAAATGAAATGTTTCCCCAAGAAATTCAGGGTGCGAACACAACTTCTACATGCACTGACGGCAATAAATCGCAACACCTAAATTTAATTAACGTGGAGTAATGAAATTTTGGGAATACATTTGTCTACATAAAATATTTAACATAGCAAGATTACAATTTACTGTAAGCTCGAGATAATCCATTGCAAATGTGAACTGCTAGTAGATTAATAACAGGTGTAACCGTTAGAATGTTTAATGCGAAAGTGCAAACGTGCGTGGATTGTGTTGCACACGTGCTGGATGTCAGTTTGTGGGATGGAGTTCCACGCATGCTACAGCTGATCAGTCAGTACAGGGACGGGTAATGCTGTTTGTGGATGATTCTGGAGTTGTCGTCCGATGAAGTCCCATATGCGCTCCATTGCAGACAGATCTGTTGATCGAGCAGGCTCAGGCAATACGTCGACATTCTGGAGAGCATGTTGGGCTACAACAGCGGTAGGTGGACGAGCGTCATCCTGCTGGAAAACACCCTCTGGAATGCTATTCATGAATGACAGCATACAGCAGACCGAATCACCAAACTGACGTACAAATTTTCAGAAAGGGTGCGAGGGATAGCCACAAGAATGCTCCTACTGTCATATGAAATCGCACCGCAGACCATGACTCCAGGTGTAGCACGCGGAAAGGTTGGTTGCAGGCCTTCTATTGGTCTCCTCCTAACCAACACACGGCCATCACAGGCAGCGACCGAACTACCTTTCCGAGAAAACTTAGCAGACCTCCACTCAGCCCTCCAAAGAGTTCTCGCTTGAATACACCGAAGTCGCAAATGGTGGTGATTCCGGATCAATGGAATGCTCGCTACATGGCGTCTGGCTCGAAGCTGTCCTTGAAGTAACTAATTTATAACGGTTCGCTGTGTCACTATGGTCAGAACTGCTGCTCAGACTGCTGGTGCAAATGAGGCACGACGCGCCAGAGCCATACGCCGAACACAACGGCCTTCCCTCTCGGTTGTTCCAAGTGGCCGTTTCGGGTCCAGTCTGCTTGCTACCGTACATTCTGGTAACCACCTCTGCCAGCCATCATGTACAGCTGCTACATTCCTGCCAAGTAGTTGTGCAATATCGCAGAGCCGGCCGCGGTGGTCTCGCGGTTCTAGGCGCGCAGTCCGGAACGTGCGACTGCTACGGTTGCAGGTTCGAATCCTGCCTCGGGCATGGATGTGTGTGATGTCCTTAGGTTAGTTAGGTTTAAGTAGTTCTAAGTTCTAGGGGACTTATGACCACAGCAGTTGAGTCCCATAGTGCTCAGAGCCATTTGAACCATTTTTGAATATCGCAGAAGGGACATCCAGCTTCTCGTAGCGCTATGACACGATCTGGTTCAGATTCAGAGGGGTGGTGATAATGACGTCTTTCTACATCTACATCTACATGACTACTCTGCAATTCACATTTAAGTGCTTGGCAGAGGGTTCATCGAACCACAATCGTCTACCATTCCACTCCCGAACAGCGCGCGGGAAAAACGAACACCTAAACCTTTCTGTTCGAGCTCTGATTTCTCTTATTTTATTTTTTTGATCATTCCTAACCTATGTAGGTTGGGCTCAACAAAATATTTTCACATTCGGAAGAGAAAGTTGGTGACTGAAATTTCGTAAATAGATCTCGCCGCGACGAAAAACATCTTTGCTTTAATGACTTCCATCCCAACTCGCGTATCATATCTGCCACACTCTCTCCCCTATTACGTCATAATACAAAATGAGCTGTCCTTTTTAGCACCCTTTCGATGTCCTCCGTCAATCCCACCTGGTAAGGATCCCACACCGTGCAGCAATATTCTAACAGAGGACGAACGAGTGTAGTGTAAGCTGTCTCTTTAGTGGACTTGTTGCATCTTCTAAGTGTCCTGCCAATGAAAAGCAACCTTTGGCTCGCCTTCCCCACAATATTATCTATGTGGGCTTTCCAACTGAAGTTGTTCGTAATTTTAACACCCAGGTACTTAGTTGAATTGACAGCCTTGAGAATTGTACTATTTATCGAGTAATCGAATTCCAATGGATTTCGTTTGGAACTCATGTGGATCACCTCACACTTTTCGTTATTTAGCGTCAACTGCCACCTGCCACACCATACAGCAATCTTTTTTAAATCGCTTTGCAACTGATACTTTGTCACCTTAGAGACAGTCTTGACTAACATCGACTCACCACGTCCCATTTCAAAGCTGACTAAAGCTCACGAGCGCTACAGCATGTATTTAAAACATCTGATTTGCATCCTGATATTGGTGTTACTAGCACCTTTCTTATGTGATTGGTGCGAAACCTGAACAAAAATGGTTCAAAAGGCTCTAAGCACTATGAAGATCTGAGGTCATCATTCCCGAGGACAGAACTATTTAAACCTAACTAACCTAAGGACATCACACACATACGTGCCCGAGGCAGGATTCGAACCTGTGACTGTAGCAGCAGCGCGATTCCGGACTGAAGCGCCTAGAACCGCTCTGACACAACGGCCTGTGAAACCTGAACACACATCATGTTTCAGATGTAGCAACATGCCTACCAACATTCGTTGACGTCGCAGAACTGCTTCTTGGTGTTACGAATTTTTCCGTTAGTTGTGTCAAGGGCAAGATTAGCAGCAACCATATTTTACCAGGACAATGACTGCCTTTCTGTAGCGACGAAAGTGCATGATTACCTCGACGTCTTGTAACTCACCAAAACGCCTGTAACGTAACTGATCAGTAATCGGGTCGTTATGGTACTGCAGCAACAAAGTTGCCATTTTTGATACCTTGTCACATCGACAAAGAATCATCATTAAAGGGAGGTTTACTATCTTTTGGTTCAAAAAATTGATTTTTAATTGCATTTTTGGATCCATAAAAGTGTTTAGAATCCACCCCTGAAACGGTTTTCCCGAATACGGAACGGTAATCTCTGTTATTCGCGGTTGAACAAAAAAATGCACCTGCCTGAAATCGGACATTTCACGCACCAGGTTTTTCTTTTGGAGGACGAGTTATTGTACCGGTGTTTAGATGGAAACACAGAAAATTCAAATGAAAGTTTGAACACGTGTGTTTGGAAGTTAGCCCCCAAGCATTTGCATTCTGGTGCGAAGACTGTGGAGATTGCGACTTTCCTGGCAGTGAGCAGCTTCATCGAAGGGTATTCACCAATTCTGAAGACCATGACAACGATGGACGTCACCCTGGAACTCCATTCGAATCAGTTCGCCAAGCATTAGGACGACCACTGGATTCAAGCTGTCGAAAGCCGCTTGTCACCGGCCGTACGAGCTGCTCTGGAGCAGCGCAGGATGGCCCAGATCGAGCACAACGCCCTCAGTGAGGAAGAGGAAGGACTAGTTTATGGACCCGGAATAGCAGATTGAACGTACGTTGCATAATATTGCATTTATATGTAGTCAATACTTCAAAAGCATTTTTCTCGAAATGACCTTTTTTTTTATCGCGCGGAATGGTAACTCAAAATCTACTGAATCTATTGGCATGATTCTTTGTTTCCGACGAAGCTAACTAAATTGTCTAGGTGTTGTACCATTTTTATTCTGATCCATCAAGTATAAATATTTTTACTTGGCCGACTAAGTCGAAAAATCGATGAAAAAACACTTTTTTTAAATGGCCGCCATTTTGTTTCCTATGGTCCAAATAACTTAAGCGAGGTACAACTCCTAAAGAATCTTGTATATTTCGGTAACGTCAACTCAATTTTGATTTCAGACGAGCCGGCTGACCTGTGACTTACCGCGCGTAAAGGTCTACATCGAAATTTTGTTTCGTTCCGACGGCACTTCCGCCTTTGCTCTTCGACATTTCCGGTAGAAAAAATTCCAGTTTTTAGAGGAAATATCAATAAACGTTTTGACCAAATTTGACATTCACATCTATAACACATCCCGAGAAAACAATTCGCAAAGAACATGCCTTTTTCAGGCCAAAGATAGTAAACCTCCCTTTACAGCATGTGGGGCTTCAAACTTCACTGAGATCATGGACGGGTATTAATCCTCACTATTTGTGTGTCATCACTAACTTAATTTGCTTTATTTGTGGTTTCATTGAGATGCACTCTTCTCGATTTAGCAGATTACGCACGGGTAGTAAATACCCAGCACAGTAGTATATTGTGGTTCTATAGTGTGATCACACAATAGTATTTATTTCAGACGAAATCTGTAGTTCATCTTAATTCCCGAAGCACAATCCATTTTGTTCAAAGCTTTTGTATGCATTTTTCGTGTTTTAGATACAGCATTATCTATTTCCTCATACATTTCGTAATCTGTGCAGTTCATTTCCACTGCAATTTAAGCGAAAAATTTTTACGTTTTTGTTTCTTCTTTGAGTTTATTGTTCCGCTCACCTGTGTATATAATAGCACAGCGAGAAATAAGTTCTGCAAAATAATCCTCTTGCTGTTTGGACTACCGTTCATGCGCTGTAATTCCACCAGGTCTATTCACTGTGCATTTAAACCGTTAATTTTAATTTTGTCCGTTAGAGTTAGCAAAACAGTACTGCAGCTGCTTTCTACGCATCACAGAATTACAGCAATCATATGTAATCTGGAATTACAAGACTCTGTTGATTTTACTCTGCTCACCGGTGTCCGCACTGCACACAAATGTTCTTTGTTCTGGAAGCGGCTCTGGACAGTCATTGAAACCATATAATCAGATGTAGAAAACAAATTCAAATCTGTAATACATACGGAGAAGAAAAGTTTCTCTAAAATTAGCTAGCCTTAACGATTATATAATACAATTTCTTAGAATGGGTTTCGATGAATGCTTGAGGAAATCTATAATCGAATAAAAGTTACAGACGAACAAGGTTCAATACGTTCCATAATATATTAACGAGACCGAATGGGAATAATAATGTTACGGTATTGAATGGGATCTCTAAATAATTTCATTAGTCATAAGTATTTGACAGAATGAATAAGAAACAAAATTAGAGAGTTGTGTCAGAGGAAATGGCACCTAAACTGTGAATGTCCAAAAGTCAGCGCTGGAACTCCTGTGGCTGAATTAGCAGACAAACGTGCCAGAGATGCAACCTTAGAACACTATGGAAATCTGCAACACAATTTCTGCGTTTCTCATCACAAGAGAAACAAGACGCTCTGAAAAAGAACAATGAGAAAGAGAATCAGCTAAAAGTACAAATGGAGCGATTATGAAATAATATGTTTCAACTTAAGTTTTTGGCAGGTTAAAACAGTGTGCCAGACTGAGGCTCGAAATCTAGATCTTTATCTTTTGCGGGCAAGTGTTATGCCGAGTGAACTACACAAGCACGACTCAAGAGCTGTCCTCACAGATTTACTTCCTTCAGTACCTCATCTCCTACCTTCCAAACCTCACAGGTTGTGAGTCGTGTTTGGGTAATTCGCTTGGTACAGTACTTGCCAGCGAAAGGCAAAAGTATCGAGTTCGAGTCACGGTCCGGTTTTAATTTACCAGGATGTTTCAAATCTGTTAACACTCTCCTGCAGAGTAAAATTTTCATTCTGGATGTTTCTGAATTTTTCAGAATCGTCGTTTCATAAAATTACTGCTGTTATTCAGTCTTACAAATATTGTAACCGCGCACGTAAAATTAATGTGGTAGTTACATCGGTTCTGGGTAGCCCCATGCTAACGTGGCGTACGTAATTATTCCTATATCGGCATTAAAATTTGTTTCTGTGTTATTTTGAAGCATCACATTAAAAGAATACGAAGCTTACTGTAATGAACTATTATGAATATAACAAAAACTTGTATCCTTTCATCCACACAGTTGTAATATTGCAGTGGAGGGGTGGAGAGGCGGCCGTTCTGGCCGAGCGGTTCTCCCTTCAGTCCGGAACCATGCTGCTGCTACGGTCGCAGGTTCGAATCCTGCCTCGGGCATGGATGTGTGTGATGTCCTAAGGTTAGTTAGGTTTAAGTAGTTCTAAGTCTACGGTACTGGTGACCTCAGATGTTACGTCCTATAGTGCTCAGAGCCATTTGAACCGTGGAAAAAATAGCGACTGAAGGAATACATATATATATATTTGTTTGTTTGAACATCAGCCACAGCAGCTATTGAAGCGAATTAGTATCGATTTTTCGCCTTAACCTTACTGCAGTTAAAAAGTATTTAGCACCATTCGCCTTCACCTTCTACTTACAAAATATCTTCTGTGGTTTTTCTGGAATATGGATACATTAAATGTCTCTACACATTGGTATTTATAGATTTAAAAAAAATTCCTCGTAAAGTAGCCGTTCAATTCACTTGTAGTGTTCTTGCCTCTTGCAAGCTACTACTTTGCATTTGTTGTTAGTGGAAGTTGCGGTGAGAAGACACAAGTTAGCAAATTCAATTTTACCAAATTTTTCGCCGTTTTGAACCCGGTTTTTGACGCTGCATTGACATGTTTTCCATTTCATCTCACGTTTGTAAAACTTCTCAGCAGAAAAAATACTGTAGTTTCACGTATTCCGCACACAGCTCAATGTTTATTTTCATTCATTTGTTTCTATGTAGGTTGTGAGTGTTGACAGGGTTTGAATGCAAAATTTTATTTCGTCCGACGCTTCCACGCTACCCACATTTCCGGTGAACATCTATCACGCCTCCACTAATTTACACGCACACACGCAATCATTTGCACTGTAGCAGTCACATAATTAATAATATTTTTTGGGCCATGACTGAATGGATTTCACATTAAAACCAGAATTTTCGTCTCCATTCGAGGAGGGCACTTTAAGAAGAATCGTCACTTATTTTAGTGCCCTATTCACTACTGACTGCAGCAAAATTCCGTTTACGTGTGCTCACGCGCAGTGGCGTGACGTCACATGATTTGAATCAGGGCCCACAACATACGAGGGGTGTAACTTATATAGTGGAAACTATTTATTCACAACCGATACAAAAGAATTACAGATTTCCACCTGTTACTGTCCATCAAAGTAGTCCCCAGCGTTGTGTAGAACCCGTTGCCAGCGATGTGGAAGGCGTAGTATACCGTTAGCAGAGCCTGTTCTGTTGATGGTGCGAATGGAGTGGTCTGCTGCCTGTCGAATCTCTTTAACAGTTCTGAAGCGAATGCCACGAAGTGGCGCCATCATCTCCGGAATCAAATAAAAGTCACAAGGACTTAAGTCCGGGGAGTATGGTGGATGGTACTTCCCAGTCCCATCGGCCGAACAGAGCAGCCACAGCTTGCACTGTATGCGCCCGTGCAAAATGATGGGTGGGTTGCGCAGAAAGTGTCACCGCTTCTTTCGCAAAGCTGGTCGCAGGCGATTCTCCAAAACCGACGTAAGTCCTTGTGTCTTTGATCTGATTCCGAAGATGAAGGAACCACTTCGTGGCATTCGCTTCAGAACTGTTCCAGAGATTCGATAGGCAGTAGGCCGCTCCATTCGCACCATCAACAGAACAGGCTCTGCTAACGGTATACCGCGCCTTCCACATCGCTGGCAACGGGTCCTACACAACGCTGGTGACTACTTTGCAGGACAGTAACAGGTGCAAACATGGAACTCTTTTGTATGGGTTATGAATAAATAGTTGCCACTATTTAAGTTCCAACCCTCGTATGTGGAACCTGCAGCGAAGTATTGACGTCACACTAGTAGGCTTGTCGGGCACATTTCACATGCGTGGACTCCAGGAAATCATCATGCGTGATAGCAACAGTGGACGACGACAACCAACAACGGCCAATTGCGCCATGCTATTCAAAGTATGCCGGCCGGAGTGGCCGAGCGGTTAAAGGCTCTACAGTCTGGAACCGCACGACCGCTACGGTCGCAGGTTCGAATCCTGCCTCGGGCATCGATGTGTGTGATGTCCTTAGGTTAGTTAGGTTTAAGTAGTTCTAAGTTCTAGGGGACTTATGACCACAGCAGTTGAGTCCCATAGTGCTCAGAGCCATTTGAACCATTTTTTTATTCAAAGTATGTCACGTCACGCCATTGCGCGAAGGCACCCGTAAAGGAATTTTGCTCCAATGAGTAGCGAGCCAGGGTGTGAATCGCACACTCGAAGTAGGTATACGATTCCCCTTCACAAACGCGGACGAAAAATTGTGTTTTAATGTTAAATACATTCGACAACGGCATAATAGCACGGAAAATTTTATTAATTTGTGACTTTTCCGTCAGCGAAAGTTTGCATTTCCTCACATGACAACATGTACAGAAAATAAATGAGTAAGCCGAAACACTATGCTGCGTGCGGAACGCATAAAAGTGTGGTAATAATTCTGTTGTGGAATTTTACAAAAGTTATGTGAAGTGGAGAAAGGGGTCAAAAGTGAAATTACTTTCGCTAACAATAAAGGGAAATGCAGTGGTACGCAGAACAACAAGATCTAGCAACGCCGTAAATAAACTGTACACCAATTTCAATAGGGGACAGAGAGAGAGAGAGAGAGAGAGAGAGAGAGAGAGAGAGAATCCATATTTCCATAATGAGCAGGGACGATGCTTCACGAATGAAAGTGAAACACAGAACAGTTTATTTTCAGAAATTTAAAAGACGGCAAATCTATCGTAACTGAAATTTTAAAAAATAGTTGAGAAGTGGAAATTTAAAAAAAATAAGTTGGAAACTTCGACAGAAGTTGCACATTATGAGAATAAACAGGAAAATTAAATGAGAGCACTCACATTTGATTTAGAAGCTGAGAAATTAACGAAAAGTGTATTTAAGGAATCCAGGCAGATGAGGAGAAAAGTTGGAAGTCGTAGATAAAACAGTATTCAAAAGGAAGGTAAAAATAAATAGAACTTCCAAAGATCTTACATCGACTGCAAGATACGTGACATCTCATTGTTCTTCACAGAGATCATTCAACTTGTTCAAATGTGTCTGAGCTCTATGCGACTTAACTTCTGAGGTCATCAGTCGCCTAGAACTTAGAACTAATTAAACCTAACTAACCTAAGGACATCACACACATCCATGCCTGAGGCAGGATTCGAACCTGCGACCGTAGAAGCAGCGTCCGAGGGCTTTTCCGCGGTCATTTCCGGTGCGGTTCTCCTCTTGCTACCTGCGACGGTCGTTGGCTGCAGTACGGGAAGCCAGGATCCGTTTACCTTAAGGCTTTCCTCTTTCTTGTTGAAGCTGTTCGCGTGTTTTGTATTTCTACAGCTTCTCTGAACAAGTGCGTGTGATAGTACTCCTCTACAGGCAGAACTTCCGTGTCGGCGAATTTTATTACGTGGTCGGTCTCACTCAGTGCGTGCTCTGCCACGACCGATTTCTCCACCTGCCCCATCGCTTATGTTCTTTGATCCTGGTGTTGACTGATCGTCCAGTCATTCCGACATAAACTTTTTAGCATGTGCATGTGCAAACATGGCGTAAAGACGACTTTCAAACCGACAAGGAAGATCAAAGAAAAAGGGACCCACTTGCAATATCGGGAATATACCGTATACCATGCACATGCGGGAAAGTTTATGTCGGAATAACTGGACAGTCAATCAACACCAGGATCAAACAACATAACCGACTTTGCGGGCTGGGGCAGGTGGCGAAATCGACCGTGGCAGAGCGCGCACTGAGTGAGACTGACCACGTAATAAAATTCGCCGACACGGAAGTTCTGGCTGTAGAGAAGCACTATCACATGCGACTTTTTCCACATTCGATATTTTCACATTGATTGGCACATGCCCTTCTGGGTATGCTCTCGTGAAAAAAGTGAGTAATAATGAAACTGAAGATGTTAATATACAGACTATATGACTTACAGTACCTTCAATATATGATCTTGAAGTTCTCAATCCAGTTACCTCATTTTTAAATGAAAGTTTATTTGAAAAGACATTGCATTTTCTTTATGGTTACGAAACGTTTCTACAGAAACAGTATTTTTGTCGTATAACTTCGGCACAAGTTTACAACTGTAGCAGAGTGCACATAATAACTGTGAACTTATTGTTATTGCTGGAAGTTGTTATTTGTTTTATATTGTCCTTGGGTAAATTGATTCTATCAGTCCCTCTCACCTTTCCTATAATAACTGCAAATTTCAGTCACATGACCACATATTGGGAAACTGTGGTGTACTACATTGATCCATGTTTGGTCTGTCAGTGCAACCCACATATCAGAATGGTGTGGTTTTTGCTTTGTACAGCACACGTCTGAAAACACACACAGTTCTCGCCAATCTTGTGAAGGACTTTTAAGATATTCTATGAGAAACCAATAAACTTGGTTTTACTCCCTGGCTCTAACACCTTCAAGGTACAAAAAAAATCCTTCTGCATTTGAACAGAATATTAGTGTGCCATTCTTATCTTTCAGACGTGCGTGTGGTAAATGCGGAAACTCGACCTATGGTGACGTTATTAACAAATGCATTCAAACAGGACCAACATGCTGTTATTCTTTTCCTGACTACATATGGACGAACATCAGTAGACATACATCGGAGAATGAAGACCGTGTATGGGGCAGCATGTCTGTCGAGATTTACCGTTGTGTAATGGTGTGCCAAGTTCAGCGCTGGGTTCTGCTCCTTCATGTTAAAGCACGTCTCATATCGCAAACGTCGTAACTCGGAAATTAATTCAACTCAAATATATACTTGGAAGCCCCCTCCCCCCAATCCCGTTCCCTACAGTCCTGATCTTTCCTCATGATATTATCTAGCTTTCGGTCCCTTAAAAAAGGTGTCGTAAGTCGACGATTTCTGTCGGACGAGGATATACAGCAGGCTGTTACGAACTTCATCACGTAACAGGACAAGGTGTGTTACCAAACGGACATCTTCAACCTGGTGTGTCGTTGAGATAACCCGATCACTGTTCATGGTGATTTTGTCCGATTAGCATACTGATTCTGGACTGTAGTGTTTGATGGTCCCTTATACGTTGGAACCGTTTTCCGCATTTGGAAAAACCTTACTCTTCTGAAGTAATTTTTGTAATTTCACAAAAAGGATGCACTGCACACAAATGTAATAATAAATTGTATTAAAATTCTATTACGAGGCTGGCAAAAGGCAAAAGCAGAAAAAGTGTTGCAAAGTACAATATGTCCCCTCTCTTTCGAGCACATAATTATTGTAGGAACTTTCCTCCTAGTTTTGTGCAATGCGACCTCTTTTTTAAACACCCTGTACACAAATTCAGATGTACTTAATATGAAGTAATTCGTAGTTGTGTGATAAAACGAAATTCTTGGGATACGCTTCAAAGAGAGATTACTGAACACCAACCCTAAGAATATAATTATGACAGGTATTTTTCTTTAAATACGAGGGCGCTCTCGACCACATTTACAGCGGACGGACGGCTCTTAATCGCAGCTTTGCCGGACGGCCGTCAGCTGCGGAGTCAGCTCCAGCGGACGCCCCCGGCTGCCTTTTCTTGGAGGCGTCAGCGGCCGGCGCTGACTCTGCATGTCGGTCACGCCCCTACCTGCCGGCCCAACCAATCACGGGGGAGCGCCGTCCACCCAGATTACGTGCCGCCCGCGACGGCCGGCCTGTCTCATTACGGCCCTGAAAAAGACGCCGCGCTAACGATCCGGGCAGCCGAATCCCAATACCTGGCCCGTACCTCATATTCACAAAAGCCACACTTTGTCTTTCAGAGCGGAATAATCACTGAGAAATTTCAGGCTCTGCGTTCTTGCTTCTACGTAACTTTATTAGATAAATTTGATTCTACCTCGTATCGGTATTAGAGAATCAGTGTATCTTCTCTCTTCTCCACCCTTGAATACCCTAATATTGCTACTGAGTATGAAGCGTACACGAGGTTTATGATAAAAGTAATGGCAATGAGTTTTATCTAGTAAGGTTGTTTTTCTTTTTCAAACAACAGTGTTGTCACCTTCAAAGTAGTTCCCTTCGACAGCTGCACACCGGAGGAGTAATTGTTTCCAGTGTTGGTAGCAGCGCTGAAAGGCTTCAACTTGTTTTGGGTGTTCTCCACAGTCCCAAAATGGAGTCCCTTTAAAATATTTTCCAATTTCGAGAGAAGAAAAACGTTACAAGGACTCCCATCAGGTGAACAGTGGGTAGTGGAAAAACACAAATGTTTTTTGACGTCAAAAATTCCGTCATGGAAGTGGCCGAGTGGCATGGTACGTCGTGATGGTGCAGCATTAATTTGTTTGCAGTGTCCTGTCTTACTCGATTCACCCTTTACCTGAGCCTTTAAAGGCCGTCTTTGTATGACACTTTGTCTTGGAAGAACAAACGCAAAAGAGCATACACACGTTCGACATTTTCGACGGTTTCTGAAGTTGAAGGTCGTCCTGAGCGGGGTTCACCTCCAACATGTCCTCGTCCTTCTACAAACGATTTGTGCTGGCCAAAAACTTGTGCTCTTGATAAGGAATATTTCCCATAGGCCCATTTCAACTTTTCAAAGGTCACACTCGCAGGTTCCCCAAGTTCAACACATAACTTAGTGGCATAACGTTGCTCTCAATTCCACTGTTCCATTTTCGTAACACACAACAAAAACACAAGTTCACTGATGACAACACTCACGTGATAGCTGTACAGAGCTCGAAGTTCGACTGAGAGCGTGGAAAAACTGAACATTCCGGCCTACACAAGTAGAACAACACAGCGTTGCCGAGTCGCTCGCAGTGTTGTCAGTCTGCTTACTATTCTCACACATCTCGTAATACGGCTATGACGGATATAGACTGATAACGGAAAATATTACCGACAATTCTTCGGTGGGTTTCCGGTGGTATAGGCACCAGATGTCTACGCAAAGCTCACGCATAGTTCCTCTAAATTACGTGCTGGTGGTTGGTGGGTGCAGAGCTGACCCTCGATAACGTTCCAAATGTGTTTCATTGGGTTCTGATCATGTGAATCTGGTGTCCAAGACACAAGAGTGAGTTCATTATCATGCTCCACCAACCACTGTAGCCAGACGGGAAATTATGCCCCTGAGGGATGCCATCGCTGCTGGGGATTACAGAAAGGTTGAATAGGTACAGGAGGTGGTCCTAGGCCTCAGCTCTCACGGTGTCTTTGATTGCTACCAAAGGTTCCACAGAATCATTAGTGACGTTTCTCCATATCACAATACCGACGCCATTTAACAACATCAGAGCATATTTGTAACGACTGTACACCTGGATGACGGTATATTCAGACACGACCATTGGCCTGGTGTAACAAGAAACTGATGAATCACACTGAAACACTGCATATTTCGAGTCGTCTTTCGCCTGGATAGTGATGCATCTGGACATTACCATCACCCAATGTAACAAGGAACCTGATTGGCCCCAGAGCAGGCGTCCAAGTTTCCAGCGATCCCCCAGTTGAGTCACAATGATACAGTGCCTACTGTCATGGTAATTGACGATGTCATTGGGTCAACATGGGAAAAAGTAGGGATCTTACGATGCGCCTGTTCGTGCTTTCGCTGTCCTTACCTACTTTCCATGTATGCTCACAATAATTGCATGTGAAGACCTGGCCATATTCGCAAATTCCTGACACAGGACCATGATAATCAGTCCTTTGTCAAAGTCACTCATGTTAGTGGATTTGCCCGTTTGCAGGAATTGCAACTCTTACCATTCACATACCTGCCCGGGGTATGCATGTATATGAAGTTATACTGACGTCTGACCATGCCTTCTGGGCGCATCATTTCTTTGCTACAAAAATCTACACTTTTGTGGCCGTGGTTTCGGGCCCCTCTTCTGACACTAGTTTTGCATCGTACCTACTTATCACTCCAATGGCAGGGGCTCACCCATTCTGGCTGCAGGTTTTCGCATTCAGGAAGGTGTGACGTGGGATCTCCGGTACTGTGGCTAGTTTGGAGCCAAGAATGATTTCTCAGCAGGAACGTTCTACAGTATTTGCTGTCGCACATTACTTTGATATTAGCAGCTCGCGTCATATCTAGTGGTCAATGAGTGACATAGCTGAGAGCAGCAGCTCCACAGCACAGTAAGTCTAGGCAGCTGGACTGGCATACATTGCTCACAGCCCCTGACGGTTTGCAGACTATATGCAGGCACACCCCAAGTCGAACCCACGACTCCTGGACGCTGGCTCGACTGTTAGGTGATGGAACCCACTGGGCAGCCTCGCTTTGGTGGATACTGGCTAGCTGAAAGCTTGTAGGTGAGGAGCCTTCACCTATCGGTCATGCTGCTCGTAGAGGCTGCAGTAGCTTAGCAATATACACTCCTGGAAATTGAAATAAGAACACCGTGAATTCATTGTCCCAGGAAGGGGAAACTTAATTGACACATTCCTGGGGTCAGATACATCACATGATCACACTGACAGAACCACAGGCACATAGACACAGGCAACAGAGCATGCACAATGTCGGCACTAGTACAGTGTATATCCACCTTTCGCAGCAATGCAGGCTGCTATTCTCCCATGGAGACGATCGTAGAGATGCTGGATGTAGTCCTGTGGAACGGCTTGCCATGCCATTTCCACCTGGCGCCTCAGTTGGACCAGCGTTCGTGCTGGACGTGCAGACCGCGTGAGACGACGCTTCATCCAGTCCCAAACATGCTCAATGGAGGACAGATCCGGAGATCTTGCTGGCCAGGGTAGTTGACTTACACCTTCTAGAGCACGTTGGGTGGCACGGGATACATGCGGACGTGCATTGTCCTGTTGGAACAGCAAGTTCCCTTGCCGGTCTAGGAATGGTAGAACGATGGGTTCGATGACGGTTTGGATGTACCGTGCACTATTCAATGTCCCCTCGACGATCACCAGTGGTGTACGGCCAGTGTAGGAGATCGCTCCCCACACCATGATGCCGGGTGTTGGCCCTGTGTGCCTCGGTCGTATGCAGTCCTGATTGTGGCGCTCACCTGCACGGCGCCAAACACGCATACGACCATCATTGGCACCAAGGCAGAAGCGACTCTCATCGCTGAAGACGACACGTCTCCATTCGTCCCTCCATTCACGCCTGTCGCGACACCACTGGAGGCGGGCTGCACGATGTTGGGGCGTGAGCGGAAGACGGCCTAACGGTGTGCGGGACCGTAGCCCAGCTTCATGGAGACGGATGCGAATGGTCCTCGCCGATACCCCAGGAGCAACAGTGTCCCTAATTTGCTGGGAAGTGGCGGTGCGGTCCCCTACGGCACTGCGTAGGATCCTACGGTCTTGGCGTGCATCTGTGCGTCACTGCGGTCCGGTCCCAGGTCGACGGGCACGTGCACCTTCCGCCGACCACTGGCGACAACATCGATGTACTGTGGAGACCTCACGCCCCACGTGTTGAGCAATTCGGCGGTACGTCCACCCGGCCTCCCGCATGCCCACTATACGCCCTCGCTCAAAGTCCGTCAACTGCACATACGGTTCACGTCCACGCTGTCGCGGCATGCTACCAGTGTTAAAGACTGCGATGGAGCTCCGTATGCCACGGCAAACTGGCTGACACTGACGGCGGCGGTGCACAAATGCTGCGCAGCTAGCGCCATTCGACGGCCAACACCGCGGTTCCTGGTGTGTCCGCTGTGCCGTGCGTGTGATCATTGCTTGTACAGCCCTCTCGCAGTGTCCGGAGCAAGTATGGTGGGTCTGACACACCGGTGTCAATGTGTTCTTTTTTCCATTTCCAGGAGTGTATTTGACTGATGACTGCGCCAGAGATCGCGTATTCGGATGCCCGACGTCGAAAGGATGCTGCTGTTGGCTGAGCAAGGAGCATGTATACACGTCTTCTGTCCAGATTTTTTTAACGACAGGAGGTGGGCTCTCATCACAAAGTTGACTAAGGGAACGCCACTTCGCGTTACACCGGGTAGCAGGCCGGTCAACCACTCACAACAAAACGCAGCATTGCAAGGTGTGGACTTAGTGCACCCTTCCAGGAAGTAAAACGTTTCACCAGCATTAGCCTGTACTCGGCCAAGCCGAGATTCCTGGCATAAAGCGGCTACAATCTGTCAAACTGAGCTCTCATTCATGCAACAAATCTGTACGTTACAATTTCTTTCTTGAACGATTTACATTCCAATGAATATCAAATTTATTTGCTCGGGGTTCACAGCCATGCAGAATTTTTTAAATAACTTCATATTGACCATTGACTGTAGAAACTATTTATTTGATAATTTCAGTTCGGCCCTTAGGCAGTTTTCAAGTGCCACTGCAAAAGATTTTGCTTCAGCATATCTTAGACTTTAAAATCGTCCTACATTTATACATGAAAATGGCCGAAAGGCAAAAAATACAACTGTGAAGTAAATAATTTCTACAGTTAACGGCGAATATGATGTCCTTTATAGAAAGCCTGTCTGTCATCTATTTTTGCTACTGATTGTGTTATTTGGTCATGCCATGACATTGCATTTTCATTTTTGCCAGTGATTTATCGTAATCGTACCGTGACCGACACAATGGCTCGAAAAACGTGCTGTACACGACAAGCGAAACGAGGCGAACTCGGTCTGTACTCATGCAAACGTCACTGCACTGACAGAGAAAAGTTATCCAAAGTGGATTTCTGTTGATTGATAAAGTCTATCTTTATGAGATATAGTTTCTCCACAAGCTGAATACAAGCCTACATAGCCAGGGAGATAACGTAAGGAACAGGCTATCTGCAACCACTGCTATGAACATACTGTGCATATGTGAGGAGGAAGAGTGAGCATTGATCGGTAAGGATGAGAAGGGGGAGGGGGAATGAACCCTGAGGTTTGTAGTATGTGGTCCACTTGTACATGATGACCGTTTTCCTGGGTAGATGAGACTGTTCAGATTTTTTTGTACAACCAGTTCTCACCGAATTTCTATGAACGTATAGACCTGTATCTATATGCGCTGTGCTGATAATTCGTCAGCGTGGTATCAGTAGGAAAGCTACGTTAACAAACGAGTTTACAAACATGACAGTTACAATGCCTGTGTTCATACAAAGCCTATATCCAATGCCCTTCTGAAATACTGCTCTTTACAATTACAGCTGTGGTAAATATTACGAAATGGATTTGCATTTCCCAAATACGTATTGATGTCAGCTGTTTGTGACAAATGAAATGTTGTGCTGGACCGGGACTCCAACCAGCTTTTCCCGCGTATCACGAGTGGTCACTTTAACCACTTCATCTGCCCCAACACGCCTCCAGGACTGATTGAAACATCCATAAGTCATCGACTCCGCTAATCTTGCTCTTGCACATTTCGTGATTCTCACAGAGAGAGAGAGACAAATATTTTATCCTCATTTTACCTCTCTGTTTGTACAGTATCTGTACCTTCACTTTACAATGTGTCTGTGTAAACGCTGACATTGTAACCATCAATGATGTATCCACGCCTGAGGGGCTAAAATGACGATAAAATACACAGCTTGAACGGCTAGAGTCAGGACGTTCATATTTACATGGCATATACAGTAATATGTTCTGCAGAAATGATTAGCATTGACTCACCTCGTTTCAGCATGTGACCTGTTGCTTAGCAGGCACAGAGTCCATTATGGGCCTTGATAACTTGTTACAGGCGTGATGGCATTGACGCGTATAAGGCGCGAATGGCATCCTGTGGACCCACCATCCATTCTGCATTCATTTGGTTCCAAAGTTCGTCTATAATAGTTGACACTCTCTCACAGTGCTGCACTCGCGATTTTACCACAACGCACACATTTTCGTTTGGCGACAGGTCTGGTGATCTGGCAGGCCAGGACAAAAATGCTGACATGCTGTGACTCCAGGAAGGCACGTGTTCGTGCAGCAGCTTGTGGTCGTGCATAGTCTCGCTGGAAAATGGCGTCTGGTTCAAAAATGGTTCAAATGGCTCTGAGCACTATGGGACTTAACTTCTGAGGTCATCAGTCCCCTAGAACTTAGAACTACTTAAACCTAACTAACCTAAGGACATCACACACACCCATGCCCGAGGCAGGATTCGAACCTGCGACCGTAGCGAAATGGCGTCTAGGGTGTTGTGCAGAAAGGGTATGACCACGGGTTGCAGTATGTCATCCACGTACATCGCACTGCTCACTGTGGCCTGGACACTCTCAAACTGTGATTTGTGGTTGTACCCAGTAGCACCCCACACCGTAAGGCCTCGAGTTTGCGTTGTATGTCTCGTGCGAATGCAGTCACTGTGATGCTGCTCCCCCTGTCTGCGGCGAACCAAAATACTGTCATCATTTCGAAACAAACGAACGTGGACTCGTCCGAAAATACTACCTCATAGCATTCTTGCCCGTAAAGACGCCGTTCCACACACCATTGACGTCTAGCATATTTCTGCACATTCGTCAAAGGTAGGCGGAGAAGCGGATGACATGCACGTAACCTGTGTCGTAACAAACGGCAACAGACTGTCACCCCTACTAGGGTATGGTATGTTATACCGTTCTATTGTTGCGCCAGAGCTGAGGAGGATGCAGATCTGTCCTGCAATGCCATTCGGATGAGGTTCGATCCTCGGGGATGGCCTGGCTGATGCGACCTGACTCATCTCGTCTTGTTTTGCGGCCTTCCGTGAACCATTCTGCACACACCCGTTTCACTCCAGAAATATTTCGCCCTACATGAGCTGCAGATTTCTAGATGGATGCCTCACATTCTCTCATGCCAATAATGCGCCCTCTTACAGACTCACTGATTTCATGCTACTGTTCTCGCATAGATATGTGAGACGTTCTGCACGTAAGCTCAAGTCACACTGATCCATTACATTCGATGTGTAGCTACAGCGAGAGCTGCAAGCAATTTTTACCGGTAGACGATGTTGCTCCGCGATATCGATGTTGACCTTGAACCTGCGGGCCGACATGGTTCAATTGCTAATTTTTTTCTGAAGAACATACTAACGTACTTATCCTGTGAGTGTGAATGTCCTGTTTCTAGTCGTTCAAGGTGTTCTACTTCTTCTGAACGTGAGTGTATTTTTCCTCTAAGTGCGGGAATCACGAAATGTAAGAGCGTAAGGGTTCTGGATTCCGTGAAATGTGGAGACGTACTCGGATAGCCAAAGAGTTTAAGGCAACCGATCGCGGTAAGCGGGATATCCGGGTTCGAGCCCCGGTCCGGCACACATCTGTATGTATCGCACACAGCTGATGTCAGTAGGTATTCGCAAAACGTGAATGCAGCTCGTAACAATGGTTTGCAACAGTGACGTGAAATATTTGTAAACTGTTGGGGAGCATGTTAAAAATCGACAGTCTCTCTTGAAAACTGTAAGATTTCTATTGCGTCGACATGATCACTCGTCTTCCTAATTTGACAGTATAATTTTCTGGTAACAGCGCTTCATGCAAATGATCATAATGAGCTCCGTGCAGCTACACAGCTATAAATATGTACGTCTACTCACGAAACTAGGACCGGGCGCCCGTATTTGTTTGGATATTCCTAGCGTAAAATATAATGTTAGCTGTTCTACTTCCACGTCGCCAGCGGATAACTCACGAAATAAAATTTATGCGTTCGTTCCGCAGCGATCGCGCTTAATGAAACTATTACATTTTCATAATCAGTCGTGCTTTCAGCGGACAATTAAATCATGCATTCATTAGCATCGGAGTTTGCAGCGACCAGTAATTATTGGTTCTGGTGGTACGTGTCCGCCAAATTGGTGCAATATTCACACAGCAGACATAAAGTATGGCCAGTTTAAAAACGTCGCCACAAACAACACTGCATCGCTTACAGCTTCACGACAGAGCGGTTTTCATATATTTTCCCAATTATATGGAGCTAAATACGTGTACGTTAAAGTTCTGCGTGTGTACACGCAGGAACGTGTTGCATAATATTTGAAAATGAGACGAGAAAGACATGCTATACTATTTAAACATGTCCGATACACAGTGTTTGCAGTTCTCTATCGAAATGAAATATCGATAGCCTTTGTTCTGACTTCACCTGTGAGAAAGTCAATAAGTCAAAAGTGGGCTATTAGTACGGTGAAGAGGAACGCTACACCTGACTGAACCAGAAGAGTCTGTTGCGGTGAATAACTTTCCTGGTGAAGGAAACAGCAGCCAGATTTCACTTTGCGACGAATGTTTTAACCTGGTATGTACATTTCCTGACACAAAAGTGAAGTACGCCGAAGACATGATCCTATGTTAGTGTAACTTCCTACACGTACACAGCATCGGTGGCTGTATAAATGACACGAATTGAAGGTGACAGCTAGAACGGCCACAAGAGAGCATTTGCTTTGTTCGCATTTGGTGTTGTTACCAGACCCGGTAGGATGTATAAGGGCGTGAACAGCGTGAAATGATCGTGACCACTGTGAAGGACATTTAATCTACTGAGACAACGTTGCTAGCCGCTGAGAGAATACGAAAGGGGTCTCATTGTGGGTCTGTATTTGGTTGGCATGTTGAATCGTGCAGTATTCAGATTTGATGGAGATTTAGATGTGGCTGTAGCCCGATGTTGGACTGCATGGGAACGTGATGGCGGAGATACTAGCCTAGTTTTAGAGCAGGTACCACCTCATTCATGTTATTAACTCTTTCTTCATCACCATTCTCTGGAGCCTCTTTTGACACAGTTGTACTCCCTAGTCATAATTAATCTTTAATTAATCCTAAGATTCATCTTCCAACTCTCTCTGATTCAACCGCAGACCGTTTCTGAACAGCTGCAACGTCCTATAAATGACATATATTGGCCAGCATTGTGCCATCTGAATTCTGCTCAGCACCAACAATCAACAGGACTACAAGCTGCAAGTTCAAAAACTTCTGCAACAGCCATATGCACATCGGTTTGCTCTTGTGAGTCTATAATTCCAACTTTTAATTGATTATCTGTTACACATATTAATTCCTGAGGAATACTGCCAATCTGCTGACACCTACCTCCTAACAATTTATAATGAGCCTTTACTTGCTCCTTATGAGAGCCTATTTTTCTGTTAATCTCTCAGTACCAGCTTGCATTTCTTTAGGATTATCCCTTAATTGTTCTCCTATCATGTAATATGTAGCCCCTATTCTCCTCATAGCCTTCAGTGCCTAATAAGATCACTGTTGGTTATGATAAACGAAGAGGAGTAAAAAGACTTCTGTTCATGTACTTAGTCTCTATTTTTAATGATTGTTAAAATAACCAAAAATAAAGTTCATTTTCCTCAAACAGTACACTAAGCTCCAGCAATACAAGCTTCATGAGTCAAATCGCTGATAAAAGACAAGGGAAAATAATCCTTTATTTAGACATCACCGCCGGCCGCGGTGGTCTAGCGGTTCTAGGCGCTCAGTCCGGAACCGCGCGACTGCTACGGTCGCAGGTTCGAATCCTGCCTCGGGCATGGATGTGTGTGATATCCTTAGGTTAGTTAGGTTTAAGTAGTTCTAAGTTCTAGGGGACTGATGACCACAGATGTGAAGTCCTATAGTGCTCAGAGCCATTTGAACCATTTTTTAGACATCACCATCTCTACGTAGCACCTCCAGATGTCCAGCATCAGACAGCTTCAATCAATATTCCTCCTCAGTAACCGAAAGTAAATTCAAAAGCAAAATAAAAATGAATGAATATCTATATAGAGCAAAAACATTCAAAATACTCGTCTAATATTAGTAATAAATTCAATAGTTAATTGAAAAAAGTCATAATGTTAACAAAACTACAAGAGAATGAAATGTTTCATATCTCTCTGGAGAATGTTCCTTATAATCTTATGTTTATATAGGCCACTTAGTTTTATAAAGTGCAAAATTCACCTTTTGTGGGAAAACAAATTCATTCAGACCATGAAAACTATGTATTCCAATGTATTTAGCACCTTGAAGCCACATGAAAATAATCACATACCCCAATACGCTCAAAGTCACTTTCAGCTTCACAACAGGGAAAAGGGAAGGGGCAGAAATATGTTCACCACAACTTACTACTATCTGCTGTAACCCCATCTAAGTGCTACCACTGAATAAGTAAACAAAATAACTCCTAACTTTTGTAAATTATTCGTTGCATCAATACAAAAGGAGCACTAGTAGTCAATTCTATTAACAATAATTGCTTCACTGACTGAAAACTGGGAATGACAAAGCCACAACTGTACCGAAATGCTCACACACAATTCCAATAAGTCAACAACAATACCTGCAACCCTAGATCCCATACGACCAGATATGTTTACTTAACAGCAGTATCTTATAACTCAAATTGAGTAATAAAAAGTTCCACTAATTTTCAGAAGTAACGATTCAATGCACTTTTTCAACCATAAATTAACTTCTTATTGACGGAGAATGGAAACTAAATGAAGTAACGTCACAGCCACTGAATAACAAATTATTTATACCTCGAACGTATACAGCACTACACAGAAGGGAAATAGTTTACAGAAATCACCACAGCTTCGCTCTATCTGACTACACATTAAAGTTGCGGTAAATCCTAAAAAAATCCTCACAAAACCCAGTATCTAAAATGTTTCATCCTTTGTAATCGCTTACCAACATGGTAAAACTTCCTCCACCGTTACCAGACCACATGGTGACTATAAAAACCCCAAAGCAAATCCCCCCCTCCCAAAAAAAAAAAATCAGTTTTAGATTCAGATATAGTTTCACTATATTTCTCAAATATAACACACAGGACTCGTTAACTGTTCAACAGTGAGACTAAGTTCCACATTTTTCTTTATAAATAAATATAAGAGCGTCATAACTTCCTCATAAGCGAGAAGTAGTAACTGCGCTTGCAAATAGTACACACTATTAACATAATTAACAGTACATAATAAGGAAATGCTGCAAGGCAATGAGTTCAGACAGCAAATAAGCAGCCTGACTCGAAAAGATTAGAGAAAGTCACTAGCAGTTAACACTTACTTGATTAGTTTAAAGGTTACAGTGGACATAGGAAAAAGAAACTTAATTTAAATAAAAGTGAGCAGCCATATGTAGGATCTCACCGAGCATAAAAGTGTTTAAACAACGTGATTTATGGTCAAAGAGTAATGTCCTCACAGTTTGTTATAATACCCCGTAGAACATGAGACATAAAATAAGAAGACTTTCTGAGTACAAATTCTGCGCCTCTGCTTTCTGCAACAGCACGAGAATCAATATTGTTTAGTGAAAGCACGCACAGAATATGAAGTATAATACTTATGGTGATTACCATTGTTGTTGAAGTAAACTGCTATGAGAAAAGTCGGAGAATTCTACCACTTGGATAGTCAAGTAACTTATGGCAGGCCGAGGTATCCCTACCGATCGTTATGTATAAATAGCAATGCAATAATCCATTTAAACTATGGGGTCCCCACAAACTAGTCACTTATAGAGTGCCTAAATGATGCTGCGTTCTCGGAATGCTGTAAAACAATTCAAGCATACAACATTAATAGTTTTGTTACAACTAAGCTGTTTGACAGCACTTAACTTTGAATTTACAACGGTGTCGCAAGCGATGGGCGACATGCAAACAATCAAAATCCCTTGCTGCATACAACTTCCACGTAAGCAATTGATATGGACCACAAGTCACTGCCATCTTACAAGGGAACCTCCCCATCGCACCCCCCTCAGATTTAGCTATAAGTTGGCACAGTGGATAGGCCTTGAAAAACTGAACACAGATCAATCGAGAAAACAGGAAGAAGTTGTGTGGAACTATGAAAAAAATAAGCAAAATATACAAACTGAGTAGTCCATGCGCAAGAAAGGCAATGTCAAGGATACTGTGCGTTCAGAAGCGCCGTGGTCCCGTGGTTAGCGTGAGCAGCTGCGGAACGAGAAGTCCTTGGTTCAATTCTCCCCTCGAGTGAAAAGTTTACTTTCTTCATTTTCGCAAAGTTATGATCTGTTCGTTCGTTCATTGACGTCTCTGTTCACTGTAATAAGTTTAGTGTCTGTGTTTTGCGACCGCACAGAAAAACCGTGCGATTAGTAGACGAAAGGACGTGCCTCTCCAATGGGAATCGAAAACATTTGATCGCAAGGACATAGGTCAACCGATTCCTCCACACGAAAAAACGTCTGATATATTCTATACGACACTGGTGACGGCATGTGCGTCACATGACAGGAATATGTTGTAGACCCACATAACTTGTACACTTGGCGAATGGGTAAAAAGATTCTTCTGTCTTGCCCGATTTAGGTTTTCTTGTGGATGTGATAATCACTCCCAAAAAAGTGATGAAAACATATGAGTTTGTCACATAAACTGAAAACAAAAAATTAAAGTTTTCACTCGAGAGAAGACTTGAACCTAGGATCTCTCGCTCCGCAGCTGCTCACGCTAACCACGGGACCACGGCGCCCCTTACATCACAGCACCCTTGATGTTGCTTATCTTAGGCATGGACTACTCAATTTGTATATTTTGCTTATTTTTTTCATAGTTCCACACAACTTCTTCCTGTCTTCTCGATTGATCTGTGTTCAGTTTTTCAAGGCCTATCCACTGTGTCAACTTATAACTAAATCTGAGGGGGTGCGATGGGGAGGTTCCCTTGTTAGTGCTCTCCTAATACTGTGTGCCCTGTCCCGGTCTGCGAGCCCCGGTCTGGTACTGTTCTGCGAGTTCCAGTCTACTTCTGTCCGAATACTGACTGCCCGAAGCTGGCAGGAGCGGAGCTTACATTCTCTTCCGCCTACGTCGTCTCACCGTCTTCTTTGCTCTTGCGATCTTCGTGCCAGCGCTTGTCGGCAGGCCGGAACATAAACAGCGAGGTACATGGCAAGAAAAATGATTGTAAAAACGCTTTAAATGTAACTCATCTCAAAAGTGAGTGAGCCATTGTGAAAGATACATTATTTGAGTAGTAAGGTAGAAGAACCTCTTGTCTGTTTAAAAATATTCAGAGAACTCTGAAAAGGTAGACGTCCTGTGCCTATATGTTGTTGTTGTTGTGGTCTTCAGTCCTGAGACTGGTTTGATGCAGCTCTCCATGCTACTCTATCCTGTGCAAGCTTCTTCATCTCCCAGTACCTACTGCAACCTACATCCTTCTGAATCTGCTTAGTGTATTCATCTCTTGGTCTTCCTCTACGATTTTTACCCTCCACGCTGCCCTACAATGCTAAGTTTGTGATCCCTTGATGCCTCAGGAATTGTCCTACCAACCGACCCCTTCTTCTAGTCAAGTTGTGCCACAAACTTCTCTTCTCCCCAATCCTATTGAGTACCTCCTCATTAGTTACGTGATCTACCCACCTTATCTTCAGCATTCTTCTGTAGCACCACATTTCGAAAGCTTCTATTCTCTTCTTGTCCAAACTAGTTATCGTCCATGTTTCACTTCCATACATGGCTACACTCCATACAAATACTTTGAGAAACGACTTCCTGACACTTAAATCTATACTCGATGTTAACAAATTTCTCTTCTTCAGAAACGATTTCCTTCCCATTGCCAGTCTACATTTTATATCCTCTCTACTTCGACCATCATCAGTTATTTTACTCCCTAAATAGCAAAACTCCTTTACTACTTTAAGTGTCTCATTTCCTAATCTAATTCCCTCAGCATCACCAGATTTAATTTGACTACATTCCATTATCCTCGATTTGCTTTTGTTGATGTTCATCTTATATCCTCCTTTCAAGACACTGTCCATTCCGTTCAACTGCTCTTCCAAGTCCATTGCTGTCTCTGATAGAATTACAATGTCATCGGCAAACCTCAAAGTTTTTACTTCTTCTCCATGAATTTTAATACCTACTCCGAATTTTTCTTTTGTTTCCTTTACTGCTTGCTCAATATACAGATTGAATAACATCGGGGAGAGGCTACAACCCTGTCTCACTCCTTTCCCAACCACTGCTTCCCTTTCATGCCCCTCGACTATTATAACTGCCACATGGTTTCTGTACAAATTGTAAATAGCCTTCCGCTCCCTGTATTTTACCCCTGCCACCTTCAGAATTTAAAAGAGAGTATTCCAGTTAACATTGTCAAAAGCTTTCTCTAAGTCTACAAATGCTAGAAAGGTAGGTTTGCCTTTTCTTAATCTAGCTTCTAAGATAAGTCGTAAGGTTAGTATTGCCTCACGTGTGCCTATATGAGCACTACAAAACAACGGTGTTAGAGATGTTAAATATAAAGGATTACACTCTACCACCCCACTCACGTACCGCGTGATCGAAAAGTCACTATGTTGTGGATTGGCCAGAGCGCCAACCCACAATGAGAGGAAGCCGAAAGGCACGCGTTTAAGCTCACGCAGGATGGCGTCAGGTCTGGAACAAGACAAGTAATGGAGACTAGCAAATAAAGTACGTAGCTTCTGGAATACTTAACTTTAATCCATGATTGGTGAACATCGCTCTTGACGGTACATGCATCACAAGATGAATAGCAAATGATAATGGCGACTTGCTAGGTCGTAGCAAATGACGTAGCTGAAGGCTATGCTAACTATCGTCTCGGCAATTGAGAGCGTAATTTGTTAGTGAACCATCGCTAGCAAAGTCGGCTGTACAACTGGGGCGAGTGCTAGGACGTCTCTCTAGACCTGCCGTGTGGCGGCGCTCGGTCTGCAATCACTGATAGTGGCGACACGCGGGTCCGACGTATACTAGCGGACCGCGGCTGATTTAAAGGCTACCACCTAGCAAGTGTGGTGTCTGGCGGTGACACCACACACTATAAATTTGAAAACTGAATACATCACAGAATAATGTAGATAGAGATACAAATTGACACACATGCTTGGAATGACATGGGGTTTTACTAGAACCAAAAAAATACAAACGTACAAAAAATGTCCGACAGATGGCGCTTCATCTGATCGGAATAGCAATAATTACCATAGCAAAGTAAGACAAAGCAAAGACGATGTTCTTTACAGGAAATGCTCAATATGTCCACCATCATTCCTCAACAATAGCTGTAGTCGAGGAATAATGTTGTGAACAGCACTGTAAAGCATGTCCGGAGTTATGGTGAGACATTTGCGTCGGAAGTTGTCTTTCAGCATCCCTAGAGATGTCGGTCGATCACGATACACTTGCGACTTCAGGTAACCCCAAAGCCAATAATCGCACGGAATGAGGTCTGGCGACCTGGGCGGCCAAGAATGACGAAAGTGGCGGCTGAGCACACGATCATCACCAAACGACGCGCGCAAGAGATCTCTCACGCGTCTGGCAATATGGGGTGTTTTTTTTTTTTGTTCTAATAAAACCCCATGTCATTCCAAGCATGTGTGTCAATTTTTACCTCTCTATCTACATTATTCGGTTGTTCATTAAGTTTTCAAATTTATACGGACTTTTTGATCACCCGGTACAACTGGTATGGGGAAAGCAGGAGTTGTTGTACACATTAACACACAACACAACTCAAAGACTCTGACACATGTAGATTTTGTATTTAGCACATAGAAGTCTGTGGTTGTGAATTAATGCTGAAACGTATTTCCCTTTTAATTGTACTTGTATGTAGGTCTCCACTGGGATATTATGAACTATTTGTGAAGATTATGGATTCCTTACTATGCCCCTGTCAGCAGCGGCTAGCAGTTAATAAATAGTCTATGGCGATTGCAATGCAGATTTTGTAAAGGATTCTGACTAGAAAATTGGTCTGCACACCTGATTGGGAGCCTAAAATTTCATCTTCATAATTAATTTTCCAACAAAAGTAGGCAAAATGGTTTCATTGACGAAGCTCAAAACAGGAAAATAAATATTTACACAGTAATAAATACTCTCTCACACTGTAATGCACAGTTAGTGAACATGAACAGGATAGCGCCTTACATCACAGATGTTCATCAGTGGAATTCGTTAGAATAATTAATGCCTCCAGGGCAATTGTTTTTAAGAATAATTTACATGAGATAAACCAGAGTGGAATTTATAATGAACCAAATGTGGACACAAAATTCTATTCCATAAGAAACCCATATCATTATTATAAAATACTTTTCCACATAAAATAATCAGAAAGTATGTTAAACAGCCATTCAAAAACCACAACTACTGAACAGATGAAAGTATCTCGTGCAACGACAAGGTCAACGTATCTGTTTTCAACAGCAAGTACATGTGCTTTGTGTCAGAAATCAGTTACTACAGTAACAGACTGAAGACAACATGGAATGTAGTCAAACGAGAAAAAATGCAATGGGCCACAGAAAAGAAGTGTCACTATTGAATTACATGGAGGCATTGTAAATGATCAGTCAAAGATAGTAATATGCTTGATATACAATGCTTAAATGTAGTTAAATACAGAAGGAAATATAGGAACGAAGAAATCAAGTCAAATCGAAGCAGTTCTTAGAAAAAGCGATTCACAGAAAATTTAGTCACATAAATGTCTCACAAATTCCTCCTTCTGAAATTATGAAACTATCTACTATTTCAAATTTCAAAGATAAAAGCTCATCCCTAATTGATGGTGATTCTAACAATGTACTAAAGACTTGATTCCATTTAATAAGCAATGTCTTCCCTGAAATATGTAATTTCCTCAGTAACTCAGAGCATTTCTCCAGGTAGATTGAAGCATGCCGTCGCTAAACTCCTCTATCAGAAGGGTGACAGCACAGCTGATCAACAATTATATCATCAGTAAATTGAAGCTCGTATTTCGGAAGAGTTGCTTAACTGAAAATGCTGTTTACAAAATAACTCGCCTAATTTTACAAGCACTAAATAACAAAATAGCACGGGTTCAAATGGCTCTGAGCACTATGGGACTCAACTTCTGAGGTCACCAGTCCCGTAGAACTTAGAACTACTTAAACCTAACTAATCTAAGGACATCACACACATCCATGCCCGAGGCAGGATTCGAACCTGCGACCGTAGTGGTCGTGTGGTTCCAGACTGTAGCGCCTAGAACCGCGTGACCACCCCGGCCGGCAACTACATAAATGACTAACTTGAGTGGAAGGAACACGTGGGACGCACACGTATAACCGAACTGTAGGAAAATGTGCCAAAGTGTGATCCCATATTATTCCTAAAACACTGACAAGGCTTCACCAATAGTGACTAAACTGAAGGTACCGCTGTTCGAATAAATTAAGAGTAATTCGATTCTTGCAAAGAGACAACTCGTGCTGTTTCTGCACTTTTTTCCATCCGCTGTTTTTCTGGCATCGATGGTCGAACACGGGACTCCAGATGGCCGAGCTGAAGCCGGGACCCACCGCCCCACTTTTCGTCGGGAGGCCGAGCAAGTTCAGTAGCGTCAAGAGGCAGTGCAGAATGATACAGCGGTATTCGGAAGCGTTTCTTTATTCACATAATTTACAGAAGCATACTGTCGGCGCGCCGCCCGCGCGCTCTTCCGCGAGTCCTGCCGGCTCAGCAACTGCAGGTGTGCCGACACCACTGTTGCCGTTTGCAAGGTCGCTCAGCTGGAACTCGGCCGCGCTCGTTGATGCGTCACGTAGCTGCTCGTGATTCGAGAGACTGCTACAGTCCCCGGTCCTCACCGCCCTCCACCCCATTTGGCCTGCTCAGTCCGCCCAGGGATGAAGGTGGATGTACTACTCACCCGTGGCCCTCGGGTCGCCGCTGCTCCCAGGACAGGACTGGACTCGAACACGCGCCCTCCTGGATGCTGTGCCGCAACTTACTGCTAGTGGTGCTTGCCGGATGACAACACCCGCCGCTATCTCTGGCGCTGTTTCAGCGTTGCTGCACCTCCCGCAGCGTACGCCTCGCCCAGAGCCCGGTACGCCAAGTGGAAAGCGAACATGGCCCGTCGTGGGCCCGCTGCAGACTGCTGTCACTGCCCACCTTCAGGCAGACCGTGCAATCTACAAGTACCCGGCTGCCGTTCTGTCCCGCCCCGGTGTTGCGTCCCTGGAGGCAGAATACAGACCGAGCAAGTACATAGAAATAAAAAACGGGTTACACAGAATATTTACAACATCGCTGACAGACTGGCCCCGATAAGGGCAGACCATCACACGTCCGACCCGGCTCTCGACTGGCGTGGTACTCACTTGTTTCTAGCTAAAAGTACCTGAATATTTAAACTGCTTTTCCCCTCGTTTCTGACGTAGTGTCAGAGAGAGACAGAAACTATGGTAGGGTTAAATTCCCACGCGTCAATCATCTACAAATGGTTCAAATGGCTCTGAGCATTATGGGACTTAACTACTGAGGTCATCAGTCCCCTAGAACTTAGAACTACTTAAACCTAACTAACCGAAGGACATCACACACATCCATGCCCGAGGCAGGATTCGAACCTGCGACCGTAGCGGTCACGCGGTTCCAAACTGACGCGCTTAGAACCGCACGGCCACACCGGCCGGCAGTCATCTACAAATCGCCACTTGGCTCTGGCCTAGTACCTCGCCTCATATCGCAATAACTTCAAGCAACGCTGCGGTTTGCTGCCTCGTTGTTGCTTCACACAAAGCAAATCGTGCGCACGACACCGCCATTGCAGCACAGCGCTCGCGAGTGCCATGTTTGCATTACCTGACCTACTAGCTGGCGACTATTACAACACTCTGCCAGCGTCCCCAAATTCCATCCAACAACCGCGCCTTCATTGACTTTTAATAAAAAATTTCTTCTTTCCTACGACTAAGACTTACACTAGCGCAGCAGCTGTAGGATTAGCGTCTCCACCACAGGTGACGTTAACTACGCCAGTTGACTACAAGCCACCCAAATCAGTCGCCTAGAGAAGTGCGGAAACGTCCATATAAAACCGGCCTTAGAACAGTGAGGAATCTGTTTTTGTTCAGACATCCATTGCCTGTATGTCTACGCTAATCCACAGTCTTCTCGTCGACACTACCGCTGAACTCTGAGTGCGACATCGCTCTACTCTGCTGGAGTGCAGAATTCTTCGCGTGATCCTACCACACTGCTTCGCGGCTTTGTCAGCAATGCTCGACTTTAGGTGATAGATTCTTAACATTTCCTCTGAACATTTGTACTATGGTGAACTATGTCCTACGGGACACACTGATTTTGTTCACTGTCTGATGATCAGTAAATTTTGTAACTGCAACCGTTTCAAACTCGGCTGTTGCAGTGCAGCTTTCAATATTCAGTTTTTATACTACACAGTTCAATCATTTTCGCTTGCTTGTTGTCTCAGGTTACTGCTAAGATACAACTATGTACCTAATATCGACTACTAGCAGCTTCATTATCTTTGTGGGCTAGTCTGTGAAGCATTCCGGACTTCTTCTTTGTGTTTACGGATTAATAAGTATGTGAGATCTCCGCTCACTCGCAGGGAATGGTGGGGCCTTCCGTTTGGCTGGTACTCTTGCTTGTGTTCCGCCGCCTTGAGGAAGAACGTGATGTCAAAACCTGCTGGATGCTGAATTACTGTGTGGTGTGACTGTAAAATGTAGTTGCGTTGCACGTAGGCAATACATATTTGGAATTAGACATTGTTAATGATTCAGTGCAATGTATTGACCCAGGTTGCATGTGACTCGGTGGAGTATAAATCTCAGAATGGCGGGGGTCGCAGGCAGACAGCACAGCACGGTTTATCACTCAGCTGGCCGCCGACCCGCTGTATCAAGCAGCACAGGACGCGTCACTAAAGGACTTGTTACATTCGGAGCTGCCTCTCTATGCGGAACCTCCTAGTCTCCCACCTCGCCTCCACTGTCTGCCTGCACCATTCTGATTCATAACCACCACACCATACACTGCGGGCGTTATAGTTTGTTGCAGCGTCGTCTTCACGCAGCACGTAATCTGGACCATGACCTACGTTGTCAACACTGTGCAACGATTGATGAACCATTTGCCCATAATTTCGAGGGTGTAAAAGACATGTAAGCAAAGCATGACTGTAATCGTAGCTTGAAGGTTACCTTGTACATCCCGGAGGATCCGACTGACTTATCTGAATTTAAGTTTGATTGTAAAAGACAGTATTTGGTGTCTGTAAGGTGTACACAATAAAACTTCGGGTATACTGCACTATGTATACGCATATATTCAGTGCCTCTGACCTGTTATACAGGGTGAGTCACTAACTATTGCCACTAAGAATAACCCCGAAAGTATGATAGGAGCTGAAAAGTTTGTGGGACAAAATTTGCGTGGGACAACCGGGCCATAATATGAAGTTGGTTTTTTGTAGCTAGGTGGTGTCGCTTCAGAGATATGAAGGTCAACTTTCTTCATTTTAAATGGGATGCTATAGTTTGGTGATTATTTTGTGATAGCGGCTATCGAGACGAATCCAGTGACGTGTAACACTAATGTCTTTGAAGGTCAACGTAGGTCGCAAAGAAGGCATGAACGTCCATTTACAGAACATGTTCGAAGTATCAATGCTGTGATGCAACCTTCTTATCATGGATTGAATGGTATTCCTTATCACATTGGTACTTATGGAAGAACATGCTCTGGCAGTTCTCTCTCGCTTGTCTTCAGTAGTAGTTGGAACGTCTTTATAAACAATGTCTTTTACGAATCCCTACAAGAAAAATCCAGAAGCGTCAGGTCTGGAGAACGAGCCATCCACGACACATCCAACGATTTGGGGATTGTGTCTAGCCATCAGGGAAATATGTGCCGGACATCCATCGTATTGATACCACATTCTATTCCTTGTTTCTAAATGTATTTCTTCCTATAAAAGATCTAATGTTTCTTGCAGGAATGTGGTGCACTTCTTACCATTAAGATTTCATTCGATGTAATAGGGGTCTATAATTCTGTCCTCCAGAATCCCACACCGACCATTAAATGTACGACGTGTAGGATGGGTACGTTGAGGATATCTTACAGCTTATAAGTCTGTAGCTCTCACTGAATTTCGTTGGCATTCTTTGTAAATGAGAAGTATATCGACTTGTTCTTCGAAGGAATATATCATTCCCATTCGCTTGATTCGACGATACTAGTCTTACCGTTCCTATTAGTGTTATATTGCGAAACCGTCGAATGGTGTTTACATGTCAGTGGCACGTTAGATGGATACCCCTTATTGGGCGAATATTTACTATTTGCACGATATACGAGAGATAATTGCCATAGCATGTGCTTCGATAAGTGCTGAAGCGATAAGGAATGCCACTCAAGCCATGATAAGAAGATTACAGCAATGCACTGATACCAATGGTCATCACTTCGAACACCTTCTGTAAATGGATTTTCATGCCATCTTTGCGACCTACGTTGACCTTCAGAGAAGAAGAATTAAAGTTCAAACGGTAAATATCTGTATGATGATATGGATAAATGCGTTATTAGACAGCAATTTCTGTAATATTATGGACAAAACAAAGAAGCACCAACACTGTGACAACTTGACAGCCTTCGTTACACAGATGTTAGAAACGTGTCTTACTCGATTACAATAAAGTTGGCCAAATTTCTTCATTCTGGTTATCTTCCATATGGCCTGCCGGTTACAGGCTTCTCCTTTCTATTTTCCTGCAGAACTGCGCTTCTTCGCTGATTCATCTGTTTACTTATGCATTAAAGATGTACCCTTTATAATTGTTATAATTATTATTTATCTTCAGCATTTAGTGGTTTAGGCTGCCGAATAAAACAATTTGAATCCTTTAAATGCATTTATTGCAGCAATTATTTAAAGTTACTTTAGTAGAAGCCGACCTAGGGGAAGATTAGTTTGGATTCCGTAGAAATATTGGAACACGTGAGGCAATACTGGCCCTACGACTTATCTTAGAAGCTAGATTAAGGAAAGGCAAACCTACGTTTCTAGCATTTGTAGACTTAGAGAAAGCTTTTGACAATGTTGACTGGAATACTGTCTTTCAAATTCTGAAGGGGGCAGGGGTAAAATACAGCGAGCGAAAGGGTATTTACACTTTGTACAGGAACCAGATGGCAGTTATGAGTCGATGGGCATGAAAGGGAAGCAGTGGTTGGGAAGGGAGTGAGACAGGGTTGTAGCCTCTCCCCGATGTTATTCAATCTGTATATTGAGCAAGCCGTGAAGGAAACAAAAGAAAAATTCGGAGTAGGTATTAAAATCCATGGAGAAGAAATAAAAACTTTGAGGTTCGCCGATGACATTGTAATTCTGTCAGAGACAGCAAAGGACTTGGAAGAGCAGTTGAATGGAATGGATAGTGTCTTGAAAGGAGGATATAAGATGAACATCAACAAAAGCAAAACAATGATAATAGAATGTAGTCGAATTAAGTCGGGTGATGCTGAGGGTATTAGATATGGAAATGAAGCACTTAAAGTAGTAATGAAATGTCGTGTGGCTAGGGCCTCCCGTCGGGTAGACCGTTCGCCTGGTGCTGGTCTTTCGAGTTGACCCCACGTAGGCGACCTACGCGTCGATGGGGATAAAATGATGATGATTAGGACAACAGAACACCCAGTCCCTGAGCGGAGAAAATCTCCGACCCAGCCGGGAATCGAACCCGGGACCTTAGGTTTGACATTCCGTCACGCTGACCTCTTTTTTTTTTTTTTTTTTTATAACAAACATAAACTGCTTCTAGCACTTTTTCTTTAAATATATAAGATGATGACTTTATAAAATAAAATTTTTCTGGGAAACGTAAATAAGTGGACTTTTTTTACATAATAGTGAAAAAAAATAAAATATCCTGCTTCTGTCAGTGCAAAACAATAACGTTCTACGTTCCTCTTTTAGGCGCGTACCTCGCTAATCCCGTCATACCTCGCGTTGGTTTCGGGTACGTCTTCACGTGTGTTTGTGGATCCTCTCCACTGTCCTGGTCCTTTCTTGTTCTGATACTTATAGACAATAATTACATTCTCCTACCCGGGACACCCCAACTGGGTGGGGGATCAAGCAAGGCACTCCCTAAACAATTTGCGTAATATGATCGGTATCTCGGATGTCTCATAAGCTGTGAGTGATGTTCCTGTAGTAAGGCCCAAAAGGCAAGCACATTCTTACTGCCGTCTCGGAAAAGATAACGCACAGTCAAACCTCGAATCCAAGTCACTGCGTTTGTCTTCGTTCGGGGATAATACGTCCTATCTGGGAGAAGTAGTGTGCGTGGTTCTATTGTTTGCGGCCCCACCCGAAGGAGGAAGGCGATCATTTTTTTGACCAAACACCATACGTCCGCCGAAGGACCGCATATCAGGCGATGCTCCTCAGTGTCTATAACATTGCACTGCGGACACAGTGGCTCGTCCGCCATATGAATTGTATGCAACCTGGAACGAGTCACGTATTTCCCATTGACCACCTGATACCACAGTGCGCGCGTTCCCGTATCAAGGTGGGGGTGGTGCACTGTACGCCATACCACTGACCACGTAACCGTTGGTTGGCGGCTCTCTACGGCATTATTCGGCCGTCGTCGAGTCAAGATGTGATATATATCACGTGCCGTTGCCGTCCTGGTAGTCGGTAGTTCCATATGTACATAACTGTGTTCCACAAAGAAGGTTCGCATATGGGCAAGCGATGGTGAGATGTGAGCCACCGCTACCGGAGCCGAACGAGAAGGTGGAGCGAGTTCGTCTATCAAGCTGCCCGTCAGACTTGTCTGGTGTCGTGTCCACATCTTTATCATCGTGGTTAAATAAACAGCCACTGCTCGGTCGCGTACGTGGACTAGTCCAAGACCTCCACGACTACGAGGAAGGGTGAGGGTTTCGTATCCTACCTTAAAAAGCAGACCTGTGCTCACAAAATATCCTAGTGCCGCCAGGATTCGGCGGGCCAACACCACCGGCATAGGAAGAACTTGTGCCAGGTGGGGGATGCGAGAGGCTAGATAAGTGTTGGCAAAGGTGACCCGTTGTATCATATCCAGTGCCCTTAACCTGTGACTTCGGACACTCGCACGAAGTGTTTGCAGAAGATGTCTGTAACTCAGTGCCGCCGTGCGTCGAACGTCTGTAGTGAAGATAATTCCTAGGCATTTCATCGTGGTGATCGGCTGTAATGGTGCTACACTTCCTGTCGGGAGTCCTCTCCCGATGTTCATCGCTCCCGACTTTGCCATGTTCAGGCGACTTCCCGTAGCCATACAATACAAATTAATCCAATGCAGGGCCGCTCTTGCCTCGTCGCCTGACCGTGCTAAAAACACTAGGTCATCTGCGTATGTTCGGCATATAAACTTGTTGTGCCTTATCGTCATTCCTTGGAGTCGATTCCGGAGCCCGCAAAGCAGCGGCTCGACAGCGATGGCATACAATATCGTTGACAGCGGGCACCCTTGTCTGACCGATCGTGAGATGGTGATGGGCCCCACCAAGCGTCCATTGATGAGCACTTTGGATGCGGCTCCGTGGAGTAGTCTCATGACGACGTTGACAAAACTTTCCGGAAACTTCATTTTCGTCATCACGTCCGTGAGATAAGCATGACTCAGCCTGTCAAATGCGCGATCGAAGTCTATCGATACCAATACACCCCGGAGACGACATGTTGAAGCCAGTGCGATAACATCGCGGTAGTCGCTGAGTGCCGTTTGTATATTGCTAGCTCCTCCTAGCTGGGTTTGGTCGAGTGAAATCACTTGGCGTATCACGCGTTTAAAGCGTGCTGCAAGTATCCTGGCGTAGATCTTGTAGTCGCAATTAAGAAGGGTCAGTGGCCGGTAGGCCTGTATCCCTGTGCCGCCAGATGGTTTGTGGATGGGGATGATCATTCCTTCCACGAAGGTGGGCGGAAGAGGCACGTTGGGAGACATCAATTCGCAGTACATGGCAGTCCATCGTGGAGTCATGAGCTCTTTAAATGTACGATAGAACTCTAACGGAAACCCGTCGGGCCCCGGCGATTTGTGCGACGCTCCCTTATCAATCGCTTCCATTACGTCGTCAACTGTGATTTCACCTGTTAACTCCAGGTTGGCCGACTCGTCGAGACACGCGGAGAGCGTTCGTCGGACCTCATGAAAGGCTGCCTGATCGTGTTCCGCTTCTTCATAGAGATGACCGTAGTGTTCCACGAAAGCGTTGGCAATGTCTTTTTGCGTTGTCATGCGGCGACCATCTGGCAGTACGACCGTCTGTATTAAGGTTCTGCGACTACGTTGTTGTTCTCTGATAACGTGATACATCGACGGGGATTCTCCACGGACTCGTTCAAAGGCCCTTGCACGGATTGCGACACCCTCCAGTCGGCGGCGCGTTATGGAAATTATTTGGGCCTGTGCTCGTTTTATACCTGCACGACGCTCCTGTGAAGGTGCTTGTACAGAAAGTTCGCGGAGCATCGTGAAATAAAATTCCGTCGTGTATCGCCGCCACATCATCTGCTCCCTTCCGTATGCAATTAACGCTCGGCGCAATGCAGGCTTAACGCATTCCAGCCACCACTTCAGCGTCGTCGGATATGTCGGGAGGCGTCGTTCACACACATGCCAAGTGTCTTCGACTAAGCGTTTGCACTCAGGTTCCCTAAGGTGTGCTGTATTCAGTTTCCAAACACTGCGACTCCTCCACACTTGTTGACGACTCAAGGAGACCGTGCATATATATGCTATGTGATCTGAAAAGGCGACAGGCCACAATTCCGCATCGAGGATCGCATGTTCGAGACGACGTGTTACGTAGATGCGATCGAGACGACTTGCAGAGTGACTCGTGACGTAGGTGTATCCACGTCTGTCGCCATGTATCTTCTCCCATGTATCAATGAGATTCATGTCCTGTATGAGTTGCCGCAGCTCCGGGCACGAAGTATAACGTGGGTGTTGATCTTTTGGTGCGAGCACGCAGTTGAAGTCGCCTCCAAATAAGACATGTTCATACCGACCTAAGAATAGTGTTGCAATCTCCTCTGCATAAAATCGGGATCGGTCGCGCCGTCTGTCTGACCCCGACGGTGCGTAAATGTTAACGACCCGTACTCCCAGCACTGTGAGCGCCAGTCCTCGCGCTGACGGCAGGTACACCACGTCCTCGGCTACTATGCCGCTACGTAGAAGTATCGCTGTTCCGCTGCCGCCGTCGGTAGTAGGTGTAATGTACGTATCGTACTCATAGAGGTCGGGGAATCTCTCAACACATACTTCCTGCAGCAGAACGATGTCGACGTCTGACGCATGCAACATGTCTCGTAATAATTGCAATTTGACAGGCGTTCTGATCGTATTAATATTAATAGAGGCTGTTCTATATGCCTGCCGCTGTTCCTCAGTGCGTAAAGCGCACATGAACGCTTATGTTAATTTGTGTGCTTCTGCCCGGTGACATGCTGTCTGTGCGTCAGTCTGCATCTTCTGCGCGGTTAACATCCTGTGGACGCAGCACTCGCCATTGCGGGTGCGTCGTCGGTGTGGGGGTCAGTATCGGATTCGTCGGCCCAGTTCCTGTGCTGGAGGTCCAGCTCCCGTCGTGTCTCTCCTGTCGGGCTGACCGAAGGCGGTGGCGGTGCTGCGGTGGGTGGAGGGACTCCTTCCGTCGGCTTTCCGTCCGGTATGTCTGTATTCAACCCCTGTGTAGCATGATTCGCGTCGTACTGCTGTGTGGGAGGTAGAACCTCCCGTTGCGCATCCGGATGCACTGTATCGACGTTACACCCAAGTCCGTCTGACGTGGACTGCAGTAAGCAGGTATCCGACGGCGCTAGCCGTCGTTTCTTGTGGCGCTTCGGCGATCGTTGTTTGCGCGTGTGCGCCTCCGTATCCGAGTGCGGAAGTGACTCCCGGTGCTCAGGGACGAAAGCAGTTGTCGGCACAACAGCAGGATCAATTTCCATTTCTCCTACCGATCCTTTCCGCTCGGTTAAGTGCGTCGTCGGCGCCGGAGCGACAGAGGTGTGCGTCGTTTCGTCACTGGAGGCGGTCCCCGCCGCAGTCGGTTGCCGTAAACTGTCAGGATTTGGTAGCTGGTCATTCTTCGGGATGGGATCCGTTCTAAATGCGTCCGCATACGTTAGTGGCAGCGGCGTCAACGTGGACGGAGGTACGGTTTCGCCGTTTGGAACTTGCACTATCCTCCGCTGCATACATTCGGAACGGACGTGGCCCTCTTTCCCACAGCCTGAGCATGTTTTGGGTTGTCCATCGTATATGACTATAGCTCTGCATCCGCCGATGAACAAGTACGAGGGTACATGTTGTGTCAGTTCTATTCTGATTTGACGCACCCCATTGAGAACGGGGTAAGTCGTGAAGTTGGACCATTTTTCCTCAACGTGGCTAAGCACTCTTCCATATGGGCGTAAGGCGTCAACGACCAAGTCAGACGGAACCTCGAAGGGAAGTTCGAAAATACGTATGTTTCGTAAGCCCAGTCCTGCATGACCAATAGTTACTTCTCCAACATGTCCATCAGAGTGCCGAAATTTGAGTCCATGTTTAGTATCTCGGATGATTCTGTCACATACTGCATCGTTAATCAGCTTGACGTAAACAACACTGCTCACTATGGAGAGGTGGATTCCGATAAGTTCGTTGTAGTCAAGTTTAACTTCGTCTCGTAGGAACCTTTCTATTTCGTAGGCTTTCGGTCTCGCATATTCATTCGAAAAACTAATCTTGAGAGTCGACTTTCGGTATGCATGTGCCATTCTATATCGAGTCGTCTACACGCGCGAGTACGCCGAAGAGGTAAACAACTGCGGGAGCGCGAACTTCTCCGGCAGGGACGTAAACAGACGTCCGTGCCGTAGCACCGCCGAAGGCAGACTTCTCTCAGCTACCGGGGCCGGACACTTAAAGTAGTGAAGGAGTTTTGCTATTTGGGGAGCAAAGTAACTGATGATGGTCGAAGTAGAGAGGATATAAAATGTAGACTGGCAATGGAAGGAAAGCGTTTCTGAAAAAGAGAAATTAACATCGAGTATAGATTTAAGTGTCAGGAAGTCGTTTCTGAAAGTATTTGTATGGAGTGTAGCCATGTATGGAAGTGAAACATGGACGATAAATAGTTTAGACAAGAAGAGAATAGAAGCTTTCGAAATGTGGTGCTACAGAAGAATGCTGAAGATTAGATGGGTAGATCACATAACTAATGAGGAGGTGCTGAAGAGGATTGGGGAGAAGAGACGTTTGTGGCACAACTTGACTAGAAGAAGGGACCGGTTGGTAGGACATGTTCTGCGGCATCAAGGGATGACAAATTTAGCATTGTAGGGCAGCGTGGAGGGTAAAAATCGTAGAGGGAGACCAAGAGATGAATACACCAAGCAGATTCAGAAGGATGTAGGTTGCAGTAGGTACTGGGAGATGAAGAAGCTTGCATAGGATAGAGTAGCATGGAGAGCTGCATCAAACCAGTGTCAGGACTGAAGACCACAACAACAACAACACTTTACCTCACCGCTGTAGCAATCGTACTGCTCTTTTTATCACAGTTCTACTTTCCCAGTAGCATAAGTTACAGTCACTCTTCGAAACGTCAAGGAATGGGAAAAAAGCAATAGGAAAAACACGTGATTACAGCGCATCACAATGAGATCGACAGGCATAGTCGTGAAACTTTCTCAAACCAATAGCACTATTCACAGATTTTTACATTTCGTATAGGGTAAGGTGGCGCTTTCTGAGTCATGCGGCTATGTGGATAGAAATAAGAAAATTTTCTATTGCGCGGCCCTTGTGCGCAGCTCGGACACCATTATGTTACAAAATCTTTGCTAGACAAATCGTACATAAGATGGAAGATGCATTTTTCACATATATTTAACCCAAACAGCAATCATCCAGAAGGAAATAGAAGTGGTAGGACAGTACCACTTACAAAAATCCGCCATGCAACATCAAGTCAGTTTGAAATAATGTCTAGTGTTGGAATACATGAGTGATAGTTGTCATTCCGGTACCAGTTGAATATGACCATCAGGTCGATCAATAGAACAACTAGCGACGTAAGTTGCAAATTCGAGCAGCTGCTTACATTTTAAAAATAATAAGATATTGGGGCTATGTGAATGTGGGGCTTTGTGAATCGGAATATAATATGTATTATTTCTTCTTTATTGAGGTATTCACGTAGCTTAGTTATAAAAACTTACAACGATAATTCAATCATGTTCTAATTTAGGCTAAAGTAAACAGTGAGACATACTAATTTAATAATTATAAAGATAATTTATGATTTTTCGCCATTCATGTTTACAATGGTCCGGAGACCCGATGGTAAGCGCAATAACCAGTGTTTTACAAGGGCTTGTAAGGATGTGCACTGCAGCTGGGATTAATAATGTGCCATTTACGACGCTCTAGAGACGGGTTCAAGAAACTATTTCCTTCGAGGAATGGAGCAGTATCAAAGGTATCAAATGATCACTCAGAGTAGAAGAAAAATGGGCTATCCGACTGTGTAATGAGCAAAACAAAAAAAAGATTTTGTCGAAAGATTGAAGAGTTCATCTAACCGTGGTTTTGGCCTTACCTCTCTCAGCATTAGAAGAGCAGTGTGCCAGTAAGCCAAAATCACTGGCATTGTGGTTCCATTGGGATAAGATACGAAAGTGGCTGGTAAGGAATGGTTCCTTTCTTTCATGAAACGACGTACGAAAGATATTTAATTAAGGAAGCCTGAGGGACTTTCTAAAGCTCGACCCATGGGATTAAATGAGGAAGCAGTTAAAGTGTACAATGTTTTGAAATCTGTCTTATATGAATTTGATTTGTAAAATGAACCACAAAACATATATAATGCGGACGAAAGTGGGTTTCCAATGAATAATAGGCCTGAAAAAGCTGTGAGTGAAAAATGAAAAGGAGAAGCTGTTGCAGTGACAAGTTTTGAGATGGGGCAAAATGTGACACTCGTTGTTGCCCGTAATACCACTACGACCTATATTCCACCGCTCATCATCTTCAAATGCAAAAGAATGCTTGAGGAATAAAGCTGGCAACTCCTCCGGGTACTCAAGGGTCTACGTGAGATTCGGGCTATATAAACGAAGATGATTTTTTTTTAAGTTGGCTCCAGCATTTCAACAAGCACCGTTCACAAGGCAGATGCCTTTTACTTTTAGACGGTCACAGGTCACTCCTTTCTCTCTAATGATTGAAATGCTGTGTGAAGAATCACATTGATTTGCTGTATCTGCCACCACATACTACGTACATTCTGCGGCCGTTGAACAGAACTGTTTTGAGGACATTAAAGGGATATTACCACCAAGAACTAAATTCGTTTGTACACAATCCGACAGTCTCCAGTACAAAATTCGTTTTTGGTTAAATTTTGGACATCGCCTGGAGGTGTGGAGCTAGTGCAGGAAATGCTGTGATTGGCTTTAAGTGTACAGGAATTTTCCTCCCAAGAAAATACCGTCACAAAAGTTCCTTCTTTCCTCTACATTACTGAACAATGTAGCCGGTTCTGTTACCACAGAATCCGAAGTAAACCCAAGTCGTGAAATTCCCTCTAACCCACCAAGACATTTGGAAGTCATAACTCATCAACATCTTCATCATTTTCTTCTCTTCTACCAACTCCAAAGTAAAGTACCGGTACTGCACGTGCGAGAAGAGAGAAAAATTCAGCTTGCCATCTGACTTCATCAGTTAGTCTTACGAGAGGGAAGAGAAAATTGCAATTTAAAAACTCCCAAATAAAGAAGATCAAGCGTTGATGAAATGCGCTGGATGTTCAAGACAAACCTTCAAATGAAGAAGATGTTTCGTCTTCACCGACACTGGAAGCTGAGTCTGAGGAAGGAGACATATCTTGTGGTTTTTGCAGCATCAAATATTACGACCCTAGATATGTGAAGAAAGGGGAATGGATCAGGTGTGGTAAGTGTAACGTGTGGTTTCACGAAATTAGTGTGGGGGCTGCTGGCTGTAAACAATTCCGCTGTGGGAAATGTGTGTAACAACTACGGGAACATTTAAGACGTGTAACTGAAGTTTAATCTTCCATATTTTGTGTAATAGTACGACAGATGACAATGATTCGCATAGAAACATTTAAGATTCCAATAGCCCCACAAATTTTTAACCCTCCTGAAGTTTCAAATTTCTATATTTTGTTATCTACAACGAAAAAGAATAGTTTTTGAAGCAATGAGCCTGTATCATACAAGACTTATAACTGTGACACATTCTCTAATTTATTTTAACACGTGTAATAAAATAATTAGTACAAAAATGGTTCAAATGGCTCTGAGCACTATGGGACTTAACTTCTGGGGTCATCAGTCCCCTAGAACTTAGAACTACTTAAACCTAACGAACCTAAGGACATCACGCACATCCATGCCCGAGGCAGCATTCACACCGGCGACAATAGCAGTCACGCGGTTCTGGACTGATGCGCCTAGAACCGCTCGGCCACAACGGCCGGCATAATTAGTACATCTTCGGGGCTCAAAAAGCTAAAATGATTCATTTAGTTCTACCATACGCTCCTGACGTAATGAGCAACACATATTTTGAAACCAAACAACACTTTTTCATGAACAACAAACGGCGTTTTCTATATCCGTCTTGGGGACACACAGATTCATCTATACTACCTCAGAAGAATAGTATTGATGATATAGGAGCCAGTTGTACCTTTGTGCCTGATTGGACTCTAGGTATGTTTTTTAACTACCAGTAGGAGTGAGGGAGTTAACACAGCACCGTTACCAGGCTTCTGTTGAAATGCATTAAATTCATTTCATACGACTATTGCACAATTTTCTCTGCTGAAGACGTATTGAATTAGCTTATTTAAGATATCTAATGCTATTATTTAAAAATATAGAACTCTGGGCCAGGTAAAAAAAATTAAAACAATTTCTTCCTCCTCGTCAGCAGTTTTAAATAAGTGAAGGTATTATTTCGTCACGAGTAGCTAGTCAATCAAGAGAAAGATAAAAGAGTCGATAGCAGCTACTCGTAACGAAATAAAAGACTTAAATCCAACAAATACTTAGCATAAAATTAGTATAAAATAAACAATAAATGCAGTATACAGTACAGCACGCCTGTAAATCATAATTATAATTAAATGGAAGTAGAGGAGGCTCTCATGTGTGTCACATACATGCTACATTTGTATAACTTACGTGACAAATATTTAACTCGAACAAACTGATATAAACCGGCAAACAGTATCAGTACAAGCAATGCGAGAACATCGCCTATGTACGTTAAATACACGAGAAAGTTGACTCATAACGTTCATTTACCCAATGTCATCGGAAAAGTCTTATTTGCTGTCACTCAGTCTCCCCTTGTTTCGAGGCTCACTCTAATAAAGTTTGTGTTGTTATGTAGCTGATCCTGTATAACACCAATCAGTTTACACATATAAATTTAGCACTGGTGTGGTAATTATTAATTCGTGGGTCTGGGAAGGTAGTTTCAGCCGACTGGAGAGCTCTTGTCCTGATTGCATATGTGAAGCCGAATGAAGAATGCAGTACTTCTTTCTGTAAAAAAGACACATTGGAATTAAATATCAGAGTAATTTTTTCTTTATTTTAAGATGGCCATTAAACCTGCTACTCTAGAGATCTAACTGCGAAGGACTTTCAAGAGAAGACGGTTAACTGCGTTTCAAGTAGAGGAGTTCTAGCAACTTGGTAAGTTTATGGACGAGTTACAGCACCTCATGAAATTATAATAGAGAAGGTACGACATTTATCCTATGCAAATGAGACGTAAATTCTGGAATAACATGGGGATGGGCGAAGGAGTTGGAGTAAGCGGCAGCTGCACTCCGTTTTGCGTACAGATAGCCTACGGATCATCGACTGAAGAAAGTATGTTGTTGCTTCTTCAAGCCTTTATATAAGCAACCTGCAACTGCACCCCGACAACCGTGCAGTGTGTTAGAAGTTCAGTAATAAAGATTACGTGCCTGTGGAATACCGTCTCAGATGTGCGACTGTATTCGTAATTTGCTATCAGAAAGGACATAACTTGGTTGCAACTGACGGGAAGTCCAGCAGGGCAAACTAAGTTATATCAGGGGATCCTTAAGGTAGCGTCATAGGTCATCTGGTGCTCTGAATCTCTAAATATGATTAATGAGACTTGAGAAGCGTTCTTAAAATGTCTAGTCTAGTCATGAGAAGAACGAAAGGAAGCGCAAAATGTTTTAGACAAGATACCTGCATGCTGCGAAAAGTGGTAATTGATCTCGAAAAATAAAAAGTGTGAGGTCTCTCACGTGACTACCAAAAAAATTCCGTCAAATTACGGTTACACAATAAATCACACAAATGTAAGGTATGTCGTCTGACTTACGTATATATCTATATATTATAATATAAAATAGACCAGAAGTTGTTCCATGAATTCTCGGCCAAGTTCCAAAGTGTAAATAGCACACTGTAACATGTAGTAAGCTGCTTCTGTACAAGTATCTCAGAAGAAAATGAAGAAAATTTGAAGGAAGATGAAGTCAAAAAAGGAAAAGGTGTTCAGCAATTAGACGGAAATCCAAGATTTACGTTAGAGACTTTTACTCTTCTATGCTGATTCTTCATATTATTGAAATACCACGAATATTACCTCCTTTCGTAACTAAGTTTGACTCCATCGGAACAGTTGTCCACAGCGACTTCGGTATGTCTCAAAAAAGGAAAAGGAATTCAGTAAGTAGTCGCAAATCCAATCTGTAAATTTAGAATTCAGATATTGAATAGCTATCTTCAGTGCTTAAAAAAGGAAAAGAAAATATAGGCGAATCACTTCCTAATATATGTAAATTAATGCCACATCGTACAATAGTTGTGAGGAAATGCTAAGTAACGTACCATATAACAGATCCATACAGACTCGTCAAGCGTTACTATACGACTGTAAGAGGTACATGGCAATATTATAATTGAGGCTGTTGTTTACAAAGCGTTACAAGCTGCCGGAGCTAACGTCTCATAGTTACTGCTCCGTAAACAACACCCTTAGCTAGGATCTGGCCATGTTCCTCCGGAAGTCTTATAATAATATGTGTTGTCATAAGTTTAGCGAGCCTGGATGACACTGTTAAATGGTACATTACTCAATACACTGACTGGATTTACGACTGATTACCTTTTTTGAAATATGCCTTAGTTGCTGTGCATAACTTTCCCGATGGAATCAGGCTTGGTGAAGAATATGAGGTAACTTCCGCTATACATTCAACAGTAAGAACAGACAACTTAGAATACTAATGGTCTATAAACTAAATCTTTTCCGTTATGCCGGTATACTGAGGTAATTTGGTAGCCAGCGATAACAATGTCCGAGAGACTGCTTAGAGAAAAATCACATTTCTGATAAGAAACGAAGATTGGAAGGTAGGATACAAGGTACTGACAGAAGTAAAGCTGTGGGGACGGGTTGTGATCGTGCTTGGGTAGCTCCTAGTCTGCCTTCGGCAGGGCAACAGAGCGGACGCGTACGTGTTGACTTCGTGCGGCGCGCGAGCTCGTCTTGTTTACTTTCTGACGGCCGTTGCTTAAGTGCCGGCTTACCTTGTACGATCCATGGCGAACCGTTACCGTAAATCAACACTCCGATTTACTTTCTGCAAAGATTATGCCCGACCCAAAGCACTCGATGTGGTGCGTTTTCTGCGAGAGGAAGTGAAGATCCCGGCGACCGATATTATCGGCATACATTTGTCCATCGTGAGCAGCACGGTCTATGTGAAAATCATTAACGACGCGGCGTGCGAACGCATACTACGTGAGACCAAACAGGGGCTCCGCTTCTGTCACGCTGATGGCAATGTGGGGGAGATAACCGTCGACCACGCAGGCTTAGGTATGCGAACGATACGCATTTTCGAACTGCCATTCAAACTTCCTGCTGAGGAAGTCGTCGCGGCACTACGCCCATACGGCACAGTCCACGGCCACACTGCGGAGAAGTGGACACAGTTTCGGACGTATCCTGTCCTAAACGGGGTCCGACAGGTCACCATAGATCTCCGAAGCCACGTCCCGTCCTATTTACAGATTGGCGGATGCCGTGCAATAATTATATACGACGGCCAGCCTCGGACCTGTTCCGGGTGCGGTAAAGAAGGCCACCTTAGATCCGAATGCCTACAACGGCGTATTACGCAACTTCCAGCTGCCGAAGAACCACCCACGTCGCAACCTACGGTGCTACCGGTGACCTATGCCGCTGCTCTAGCTTCTCCTACCGCTTTGCAACGTCGCCCGGTCACCACAAACGACGCCACCAACGAGCCCGACCCGACACCGACGGAGAGCGCCTCGGACGACCCGCCGCCTCGGCCGGCCGTCGACGCCGCTCCGAAGATGCCGGCGCAACCAGACGCTGACCCTGGCCTCGAAAACACGATGGAGATCGACTCGCTCATCGTTCCTACAGCGGCCTTTCTGCCAGAACGACGCGACTCCCTTGCGTCGTCTGACACGGAGGGTCGCACAAGGAAACAACGTTCCCCGAAACGTCGCAAGCGAAGACGTCGCACCGTTTCCGGCCAAGAGGAGACGTTACAAGTCGAGGAGGACGTAACCGTCGACCAGCACGAGGCCTCAGAACCCGCTACTGCTGACGAAGACGTTATGAGCGCGGAGACATCTATCGGTGTGCCTGCGCCCCGTACTGACGCTGAACTAAATCATGAACGTAACACAGGCGATACTACACCACGCACAATTACAACATCTTCTGCAGACACAATGGACGATACACCAGTTTCCGCTTCCACGGCGTGGCACGAGGAGGAGGTCAAGGAGCAGGAGCCGTTACGGGACCCTGCGCCGTCACGGCCGCACCACTAATCATACTCTCCCCAGACTCCCCTGCGGGCCAGCGGGATAATGTTCCGCTGCGACGCCCACACCCTTGCGCGGACAGCGGAGTGGACCAGCCTCCAGCAATCCGACACCAGGCCTACCGGATAGCAACCATCAACACCAACAACATCCGTTCCAGGGTGAAAATCCGCCTTATGCAGGAGATGTTCTGGGCTTCGGATATTGATTTCGCCTTTCTGCAGGAAGTTCACTTGGCTAGTCTCCCGGATATCAATGGCTATACCGCCCACGCCTCCGCGAGTGATCCTATGGGCCGCGGGGTGGCCATCTACGTCCGCCACGGGATTTCTGTGACCGATGTCGCCTTCCTCCCATCAGCTCGGGGCATGGCACTTACTGCCATGGGGACACGCATCATTAATGTCTACGCTCCCTCAGGCACCGACCGACGGCATGAAAGGGCCCAGTTTTATACCGAGGAAATCGTTCCCCTGTTTTTAGGGCGGTATGACCATTGCCTACTAGGAGGTGATTTTAACTGCGTTCTGCATCCTAAAGATCAGATTCCCCACTATACTACATGCCAGGAGCTACGTATAGTGGTGCGAGACCTCCTGCTTCACGATACCTGGGAAGTTCAACACGGCGACCTTTCTGGCCATACCTTTCTTACCAGTCATTCCGCAAGTCGACTAGACAGGATATATGTCTCACAAACTCTTAGATCTGCGATACGGGGCGCCGAACGATGGCCGCTGGCGTTTTCCGACCATTGCGCTTACATCTGTACGGTCCTCCTTCCGCCGCAATCAGTATGGCGCAGCCGTGCGCCATGGAAACACAATACCTCACACTTGCATGACCTGGCGTGTCGCCAACAAGTCACTGAAACGTGGACAGCCTGCAAACGACGCCTTCCCCGCTACCACTCGACATTGACGTGGTGGTTGGATTGTGCCAAGCCGGCGATCCGGAGGACACTGATGAGATACGGGAAGGACATGGCCGACTGGCATCGCATCACTGTTGACTTCTATTACGCGATTCTCCGAGATCTGGATGCTCAACCGCCAACCCCGGACAACCAGTTGGAACGGCAACGAACTAAGGCGAAGATAATTGCGCTGGCACGCCGGAAACTGCAAGGGGTCGTGATAAGGACGCGGCGCCACGATCACGCGGATTTAGAAATTCCATCCATGCATGATATAGTGTCCGGCAAACGAAGGCGTCGTCGGCAGATCATCAGCACTCTGACCACGCCTCATGGAACGCAGGTGACCACTCAGAATGACATCGTCCACGCATTCGTCGAGCACTACCGTCGTACTTATAGTGACGAAGACGCTGGAACAGCAGCAGACGACTCCATTTTGCATTACGTCACGCGCACCCTCCCCCACACGGAGGCGGATGCTTTGACAGTGCCGGTCACGCTAGACGAAGTCAACCATGCCATCGCCAAGGGTGCAGTCAACAGATCGCCCGGCTTTGACGGCTTACCGATTGAGTTTTACCGTACCTTTCGGGACCTCATGGCACCACGGTGGACGACTATGTATGAAGAACTGATGACATCTGACCAAGCAATCCCACCCATCTTTGCTGAGGGCATCATTATACCGGTCCACAAACCAGCCCGAGGTTCGATGGTCACGAGTTACAGACCGCTCACCCTACTCAATGCCGATTACAAAATTTTCGCGCGTTTACTGGCAATGCGGCTCCGAGCTACACTCCCTCATATCCTCTCGCCAGAGCAAACGACGCCTGGCGGACAGGTTAACATACAGACTGCCACAGGGGAATGCCGCGACTTAATTGCGATAGCGGCGGCCTGCAGACTCCGGGCAGCGGTTGTCGCTATAGACTTCGACAGCGCCTTCGATAAAGTGCGTCATCGTTTCCTGTTTTCGGTGGCAGCCCGAATGGGCATCCCCCCTCCGTTCCTCGACGTCATCCGGCGTCTTTACGACAGTGTCAGTTCACGTGTCCAAGTCAATGGACGTTTAGCAGGGCCGGTACCTATCTGCCGTTCGATACGGCAGGGGTGCCCCCTCTCTACCCTCCTGTATGCCATTGCCCTTGAGCCCCTTCTTGGTGGCTTGACGGCCAAGCTCTCTGGCCTCACCCTACGCCAACACACTTTTCGCTGTCGGGCATATGCTGATGACCTCCTCCTCCTCATTCGCTCCGGCTCTGAGATTCGGGAAGTCCTCGAATTGATTACCCGTTATGGGGCTGTCGCTGGCAGTGCCATGAATGTCGCCAAATCTTCTGCAATGCACATTGTACAAGGCCTCCAGGAGGGTGAAGTTGCACCCCTGCCGCTTGTGCGGACTTTCCGGTACTTGGGCATTACCTTTACCCCCACGGTAACACGCACAGCGGCAACGAATTTCCGTCGACTGTTACACGTCATCCGCAACGACGTCCGCCAGAACCTCTTGCGCCGCCAGGACACACTTCAACGGGTTGAGTTTATTAATCTTTATGTGGCATCAAAATTGGTTCACATCGCGCAAGTTCTCCCTCTGCCAACTGCAATTGGGCGCAACCTTCAGGCGGCTTTTGGCTATTATCTCACGGCTGGTTCGATGTTTAAAGTCCGTTATGAGACACTTACCCTGCCCTCACGGTATGGTGGCGTCGGGCTCGTCAATGTCCGTATGCGAGCTGCAGCCTTGTACATGAGTACCATGAGAAAACAGTGGATGGGCCAGGGTACATCTCTAACACGCAGCCTGCTTGAAGTCCTCCTACCTGCTTCCACCTCACCACCGGTGTCTGTCGGCCATATCGTGCCTTATTTGTCCCATATTTCGACCTTTTTCGTCGACTACAGTTACATACATACCAGTCTCCCAGATACACGCCCACCTAGGACTAAGGATTTTTACAGCCTGTTGCTGCGCTGTGTTCCCCTGAATGTGATGGAGACCAAACATCCCTCCATCCAGTGGCCCATAGTGTGGACTACCGTCCACCAGCCCTTCCTCCCTACGAACGTCCGGGCACTGTGGTATCACATAGTCGACAGGAAATTTGCCACAAAGCAGCGCCTGCACAACATTGGCTTGTCAGAATCCCCTCTTTGTCTCCTTTGCCAGCAACTGGACACTGATGAACACCGTCTGACATGCGCCTCGTCGCAAGATGTATGGCGCTTCGTGCAGCAAATCATTGCCTGCTATCTCCGGGTGCCACCCGACACAATCGAACCTCGAATGTTTCTATACCCGGAGGACCGACATTTTCCCGCCGCCAAATATCATGCTATTACGTGGGTCAAAGGATGGGCGGTCGCTTATCTCTTTCATGAGGGACCTAAATCCCGCCTCGACTTTTGGACCTATTTACGAACAGCCCATGCAGCTCTCGAAAACTCGCCACGATACCGAACATTATTTGCTAACTATCTTCGAGCGGTCTTTGTTCGACCTCCACTGAGTTGGGGGGTGCCTGGCTCCTCCCCTGGCGGTGTCTGAGTTTCAACCGCCTACGATCTATTCTACTTCTGACCTCCGCGGATGGGAGAGCGCGTCGCAGATTGCGCGGATTTTATTTCTTTTTGCTTTTCCTTTTTCCTTTCTTTTTCTTTAACCAGAATTTCTATTTCTTTTCTTTTTCGCCGATGTGTTCCCATAAATTCATGATATTAGTGAATCTTACAAAAACACATGCAAATAAATAAATAACAACGCCTTCCACTACTGTTGATTCCTGTGTCTCCTATTTCCCTCAGCACCACAGGCTCGGTGGTGGTGGGGGGGACACTGTGGCCAGGCCTCAGGTTTCGACCCCTGCCCACTTTGCCCCCCGCGCCCCCACCGTCGCCTGTATACAAAAAAAAAAAAAAAAGTTGGTAGAGCACTTGCCCGCGAAAGGCAAAGGTCCCGAGTTCGACTCTTGGTACGACATACAGTTTTGATCTGCCAGGAAGTTTCATATCAGCGCACACTCCACAGCAGATTGAAAATTTCATTCTGGAAACAAAGATTATTGTAGAATATATCCTGACAGAAACAATATTCTAGGACAATAAGTATATCTATGAGAATTCCTGGTGCAAACATATTGAAAGTATGAATATAAAGAACATCCGAAAATGTGTAAACGAACTTGAAGAACACGCGTCAAGAGACATTAGAAGACATGTAGAGGCTTAATAACAAATCGAGGATAGTGTGTCATAATAAGAAGCTTATTAGTAGTGATTATGAAAGTACCAAGTGCTGAGAACTTTTTAGTCCTTCAAAGAAACGTTTGATTCCTCCCCACCAGTAAATCAAATACATACATATATGTTCCTCGTAACTGCGTCTAGAGGATCATGATAATGGTGCATCAGTTTTGTGTAGGCCTCCTTACCGGCGAATGTGGGTGTGTTACTAAACTGTCAGCTTCCTTTTAATATACGCGGTGAGCACGCTAGCCGTAATTACGCGAACAGTACCTCACTGCATGTGATACGCTCTTGCGGTTGCTAACTTGTATTCACAACCGAATACGTCAATGCAAATATGTCCGGTCCATAAAATTTCAAATTTAGTATTAATGCACGCTACTGCGTGTAATAAAAAAGTAAATGAGGGTCAATTTTCTCTCCCCTATTTATAATTTTATGCGTAAATAACGGTGTTATTTCCCATCAATTACGCACAGTTTCAAAAAATGCGGGCGTGTTAGCTCCACGTCGATCGTGACCGGACCGTAATATAACGAACTTTTATCTCATTAAATTACATTTCAGAGATTTCACTCCCAAAGAGTTTTTTTCGTATGGTCGTGGTACAGATGTGGGTACCATCTTCCGATTCCCGAAGGGCAGATCTGTTGTGGGAGGCGTATTACTTGTTTTTGTATCTTCACAAATAAAGAGAAAAAAATAAAAACAGGAAACGGAAATCTGTTTTAAATATGGACTTATTGCAGTGGAGACTCTGGGCGTGAAACTGAGTGCGAAGACTTTGCTAACACCGGAACATGGGAACACAGCTAAATTTGTAGAAACCAAGATGGAAGTGTCGTGTCCTTTACGTATTCCAGTTACCGAACCGGTAAAGGTGGACCTACAGTTTAATATGAAATCCGAACGAAATGTTGTTTCTGGAGATAGCTCACTTAGTTGAGAGTTGAAGGGAGGTTAAAGAGAAGACTGAAGACTCCGTTTTTTCGCCAAGCAGTTTCACATAATAACATCACATAACTAGCTCATTTTGAAAATGATTTTATATTCTACAACACATCCACATTTCAGTTTTTACTACGGAGTTAGGCAAGAAATTGTCCACTGAGTTATTTCTTAAATCACAGTTTTGTAGAATTCGCATCACACTAATTTTTACTTAGGATTTAGTGTGAAAATATTATCATAGGTACGCGCATTACCGCTAGACCAAAAGGCCCGACATGGATGAACGCAGTTCGTCGGTAGGTTCTGAAATGTATCGCATAAATAGCCGCACTGATTTAAAAGCCTAAATATGTCACACCCCTGAGGTGACAAAAGTCAGGCGCGCGGAGTGGCGGCGTGGTTTGAGGCGCTATGTAGCGGATTGCGCGGCCCCTCCCGCCGGAGGTTCGAGTCCTCCCTCGGGCATGGGTGTGTGTGTTGTTCTTAGCATAGGTTAGTTTAAGTAGTGTGTAAGTCTAGGGACCGATGGCCATAGCAGTTTGGTCCCTTAGGAATTCACACACGTTTGAACATTTGACAAAAGTCACAGCCTGCGATATGCAAATATACAAATGGCGGTAGTATCGCGTACACAGGGTATAAGAGGGCAGTGTGTTGACGGAACTCTCATAGTTGATTCAGATTGGAGGGTTTCCGACGTGATTGCAGACGCATGACGGGAACTAGCAGACGTTGAAAGCGGATAGTAGTTAGAGCTAGACGCATAGCTCATTCCATTTCGGAAATCGTTAGGGAATTTAATATTCCGTGATCCACAATGTTAACAGTGTTCCGAGAGTACTAAATTTCATGAAGTACCACTTACCACGGACAAAGCTGTGGCCGACGGCCTGCACTTAACGACCGAAAGCAGCGGCGCTTGTGTGAAGTTGCTTTGCTAGCAGACAGGCAACACTGCGTGACATAACTGCAAAACTGTATCAGAGTCGTACGACGGACGTATCCGTCAGGACAGTGCGGCGAAGATTGGAGTTAATGGGCTGTGGCTGGAGGCGACCGACTCGAGTCTCTTTTCTATCAGCACGACGTCGCCTGCAGCGCCTCTCCAGTGCTCGTTACAATATCGATTGGACCCTAGAAGACTGGAAAATGTGGCCTGGTCAGATGAGTTCCGAGTTTAGTTGGTAAGAGATGGACCCTGTGGCGTCGATAGTTACGATGCCACAACGTAGGTGCAATTTCTCGTAATTTGGCACTACGGGAGAAGACTGACTACGCCGATCACAGCACCCTCTGGCCGAGGCTGTGGAGCTCAGGCAGTGCCGCCTTGATTTATGGCGATTTGATGAAGAGCAGACGGCCTGGAAATATCGCTTCCACTACCAAGTGAGCTAGTTTGCTATTGAGACTTTGTATTAGTTACGTTCAGTTACAGTTTGGACAGCGACGAGTACTTGTTAGTTTTGTGATTACACAGAACAGTCATCCTAACTTCACAGGATTACATATGGACTAAGTCTTCACACCTACGTGCTCATCCTAGCCAAAGTTATGTATGCATTTGGTCTTTATTTGTGTTTTTGACTCTATTAAAAGTGCGAAAGTTACATGCAGTACCGAAGTGCTTCACCTCTCCTGCTCCTACTCGCTTCCTTCACTCTCGGTCTGTATTACAGAATCAGTTCACAGGAGCAGACCCACGTACCGCCTATCAACAAGGCATTGTGAAATATGGTGATGGATCCACAGTTGTGTGAGCTGTGTTTACCTGTAATGGACTGGGTTCTCCGATGAAACTGAGCCGATCACTGACTGGAAATGGTTATGTTCCGCTACCTGGAAACCATTCAAGGGCTTCATGTTCCGAAACAAAGATATTATGTCATCGGGGCACAATTATTCGCGATTTGTTTGACGAACGTTGTGAACATTTCGAACGAATGGTTTGGCTTCCCAGAGAGCGCAACATGAAGCCCCTCGAACATTTATGGGACATAATCGAGAGGGTAGTACGTGCACAACATCGTGTACCAGGAACACATTCGCTTTTATGGATAGCTATAGTGAGAGCATTGTCCATTACTTCTGCAGGAGAATTCCTACTACTCTTTCAGTCCATGCCACGTTTAGCTGTTGCACTACGCTGGGCAAAAGGAAGTCCGACAGGATGCTACGATGTACTCCAGGACTCTTGTCACCTCGGTGTAATTTTCAGGTTGATACCTGTATCCGTCCATGAGGAAAAGTGGTCTTAACAGATAGCCAGGCCTACAACAAAGAGATCCTATAATAGTTCTGGTTTTACCATTCGTGGCATCGCATCCTACAAATAAGACAGAGATAAAAATAAGATGCGAAAGCATAAAAAATGGTGCACTCATGCAACGTTCCAGTGAAATGGGATACTGAAAATGCCACCACGAATATTGACAAATCTTACCCACCGATGTGTGTGAAGCACGGATGAACACACACTAATTTCAAGCGTCCATAAAACTTTGTCTTCGATGAATCCATTATTAATGTCTAAATACATTTGTATCTGTGGAAGGATACCGAACAGAGACAAGTAAACAGGAATGAAAAAGAAAAAAAAAGAATGTCCAGAAACATATACTGAACTGGAGCGTAAAGCGTAGCAGCGGGTGTGGAGAATCAATAAACATCTGGAATCCAGCCGTGTTACAAGGACTGAACAGGAACGTAAGAAACGTGGGATTCGTTCAGAACACAGCCAGCAAGATGACTTCAACTGGTGCCCTGAGGTGCATCAGGAACGTGAAGAATAGCTGATGGTTTGCTGATGGTTTTTCAGAGAAAATGGAATGTCTCTGTTTCTCAGATGTAGCACCTCATCTACGCATACATCTACATACATATCCTGAAAGCCGCCTTGCTGTTCCAGTCACAAATAGAGGGAAGGAGAACTGACTGTCTGTTTGCCTCCTCCGTACGAGCCCTAATTTATCTCGTCTTACCGTCAGGGTACTTACGCGAAATGTACATTGGCGAAAATAGAATCGTTCTGCAGCAGCCTCAAATGCCGTTTCTCTAAATTTTCTCAACAGCGCCTCGCGAAAAGAAAGCCACCTTCTCTCCAGTGATTCCCGTTTGTGTTCACGAAGCATCTACGTAGTACCTTCGTGCTGTTCGAACCTATCGGTAACAAATTTAGCAGCCCATCTCATAGTTGCTTCAATATCTTCCTTTAATTCGATCTGGTGCGCATTTCAAACACCCGGACACTATTCTACAATGGGTCGCAGTAGTGTCCTATATGCGGTCTCCATTACAGGCGAACCACACGCCTAGATCTTTAATCGAGGTGACCTTGTGAAACAGCACACTACTAATACTGTATTCGAACATTGTAGGTTTGTTTTTCGTGCTTATGTTCATGAACTTACGTTTTTCTACATTTAGAGTTGGCTGGCATTCATCACATCAACTAGAAATCTTGTATTCTCCTCCATTTACACAAAGACGATATTTTGCCGTACACCACAGCACAATGCACAAATAGCCGCAGATTGTTGCTTACTCCGTCCGTCAGATGATTTATGTATGTATAGAGTAAGAGTGGTCCTGTCACACTTCCTTTGCGCACTCCTGACGGTAACCTTATCTCGAATGAACACTCGCAGTGGAGGAAAACATACTGAGTTGTGTTACCTAAGAAGTATTCGAGCCACTGTTGGATCTGGGAACCTATTCCTTATGCTTGTACCTTCGTTAACAGTCGACACTGTGGCACCGTGACAAATACTTTACGGAAATCTAGGAATATGGAACTCGCATTTGCCCTTCATTCACGGTTCGTAGGATCTAAGGGCAATCTGAGTTTCACACGAGCGATTCTTTCTAAGACCGTGATGAAGCTTTCCCCTCTCAAAGAAATTTATTGTATTCGAACTGAGAATACGTTCAAGAAGTCTGCAGCAGACCAGTGTTAGGGATACTGGTCTGTAATTTTCCGGTTCCGTTCTTTTACCCTTCCTCATACATAGGAGTCACCCGCGCTTTTTTGCAGTCGCTTGGGACCTTGTGCAAAGCGAGAGATTCGTGATAACTGCAGGCTAAGTAAGGGGCCAGTGCTATACCACTCTTTGTAGAACTGAACTGGGATTCCATCAGGACCCGGTAACTTATTTGTTTTCCACTCTTTTAGTTCTTTCTTTACACCAGCGATTCTCATGTCCTTCACACGGGAGTCTATGCGACGGTCAAACAACGGTTTGTTTGTGCGATTCTTCTACGTGAACTATATCTTAAATGGGAATTTAAAATTTAGTTTTCACTTTTGATATCTTCTCTTGCGACACGAGACTGAACAGCAGTTGACTGGATAGAAGCCTTAGACCCACTTAGCGATTTCACATAGGACGCACCAGAAATGCGGTGATGGATCCTTAAAAAGTTTACGAATTGTTTTTTTTTATATATAAAGACCCCATTATCTAAGAAAGTAGCTATACTTTATCGTTCACTGGAAGATTTCAAGCGTTAAGTTTAGCGGCCAAATTGGAACGAGTTTTCTTCTTGCCCGCACAAAGGCTCCATTCCTCGCGGCGGATGCGAGCTGTGGCTTAAGTGTATCTGCTGATTGTAGCTGACAGTAAAGGGTGTGTGAAGAAGACAGAGGATGAAACCCGGTGCCATCACATAGGCTATTATCCCCAATTAGCACCAAGGGGGACGCCGGGCTCAATGTCTCCAACCATGACCTCACTCCATGCGACGCCGTTGAGACAATTGGAATTTAATCCGAAGCATTGACGCAAATTTTGGTCGTCAGGAACTTTACGTCACTCTTCTCCTCACCCCTATGCCTAAATATTTGATAACATTTTTATCCACCAACAGACTACTGCGAGTCGATCGCTACCGCAGTAATGTGTATTTGAAGTATTGGTTACGAAGACGGATAACGGATTGGTGGCTTAAACATCTCGGCAACGTCTATTAGAGTTATCTAAATTCAGGTACCTGGCACATACAAAACGCTAAAATGTAAAAAGTAAACAAAGTGGCTGTAACGGTTCTATGGAGGTACGGTGGCTCCGCGAAGAATGTAGCGAACAAGACGTTCGTTCAACAAGTATGGGTCCAAATCAGGCCGGACTGAGTGAACACACTGAAAGCTACCCTCAGAGTTGCATGATTTGTAACTGATTTATACACACTTCTATCCTTTAAAAATGCAGCTCTGTGAAGCCACCAAGCAACAAACCGCATTCTACTGCAAGTAGGCTAAGCAGATGAGAGTAAAATCATCTACATTTTATGTACAAGGAAAGATTACTCTCTCATTCTTAAATCGCATATGAATGTTGTTTGTTTGTAAGAAGTAAAATCATTTGCCAATCGGAAGTGGACAGTCATAGAATCGGGAGGCGATCGAGAGTGCAGTTCAACGTTCCTCGATGCTGAGGCTTGTGTTGGGCGAGTGGAAGAGGCTCTACAGGCTATCAAACGCACGAGTACAACCGGCTGCAAATTGTCGCACATGTCGGGGCGAGTGAGGCCTAGCACTTGAATACTGAGGACATATTCGGTTCCTTTCTATGGATGGCTGATTTGGTGAATACAACACACGCGGGGTGCAGGATAAGCTACTTGTAACATAGTACACTGAATCGATCTTGTCCAACTTGTTTGGAACAAAGTGGAGGGTCTATACTAAAGGCTGAGGCTATTCTGTGGCGGTATCGGCTGTGAATTTCGACCACCGCTATCGAGTGGAGAATTTTAGATTTTCGCTTAATAGGTCAGGCGTGCGCTACACGCAGGACGCGGATGTTATGATAGTGGAGTACGTGTGCCGTACACTTGACAAAGCTGTACAAACGCTCCTTCCAGCCGGCCTGCCCCTATCTCCGCCGCAACCGTTAAAGATGTTCAATCTGCCGCAACGGAGATACAAAAGCACATGAGTACTGTAGAACAGTGGTTAAAGCAGGTTTCCTTAAGTCTCGCAAGCTTCGTGGGATCCGTTCAACCTCCTTCACCTGACGACAGATTGCGCTGTCAAGGCAACGTGACTACTCAGGTACATGTTTGCGTAGACAGTTTCATTACAGTTCAGTTATCATTCCGACGGGAGCAGAAAAATGAACAAATCAAACTTAAAGGAGATCGAGCAAACCCGCAGTACACATGCTGAAAAAGCCTGTAAAATTGATGTAACTGGTGTTCTATCTGCGTGAAACACACCAAGGTTGAAGAAACTGGACTTTCAAAATCTTACATTAGTTTCCGGTCGAGTACAATAGACAATGTCATGTTCTTAGGTGAAATGATGTCGACTTTCGGAGATGGTTCCGCTTAGTACAGAAAACATGCATTATAGGTCAGCTGATGATGGTTCGATCTGACAATAGCAAGTATTAGTCGAAAGGGGGTAAAAATACAAAGAAAATCGTTCATATCAAAGTAAATAAATAACCGCTTTCTGGCCTACAATGACCCAAAATGAATATACACTTCATTGAGCCTTTTGTTGTGATAACTAGGCAAAAATAATTTCATCAGCGTCCGAACCCTACTCATAACATTACAGTGAAAGCATACAGAATAAGACGGGCAGGGAAGCAAAACTCCTTTAGCGTTCTTGAGTTGGGCATAGCTAGGCTTGGATGCGAGTAAAGCAACCTACCCATTCTACCGCCAACGTGCGGCAGCTTGGCTGCATCTCTAATAGGCAAGCGTGGGCAGGTTCAAACCGAAATGCGTACACCAAAGTCACATGTTCTTTTTTAGGTTAGAGATGATTACACTCTTGGGATCACATACCACTTGCCTGTTAAAATTGAAGTTTCAGCAGCCACAATAATCTCAAAGAATGCACGTCCTGCTGATCGGATGTAGAAAGGGTTAACACGGGTTTAGTAAATTGGAGTAGCATTGAAACAATGGTACACGTTAGTAACGCTTAAAAGGTTGTAATGCTCAGATGGTGTCAGTAACACAAAGTTGTTTGAAATCAGAAGTAAATAGCAACGAATCCCTAAATTTAAAATTGCTCTGAGCACTATGCGACAACTTCTGAGGGCATCAGTCGCATAGAACTTAGAACTAATTAAACCTAACTACCTTAAGGACATCACACACATCCACGCCCGAGGCAGGATTCGAACCTGCGACCGTAGCGGTCGCTCGGTTCCAGACTGAAGAACCTAGAACCGCACGGCCACTCCGGCCGGCCCCTAAATTCAGATTGGAGCATTTAAGGTTAGTCGCCAATGGTTGGAGGTATTTATTGTGTAACAGAATTCGACAATATATTACGAGGCTATCACTGATTCCGAATGGTAATTAATGTGAATGAAGTTAAGCATCAAATGTCGGTCAAAAATGGCGTGGTTCAGGAACTGTAGCCGTAGAAATCGTCAGAGTTATTAGTAGTTTTTCTGATCAGGTTGTTGTAATAGGGGGTGACTTCAATAGCCAGGTATACATCGGGAAAGATATCCTATCAAAATTGATGTTAAAGACAAGGATTCGTGTGACGAAATTCTGAGTGCCTTATCCAAAAATAACTTCGAGCACGTAAATCGAGCACCCAATCTTGAAGGTAACGTCTTAGATCTCTTAGCAACAAACAAACCTGAAATTATCTAATCACTTAACTTAGAGGAAGGTATAAGTGTGCATAAGACTGTGATAACAACTACACTCCTGGAAATGGAAAAAAGAACACATTGACACCGGTGTGTCAGACCCACCATACTTGCTCCGGACACTGCGAGAGGGCTGTACAAGCAATGATCACACGCACGGCACAGCGTACACACCAGGAACCGCGGTGTTGGCCGTCGAATGGCGCTAGCTGCGCAGCATTTGTGCACCGCCGCCGTCAGTGTCAGCCAGTTTGCCGTGGCATACGGAGCTCCATCGCAGTCTTTAACACTGGTAGCATGCCGCGACAGCGTGGACGTGAACCGTATGTGCAGTTGACGGACTTTGAGCGAGGGCGTATAGTGGGCATGCGGGAGGCCGGGTGGACGTACCGCCGAATTGCTCAACACGTGGGGCGTGGGGTCTCCACAGTACATCGATGTTGTCGCCAGTGGTCGGCGGAAGGTGCACGTGCCCGTCGACCTGGGACCGGACCGCAGCGACGCACGGATGCACGCCAAGACCGTAGGATCCTACGCAGTGCCGTAGGGGACCGCACCGCCACTTCCCAGCAAATTAGGGACACTGTTGCTCCTGGGGTATCGGCGAGGACCATTCGCAACCGTCTCCATGAAGCTGGGCTACGGTCCCGCACACCGTTAGGCCGTCTTCCACTCACGCCCCAACATCGTGCAGCCCGCCTCCAGTGGTGTCGCGACAGGCGTGAATGGAGGGACGAATGGAGACGTGTCGTCTTCAGCGATGAGAGTCGCTTCTGCCTTGGTGCCAATGATGGTCGTATGCGTGTTTGGCGCCGTGCAGGTGAGCGCCACAATCAGGACTGCATACGACCGAGGCACACAGGGGCAACACCCGGCATCATGGTGTGGGGAGCGATCTCCTACACTGGCCGTACACCACTGGTGATCGTCGAGGGGACACTGAATAGTGCACGGTACATCCAAACCGTCATCGAACCCATCGTTCTACCATTCCTAGACCGGCAAGGGAACTTGCTGTTCCAACAGGACAATGCACGTCCGCATGTATCACGTGCCACCCAACGTGCTCTAGGAGGTGTAAGTCAACTACCCTGGCCAGCAAGATCTCCGGATCTGTCCCCCATTGAGCATGTTTGGGACTGGATGAAGCATCGTCTCACGCGGTCTGCACGTCCAGCACGAACGCTGGTCCAACTGAGGCGCCAGGTGGAAATGGCATGGCAAGCCGTTCCACAGGACTACATCCAGCATCTCTACGATCGTCTCCATGGGAGAATAGCAGCCTGCATTGCTGCGAAAGGTGGATATACACTGTACTAGTGCCGACATTATGCATGCTCTGTTGCCTGTGTCTATGTGCCTGTGGTTCTGTCAGTGTGATCATGTGATGTATCTGACCCCAGGAATGTGTCAATAAAGTTTCCCCTTCCTGGGACAATGAATTCACGGTGTTCTTATTTCAATTTCCAGGAGTGTATTAGCAAGAGTGACAAAATACAAACTGCAGAGAATCTGCGCAGTCATTCCGGACTAAAGACGAAGATGTGGAGCACAATTGGAAAAAATTCAAGAGCATCATTCCGAATTGGGGGGGGGGGGGAGGGGCAAATATGCTTCGTGAAAGGTCTTAAGGGAAGGGAAAGTCCCACTGTGGTTGAACAGCCGTGTAAGAAAACAGCTAAACTGCAACGAAAAGAAGGAGTGCTTCATCACAGATTCAGAAGAATTAAAACCTAGCTAACAAACAGAAGATGAACGAGCGAAAACGAGCGTAAGGAGAGCTATGAGACAAACGTTCGATGACTTTGAAAATAAAACTTGGTAAACCGATCTGAGAGTAAAAGGTTTTGGTCTTATGTGAAACCAGTAAGCTGTTCTAAATCATTCAACATTCACTCAGTGACAAAACAGACGCAGAAACGGAAGGCAACAGAGAGAGGTCCAAAATACTGAATTCGATCTTCCGAAATTTTTTCACCACCGATGATCGTAACTCGGTCCTTCTTTTCAATTATGCTACGAGTGTCCAAATGTCAGATATTAAAATAACCTATCGCGAATCAGAAATGCAACTACAATCGATTAGTAGGGGAAAAGTGTCAGGTCTAAATGAGATACAAGAAAGATTCTGTTAAGATTATGCGAAACAACTTGCTCCTGTACAAGCAACAGTTTATCACAGATCGCCAGAGTACGTAGAGGACCTAGCGACTAGAAAAAAGGGCAGGCAATTCGCCTTTTCGAGAAGGGTGACAGGAATGGAGCACATTTATAGGCCTTTATCAATGACATCAATCTGTTACAGAATTATGGAACAGATTTTATGCTCAAGAATTATGACGTTATTGGAAAACGAGACTCTCTGCGAAAGTGAACATGGATTCTCAAAAAGTGATATTGTGAAACTGAGCTCGCTCTGCTCCTCCACGAGATCCACAGAGTTGTAGACAACGACACTCAAGTTAATGACGTGTTCCTTGACTTCGGAAGGCATTTGACACCGTCCTGCACTGCCGTTTAGTGAAGAAAAAATACGCGCTTACCAATTATCGTACCAGATTTGCGACTGGATTCAAGATATCCTTGCAGATACAACTCATCATGCTGCTTTTGACAGAACAAAACCGACAGATGTAAAGGTAATCTCCGGAGTCACCCAAAGAAGTGTGACAGGACCGTTACTGTTTACAATGAATATAAATGATCTAGAAGAAAGCGGCGGAAGCTCTTTAAGACTGCTGCAGTTGGTGCGGTTGCCTATAAGGAAGCAGCAACGCCTCAAGATAGTATCGATCTGTCAAATGACTTGCAGAGAATTGATGAATGGTACAGGCTCTGGCAACTGAACCAGGACATAGATAAATGTAAAATATTGCGCATTACTGTACAACTGCACTGTTGATGGAAAATTACTGGAAACTGTATCTACCGTAAAATAACTAGGAGTACCTTGTTTCCCATGTACCACTGACAGTTTGCTGTAGCCATCGCACCCTCACAATGGCGATGCAACAGACAAATTGCGTCGCGATCGAACTCAACAGTCTCGATGCCGAGTCATCTCCAAGCAAATAACGCGGCTACAACCACTGTATGGAACTTCTCCTGGGGATCAAGTACTTTGTTCCTCATGCACAACTGCTAGTTTACTGTAACCCTCGCACCCTCACATTGACGATTCAACAGAGCAATGGCGTCGCCATTGATTACTAGTCTCCATAGGTACTTCTTCCAAAGTAGCCTTAGGTGGAAGGACAACATAAAACAAATAGTTTTTCGGCATATCCCAGACCGAGATTCACAAAAAGAAACGTAAGAAAATGTATCTCATCGATGAAGGAAGTGGCTTACACGGAGCTAGTTCGAGCGATTCTTGAGTATTGTTCATCAGTCTAGGTACTTACCGGGTAGAATTGTTAGAAGTGATAGAAAAGATGCGACGAAGAGCGGTACGTTTGCTCACAGGATGGTTTACCGGCGAGAGAGCGTTACAGAGATGGTCAACGAACACCAGTGGCAAACACTGCAAGAGAGGCGTTATGTATGACAGAGTTTTGCTGTTGAAATTTCGAGGGAGCAGACCGACAGACATTCTTCCCTCGCACTATTCGTGAGTGGACCAGGGATAATAGGATTAGTTTCTTGTAGCAGAAGTATCCTCCACCATACACCGATAGGTGACTTGCGTAGGATGATGTAGATGCATATGTAGGTGAAACACAAGACTGTCATTCGAATATGGGATCGATGGCTTCAGATACAATACAGTACATCAGTGGCATCTCTCAACTAGCGTCCGAGGGGAAAGACATATTGTTCGCTCGGCCATGGAGGATCACTCAACTGCATATCGTACCTTGCGTCAGGAAATGGGCTTATTTGCGGCAAAACCAGTTCCCACACGGAAATGACGATGACGTCTGGAGTACCACAATCAGCAAGTCGGCTATCGTTGCGACTTCCCATAGCATGGCAGCGGTCTGAGACGAGCCATCAGTGGTGTCCCCAGTAACAACACGGGACACACTAGGGGCACAACGTTGTATAGTCAGACATGTCGTGAGTAAGCGTACAGCGTCGTGATGGGGGTGTACGTGTGTGGAGGTTCATCAAGAAACTAGCATTCCCTGGCGACATGTGAGTCCAGCACCTATCACGATAATATTGGAGGCCACTGATTATACAACGTGAACACCTCAGGTTCCCATAGCAACTCTACATCAGCCACCATAATTTTGAGTTGTTAAGGCCAGTGGCTGATACACACTTTAATTTGTTAAAGCCAGTGGCTCTGAGCTACATTAACTTTAGAGTTGTGAAGGCAGGTGTCTGTTACTTACTTTAATTTATGAGTTGTTAAGGCCAGTGGCTGCGACCTACTTTAACTAGGGTTCCGTACTTTTATCAGTAAAAACGGAATCCTTTCATAGGATCACTTTGTTATCGGTCTGTCTGTTGTCCGACTGTTGAAAACCCTTTTTCTAGGGAACCGGTATACGAGTATGTATTAATTTGAAATTTATGTAATATACTAAGTCTTACGGTCCGCTGGTGATGTCATATTCTGATACAAACTCACTCGTCAAAACCGGTAGGATATCTCACGGTGGTCTAGAATCATGAAACTTGGCAAAAAAGCAAGGTTCCACTGTAAAATGAAAGGAAAAAACTCGATATTGTGAATTTTTAATTATAGCACAAGAGAACAATATTTTTTTTTCATTCTCGTCTGACTCTGTCCCTCCGTTCGTCTGTTAAGCTCCCTTTTGCTAAGGAACAGGTAGACGTTGTAACGATTCGTGTTGAATGTTACTTAAGTTCCTTCTGTCTGGTCCATTGATGAATGAATGGGAAATTTTCGTGCTTCAGAAATATTTATTCACATTAATTGACATCAGAACTGCACACTCCTTATGTAAACAGAACACGGACAGACTTCACTCATCTCTCTGACTTCCAAGAGTAACTTCAAAATTGACTGACAAAACAACACCTCCACAACTAACTCTCAGCCTCGCTGCATCGATTTATATAGAAGTTTAACAATAGCTTCCAAAATAAAACATTATTAATTTTGTACAATTTTGATGTACAAATAAAATTTACAAAACGAAAAGAAACTGATGTTACAGCCGAATAAGGTATAAAATACAATATTGAATGACAATCTTTTATAGTAATGTCTTTATTTTTCCATAAGAAAATCATTCTGAACTTTAATTGCAATAATGCTTCTCGTATTATTTCAGTTACGTAATTAATTATTGTAGTGGACTGTTAAGGCAGCCAGTCCACAGTGAAGTAGCCGAAAGGGCACGCGTCAACTCACGCCGTCTGGCGTTAAGTCTGGAACAGGATTCGTAATGAATGTGATAAAGAAAAGAACGTAGCTACTAGAACACTTAACTTTTATATTGTCCTTTGGTATACAGCATTCTGGATGATACAAGTGAGACGCTATCTTGAGGTACATGCAACGTTACAAATGGTTAATGGCGCCTTGCTACGTCGTAGCCATTAACTTAGCTGAAGGCTATTCCAACTGTCTCTCGGCAAATGAGAGAAAGGCTTCGTCAGTGTAGTCGCTAGCAACGTCGTCGTACAACTGGGGCGAGTGCTAGTACGTCTCTCTAGACCTGCCATGTGGTGGCGCTCGGTCTGCGATCACACAGTGGCGACACGCGGGTCCGACATGTACTAATGGACCGCGTCCGATTTAAGCTACCACCTAGCAAGTGTGGTGTCTGGCGGTGGCACCACAATTATAGTTTGGATTTGGTTACTAACATATAATGGTAGTACAGAGCTCGTGCTTTATCCGATTCAATACAAAGAACGTACAAATAAGACCTCAAATTCTGGAAACTGCAAGTCTGTGAGATGTACACAATTGGAGAGTTAATTAGAAATGTAATTACAAAGAATATTAATTACAGAGAAAGACATAAAAATAAATAACAAATGAAAATAAAACGCTTGGTAATAACTTTTAAGCTGTTTCTAAAAATATGAGGTGTAAGGTTACTGGATTCTTAGATTGCAAATATGTTAATTAGAAACATTGATTTTTCATGCTAACGTCTCTGCACTCTCTAGTTATTTGTTTCTAAGGACATAATACTAAATTTGAAATTTTATGGACCGGACATATTTGCATTGACGTATTCGGTTGTGAATACAAGTTAGCAACCGCAAGAGCGTATCACATGCAGTGAGGTACTGTTCGCATAATTACGGCTAGCGTGCTCACCGCGTATATTAAAAGGAAGCTGACAGTTAAGTAACAGATCCACATTCGTCGGTAAGGAGGTCTACACAAAACTGATGCACCATTATCATGATCCTCTAGACGCAGTTACGAGGAACATATATGTATGTATTTGATTTACTGGTGGGGAGGTATCAAACGTTTCTTTGAAGGACTAAAAAGTTCTCAGCACTTGGTACTTTCATCATCACTACTAAGAAGCTTCTTATTATGACACACTATCCTCGTTTTGTTATTAAGCCTCTACATGTCTTCTAATGTCTCTTCACGCGTGTTCTTCAAGTTCGTTTACAAATTTTCGGATCTTCTTTATATTCATACTTTCAATATGTTTGCACCAGGAATTCTCATAGATATACTTATTCTCCTAGAATATTGTTTCTGGCAGGATATATTCTACAATAATCTTTGTTTCCAGAATGAAATTTTCAATCTGCTGTGGAGTGTGCGCTGATATGAAACTTCCTGGCCGATCAAAACTGTATGTCGGACCAAGAGTCGAACTCGGGACCATTGCCTTTCGCGGGCAAGTGCTCTACCAACTGAGCTACCCAAGCACGATCAAAACCCGTCCCCACAGCTTTACTTCTGTCAGTACCTTGTATCCTACCTTCCAATCTTCGTTTCTTATCAGAAATGTGGTTTTTCTCTAAGCAGTCTCTCGGACATTGTTATCGCTGGCTACCAAACTTCCTTAGTATACCGGCATAACGGAAAAGATTTAGTTTATAGACCATTATTATTCTAAGTTGTCTGTTCTTACAGTTGAATGTATAGCGAAAATTACCTCATATTCTTCACCAAGCCTGATTCCATCGGGAAAGTTATGCACAGCAACTAAGGCATATTTCAAAATAGGTAATCAGTCGTAAATCCAGTCAGTGTATTGAGTAATGTACCATTTAACAGTGTCATCCAGGCTCGCTAAACTTATGATAACACATATTATTATAAGACTTTCGAAGGAACATGGCCAGATCCTAGCTAAGGGTGTTGTTTACGGAGCAGTAACTATGTGACGTTAGCTGCGGCAGCTTGTACCGCTCTGTAAACAACAGCCTCAATTATAATATTGCCATGTACCTCTTACAGTCGTATAGTAACGCTTGACGAGTCTGTATGGATCTGTTATATGGTATGTTACTTAGCATTTCCTCACAACTATTGTAAGATGTGGCATTAATTTACATATATTAGGAACTGATTCGTCTACATTTTCTTGTACATTTTTTAGCACTGAAGATAGCTATTCAATATCTGATTTCTAAATTTACAGATTGGATTTGCGACTACTTACTGAATTCCTTTTCCTTTTTCGAGACATACCGAAGTCGCTGTGGACAACTGTTCCGATGGAGTCAAACTTAGTTACGAAAGGAGGTAATATTCGTGGTATTTCAATAATATGAAGAATCAGCATAGAAGAGTAAAAGTCTCTAACCTAAATCTTGGATTTCCGTCCAATTGATGAACACCTTTTCCTTTTTTGACCTCATCTTCCTTCAAATTTTCTTCATTTTCTTCTGAGATACTTGTACAGAAGCAGCTTACTACATGTTACAGTGTGCTATTTAGACTTTGTAACTTGGCCGAGAGTTCATAGAACCACTTCTGGTCTATTTTATGTTGTTCTACTCTCAATTAACACTTGATTTCTCTTATTTTATGAAGATGGTCATTTCTCACTGTGTAAGCAGACTTCAGCAACATATTTTGGTAACCCGTGGAGGTAACTTTGATATTGACGGTGGTGAAACGATTTCGTCACAATGAAAATACCGTTTGTTTTAATGATGGTTGCCACAACTCGCTTTTCATATCTCCGACACCCTCTCAGCTGTTTTGTGACAGTAAAAAATGTGATGCTACTCAATGAAATTTTTCCGATGTCCTTCGTCAATATTGTGAGGTACGGATACCGTACTGCACAGTTATACTCCAGAAGAGGACAGTCAGGTGAAATGTATTATGTTCATTAGCATTGTCGCATCTTCTACACGTTTTATCAATGAGCTGATCGTATGGCATTATTGGTCGAGAGAAACGTCTGGGATATTATAATATATAGATATATACGTAAGTCAGACGACATTCCTTACATTTGTGTGATTTATTGTGTAACCGTAATTTGACGGAATTTTTTTGGTAGTCACGTGAGAGACCTCACACTTCTTATTTTTCCGGATCAATTACCACTTTTCGCAGCATGCAGGTATCTTGTCTAAAACATTTTGCGATTCCTTTCGTTCTTCTCATGACTAGACTAGACATTTTAAGAACGCTTCTCAAGTCTCGTTAATCATACTTAGAGATTTAGAGCACCAGATGACCTATGACGCTACCTTAACGATCCCCTGATATAACTTAGTTTGCCCTGCTGGACTTCCCGTCAGTTGCAACCAAGTTATGTCCTTTCTGATAGCAAATTACGAATACAGTCGCACATCTGAGACGGTATTCCACAGGCACGTAATCTCTATTACTGAACTTCTAACACACTGCACGGTTGTCGGGGTGCAGTTGCAGGTTGCTTATATAAAGGCTTGAAGAAGCAACAACATACTTTCTTCAGTCGATGATCCGTAGGCTACCTGTAAGCAAAACGGAGTGCAGCTGCCGCTTACTCCAACTCCTTCGCCCATCCCCATGTTATTCCAGAATTTACGTCTCATTTGCATAGGATAAATGTCGTACCTTCTCTATTATAATTTCATGAGGTGCTGTAACTCGTCCATAAACTTACCAAGTTGCTAGAACTCCTCTACTTGAAACGTAGTTAACCGTCTTCTCCTGAAAGTCCCTCGCAGTTAGATCTCTAGAGTAGCAGGTTTAATGGTCATCTTAAAATAAACAAAAAATTACTCTGATATTTAATTCCAATGTGTCTTTTTTATAGAAAGAAGTACTGCATTCTTCATTCGGCTTCACATATTCAACCAGGACAAGAGCTCTCCAGTCGGCTGAAACTACCTTCCCAGACCCACGAATTAATAATTACCATACCAGTGCTAAATTTATACGTAAAAACTGATTGGTGTTATACAGAATCAGCTACATAACAACACAAACTTCGTTAGAGTGAGCCTCGAAACAGGGGGAGACTGAGTGACAGCAAATAAGACTTTTCCGATGACATTGGGTAAATGAACGTTATAAGTCACCTTTCTCGTGTATTTAACGTACATAGGCGATGTTCTCGCATTGCTTGTACTGATACTGTTTGCCGGTTTATATCAGTTTGTTCGAGTTAAATATTTGTCACGTAAGTTATAGAAATGTAGCATGTATGTGACACACATGAGAGCCTCCTCTACTTCCATTTAATTATAATTATGATTTACTGTATACTGCATTTATTGTATATTTTATACTTATTTTATACTAAGTATTTGTTGGATTTAAGTCTTTTATTTCGTTACGAGTAGCTGCTATCGACTCCTTTATCTTTCTCTTGATTGACTAGCTACTCGTGACGAAATAATACCTTCACTGATTTAAAACTGCTGACGAGGAGGAAGAAATTGTTTTAATTTTTTTTACCTGGCCCAGAGTTCTATATTCTTAAATAATAGCATTAGGTATCTTAAATAAGCTAATTCAATACGTCATCAGCAGACAAAATTGTGCAATAGTCGTATGAAATGAATTTAATGTATTTCAGCAGAAGCCTGGTAACAGTGCTGTGCTAACTCCCTCACTCCTACTGGTAGTTAAAAAAGATACCTAGAGTCCAATCAGGCACAAATGTACAACTGGCTCCTATATCATCAATACTATTCTTCTGAGGTAGTATAGATGAATCTGTGTGTCCCCAAGACGGATATAGAAAACGCCGTTTGTTGTTCATGAAAAAGTGTTGTTTGGTTTCAAAATATGTGTTGCTCATTACGTCAGGAGGGTATGGTAGAACTAAATGAATCATTTTAACTTTTTGAGCCCCAAAGATGTACTAATTATGCCGGCCGTTGTGCCCGAGCGGTTCTAGGCGCTTCAGTCCGGAACCGCGTGACTGCTATGGTCGCAGGTGTGAATGCTGCCTCGGGCATGGATGTACTTGATGTCCTTAGGTTAGTTAGGTTTAAGTAGTTCTACGTTCTAGGGGACTGATGACTTCAGATGTTAAGTCCCATAGTACTCAGAGCCATGTGAACCATTTTCGTACTAATTATTTTATTACACGTTTTAAAATAAATTAGAGAATGTGTCACAGTTATAAGTCTTGTATGATACAGGCTCATTGCTTCAAAAACTATTCTTTTTCGTTGTAGTTAACTAATTTCGTGAAACCACACGTTACACTTACCACACCTGGTCCATTCCCCTTTCTTCACATATCTAGGGTCGTAATATTTGATGCTGCAAAAACCACAAGATATGTCTCCTTCCTCAGACTCAGCTTCCAGTGTCGGTGAAGATGAAACATCTTCTTCATTTGAAGGTTTGTCTTGAACAACCAGCGCATTTCTGCAACGCTTGATCTTCTTTATTTGGGAGTTTTTAAAACGCAATTTTCTCTTCCCTCTCGTAAGACTGAGATGAACTGATGAAGTCAGATGGCAAGCTGAATTTTTCTCTCTTCTCGCACGTGCAGTACCGGTAGTTTACTTTGGAGTTGGTAGAACAGAATAAAATGATGAAGATGTTGATGAGTTATGACTTCCAAATGTCTTGGTGGGTTAGAGGGAATTTCACGACCTGGGTTTACTTCGGATTCTGTGGTAACAGAACCGGCTACATCGTTCAGTAATGTAGAGGAAAGAAGGAATTTGTGTGACGGTATTTTCTTGGGTGGAAAATTCCTGTATACTTAAATCCAATCACAGCATTTCCTGCACTAGCTCCACACCTCCAGGCGATGTCCAAAATTTAACCAAAAACGAATTTTGTAGTGGAGACTGACGGATTGTGTATAAACGAATTTAGCTCTTGGTGGTAATATGCCTTTAATGTCCTCAAAACAGTTCTGTTCAGCGGCCGCAGAATGTACGTAGTATGTGGTGGCAGATACAGCAATTCAATGTGATTCTTCACACAGTATTTCAATCATTAGAGAGAAAGGAGTGACCTGTGACCGTCTAAAAGTAAAAGGCATCTGCCTTGTGAACGGTGCTTGTTGAAATGCTGGAGCCAACTTAAAAAAAAAAAAATCTTCTTCGAATCTCACGTAGACACTTGAGTACCCGGAGGAGTTGCCAGCTTTATTCCTCAAGCATTCTTTTGCATTTGAAGATGATGTGCGGTGGAATATAGGTCGTAGTGGTATTACGGGCAACAACGACTGTCACATTTTGCCCCATCTCAAAACTTGTCACTGCAACAGCTTCTCCTTTTCCTTTTTCACTCACAACTTTTTCAGGCCTATTATTCATTGGAAACCCACTTTCGTCCGCATTATATATGTTTTGTGGTTCATCTTACAAATCAAATTCATATAAGACAGATTTAAAAACATTGTAAACTTTAACTGCTTCCTCATTTAATCCCATGGGTCGAGCTTTAGAAAGTCCCTCAGGCTTCCTTAATTAAATATCTTTCGTATGTCGTTTCATGAAAGAAAGGAACCAATCCTTACCAGCCACTTTCGTATCTTATCCCAATGGAACCACAATGCCAGCGATTTTGACTTACTGGTACACTGCTCTTCTAATGCTGAGAGAGGTAAGGCCAAAACCACGGTTAGATGAACTCTTCAATCTTTCGACAGAATCTTTTTTTTGTTTTGCTGATAACACAGTCGGATAGCCCATTTTTCTTCTACTCTGAGTGATCATTTGATACGTTTGATACTGCTCCATTCCTCGAAGGAAATAGTTTCTTTAACCCGTCTCTAGAGCGTCGTAAATGGCACATTATTAACCCCAGCTATCACTCATGTATTCCAACACTAGACATGGCGGATTTTTGTAAGTGGTTCTGTCCTACCTCTTCTATTTCCTTCTGGATGATTGCTGTTTGGGTTAAATATATTTGAAAAATGCATCTTCCGTCTTGTGTACGATTTGTCTAGCAAAGATTTTGTAACATAATGGTGTCCGAGCTGCGCACACGGGCCGCGCAATAGAAAATTTTCTTATTTCTATCCACATAGCCCCATGACTCAGAAAGCTCCACCTTACCCTATACGTAATGTAAAAATATGTGAATAGTGCTATTGGTTTGAGAAAGTTTCACGACTATGTCTGTCGATCTCATTGTCATGCGCTCCAATCACTTATAATTTCCTATTGCTTTTTTCCCATTCGTTGACGTTTCGAAGAGTGACTGTAGCTTATGCTATTGGGAAAGTAGAACTGTGATAAAAAGAGCAGTACGATTGCTACAGCGGTGAGGTAAAGTGTTGTTGTTGTTGTGGTCTTCAGTCCTGACACTGGTTTGATGCAGCTCTCCATGCTACTCTATCCTGTGCAAGCTTCTTCATCTCCCAGTACCTACTGCAACCTACACCCTTCTGAATCTGCTTGGTGTCTTCATCTCTTGGTCTCCCTCTACGATTTTTACCCTCCACGCTGCCCTACAATGCGAAATTTGTCATCCCTTGATGCCTCAGAACATGTACCACCAACCAGTCCCTTCTTCTAGTCAAGTTGTGCCACAAACGTCTCTCCTCCCCAATCCTCTTCAGCACCTCCTCATTAGTTATGTGATCTACCCATCTAATCTTCAGCATTCTTCTGTAGCACCACATTTCGAAAGGTTCTATTCTCTTCTTGTCTAAACTATTTATCGTCCATGTTTCACTTCCATACATGGCTACACTCCATACAAATACTATCAGAAACGACTTCCTGACACTTAAATCTATACTCGATGTTAACAAATTTCTCTTCTTTAGAAACGCTTTCCTTCCCATTGCCAGTCTACATTTTATATCCTCCCTACTTCGACCATCATCAGTTATTTTGCTCCCCAAATAGCAAAACTCCTTCACTACTTGAAGTGTCTTATTTCCTAATCTAATACCCTCAGCTACACCCGACTTAATTCGACTACATTTCATTATCATTGTTTTGCTTTTGTTGATGTTCATCTTATATCCTCCTTTCAAGACAGTATCCATTCCATTCAACTGCTCTTCCAAGTCTTTTGCTGTCTCTGACAGAATTACAATGTCATCGGCGAACCTCAAAGTTTTTATTTCCTCTCCATGGATTTTAATACCTACTCCGAATTTTTCTTTTGTTTCCTTCACTGCTTGCTCAATATACAGATTGAATAACATCGGGGAGAGGCTACAACCCTGTCTCACTCCCTTCCCAACCACTGCTTCCCTTTCATGCCCCTCGAATCTTATAACTGCCATCTGGTTCCTGTACAAATTGTAAATAGCCTTTCGCTCCCTGTATTTTACCCCTTCCCCCTTCAGAATTTGAAAGAGAGTATTCCAGTCAACATTGTCAAAAGCTTTCTCTAAGTCTACAAATGCTAGAAACGTAGGTTTGCCTTTCCTTAATCTAGCTTCTAAGATAAGTCGTAGGGTCAGTATTGCCTCACGTGTTCCAATATTTCTACGGAATCCAAACTGATCTTCCCCTAGGTCGGCTTCTACTAAAGTAACTTTAAATAATTGCTGCTATAAATTCATTTAAAGGATTCGAATTGTTTTATTCGGTAGCCTAAACCACTAAATGCTGAAGATAAATAATAATTATAACAATTATAAAGGGTACATCTTTAATACATAAGTAAACAGATGAATCAGCGAAGAAGCGCAGTTCTGCAGGAAAATAGAAAGGAGAAACCTGTAACCGGCAGGCCATATGGAAGATAACCAGAATGAAGGAATTTGGTCAACTTTATTGTAATCGAGTAAGACACGTTTCTAACATCTGTGTAACGAAGGCTGTCAAGTTGTCACAGTGTTGGTGCTTCTTTGTTTTGTCCATAATATTACAGAAATTGCTGTCTAATAACGCATTTATCCATATCATCAACAGGTATTTACCGTTTGAACTTTAATTCTTCTTCTCTGGCGTAGATATTTTAATTCCTCTCAACTTAGCGCTGTGTCCCACCCTCCACATTTGGACACAATCCCCTTCCTCTGCTGTAATATTTCACTTGCATATTCTGCCATCTTTTTTTTCACCACTGTCTACTGTTCTCCTTCTTATCTTACGTTAAATTATGTTAGCAGCAAGCTGTAGTCGCCACCTAAAAGTCATCTTTGTGATCAATTTCAGTGCTTGTTCTGCGCGCCCTTATCAGATGCGCAAAACTTGACGAGAGAAGTGATATGTCACTGCCAGGTAAGATAACTGGACGAAACTTGTAATAGTACGTTGAAAGAACGGTTACAGTATGGTACAGAACGGAATTGAAAGAAATAATGAATGAGACGAACAGAAATGACATGATTATTCAATGATATTAATTACATCAAAGTCACCGCGGTTCATGATGGTCTCCTGGACATTATAAAAGAAGGGAGATGATTCTAAATAACGTGTTTGATCACCACGGACTCCACTGCATTCTCTGCAACGTTCTTCCCTGCTGGTACGAGGTTGGTAAGGAGTTCTTTTGGTGGAGTGTTCCATGCCTGCTACAGCGCGGTTGCCAGCTGATGGACGATCGTTCGTGCGTGTGGATATGCTGCAGTAAGTCTCCGCACACTTCCCGACACCTGTTCGATGGGACTGAAGTCGGGGTAGCGAGCAAACCAATCCATTCGCTGAATATCCTCTCTTTCCAACAGCTCCTTCACCTGCGCTTGTCGGATGCGAGCGCGCATTGTCATCCATAAAAATGAAGCAGGGCCGAATGCACCAGTGAAAAAATGCACATGGGGAGGCAGTGCAGTGCCAGAATAGCGTTGACCAGTCAGTATACCGTGTTCAAAGATTTTTAGGCGGTATGCACATGGAACATTATGCTTCCACACACCATAAGAACTGGACCATCAAAATGGACACGTTGAACAATTTTCCTTCGTGCATTATGCTTACTACCTCTTCCCATATGAGGGAAGACCTATTTCTATGCCATTAGTGTTTGCTAAAGTTATTGAAAAGGCTGTTTATGTAAAGATAATTGATCATTTTATATCGCATAATTCGCTATCAAATGTACAGTTCGGCTTGAGAAGTCGTTAACAACTAAAAATGCAACTTCCTGGCAGATTAAAACTGTGTGCCCGACCGAGACTCGAACTCGGGACCTTTGCCTTTCCCGAGTTCGAGTCTCGGTCGGGCACACAGTTTTAATCTGCCAGGAAGTTTCATATCAGCGCACACTCCGCTGCAGAGTGAAAATCTCATTCTGGAACTAAAAATGCAACTGTAGGCATATTTTTTGATTTAACTAAAGCGTTTGATTGTGTTGAGCACAAAATATTGCTCCAGAAGTTGGACCATTACCGAATTGGTTCACCTCTTACTTTAACAACAGACAGAAAAAGATCATTATTCACAGTGTTGAGAATAGCTGTAATGTGGGGTCTGAGGGGGGTATGGTAAAAAAGGGAGTGGGTGTCCCAGGGACCAGTGTTGGGGCCACTCGTGTTCCTTATTTACATAAATGACATGCCGTCTAGTATTAGAGGTAACTCTAAAATATTTATGTTTGCTGATGACACTACGTTGGTTGTAAAGAATGTTTTCAACATTGGCTCGGTTTCAAACAGTGCACATCATGACATAAGTTCATAGCTTGTAGATAATAAACTAACGCAAAATCACAGTAAGACTCAGTTTTTACAGTTTCTGACACATAATTTAAAAAAAAAACCAACGATTTAATATCAATAAGCATATGGTGAGTGAAACAGAACAGTTCAGATATCTAGGTGTTCAGAAACATAGTAAACTGTCGTGGACAGGATCTTGTTCAGAACACTATCTGAAACAAGTGACCGTTCGACACAAAAATTAGTCTACTTGGCTTATTTTCATTCGCTTGTGTCGTCTATTGCATTGTGGGGTAAATCTTCCCATTCTAAAAAGTTATTTTTGGCTCAGAAACTGGCGGTTCGAGCAAGAGGTGCTGTACGTTCTCGAACCTCTTTTTGACCCCCGTTCACTAGTCTGGGTATTTTGGCATTGGCCCCTCAATATAATATTCTTTACTATCGTTTCTTGCTAACAATATCAGCTTATTCCCAAAAATATGCAACTTTCACTCAGTTAATACTTGGCAGAAATCCTACTTGCATTTGGGTCGGATTTCCTTGACTCTTGTGCATAAAGGTGTGCAGTATACTGCTGCATCAATTTTCAATAAGCCTCATCTAGAATTCAAAAATCATAGCAGTAATGCACTCGCTTTCAAATTTAAAATAAAGAGTTTCCTCATGAGGCACTGCTTCTGTTCTGTTGAGGAGTTCCTTGAAAAATTAAGCTGATTCTTGTGTTATATTGTAGACCGCGTTTACTGAAACTTATGGCTTGACTTTTTTTTTTATTCATAGACATTTTATTTTTATCTGTTATGATTTTTATGTTGCAGTTTCATGTATTGACACTTTCCATGACCTTGGAGATTTGCTCCCTAATTTGGTCCTCCGGAACTTGGCGTGTAAATAAATAGATATGCTATGATCCGGGAAGTGCATGTGTACCCACTCCTCGTCGGTCCAGTCATGCTTTTGACACGATCATGGGTGTCAACGCAACGCACATACTGGTCGTTGGACAAAGAGCTCACCCCTATACTATCGCTGTGCCGTCGTGGTGTGTGAAATTGCCTATCTTTCAGTTACACCTGCTGGTTCATTTGGGTCCCTTATTGCATACTGCACAATGCAAGTGTCATCTGCTACCGTAGTTCTCCTCTCCTACAGGCAGTAGAGTCTGCGTTTCAGAATGCTCCCTATGCACATGAAATGATGCTACGAAGAATACCAAAACTTCTCATCTACATTCGTCACATTTCATCATTACTCTTCCAGTTTCCCAATGATTCTTTACCACGTGGAGTCGTCCAAATACTGTCTCCATGTCATGTTGTAGTAAATAACTCGGGCACAGTACATCGTATATGCTCGCTCATTGACACACGCTGTCTTGTCCTTTAACTGCCTTTTATTGTGGCGCTATAGTCACGATGAACTCATTCCATGCGACGTCCAGATTTCTGTGCATGACTATGAGACACTGGGGAACATTCTCCCATACTTTTATTCATTTCCACAGAGTTACTAATAAGTCAAATTACTTCGCATGTCTGGTCCTTAAGTTTTTCAGAGAAGTCTGCTTTGAACTACACTACTGGCCATTAAAATTGCTACACCAAGAAGAAATGCAGATGATAAACGGGTATTCATTGGACAAATATGTTATACTAGAACTGACATGTGATTACATTTTCACGCGATTTGGGTGCATACATCCTGAGAAATCAGTACCCAGAACAACCAGCCGGCCGAAGTGGCCGTGCGGTTAAAGGCGCTGCAGTTTGGAACCGCAAGACCGCTACGGTCGCAGGTTCGAATCCTGCCTAGGGCATGGATGTTTGTGATGTCCTTAGGTTAGTTAGGTTTAACTAGTTCTAAGTTCTAGGGGACTAATGACCTCAGCAGTTGAGTCCCATAGTGCTCAGAGCCATTTGAACCATTTTTGAACAACCACCTCTGGCCATAATAACGGCCTTGATACGCCTGGGCATTGAGTCAAACAGAGCTTGAATGGCGTGTACAGGTACAGCTGCTCACGCAGATCCAACACGATTCCAAGTTCTTCAAGAGTAGTGACTGGCGTATTGTGACGAGCCAGTTGCTCGGCCACCATTGACCAGACGTTTACAGTTGGTGAGAGATCTGGAGAATGTGATGGACAGGGCAGCAGTCGAACGTTTCCTGTATCCAGAAAGGCCCGTACAAGACCTGCAACATGCGGTCGTGCATTATCCTGCTGAAATGTAGGGTTTCGCAGGGTTCGAATGAAGTGTAGAGCCACGGGTAGTAACACATCTGAAATGTAACGTTCACTGTTTAAAGTGCGGTCAATGCGAACTAGAGGTGACCGAGTCGTGTAACCAATGGCACCCTATACCATCATGCCGGGTGATACGCCAGTATGGCGATGACGAATATGAGCTTCCAATGTGCGTTCACCGCGATGTCGCCAAACACGGATGCGACCATCATGATGCTTTAAATAGAACCTGGATTCATCTGAAAACATGACGTTTTGCCATTAGTGCACCCAGCATCGTCGTTGAGTACATCATCGCAGGCGCTCCTGTCTGTGATGCAGCGTGAAGGGTCACCGCAGCCATGGTCTCCGACCTGATAGTCCATGCTGCTGCAAACGTCGTCGAACTGTTCGTGCAGATGGTTGTTGTCTTGGAAACGTCCCCATCTGTTGACTCAGGGATCGAGACGTGGGTGCACGATCCGTTATAGCCATGCGGATAAGATGCCTGTCATCTCGACTGCTAGTGATACGGGGCCGTTGGGATCCAGCACGGCGTTTCGTATTACCCTCCTGAACCCACCGATTCCATATTCTACAAACAGTCATTGGATCTCGACCAACGCGAGCAGCAAAGTCGCGATACGATAAACCGCAATCGCGATAGGCTACAATCCGACCTTTATCAAAGTCGGAAACGTGATGGTACGCATTTCTGCTCCTTACACGAGGCATCACAACAACGTTTCACCAGGCAACGCCGGTCAACTGCTGTTCGTGTATGAGAAATTTGTTGGAAACTTTCGTGATGTCAGTACGTAGTAGATGTCGCCACCGGCGCCAACCTTGTGTGAATGCTCTGAAAAGCTAATCATTTTCATATCACAGCAATTTCATCCTCTCGGTTAAATTTCGTGTCTGTAGCAAATCATCTTCGTGGTGTAGCAATTTTAATGGCCATTAGTGTAGAACATGGCTGTACCTAGTCATGTAACGAAGTTACAGTTTCTAATACTGGTGTGCCTACAGCTCACTATGACAAGTTATAATGGTGTACTTAGAAACTGTAAGTCATTTAAGTGGTAACCGGCTAGTTTTCTTTGGGATGCTGCAGAGCTGGTGTTTTCCGTGTTTGCAATACTTGCGTTGTCGCTGCTACGTAGTTCGCACCCGCCTGGATGCGACCGGCCGTGAACGATTCGGCGGCCAACTTTTCTGCCGCTTCGCCTAGGCTGGCCGTCGTCGGCACTCGTCCGCCCCTCTCGACCAATAAAACTCGGCGACAACTCATTTCACCTGCTGTCACCTGCAGGATACGCCGTCCGCCGCGCGGTACACACGCGCTCGATAACATGTGTGCCCAGCACGTGGCTTGATTGGCCGTGTCACCGCAATTATTTCCTGACGAGCGAAATGTTACAAAAGAAGCACGAGAGCGTTTTGTTCCACAGCGCTGGTTTGACAGGACTGCCTGATCACACGGCAACGCGGGGGCCTTTGTTGGCTGCATACTCGCGTTTTCGAGATTCTCGCAGTGTGTTGGCCACCTGAGAAGACAAGTATTCGGCACGACTAAATATCATTCACTCTCTTCACAGTAAAATGAAGTTAGGGGAGAAATGTGGTATGGATAACAGATAATCTCAGCCTTGTGTCGAGCATCAGAGAAGTTTCGGCGGGACAGTCGATTCACATTTTAACCATAGTTTCTGTAGTAAAACAGAATTTTTGCTATACAATCGATGAGTTTGCCACCTACACGGTGTATAGTAAACTACGATGTATGGCTTGTTATACAAAAAAAGTTAAGGATTTTATCGTACTAATAGTTGATGAAAAACTAAAAACTGTTTGTCTTTCTTTTTTTGCATATACGTCGCGGTAATTTGCCAAGTGCTGAGGCTGCTCTTTGCATGGCATGGGAACTTTGAGGTGCCGGATTAAATATTCATCTGATCCATGAACTGGGCACAATTTCCTGTTTGAGGGATCTACGATAAATTATAGGTAAAAGAGGGGTTACCTCAGCCGAAAACTCAGTATAGAATCCGTCAGGGATTCCATCGGGGCCTGGAGCTTTGTTCAGTTTTAAAGATTTCAGCTGTTTCTCAACACTACTGACACTAATACTTATTTTATTCATCTTTCGGTGGCACTAGAATTAAATTGGGACAATTCTCCTGGGTTTTTCTTCGTAAAGGTCCTTACATACCTGAATTTCTTTGTGTTCTGCGATAGATCACTTGACAATATTCTGCTACGGTAGTCACTGAAGGCATCACGTATGCTCTCTTGACAGCCAAATGCGTTTCATTCAGCATCTCTCTATCTATAGCCCTACGTTTGTTTTACACCTATTATGCTCTAATCTCCGTCTTTTTAGAAGTTTCTATACAGTGACTGTATACATGCTAGTTCCCCTCCCCAGTATGAACTATATTAGGTGGTGAATATCCATCCAGTTCAAGATCAACTATTCTTTTAAACTTGAGCCGGAGTTCCTCTATATGCTCCCGCCCTGTGCTGCAAGTTTCAAGTTCCTTACTGAGATTTGACACTACCGATATTTTTATCTAGTTTACTGAACTTATATATCTTTCTGCTTTGGTAGTCATTGTTGCCACAGCTGCGTCATGGTCACTGATACCAGTGTTGATGTAGACATCCTCAATGAGGTCAGGTATCTTTGTTGCCATTAGATCTAATATATTTCTATCACGAGTGCTGTTCCTGACTATTTGTTCTAGGTAGTTTCAGAGAAGGCATTTAGTCAAGTTTCACAGGATGTCTTATCACACCGATCACTAGCAAACCTGTTATTTTCCAAATTAATTGTTGAATGATTAAAGTCTCCACCTATGATTACGGTGTTCAAATGGTTCAAATGGCTCTGAGCACTATGCGACACAACATCTGAGGTCATAAGTCCCCTAGAACTTAGAACTACTTAAACCTAGCTAACCTAAGGACATCACACATATCCATGCCCGAGGCAGGATTCGAACCTCCTACCGTAGCGGTCACGCGGTTCCAAAATGAAGCGCCTAGAACCGCTCGGCCACACCGGACGGCGATTACGCTGTGATCGCGGAGTTTTCATATAAGTGAACTGAGGTTTCCTTTAAAGCTTTCGATTACATCAGAAGATGAGTCTTGTGGGCGATAGAAGGATCCAATTATCATTTCATGCCCACCCCTAATACTGAGACTTATCCAACCAATCTCACATGCAGTTTCCACTTCTACCACGGCGGAATTGAGTTTCTTCTACCGGAGAAATGCCCCACCTCCATCTCCCATTTGCCTATCCTTTCTATTGTTGTTGTGGTCTTCAGTCCTGAGACTGATTTGATGCAGCTCTCCATACTACTTTATCCTGTGCAAGCTTCTTTATCTCCCAGTACCTACTGCAACCTACATTCTTCTGAAGCTGCTTGGTGTCTTCATCTCTTGGTCTCCCTCTACGATTTTTACCCTCCACGCTGCCCTCCAATACTAAATTGGTGATCCCTTGACGCCTCAACACATGTCCCTTCTTCTAGTCAAGTTGTGCCACAAACTTCTCTTCTCCCCAATCCTATTCAATACTTCCTCATTAGTTATGTGATCTACCCATCTAATCTTCAGCATTCTTCTGTAGCACCACATTTCAAAAGCTTCTATTCTCTTCTTGTCCAAACAATTTATCGTCCAAGTTTCAATTCCATACATGGCTACACTCCATACAAACACTTTCAGAAATGGCTTCCTGACACTTAAATCTATACTCGATGTTATCAAATTTCTCTTCTTCAGAAACGCTTTCCTTCCCATTGCCAGTCTACATTTTATATCCTCTCTACTTTGACCATCATCAGTTATTTTGCTCCCCAAATAGCAAAATTCCTTTACTACTTTAAGTGTCTCATTTCCTAATCTAATTCACTCAGCATCACCCGACTTAATTCGACTACATTCCATTATCCTCGTTTTGCTTTTGTTGATGTTCATCTTATACCCTCCTTTCAAAACACTATCCATTCCATTCAACTGCTCTTCCAAGTCATTTGCTGCCTCTGACAGAATTACAGTGTCATCGGCGAACCTCAAAGTTTTATTTCTTCTCCATGGATTTTAATACCTACTCCGAATTTTTCTTTTGTTTCCGTCACTGCTTGCTCAATATACAAATTGAATAACATCGGGATGAGACTACAACCCTTTCTCACTCCCTTCCCAACCAATGCTTCCCTTTCATGTCCTTCGACTCTTATAACTGCCATCTGGTTTCTGTACAAATTGTAAATAGCCTTTCGCTCGCTGTATTTTACCCCTGCCACCTTCAGAATTTGAAAGAGCGTTTTCCAATCAACATTGTCAAAAGCTTTCTCTAAGTCTACAAATGCTAGAAACGGAGGTTTGCCTTCCTTCATCTAGCTTCTAAGATAAGTCGTAGGGTCAGTATTGCCTCACGTGTTCCAACATTTCGACGGAATCCAAACTGATCTTCCCCGAGGTCAGCTTCTACCAGTTTTTCCATTCGTCTGTAAAGAATCCGCGTTAGTATTTTGCAACCGTGACCTATTAGACTGATAGTTCGGTAATTTTCACATTTGTCAGCACCTGCTTTCTTTGGGATTGGAATTATTATATTCTTCTTGAAGTCTGTGGGTATTTCGCCTGTCTCATACATCTTGCTCACCAGATGGTAGAGTTTTGTCATGACTGGCTCTCCCAAGGCCATCAGTAGTTCTAATGGAATGTTGTCTCCTCCCAGGTCCTTGTTTCGACTCAGGTCTTTCAGTGCTCTGTCAAACTCTTCACGCAGTATTATATCTCCCATTATCTTCATCTACATCCTCTTCCATTTCCATAATCTTGTCCTCAAGTACATCGCCCTTGTATAGACCCTCTATATACTCCTTCCACCTTTCTGCTTTCCCTTCTTTGCTTAGAACTGCGTTTCCATCTGAGCTTTTGATATTCATACAAGTGGTTCTCTTTCCTCTGAAGGTCTCTTTAATTTTCCTGTAGGCTGTATCTATCTTACCCCTAGTGAGATAAGCCTCTACATCCTTACTTTTGTCCTCTAGCCATGCCTGCTTAGCCATTTTGGACTTCCTATCGATCTCATTTTTGAGACGTTTGTATTCCTTTTTGCCTGCTTCATATACTGCATTTTTATATTTTCTCCTTTCATCAATTAAATTCAGTATTTCTTCTGTCACCCAAGGATTTCTACTAGCCCTCGTCTTTTTACCTACTTGATCCTCTGGTGCCTTCACTACTTCATCCCTCAAAGCTACCCATTTTTCTTCTACTGTATTTCTTTCCCCCATTCCTGTCAATTGTTCCCTTATGATCTCCCTGAAACTCTGTACAACCTCTGGTTTAGTCAGTTTATCCAGGTCCCATCTCCTTAAATTCCCACCTTTTTGCAGTTTCTTCAGTTTTAATCTACTGTTCATAACCAATAGATTGTGGTCAGAATCCACATCTGCTCCTGGAAATGTCTTACAATTTAAAACCTGGTTCCTAAATCTCTGTCTTACCATTATATAATCTATCTGAAACCTGTCAGTATCTCCAGGCTTCTTCCATGTATATAACCTTCTTTCATGTTTCTTGAACCAAGTGTTAGCTATGATTAAGTTGTGCTCTGTGCAAAATTCTACCTGGCGGCTTCCTCTTTCATTTCTTAGCCCCGATCCATATTCACCTACTACGTTTCCTTCTCTTCCTTTTCCTACTGTCGAATTCCAGTCACCCATGGCTATTACATTTTCGTTTCCCTTCACAATCTGAATAATTTATTTTTTCTCATCATACATCTTCAATTTCTTCGTCGTCTGCAGAGCTAGTTGGCATATAAACTTGTACTACGGTAGTAGGCGTGGGCTTCGTATCTATCTTGGCCACAATAATGCGTTCACTATGCTGTTTATAGTAGCTTACCCGCATTCCTATTTTCCTATTCATTATTAAACCTACTCCTGCATTACCCCTATTTGATTTTGTGTTAATAACCCTGTAGTCACCTGACCAGAAGTCTTGTTCCTCCTTCCACCGAACTTCACTAATTCCCACTATATGTAACTTTAACCTATCCATTTCCCTTTTTAAATTTTCTAACCTACCTGCCCGATTAAGGGATCTGACATTCCACGCTCTGATCCGTAGAACGCCAGTTTTCTTTCTCCTAATAACGACATCCTCTTGAGTAGTCCCCTCCCGGAGATCCGAATGGGGGACGATTTTGCCTCCGGAGTATTTTACTCAAGAGGACGCCATCATCATTTAACCATACAGTAAAGCTGCATGCTCTCGGGAAAAATTACGGCCGTAGTTCCCCCTTGCTTTCAGCCGTTCGCAGTACCAGCACAGCAAGGCCGTTTTGGTTAGTGTTACAGGCCAGGTCAGTCAATCATCCAGACTGTTGCTCTTGCAACTACTGAAAAGGCTGCTGCCCCTATTCAGGAACCACAAGTTTTTCTGGCCTCTCAACGGATACCCCTCCGTTGTGGTTCCTCCTACGGCACGGCTATCTGTATCTCTGAGGCACGCAAGCATCCCCACCAATGGCAAGGTCCATGGTTCATGGGGGGGATCCTTTCTATATGTACTTAAATTTTCCTCAAAAATCTCACTGTTATCGATTTCAGGTTTCAACCTTATGTGTTATGTGTGCTTCACTGTTTTTCATGGGTGCTACAATATCTGGCAAGTTGTTGCGAATGTTTCGGCAGTTTACCATTAGGATTTTAATCATCTCACCTGTGGGAGGCATTTCTTTCAATCTTACACTGACGCTTCTGGGTTTGCTACAGCTATCGTTATCTGGATTGGCAGGTGAGTCGTCTTATCTAAAAGACCGTTGTGTGCGCCCCACAGACAGAGACCTGAGTAACAGCCTCTGATGTGTAGAGCACACCTGATCTATTTATGGGAACCCTACAGTTCTCAACCCTTTGGCGCAAGTATAAGAAGTCGCTCCTTGCTTGTCTCAGAACCTTAGAAGTCTCTGGTTCAGTCCTTCCAATGGATTCAAAACCAAAGCGCCTCTATCAGTTCTGAGGGCAATGCTGCAAATTGCGTGCTTCATTGAAACTCCACGCGCAAGGCTGGTTTTCTCAACCTTCTCTGCCAGTCGCTGAAATGACCCAAGAATGACCTCGGCGCCCAGACGACAGGCATCATTTGTTCCAACGTGTGCCACAAGCTTCAGTTGGTTGCAACCTGTTTCCTCAACGGCTGCCAGAATATCGTCTTCAACATGTTAAATGAGGCCCCCAGGCATACACACCGAGTACACCTGATGTCCTTTCCTGTCCCTTGCTGCCATTTCTCTAAGGGGTACCATTACTCGCCGTACGTTTGAATTGCCGACGATTAATAGACCCCTGATCTTTTGCGTTTGCCTCCTCCTGACACCGTACAAAACGGGTTTCCCAAAAACAGGTGAAGTGAGTCCCATTGGCATAGTTTCTGTTTAGTGAAAGACCGCACCTCAGACTTGTTGGTGAGGGCGATCGGTTCAAAACCCAGAGTCCTCCCTGGTCCCCTTCCCCCCTGTTGTACTTGCTATGCACGAAACCGATCGAAGTTATGCGCTCTTAATTGTTTCTGCCTCATTTCCACATAAAAAAACTATACGTGTTTTCTCTGTTAACTAATCTCATTCAAGTATCAACCCAAAAATCGCTCCTTTTACAAGTCACACAACTCTTTTGCTGTTGGCTGCTGTATATTACAATCGCTGTTTGGCTATGAAGTCACGATGCGGTTGTTTGTCCTCGCCTCTTGATGGTTTTGGTGGTTATACAGGAACCTGCGATGCACAGAGTGTAGTTGTACGCTAAATTAAATAATATCATTGGTTGTCTGAAAAAAAAATCAACATACATCTCACGACGAATTCTGATAGAGATTACTACGAAAATCATCTGTCCTTTGCATCCTTGTCCACCTATAAAGAGGCGAACTGGCAAACCCTTGCTGATTAAACAACGAACAATTAAAGAGTATTGACTACTGAAAACAGTTTAAGTAGAGAACTGTTAGTACATGGTCAGCGTATAACCCAAGTATGTTCAACACTGTAAGGACGTCAGATTACACGGCGTAAAACACAGGCTGGATGTTAGAGAATTCTGCCTTACAATTTGGCGCGTAATTCCGAATCACGAAAGCTTCAGACACCAGATAAAGCAGAAAAGGACAGAACTCAGAATGTTAACAGCTCACCACAAGAAAAATGTATGGTATACGTGCTGGAATGTACTGGTAGTAAATAAGTAAATTTGTGAAGCAGTTGCAGTTGTCTCTGAGGAATGCAAGATAATGGCATGCCTAGGTGAGAAGATCAATAGAACGTCACTTCCTCTGTCACAGATTGTAACCAAGTACCTTTCACTTCGTGGAAAAATTGGCACCTCTTCTAACGAATTTACGTTTCTAATTCTAAGCTTAATATCTCCACCCCCGTTTCCCTGGCTGCAATCCGTTTTGATACGTGGTTTTAAGTAGTATTATGTATGCTTATTATTTTCAGTCTAAATATCTTGCAAATCGGCTGAGCACTCACTTTAGTAAGATTTAACTCTACTGTCGAGTCATTTTATTTTGTTACTGACAAGAGACAGAAACAAAATAATTATTGAAATGAAAATAAATTTTTATTGCACCACGTTTCTAAATCGAACTAAAACGTATAAAATAGTTTCTGCTAGTCTCATACAGATTCCTGACCCAACACCGATAGTCCTACAAATTTGTGTGTGTGGATTTTTAGCAGCTTCTAGAAAACACTAGATTAAAGATGCATGAATAATGCACCTCCTAGCTGTTACCTGTTGCATGAGCCTCAATTTTTCATTGTAATATTACAATTAATGTCATAACTATTAACAATTGACAAGTACAAATTTTTCAGGACAGTCTGTATGATGTGAGAAATTTGTATGGAGCTAGAAGAAATTCTGTTAAAATTTTTAGTCAGATTTAAAGAAAGCGTTACTCACAAAATTGATATTTTTTAAAATAATTAATTTCTTATATTCTGCTTTATAGTCTTGTGAATATGAAACTCATGAATGGATTTTAAGCATTTCAATGAGATTACAATTTTATTTAAATAATCAATTGTATACATACCAGCTTTTTACTCAGTTTTGCCCATATATGCGTATATCACACATACTGTACACATCTCCTCCTCCGTCTCTCTTTGTCCGTCTCCACTTCCTCCTTTCTCTGCTCAACCATGCCTGTCTTCTCGCATACTGCCTGTAACACATTCTGATGCTGTCTATACAATACATCGTCCCTGCAGGGCAGCCAAAATGTCAGACGTTACCAAACTTTTCCATCCCCACCCCAAGCCCTAACGAACAAACCGTCAAGAAAGCAAGTTAATACTTCACTATCATCCATTCCTGGGCTATATTTAAAATTGCAACTCTCTAGCTCATTAGGAAGTTTGTTTACAATCAGTTGAAAAATTTGTACCAAACGGAAAAACTGCCAGGAAAACGATCTTAATCTGTTGTCTTGCAGTATCATATAGCGTCAGAAGCACGTTCACACTTGTATCTCATTGCCCTTAAAACAGATTTAAGTTCATACCATCACAGTGTTGCCTATAGTTTCACAAGTAATATACCCATCCGGATATGCTTTCATGGACTCGAATGTCAGCAGCCTCTGAAAACTAGATACAATCAGAAGAAGATGAGATTGCAAAATTTATCTATTTTATTGTATTTTCGAATATTACATACGGTTTTAAACAGAACTGTTATTGATAAATACTGAACAAATTCACCACCATAAAGCATTCCTCGAAAATTAGCGCAGCACCAGTGGACATTCACCGTCAACTATGTACGAGGGGTGTCGAGAAAGTAAATTACGATTAGTAACAAAATGGAAACCACATTGTAAATCAGATCAAGCCTTGCACAGATGTGTTGGGCATTGTCTCAAATACATCCATCGATCGCGTCACGTTGCACTTCGCAGTTCTGAGTGTACAGTGAGTACGCAATGATGCCTAGAAAATAAAGTTTCCCATCAAGTATGGCTGCCTGCCGAGAGATTTCGCCTGATTTCAAGCATCCCACGTAACTTAACAGTCACACATTTTTTCTTCATGACAATACTCGGTCGTACGCTGAATGGGCAATGAAGACGCTCCTGCAGCGTTTTCCATGGGAAGTGTTTCTTCACCCTCCTTACAGTCCAGACACGGCTGTTTCCGATTTTCATCTCCGCATACACGAACTGCAAGCTATGAAGACAAAATTTTGGCACATACGAGGCGTTGCAGATCGTCGTCTTCCTTCTATAACGACGGTACTGCAAAGCTGGTACAACGCTACGATAAAGGTGTAAGTCAGAGCGATGACTGTGCAGAGAAGTAGCAAATAAAACAGTTATCATTTTCACTGTGTTTCCCATTTCGTGACTAATCAGAACTTACTTTCTAGACATCCCTCGTAATTGTCATGGCACCGAAGGTACTCCTATAGATATATCAACGGTTGGTGGATCGGTGTAAATGTTCAGTTCATGCCGGCCAGTGTGGCCGAGCGGTTCTAGGCGCTTCAGTCTAGAACCGCGCGACCGCTACTGTCGCACGTTCGAATCCTGCATCGGGCATGGATGTGTGTGATGTCCTTAGGTTAGTTAGGTTTAAGTAGTTCTAAGTTCTAGGGGACAGAAGACCTCAGATGTTAGTAGTAGGCATTAGAACAAAAGGAAAACAACACAACGCAAAATCTGTAAAATCCGTTTTGGAGAGATTAACCTATGTCGTATCTTCAATACAGTGTATTTATGAGGAAATTTACTAATATCTGCTTAATCAATACGCTTATAAAACATTACAGGATCATGCCAAAGTTGTTTCACTACGAGCATAGTAAGAAATTCACGGAATAAGTACGTAAGGAAATAGTAACGAATCAATATGCAGAGTAGAGTAAAGCACAGACGAAAATTCTGAAATCCTGGAATTGTACGATACCGAAAACGGAGAACTGATCAAACCGAACTTTGGTTTATACCTGAGGTTCTACAAGACATGCCCTCATCATAAATTACATTCAGTGTCGATAATGTATCAATTAAAAGACAGAAAATAAAAAAATAAAAAAAAATAATTGGGACAAGGTAAGATCAATAGACAAAAAGAAACGCTGTGTTTACACACTTCATTGTCAAATTCTGCACGTTTTCAATATTTCTTGAACATCAAATAAAATGTTGAATGAATGCCCAAAACAACGCCCAATTGGTGTACTTTTTTAAACAAGAAGAACATACTTTTGAGAAGCATGTAATAGACAGTTTTAAAAATTTTCTATAAACTGCAGTATGCAGTTTTTAATAACTAGCTTAATGATATAACAAAATGTCGGAAAATTGAAGAAGAAATGTACAGTACTTCTACTTGAAAACAAATAACAGAAAAAAATATGGAGCTTACGTGGAGAGTTTTATGGTTTTTGAAGGCTTTCAATAGAACTTTGGTAAAGCTATAAGTGGAAAACTGTAGTAGTGATGAAGAACATGGTCTCTTCTGAACACGTCACTACAAAAGTCTTCGAATTCTCTCTCGCAGCAAATCTTAATGGTCAGATTTGATTGGTGACTCCATTAAATTATTTACATCTAACAATGGACTACTTTGCATCTCCTACACATTTTAATGTTAACGTAGACGTGATTGATAGTTTTGGACTATTGGAATAGGAACTAGATTTTATGTTAATTCTATCGCTGTTCTGATTACTACTTAATACGATAAAGACATAGTTTTTACACAAAGAACTGAAAATTGTAGGAAAGAGCAACAGTCAGATTTCACCTGAGCTACCAGGATTACAGTATGGTAGTATGTGAGGATAAAATGAAACTAATAGTGGTTCAGGCCAACGATCAAGTCAGTTTCTAAGCACTGTTCAGGGGATAGTATCTGTGACCAAGAGTCTCACGCCAGATAACTTTGACGCAATTCATGTTTCGAAAACAGGTACCATGGTGTGACAAGACTCAAAAACATCAAATATCTGGAAGAATACAAAAAATTCCAGAAGAAAAATATAAGATATGAAACATATTTAAAGTTGTACAATACAATAGTCGTCTCAGCTATGCTATGCTGAAGCGAAACTTGGACACTTACAAACTTGGTTGTTAAGCAAAACTTAAATGTCTCATTGCCAAGAAATATGGCTCGATGAAGCTTGTACCATGCATACAAAGAACTGCTACGGAATAGTATTGAAGGTAGCCGAAAGAAATATACAATTAGACTGAGCTAAAACGAATAATTACACAGCGATTAATGATACTACCCAGGCCATTATTTATGTATGGTCGGCACATGGTTCTCAGTAGCGTGCTTGGTAACCACGGGCGCTAATGCTCTGCAACGTGGTCACGCGCTATCCACGAGATTAATGAGTGTTTGTGACAGAAGATTCCGTTCCTCCACCAACGCGCTTGCTAACTGCTACACGGTTGATGATGAGTGTGAATGTGCTTATGTGCTGCAATATATCTCCCTTCTCCCCAATGCACGCCATTCGTGCTCAATGGGATTTATATCGGGAAAAGGGGGGGGGGGGGAACTGGCAGGTCAGTTCATTCGCCGAATATTCTCTCGCTCCAATAGCTCCACCACCTTCGCTGTTCGATGCAGTCGCAGATTGTCTTCCACAAAAATATAGTACAATGTGAGAATAACTTTGACTGTCAGCGGAGCGGAACGTACCGGTCGTCGAGCAAAGAGACCGCACCCATGCATTTGCTGTACCGTTGTGGATCGTGAGATTGTGTGCCATTTCAGTCATCAGTCTTCTGACTAGTCCGATGCGGCCCGCCACGAATTCCTCATCTGTGCCGTCCTCTTCATCTCAGAGTTCTCAATTGTTTGCTCGATTTATTCCAATCTCTTTTTTCCTCTACAGTTTTTATCCTCTACAACGCCCTCTATTACCATGGAAGTTGTTCCCCAATATCTTACCACGTCTCTTACCACGTTATAGCTTCCTCTTGTCAGTGTTTTCCATATTTCCGCAACACTTTCTTCCACTCCTTCCCCTACAATTGCATTCCAATCCCTCATGACTATTAGATTTTCATCTCCCTTTACGTTCTGAATTCCCCGTTCAATAATCTAATATATTTTCACTATCTCTTCATCTTCGGCTTGCCATGTCGGAATGTATACATGAACCATCGTTGTCAGTGTTGGCTGGCTGTAGATTTGGATGAGACTAACCCAATCACTGAACGGTATCTCACAGTCTAGTTAAATGTTGCCATCGTACTCGATGTTTTACATGGATCATTTCTTGCTTGTTGCACAATTTAGCGGTCATCTGTTGCTGTATATGGCCGTGGTCGACCACTTCCTCTATTTCAGGCAGCACTGCCTGTCGCTCGGAAGGCATGCAAGTGAATTATTGCTGTAAGAACTGTCAAACTCCTGAGCTACTCTCGTCACACTTCGTCCTTCCTCCAGTTTCCTGATGATTCTTCTTCGTGTGATGTCATTCACATGCTGTCTCCTGACAATGTTACAATGAAGAACACCAACATAGTGCACCGCAACTGCCCGCTGACTGACACACACATCTTTTCTCGTTCCCTCAAATGCCTCGTGTTGTGGGGACAGCCCCAAATAGCGCTGTAGTGGCGCCGGCCTCACATCATGTAATATCCAGCTTCCCGTGCACAACTGCGACACCTCTGGCAACATGCTTCACACATTTTTATCGGGTTGTTAATATGCTGCGTCACACTGTGTTCGTTATCCTTAAGTTTTGCAGAGTACTGTAGTCAGTCAGATACTCATCTAAACATATTCTAACAATCACCAAAAGAGTAGTATCAAATTAATGTGAATCTCAATTGTGGTTGACATGATTACTTGTTGAATTTATAGGGAAAATTGAAATCACTGAATGTAACACTAGGACTAAAAAGTAATTAGCTGCAGCAGCGATACAAAACACAGCCAGAAACTTACAGCCATGACAAGAGTCGTGTCTTTCGCCGACTTTCATCGAAACGTTCAATAACCAAGCCTATTGACTCTTTTAGTTGCACTCACTCCGACAAAACTGAGAATCTAAAAGCGAAAAAACCGGCCAAACTGAGTATTCCACAGACAACTAGCAGCAGACAATAAAAAATTTACTTCCTTGTATCGTGAAACATGTTGCCACCTGTTGTAACTTCTGCATACAGCACGGCTACGGTAGTTTTTATAGAATGCATTTCATTGTTCTGGCGCTAGTAAAAATTTCATGATTTTTCGCAACAAGCTCGATAGGGTCTGCGTACAGCACAAACAAACTGCTGTAAAATTTTACAGTCGCGCTGACTGGTTCATCACATTGCCTGAAGCCATTCTAAATAAATATGCAACCTTCCTCGAAAACGTTTTGTCGTCCACATGTGTCCGTGAGTTTACCACATGGGTTGTTGTTCCATTGAAGCGACTATACTAGGAGTGGCAATGGTGTATGTGTATGTGTGTGTGTGTGTGTGTGTGTGTTCGTAGTTTATTTCACAGTCACAGATAGTATGGGGGAGTTTTGCACTTAGAGGGTAGTGTAAGTGAGAACACACGATTTTTCTTGGCCTGTACTTCAGCCTAGTGTGATTTGAGAATCCCGTGAAGGAATACGCACTGAAGTCCGCCATTTGCTATAGTACTTGTAGTTATTAGACATTAAGTTTTATTATGTGCAGCATTCGTGCAGCTTTCGCCAGAAAACACAACAGACTTCCACCGTACCCTCCAACGAACTCACGCTTGACATCGCTGAAGTCACAAATCGTGGTGGTTTGGGGTCAGTGGGATGCACGATACAGGGTGTCTGGCTCGGAGCTGTCCTTGAAGTAACAAATTTGTAATAGTCCGTTGTTTCACTGAGGTGCCAGCTGGTACTAAAATTGCTGCCGCAGATGCTGTACGATGATCAAGAGTCGTACACCGAAAATGATGGTCTCGCTTCAGTAGTGCCAAATGGCCGGTCGTAATAGCTTCTGTCCATAAATCAGAACGTATTAATAAAACATCGCTCATGTGAAACTCATCTTTTCCTTTTCTCATGTGACATCCTGCGAACCATGGGTGAAGGACAACAGGTGAATTCCATATTCCTAAGTTTCCAAAAAGCTTTTGATTCGGTGCTCCGCAGCGGTTAACGAAGGTCCTTACGTTTGGATTAGGTTCACAGATGTGTGAGTGGCTCGAAGACTTCTGAAGTAATTCCACCCAGTATGATGCCCTCAACGGCGATTGTTCAACGGGGACAAGACTATCGTGAGAAGTGCTCCAGGCAAGTGTGATAGGATTGCTTTTATTCTCTATACGCATAAATGATTTGACGGCCAGGGTGAGCAGCAATCTGTGCTTATTTGCTGATGAAGCTATGATGTGGGGTAAGTTGTTGTCGTTGAGTGACCTTAAGAGGATACAAAATGGCTTATACATAATTCCTAGTCGGTGTGGTGAATGGCATCTTGTTTTGAATTTAGAAAAATATACGTTAATGCAGATTAGAATGAAAAATAATCCCAAGTATTTGCATATAGTACTAGTAATACGCTATTTGACACAGTCACTCCGATTAAATACACTCCTGGAAATTGAAATAAGAACACCGTGAATTCATTGTCCCAGGAAGGGGAAACTTTATTGACACATTCCTGGGGTCAGATACATCACATGATCACACTGACAGAACCACAGGCACATAGACACAGGCAACAGAGCATGCACAATGTCGGCACTAGTACAGTGTATATCCACCTTTCGCAGCAATGCAGGCTGCTATTCTCCCATGGAGACGATCGTAGAGATGCTGGATGTAGTCCTGTGGAACGGCTTGCCGTGCCATTTCCACCTGGCGCCTCAGTTGGACCAGCGTTCGTGCTGGACGTGCAGACCGCATGAGACGACGCTTCATCCAGTCCCAAACATGCTCAATGGGGGACAGATCCGGAGATCTTGCTGGCCAGGGTAGTTGACTTACACCTTCTAGAGCACGTTGGGTGGCACGGGATACATGCGGATGTGCATTGTCCTGTTGGAACAGCAAGTTCCCTTGCCGGTCTAGGAATGGTAGAACGATGGGTTCAATGACGGTTTGGATGTACCGTGCACCATTCAGTGTCCCCTCGACGATCACCAGTGGTGTACGGCCAGTGTAGGAGATCGCTCCCCACACCATGATGCCGGGTGTTGGCCCTGTGTGCCTCGGTCGTATGAAGTCCTGATTGTGGCGCTCACCTGCACGGCGGCAAACACGCATACGACCATCATTGGCACCAAGGCAGAAGCTACTCTCATCGCTGAAGACGACACGTCTCCATTCGTCGCTCCATTCACGCCTGTCGCGACACCACTGGAGGCGGGCTGCACGATGTTGGGGCGTGAGCGGAAGACGGCCTAACGGTGTGCGGGACCGTAGCCCAGCTTCATGGAGACGGTTGCGAATGGTCCTCGCCGATACCCCAGGAGCAACAGTGTCCCTAATTTGCTGGGAAGTGGCGGTGCGGTCCCCTACGGCACTGCGTAGGATCCTACGGTCTTGGCATGCATCCGTGCGTCGCTGCGGTCCGGTCCCAGGTCGACGGGCACGTGCACCTTCCGCCGACCACTGGCGACAACATCGATGTACTGTGGAGACCTCACGCCCCACGTGTTGAGCAATTCGGCGGTACGTCCACCCGGCCTCCCGCATGCCCACTATACGCCCTCACTCAAAGTGCGTCAACTGCACATACGGTTCACGTCCACGCTGTCGCGGCATGCTACCAGTGTTAAAGACTGCGATGGAGCTCCGTATGCCACGGCAAACTGGCTGACACTGACGGCGGCGGTGCACAAATGCTGCGCAGCTAGCGCCATTCGACGGCCAACACCGCGGTTCCTGGTGTGTCCGCTGTGCCGTGCGTGTGATCATTGCTTGTACAGCCCTCTCGCAGTGTCCGGAGCAAGTATGGTGGGTCTGACACACCGGTGTCAATGTGTTCTTTTTTCCATTTCCAGGAGTGTATGTAGGCGTAACGTTGCAAAGCTATACGGAGCGAAACAGTTACATAAGGACGGTAGCATGGAAGCCGATTGGTCGACTCCAGTGTATTTGTAGTTCATCTGTATAGGAGACTGCGTATACAACACCAGTGCGACCCATTCTTGAATACTGCTCAAGTGGCCGAAATCCCCACCAGTCCGGATCAAAGGAAGATATCGAAGGAATTTAGAGACGAGCTGACAGGTTTGTTACCGGTAGATTCGATCAACAGGCGAGCATTACGGAAATTTGTCTTAAACTCAAAATGGGGACTCTTGGAGAGAAGACGACGTTCGTTTCGCGAAGCTCTATTTAGAAAGTTTAGAAAATCGACATTTGAAGCTGGCTGCGGAACGATGCTACTTCTAGCCAATGTAAATTTTGCGAAAGGACACGAAGAAAAGATAAGAGAATTAGGGTACCTACAGAGGCATTGTCCCCTAGCTCTGTTTGCGAATGGAACAGGAAAGGAAATAACTAGTACAGGTACAAGGCACCCTCCGCCATGCAACATACGGTGGATTTCGAAGTATGTATGTGCATGTAGACGTAGCGACATTGGCGATCAGGATAGATAGCCCTACACAGCTGTTCTGATTTACGTATTTCTTTTACATTCACGATATAAAAGTAGTGTATCCAACTTCTCCTCATTGGTGTACATGCCTGCACGCAAATAATGTTGAAGCAGAAATGAGCGACTTCCAGTGCAGACAAGTAAACAGGAAAATGTGTTGACATTCGTGCACAGCGTAGCACGAGAATTCCGCTGGCAGTGTCTGCACAACTACTGCCAGTTTTGTCCCCCATGCGCCGGCCGCGGTGGTCTCGCTGTTCTAGGCGCGCAGTCCGGAACCGTGCGACTGCTGCGGTCGCAGGTTCGAATCCTGCCTCGGGCATGGATGTGTGTGATGTCCTTAGGTTAGTTAGGTTTAAGTAGTTCTAAGTTCTAGGGGACTGATGACCACAGCAGTTGAGTCCCATAGTGCTCAGAGCCACTTGTCCCCCATGCTCTCAAATTCTAGAACATTTCTTCAATTGTTTACGACCGGTTCGACGTCAACATTAAAAGACGTTATATCACTGTAATCATATTCTCAAGAGCTATCGAATGCAGTTATGTAAAGTATATGCTTTCATCTAAAAAACGTATTCCTTCAATATCTGCGTCGATACGAGCGCTGAAAACATCAATCAAACAAAAAAAGTACGTGCCCCTCGAGGCTCTGATATTTGCCGGAAACCGCGTTTGGATATGTGTAACCATTCACGAAATAAAAGGGGCGTTACGTCTTACGTGACCACCTTGCATACTATGTCAGCGCGTACTTTGCGTACTTGGCTTATCTCTGCCTTAAAAACTAGATATCCAGAGTAGTTGTACTCAATGATTTTTAAATATCTTTGCCACCACGCGTAACCACTTGCAAACTTTGTGATTTTATAAAATGAATTAACGCATATAGAAAAGATCCATTCTACCGTTCTTCATTCTGCGTTGTATACTTAAATCATTCTATCATTCGAAAATTTTGCGAGTCGCTGATGATAATTTGTGTGGCTTGATTGACAATAAAACAAAGAAAATCGAGTGTGTCCGTGTAAATAATGCAAATAACCAAATACTGTCGTTTTCCATATTAATAAACAAATAACGAGAGATATTTTGCCATCGTACAAAAGAGAAAATATAGTCGACCTTTTAGTGTCTTGTGCATTATAATTCTATGTGGTGATATGTAGTTTCACTGGCCATTAATTACGATTTTCCTTAAGCGACAATGAATCTGCAAAGTTCGCGCCACGGATCAACTTTAATTTCATTTACTAGTAAAAGCAGATTTATTAAAGAATCTTTTCACCAAACAGGGCGACTATTAGATAGCGTTCTGTAATGTAAGGGAAGCAATGCACATTCGTTGACGCCCTTTGTGCCATCCTCTGAGGCCATGTCATGTTAATTGTGAGCGGCGATATGTCCTCCCATAAGTAAACCGCGTCATTTCAACACTAGGTGTCGAATTTCTGAGCTCCATCGCAGAGATGTCAAACGAAAGGGGCGAAATATGGGTATCAGGCGCTATGACGACCCACCATCGTCTGCCACGTCCACAGGAGTGGTGAGCAGAATTGTAATGGCAGTGCGACATCATTAACCCACCTTACAGCTCACATGAATTTCTGACCTGCTGCCTTTTCCTCGAATGTGTTGACAACTTGCTGTTTGAGGCGTCGCCCAGCCAGAGGGTGACGTCGCAGGGTACCACACTTCTGTATCACCACAGAGGAAAGTTGCAGACACCTTAGAGCCAAATTACAAACTTAAGCGTCGCACTGGGAGGCGTTTACGTGGTTTCGAAAATGTGATCCTTTAATTTTGTTCGAGATGTGGCAAAACACACCATCCGGGTTAGAAATAGGCAAAAAAATTTGTTTGTATTTTAGTGTCAAACTGGGTTCATAACCGTATTTGTCTAATATGTACACAGGACCTCATACATTTTTATCTGTGTTGGCACAGTTCAATGCGGGCACCGTTTGTAGCTCGAGAGATAACGAATCGCCGCATGTACATAAGCATGACAGGTGAAATAGCGTCTTCTGCGCCATAGATCAGTTGTCTCAAATCTACCAGATCTCGAACCTTTGTGCTGTAAACAATGTTCTTGATACAACCCACGTGCATTTATATACAGCAAAGTCAGATCGGCGGGTGACCGAAGGGGCCATGTAATGAGACCCTCCCTCTTAGTGTCTCCGATCCAACGCACAGGAAACGTCTGATGGAGAAATGTGATAACGTCCCCGTGATAGTTGGGTGGGACATCATCCTCCTGTAAAATGATGTCGGAGGCAATTGGAGACTTGCGTAGTTCGCCAATATGTCGAGATAGGTGTCATCTGTAGCTGTATACTTCATACAAAGTGAGCCAATCACACCATTTTATGTAATCCCAAACGGTTCGTACTCAGTCACTTCTCCTGCAGCCTTCATATTCGAAGTTACGTTGGTTAAATCTGTACAGCACTGCAATGATGCAGTCGTTTTCGTCTCTACGCTGCAACAAGTCAACGGAAAAATCAAATCGTCTGCGGTGATCCTCAAGATTAATGTGATGCAAAAGTTGGACTTCTAAGGCATGCAACCTGAGACATTTGTGCACAATGTCGTTGCACCGGGATGGCTAGTATCCTATTAGTTTGTCAATTCAAAAATGTTCAAATGTGTATGAAATCTTATGGGACTTAACTGCTAAGGTCATCAATCCCCAAGTTTACACACTACTTAACCTAAATTATCCTAAGGACAAACACACATACCCATGCCCGAGGGAGGTCTCGAACCTCCGCCGGGACCATCCGCACAGTCCATGACTGCAGCGCCCCAGACCGCTCGGCTAATCCCGCGCGGCTTAGCTTGCCTAACGCATTTTCGTGGGCGTCTGGCGAATGCTTCGCACTCAGGTTGCACTGTCACTTCATTCACGTGTATAAAAAGATGTTTTACAGCATTTGAAATCAAACTTCCAGTTTCTCGATGACTTTTGTCCCGCTGATAAATAGATTTACGTATAGGAGTATTCACGTTCTGTTCTCTTCTTGCTCACCGCTGAACGCTTGAAGATTATAATTCTACTAATCATAGCACGTACTGCACCTTTCGTTGTGGCGTCCATATGTTGACTGTCAGGAGTACGTATGCCTGCTGCACAGTAAACATTTGTGCACATGCGCGCGCACGCTCAATACGACTGCTGTCGTCCATCAGACGAGTGCTGTTCATGAAATTCTGAGGATCACATTTTGGAGAATATTTCTATTGACTGCGTATTTTCCCAGCAACATAGAATGTGGAGTTCTTTCGTTATAAGCATTTGTTTGTGTGTATCTCTGGTCCGGACACACTTTACGTAACTGCCCACTGACAAGAAACTGTGCTGGATGTCTAATGTTACGGATCTAAAACGTGTAGGCTGTGGCACTTTTCCATTACACAAAATGATAGATTTTGGAGTGTTATAATTTTATTGTGATTTGTGCGCTTCTCAAGCGTCACGAAGACAACTTGTTCTAAATTTTTACAGTTTTGATACTTTCGTTTACAGTCACCGGAAAGTTCTCCTTCAACCACTTTAGGCGTTGGCAGCTCATTACTGTATCATTGAAATGCCGGAAATGCGAATCCCGCTTTCATATTTACATTGGAAAAAGCTACAAACCCAGTAAATACTCCCCCTCACCCATTTTGAGAGCATTCCGCGGTTACCTCTGTCCACTACACGCTTATGTAGAGATCGCAGTAGTACGTTTACACACATAAATTAACAGTTATACAGCTATCACAAAATATGGCCGATAGCTCGACTGAAATTAATAATTTGGTCGCTGTATGAGTGAAATTGTATTCGCATGAAATATGGCAACAGCGTGTAGGAGTAAAGCAGAGTAAATCAGATGCTGGCAAATATCAATATTACTCAACAGTCAGTTGAACAAATAGTGGTTGCAAAATACTAACAAGAATTATGTACAGAAGGGTGGAAAAACTGCTATGATACGACTACGGGAAAGATCGACTTCGGTTCTGGAGAGATGCACGAATACGCGAGTGCAAACTGGCCCAATGAAGTATCTTAGAACGTCGGCTGAAGAAAGTAAAACGTACGTTCATAATGTTTGTAGATACGGAGAAAGATTTTGACGATGCTGACTGAAATACTCTCTTCGAAACTCTTACAGGAGCGAAAAGAAATTTTGTCAAGAAACCTGACTGCAGTTAAAAGAGCGGAAGAACGTGAAAGGGAAACTGATGTTCAGCGGAACAGAGACAGGGTTGTTCCATTTTTTATTCTGCCTGCATGTGGAGCAGACTGTCATGCGAGTACAGACCAGAGAGAAGTTTGAAAATTAGAAATATATTCTTTGAGGTTTTCTAACGACGCTATGATCTCTCAGAGACGACAAATGACTTGGAAGAGCAGCTGAAGCATGTGGATGGTTTATTATTTCTGCCGTGCATCCGAGATATTATTAATTTTTGTTCCGAAATTTCGGCCGACAACCTTACGGCCATTCCCAAGGCCAGTAGCTTTTACGCTTGTTGTGGAGTAAAGGCGGTGAAACTCGAGGAATGAGTAGCATTTCGAAAGAAGTTATAACATGAACACCAAGAAAACTGAAACAGTGCTACTGGAATGGAGTCGAGATAAATCAGCTGTTGCTTGGGGAATAAGACCATAACATGCATTGTAATGAGCAGGGATCTAGAAACGACGGAGAGGCTTCGTCCCCGCGTAGCCACAGTGGTTCACAACCCTACAACAGGGTACAGCGGTCCACTCACCCCTCCGCCACCCAATACCGAACCCAGGGTCATTGTGCGGTTCGCCCCCCCCCCCCCCCCCTCCCGGGAACGTCTCACACCAGACGAGTGTAACCCGTAGTTTGCGTTGCAATTAATGTGTACGCGTATGTGAAGAAAGAGTTTGCGCAGCAATCGCCGATATAGTGTGACTGAGGCGGAATATGGGGAACCAGCCCGCATTCGCCGAGGCAGATGGAAAACCGCCTTAAAAAGCATCCACAGCCTGGCCGACACAACGCACCTCGACACTAATCGACTGGGCGGATTCTTGCCGGGACAGGCACGCCTTCCCGTCCGGTAAGCAGTGCGTTAGACCGTACGGCTAACCGGGCGGGTAAATGAGTAGTAGATTAGTTTTGTTGTTTGGACATAATAATAAATGGCTGTACCAGAAATAGAGAAAAATATAAACTGCAGACTAGCAGTAAGAAAGAAAAGACTATTTTAAAAAGAGAAAGAGAAGATTGTTAACATATCTGTATATGCAAATTGAAATCGCTTGCTCGAATTTGTCTGTATATGCAGGCTAATCTCAGAAACTACTATAGGGATTTTTATCTGGTTCTGACTAATAGATACACTGATTCACGAGGGACGGTTTTGTATATAATATATAAATATTTCGTACAAATTGCCTGTATTATTGAATTATAATCAATTAAAGTGAAGTCGTGAAAACGATGCTACTGTCATCTATCGAACAGCCGCCATAGCTCGAGATAGCAACAGTGCCACAAGAATGCAGCAAGTGGAACCAGATCTGGCCTGGTGGTCTGTCAGTCTGTTGTCTCACGAATCTCACCAGCCTGCTGTTGATCCTTGCTCCGCTCCTTCTCTCGGTCACTAACAAGCTTTCAGACGTCAAGCGGCCCTTATTTAACTTCTGCTTTTTTTTAAACTTCCTGGCAGGTTAGAACTGTCTGCCGGACCGAGACTCGAACTAGGGACCTCGAACTGAGTTATGCTCGTAATACGCTTTTGCCAACGCACTTGATGTCTACGAAGGCGCTCCATCGCTTTCTTCAGCAGAACAGGACACCGAATGTGCTTAAGGGGAAGAATCCCCACGTTGACTGGAGTGTTCTCTAGCAAGCAGAGTGCGCTCCTTATCTTGCCACTGACATCCAGTCTGCATAGTACCTTATGCCCAATGGGAAGCAAGTACACCGGTCACGTCTTCACGGGGTCCATCTTGCAGATATCGCAATGTGTGTCGCCTGTGACGTTCTGGACATGGACGTTCGTCGCCTGGTGCGCAGATCAGCGATAGGTGTCTGGTTCGTGGTGCGACAGATGCTGGCAGGGATTACCCGTACGACTCCTCATCAGATACCTACTCTCCTGCTCCTCGTTGTGGACACGGGATAGCTCCCACTGTTGTGGCACTACCCAGTATCATAGGTAAAATTATTAGACCTTACGTATCAGTGACTGAAAGAAGCATGGACACCCCCGCGGAATATTTCGGTAGCAGCGCCGTGCGTTCGCCAAGTTACGTCGACATCTAGGGCGCAACAGATGAGCAAGTGAGTTTCGAGCGAGGACAGCTGAGCGCAGCGGTAAACTGCCGTGAGCACCAAGAAACGATGTGGTAAGTGAGTCGTTGCCACTACACTTGAGCGAATTCCTCTGTAATGTGCGACGTGACTAGACACTAGGCAGAATCGGAGTGTAAATGGGGCTTAGTTTGATGACAGGACATCGTTTGATTCGGGGATTTGGTCATCGTTGAGTAGCCGCCTCACGACTCCAGAGCACCGCTGCTCCGCGAGACGACTGGCCATTGCCAGCAGCAGCCTCCGGTTCGAGACCAGGCTGCGTCCTTAACGGGACTTGGTGCCACAGGCCAGCCGGCCTGCCGTCCGCGCCTGCTGCCACCGACGCTGAAGCCCAGGAGAGACTCGGAGTCCCAACGCCAGCCGCCGTGGGTCAAGATCCAAGTACAACTGCCCCAATAACTGTGGAACTAAAGCGGCGAGGCCACCGCCTAGCATGTCACTCCACCGGGAAGTGCGCTGTCGCAACAGGCCGTGGCCTCGCCTTCACCGCCAGGGCTGGAGTCCCCATGCAGCATCGCCGGGCGACGTCCTAGCAGCAGGTGCCAGCTGCACCGTCCAGATTTCATGACCAGAGGCGTGAGGGCCTCATGTAGAATTAAATATACACTCCTGGAAATTGAAATAAGAACACCGTGAATTCATTGTCCCAGGAAGGGGAAACTTTATTGACACATTCCTGGGGTCAGATACATCACATGATCACACTGACAGAACCACAGGCACATAGACACAGGCAACAGAGCATGCACAATGTCGGCACTAGTACAGTGTATATCCACCTTTCGCAGCAATGCAGGCTGCTATTCTCCCATGGAGACGATCGTAGAGATGCTGGATGTAGTCCTGTGGAACGGCTTGCCATGCCATTTCCACCCGGCGCCTCAGTTGGACCAGCGTTCGTGCTGGACGTGCAGACCGCGTGAGACGACGCTTCATCCAGTCCCAAACATGCTCAATGGGGGACTGATCCGGAGATCTTGCTGGCCAGGTTAGTTGACTTACACCTTCTAGAGCACGTTGGGTGGCACGGGATACATGCGGACGTGCATTGTCCTGTTGGAACAGCAAGTTCCCTTGCCGGTCTAGGAATGGTAGAACGATGGGTTCGATGACGGTTTGGATGTACCGTGCACTATTCAGTGTCCCCTCGACGATCACCAGTGGTGTACGGCCAGTGTAGGAGATCGCTCCCCACACCATGATGCCGGGTGTTGGCCCTGTGTGCCTCGGTCGTATGCAGTCCTGATTGTGGCGCTCACCTGCACGGCGCCAAACACGCATACGACCATCATTGGCACCAAGGCAGAAGCGACTCTCATCGCTGAAGACGACACGTCTCCATTCGTCCCTCCATTCACGCCTGTCGCGACACCACTGGAGGCGGGCTGCACGATGTTGGGGCGTGAGCGGAAGACGGCCTAACGGTGTGCGGGACCGTAGCCCAGCTTCATGGAGACGGTTGCGAATGGTCCTCGCCGATACCCCAGGAGCAACAGTGTCCCTAATTTGCTGGGAAGTGGCGGTGCGGTCCCCTACGGCACTGCGTAGGATCCTACGGCCTTGGCGTGCATCCGTGCGTCGCTGCGGTCCGGTCCCAGGTCGACGGGCACGTGCACCTTCCGCCGACCACTGGCGACAACATCGATGTACTGTGGAGACCTCACGCCCCACGTGTTGAGCAATTCGGCGGTACGTCCACCCGGCCTCCCGCATGCCCACTATACGCCCTCACTCAAAGTGCGTCAACTGCACATACGGTTCACGTCCACGCTGTCGCGGCATGCTACCAGTGTTAAAGACTGCGATGGAGCTCCGTATGCCACGGCAAACTGGCTGACACTGACGGCGGCGGTGCACAAATGCTGCGCAGCTAGCGCCATTCGACGGCCAACACCGCGGTTCCTGGTGTGTCCGCTGTGCCGTGCGTGTGATCATTGCTTGTAAAGCCCTCTCGCAGTGTCCGGAGCAGGTATGGTGGGTCTGACACACCGGTGTCAATGTGTTCTTTTTTCCATTTCCAGGAGTGTATATAGGGAAGCTACATTGTTAGTTCCCACAGCGTTTCCATTGGTCTCCTATCGCCTACAGCATCACCACGTACACACTACCCCCTATGTGGTGCCACTACAGTGTGGCCCATACGGAGTGGTGTCAGCAGGCTCGACGTCGCAGAAATCAACAGCGGAGGGTATGCCACCATTACAGCAAATCGTTCGAGCCACAGCCCGCAGTGTCGTCGTTCTGCGGCGTTATCATGTGGTCGAAGTTTAGAGGGCGCGGTTCTACGAAAGCTACATTTATGGAAACAGATGAACCTATGAATCTTTCGCAATTTCGGAGTATGTATGTTCGTTAACTGGGGGCCTAGAAACGACATATGCGCCGTCCCTGCCGCAGCCGCAGTGGTCCACAACCCCACGACGACTAGCGCAGTTCACTTAACCCCTCTGTCGCCCCACACTCTTTCAGGGTTATTGTGCGGTTCGGCTCCCGGTGGACACCCCCCCCCCCCCCCTCACCCTGGGAACGTCACACACCACCAGACGAGTGTAAAGCCTCTGTTTTTGTGGTAGAGTAATGGTGGTGTTCGTGTACGGGGAGAACTTGTCTGCACAGCAATCTCCGACATAGTGTAGCCGAGGCGGAACCAGCCCGCATTCGCCGAGGCAGATGGAAAACCACCTAAAAACCATCCACAGACGCCGGCCGGGGTGGCCGAGCGATTCTAGGCGCTACAGTCTGGAACCGCGCGACCGCTACGGTCGCAGGTTTGAATCCTGCCTCGGGCATGGGTGTGTGTGATGTCCTTAGGTTTTAGTAGTTCTAAGTTCTAGAGGACAGATGACCTCAGAAGTTAAGTCCCATAATGCTCAGAGCCATTTGAACCATTCGAACCATCCACAGACCGTCCGGCTCACCGGACCTCGACACAAGTCCTACGGGTGGATTCGTGCCGGGGACCAGGCGCTCCTTCCCCATCAGGAAAGCCGTCGGTTACACCGCATTTAGGAGTAATTATAAATATGAATGGTTGGTAACTGTACGCTGCACTCAGCGGAAGTTACTCGGGAATTCTGTGCCTTGCGCTGAATCAATAACGGAACTGCTTTACTTGTAACCATTTTGGGACACAGCTAGGCAATTTATAGAGTCTAGGTGGCTCCAGATTAGAGAAAAGACTAACTTAGTAGAACACTTTGGAATTAACTGTTCGGTGTGTATTGCCTTTATTGTATTGTGATGTAATTATCGTCGATTACAGACGCAGAGGCAAAATCAGAGACACGAGGTGTCACCAGTGAAGAAGCCGTGCAGTCATTAATAGATCAGGTTACTCAACTGAGAGCGGATAAGTGATTATGTTTAATGAACTAGAAGGAAAGAAGCGCGAGTGGAAGCGTTGAAGTCGCAAGCTGTAGGAGTGGACCCGATTGTGGCGAGTCTTGTTTCTCCTTTTCTGGTAGAGCGTCCGAGGATGTGTTGGCATTTAGAGAGGATCTTAAGTCATCAGCTGACTAGAGGTTTGGTCAGATAAACAGTTGTTGTACATCGCAATTAAGTTTGTCTGAGGAAGAAAAATTATTTGTAAGGTGCACAGAGGCATTGCAAAATGCAGAAACTTTGACCAGGTGAGACAGGGGTTGAAACGACGATACAGGAAGCATAATAGTGCACGGTTTTTCGCGAAAAATGAGGGATGGTATTCACCAGACGTGATGAGACTGTAGAACACTTTGCGGATAGAATTAAGAAAAAGAACGTTAACAAGTACGAGCTCTCATTAAACGAGAAGGTAAGCACATAAGTATCTACATTGAGGGGTTAGACTAACTTTGGGATACGAAGAAATCGATAGGACGACAGGGGTAAGAGAACGGAAGCAGTTATTTACAACGAATATTAAGTGTTTTAATTGCTGTCGAACTGGACATGTACAAAGACAATGTTAACAATTACGGAACCCTCAGCACAACTGGAGTAGCAAGGGTCACCAACATTTTGGTGGAAATGACAGTACAGGAGGTTTCGGTTAACGGCAAGGGTTTAGGGACAGTGGGAAATGTAATCTAGGAAATGGGAAGGGACCGTTAAAGTTAGAATGATGTCCCAGGGCCGCCGACAGGTGTTCCCGATAGGAATAAGTTCAGTCAGAACGAATACAGAGGTTGAATGTGCCATAATTGGTGTTCGGGATGGAAGAGAGTATAAACTATTGTAGAACACAGGAGCATATCTGTCAGTAGCCTCGAGAGTATTAGTGGGTGGAAGGCAGTGGAATCCACCACGATATGATTTACGTGAGGTAGGGGATAATGATATATGACCATTGGTGTCAGTAGCGGTGAAGTTTTTGGTTGGGACAACCAAGTTTAGGCAGTGTGTGGAAGTGGTGTCTCGGGTAAGCGAGAAGTACAGCGTGATCGTACGGTTAGATTTTCTGCCTCGACTTCATGCCATAATTGACCTTCGGCGACTTATAATGAAACTAAGAGGAAGACATTCTGATTAGGGGAAACTGTTGTTAATGTTAATCTGCTGCAAGGAGTGTCTAGTATACAAGACGATCCACTTAAACAAGGAGCAATAGCGTTAATGTTCGATTCGCACGATTGTGTGTCGAAAGGCACCAGGAAACCAGTATTGGTGAATGGGAAAGCGAACTTACCAGCAAGTACGACTGTAATAGAACATTTGGTGGGTAGTGAAGTATTAGACACAGCCTGTTGTTGGGTCAAATGTAGTGTTGTACTCGTGTAGGAAAGGGATGGAGGAAAAGTGGTATCCATCAGTGTGGATAATTTTGGCGCTGAAGATGTTAAGGGGCTCCGGAAAGGCTCAAAATCATGAAAAGTTCTATTTTTAGTTTTTTGCGTTTTCTGAATCTGCAGACTATTACCTTTTAGTAGATATATAATGTATTCAATTCCGAAGACTACGACTATTTTTAAATTTTTTTTGAAATGTGTTCTACATGGGCGTGACCCACTGTGGCGCTGTTAAACTGCTGTCAAATGGTGTTATTATTAACGTCCGTGTTCATCAGGTACATTTTAGTGATGTGAGATAAAGTATGTGTTGTGGCTAACCTGTGATGGTTCAATATATATCGCTGGTGTGATTGTCGATTGTTTCATGTTTATTTACTCTGTCGTTATCTCGAAAATATTCATAATTCATTCTGTTTCTTGAGTCTCTGTTTTGTTGAAGTATAATAATGAGTAAAAGTAAAGTTATTAGAAATCCTCTGAAGGCTTTTAAGAAAAGGATAAATGTTGGAAAGCCAAAGGTATGTGTATTACTGTAAACAATAAAGACGATGAAAATCCCCAACATAGCTTGTGTCCCAAAGAAGAAGACAGTTGGTGTAAATATAACAAAGGACTGCTAACTGGTGAAGTGTACACTCATAAGCATAGTCTGCCTCATGCAATAATGGAGGTGATAAAACCTATTTTCAGAGACTTAGCAGCACCTGAACTGTTGAAAAACTGTATTCACGGAAAAACTCAAAACCCCAATGAAAATGTAAATAGTGTTATATGGTCGAGAATCCCCAAGACTGTATTTGTTGGAATAGAAACACTTCACTTTGGTGTGTATGATGCTGTTGCGACTTTCAATGATGGCAACATTGTAAGGTGCAAGGTATTTAGAAATATGGGAATGAAGATAGGTTCTAACATGGTACGAGCGATGCTTGCTTTAGACAAGGAACGCCTTCGGGCTGCAGACATGGCTGTAAAGAGTCTAGAAATACAAGCAAGAGTAAACAGGGGGAGGAACAAGAGGAAGCTGGAGGAGGAGTTTGCAGAGGATGAAGATAATCCATCCTATGGACCTGGAATGCACTAAAAAGTTAATCCAATCTTTGTCGCTCGATTCCCAAAACTTTTATTTTCTCATACTAATTACATGTTTTCTAAGGATCTTCCAAACATATTTGTTTCAAACTTTCAGTAAATGTTACACAGTACCTTCTGCATAATTTAACACAGCCTTTTTCCAAAAAAACTATATATTTTTGAATATATAAATAAAAAATTGCAAAAAAATGTTGTGAATTTTCATTACAGTTGAAAAAAAATCATCTTTAATAACTGAACTAAAATTTTGTAAAATCCCTGTGTTAAGTTGTAGCCCATATTCCAATAAATAATCTGTAAAAAGTTCAACTTCCTACCTCAAATACTTTGTGAGGAAAGATGTAATTTATAAGCGTTATTTTAACATTGCAAGTATAGGGCGTTCCGGAGCCCCTTAAGTTGTTGAAGGGAACGTTATTAGCTACGATTGTCATAAAGGAGGTGTGAGCTATAAGGGGCCACAGGACGCAGCTGGGACTGCATTTCGTGAGATGTTGAACCATTTGAAAGGAGCAGAAGGGTAATGATGGACGACCTGTTGCTGTAATTTCAGGATCTGATTTTTCTCAGAGGGACGTTGCCTGCCACGCCTGTAACACAACACAGGATTACAACAGCAAATGAAACTTTGGTATACTGAAGACCGGATAGAATACCACGGTCGCTGCGACCTGTTTTAGAAGAGTTCGTAGATCAACAGTTAGCTGACGGAATAATAGAAGAAAGTAACAGTGCATGGGGGATACGAATTGTAATCCTACGTGAGAAGTCTATGGACAATTCGCAGAAGTTTCGGTTTTATCGTTATTTGAATAGCAAGACTACAACAGATCCATACTACATTCCGGATATCATGGAAACCATAAATAACCTAGGCAAAAGTAACTATTTCTCGAGCTTGTACCTAAAGAGCAGATACCATCAGGTAGCAGCGACTCCTGAATACAGAACAAAAACAGCTTTTTCAGCAAGTGGAGACACCACCAAAATTGAAGGAGGATTTTTGGGTTAAAAATGCGCCGGCAACATTCCAGTGGTTGCTGGACGGAGTACTGGGAGGACTGAGACAATGCCAGCGCTTAGTATATCTTCATGACATAATCTTCCATTGGGCTATGCAGGAACATAGACAAAGTCTAAAAAATGCATTCAGCGGATTAAGGGCAGCACGTCTCACACTCAGCGCTGAAAACTGTCACTCTGTGCTGGAGAAAGTTAACTATTTGGGCCATGTCATAAATGAGGATGGTGTAATGACTGATTCGAAGTTGGCGCAAACAGTGCAAGATTTTCCAGTACAACAGAGCACTAGGGAGTTACAATCTTTCCTCGGTCTTACGTATTATTATAGGAGGATTGAGAAGAGATTTGTTGATACTGCAAGACCGCTTATGTAATTGTTGAACAAAGGGGTTAAGTTTACTAGGAGGAAGGAATGTCAGGGAACGTTTGATGACTTAAAGAAGGCGTTGAAATCCTGTCCAGTTTTGGTGTTCCCAAACTTTCAGAAAGAATTTATATTGTCACGTGATCCATCAGACTATGCCTATGTCTGCGGTTTGAACAAGGAGGTCGATGCTCAAGAACATCCTGTTTACTTTAAATCAGGACAACGGAATGCCGCAGAAAGAAATTACTCTACAAGGGACAAAGAGATGCTTAGTTTGGTATACGAAATAATGTACATGCGATGTTATTTGAGCAAGAGGAAGTTTAAGGTAATAAGGGACCATGCAGCTTTAAACTGGTTACAAGGATTGAAGAATCCATCTAGTAGAATAACGAGATGGGCATTGAAACTCGGTGAAATTGAGTACGAAGTAATCTATATGCCGGGAAGGAAACATACAGAAATATGGATGCGCTAAGCATAAGGACAGCTGTAATACAAGCACTGGGTCACAAACTTGTGAAATGGCGAGTGGCTCAGAACACCAACAAGGAATGTAGGCAATATAAGAGGCAGCAGCAATTTGGTGTGCATGACGGATTACTATGCAGAGAGACAAAATTAGGACCACAAGTGGTGGTGCTAGCCAAGTTAAAGTTGGAAGCATTACTTGAGATGCCTAATCACATTTTGCCAGGCCATGGTAAATGCAGGGCGGTGAAAAGAAGGGTGACCAAGAAGTATTGATGGAAAGGAAAGGAGGATGATATTGATCTACACAAAGGGCCAGTCTTAGTGAGAAGCAGGTACTCTTACAAAGATTTACAGAAACAACAGAACCTTTTAGTTTCATAGGGGTGGACGTATTAAGACGATTCAGCCAAACACCAGCTGGTAATCATTTTGTGCTGACCATAATAGATCTCTCCTTACCTCAAGATGAAGCCAATTTCGGACCAACAGACAATCACAGTCGCACAGGCGTTAGTTAATAGGTGGACACTGAAGTTGGGAGTGCCACAGATGATAACGGACTTCGTCAGACTGATAAAGGAATCATGTCGGTTGCAGAGAGTGACGAATTTGAGGACTATCCCGCTACATCCGCAAGCTAATGGAAGGACAGAGGGAGTAAACAGAACAGTTGGGAAACTGCTTAGTTACTATTTGGATTCAAATCACTAAAACTGAGATACATACCTAGCTTTTGTGGTAAATACATAAAACTGTAAAGCACATACAGCACTGGGGCATCACTATTTGAGATCGTGTGTGTCCACAAAATGCCGTCATCTTTCCCCATGATTGACCAGAAGAGTGGCAGAGAGGGAGAAGCATTCAACTATTTTGCAATAAAAGTGAAGGAGGTGTGGAACAGCCTACAAATAGCAAATAAAAAGACTTTGGAGAAATATGAATAAGACGTTAGGCCTGTGAGAACTTTACTGCAGTATAAGGTGGGCCAATGGTTGATGTTGTCTAGTCCATATATGATGAAGGGAAAGGCAAAGAAGTTTTTGATTCCGTGAGAAGTGGTAGAAACGACGAGCACGGATATTAAGAGGAAAAAGCGAAACGATGAGCAGTGGGAGAGGGAAGTTCAGATACCTGAGGCTCTTTATTTGTATCTGTAGTTTTGGACGTAATCTTGATAACAGTAGGGGTAGATCTATATAGTTTTTTGTGGTAGTCTTATCAATAAACAATAAAATGATGTTCAGAGACTACAGGTTTCTTGGGGGATGGGAGGTGGTATGGATCCCTGGTCAAAAATGGTTCAAATGGCTCTGACCACTATGGGACTTAACATCTAAGGTCATCAGCCCCTAGAATTTACAAATACTTAAACCAAACTAACATAAGGACACCACACATATCCATCCCCGATGCAGGATTCGAACCTGCGACGGTAGCGGTCGAGCGGTTCCAGACTGAAGAGCCTAGAACCGCTCGGCCACACCGGCTGGCATAGATCCCTGTCCTCAGATTGCAGGCAAAGGACACAAAGATGACTGTTCCTCTTCGCCAGGGGACAGAGTAACGGGACTAGGTGTGATATAGTAGGACTATGTTTCATTTGCCAGCGGCTGTGATGGAAGATTATTTAATACAACACGGCCACTGCTGTACTGGCCAGCCGAACCACTAGAGATCTTATCCAAACAGAATCTTAACTTTCTGAGCGATACTTGGTAGCCAGGACTGCACACTCCTTAAGCCAAATAATAGCAGACTAGCTGGACCATCTAGAGCACTATCAGAATAGGAGAGCCGGCCGCGGTGGTCTCGCGGTTCTAGGCGCGCAGTCCGGAACCGTGCGACTGCTACGGTCGCAGGTTCGAATCCTGCCTCGGGCTTGGATGTGTGTGATGTCCTTAGGTTAGTTAGGGTTAAGTAGTTCTAAGTTCTAGGGGACTTATGACAACAGCAGTTGAGTCCCATAGTGCTCAGAGCCATTTGAACCAGAATAGGAGACATCAAGTAACAGTAAATTTGTTTCAATTCCTAGCGCCATGGCATAAAGGAGGCTGAATTTGAGTACAGGACTTCATTCGATTCAGGGACTTGGTCATCACTTGAGTTCCACATCAAGATGGCACATCACTGCCGCACTGCGAGAAGACTCCAGTTCGGGACCGGGCTCTATCTGCAGCTCCGCTGGCCTGCTGTTCGCGCCTGCTGCCGCCAACGCTGAGGCCCAGGTAGGGACTCGGCGTCACACAGCAGCTGCCGTCCCTTCCTGTCTGAGGGACATCGGTTGAGATCCATGCACAGCCACCTCCACTACCACAAAGAGCAGCGGGGTGGAAGCGCCACTGTCGCAACTGGCCATGGCCTCACCTTCGTCTCCAGGCTGGATCCCTGATGCAGCACCGCCGGGAACTGTCCTAGCTGCCGACACCAGCTGCATCATCCAGAGCTCACCAGGAGAGGCGTGTCTGCCTCATGTAGAGCTGAAGTTTATTGTTAAATTGCTCACAGCGTGTGCACTGGTTCCCCACCACCTGAGACACCACCACACACTTAGCACCCCATGGAGTGGGGGCACTACAGGATGGTCCATAAACCTCAAACGAAGACCAAGCCCATCAAGTGGATTTGTGGACATACAATTCACTACGTGTTTGGCGATGGCGAGAAAAATGTTCTTGCCTTTTGACACTTCCTTAATGAACGACATTGTGAAATTGACTGTAATCCGAAATATAGAAAATTTTGTCTACTTTCCCGCTCTTAGTATAGTTTAATGTGTGTCCTCTGAAATGCTCATATTCAAGTAAATATGCGTCGATAGTTCCATAGAGTGTGCGGATTGACGCTCCTTCCTCCTCGGGACCTCGGATTCCTGCTACCCGTGGTGGTCTTAAAAAAGTAATAAAAAAACCTTGTTATGATCATACAATGTAACCGGTAGTGCAGTTCGCCGCTTTACCTCCGATGATGTCTCCCGCAGTCGGAGACGAAACGTTAGGAGACAGTTTTATACTTCGACCACGGCCTATCAGCCCGGAAGTTTTAAGTGAAACCTTGTTATGATTTTGTACCTCTGCTGCTCCTCGTTCCCTACGCTTTCCTTGATTCCTGGGGCAGAGAACGGGACATGGTGGCAGCACCTCGGGATATTACAGCTGCCCAGTTGGCTTCCGCCTCTCCCTTTGGGAGTCGCGAATGTTCCACTGGAGAAAAAAAAAGAAAAAAAAGTAGAATAGTCAGATTTGAAAAAAAAAGTTAATAAGCACAACTACAGGATCAAAGAAAAAAGAAAAAAGAAAATTCGGTAGAATGAGTGGCTGTAAATTGAAAAGATGCGGAATCGAATCCTGGCTGAGTCACTTCTTTTCATTCTGCCGTTTAAACTAGCATTCACCCCTCAATAATGTGGGGAGACGCAATTTGGCGGCAGTTTCACACTGCCAGTTTCTGGTTCCCTCCGATTAGCGACCACAGTTCGTACTCTTAATTCATTGCATATTCTTCCAACAAAAGGCTCTGAGTTACTCATCTTTGAAGTATAATAATTAAAATTATCAATAACGAAAAGATAACCACCTCTTCATCAGGCTGTGATGTGAGACTTACTGTTTGAAATAATGAAATATTTTTAACCAGTAGTTTCATCTCATGTCTGAGAACAACTGCATAGCGAAAACTCAAGCAAATTCAAAATGTATGGTGTGCTGTTTTTTATGCTAAAAGTAAAACGTTTTCCACCCAAGTTTGCTTCGTTTACATACAGTACTTTCTTTCAGTAGCGCAGCAGATGGGTTAACTATCAGCTTTCCGCCCTTCTTCAATCAGACCTCGATGCATGCATGTCCGAAGGAACTGCTCAAGAGAAACTAAATCCAATTAGGAGATTAGGACTCAGCTTGACTGAAAGAATGTATCGGTTCACAGGCGTCAAGGCGTCAAGAACTCACCACATTGGTAAAAGAGGTATGTGTGTGGGTCTGCAGAGGAAGGCCAAAGCTTCACAATAGTAAGCAGGTTCCAATGAGTAGTTTGCAGTAGTTTACTGATACCTGTATTAAAAATCCGATAAAACTCTGTCTTTCATGACCAAACCGCTGAACTGATTTTGATGAAATTTGGTTTGTAGACAACTTCATCGCCGAGGGATAACAGAGGCTACTTTAGTTAGTACGTAGTACAAGATTTTTACCGGTTTGAAGATTATAATACGAAATATGGAGACATAATTACTCTCTGGAAAAACGATTCACTCTTTGACGCCGGCGGGAGTGGCCAGGCGGTTCTAGGCGCTACAGTCTGGAACCGCGCGACCGCTACGGTCGCAGATTCGAATCCTGCCTCGGGCATGGATGTGATTGATGTACTTAGGTTGGTTAGGTTTAAGTAGTTCTAAGTTCTAGGGGACTAATGACCTCAGCAGTTGAGTCCCATAGTGCTCAGAGCCATTTGAACCATTTGACCTCAGAAGTTAAGTCCCATAGTGGTCAGAGCCATTTCAACCATTTTTTACTCTTTGACTTTTGAACTTCATCATATGTGTGAAAATGCTGTACTTAATACAAATAAACATATTGAATACAATGCTTATAAATTCTCAATGAGTTTCATCCACACTATCATACTAATATCTATCACAAGCGCGTCTAATTGTTGCCGATGAGCACCAAGTGTCCCGTGACAATCACTCAGTATAACAAAACTACTGGTATGCATCAACAGTTCATGCTCTTGTCGTTCAGTCGACATGTCACTGCCAATATTCATACCTGACACAAAATCCCTGCCGCTGTGTGTGCAGTCGTATTTCGTACAGGTTCAATCCATACTTCCATGCTAATACTATTAAATGAGAAAGTAACTGTATCTGTTACGTTTTCACGACTAAACAGGTGAACCGATTTTGATTTAATTTGATATGGAGATACACTATGCGGTCAAAAGTATCCGGACACCTCCAAAAACATACGTTTTTCATATTAGGTGCATTGTGCTGGCACCTACTATCAGGTACTCCATATCAGTGACCTCAATAGTCATTAGACACCGTGAAAGAGCAGAATGGGGCTCTCAGTGGAACTCACAGAATTCGAACTTGGTCAGGTGATTGGGTGTTTCTTGTGTCATACGTCTGTACGCGAGATTTCCACACTCCTAAAAGTCCCTAGATCCACTGTTCCCAATGTGACAGTGAAGTGGAAACGTGAAAGAACACGTGAAGCACAAAAGCGTACAGGCCGACCTCGTCTCTTGACTGACAGAGACCGCCGACAATTGAAGAGGGTCTTAATGTGTAATAGCAGACATCTATCCAGACCATCACACAGGAATTCCAAGCTGCATCAGGATCCACTGCAAGTACTATGATAGTTAGGCGGGAGGTGAGAAAACTTGGATTTCATGGTCGTGCGGCTGCTCATAAGCCACACATCACGGCGGTAAATGCCAAACGACGCCTTGCCTAGTGTAAGGAGAATAAACATTGGACGATTGAACAGTGGAAAAACGTTGTGTGGAATGGCGAATCATGGTACACGATGTGGCAATCCGATGGGAGGGTCTGGGTATGGCGAATTCCCGGTGAACGACATCTGCCAGCGCGTGTAGTGCCAACAGTAAAATTTGGAGGCGGTGGTATTGTGGTGTGTTTTTCATGGAGAGGGCTTGCATCCCTTGTTGTTTTGCGTGACACTATCACAGCGCAGGTCTACATTGATATTTTAAGCACCTTCTTGCTTCCTACTGTTGAAGAGCAATTCGGGGATGGCGACTGCATCTTTCAACACGTTCGAGCACCTGTTCCTAATACACGCCTGTGGCGAAGTGGTTACACTAAAATAACATCCCTGTAATGGACTGGCCTGCAAAGAGTCCTGGCCTGAATCCTACGGAACCCCGTTGTGAAGTTTTGGAACCCCGACTTCGTGCCATGCCTGACCAACTGACATCGGTACCTCTCCTCTGTGCAGCACTTCGTGAATGTTGGACTGCCTTTCCCCAAGAAACCTTCTAGCACCTGACTGACCGTATGCCTGCGAGAGTGAAATTGTCATCAAGGCTAAGGGAGGGCCAACACCATACTGAATCGCAGCATTACTGATGGAGGGCGCCACGAACTACCAGTAGTAATTCCGTATTACTTTGACGAGCCAGTTGCTCGGCCACCATTGACCAGACGTTTTCAGTTGGTGAGAGATCTGGAGAATGTGCTGGCCAGGGCGGCTGTCGAACATTTGCTCTATCCAGAAAGGCCCGTACAGGACCTGCAACATGCGGTCGTGCATTATCCTGCTGAAATGTAGGGTTTCGCTGGTATCGAATGAAGGGTAGAGCCACGGGTCGTAACACAGCCAGGTGTCCGAATATTTTTGATCAAGTAGTGTAGCTTAAGCCCCGAGGAGAAACATAACCTAGTGTGGAAAGTAAAAAGAGGACAACACCTAAGTGAGTGAAGGGATAAATAAAAACTTTTTCTTATGAGTGTGAACGCAAAATCTGTTAAAAAATAAATTTGTTACATAATATACACTTCTAACGTATGGATGCCCGCACTCCATTGCACGCACCGCTCGACTCTGCTACCCTTTCCCGAACTGGCAGAAACGTATGGTCAGCTGACGTTATAGCACATACGATAGCTTAGTTTCCCATAATCAGTCATCATAAGAGAACAGATAAGTGAGAGCAGCTATGGGTAACAGTTAGTATAAAGAGACTTGCACAGGATACACTACCGATGAGTGTCGCAACAAACCAGTTTGCGACTGAAGACTGCGACAACAGTGGTAACTCACGTCTAGCCGTTGTGAAAGAAAATATATATGAGAGCTTGCCGGCGATTAGCGGAGGTGCATGCGTAGAACGTCTTACAACTGCGCACCTACCGAGAGGATGAGAACATAGTGGAAATGTATACCTGTGATGTCGTACCCATGTAAGCACCTGCGTTCACTCACTACTTCGTAGCGATGAAAGGAAGGCTGCAGGTGTGGAGGAGCTTCGCCGGGCGGCCCGCAGCAGCTAACGAAGCGGCGGGAAGGCCCCGGCGCTCCCGCGGTAATCTAGTTTAACGCGACGAGAGCCAGCAGCTCGCCCGTGAACAATCCGGGGCGTGTTGCTAGGCAGCGGCCACAACGCGCGCGCTGGAGCGCGATAACTGCCGCCGCCGCGCCGCGCCGCATTCCGGAGAGCCGCCACTCGCCACGGCACTGCATTCTGCTCACCATGGCCCCTGCCCGCCGCAACCCGCAGCACACAGGGAGGACTTCCAATGCTCTAGATATACACACCAAATGAATCGCACACTGTCTGTCTCGGCTAAACTTCAGTATTAGTACGGATGGAAGGAAAGCTGGCGCACCATGGACAAGTAAAGTCCTGTACAGGGAAGGAACGTATGGCCACCTTGCCGACGGATGCCAGTTTTGATTTTTCACGCTGTTGCTTAAACGACGGTCGTTCAGTAACGAATGCTAAACATTTCTTTCTGTCCGGTTTCGGCTGAAAATACGCGGAATTTGTTGCGGGACTACATGGAATATTCCCGATTCAGTTGAAATTCTGACTGGTGGCGGTGCTAGCCTTCAAAATGGCTTCTGTAACGCAGGTGCCATCCAAGCAGAGACCTGTCATTGAGTTACACTACTGGCCATTGAAATTGCTACACCAATAAGAAATGCAGATGATAAACGGGTATTCATTGGACAAATATATTACACTAGAACTGACATGTGATTACATTTTCACGCAATTTGGGTGCATAGATCCTGAGAAAGCAGTACCCAGAACAACCATCTCTGGCCGTAATAACGGCTTTGATACGCCTGGGCATTGAGTCAAACAGAGCTTGGTTGGCGTGTACAGGTACAGCTGCCCATGCAGCTTCAACACGAAACCACTATTCATCAAGAGTAGTGACTGGCGCACTGTGACGAGCCAATTGCTCGGCCACCATTGACCAGACGTTTTCAATTGGTGAGAGATCTGGAGAACGAGCTGGCCAGGGCGGCTGTCGAACGTTTTCTGTATCCAGAAAGGCCCGTACAGGGCCTGCAACACGCGGTCGTGCATTGTCCTGCTGAAATGTTGGGTGTCGTAGGGATCGAATGAAGGGTAGAGCCACGGGTCGTAACACGTCTGAAATATAACGTCCAGTGTCCAAAGTGCCGTCAATGCGAACAAGAGGTGACCTAGACGTGTAACCAATGGCACCCCATACCATCACGCCGGGTGATACGCCAGTATGGCGATGACGAATACACGCTTCCAATGTACGTTCACCGCGATGTCACCAAACACGGATGGAACCATCATGATGTTGTAAACAGAACCTGGATCTTACGAAAAAATGACGTTTTGCCAATCGTACACCCATGTTCGTCGTTGAGTACACCATCGCAGGCGCTCCTGTCTGTGATGCAGCCAAGGTTAACCGCAGCCATGGTCTCTGAGCTGATAGTCCATGCTGCTGCAAACGTCGTCGAACTGTTCGTGCAGACGGTTGTTGTCTTGCAAATGTCCCCATCTGTTGACTCATGGATTGAGACGTGGCTGCACAATACGTTACAGCCATGCGGATAAGATGCCTTTCATCTCGACTGCTAATGATACGAGGCCGTTGGGATCCAGCAAGGCGTTCCGTATTACCCTACTGAACCCATCGATTCCATATTCTGGTAACAGTCATTGGATCTCGACCAACGCGAGCAGCAATGTCGCCATACGATAAACCTTAATAGCGATAGGCTACAATCCGACCTTTATCAAAGTCGGAAACGTGATGCTACGCATTTCTCCTCCTTACACGAGGCATCACAACAACGTTTCACCAGGCAACGCCGGTCAACTGCTGTTTCTGTATGAGAAATCGGTTGGAAACTTTCCTCATGTCAGCACGTTGTAGGTGTCGCCACCGGCGCCAACCTTGTGTGAATGCTCTGAAAAGCTAATCATTTGCATATCACAGCATAATCTTCCTGTCGGTTAAATTTCGCGTCTGTAGCACGTCATCTTCTTGGTGTAGCAATTTCAATGGCCAGTAGTATACTTTTGGCGGAAAACCAGGGCGCCGCAGGTATTCGTAGCCGCTTGCAGAATATCCACGGAGACCTGGCAGAGAATAAAAGCACGTTGAGTCTTTGGCTCAGTCGTCTGTCATCATTGCAACAAGTCGCGCATACGTATTCCATCTCACATGCATCGACTGGCCGCACCAAGCTCTGGCTCCTGCAATAGCCAAACATGCGGATACCCTCATTCGAGGTGATTAATGGATCACAATCAAATACTTCTCTGCACAACTTGACGTCTCTGTTGGCAGTGCTGACACCCTCGTCCTCCACTTGGGGTACTCAATGCGTGTGCTCGTTGGGTTCCTCAGCGTCTAAGAGAAGACCATAAGGAGTAACGAAGGACCAACTATGTGGAGTTGCTTGAACACCATGGTGTTGATCGTGAAATTTTTGGCGAACATCATCACAGGCGATGAAACATGGGTTGATCACTTCGAACCGGAAACAAAACGGTAATCCACGGCGCCACTCCACTTCTCCTCCGAAGAAGAAGTTCAGTGCCGTACCTTTATCCGGTGAAGCCATGGTGACCATCTTCTGGGACTCTGGAGGAATTATTCGGTTTTATATCCTCCCTCATGGTGCAACTATCAACTCTGAAGTATAGTGTGCTGCCGTAAGGAAAATAAAGAAACGACTTCAGCGTTTCGTCGCGACAAAAGTGCAAATGAGCTTCTCCTTCATGACAGCGCAAGGCCTCACAAAAGTCTGTGCATCGAAGAGTAGCTCTCAAAACTTAATTAGAGAGTTATTCCTCATCCCCCTACAGCCCTTATCCCGCACTTCCCGACTTCCCACTCAGCAAGAGGCAGTACGGGGATGTGGAGCTTATTGATCCAGCAAGGCGTTGGCTTCAACGTCAACTAGTATTGTGGTACCGTGCAGGCATACAGGGTTTCATAGTAACGTGACATTAGGTCCTCATACTGAACGGAGATGATGTTGAAAAAGTATAATTTTGAAGCCAGAAGAGTGGGGTGTAATATAGCGTATTGGAACCCTGAATGAAACCAACCTCCTTTCAGTGAAAACGGTGTTGCAGTGCTTACTGAACGACCCTCGTAAAAGATGCGGAATATTTAGTCGTTTTTATTAAATAAAAGAACTCGAGGACATCATATATTGCTAAGATACATCATTAGCTTCAAAAGTGAGCGTCTCGAGTTCTTAGCAGCAAAAACGTAAGTAAAACGTCTGGGAAAAATATCCTTTGTAATATGGACAATCTCCAGATGAACCACAAAGCCTTCGATACCATCCGCCTTCTTTAGCAATTACCTCATTACAACCCAAGGTGCTACACAAACACGATTTTCAAATGGCGACTTATAACGATACCTACTACCGTGGCGCGAAAATACGTATTTACGTCAAACATAGACTCATAGAAATTCTTATTTATAAAGATTGGAGATACCGAGAAACCCAGGAAAAATCGAGTTTAGGGATGAGCAAAGTAAAATATGTGCAAAATTACGATATATGAAAATATACAAAACGCAACAATCAGGGAAACACGAAACAAGTCTAGGTTTCAAAGACGCAAAAGACAGAATAACGGAGGGAAATAACTTTGATCGGTATCGAAAACATCACTTGAGCTACATAGCTTAAATGAAAAGGCTGTCTCTCCAATGACCTGGATGTCGAGGAAACGTTAAAACCAATTCCGTCCTTCCTTCCTTGAAAACGTCGAGGGAAATACAGAAAGCTAAAGTCGATTACCAACAGAGAAATTCAAAATCCGAAACCAATACAATTAGTAAAAATCGCGAGAAATACTGAAATGTGATGTCGAAAATATCACTTGATCTACATAGCTCAACTTGAAACCCCGACAGCAATAAAAGCAGCCAAACGCTGACAGCATTATAATAAACCAAGAAGAAATGCCAGTGCACATAACCAAAATTCGCCAAAGCAAACGAAACGCGGTGTGCAATGTGTCACTTTGCCTTTATAGTTCAAGCAAAGAACAGTGCCGCTGCCATTTATTAATAGACACCAACAGATTACACAGTACTCCTTACTGCAACGAGCACTGTAATTGTTACGTAAGTTACGTACAGGTCATTATATTTAGATTCTGAATGTTGTACGAAAATTTGCTCTGTCTGAAACTGCTTAGTCAAGGTTAGAAGTAGTTGGAAAGTGCAATGTATTAAAAAAAATGGACTCTGCTGATTATATTTGTACTTTTATGTTTTTCTTATCTTCTTTTGTTTTTTTGTTGGACAGATATATATACCAAACGCAAATAAGCATGTAGCTGCACCATGCGAAAAGTGGCAGTTGACTCTAAATAAGGAAAAGTGTGAGAACATCCACATGAGCACAAAAAGTAATCCATTTCGTTTAGGTTACACGGTAATTCATATAAATCTAAAGACTTTCGCTTCGGCTAAATACCTAAGAATTACAACTACAGGCAGCTTAAATTGGAACGACCACACAGATAATTTTGTGGGCAAGGCAAACTCTACACTGCGTTTTATTGGCAGAATACTTAGAAAATGCAACATGTCTACTAAAGAGATTGCGTACATTACGCTTGTCCGTCTTCTGCTAGAATGCGGTATGGAATCCTTACGGGACACGGCTGACGGAGAACACCGAAAAAGTTCAGAGGACAGACCGTTTTGTAATATAGTGATATAGGGGGGAAACTGTCACGGGTGTGGTACGTAAGTTCGAGTGAAAATCATTAAAATAAGGGCGTTTTTCGTGGCGGCGAGATCTTGTAACGAAATTTAAATCATCGCTTTTCTCCCGTGAATGCGAAATTACTCTGTTGGCGCCAACCTACAGAGGAAAAAGTGGCCAACATATTAAAATAAATCGGAGCTCGTGCAGAAGGATTTAAGTGTTCATTTTTCCCACTCACAGTTCGAGAGTGAAACGGTAGAGAAATAGTCTAGTACGTGTAAATACAGATATTAACGCAAAACAAAAATTTCTTTCTGCATCTTCCACTTCAGCCACACCTTCTGGCTCCGAGAACAGATACTCGCACAAATCAGTTTCTATGTTTACTATAATATTGGGTGAATCACGAAGATATGCAAATATTTTAATATGTTATTTTACAAGTAAAACAAAAGAAAAATGTTCATATAAACGTAGGTCCGCAAATGTTTATATGCGAAATTACGGCTAATAAAATATTTTGCCTGAAATTTAGCAAATTCGCTAATATGAAGCCATAGCAAACTGTATGACGTTAAAGTGAAGCACTATTTCCATTTATTTTGTTGTTATTGGTCTGGTGAATCTAATAAAACATATCCCAGACGTATAACTGCAGTAGTTTTCCAGAACATCTGGAGAAGCCAAGATTTTTATACAAGTAAACTTATTTACTTTCCATTAAGAATGTGGAAACGTTTATGTCATTGTTGGCAACAGTCAGTGAGTTGTTTCAGTCGTTTCCTACCTTGAAATGAGTTAGTTCTCTGTATTGTTCAGTGGAAGAACATAATGACAACAGTGCATTTAAGTGAAACCACATAGTAAGTGTTATAGTTTCTAGATTATTTATGAAATAGGGATGCCTTCCAAATTTACGACAGAGGAATATGCCGATATGGTGTTTATTTATGGCAAATGTGATGGTAATGCTACGACTGTAGTTAACGAATATCGACTATGTTCTCCAACTCGGGGGATTCCGAATGCACGAAACATTAGTGTACCTAAAAAAGTTTGTGGTACAAAGCCCGAAGATGCTCTGTTCTAGAACTCAAACTTAAACTGAATCTGACATCACAGAGTCAAACTCAACGTTGCTGCGTTTATTATTTAATTTTTAATTAAAGCGAATGTCCAGAAAATCTGTTATAGCTAGAAGTTTTAAGGTCATATATGTACGTTACGAAATTTTAGGAATGTTTATACTTCATTGTTCCGATTCCTGAAGCAATGATACATCAGTAACTGAGAAGCGAGCGTGTGAAAATTCAGTCGGCCGTTGTATCCCAGTGCTCCTGCGAAAACGAAAAATCACCCGAAATGGAACGCGAAATGCAATACCATATACATTTATTCTTTCCCATCTCAATACGAGCTCGTCGCATGTTCGCCCAAACTGGCCGAGCAAACCACTGTGATTAAATTTCGTCAAATGCATACGTAATTGTACACTGCAAACGAATATGTTAATATTCAAATTTATTCTGTAGAAATATCGCTCAATAAAATTTTATTTTCATTCGCAGGAAAAAAAAGAAATATACGAAGCGTGTTTTCAAAATTGCGTCGAACGAACGGTAGACAGATTACATTGATGGTGATTATATCAACTCTGCAAAAAGAGGGGAAAAAGAATTGAGGCCGAATACCGCCCCAAATTCGTGCTATCACGACAAATGACCCAGCTGAAACCGTGTTTGTTTCTGTTTAAACGTTCCATTATCGTCATTAGCTTCCACTTTTATGTTTACTATTCCGAAACATGATCTCACTGAGAGTCCTTGCAACATGACGTATCTGCTATGACACTGGATCCCATACAAACAGATCGTGTTGCTAACAGTTCTCATAAACGCTAATTTGACACTCAAAACAACGACTTGTCTGCTTAAACTCACTTTATTACCATAACGTAGCTTTGCTGTGCTTCGAAACCACTTCTACAACGCACTTTCGTCTAGTTGCTGCTGTGACAATAAAACTACTCTTCAATGCCGAAATTGTTTCACTTTTAAACGTTATTTCCTGCATTCGTCGTAAACTGATACCTGCATTTCGCTGTTGCGATCTTTAGTCCAGAGAGTGATTTGTTTCATCTCCTAGTGTACGCTGTACAAGCCTCTTCATCTCAGCTTATCTACTGCAACCTATATCCGTTTGGACCTGCTTATTATGCTCATGGCTTGGCCATTCTTTACAGCCCCCCTCCCCCACCCCCGCCGCGCGGGATTAGCCGAGCGGTTTAAGGCGCTGCAGTCATGGACTGTGCGGCTGGTCCCGGCAGAGGTTCGAGTCCTCCCTCGGGCATGGGTGTGTGTGTTTGTCCTTAGGATAATTTAGGTTAAGTAGTGTGTAAGCTTAGGGACTGATGACCATAGCAGTTAAGTCCCATAAGATTTCACACACATTTGAACATTTTGAACAGCCCCCCCCCCCCCCCCACCTGCCTCCTTACCCCCCTGTCCTCCTACCCTCACTCTCCCAGGCGCACACACTCCCCTTAATTACGAAACTGTTACTTCTAACAGTAATGTTATTATCTTACAATATTTACTGTGAACAATTTCTCAGTTCTATTAAACAATTCCTCATCTTTCAATTCCGCCCGATAGTAAACCTTTATCTGTTTGTGTCCTACTGAACGCTAAAAATGATAGTACTTTTCAGGATGCACCTCGTTTTTTACTTTCCTCAAAATACTCGGTATTATATGCACTTGGCTTCATACAATAAATCTTCAATTATTGCCTAAGATGAAAGTTCCTTGTCACAATAACATCATTCTCAAAAGCCTGTTTCACTGCGGAATGATCAGGCTGGGTGGGGTGTGTATGCAAAGATATGCATACATTTGCATAGACACACAGACATTTGTATTTAAAACGGAGCTGCTACTTCGAAATAAGCACACTACGAAAAATATATCTTAATGTCGAGTGCACTGCATCACGATAGCCTCAGAACAGCGTTTCAGAGATACTGCAACTGCTAAGTTCTATTGACAGTATGCCTAAGGACATACAGCCATCTCTACATCGAAATTTAACCGGCACTTTATTAATTATTTAGAACCAAATCAAAGCGAATACATACATACGGTAACCGTACCGTTACATTAGTGTCGTTCTCACTACATTAACACTTTCTTCTGAACAGTTAATTATGGTCGACTTGACTCTGAAGCCATTATCGAAATTACGCAGACTTTACCATTGAGATTGTCAACAAATTAACCTCTTCAGAGGATGTTTCATGCACAAGAGAAATGTTACAGTGTTTTATGACAAAGAATATGACCGATAAAAGTTTTTAATTTTATAGGATCATATTGTGTAACGCTTCTCAAGGCATTTCAAGGAAGGGGGTAATCTTTTGAATGCTGCTGATTGCTGGATTAAGTATTTTAAAAGTTCATTAAGCATGTTTTCAAATGGTTCAAATGGCTCTGAGCACTATGGGACTTAACATCTGAGGTCATCTGTCCCCTAGAACTTAGAGCTACTTAAACCTAACTAACCTAAGGACATTACATACATCCATGGCGGAGGCAGTATTCGAACCTGCGGGCAGGCCGCGGTGGCCGAGCGGTTCTAGGCGCTTCAGCTACGGTCGCAGGTTCGAATCCTGCCTCGGGCATGGATGTGTGTGATGTCCTTAGGTTAGTTAGGTTTAAGTAGTTCTAAGTTCTAGGGGACTGATGGCCTTCTGTGTTAAGTCCCATAGTGCTCAGAGCCATTTGAACCTTTTTTTTCGAACCTGCGACCGTAGCAGTCGCGCGGTTCCGGACTAAAGCGCCTAGAATCGCTCGGACACCACGTCCGGTGGCGAAAATACACAAAGAGGGGTTTCCTAATGATCCATTTTCAGAGCTACATGCAGACAGATGAAATATATGACACAAGCATCAACACGGGTCACTGACGTGAAATAGTTACTATTACTTTGTGTACTACACCCAAAACATCCATGGAAACATAGGATTGGTCCGAAGATCATATCATTAAAATACGATTACTACATATCTCCATAAACAGAAAGTATAATACCGCCACTTCTCCACTTAAATTCAGAAATACCACCTTTAAATTCAATGATGCCAATTTGTGTATGTAAACAGCACTTATACAACCGCAATCTGTTACCCACTGACTTTATACAGGTAACACTACCACATAAACAGATGGAACTGTAAATGATTCTTTTCTACATAATCCTGACTCCAATGCAAGCAATATTTATCCTGATGGTGAGGACTGATGCGCGTGCCAACTTTTTGCTCAAAAAAAAGAGTTTCAAAAAGTATTGACTCCATACATCCAACATTAGTCCTTCTATTTATTCTTCACACAAAGCGTGAAGTTGAGAATATTGTACTAGGTATTAACTGATTAGTGAAGGAAAAGAACGAACTAATTCTGAAATTGATATAATTCCTTTTTAAAATCTGGGTTAATGAGACTCCAGACCAACTAGCCAAAAAACGATACTTCTGTACAGCAAACAAAATTCGAACACTTCCGTACAAATAAGCTATTTCAAGTTACGTATGAAACGAAACACGACTATTTGCAGATGATGAATTCTTCACTGTGCTCCTCCACAGAAATAATAGCCCGAAAGTATACCTTATAACACAGAAGACTCTCGTCTAGTTATCATAATTTCCTATCTAATGAAAAATTACGACAGTATGAAACTTAGTTACTTGAAAAATTGTAAAGGCAGTCTCGAAAACAAAATGTTACATACAATACTCATACATTGCTGACGACACTTAACAAAGGGATGATGGGCGAGAACGAAATAGCGGTAGTTTCTGTGGTATACAAATTAGAAATTGCTATGACATTCAGAAATAAAATTAATTGTACTGGAGCCAGATTGGTACTGAAAGAGATTTGGTATTACAAGCTAACTGTGACGAGCTGTTAGAAGCACTTAGAGAGGCAGGCAGATATTTTCTACGTATGCCAAATGGCGTTAGATGCTGTCATAAATACTTCGCCATTAGAACTGGATAGATGAGGCATCTCTAGTATACATATTAGAACATAAATAGTGTAAAAGGAGAGTCCCTCTCAGACACACCCTGCAGGAATCCTAGGAAGCAGATCCCCAGGCAGGGAGGTCTCCCAGTCAGGGTAGTAAGTATTAATTCTCTCTCGGCCTTCAAAGAGAAAGACGAACACGGACATGTAAATGTGAGAATGAGATGTGTTACCGTAACAGAGAAAGGTTTTTTACACGTATTTATTATCTTACACGCCATAAGTTCAGATAGGTAAGCCATTTCGGTGCCGCAGGGTGAAGGTGGATAGTTAAACATGCCGCTACCACGACTGCCAAGCTACCTACCGTGAAAACGCTGTGCGAAAGGATGCTGGTGGCTATAGACGGACCACCTCAGCACAAGTATATCGATACTCAGCCATATTGGCGAAAAGGAACAGACATCTCCCTTCAAAGCAAATCGTTGCAGACCCTGCAAATGCTACCGAGGTTCTCCGACGAAACCTGCTTCACTATTGCAAGTGGCTTTGGCCACCAGTTAGTGTGAAGAGAAAGAGGAGGACGTTACATCCCACAGAATATTCATGAGCGTCATCGGTATCGTCTTGGCGTTACGGTGTGGGAAAGAATTATGCACAGTGGCCGAACACTGGCACATATCTATGTGCAAGGAGTATTGCAGGGAGATGGTTGTGGATCATGTGTGTCTGTTCAGGAATACGGTAGGTCCCGAGTTTCTGTTTATGGACGACATCGCCCATAGAGGACAGCTGAGGTGTCGGACACACTCGAAAGTAACGATACTGAATGTATCAATTGGCCTGAGTACTGCACGGGCCTAAACCCTGTAGAGTACGCCAGGGATGCTCTTGACTGAAGTGTTTCTCAACGAACACCCTCTTCCCGAACCGTGCTAGAACTGAAAACCCGCCATGAGAGAGAAGTGGGACAATATCCCCCAAGGACTCCTCAACAGTTCGATATTCAGCGTGAATAACAGGGACAATTAGTGTCCAAGGAGGGCATATTCCATGCTGAGAGTCCGATATTGACCTTTATGTTGGGAGTCTGGGCTGTGCAGAGATGAACCTTATTTATGTCTGTTATCGTGCTTTCCCATACGGTGCGATCTGTGCTATTTTTCGTTATAAACGTACCTTTCCACCTTTGTTATGTGTGCATGGTGTTTCACGTGGTCCATCATTGCCTATGGTTATTCCCGTCCAACAACGTCTCTGTTCATTAGCAACTTTCAGGCCGCGTGTATTGGTAGTGAGGCTTTATTAAGCAGATTGAATGTGGTACATGTGAACAGTCATATAAGTCGTTGTTTCCAAGATAGAGCGTAAGATATGGTCACCCCATCGGAAAGCTATGAGGACGCCTTTGTAGATATGGCTTCCTCATTGGAGCATGAAAACGAGACAATGTCGTGTAGTCACGAGGCAGATGTGGAAAGGTAGGCGATTAGTTACACAACGTACCACGTTTAGGACCGACGGTGAACAGGATGACACAATTCACTAATACTTGTAATGTTGCATTTAATTATGGGCAAGACAAGTTTGATACGTATGCAGTCAATTTCCCCAGGCTTTCTAAGATTGACATTAAGGACCGAATTGTGTTCTTTGAGAACATACAGGGTGAAAACTATTTAAACCGACGAACTGTGGGAGGTTTTAGGGGACATCAAAACAAATACTTTTCCCTAGTGTCATTTTTTCCTATGAGCATTATTTAAACCGGTGGAGGCAGTATTACGCTCTTCAGTTGTTAGAGGCCGTATTACTATCTTCAGTCGTTAGAGGGCGTATTACGCTCTTCAGTTGTAGGCTACTTCTGTGTAGTAATGCATTGTCTCTGTTTACTAATGGAGTGATACACCTGGATTGAGTACACTGATATGGTTGGTGCGTACTACATAGCGCACCACAACGGACGAGCTGCACAGGGGATTTATCAACAACAGTATCTTAATCGCCGTATCTTGCATCATACGACCTTTGCTGCTGTGTACCAACGTCTGCGTGAGACCTGGTCATTTAGCGGATTACGTGGACAGGGACGCCGTCCCACGGTAAGAACGCTGCAATTTGAGGAAGCTGTCTTGCAGCATGTGGAGCGGGATTCTTTAATCAGCACTCGTGCAATTGCACATAACATGTGGACGAATCAGACGAATGTTTTGAACAGCCCTTCGAGAGCAATTGTTACGTCCATTCCACTTACAGCGTGTCCACAACCTGGAACCAGTTGGTTATCCACCCAGTGCACAGTTTTCGCAGTTGCATCTAGAACACTGTGAAATGCATCCTACATTTCCATCCTCTTTGTTGTATACCGCTGAAGCAACGTTCTGGCGTGATGGAGTCTTCAACATGCACAATTCGCATGTTTGGAGTGAGAATAACCCACATTCCATAGTTACTAACGCTCATCAAGTGCGGTTCTTCGTTAATATGTGGGTCGGTGTTTTTGGGGACTGTTTAATTGGGCCGTTAAATGCCAGGCACTATTACAATTTTCTCGCCAGAGCATTGCCAGAATTGCTGGAAGATGTCCCGCTCCCTTCAAGACAACGCATGTGGTTCCCACATGACGGGGTGCCGGCACATTTCAGTCGTCGTGTGCGTCGATTCCTGGACCAACGGTTCTCAGAAACGTGGATTGGCAGAGGTGGTCCTGTACCATGGCCTGTTTGATTCCCAGATATGTCCCCTCTGGACTTTTTTGTGTGTGGAGAGACGCGCAACCCTGTTTGCACTACTCCTGTTGCATCAGAAGAGGATCTGGTTGCCCAGATAGTAGCAGGAGCAGGAACAATTCAGGATACTCCTGGGGTTTTTGCCCGTGTTAGACAGAACATGATCCGACGGTGTAACCTTTGTTTACGTGTCAATGGAGGCATTTTTGAAAATCTAATGTAACTGAAATTGGGTTGTGTTAATGTATAGTCTGTTGGTCATAAAAAATGGAAAAGTGTTTGTTGGTTTAATTAATTTGTCGCCAGAGAAATCTTCCTCTACAGGTTTAAATACTCCTCATAGGAAAAAATGATATTAGAGAAAAATATTTGTTTTGATGTCCCCTACAAACTCCCAGAGTTTGTCGGTTTAAATAATTTTCACCCTGTATATGACAAAACGATTAATCATAAGGGAAACATGTGTGTATGTGGGACTCATTTGCGTACAGAATCATAGATAAAGAGAATACCACACCTGAAATCATACATGAGAGACAAGAAAGTATTGAAAATCCTGGAATTGCGTTTAGTAACAAGTTTGGTGAATATTCTATTCAGGTGTCTGATTCAATATACGTTTCTTGGCGTGTGTATAATGGTAAAAACTAATACGTCTTTAATGTTATTCAAAACCTAAGAGGACGTTAGACGATAGGGAAATATATAATTGGGTAGATTTACAGAAATTACGTGCACCTGAGATCAAGATATTTCAAAACAGTAATCCATTTTATTGTGGTGTGTTGGTATCATGTAAAGAACCTAAGAACGATACTAAAGAAATTACTGAATGGCGTAAAGTATGTGTAATTTACTGTGTGAACAAAGATTTATAGGACCTTTAGTAATACAAGGTCTAAGATGACATTTTAGGTAAAATGTTTTGCATTCCAGTAAATGTTTACGTTTGCGGATTTTTTATCGAAATCCTTTCCACCTCCGTTGCCTCATGGATCTAGTTAGGAGAGCACTCCTGTATTCTAACAAAGAAACCGTGCAAGAAATCAGTATAACATTCTAAGGAAATAAAAGCTCCTGCAGAGGACACTGGGCAAACAATTTCCACATGCAGTTGTCAGATCGTTATGCCACATTCCAAGGATAATACACATCCTATGCTGTGAGGAATGTTACGAGATGATCGACGGCATAGCTACGACATTCCCATTGACAATGGTCGGGAAGATGTCTTCGGAGGACACTTTGATAAATAATCTCTTCTGCCCTTGACGCATCGCCTGTCCCGTTGTCCCAGGTTGTGACATTTCTGGATCTTAGAGCCATGATCTCTTTCTTGTCATCCTAAGTATCTTACGTGTTACAGCAGGCAGCAGACGTATCACGAAAGTACTCATCGATGTATGCGACCAAGGAAAATTACCACATGTAGGTTCGCACACAGCATTACAATTAGGTGAGCTGCTGCTTTTACCTGGCGTGGAACCAGCCGAGCATGCCACGCCCTCATCGGCTACTGGAGTAATATTAAGAACAATACTATTTATTAATTAAACAAAATATCAAATAAGAATTTGTAAAGGGGTAAAAACTCTCTCTTTAGTGAAATCATAAAGAAATATTTATTAAAATAATCTTACGATAGCATTTGTCGAAAAACAGATGTTGTGAACTGCCTTAGTCAATTCGTGCGTGGGCATGTTGCCACAAACAATGCACCAGGAAATGCTCGCGGTGGCAGCTGGTTGTGGCGTGCGTACGTTGCTGGCAGCTGTGTGGTTGGCCGTCGGCACGAGTCTGCTAGCAATGCAGATCAATGAGTTATTGTAAAAATTATTTACTTCTCATTGTGAAACAAGAGTTTTCTTCTAACATTTGCTGATTATGACAGAGCATAATTTAATCATACCTAACATTTGGTTCAAGAATCATGAAAGAAGGTTGTATACATGGAAGTGGCCTGGAGATACTGGAAGGTTTCAGATAGATTATATGATGGGAGGACAGGAAACAGGGGCAGATGTTGGCTCTAACCACAATCTGTTGGTTATGAACTGTAGTTTAAAACTTAAGAGACTGCAAAAAGGTGGGAATTTAAATAGATGGGACCTGGATAAACTGACAGAACGAGAGATTGTAGAGAGTTTCAGGGAGAGCACCAGGGAAAAATCGACAGGAATGGGGGAAAGAGATACGGTAGAAGGAAAATGGGTAGCTTTGAGGGATGAAATAGTGAAGGCAGCAGAGGATCAAGTAGGTAAAACGCGGAAGTCTAGTAGAAATCTTGGGTAACACTAGAGATATTGTAATTAATCGATGAAAAGAGAAAACATAAAAAACAGGGAATACAAATCTCTAAAAAATGAGATCGACAGGAAGTGGAGAATTTGTAAGTAGCAATGTCTAAGGGACAAATGTAAAGATGTAGAAGCGTCTATCACAAGGCCTAAGACAGATATTGCCAATAGGAAAATTAAAGAGACCTTCGGAGAAAAGAGGACCACATGCACGACTATCGAGAGCTCAGGTGAGAAACAAGTCCTAAGCGAAGAAGGGAAAGCAGAGAGGTAGAAGGAGTATATAGAGAGGGACAGCCCCCTGTGCGGTCTAACGCACTGCTTTCCGGGCAGGAAGGCGTGCCAGTCCCCGCCACAAATTCGCCAGGCGGATTAGCGGCGAGGTCCGGTGCGCCGGCCTGCCTCGGCGAATGCGGGAAGGTTCCCCTTATTCCACCTCAGTTACACTATGTAGGCGATTGTTGCGCACCATAATTACTCTACCACGCAAACATATTTGAGTTTACACTGGTCTGATATGAGACGTTCCCGAGGGAGTCCACTGGAGGTCGAACCGTACAATAACCCTGGGTTTTGCGTGTGGCGACGGTGAGGTGGATGGACTGCTGTGGCCTGTTGTGGGGTTGTGAAGCACCGAGGGCTGCGGCGGCACGAAGCCTCTCTGTCGTTTCTAGATCCCCAGTTCAATACAGAATACACCATATACAATACATAGGGACTATACAAGGGAGATATACTTGAGGGCAAAATTATGGAAATGGAAGAGGACATAGAAGAAGATGAGAAAGTAGATACGATACTGCGTGAAGAATTTGGCAAAGCACTGAAAGACGTAAGTCGAAACGAGACTCCGGGAGTAGACAACAATCAGTTAGAGCTACTGATAGACTTGGGAGAGCCAGCTGTCACAAAACTCTTCCATCTGGTGTGCAAGATGTATGAGACATGAGAAATACCCACAGAATTCAAAGAGAATATAATAATCCCAATTCTAAAGAAAGCAGGTGCTGACAGGTGTGAAAATTACCGAACTATCAATTTAACAAATCACGGTTGCAAAATACTAACACTAATCCTTTACAGGAGAATGGAAAAACTGGTAGAAGCCGACCTTAGGGAAGATCAGTTTAGATTCCGGGGAAGTGTAGGAATGTACGATGCAATACTGACCCTACGACTTATCTTAGAAGCTAGATTAAGGAAGGGCAAACCTCCGTTTCTACCATTTGTATATTTAGAGAAATTTTTTGACAGTGTTGACTGGAATACTCTCTTTCAAACTCTGAAGGTGACGGGAGTAGAATGCAGGGAGGGAAAAGCTATTTACAATTTGTACAGATACAGGATGGCAGATATAAGAGTCGAGGGGGACGGAGGGGCAGCAGTGGTTGAGAAGGAAGTGAGACAGGGGTGTAGCAGATCCCCGATGTTATTCAATCTGTATATTCGGCAAGCAGTAAAGGAAATAAAAATAATTTGGAGTAGGAATGAAATGAAATGATCGTATGGCTTTGTTGGCCGGGAGGCCACATGCGGGGAAGTTCGGCCGCCGTATTGCAAGTCCTTTTTAGTTGACGCCACTGCGGCGACTTGCGAGTCAATGATGATGAACACACAACACCCAGTCATCACGAAGCAGAGAAAAATCCCTGACCCCGCCGGGAATCGAACCCGGGACCCGTGCGCAGGAAGCGAGAACGCTACCGCAAGACCACGAGCTGCGGACAGGAGTAGGAATTAAAGTAAATAAAACACTGAGGTCTGCCGATGACATTGTAATTCTGTCAAAAACCGCAATGGACTTGGAAGAGCAGTTAGGAGGATATAAGATGAACAACAAGAAAAGCAAAACGAGCATGATGAAATGTAGTCGAATTAAATCAGGTGATGCTGAGGGAATTAGATTAGGAAATGAGACACTTCAAGTAGTAAATGAGTTTTGCTACTTGGGAAGCAAAATGACTGATGACTGTCGGCGTGGGGAGGATATAAAATGCAGAATGGTAATGGCAAAAAAAGTGTTTCTGAAGAACAGAAATTTGCAAACATCGAGTATAGATTTATGTGTCAGGAAATCCATTCTGAAAGAATTTGTTTGGAGTTTAGCCATGTATGGAAGTGAAATATAGACAATAAACAGTTTACACAAGTATAGAATAGAAGCTTTTGAAATGTAGTGCTGCAGAATAATGTTGAAGATTAGATAGGTAGATCACGTAACTAATGAAAAGGTATTGAATAGATTAAGGGAGAGGAAAGACAGCTCCTCTCTGCTATTTTGTGTAGTCTCCACATGTACCCATCTTACTAGACTGATTCCACGCACTCCTGGAACATTCACATCACTTCACTGGGGTCACTTACGAGCTGTGGCGGCTCTAACCTTGGTAGCATGGCATTCCATTGGCGCCGCTAAATACTTAGGTTGCCAATATCGATTCGATCGTGAGTCGCGAGCTAAGGTCTTTGGTCGAGGTGTGTGTGTTGTTGGTTGGACGGAGCCTGGAGAGTCAGTTGGCTTTTGGGGACTCCAGTTGTCCATCGCGGGCCTCGAGAATACGTGAAAGGTTAAATCGGTTAGGGGCAAGACTTGCCGGCTCACTTAAGGATTGGTAGCCGCGAGCTGCGGGAAGACCAACTGACGTCGCGTGCAACATGGTCGTCAAGTTCCTGGCCTACTGTGCAAGCTTAAATTTTATGACACTTTTACGACCACCTGTAAGGATTGGAGGCAATAGCACCCTGGTCGGAATCCTACAAGCCACGGCTTCTTCACACCTGAGTCAAGTTAAATGTTGTTTTCTCATTTTTGAGTACTTGATACTGCAAGGCCATGTATGTGTTATATGAGATTGGACCTGTTATATTAATGCACTTACGATTGATTGAGTGCGTGATCACAGGTCAATGTTGTTGTTGTTGTTGTTGTTGTTGTGGTCTTCAGTCCAGAGACTGGTTTGATGCAGTTCTCCATGCTACTCTATCCTGTGCAAGCTTCTTCATCTCCCAGTACCTACTGCAACCTACATCCTTCTGAATCTGCTTAGTGTATTCATCTCTTGGTCTCCCTCTACGATTTTTACCCTCCACGCTGCCCTCCAATGCTAAATTTGTGATCCCTTGATGCCTCAAAACATGTCCTACCAACCGATCCCTTCTTCTAGTCAAGTTGTGCCACAAACTTCTCTTCTCCCCAATCCTATTCAATACCTCCTCATTAGTTACGTGATCTACCCACCTTATCTTCAGCATTCTTCTGTAGCACCACATTTCGAAAGCTTCTATTCTCTTCTTGTCCAAACTAGTTATCGTCCATGTTTCACTTCCATACATGGCTACACTCCATACAAATACTTTCAGAAACGACTTCCTGACACTTAAATCTATACTCGATGTTAACAAATTTCTCTTCTTCAGAAACGCTTTCCTTGCCATTGCCAGTCTACATTTTATATCCTCTCTACTTCGACCATCATCAGTTATTTTACTCCCTAAATAGCAAAACTCCTTTACTACTTTAAGTGTCTCATTTCCTAATCTAATTCCCTCAGCATCACCCGACTTAATTTGACTCCATTCCATTATCATTGTTTTGCTTTTGTTGATGTTCATCTTATATCCTCCTTTCAAGACACTGTCCATTCCGTTCAACTGCTCTTCCAAGTCCTTTGCTGTCTCTGACAGAATTACAATGTCATCGGCGAACCTCAAAGTTTTTACTTCTTCTCCATGAATTTTAATACATGTTACTAATCGCAATTTGTGGAACAGGCAATACTCCGTGAAAGTGTGTGAGTATTCCGTGTTACAAGTTCCATGAAGGGAGTTATATTGTAACTTAATCTGTATGGGAGGCAAAGCAATATCGGTACATGAGTATGCTTGAATTATTGCACCAACAGGAGCTGGTATTTTCGGTTCTGCATAATAGTAACTTAAGGAGTGTTAAACTTGTAACCTGTATCGTTAGCCGCTTGTACCATTAGTTCATATTTTTTTACTCCTTAGGGGTTCTTGTGTGTAGCCTTATTTACGCAGATTACTATTCCGTTTTGGTGTGTGTTGGCAGGGTAGCTTTGTCGGCAATCGGCGCTTTCCTGTTCGCTTGGCGCTACAGTCTGTAACCGCGCGACCGTTACGGTCGCAGGTTCGAATCCTGCCTCGGGCATGGATGTGTGTGATGTCCTTAGGTTAGTTAGGTTTAAGTAGTTCTAAGTTCAAGGGGACTGATGAACTCAGAAGTTAAGTCCCATAGCGCTCAGAGCCATTTGAACCAACCTGTTCGCTGGGCCCGGAGCAGAGGCGTGTTTGCTTTTTGCCACGGTAGCCCTTTCGTCTTTGCACGGTGTCTGGGTGGGCCGGCAGTCTGGTGCCACTACTAGTCTTAACGTGATGGCTCAAGCAAAGTAAAGCTGATCGTTTGATGCCTGCCACAGCGGAGTGTCGCCCATTAACTGGGAACCAGTAGTTTCCTCTATTTGGTGACTTAAATAATCTCAGTATGTTGAAGACGCGTTTGCCAAGCCCGAGGTTCCACCTCATTAAAACCTCTTTAAACACTCGTTTAAACTTTGCGTTCTTATTACTTCTTCTCAGCGCATTCAGTTTAAGACCATTACTTATCAATAAAAGCTGTCGAGCCTTACCTTGGCCCACAATTATTAGCTAGCTCCACTTATTGTGAATCTTGCCTGCTTGTACCTTGTTGGCTGTGATAGCTGTCAGCTGTATCTCTCAGCTTATTTTGAATTTTGGGCAATTGTTTCTTTATTAAAGATTATCTGCTGGTTTGTAGCAGTTGGAAGTATATTTCAGTTTCATGTCCTCCCAACTTACGTTGAATTTTGGACTTCTGTACATTTATTAGATGTCATTTTCAGTGTCTGGTTGGAGTGTACCGGTTGGGATTTATATTTAAATTTTATACCTTCCCAGTCTGTCTATTTGAGAGACTGTATATTTTATTGCTTAAGTGTTTTTTTATTATGGCTTATACACTCCTAAGCGGCCTTTAAACACCTATAATCAGTGGCGTGACTTGTGATCCATACTGTACTTGGATGAATGTTATCCCATTGCCTAACAGTTACCTACTGTTGGAAACTGTTAATACATTTAATGACTGCCACTGTAATTCATTTGGTTGATGAAATTGTTTGTTGAACCTACTTCGAGCCACACCCAGTTGGTGTGACCTTTTGTTGTTTTTGGGAACTGTATATTTCCCGTTTCAAGCCGTACTCTTAACGGTGTAATTGTTAAAATTTATTTTTAATGAATTCAGCCTGTTCAAGTTTTGTTTGTGACAATTCTGATTCTTTTAAGAAGTTTTTAATTGTAATGATAACATTGCTATTAAATAAAGAAGTGTATTACGTGAAAAAATAAATGACGAAATATGTGAGCCTACCTTCAATCTGTTTACCTTAAAACTATCACAACGCTACTTGCGAGGTATCAACTTATGTCATCAATGGAGGGTCACATGGCCTCTATTTACCAGTTTTACACTATACACAGCACCCCCCCCTCCCCTCCTCCCACTCAGCTATCCACCCACACTGTACTTTTTTATATGCCTAATGTTTGTCCGCTGCGATTATTTTTGGTTCTTACTTGCTATCACGGCATTGCCCATAAGCTATGTATCAATTAAGAGAAGCCCGACATTTTGTCCATCGCGAGAATTGGTAGTACCGACATGCACAAAACCATATTGGCTTTTAACTTGCACTTGAGGCTAATTTGTAGATCGATGAGATATCGAAATAAAATTCTGTCGAATTAAAAGTACATAATACACCCGTAAGGGGAGTAGGAACTCGATCGATTGAGAGCGTGTGTGGTATTATCTGACTGATTACAAAACTTAGTCAGTTTTACACTAATCAGTATGATACGCTCCTTCACTCCTACCCCGTATGGCACGGATGCGATCACAGATTCTGTTGGGAAGGGCGTCAAAATGCCGTTGTATGATCTTCTACGTTCTGAGGTCCACAACTGGTGTAACTTGTCCTTGATATTTTAGGTAATACCTCTGGAACGGAGTTTACAACTGAATTGGTCCCATACGTATTCTATCAGGACCCATCTTAGTGGACACAGTCGTACTTCAACATCGTGCAGGAAGTTCACAGAGACTCGCTCCCGGAACAGACGAGCAATGTCTATTTCAAAAATAGCACTACGATACTGTTGCATGAGAAGTAACACATGAGAACTCAAGGATTTATGTGACGTACCACTTTGCGGTCAGCATTCCCTCAGTCACTACTAGCAGTGACCTGGAGCCATAGCTGAAGTCTCCCCACACCAAGAGTAACACGGCTGTGCCTCTCCAAAACATTGGAAGAATGAGACCTCTCACCAGGTCGCCGCCATGTTCGCTGACTATGGTCATACAGGCTAGTGCATAACCGCGATTCATCGCCGAACTCACAGTGACGCCATTCATCACTAGTTTATTCTTCTCGGTCACGAGATAGGTCCAAACGCTGCCGTTTGAGTTGTTTTAACGGCAGCCTACGCATGGGGTGGTAGATGCCTATTCTGGCTGCTGGTACCTGCAACCAATGGTGCAGTGTTGTATTCTCGTCGCCACTGTAGTGTCTTCTACCATAGTAATCAAGGGAGAGGGTGTTGTTTGGTAGCCGGTATCCTCTTTGTATGAAACAACTGCACACATGTGTTAACAGGGTCCTTTATTTACGTAAACAGGAAGCTACTTATCTTAAGAGATTCCATGTGTTGCGGCACAAGTTCTTCCGTAACAGTCCACGTTAATCTCACTGGCCGGCCGGCAGGTTCAAATCCTGTGATGTCCTTAGGTTAGTTAGGTTTAAGTAGTTCTAAGTCCTAGGGGACTGATGACCTCAGATTAAGTCCTATAGTGCTCAGAGCCATTTTTTAATCTCAGTGTTAGTTAGGTACAAGTCCCGCTACTCAAAGAATGACAGTCGCCAAATTGAAGTGCGAGTCGGTGGGTCAGTGACTGAGCTTCGGACTGACGACTGCGCTACTGACTCAGACTGAGACAGACTGACTCCTCCGGTCAGCGCCGGTGGTCTAAATACTTGTGGACGAGAGGGCTTTGGCGGTGTCTTCCTTGTGAATCTGTCTTTGGCCTCTCTCTAGTAGGCGCGCTTGATCCAGATCCTACTATAGATCTTCTTGCTACATCTTTGCCGACCGGCGTGGTTGCGACAGCTTACGCCAGCGCATCAGGATGGCAGAGATTGTTGTAGGGACACCAGTGTCTGATCTCGGATGTGAGGTGGTCGTATGTAGGCATTACAGTGCGCTTGGTCCACAATACGGTGGTCCTACCTTGTAATGATCAGATGTGGTCTACCGGAACTCCGACTACAAATGTGCCTGCCCTCACGTTCCCATGTAGTACAGTATCGGGATTCCACCACATCGGAATAACCCACAAACCTACATATTACACGATTCGACCAGACGACCGAATGGAGACCAACAGCAAGACCCGTTTCACGCTCTGCCAGTCGCCGACAACACTAACACGACTACATAACAACTCATTCCGAGTTCTCATTGAATATCTAAAGCGCTCTTCACGTCGGTTACAAATCCTTCCAGGCCTGGTAACATCACTAAACACGGGGTACACTAATGTGCTCTGTTCGCCTTTCCAACTGTCACAGACAATAGCAATTGTAATCATTTATATTCACGTCCACGTTGTGTACGTGTAAGAAGTTCCGATGACATACGACCATTCTTTTCTTTTCTTTTTCTTTTTTCTGTCTCTGGTGGGAAAGGATGCCTGTTCACGTGTATTTAAGGGGCGCTATAAGCTCACTAGTGTCCTTCCAAGACCCAGGCGATCATTGTAGGTAAAACCACCCCTTCCTTCCGCCTCCTCGATTTCTACATCACCATCTATGGCCGTCCTATCGCCCTCACCCGCACCCTTAAGTACCGTAGTGTCACCCTCGACCATCGCCTCTCCTGGACCCCCCACATCCGGACGATCCAAGCCAAGGCACGCTCCAGACTCTGCCTCCTCAAGCTCTTTTCCGGCCGTACTTGGGGTCTGGACCACTCCACTATCCTCCATACCTATAAATCCCTCATTCGCCCTATCCTTTGCTACGCCCACCCTGCCTGGATCTCCGCTTCCCCTACCTTTTACAAATCCCTTCAGATCCTAGAACGCCATGCTCTTCGCCTCGCCTATCGCATCTGTCACCTCTCGCCCACGCGGATCCTGTATGACCTTATTCCCTTCCCCCACCTCCTCCTTTTCCTCGAACGGATACGGATCCTCTACACCTCCCGTAAACTTGATCCTCCTCACCCGCTGGTCTCTCCCGTCCTCTCCCGCCCCCATCTGCTGCCGCACCTGTACTTCCAGTCCCACCTGCTCTCCATTCTCCATACCCTCTCCCAAGGTGGCTTCCGCCAGCTCCCCCTCCCTGATGATGCCCTCCTCCCCTCCCTCTACCCCTCCTACCTTGATCCTCCCTCCCTCCTCCTGTGTTTTGTTCCTATGGGCACCCTCTCTCCCTTCTCTCCCTTCTCCCTCTCTCCCCACTCCTCCCCCGGGTTTCCCCTACTGCTCCTACTCCCGTCTCCTCTGCCATTGGCATCTTTGCTCACCACTCTCCCTCCCCCTCCCTCTTCTTCCCTTCTTGGTAGGTCCCCGGACTCGTACACGCTACGTGGACATTCGCACACCAGAGATCATCGCCATCAGTTTCTCGTGTGTGTGCCGTCGTGTTTGTGTTAGTGTCCGCCGTCACGCTCCAACATTCACATGTGCCGTCGAAGTCATCAGTGTTTGTGCGTCGTGTCGACAGTTTTAGTCTAGCGTGAATGGCTTCGTGTTTTTTGGTATCTACTGTTTTTTACCCGCACTTGTTCAATGTCTTATGTGTCTTCTATATGTTTTATAATTGTTCACTCTGAGGCTGAAGAGCGGCGTAAGGTGCTGCTGCCAGCCTACCTGTTGTTGTATAGGTATAAAAATAACAATAAAGGAAAAAAGAACTCGCTAGTGGCAGTTGGTCAGTCGGAGTGAGGCTGGCTCAGTCTCGCGTCACAAGTTGCAAGTCTGTCTCTCGTTCGCATTTGTGCGGCAGTTAGTGTCTGTCTGTCGTCGGAGTGCTAGTATGTCCGTCGTTTGGATCAAACTTTAAAGCCAGAAAATCAGTGTCTTGCCACTCCGCCACTAACAGACGTCAGCTAGTGGTCGCCCGGTCGGGGCTGAGTTCCTGCATCTGAGTCTGCACGTTAGGCCGCCAGTCTACTCGAGTTGCTCGGGCAACGGTCATTGGCGGTTGGATCGATCGGTTGGTCGGTCGCGCACTGAGACACAAGATGACTTGTCCGCTTTGAGCGTCGGTGCATGTGAGGTCCCCACGTGAGTCCAGAGGGCCGCGCCGTATAGTAAGTGGTAGTGACTTCGCGGTCGACACGAAAGCAACAGTAGTCAAACCACAACATCGGGCTGGCCGGTGCGAGCTGCGGCGCTGTGAGACGGAAGATTGGTGCGCCTTCCTGCGTCCGTTGAAGCGGCTGGCAGCGGACGGTTCGGGAGAGCGTTGGGGGTGCTGCGCCAGGTCTTCGCCAGAAATGGCAGTTTATTAGAAGTGATTGGAGATATGTTGTTTCATTTACTTGTTAAATTCTATTTGTTTTCTTAGTGAGGTCACCAGCTGCTTTGTTTTGGGGTCGTCCCACCATTCTTCTGCGTTTGCCCACCCGCGGGAAGGTGGTTATTTATGAATTGGGTGGTCCGTTTTTCCCTTGTGGAGTAGGGGCGGGTTACAGCAATCTGCTGTTCTGGTTGCTCAGTAATCCCCCTGTCAATCTACCATACGTTAATAGCAGCCTCTGTCATGTTTGACGGATTCGGTGTTAACGAATTCATCGCTTAAGGTGTAAAGGCCGAGTTCCTGAAATATGTTTTTGTCTTGCCTATCATCTGGAGAGTCGGTATATGTGTAATGTAGAACATGTACATTTTATGTAAGACTGCATTTCATGGGTTTCTATTTAAATGGTCATTTTAGTATATAAGTATATAAAGGTGCCACCCTTCCTCCGTAAGAGTTTTCTTTTAAAAACAAGTTGCACTTTCTGGGGCAAGTAATTTTTTAATGTGAGTGTTTTGTACCATTTACATCGCTCCTACAAGGTGCATAGTTGATGTGTTTGTGTGAGTTGTTAAAATTTTTGCTTTAAAGTAATCTGGTGTGTTGCAGATTTATACCAGTGTAGTCTTTGAGAGGTTGTTGTGAGCGGTCGTGGCTACCGCCGTGTTAAAAGGGAGCGGCAAGGTTCTCAGCTCGAAAGCTCATACTGTCAAAAAAAATTGCTATTTCTGCCTCTGAATAAATTGTAACTTCATATTTAGAGGGTGCTTTCTGATTATAATATTTGAATCTGTTTTTTTTTTAAAGAAGAAAGGGTTTTAGGAATAACATTTCCATTTGTTGAAAGAAATTTGTTTTCATCACTTACCCACTGGCAACTACTTCCACGCTCACATAGTGGGATTAAATGTGTTAATGTTCTTGATGAATAGCTAGTAAATAAAGTAAATTATTTAAGAATAGATTTTGAAAGTAAATCCACGGTTCAAGTGTGTCAGTGTGTTATTAAGAAGGCAATAATCTTTAAAAGGGAATCAGAAGTTTGTACCAGGGAGATGGTTTTGCAACGTTCAGCCTGCTTTGCCTATCGATGAGTAGCGGTTGTCCACGGCGTGCCGCCTCCCCCGGCTCGATGTCTCACAACGGCGCGCTTGTCGGTGGCTGGTCGTCAAAGCAAGCGGAGGCCGACCGCAAGCTCGTGGCTATCACGGCCGCCCAGACTTTAATTAAACCCATTAAATCGGCAGCCGCCACGGTAATGGAAGTAGCCCGCCACGCCCGGCGCACAAGCCGCCGCCCATGGCACCCATGAATGCGGCAGCTGCACTCGGAAAAGGAAAAAGAATACCACAGCCAATCGGTAACTGCTAAGTTTCCTGCGACAAATCTGCACTTATTCACGCCTATCTGTTTAATAAACGCACGGCTACAGCACAACAAGGGAAAAAAATTAAATAAAATATGCCAATAATAAAGAGAGAGAACCGTGTAGCATCAGAGCACATCATTTCACATACATATTTAAGGTGTTCGGGCTTATAAGCGATATGAAAATGGACGATGTGGCAAAAAGGGTACAGGGAAAGTGGATTACAGGCTTAGTTTCTGCGAGGGATTCTGGGAAAGTTAAATGCATCTCTAAAGCAACTCGTTTAGAAGACCCTAGTGTGATCAGTTCTACGGTATTGTCCAGTGTTTGAAATCTTCACCCAGTGTACATTGTAAGTAGGCTGTTTAGGTTTTTATGTTGGTAACGCCACGCAGCGCTCTGTATGAAAATCAGTGACTGTGCTGGTTTGCATTGTTGGAATTTTTGCTATTGTAGTGTTGGGCAGATGAATGCGAACAGCGTGTAGTGTTGCGCAGTTGGAGGTCAGCCGCCGGCAGCGGTGGATGTGGGGAGAGAGATGCCAGAGTTTTGAGAGCGGACGAACTGGACGTGTGTCCGTCAGAAAGAGTGAATTTGTAATACTGGATATCATGAAATGATATATAGATGATGACTTTTGAACATTATTAAGGTAAATACATTGTTTGTTCTCTATCAAATCTTTCATTTGCTAACTATGCCTATCAGTAGTTAGTGCATTCAGCTGGCAGTATTGACACGCGCTGTATTGAAGTAGTTCGAGTAACGAAGATTTTTGTGAGGTAAGTGATTAATGAAAGGTATAGGTTATTGTTAGTCAGGGCCATTCTTTTGAAGGGATTATTGAAAGTCAGATTGCGTTGCGCTAAAAATGTGGTGTGTCAATTTAGTGATGATCAGAATAAGTAAAGAGAGAAATGTCTGAGTACGTTCAGTTTTGTTCAGCTGTTTGAAAATCAAATAACGTAAGAGGTTTATCAGCACAGTAATTCATTAATTTTTCTAAGGGGACGTTACAACATGACAACAGACATGGAACGAAATCAGAGACGCATTAATAGAAGCATAAAGTTGTAACACGTGTGTGACTGGTTCTGATCTATATTCCTACCATAGTTGCGCCAAGGACGCTCTGTGAGTGGTTTAGGAATTTGGTGTAGAGCCTATGACCTGCAAGGAAGGAACACACCATCTCACACACGCAGAGTTCAGAAGAGAACAGCAGTACGGAGAATGATGTAATCAGACAATGATCTCAATGTCGGTACCTCCACATTCCCTGTAAAGGAATTATTGTAATTATTGTATGGGTTCAGCGTAACAATATGTTAGCAAAAAATGAAAATCTTAGCTTTTCCTTATTAATGTTTATTTTTACTCTAAATATAACTTCATGCCGTAGAGATCTTAACAAAATTACATACAGGATGTTAAAATATTGATTCTGGGTGTTCACAACCGTGAAGCAAAATTCCTATTACAAGGTTCTTTAATGGTAAGATGGTTGATGACCATGTCTGGGGGTCGATAAAAATACGAACAAATTAAACAGAATTGGGGCCAATGATTTTAATTACGCTAAGATGCACAATTAAAATAATCAGAATTGAATGGGGATCGACAACGAGCAATCAAAAAGAAATACGCAATCAAAAAAATTGATAACTGTACAGTGGCTGAAAAAACCGTTTCGTCAGATCGGACATCTCACGTTTTTGCATCAATTAGGCCCGAGAATCGCGAATATGTTTAACTACGGATCATGGTTGAATGTACAAAAAAAATTGGAGAGACGGAGACGATCACAGTTCTGAGTATCAAATGAATATCACTTACTGGCGTGGCGCTGGTGCGCGTGTTTACCTTTGTTTGGCAGCGGCAGTTGTGGCTGTTGGCGCGAGCTGTGAACCTCAGAATATATCCTAAATCTCTCTCTACTGTTAAACACCTGTCAGACACATTTACTACGCCTTCAGTGAAGCCGAGACTCCTAGTTATTCCCTAGCTCAGTTAACTGGCATGGTACACGCTATTTCGCTGGAATAGCGCTTACGTCATTGCCCTCAAATCGCTTGCAAGCGTTAAATGTAAGTGCTCGGTGAGATTCTCCGTACTAGGAGACATTGCAGTTTAACTCCTTACGAGTTAAGACGAGCCTGTGAACAAGGGTTTCACATGATGACTCTCGCAATCGTCTCAGCACGTCGCGAGTCGCCTTGTTCAAACACTCGACGATTTCTGCAAGAGAAGAGCCAATTACTCTGTCTGCCATTTGCCTATATCAAAGCTGGTGGCCATGTGTTTTCTTTCTGGCGAATCAGAGCATTAGTACTTTGTCATAAATCCACCCATTACAGTTTTTGTAGCCCATCACAGGTGTGTTTTCTTTCATAGGGCAGAGTTTAACTTTTGCTTCGTAATAATGAGATAAACAGCTTTTCCTTTCATGCGAGTTTTTAACGCAGGTGGCCACAGTGAGTCACCTATGTTTTTTGTTGGGTTCCTCCGAACGTTTTATCTCCAGAACTATCTGGCATCTCCCGGCAGGTTCCTGTAGGAATTCTTTCCGAAGGGTTGTCGTTAAAAGCAGGGACAAGGGGTGGCTTTTGCCGATAGCCTAAGCAATGGTGGCGGGCATCTCATTGTGTCCACTAGATGCCCCCTGGCGAAATCTGACAGCCTACATGGGACGAGCATTGCTGCTGTAAAATTCTCTTTCTCTCAGAACTGCATCTTGTAGCTCGGGTCGGAGAAATTACTTGCATGCAGTTACTAGTGTGAGTGTTAATGGTGCATATTCATGAAATGCTGGCTTATTTATTACATCAGTATTCCAATTACATTAATTCAGTTTCAACAAACTATATCATGTCACATTTAGAGTAACCCAGAATTGTCTGCAGAATTCAATGTAAGGTGTGTTATTTGTCTGACTGGTTACATATCACCACCCTTCCGCGGAAAGTTTTGTACTGACGTTAGACAGTGGTTGAGGCATTGTATAAGCAGTCAAAAACTATACTTTCATTAAGCATTGAATATTGGTCAGCCACTTGGTCTAGTCCTTATTCTATTTAATTTAATTTTTTTGTACACTTTAATTGTTGACATGGTTCACTTTGTTATTGATTTAATTGTCTCTCTTAAGTGATGACTATAAATTTTTATATTAACATCAGTTTCTTTATCTTATTTATTTAAATGAGTTACGAGTATTTTAGATTTTATATCGAAGATGAGGAGCGTCTCACATCCGTCTTTTAATACTATTTTCTCAACCACTTATTATTTAAATCAACGTAAAAATTTACATATAATCCAAAAATTGCAGTGTCTACATTCTGCTGTTTGTTTCACCAAAATTTATCATTCTAACAACCGATGTATAAAAATAATTCTTTATCGAATCCTATTTTTTTTCAAAATTTTAAACATTTCTATTATTGATTTAGGCAAATTAAAAAATATTATAGTCAATATTATAGTCACACACAATATTTATACACACATATGATTCTAAAAAATTATTACTCTAACAAACAAATTGGTTTTTAAGAACTGTTGCATTGACAATTGTGCATGAATGAAATTTAAAAATATTACACTCCTAGAAAGTAAATTAACTTAAAAATTTTTATCTTTAAGACAAATTATATATGAGCAGGTTTTCTTTTGAACGTCTTATGCTTATTACATAATAAACACACAAAACACTTCTTTACAAAAGTTTTCTCATGCATTGTTCCTGAAATCAAGATCATAATATAGACCTTTTAGTACAGTCTCTCGTAGTATTGGCTTTAAAAACGTGCATTTTTCTTCTCAAGACATTACTGAGGGTATTTATATTTTTGTAGCACTTCGCAGACAACTAGTTTCCAATAGGATGGATGTTTCGAAAGCTGTATCTTGAAATATTGTCGCCCATCTTCTTTCTTCAATGTCTTGCGTCTTTTTATCTTCTGTTCTTCCAAGCTTCTTCCTTTCTTCAGACTTAAATCTTGTCTCTTCTCTGGGCAGGACGTGGGAATTTATTGACTACTAGTTACTTTGAAGTTTTATATTCGTCAGTGTTGCAATTGTTGATTAGGATGTGCAGTTTAGCATTGATTGACTGGTTTTTCTCAACCTCTGTTGCTCAATATAATATCGTAGTCTGGTGGCAACAGTGCGATTCTAAACGTAATTTTCTGCCAAACTGTGCCTCAGCCGTTTTTTGTAGCCTGTCATTCCTTGTAGTCTTTCTGACTTCAGTATCGGTCGAAAATGAATTTTCGCAAGGCCTGGACCCAACGTCGATCTTCTGCTGCTCATCCAGCCTCCATGTACTTCCTTTATCACGGCAAGGTTGCTACCGCCGTTAGGTACAAGGATCGCCTTGGTTACATATCGCCATCCTTCTCGTGCCCTTGCCGGCGCTTCTGCATGGTAGAAAATTGTTGATCTCATCTAGTTACGTCCCATGTACATCTCGGTTGTCGTCCGCTGCATTGTCGTGGGGAGTTGACGATTGTTTCTTGCAGGAGGTCGAGTAGCAAAATCTTTTCTTATAATCTACCTAATGCCTAATTTAATTTACGCCTCTTAAGACATTCATTGCGCGGTTAGGCGTCCTATCTCTGTGATACAATTCTGGTTTTTCTATCAGGTTCCAATTTGTTCCTGATATTTTAAGCTAATGAGACTCCTTATGTTCGTTATGTGTGGTGTCGTGGTGTTGCATGTGAGTGTGTCATGCTATTAGGTCCGTTTCACCTTTGCAAACTCTACATCATGTAAGTTGCTATATATAAAAGTTTAAGGTACTTCTCTGTTCTCCGTCTCTTCTTTTCCTCAGTGTCCAGGTCATGTCCTGTCTGAAACATATTTGATGGCTTCTTTGATAATATTTATTGATGCCTGTTAGTGATTGTTCATCATACCTTTTAATATGGCTTACATGATGAAGTCCTACTTTTACTAATCACTTTTGTTTGGGTGGTGGAACATCGTTCTTGAGGTCTGGGAGGCTCTTGCTCTTCCACTCAAAGACAAGTGTAGTGCTTTCAGAAGTGACGCTACCGTTTCCCATGTTTATCACAGCTCGCCTTTCATTCAAAAACTCAGAACCCATTATCATGTCCACCGTGAATTTCGGTATGATAACGAAATTGGCTTCGATATTTTGACCTTCGCACGAAAGAGTTAGTCTTGTTTGTCTGTTGACATCAGGAGCATGATATTTGATGGGACCCTTCACTTTAATCTTCTTCATTTCCAAGATTGGTAATTCTTCACTAGCATTGCATTGGTTAAATAAGTTCTCCAAAATCGCGGTTAACTCGTTTCCTCTGTCTGCGACTACATTAACTGGGATTTCCACTACCATGTCCCTAACAACTGGTTGAATTTTGACCGGTTTGCTCAGTTCTTCCCCATCTCCCTGCATTGAAGCATCCTCTACTGAATCATACGTGAGTCGTTTCAGGACTTTTATCTGCGAATTCGAATCTTCTGTCGGATATGCCTCGACCACTATGTCTCTCTCTTCTACAACTTCTTCTTCACATTTAGCTTCATCTTTCCTCAACTCAACTACATCTGCCTCTTCTTCTTTCCTGGAAACTCCGAAATAATCGCATCTAAATGTCCTTATTATATCTCTGTAACTTCAATCATTGTATACAATGGAACCTGTGCCCAATTTTAATTTATTTTCAAATTCCGTTGACTGCCCCTTACCCTGGCCTCAGTCTCAAACAACTCTGCAGTTCTAATTACTCCGTCCCTATTCTCTTCTCCCATTGTCCCTGCGTCTGGAAGTTCGTTTTCTTCGTCTGTGTCCTCCCAATTAATTTCTCCCCAGCATGATGTTGTTGCTTTTCTGACTCTGTTTGGTCGCTGTGATCCTATTTCCTCATTTATTACCTGTTGTGACAAAATTTTTATTTCTCGATGGTATATTATCCTCTTGGAATCGACTCTCTCTAGTTTGAGCATTAAATAACGCTGCAATGCTAATTACTTTGCCTTTTAACTCGACTTCCGTTATGCCTGCTTCATTTTGTTCTGGTAGTCCGTTTTTTGTGAAATCCTCCCAACTACATCCTGTCCAACCTGACGTTTGCGATATCTCGACTTCTTTTGGTCCCTGCGGTTCTGTTTCTTGATCTTTCACCTCTTGTGTCAAAGTGTTTATTTCTTTCATTACGTTGTTGCTGTTTGCTTGGGTAGATGCACTGTTCTCCTTCACTTGAGCGCTCTGATGTCAGTTAGAACGTTTATTGGGGTTTGGTGGCATTATCTGCACGTCTTCTTTTGGTCCTTCCTGTCTTTGTTCGACTTGGTATCAAGGGTTTCGTTGCTGGTAATTTGTCTGCCTATTTGTCCTCCAATACCCATTGCGGTTACCGTTATTTCCCCTGTAGCGATTATTGCAATTCTTGGGTGCACAGCGACTTTCTCTGTAGCACATGATTGTTATTCCTCGTCGCGAAGTTATCACGCGATTCGAAGTAACTAAGATTCGTTAACGTGGTCTCTGGCTCATTTCGAGGTCTTCCAGTCACGTTTTCACGCGGATTTCACTTTCCTTTTGCCTCATGTTCCGAGAATATGAATTTCAATTCTCTCAAAATTCCTTTGAAGGCTTCCACATCCTTTCCTCCACCTCCTACCAGTGACTGTTGGTATTTTAGTGGCAACTTTATGATATACTATTTAATCAAATCTCAATCGATGTATGGCAGATCCAAACATTAGTTTTTCTTTGACATTGCTTCGAAAAATTTTACAATGCTCTTCTCTCCTGAGTTTTCGAAGTATGGATTTTTTAGTGGTTCATACTTCACCCTATTTTGCGCTTCACTCGATCTGTAGTGCGAGAGAAACTTATCTCTGAAATCTTCATATGATCGACATGTAACTGCTACGTTCACCGTCATTTCTGCTAGCGTTTCAGATATATGAGCACACATATAGTTTGATCAATAAAGTTTCTTGGATGCAATGAGTTTCCTTCACATAAATGATGCAACTTCCTTACAGCGAAGAAATAATCATTGTCGTACCTCGCTCGTCATGGTACCATAAGAATTTCGAGAGGCTTCACCGCTTCTGTTTCCGATCATTTCACGTGTCAGTCTTTCGGGTCGTGATAAATCCGTTGGATGTTTCACACTGCAACTTTCACCTAGTCTTGCATTATATTGTTGAGAGATTGCAGGGCACTCTCACTTCAGATTTGGTGTAGGGAATACGATCTACGGCGATTTGACTTCATACATTGTGATGAAATGGTGGGTAGCAGTTTATGGTCTTGTTTGCATGCTCTAGGGAAAGAAATACGGTAAGCTTTACCTGCGTTCAAAGGAACAGGGTGCCGACTTAAGCAACTGCAGTAAAAGCACGGCATTGGTGGGGCGGCAAAGCGCGTTTTTTTTCTGGAGAACGGTGAGGAGACATTTCCAGACGGGCCATGCCGCGGTCGCATTGTGCAGAAACACATTAGCTTTGGTGCCAGACGTCCAGATATACGGCCTAGCGCCGAAAAGTCGCCGATAGCGCATTGTAGGCCTTGTTGGCGAGCAAGCTACCAAAAGAAATGTAAACGTTCTGAAAATGTCCGTGGGATAGGAAAACTGGCGCCCAGACGTGCAGACTCTGTTTCAAAACACGTTTTCTCAATGCGAGTTTACGGCCGTTCTTTGCAAACTTTGAAATGGACGCAACAGGGGAGATAACAAGCTGTTTATGGAGGGCTGTGCTTCCACCGTGTATTGTGTTAGCAAAAGACACAGCAAACGTGTGGGAAAGAGGCTGAGAAGCTGAACTTTTTTCCATTTTCTGCTAATTAAGTTTAATTCTCTGATTGGTCAAATCAGTTTGCAGTGCAAAGACCATTCACCGAGCTTAGAATGCCGGGCTCCAGCTCATGATTGGTTCGTGCGAAATTGAGGGATGTCAAAAAAAGAGAAATGTGCTTTTGAAACCGAGCTGAGAAGGCAACACAGAGAAAGGGAGATCAGGGACTCTTGTACAAGTCTCTTGTACTGGCGCTTCGCTAGTAAAGAACTGCAGGTCTCTACCTAAACGGTGAGACTTGTGTCCTTTCCTAGGGCGCGACTTAGAGCCTGTGCCGGTCACCTCCTGAGTCGGCCGTCTAAACATTTGACGTATTCCGACATGCACAGTCGTGGCACGCAGTCAAATTGGTTTGGCAGACCAGCAAACAGGTCCGCCTGCACACTGGAATCCGTCAGCGTTTCAGAGGCTCTTAGGCAAGTACCTGCATTCCGAATTAACTGAACGCAAGACCGCGTACGTGAATTTTTCAGGAACATGCATTTAATAACACATTTCCGCCATGCATGACTTCAGTCGCTGAACGCATCGTAGTCTGCTGCCTTGACCAGTAGGATGGTAAAGTATTCGCTGCTGCAACGTAGGGCTATAATATCTATTTCTCAGCACCCTGTTCTTTCAAACCATATTTTTCCTTTTTTTCTGTGGTAATATAAATGCTTGGTGGTGACGTAGTTTGATACTGTAACCAGGATTCATGTGCATGAAGTGAGATAGAGCAAGTAGTGTTCTGGGTAGTTTTGTGTGTCGATCCCCAGCAGATCACTTTGTCCACCATAGATCCCATTTTAGTAAGGCTTTTGTTAAATAAATATTTTTGTATGATGTTTCTTTAACAATTTTGTTGTCTTGCTTAAGATCAATAAATCGATTGTGAATTAGACTACAACTTCTCCCTGAGTTCTGATTTACAGTTCCTTCGCATTTTTATGGCAGTCTAGATCAGAAACATAAGGAGTAGCTTTTTCATTTGGTGTCCACTGCGTGGACAGTAATCCTCTTTCAGCGGAACGCAGTGACTTTCTTCCATCGGCTCTGCGTGAGTGTCGGTATGCTTTACACTATAACCTTCGTAGCCTTGCACTCCCCTACCATGTATTGGCTCGGTGTCCTGCATGGCTAGTCTTGCCGCTTCATCATGTGGTCCGAATTGTTCCGAAAAGTATGCCTGCGTTACCCGATGGCTTCGTGGTGCCATCTGCTCTTGGCGAGTTTCGAAATGTGCCTGTGGTATCGCAAGTGGTCGACTATCGCGTAATTTCTTGACCGCCTGTGATTGGAGTTGTATTTGCGTGAAATATTTTGCTCATTCCTTGTGCAACTTCTTGCCTTTCTGGTGGCGTTATTGACTTGGAAGTTTTTACGGATTCAGAGCTTGCATGATCTTGATCGCTTCGCTTTTGTATAGTTCGCAACAGCTCTTCTCTGAGTTCTTCTAACTGATTTTTCGATTTCGTTTCTATTCTTAGAATGCGAGAACCGCTTTCGTGATGCGTTTTTGTACAACCTTATCCTCAACTGTTTATCGCGCTGTGTTTGCTGCTTGGCGTGTAATTGCATTAACCTGTTCGGTTATCTTCGCAATTTCACCGTAATTATCAGCACATAATGTTTTGTTGTCATCACGTAATGTTTTGATTTCGGTCTGTGTGTCGTTACGCAATGTTTCTATTTCGGTCTGGATGTCATCCCGAAATGTCTGTACATGTACTAGGACCTTGTCAGTATCTGTTCTTAATTGTGTGTGAACCATTATTAAGTTTCCGATCATATCTCGGGATTCTTTTGCCTCTTCCTCAATGTGTCCTAATTCTTCTTTGACCTCTATGCTTCGTTTTATAATTTCACACAGTTGTTTCGTTGTTTCTACGTTCTGCTCACGTATTTGATGCAGTTGTTTCGCTGTTCCCGCACTCTGCTCACTCTACTTAGGTATCTGTGGTTGCAGTTCTTTCGTTTGTTGTTTTGTCTCTCTGTTTTGAATCGTTATGGTGCGCGTTAATTGCTGGAAAATTTCCGACAAATTAACGGGTGCTACTACCTCTTCTTCCAGCGCCCTTCATTCTGCATTTACATTCTCGTGTCTGACCGCAAGTGACTGTAGTGAACCATGCGGGGACACATTTCGACTTGTGTCGCCTGTACTCGGTTGAGGAGGAGGTCTTATTACGTACATGTGCTATGGGTTCTACGTATTCAAGACGTTCTCCATCTTCTTGCACCTCAGCATTATACTGGTCGCTTCTTATGGCACCTTGCTGGTCGGTATTTATGCCCTGCTGCACCCGTCGATCTATTTCTCGCGGCATTTTTTCGTCTGTTATTCTGTCCTCAGGTGCCTGTACGTTATCTTGCTGACTGTCAGTCTCAATTTGGTCAAGGTCTCGATCTGCCATTGCTAATCTCTCTGATTCCCGTCTTCGCAATTTTAACAGACGCGCCTACTTCGCGAAATCATGCGATCATATAACCTTACTCCCTTTTTTCATGAATTACATACCTTCACCCTTTCTGTAGTGTTCCTAGTTCCCGTGACACAATAACAACACTGTACCACCGTCACTTACCAGTTGGGTGCCAGCCACCCGTGCGTTTGCAAGAAAAACTTGAAGCTAAGAATAGCTTTACAATTATACTATTGGAATACTGCGTACGTCTCTTGGTGCATTGCACGTCTTTGTATCCCTACTGACTTGTCAGTTGCCACTAATATTTCACATTGGTTGATGCAACACAAAAATATATCACCAATTTTTTTAAGAGGATGTATGTTTTGTCCTAGTAACTACATATGGTTCACCACCTTACCATCGTTTTTTACCATCCTGGCAAGGTCGCCATTTTGTAACACAAATGTGACTGGTTCTGATCTATCTTCCTACCACAGTTGCGCAAGGACACTCTATGAGTGTTTCAGGAATTTGGTGTTGAACCTATGGCCTGCAAGGTAGGAACACACCATCTCTCACATGCAGAGTTCAGAAGAGTGCAGCAATACAGACAGTGATGTAATCACACAATGATCTCAATGTCAGTTCCCCTACACTCCCTGTAAATGAAACGTTATGGATAACAGAAATTATTGTATGGGTTCACGTGTAACTATATGTTAGCAAAAAATGAAAATCTCAGATTTTCGTTACTAATGTTTATTTTTACTCTAAGTATGAATTCATGCCATAGTGATGTTACCAAAATTACGTAGAGGATGGTAAAATATTGACACTGGCTGTTCACAGCCGTTAAGCGAAATTCCTGTTACAAGGTTCTTTAATGGTGAGATGGTTGATGACCTTGTCTGGGGGTTGATAAAAATACAAACTAATTAAATACAACAGGGCCAAAGATACTAATTACGCTAAGATGCGCAGTGATTATACCGAAAATTGAATGGGGGTCCTAACAAGCAATCAAAGAGAAGTACACAATTAAAACAACTGATAACTCTACAGTGGCCGATCAGTCCCTTTCGTCAGATCGGACATCTTGCCTTTCTGTTTCAGTTAGGCCTGACAGTCGTGATATGTTTAACTACACATCGTGGTTGAATGTACAACTAAAATAGGAGAGACGAAGACGATCGCAGTTTTGAACGTCAGTTGAATATCAGTCACTAGCGTTGTGCAGGTGCGCATGTTTACCTAGCGTTGGCGGCGGCAGTGGCGAATGTCAGCGCGAGCTGTGAACCTGAGAATCTATTCTAAATTTCTCTCGACTCTTAAACACCTGTCAGACACATTTTCTACGTCTTCGGTGAAGCCGAGGCTCCTAGTTAGTCCCTAGCTCAGTCAATTGGAATGGTACACGCTATTTGGCTAGATTAGAGTGTACGCCTTTGCCCTCAAATTGCTCGCAAGTGTTAGCTGTCAGTGCTCGGCGTGATTCATCGTACTAGGAGGCTTTACATATAAACTGTTTGCCAGTTAAGACGAGCCTGTGAACAAGTGTTCACATAACGACTCTCGCAATCGTCCCAGCACGGCCGGAGTCGCCTTGCTCTGCAAGAGAAGAGCCAATTACTCTGTCTGCAATTTGTCTGCATCAAACCTGGTGGCCACGCCAAGCCAATCAGAGCATTTGTACTTTGTTATAATTCCATCCACTAGACTTTTTGTAGTTTATCACAGGAGTCGTTTCTTACACAGGGCAGAGTTTAACTTTTGCTATATAATACTGAGATAAACAGATTTTTCTGTCATGTGAGTTTTTGACAAAGGTGGCTACAATGAGTCACCTATGTTTTGTGTTGAGTTTCTCTGGCCGTTTTATCTCTAGACATTCTGTCTGGCATATCCCACCATGTTCCTGTAGGAAGGCTTTCTGAAGGTCACCGTTAAAAGCAGGGACAAGGGGCGGTTTTTGACGATGGCCTACGCAGTGGCGGCGGCGTCTCATTGTGTATGCTAGATGCCCCATGGCGAACTGTGTCTGCCTACATGGGACGAGCATTGCCATTGTAAATTCTCTTTCCCTCAGAACTGCATCTTGTAGCTCGGGTCGGTGAAATTACATGCGTGCAATTTCTAGTGTGCATGTAAGTGGTGTATATTCACGAAATGCTGGCTTATTTATTAGATTAGCATTTTAATAACATTAGTTCAATTTCACGCAACTATGTCATGTGACATGTCTAGTTAACCAGAATTCTTACAGGTATTCAATATAAGGTGTGTTATTTGTTTGACACCTTGCAACATGTCCGTATAGACAATACGAAAGTATGACAGGAATTCTTGAAACTTAAATGGGAATCTTTCGGTAATTCTACCGTAATGCTGTTGTATAAATTAATTCGACGAAAATTGTGTGACCATTATGCTGCTACCATCGTATATCTCACATTGCGATTTTGATAATAAAACATGAGAGATTATGGAGCGTACATCGGCATGTGTGGCCATTTGCCTTCACGCCATACTCGAATGGAAATGGAATCGATACTATTGGTACGACGTATCCTCCATCTCGCACTGTACGGAGGCTTGCGTAGTGCATAAATTATTATACAGGGCCTTGCAAAGCAATACCAGCAAACTTCGAAGCTATGTAGATGCTGTTGTGAGGAACAAATTAAGGATAGGAATATGTATCTAGAAACGCCATCCAACAACGCTTCAGAGCGTTGCAGTTATAAGGACCAGCGCCTGGAGCTAGGCCACCCTTTCAGCAGCAGTCGTCACTTTCTGCACAGACGGACTGTAGGCGGAACGCCTCATAATGTTGTTTCTTATTCAGTGATCGTGATTGATTGCGACGACCCCAGAAGAGAAAATGGAGCTAGTTTCTGCGCAGACAGGCCCTTCTCCTATATATGTGCTTTTCTATTGCCTCCCTGGATAACGGTTTTGGTTCAAATGGCTCTGAGCACTATGGGACTTAACATCTGAGGTCATCAGTCCCCTAGAACTTAGAAAATACTGAAACCTAACTAACCTAAGGACATCACACACATCCATGCCTGAGGCAGGATTCGAAACTGCGACCGTAGCAGCAGCGCGGTTCCGGACTGAAGCACCTAGAACCGCTGGGCCACAGGGGCCGGCAACGGTTTTTTTTTTTTTCCTGTGAACAGAAAACACAGGAGATTTGAAAGGGTTCGAGAAGAAAAATGAACTGCAGGAGTAAATCTGTGTCCAAAACAATCATCCTCCGAGGCAACAGTGCATTGAATTCACAGCAGACAAGACCTGTCTACGTAGCAGCTAACCCCATAGTTTTCACTGCCAATCGTCGTAAACAGTTGCAATCACTGAACAACAATCGATATTCCACGTATTGTACATCAGCTACAAAGCTACGTTTGCTGTTGAAGGGGTGGTCTAGTGGTAGGCACCGGCGTCAACAACTAGTGTCATTGCATGACGTTTCTGGGCGTGGCTTTCTATCCTCGGTTTCTTCCTGGCGACACACAACCCCTGGAAGTAAGTCGGTATAGTTTGTAACACCCTGTATGTAGTTGTACATGATTATTCCTAAAATTCACTACTACTGGGCACCCCCAGGATCGATGGTAAGGCCACCAGCCAGTCTTGGTCAGGCCAATAGATGATCACATTGCCATTCCAGTTATTTGTCCACAGAGGATTTAAGAAGGAAACACGCCCTACTTAGCTCTTATCTGAGTGCAAGACAGGAGTTGCGGCTTTTGGACGACGCTAGTCAGCAGGAGCCAGAAGTCAGGCTCTTGGGTTAATGTTCTCTAATACAAGTCTGTAACGTTTCAATAAATGGTTCAAATGACTTTGAGCATTATGGGACCTAACATCTGAGGTCATCAGTCCCCTAGAACTTAGAACTACTTAAAACTAACTAACATAAGGATATCACACACATCCATGCCCGAGGCAGGATTCGAACCTGCGACCGTAGCGGTCGCGCGGTTCCAAGCTGAAGCGTCTAGAACCGCTCTGTCACACCGGCCGGTCTCTGAAATGTTTGATCAGATAGTGTGCCAGCGTGTAGAGCAATCTCTCCGAGTTTCTCTTCGTACAACATGCTGTGGCGTAGTTGCATTATGGGGCAGACATTTAAGAACATGTAGACAAATTATTCGCTATGTATTTCTATTTAAACAGTTCGCGCCTGGACATAATCAGTACAATGAACAGTTTTGCAAAACGGTCTGCGACAGCAGCGACTTCAATGAATTTGCTTCCATGTGCTCTTCTACCTTTATTGACACTTTCCACGTCATAGATAGTACCCATATTGAGCACTTGTACTGTGAGTCAAAATCTTGGAGAGAGACTCTATCCACTGGCATATTCTTACACACATCAAAAAAAGTTTTGCGTCAACTCCTGAATATCGACGTTAACTGTGGATATTGTATCACAGACACAATCCCTTTGACTGTTCAGAGATGTCACTAAACCCGCCCAAAGATGTAAACAACCATGCATGAGCAGCGTCAATCAGATGGAGGGGGTCCAACAGCCGATCAGTTCCAGTCATTCCACCAGGAAGGAGGTACACGGCTCGTGTCGTCCGTAGTTCAACCATGCCTAGATGGTCAATACCGCGGTTCGATCACGTCCGGAATTATTACTCTGTGCCGGGAAGGACTCTCCACAAGGGAAGTGTCCAGGCGTCTCGGAGTGAACCAAAGTGATGTTGTTCCGACATGGAGGAGGTACAGAGTGACAGGAACTGTCGATGTCATGCCTCGCTCAGGCCGTCCAAGGGCTACTACTGCAGATTATGGCTCGGAGGTACCCCGACTGCAACGCCACAATGTTGAATAATACTTTTCGTGCAGCTACAGGACGTCGTGTTACGACTCAAACTGTGCGCAATGGGCTACATGATGCGCAACTTCACTCCCGACGTCCATGGCGAGGTCCTTTTTTGCAACCACGACACCATGCAGCGCGGTACAGATGATCCCAACAACATGCCGAATGGACTGATCAGGATTGGCATCACGTTCTCATCAGCGATGAGTGTCGCATATGGCTTCAACCAGACAATCGTCCGAGACGTGTTTGGAGGCAACACGGTCAGGCTGAACGCCTTAGACACAGTGTCCAAGGACTGCAACAAGCTGGAGGTACCCTGCTGTTTTGGGGTGGCATTGCGTGGGGCCGACGTACCCCGCTGGTGGTCGTGGAAGGCGTCGTAACGGCTGTACGATACGTGAATGATATCCTCCGCCAGACAGTGCAACCATATCGGCACCATATTGGCGTCCCCATCTTGTGAATGGCTTCCTCCAGGATAACGACATCGCTCGACCAGACATGAACGCTATTGCATATACCTCTGATATAGTGAAAAGGGCCGTTTATGGACGACGTGACCGCCCAACCACTGTGCGGGATCTACGCCGAATCGCCCTTGAGGAGTGGGACAATCTGGACCAACAGTGCCTTAATGAACTTTTGGATAGTATTCCACGACGAATACAGACATCTATCAATGCAGGTGCAACTGGGTATTAGGAGTACCCGTGTGTATCGCAATCTGGACCTACACCTCTTAACGTCTCGCTGTATAGTGGTACAACATGCAATGTTTGGTTTTCATGAGCAATAAAAAGGGCGGAAATGATGTTTATGTTGATCTCTGTTCCAGTTTTCTGTACAGATTCCGGAACTATCGGAACAGAGGTGATTCAAAACTTTTTTTGATGTGTGTATATTTCGTATGCCTTGGAACTTTCCACAGTCATCTTCTGAAAATGTGTGAAGTCTTATGGGACTTAACTGCTAAGGTCATCAGTCCCTAAGCTTACGCACTACTTAACCTAAATTATCCTAAGGACAAACACACACACCCATGACCGAGGGAGGACTCGAACCTCCGTCGGGATCAGCCGCACAGTCCATGACTGCAGCGCCCTAGACCGCTCGGCTAATCCAGCACGGCATCTTCTGAAACACAGTGGGTACTTGTGAGTAGAAGTAGAATCAGACTGGGTGACCTATAGATATCTAAGCTTCCATGGATGGCTTATGTGCCTCAGAGTAAGTCGAACAATGGGAGACTGCGGTTAGACGTCAGTGTAAGCTAAGGAAACACAGCCACCTGCATTTGTCATGTTGGTTTGTTTAATAAGTCTTTCCCAGATAAATGTATTCAAAATGTACACTATGCTATTAAAAATATTCGGACACGCCCAAAAAACATACGTTTTCATATTATGTGCATTGTGCTGCCACCTACTGCCAGGTACTCCATATCAGCGACCTCAGTAGTCATTTGACACCGTGAAAGCGCAGAATGGGGCGCTCAGTGGAACTCACATAATTCGAACGTGGTCAGGTGATTGGGTGTTTCTTGTCTCATACGTCTGTACGCGAGATTTTCACACTCCTAAACATCCCTAGATCCACTGTTCAATATGTGACAGTGAAGTGGAAACGTGAAGGGGCACGTACAGCACAAAAGCGTACAGGCCGACCGCGTCTCTTGACTGACAGAGATCGCCGACAGTTGATAAGGGTCGTACTGTGTAATAGGCAGATATCTAACCAGATCGTAACCCAGGAATTCCAGACTGCAACAGGATCCAGTGCAAGTACTATGACAGTTAGGCGGGAGGTGAGAAAACATGGATTTCATGGTCTAGCGTGTGCTCATAAGCCACACACTACGCCGGTAAATGCAACACGACGCCTCGCTTGGTGTAAAGAGAGTAAACATTGGACGATTGAACAGTGGAAAAACGTTGTGTGGAGTGACGAGTCACGGAACCCAATGTGGCAATCCGATGGCAGGGTTTGGGTATAGCGAAAGCTCGGTAAACGTTATCTACACGCGTGTGTAGCGCCAACAGTAAAATTCGGAGCGGTGGTGTTATGGTGTGGTCGTGTTTTTCATGGAGGAGGCTATCTTCCCTTGTTGTTTTGCGTGGGACTATCACAGCACAGACCTACATTGATGTTTTAAACACCTTGCTTCCCACTGTTGAAGAGCAATTCTAGGATGGCGAGTGCATCTTTCAACACGATCGAGCACCTGTTCACAATGCACGGCCTGTGGCAGAGTGGTTACACGACAATAACATCCTTGTATTGGACTGGCCCGCACAGAGTCCTGACCTGAATCCTATAGGACACATTTGGGAAGTTTTGGAATGCCGACTTCATGCCAGGCCTACGACCGTCATAGACGCCTCCCTCAGTGCAGCACTCAGTGAAGAATGGGCTGCCATTCCCAAAGAAAACTTCTCACAAACTGATGTCATACATTACGGTTGCTTCACCACCTCCTCAGTAATCATAGCATCGCAGACATATCTTGAGCACACCTACGAGACATTCTAAATTAGTAACCAGTTTCACTACATGTACATACCACAAAACTTTTCTTCGAGTGTTTCCGTGTTGACAACACTACCTTGTGGAGTAGCCTCCTATGTTATAACGTTGTAGTTGCACGTTTCTCCTGTTTCTAAACATCGATCCCATAGAATTAGAGAAGGACGGGGAAGGAAATCGGCAGTGCCCTTTCAAAGGAACCATCCCGGTATTTGCCGAATCGATTTATGGAAATCACGAAAAACCTAAATCAGGATGGCCGGTCGCGGGTTTGAACCGTCGTCCTCACGAATGCGAGTCCAGTGTGCTAAGCACTGCGCCACCTTGCTCTGTGTGTTTTGGAATCCAAATGTCATCTCTTCTGAATATTATTACTTTTATTAATTATTTCTGATTTAATATGATTAGCTGTTAGTGGGAATGAAGATGTGAATGAGAAGTAATATGATAAGTGGCTTTTGATAGTCTATTATCCGAATATACAGTAGCGTGACAACTGCTATTTAGTGACTAAAAGTACGAGCTTATATCAGACCAGATTTGAGATTAGAGACAAGACTTTCTTATGAATAGCAATCCGCACGTCGTTCCTAACGGAACAAAATCGACAGATGTAATTACTGGACCTCCCTAAGGAAGTGTGATACGATAGTTACCGTTTACAATGCATATAAATGATCTAGTAGCAAGTGTCTGAAGCTCCTTAAGACAGTTGTCAGTTGATACGGCTGTCTGTAAGAAAGTAGCAATGCATCTGCAGAGAAGTGATGAATGGCGCAGGCTCTGTACAGTGGACCCTTAACGTAAACAAATGTAACATACTGTGCATATGTACAAAATAAACCCACTACTGTGCAGCTACTCTAATAATGACAAATCGCTAGAAGCAGGATCTACCGTAAAATATCTAGGAATAAATATCCTGAGTGACCTTAAGTGGAATGCCCACTTAAAATAAATAGTAGGAAAGGTACATGCCAGACTGAGATTCATAGGAAGAATGTTAAGGAAATGTAACTCATCCACGAAGGAAGTGGCTGACGAGGTACTTTTTCGATCGATGTTTGAGTATTGTTCATGAACCTGGGTTTGTCACCAGGTAGGGCTGATCGGAGATATAGAGAACAGATGCTAAAAGAGAGGCGTTGTGCATTAGGGAGAGGTTTACTATTGAAATTTCGAGAGAGCACTTTCCGGTAAGAGTCGGACAACATATTAACTTCTGCCACATACATCTCGCTAAATGACCATGGCGATAATATTCGAGAAATTACAGCTAATACAGAGGCTTACCGACAATTATTCGTCCCATTCTCTATTCGCGAGTGGATCAGGGTAGGGGGGCTCAGTTAGCGGCACCAGAAGTGCCCTCCGCCACACACTGTTATACATTATTTACATGTATTCGTATCTAGAAGGAAAAAGTAAGTCTATATGCAGGGGAAACTTTGTAATGTATAGTTCGTCAGTTTATGATACTGCGGAGACAAGAAATATATTATTATAATTCAGTTATTTAAATTTCTTCATTGCATGGATCCCTATAAAAAGATATTATGCTGTGATTAGTTTATAGCGGAAGACACAGGATAGCGCAGTTTAATACTGACAGATTTTTTCTAGCCAACCAGAAGAGAGAAGATTTGCGCGTATTTGGTGGGCTACAACAATTGCTTTGTAGAATCTAAGTTCAGTTTGGAACTCAGTCACCATGACGGTAGAATTTGCTTGTTGGAAGCTCTGAATGCTGGTAATAATTTCGCTAAAGCATGAGTTAAATTTGACCAAAGTAATAGCGAACGAGTGAAAAAGGCGAAAGGGCAAAATTTTGGTTTTTGTGTGTGATTTGTGACTTTTTGAATAAATAACATCTGCGTAGCGTGTTGTGTAATTTTGGTCCGATAACTGAAGGTTAACTAGGAAATAAATGTGGAATATTTGCGCGAGCATTCTGTAGCAGACAATCCGTTCCGTAAACTTTAAGGTAACGGAATCGGTAAAATACCATATGCTACCTACAAAATTAGAGTGACTTTGACTGCGTTTGAATATAGAAATTCTAACTTCAAAGTAGCATGGACTTAGTGGTTTTTTGTAACAAAGATTCGAGAATATTGTTTAACTTCCAGTCGAAAACATTACTTTCACTCAATAGTGAAGTAAACTTGCAACTAGAAACATTTTAAAGTAATGCAGTTGATGCAATTGGTTCTACTACAGCTCATCCAGTAGAGAAATATTAATAGCTTTCGAACAAACCAGGCGTGAGAGTTGCACAAAAGAAGACATTCACCGGAAGGTTAGCGGACATTTTCTCCCTGCGGAAATATTAACTGCGCCGCTGCATGCTGTCTAGAAGACTGCTGAGGATAGTTCACAAGAAGCAGCGATACTCAAGATCCGCACCTCTACAAATCGTGAAATCATGGTGTAGGGAACTACTGAATTTGATAAAATCTCTGACTGTGACTGCCGAAAGGAGACTGAATGCTCTTCAGTATGTGCCAAGAATGATAAATCCAGTTATCTTGGTTCCACAGCTCGTGGTCGTGTGGTAGCGTTCTCGCTTCCCGCGTCCGGGTTCCCGGGTTCGATTCCCGGCGGGGTCAGGGATTTTCTGTGCCTCGTGATGACTGGGTGTTGTCTGATGTCCTTAGGTTAGTTAGGTTTAAATAGTTCTAAGTTCTAGGGGACTGATGACCATAGCTGTTAAGTCCCATAGTGCTCACAGGCAGAGCCAGTTATCTTGGACTTAACATTCGGGGTTTCAAATGGCATAATATTGCAGGATAACGCAAGACCACACTTTTGCGTTCACTCCATGGACGTCTTGAGAAATGAGGAATGTGCAGATTCTTTCCACCCTACCCAGTCCCCTGACGTGGTACCCATACAGCGCGTTTGGGATCCGATGGGAAGACGTATACTTTCATACAATAAGAGAAAAGTAAAATTTCGAGTCAGCCAGTACCCATATAACTCCTCATGAACTGACGAACATGTGTTTCAAGCAAGGCAAGAACTTCCTCATGATGGCATTCGGAGGATGCTTGCCCGTACTTCGCAGTGAATACATGAGTGTATTCGTGCCTGTGGCGATCATACCTCATACTGATGTTGATTATGGATATCATTTCCGAATGGAATGAAAATTTAATTACGTTGTAGACTACTAGATGACGAATACCTCCACAAAATTGATAGGACTGATGTTCCATAATGTAAAACGTCCCGTTCCCTACAGCGTAATATCGCCGCCAATTCCTTAGCTCCGCTTCCATGTTTGCTCTTTAGGCCAGACGAGTTGGTCTGCTGAGCCATACGCAGGATGATAGGGAGCTGTGGTCACAATTGTTGCCCTATTCCTTCTACAAAAAATGGATATTACCTTTGGATTATTGTCAGAGGCGATGGTGTTTTGTTGCCCTCTCAATGCGAAATATCGTCACTATTGGTCGGGTTGTTGCTGCTGTAGTCATTGATGTCAACTGGGCAACGTGTTGGAAACTGGAGAAAGCTTTTACAATAGGTAAACACAGAGCCCCCATGAACGGAACTGCGAAGACCATATGTACGTCATCCAGTGGCTGACGGGGAGTAGCGCATGTGGAGAAAAATCGCGCCGTATTTGGCTGGTTGTGGAGCATGTTTTCAGTCTGGAACAGCGTATCCAATGTCCACTTTAGTGTGTGAGGTAACGGGCGAGCTGTGGCGCCCTGGAAATACACAGAGTTCGCGGCCACCGCTCGGGCCGCTCGGCAAAGCGCGGCTCGTTTGCCAAGAGCGTGATGCCCCACGTCGGCCCGACCAAGTGCTCCATCCATCACATGGCTAGGAATTCCATGGTGACGCTGTGTCGATGAAGGAGACACGCCGGGAGTACCAAAGGCGGCTGACTTTGTGGAACCATCATGGCACAAATTTCACAGTGCTTATAGAAATTAATAGTAGCCAGATGAACCATGATACCTCAAAAAGAAACATGTACTTTGCTATTATTTGCACGACGATTGTAATGATGTAATCAGATTTTCAGCACCTTTAATAGTTTAAAGTTTAGTATCTGACCATAAATTATACAAGTATCACCCAGCAACGAATTTCCAAAATCTAAACGCTTCGGTCGATTTCGTCGATCGACATGGCTTTAGAAAGCTATTAGTGTAAACCTAAATTAGTATAAATTACAGGAATGTAACTTGAATGGTACATGCGTTATTGGAGGACAAAGTGGCCGACTACTGTAGATCGCATCAGGATATAAGCACTCCACAGTGACACGAAAAAACGGTAGCAGCATGCTAATAAATATATTTATTCGTCTATGTCTTTGTTTGTATCCGATATATACTATTCATGAAGAAATTGGTTAAATATTTACTGTGTTTTAGAAAGCACAGAGACATTAGGCTACTGGTCTACCTTTTGTTCTACTCCTTTGATACATCTTCAACTTTTGTAGTCCTGTCTTCCTCAGTTGCGTGTAAAATTACGGTATATTGATAATTTTTACTTATGGACCGTCTGACAGCAACTGAATAAAACACAATTTTAGTGACACACGCTTTTCGCCTTTATTTTCTGCAAGGCATCATCAGTGGCCTGGAATATGTACATATGTTAGCTATTTTATTTACATTTTTGTCACTGTGCCTATAGGTTATAAACAGTTCTGGTGGTTGCTATTTCCTATTAAGTAGTAATGTTTTGAACTGTACTTACAGGTTGCGTGGACAATTTCTTACATATTACGCGCCTGTTGCATTTTTGGTGTTGTTCTTCTTCTTATGAACGCCAATTTGCGGTTTTTTCCACATTCCACAGCACTATGCACTGAACGCTTGTTTTAATGCAATGTTTTGGTTTCTGTTGTTGTCCCTTCTACACTTAATAAAGGAAATGATAACATAAAACAAGAAAACTCTTCCCCACACCATCTGGACACACACACACACACACACACACACACACACACACACACACACACACATACACACACACATACAAAAAAAATGGAACAAGAAATGAGAATAAGCAACCATGACAAACATCTTATACAAACACAAGAAAACTTCCACATCCAGAAAGCCATAGCAGAAAACAAACGTGATATATGAACAAACACACATCAGCACAGGCTCCCTACTACACTTAATAAAGGAAATGATAACATAAAACAAGAAACCACTTCCCCACACCATCTGGAAACACACACACACACACACAAAATTAACCACACCAAAATACAGACACACACACACACACACACAGCATAAAAAAAATATCACACCAAAACACACACACACACACAGAGCACAAAAAAATGAATAAAATAAAATTAATATCACACCAAAACACACACACACACACACACACACACACACACACACACACACACACACACACATACACAAACGCACACACAAATGCATACACGAACAACCAGTGATACTTCAATAATTACACTCATAAGTTTCGATCTTTGGCAAAAACATTTGACAGTCGGCAACAGAAACCAAAACATTGCATTAAAACAAGCGTTCAGTGCATAGTGCTGTGGAATGTGGAAAAAACCGCAAATTGGCGTCCATAAGAAGAAGAACAACAGCAAAAATGCAACAGGAGCGTAATATGTAAGAAATTCTTCACGCAATCTGTAAGTACAGTTCAAAACATTACTACTTAATAGGAAATAGCAACCACCAGAACTGTTTATAACCTATAGGCACAGTGACAAAAATGTAAATAAAATAGCTAACATATGTACATATTCCAGGCCACTGATGATGCCTTGCAGAAAATAAAGGCGAAACGCGTATGGCACTAAAATTGTGTTTTATTCAGTTGCTGTCAGACGGTCCATAAGTAAGAATTATCAATATACCTTTGATATATGTTTATTTAATTTGTTTATGTATTTAATAATGTGTATTAGAGAATGTTTATGGTCCAGCCATAGGAATATTTATTTAATTTAAAGTTATTTAAATGTAAATCCAATCTTCCGAATGTGTTTCATTATGTTTGTGTTGGTGCGTTGGCTTGAAGAAATGGCGCGAGCTTTCTAGCCAGTCACAGGGCTCGTGAATGGGGAGACCGGATGGAAGTGGGAGAAGAGCATCGTTTCGAAAGAGGGCAGGGCAGTTCAGGACAGTGCGGCGGAGGGGTACGGCACAGGAGACGGGAGGTGCTGGACGGAGAGTCCGGAACAGAACGGCGACGGACGCACAGTGGCGGGAAAGACAAGGAGTGGAGCAGTTCGCGCGTGGTCACGAGAAATAGAAATATTTCGTAGTGCCGACTTGTGTGCTTGTGAAATTTCCGTGGCTTCTGCAGTGAAGACGTAGTACGCCTTGGGAACTGAATATCTCGCGAGCTATGTTATTGTTCATAACTACGAGGGCAGTTCAATAAGTAATGCAACACATTTTTTTTCTCGGCCAATTTTGGTTGAAAAAACCGGAAATTTCTTGTGGAATATTTTCAAACATTCCCGCTTCGTCTCGTATAGTTTCATTGACTTCCGACAGGTGGCAGCGCTGTACGGAGCTGTTAAATGGCGTCTGCAACGGATGTGCGTTGCAAACAACGGGCAGTGATCGAGTTTCTTTTGGCGGAAAACCAGGGCATCTCAGATATTCATAGGCACTTGCAGAATGTCTACGGTGATCTGGCAGTGGACAAAAGCACGGTGAGTCGTTGGGCAAAGCGTGTGTCATCATCGCCGCAAGGTCAAGCAAGACTGATCTCCCGCGTGCGGGCCGGCCGTGCACAGCTGTGACTCCTGCAATGGCGGAGCGTGCGAACACACTCGTTCGAGATGATCGACGGATCACCATCAAACAACTCAGTGCTCAACTTGACATCTGTGTTGGTAGTGCTGTCACAATTGTTCACCAGTTGGGATATTCAAAGGTTTGTTCCCGCTGGGTCCCTCGTTGTCTAACCGAACACCATAAAGAGCAAAGGAGAACCATCTGTGCAGAATTGCTTGCTCGTCATGTGGCTGAGGGTGACAATTTCTTGTCAAAGATTGTTACAGGCGATGAAACATGGGTTCATCACTTCGAACCTGAAACAAAACGGCAATCAATGGAGTGGCGCCACACCCCCACCCCTACCAAGATAAAGTTTAAAGCCATACCCTCAGCCGGTAAAGTCATGGTTACAGTCTTCTGGGACGCTGAAGGGGTTATTCTGTTCGATGTCCTTCCCCATGGTCAAACGATCAACTCTGAAGTGTATTGTGCTACTCTTCAGAAATTGAAGAAACGACTTCAGCGTGTTCATAGGCACAAAAATCAGAACGAACTTCTCCTTCTTCATGACAACGCAAGACCTCACACAAGTCTTCGCACCCGAGAGGAGCTCACAAAACTTCAGTGGACTGTTCTTCCTCATGCACCCTACAGCCCCGATCTCGCACTGTCGGATTTCCATATGTTTGGCCTAATGAAGGACGCAATCCGTGGGACGCACTACGCGGATGATGAAGTTATTAATGCAGTACGACGTTGGCTCCGACATCGACCAGTGGAATGGTACCGTGCAGGCATACAGGCCCTCATTTCAAGGTGGCGTAAGGCCGTAGCATTGAATGGAGATTACGTTGAAAAATAGTGTTGTGTAGCTAAAAGATTGGGGAATAGCCTGGTGTATTTCAATGCTGAATAAAACAACCCCTGTTTCAGAAAAAAAATGTGTTGCATTACTTATTGAACTGCCCTCGTAATTACGTGAAGTAGGAATCTATCGTTTCCCTGTTATTCAACTTATATTTTATTTAATTGCTGGACCATCGACACCAACAAGTGTTTTACAGGAATATACCACATTCTCAAAAGTACTTTTACTACCGTACTCATCATTTAAAGTCTTTAAGGTAGTAACTGCAGATTTTACTTAACCGCAATCTTTTATTTATAAATTTCTATATTAATTCGCAATTGCCGAGTGATAAGAACCTTCGACCATTCTATTCATGTGTGTATTCATATTGTATACTGTAGACTCAGCAGTATCTGGCTTGTAATTCGGCAACTACGTATCCCAGCCCCTGGACAACGAACCCAGCCAAAACTTTTAATATTTCAACTCTGAGTCGGAGGGTACTTGGTTGACGGCCACCCCACACATCACACATTCTATTTTTATCTGAAAGCCAGCAAGTGGCGAGTCAGTGTGAATGACGCCTTCCCAGCACCGTCTTCCTGGACGTACTCCTATGTGCGTATTCCGCGTAGCTGGAAGATATACGGTGAACCGAATCAGAAGCCGCCAATCGGCGTCTTTGGTGGGGAGCCGAAAGTGTGCTTGGCTAACGTTAAGTCTGTAGTGCATCGAGAAAGAGATCTGTTGAGTAGTTTAGTGCCTTTGGGGAGGTGCACCGGTCTGGGCGAAGCGACGTTTGCGGAGTGTCTGGTCGTTATCGTCACCTGCACGGCCCTGACGGGGAATTCGCCAGAGCGTCTTTTTCATCTGGAAACAGAATAATTCTTTCTTATCAAACTAGTGATCATTACCCACTGATACAAGCAACTGGGAATCGGTGTTGCGTGCTGATCAATGGACTGATTGTGTATCTCATAACGCTAGTTGCTAAAGAACAGCGACCACCGCTGTAAATGGTTGCGCCGTTGGTAGGATCACTTGATAACCAAAGAGCAGAATTTGCAACTTGTGCTCCGAGACTGTTTGAAATTCCTTTTTGTATGGGAAAAAGTGGAATTTACTGATACAATAAATAATAATAATATCAGCTTTTGTGTTAGAATACAGTTCACCTGTGACGTTCATTATCGATGGTTACGTGGCTTGGGGGGGGGGGGGGGGGCGCTTATTTGACCACAAGCCACCTATAATTAATAATGAAGCTTGTGACTAGACGGGCAACAGACTCTGAACACATTTTCAGCTTCAGTAACGCTGACTGACTAAAGGCAGAGCACAGAAATTTTGCATCATTTTTCGAATTTGATGCTCAAAATAGGCATGATATATGTACAGAGAATCTGGTGTAAATCTTTCATGGTAATTTACCTTGCTGGATAACGAAGGTGATTGTTTTTATTTTTGAGTTGCAGGCAGATAATCGGTCGCTTCGACGTGGATTGACGAGTGTCAGAGCCCAGCTTATGGCCTAGATATTGAATCATATGTTGTACAAAAATCACACTCACTTAATTTAAATAGGATCCTACGAACTCTGGTTGTATTAAACAGCTGTTTGAAATAACTAATGTATTGCTTTTGGGTTGCTCCAGTAGCTACAGTGTCGTCTAAATAGTTTGCTGCTTGTTATACCCAATTTATAAGCTGCTCAAAATATTTTAAAATATTGCGAAAATCAACCTACTAGATTGATCTAGGCAGGAAGAAAGAAAGACGTATTGATATCACAGAATGCTTTGATTCTGCGTCTAAGGGTGGTTAGGTAATTACAGGTAAGCGTCAGCCAAATTTCCCATACAATAAAAATGACCCCCCCCCGCCCCCCGCCCCCCGCCCCCCCCTGCCACCCCACCGACCCCCCGACCCCCTCCCCAGATATCTTTGCCAGAGCCTCTTCTGCTTGCAGGATATTTAAACATAGACGTTAGACAGAGTGTTGACAGATTACTTAACAGCGCCAGAAATCCACATTGTGATTTTATCGCTTTTCCATTCCAACCCTGAGCGTCACGCTTTGGCTTGACGCGGGTCCCGGGTGGTGTATCAACTTCCTTAACAACAAAAGGCATGAGTCTGGTGCAGGAAAACCGATCAATAGATTAAAATAATATCTGCAGTCGAATGTTTTTCTGCTCGATTTAGTTAGATTATACATAAATATCATCAGCTTACTGCATTAGTAACTGAAGTCTGGGTCTGGAAAATAACAGCTCATGCAAAGCAAATAGATGTGAGTTTGAATGAATCAGCCCCGATAATCACTAGACGTTTACATACTGCACGAACTTAACGACTTCGCCAGCGTAGTAGACAGCAGCACCTAAAATTTGTCGTAGAGGGTGAGAGAAAGAAGTACACATATGGTGTATAACGTCTTATGTTTAACCACAGCGTCACAGCGCCCCATCTCAGAACAAAGTGTAGCTTCCGTTCGTTACCAAATCAGAATAGTGGCGTAATCAAATGGTTCAAATAGCTCTGTGCACTATGGGACTTAACATCTGAGGTCATCAGTCCCCTAGGCTTAGAACTGCTTAAACCTAACTAACCTAAGGACATCACACACATCCATGCCCGATGCGGGATTCGAACGTGCGACCGTAGCAGCAGCGCGGTTCCGGACTGAAGCGCCTAGAACCGCTCTGTCACAGCGGCCAGCCGTGGCATATTCCACTACAGTCCCAGTTAGTTCCAAACTGAAAGAACCACTGTATGTAAACCTGATGTTGGTATTTACAACGTGGAGGGCTTTAAATCGCTTAAGAACAGGAATATCGAGGCGCAGAAGGGAGCTCGTGGAGTGCAGTTATGAAGATGACGATAGCTTCAATGTGACTGAGATCAAATGGAAAGATATCATCTCACTTGGTGATAAACGATCTTGGGGAAAATAATGCTATCCATGTAATATTGATAAAATAGTTATATTATTTGGTGCTTCCGCGTTAGCTCAGCCACTAGTTTTTGGGGGACACTGCTGTAACTAGCAGCTCAACCGCGCTGTAGTTGAAGCAGCCATAGGTACCCAGTGGGTGCTAATGTATCGGCACGGAAGTTGCAGCAACAGGACTGTTTTTACCTTGCGAAGCAGACTAGACCAAGCACCGGAATCCTGCCATTGTAGCGGTAATGCAGGTCTCTTGGAGAACGAGACAATAAGTTTTATACTTCACTGGACCATGGAATTGCTGTCCTGAACGTGACTGGAAGCACTGCACCGGGACAACAAGTGGACTCATGTCCAGTATAAGTAGCCATGAACTTTCGCTGAGGTGTCAGCAGTATTGGAGTGACCGCCATGAGCTACAGCAGTGATAGCATGCAACCGCCCCAAGTCTGGACCACCAACCCTCCACCATCTTCTAGCATCAAGTCTTAAAAAATGGTTCAAATGGCTCTGAGCACTATGGGACTTAACATCCGAGGTCATCAGTCCCCTAGAACTTAGAACTACTTAAACCTAACTAACCTAAGGACATCACACACATACATGCCCGAGGCAGGATTCGAACCTGCGACCGTAGCGGTCACACGGTTCCAGACTGATGCACCAAGTCTTACTTCTGGGACTATGGTGATCCACATCTTGGTTCAGTCCACTATTAAGAACATCTTAGAAATGCCACAAATGAAACGCAGGCAATTCTAGCACAGAATCTACAAGGTACCTTTCCCAGTCTACGTCTCTACGAATGTTGACGAGCTCATGCGATGTTCTGATCATAAGGAGACGTCCAACAGCTGAAGCAGCCAAAAAGGAAGAGCGTAGTGGCGTGCACAACCAAAAGAGACGTATTTTTCATTGACATCTTTCATATATAAAACGAAATGTAGGTTTTAACATCGTGAAACGCAGTGAACGTATATGGTTGGCACCGTGTGGGCAGTGGAAATGAAACCCTCAATTCAAGGGTCCTGCAGCGACGATATGTAAGCGTTTTTCTTGGATTCATGCTCCTCTACGGGGAATTATGATGTAGTATGATGTTGGAACTGACTTGGTAGTATATCTGGGACCAATTCCGTTCTGACGACAGTAATATATTCACTAATAACAGGAGCAGAGACCACAAATTTGGGAGACAACTTACACGAGAACAGCAACAAGTCACAGATGAAATACTTACCATATGATCACATCAGTATTATCGTACTTTCTATTTATGTAAAAACCTGTATCTCTTTTACCTTTTAGATCACATGACATTGATCAAAATTAATGTAGTTTTGGGTGTCTGAACTGTTACAGCCACAGAAATTGTACGCAAATCACCCGGAATGTTGAAGTGAGTTGAACAGCCCACGAAGTCTCACTGTAAGCTTTGTCTAGATGTTTGCGGTCGACATAGGTGCTTCAAAGACGTGACGTTCACTAAAAACTGGTCCGGTACTTTTCGCCAATTGGCGATGCTCACTTAATGTACGTCTAATGGGATTATATGGAGAGCGATCCTTCTCATTCAATTCGCAGTCGATTTGCTTAAGAGCGGCTGGTGCACTCGAAAGAAGGGAGGAAAAGGACAGTGTACAAATTGCCCTCATGAATATGGCGTATACTTCAAATCGTTTTTATATAGTTTGGTAGCGCTAGGATGGATCGTTCTCTTCCTGGAGTTATATGTAACTTGTGTGGTACTGTAGAAGAACAAAGAAATCGACAGGATCAGACAGTAGGCTCCTCTATCGTTCACCAGTGAGAGACACTGGCCGAAGCGCAGGGATCCTGTTTCATACCAAATAGACATATCTGTCGTCGATGACATTCAATCTCTGCGTTCGGCAGGCTGTAAGGGAACCAAGAATAGATTTGGAAAGGAAATTTAAGAGGACAGAGGAGATAGAAATTTAGACTTTTCCCTATCATACTATAATTCTGTCCAATGCAGCAAAGAACTAGGACGAATACTTGAACGGGATGGATAATGACTTGAAAAGAAGTTGTAAATTGCCGCCGGCTGGAGTGGCCGAGCGGTTCTAGACGCTTCAGTCTGGAACTGCGCGACCGCTACGGTCGCAGGTTTGAATCCTGCCTCGGGCATAGATGTGTGTGATGTCCTTATGTTTGTTAGGTTTCATTAGTTCTAAGTTCTAGGGGACTAATGACCTCACAAGTTAAGTCCCATAGTGCTCAGAGCCATTTGAACCATTTGTAAATTGACGTCAACAAAAATACAACAGTGGTAATGAAATGTAGTTGAATTAAATCAAGCTATGCCAAGAGAATTAGATTAGTAAATTAGACACAAGAACTGGATAAGCTATGCTATTTTGCAGCAAAATAACTGACGATGGCCAATGTATACAGGATAGAAAACGTAAACTTGCAATTGCAAAGAAACATTTGTGAGAAACAGAAATGTGTTAACATCATAAATATGAAAGTGGAATGTAGATGACGAACAGCTCAGACAAGAAGAGAGTTGAAGCTCGAGTAAATGAAGGAGTCAGTCGACAGACCATATTCTGAGGCATCAAGGAAACGTAGTGTAGTAATGGAAGAAAGTGTTACGCCGCCCCCCTCCCCTTTCCACAGTCTTGAAATTATAGAGGGAGACCAAAACTTGAATACGGTAAGTAGATTCTAAGGGATATAGGTTGCGCTAGTTGTGCGGAGGTGATAAGACTTGCACAGAAAAAGTTCAAAAAGTTTTTCGGACTGAAGTGCACAACAACATATCGTCCCCCACACAAGTATACTCCTATTTTTAACACCTCATTCATTGATGCCCTTCTTCATCGTCCTAAATATTTTCCGAATTTCTTGTAATATGTCATCGATGTGTACCGATGTTCACAGATATGCAACCCGTAGAAAAGTTTTTGAGTATGGTATGACTGCTCGCCGTTCGCATCTGACCAGTCAATTCGAAAAAAAAAATTCTCCACTGCGCTCCTTCTGTCCTCTGTTAAATATTTGTGGCTTTCAACGTCGACCCCTCAGTACACCATTGCACGCGTTAGCTGACTCCGGTGGCAGCGATTTTTGTCTCGACACCGATGCACGTGAAGTTTCCAGGGATGTCAGGTATGAATCTTCCCAAGCTTCGGCTGGCTGCAATGAGGCTGCGATTAAATACTGTCGCATTGCACGCTATCCTTTTCGCCTATCACGGAAACGGCCGCAACAAGATTTGATCTCGCGCCTGTCGCTTGACACGATGAACTATTCCACTGGTTATAATGTCTGGGCTGTGGTGTCACCGTCAGACACCACACTTGCTAGGTGGTAGCCTTTAAATCGGCCGCGGTCCGCTAGTATACGTCGGACCCGCGTGTCGCCACTGTCAGTGATCGCAGACCGAGCGCCGCCACACGGCAGGTCTAGAGAGACTTACTAGCACTCGTCCCAGTTGTACAGCCGACGTTCATAGAAGTGGTTCACTGACAAGCACGCTCTCATTTGCCGAGACGATAGTTAGCATAGCCTTCAGCTACGTCATTTGCTACGACCTAGCAAGGCGCCGTATTCAATTAATATTGAGCTTATTATAAAACCTGTACCGTCAAGAGCGATGTACACCAATTATGGATTAAAGTTAAGTATTACATCATCTACGTACTTTATTTGCAATTCTCAAGACATTGTCCTGTTCCAGACCTCACGCCAGTCTGCGTGTAATTAAACGCGTGCATTTCGGCCTCCTCTAGCAACACGGTGTTGGCACTTCTGCCAATACTTCATATGGCGACGAAGATTTAACGGTCGTATTGCTCTAAATTACATGTGTCATGGCTTCGCCACAATCTCCAGATGTACTGTCCGAATTTTATCGCTTGCAGAATCAGCAGACGCAGGCCTTATTGGATGCCCTTGGACAGCTCGTCCAGGGTCAACGTGCGATGCAAAACGATGCGGCGGCCGCCGCTCCACCGCTACCGCAGCCACAACACGCTGTTGCACCACCTTTTCATCCTTTTGATGCGGCACTGGAAAGCTGGACGGAGTGGTCCCGCCAATTTGGATTCCATCTCGCCGCCTACAGAATTCAAGGTAACGAGCGGCAGCCTTTCTTATTGTCCTGCATAGGCGTCCAGACGTACCGTGTGATAGTGAAATTATTTCCCCGACGCGGCATAGCAACTCTGTCCTACGAAGAAATTTTGTCTGCATTAGATGCCTATTTCAAAGAAGCTGTCAATGTAGTTGCAAAAAGGTATACTTTCTTTCGTACCAAACGTACGGCCGGTCAGACTAATCGGGAGTGGGTTGCAACTTTGCAAGGCCTTACTAGGGATTGTGCTTTTGAGTGTGAATGTGGACTCCCTTATTCAGATACTATGGTGCGTGATGCAATTGCACAGAATGTTTCTGATGTTCGTATAAGGGAACAGATTTTGAAACTAGTCAATCCCTCCCTTCAACAAGTGGTGGACATATTGGATAGGCAAGACACACTTGACTTTGCTCAGGAATCATTTGCAACTTCGCCAGCTGTGTGTCACATTAACCGGCCAGTTGGGCGAGCTGCACAGAACACTAAACAGCCCTCGCGCTCGTCCGCGCAGCTGCCGCCAAGCTCTCCGCTACGTTTGCCGCGCAAGCACGCACATGCAGTGCTAAAATCATACCCGCGGTGTGCTACTAGACATTCGCGTGAGAATTGCCCGTCACGCCAAGCTATTTGCTTTTTCTGTAATAAAAAAGGACATGTTCAAAGTGTTTGCCAGAAAATGCTAAGGACGGACACTAACAACCATTCCAGGCCCTTTGCTTCGCGCCAGAATCGAACCAAGAATACACGGGCTCGTGAACCTTCGCCCATGGAAATTCATGTAGTTAATTCCACTCCGCCCAGTGCCACTCTCTCTAACAGTGACTGTGTTCGTCCCACGAAAAGTGTGCGTCGACGTCGCCGGAAATCACGTCAATTAGCAAGTGATTCTGTACCAGTGTCTGTTCACGTTGCACGAGACAGTCGCTCTTGTCGTCAGCAGGACAATAAACTTTTCGTAGACTTCGACATTAATGGCAACGTGGTCCCATTCCAGCTCGATACCGGAGCTGCAGTTTCACTGATCAATAAAGACACGTACAAACAACTGGGCACACCTCCGTTGCGTGCCACAAGTGTTAAGTTAACTAGCTATTCCGGTCAGAATGTCCCTGTGTTAGGACAGTGCAGCCTTCTTGCAACATACAAGGGACAAACAAAACTTCTGTCATTTTACGTCCTTCGTTCTTCTTCTGCAGTGAACTTGTTTGGTTTAGATTTATTTAAGTTGTTTAACTTGTCTATAGTCAATCAGGTCCTATCAATGAACCAGACTGTGCCTTCAGCCAGTGTTTCTCGTCTATGTGAAGAATTTGCAGACATTTTTGCACCGGGCCTTGGTTGCGCTAAGAACTACAAAGCACATTTGGAACTGAAAGTACACGCGCAACCGAAATTTTTCCGAGCGTGCAATGTTCCCCACGCATTGCGTGATGAGGTCGCAAGAACATTACACGATTTGGAATCACAAGGTGTGATTGAACGTGTGCAGGCTTCTCTCTGGGCATCACCCTTAGTAATTTTGCCAAAGCCTTCCGGAAAATTGAGACTTTGTGTGGACTTCAAGGCAACGGTGAATCCACAACTAGTGATTGCAACTTTTCCTTTACCCCGCCCGGAAGATCTTTTTGACAAACTGTGCCCGGGTAAATATTTTTCGAAGTTGGACCTCGCAGATGCGTACTTGCAAATACCAGTGGACGACGAATCCCAGCGCGTATTGGTGGTTAACACGCATCTTGGTTTGTATCGATTCAAAAGACTGCCATTCGGGTGTGCATCCGCCCCTGCATTGTTTCAGCAATATCTGCAAACTGTTTGTGCGTCGGTCCCTACTGCAGCAAACTATCTGGACGATATTGTGATCTCCGGAAAGACAGAAGGAGAACATTTAGCCAATCTCAGAACATTATTTCAGGTCTTGCGGCAAAATGGTCTTCGATTGCGGAAGGACAAATGTGTGTTTTTTGCTCGTGACTTACCCTATCTGGGACATGTAATCAATGCCCAAGGCATACATCCCAGTCCAGAACACCTCCGTGCCATACAAGACTTGCCTTCGCCGCAGAATTTGAAGCAGCTACAGAGTGTGCTGGGAAAAATCAACTATTATCATAAATATATTCCCCATGCCTCTTCCCTTTCAGCTCCGCTTCATCGCTTACGCAGTAAAGGTGTTCCGTTCGTCTGGACGACGGAATACGAACGCGCCTTTCGCCAGTTGAAATCGGCGTTGCTTTCAAATACTTACCTTACGCCATTCGATCCCCTGAAACCCCATTTGTTGATGGTAGATGCATCGGATTTCGGGATCGGTGCTGTGCTTGCGCACAAAGATGGATCGCATGATCGCCCTATTGCCTTTGCGTCCAAATTGCTCTCGTCTGCGCAAAGAAATTATTCACAAATTGAGAAAGAAGCTTTGGCTCTCGTATTTGGTGTTACAAAGTTTCATGATTTCTTGTATGGTCGTCACTTTACCATCATCACAGACCACAAACCTTTGACGTCGCTTTTTCATCCGAACAAGCCTGTACCTCCACGTACAGCGCAGAAATTCATTCGCTGGTCTATTTTCCTCTCGCAGTACCGCTACGATATCTTGTATCGGTCCACTGCTAAGCACGGAAACGCTGATGCGTTGTCCCGTTTGCCTGTTGCTGAGGATAGAGCGTTCGATTCTTCCGAACTTGCTTGCATGTTCATTGATTCGGAAACCGATGACGTGGTCGAATCGTTTGCGATTGATTTTCGTCGTGTAGCTACAGCCACAGCAGCTGACCCTGTCCTTGCTACCGTTTTGCGTTTTGTTGCTACGCAATGGCCCTTGTCAAAGTCACGGATCGAGGAACCGTTTGTTCGCAGATGTTTTGCACACATGGAGAGACTTTTTGTACGACGTGGTGTTTTGCTGTTGCGTTCTGATAACGATCAGTCCAGGGTCGTGGTCCCACGTTCGTTACAGTCCTCTGTCTTACGGCTTCTCCACCAAGGACATTGGGGTATAGTGCGAACGAAACAACTTGCTCGTCAGCACTGTACTTGGTTCGGAGTCGATGCTGCGATTACGAATATGTGCTCTTCTTGCATGGCGTGTGCCGAACAACAATCCGCACCACCGCGGAAATTCTTTGCATGGCCGAAAGCCACTTCCCCTTGGCAACGCTTACACATCGATTTTGCTGGTCCGTTCTGGAATGCTCGATGGTTGGTTGTTGTCGATTCCTTCAGTAATTTTCCTTTTGTTGTCAAGAAGCCTTCCACGACGTCATCTGCCACCATCCAAGCGTTATCTGCTATATTTTGCATTTAAGGTCTTCCGCAGACTATTGTTTCCGACAATGGCCCACAATTCATGTCCGCAGAATTTCAGTCATTCTGCAAGGCCAATGGTATTCAACATCTGACATCCGCGCCGATTTTGCCTCACTCAAACGGTGCCGCTGAACGATTGGTCCGGACTTTCAAGTCACAGATGTTGAAGTTGAAAGAGACGCATTCTCGGGAGGACGCGCTATTGTTCTTTTTGTCCTCGTATCGCTCTCAGCCCCGAGATGGTCGCTCGCCGGCTGAGTTGCTCCACGGTCGTCTTTGCTACATCCGCCGCATCAGGTTCCTGTGCAGCGGCAGCCACCTGCTTTTGCTCCAGGCGACGTTGTATACTATGGCAACTATCGAGGTTCACGGCGTTGGCTCGCAGGGCGCATTCTTCGCTGCCTCGGCCGCGCTATGTATCTGGTTTTGGGGGCCTCTGGTGAGGTGCGTCGGCATCTCAATCAGCTGCGCCTCTGTCGTCGCACGGGTTCTGCCGCTCCCCGTCTGTTTTCAGCGACGGTGCCGTCCGGTCAGCGCCCTGGGGACCCATCTACTGGCTCGCCTCATCCCCAGGTGTTACCGACGATGCCTTCCATTTTGCCCCATGGCGGCGCGCCGCCGCCGCCACCGGTCCTCCCGCCGGCGCCGCCCGCAGTGGACGCGTCGCTGCAGCCGCCAGGCGCCTCCCTGGGTCACGCGCCGCCGATCGCTTCCCGTGACCCGCTGTCCTCCGACATGGAACTCTTGCCCGCTCCGGACCAGATGGCGTCTTCGCCCGTCGGGTACCCCGACGCGATGGAGGTCGACCCTTCGGCCCCTCCTGTCTCTCTACGGGCGCATACACCGCATGTTGGCGTGCACCCTGGACTAGGTTTTCAGGCGTTTCCTAGCTCCCCTCGGACCGAATGGCTTGGCTCTGAGCACTATGGGACTCAACTGCTGAGGTTATTAGTCCCCTAGAACTTAGAACTAGTTAAACCTAACTAACCTAAGGACATCACAAACATCCAAGCCCGAGGCAGGATTCGAACCTGCGACCGTAGCGGTCTTGTGGTTCCAGACTCGGACCGAATGGCCGGGTGCGGGTGGCACAGCCTCGCCTGTTGTTAGGCTCCCCACCTCGTCGCATACGTCAACATGGGGTCCTCCCCACGGCGGGTGGAAGCCTTATGACACAACCGTACGCCGATTTGCGGGGGAGGAATGTGGTGTCACCGCCAGACACCACACTTGCTAGGTGGTAGCCTTTAAATCGGCCGCGGTCCGCTGGTATACGTCGGACCCGCGTGTCGCCACTGTCAGTGATCGCAGACCGAGCGCCGCCACACGGCAGGTCTAGAGAGACTTACTAGCACTCGCCCCAGTTGTACACCGATGTTCATAGAAGTTGTTCACTGACAAGCACGCTCTCATTTGCCGAGACGATAGTTAGCATAGCCTTCAGCTACGTCATTTGCTACGACCTAGCAAGGCGCCGTATTCAATTAATATTGAGCTTATTATAAAACCAGTACCGTCAAGAGCGATGTACACCAATTATGGATTAAAGTTAAGTATTACATCATCTACGTACTTTATTTGCAATTCTCAAGACATTGTCCTGTTCCAGACCTCACGCCTGTCTGCGTGTAATTAAACGCGTGCATTTCGGCCTCCTCTAGCAACACGGTGTTGGCACTTCTGCCAATACTTCATGGGGCGCTTTGTCTCTTTCGTACATTGCAGCTGTCTATAAGTCAACTGCTTCCCGCCGTATTTTTTTAGTTCAAAACACATTTCTGGAAACTGTACTAAATTTATTGTGGTATCTTAAAGGAATTCAGAGAAATCATTTTCCGCTTAATAAAAATCGTTATTTTTTATTTTCCTTTTCGACAATATCATCAGCATGACAGGATTTATTTAGCCTAGCCACATGTTATGGAATCAAGAGATAAAGTGGGCATTGATTTCAATCAACGGGAGAAGTTGAAAGTTTGTGACAGATGAGGATGCGAACCTGAGTCTCCTTTGCTTACTAGGCAGATGTGCTGACAATTGCGCTATCCGGACACAGTGACCATTGTAACTGCACGTACTACCCTAGCATGTCTCCTGTCAGACGAAAATTCTCAACTTATCCACACAGTACTGATGTAGTTCCCCTTTCCCCATTATCCTCATATCTCGCGTTATTTCACCGATTCCCGTAAGAGTACGAACGTGGTGTACATCTGGACTGAAGTTATTAAGTGGTCGCCCTTACTCTAATTATATGTGTGTGGCGTCTGTTCTTTAGGGCATGTCCGAGAGAACAGAAACAACACATATAAAATGCTATAGAAATTGTAGATTATATCCGAGCTCCACTGATCAGATTCCGGAGGTAGTTCGGCGATATATGCTGAGTGTTTCTATATGAGCGACATGTGGTCTCTAATGGCGTCTTGCACAATAATAACGATATTGCGATTAATTCGCTTTGTTACCCCAACTACGTTTGTTTCTGTAAAAATATCTCCACAATGAAAATCCTCTCATATGCTATCATCTAAAAGTGCATCGCAAAACACAGAGTAATGCAATAAGTGTCGTCAGATAAAGTACTGTGGTGCGGCTGCTGCCGCTGTTGGAGATCGAAGCATAGCGTCGTTTTTGTGACCCTACCATTGCTTTCAGTGAGCCGAAACACGAAGCGCACGTCGGACAACTTTTCACCAGTAATGCTATCCATAACGGTGTGTGGCCTGTTAACGTGCAACTAATACTACCGAAAACACGAACCAGAGTCAGAACCATACTGAATACAAGCCTGATGGCGCACAGTTAATTGGTCATGACTGTCGTGAACTGCATGTGCCTTGATTGAATGTAAAAAGTTTGTTTCCAAAGAAGACACAGACTGCACACCGTTGATATTTCCACAACTGTGCAAATATTTTCTGTGCAATACAGATAAACGGAGATAATAAATCAAAACAAATGCTATTTTTCTGTATTGAGCCACGGGAGGCCAAGAGCCTCTAATGTTAAAATACTCAATAAATATCCCTGAACTATCTCTGAACTTTTGTCGGTGGTTCACCACGTACGTTTCACTTTAATTATAATACAAGGTGAATAGAGTTTGGCCCACATGATGATGGAATAACACTCTTTCACAGCCCTGATTAACAGCTATCGGTTTTACTATGAAGATTCGATTCATTTCAGAACCAATTACGGAATTCGCAAACTGTTGGCTCGAGATTGTGTTGTGATCTACGCGGTTTTAATTTAAGTGGAGGATCACACAAGCGGAGGCATTCTCTCAAAGGCACTTCACAGCTGTTACGTGTGAGATTACGCTCGTGGTAAATGTCAGGAAGGTATTGGCTCTGAGCATTATGGGACTTAACATCTATGGTCATCAGTCCCCTAGAACTTAGAACGACTTAAACGTAACCAACCTATGGACATCACACAACACCCAGTCATCACGAGGCAGAGAAAATGCCTGACCCCGCCGGGAATCGAATCCGGGAACCCGGGCGCGGGAAGCGAGAACGCTATCGCACGACCACGAGCTGCGGACTCAGGAAGGTATTGAATTAATAGATTACACTTACACGAGTAACAAACTGACCGTCACAGCCCGTTTAGTTGTACTTCCTGCAGCGGGAAAAGGAAGAAGAGGAGGATATTTGTGTTTAACGTTCTGTCGACAACGAGGTAATTAGAGATTGAACACAAGCTCAGATTAGGGAGGTTTTGGGAAGGAAATCAGCTGCGCCCTTTCAAAAGAACCATCCAGGATTTTCCCTGAAGCTACTTAGGGAAATCACAGAAAACCTAAATGAGGATGGCCAGATGCGAGTTTGAACCGTCGTCCTTCGGAATGCGAGTCCAGTGTGATAACCACTGCGCCACCACGCTCGGTCCACAGCATTATATAACATCACACCTAAAGTTTTCAGATGTTTGCTGTTTCAACTTGTGTACAGAGCCAGGTGTGTAAGAGAAAGATTCGTCAAGACTCTACACGACTTCTTTAATGCTTGCACTTTAAGCGGGAACCGCTTGTCAATGAAAACGTTTTAACTGGAAGCAAACTAACAGCGCTATGGCAAAAGCTGACAACTAAGCTATGCACTATCGGAAAAACCCTGTGTCCTCAAAAAAAAAGGACCATTCCATCGTTTTTACTTTGTATTTTGTTAGCTAGCCAGTTCATCGCCAAGAGCTAGACCGCATCGCACATGTTCAGAATGATTAGTTGCCCGAAAAAACATTTCTGCATTGGGGCACAACTCTTCCGGCAGAATGGAACCAATTGTCTGCAGCATTAAACGTCGTATTATAAAGTCTTTCCCGAAGATGACAAAGTAGCAGCTGTAGTAGTAGGGTGATGAACCAGGTTACATTCTTTGAAGTGACAAGAGACCTATCGCCTCCTACCGTGGCCCCAGTATAGTTGGCGATACACTGTTCGCTGTTGCCTTTCGTTAATGTTTTACTTGCTCGACTTTTTCTCCTTTCATTAATTTGACTTCACTGAAATACTGTTCCTTTTTCCGTCATTGATGTTACTACAGTGATTAGAGAAGCGAGCCAAATTTACAAATAACTTGGCAGGATTAGCACACTTATCACTATGACGTTTCGCCCACTCTGGAGTGGATGCATGAATTGACTCGGTTGGAAAGGCGTAATTAAACCATTGTATCCCACCCTGCAATGAGCTGGCCGACAACTGTTGTAACTGGTCCTTGATATTCTGGGACGAAGCTGAAGTCTGAGCTGGTTCCACACACACATTCTAACGAGGAAAGGTCTGGGAATCATGCAGGTCACGACCGTACCTCAACGCCACGCAGATAGTTTACAGAAGTACGTGCCATGTATGGACTAGTGTTGTTCTGTTGAAAAATAAGATATTGTCGCATGAGACGTAACACATCAGGACCTCTGTAACAACACCAACGCTATTCTATTGTACATATAATAATTTTTTTCTTCTGATTTGCGATAAATTAGTGTAAGCGATGTTAGATGTTAAAGTTGTACTTGTGCGTCTGGTCCATACGTAGGCAATGTATTAGGATATGTAGAATGCAAAACCTTTGGTGAATACCCTGTCTGTAGGGGAGCGGTAAAAGGTGGATGGCAGGCGAGCGCGGGAAAATGCACACGGGCGCGGCACGGCATAACGGGCTCAGCAGTAGTAGTCGGAGTTGAGCTTTGATCTGAGCAACACGTTCTGGATCGAGGAGGCTCTCCTGGAAAACGTGATTTCATTGAGCCTCGGATGTGCCGTTACCGACGACTATACAGCATGCAAAATTCCATAGGCACTAAATGGAAAAATATTGCGACGCTATGAAGAAGTAAAGTGCCGATACATCAAGAGCCATAGCTGTGATTGTATGTGTGCTCTGCGCCTCGCCATCTCGCCACCCGCCAACCGCCCCATCGATACGAACAGGTTGAAACTTTTAGTACTGTATTCGTGTGGACCAGTGTTACTTTTGTTCCTTACTGTTCAATAACAACTTAACTTTTACAAGAACTATCCTATCATTTATTTATCCTCATCACTAACCTAGACAGGGTCCTTTCCACATGTTGTGCAATCCGAGTGTTCCGAGATGAAGATTCAAAGTTTATGTTAATAATAATTACCTGCAGACCTATCTATGTTAGAATGATGTTTAAAGAACTTTGCTGTTAATGAATATTTAGGCAAATAGTATAGGTCTGATAAAGTTGGAAGATAATTTTGAAATTGGTTTAGTATTGAAGTTTAGTCAATTTGAGACAAAAATAATGATAGTTAAATAAGCAAGAAATAAGACAAAAAGAGTAGTAACTCATGTATTGGAAATCTTGAGTGCTTAATGATTTAAATAACCAAAATTTCAGTACAGTGATCATAACAGTTTCAGCCCCCCCCCCCCCTGCATTTTTCTTTTCTATTCATTTAAATTCTGAAGTGTACTGAACTGATTTGACCAGCAAAGTTAAAGCCAATATAAAACCAAAATTTATTAGTGTTTTACCTTTTTCAAAATTGACATTGTATGTGTGTTTCGAAAGTGCTGTTTCTAGGGTAACCTATGCCCGATTTTAATCAGATCAATAGACAGTACGAAGTTTGTAGTAAACATTATTGTGTATTGTTGTGTATTTATGGCTTGTCCATATTAGTACAGAAAGTGAAATTATTAGTTCAGTAGATTTTCTGGTTCTAAAATTTACCATAGTATGCAGTGTTGTTACGTGTTGTTTTGTATGAACGTGCATCAATTTGTACTGGGAAGAAACTCAGTTAATGCCTAATTAGGCTGGCGACCGTATTATTATCAATTCGGTAGCATCTGCTGTGTTGTTTCTTGTCCGTCCTAACGTGTAGTTGCACTTCAGACTTGCTTGACGTATCATTGTTGTTTCGGAGTGGGTGAAAGTCTGATTTTGCCTTCATTCAGGTACACGCGGTCAACATATATACCAAAATCCTTTCTTATAAGGTGAAGCCCGTCAACTTACCATAGTGCAGGCTTTAATAAGTATCGTGCGCAATAGCGTAGTGTTACACCCCCAGAACCATTGTGCAGTCAGAGTACCCTCAATCACTAACAGTCATGGCCTGATGTCATACCCCATAGCTCTCCACACCATGACACCGGGAGTAATACCGCTGTACCTTTCTAAAGCGTTCCAAAAATGCAACCTCTCCCCATGTCGCCACCATGATGATCGAGGTTGGTCACCCGGAGTACTGCAGAAACACACGTCAACCCAGAATACAATGCAAGGCATTTCCTTGTCGCTCTATAGTTCCCAATCACGACACCACTCCATACGCATCCGTTTGTGTTGTGACGTGTTGTTAACGATCGTCTACGCATGCAACGGTAATTCAGTGGTCCGAATACTGTTGTTCTCAGACTAAAGGTGGTACATGGCACAGATATTACACAGAGTTCATTACTTGTTTTATGACGGCAGGCGCAAACTTGGAGAGGATACGATGTGCTTGGTGCATGTACGTGTGGTCATACGTGGTCGGCCGAAACTTTGACTACGAGTATTCCCGGCCTCATATTCCCATGCCGTACAACATCGGGTCCACATTCGAATGCCTAAATATATTTGAATGTAGCAAGATTCTAACAGTCGGCCAAATGGAGTCCCATAATGAGGTTCCTCACGAACTCCACTTGATGCTGATATCGCTGTCACAAACAAGTATGCGTTATTCCGTGTCCTTTACAATGATCCCTGTTCACGGCCCTAATATACCCTTCCATGCCTCAGAATAACACTAAACACGAACACCACTAGTGCACTCTGATGGCCGTTCGACCTGTCACAGAGAACGGCAACTCTAATCATTTACCCACTTGGCGATGGTGTGTACGTGAACAAAGTTACATTGACATCCGACTCTGCCATCTAGGTGCTTCACTCTTTTTGTCAGGCAGTATAGGAGTTCGTGTACCCACACTATTAATGAGGCATATTATAGTTAAATAATGTTTCTTTTTAGTGCCACCTGAGCAGTGATGCATTACTTATCACTGCAAATGCGTGGGAAATCTCGACATATCCGATATTTTGTTTTGACTAACGGACCAAAGGCGATGTGACACTTTCCTTTCTCGTGGCTAAATAAATTCCAAATATAATAACACAACATAGCAGTACACAACGACCGGTATTGTTCTTATACAGTTGTCAAGTAGCTCAATAAAATTATAGTGACATTGGAGTTAAACTGTAATCAGGAACGACTTGTTGGTTACAGCATTTAATAATCATTAGCCGTTTCCATTCGCTACTTGTTTATTGCAAAAAATTTGGTCTCAAAGTGTTTTACGGTACATCTGGTTCATTGTTTCACCTTCTGATAGCAGTTGTAAATATTGCCATGTATATCGGCGAGAAACCTCAGCATTTTTTCACACGCTTCTTCAGTAGTTCATGAGAAAGCAGCTTCCACTTTGAAACCGTTGAGTGTCAAATGGTTCAAATGGCTCTGAGCACTATGGGACTCAACAGCTTAGGTCATAAGTCCCCTAGAACTTAGAACTACTTAAACCTAACTAACCTAAGGACATCACACACACCCATGCCCAAGGCAGGATTCGAACCTGCGACCGTAGCAGTCCCGCGGTTCCGGACTGCAGCGCCAGAACCGCTAGACCACCGCGGCCGGCCGTTGAGTGTCGAAATAAGGAACAAATACGTAACGAATAGAGGCTATTTTTGAAAACTAAAACTAAGCGAAATATAAATTTTATGCTAGTCTTTTTGTATCATTGTATTTTCTGACACTAACTCGAAGAAATTTCCCAGTAACTTTGTTTAATTCAGCTTATTGTATCCTATTCCTGTAACTGTATGCTTTTAAACTGTGGCCTAAGGTTTAACATTGTCTAGTTCCATTTCGGACTCCCTTCTGCATTCATACATGCGTTACGTTTTTGTCATGTTTGTATCGTTTACAAAATAATTTCGCATAGCATCTGTTATTGTATAATCTGTACTTGTAGCTTAGTTTAGTCACTCCTCCCTGTTCTCATGTAAATGCTAGCAATCTGCGTTTGTGCCACATTTGAGCTTGGTACCGGTTTTTACTCAGCATCGTAAGAATCAAAAATGGCTCTGAGCACTATGGGACTCAACTGCTGTGGTCATCAGTCCCCTAGAACTTAGAAGTACTTAAACCTAACTAACCTAAGGACATCAAAGTTCTAGGGGACTGATGACCTCAGCAGTTAAGTCCCATAGCGCTCAGACCCATTTTTTTTTTTTTTTTTTTTTGTAAAAGCACTGTTCTGCTACCGTAGATGTTTGGGCGGAATTAATAGTAAGATTCATTTACACTATTCCCAACAATTTTCAGCTGTCGTTAGACAGTCACACCCTGAAAAATGTAAGCCTTTTGCTGGATAAAAGTCCTCAGTTTCGTTTTCAGCCCTGCTAGGGAGATATTTTTTCTAGTAATTAAGATTCATGGTTTTACTAACAGAAATCTGCCACCTTGTCCTTTGGAGACACCGCAAGGCGGCGCCACTGCTAGCGTACAAGTGCTGGCGATTGTTGACGTGCCGATGCAGTTTCCCCGGAAACCAGAAAAATGGCGGCTTTCCTCGCGTCTGCTCGCTCCTCTCGCCGCAGCCACGGTAGCAGACCACTGCACAATGTGAGTACATAACTACAGTATTTCTGTGCTAAGTAGTTCCGGAACTGGGTTTTTTGCTGGCTTCAGTATGGAGCTTCAGTGTCATAGGTGCTGAAACTGGAAAACAGTGTTCTTTGAATAGGCGAACATCAGGATAAAAATATCTGTAGAGTGGGACCATTAATAATAGAATGCATGATTATAGACACTGTGAAATGTGTTTCATAATGTTTATGGTAGGAATCACGTATTCAATTTGGCACACGTCTGTGAAGTAAAATGCTTAATAAATTTACATCTCATTTAGATACAAATAATTTTAGTATTGACTTACACTATATGATCGAAAACAACCAGCCGGCCGAAGTGGCCGTGCGGTTAAAGGCGCTGCAGTCTGGAACTGCAAGACCGCTACGGTCGCAGGTTCGAATCCTGCCTCGGGCATGGATGTTTGTGATGTCCTTAGGTTAGTTAGGTTTAACTAGTTCTAAGTTCTAGGGGACTAATGACCTCAGCAGTTGAGTCCCATAGTGCTCAGAGCCATTTGAACCATTTTTTTGAAAACAACCGGACATGCTTATGTAATGCGGAACTGGATACTAGATGTCACTAGAGGTGAACCAGGTAGTAAAAAATAGGACAGGGAGTGTCGTGTTGTCGGGTCAATTCTAGTGTCCGATTCCACCAGTCGGCTTTGAGTAATGTCGTAATGTGTGATGTTATTTTGTTTGTGCCGCAGATTGGTGTGAATCAATGTTAAATGATTTCTCTGAATTTCCTCGTTACGCGCGTTTATTAAAAATTCGATGTAGATGTTTTGGTTTCATATCGTAATTTGTTTTCGGCATATTTTCTTAGTGAAAGAAGTCGTGATTTATAAGACCTCGATTTCTCACGCAATTGCTTTTCGTTATGGATGAGTCAGTTGTGTTTACAGCAAAAATTCTCCTTCAGAAAGTGACTGACCGAAAATCAACTATAAGATATTTGCAATCATTCGGCGTTATTGCAGAATTTTGCAAGCGTAATGTTTGTGGAAATTATATGGTTTTGACAAAGGTTAAATTTTCACGAACTTCCGACGAATATATCTGGAGGAGCAGAAAAAAAAAACATATGGAGATCCACACGCAGGGGGACGTGGTTCGGAAGATGGAGGCTGATCGGTCAGCACAAGCTCATGTTAACCTACTACTTTTGATATTAATATTCTTGCAAATTTGTCATGTACGAAGCAGGGGTTTCGTGTGGCACTGTAGTTGACTGGTTTTCATTTTGTACAGAAGTCTGCAGGGAATTTATGAAGTGTAGGGGATCTTTGGCTGGGGGGGGGGGGGGGGGCGGGGAGGCGGCGTTTGCAGGGGTTACAGTTGAAGTATATGAGTCACATTTAGAAAGAGAAAGTACGAAAGGGAGCATGAGGTTGGTGGGCTTTGGGTTTTTGGAGTGGTAGTTTCTGGGGGAGGGGGGGGGGATCGTACTGATGTATTTTGGGTCGTACCAAATCGTACAAAGCAAGCGTTGCCATCGTTAATGGAAGAGTATGTGGAAGAGGGTTCCATAGTCATGTCGGAGAGTTTGCTTCGTACAAGGGGCTATCATCATTTGGTCGTGAATCACAATATTCAGGTTTATAATTTATAAAAAGCAGCTACCAGCCACATGTATGGTTTAAAAAGGTTTATTATCTTCAGACCATGACCGGTTTCGGATTTTTCTTTACAAATCCATCTTCAGATGGCAGTTACAAGCATTCTAAGTTGGACCTAGTTTTGTTTTTGTTATTCGTTTGCTGCACTGGGAAAGAAAAGAAATATTTTTGTTGCCATATCGGTAATGGTATTTTTACAAAAGATTTACTTCTTTTACAAAATCTAATTGCTCATGAGATAGTTTTTTGTTTTGAACTTAGTAAACGTGCAGGTTAGTGTACTTACGAGCTATGTAGTTCTGCCTGACGAAATATTCGTGCGTTTATGTTTTCGAACGCAAGCTTAATACACTTTTCAATATGCACTATGTGAGTGCTGTTCCAGTCAATGGACGTCACTTTCAACCTCATCATCTTAATAACACACGCAGCACACACGAATAACGTTTACAAAACGTGGCCCAGCTTCATATTACAAACGAGAACAATATTTGCAAAGAACTTACAGTCATAACGATGTTAACGTACAGATGCTGTATAGTCGATATGGGTACAGTAAAATATCTCTTTGCTATTGTATGAAATTAATCTAAAACGGAATAAATAAAATTACATACAAATAAGATTACAAACATTATATGTAGTACAGAAATACTGTGTGTTACTAATTAGTTGTTACAATTAAGGAGATAAATTCTAATTATGATAAACTTACTGCAAACAAAGCTCTCATGGTAAAGGCTGATAAAGAAAATTCAGTTGTTGTTTTGTATGAATCAGAATACATTGAAGAAACTCTAGAAATTTTTCAGTCCAATAACTTCACAGAACTAGAATCAGACCCCACAGCAAAATTTCAAGCTAAACTTCGTAAATTACTCAACAGTTTTGAATCCCTCTTAAATAAATATGAAATTCAGGACTGCATTACCATGAATCCAACTGCACCGAAACTTCGCTCACAGCCTAAGACCAACAAAGAAAATTACCCCATATGCCCTGTTGTGAACTCAAGAAACAGCCCAGCACACTACTTAAGCAGAAAATTGAAGGATCTCCTTACCACCTACTACATGTTCGAACATAGTTATACAGTTAAAAACACAGTGGACTTTGTAGAACATATCAAAGACATCCACATACCACCAACAGCTAGTTTTGCCTCACTAGATATTGTAAACCTATACACTAACATCCCAGTAGATGAAAAAATTAACATAATAAAAAGTAACCTCTTAAAACACAAAAAGATCAATCTACCAGAAATATATGAATTAATAGAGATCCCCACACTCGTCTCATCTAATAATTACTTCACCTTCAATAATAAAGTCTATAAATGAAATGATGGCGTTGCAATGGGTAGCAGTCTTGCTGGATTATTAGCTGATATTTACATTAACCATCTTGAGCAAAAGTTCTTCTCATCCAATAATCAAATGAACAGTAAAATAATTTACTACAAGAGATATGTAGATGACACTCTATTACTTTTTGATGGTAACAGCAGCGAAATTGATACCTTAGCTGAAGATCTGAGCAAATTACACAACATCAAATTCACAGTGGAGCATGAAATAAATAATAGCATCAATTTTCTGGATCTCAAAATATCAAACATAAATAACAAACACCATTTTGGTATCTTTCGAAAACCAACAACCACAGATGTTACCATCAATAACACATCCTGCCACCCGAACCAACATAAGATGGCTAATTTCCGGTCAATGCTACATCGTATGCATAAAGTCCCCTTCACCCCCACTGAACAGCACAAAGAAATCAGCATAATCAAATCAATTGCCCAAACTAATGGCTATGATGCTTCAATCATAGACACACTCTCTCAAAAAACAAAAGAAAAAATTGCTAGCAATAAGTCTTTGCAACAAGCAACAGCCACAATAACTATGAAAGACAAAAAATCAGTAAAATATGTAGCCCTACCATATATAGGCCCACTTTCATACAAAATTTCCAACCTATTCAAGAAGAAGATCGTCAGAATCAGTTTCTCTACCAATAACAAACTCCAACAAAGAGTCATACACTCACTCCCACACAATAGCATACCCCATAAAAGATCTGGAATTTACAAACTCAAGTGTAACAACTGTCCTAAATTCTACATTGGCCAAACAGGTAGAGCTTTTGAAACAAGATTCAAGGAACACCTTGATTCCCTACGTCTGAAAAACCTAAGCAAATCTGCTTTTGCCACCCATCTTGCAGAAAACAATCATACAGCCGAGAATATAGAAAACAACCTGCAGATATTGCACCTCAAAGACCACGGTTTCACATTGAATCTCTTAGAGGGGATTGAGATTCATACACATAAAAACAGGTTCCCTGATCTCATTCTGAATGAACAGACAGAGTCAGTTAACACCCCCTTCCTAAATAACTTTGAAGAAGCTTTCACTTTTTTAAAATAACTTAAGCCTAATATTCCATTAAAAACATTCAGTATACAGGCCCCCAAAAACTGCTTATATGTCATTGAAACATTGCATAATGAAAACATGTGCATTGCTTATCATGTCATATATTAGAATTTATCTCCTAAAATTGTAACAACTAATTAGTAACACACAGTATTTCTGTACTACATATAATGTTTGTAATCTTATTTGTATGTAATTTTATTTATTCCGTCTTAGATTAATTTCATACAATAGCAAAGAGATATTTTACTGTATCCATATCGACTATACAGCATTTGTAAGTTAACATCGTTATGACTGTAAGCTCTTCGCAAATATTGTTCTCGTATGTAATATGAAGCTGGGCCACGTTTTGTAAACGTTATTCGTGTGTGGTGCGTGTGTTATTAGGATGATGAGGTTGAAAGTGACGTCCATTGACTGGAATAGCACTCACATAGTGCATATTGAAAAGTGTATTAAGCTTGCATTCGAAAACATAAACGCACGAATATTTCGTCAGGCAGAACTACATAGCTCGTAAGTACACTAACCTGCACGTTTACTAAGTTCAAAACAAAAAACTATCTCATGAGCAATTAGATTTTGTAAAAGAAGTAAATCTTTTGTAAAAATACCATTACCGATATGACAACAAAAATATTTCTTTTCTTTCCCAATGCAGCAAACGAATAACGAAAACAAAACTAGGTCCAACTTAGAATGCTTGTAACTGCCATATGAAGATGGATTTGTAAAGAAAAATCCGAAACCGGTCATGGTCTGAAGATAATAAATCTTTTTAAACCATACATGTGGCTGGTATCTGTTTTTTATAAATTATAAACCTTTAGTACAACAGCCACGTTTCTCAACATGTCGACTTTCGACAAAATAGCACAATATTCAGCTTAAAGATTACAAGACGGGGGCATGTACCGATACTATCGAGGGGTACTGGGGGGCTGTAAAATCTGTTGTCGGGCGAGGAAAGAGGTTTTCGGTGTTGTAAGGCCATTTAGATGAATACTGTTGGAAGAAGAGTATTCCTAAAGGTTATGGTGTATTTCTTGCATTTATCAAAATAGTCAGCGAAATGTACAAACCTCGTTTGCTAGTTAGGTGTAGGTGGGTCTGATACTTTTTTCTTGTTTTACGTTGCGTTTTTTTTATATTATTGTGTTGTGCGATTGCTACTTTTTTGGTTGGTTTCTCTGGGGGGGGGGGAGAGGTTCTTCTGTTGTTTTAATATTTTTGGTTATAATGGTAGACCGAGGGGGGGTTGTTGTATCCTTCCTTGGGGGGGGGGAGTTTATGTGATTGACTCGTGATATCATTTTTTTTATTACTATTTTAAAATTTTGCTTTTGGTTGAGGGCGGATGGTATGGAAGAACTGATTTGGATGGTACCTCTTTCGTGCCCAGTAGTTTGTGTTTCTTACTAATTTTTTTCGTGGGTTATTGTGGATTTTGTGTATTTCGTTACAGTTTGACATTCTAACATTATGATTTCTCGTTATAACCTTATTTTGTTCTTCTTCTCAGCCTCGATCTTTCACTCCTTTGGAAGTTCATATGTGGTAAGTTCCTTTTTATGTAGCAACTGTTATGTTTTCCTTTTCGATATTTAGCTATACTTCTCTTAATTTTACTTACATTCCTGATGTATAAATTTCACTGAGTGTTATTTTGAGCTGCTGTAGCTGCTATCACTTTCGTGTAGAATAGTTATCGATTCGAAAGTTTGGTCATTTTTGCATTTCTTTTTTTGAGTGTTCTAATTTAATTTCTCCCCTCCCACAACCCCAACTATCCTGCGTTTCTCCCGTTTGAATCAATAATCAATGAGTAGACTTAACGTAATTTTGCAATAGGATTTCACTATTCGCTATACTGCAATACAGTTTATGGTTCTCTGTTCCCCTCCACTCGCATACATTACGATAATATTTCTAATTCGACACAAATTTTTTACTCTCCTGTTCTTATTTATTTCGGTTGTCTTCAACTCGTTTACATGTAACTCGTGCCTAAATCGTGTTAAATGTATTATTTTATCGCATGCTGTATGCGTTTGTTTACGAGTATGACCCGTTCTGTTCATAGATTGCCGATATGCAGCATCTCTGACTTATGTATGACGTCATTGGTCAAAGTCGACAGGTAGAATCTGACACTAGAATTTATCCATATTATAAGTAGAGAAGAAGAGACATTGGAGTGCTTGGGTTAGGAAAGCTCAGTGATTTTGAACGCGGACGTACTGTTGATGCCACGTGAGTAACATATCCATCAAGGACATTTAAACCCTTCTAAAGCTGCCCAAGTCCACTGTTGGTGATGTGACATTGACGTGGAAACGTGAAGGAGCAACCACAATAAGATAAAGACCACGTAGACCTCAAGAACTGACCGACAGGGACCTTGGACAACTGCGCATGGTTGTTGTACGAAATCGCATAAATTCGAAGGAAGGAATCACTCATGAGTTCCAAAGAAAGCGACACAGTAATGTAGTGAGCGTTAAGCGACACTTCAAGTGGTATAAAGACCGACGTCACTGGGCAGTGGATGACTGGAAACAAGTGATTTGGAGTAATTAATGACGCTGTACCCAGTGGTAATTAGAGGGAAGGGTTTGGTTTTGGCGAATAACTGGCCAACTTTATCCGCCATAACCTGCAGTGCTACAGTGAAGTACAGAGGAACTGCTGTTACGGCGTAGAGGGAGTTTTCGTGGTTACGGTGTGGTCCCTCAATCGCACTTAAGAAAACGATAAACGTGGATAGATAATAACACATTTTACAACATTGTGTACTGCGTATAGTAGAGGAATACTTCGGAGTGATGAATGTGTTACAGTGACAATGCACCCTGTCGTGCAGCACCCTGTCGTGCAGCAGTATTTGTGAGGCATTGGTTTGCGGACAATAACATTTCTGTACCGAACAGGTCAGACTACAATCCCGAGATGAACCCAACGGGACGCCATTGGTATGAGTTCGCTCCAGATCCCAGCGTCCTACAGCACAGCCATCTCCGATTTCGGCTCTTGTCCCCAACAAATCTCAAGCTGTCATGAAGGGGAAATGTGGAACACCCCAAATTAATGGCTACTAATAGGTGTCCGGAGACTTTTGATCAGATTATTTATTTAGAGTAGTGCTTGCTCTGGAGTCACGTGTATGGAAACATCAAATGAGTCTTAAGTAGCTTTTTCCTCAACCGTATTGCATTAACTTATAAATACAGCTGGGATGGTGTATCACACCTCTCCTTAATGAATCTAATTTAAGAGTACTTTCATTTACATTTTGTACCGTTGTTCGGTCATCGTTTTACTATCTAAAAAAATAAGAGACACAATGTTTCCGAATCCACTGGAGAAAAAGTACATCCTCTTCGTCGACTTTCTATTTAGTTTTCATATATGAGACTGGAATACAACACTTGTTCGGCTGTCCTGTGGGGCTCATTCCTATGTGTCTTATGCCTTCCCCTTTCGCATTTATGGCAACTACTTCTAGGTGTTTTCGCAGTGTCTGATGTAGAAGAGGATGAAAACTTATAATAAAGGTGTACAGTTCACGCAGTAACAATTCTTACTAATGGTGTAGGGAATACCTGACCATTAGAGAGGTGGTTTTGGTGTAGCCAATATGTCTTCTCCGACACCACGACTAAAGCGAAGATAACATTGTGGTACTAATTTGCGACATGCTTCACGTCTCTATACAGGTTTTAGTAGTGGGAATATCAACTCTGAAAATTCTGGATAACAGTTGTAGGTCTGAAGTAATCAAATTGTTGTCTACCACTAAATATATTTTGCACAACTTTTGGACAATCTGTCCAGCGTTTACGTTTCCGTCAGCCATTGGGATCAATACCTCAAAGTTCGTGATTTTAATCAACCAGTGAGACTGCTTCTCTATAATTTTCTTGATTTGTGGGAGCACATATTTTACTATATTTTTGTTTATTTACTCAGTTTCGAATTTATATAATCCTACCCATTGGCCGCTGTCTTAAGGTGTTGCTCAGATAAACTTTTAGGCGTGTGACTATATGGCAACGGGGAATAAACACTTATACAGTGTTCTTCTTAATATGAATGAGAGCACATATGTACAGTCAGTAGATCAATGGAATAAATATAATGCCTCATTTTCGTTACATTTCCACTGCTGAATTGATTGCAGTATTTAATGTATTCCGTTTGTTTCTTTACTCTCAGTTTTATATTTAAAACTAGCAGTTCCACTGATTAAGTGAAATGTAGCTTGTTGTGAGTACTCTTTACCATCTTCAATGCATTGAAGACACGTGGAATGTAGTGGTAGACGGCTGCGTGACGCATAGAAGCAGAGTAACTTCTGTTTGGGTGTTTCCTTTGTTTTCTGAGTGTAACCTGAAGAGGGAACCACCGATTACATTTTCGTGGCACTGTGACAATCGTCTGATCAGGAAACTGAACAGCGTCCCTCCTGAAAGAAGTAAACAGCCCCGCAGCCTTACCATCTCAACGACAAATTCATTCTTAACAACTAACACAACTACAGTCAGATTACGTGTCACTACAGAAGAACAGAGAAGGGAGGAAATGAAGGTGCAGGTTTTACTGTAAACAAAAAAATTAAAATTTCACGTACATACTGAAAAATTCAGTATAGCATTGCTTATTTTAAAAATGAACTTGAGATTTTCCATGTAAATCATTCAAGTCTAGGGACCAACATGGTGACATTCTAATGATCAATTATGAAACTTCTAGGAAAAGTAGCAGAAGTTGATAAACGACAGCATGTATCATTACAAGATAATGGTACATTTCAATAAAAAGTGGGACAAAAACCAAGCCACGAACTTTCAGTGAGAAACTTTGGACTTGATACCGGGAACGTCAAACGTCGTAACATACTATAATGTGCCGATGAGAACATATCTGTCCATACCTTCTTCATTCAGAAGAAATAAAATAGAAAATGTACGTGGAAAGCGTCAAACAGAAGTAACAGCTACACTACACATGATGCTCTACAGGGTGTGACTGTCCTAAAAGGTTTTCAGATTACAAATGGTCATAGACCCGGAAAACGCAGAGTAAAAATAGACATAAAGCTAGAAATAGAAAGACTGACCAAGCAGGAAATTATAAATGTGCTTGAGATTTTGAGAACAAGATGGTTCAAATGGCTCTGAGCACTATGCGACTTAACTTCTGAGGTCATCAGTCGCCTAGAACTTAGAACTAATTAAACCTAACTAACCTAAGGACATCACACACATCCATGCCTGAGGCAGGATTCGAACCTACGACCGTAGCGGTCGCGTGGTTCCAAACTGAAGCGCCTAGAACCGCTCGGCCACCCCGGCCGGCTGAGAACAAGAGGATATACCAGATTAAACTAAGCAAAGTTGAATAAATTAGAAACTGAAGGCTATACGAACATAGTTTGCAGGGAAAGCTGCTACGCAAACGGTACTTGTGCAAAATATAAACTAACAGGCGTGAAGAAGGCAAACGAGCTCAATCAACAAAAATGTTGCGAAAGATAAAAGAAAAACATGATAAAAGAATTAATTGGAAAGGAGAGTGTAAAAGTGCAACACAGAATTACGTTGGGTAGCCAAATTTCATTTTTTAAGACGGTAGAGGACTGAACTTTAGTAAGAAAGTTGTATCAACATTCGTATACTTTGAATATTTGTACAGTGCAAGACATGAATCATATATAGATCTTCCTCCTGTTTCCTGGGTTTAACACGTGTCTTCACGGGGTAAACGTGTGATTTATTGGAGCTGACAGTGTTAGATGTTGAGGGTGGCCGGATGCTATTATCTGGCTATGTAGGCATGAAATACAGATTACAACGAAGATAATGATATAGCAGATGCAGTGCGAAGTCAGTGCTGTAAATTTCTTCTGTCTTATGGGAAAGGAGGCAGGCGACACAGGGCTACACACTTAGCCTCTCTGTAATGTACGAGATTATCCCAAAAATGTTCCACCAGCCAAACAGAACAGTAACGAAATTTTAATTCCGCAAGAAACAAGTTTGTTCTCCTAGTTGACGTAGCATAGTGGACTCCTTGACGAAACTGTATGACGGAGTAATAAATATTAATAATCACTCTCTTGAGTACAGAAATGTCTGAGAAACCTTATAACTTGGCTGTTCCAATAGCTCTAGCGAGAAACCAGGCATTGCTTTAACTTTCGATAATATGCTGAAGAACATGAACGTCAATGCACTAGTTTTCGCTTGAGTTCGTCAGATTGGGGAAAGAGCCAAACAGATTTATTTTGAACGGTGGACCACAGAGCGTTCAGCTAGCCTGACGCAGATCGTGCACTGCTTGAAACATCGCACATTGCATCCAGCATCCTCAGCATGGCAACAGCAATTTGTAGCGCAACTGGTCGTCGGCGACTCCCAGGAGCAACTCCCAAATCGCCGGTTAACACAAATTTCCGAATCATGTTCTTCAGTTCCGGTGCGGGAAGACGCCCTCTCCGCACTCCTTTCATGCTTCAATACTCGCTGCACTAGTGTTGTTATTTTCATAAAACAGCTTTACTAGTAAAGTCCTGGTCACCTTGTCCAGACCCGTGTTGGCTGCAGCTGTAAGGCACCCTGATTCTTATGTTTCAACCCTACGTCACCGTACCATTACCGCCGCCTAAAGGCAAGTCATTACACTGACACTTGTTACAACACAAATCTTGCAGCGAACAGTCTGACCATCATTCGAATAAAGTTAAATACCTGTACGGTAAATGATTTTCTGTTTAGATTGGTTCAGTTAGTGAAAATGTAATTACAACCACCCTCCACCTGAATCACTACTTCGTTGATGACATTGTACTGTTTTCTTCAAGAGCAAATAAATTTAACTCACGAACGGAAAAAGAAGTTGGTCTGAAAATAGCCTATAATGGTATTGAAATGATCATAGAATGATTGACAGCGGCGCCCTCTGGATGGCTTATATATATGGCGCTCAGTCGCGCTCTCGTTGCAGTTCGCCCATTGTCCTCGGAGGATGCCTTCCGCAGTCGAAGGCGAAACGTCAGGGGAGAGTTTTCTGTATGGACCATGGCATCTCAGACCGGAAGTGTTAAGTGATAAGTATTCTAATGAGCGTAACCAATGTACACTGATGGAAAAAACCACAAGAATACCAACAAATTTCTACATCTGAAAGATAATTGTTCACGTACGACGCCAGTCACATAAGAGGCGCTTATAGCGCCATTATAATGGTGTAAAGCAGGTTTCCTTTAAACACACGGTCTAACGGTGGTAAGCGTTAACTACCTGCGAGATTGGACGTGGGGAGCTGATGTCAGTCCAGAATGCCTTTGAGGTGACGAGACACCATTACGAAACACCTCACTGGTTTCAAACGAGGTCGTGTAATAGTGACACAAAAAGATGGATCTTCCTTCTGCTATACTGCAGAAATACTTGGCAGGAATGTAGCCACTATACATGATTGCTGGCAGCAGTGATGACGAGAATGTACGGTCGCAAGAAGACCGGGCTCCAGACGGCGGCGTGGCATTACCGAGAGGGAAGACCCTGGTGTTCTGGTTATAGAACTGGTGCATCTTACTGTATCTGCAGCCGAAATCTGAGCAGCTGTGGGCACCACAGTGACACAACGAACCGTCATAAGTCGTTTGCTTCATGGATAGCTCCGAGCCAGACACCCTGCAGCGTGCATTACACTAACCCTAAGCCGCTGCGTCTTGCGACTTCACTGGTGTCACGCAAGGGCTAATTGGAGGGCAGGGTGGAGATGTGTTGCGTTTTCTGACGAAAGCTGGTTCTGCCTCGGTCTCAGTGATGGCCGTGTTTTGGTTAGGAGGAGGCCAGTTGAACGCTTCAACCAACCTGTCTGCCTGCTTACACACTGGACCTAAACCTCGAGTTAAGATGTGTGGTGCGATGACAGCAAGAGCACTCTGTGGTTATCCCACGCACCTTGACTGCAGATTTGTACGTCAGTCTTGTGATTCGACCTGTTGTGCTGCCACTCATGACCAGCATTCGAGGAGTTGTTTTCCAACAGGATAACGCTCGCCCACATACCGCTGTTGCAACCCAATATGCTCTACAGAGTTTCCACATGACGCCTTTGCATGCTCGAGCGTCAGATCTGCCTCCAGTCGAGCACATATGGGGCATCATCGGACGACAACTCCAACGTTACCCACAATCAGTATTAACCCGTCCCTGTATTAACCCACAGCCCGCATCTCGTGGTCGTGCGGTAGCGTTCTCGCTTCCCACGCCCGGGTTCCCGGGTTCGATTCCCAGCGGGGTCAGGGATTTTCTCTGCCTCGTGATGGCTGGGTGTTGTGTGATGTCCTTAGGTTAGTTAGGTTTAAGTAGTTCTAAGTTCTAGGGGACTGATGACCATAGATGTTAAGTCCCATAGTGCTCAGAGCCATTTGAACCATATTAACCCACAAAGTGCCACAACCATGGAACTCCATCCCACAAACTGACATCCGGCACCTGTACAACACACAACGTAAGAATTTCAACATTCTGACGATTACGCCTAGTATTAACATACCAGAATTTTAATTTGAAATTGTGTATTTCGCGCTTTCGTTGACCGTGATTTTGCAATGTTAATCACTTAAATATGTTACCTACACAAATGTATTCCCGAAATTTCATTACCCTACATTAGTTAAGTTTTGGGGTTGCGTTTTTTTCCTCGCCAGTGCAAGTAACTATAACCTACAGCAACAAATAAACACGTTTAAAACTGTAGTGGTTACTACGCACTAACCTGTACACAGTTTAATTCACAAGATCTCTTTATGCTGGAAAAATTATACCTTTGCAAGAAATAAACGAAACAGAAGAAACTGATAGGTACAGTTACGGAAGTTCAGTGTTTATTAATTACTTGATATTAACTTGACTAAGTTCAGTGTGCTCCATACGAAATTGATCACGATAACACAGGTATCAAGGAAAAGTGTTACGACTCTGTCACCTGCAGTCACAAATATGTGACACTTATTGGCGAACTCAGTTGTAATTTTAAAATTAATATAATGCCCCTGTATCCCCTAACTTGATAAGAAACTTTCGTGTAGCAATCCTCTGCAGACATGGATAAACAAATTAAAAAAGTGAAATAAAAACAATAACAGTGTTTCAAACATGTGAGAGGCTGCGGCGTCAGCCGCTACGCTACCAGTTGAACTGAGGTCATCATTCGCTAAAAGGCACATAAATTCCGTCGAAAACTTTGACAGTCGTTTTCTCAAAAACGGCCGAGTGTCTACGGATAAGCCGAGACATGTGTCCACTGATTTTGGCTCCTCTTCCAATGAACGAAGTTTCTGGGAAGTGGGGTTACGGAACCTGCCGTGTTGTCCTTAATATTCAGTATCTTGGCGCTCTTTTTACAGTGGCTCCCAACGTGGGTATTATTATTTCCTGAGGGATAAACCGTAATGTTATGAGGAATAGAAACAAAAATGATCGACTATGTTTCGGTCACGATCCAAATTATTTTTAAAAGCTCATCTTTCTCGTCCCTATATCTAAGGCTGTAATACTGATTACGTATGTTACAGGAAAACAGAAGCACCGTTTCAAAACAATCACCCAGGCGACTTAGGTAAATCACGGAAAACCTAAATCAGGATGGCCAGACGCGAGTTTGAACCGTCGTCCTCCCGAATGCGAGTCCAGTGTGATAACTAGTGCCCCACCTTGCTCGTTGTGCAGCAGGATAAAACATCACACCGAAAGTTTCCAGATGTTTGCTGTTGCAGCTTGTGTACAGGGCCACTTGTAGCTTAATTTAGTCACACCTCCGTGTTCTCATATAAATGCTACCACTCTACATCTGTGGCTTTATACAGGGTGGTCCATTGATAGTGACCGGGCCAAACATCTCACGAAATAAGCATCAAACGAAAAAACTACAAAGAACGAACCTCGTCTAGCTTGAAGGGGGAAACCAGATGGCGCTATGGTTGAACCGCTAGATGGTGCTGCCATACGTCAAACGGATATCAACTGCGTTTTTTTTTATTAGAAACCCCCATTTTTATGACATATTCGTGTAGTACGTAAAGAAATATGAATGTTTTAGTTGGACCACTTTTGTGCTTTGTGATAGATGGCGCTGTAATAGTCACAAACGTATAAGTACGTGGTATTACGTAACACTCCGCCAGTGCTGACGGTATTTGCTTCGTGATACATTATCCGTGTTAAAATGGACCGTTTACCAAGTGTGGAAAAGGTCAATATCGTGTTGATATATGGGTATTGTGATCAAAATGCCCAATGGGCGTGCCGGCCGAAGTGGCCGTGCGGTTAAAGGCGCTGCAGTCTGGAACCGCAAGACCGTTACGGTCGCAGGTTCGAATCCTGCCTCGGGCATGGATGTTTGTGATGTCCTTAGGTTAGTTAGGTTTAACTAGTTCTAAGTTCTAGGGGACTAATGACCTCAGCAGTTGAGTCCCATAGTGCTCAGAGCCATTTGAACCATTTTTGAGCCCAATGGGCGTGTGCTATGTATGCTGCTCGGTATCCTGGACGACATCATCCAAGTGTCCGGACTGTTCGCCGGATAGTTGCGTTATGTAAGGAAACAGGAAGTGTTCAGCGACATGTGAAACGTCAACCACGACCTGCAACAAATGAAGAGGCCCAAGTAGGTGTTATAGCTGCTGTCGCGGCTGATCCGCACGTCAGTAGCAGACAAATTGAGCGAGAATCGGGAATCTCAAAAACGTCGGTGTTGAGAATGCTACATCAACATCGATTGCACCCGTACCATATTTCTATACACCAGGAATTGCATGGCGACGACTTTGAACGTCGTGTACAGTTCTGCTACTGGGCACAAGAGAAATTACGGGACGATGACAGAGTGTTTGCACGCGTTCTCTTTAGCGACGAAGCGTCATTTACCAACATCGGTAACGTAAACCGGAATAATATGCACTATTGGGCAATGGAAAATCCATGATGGCTGCGACATGTGGGACATCAGCGGCCTTTGCGAGTTAATGTATGGTGCGGCATTATGGGAGGAAGGATAATTGGCCCCCATTTTATCGATGGCAATCTAAATGTTGCAATGTATGCTGATATCCTACGTAATGTTCTACCGATGTTACTACAAGATGTTTCACTGCATGACAGAATGGCGATGTACTTCCAACATGATGGATGTCCGGCACATAGCTCACGTGCGGTTGAAGCGGTATTGAATACCATATTTCATGACAAGTGGATTGGTCGTCGAAGCACCATACCCTGGCCCGCACGTTCACCGGATTTCATTACGGAAGGCGAACGACTCGCTGTTGTGAGGAATGTAGTTACAGGTATTGCCAAATGCACTGAGGTTGACGTACATCATTTTGAACATTTATTGCATTAATGTGTGTAAATCACGCTGTAACAGCATGCGTTCTCAGAAATGATAAGTTCACAAAGGTACATGTATCACATTGGAACAATCGAAATAAAATGTTCAAACGTACCTACGTTCTGTATTTTAATTTAAAAAACCTACCTGTTACCAACTGTTGGTCTGAAATTGTGAGCCATATGTTTGTAACTATTACAGCGCCATCTATCACAAAGTCAAAAAAGTGGTCCAACTAAAAAGTTCATATTTCTTTACGTACTACACGAATGTGTAATAAAAATTGGGGTTCCTATTTAAAAAAAGGCAGTTGATATCCGTTTGACCTATGGCAGCGCCATCTAGCGGGAGAACCATAGCGCTATCTGGTTTCCCCTTTCAAGATAGACAAGCTTCGTTCTTTGTGGTTTTTTCGTTGACGCTTATTTCGTGAAACATTTGGCCCGGTCATGATCAATGGAGCACCCTGTATAAGGCGATCGGTCCCTTTCGAGCTTGTTAGCGGTTTTTACTCAGCATCGTACGAATCCATGATCACTTTTGTTTTTCCCAGACTTAAGGATACGCAACATACACCAAGAGACTTCACCACTGCACAGTCTCAATCGCTTCCCTTGCACTTCTCAATCTCGAGCAGCAGACTCCACTTGGCGCTCAAAAATTCGGACCACTTCCTGCTTCTGCGCAACTTCCATCTGTGCTTCTTACTCGTTCACCTATATTGTTGGCAGACGCCAAAGTGAGTCCTGTCAACGATGGACTACATTGCTTTCATCTTGTGCTGTCATAAATGTTTATCTTTCCGCCGACAGGTATTGAACACATCGCCTGCGGACACACAGTCAGTTCCGATCCTGTAGTCGGCAGTAAGATTCACTGCCAGCAATTACGCTACAGAGCACGGTCTTATGAGTTCCATTGAGAAGACAACTTTCCAACTTACAGGTCGCTATTTACGGAGAAGTAGGATCACTAATAGAGCGTCTGCTGTTTTACTTTCAGCTATACTGACGGAAGAATATGGAGGAAAGTTATTTAGATGTGATTGTGTTAGGTACAGACCGTCAAGAGGCACACTTAAAACTGGTATCAAAGTACCACAGTGTATCATAACTGTTATTGGTTATTTCTTACTGTGTTGTCACATTTCTGATCCAGTGGCGTTCTGTCAAGCAGATGTCTAAGTTGATGGCAATAGCTTCCAGTCAGCCGCTTTTAAAGAACTGTAGCTGTAAAACCACTTTTATGCTGCCGTAGATGTTTGGACGGAATTAATTGTAACATTCATTTACACTATTCCTAAGAATTTTCAGCTGTCGTTTAAGACCGTCGCAGCATGAAAAATGTAAGCCTTTTGCTGGATAAAAGTCTTCAGTTTCGTTTTCAGCCCTACTAAGGAGCTATATTTTTAGTAATTAAGATTCATGGTTTTACTAACAGAAATCTGCCACATTGTCGTTTTCAGACATCCCAAGGCGGCGCCAGGGCTGGCGTACAAGCGCTGGCGATTGTTGGCGTCCCGAAGCAGTTTCCCCGGAAACCAGAAAAATGGCGGCATTCCTCGCGCCTGCCTCGCTCCTCTCGCTGCATTCACCGTAGCAGACAGATACGCAATGTGAGTACATAACTTCATTATTGCTTTGCTAAGTAGCGCTGGAACCGAATCTTTTGCTGGCTTCAGAATGGAGCGTTAGACTCGTAGGTGCTGAACCCGAAAAAGAGTGTTCTTTGATAAGGCGAACATCAGGATCAAAATAGTTGAATAGTGAGACCTTTGTATCATGGAATGCATGATTATACATACTGTCAAACGTGTTTCATAAATTTTAGTGTAGAAATCGCGCATTCATTTTAGCACACGTCTGTGTATTAAGATGCCTCCCAAATTTACTTCTCAATCATATACAAATAATTTTAGTCTTGACTTACACTATGTGATCAAAAGCATCCGGACACCCCTACGCTATGCAGAATTGAATCCTAGGTGTCAGGAGAGGAGAACAAGCTAGTATAAACTGGGGCAGGGAGTACTGTGTTGTTATTAGAGCAGAGGAACCAGTGGAATGATTCGGTTAGGGGAGCTCATTGACTTCGAACGTGGACGTGTCGTTTATGTCACGAGGGCAACATATCCATCAAGAAAATTTAAACCCTTCTAAAGCTGCCAAGGTCGACTGTTGGTGACGTGAATGTGAAGTGGAAAATGGAAGGAGCAACTACAGCTAAATCAAGATCAGGTAGACCTCACCTACTGATGGGCAGGGACCATCGACAATTGGAGGGAGGTGGAGGGCGTCCATAAGCATCCTACCCTTCCAGATAATTAGTATTTTCTATATGACCGTGCACCTAAAGTCCCTAATCTGTGGGGAAAAGGCATCTACTCCGAAGAATAATGCAAAACCGAGATAAGTATATGAAGTTATAACCGAATCGTCGCTGCTCAGTACTTTAGCAATGACGATTAGAAATGAAGTTCGGTTAACTTTACATATTTTTACCGCGCAAACCAAATTTAATTAACAGTAGTTAGTAGAAAATTTGCTATGTCATTAATGAAAATGGCTCTGAGCACTTAAGGACTTAACTTCTGAGGTCATCAGTTCCCTAGAACTTAGAACTACTTAAACCTAGCTAACCTAAAGACATCATACACATCCATGCCCGAAGCAGGATTCGAACCTGCGACCGTAGCGGTCGCGCGGTTCCAGATTGTAGCGCCTAGAACCGCTCGACCACCGCGGCCGGCCATTAATGAAAATAACCAACGGTCGCCAGTTTCTCACCCGAAAAGAATAATTAAATTTAAACCAAACTTTATACTCGCAAGCAATCTCACGTAAAAATTGTTATTGGCGTCACGACGTAGGAACAATACGTAACGCACACCTTCAAATACTTCACAACACACATGCCACAGTAGTCAGATAATAATCAAACAGCAAACACATACAACATATTATATTAATTTTCAAAGATCAATTAAAGTACAATTGTTTACTGGCTTTGGACAGAAACTTTTTGTCACGTTACTCACCATAATACTGACGTCGTAACTGTAACAAGCAGAAAGATTGTTTGAATTTACTTATTGTTAACGACTGTCATTTACCTAGTAGTTACTCTGATATTTCTTTGTAATAAAAGCTATAAATTATGCCACAAGCTATAAATTAGAAACTGTGTTTTGACAGTGAATTTCAGTGTCCAAGTTACGGAAAGTTTTATAACCAATTTTTTATTATGAAAGGTCCTCTACTTTTAGAAAATTAATGAATACTGGCTCTTGAATCATTCTGTTTCTGACATTATTCATACTACGTCCAAGGATTTCATTATGACGTAATTCTCCAAAAGTTGGAAAAATTACGTTTCGATAATCTAATACATTAATGTCCACTTCATTTTGAGTTCATTTTCTGAACATCTCGGTTCTTACAAAGGGATAGGACGGATACTACTTTGATAACGACTTAGGAAAAGTATTTACGTGACAATATGCACGAAATGAATGTTATCTAAGTAATAAATTTACTACACTCTGGGCAGCCTATTACTAAAACTGAACTCCATCCGAACAGGCCATGAAGGCCCAACCGTACCGATCGGCCGCCTTGTCATATTCAGCCCACAGGCGTCACTGATAAGGAGATGGAGATAGTCAGCACACCACTCTCCCGGCCGTATCTCAGTTTCCGAGACCGGAGCCTCCACTTCTCAGTCAAGTAGCTCCTCAGTTTGCTTCACAAGGGCTGAGTGCACCCAGCTTGCTAGCAGCGATGGGCAGACTGGATGGTCACCCATCCATGTGCTAGCCCTGCCCGACAGCGCTGAACTTGGGTGGTCTGGCGGGAACCGGTGTTACCACTGCGGCACGGCCATTGGGCAGCCTATTACGCTTCCACTTATAAAAAGTCTAGCTCTTACTTCATTTTATGATGCCGTTGATTTGTCGAGCGGGTTCATTTAGCGGTAAAATAGGGTACAGGTTGATCTTCTTGATATACCATAGCCAATAACAAGGGCCCACAGTACTCTTGATGTTATGTGGATTACTCTTGCTGCATTTGCACTGTGCCCACTAAGTGCTATACACATAGCTTACCATATTAAACATCCGCCAAAACAAGCATTTCAGTTTTCACTGCTCCGCACTTTGAAAACAGACTTTGAAAGGTGGCTACACTGAGTCACAGCGCCAGAGATTGCGCCAAAGAGTTTTATTCCGCCGCCTCCACTGGCAGTGCTTGTTCAGAAGTTGCTGTGGGAAGTAGTAGTTCTGAGGTTGCCGTTGTTAGTGCTTGTTGAGAGGATGTCAATAGCAGTACTAGTTGTGAGCATGTCGTTTGCAGTTGTTCTGATGGGCTAGACAGCCGATGCTGTTCGATTGGGGATGTTGTAATGATCAGAGTGTATATTTCGTCAATATATATGAAGTTAAAAAAAACATTTTTTTATTTCAAATTTCCTAACTAACAATGTCTCTTGGTCACAGGTTCAGTCAACAAAGCATCTGGCTTGTGTTCATGTATTAGAGTGTAATTCTGGTTTCCATGTGCAATCACAGTATTTCTGTTTTTTTTTAATTACTTCGTTGTAAATGACGTTTAAAGCATCTTGTCGTGCTTTGCTGTTTCGTAGCTTTTATAGTTGCTGGGGATTTAATTAATTAATTGTGTTAACGGAAATTTCCTTTCATTCTTTGTTGTTATTCTATGCAGTCAGATTGCGGACTAATACTAGTCAGGGCCAATCGGTTAAAAGACTTCGTAACCGGACAAACAGCGACTAAAATTAAAAATATTTGCATTATTAATAATTAAGCCCCCATGCAACTTTTCATCTCCGCACTTCTGCATAGCCACACCGACGAATATACACAACCAACGATAACAACAGTCTCCTCGCGACCTCGAAGTGCTACTTTTTTGGCGCTCTCACACGTCGAGCGATAATGCATATATAGTTTATTATACTCTTTGACAATAGCTTTTCCCTGACTAGGCCAGCGTGTCTACAAAATGTTAACATTCCATGCGTCTTGTCTTTCTTAAATAACAAATAGCATTTGTAACTTGATAACATATTTACAAGAATAATATCCAACACAACTAATAAAACAAACTTCGTAAAACACATAGAAAATATATGATCATCCACAGAGCTGTGGTGTTATATGTGCCCCAAGTTTCATTGACCTCCAGCACCAGATGAAGAAACAAGGAAACATCCAAACCAACAACATTGTGGATACCATGACCAATATGTTACATAAATAGTAACTTCAGCTTCACACACAGTATCACATTGTAAGAATACCTCATTGCATTCCACATTTGAAAACTAATACCAGAAACGTGTAATATTCACAGCAAATAATGTATATACAAGGCAAAAAGACAGTTACTCCATCCTTGAAACACTTGCACGTAGAAAATAACCTTTACTTAAAACATTACAAAATCAATATTGGCTATGACACAGCATGACCATAATCGATGCCCATTTCCAATTATTTTAAATTTTATTTCCTATAAAAGAACATGAAATTTTATATGCACAATATTGCACTTGCTGAATTTCCTGTGCGCATAACAGTGCACTTCTTGTAAGGTATCCTGACATTCTGAGCACACAACAGTACACCGTTACACTTCACTCTGCTGTCATTGTGATGCCTACATCCCAAGCACGTCCAGATGCACACTGTTTGTCTTTCACCCCATTTACAACACGAGTCCTTCACCATGAAATTAAACTGTTTCACATATTTTTACCTGCAACTTATATGACATGTCTTAGTTCATTTCCTTTTACATCATTATTACACACACCAAAATTTCTCAATAACAATAACACTAAATCATATCTACATACTCTTTAAGTAACATGGCTTCTTCACAATAACATTTATTCGTATTTTCATTGTAGAAATTGTATCTAATTCAGAATATGGCCAGGCTCATGTGGCATAGGTTAATATTATCATTTCATTGAGTAACCCATTACTTATTATATAATGACAGCTCAACGTTTGTGTTTCTTTATTTTGTATTCTAATTAAAAAATTCAGTCATTTCTGTTTTGGTAATACTTGAAATCTACTATATTACGCACACCTAATTTTTATTTGACAGTGGGTAAACTAGACATAAAGTAGTTGGGTGAGAAATGCATTCAATTTTGAAAGGCTCTTTACAAATGGATTTAAATTTCAATATTTCATTATGTATCTCACTGCATTTCTCGTGAGTTTTCAGGAGAACAAGGTCCCCAGCATTAAATTTTACTGACTTTACTCTCTGATCGTGTCCTATAATTCGTGTCTCAGCACGTTTTATCATTGTCTCTCTCACGAACTTTCTTTTTGTGACATGTCTAAGTCTTGTCGTGGTTGAAAATTAATCAAATTTCTACTACACTTTTTGGTTTGTTACCTGACATAACTTCAATTGGAGAGAACCCTGTACTCTCATGTGAAACAGAGTTCATGATTTCTTCAATTTCTGAAGCATACTTTTATCAAAGTACCACATTGTATCATAACTGTTAATAGATGCTACCGGTTATTTCTTACCGTATTGTCACATTTCTTATCTAGTGCCGCTCTGTCAAACAGGTGTCTAAGTTAACAGTAATAGCTTCCAGTCTGCCATATTTAAAGAACTGTAGCTGTAAAACCACTTTTCTGCTACCGCAGATGTTTGGGCGAAATCAACAGTAACGTTCATTTACACCAGTCCCTAAAATTTTCAGCTGTCGGTTAACACAGTCACAGCGTGACAAATGTAAGCCTTTTGTTGGATAAAAGTCCTCAGCTTCGTTTTCAGTCGTAGCTGGTCTTTATATATGCTATTTTTTGTAAGAACGTGTTAAAGACAAATACTTCGTCAGAAAATTTTATTGTATCCACTAGTAGTTACATTTTCTAATAATTAAGCTTAATGATTTTATTAACAGAAATGTGTCACGTTGTCCTTTGCAGATACCCGAAGACGGCGCCAGTGGTATCGTACAAGCGCTGGTGATTGTTGACGTTCCGACGCAGTTTCCCCGGAAACCAGAAAAATGGCGGCATTCCTTGCGTCTGCCTCGTTCCTCTCGCTGCAGCCACGCTAGCAGACAGCTGCGCTGTGTGAGTACGTAACTACGTTATTTCTGTCCAGGTAGTTCTCGCACTTCGTCTTTTGCTGGCTTCAGAATTGAGCTTTGGTGTCGTAGGCGTTGAAACTGAAAAGAGCGTTTTTTTAACAGGCGAACATCAAGATGAAAACAGGTGTAGAGTGTGACCATTAACCATGTAATGCATGATTATAGTCACTGTAAAATGTGTTTCATAACTTTTAGTGTAGAAATCACGTGTTCAATTTGGAACACGTCTGTATAGTAAGATGCTTCGCAAATTTACATCTCAATTAGATATAAATAATTTTAGTCTTGACTTACGCTATATGATCAAAAGCAACCGGACACCGATATGTAATGAGGAACTGAAAACTAGGTGTGACTAGAGGTGAACCAGCTAGTATAAAATAGGGCGGGGAGCATCGTGTTGTCAGCAGAGAAGACGAAACAGTGGAATGGTTCGGTTACGAGAGCTCAGTGATTTAGAAAGTGGACGTGTTGTTGACGTCACGTGAGTAACACATCCATCAAGGACATTTAAACCACTCTAAAGCTGCCCAAGTTGACTGTTGCTGATGTGATAGCTTCTTCTGTAGTGGTCAATCCAAGGATTGGTTTGCAACAGCTACAATGGCAGCTTGTCTCCATTCATTTCTTTATACATCCCACATCTTTCACGATTTGATCCATGTACCTCAGTCATGGTCTTCCTCTTGCTCTTTTTCCCTCGACATATCCCTCTATGATTGTGTTCAGGAGTCCTTTATGTCTTAATACATGGCCTGTAAATTGCACTCTTCTTTTAACAATGAAACTCCAGAAGCTTCTCTTTTTACCTGCTCTTTCCAGAACCACTTCGCTTGTGACCTTGTCGATACATTTTATTTTGAGCATGCGTCTGTAGCACCACATTTCAAAAGAATTTAGCTTCTGGTCTTCCTCTGTCCCGAGAGTCCATGTTTCACACCCATAGCATGCCACGCTCCACACATATGATTTTAAAAAATCTTTTCCTGATTTCAAGGCTGATGCTCTTAGATGTTAATATATTTTTCTTCTTGTTAAAAGCAGCCTTTGCTTGAGTTATTCTACTTCTCACTTCTGCCTTGCTCCTTCCATCCCTGGTAATATTACTGCCCAGATAAGTAAATTTATCAACTTGTTCAAGCAGTTCATTGCCTACATGATCTTGGACTTTCACTTGATCTTCTTTGTCGCATGCCATTACTTTTGTTTTTGCTTTATTAATTCTCATATTATATTCTTCACCCATAACTTTATCCATTCTATTCAGTAGGACTACAAGCTCTTCTTCACTTTCAGCCAAAACAGCTATATCATCGGCATATCTTATCATATCTATTCGTTGGCCATGAATTACTACACCTGTCTGTGGATTTTCCCTTACTTTTTTCAACGCCTCTTCAATGTATACGTTAAAGATAACAGGGGATAGTGCGCAACCTTGTCGGACACCTTTCCGCATCTGCACCTCTTCTTGTTTTGTCCGTCCACGGATAACTGCTGTCTCGTTTTTGTACAGGCTCCATATCATTTTCCTATCTTTATGGTCGATTACTACTTTTTTGAGTACCTCAAACATCTTATCCCATTTAACATTATCAAAGGCTTTCTCTACATCTACGAAAGCTATGTTTGTTTTCAGGTTCTTATCTAGTCGTTTCTCTATTATTAGTTTTAGAGCAAATATTGCTTCTGTGGTTCCTCTATCTTTCCGGAATCCAAACTGGTCTTCGGAGAGTGTAGCTTCGACTTTTTGTTCTATGCGTTTTAGGATAATTGAGGTTAATATTTTAGAGGCGTGCGTAACTAGGCTGAGCGTCCTATAATTTTCACATCTTGTAGCATTTGCCTTCTTTGGAATGGGGATCATAATGTTTTTCTCAAAGTCTGTAGGAATTTTACCCTGCTCGTACATGTTGAAAACAAGATTATACAACTCCTGATTCAGTTGTGCTCCTCCAGATTTCAGAAATTCGGCTGGGATATTGTCTACACCAGGCGATTTGTTGTTTTTCAATTTTTTCAGAGCTAGTTCAGACTCTTCCTTTAATATAGGTTCACCTATATTGTGTGCATCTACTTCTGTTTCTTCTTCGATGATGTTTTCAGACAGGTCTGGTCCGCTGTACAGTTTTCCTATATATTGTTTCCATCTTCTTGCAACTTCATCATCGTCATCCCACATATTGCCATTTTCATCCATCACAGCCCTACACTTGTTTCTTACGTCTCCAAAGCAATGTCTCACACATTTATAGACCTTGTCGATATTTCCCTTGCTCATGTTGTCCTGAACTGAAATACAGAGATCATCAAGGTATTTTTCTCTTGCTTGTTTTGCCTCTCTGTTGATTCTGTTTTTCAGACTCTTGTATTTCTCTTGGTCTTCCTTCTTCACAGAATTTTTTAATTTCCTTCTTTCTTCCATCATATTTAGTAGGTCATTAGTGATCCATTCCTTCCTTTTCTCTGTCCTTTCTTTTCCTGTTACTTCTTCTGCTGCTTCTAAAATACCAGTTTTTATTTTTTCCCAGCTGCTTTGGATGTCATTGCAGCCCTATGTATTTGTTTTCTTGTCTGTTTCTAGTTGATAGTGCTTCAGTGTATTTTCGTTTTTCAGGTTTGTCAAATCCCAATTACATGTACTTCTTTTTTTAATGTTCTTGAATTTTAGTTCAGTCGTCATCATAACGAGTATGTGGTCACTTTCCACATCACAGCCTGGATATGATCTGCTGTCCTTAACTTGGTTTTTAAATCTTTGCTTCACTAATATGAAGTCAATTTGATATCTGTTAATGTCATCAGGCATTTTCCAAGTATATCTTCTTCTTGGATGATGATTAAAGAAGGTATTTGTAATGCAAAGTTTATTTCTTTGGCAGAATTCTACAAGTTTATCCCCTCTTTCATTTCCTAATCCTAATCCAAAATTCCCTGCCACATCCTCTTCTTTACCTTCCCCAACTACGGCATTCATATCTCCCATGATGACAAGGTTTTCAGTTCCTTTAATTCTGCCAATTACTTCTTCAAGGTGGTCATACATCATGTCGATTTCATCATCCTCGTGCCTCGTAGCTGGCATGTATACTTGGATTATGATTGAGTCTCTTTGTTTAGTTTCCAATCGGACATAAATTATCCTCTCACTGTGTTGAACAAATCCTTTTACTCTTAACCCCATCTCTTTACTGAGGATAATTCCCACACCTGCAATCCCGGGATTGCCTTGTGCTGTTCGAGTGTGTATTATTCTGTAATCCCCTGACCAAAAGTCGCCAGCGTTTGGCCAGCTCATTTCTGAGCCTCCCAGTACATCAATATCCATTCGTTTCATTTCCATTTTCAAGTTTTCCAGTTTACCACATTTAAGAAGTGAGTTGACGTTCCATGTTGCTATCCTTCTTACATTAATGCTTTTGGATTTTGGTATCTCTTTAGTTGTCCCCGCCCGGAGATCCGAATGGGGGACTATTTTACCTCTGGAGAATTTAACCAAAGAGCTTTCCATCATAAGCTGTTGATACTTGGGATACCCGCCCGGGTCTTTAATGGAGTGGTTTCCCGTTGCCTTCTCCATTCTATGCCGGTGGCCACCTTGTGGCTCCTCCGCCTTTAGGAGCAGTTTCCCACCCCAAGGGCAAGAGAGTGCCCTTCCTTCTAGCTGCTCATCCACCCTCCTAGAAGGCCGTTGGCAGTTGATAGAAGGTAATCTCCTTATCCCGGGAGATATTCGGCTCAGTAGAAGTATAGGTTGGAAATGGAAGACCCCTAGCCCTCGAAACCTAATAGCGTCAGGGTCAGAAAAGAACAAGAGTTGACCGAGGGTGGCCAAATAGGAAAGATAAAGTGAGGAGCCTGGCATGAGTAAGTGGAAGCAATGCCAGGACTCAGCTGGGACCCCGTGGTCGCCAGCCACGTACTCACTAGGTGTGAGTTCCTGAAGTGGATGTGATAGCAACCACAGCTAAATAAAGACCACGCAGAATTCACGTACTAACCGACAGGGATCTTCGACAACCGCGGATGGTTATTGTATGAAATCGCATTAATTGAATGGAAGGAATCATTCATGAGTTACAAAGAGCTACCAGCATTCCAGCTAGCGCAATGACTCTGCGTAGAGAGTTAACAAGAACAATGGTCGCGCAGCTCTTTATAAGCAACACAATAATGTAGGCAATGCTCTGCGTCACATCAAGTGTTGTAAAGACCGAAGCCACTGGACAGTGGTTGACTGGAAACGAGTGATTTGGGGTGACGAATCACGCTATACCCTGTGGCAACTAGAGGGAAGGGTTTGGGTTTGGCGAATGCCTGGTCAACATTATCTGCAGTAATTTGGATTGCCTACAATGAAGTACGGAGCAGGTGATGTTACGTTGCAGGGATGGTTTTCGTGGTTACGGTGTGATCCCTTCATTGCACTTAAGAAAACACTAAACGTGGATGGATACCAACACAATTTATAACATAGTGTATTGCGCATAGTAGAGGAACAGTTCGGAGTGATGAATGTGTCACTCTCACGATGCACTATGTCACAAAGCAGCTTTTGTGAGGCGATGGTTTGTGGGCAATAAAATTCCTGTACCAAACTGGTCAGCCTAGAGTCCCAACCAGAACCCACTGGAGCAGCTTTGGGATGAGTTATAACGTGAACTTCGCTCCAGATCCCAGCGTCCGAGATCACTACCATCTCTGATTTCGGCTCTTGTGCCCAGCAAAGTTCAACTTGTCATAAAAGGAAATGTGGACATACCTCATATTAATGGCCACTAACAGGTGTCCGGACATTTTTTATCAGATAGTGTATTTATAGTATTTCATATTCTGGATTCGCGCTTATGCGAACATCAGATGAGTTTCACGTCGCTTTTCGTTGAACCGGATTGAATTAACTTATAAATTCACATGGGGTGGTGTGTAATATCTCTCCTTAATGAATCGAAATTAAGAGTATTTCCCTTTAAATTTGTACCATTGTTTTGTCAGCGTTTTACTGTCGGAAGAAATAAAAGATACAATGTTTTCGAGAATTACTGGAGAAAAAGTATATATTTTTATCGACTTTGTATCTGGTTTTCTTATATGGATTTGAATATAAGGCTTGTTTGACTATCCTGTGTTTAGGTGTCCTGAACCTTGTCCTTTCCCATGTGTGGTAAATACTTCTAGGCATTTTCTCAGTGTCTGATGTAGAAAAGGATGAAAACCTATAATAAAGGTGTATAGTTAACGCAGTAGTAACTCTTACTAATGGTGTAGGTAATAGCTGATCATTAGAGAGAAAGCGTTGGTGTAGGCAATATGTCTTCTCCGACACCACGACTAAAGTGAAGAGACATCGTGGCAGCAATTTGCGACATTCTTCACTTCACTGTAGAATTTTTAGTGGTCGGAATATTATCTCATAGTTGCAACAGTCTGGTGATTCTGGATAACAGTTGTAGGTGTGAACTAACGGCTTGTTTAATCAAATTACTTTCTAAGGCTTAATGTACTTTGCATAAGTTTTGGACAATCTGTCCAACTTTAACGTTTTCGTCAACCATCGGGATAAATATTTCATAGCTAGTGATTTAATCAACCAATGAGACTCATTCTCTGTAATTTTCTTTCTTTCCGGGCTATTCGTATTTTGCTGTATTTTTGTTTATTTACTCAGTTTCAAATTTGTATAATCCAACCAATTGACCAATGTGTTAAGGTGTTGCCCAGATAAACTTTTAGGCGTGTGACTATACGGCTACGGGGAATGAAGACATATACTCATGGAAATTGAAATAAGAACACCGTGAATACATTGTCCCAGGAAGGGGAAACTATAATGACACACTCCTGGGGTCAGATACATCACATGATCACACTGACAGAACCACAGGCACATAGACACAGGCAACAGAGCATGCACAATGTCGCCACTAGTACAGTGTATATCCACCTTTCGCAGCAATGCAGGCTGCTATTCTCCCATGGAGACGATCGTAGAGATGCTGGATGTAGTCCTGTGGAACGGCTTGCCATGCCATTTCCACCTGGCGCCTCAGTTGGACCAGCGTTCGTGCTGGACGTGCAGACCGCGTGAGACGACGCTTCATCCAGTCCCAAACATGCTCAATGGCGGACAGATCCGGAGATCTTGCTGGCCAGGGTAGTTGACTTACACCTTCTAGAGCACGTTGGGTGGCACGGGATACATGCGGACGTGCATTGTCCTGTTGGAACAGCAAGTTCCCTTGCCGGTCTAGGAATGGTAGAACGATGGGTTCGATGACGGTTTGGATGTACCGTGCACTATTCAGTGTCCCCTCGACGATCACAGTGGTGTACGGCCAGTGTAGGTGATCGCTCCCCACACCATGATGCCGGGTGTTGGCCCTGTGTGCTTCGGTCGTATGCAGTCCTGATTGTAGCGCTCACCTGCACGGCGCCAAACACGCATACGACCATCATTCGCACCAAGGCAGAAGCGACTCTCATCGCTGAAGACGACACGTCTCCATTCGTCCCTCCATTCACGCCTGTCGCGACACCACTGGAGGCGGGCTGCACGATGTTGGGGCGTGAGCGGAAGACGGCCTAACGGTGTGCGGGACCGTAGCCCAGCTTCATGGAGACGGTTGCGAATGGTCCTCGCCGATACCCCAGGAGCAACAGTGTCCCTAATTTGCTGGGAAGTGGCGGTGCGGTCCCCTACGGCACTGCGTAGGATCCTACGGTCTTGGCGTGCATCCGTGCGTCGCTGCGGTCCGGTCCCAGGTCGACGGGCGCGTGCACCTTCCGCCGACCACTGGCGACAACATCGATGTACTGTGGAGACCTCACGTCCCACGTGTTGAGCAATTCGGCGGTACGTCCACCCGGCCTCCCGCATGCCCACTATACGCCCTCGCTCAAAGTCCGTCAACTGCACATACGGTTCACGTCCACGCTGTCGCGGCATGCTACCAGTGTTAAAGACTGCGATGGAGCTCCGTATGCCACGGCAAACTGGCTGACACTGACGGCGGCGGTGCACAAATGCTGCGCAGCTAGCGCCATTCGACGGCCAACACCGCGGTTCCTGGTGTGTCCGCTGTGCCGTGCGTGTGATCATTGCTTGTACAGCCCTCTCGCAGTGTCCGGAGCAAGTATGGTGGGTCTGACACACCGGTGTCAATGTGTTCTTTTTTCCATTTCCAGGAGTGTACATTGTATTCTTCTTAATAGGGAGCAGAGCACACGTAAACAGTCAGCAGATCAATTCCCATGGAGTGGAATAAACATAATGCTTTATTTTCCTTACATTTCCACTGGTTGAACTGATTACAGTATTTTACGTACTTCGTTTGTTTATTTACATCTAGTTTTAAGTTCACAACTAGCAGCTTCAATGATTAAATGAAATCTAGCTTGTTATGAGTACAAATCACCATCTTCAACGCATTACAACGACGCGGAATGTAACAGTTGACGGCTGAGTGACGCATTGAAGCAGATTAACTTCTGTTTGGGTTTTTCCTCTGTTTGCTGATTTTAACCAGAAGCGGGATCCACCGATTACAATCGCTTGCGCTATGAAAATCGTCTTATTAGGAATCTCACAGAAGAGCATCCCCCCTGAGGGAGGTAAGCAGCCCAACAGCCTTACCACCTCAACGAAAAATTCGCTCTTAAAAACTAACAGAGCTACTATCAGATTTTGTATTTCACTACAGAAGAATAGAGAAAGAAGGAAATTAAGGTGTAGGCTTACTGTAAACAACAAAATTAAAATGTCACAGACATATTGAATATTTATTAATAGCATTGCTTCTCTTAAGGCAACGGCCTTGCCGCAGTGGATACACCGGTTCCCGTGAGATCACCGAAGTTAAGCGCTGTCGGGCGTGGCCGGCACTTGGATGGGTGAACATTCAGCCGCCATGCGCTGTTGCCATTTTTCGGGGTGCACTCAGCCTCGTGATGTCAATTGAGGAGCTACTCGACCGACTAGTAGCGGCTCCGGTCAAAGAAAACCATCATAACGACCGGGAGAGCGGTGTGCTGACCACACGCCCCTCCTATCCGCATCCTCACTGAGGCTGACACGGCGGTCGGATGGTCCCGATGGGCCACTTGTGGCCTGAAGACGGAGTGATTTTATTGCTTTTCTTAAAAATAAACTTGAGATTTTCCGTATAAAGCATTCAAATCCAGGCACCAACATGGTGACATTCTAATGAGGAATTACGAAACATCTACGAAAAGTAACAGAAGCTGATAAACGACAGCATATACCACTACAAGATAATGGGACATTTCAATCAAAAGTGGGACAAAATCTAAATCACAACCCTTCAGTGAGAAACTTTTCAATTGATACCGGGAATGTCAAACGTCACAACATACTAGAATGTTCCGATATCTGTCCATATCTTCTTCTTTCGACGAAAACAAAGTAGAAAATGTACGTCGGAAGGGTCAAACAGAAGTAACAGCTACACTACAAATGCAGTTGTGCAGGGTGCGACTGTCCTAAAAGACTTTCAAATTGCATATGGTCCTAGACCTGGAAAACGCACAGTAAAAATAGATACAAAGCTAGAAATAGAAATATTGGCCAAGTAGGGAATTGTAAATGTAGTGGAGATTTTGAGAATAAGAGGATATACCAGATTAAACTAAGCAACAAGTTGAGTAAATTAGAAACTGAAGATGACGCGAACTTTGTTCAGCGGGGCAGACTGCTACAAAAACGGTACTTGTCCAATATGTAAAATTAATTCACAGGCATGAAAAAGGCAAAACTGAGTCAGAAGGGGAACCATGCAAATATCAAAGGGAAGACCAGAGTTATGAAGCTAATGAATTTATACAACGGGCTCAATCAACAAAAATGTTGTAAAAGACACAATAAAAAGATGATAAAAGAATTAATTGTAAATGAGTGTAAAAGTGCAAAACACAATTACGTTTGGTAGCCACATTTTATTGCTTAAGACAGTATAGGACTCAACTTTAGTATGAAAATAGTATCAACATTCGTATACTATGAGTATTTGTTCAGTTCAAGACATGAATTGTGCGCAGATCTTCCTTCTACTGCCTGGATTTAACACGTGTCTCCACGGGGTCGACATGTTATATTTAGGAGTTGGCAGTGTTAGATGTTGAGGGTGGCCGGATGCACTACTGTCGGTTCCTCCCCCACACCATCACCCTTCCTCCGGTACGTAGGACGCGTACTCCATGTGTCTGCGTCTAGTGTTATCCCATGTGAAAGTATGAGAACGTTTTCTAAACGTTTGCGAAGTGTGTAACAACTGGGACGTGGGTATCGGCCCAGTACTTACCTATTCGGGTGAAAAACGCACGAACAGCGCACCCAGTATGGCCGGCACACAGCCCTTCGTCACTTAATCCGCCGGGCGGATTCGATCCGGGGCTGGCACACCACCTCGGATCCAGGATGCAGCGTGCCAACACACGAAGCTAACTGGCTAGGTATGCATTAAACACCATATTGGTTCAAATGGTTCAAATGGCTCTGAGCCCTATGGGACTTAACTTCTGAGGTCATTAGTCCCCTAGAACTTAGAAATACTTAAACCTAACAAACCTTAGGATATCACACACATCCATGCCCGAGGCAGGATTCGAGCCTGCGACCGTAGCGGTCGCGCGGTTCCAGACTGTAGCGCCTAGAACCGCTCGGCCACTCCGGTCGGCAAAACACAGATTACAATGAAGATAATGATATAGCAGGAGCAATGCGAAGTCAGTGCTGTAAACTTCTTCTGTCTTAAGAGAAAGAAAGCGAGTGACACAGCTACAGACATTTTCTCTCTGTAATGTACGAGATTATCCCAAAATTTTCCACCAGCCACAGAGAACAGTAACGAAATTTTAATTCAGCAAAGAAACAAGCTTGCTCTCCTAGTTGATGTAGCACATTGGAATCCAGAACTAAACTGTATAACGGAGTAATGAATTTGAATTACCACTGTCTTTCGTCGCACAAGTCGCCGAAGTGGAGTCACATCATAAGACTTGCACCGGGCGATCAGGTCTACCCGCTCTTGCACTTGCCCGCTAAAGGCAAATGTTCCGAGTTCGAGTTTCGGTCCGACACACAGTTTTAATCTGCCAGAAAGTTTCATTTCACAGTTGTTCAAATGGTTCAAATGGCTCTGAGCACTGTGGGACTTAACTTCTGAGGTCATCAGTCCCCTAGAACTGAGAACTACTTAAACCTAACTAACCTAAGGACATCACACACATCCATGCCCGAGGCAGGATTCGAGCCTGCGACCGTAGCGGTCGCGCGGTTCCAGACTGTAGCGCCTAGAACCACTCGGCCACTCCGGCCGGCGTACAGTTATTCGTAGTAGTTTTCGAATGATGGATTACGGAACGTTCAGCTAGCGTGACGCATCTCCTGCACTGCTTGAAACATCGCACATTGCGTCCAGTATCCTCAGCATGGCAACAGAAATTTGTGGCGCAATTCTTCAGTCCCGGTACGTGAAGACGCCCTCTCTGCACTCCTTTAATGCGTCATTACTCGCTGCACTAATGTTGTTGTCTTGATAAAACACCTGTACGAGTAAAGCCCTGGTCACCTTGTCTAGACCCGTGTTGGCTGCAGCTCTAAGGCACCCTGGTTCTTGTGTTTCAACCCCACGTCGCCGTACCAGTACCGTCGCCTAACAGCAAGTCGTTATACTAACATTTGTAACAACACAACTCCTGCAGCGAACAATCTGAACGTCATTCATCTAAAGTTAAGTACCTGTACGGTCAACAGTTTTCCGTCTACATTGCCTCAAGTAGCGAAAATGCAATCATAACCACCCTCCACGTGAATCACTACTTCGTTGATGACGTTGTACTGTTTGCTTCAGAAGTAAACAGATTTAACTCACGAACGGAAGAAGATGTAGGTCTGAAAATAGTTTATAATACACTCCTGGAAATGGAAAAAAGAACACATTGACACCGGTGTGTCAGACCCACCATACTTGCTCCGGACACTGCGAGAGGGCTGTACAAGCAATGATCACACGCACGGCACAGCGGACACACTAGGAACCGCGGTGTTGGCCGTCGAATGGCGCTAGCTGCGCAGCATTTGTGCACCGCCGCCGTCAGTGCCAGCCAGTTTGCCGTGGCATACGGAGCTCCATCGCAGTCTTTAACACTGGTAGCATGCCGCGACAGCGTGGACGTGAACCGTATGTGCAGTTGACGGACTTTGAGCGAGGGCGTATAGTGGGCATGCGGGAGGCCGGGTGGACGTACCGCCGAATTGCTCAACACGTGGGGCGTGAGATCTCCACAGTACATCGATGTTGTCGCCAGTGGTCGGTGGAAGGTGCACGTGCCCGTCGACCTGGGACCGGACCGCAGCGACGCACGGATGCACGCCAAGACCGTAGGATCCTACGCAGTGCCGTAGGGGACCGCACCGCCACTTCCCAGCAAATTACGGACACTGTTGCTCCTGGGGTATCGGCGAGGACCATTCGCAACCGTCTCCATGAAGCTGAGCTACGGTCCCGCACACCGTTAGGCCGTCTTCCGCTCACGCCCCAACATCGTGCAGCCCGCCTCCAGTGGTGTCGCGACAGGCGTGAATGGAGGGACGAATGGAGACGTGTCGTCTTCAGCGATGAGAGTCGCTTCTGCCTTGGTGCGAATGATGGTCGTATGCGTGTTTGGCGCCGTGCAGGTGAGCGCCACAATCAGGACTGCATACGACCGAGGCACACAGGGCCAACACCCGGCATCATGGTGTGGGGAGCGATCTCCTACACTGGCCGTACACCACTGGTGATCGTCGAGGGGACACTGAATAGTGCACGGTACATCCAAACCGTCATCGAACCCATCTTTCTACCATTCCTAGACCGGCAAGGGAACTTGCTGTTCCAACAGGACAATGCACATCCGCATGTATCCCGTGCCACCCAACGTGCTCTAGAAGGTGTAAGTCAACTACCCTGGCCAGCAAGATCTCCGGATCTGTCCCCCATTGAGCATGTTTGGGTCTGGATGCAGCGTCGTCTCACGCGGTCTGCACGTCCAGCACGAACGCTGGTCCAACTGAGGCGCCAGGTGGAAATGGCATGGCAAGCCGTTCCACAGGACTACATCCAGCATCTCTACGATCGTCTCCATGGGAGAATAGCAGCCTGCATTGCTGCGAAAGGTGGATATACGCTGTACTAGTGGCGACATTGTGCATGCTCTGTTGCCTGTGTCTGTGTGCCTGTGGTTCTGTCAGTGTGATCATGTGATGTATCTGACCCCAGGAATGCGTCAATAAAGTTTCCCCTTCCTGGGACAATGAATTCACGGTGTTCTTATTTCAATTTCCAGGAGTGTAATATTGAAATTAGCGTAAGCAATATACACTGATGGAAAAAAAAAACTACAAGAACGCCAACAAATTGGTAGCCTTGTATCTACATCTGAAAGATAATTATTCATATATCGCGTCAGTCGCATACGAGGCGCTCCTAGCGCCATTATGAGCGTGCAAAGCAGGTTTCCTTGAAATACACGCTCTAACGGTCGTAAGTGTTAGTAACCGTTGAACTTCGACGTGCGGAGTTGATGTTAGCCAAGAATGCCTTTGAGGCAACAAATACGCCCTTATTAAATACCTCACTGATTTCGAACAAGGTCGTGTAATATTCCTGCAAGAAGCTGAATGTTCTTTCTCCGATATTGCAGAAATAAGAGGTAGGAATGTAGTCACTGTACATGATATCTGGCAGTAGTGATCACGAGAATGTACGGTCGCACTCTGGAAGACGAGGTGGTACTACCAAGAGGGAAGACTCTGGTGTTCGGCTTATGGCTCTGGTGCATCTTACTCCACCTGCAGCCGAAACCAGAGCAGCTGTGGGCACCTCAGTGACGCAGCGAACCGTCATAAATTGTTGGCTTCAAGGACAACTGCGACCCAGATGATCTGTAGCGTGCATTCCACTAACCCCATGCTACCACCACTTTTGACTTCACTGGCGTCACGCAGGGGCTCGTTGCAGGGTAGGGTGGAGACCTTTTGTGTTTTCTGGTGATAGCTGGTCCTGCCTCTGTGCCAGTGATGGCAGTGTTTTGTTAGGAGGAGGCCAGTTGAACGCCTCATCCAACCTGTCTGCTTGCTACACACACTGGACGTAAACCTGGAGTTAAGGTCTGTGTTGCGATTACGTATGATAGCAGGAACACTCTCGTGGTTATCCCACGCACCTTGATTGCAGATCTGTACGTCAATCTCGTCATTCGACCTGTTGTGCTGAAACTCATGAACAGCATTCGAAGTGATGTTTTCCAACAGGATAACGCTCGCCCACATACCACTGTTGCAACCCAATATGCTCTGTACAGTTTCCACATGTCGCCTTTGCATGCTCGAACATCAATCTGCCTCCAATCGAGCACATATGGGACATCACAGGACGACAACTCTATCGTTATCCACAACCAGCATTAACTCGTCCCTGTATTGACCCACAAAGTGCCACACCCCTGGAACTCCATCCCACAAACTGACACCAGGCACTTGTACAACACAATACTTACACAATTGCATGCTTGCATTCAACATTCTGACGATTACGCCTATTATTGACGAACCAGAATTTTACACTTGAAATGATGTATTTCGCGCTTTCTTTGACCTGTGATTTTGCAATGTTAATCGCTTAAATATGTAACCTACACAAAAGTATTCCCGAAATTCAGTACCCTTCATTAGTTAATTTTTGGTATTGCGACTTTTTCCTTCCCAGTGCAAGTAACTGTAACTTACAGCGACAAATAAACACATTTAAAACTATAGTGGTTACTGCGCACCAAACTGTGCGCAGTTTAATTCGCAAGATCCCTTCATCCAGGAAAATCTATACCTTGCAATTAATAAACGAAACAGAAGAAACTGACAGGTGCAGTTACGGATGTTCAGCGTGTATTACTTGATATCAGTGAGGTCCATACGAATTGATCACGCTAGCACAGATATCCAGGTACAGTGTTCCGACTCTGTCACCTGCAGTTGAGCACTGCTGCCAAAATAAAATTCCTGCGCAGTATAGCAGGACGAAACAACGAAAGCCCGTTGAATTTATCGTAGAGTACCTGAAAATGATTTGCCTCTTTCCATTGATATCAAAGATGTAATGAGATCCAGAATATCGAAAATAATACAGTACAAAATAGCAATGTAGTCATAGAATCAGTAGTTAAAATTTTGCGCCGGCCGTTGTGGCCGAGCGATTCCAGGCGCTACAGTCTGGAGCCGCGAGACCGCTAGGGTCGCAGGTTCGAATCCTGCCTCGGGCATAGATGTGTGGTGTCCTTAGGATAGGTATGTTGAAGTATTTCTAGGTTTTATGGTACTGATGACCTCAGAAGTTAAGTCCCATAGTGCTCAGAGCCATTTGAACCATTTTTTTTTTTATTTTGCATTAAGGACAACGAAAGACGACTGCAGGGGCCGCAAAAGAAACAATGATGAAAGTAAAATATTGCCTGGAAAGGTTTTTTGTGTACTAAGGAGGCTTTTAGAAACGAAGCTTCTAATATTTTTCAAAAGGAAGTTTTTCATTCTGTTTATATAATTGGGCTTGAGCTACAGCAGCAAGTCGGAATGTTAACGAGAAAGCCATTCAAATATGGAGTGGAGAGATCGATTTTGGGAATTACCTGGAAGGGCCAAATGGAAGAAACTAGAGTGAAGGACTCCACTCTGTGCCCAATGGGATTACGGGAAGAACACGTAGCCAGGTGACTGGAAGATGTAGCCGTACCCTGGCACGAGGGCCGTAGTGCTCAGCCTAGCTGCAGACTTCCCGCACAGCTTGAACGTTATACTGAGCAAACTGCGAACGTGCCGCTTCTAAGTGGCAATGCAGCCGCACTGCATACAGCTTGGTTTTATATTGTACATTTCTCAACAGCAATAGATTACCAACAAGACAAATTTTAACTATTATTTACTTTCTACTCGCTGAACATGCAATTTAATTCTTATCTGGTACAAACTCCCAGCATACAAACAGTCACGGACAGTTTGACAGATATTCGCACTAAACTTGCAACGTAACCTTGACTTACTTGGTTTCATAATTGGAAAAAGGTCTTTCACATAGATATGTTGATCGAAACAATGTAACAATTTTTCAAACTCACTATGGAGATGCAGAAATTCTACCTAAGGAAAACAATAGAGATGTCCTGGACAGCTTTAACGGATATGGATTTGTATTTAAAACGGAAATCAAACTGTAAAATGTAAACTTTCATGGCCGGAATTGTTGGAATTAATAAAATATTCCGCGCGATTATGCCATGGTCGAAGGTATTTCACTCTAAAACCCGATGTTTCGTCCCCATCTGCAGAGGACATTTTCAAGGGGGATCGTAGCTTTGTTGAATGTTCGATTCACACCCTGGCTGGCTACTGAGTACAGCAAAACTGCGCTTCCGCGAGCTTCCGCGCAGTGGGGTGACGTCAAATTTTTTGATACGCGAGCGCAACTGGCCATTATCGACTGCCGCTGTCCACTGTTACTATCAAATGTTCAAATATGTGTGAAATCATATGGGACTTAACTGCTAAGGTCATCAGTCCCTAGTCCGCAGCTCGTGGTCGTGCGGTAGCGTTCTCGCTTCCCACGCCCGGGTTCCCGGGTTCGATTCCCGGCGGGGTCAGGCATTTCCTCTGCCTCGTGATGACTGGGTATTGTGTGCTGTCCTTAGGTTAGTTAGGTTTAAGTAGTTCTAAGTTCTAGGGGACTGATGACCATAGATGTTAAGTCCCATAGTGCTCAGAGCCATCAATCCCTAACCTTACACACTGCTTAACCTAAATTATCCTAAGGACAAACACACACACACCCATGCCCGAGGGAAGACTCGAACCTCCACCGGGACCAGCCGCTCAGTCCATGACTGCAGCGCCTAACACCGCTCGGCTAATCCCGCGCGGCCACTGTTACTATCATCCCACGGTGGAAGCGTGGTACACATTTTCAGCACCGGAATCCAAATTTCATTCAATTTCACGACCTCCTCCTTCCTATTTAAATTCCAGAGGTGTTTCACAATCTCTATGGCCTCGCCGTACAGCCTTTCGTGGTATCCGGTTGAGTCTGCAAATACATACTTGAGTCCGGTCAAAATGAATGTGTTGGTTTCCTGGCTGTAAAGAATGTTCCGCAACAACAAGTGATCCGTCAGTCTCCCAACTTCTGCAATTGCCCAAGCTATCTTGGGACACACAATTTACCAAAAACCCACGCACACAGACCGTTACATACACCGGGATTCGAACCACCACCCACACCAAAAGTGAGGCGTCATAAACACGTTGGCGGATAGAGCAAGGAAAATCTGTGGACCAGAGCTGCTTGACGCAGAATTAAAACATCTCACAACTGAATTGCTCAATAATGGTTATTCGTTCGCAGAGGTGAAATGAGGGTTACGACCACCGCATAGAAATAATAGTGATGCTCAAGCGTCGTGAAATCGAATGTTTTCCTGTAATTCATTAAGGACCTGACAGATCGCATAGGAAAAGCCATAGGAAAGTGGAACATCGCGGTAATTTACACACAAGCACGGAGGATACGAGATCACCTGAAATCGGCCAAGGTTGCTCGCCAATCGCTGGGAAAAGCTGGAATTTGTAGGATTCCGTATAGTTGTGGGGAGGTGTGCTTTGGTACTACAAAAATAAATGTCAAGAAACGACTCGATGAGCACAAGGACAAATTCAGAAGAGGGGAGACTGACAGATCAGCTGTTGCGGAACATGTTTTACAGCCAGCAGACCGCTACATTCATTTTGATCGGACTCAAGTACTGGCAGTCACAAACGGATACGACGAAAGGCTATATAAGAGGCCATAGAGATTGCGAGACACCACAGGAATTTTAATAGGAAGGAGGAGGCCGTGAAATTGAATGAAATTTGGATTCCAGTGCTGAAAAAGTGTACCAGTCTTCCACCATGGGATGATAGTAACAGCGGACGACGGCAGTCGATAACGGCCAGTTGGACTCGCGCATTCGAAACATGTGACGTCACCCCACTGCGCGGAAGCTCGCGAAAGCGGGATTTTGCTGTAGTCAGTAGCGAGCCAGGGTGTGAATTGGACATTCAACAAAGCTACGATCCCCCTTGAAAATGTCCTCCGCAGATGGGAACGAAACGTCGGGTTTTAAAGTTAAATCCCTTCGACCAGGGTATAATACCCCGGAACACTTTATTAACTGTAAGAAATCAAACTGCAGATCAGCCAGTTACATATGCACATACAGAAGGACGTTCTCAACTGAAACGCTAAACGGCCTCGAAAACAACTCGAAAACGGATGTAAAATTGGCAGTGTCCTCAAAGCGTTTGGGAAACTACCCTTGTAAGTCTTTCAAGGCCACAATGAATTCTACAAACCTCACGTTTTATTTGGCGTCATCGAGCTTAGCGAATTGTACTATGTTTTCCAGAAGCTGTCCCACATGTAACGCAACTTTCTTTTTAATTGCATCCCATTCAAGTCAGACATATAATGTTTCACAGGTTTCACTGTCTTACTGTGAGTAGCGTGCATTCAGGTAAATGTGAGATCTGCAATCCATCCTGGATGTTCCAATTTTCCTTATTGCACTCCTTTTTCCTTCATAAATTCAACAATAGTGGCTTTTAAATCGAAAAATCGTTCCAGGCATGACCCCTGGCTTAACCAACGTAGTTTGTAATAATATGTAAAGTTTACCTACTCTTCGTTGATTTCCATCAAACACTGCTGCCACCCACAATAAAATAATGCATACGACTTCAGAAATTTTACTATTCCTGTCACGAATTTCTTCGTGTACTTCATGCCGGCAGATGTAGCACAATAGTGCTTCTTGTAGTATGGACCAATGAATACTGCGACTGGTACCGGCGGAGGTTCGAGTCCTGCCTCGGGCATGGGTGTGTGTGTTTGTCCTTAGGCTAATTTAGGCGAAGCAGTGTGTAAGCTTAGGGACTGATGACCTTAGCAGTTAAGTCCCATAAGATTTCACACACATCTGAACATTTTTTGAATGAATACCGTTTGTCGATCGTTGCTATTTTTTGTTCTTTAATTGTCAACAAAATCTTGAAATTATTTCTGCACACATTTATAATGTCGTTTATGGCAAATTTATGGTACACGTCAAATATGGGACCGCATAACGGGAACTGAGAAATCTCATTCCTCTCTTTTGTCATTCCCATTCGTTTTTAAATGTTGTGATGATAGATCGCTCGACTGCCTCTTTCTGTGCAAACAGCTACTGGACCTGTGAACGCCGTTGATGCCATGAACGAATAGCGAAGGGTAAACGGCGTTGATACCACGGTTCTGCCAAACACAAGTGAATTGTGCCGACCAAAAATGCAAAACCGCAGTATTAAATGCGATTTCACGATTTATCTGGTACTTCCTTGAAGGACCGAGCAAATCCGAGATGTGCCGGAGCTCGGCCCGCACGCAACCCGCTCACCCACCACGCGTAATGTTTGGCCCGTCGTGGTCGACCCTGTATTATAGATGAAGGACGTAATACATGGAAGTTCTGGCTCCAGACAGTTTAGTCGGCTACACCGACTGCTGTATCATCGTCGGTCAATGGCGTCTTTGGACGCTGTATGGAGGAGCAACTGGTTAGCACTTCGGTCTCCCGGATGTTGTCGGGTTTCTTGACCTTGGAACCGCTGGTAATCGGCCAAGTAACTCCTCAGCTGGCCTCCTGAGGCTGGGTGCAGCTCATAACAGTCCTGACACCAAGGAAAATCCCCTGGTAGTGCCGGAAATCGAAACTAGGATCCCGCACAGCAGTCAACTGTGCTGGTGAATCAGTTACTGAGGCGGACCTAAGCTCTCGCCGGTCCACGACAGCTTACCAACATCGCCAGATAAGTTTTTAAATTGTATACACTACTCCTACCGAACCTTCACGTGCTAAATCAATTTTCTTTCATTAATAGCACTGTTGCTATTAGTCTAGTTTAGTTGTAGACGGAGGGCTATGTCTGATGTAACAGCACCAATGGATAACCTTACGTAAAACGCACAAGCAAGTAGGGACGTTACACAGTCTCTGATCGCCTTACGCCAATGGTCGTAGACTAACAGCTCACCAGATACTGTTCAATGTGGTCTACTCTGTTGGCAATACTGAACATTCAGTGTCAGTAGTTTGAATTAATTGAAAAAAGGATGGAAGATTAGAGTTTAATGCCCCGTCGAAGCGAAGAAATTAGGTTTTGTATCCCGTCTTAGGAACTCGGTAATTATTCTTATTCTTGTTTCTTATTTACATATTCACGTCCACAGGTGATTACTACACGAATGTTTTCCACTGTTCATTGAAATAGCGTTGTCCTTACTAGTCTACTAAATGTATGGTAAAAAGAAAAAAGGACAATAAATGAATGAAAAAATTATTTGAAATTGTTTTCGGTGAAGTAGTGTATCTTGATTCATAATTAACTGCAAGTGCCAGTTTCTAGAAAAATGATCTGTTATGCGTCCTGTGCCACGATATTGTTGCCAACGCGTGAAATCTTCATCATTGTTAACGACGGATGTTTCCCGAATGAAGTTCATAAGAAAAAATATCGCTGTTGCAAACCTGACTTCGTTGTTCGGAATTTCTATGTTTTGAATGTTTCTACGAGCAGTGTCATACAAAGGATTGCATCAAAGATTCCTGAGGAATAAGCATAAAAATAAAATTTAATAATTAAGAAGCGATGTTACAATCAAACATAAGAATATGAGAATTTAAAAAGGTTGTAGCCCTGCCAAATAACATACACACATATATTATATAGCAAATACAGGATGTTTCAAAAATGACCGGTATATTTGAAACGGCAATAAAAACTAAACGAGCAGCGATAGAAATACACCGTTTGTTGCAATATGCTTGGGACAACAGTACATTTGCAGGCGGACAAACTTTCGAAATTACAGTGGTTACAATTTTCAACAACATATGGCGCTGCAAGTGATGAGAAAGATATAGAAGACAAGGCAGTCTGTGGGCGCGCCATTCTGTACGTCGTCTTTCTGCTGTAAGCGTGTGCTGTTCACAACGTGCAAGTGTGCTGTAGACAACATGGTTTATTCCTTATAACAGAGCATTTTTCTGGTGTTGGAATTCCACCGCCTAGAACACAGTGTTGTTGCAACAAGACGAAGTTTTCAACGGAGGTTTAATGTAACCAAAGGAACGAAAAGCGATTCAATAAAGGATCTGTTTGAAAAATTTCAACGGACTGGGAACGTGACGGATGAACGTGCTGGAAAGGTAGGGCGACCGCGTACGGCAACCACAGAGGGCAACGCGCAGCTAGTGCAGCAGGTGATCCAACAGCGGCCTCGGGTTTCCGTTCGCCGTGTTGCAGCTGCGGTCCAAATGACGCCAACGTCCACGTATCGTCTCATGCGCTAGAGTTTACACCTCTATCCATACGAAATTCAAACGCGGCAACCCCTCAGCGCCGCTACCATTGCTGCACGAGAGACATTCGCTAACGATATAGTGCACAGGATTGATGACGGCGATATGCATGTGGGCAGCATTTGGTTTACTGACGAAGCTTATTTTTACCTGGACGGCTTCGTCAATAAACAGAACTGGCGCATATGGGGAACCGAAAAGCCCCATGTTGCAGTCCCATCGTCCCTGCATCCTCAAAAAGTACTGGTCTGGGCCGCCATTTCTTCCAAAGGAATCATTGGCCCATTTTTCAGATCCGAAACGATTACTGCATCACGCTATCTGGACATTCTTCGTGAATTTGTGGCGGTACAAACTGCCTTAGACGACACTGCGAACACCTCGTGGTTTATGCAAGATGGTGCCCGGCCACATCGCACGGCCGACGTCTTTAATTTCCTGAATGAATATTTCGATGATCGTGTGATTGCTTTGGGCTATCCGAAACATACAGGAGGCGGCGTGGATTGGCCTCCCTATTCGCCAGACATGAACCCCTGTGACTTCTTTCTGTGGGGACACTTGAAAGACCAGGTGTACCGCCAGAATCCAGAAACAATTGAACAGCTGAAGCAGTACATCTCATCTGCATGTGAAGCCATTCCGCCAGACACGTTGTCAAAGGTTTCGGGTAATTTCATTCAGAGACTACGCCATATTATTGCTACGCATGGTGAATATGTGGAAAATATCGTACTATAGAGTTTCCCAGACCGCAGCGCCATCTGTTGTTGAAAATTGTAACTACTGTAATTTCGAAAGTTTGTCCGCCTGAAAATGTACTGTTGTCCCAAGCATATTGCAACAAACGGTGTATTTCTATCGCTGCTCGTTTAGTTTTTATTGCCGTTTCAAATATACCGGTCATTTCTGAAACACCCTGTATGTGACACTTATTGGGGAACTCAGTTGTAATTTTACAATTAATATTACGCCTCTGTATCCCCTAATCTGATAAGAAACATTCGTGTAGCAACCCTCTGCAGACATGGAGGAACAAATTTAAAAAAAATGAAATAAAAACAGTAACAGTGTTTCAAACACGTGAGAAGCTGCTATGCTAGCAGTTGAGCTGAAGTTATCATTCGCTAAAAGGCACATAAATTGCTGTGAAAACTTTGACGGTCGTTTTTCTCAAAAACGGCCGAGTATTTACGTATAAGCCGAGACACGTGCTCGCTTGCTTTGACTCCTCTTCGAATAAACGAAGTTTCTGGGAAATCGGGTTACGGCACCTGCGGTGTTGTCCTTGTTGCTTCACTTCCTTGGTTCTCTTATTGCAGTGGCTCCCAACATGGGTATAATTATTGCCTGAGGAATAAAACGTAGTATTATGAGGAGTAAAAACAAAAATGATCGATTGTGTTTCGGTCAGAATCCAAATTATTTTTAAAAGCTCATCTTTCTCGTCCCTGTATCTAAAGCTGTAATACTGATCACGCATGTTACAGGAAATCAGACGCACTGTTTCAAAACAATCACCTAAAAAGGGTGGCCAGACGCGAATTTGAACCGTCATTCTCCCGAATACATGATCACCATTGTTTTCCCCAGACTTAGGGATAGACAACATATACCACGAGACGTCACCACTGTATAGTCCGAATCACTTGCCTTGCACTTCTCAATGCCGATCAGTAGCCTTCACATGGCGCTCAAAAATTCTAACCACTCTCTGCTTCTGCGCCACACCCATCCGTGCTTCGTAATCCTTTACCGATATTGTTGCCAGACGCCAAAGTGAGTGCTGTCAACCATGGTCTGCATTGCTTTCACCTTGTGCTGTCATAAATAGTTATTTTTCCACAGACAGGTGTAAAACACGTCGCCCGCGGACACACACACATTTCCCATCCTGTAGTACGATTCACTGCCAGCAGTTACGCTACAGAGCACAGTTTAATCAGTTCCATTGAGAAGACAACGTTCCAATATACAAAGTCGCTATTTTCGGAGAACTAGGACGACTGCTAGAGCGTCTGCAGTTTCACTTTCAGCTATAGTGACAATAGAATATTGAACAAAGTTATTTAGATTTCATTGTATTAAGTACAGGCCATCAAGTGTCAAACTTTAAACTGTTATCAAAGTATCACATTGTATCATAACTGTTAATAGATACTATTGGTTCTTTCTTACTGTGTAGTCACATTGCTGACCCAGTGCCGCTCCGTCAGGCAGATGTCTAAGTTGACAGCTATAGCGTGCAGTCCGCCGCTTTTGAAGAACTATAGCTGTAAAACCACTTTTCTGCTACCGTGGATGTTACAGAAACATTCATATCCACCATTCCCAACAATTTTCAGCTGTCGCTTAAGACAGTCACAGAGTGTAAAGTCTGAGCCTCTTTTTGGATAAAAGTCCTGTTTCGTCTTCAATCCTAGCTGATCCTTGATAAGCCAGTTTTCTATACGCTATCTTTTGTAAGAATGTCTGGAAGATAAACACTTCGTCAGAAAATTTTATTGTATCCAGCAGGGAGTTATATTTTCTAGTAATTAAGATTCATGGTTTTATTAACAGAAATCTGCCACTTTGTCGTTTACAGACATCCCAAAGCGGCGCCAGTGCTAGCGTACAAGCGCTGGCGATTGTTGGCGTCCCGAAGCAGTTTCCCCGGAAACCACAAAAATGGCGGCATTCCTCACGTCTGCCTCGCTCCTCTCGCTGTAGCCACGCTAGCAGACAGGTACATAATGTGAGTACAGAACTACGTTAATTCTGTGCTAAGTAGCGCTGGAACTGGGTCTTTTGCTGGCTTCAGAATGGAGCTGCAGCGTCAGAGGTGCTGAAACTGAAAAACAGCGTGTTTGAATAGGTCAACATCAAGATGAAAATAGATGTAGAGTGTGACCATTAATAATGGAATACATGATTATAGACACTGTGAAATGTGTTCCATAACTTTTAGTATAGAAGCCACGTATTCATTTTAGCACGCGCCTGCGTATTAGGATGCCTCCCAAATTTACTTCTCAGTCAGATAAGAATAATTTTAGCCTGTACTTACACTATGTGATCAAAAGCATCCGGACACTCCTACGTAATGCGAAATTGAATGCTAGGTGTCAAGAGAGGAGAGCTAGCTAGTATAATCCGGGACGGGGAGTACTGTGTTCTCGGTAGAGAAAAAGAAACAGTGGAATGATTAGGTTAGGAGAGCTCATTGACTTCGAACGTGGACGTGTCGTTTATGTCACGTGAGCAACATATCCATCAAGGATATTTAAACCCTTCTAAAGCTGACACGGTCGATTGTTGGTGATACGAATGCGAAGTGCAAAATGGAAGAAGCAATCACGGCTAAATCAAGACCAGGCAGACCTCACCAACTGACGGGCAGGAACCGTCGACAATTGGAGGGAGATGGAAGCGGGGGGCGGCTATAACCATCCTACCTCCTGGCTTATTAGTCTTTTCTATATGAACGTGTACCTAAAGCCCCTAATCTGTGGGGAAAAGGCGTCTACTCCGAAGAATAATGCAAATCCGAGAGAAGTAGGTGGAGTTATAACCGAATCGTCACTGCTCAATACTTTAGCAACGACGATTAGAAACAAAGTTCGGTTAACTTTATATATCTTTATTATGTAAACTATTTTAACTAACAGTAGTTAGTGGAAAATTTGGCACAAATGTTTTCTATGTATGTCATTAATGAAAATAACCAATAGTCGCCAGTTCTTCACACGGACAAGAATAATTAAACTGAAAGCGAACTTTATACTCGTAAGCGATCTTACGTAAAAATAGTTATTGGCGTCATGACGTAGCAACAATACCTGACGCAAACTTTCAAATACTTCGCACCACACATGCCACAGTAGTCAGATAATAATCAAATATCAAACACGTACAACATATTATATTAATTTTCAAAGATCAATTAAAGTACAATTGTTTACTGGCTTTGGACAGAAACTTTTTGTCACGTTACTCACCATAATACTGATGTCGTAACTGTAACAAGCAGAAAGATTGTTTGAATTTACTTATTGGTAAGGACTGTCATTTACCTAGTAGTTACTCTGATATTTCTTTGTACAAAAGTTATAAATTATGCCACAAGCTATAAATTAGAAACTGTGTGTTGACAGTGAAATTCAGTGTCCAAGTTACGTAAAGTTTTATTACCAATTTTTTATTATGAAAGATAATCTATTTTTAGCAAATGAATTAATATTGGCTTTTGCGTCATCCTGTTTCTGACATTATTCATACTACAGCCAAAGATTTCATTATCACGTAATTGTCCAAAAGTTGGAAAATTACGTTTTAATAATCTAATAAAGTAATGTTCACTTAATTTTCAGTTCATTTTCTGATTATCTCGGTTCGCCCAAAGGGTTAGGTGGGTACTACTTCGATAACTACTTAGGAAAATTATTTACGTGACAATATGTACGAAAAAAATATTATTTAAGCAATAAATTTCCAACACTCTGGTCAGCTTGTTACTAAAACTTAACTCCGCCGGAACAGGCCATGAAGGCCCAACGGTACCGAACGGCCGCCGTGTCATCTTCAGCCCACAAATGTCACTGGTTGCGGATATGGAGGGGCATGTGGTCAGCACAGCGCTCTCCCGGCCGTATGTCAGTTTAGAGACCGGAACCGCTACTTCACGTTCAAGTAGCTCCTCAAATTGCTGCACAAGAGCTGAGTGCACCTCGCTTGCTAGCAGCCCTGGGCAGACCGGATGGTCGCCCATCCAACTGCTAACCCAGCCCGACAGCGATTAACTTTAAGATGCCGTTGGTTTGTCGAGCGGGTTTATTTAGCGGTAAAATAGGTTACAGGTTGATCTTCTTGCCATACCATAGTCAATAAAAAGGGCCCACCGTACTCTTATAGTTATGTGAATGTTCTTGCTGCATTTTTACTGTGTCCATAAAATGCCATACACATAGCTTGCCATAGTAAACATCCGCCAAATCAACCATTTCAGTTTTCACTGCTCCGCCCTTCGGAACCAGACTTTTCATCTCCGCACTTTTGCATAGCCACGCCGAACTGCTACTGTTTTGCAGCGTCCACACGCCCAGAGATAATGCATTTACAGTTTATTATACTTTTTGACAATAAATTTTCCCTGACTAGGACAGTGTGTCTACTTACAAAACGTTAACATTTCATGTGTATTCACTTCTTAAATAAAAAATAGCATTTATAACTTGGCAAGAATAATATTCACCACAACTAATAAAACAAACTTCGTAAAACACATAGATAATGTATGATTATCCACAGAGTTGTGGTGTTACATGTGCCCAAGTTTCAGTGATCTTCAGCACCAGATGAAGAAACAAGGAAACGTACAAACCAACAACACTGTGGATACCATGACGAATATGTTACATAAAGAATAAATTCAGCTTCAAACACTGTATCACATTGTAAGAATATCTCATTGAATTTCACATCTGAAAACTAATACCAGAAACGTGTAATATTCGCAGCAAATAATGTATGTACATGGCATAACGACAGTTACGCCATTCTTCAAACGCTTGCACACATAGAAAATAACCAGTACTTAAAACATTACAAAATCAATATTCTCTATGACACAGAATGACAATAATCTGTGCCCATTTTCAATTATTTTAAACTTTATTTCCTGTAAAAGAAAATGAAATTTTCTATGCACAATACTACACTTCCTGTAAAAGAATATGAAATTTCCTGTGCGAACAATAGTGCACTTCTTGTAAGGTATCCTGACATTCTGCGCACACAACGGTGAACCTTTACGCTTCACTCTGCTGTCTTTGTGGTGCTTACATGCCAAGCACGTCCAGATGCACACTGTTTCTCTTTCACCTAACTTACAACACGAGTCCTTCGTCATGAAATTAAACTGTTTCACATATTTTTACCTGCAACTTATATGACATGTCTCAGTTCATTTCCTTTTATATCATTATTACACACACCAAAATTTCTCAATAACAATAACACTAAATCATATCTACATACTCTTTTAAGTAACATGGCTTCTTCACAATAACATTTATTCGTATTTTCATTGTAGAAATTGTATCTAATTCAGAATATGGCCAGGCTCATGTGGCATAGGTTAATATTATCATTTCATTGAGATACCCATTACTTATTATATAATGACAGCTCAACGTTTGTGTTTCTTTATTTTGTATTCTAATTAAAAAATTCAGTCATTTCTGCTTTGGTAATACTTGAAATCTACTACATTACGCACACCTAATTTTTACTTGACAGTGGGTAAACTAGACATAAAGTATTAGGGTGAGAAACGCATTCAATTTTGAAAGGCCCTTTACAAATGAATTTAAATTTCGATATTTCATTATCCTGTAATTCGTGTCTCAGCACGTTTTGTCATTGTCTCTCTCACGAACTTTCTTTTTGTGACATGTCTAAGTCTTGTCGTGGTGGAAAATTAATCAAATTTCTACTATACTTTTTGGTTTGTTACCTGACATAACTTCAGTTGGAGAGAACCCTGTACTCTCATGTGAAACAGAGTTCATGATTTCTTCAATTTCTGAAGCATACTTTTATCAAAGTACCACATTGTATCATAACTGTTAATAGATGCTACCGGTTATTTCTTACCGTAGTGTCACATATCTGATCCAGTGCCGCTCTGTCAAACAGGTGTCTAAGTTAACAGTAATAGCTTCCAGTCTGCCATATTTAAAGAACTGTAGCTGTAAAACTACAAATCAACACTAACGTTCATTTACACCAGTCCCAAAAATTTTCAGCTGTCGTTTAACACAGTCACAGCGTGACAAATGTAAGCCTTTTGTTGGATAAAAGTCCTCAGCTTCGTTTTCAGTCCTAGCTGGTCTTTCTATATGCTATTTTTTGTAATAACGTGTTAAAGACAAATACTTCGTCAGAAAATTTTATTGTATCCACTAGTAGTTACATTTTCTAGTAATTAAGCTTAATGATTTTATTAACAGAAATCTGTCACGTTGTCCTTTGCAGATACCCCAAGACGGCGCCAGTGGTATCGTACAAGCGCTGGTGATTGTTGACGTTCCGACGCCGTTTCCCCGGAAACCAGAAAAATGGCGGTATTCCTCCCGCCTGCCTCGCTCCTCTCGCCGCAGCCACGCTAGCAGACAGCTGCGCAATGTGAGTACATAACTACGTTATTTCTGTCTAAGTAGTTCTGGCGCTGCGTCTTTTGCTAGCTTCAGAATTGAGATTTAGTGTCGTAGGCGTTGAAACTGAAAAGAGCGTTCTTTTAACAGGCGAACATCAAGATGAAAATAAGTGTAGAGTGTGACCATTAATCATGTAATGCATGATTATAGTCACTGTAAAATGTGTTTCATAACTTTTAGTGTAGAAATCACGTATTCAACTTGGAACATGTCTGTATAGTAAGATGCTTCGCAAATTTACATCTCAATTGGATACAAATAATTTTAGTCTTGACTTACACTACATGATCAAAAGCAACCGGACACCGATATGTAATGCGGAACTGAAAACTAGATGTCACTACAGGTGAAGCAGCTAGTATAAAATAGGGCAGAGAAGAAGAAACAGTGGAATGGTTCGGTTAGGAGAGCTCAGTGACTTCGAACGTGGACGTGTTGTTGACGTCACGTGAGTGACACATCCATCAAGGAGATTTAACCCACTCTAAAGCTGCCCAAGTTGACTGTTGATGATGTGATAGCAACCACAGCTAAATAAAGACCACGCAGAATTCACGTACTAACCGACAGGGATCTTCGACAACCGCGTTTATTGTACGAAATCGCATGAATTGAATGGAAGGAATCATTCATGAGTTACAAAGAGGTACCAGCAGTCCAGCTAGCACAATGACTCTGCGTAGAGAGTTAACAAGAACTGGATACAATAATGTAGGCAATGCTGACCGACACTTCAAGTGTTGTAAAGACCGACGCCACTAGACAGTAGTTGACTAGAAACGAGTGATTTGGGGTGACGAATCACGCTGTACCCTGTGGCAACTAGAGGGAAGGGTTTGGGTTTTGCGAATGCCAACATTATCTGCAATTGTCAACATTATCTGCAGTAATTTGGAGTGCCTACAATGAAGTACGGAGCAAGTGATGTCACGGTGCAGGGATGGTTTTCGTTGTTATGGTGTGATCCCTTCATTACACTTAAGAAAACACTAAATGTGGATCGATACCAACACATTTTATAACATAGTGTATTGCGCATAGTAGAGGAACAGTTCGGTGTGATGAATGTGTCACTCTCACGATGCACTATGTCACAAAGCAGTATTTGTGAGTCGATGGTTTGTGGACAATAAAATTCCTGTACCAAACTGGTCAGCCTAGAGTCCCAACCAGAAACCACTGGAGCAGCTTTGGGATGAGTTATAACGTGAACTTCGCTCCAGATCCCAGCGTCCGAGATCACTACCATCTCTGATTTCGGCTCTTGTGCCCAGCAAAGTTCAACTTGTCATAAAAGGAAATGTGGACATACCTCATATTAATGGCCACTAACAGGTGTTCGGACATTTTTTATCAGATAGTGTATTTATAGTATTGCTTATTCTGGATTCGCGCTTATGCGAACATCAGATGAGTTTCACGTCGCTTTTCGTTGAACCGGATTGAATTAACTTATAAATTCACCTGGGGTGGTGTGTAATATCTCTCCTTAATGAATCGAAATTAAGAGTATTTCCCTTTACAATTTGTACCATTGTTTTGTCAGCGTTTTATTGTCGGAAGAAATAAAAGATACAATGCTTTCGAGTATGACTGGAGAAAAAGTATATTTCCTGCGAAGTCAGTCGGTCATCCACTGTGACCAACTTCCACGAGTCAACTGCCTCCACACACACGTACCTGATAGGCGATCAGAGCGCCATCAAAAGGCCGCCGACACTTTCCGACCTGGTGTACAGAGTTTAGGCTGCTTCCCCTGGTTCCCCTCGTCTGCGAAGGTCCTTACTAAAAAAAAAAAAAGGCGCTACAGTCTGGAACCGCACGACCGCTACGGTCGCAGGTTCGAATCCTGCCTCGGGCATGCATGTGTGTGATGTCCTTAGGTTAGTTAGGTTTAAGTAGTTCTAAGTTCTAGGGGACTTATGACCACAGCAGTTGAGTCCCATAGTGCTTAGAGCCATTTGAACCATAAAAAAAAATTAAACAAATAAAAAAAGAGAACTCGTAGTTTTTAATGAATACCTATGTCAATGGTATTTTTTTTTTTTTTTGTCATCGGTCTACTGACTGGTTTGATGCGGCCCGCCACGAATCCCTTTCCTGTGCTAACCTCTTCATCTAAGAGTAGCACTTGCAACCTACGTCCTCAATTATTTGCTTGACGTATTCCAATCTCTGTCTTCCTCTACAGTTTTTGCCCTCTACAGCTCCCTCTAGTACCATGGAAGTCATTCCCTCATGTCTTAGCAGATGTCCTATCATCCTATCCCTTCTCGTTATCAGTGTTTTCCACATATTCCTTTCCTCTCCGATTCTGCGTAGAACCTCCTCATTCCTTACCTTATCAGTCCACCTAATTTTCAACATTCGTCTATAGCACCACATCTCAAATGCTTCGATTCTCTTCTGTTCCGGTACTCCAGACGTACATCCTCAGAAATTTCTTCCTCAAATTAAGGCCGGTATTTGATATTAGTAGACTTCTTTTGGCCAGAAATGCCTTTTTGCCATAGCGAGTCTGCTTTTGATGTCCTCCTTGCTCCGTCCGTCATTGGTTATTTTACTGCCTACGTAGCAGAATTCCTTAACTTCATTAACTTCGTGACCATCAATCCTGATGTCAAGTTTCTCGGTGTTCTCATTTCTACTACTTCTCATTACCTTCGTCTTTCTCTGGTTTACTCTCAAACCATACTGTGTACTCATTAGACTGTTCATTCCGTTCAGCAGATCATTAAATTCTTCTTCACTTTCACTCAGGATAGCAATGTCATCAGCGAATCGTATCATTGATATCCTTTCACCTTGTATTTTAATTCCACTCCTGAACCTTTCTTTTATTTCCATCATTGCTTCCTCGATGTACAGATTGAAGAGTAGGGGCGAAAGGCTACAGCCTTGTCTTACACCCTTCTTAATACGAGCACTTCGTTCTTGATCGTCCACTCTTATTATTCCCTCTTGGTTGTTGTACATATTGTGTAGTGGTCTGACAAGGCAGCCAGTCCACAGTGAAGTAGCCGAAAGGGCACGCGTCAACTCACGCCGTCTGGCGTTAAGTCTGGAACAGGATTCGTAATGAATGTGATAAAGAAAAGAACGTAGCTACTAGAACACTTAACTTTTATATCGTCCTTTGGTATACAGCATTCTTGATGATACAAGTGAGACTATCTTGAGATACATGCAATGGTACAAATGGCGCCTTGCTAGGTCGTAGCCATTAACTTAGGTGAAGGCTATTCTAACTGTCTCTCGGCAAATGAGAGAAAGGCTTCGTCAGTGTAGTCGCTAGCAAAGTCGTCGTACAACTGGGGCGAGTGCTAGTACGTCTCTCGAGACCTGCCTTGTGGTGGCGCTCGGTCTGCGATCCTGACAGTGGCGACACGCGGGTCCGACATGTACTAATGGACCGCGGCCGATTTAAGCTACCACCTAGCAAGTGTGGTGTCTGGCGGTGACACCACATATTGTATATGACCCGTCTCTCCCTATAGCTTACCCCTGCTTTTTTCAGAATCACGAACAGCTTGCACCATTTTATATTGTCGAACGCTTTTTCCAGGTCGACAAATCCTATGAAAGTGTCTTGATTTTTCTTTAGCCTTGCTTCCATTATTAGCCGTAACGTCAGAATTGCCTCTCTCGTCCCTTTACTTTTCCTAAAGCTAAACTGTTCGTCACCTAGCGCATTCTCAATTTTCTTTTCCATTCTTCTGTATATTATTCTTGTAAGTAGCTTCGATGCATGAGCTGTTAAGCTGATTGTGCGATAATTCTCGCACTTGTCATCTCTTGCCGTCTTCGGAATTGTGTGGATGATGCTTTTCCGAAAGTCAGATGGTATGTCGCCAGACTCATATATTCTACACACCAACGAGAATAGTCGTTTTGTTGCCACTTCCCCCAATGATTTTAGAAATTCTGATGGAATGTTATCTATCCCTTCTGCCTTATTTGACCGTAAGTCCTCCAAAGCTCTTTTAAATTCCGATTCTAATACTGGATCCCCTATCTCTTCTAAATCAACTCCTGTTTCTTCTTCTATCACATCATACAAATCTTCACCCTCGTAGAGGCTTTCAATGTATTCTTTCCACCTATCTGCTCTCTCCTCTGCATTTAACAGTGGAATTCCCGTTGCACTCTTAATGTTATCACCGTTACTTTCAATGTCACCAAAGGTTGTTTTGACTTTCCTGTATGCTGAGTCTGTCCTTCCGACAATCATATCTTTTTCGATGTCTTCACATTTTTCCTGCAGCCATTTCGTCTTAGCTTCCCTTCACTTCCTATTTATTTCATTCCTCAGCGACTTGTATTTCTGTATTCCTGATTATCCCGGAACATGTTTGTACTTTCTCCTTTCATCAATCAACTGAAGTATTTCTTCTGTTACCCATGGTTTCTTCGCAGCTACCTTCTTTGTACCTATGTTTTCCTTCCCAACTTCTGTGATGGCTCTTTTAGAGATGTCCATTCCTCTTCAACTGTACTGCCTACTGCGCTATTCCTTATTGCTGTATCTATAGCGTTAGAGAACTTCAAACGTATCTCGTCATTCCTTAGTACTTCCGTATCCCACTTCTTTGCGTATTGATTCTTCGTGACTAATGTCTTGAACTTCAGCCTACTCTTCATCACTACTATATTGTGATCTGAGTCTATATCTGCTCCTGGGTACGCCTTACAGTCCAGTATCTGATTTCTGAATCTCTGTCTGACCATGATGTAATCTAATTGAAATCTTCCCGTATCTCCCGGCCTTTTCCAAGTATACCTCCTCCTCTTGTGATTCTTGAACAGGGTATTCGCTATTACTAGCTGAAACTTGTTACAGAACTCAATTAGTCTTTCTCCTCTTTCATTCCTTGTCCCAAGCCCATATTCTCCTGTAACCTTTTCTTCTACTCCTTCCCCTACAACTGCATTCCAGTCTCCCATGACTATTAGATTTTCGTCCCCCTTTACATACTGCATTACCCTTTCAATATCCTCATACACTTTCTCTATCTGTTCATCTTCAGCTTGCGACGTCGGCATGTATACCTGAACTATCGTTGCCGGTGTAGGTCTGCTGTCGATTCTGATTAGAACAACCCGGTCATTGAACTGTTCACTGTAACACACCCTCTGCCCTACCTTCCTATTCACAACGAATCCTACACCTGTTATACCATTTTCTGCTGCTGTTGATATTACCCGATACTCATCTGGCCAGAAATCCTTGTCTTCCTTCCACTTCACTTCACTGACCCCTACTATATCTAGATTGAGCCTTTGCATTTCCCCTTTCAGATTTTCTAGTTTCCCTGCCACGTTCAAGCTTCTGACATTCCACACCCCGACACGTAGAACGTTATCGTTTCGTTGATTATTCAATCTTTTTCTCATGGTAACCTCCCCCTTGGCAGTCCCCTCCCGGAGATCCGAATGGGGAACTATTCCGGAATCTTTTGCCAATGGAGAGGTCATCATGACACTTCTTCAATTACAGGCCACATGTCCTGTGGATACACGATACGTATCTTTAATGCAGTGGTTTCCATTGCCTTCTGCATCCTCATGTCGTTGATCATTGCTGATTCTTCCGCCTTTAGGGGCAATTTCCCACCCCTAGGACAAGAGTGCCCTGAACCTCTATCCGCTCCTCCGCCCTCTTTGACAAGGCCGTTGGCAGAATGAAGCTGACTTCTTATGCCGGAAGTCTTCGGCCGGCAATGCTGATTATTTATCAAAATTTAGGCAGTGGCGGGGATCGAACCCGGGACCAAAGACGTTTTGATTATGAATCGAAGACGCTACCCCTTTCTTTTTTTTCCGTGAAAATAAAGAAATAAACGTACAGATAATAATTGTCTGAAAATAAAAAATTAAACCCTTCACTCGAAGGAGGACTCGAACCAAGGACCCCCCATCTCGCAGCTGCTCACGCTAACCATTTTTTTTGCTACCCTTTTTTTCTGCTTTTTTATTTTTTTTTTCAGGTGAACTTGAATATTTTTTTTTAGTGCCACCGCCACTTTTCAGCCTATAACAAAAAAATCTGATCCACTGCAGGCGTTGGCTCCTGAGTAAACCCACCCCAGAGAGCTGCCTATATACCAGGGGAAATATAGGAAATCAAGGTTAGGGCTATCCTTGGCACTTTTTTTTTTTTTTTACATGATTACATTTAGGTAACTTGTACAAATGAGAATTCTAGTAACTAAGTGTTACAAGTAAGTGTTAACAACAAAGGTGGTATAAAAGAGTAATCAAAAAAAATAAAAATATAAATCACTGATGTAATTCCAACTAAAAGGTTCTTCAATAATGTAACTGGTTCCACTTGGAGCCTCGCCATCGTTATCTGATATCTCCAATAGCGCCTTTGAAGGGCATCTGCTTTGAAGGGCATTCTGCTTCGCTAGTGCCTCGAGGAGAACAGCATCCTTGCAGCAGCTTGTCTCTTCCTTCGCTCATGGCTGACAAGGCAGAACGTTCAGCCGTTAGTGTGATGCGGCACATAACATTAGCCGCAGCTTGGCACTCCCCAGCTGAGTGGGGGGTTAACGAAAACGCTGCGTAAATAATTTGCGAACAGCGTACGGTATTTCGGTGTGCGTTCGAGGGCATTGTGAGCATTTTGTAGGAACCACCAGTAATCAAGCTGCTCTTTCTCTCCGTCGCTAAAGATGTAAGCGACGGTAAGTCCTTTGAACCATGTAAGCGCATGATATTTTGCAGCCGGAAAGTAAGTTTCATCGGGACAGAGTAGGGTCTGAGGGTCAATCATTTCAGGTGTGACCCGGAGGTAACAAGCCAATATCTTCTGTGTTAGTCGCCAAACTCCGGACGATGATGCGCAAGTAAAACGGTGTTCATCGGTATCCAAATGGTGACAATCTGGGCAATAAGGGGAGTCTGCCAGTCCAATTGTGTGAAGTCGCTGTCGTGTGGCATATTTTTTGTTGGCGATCTGATACCACTTCGAACGCACCGTGGATGACAGAAAGTTGTGGTGTATCGTTTTCCACACTCTTGGCCAGTGAACCGTAGGGTACTTGTTTTCCACCACGTTATGGGGAACAGCCCGCATAAGGTTGGTATAAAAATCTTTCGCCTTTAGTGGACGTGTGGCGGAGAAGTTCGAGCTGACATAGCTGTAATCAAGAATGAAGGTCGACATATGGGAGAGCTGTGGTGCGACGTGCGCTACCGACACCGGCGGGACGTTAGAGACTGGCATCAGGACCTGTAGTAAACGACCCGTGAGAGAGGTATATTGACTTTTCCATCGTTTCCTCATGTTGCTCATGTAAAGGGCAGCTGCTCTCGCCCTGACGTTTACCAATCCCAGTCCTCCTTTGTGCACTGGGAGGGTAAGAGTGTCGTATCGTACTTTAAAGATATGACCTGCGGAAACGTAGTAACTGAAGGCCGCCTGAAGCCGACGACTTATCTGCAGCGGTAGTGGGAGGACCTGTGCCACGTGGTTGAGTTTTGATGCCACGTAGAGGTTCAGGTATTCAACACGTTGTAGCTGATTCAAGTCCCGGAGCAGGTTCTGTCGCACCATTGCGCGTATGATCTGTAATAACCGTCGGTAGTTTGCTGCAGCTGTTTTACGTACGTCTTTCTTGAACGTGATTCCCAAATATCTCAGATCAGAAACTGGTGGGAGGGGAGCGAGGGCTTCCGGTCCGAGACCACGCCCAATATCCAACGCCGCCGACTTGTTGATGTTCAGAAGACTGCCTGCGGCCTGTCCGTATCGCTCAATCCAGGTTAGTACGCTTCGAACTTCGTCATTGGAACGAACCAGCAGTAGCAGGTCGTCAGCGTATGTCCTATAGCGAAAGGTGACGTCCCGCAGCGTGATGCCAGATAGGCGGTGGTTAAGGCCCCCTAGGAGTGGCTCGAGTGCGATTGCATAAAGGTAGGTAGAAAGGGGACAACCCTGTCTTAGAGACCTCTTAATGGGTACTGGTCCTACCGTCCTTCCATTGACCTGGACGTGTGAGCTGGCTGCGGTCCAAAGACGCCGTAGGGTGTCGATGAGGCCCGGGGGGAATCCCATACAGCCCATCACTCGTAGGAGAAAGTTGTGGTGCACTCTATCAAAGGCGCGGTTGAAATCGACGGAGACGATCGCCGCTCTCAGACGGCACGCAGAAGCGATCGCTATTAAGTCCCTGCAGTCACCGGTGGCCATGTGTATGTTGGCTTCTCCCCCCTGCGACGTCTGTTCTGGAGCGAGGATCATCGGCAAAGTCGTCTTAATACGGCTCGCCATAATCCTGGTGAAAATCTTGTAATCGGCGTTCAGCATTGTAAGCGGCCGATAGTCGTTAATCGATAGCCCTCCACCTGGCTTGTGTACCGGTATGAGAAGACCTTCTACAAACGCTGGCGGCACAACACAGTCTGGAGACATAAGTTCGCGGAACATTATAACCCAGCGAGGCATCATGATGTCACGGAAAGTCCGGTAGAATTCGATGGGCAATCCATCAGGGCCAGGAGACTTATTGGCCGCACCTTTGTCCACAGCGTCTTCGACTTCTTCGAGTGAGATTTCCTCTGTTAGTGCATTCACGGTAGCCTCGTCGATAGTACGTGTTACCTGCTGTAACACTTCAGTAGTGGCCTCGTCATCGACGGTTCTTTCCTTGTAAAGATGACGAAAATGATCCCCCACCGCCTTTACTATGGTTGCCTGGGTCGTACATAAGCGACCGTCGTGTGTCCTGAGTTGTGTGATTAAATGTTGGCGTTGTCGGCGGTTATCCGCCACAACGTGATGCATAGTGGGTTCCTCTGCAACCGTTCGGTCGTGCCGTCGCGAGCGGACTACTGCACCTTCTAGTCGGCGCTTCGCCAATGATAGTATGTGAGCCTTGATTCTGCTTTGGTCATGTTGTCTCTCCGGGGAAGGGGGTAAGGCGTCGAGGTCCCTGAGTGCCGCGTAGTAAAAATCGAGGGTCTGTCGATGCCACGCAGTCACGTCCTTGTCATATTGCATAAGTGTCCTACGGATTGCTGGTTTGGCACAGAGGAGCCACCACTCCAGGGTCGAGGTGTACCGTGGGTGGCGGCGTTCACAGTCAGTCCACGTTGCTGCAACTTGCCGACGGCAATCCAGGTCCTGGAGATGAGTTATGTTGAGCTTCCAAAAGCCATTGCTGCGCCAGACTTGTTGGGGGCGTAGGTGTATAGTGCAGATATAGGCACTGTGATCGGAATAGGCTTGAGGCCATAGTTCGGCGTCCACCACACCTTGTGTGAGATCTTGTGACACATATATGCGGTCAAGTCGGCTGGCCGAATGACTGGTAAGGTGAGTGTGGCCAGAGCGGTTACCGTGGACTTTTTCCCACGTGTCGCTCAAGTGAAGTTCTTGGATCATCGCACCCAGTTCCGGACAAGACATGTAATGTGGGATTTGGTCCTCGGGGTGAAGTACGCAATTAAAATCGCCGGCGAAGACGCTGTGGTCGTATCGTCCAAGGAAAAGGGGAGCGACATCTGTGGAGTAGAATCTGGCGCGGTCGTGACGTCTTGTGGTACCCGACGGCGCATAAACATTAATGAATCGGGTGTTGAGTGCCGTAAATGCTATTCCTCGCGCGGAGGGAAGAAAAGTGACGTCGGTAACTTCAATACCTTCACGCACTAATATTGCCACTCCGGTGTCTGCAGGGCTACCGGGCGTCACATGTGTGGCGTAACCGTAAAAGTGCGGGAGTGCAGTCGTTTTCACTTCTTGTAGGAAAGCAAAGTCTACTCCCATGGCTCGTATGGTTTCTTTCAAAAGTTGGATCTTGACAGGAGAACTGATCATATTGATATTCATAGTCGCCAGGCGGTAAGCCTGGCAACGCGTTGTTTGGGCGAGGTTATCCATGTTGAAGTTGGAGAGAAGCGAACATCGGAAGTGATGGCACCCCCCTCCAAACGCGGTCCTCCTTGTGCTGCTTATGCGGCATGATCCGGCGACGCTTCAGCTGGCCGCGGATCGGGATCTTGTGTCTCGACGTCCTCGGCCCACGAAGCGGGCGCGGATGTCTGTTCGTGTTCCATAGCCTCGGAATGTTTGATAGTAAGGGACCGGGCGACTTCGCTGCCTGCACTGGTACCTTCCCGCTGCTCACTGTTTCTGTCAGTGGGCTGATGGTCGAAAGCTGCATGTTTTTCTGTCTGTTCTGCAAGGTTGGAGTCAGTGGAAACAGCCTCAGCTTCGCGGCTGGCTTCTTGAGTGGTCAGTTGTTCTTCCCCGGCCGAATGCGAACCACTGTGTTCCGACACGGTCCGACGACGGCGCTTTCGGCGTTTCGGTGATCGCTGTTTCCGTACATGGACTTCATTGTCAGAAGACGGCACTGACTCACGCTCCGCCGGAACAAACGCTTCGGTCGGTACAATAAGGGAATCACTTGCCATCTTACTGCCGTCAATGTCTGTCGCGTTCGGTAGCTCCAGAGTCGTAGTACTATTTTCCACCACTGGCCAGGTCGGCGGATCATCTAGGTTTTTGTCCGTGGAAAGTGATTCCTGTACCGCTGAAACGGTCGGCTGTGTCTGTTGTGCGGAGAACGTCGTGAGCGCCGCCGCGTAAGTCACGGGTAGAATAGTCTTCGTCGCTGGTGGTGCAACGTCCTTCGGTGGGAGTTCTATGATCCGACGCTGGAGGCACTCGGAACGAAGGTGACCTTCCTTGCCGCATCCGGAACACGTCTTCGGCTGGCCGTCATAAATAACTATGGCCCGGCATCCTCCTATCTGTAGATAGGATGGCACGTGTCGTTGGAGATCTATGCGCACTTGGCGTACTCCATTGAGTACTGGATACGTCTTAAACTGGGTCCATTTTTCAGCCACGTGTTCGTGTACCGTGCCGTAGGGGCGGAGCGCCGCTACAACTTCTGCCGCCGGGAGTTCAAATGGAAGTTCGAATATGCGTATAGTCCGCAGTCCCATTGCGGCGTGGCCGACCTCGACGTTGCCAACATTGCCATCTGCGTGGCAGAAGCGTAGTTCTTGTTTCATCTCACGAAGCACCTTGTCGCATGTAGTTTCGTTTATGAGTTTTACATAGACCGTGCTACTGACGATCGAAAAGTGAATGCCGACAATGTCGGCAGCCGGGATCTTGGCTTCCTCTTTTAAAAAGCGTTCGACTTCGAGCGCCTTTGGTCGGGTAAAGTCGTTCCGAAATGTGAATTTCAAGGTTGATCTTCTGTATTGGTTTGCCATGGTCTTGTAGCGCTACGGCGTCACGTTAGTGTCGGCCGAAGAAAGTAAACAAGGCGCGCGGGCCCTCTCTGACAGCGGAGAGCACACACCGCACGTCTGCTTCGCTCGGCTGCGAGAGCCGCACTGCCCCTAGACCATGGGTCCTTATATTCTTCTTAATAGGGAACAGAGCACACGTAAACAGTCAGCAGATCAATTCCCATGGAGTGGAATAAATATAATGCTTTATTTTCGTTATATTTTCACTGGTTGAACTGATTACAGTATTTTATGTACTTCGTTTGTTTATTTACATCTAGTTTTAAGTTCACAACTAGCAGCTTCAATGATTAAATGAAATCTAGCTTGTTATGAGTACAAATCACCATCTTCAACGCATTACAACGACGTGGAATGTAACAGCTGACGGCTGAGTGACGCGTTGAAGCAGAGTTACTTCTGTTTGGGTTTTTCCTCTGTTTGCTGATTTTAACGAGAAGCGGGATCCACCGATTACAATCGCTTGCGCTATGAAAATCGTCTTATTAGGAATCTCACAGAAGAGCATCCCTCCTGAGGGAGGTAAGCAGCCCAACAGCCTTACCACCTCAACGACAAATTCGCTCTTAAAAACTAACAGAGCTACTATCAGATTTTGTATTTCACTACAGAAGAACAGAGAAAGAAGGAAATTAAGGTTAGGCTTTACTGTAAATAAGAAAATTAAAATGTCACAGACATATTGAAAATTTATTAATAGCTTTGTTTCTCTTAAAAATAAACTTCAGATTTTCCGTGTAAAACATTCAAATCCTGGCACCAACATGGTGACATTCTAATGAGAAATTGCGAAACATCTACGAAAAGTAACAGAAGCTGATAAACGACAGCATATACCATTGCAAGATAATGGGACATTTCAGTCAAAAGTGGGACTAAAACTAAGTCACAACCCTTCAGTGAGAAACTTTTCAATTGATACCTGGAATGTCAAACGTCACAACATACTACAATGTGCCGATAAGTACATATATGTCCAAATTTTCTTCTTTCGACGGAAAAAAAATAGAAAATGTACATTGGAAGCGCCGTACAGAAGTAACAGCTACACTACAAATGAAGTTCTGCAGGGTGCGACAGTCCTAAAAGACTTTCAAATTGCAGATGGTTCTAGACCTGGAAAATGCAGACTAAAAATAGATATAAAGCCAGAAATAGAAATACTGGCTAAGCAGCGAGTTATAAATGTGGTGGAGATTTTGAGAATAAGAGGATATATCAGCTTAAACTAAGCAACAAGTTGAGTAAATTAGAAACTGAAGATGACGCGAACTTTGTTCAGCAGGGCAGACTGCTACAAAAACGGTACTTGTCCAATATGTAAAATAAATTCACAGGCGTGAAGAAGGCAAAACTGAGTCAGAAGGGGAACCATACAAATATCAAAGAGAAGACTAGAGCTATGAAGCAAATGAATTCATACAACGAGATCAATCAACAAAAATGTTGTAAAAGGTACAATAAAAAGATGATAAAAGAATTAATTGTAAATGAGAGTGTAAAAGTGCAAAACATAATTACGTTGGGTAGCCACATTTCATTGCATAAGACGGTATAGGACTCAACTTTAGTAGGAAAATTGTATCAACATTCGTGGACTATGAGTATTTGTTCAGTTCAAGACATGAATCATATAAAGATCTTCCTTCTACTGCCGGGATTTAACACGTGTCTTCACGCGGTCGACAGTCCTATATTTAGGAGTTGGCAGTGTTACATGTTGAAGGTGGCCGGATGCACTTACTGGTGGTTCCTCCCCCACCCCATCACCCTTCCTCCAAGTAGTACGCGTACTCCATGTGTCTGCGTCTAGTGTTATCCCATGTGAAAGTATGAGAACGTTTTCTAAGCGTTTGCGAAATGTGTAACACCTGGGACGTGGGTATTCACCCATTCGGGTGAAAAACGCCTTAACACCGCACCCAGGCTGGCCGGCACACCGCCCTTCGTCATTTAATCCGCCGGGCGGATTCGATCCGGGGCTGGCACGCCACCTCGGATCGAGGATGCAGCGTGCCAGCACACGGAGCTAGCTGGCTAGGTATGCATTAAACACAGATTACAATGAAGATAATCATATAGCAGATGCAATGCGAAGTCAGTGCTGTAAACTTCTTCTGTCTTAAGAGACAGAAGGCGAGCGACACAGAGCTACAGACATATCCTCTCTGTAATGTACGAGATTATCCCAAAATTTTCCACCAGCCACACAGAACAGTAACGAAATTTTAATTTCGCAAAGAAACAAGTTTGCTCTCCCAGTTGATGTAGCACAATCGAGTCCAGAACGAAACTGTATAACGGAGTAATGAATTTGAATTACCACTGTCTTTCGACACTCAAGTCGCCGAAGTGGAGTCACCTCATAATACTTGCACCAAGCGATCAGGTCTACCCGCTCTTGCACTTGCGCGAGAAAGGCACATGTTCCGAGTTCGAGTTTCGGTCCGACACACAGTTTTAATCTGCCAGAAACTTTCATTTCACAGTTGTTCGTAGTAGTTTTCGAATGATGTATTACAGAACGTTCAGCTAGCGTGACGCATCTCCTGCACTGCTTGAAACATCGCACATTGCATCCAGCATCCTCAGCATGGCAACAGCAATTTGTAGCGCAACTGGCCGTCGGCGACTCCCAGGAGCAACTCCCAAATCGCCGGTTAACACAAATTTCCGAATTATGTTCTTCAGTTCCGGTGCGGGAAGACGCCCTCTCCGCATTCCTTTAATGCTTCAATACTCGCTGCACTAGTGTTGTTATTTTCATAAAACAGCTTTACTAGTAAAGTCCTGGTCACCTTGTCCAGACCCGCGTTGGCTGCAGCTGTAAGGCACCCTGATTCTTGTGTTTCAACCCTACGTCGACGGACCATTACCGCCGCCTAAAGGCAAATCATTACACTGACACTTGTTACAACACAAATCTTGCAGCGAACAGTCTGAACATCATTCGAATAAAGTTAAATACCTGTACGGTAAATGATTTTCTGTTTACGTTGGTTCAGTTAGCGAAAATGTAATTACAACCACCCTCCACCTGAATCACTACTTCGTTGATGACATTGTACTCTTTTCTTCAAGAGCAAATAAATTTAACTCACGAACGGAAAAAGAAGTTGGTCTGAAAATAGCCTATAATGGTATTGAAATGATCATAGAATGATTGACAGCGGCGCCCTCTGGATGACTTATATATATGGCGCTCAGTCGCGATCTCGTTGCAGTTCGCCCATTGTCCTCGGAGGATGCCTTTCGCAGTCGAAGGCGAAACGTCAGGGGAGAGTTTTCTGTATGGACCATGGCATCTCAGACCGGAAGTGTTAAGTGATAAGTATTCTAATGAGCGTAACCAATATACACTGATGGAAAAAACCACATGAACACCAACAAATTTCTACATCTGAAAGATAATTGTTCACATATCACGCCAGTCACATAAGAGGCGCTAATAGCGCCATTACAAGGGTGTAAAGCAGGTTTCCTTTAAACACACGGTCTAACGGTCGTAAGCGTTAACTACCTGCGAGATTGGACGTGGGGAGCTGATGTCAGTCAAGAATGCCTTTGAGGTGACGAGACATCATTACGAAACACCTCACTGGTTTCGAACGAGGTCGTGTAATAGTGACACAAGAAGATGGATGTTCCTTCTGCTATACTGCAGAAATACTTGGCAGGAATGTAGCCACTATACATGATTGCTGGCAGCAGTGATGACGAGAATGTACGCTCGCAAGAAGACCGGGCTCCAGACGGCGGCGTGGCATTACCGAGAGGGAAGACCCTGGTGTTCTGGTTATAGATCTGGTGCATCTTACTGTATCTGCAGCCGAAATATGATTACCTGTGGGCACCACAGCGACACAACGAACCGTCATAAATCGTTTGCTTCATGGATAGCTCCGAGCCAGACACCCTGTAGCGTGCATTACACTAACCCTAAGCCGCTGCGTCTTGCGACTTCACTGGTGTTACGCAAGGGCTAATTGGAGGGCAGGGTGGAGATCTGTTGCGTTTTCTGATGAAAGCTGGTTCTGCCTCGGTGTCAGTGATGGCCGTGTTTTGGTTAGTTCAAAAATGGTTCAAATGGCTCTGAGCACTATGGGACTTAACAGCTATGGTCATCAGTCCCCTAGAACTTAGAACTACTTAAACCTAACTAACCTAAGGACATCACACAACACCCAGCAATCACGAGGCAGAGAAAATCCCTGAACCCGCCGGGAATCGAACCCGGGAACCCGGGCGTAGGAAGCGAGAACGCTACCGCACGACCACGAGATGCGGGCTTTTGGTTAGTAGTAGGTGTAATGGATCTTGGGAGATGTGTTATTTTCTACCGGATTTGTCGATACCAAGTTGTAAATATTGATTACTATTAGTAGACGTGACGAAGAATATCAAAGAGACTGGTTACAAGTGGAAGCTTGTGTGTTGTGTAAAATGTCTTTGACGTTGGAGTCGTCTTTGACTGTAGTCAGTCGGCAGTTAACTCTTGGTGTGTGTTGACGGTAGAACAATGTGCAGGTCGCCGTCATAAATAATTTTGAATTATGTTACTATTTTTTTATATAAACTTTAAGAAGAAACCACATACGAAGAAATGGTATTTGAAGCACCAAAAGTGAGGCAAACGCATTGAACCAGGTCATTTCTGCAGCCGACAAAGATGCATTGTGGAATCATACTTCCACTAGACAACTGAAGCCAAGACCAATATCGCCTTGTAAACATCAAACGGGAAAGGTACTGTCACGAAATATGCCAAATTTAAATAAATAAAAATAGTAAGCATATTTCAACTTTGTGTCTCAGCCGGGATACCATATTTCAACTGGGGACTGTAACCGGGATATTGTGTCCACGTGATCTTCGACAGTGCTACGAGGAAGAAAAATTTTGTGTGTTAATACCAGTTTTTTCGGAATGTGTGTTACAGTATTTGTGTTCATCGGGGTGTAAAAGTTTTGGAGAAGAAATGTGTCGGCAAAAAATGTAGTTCACGACAGAAGAAGTAATTTCGAGAATTATGGTCAACAATCACATGGATGGAAAACGTGGATTTGCAACAGTAGAAGAGTGTTCCAGATAAGTCACGAAACCCTCGTATTTTGTTAAAACAATATTCTTATCGTGTTTTGTATTGTTGTGTATAAATTTTATTTCTTCACAATGACTTATGAGATTTTCAAGAGTATTGTGCCTAAAGTAGAAAATAGTAATTTAATAGACTTCGAATATCTGGACAGGTCAAATGAAACAGAAAGAACCGATCAATTTTATTTAAAAAGTTTTCTTGTAAATTTCACGAAAGAAATTAAACAATCAGTTGACGACAATAAGACTTACTGGGATGAAAAAATTTATAACATTTTGTTGCAAGCCCTAACAGTCAATACCCAAGTGGGTGATCTTTCGAACAGAGTTGGCAGTGTTGAGGAAAAAATTGAATCGGTGGAAGCAAAAGTAAATGAAATTGATGCTAAATTAAGCGATGAAATCAATACTGTAAAAAATGAGTTACTGGCAGATAGGGAAAGAAATTTAATTGATTTTAATGAGATAAAAGGGGAAATAAAAAATTTGGACGAGAACACAAAAGTTTTAGTAAAAAATGTAGAACAAGAAACTGACAATCGTTTGGTTACTCTAGAAAAAAAAGTAGAATGCAATGATTTAGAAAAAAAAATCTGTCAAAGAACTTAGTGAAAAACTTGAAAGTTTTGACATTGAATTTCAAAGCAAAAATCACAATGTCAACACATGCAATCTTGTATCTAATATTCCAGTGAAGCACTTTTCGGTAGATGGACCCTTACATCCCATTGATTTTATACAGTATTGTAAGGATTGTTTTTTACTTCACTCACCAGATGAAATGAAAATTAAATTTGTGAAAAAATTCTTGGAAGGGGAAGCTTTGACCTGGGCAAACCAATTGTAACTGTGTAGATGACCTTTTCAGAATTTGAATCAAAATTTCTGGAATATTTTTGGGATGATCTTAAACAAACTGGAATCAAAAGTGAATTTTTGAATGGGAGAAACTATAGAGAATCAGATGGGAGCATGAAACAATTTTGCAAAAGTGAACTTCAAAAACTTACTCATTTAACAAAACCTTTGGATGACTTGATCAAAATTGATACCTTAAAGAGAAGATTGCCATCAGCAATGCAGTTGAGTTTAGTTCATTGTCCTGATAGTAATGTTGAGCAGTTTCTCAATTATATTGAAAAGTTGGATAGGGTAACTACAAGAACACACAGTGGGTTTACTCAGAAAGGTAATGATCAAAATTGGGGAAATGATAACTTTCAAAAAGGGGAACAAAACAATTATCATGGTGTCAGTCAAAATTCAGGGGGATATAACCATTTTCAAAAGAAGGACCATAATTTTCATCCAAAAGAAGAACAACATTTTCGCGGAAATAATCCCCAAAATAGAGAACACTTTAGGGATCAAAATCACAGAACTTTTGCTGGAGATCAGTACAATAGAAACTGCCAACAATCAGATAATGTTTGGCGTGGGAATGGGAACAGAAATGTCGATCAGAGACATTGGCAGAACCACAATCAGCAGTTCAAACAGGAACCAGTTGTAATTCAGGAAATAAAAAACGAGTAGACGCCCCCTTGAAGATCCGCAAGGTTGAGGCAGAAGGTGAGCATGATGAAAGGACCAATGGATGTGACTATCATAAACCCAAACATGACAGTTCCAAACCTAAGCTATCACATGAGGTTATTACTTGTTACTTATTGAAAAAATTTCAAGAGGAAAATAATGATGATATTGATAAAGATAAAATTTTCAGTACACAAGAACATACAGTAGATAAAAGTAATTGTGATTCATTTAATTTAACAGAGTTTTACACTTGGGCAGAAAAGAACAACACTTTGTCAGATGATGTAATTTGTAGTAGTTCAGAGACGCGTGTGAATGAAAGAGAGAATGCATGCTGTGAGAATGAAAATATTGGTGAAATGGTTCTGGTAATTTTAGAAAGGGGAAATTATATTTTGGGGGATAATTTGAATGTGTATGACTTGAATATGTATAATGATAATGATGTTGATGATAAAGTTGATAATGATGGTAATGGTATTGATGATAATGTTGATAGAAATTCCCAGGGATGTTACCAGGATGAATAAGGCTCGCAAGCAGGGTGTATGTAAAAGTGTGAATTTTGATGTTGTTGGTAAAGAGTCTGACTTCACAAATAATGATGACACATGTATAACTTCTAGCCTAAGTGAAACTTTTACAGAACACACATTTCTTAATAATCTATTGCTGAACAGTGAAACTATTTCTTTTGACAAGAAAGATGCTTATCAATGTATGTGAAACTATATGTCCTGAGTGGTGGAAAAAGATGAGATATTTTATTTTTGAAAAGCCGAAGAATAAGTACTTCAATAGTATACAATGTGATTTGGATGAAAATTCTTGGCTATTTGAGATAATAGAGAGTACTAATGACAATTTTGTATCTTGTGCAAATTTTATAACTGTGACAAATAATACATATAATGGTATACCATATGATTCTGATAAGTATAGGTTTGGCGAAATTGAAAGTGATTTATTACATGAGGATACAGGTTCTGAGAAAAGTGATCAATTTTGCAGTCCTTATATAAAAGTTCAAATTGGGTCATGGATTGGTAAATGTTTAATTGATACAGGAAGTGAGGTCTCGGGAATATCTGAAAGGTTAAGCAAGAAATTGAAAGCAGCGAAAGATTATGTTGAAATGCCAGTTGTTGTGGTAAAGATAAAAGGTGCTACTGGGAAGAGCAGTAAATTGGTAAAAACCCAGGCTTTAGTGACATTTTTAATTGAAGGCACGTTGTTCACACATGGATGTTTTGTAATTCAGGAATTTAATGAGGATTTTCTTTTGGGTATGAATTGGATAGTAAAAGTAAATACAGCATTTGATTGGGTTGGAAGAAAACTTTTGATGGAAACAAATTTTGTGAACACACTTTGTGATCAGAGTAATGGAAATATTGACAGTATCAATTTACTAAAAGAAAATAGATTGTAAAATATTGAAATTCATAGATTTGATACTGATGAAGTTGAATTTGGGAATTTAGTAAATTTGAAAATTTCAGAAATACAAAATTTATCTGGGGAGCAAAAACAACAGTTAGAAGATCTGCTGTGGGAATACAGTAATGTTTTCAGTGACGTAGCTGGTAGGGTAAAGGGTTATCAGTGTGAGCTTCAGGTAAAACCTCATGAACCATTTTTCATAAAACCATACAGTATTGCAATATCAAAATGACCTGCTGTTGAGAAAGAGCTGAAAAAGATGGAAGGATGTAATATAATAGAAAGGAGTATCAGTGCATTTAATAATCCTCTAGTAGTAGTTTCGAAAAAAGATGGTGGAGTAAGATTGGTTTTGGACTCTAGACACTTAAACAAAATTTTGTTCAGACAGACAGACCGTCCCGAAAAAATTGATGAGTTACTCTATAAATTTACAGATATAGTATATATGTCAAGTTTGGATCTAACTTCGGGTTTTCATCAGGTACCACTTTCGGTTAATTCTAGAAAATATACTGCTTTTTTGTACAATGGTAAGAGTTACCAATATTGTGTTGTGCCATTTGGGTTAAATTATTCTGTTTCCGAATTTATAAGAGCTTTGGATCATGTACTGAGGCAAGAACTTGCATCTAAACTGATAATTTATGTAGATGACATTTTGGTTACAGGGCAAAATTGGGAGGAACATTTTTCCATTTTGAAGTCAGTTTGTGAAAAACTTAAAAAAAGGGGGTATGACATTGAAATTAGAGAAATGTAAGTTTGCAGTTTCTGAATTAAAATTTTTGGGTCATGTTGTCACAGACAAGGGAATTTTGGCAGATCCAGAAAAAATTAAAGCAATTCCAGAAATTTCTATTCCTAAGACTAAAAAACAATTAAAGTCGTTCTTTGGGTTAAGCGGTTATTACCGAAAACATACAAGTGATCAGAGTCTGAATGCACCATGTTTAAGTCAGTTACTTAAGAAAAAAGAACTGTTTTGGTTTGGGATAAAAGTTGTCAGGAAGAGTTTGATAATATTAAGCAAGAGTTGAGGAAGCAACACTTACTACGCAGACCTGATTTTAATTTACCATTTTGTTTGAACACTGATAGCAGTAATTATGGGCTTGGAGCAGAGTTATTTCAAGAAAGAGTAAAGAATGGAGTTAAGATACATTGTACTATAGCATTTGCAAGCAGAATGTTGCTCAAGCATGAAAAAAATATACAGTCACAGAGAAGGAACTTTTGGCAGTTCATTGGGCTTTTACAAAATTTAGAATTTACCTTATTGGACATAAAACCATAGTATTTTCGGATCACAAAGCTTTGAGTTACTAACAAGAGTGCAAATTATACCACAGTAGATTGACCAGATGGGCAATATTTCTGCAACAGTTTGACTTTGAAATCAAGCACATAAAAGGTTCTGAGAATGTAGTAGCTGATTCACTTTCAAGGTTACCAATTGGGGAGAAAAGGAGATTTTTGAAAAAGAGGAGGAAAAGGAATTCAAAATTAGATACCTGAAAGGGGTGGAAAATGAGAAAACAGTTAGAGCTATGTGTAACAAAATTAGAAAAAATCAAAATTTAGATCAAAGTTGGAAATTAATCAAAGAATGTCTAGGCAAGAAGGGGTATGAGAAACTTGATAAATTTTACAAATTACATAAGGGGATTTTATTTCGGAGAACAGATGTAGATTCTGATAATTGGAAACTGTGTTGACCAGAGGCAGATGCTGAAAAGCTGATCATTTACATACATGAATGGTTTGGTCATTGTGGGATACAGAAGTGCATTCAAAAGATACAAGAAAACATTTATTTTTACAATATTGGAAAGAAGGTAAGAAAAGAATTGGCAACCTGTGACAAATGTCAGAGAGTTAAAGTGAGCAATCAAAGACATGGTGGAGAGATGCAAAACATTATTCCAGAAAAACCTTTAGGTATTATCGCAGTGGACTTATATGGAATGTTACCACAGAGTAAATGTGGTCACTGTTACATATTTGTTATGGTAGATATATTTTCAAAATTAATTAAACTATATCCAGTGAAAAAAGCTACTAGCCATGAAATTACAATAAAAATTGAAAGAGATTATTTCGCACAGGTGGGTAAACCAAAAGCTATATTATCAGATAATGGTTCACGGTTCACCTTTAAAATTTGGAAAGATTCTATTGAAAGATCAAAATTGAAGCAAATACTTATATCTGTTTATTCTCCATCCACCAATCCTGCAGACAGATATATGAGGGAAATTGGGAGACTTTGTAGAACCTATTGTAGCCATAAACATCCAACCTGGTTCGAGCACATTCGAAATTTTGAAGATATTATGAATAGCCTACAACATAGTTCCACAGGATTTTCACTGTATGAGATTATGTTTAATATTCGACCTCCAAATCTTATATCAGAACCTATTGAATTTCCTAAATGTACACCTTTAACCATGCAAGAGAGAGGAGATATTGTCAGGGAAACTATGAGGAAACAAGGGGAAAAGAGGAATAAAAGACATAATAATAGGGTAAAATTAACAACTTTCTAAATTGGGGATCTTGTTCTGGTCAAATCTCATGAAAAATCAAAAATGTTAACTTCAGAAATTAAAAAATTCTTTGATATCTATATTGGGCCTTTTGAAGTCATAGAAAATCCACACCCTAATGCTTATCATTTGGTGTACCCTAAGCCAAAGAAATTATTTGGTCTCAGGAATGTTGTCTCTTTGAAATTGTATAAACAGAAATCATAATTTCAAAAATTTAAATAACCTATTATCATCTAAAACAAAAGTCCTCCACTGGAATATGCTTGCTGGAACAAAAAACTACTGTACAACCAAGTATGTATATTTGCATGTATAAATTAATAATTTGAAGGCACATGTTAATTGAAACTGATGAAAAAACACTGTTGTAACAAAGAATGAGAGAAAGATTTCTTTTACTTTTTTACAAAAAAAAGTCTCCATAGTGAGCATTTCTGAATTTTTTTAATTATTGGAAGCTAAGTCTTCCCTGTGGGTGAAGGCATGCATGTGAGGACATGCATGCAAAGGTATAAGTTTCAAAACCAATTTTAGATAAAGCCTCATGATATGTGAGCAATTTATTGTTCTTTATACTGATGTTGTGGGGAGCAAAAGTACTCTTCACAAGAATGTGACTTGTAGTAATATTGTAGTAGAGAGGCAAGTGTACATAAATAATTGCAAAAAGTTTAGATAATACTGATGTATCTTTAGCTGTACTAAAAAAAGAAAATCATAAGCATAAAAAATATACAAAACAAAAAAAACTTGAGTAAAAAAATTCAAAAAGAAAATCAGAAAAAATATATAAAAGGCAAATATATATAAAAAACACTACACTATATATGTTCATGAGCCAGTTGGCACAGTGTGAGCAAATAAGTGGTTCTAGATATCTTATTCTAGCAAAGAAGTTTTATCTTACTATTATTTTCAATCTGTATGCTGTATTTTAGAATATTTCTCATGTATGTTTTATGCCATGTATATTTGTCATGTTAAATAATTTCTTTACTTGAATTTTTTGTGTATGAGATTGATGGGGAAGGATCATTGCAACAACAGCCAGTAACAAGTCCACAGATTCGAAGAGTCCAAATTTGAAAGAGGTTATCAGACTGCATCAATAATGTACTAATTGTGTAATACAGATCCATTACTGAGTGTGATCGGGATTTTGTTGTATATGTTCATAACAACAAAAGCCCTGGGGAGCAGTTGTAATGGATCTGGGAGATGTGTTATTTTCTACCGGATTTGTCGATACCAAGTTGTAAATGTTTTCTTATATTTTTGTCAGAATTTTTTATTGTAATTTGCCTTATCTTATGTTAATTTACTTATATTTTTGAGAGTGACAGCATATTGATTACTATTAGTAGATGTGACGAAGAATATCAAAGAGACTGGTTACAAGTGGAAGCTTGTGTGTTGTGTAAAATGTCTTTGACGCTGGAGTCGTCTTTGACTGTAGTCAGTCGGCAGTTAACTCTTGGTGTGTGTTGACGGTAGAACAATGTGCAGGTCGCCGTCATAAATAATTTTGAATTATGTTACTATTTTTTATATAAACTTTAAGAAGAAACCACATACGAAGAAATGGTATTTGAAGCACCAAAAATGAGGCAAACGCATTGAACCAGGTCATTTCTGCAGCCGACAAAGATGCATTGTGGAATCATACTTCCACTAGACAACTGAAGCCAAGACCAATATCGCCTTGTAAACATCAAACGGAAAAGGTACTGTCACGAAATATGCCAAATTTAAGTAAATAAAAAGAGTGAGCATATTTCAACTTTGTGTCTCAGCCGGGATACCATATTTCAGAGGCCAGTTGAACGCTTCAACCAACCTGTCTGCCTGCTTATACACTGGACCTAAACCTGGGGTTAAGATGTGTCGTGCGATGACAGCAAGAGCACTCTCGTGGTTATCCCACGCACCTTGATTGCAGATCTGTACGTCAGTCTTGTGATTCGACCTGTTGTGCTGCCACTCATGAACAGCATTCCAGGGGTTGCTTTCCAACAGGATAACGCTCGCCCACGTACCTCTGTTGCAACCCAACATGCTCTACAGAGTTTCCACATGTCGCCTTTGCATGCCCGAGCGTCAGATCTGCCTCCAATCGAGCTCATATGGGACATCATCGGACGACAACTCCAGCGTTATTCCCAACCAGCACTAACCCGTACCTGTATTGACCCACAAAGTGCCACAGCCATGGAACTCCGTCCCAGAAACTAATATCCGGCACCTGTACAACACAATGCGTATACATCTGCATGCTTGCATTCAACATTATGGCCATTACACCTATTATTAACGTACCAGAATTTTACATAGGAAGTGCTTACCTATACAAATGTATTTCAGAAATTTCATTACCCTACATTAGTTAAGTTTTGGTGTGGTGATTTTCTTCCTCGCCAGTCCAAGTAACTATAACCTACAACCACAAACAAGCACATTTAAAACTATAGTGATTACTGTGCACCAAACTGTGCACAGTTTAACTCGCAAGATCCCTTCATCCACGAAAATCTATACCTTGCAATTAATAAACGAAACAGAAGAAACTGACAGGTGCAGTTACGGATGTTCAGCGTGTATTACTTGATATCATTGTGCTCCATACGACATTGATCACGGTAGCACAGATATCCAGGTACAGTGTTCCGACTCTGTCACCTGCAGTTGAGCACTACTGCCAAAATAAAATTCCTGCGCAGTACAGCAAGACGAAACAAGGAAAGCCGGTTGAACTTATCCTAGAATCCCTGAAAATGATCTGCCTTTATCCATTGATATCAGAGATGTAATGCGATCCAGAATATCGAAAATAATACAGTACAAAATAGCAATGTAGTCATAGAATAAGTAGTTAAAATTTTGCGCCGGCCGGTGTGACCGAGAGATTCTAGGTGCTATAGTCTGGAACCGCGAGTTCCCTACGGTCGCAGGTTCGAATCCTGCCTTGGGCATAGATACGTGTGATGTCTTTAGATTGGTTAGGTTTAAGTAGTTCTAAGTTATAGGGGACTGATGACCTCAGAAGTTAAGTCCCATAGTGCTCAGAGCCATTTGAACCATTTTCCAGGTTTCAGTTTCTGATGACCTCAGAAGTTAAGTCCCATAGTGCTCAGAGCCATTTGAACCATTTTCCAGGTCTCAATTTTGCATTGAGGACAACGAAAGACGACTGTAGGGGCAGCAAAAGGAACAATCATAAAAGCGAAAAATTCCCTGGAAAGGTTTTTTGTGAACTAAGGAGGCTTTTCGAAACAAAGCTTATAATATTTTTCAAAAAGGAAGCTTTTCGTTTTGTGTATATAATTGGGCTTGAGCTACAGCAGCAAGTCGGAATGTTAACGAGAAATCCATTCAAATATGGAGTGGAGAGATCGATGTTGGGAATTACCGGGAAGGGCCAAATGGAAGAAACTAGAGTGAAGGACACCACTCTGTGCCCAATGGGAATTACGGGAAGAACACGTAGCCAGGTGACTGGAAGATGTAGCCGTACCCTGGCACGAGGGCCGTAGTTCTCAGCCTAGCTGCAGACTTCCCGCACAGCTTGAACGTGATACTGACAAGGGAACCTCCCGATCGCACCCCCCTCAGATTTAGTTATAAGTTGGCACAGTGGATAGGCCTTGAAAAACTCAACACAGATCAATCGAGAAAATAGGAAGAAGTTGTGTGGAACTATGAAAAAATAAGCAAAATATACAAACTGAGTAGTCCATGCGCAACATATGCAACATCTAGGACAGTCTGAGCTGAGGAGCGTCGTGGTCCCGTGGTTAGCGTGAGCAGCTGCGGAATGAGAGGTACTCGGTTCAAGTCTTCCCTCGGGAGAGAAGATTAGTTTTTTATTTTCAGTTTATGTGACAAACTCTTTATGTTTTGATCACTTTTTTGGGAGTGATTATCATATCCACAAGAAAACCTAAATCGGGCAAGGTAGAAGAATCTTTTTACCCATTCGCCAAGTGTACAAGTTAGGTGGGTCAACAACATATTCCTGTCATGTGACGCACATGCCGTCACCAGTGTCGTATAGAATATATCAGACGTGTTTTCCCGTGGATGAATCGGTTGACCTATGAACTTGCGACCAAATGTTTTCGGTTCCCATTGGAGAGGTACGTCCTTTCGTCTACTAATCGCACGGTTTTGCGGTGCGGTCGCAAAACACAGAGACTAAACTTATTACAGTGAACAAAGAGGTCAATCAATGAACGGATAGATCTTAACTTTGCGAAAATAAAGAAATTAAACTTTTCACTGGAGGGGAGACTTGAACGAATGACCTTTGCTTCCGCAGCTGCTCACGCTAACCACGGGACCATGGCGCTCCTGAGCTCATTCTATCCTTGATGTTGCATATCTTGCACATGTACTACTAAGTTTGTATATTTTGCTTATTTTTTCGTAGTTCCACACAACTTCTTCCTGTTTTCTCGATTGATCCGTGTTCAGTTTTTCAAGGCCTATCCACTGTGCCAACTTATAACTAAATCTGAGGGGGGTGCGATGGGGAGGTTCCCTTGTGAGCAAACTGCGAACGTGCCGCTTTTAAATGGGAATGCAGCCGCACTGCATACGGCTTGGTTTTATATTGTGCATTTCTCAACAGCAATACATCACCAACAAGACAAATGTTCACTATTATTTACTTTCTACTCGCTGAACATGTAATTTAATTCTTATCTGGTACAAACTCCCAGCATTCAAACAGTCACGGACAGTTTGACAGATATTCGCACTAAACTTGCAACGTAACCTTGACTTACTTGGTTTCATAATTGGAAAAAGGTCTTTCACATAGATATGTTGATCGAAACATTGTAACAATTTTTCAAACTCACTATGGGGATGCAGAAATTCTACTTATGGAAAACAATGGAGATGTCCTGGACAGCTTTAACGGATAAGGATTTGTCTTTAAAAGAGAAATCAAACTATAAAATGTAAACTCTCATGGCTGGAACTGTCACAATTAATAAAATATTCCGGGTGATTATGCCATGGTCGAGGTATTTCACTTTAAAACCCGTTGTATCGTCCCCATCTGCGGAGGACATTTCCAAGGGTGATCGTAGCTTTGATGAATGTCTCATTCACACCCTGGCTCGCTAGTAACTACAGTAAAATTCCGCTTCCGCGCATCGGTGTGACGTCACATACTTTAAATTCGCGGGTGCAAGTGGCCATTATCGACTGCCCCTGTCCACTGTTGCTATCATACCATTCGTGGTATCCGTTTGAGGCTGCTGAGACCGGTTGCGGAACATGCTTTACAACCAAGAGACCGCTACATTCATTTTGATCATACTCAAGTACTAGTAGCCACAAACGGCTACGTCGAAAGGCTATTGAGAAGCCAGCCGGTGTGGCTGAGCGGTTCTAGGCGCTACAAAATGGTTCAATCACTATGACCTCTCAATAGCTAAAGGGCTCTGAGCACTATGGGACTTAACATCTGTGGTCATCAGTCCCTTAGAACTTAGAGCTACTTAAACCTAACTAACCTAAGGATATCACACACATCCATGCCCGAGGCAGGATTCGAACCTGCGACCGTAGCGGTCATGCGGTTCCAGACTGAAGCGCCTAGAACCGCACGGCCACACCAGCCGGCCCTCTAGGCGCTACAGTCCGGAACCGCGCGACCGCTACGGTCGCAGGTTAGAAACCTTCCTCGGGCATGGATGTGTGTGATGTCCTTAGGTTAGTTAGATTTAAGTAGTTCTAAGCTCTAGGGGACTGATGACATCAGATGTTAAGTCCCATAGTACTCAGAGCCCTTTAGCTATTGAGAGGCCATAGAGATTGCGAGACACCCCAGGAATTTTAATAGGGAGGAGGAGGCCGTGAAACATAATGAGATTTGGATTCCGGTGCCGAAAAAGTGTACCAGTCTTCCACCATGGAATGATAGTAACAGTGGGCGTCGGCAGTCGATAAAGGCCAGTTGGACTCGCGCTTTGAAAACATGTGACGTCACCCCACTGAGCAGAAGCTCACGAAAGCGGTATTTTGCTGCAGTCAGTAGCGAGCCACGGTATGACTCGGACATTCAAGAAAGTTACGCCCCCACTTGAAAATGTCCTTCGCAAATGGGAACGAAACGTTGGGTTTTAAAGTGAAATCCCTTCGACCACGGTATAATACCCCGGAATACTTTATTAACTGTGAGAAATCAAACTGCAGATCAGTCAGTTACATATGCACATACACAAGGACGTTCTCAACTGAAACGCTAAACGGCCTCGAAAACAACTCGAAAACGGATGTAAAATTGGCAGTGTCCTCAAAGCGTTTGGGAAACTGCACTTGCAATTCTTTCAAGGCCACAACGAATTCTACAAACCTCTTGTTTTATTTAACGCCATTGAACTATGTTTTCCAGAAGCTGTCCCACATCTAACGCGATTTTCTTTTTAATTGCTTCCCATTCAAGTCAGACATAAGGTGTTTCATACGTTGCACTGTCTTACTGTGGGCAGCGTGCATTCAGGTAAATGTGAGATCTGCAATCCATTCTGGATGTTCTAATTTTCCTTATTGCACTCCTTTTTCCTTCATAAATACAACAATAGTGGCTTTTAAATCGAAAAATCGTTCCAGTCATGACGCTTGACTTAACCAACGTAGTTAGTAATAATACATAAAGTCTCCCTACTCTTCGTTGAATTCCATCAAAAACTGCTGCCACCCAAAATGAAATAATGCATATGACTTCAGAAATTTTACTATACCTATCACGAATTTCTTCGTGTACTTCATGCCTGCAGATGCAGCACAATAGTGCCTCTTGTAGTACGGACCAATGAATACCATCTGTCGATCGTTGCAATTTTCTGCTCCTTCATTGTCAACTAAAACTTGAAATTCTTTCTGCCCACATTTATAATGTCGTTTATGGCAAATTTACGGTACACGTCAAGTACGGGACTGCATAACAGGAACTGTGAACTCTCATTCCTCTCTTCTGTCATTCCCATTTGTTTATAAGGGTTGTGATGATAGATCGCTCGACTGCCTCTTTCTGTGCAAACAGCTGCTGGACCTGTGAACGTCCTTGCTGCCATAAACAAATAGCGAAGGGTAAACGGCGTTGACACCACGATTCTGCCGAACAGAAGAGAATTGTGGTGACCAAAAACACAAAACCGCAGTATTAAATGCGATGTCACGATTTATATGGTACTTCCGTGAAGGACCGAGCAACTCCGAGATATGCTGGGCCTCGGACCGCACGCAACCCGCACACCCAGCTTGCATACTGTTAGGCACGTCGTGGGCGACCCTGTTATAGATGTAGGACGTAATACATGGAAGTTCTGGCTCCAGACAGTTCAATCGGCTAGACCGACCGTTGTGTCATCGTCGGTCAATGGCGTCTTTGGACGTTGTAGGGAGGGGCAACTGGTTAGCACTTCTGTCTCCCGAACGTTATCGGATTTCTTGACCTTGGGACCGCTAGTAATCGGTCCCGTAACTCCTCAGCTGGCCTCCTGAGGCTGGGTGCAGCTCATAACAGTCCTGACACCAAGGAAAATCCCGCCGGCCGAAGTGGCCGTGCGGTTAAAGGCGCTGCAGCCTGGAACCGCGAGACCGCTACGGTCGCAGGTTCGAATCCTGCCTCGGGCATGGATGTTTGTGATGTCCTTAGGTTAGTTAGGTTTAACTAGTTCTAAGTTCTAGGGGACTAATGACCTCAGCAGTTGAGTCCCATAGTGCTCAGAGCCATTTGAACCATTTGATCAAGGAAAATCCCCTGGTAGTACCGGAAATCGAAACTAGGATCCCGCACAGCAGTCAACTGTGCTGATGAATCAGTTACTGAGGCGGACCTACAAGTGTCTATAGGAGGCCTTTGCCCACCCAATACCTAAGCTTTCGTTACTAGCATCGCCAGATAAGTATTTAAATTCTATACACTACTGAAACTTCCTGGCAGATTAAAACTGTGTGCCAGACCGAGACTCGAACTCGGGACCTTTGCCTTTCGCGGGCAAGTGCTCTACCGACTGAGCTACCCAACCTCGATTCACGCCCCGTCCTCACAGCTTTACTTCTGCCAGTACCTCGTCTCTATACACTACTCCTACCGAAACTTGACGTGCTAAAACAATTTTCTTTCATTAATAACATTGTTGCTATTAGTTTAGTTGTAGACGAAGGGTTGTCGGATGTAACAGCACCAAAGAATAACCTTAACTAAGACGCAACACTGTCACATGCAACTGTTACAGATATGTTATTTCTACGTGTCAGAAGCAGACAGGGATGTTACATAGTCTGTGATCACTTTACGCCAATGGTCGTGGACTAATAGCTCATCAGATATTGTTCACTACGGTCTACTGTGTTGGCAATACTGAACATTCAATGTCAGTTGTCTGAATTAATTGAAAAAAGGAAGGAAGATTAGAGTTTAACGTCCCGTCGAAGCGAAGAAATTAGGTTTTGCACCCCGTCTTAGGAACTCGGTAATTATTTTTATTCTTGTTTCTTATTTACCTATTCATGTCCACAGATGATTACTACACGAATTTTTTCCACTGTACATAGGAATAACGTTTTCCTTACTAGTCTACTAAATGTATGGTGAACGTATTGAAAATAAAAAAAGGACAATAAATGAATGGAAAATTATTTGAAATTGTTTTCGGTGAAGTAGTGTATCTTGATTCATAATTAACTGCAACTGCCAGTTTCTAGAAAAATGATCTGTTATGCGTCCTGTGCCACGATATTGTTGCCAATGCGTGAAATCTTCATCAATTTTAACTACGGATGTTTCCCGAATGACGTTCATAAGAAAAAATATCGCTGTTGAAACCCTGACTTCGTTGTTCGGAATTTCTATGTTTTGAATGCTTCTACGATCAGTGTCATACAAAGGAATGCATCAAAGCTTCCTGAAGGATAGTCATAAAAATAAAATATAAGAATTAAGAAGTGATATTACAATGAAACATAAGAATATGAGTATTTAAAAAGATTGCAGCGCTTTGAAATGCTACACACACATATATTATATAGCAAATATGTGGCACTTATTGGGGAACACAGTTGTAATTTCACAATTAATATAACGCCTCTGTATTCCCTAACCTGATAAGAAACATGCGTGTAGCAACCCTCTGCAGACATGGATAAACAAATGAAAAAAAATAAAATAAATAAAAACAGTAACAGTGTTTCGAACACGTGAGAGGCTGCGGCGCCAGCCACTGTGCTACCAGATAAGCTGAGTTTATGATTCGCTAAAAGGGACATAAATTGCGTCGAAAACTTTGACGGTCGTTTTCTCAGAAACGGCCGAGTATCTACGGATAAGCCGAGACACGTGTCCGCTTGTTTTGACTCCTCTTCCACTGAACGAAGTTTCTGAGAAATCGCGTTACGGAACCTGCCGTGTTGTCCCTGTTACTTCAGTTCCTTGTTTCTCTCATTACAGTGGCTCCCAACGTGGGTATAATTATTCCCTGCGGAATAAACCGTAATGTTATGAGGAATAGAAACAAAAATGAATCGATTGTGTTTCGGAAAGGATCCAAATTATTTTTAAAAGCTCAACTTTCTCGTCCCTGTTTCTAAGGCTGTATAACTGATTACGTACATAACTATTTTTTAAACACTAGCGTTAATTAGTGACACAATGCGTTGGAGTTACAGCTTGTGCTACATTTTAATTCGGCTGGTTTTAAATAGGGATTCTGCACGTGGCTGCAGTAATCCCCGATAGGTTACGTTCAAATGGTTCAAATGGCTCCGAGCACTATGGGACTTAACTTCTGAGGTCATCAGTCCCCTAGAACGTAGAACTACTTAAACCTAACTAACCTAAGGACATCACACACATCCATGCCCGAGGCAGGATTCGAACCTGTGACCGTAGCGGTCGCGCGGTTCCAGACTGTAGCGCCTAGAACCGCTCGGCCACTCCACGCGCCGAGGTTAGGTTGGATTGTTTGGGGGAAGAGACCAAACAGCGAGGTCATCGGTCTCATCGCATTAGGAAAGGACGGTGAAGGAAGTCGGCCGTGCCCTTTCAAAGGCACTATCCCGGCATCGGCCTGGAACAGTTCAGCAAAATCACGGAAAACCTAAATCTGGATGGTCGGACGCGGGATTGCACTGTCGTCCTCCCGAATGCGAGTTCAGTGTGCTAACCACTGCGCCACCTCGCTCGGTCCTCGATAGGAAAGGAATGCTGCAGAGGAGGTATTTTTTGTAGTAAATGTGTACCCTACTGTGGGTGGGTAGCTTTCTTCTCTGAGAAGTGTTGTAGCTGGCAGTGGTGACACACTTAGAATTATTTCATTATTCTGTATTAAAAAATGTTGTTGGAAACAAGAGCACCCATATGATAGTTCTCGTGGGGAGGCGGGGGGGGGGGGGGGGGGAAGTGATAGGTATGAAATATTTTCGAAGATGGATGGTGACGTGTAAGTAGCTACAAAAATTCCAGTTGCGACGCTTTCAGAAACCTGTGTAACAACGACTTGTGAATCATTTTCCTGAAAGGCCACCACTTGGCTACACTATAATTTTTCCTTTCCCTGAGAGGCAGGGCGGGTCGCGGATCCAAGTTGCCCCTGGTATGACCGCCCATATTTACAAATAAGAACTACAGTTGTTTCATTGACTTAGCTGCTCGTGGTTTAGTAAAACGATTTCAATGACCAAACATCATTTCTCTTTGGTCGTCTTAGAAATAAATTTGTTCAAAGAAAACTCGCTTCCAGTCCGAAGGTTACCTAGGTGGTAGTGTTGGTGATGGTGGGAGAAAACTGAGGGTGGGAGGATACAAGCTACCATCTGATTGCACCCATGGGTAATGGTCTCAGAACGGAAAAAATGAAAACACATTCAAAAATAATATTGCAACTGTAATTAATTCTCGCAATACACAAAAGGAAGGTTTATATGCGCGTACAGCCACACAGATCTTTCTAATTTCTCCAAATCACTTCAGGCAAATGCCGGGATGCGTCCTTTGAAAAAAGAACACGGCCAATTCCTTTACCAAATTATGAATATTCCGAGCTGATGAATCAAGAGATTATGAATCAAGATACACTACAGAAACGTCACCGGAAACATTTCCAAATAATTTTTCGATTAATTTATTGTCTTTTTTTCTTTTTAATTCCTTCACCATACATTTAGTACACTAGTAAGGACAACGTTATTTCAATGTACAGTGGAAAACATTCGTGTAGTAATCATCTATGGACATGGGTAGATAAATGGGACTCAAAAATAAGAATAAGAATCGAGTTCCTAGGACAAGGCACATACACGCGACGCTGACCGTTGTGCCATCCCTGCGTTTGAAGAATTTACTCGTTAAAAGGCACATAAGTCACGTCGAAAATTGTGACCGTCGTTTCCTCAGAAACGGTCGAGTACCTACAGATAAGCCGAGACACGTGCTCGCTTGTTTGGACTCCTCTTCCACTGAGCGAAGTTTCTTGGAAATCGGGTTTGAACTCGCCGTGCTCTCCTCGTAAGCATAATTCGTAAAACTGGCCAAGTGTTTTGGAATGCCCCCTTGAGTAAGAAACGCCGCCTACAGAAGCAGCTAATTGCTCCCTCCCTCTTCCTGATCGTCCGACCCCTGACGTCAGGCTCCACAAGAAGCGACGACGCAGCCACAGTTGCGGTTGGGTAGTTGTGAGTGGATGGGGGGGGGGGGGGGAGGGAAGGGTTTCTCCCGTCAGCAAGTCGTGGAGGCTTGGTGTAGCCCCTCCCCCGCAGCCCGCTACAAGCCCGCTGCGACCACATAGCAGCGGCGGCTTCCGGGAGCTCGCCAACTTGGCGCAACAATGCGCCGAGGAAGAGGAAGACGCGGCGCCGTCCACGATAGCGTCTCTGCGGCCGCGCCGGGCTGCCTTATCGGCGGCGGCATTCGCGACCGCGCTGTCCCGGACGCCCGCCACATTTAGCTGCGCTCTGGGAAGGAAGCGAGCATCCCCTATTGTGACAATCTCAGACCGGCATCTCTGACGTCGCCTGCCGTTGCGGCAGCCGCGCCAGGGCGCCGGAAGGCGGCAGCACGTGCCGGCCCAGCGTCAGTATGGAATTCCGCGGTTCCGTGCTCCGTCTCATCAGTGGAAGCAGTAAATAAACCAGCACATCATAATATCTTGTGCATGTCGATAAGTAAACTGTACAAGATAAGTCCAAGAATCAATGAAGCGATGAAGGTTGATCACGCGATGAAGCAGACTCTCGTTCAAATGAGAAGCAGTGCTCGTTGTTATAAAGCCGTAAATTATCACATAAAATAATTTCAACAGCTCCATTGAACGAAAGCTTATGCATAAAATCAGGTCTTTCATACATATGTACAATAGAACCCCCCTAATCCGACCTTGGATGGTCCGTCACTCCGGTTAGTCCGACCATGCTCCGGCTCGGGAGCCTGTGCCGACTTGTCACTGACTGGACGCCTGTCGGGCCGTTGTTGCGGTGTCTATCTCTGTGCATATTGTTATACTGTACGTTATTGTGCAGTTTTATCCTTTGTTGGGATTAAAAAACGTCGTTGTTTGCTTTATTCCGTGTTCTCTACAGTACTTGTTACTGCACAGTAGTTACTGTGGATTCAATGCGTGTGCAGTTGTCTGTTTTTCAACACGTCTGGATTCAAACGTAAACACGTAACTCTTTCACTAAATGAAAAATTAGCAGGGCTACAATGACTGTACGATGGAGAATCGCTCCAAAAAATTGCAAAGGAACTGAATGTAGGTGTTAAGACAATTAAGGATTGGAGGAAGAATCGGAAAGACATTGAATCCTATACAGTTTCGATTGATGGTGAAAACGCTCTGAAGAATCGTAAAACATTTAAAAAACCTGAACTTGAACTGCTTGATAACGCATTGTGGATGTGGTTTTGTCAAGAAAGAAGGAAAGGAAATCTAATATCCGGGCCAATTCTCAAAGAAAAAGCTGGATTGATGGTTGTAAAACTCGTCATGGTGTCCGATTTGTTTCTATTTCCGGTAAAAACTATCTGCCAATGCAGCGGCTGCTAAGGAGTTTTCTGTTAAGTTTCAAGAAATTGTAGAAGAAAATGAATACCCTGCCAAGTATATAACATCGACGAGACAAGGCTGAACTTTAAAATGTTGCAAACAAAAACGCTTGCAGCTTCAAATGAATCCGTGGTAGGAACGAAACATATAAAAGATAGAATAACAGTCATTCCTTGTAGCAACGCATATGGTATCCAGAAGCTCCCTTTGTTTGTCATTGGCAAATCTAAGAAGCCAAGAGCATTCAAAAATATAAACTTATCTTCCTTGCCGATTTATTACCGCAACCAAAAATCTGCTTGGATGGACTGCAAACTTTTAAAATCCTGGTTTTTCGACGAGTTTGTGCCATCGGTCGAAAAAGACTTGAAGCAAAAAAATCTGCCTGTTCGTGCTCTACTGCTGTTGGATAACGCACCATCACATCCATCTGTAAAAGATTTGGTGAAAGGGGACATAAAAGCTCTCTTCTTGCCTCCTAATGTGACCTCACTCATCCAACCAATGTATCAGGGCGTTATCGAATGGTTAAAAAGGCGATATCGCAGAACGTATATCAGCTCAATCTTGGAAAAATCTGAAGGTCGTAACTTATTCGAGGCAATAAAATCCCTGAATATCAAAGATGCTATCTACACAATCGATGCAGCATGGGATGAACTGAAACCTGACACACTGCGGAAATCGTGGCGTAAGCTTTGGCCACAAGTTATGACTGAAAATGAGCATATCGAAGATGAGCAAACTAACGACGCACTGGAAATCGTTAAAGATCTACAAACTCTGCAGCCGAACGTCCCTGCCAATGAAGTTGAAGAGTGGATCAACGAATGTGACAAAGACTGTGACACTTTTGAAGAGCTCAATGACGACCATATTGTTGACGCTGTTAGCCAGGAAACTGTGAATGAGGACTCGGACAGCGTAGACGAACCCCCCACCCGGATTTCACATAACGATGCAAAAAACGCTTTTGACATCGAGCAGAATCCAACTTCAAACTCCAATGGACGTTTTGGGGATAAAGAAATGGAGGGACACTGCAGCTAAATCTAGAATAACATCTGCTAAAAATAAAAATGTATCACTGACTTCTTTCCAAGTAATTTGTTTTCGTTTTTACTGTAAAATCAATGCATACAGTAAAATCATTTCTTAGTTTACACATACAGTAGTTTATTACTTTGTTAAAAAACTATGTTTTATATACAGTGTTACAAACATTTTTTAGTTTACAGTATATAGCGTTTATACGTTATTAAGTACAGTACAGACTGTAATTTGTTTGTCGTTTTTCCTTTTAAAACCAATACATACTATAGTGTGTGTACACGTATTTTAGTTAATATATATTGTTTAACACTGTGTAAAAAACATATTTTTATATTACTGTAGACACATTTTAGTCCTTATATCGTTTAATTTTTTGTACTACATGTCTTTTTATACTTTTTGCAATAAATATTAGATTTTTCGGATAATCCGACCTTTTTTTCGTTCCAACCATGGTCCCGGTCCCGAAAGTGACGGGTTAGAGGGGTTCTACTGTAAAAGATCACTCCATTTTCTATAGGAAAGAAGGATATCTGCATTATTAAACGACTATCCCGGAACTTGGGGCCCAATACCCAAAAACATTTGCACGTCGCGTATCTAATGGCTTTCGGGAACAAAAAAAATTTTATTTTCAAAACTTCGAATAATTATTGACCAAATTTCAAAATTTAAATGCTGTCTTTAGCTACTCATTGAGAGGTACAATCTTACGTCAAAAGCTTAGCAACATAAGGCAAGTATTATACACTAAAAGGCCAAAGAAACTGGTACACCTGCCTAATATCGCATAGGCCGTCCGCGAGCACGCAGAAGTGCCGCAACATAACGTAGCATGGACTCAACTAATGTCTGATGTAGTGCTGGAGGGAATTCACACCATGAATCTTGCAGGGCTAACCATAAATCCGTAAGAGTGTGAGGGGATGGACATCTCTTCTGAACAGTACGTTGCAAGGCATCCTAGATATGCTCAATAATGTTCATGTCTGGGGTGTTTGGATGCTAGCGGAAGTGTTTAAACTCAGAAGGTGGTTCCTGGAGCCACTCTGTCGCAATTTTGTATGTGTGGAGTGTCAAATTGTCCTGCTGGAATTGCGGAAGTCTGTCGGAATTCACAATGGACATGATAGGATGCAGGTGATCAGACAGGATGCCTACATACGTGTCTCCTGCCAGAGTCGTACCTAGACGTATTAGAGGTCCCATATCAATCCAACTGCACACGCCCCACACCATTACAGAGCGTCCACTAGCTTGAACAGTTTCCTGCTGACATGCAGCGTCCATGGACTCATGAGGTTGTCTCCATGCCCGTACACGTCCATCCGCTCGATACAATTTGAAACGTGACTCGTCCGACCAGGCAACATGCTTGCTACTGATCTGCCCCAAGAATCTTTCCAATTCCCCAGTTTTTACACCCAGAACAGTGCAAACACGTCCTGCAGTATAATGACGTGAATTACCTATCTATCCACGTACCTACCTACGAAAAAATGGTTGAAATGGCTTTGAGCACTATGGGACTTAACATCTATAGTCATCAGTCCCCTAGAACTTAGAACTACTTAAACCTAACTAACCTAAGGAAATCACACAACACCCAGTCATAACGAGGCAGAGAAAATCCCTGACCCCGCCGGGAATCGAACCCGGGACTATCTACGAACATAGGCGCCTGCGAAGAGGGGACTAGCTCATTTATACTCATATATAGCACGATGAAATGGTAAGACACAGCTGATAAAGCTTAAGGTCAGGATATATCATAACTTAACATGCGTGTGTGAGATACCATTCGTGTATTAAGATTGAATAGAATAACACGTGTGACTTACAGATTCATTGTGCACGAGCGCCTCCAGTGTCGAGAACAAGGTATGTGTAATTGGTTTCCATGTTTGTGAAATTGTTATATGTTCTGGGAATTTCTGTATCGTGAAAGAAGGGAATAGTAATCACGATACCGAGATTTAATTTGAATAGTAGGCTAACATGTTGACTTGGTGGCCACGTGGTAGGCCATGTGTAGATCCACCGTTTGCTAAATGCAGTAAATTAGTTACAATGCTAGAGGGTTTCTTCTGTTATTTAAGTTGTGAATTAGTATAGAGTAGGCCGATTTTAATAATCATCATGTGGGTAATGTTTATGAAGGTTCCAAGTAACACTTGGGTTCGATCTTATAGTTCAGGGAATGCCACGTGCCTTACGTGAATTGGCCTGCCGTGTTAGCGTTGTGAGTAGCGAGAGCAATATACAATTCCTGGACAGTTTCTCTTAGTTAACCTAAACGTGCGGCTTCACCGCAGGAACAGACCCTAGTCGGCAGTTTGCTTAAGGAAACCTCTTAGCGTTCGAGTCTGAAAGGAGTTGGGCTTCCAGGTAAAGTACCGTGTTGTGCAGAAGGGACAGAGGCCGCGCTGGGCCGAATTCTGGTCGCTCTGGGGAAATCCACCGTCTTGGAGGCGAGCAAAAGGGGGCCCGCTAAGCGATGTGTAGCGGCTCGTTAGTGTGCGAAGCTTTCGACCAGACGTCTGCTAACTTATAATCGTGGAATGCACCTTAGCTCGTAACTTCATAAACAAGTCCAGATAGTGTTCGACTGCGCTGCTTTACTTGTAACTTATTGCACCATGCTAATCGTGATGCATGAAATACACTACTGTCCATTAAAATTGCTACACCACGAAGATGACGTGCTACAGGCGTGAAATTTAACCGACACGAAGAATATGCTGTGATATGCAAATGATTAGCTTTTCAGAGCATTCACACCAGGTTGGCGCCAGTGGCGACACCTACAACGTGCTGACATGAGGAAAGTTTCCAACCGATTTCTCATACACAAACAGCAGTTGACCGGCGTTGCCTGGGGAAACGCTGTTGTGATGCCTCGTGTAAGGAGGAGAAATGCGTACCATCAACTTTTCGACTTTGATAAAGGTCGGATTGTTTCCTATCGCGACTGCCGTTTATCATATCGTGACACTGCTGCTCGCGTTGGTCGATATACAATATGGAATCCGTGGGTTCAGGAAGGTAATACGGGACGCCGTGCTGGATTCCAACGGCCTCGTATCACTAGCAGTCGAGATAACAGGCATCTTATTCGCATGGCTGTAACGGATCGTGCAGCCACGTCTCGATCCCTGAGTCATCAGATGGGGACGTTTGCAAGACAACAACCATCTGTACGAACAGTTCGACGACGTTTGGAGCAACATGGACTATCAGCTCGGAGGCCGTGGCTGCGGTTACCCTTTATGCTGCATCACAGACAGGAGTGCCTGCGATGGTGTGCTCAACGACTAACCTGGGTGCACGATTGGCAAAACGTCATTTTTTCGGATGAATCCAGGATCAGTTTACAGCATCATGATGGTCGCATCCGTGTTTGGCGACATCGCGGTGAACGCACATTGGCAGCGTGTATTAGCCATCGCCATACTGGCGTATCACCCGGCGTGATGGTGTGGGGTGACATTGGTTACACGCCTCGGTCACCTCTTGTTCTCATTGACGGCACTTTGAACAGTGGACGTCACATTTCAGATGTGTTACGACCCGTGGCTCTATCCTTCATTCGATCCCTGGAAACCCTACATTTCAGCAGGATAATGCACGACCGCATGTTGCAGGTCCTGTACGGGCCTTTCTGGATGCAGAAAATGTTCGCCTGCTGCCCTGGCCACGACATTCTCCAGATGTCTCACCAATTGCAAAAGGTCTGGTCAATGATGGCCAAGCAACTGGCTCGTCACAATACGCCAGTCACTACACTTGATGAACTGAGGTATCGTGTCGAAGGAGCATGGGCAGCTGTACCTGTAGACCCCATCCAGGCTCTGGTTGACTCAATGCTCAGGCGTATCAAGGCCGTTATTATGGCCAGAGGTGGTTTTTTGGGTAGTGATTTCTCAGGATCTATGCACCGAAATTGCGTGAAAATATAATAACATGTCAGTTCTAGTATAATATATTTGTCCAATGAATATCAGTTTATCATCTTCATTTCTTCTTGGTGTAGCAATTTTAATGGCCAGTAGTGTACAATACGGTATGCAGTAAATGTGTAACTCTAGGTCACAAGTAGTAGCATGAATGTGAATACATCCAGTCCTCATCCATTACCTAAATAATTATTCGTTGGCTTATAATTGTAAAGGCACCCAGGAGATTGACATTATTATCGAGATGTTAAATGTTGCAATCAGTAAAATAAATTAATGATTAATTCATTGGTTTGCTATTATTCCAAACAATTAAAACAGAATTCCGTATTTATAATGAGAATGAAAATCATAGAAGTAATTATCAGAGGAAGAGAGAATGATAAATAAACTAGAAGCATTAGAAGGAGAAACGTTTTGTGAACCCTCCACATGACAAGGAATCTTTCTACTGGTTCCATTAACAAAGATATTTTCATGAAACGAAGCTTCCCCGTAACAGGAGCCTTTCAAATGTGTACAGGAATCATTCAATATGAATTAAGAAATTGACGAGAGCAGCCACGACACTTACCAGGTGATCAAAAAGTCAGTCTAAATTTGAAAACTTAATAAACCACGGAATAATGTAGATAGAAGGTAAAAATTGACACACATGCTTGGAATGACATAGAGTTTTATTACAACCAAAAAAAAGTTCACAAAATGTCCGACAGATGGCGCTGGACAGAAAACGTCAATGATTGCGCATGACAATCGTGTATCGGCATCATGAACTGTTACCTGACGATTTAGTGAAGCGGAGGGCATTTGCGGTGTGGTATTTTCAAAAGATGGTGGAAGATGACGATTGGCTGAGTAACGTGTTATGGACCGACGAAGCTCATTTTACGCTCCGAGAGTCGGTCTTAGACCAGAAGTGCAGAATTTGGGCTACCGAAAATCCTAGAACTGTCGTGGAAACTCCATTGCACGACGAGAAAGTCACGGTATGGGTTGGATTTGCCACATCTACCGTTATCGGGCCCTTTTCCTTCGAGGAAATGCGTGATTCTGGTTTTGTAACTGCTACCGTGACTGTTGAGAGGTACGCCGATATGTTACAGAATCGCATCATCCCCAGCCTGGCTGATAAACACCTGCTGGGACGTACGATGTTTATGCAGGATGGCGCTCCACTCCATGTTTCTAGACGGGTGAAAGATCTCTTGCGCGCTTCGTTTGGTGATGATCGTGTGCTCAGTCGCCACTTTCGTCATGCTTGGCCTCCCAGGTCCCCAGACCTCAGTCCACGCGATTATTGGCTTTGGGGTTACCTGAAGTAGCAAGTGTATCGTGGTCGACCGACATGTCTAGGGATGCTGAAAGAACACATCCGACACCAGTGCTTCACCATAACTCCGTACATGCTTTACAGTGCTGTTGACAACATTATTCCTCGACTACAGCTATTGTTGAGGAATGATGGTGGACATATTGAGCATTTCCTGTAAAGAACATCATCTTTGCTTTGTCTTACTTTGTTATGCTAATTATTGCTATTCTGATCAGATGAAGCGCCATCTGTCGGACATTTTTTGAACTTTTGTATTTTTTGATTCTAATAAAACCCCATGTCATTCCAAGCATGTGTGCCAATTTGTACCTCTCTATCTACATTATTCTGTGATTTATTCAGTTTTCAAATTTATACTGACTTTTTGATCACCCGGTATATTAAATGACGTCCTGAAAGAATCAGAATGGAACTTTCACAAGAATACCAATTCGTCAGAGTGTGACCAAGCCGAGGCAGTGTACCGAGTGCGAGATAATTTCTACCCATCGACATGGTGCTTCCATATTCGTTGGAATCTAAAAATCTGAGAATGACACCCTAGTGACAGTACGTAACCACCGCCATCTTCCATATTTGTATTGTGTATGTGAGGTCACTTTTGCTGCACCTCGAACACGATTACAAATGCAACCACTGTGACATGAGACTACGCACAATTAAACATCTCTGGCCTCAACAGTGAGCTTTACCGTTGCTTGATTCGTGAAGCCAGAGATGCTTAATACCGCGTTGTCGCACCTCGCAGAGGTTGCATTTGCTGTCGTATTTTTCAATATGCGTCAACATTGACCTCACCCGCAACAAGTAACTCCCGCCTCTTCTTCTATAGTACTTCCGTCCACCAACGACGATCACCTCTTTCTCGTTGTTTGCTTAAGGGGCTCCGGAACACCCTATACTTGCAATGTTAAAATAACGCTTATAAATTACATCTTTCCTCACAAAGTATTTGAGGTAGGAAGTTGGACTTTTTACAGATTATTTAATGGAATATGGGCTACAACTTAACACAGGGATTTTACAAAATTTTAGTTCAGTTATTAAAGATGATTTTTTTTCAATTGTAATGAAAATTCACAACATTTTTTTGCAATTTTTTATTTATATATTCAAAAATATACAGTTTTTTGGAAAAAGGCTGTGTTAAATTATGCAGAAGGTACTGTGTAACATTTACTGAAAGTTTAAAACAAATATGTTTGGAAGATCCTTAGAAAACATGTAATTAGTATGAGAAAATAAAAGTTTTGGGAATCGAGCGACAAAGATTTTATTAACTTTTTAGTGCATTCCAGGTCCATAGGATGGATTATCTTCATCCTCTGCAAACTCCTCCTCCAGCTTCCTCTTGTTCCTCCTCCAGTTTACTCTTGCTTGTATCTCTAGACTCTTTACAGCCCTGTCTGCAGCCCGAAGGCGTTCCTTGTCTAAAGCAAGCATCGCTCGTACCATCTTAGAACCTATCTTCATTCCCATATTTCTAAATACCTTGCACCTTACAATGTTGCCATCATTGAAAGTCGCAACAGCATCATACACACCAAAGTGAAGTGTTTCTACTCCAACAAATACAGTCTTGGGGATTCTCGACCATATAACACTATTTACACTTTCATTGGGGTTTTGAGTTTTTCCGTGAATACACTTTTTCAACAGTTCAGGTGCTGCTAAGTCTCTGAAAATAGGTTTTATCACCTCCATTATTGCATGAGGCAGACTATGCTTATGAATGTACTCTTCACCAGTTAGCAATCCTTTGTTATATTTACACCAACTGTCTTCTTCTTTGGGACACAAGCTATGTTGGGGATTTTCATCGTCTTTATTGTTTACAGTAATAACACATACCTTTGGCTTTCCAACATTTCTCCTTTTCTTAAAAGCCTTCAGAGGATTTCTAATAACTTTACTTTTGCTCATTATTATACTTCAACAAAACAGAGACTCAAGAAACAGAATTAATTACGAATATTTTCGAGATAACGACAGAGTAAATAAACATGAAACAATCGACAATCACACCAGCGATATATATTGAACCATCACAGGTTAGCCACAACACATACTTTATCTCACATCACTAAAATGTACCTGATGAACACGGACGTTAATAATAACACCATTTGACAGCACTTTAACAGCACCACGGTGGGTCACGACCATGTAGAACACATTTCAAAAAAATTTAAAAAAGTAAAAATTGAACTTTTCATGATTTTGAGCCTTTCCGGAGCCCCTTAAACCCCCGAGTGTTAATAGTGCAACACCACATATCTACAAATCGTCCTCTTCATGTGATATAATGGAGCAAACGATGCGGAAAACTGCGAGAAACTGCAGTGCAGGCGACGCAGACACACTGTGAGAAATGTTTGCCGTCACTGTGGACAGACACCTTAAACAAAGCTGCAAACACGTTGCAAGAAGCGCAGTAAATTTGTTTGCAAGGTAAACTCGTTTCTAGTGGCGGTGAGTGTGCGCCTTGGCAGTAGTGCAGAAACGTTTCTATAAGAGTGTCTTACCACTCCGCCAGCTTTCTCTGTGCACAAGACGCCGCTCCTTATTTTGGATTCTCACTAAACGCCTGGACGCAGAGTTCTTATTTCAGTTGTCAGACTTGTCGTAGAGATCAGTGTCGCTATACATCGATCTGTAATAATTATTGCGTCCTTGAGTAAATTATCCTCATTAATTAATAACGTTTTGTGGGATATCCGAATTCCATTCCCTCGTTCAGTTTACGTTCACTACAAAAACGAACCACAGGAGCCGAACAACCCAAATGAAATTAATATTTTTTTAATCATTCAGATAAAGTGAGAGCAGAGGGCAGGGGAAAGTTTAGAAATTTCTCACTGGCACAGTTGGTCTATTTCCGATAGATTGAAATTTTTGATTCGTTGTTTCATTTCTACTACTTCGCCCCGATTGGTTGAAGATAGAGGGAGGGGAGGACAGGAGCATAGGGACGTGGCTTGATGACGTTATTGATAAGAGCTACGACCTCAATGATAAGAGTGATGCCGACATTGATAAGAACAATGACTTCACTGGCGCAGACGTAAACTGCGAGAAAAGTATTCCACAATTTATAGCATAGGTACTAATGCATAAGTAGAAAATAAAAGCAGTTCTTGTACTTCGTTATTCTGATCGACTGATTCTGTTTACATTATGGTGCAGCTCTGTAGCAAACAGACGTTTCTTCGCTTCAGTTAGGACGGTAACTGACGGGAAAACTGAAGGTAGACGGTTTCGATAAACGAGTCGTTAGATATATCATTGACTACTTCTTCACAGCCGAAGCGTTTGTGCCTATATTGCGGTATTTTATGAGGGAAAAATTTTGGATGAAGCTAGAGTCTAATTTCCCAGCAAAAAGGCTTAAAACTGCACTCTTTCAGCTTCGAAAGATCACGGGGCTGTGTGAATGTCCCCTCGGGCATGGATGTGTGTGATGTCCTTAAGTTAGCTAGGTTTAATTAGTTCTAAGTTCTAGGCGACTGATGACCTCAGAAGTTAAGTCGCATAGTGCTCAGAGCCATTTGAACCATTTGTGTGAATATCCTAGGAGGAAAACAGGAACAAATGGTTCAAATGGCTCTGAGCACTATGTGACTTAACTTCTAAGGTCATGAGTCCCCTAGAACTTAGAACTACTTAAACCTAACTAACCTAAGGACATCACACACATCCATGCCCGAGGCAGGATTCTAACGTGTTACCGTAGCGGTCCTGCGGTTCCAGGCTGTAGCGCCTAGAACCGCACGGCCACCACGGCCGGCTGAAACAGGAACCAGTCTGCCATTTCTTTCATCTCTGGAGCAGCTGATAATACCTGTAGAGTGGATAACTGAAGGAGGATTTACTCACGTAACAGGGTGACAGCACAAATAATGGTAATGTAACGACGTTGTTACTACTACTAATAAACTGTTATACTATGTATAAGATTGAAACACATACGTAACTTCAAATCTAAGTTGAACAGTATACTTGAAATTCAATTCATCGTAAGATTTATCTCTGGAGGATTTATAAAACTCGAAAAAGAGTAAGGAATAAGAATACAAATAGGAATACAGTAGTAGTAATAATCATCAAATACGTACATTCTGTCAAAAGTCTTTGAGAGGAAGGACTTTCGAACAAGTCATGTTTTAGGTACTTTGGTAAACTGGTGAATTGAAAATCTAATCTGACTGAAGGATACAAGAAATAGAAAATCTCTGTGTAAAAGAGGATTTGAAAAGGTGACAGATTTGTTGACAGAAAAAAATAATTCTATTAGAATTAAGAAAGAGATTTACCAAATGTTTTATCTGGATGGTAGCATCGTATGATAATATGGCGGGAAATGATCGACAAACAAAAAGAAAGACACTTGGATAGTTTCGAAATGTGGTCATGGAGAAAAGCGCATGGACTGATAGAATGACGAATGAAGAAGTGCTTCTAAGAGTAGAAGAGGAAGAGGAAAGAAAATATATGGAAATGATAAGAATGTGGAAAGATATGATAGCCGGGAAACGTGCGGGTAAGGTGCTTGCAACGAGCGTCAGTGAAGGAGAGACTGTAGAGAAGAGAGAAAGAGAGAGGGAGAGAGAGAGAGAGAGAGAGAGAGAGAGAGAGAGAGAGAGAGGAGGAAGAAAACTTAAAATGCTGAATAATCATTAAGCAGGAGGAAGAAGCACATAGTGAAGGAATGTGGAGGATCCCCGGTCAATAATTATCTTAATACAGGCAGTGAACGTTAGATAAAGTCTGAAAAGTCATCTGCATAACTAAGTTGGAGTCCAAACTTCCCCAACACAGTGCACTGTTTCAAGTGATAGCATTACTGACACATCGTAACAGAATATAGAGACGAGTAACTTATGGAAAATGCAGCGGAGCTTCAAGCCAAGAATCTTTGTACAGCTCCTCTGTTCTCTTGAACTGCAAAGACAGTCATACTGTTCGCAGCCCTGATTGCCTAGTTGTTCAGAATGAGGCAAAATGCAGGAGATGAAACTCACATGGAGAATCGCCGACTTGGAAACAGAAAAAATTTATGTTAGTCAGAACCACTAAGCTTTGTAACCTCATTTGAGTCAGTGGCTAGAACTTCGTTCCAAAGAAAGAATTCCACAACACAGGTTTTATCATTTGAAGCTACCACAAACACATGCACATGAAAATGAACTTACAATGGTACAGTCGCCGCAAAAGCAGCGGTTTCCGCCGCCCAATAAATCTTACTGGCACACTTAGCTCACAAGTCGCAAATAAATCCTATCCATATACGCAGACAGACCAGATATCAGTAATGCCTTTCCAATGATTAAGTCATTGCCATCTCCAACGAAAGGGAAAGGCGTGGCGAAGAGGTCGAGACCGAAATAGTAACTGTTCAAAACCGTCAAACCACGCTGCACTAGTCTCTAGTCGTGAGCGTGATGTAAGTACTGGCGATGTGGACACAGATCTGCCTAAGGTAGCCAACAAGCCCCTCCATTAAATTCCTTTCCCATCGCAGCATCCCAAAGCCGTCAGATGGCGAGAGAGAGGTAAAATTGAACACCTTGCCTATAGACTTGCACCCATGTCAGTAGAGGGTATATGGGACAATATCACATGTAGAGAATGTCGGACTATTAGCACAGAGTGGATAATTATTTATGTTTGAGTTCATAAGAAAACACGTTTTAATTATGCGATACCCCTGTGCTAAGGTTTTATAATTTCCACAGAAAGGATGGCCTAATTAGGGAGAGAGCTGAAGGAGTAGTGTCCATTTCATAGTGGATGCATACAAGTCTTGTACTATTATCTACTTATACACCATGCTTTCTCAAGTTGCTGCCTAACGAAGCTCTATAGACCGATATTCTCTGTAACTGATCACAAAGATCCCTTGACCGTTTTTTCTTTGTGGACACATCAAGCACACCATTTACTATGGTCCTCGACCTCTGCATTCCCCTCATTGTGACAGAAAATCTGTGTCACCAAAGCAAGTATTTCAGCAACATCACAGGAGTGTTCTTTGCCATCGCTGCGTGCCTATGCTCTCACTCAGTGCTCATAGTAAAGCGATTATGACTTGCACACCACTGAACACTTCCAAATCTGGTTGCCAGAAAAGATCGTGCTGCCAGCTAGAAATTATCGTTCTCAACAATACTAAGTAGACAACCAAATAGCTTTGTCTGAATATAGAGACAGCGTTGAGGATTATGTGGATCACGTTTCCAAAATAAGCCACCCGGCCACTGGTGCACCCATGCCAAAGTCTTCAGGACAGTCGCAGAGACCGCCTGCTCCTTGGTGGAGTGACGAGTGCTGCAGTTGTAGGGTACTGGGGTTCCCAAGTCACTTTTGATATCAAATTGATACCCAAATGAATTAATTAATCAATTACCTACCCCAACACCCTCAACCCCAACTAACCCCCCGGATAACATCATGTATTTACCTCAGCTGATACATGGGTCCCCTCCCACAACTAGCCGCTAAGCGGAAATTTAGAATTTTGGCGGAAATTTCCAATTTTGGCTCATGTCCCACCTCACCCTACCTTCCGGCACGTTAATCGGCGGGAAATTCAGAATGGTGCGCCTTTTCTGGGACTCGAATCCTAGTTCGCACCAAGCAACACAATTATATCGCCAGGGGCGCTTTAAATTACAAGTAGGCGATGCAGGCACAGCATCTGATCACTTTGGGCGTATAAATTGGTCTCAGCAGCTCTGCAGCCACAGTGCAGACATTCAGTCAGTCAGTATGAAGCACCAGCCAAGATCGTCCAGCACTGCCCACCTGCAGCAGCAGCAGAATGGGAAGAAGCCGCAGGAGAGTAAGTACCCCTTGTGTTTACTGCCGTGTGCACAAGACGATGTCCTTTTGCTGCTCTTATCGCTTGTAACGATTTTTCATTCTTTGTTCATCAGTGACTGCAACGTCCTCAAGCCTGTCGGAATCTGCGACTGCAAACGTCTCAGCCCGTCGGGACCCACAGCAGCGGCAGCACACTGGGATCCTGTTGTGCACCTGGTCAGCCTGATGGAGCAGGCAATGAGTTGTTATCGTCGGTTGAAGACACCTAGCCAGTCACTGACTTGCTGAAGTGCATTGGGGTCCTAATCAGCATGACGCAGGTCGGTACTGGACCCATCATACTTGTCATCACAGGCTATTCCAGAGATACTACATGGACAAATTGAGGATATAGTGAATGAGAAGATACCAATTAAGCCCGCTGTGCCACTACTGTTTTTTTCGGTGTAAATTAAACCGCTACTGGTTATAAGTGTTTGCGTATTGGTATAGAAACAACTGCAGACAGAGATTCGCGTGTTCTGATAGAGATCGAGAATGCGGCTAAAAATATTAAAGTACGGTTTACGGAGGTGGAACGGGATCAACTGTGTCATGCAAAAGACTACATCAAGCAGCAGTTGACCTCCAAGTATCATCCGAGCCATCCTCCTCTGGACATTTACTGTGCTGCTCTACATCTATTCATTACAACAGTGTGCCATGACTCTGCACTTCGTGTAAATAGGGCGACACATCCATTTACTTACTGCACTCCACCGTTACAACGTTGTCTACAGATGGTGTTGGAAAGAGTATTCATGTGTGAATAACGGATGGAAATATATTTTAATGGTCATTGATACTTGCTCTAAATTTGCCTGGGTATTGCCCATAAAAGCGAAAACAGGGAAGGATGTTCCTCATGTGTTTGAATAATTGCAGCAGATAGGGACGAATCGAAGACCGGAAAACCTTCAAATAGATCGCAGCGGCGAATTTTACAATAGATATTTCGTAACTGCTATGGAGTGGTATGGAAAACATCACTACTTCTCATTCACTCATCTGAAGGAGAGTATCATTGAACGCCTGAACAGGACCGTGAAAGCCCAAATTCGGATGCGATTCAGTCTTTGTGGCTCACACAACTCGGCCGATATTCTCCCACATATAATGCTCAAACCAAACATCGCACAATAAAAATGAGACCAATCGATGTTTGTGATAGTTTACAATCGTATCAAAATGCTAGATACCATGCAAACAGCAATTTACTGAATGTGATTTAATACGTAATTCGAAACACAAGACAGAATTTGAAAACTCAGTATTGAAAAATGGTTTGAGGCATAATCTCATGGACTGCGCGGCCCTTCCTGTCGGAGGTTCAAGTCCTCCCTCAGACGTGGGTGTGTGTGTTGTTCTTAGCATAGGTTAGTTTAAGTAGTGTGTAAGTCTAGGGACCGATGACCTAAGCAGTTTGGTCCCTTGTTGTTGTTGTGGTCTTCAGTCCTGAGACTAGTTTGATGCAGCTCTCCATGCTACTCTATCCTGTACAAGCTTCATCTCCCAGTACCTACTGCAAGCTACATCCTTTTGAATCTGCTTAGTGTATTCATCTCTTGGTCTCCCTCTACGATTTTTACCCTCCACGCTGCCCTCCAATACTAAATTGGTGATCCCTTGATGCCTCAGAACATGTCCTACCAACCGATCCCTTCTTCTAGTCAAGTTGTGCCACAAACTTCTCTTCTCCCAAATCCTATTCAATACTTCATCATCAGTTATATGATCTACCCATCTAATCTTCAGCATTCTTCTGTAGCACCACATTTCGAAAGCTTCTGTTCTCTTCTTGTCCAAACTATTTATTGTCCATGTTTCACTTCCATACATGGCCACACTCCATACAAATACTTTCAGAAATGACTTCCTGATACGTAAATCTATATTCGATGTTAACAAATTTCTCTTCTTCTGAAACACTTTCCTTACCATTGCCAATCTACGCTTTATATCCTCTCTACTTCGACCATCATCAGTTATTTTGCTCCCCAAATAGCAAAACTCCTTTACTACTTTAAGTGTCTCATTTCCTAATCTAATCCCCTCAGCATCACCCAATTTAATTTGACTGCATTCCATTATCCTCGTTTTGCTTTTGTTAATGTTCATCTTATATCCTCCTTTCAAGACACTATCCATTCCGTTCAACTGCTCTCCCAAGTCCTTTGCTGTCTCTGAAAGAATTACAATGTCATCGGCAAACCTCAAAGTTTTTATTACTTCTCCATGCATTTTAATACCTACTCCGAATTTTTCTTTCGTATCCTTCACTGCTTGCTCAATATTAAGATTGAATAACATCGGGGATAGGCTACAACCGTGTCTCACTCCCTTCCAAACCATTGCTTCCCTTTCATGTCCCTCGACTCTTAAAACTGCCATCTGGTTTCTGTACAAATTGTAAATAGCCTTTCGCTCCCTGTATTTTACCCCTGCCACCTTCAGAATTTGAAAGAGAGTATTCCAGTCAACACTGTCAAACGCTTTCTCTAAGTCTACAAATGCCAGAAAAGTAGGTTTGCCTTTCCTTAATCTAGCTTCTAAGATATGTCGTAGGGTCAGTATTGCCTCACGTGTTCCAATATTTCTACGGAATCCAAACATCTTCCCCGAGGTCGGCTTCTACCAGTTTTACTATTCGTCTGTAAAGAACTCGCGTTAGTATTTTGCAGCTGTGGCTTATTAAACTGATAGTCTGGTAATTTTCACATCGATCAGCACCTGTTTTCTGTGGGATTGGAATTATTATATTCTTCGTGAAGTCTGAGGGTATTTCACCTGTCTCATACATCTTGCTCACCAGATGGAAGAGTTTCGTCAGGACTGGCTGTCCCAAGGCCGTCAGTAGTTCTAATGGAATGTTGTCTACTCCCGGGGCCTTGTTTTGACTCAGATCTTTCAGCTTTCTGTCAAACTCTTCGCGCAGTATCGTATCTCCCATTTCATCTTCATCTACATCCTCTTCCATTTCCATAATATTGTCCTGAAGTACGTCGCCCTTGTATAAACCCTCTATATACTCCTTCCACCTTTCTGCTTTCCCTTCTTTGCTTAGAACTGGGTTTCCATCTGAGCTCTTGATATTCATACAAGGGTTTCTCTTTTCTCCAAAGGTCTCTTTAATTTTCCTGTAGGCAGTGTCTATCTTAGATATTGAGATAAACCTCTACATCCTTACATTTGTCCTCTGGCCATCCCTGCTTAGCCATTTTGCACTTCCTGTCGATCTCATTTTTGAGACGTTTGTATTCCTTTTTGCCTGCTTCATTTACTGCATTTTTATATTTTCTCCTTTCATCAGTAAAATTCAATATTTCTTCTGTTACCCAAGAAGTTCTACTAGCCCTTGTCTTTTTACCTACTTGATCCTCTGGTGCCTTCACTACTTCATCCCTCAAAGCTACTCATTCTTCTTCTACTGTATTTCTTTCCCCCATTCCTATCAATTGTTCCGTTATGCTCTCCCTGAAACTCTGTATAACCTCTTGTTTAGTCAGTTTATCCAGGTCACATCTCCTTAAATTCCCACCTTTTTGCAGTTTCTTCAGTTTTAATCTACAGTTCGTAACCAATAGATTGTGGTCTGAGTCCTCACCTTCCCCTGGAAATGTCTTACAATTTAAAACTTGGTTCCTAAATCTCTGTCTTACCATTATATAATCTATCTGAAACCTGTCAGTATCTCCAGGCTTCTTCCATGTATACAGCCTTCTTTTATGATTCTTGAACCAAGTGTTAGCAATGATTAAGTTATGCTCTGTGCAAAATTCTACCAGGCCGCTTCCTATTTCATTTCTTAGCCCCAATCAATATTCACCTACTACGTTTCCTTCTCTCCCTTTTCCTACTACCGAATTCCAGTCACCCATCACTATTAAATTTTCGTCTCCCTTCACTATCTGAATAATTTCTTTGATTTCATCATACATTTCTTCAATTTCTTCGTCATCTGCAGAGCTAGTTGGCATATAAACTTGTACTACTGTAGTAGGTCTGGGCTTCGTGTCTATCGTGGCCACACTAATGCGTTCACTATGCTGTTTGTAGTAGTTTACCCGCATTCCTATTTTTTATTCACTATTAAACCTACTCCTGCATTACCCCTATTTGATTTTGTATTTATAATCCTGTATTCTCCTGACCAAAAGTCTTGTTCCTCCTGCCACGGAACTTCACTAATTCCCACTATATGTGACTTTAACCTGTGCATTTCCCTTTTTAAATTTTCTAACCTACCTGCCCGATTAAGGGATCTGACATTCCACGCTCCGATCCATAGAACGCCAGTTTTCTTTCGCCTGATAACAACGTCTTCATGAGTAGTCCCCGCCTGGAGATCCGAATGGGGGACTATTTTACCTCCGGAATATTTTACCCAAGAGGACGCCATCATGATTTAGCCATACAGTGAAGCTGCATGCCCTCGGGAAAAATTACGGCTGTAGTTTACCCTTGCTTTCAGCCGTTCGCAGTACCAGCACAGCAAGGCCGTTTTAGTTAGTGTTACAAGGCCAGATCAGTCAATCATCCAGACTGTTGCCCCTGCAACTACTGAAAAGGCTGCTGCCCCTCTTCAGGAACCACACGTTTGTCTGGCCTCTCAACAGATACCCCTCCGTTGTGGATGCACCTACGGTACGGCTGTCTGTATCGCTGAGGCACGCAAGCCTCCCCACCAACGGTAAGGTCCATGGTTCACGGGGGGGGTTTGGTCCCTTAGGAATTCACATACATCTGAACATTTTTTGCAAAATTGGTCAACCAAGTCATTCACAGTTTCCAATGCACAGAGAACGAATTCTAGGACCTACATTTTTAAGGACAACAATTATATTGTTTGCAGGATCTTTTCACATAGAAGAGTTACAGAAGAGCTTGGATGATGATGATGATGTTTGGTTTGTGGGGCGCTCAACTGCGCGGTTATCAGCGCCCGTACAAATTCCCAAACTTTGCTCAGTCCAATTTAGCCACTTTCATAAATGATGATGAAATAATGAGGACAACATAAACACACAGTCATCTCGAGGGAGGAGAAAATCCCTGTTCCCGCTGGGAATCGAACCCGAGACCGCGTGGTTGGGAAGCGAGAACGCGACCGCGAGACCACAAGCTGCGGACGAAGAGCGTCAAACCAGACGTGTATCTCGTAGAGAGGGTCATACGACGTCGAGGGAATATAGAATTAGTTAAATGTCTTGGTTTTCCCTCATCACAAAACAGCTGGATCGGCGCTGACGACTTGCTACATAACAGGGAGCGCACACTACAACCAACTCAGTACCATAACATGTGTGATTGGAGACACATTAGAGTATGAGGCGGTATTCTCGACAAACTACCAGTCGAATTACACATTCCTGGATAAAACTGCTGTGGACCTGGAAAAAACTTCAAAAGCTAGTGGCACGTGGTAATGAAGGGATAAATCTGCTCAACGAAGCGTGTATGGGACAGAACATCGCATACGCAGAAAATTAAGTTCGTCACAACGCCAATCGAATTTTAGGTGATAAAGCTAAGGAAGTACGTGTGAGAAGGGGTATTGGTATAAGTCAACACAACGAAGTGTCTGCAGTTGAAAAAATTGTGCATGGTAAAGTTAAGTTACGCTTTGGTGTGAAGAAGTTCAGCGAAGAGGATGCACGAGACACTGCAGCCTGACAGCTATGTATGCAGCTAAAAGCGCCATGAAGCGGAAAGGAGTGGGAAAAATCAGACTGATTAAACCACCTAGGGTTCTACCAACACGCAAAACGTCAGGTGGAACTAGTCCCTCCCTCATTCCTGCCCTCCGGACTCTTTGTGGTGTTTTCCCTGGCTGGGGGTGCTGCGGCTATTGCCAGGACAGTCAAGAATGCACAAAATTCTCAGGAGCAACGTCAGGAGGCACGAAGACATAACCGCATGATAGAGGCAACGCCCATCGGGAAACGGCTATACTTGAACCGATGGAAGGAAGGGCTAGGTCTCTCCATAAACAAAAAAGAAGCCTCTAGAAACCCTACGAGACAGGGCGCTTACGAATACATATCTGCTTAAGTTTGTTAAGAAGAAATTCAACATTCCGAGGTGTGTTTATGTGGAATACATTACCGAAGACTATGTGGAAATCAGGAGAATGCGGAATTGTGAATCTGGATGTTGCAGGAGAATCTGGAACGCACTGGGTACCGTATGTTAAAAACATAAATAGAAATAACGTCTACTATTTCGACTCATTCGGTGACCTGCAACCTACAGAAGAATTATAACGATACTTCGCAGGCAGAAGACTTGTGTTCTTCAATTTTCGACGCTACCAAGACTTTAATACATTCCTGTGAGGTCATCTATGTATCATGTTCCTCCTGACATTTACAAATGATGCAGAAGGACTGGTATGAAGCATCCATTCAGCAGTTGATGTTTAGATGCAATGTCGTGCACCCTGACTTTAAAAAAAACGATCGTCCGTACTACGTGCGAATTACTTCCCACCAACTGAGTTAAGCACTGGAGATTGGAGCATCGTGCTGACTGTACTGGACACTACACAAATATCACAGAGGCTAACAATAAACTGCATCTGAAACTTAATGGTAAAAACGAAATTGTGGAAACTGAATCTGGATCATTTAAAACGAAGTTTTAAAACAGTCAGGAAAGCTATTGATCTCCGTACAAACATCAGTACACTTAAATCTGAAATAAGGACGGTGAACAAATCGACTGACTTTAACTAGAAAGGTTCAGTAGAACCGCTACTGGGTTTCAAAAAGGGATAGTTTTTGAAGACGGATCCCAGTAAATTTTACAAATCTAATCGGACAGTGGATATTCTCCCTCTCAGGATAATCAGTGTTGTAAGTAAGATTGCAACGAACACATATCTCAACTATACCTTGATTCATTCAGTTCACGGATTCTTCCCATTAGCTGTAACAGGGTATAAGATTGTTGAGACTCCTACCAAAGACCTTCCAGTGACAGTCCAGACATTGGACTACCTGAAGCTGCATATTGTGGACCAGAATAACCAAGCTGTTGACTTGCGTGTGACAAAATCATTGTACGGCTGTATCTAAGACAGGATGGGCGTAAGGCATAAAACAAGCGCACACAGCGCACAGCACAGCACTTCGCAGCAGAACTGCAAAGTGATAACACGCGCGAACTACAAGTTTCTTAAATCAGTAGGCCTGAAACCTCGAAATGACGTCGTCGCTCAATATATCTCACGCAGTGGAATATGATGAGCGAATCATACGTCAGTAATAATTCTCGCATAAATCCGCTCCTTCGACGAAATTTAGCAAGAACGATGAAATGAGGATTGACATCCAGAAGCAAGACGCTTTAACACTTCCATGCAAGAGTTTCATATGTTGTTGTTGTTGTGGTCTTCAGTCCTGAGACTGGTTTGATGCAGCTCTCCATGCTACCCTATCCTGTGCAAGATTCTACATCTCCCAGCAAGAATTGCATCACCGAGTCCTTTCAAGAATGTGAATTGTGCTAAACCACGAAGGAATGCAGAGTTGTTAACACGTTTCTTCCATGAACTTCACTGGGACAATCCTGGTACACCTTGCAAATAAATGATGACATCGCTTCTAATATTCGTTCATCCTGAGACCATCATCTACGTCAAAGGCGAGAAGAAGATCATATGGATGCAAAGAATCATCAAGTTTGCCTCTATTCAGGACCTTGAATTCTACAGGTGAGCTGCTACCCATCAGCTCAAGAATAAGAACAAGTGTGAAAATAGTATTGTGTCTGCTTATGAAAATGGTAAATTAATATCAAATTGGATTAATGAAAATAAATGGATTTTTACCTCAATTCTGCGTATCTTTTTCTTTCTACCTAACTTCTTCTTACATAGTATGTAGCTTTGCCCAGATCCTACGTCTGTGGCTTTGTTCGAGGACATAAGATATAATTTCAGACATATTTGTTGTATGTCTTTGGAAGCGGATACGATCACGCACCGCCTTTTTCCAAAAACGTATAGATGCAGTGCGATAGACAAAATCCCATGCAATCACTACACATATTTTGTTTTCTTCCATCTCAAACGTCACCTCTCTCATGATTCACACTAATACCTTGTGCATCTTGCACAGCCTTTATATGCATTTGTAGAGGTAGGGATTTGTGAAATAACAACAAAGACATATGGTAACGAATAACAATTTTTTATTCAGAAATAAATATTCGCAGTAGTTATACAGCTTTATATCCACAAATCTTGTTGTTTTCACGATACACGAAGTAATACTGCTTTTAAATGCACGCTTCATGTTGTTGTTTGAAATTCTTTTGTTCACAGTTCTTGGTTTTGAAAATAATAGTAATGGTTGCACAAATTTTTTACTTTACATTGCAGTACTGACTGCAGCTATTGAAGAGGTACATTTATCCTACACTATTACTATTACTAGTGAAATTCCACACAAAGAGAAGACTAATTCATACGTTGAGCTGGGTGGCTCTAAACATTTTCCACCTCAAGCAGCTGAAATAATGTAATAATAAAATGAAGCAGATGGCCCTAACATGTTCATCCCAAATATCTGCACTAAAATGAACTCGGTTTAACGCACACTTAAAATTACCTACAGCTAGCGGTAGGTGAAATTTAAAAACTAAGTCACTTGCACATGCACTCTCACAAGCACATGAAATGCAAAAGAGAGAATTACGGTAAACTATTTTTTTCCTTCATTTACAAGTTTTTAGCTTTTCTGATGATTTTAGTCGAATTTTTAATCTAATTTATATAAAATGCACATTTTATCTTTTTTATAAGTTTTATAATTTTTCTTCCAGCATGTAGTGCTTATATATTCATAAATACATAGTATGCTACTTGTTCACGAAAAAATAAACCGAATATATTTCCACAAATGCATACATATTTCACACACGTCAACACGCAAGTGCACTGACAAGCATTCACACAGACACATACGAAGTGCATTCAAGTTCTAAGGCCTCCGATTTTTTTTCTCCGGTCTGGAAAGAGATAGAAACATGCGCATTGTTTTAAAATGAGGCCGCGTTCATTGTCAATACGTCCCAGAGATGGCAGCACCGTATGGCAGATGGAATTTTACCGCCAGCGACGAGAATGAGAACTGTTTTAAATACTTAAATTGGCGACGTTTTCCATACTTGAACAGCGTGCAATCATTCGTTTTCTGAATTTGCGTGGTGTGAAACCAATTGAAATTCATTGACAGTTGAAGGAGACATGTGGTGATGGATGTGTCGAAAGTGCGTTCGTGGGTGCGACAGTTTAATGAAGGCAGAACATCGTGTGACAACAAACCGAAACAACCTCGGGCTCGCACAAGCCGGTCTGACGACATGATCGAGAAAGTGGAGAGAATTGTTTTGGGGGATCGCCGAATGACTGTTGAACAGATCGCCTCCAGAGTTGGCATTTCTGTGGGTTCTGTGCACACAATCCTGCATGACGACCTGAAAATGCGAAAAGTGTCATCCACGTGGGTGCCACGAAAGCTGACAGACGACCACATGGCTGCCCGTGTGGCATGTTGCCAAGCAATGTTGACGCGCAACGACAGCATGAATGGGACTTTCTTTTCGTCGGCTGTGACAATGGATGAGACGTGGATGCCATTTTTCAATCCAGAAACAAAGCACCAGTCAGCTCAATGGAAGCACACAGATTCACTGCCACCAAAAAAATTTCGGGTAACCGCCAGTGCTGAAAAAATGATGGTGTCCATGTTCTGGGACAGCGAGGGCGTAATCCTTACCCATTGCGTTCCAAAGGGCACAACGGTAACAGGTGCATCCTACGAAAATGTTTTGAAGAACAAATTCCTTCCTGCACTACAACAAAAACGTCCGGGAAGGGCTGCGCGTGTGCTGTTTCACCAAGACAACGTACCCGCACATCGAGCTAACGTTACGCAACAGTTTCTTCGTGATAACAACTTTGAAGTGATTCCTCATGCTCCCTACTCACCTGACCTGGCTCCTAGTGGAAGAAGCCTTCGCCGCTGCCATGGAATCATGGCGTCAGCGTTGTGAAAAATGTGTACATCTGCAGGGCGATTACGTCGAGAAGTAACGCCAGTTTCATCGATTTCGGGTGAGTAGTTAATTAGAAAAAAAATCGGAGGCCTTAGAACTTGAATGCACCTCGTATAAGCAATCACACATGCAGGCACACCATACATCACATACATACAATATTTACACTATGATAAAAGTTCCGTAGTATTCAGCTCAAGCTCTCTCTCAGCCAGTCACTCATTATCTCTCTCATTCACACCACTGAAAAATCCCCCCCCCCTCTCGCGCTCCAAGTAAATAGTGTGAGTACAGGAGGGTTTCGATCCTGCCATCACCAAAGGCTCTTTTATCGTCATGAGGTGACAATCCGACTTCAGACTGCAGAACAGTGTACACCTCATGATCTTGCGGCTGAATACTACTTTGCTGTACCAAATGCAGAGGTTGCAAAGGAGCACCGTGAACACTACTGTACAGGCACTGCAAATAGTCTTCGACCGCGAGGATACGTGATGCCGCTCGCCTCACGCCCTTAGCCCGCCTATGGGTGGTCCCATCTCTAGTACGATATGCATACATTTTGGATCTTAGACCAACAAACTCCATAATCGGCAGTCAATCCTCCTCATCTTTCATCAAGCCCATAACCTCTTGTTCTGAGGAACCATAACGCAAGGATTATCCGCTGCATATCCCGATGAGTCGAATTCATTACCGTGACACCTAATTACTTCATATGGGTCGCAGTTCTTTGCCCAGTAGATGAAACTATCTGTATCCATATAAACTAACTTTTATTCCGCAAAATGAGTCTTAGCACACTCATAGTGGAAGTGGTACAGTGCGGTTTGGAGATGTCCAATAGACACATACCCAAATATACTGGTTTCATAAACTCTAGTGAAACCCTCGAAATCTCCACAAGACAAAGTTCTCATTGAAAATAGTGACCCGCTTAAAATTTGGTCTGGAAATGCATTTTCCTATGCACGACAGCCCATCCCAATTGGTCCTAATCAAAATATCGCATTCATTTCTTACATTCTGCATGGTTTTACCGAAAATTTAATTATTCAGTAATTTTTAAAAATCTATTTCGAAATCGCTAGTTGCACCCTCTGTATTTAGATCAATATACTCCTGCAACCAAGGGGATTGACAGAAGGAGATAGCCTGGGTGATGCTATCTAGCTCCATCCCTAAACTGAGACACTACTGGAGACTACGATAATGAATTGTGTACATCTGCTTGTTTCCAACAGTGGTCACCAGTTTAGGGATAGTGCTTCCTCATGGAACTTATTGCTCTGGACATAACAAGTCGCTTGTCATTTCATGCATACTAACAGGGTGTATGATGTTTACCATCAACACACATCCTACATCAGAATCAGCCACCAGACCCATTATTTTTCTACTAATCCCTCTAATTCGTTTTTGGGCACCCATTGAAACCCACCAAACAGCAATGGCTGCAGCAAGGCACGTCTGTATGAGATATTCAATTCCAAATATGGATATAACTTGAATCGAGGGATGCTTTGAACCCCTCACCCATACACAGGTTATTTGCCATGGCGTGTCTATGGATACACTGGAAAAGTCCCTCACGGATTCCACGCTCAAAGAAAAGCATATCAGCATCAGTCAAAAGTTCGATGCTGCGCCTCGTTTTCTTGAGCATTGTGTATCAGGACAACACAGGTGCTGTGTAATAGAAGGTGGGGTCCAGAGAATATGTAGCCATACATACTCTGCGGAATTTTTCAAAATCACCCGCAAGCAAACGTACGTCAGTGTCCATGTTTATAGTCTTATGTAGTCATCCAAATTGGGAATGTCGAATTCCCACTAGAAATTCATGGCATGCTCATAATCTGCCCTGGTTATGGCATAGCTTTTGAGACTACTGGAAAATGCAGATATGTCGGGAGCCTGGTTTTGTCGAGTGTTGCCTTACTATCCAAATACTCATAAGGGAAAACTGCTTTCCTAGTCACAAGTTGAAACTTCCCATCATCGGAGTATGCAGATCGAGTGATACGCTTATCCTCCCGAGGTAGAGTTAGAAGGACTTTCTGGAGTGGCACATGCATAAAACTTAACATGAAGAGGAAATTTTTCGCGTCATTCGTTTCGAGGATGAAACCTATTTTTAAACACTCTCAGGCAGGACAGTGACCTAATTTTTCTCCCAACCGAAATTAACCGATTGTTCAACTAGAAAGTGAGCGCCATACCCATTTAAATTGTGGAAGAAAACGGCTATGTGTCGTGGTAACTGAGACTTCAAATTGCATGCATTATGAGCTGCGCCGCGGAACCTCCATGTAAGATGATAATAATATATACAGGAAGTTTCAGTTTTTCTATCTAGCGACAGCCCACAAATATGACAGTTAACACTCCATAATATTTTATCCTCCTCTGTTTCGGTCATGAGGATGTTGCTGCTGTAGAACTTATCAACATCCCATGAGAGATTTTCAAGCTCAGTGAGCAACCAAACAGCGGGATTGTCCCCAACATAAGACACATAGCTCTCAAGACTTGAATCATATTAGCATGCAATTTGGTATGGTGCCATGCCACATACAGTACGTGGTTTGGCATGAAGGTGGTGTGTGAGGCTAAGGGGTTCCCTTCACAGTGGGTGATAGGGGCAAGGAGACAATCGAAGTCTGCGTATGCAACAAAAAGACATCGTTCCTGGTGGTGAGAATTCTTGAATTCAATTAACTTGTTTTCTTCTGAAGGCAATACGTACCGGTTTCTTGGATTCACAGTCCGCCAGATGTCTTTTTAAATACTTTTCTTCCGAAAAGGTACTTAGACACCTGAAGCAGATGTGCTGTTTACACTTCCGTCAATCGAGTTAGGAGAGAAGGAGGTGGGACATGTCTTTCGTACAGTCATAATGCCGATTGACACCTTCAAAAAAGAGCAGCATGTTTACATGTACATGAAGATCACGCTCACCTGTGTATTTCGAAAATGTAGTGATCCAACTACAGTATGCTCGTCCTGCTCATCTGGCTTGCTTCTATGCTTCTTCAGGCCCTAAGCATGAACCGATACCCAGGATTTTGTGCCTCAAATTGTGGTATAGCCTGAACCTTTATGGGGATCTCGATACCGTCGTAGTTATACCCCCGGGGCATCATATTTTTGCGCCCGTAGAATTGACCTGTGCGCTCTGGATGTATACTGTAATTTCTCGCGCAAACCAGGACTGACCATGCAGAAATCCTTTTCATTTTGGACATGAATACATGCCTTCTTATCAACTATATCCTTAGGAAATTTGATATAATTGGACCTTCATAATGGATCGTAGACATGAATATGGATCTCGAGGTGTGGTGTTTGGCTGAGTGCTTTAGCTGACCCTCTTACTTCCATCTCGGAAAGCCAGGGCAGTATAGCACCCAAGGTGGATTCACAATACCACTCGGCGATCGATGTACTCCGAGATATAACGCCGTTATTACCCCAGATGTCATGCAGGATTTTCTGTTCAGCAGCACCCTGCTGTTTGGGAGGATGAGTCAACTTGCAGCAGAGTACTGCATTACATTTAGTGGCCTTACATCTCGGATCATATATGGCTTTGAGGAGCTCTGTCTCCAGCACCAGGAGACATACTTCTAGAAACCTGACTGGGTCGCGAAACCCCCCGGCCTGATTCTCAATTCTAGTGAACGAGATACGGTCCTTAAAGGCCCTAACAACTGCCGAGTATTCTAGAGTGCTCATGACGCCCTAATCTGATGTCCTTCACTATCTGGATGTGATAGAGCACTGCTGTTAGTCACAGAGTCACAGGTTCACTATCACTAACACTACAGCTAGGAGACGACTACGTCCACTTGGTGGATGATAGCATTGGGCAGGAGGCGCCTTGATGGGGGAGGAATTGGACCGAGGTATACATAACTCTCGCTGACGGAAAGGGCAAACAGCCGGAGCCAGAGTAGGAGGAGGTGGCAGCAGTGAGCTCCTGTGGGAGTACCCAAGCTGTGGGTCCCCTCTCGTTGATGTTGCTGCATGTTGGAGCCTTCATCCTCGCCAGGCTCCAGGCTTGGGGGAGGGGGGGGGGGGGGGAGATCGTTCCTCTGACTGAACTGCGCACGGACACCAGAGGGTATGCGATGGTGTGGGGGCTGACACTGCAGCAGCTGCAGCCGACTCTCGCGCAGCAACGAGCGGCGCATTGCGAGGCGGTGCACGCCGCTCGGGTGTATGTTTCATACCTGTCCTCACAACCACTGCGCCAGGTGCACGGGCCACAGCAAGCTGATGTTCAAATGGTTCAAATGGCTCTGAGCACTATGGGACTTAACATCTGAGGTCATCAGTCCCCCAGAACTTGGAACTACTTAAACCTAACTAACCTAAGGACATCACACACATCCATGCCCGAAGCAGGATTCGAACCTGCGACCGCAGCAAAAGCGCGGTTCCGGGCTGAAGCGCCTAGAACCACTCAGCCACAGCGGCTGGCCTAGCTGTTTCCGTGACGGGCTTGGTGACACCTTTGTAACATACTAATAACGGAAAAAGGTTAAGTTAAACTTCCAAAATGCTGTAGAAATAACACAACTGGTCAGAATGACGTCAAATTAAAACAGTATATTATCGCAGAAGGAGGAAAACGTATGACAAAAGAAAAAAAATAGTGTCAAAATTGATCGATAGATGGCGATGTATGTGTCAAAATACGTAAATGAAAATACCTGTCATGCGCAGGAACCACTGAAGTTTGTAAACACAAGCCGGGTACACGGATTTTCCTCCTTTTGCGTCTGCGACGTTCGCCATGACTCTCTCAATGCAGGATCGCGCTCTGCTTGTAAAGCTGTATTACAAGAATGATGACAGTGCACACGTGGCTCTGCAGAAGTTCCGGACACTGAAGGGTTTGAAAAAAGGCGTTGGTCCGATGACTGCCATGGGTCAGGAGAAAACGATTAGGAAATTGGAAAAGGCGAGTTCTTTTGGTGTGGAACCTAGTAGAGGGAGGAAACGAACTGATTCGACGTCCGCTGAAGCAGCGGCCACAGCAATACAGGAGGAGACGAGTGGTGGTGTGCAAACGTGCGGTGCCGGAGAATTTCCCTAACGTAGGAGATACCCGTGAGCACGGTGCATAAAATCCTATAAAACATCTTTCTTCGCTATCCATTCAAAATTACCCGTGTGCATGACTTGCTTCCTGTTGACCTGCCATCAAGAGAGACCTTTGGCTTATAATTTCTTGCTCGCTTAGAAGTGGACAATGATTAGCTGTGGAAGATTTTGTGGACAGACAAAGCCCACTTCCATCTGACAGGATATGTCAATACACAGAATTGCCGAATATGGGCAACGGAAAATCCACACGTAAATCAACCATTACCACTTCATCCTGAAAAGGTTACTGTGTGGTGCGGGTTTACAGCATCATTTATCATAGAGCCATATTTTTTTCGAACAGACAGGTGCTTCCGGACCTGTCACCTGCCCGTCACTGGCAAGCGCTGTGAGTGTCTTTTGCAGAACCACGTCACTCCAGCTCTCATTTTTATGCAAGATGGCGCACCTCCGCACATTTCAAATCCAGTAAAGCAGCTGCTGAAGCGCCATATCGGAAATACTAGAATTACCAGCCGCCATTTCCCTACAGACTGGCTGTCACGATCACATGATCTTAATGCGTGTGACTTCTGCTTGTGGATCTATTTGAAAGATGTTGTGTTCAGAATGTAAACTTAGCTGCATTGAAGGCACGCATTGTGCAACACAATCTGAATGTGACCCTGGAGGCTTCTCGATCAGTTGTGGAACATGCTGTTTCTCGATTTCAACTTGTTGCAAAAAACGGTGGACAGCATATTGAACATGTTTTGCGCCATTCAAACGGAAATTAATAATCCGATCTGATTTTTATTGATGTTTTTTATGCGTCTTTTGGCCTGAGGACAATTAAAGCCCGATGTGATTGATGCCTTTTATGCGGTTTTTGCTCTCAGGACAATTGAAAACCGATTTTTCCAATCCGATGTGATTGACGTTGCCGTAGTGGATGGGCTTACGTAACTAACAGTATCATACCTGTACACCCACGCATATTGAGTGATACAGTTTGTTTAACGTCAAACGTACACCTTCCGCTACATTTTGTAACTATTTATTTCTCTTCTGCCATGCGTTTTCCCCCTTCTCTGACAATATTCTGTTGCAATTTGTCGTCATTCTGACCACTAGTGTTATGTATAGAGCGGTTTAAAAGTTTAATTGTAATCACCCTGTATATGCTGTAAACAAACAAGGACAATTGTTTACATTAGCGTTCCTCAATAATAATTAGATGCTGTTATGATGTGACCGTCACATTATAACAATCTTTTACACTTTGGTTCCCAGGATTGAGCAGTTCAGACGGTCTTTCAGGTAGTTCTCCCACCCAGTCAAATATCTCGATCTCCTGTTCCAGAAGGGAGAGATCTCACTGCCTTTCAGCAGCCACCATCGCATGCTCCCGCTCAGGCATCTCACCCTCACCGGAACTGTTGTCGTTGTGGACCCACCAATCAATCTCACAGAAGTTGTCTACATCAGGCTATTGATTATAAGAAACAACAACAGCAACAAAAAAAAATTTTACTGAATTTGCCTACAGCGGGATAATGGTTACGGTATACATAACTGATGATGATGATGATGAGTCCCATACTCCTTCACAGAGCGTAGGGGAGCGACGCGGGAGAACCGCGCCGCCTTACTAGGCAAGGTCCTAGTGGAGGTGATTTGCCATTGCCTTCCTCCGACCGTAATGGGGATGAATGATGATGATGAAGACGACACAATAACACCCAGTCATCTCGAGGGAGGAAAAATTCCTGACCCCGCCGGGAATCGAACCCGGCACCCCGTGCTCGGGAAGCGAGAACGCTACCGCGAGACCACGAGGGGCGGACTATACATAACTATGAGAAAAAAAAAATAAAAATAAAAAAAATAAAAAGTTCATACCAGATGGAAGTGATGACTCGTGGTCATCATTCTCGACGCATATCCCTGCCAGATTCTCATCCTCCTCCTGATCCAAAGCAACATCTACAACAATGAAGAATATATGTCTCACACAACTGTATACGATGAAAAAAAGTCTAACGGCAATATATTACAAAAGTACTTACGGTCATGCTGCATTTCGGCCTCGAGCAGCCGCTCAATGTCCATCAGCTGCCACTCTAATGCTGCAATAACGAGATCAAAACTTTTATAGACACTTGTTACGATCTCAAAACATCAAGAGTTGTTTTCTGAACACATAAACTATCAAACAAAATTTGGTGATGTACTTACATGACACTATCACAACCTCTTCGACTTGCTGGTGACTTTCAGTTTCCAGCCGACGTTCTAATTCCGCAAACATATTGACAACGAATCCTGCAACAGCAAGAAAAAGATCTTTTGTAACCAATTGTTATGAAAATGTATCACTGTCTCGAAAAATAATAATACCTTGCTACAAAATTTTATAACTTTCGCAATTTGAACTCATAATTCTTTTTATAAACACATACACTGCAATTGCCCAAAGTTTGGCCATTTCCCATCACCGTTGGCGCTGGCATCGTTACTGGCTGGTCGTTTCATATTGCAAGAACCAGACACAACCAGGCACTGTCAACGATTGATGACTTTTGTGGTGGGGGTTGGGCTTTATATACCTTCAGACTACAGCCTCTATTTTGCACAGTACCAATCGGAACTCAGAATGCTATTCCATAACTTGCCTTATTTTTCTTCAATCTGACTTGGTGCAGGTGTTTGGGAAACCAAAGACTGCTGTGAGGGAGAAAAAAATTCTGAGATAAACATCCTCTGATTGTGGGCAAGTGCCTGGAAAATTGGACGCATCTACCATCTTTAGAAAAATATCCCTCGTTCATTCTGGGAGAAACAGATAGCCTTGCGCTCCGAATGCCAGATGCATCCCTCGAAATATATGTTTTTTTTTTCTTTTTTTTTTTTGTTAGTGACAGCTGTGGGAGGAAGACACTAATTTCCGAAAACAAGTCTATGTTCATAATAGATGCCCACCACTGCAGGCCTTGGGAACAATGTTGTACATTACAATCATCTACCAGTTTCTGTCTGGCTGCTGTATGCCGCCCCCTAAGGCGCGGAAGAGGAGGGCGGAGGGGCTACTATTGTGGGTGGGGCAGGTGAGGTGGGCCAGTGCGGGTGGTCACCTTGCAGACCGTCAGACACCACGCCAAGTGGTTCGCATGGTGCAGGATGTGTCACTGCTCCTTCATCTCAGGCCAACGGAGCGGGCAGGAGCAGGAGGGGGTAGGTGGGTCCGATAACGTCATACAACGTGAGGAAACTGTGGCACCCACCTTGAATGCAGACCAATGGGGCCTAACCAAGCCCCGGAGGTCACTCAAAGTGGCTGCAGCCTGATGTGTGGTGGGCCGCGCAGAGCAGGAGCAGAAAGTGGTGAAGGGATGGGGCCTGGCACACCACTAATGCAATCACGCCCAGCAGTGCGCCGTGCAACATCTTAATGGCTTTGCGATCACAGTATAGGTAATCGGAAGTTAAACACGAGCATCCCTGTCCTACGAAATGTAAATTATGTCCTTTGCAGAGCGTAATTCACCGATTTCCCGTCTTCTGATTTTTTTTTCGATTTCTACCTCCTATTCCCGTTTTATAAGCAATTTCCATCAACAATTTCCGTTATTATTGTGACCTCTGAATTTAAAATAGAATTGTACAGAGAAGATTCGAAATTCCCGCCAAAATTCTAAATTCCCGGCAATAGGATAGGTGGTGGAGGGGGAGGAGTGGGGAGGGGGAGGAGTTGGGGACCCACATGCTAGCAGAGTCTTCTGGGGCTGGGGATGGTAGTGGGTGGGTGTTGGTTGGGGAATGGGAGTAATTAATTGATCTACTTAATCATTCTTCATAGTAATTTCATATCAAAAGTGTTCTGGGAGCCCCAGTGCCCTACCACTTCCCAATCAGATATAGACCCATGGCCTTGAGCAAGGTTCTGATGGGAACTTCATAGTCTTTCAGGTAGCGAGATTGAAAATCTGACATACAATTAGAGACAGGAGAATGAAGTCGTTGTTTCCACAGCCATCTAATTAAATCAAACCACTTATGGCAAGCCATCAGAACTAAACCAAACCACTTATGGGAAGCCATCAGCAGCATATTAGCAAGAGGTGCGAAGTGCCCTATTAATGCTGTAGTTACGACTGGGAGTCTCCTGACCATCGAAAGACATATAACAAAGACTACGGCACACTCACATCACCAACACTGCCATTCTGGTTCGAGCATTCCGTCACTACCGAGTAGTTGCTAAGAAGAGCATTTTGGAGGTATGTTTCACGTATGATGCATCCTGTAACAGTCCCCTCTCGATGAGGAAATTGGCTTTAGCATTGACTGCAGCCTGCTACATGGCACCAGTTCACGACATAGTTCATTACAGTATGTTACAACGAGCTACTGAGATTGTTGAGGAAATCTTCCTAGATCTTTTTACCTTAATATGGGAAACTACACTGTTTCCTGACCCATGGAAGGAAGGATTTTTATTCTACTTCTGAAAAGTGGAAAGCAATTGAAAAGCCCAACTATCTATCATAGCGTAGCTGTCACAAGCTGCATTGGAACAACCGTGGAGCAAATAATCAACCGCTACACTGTCTGAACCGAAGAATCCAGGAAGCTTGTACTTAGTTGTCATCAGAGTCGATTCAAGAGAAAACACTACAGTGTTGATCACCTGGCGCTGTTGGAGGGTGTTACACAACAGACTTTCCTATACTACCAGCAATGGAAAGAGGTTTTTCTCGACCTTGTGGGGATCAATGATACTATAGGGTGAGGCAAATAGAAGTGGCCCGTATGAGTGGATACGATTAGATGTGACTGTATGCATATAACCACGCCCTGTGATGCATGTTACTTCCAGCAAGATGTAGCAATTGCCCCTACAGCTAGCTGAACCTTGGAGTTCATTTACACAATCTTCCGTCTGAAAGAGTAGTTATAAGAGGTCAGTCTAGTCGCGACCAAAGTTGGCCACCCAGGTCCCCTGATCAGTCAGAGGGCGATTCCTTTCTGTAGGGAGCCCTCAAGTCTAAGGTGTATCGCAACAACCCTCATAGTCTTCAAGAACTGCAGCAGAACATTTCGGATCAGACTGCAGCAGATGCAACAGTCCAGCTTCGATCCGCCTTCAGCAACTTGATGACCAGGGCCAAAGAGTGCCAAGAGAAGAATGATGGTAACTTTCAACATCTCTGGGGTCAGATTAGTACTTTATTTCCTTTCCCCTGCTGTGTTTCTGTGTATACTGGAACTCTTTTCTCTTGGCCAATTTTATTTGCCCCACCTTGTACTTTTTATATGGTCCTTCCTCTCCCCATCTTATTTCAGATATCGAGTAAGTGACGTTTTATTACATTGTTTTCTAGAAAAAACTTTGTCCCTGAAGACTGTGCCTTAGTTGTGACTTTGCTTTTAATACACAATGGTTTTACGGATGAGGTTCCATGCTGCGACTAGCAGCCCGACAGAAGTGGTCTCACGTATTCTCGATTGGGTTTTAATCCGGGGACCTTAGTGGCCAGGGGAGTGTGATAAACTCATCCTCATGCTCTTCGAACCAAGCACGTACACTGTGAGATGTGTGACACATTGCATTCTCCTCCTGAGAGATGCCATCGTCCCTTCAATCCAGATGCACAAGTACAAGGAGTATTATTTTTATACACACAACAGGAATCAAACAAAAGCAAGGTTTTTGACCAGCTATTGGCCAAAATCAGGGTTTATTCTATAGTTCTACCCCTAGCCCTCTTACGACTATTTTCTTACTCTTACTTGCTGTGACGTAAGTATTCCCTATTGCCTTCGCAACATCGGATGCATGAGAGAGAATCATAGCGGGCAAAGCACCTCCAAATAACTTTCCAGCTAATTTACCAACCAGGTTAAAAGTCGGCATAATAGTACACGAATGCGTTAAGGAATTGATGTTAGTTGATCTTGATACAACTCTCTTGGTACCTCTAATTGCCAGGGTTTCTTTCATATGCATGTCCTCTTCAAATCCTGATTGGTCGGAGCTGAAAACAAATTCCTCACTGAACAACAGGATAAGTTTATCTCAGCTACAAACTTTAAACTGATTCCGCAGTTTGCTGTGCATCGTCAAGTTGACGCCTTGTATTTTCCTTATCTTATGTCTTCCATCTGTAGCACTGTTCGAAGTTATGCTTCCATCCACTGCTTCCCTTAAAACCACTGTAACAGATGCCACGTGCAGTTTGATGCACATAATGTAGTTTGTCCCTATCGTGTACCTCCTGTAAATTGTAGCAAGCATTTTTGAAATGTGCGAACGCAGTAGTTTCTCTTACTCACTACAAAATCGCATTACTGCACTTACTCAAAATCTGTACATAATTATCTTTTATCTATGCTGCAGATGATTTTCCATGTACTAATTATGGTTACAACCTGCTCCTTTGACAACGATTGTCTTTTATGTATGGACCTCTCTGTAGTGGCACGTGTATAGGTGGTGTTACTTGGGTGGTTATGCCACAAGTGGAGGGGAACAGTGGACAACGTAACAATATAACTTTATTATATCTTCTATTCTAAATAAGGCAGGCACGCCTCTCCTCGTGAGCTGTTGTCGGTGCAGCTGGCCTCAGCAGCTAGGATGGCATCCGGCGATGCTGTGTCAGGACTCTAGACTGGCGGCGAAGGCAAATCACAGCGTCACTCCCTGGCGGAGCGACAAGATAGGTGGCAGCCCCACTGCTCCTCACTCCTCGGTGGCGGAGGCGGCGGTGCACAAGTCTCGACCCACACCACTTGGACAGGTGGCAGGCGGCAGCTTGTGTAGTGACACCTGTCCCTCCCTCGACATCATCTCTGGCAGCAACAGGCACGGCCAGCAGGCCAGCAGGGCTGTGGCACCAGGTGCCGTGAGTGACCCAGAACAGCGGCAGATGCAGCCTGGTCTCGAACCAGAGGATGTTGCTCAGTAGCGTCGTGGTCTAGAGATTCTTTGGCGTTATGGTGCGACTACTCACCAATGACCAAGTCCCCGATTTGACTGATGTACTGTCCACAAATTCAGCTTCATTTATCATCCGTTTCTGCCCATTTGTTTCTCTAACATCTTGTGTCTAGTCAGGCCACCCATAACAAAGAGACTCACCCAAGTGTGGTGGCAACGACCCGCTAGTTGCATCATTAATTGTTGCGCGGTGCAGTTTACCATTGCGCTCATGTATCCTCGCTTCGCAACTCATCTGCACATCTGTTATTGTGCCCTACATGTCAACATAGCGTTGTAACCACAATACTCTGCGGCGAGCTCCAAGCTACTTTCAGTCACTTACACTAATGATTTAATACTTTTACCTAGAACACAGGGTAGTGCCCTTACAGTGCCTCCCTCCATGAGGAAGAGTAGGTCCCTCGAGTCTTACTCCAACCCATTACTCTAATTTGATTACAACTATACTTCTTATCAGTGCAATTACCCAACTTGTCTACTCCTAACTGTTATACAAGTACTATATCAACTAAGTCGATCTATCTGCCAGAGCTTGTATTACCCCTGTATCAGGTTTCCTCATGCTACATCGCCTCAAATATTAAAATAATAGGTAAAGCAAACTCAGGATCATGGTGCTGCAGGCAACTGCGAGACTTAAAGTCACCGTTTCTTGACGTTTCCTATTCCGATATTGCTCTACGTGCTGTAATATTTGTTCCACAGTTATACACACTTCTTGGGCTACTATCATTTGACTTAAGGAATGGCCCAGACCTGGCTCCCAAGTAGCGTTCAGAAAGATGAGATTCTGTTTGGATAAGACGTGTAGAGGTTCGTCTGGCCAGTATAGCTGTGACTGTGTCAACTTAAATAGAGTAACTCCTGTCATAGTCGCTGGTAAATGAACTGTGGATACTGATATACTACGCCTAGTCCTGTTAATTATTTGTCCACTGCCTCGCAACTCTTATAATTTTACCCCAGTTAGTTTCCCTTGCTACAACAGCTAGCGACCACCACTGCCCAGGTGATGCATTAGCAGTACCGTTACCCCACCACTGGCGAAGATGTACAGTATGCCAAAACTATCATTCTTCTTCTCCTTTGACTGGCAACCAGAGGTCAGGGATCCATATCAGGTCCCCTCCACCAAGAAGCTTGCTGTCTCTGACCAGCGATCATCTTATTGTTATACTAATAACACTGCCACAAATATATATATGGGGTACCCGTTCTACTATCAACATTACATCCTACTCTACACATACACATAACTACTCTCTTGATCTTAAGGCATAAGAAGTCTGAGGTATCTGGAATACCCTCTCCCGTTGCTTATCGTTTCGCTTCTTCTTCTTGTAGCGTCGATAGTTACGATGCCACAACGTAGGTGCACGCTCTCGTAAGTTGGCACTAGGAGAGAGGACTAACTACGCCGGCCACAGCGCCCTCTGGCCGACGCTGTAGAGCTCAGCGAGTGCCGTCTTAATTTCTGGCCCCATTTCATCAAGAGCAGACGCCCTGGAAATATCGCTTCTACTACCGAGTGGGCTAGTTTTCGAGACTTTGTATTGATGAGACTTTGTATTAGTGACGATCAGTTAAAGTTTGGACAGCAACGAGTATTTGTTAGCTTTGAGATTATACAGAACAGTCATCCTAATTTCACAGGTTTAGAAACTGACTACGGCTTCACACCTACGTGCTCATCCTAGCCAAAATTAGGTATGCATTTGATATTTACTTGTGTTTTTGACTCTATTAAAAGTGTTAAAGCTACATGCAGAACCAAAGTGCTTCCCCTCTCCTGCTCCTACTCACTTTCTTCACTCTCGGCCTATATTACAGAAGCAGTTCACAGGAGCAGACCCACGCGCCGCCTATCCAGGCAGGATACAAAACCTCTTAATATCCTTCCTTGCCTTTACTAGCAGTTGTTGTGGATTTGCGTCTGGCGCACCCTTGACTGCTGAAGACGTCCCAGGTGCATAATGGTCGTCTTTGTTGACAACAGCAGCTTCAGAATCATCAGTGATGTTGTTTCGTTTTCTTGATACGGGGTCTGATACCATGGCAAAAATTTCTTTGTATTTCCATTCAGTGTATATAGACTTGACAGCATCACTAATTGCCCCACCGTATACTGTGGTGACTTCCCCACACACCTCACTGCCTCTTGCTGTTTCTCCAGAGCCTTTGTATTTTCTCTTTGTACCCTGTTCCATACCACCTTAACTTTTGTTGCAAAATCGCGGACTGCTTCTCCCTTTCTACCACTCTTCTGGTCAGTGCTGTCGAAAGATGATGGCATCTTCTTGCCATACACAAACATACATACATAAATACATACAGAATGGTGGTAACACACTGCTGAGACTGAGGAAAGATTATAAACTCCTAGAATTTTGTGGTACTGGAATATCTTGCACTGTTTGCACGAACCTCGGATCAGCCATTATATTACCCTTACTTATGAAATTGCCAAAATAGTGAACTACTTCCAGTGCAAAGAGCCATTTTTCAGCTCTGAGTGTGAGACGTGCTGCCTGTAATCAGCTGAATACTTCTTTTATATTTTGTCTAAGTTCCTCCATATTCCTTGATGGATGATTTTGTCACCAAGATGTACTAAGCACTGGAATGGTTTCAGTCCCTCATTACTCCGTCCAGAAATCGTTGCAATGTCGCAGGTTTATTTTTCAATCCAAAAGGCAACCTTCTACATTGGTAGCGTCCCCGAACTGCTCAAAAAACTGTCGGGAATTACTTGCTATTGCCCGGGTTGTCTATGGTCTCTGAGGTATTTACAATAGGGTATCGATGATCTGTTGTAGTCTTGCTATTCAAATAGCGATAAACGCAACAAAACCAACTTGTCTGTGAGATGTCCACAAACTTCTTCGGTAGGATTACAGTCCTTGCAGCCCAGTGCATTATTACTTTCTTCTGTTATTCCGTCAGCTAATTGTTGAGCTATGAACCCTTCTAAAACTGGCTGCAATGACTGTGATACACTGTATGCTCTTCGGTATAGCGGTGCTTCATTTCCTGTTGGAATCTTCTCAGAAAAAAATAGATCCTGGAGTTTAACTGTGGTGTCACCACACTTACTAGGTTGTAGGCTTCAAATCGGCCACGATCCGTCAGTACAGATCGGACCCGCGAGTCGCCACTGCCGACGCTAGCAGACCGAGCGCCGCCACTCGGCTGATCTTACGAGACAAGCTAGCGCACTGGCCAGTTCTACAACGGACTTCAATAGGAGTGGTTCACTTGTTATAGTTTCAGAGACCTCATTTGCAGAGACGCTAGTTAGCATAGCCTTCGGCTAAGTCAGTAGCTACAACCTAGCCAGGCACCACATACAGTTTGTGCATTGACAATTGATCCATATGTGTGAAGCAATGAGAATTGTAAAGAAGTATTCGCAGTTCAGTCTGTAACTGCACTTGTAAATATTATTGTACAAAGTCAAGATCGACGTTCACCGCTGATGCTGAATTAAAGCTAAGTATTAATTGCATTCCTGTCTACTAATTTTCTGATCACCTAAGATGTTCCAGATACATCCCGTCAAGTATAGTTCATTGATCCTCACGTCAGCCTACGTGATCAACGCGTGCAATTAATGGCCACACCTCGTGATCAGACTAAGAGTCAAATTGCGTGACTCTGCCGGGTCATCATTTTTTTCATGAGGCCCGTAGTTCCGCAACATACATAACATTAACACGCTATCCTCATTTCAAATGCTTCTGCATCTCACAAAATACAGTCCTAGCAGCGTCCGAAGCCCCCTTACAGCTCACTCGTTCCTCATTCGGAATCTCTACCTCGTCCAACTGTGCTCTTTCTGCTTGTTTAAAATACTTCAACTTCTCAAGAAATGCAATCCTAGCAACGTCCTCTGCTCCCTTATAGCTCACGTCTGCTGCGTGGTAATCGTCCCCATTCATAATTTCTAGTGTAGCTAATAACGTTCCTTTCAACAACTTTACATTTTTCGGAACCAAAGTTATCCCCATTGATAGGTACTACTTTTCCTTGGTCCCTTTTCTGTACGTGTAAAATACATTTCACCAAACAACACACTGTGTCTAATACTTTCCTACCATCCAATGGTTCTATTACACCTATCATCCCTACTGGTAAGTTAAGTTACACGTTCACCCATAGTGATTTTCCAGTGCCTTTTAACACACAATCATGTAACTCAAGCAATGCTATTGCTCGCAGTTTAAGTGGACTGTCTTGCATACTAGAAACTCCTTGCAGCAGGGTAACATTGGCAATAGTTTCCCCTAGTTGGAATGTCTTCCCACTCAGCTCCACTATACGTCTTCAAAAGTCAATTATGGCATGATGTTAATATAGAAAATCTAGCTCTGGCATCATGCTGTACCTCTTGCTTACATGATACATCACTTCCACACACGGCTTAACCTTGGTTGTCCAAGCCGAAAAATTCAACAATAGTGACGCTGTCCCATGTAAATCATATCGTGATGGGTTCCACTGCCCTCTACCCATTAATTCTCTAGAGGCTACTGACACATACGCTCCTTTGTCCAGCAATACTTCATACTTTCTTCCATCCACAGCACCCATTATGGCACATTCCGCTTCTACATTCCTTCTGACTGAACTTATCGGGAACTCCTGTCGGCCGCCCTTGGGATCCCTTCTAAGTTTAACGGATCCTTTCCATTCCCTGGACTACCTCTACCATTATCCGCATAACCTTGTCGTTGACTAGAACCTCCTCTGTGCCATATCCCCAGCCCCCACGTCGTGATTTCCCTAAAGCACTTAGGGCAAATGCCGGGACGGTTCCTTTGATAGGGCATAGCCGACTTCCTTCCCCACCCTTCCCCAATCCGATGGGATCGATTAGCTATCTGGTTGATCCCCTCCCCAAATAATCAACCAACCAACCAACCAAGAGCCTCCACGTCTTGATAGACTGATAGAGTTACAGATGAAACTGCTGCAAAAATAATAGCTATTTACACAAGATAGTAGTGCAGCTGTTATGCCAATGCACCGCTTGGCAACAGCACTGAAACTTTCTTTGCTCTACTGAGTCTTGCCGCTGCATTGGCAGCATCCAACGACTGAGCCTCGCCCGTCACGCAATAGTTCAAAAGCTTGGTTGGTATAACCGAAATAGCAATACCCTTCACTCTCCAGTTGCCGGCGTCGGCTGCAATAATCCATCACATATTTTCACGTATATCCAATTTGGAGCTCATTTTTCTTTTTCTTTCTTTTTTTTCCTTTGTAAAATCCACTGTAAATGCCGGAAGTTTGGATGGTATTTTTGCATCAAAATTTCAATTAAAGAAATGTGACCATCGGTTTGACAATTCTACTGTCACATGTTCCCATAAAAGAATGTGACATTCAGGTTGACAGTTCTGTCGCATGTTTCCATAACAAAAACGAAGTCCTCACTGAATATTGATATTTTGCGAAAATGAATACAGTTGAAAGTGATACCAGAAAATTTTCAGTTGTGGAGATCAACAGTTGTAGAACTCAACCGTGATGAATGATACCACTTCAGCTGCATGGTAAATCTTTATTTCTGATCCAAATAATTTCGCGGCGTTAGAGTAATATTTTCAGGGATATAGATTTATGATTTTCATCAAACGATTAGCAGTAGATGAACGAACATTATACACCTGTATTCCTGAAGATGTGGCTCTTAACTCCGCGAAAGTGGTTGGATCAGAAATATTTATAATATGGCTTAAGCATTTTTACTCATCATGGATGAAAGCGATAAAATCATGCCTTTGGTGTGTTGCAAACAGTGCAATCACTTCAGTTGGTAATAATTTAGTGTGTTGCAAAGAATAAACACTTCCCATTCAACCGGCCACGAGAAAGAATGTTCTAAGCTGTGCTCTGAAAATTCATGTTTTTTTTTTCCTCTTCGCAGTCATGTTTAACAGAAAATAGGAATGTTGTGTTCGGCTGAAAGTTGTGTTCGGCTCTAACTTTACAATTCTATCTGTTCGCAAATTAACACCGTGTGAGATATCGTCATTAAAGCTACTATTCTCACAGACCCAGCAGCTGGAGAGATCTCTTTAATATCCCGTGTACTTATGATTCCAACTGATTTACCCACTCATTTTAACTCCAATTTCCAATATAGTTTCCATTTACAATACCCATTAGTAAGATCAGAGAGAGGGGGGGGGCGGAGAAATAGGAGATAGAAATGGAAGGGGGGAGAAAATGGATATAAAGGAAGTCGAGGAGGATATGGTGAGAGAGATTAGGGAGGAGGAGATGGATGGAGAGAGTTTGGGGTAAAAGAGGTACAAGGAGCGGGGAAAGGAGATGGACAGAGAAGGGGGGAAGCAGGAGGAGATGGAACAACTGAGGGCGGCGAAAGGAGAGGGATAGAGAGAGGGGCTAAGAATGAGAGTAAGACGTACATCCAATTCCCAAACATATTTAGCACTTGCGGAACACTGCCGGGTTCGCTAGTTTTTGCAATAAACCTCTGCATGATGCACAGTGCCCCTCTTGTAGCGTCTGCCACTCAACGTGAATGAGTAAATCAGTCACGCTCTCTCGATTATTAATCGAACTGTCGCTGAAGCACGCCTCTCTTCATTGGATCTCCTCTACCTCTTCTCTTAATCCTGGCTACTAATGTTTCCGCACTGACTAAAACTACTTCAGGATTGATCAAACAAGCATTTTATGAGGCATCTGTCACGGGATGAATTATAAGTGATAAGAGTTCTTCCAGTGGATCAGAGACGCAGCTCCTTTTCCTAAAAATACACTGCAGCGCCAAAGAAACTCGTATAGGCATGCGCATTCAAATACAGAAATACTAAAACAGGCAGAATACGGCGTTGCGTCGGAAACACATATATAAGGCAAGTGTCTGGCGCAGTTGTTAGATCGATTACTGCTGCTACGAGAGTACGAAGTCCGATTATCAAGATTTAAGTAAGTTTGAACGTGGTGTTACAGTCGCCGCACGAGCGATGAGACACAGCATCTCCGAGGCAGCGATGCAGCGAAGCTTTTCCCGTACGACCATTTCACGAGTGTACCGTGAATATCAGGAATCCGGTAAAACATCAAACCTCCGACATCGCTGCGGCCAGAAAAAGATTCTGCAAGAACGGGACAAATGAGGACGGAAGAGATCGTTCAACGTGACAGAAGTGCCATCCTTCCGAAAATTGGTGCAGATTTCAATGTTGGGCCATCAACAAATGTCAGCGTGTGAATCATTCAACGAAACATCATCGATATGGGCTTTCGGAGCATAAGTCCCACTCCTGTACCCTTGATGAGTGCACGACACGAAACTTTACGCATCGCCTGGGCCCGTCAACACCGACATTGGACTGTTGATGACTGGAAACACGTTGTTGGTCGGACGAGTCTCGTTTCAAACTGTATCGAGCGGATGGACGTGTACCGGTATGGAGACAGCCTTATGAATCCATGGACCCTGCAAGTCAGCAGGAGACTGTCCAAGCTGGAGGAGGCCATGTAATGGTCTGGGGCGTGTGCAGAAGGAGTAATATGGGACCCCTGATACGTCTAGATACGACTCTGACAGGTGACACTTACGTAAGCGTACTGTCTGATCACCAGTGTCCATTCGTGACCACTGTGTATTCCGCGACACGTCACACGTCCAGAATTGGTACAGAGCGGCTCCAGGAAGATTCAGCTGAGTTTAAACATTTCCACTGGAGACCAAACGCCTCAGACATGAACATTATTGAGCATATCTGGGATGCCTTGCAATGTGCTGCTCAGAAGAGATCTCCACCCCTTTCTCCTCTTACTGATTTATGGACAGCCCTGCAGGATTCATGGTGTCAGTTCCCTTGAGCATTCCTTCAGACATTATTCGTGTCCATTCCACGTCGTGCTGCGGCACTTTCGCGTGCTCGCGGGAGCCCTATACGATTTTGAGCAAGTGTACCAGTTTCTTTTAGCTCTTCAGAGTATTTGCATGTGGTCATTCCGCTTAAGGTCACTGGAGGAAAAATGGTACTAGATATTTAAAGGTTGTTTCTTTTTTCAGTCACATCCACATTATCAAATAGCTTCGGTCTTTCCAATTACTTACGCGTAATTACTTACCCGTTCTTGTACAGCCTTATGGAGCTTCTGATGTCACCAGTCAGACTATTTAGGTATATCGCGAGCGAAAAATGTTACTTAAAACTCCGCAGCACTTACAAAATTGCTTTATACCCCAAGATTGCGAACCATAAGATATGTGTATAATGTTGCATTGTATAAGGGGCAATGAAGTGACAACCACACACTACATCACAAAGGGGCCATAGAATGGTTCCAGTCAAAAGTAATCACCACACGCGATAAGAAATTTATCCCAATGGGTGACGAGACGTTTAATATCTGTTTCGTAGAACGCGGTCGGCCGGTGACGGACCAACAACAGCATCCACTTTTGCATTCATTAGCCGGCCGCTGTGGCCGAGCGGTTCTAGGCGCTTCAGTGGGGAACCACGCTGTTTTTACGGTCGCAGGTTCGAATCCTGCCTCGGGCATGGATGTGTGTGATGTCCTTAGGTTAGTAAGGTTTAAGCAGTTCCAAGTCTAGGCGACTGATGACCTCAGGTGTTAAGTCCCATAGTGCTTAGAGCCATTTGAACCATTTTGTGCCTTCATCGTTCGACTGAAACCGCCGTCCATGCATGTCATTCTTCGGATCGCCAATGATGTGAAAATCACACGGTGAAAGATCCGGGCTGCATGGAGGCTGTTGCATGATTCCCAACCAAATCGCTGAAGCGTAGCCTTCGTCCTATTGTCAGTGTGAGGGCTGGCGTTACCGTGCAACAAAAATGATTGCGTCCGACACTATTACTGCTGCTTAGCTGGGTGGTAATGTGCTCGCCTCCCAAGTAAGCTGGCCCGGGTTCGATTTCCGACTGGGTTGGAGGTTTTCTCCGCTCGGGGACTGGGTGTTGTGTTGTCCTCATCATCATTTCATCCTCATCACCGACGCACAAGTTACCCAATGTGGCGTCGACTGAAATAAGACTTGCCCTTGACTGCCGAACTTCCCCCGTTGGGGCCTCCCGGCCAACGATGCCACACACTCATTTCACTTCACTGGGCGTTTTGACATAATGGTGCGTCGCAGTCTCTGCAAAGTGTCTTTGTAGCGCTGCGCATTGATTATGGTTCCATGCCGGAGGAACTCGACGAGCGGAGGGCCCCTGTAATCGAAGACGATGGTCGTCAGAACCTTAAGGGAACGTGTGTGAACAACTTTGTATTTATTGGGCGGTGAGGATGTGAGATCTTTCTACTGTGGGCTTTGCCCTTTGCCCTTGAGCTATCGGAATATTGTCGGACGGAATCATCCTGCAGTACGACAACGCCCACTCCCACATTGCCGATGGGCCGAGACATGAATTGATCGCCTTCTCTCGCTGTGGGATAAATATCTTAAGGCGGGTGGCGATTGCTTTGAATGGAACCATTTCATCGTCCCGTTGTGGGCTAGTGTTCGATTTTGGTTCAAATGGCTCTGAGCACTATGGGACTCAACTGCTGAGGTCATTAGTCCCCTAGAACTTAGAACTAGTTAAACCTAACTAACCTAAGGACATCACAAACATCCATGCCCGAGGCAGGATTCGAACCTGCGACCGTAGCGGTCTTGCGGTTCCAGACTGCAGCGCCTTTAACCGCACGGCCACTTCGGCCGGCCTGTTCGATTTTAATTTGAGGACTGTTCCTCATACACATCCTGAATAAGCTCCTGAAAGCTTATTATATTTTACTACCTCTTAAGACACGTTTGAAATCGTTAGTTGCTGTGAACCACGAAGAACAAACGGATAGGATGCCAACAATGTCCCAGATGGGCGATGTTAACCTGCGCCTGACGGAAACGTTAATACATATTGACTGCATAAGAGTTAAAGTTATGTGGAAAGAAAGCATTTCTCTCTCTAAGATGAATGTAATATTTCAATTTGTAAAATGACTGTGATGTTGACAAAAAGTATTCATGGACTATACACGACATCACAATGCATTTATTTAGTTTAGGCAAGTATCTGAGCAATTACAGTTATTTTTCGCGTTAAGTTCTTCTAGTTTCAAAGGCAGTCGTACCACGTGTCCATGGGGAGTACCGCTACTAATGTAAAACCTTAGCAGCCAGATTATCTCGTCATGTGTCATATTGTAATAATAATAATAATAATAATAGTAACAGTAACAGGACACAGTGGGCGCAGGCGTCAATTCCAGACGGAAAAGCGACCACTAATAACATAATTGTGAAGCAGTCTAAAATTGCATTCTTCATTCTACATGTTTCGTTTATCAAACTCAGGCGTCTTCATAGCAGTGAGAAATTACAGCGTGTTACAGCAGCAAGAAATGAGACAGAATCACAGATTCAACTTACAACAAAATAACTCATATTTACTACCCAACGACCACATGTTAATTGCATTTGGCTGTGTACAGAGCCCACATGATATCTAAAATTTAATAACTTAGCTGTGCCTGCCGAAACCTCTATTGTCAGGTATATCCAAAGACAAAACACAAACCAGCATGACATATCGTTTGTTGTTAGGGAAGCCACAGCCTATTTACACTTTGGTGGAAAACTATCTCATTAAGCCTAATGCAACACAGAAATGAATAATATCAATCAAATGTAGCAAATAAACGTCGATTATGCTGCCATTAACAAACCTGATTTTAAAACTTGCAGTAGGTACTAGTAATTAAAATACGTTAAAAATGGCAAAGTAAAATCGCAAATTGAAATTATAGCCGTCGATTTAACTGGCGTTAGAGTACATGTTATGTTATTATTTTTAACAGATAATTAATGCCATTCGAAGTAACTTATATTGTAAATAAGAGTGGGTTAAACATAGCAGCCAGTCGTAGTAACCTGATCCCAGTTAAGTGTGTGGTTCATTATGGTGTAATATATGCAAAGATCACTTATATATTTAAGTCACGCTTATTTACAATACAGATTAATTATAATGGTATCAATAACTTGTTGCAAACATGATGTACCTCGTCAGGCCAAAATCTTTCGAGGTTGGATTAATAAAAAAATAGAGAAAAGTTAATATGGTGGTTTTAATACGTCTAGGGTTCCACATAGCCTCCCTCCATTGCGTACAACGAACAGAAAGTAGATGATGTATCTACATTGACACCCATAAAAGCAACAGTTATAATTTCAAACTGTAATTTTATATGTCATTTCAAATATATTTTAATACCCAGTTACGAATTTTAGACATAGAAGTGTTAAAGGCCGTAAAAGCAGCGCTAATTTCCTACAGTTCAATTATGTTATTTATTTTTATATTTCAGTATGCTTAATGAAGTAGTTCGCCACCGAATTATGTAGACAGGACTCTCGCTCGCCGAGCAAGAGATTACATGGTTTGTTGGTTTATCTCTGAGTATACCTTACTATAGATGTTACGGTAATTGTGAAACTGCCATCTTACTCCAGCTTTTTTTTCTGTCGTCGCTGCTTTGTAACGACAACTGTACATATAATAATTTTTTTTCTTTATGAATTTCGATAAATTAGTGTGAACAATGTTTGATTTCATTTCTTTCTCTTTTCGTGTCATGTTAAAGAAGCAGTGAGCAACTTTTGTAATGAATATTATTATTTATGTTAGATTTCAAATAATGTGATAATCAAAAGGAAGTGTACTTAATGTTAAAACTATTGTAGGATGTGAAAATTGTAATTTATACACTTGGTCCATACGTAGGAAAGGTATTAAGATATGTGAAGTAGAAAACCTGTGGTGAATACCCTACCTGTAGGGGAGCGGGAAAAGGCGAGCGCGGGAAAAGGCGAGCGCGGGAAAACGCATACTGGCGCGGTTCGGCACAACGTGCTCAGTATAACAGTCGGAGGCGAGCAACAGTCGGAGTTGTGAATCGGTCAGAGGAACACGTCCTGTACCGAGGAGGCTACCCAGGAAAAGTGGATTCCATTGAGCCTCGGATGAACCGATTCCGACGACTACTTGGCATGGCTATATTCTGAGGCACAAAATTGGAAAGATTACGACGCTAAGTAGATGGAAGGTGCCGATGTAGTGTGAGCCTTGGCCGTGCTTGTATGTGTGCCGTGCTGCCCGCTATCTCGCTGCCCGCGAACCGCCGCACCGACTTGCACAGGTCAAACATTTATTTCATCTTTAGAAGGGTATCTGTGTGGACCAGTGTCGAAAATGTTTCTAACTGTTCAATAATAACGTGACTTTTACCAGAATTGCTTTAGCCATGACTTATCTTGATCACTGATTAGATTAGTCCAGTAAAGCTGAGTTCTATATTAATCCTAAGTGTATTAGTGTTGTTTTCCAATTTTAATAGTGACATTGTATGTGTGCTTTCAAAACTGCTCATTCTAGGACAATCTATGCCCGATTTCAGTCTGATCAATATACAAAATGCAGTTCGTAGTAATCATTGCTGTGTGGTGTTGTGTAAATTTATCTCGTCCAAATTAGTACAAAAAGAGAAAGCTTTAGTTCAGTGGATTTTTCTGGTTCCAAACTTTGCCATATAACGCATCATTACTACGTGTTAATATGCCTGTACATGCACCCACTTGTACAAGGAAAAACTCACTCATTGCATAAGTAGGCTGGCGACCGAATTATTAATTATAGGTAGCATCTACTGTGTATACTTCTTGTCCATGCGAACGAGCAATTATACTTTACATTTGCTTGATGCATCACTGTAGTTATTGACTGAGTACAAGTCCGATCTTGCTTCTATTAGGTACACGCGGTCAACTTATGTACTAAAATCCTTGTTTATAAGGTGAAGCCCGTGAACTTATTACAGTACAGGCTTTATACAGCTAACGTACGTCCGAGAGGGCGGGAGCGTTACAAGTGGCTTCCCGTGTACAGGACATCCAGTTGTTGTCGATTACAAATTAACGTAAAGATCGAACAGTGGATGTTCAGTGGCACGAATAGCAATAAAAGACAGTAAAATAAACTGCAGTGGGAGTCAAGTATAATAGTGTGGTGTAGTTGGCATTCAATATGGACAGGAACGTAGGCAGGGTAGATGCGCCAAGCGAAATGGAGAATGCGGCTGGCAGTAGCCGGAGTTTACGCGGCCAGATAACAGATGGCGTTAGCGGAAGACAATTGGCGTACATACAATACCACGAACACGTTAACGAACAGATTGAAATGTCGAGATCGTCTCGAACACAGCAAGGGACAAAACAGGAAGTAGAGGGTGACTTGGTAGATGATAGTGGGTACGTGAACGAATCCACTGACATGTTTGATTCACCACAGATAAAGAAAGAACCGAAAGAAAATTCTGAAGTAGAATCGGAACACATCGATCCTGTAGAACAAAACAGTATAAAAATTTTAAGTATGAACGACTTATTTGAACAATTAACCAAACAAATTGCGGGACAGAATGAGCAACTTCAAAAACAAGTCGGCAATCAGGTTAATCAGCTTAAAAGACACGTTGACGAGCAACTCAAAAAACAGGGACGTCAGCTCAAAACACAGAATGAACAGCTCAAAACACAGAATGAACAGCTCAAAACACACGTTGACGAGCAACTCAAAACACAGGTGGATCAAATTAAAGCACAGGTCGAAGGGCAGGGAATTAACATTAGTAAACAAATAGAACAAGTAGAACAGAAAGTGGGTAATTTAAGTTCTGTGGTAAATACTCTGAAATTTGAAATTGATACCATTAACAAAAATATGGATACTATGCAGGAGGAAATTGGAAACATTAATAGTAGATTCGATGTTGAAATTCTCAACATCCAAGAGAAAGTAGAACCTCTGGTTGAAACTAAGGTAGACGAGAAAGTTTTCGATCTTAAAACTGAGATCGTAAACGAATGTCAACACGGAATATCACGGTTGGAAAAGGTAGTTTTAGAAACTGAAAGGGATTTAGATAAAAAAGTAACCGGATGTGTTCAAAACTGTGAACAAAATACTACGAAAATTCAAGGCAGAATTTTCGATCTGGAGAGCAAAATTAAAGATAGGCCTGGTGTTGTCTGTAATGGCACACCGATTACGAAGCTGTTAGAAGGCGAGGAACGCTTCGATCCAGCCAAGAAACATAACGGGTGGCATCCGTTAGATTTTATCAAAAATTGCGAGAGAGTATTTCCTGAGCAATTGTCTGATCAGGAAAAGATAAATGTAGTAATTAGCGCCTTAGCAGGTGATGCTAAGCGCTGGGGAATAAATTTAAATACCGAACGAATGACGTTCGAAGAATTTAGGCAGAGATTTACGGAAGAATATTGGTCTGAACAAAAGCAGGACCATTTATGGCGGGAGTTCATCATGGCCAAACAGCATGATAACAGGGGCAGGAATTCTTTGAAAGATTTCTGCGAGCATTGGTACCGGAAACTGACGCATTTAAGAGGCCGAAGATCAGATTCAGAAATTATCCGGGAGTTATATAAAAAGCTTCCAGAAGATTCAAAAAGGTATGTAGGAAGCAATCATCATAGCTTCCAAGCATTTCTAGAAAGGGTCGAAGATGAAGACCATTGGCGCGCAAGTCGTGCCAATTATCAAAACTTTGGTAACCATAATAACCGACACAATTCCGAACGAAACGACGGCGATGGATTTCGCGTCAATGTAATACAAAGAGGAAGAGGCAGAGGAAGAGGTAGAGGAAATTATTCAGGTCGCGGTAGAGGGTATACCGCGCAAAATAATAACGACGTGGGAAACTAATTTCCGCGAACGTTGCGGGCCAAACGGAAGCGGACAATATATACCGGCCCCGATTTAAGAAAAGATACCGGACTGGCCATAATATAATGAGACAGGCTAGGGACAGACATGGAACGCCATGACGTGTTGTGGCGAAACAAGCGTCAGGTGCGAGCCAGAATGAGTCATCTCTGTCACACAGAGCGCTACATGTTAACAGGCGAGTGGAGCATCAGAGGGCAACGGCCCAGCCTAGCAGAACATCTGTTAGGAAAGAAGCCGCTAGAAATACGGCAGCAGTAGATACGAACATAGCCGTCAGAGCTAATGAAAATTTTATGAGTGTTAATTCCGTGGCAAAGGAAACGATAAAGGAAACTGTGAATACACAGAGAGATGCGGTTAGCAGTGTTTGCAATGAGATAAAAGGCGAGAATGAATTAGCGGAAGTAACTGATTGGCATGTGCAGATCGACGATCTGTACAAGGGCCTAAAGCAATGTGAGTGGGAGGATTTTAAGAAGGAGTATGAGGCAAAGAAATTAGTTAGTGGAAAAGGAGATAGTAGGGACGTCGATAAGGTGACGTGGCCCGAATTGGAAGAGGAGAGAATAAATAGCGCCGCGCAAAGTACGCGTGCCGCCAATAGGATGCAGATTAAGGATAGGAAGGATTTGGAGGATGAAATCCTCAGCATTGACGAAGAAATAACTTCTGCTAACAGTCCGCCAATAGTACAAGCTGCTACCGAGAGGCACCATGGAGAAGGGGCAGATGATTACCTGAAAGTAATCAAAGTCCACGAGGATTACACCGAATATGAAGTCACAGTGGATGTGAATAAAGCTGAGGATGAGGCCGTATTGCCAAAAGAGGAGATTGAGTTAAAATCCAAGCCTGACGACAATACAGAGGAGGAACTTAGTGCCTGTCTCAGAAAAGCTTTTATGTTAGAACCTGAAAGCGATCCGGAATGGTCGGATTCCGACGATAGTTCGGATGATGAAAGATACGCAAATACAGACGAAAATGAATGTACTAACTTTCCCTATTGTTCAAAAGTAGCGTACTTAAGTGAATCTGGTGCTGAGGAAGATAGTAGTGATGACTCTAATGAAGATGAATTTTTAGGTGTAGACGGAAGTGAATATACTTTTACTGAAAGAGGGAATGAGAAAATTAGTGAAAATTTTCCAGAGCAAGATACAGTAAATAGAAGTGGGCAAAACCGAATGAATTATTGAGTAATGTAAAACAGGGGCATAATTTGCAGGAACCTCCAGATGATACTATACTGGGGCACGCCTTAATAAATGTTTTGAAGGAGTGTGAATTACAGGAACAAAAAGAACCACCTGATAAAATGATAGCAGAACAGGGAATGTTGTACCTTGCTAAAGACTTTGAAATTTCAAAACCTAAAAAGCCACCTGATGAAATGAAACGTTGGCAAGATCTGAATGGCTTAGTGAAAGATGTAAAAAACAGGAGGCCTAAAAAGCCACCAGACTTAAGTGACTGTTTTATGAACCCTAAAAGACTGCCTTGTTAATGAAGAGACTGGGGACAGGATACGGTATTTGTATATATTATTAGTATTATGCATGACTTTATTATCACTGTATCTCAGTGTTACCTGAAAGTGAATTATTGTTTTGTTGATTTGGAGTCTGGGGCAGATTTATATCGGATTTTGAGAATGTCATGAACACATTACATCATGAAACTACAGGATTTCCACCGGAAGAAATTTTGTTAGGCAGAAATAGTAAAAGTTTAATTGAAGAAAAACTAGAGTTTCCACCTTGTACAAGTTTGGGATTGGATCAAAAGAAAGAATTGGTGATAAAAAGGGCAAAGCAAAAAGCTGAATCTAGATCTAAAAGACACAATAAAAATTTAAAAGTTTCAAAATTTAAAATTGGAGATTATGTTCTTTTAAAAACCCACGAAAAGTCTAGTGAACTAAACCATGAAATTTACAAATTTAAATATATTTATAATGGACCATATATAATACAGAATATTCCACACGATAATGCTTACTACCTGATCTACCCAAAATCCAAAAGACCTTTAGGTGTAAGAAATATTGTGGACCTGAAACTGTATGTTCCTAGGAACGAGTAATTGTGCTGTATCTTATGCTGAACCCAAGTTATTCTAAATGTAACTAATCTTTGTAAATGTCTGTATAACCTTGAAAGTGTGCTAATGTAGTTATGTGAGTTTCAGATTACCAATTGTACTGTAACTATAAAAATGTATGGAGAAAAGGACTGAAAAGAAAGGATAAATGCTATCAGCCAGATAAAAGATGGGACTGTCAAAAATGAAAATGGGCAGTGTATGAACCATAATATGAAGGACTGCCAAATACCAATGAGGGCAGATAAATAGTCGATGGAAAATTGTAAATGTGATCCAGAAGATGTGACAATATGAAGTGAAAAGGACTGCCCAAATCCGCATAATAGGCAGCAAATATATGTAGTTAATTTTCAGAATATATGTGTGTGTGTTTTGTTTAGTAAGTAAGGAAATGGACTGCTATTCAAAGCAAGCAGCGACAAATTATCTTATAGTGTGTACAAAATATGCTATTGTTTTTGTAGTTAAATGTTTGTATTCCAGAATTTTAAATTAATTTTTTTGAGAAATTTAGAAAAATTGATTAAATTGCTATTTTAGTAATGTTATGATGGGAAGTTGGACTGTGCGAAAGGCACTTGAGTAAATGACAAGTAATTATTCTTGATGTGTTAAAAGAGTGTAAACCCATATACAGTGAGTAGAAGGACATATGTAGTGTAAATCTTTTTGGACGTTTAAGTAAAGATTCAGAACCACTGTATAATTGTAAGATTTAGTGTTCCCATAAAAATTGGACTTAAGAAAATTTTCTGGAAACAGGGGCATGTGTAACGACAACTGTACATATAATAATTTTTTTCTTTATGAATTTCGATAAATTAGTGTGAACAATGTTTGATTTCATTTCTTTCTCTTTTCGTGTCATGTTAAAGCAGCAGTGAGCAACTTTTGTAATGAATATTATTATTTATGTTAGATTTCAAATAATGTGATAATCAAAAGGAAGTGTACTTAATGTTAAAACTATTGTAGGATGTGAAAATTGTAATTTATACACTTGGTCCATACGTAGGAAAGGTATTAAGATATGTGAAGTAGAAAACCTGTGGTGAATACCCTACCTGTAGGGGAGCGGGAAAAGGCGAGCGCGGGAAAAGGCGAGCGCGGGAAAACGCACACTGGCGCAGTTTGGCACAACGTGCTCAGTATAACAGTCGGAGGCGAGCAACAGTCGGAGTTGTGAATCTGTCAGAGGAACACGTACTGTACCGAGGAGGCTACCCAGGAAAAGTGGATTCCATTGAGCCTCGGATGAACCGATTCCGACGACTACTTGGCATGGCTATATTCTGAGGCACAAAATTGGAAAGATTACGACGCTAAGTAGATGGAAGGTGCCGATGTAGTGTGAGCCTTGGCCGTGCTTGTATGTGTGCCGTGCTGCCCGCTATCTCGCTGCCCGCGAACCGCCGCACCGACTTGCACAGGTCAAACATTTATTTCATCTTTAGAAGGGTATCTGTGTGGACCAGTGTCGAAAATGTTTCCAACTGTTCAATAATAACGCGACTTTTACCAGAATTGCTTTAGCCATGACTTATCCTGATCACTGACCTAGACAGGATCCTTACCTCGTATTGTGCAACCCGAGTATCCTGAACTGAAAGTTTAAAAATTAGTGTTAATGAGAATTATCAGTAGATCAATCTATGCTATAAAGAAGTTTAAAAGTTCTGTGTGTTATTGTAAATGTTGGTAAAGAACAAAAATATGACTAAATTGGAAGAGAGTTGTTTGAATTGAGTTAGCGATGCTATTTAATTAATTTGAGACAGAACTAATGACAATTAAATTATTCAGAAGTAAGACAAAAGAGAAGTTATCCATAGATTGATAATTTTGAGTGTTAATTTGCCTTCAGTACTTAATACTCTCAGTATAACGACCATAACAGTTTCAAGCCCCCCCCCCTTCTCTTGTCCATTCTTTCAAACCTTGAAGTGTACTGACTAGATTAGTCCAGTAAAGCTGAGTTCTATATTAATCCTAAGTGTATTAGTGTTGTTTTCCAATTTTAATAGTGACATTGTATGTGTGCTTTCAAAACTGCTCATTCTAGGACAACCTATGCCCGATTTCAGTCTGATCAATATACAAAATGCAGTTCGTAGTAATCATTGCTGTGTGGTGTCGTGTAAATTTATCTCGTCCAAATTAGTACAAAAAGAGAAAGCTTTAGTTCAGTGGATTTTTCTGGTTCCAAACTTTGCCATATAACGCATCATTACTACGTGTTAATATGCCTGTACATGCACCCACTTGTACAAGGAAAAACTCACTCATTGCATAAGTAGGCTGGCGACCGAATTATTAATTATAGGTAGCATCTACTGTGTATACTTCTTGTCCATGCGAACGAGCAATTATACTTTACATTTGCTTGATGCATCACTGTAGTTATTGACTGAGTACAAGTCCGATCTTGCTTCTATTAGGTACACGCGGTCAACTTATGTACTAAAATCCTTGTTTATAAGGTGAAGCCCGCGAACTTATTACAGTACAGGCTTTATACAGCTAACGTACGTCCGAGAGGGCGGGAGCGTTACAAGTGGCTTCCCGTGTACAGGACATCCAGTTGTTGTCGATTACAAATTAACGTAAAGATCGAACAGTGGATGTTCAGTGGCACGAATAGCAATAAAAGACAGTAAAATAAACTGCAGTGGGAGTCAAGTATAATAGTGTGGTGTAGTTGGCATTCAATATGGACAGGAACGTAGGCAGGGTAGATGCGCCAAGCGAAATGGAGAATGCGGCTGGCAGTAGCCGGAGTTTACGCGGCCAGATAACAGATGGCGTTAGCGGAAGACAATTGGCGTACATACAATACCACGAACACGTTAACGAACAGATTGAAATGTCGAGATCGTCTCGAACACAGCAAGGGACAAAACAGGAAGTAGAGGGTGACTTGGTAGATGATAGTGGGTACGTGAACGAATCCACTGACATGTTTGATTCACCACAGATAAAGAAAGAACCGAAAGAAAATTCTGAAGTAGAATCGGAACACATCGATCCTGTAGAACAAAACAGTATAAAAATTTTAAGTATGAACGACTTATTTGAACAATTAACCAAACAAATTGCGGGACAGAATGAGCAACTTCAAAAACAAGTCGGCAATCAGGTTAATCAGCTTAAAAGACACGTTGACGAGCAAATCAAAAAACAGGGACGTCAGCTCAAAACACAGAATGAACAGCTCAAAACACAGAATGAACAGCTCAAAACACACGTTGACGAGCAACTCAAAACACAGGTGGATCAAATTAAAGCACAGGTCGAAGGACAGGGAATTAAAATTAGTAAACAAATAGAACAAGTAGAACAGAAAGTGGGTAATTTAAGTTCTGTGGTAAATACTCTGAAATTTGAAATTGATACCATTAACAAAAATATGGATACTATGCAGGAGGAAATTGGAAACATTAATAGTAGATTCGATGTTGAAATTCTCAACATCCAAGAGAAAGTAGAACCTCTGGTTGAAACTAAGGTAGACGAGAAAGTTTTCGATCTTAAAACTGAGATCGTAAACGAATGTCAACACGGAATATCACGGTTGGAAAAGGTAGTTTTAGAAACTGAAAGGGATTTAGATAAAAAAGTAACCGGATGTGTTCAAAACTGTGAACAAAATACTACGAAAATTCAAGGCAGAATTTTCGATCTGGAGAGCAAAATTAAAGATAGGCCTGGTGTTGTCTGTAATGGCACACCGATTACGAAGCTGTTAGAAGGCGAGGAACGCTTCGATCCAGCCAAGAAACATAACGGGTGGCATCCGTTAGATTTTATCAAAAATTGCGAGAGAGTATTTCCTGAGCAATTGTCTGATCAGGAAAAGATAAATGTAGTAATTAGCGCCTTAGCAGGTGATGCTAAGCGCTGGGGAATAAATTTAAACACCGAACGAATGACGTTCGAAGAATTTAGGCAGAGATTTACGGAAGAATATTGGTCTGAACAAAAGCAGGACCATTTATGGCGGGAGTTCATCATGGCCAAACAGCATGATAACAGGGGCAGGAATTCTTTGAAAGATTTCTGCGAGCATTGGTACCGGAAATTGACGCATTTAAGAGGCCGAAGATCAGATTCATAAATTATCTGGGAGTTATATAAAAAGCTTCCAGAAGATTCAAAGAGGTATGTAGGAAGCAATCATCGTAGCTTCCAAGCATTTCTAGAAAGGGTCGAAGACGAAGACCATTGGCGCGCAAGTCGTGCCAATTATCAAAACTTTGGTAACCATAATAACCGACACAATTCCGAACGAAACGACGGCGATGGATTTCGCGTCAATGTAATACAAAGAGGAAGAGGCAGAGGAAGAGGTAGAGGAAATTATTCAGGTCGCGGTAGAGGGTATACCGCGCAAAATAATAACGACGCGGGAAACTAATTTCCGCGAATGTTGCGGGCCAAACGGAAGCGGACAATACATACTGGCCCCGATTTAAGAAAAGATACCGGACCGGCCATAATATAATGAGACAGGCTAGGGACAGACATGGAACGCCACGACGTGTTGTGGCGAAACAAGCGTCAGGTGCGAGCCAGAATGAGTCATCTCTGTCACACAGAGCGCTACATGTTAACAGGCGAGTGGAGCATCAGAGGGCAACGGCCCAGCCTAGCAGAACATCTGTTAGGAAAGAAGCCGCTAGAAATACGGCAGCAGTAGATACGAACATAGCCGTCAGAGCTAATGAAAATTTTATGAGTGTTAATTCCGTGGCAAAGGAAACGATAAAGGAAACTGTGAATACACAGAGAGGTGCGGTTAGCAGTGTTTGCAATGAGATAAAAGGCGAGAATGAATTAGCAGAAGTAACTGATTGGCATGTGCAGATCGACGATCTGTACAAGGGCCTAAAGCAATGTGAGTGGGAGGATTTTAAGAAGGAGTATGAGGCAAAGAAATTAGTTAGTGGAAAAGGAGATAGTAGGGACATCGATAAGGTGACGTGGCCCGAATTGGAAGAGGAGAGAATAAATAGCGCCGCGCAAAGTACGCGTGCCGCCAATAGGATGCAGATTAAGGGTAGGAAGGATTTGGAGGATGAAATCCTCAGCATTGACGATGAAATAACTTGTGCTAACAGTCCGCCAATAGTACAAGCTGCTACCGAGAGGCACCGTGGAGAAGGGGCAGATGATTACCTGAAAGTAATCAAAGTCCACGAGGATTACACCGAATATGAAGTCACAGTGGATGTGAATAAAGCTGAGGATGAGGCCGTATTGCCAAAAGAGGAGATTGAGTTAAAATCCAAGCCTGACGACAATACAGAGGAGGAACTTAGTGCCTGTCTCAGAAAAGCTTTTATGTTAGAACCTGAAAGCGATCCGGAATGGTCGGATTCCGACGATAGTTCGGATGATGAAAGATACGCAAATACAGACGAAAATGAATGTACTAACTTTCCCTATTGTTCAAAAGTAGCGTACTTAAGTGAATCTGGTGCTGAGGAAGATAGTAGTGATGACTCTAATGAAGATGAATTTTTAGGTGTAGACGGAAGTGAATATACTTTTACTGAAAGAGGGAATGAAAAAATTAGTGAAAATTTTCCAGAGCAAGACACAGTAAATAGAAGTGGGCAAAAACCGAATGAATTATTAAGTAATGTAAAACAGGGGCATAATTTGCAGGAACCTCCAGATGATACTATACTGGGGCACGCCTTAATAAATGTTTTGAAGGAGTGTGAATTACAGGAACAAAAAGAACCACCTGATAAAATGATAGCAGAACAGGGAATGTTGTACCTTGCTAAAGACTTTGAAATTTCAAAACCTAAAAAGCCACCTGATGAAATGAAACGTTGGCAGGATCTGAATGGCTTAGTGAAAGATGTAAAAAACAGGAGGCCTAAAAAGCCACCAGACTTAAGTGACTGTTTTATGAACCCTAAAAGACTGCCTTGTTAATAAAGAGACTGGGGACAGGATACGGTATTTGTATATATTATTAGTATTATGCATGACTTTATTATTACTGTATCTCAGTGTTACCTGAAAGTGAATTATTGTTTTGTTGATTTGGAGTCTGGGGCAGATTTATATCGGATTTTGAGAATGTCATGAACACATTACATCATGAAACTACAGGATTTCCACCGGAAGAAATTTTGTTAGGCAGAAATAGTAAAAGTTTAATTGAAGAAAAACTAGAGTTTCCACCTTGTACAAGTTTGGGATTGGATCAAAAGAAAGAATTGGTGATAAAAAGGGCAAAGCAAAAAGCTGAATCTAGATCTAAAAGACACAATAAAAATTTAAAAGTTTCAAAATTTAAAATTGGAGATTATGTTCTTTTAAAAACCCACGAAAAGTCTAGTGAACTAAACCATGAAATTTACAAATTTAAATATATTTATAATGGACCATATATAATACAGAATATTCCACACGATAATGCTTACTACCTGATCTACCCAAAATCCAAAAGACCTTTAGGTGTAAGAAATATTGTGGACCTGAAACTGTATGTTCCTAGGGACGAGTAATTGTGCTGTATCTTATGCTGAACCCAAGTTATTCTAAATGTAACTAATCTTTGTAAATGTCTGTATAACCTTGAAAGTGTGCTAATGTAGTTATGTGAGTTTCAGATTACCAATTGTACTGTAACTATAAAAATGTATGGAGAACAGGACTGAAAAGAAAGGATAAATGCTATCAGCCAGATAAAAGATGGGACTGTCAAAAATGAAAATGGGCAGTGTATGAACCATAATATGAAGGACTGCCAAATACCAATGAGGGCAGATAAATAGTCGATGGAAAATTGTAAATGTGATCCAGAAGATGTGACAATATGAAGTGAAAAGGACTGCCCAAATCCGCATAATAGGCAGCAAATATATGTAGTTAATTTTCAGAATATATGTGTGTGTGTTTTGTTTAGTAAGTAAGGAAATGGACTGCTATTCAAAGCAAGCAGCGACAAATTATCTTATAGTGTGTACAAAATATGCTATTGTTTTTGTAGTTAAATGTTTGTATTCCAGAATTTTAAATTAATTTTTTTGAGAAATTTAGAAAAATTGATTAAATTGCTATTTTAGTAATGTTATGATGGGAAGTTGGACTGTGCGAAAGGCACTTGAGTAAATGACAAGTAATTATTCTTGATGTGTTAAAAGAGTGTAAACCCATATACAGTGAGTAGAAGGACATATGTAGTGTAAATCTTTTTGGACGTTTAAGTAAAGATTCAGAACCACTGTATAATTGTAAGATTTAGTGTTCCCATAAAATTTGGACTTAAGAAAATTTTCTGGAAACAGGGGCATGTGTAACGACAACTGTACATATAATAATTTTTTCTTTATGAATTTCGATAAATTAGTGTGAACAATGTTTGATTTCATTTCTTTCTCTTTTCGTGTCATGTTAAAGAAGTAGTGAGCAACTTTTGTAATGAATATTATTATTTATGTTAGATTTCGAATAATGTGATAATCAAAAGGAAGTGTACTTAATGTTAAAACTATTGTAGGATGTGAAAATTGCAATTTATACACTTGGTCCATACGTAGGAAAGGTATTAAGATATGTGAAGTAGAAAACCTGTGGTGAATACCCTACCTGTAGGGGAGCGGGAAAAGGCGAGCGCGGGAAAAGGCGAGCGCGGGAAAACGCACACTGGCGCGGCTCGGCACAACGGGCTCAGTATAACAGTCGGAAGCGAGCAACAGTCGGAGTTGTGAATCGGTCAGAGGAACACGTCCTGTACCGAGGAGGCTACCCAGGAAAAGTGGATTCCATTGAGCCTCGGATGAACCGATTCCGACGACTACTTGGCATGGCTATATTCTGAGGCACAAAATTGGAAAGATTACGACGCTAAGTAGATGGAAGGTGCCGATGTAGTGTGAGCCTTGGCCGTGCTTGTATGTGTGCCGTGCTGCCCGCTATCTCGCTGCCCGCGAACCGCCGCACCGACTTGCACAGGTCAAACATTTATTTCATCTTTAGAAGGGTATCTGTGTGGACCAGTGTCGAAAATGTTTCTAACTGTTCAATAATAACGCGAATTTTACCAGAATTGCTTTAGCCATGACCTATCCTGATCACTGACCTAGACAGGATCCTTACCTCGTATTGTGCAACCCGAGTATCCTGAACTGAAAGTTTAAAAATTAGTGTTAATGAGAATTATCAGTAGACCAATCTATGCTATAAAGAAGTTTAAAAGTTCTGTGTGTTATTGTAAATGTTGGTAAAGAACAAAAATATGACTAAATTGGAAGAGAGTTGTTTGAATTGAGTTAGCGATGCTATTTAATTAATTTGAGACAGAACTAATGACAATTAAATTATTCAGAAGTAAGACAAAAGAGTAGTTATCCATAGATTGATAATTTTGAGTGTTAATTTGCCTTCAGTACTTAATAGTCTCAGTATAACGACCATAACAGTTTCAGGCCCCCCTCCCCCCTTCTCTTGTCCATTCTTTCAAACCTTGAAGTGTACTGATTAGATTAGTCCAGTAAAGCTGAGTTCTATATTAATCCTAAGTGTATTAGTGTTGTTTTCCAATTTTAATAGTGACATTGTATGTGTGCTTTCAAAACTGCTCATTCTAGGACAATCTATGCCCGATTTCAGTCTGATGAATATACAAAATGCAGTTCGTAGTAATCATTGCTGTGTGGTGTCGTGTAAATTTATCTCGTCCAAATTAGTACAAAAAGAGAAAGCTTTAGTTCAGTGGATTTTTCTGGTTCCAAACTTTGCCATATAACGCATCATTACTACGTGTTACTATGCTTGTACATGCACCCACTTGTACAAGGAAAAACTCACTCATTGCCTAAGTAGGCTGGCGACCGAATTATTAATTATAGGTAGCATCTACTGTGTATACTTCTTGTCCATGCGAACGAGCAATTATACTTTACATTTGCTTGATGCATCACTGTAGTTATTGACTGAGTACAAGTCCGATCTTGCTTCTATTAGGTACACGCGGTCAACTTATGTACTAAAATCCTTGTTTATAAGGTGAAGCCCGTGAACTTATTACAGTACAGGCTTTATACAGCTAACGTACGTCCGAGAGGGCGGGAGCGTTACAGCTTTACACAGCCAGACACATTTAATATGTGGCAGTTAATTACCAAATGTGACTTATTATGCTGCACATTGAATCTGTGATTCTATTTCGTTTCATGTTATTGATACTCATTGTACTTTCCCAAGCCCTGAAGCTTCCCGCGTCAGACGAATGAAAAGTGTAAAATAAATTTAATGAAACTTGCGACTGGTCCACAACATCAGCAGAACGAGTAACAGGATATTATGGATAACGTAAGGCAGCACAACGTACTAACAAAGAACATGTAACAAAGCAAGAGAGATAAATAACACAATTAAAGTTTAAATGATTAGATGACTGACTCTAAAAATAAACGAAACGAAACAAATGCGACAGAATAAACAAGAAGAAGAGAATCAGAGGAAAACAAACGGGGTTTCCTTTGGCGTTGAACTATGAGGTAAGATCTTTGTTTCTTGTTGTGACGATATGATGACAACGCAAAACTTCAGTTTCTTATTGAGTGCTATACTACGTGAATCATAGATAAATGGTGACCTGGAATGACAGTATGAGCAAGTTTACGTTTACGCTTCCTAGTCACTCACCTAGAGTGAACCAGACATAGCGGATTAGTAGATCATGAAAACACACTGGTCATTCCTGCGAATGCCGAAACCCTCTGACATTTTCAAAGATTCGTGAAATAAATGTTTCACCAATTGGAGGGCTTGGCAAGTGTTAATTGTGCATCATTTCCAACAGGCGACACTCCAAATTTCGTGCAGCCTTTTAGGTAAACATACCGAAAACGGAATGAATGGAGAATGTACATCGTACTCTGCACATAACGTGCTTCGGATATTACTGACAAAGCATTCCAGCGTTGTCGAAAGCGGTCCAGAATTCCCTATCATTCTGACAATCATCAAAGCCGAAAGGATCAACTTCACATCTAGTGGGGATCTCTCCGTGGTTCAATGCTAATGCCGGCTGCATTGCGTTACTCGTACATGATCAGCTAAGCAGAACATCAAACTCAGCGTTACAATAATTTTAAACCGGAGAGCGTTTGATGTACAAAGAAGATTACGACGAATGTCGCCCGACTGACAAAAGTAGCTGAACAAATTATTTCATTGCAGATAGACTCAGATACCACATGCGAGCACACAACATTCTAAAAGAGCGCGAGACGAGCATGTCGTGAACTTGAAACCGTTTCTTACGTGTCCGGACACAAGAACAACTTAATGGCAGAATATATTTTAAACCCTAGCTTTATATTTACTAAAGCTTCATTGTATGTTACATTACAGTAATTTTAATTAAGTTAATTACTACTAAGTTAATTTATAAAGCTGATGCATTCCGGTAATTACTCATTCTCATTCGAAAAATGAAAAACATGACAGAACCGCATCAAAATAAACCAGGAAAGAGAAAAAAATACGACTGATTTTTTTTTATTTGTTGTCTGCACAAGCTATTCAGTTTGTCAAAACAGTTGAAGCTTCTTCTTGTATGACACTGCCACGGGAGAAAGGTTTTGGTATTTTGTGATTTTTTGAGTCGTGACAGATACTCTATTAATTCCGGCAGTATCACACAAAAAGAAGACGAGATTCTCGATTGAAAGGAGACCAAGAGAGGTCATGTAAGACAAATTAACGTCACGTATCACTAGTCCATTTTAACATCTTCGTAATATTTCTACACGGCTGCCGCCAGCAATGTGGTTTTTTTTTATATATATATATATAATTTGTTTCAAATGAGCCAGAATGAAAACTTTTTAGTGCTGCCTACTACCAATGTTCTTAACTGCTGTACTGCAACTATTTAACTAAAATTCGGATATCTATTTTCAAACTTACTACAGCTTCATCAAAAGAAATAGGGAATAATCAGATCGCTGTGGCCCAGTGGTTCTAGGCGCTTCAGTCCGGAACCGCGCTGCTGCTACGGTCGCAGGTTCAAATCTTGTCTCGGGCATGGATGTGTGTGATTTCCTTAGGTTAGTTAGGTTTAAGTAGTTCTAAGTCTAGGGGACTGATGACCTCAGATGTTACGTCCCATAGTGCTTAGAGCCATTTGAACCATTTTTTGAATAATCAAATACCAACTCTTTGCAGATTCATTAGAATGTTGTGTGCCTTCACATGTAAATAAAGCCTTTATATGTCCATACACACTCATTCATTCACTCCATACTGCTGAATATAAAGATGATATTATGAAATACAGTGATGTTAAGTAGTTATGTAAGTCAAACGAGCTGCATTTCCGATGAAACAGAGTTTGTGAGTAGCAGAGTTGATAATACATATCTCCCTCACAGGTAGTTATAAATCGATGTTATGAATCGACCGAAACTTTACAAAACAACCTGATCTTACTTAGTCGTTTCTGAAATTAAACTATTTATGAGAAAGCTACGAGAAACTTTCTATTAATTTAATGCTTCTCTTTCATTCTCTTTGCTTGTGTATCTGTATTAATACAATGTATCTAGTCATAGTCTGTTTTTTGCTTTCAATCCCCAGTAGTCCAAACAAATTAGACACTGTGCTGGACATTTTAAAGAACAAGCTGAAACTTGGCAAAAACGTTCAAGACAATGTCCAGATCAAAATCCCAAAATTCCAAAAAATCCAATTTGAGGAAAATACGCCATCTTGAAAAAACAACCAACATCCTGGAACTTTCGCGTTTTATCCACAATAACTGAACCAAACGTCCATTTGGGTTCATTTTTGGGTCAAATTACTAAGTATAAACACCGCTGTCCTCTAAACAGAAAATATTAATTACTATAGTACAGTTTCCCTTTCCATGAAACAATAATACATATTTTAACTTAAGTAGTGTTGAAATAAAATTGACCTAAAATTTTGCAGCTTTTGTTCACACGTTTTTGATGCTATTTTAATTACGAATGATGTTGTAACGTACAATAAAAGCAACGGAAATGGATGAAGTTTTGGATTTTTAGAATAGATGTTCATTGGGACCAGTAACCGTGGCCATGAGTGCATTCCAGCCAAGTGCGGCGTTTATTGGAGCTGGTAACCCCTCATCCATAGGTTGTCAATGAGACGAGCTTGTTTAGCTGATGTGGGTGCTGAGACGAGCTTTTTAGCTTATAAATGGAAATGTCGTGTGGCTAGGGCCTCCCGTAGGGTAGACCGTTCGCCTGGCGCAAGTCTTGGAGTTGACGCCACTTCAGCGACTTGTGTGTCGATGGGGATGAAATTATGATGATAAAGACAACATAACACCCAGTCACTCAGCTACCAGGGGCGGACGCTTAGCTGATGTGGGTGGTGAAATGGCGGCGCTGCGTCTTGCCCAGCTTGTGTGCTGTCCCGAGTCTGACATTTGCGTAGGTTACCGGTATCAGATCGAGTGAATCTAAAGACACCAACTCTGATGTCGAGGGTGGCTTGTTACTTCCTGAGACCTGAGCGCTTGCAGCTAACTCCTGCAGAGATGATGCATCTTATACCTCCCACAGTTTGAAAGGTATCGTGGCCATCCAATGCCCACACGTTGTGTTCTGCCTTGTCTAACACGAATTGTAAGAACGCATCCCCTTTTACTTTAGGTTGACTGTGTTGCGCATAGGAGGGCTCAAAATGCGTCGTTTCAGAATATGACGCATATACACCAAGTCTTTAAAGCAGGAACCTCGAAACATAGCGTCTACGAAGAGTTATCCCCATTCCAAATCGCAATAGGGAAATGAACGAACAAGGACGATCAGAGTAACTATCGGATGAGCGATGGTTGTGGTCTTTCTTTTGGTAGCGCTATTTTCTTCCAATGTTTCCCGAGTTTCAAGAACAACTTTCAGAAACACTTTAAGAGTGGGCGGAATCAATTTTTTTATTTCCAGTTGCTATTAGTTCCACTGTTGGATAGGTGGAACACTCGTAAATTTCAGAGAAGATGTCCTCGCGAATAATTCTTGCTACTGTTTCGAAATTCTCATCCTTTCTTCCATTTCATTTGCTTTCTTTTCCCTGTACCACGCTTCATTAAGAATCTAATGAACTTTCTCTGTGAAACAGATAACACTTTTTCTTCGAATTAGTTGGTAACAATGATGCTTTCTCCGTAGACATATTGCAATTTTCTCCTCAAATGTTTTTCTGTGTAAGGTGCTTCGTCAGGACAGGCATTTTTCATGAAGTCGAGTAGTTTCATGGAATGTCGGCTGGCACTCATCTTCGTTCTCCCTGTAAACATAAAACTTCTGAAGCCTCCGAGTTTAGTGCTATTTTAACGGCGTCCAGCATGAGATGACTGTTTTGCAGGTGATTTCGTTGATCGATAAGGCGGCAGTTTCGTACATAAGTGTACACGAACCTGGCAGGGAAAACGTGGAGTAGCAGAGTTTTTTTTTTTTTTTTTTTTTTTTTTTTTTTTTTTTTTTTTTTGGTGGGGTTTAAGGGCGCTCAACTATTGAGGTCATTAGCGCCCAGTCACTGTTGTTAGAGCACATGGAATCTAGTAAAACTCAAGGGGAGGGGGGGACACCAGAAAGACCTGACGAAGATGTAGATAAAAATAAGTAAAAAGGTTAGATGTCTTTGGACAAGCCAGTCAAAGTTATAAAACGCAGATCACGAGCAGCTGCTCGAGCGTCATCAGCTAAAATATCCGGTAAAGTAGATGGCAGGGACAGGACAACACGAGATTGACTAAAGCGGGGACACGACAATAAAACATGGCGCACTGTTAATGCCTGACCACAAGGGCACTGCGGGGCTGGGTCACCGGAGAGCAGGTAGCGGTGGCTAAACCGGCAATGCCCAATCCGCAACCTGGTCAGAAGGACCTCCTCTCGCCGAGATGGTCGGGAGGAGGTTGTCCAAGCAGTCGGGAGCGGTTTTACTGCCCGGAGCTTGTTTCCTTGGAGGGATGAGAGTAGCAGAGATGGTGATAGGAGGCTCAGCAGCTACGACATCGTTTCCGGTACAACGTATTACTGAAATTTCATCACCGCATAGGATTTCATTAATAGTTGTAATCATGGGAATATTGCAAACAATAATAAACGGTACTTAGTGACCTGGATGCTTGCATATGTGAACAACGTCAACATTTTTTCATAAAACATCCAGTGCTTTTTAAAATCAAACTCGACACTCATGCAGCTCAGTCGATTGCTTCGTTACCGTTGCTGTATGTCTTCACCGTTAGTGCTTCAATCAGTGCGACGAATGTAAGCCCCACGACGATTCTCATGCACTGCAACACTTTCTTTGTCATACAGTAAGCCTGAAATCTCGTCATTTCTTTCCAGTCTCTCAAACGAAGTATCCAGGTCCCTTTTCACAACAGTTTCACCACTTTCACGAAACGCTGTCCATCGTTTCACTGTTTATAAACATTACAACAACTTGTGCTCAGATATCAAAAACTCTTACAATGAACGCAATTCCCAATAACGAAATCAACCACCACAAACGATTAGAGTGTCACAACGAAGAAGTAACCGGACCACAACAGTGCCAACAGATAACATCAAACTAACATCTCCTAAGATAACTACTTTGGAAATAACATAACCACGAGCACTAAAACAAAACTGTCCCTCGTATGAAAGATTCTGTAAAATTTTCACCAGTACCTGCATCCATAGGAATAATGTACCCAAAGTCCATTTTTTTAGTGTAGTTCGTGCTTCCTTCAAAATAACAAGTTTTATCAAAATAACACTTACGAGCTGAACGTCTTCGGTATTAAACCGTTTACCTTCAGACAACAAAATGGGTAAATGTTCACAACAACAATTTTTCAGTTACGTTGCAGCAACAAACGACATAGAGCAGGGTGTAACATGTCACAACAATGTCGCATCAACCAGAGAGGCCCAGGAGCTTACAACGAAGATAAGACACGAGTAGTTAGGGCTCATACGGAGACATATAGCCAGTCGTTTCTCCTTCACTCTATTTGCGAATGGAAAAGGAAAGGAAATGACTGCTAGTAGTACAGGTTACCCTCTGCCACGCGCCATACGGTGGCTTGCGGAGTATCTATGTCGTTGTGGATGTAGACCAGGAGGTTAGATCTAGCGGCAAGCGAGAGAACTATCTGATGGCAAAATACTGTGCGAAACTCGACTGTTAATTATTGCTTTAAATCACAAGAACACAAAACTACATTCTCCCAAAACAAACGGAATATTAAACACTTTGTGATTTAGTTCTTTGGCTGTGAAATAACATTTTATTGGCGCTTTTATATTTTTATCTTCATTTTTGGCTACAATAGGCCACAAAACAAATACTTTGGAGAGAAAATGAAGCCAATCGGACGCTTGGTCAGTTACTATGGTTAGCAATCGTCAATTCTAAGATGGTGAACTTTCTCCAAAGTGGATTTTTGAAGACTTTCAGGATTTGGATTTGGACATCATCTTGACCGTTTCTGGCAATTTTAAACTTTTTTTAAAATTCTGGGGTTTGAGCGATTTTTTGTATAATTTAACTGGATTACAATACTTTCGTTTTCACTGCTGGTAACTGATCACTATTATAAAGCTATTCAGCAGAAATGATTTTCATTAATACAGTTGAAACTATCCTTTATAGAACTGTGGCGTCGTATAATTGTGAGTCCTATCAATTCGTTTCGGTTAAAATCAATGAAGTTTCGTGCCGGGTACCGCCGATGTTTCGCTGTCTCTGCTAGCTGAGAAGCAAGGCTCTAGAAACCAGCTCTGCTAGTGGATAGCGCTGTCTGTCAGTAGGAGACGAGTCGTTTTGTAATTGAATATAGTAACCTCAAATGTTGAACGACTCAAACTGTAGCTTTGTTACACTGTACAGTGGTTAGAACGTTTTTAAATACTTTAGGTGGGATGTGTACATAGTTTCACTCGGTTATTTTGTAAACAGACGCAGTTATTAACTGTAACAATGCACGGCTGCACAGTAACTTCTGTAAGTGGCCTGGCATCTGCTTGTCTAACATTTTAGTTCTCAGAACTAATATACCTTTGCGTTAGGCTCTCAGTAGTTACTGTGGAAATAGCTGCACCGTCCCAACATCGCCCTACACGTCACAAAAGATCGCATAATGGTCACTTTCTATCTACGCACTCCACCAATCTGCTATAGTCCACTAGCTCTTTCCTTCTGTCATTAAGATAACTAATTCTTATTTTCTCCACGTGCTGTATCTGCTGTTCTGTACACTAACACAACTTTGACGAAAATCTATACAATTTTTGTTCTTCCGATATCTTGATTTCTTCTTTCTTGATGATCTGTTGTGTCGACTTCCGTATATTCTTCTGACCTCTATTCATACCGAGCGAGTCGGCGCAGTGATTAGCACACTGGACTCGCATTCGGAAGGATGACGGTTCAATCCCACGTGTGGCCATCCTGATTTAGGTTTCCGTGATTTCCCTAAATCACTTCAGGCAAATGCCGGGATGATTCCTTTGGAAGGACACGGCCGATTTCCTTCCCCATCCTTCCCTAATCCGATGGGACCGATGACCTCGCTGTTTGGTCCCCTCATCCCAAACCAACCAACCAACATCTATTCGTTTTCTCTTCCCCTTCGTCAGGCCCTCTTCGGCGTCGAAAACCTTAAAACATCAATATTTTGCCGCGAAAGTTCAGTGTTTCATTATAACAATGGCGCTGCCGACCGTATCTGGTAACATCTTCATTCCGCTATTTGCTCTTATCCCAAAAGTGCTTCTCGCTCTCTCGATCCCTTCGACTCTCCTCTCCAAAGTTCACTATTCATCCTTTATGACCAAATTACTGCTTTCCATTGTAAACATAAAAATTGTTCTTGATCTAACAAACTTTCAAAGCTCAGTCTACCTTTCTGTTTCAGATTCCCACTGTCAACTGTTTCGCGCCTCACCATTAATTAGAAAGATAATTTTTAACTTTTCAGTCCGCAACTCGTGGTCTCGCGGTCGCGTTCTCGCTTCCAGAGCACGGGGTCCCGGGTTCGATTCCCGGCGAGATGACTGAGTGTTTGTGTTGTCCTCATCATTTCACCATCATTCATGAAAGTGGCGGGATTGGGCTGAGCAAAGGTTTGGAATTTGTATGGGCGCTGATAATCGTGCAGTTAAGCGCCCCACAAACCAAACATCATCATCATTTCACCTTTCAGGCTATTGCACTTACTTGTTGCATCAATGATACATAGAATTTATATTGTCGTGAAAAACAACAATCATATATTTCCATATTAGACAAGATTAGTTAACACTTGTGATTCATTTTAATATTTGTAGCAGTGAATCACTTGTTACGTTAACTCATCACTCGTAAATTTATAAATCATTAATAAAAATATTACACAAAATCGAACGGAAGAAAAGCTATGTGACAAATGCGAAGCATTACATCTAAGTAATTAACATAGAGACCGTCCAGGAGACAGGACAAGCGATTCAAGATAAGCTAAACTCCCATCACCGTGCCAAGATGTACAAGGCCCAGTCACATTAACGTGTTATAACCATTGACAGATGGCATACGGCAGCACTAGCAGTAAAGGGTGTATAAAACGTATTTGGGGAGACGCGTAATACAGTGCAGTCGTTGTCGTAATACGGAAACGGAGCGATTTATGTGGAACTCGTGGGTTTCTGGCCAAGAGCGGACCCATTCCCGAAACACTAAAGTTTGTAAACGGTTAAGGCATACCGTGCATGCCAAAATGGCACCAACGCTGAGGCAACTGTGGTACAACACGGGCCATAGATGACAAGGGTGAACAACGGCTGCGGAGATATGTATGTGCGAATATACGTACAATGGTTGAGCAACTGAGCCGGCCAAGGTGGCCGAGCGGTTCTAGGCGCTACTGTCTGGAACCGCGAGACCACTACGGTCGCAGGTTCGAATCCTGCCTCGGGCATGGATGTGTGTGATGTCCTTAGTTTAGTTAGGTTTAAGTACTTCTAATTCTAGGGGACTGATGACCTCAGATGTTAAGTCCCATAGTGCTCAGAACCATTAGAACCATTTGAGCATAATATGATCATAAAATCAAGGTAGTCACTTCTGAAATAATAACTGATTGTCAGGGAAACCGGTAAACAAGTACCTCCTGCAAATAACTTACTCCGCCTTCTTCTTGCATAAATTGTAAGCGATCGATACAAAACAGAGCGAATCAGATACAGCAAAAACAACGAAAGGTACCACCTAATTCTGAGTAACCCACAGCAAACCAATAATGTGTTCTTTTTAAATTTGTTCTCCTGTCGAACTGGTCAAAAACTCTGTTATTGACTTACCTGAACAGACGTGTGCTGACAAAACAGTTGTCCCACGAAACCAACATAGCCACTTTATTGAAGAATAAAGAGAAATATTAACTATGGCTTCAAATTACTAAAGAAAATCAAGAGTAATTATTTCGAAAAGCAAATGATTAATGGACGAACTCTCTCTGTTGTATTAAAAATGCCTTATCTCGCAAACGTGAACCTGCTCCGGCAAAATTAATGAATTTAACGTATAAAGCTTATAAATTATAAAGAATGTAGCAACCAGTCGCGGAAACATAATTTATTTATCGTGTTGCAAATCGATTTCGACTGATATCAGTCATTATCGGTGCATTTTCTAACCGATACATGCCATAAGTAGAAGAATGATAGAAGTCTGCCAAGGACAGTACTTCTACTTATGGTATGTATCGGGTATAAAAATGCACCGAGGATGACTGATACCAGTCGAAATCGATTTGCAACAAGATAAATAAATTATGTTTCCGGGACTCGCTGCTACGTTCTTTATAATTTTATATTCCAAGGTCGCTGCACAGAAAGGGAACCTTATGGAGCCCAACAATCCAAAGCTTATAAATCTCACCATATTTCATAATTCAGAAATCTTCCCATTAGGTATAATAATAATCAAAATACAACACAACTGTACCTCCGAAATACAAGCATGCAACAAAACGCTTTCATAAAATCAGTCAAAAAAATGGTTCAAATGGCTCTGAGCACTATGGGACTCAACTGCTGTGGTTATCAGTCCCCTAGAACTTAGAACTACTTAAACCTAACTAACCTAAGGACATCACACACATTCATGCCCGAGGCAGGATTCGAACCTGCGACCGTAGCAGTCGCACGGTTCCGGACTGCGCGCCTAGAACCGCGAGACCACCGCGGCCGGCAAAATCAGTCAACAAATAGAAAAGTTTGAGGTAATGTAGTTTCAGGTTGCATCTAAATTATTTTACTATTACATTAAGAAAATTTGTATCCAAATTATATTTAGTGTCTCTAAAAGTTAGACTGAACAAACTGACTTATTCAGATGTAATTGCTGAACAATTAAGAACGTTTTCCAACGAAACATAATTTGCATAAATTCTGAAAGTTATTCATCCTTTGAGAGTTCAGATATTCATTCGAATACCATAGGAAATGTGTAGGATGCTAGCTCAGGTGACAGAGACTAAATGTCAATGTCGTCTGACTAGGGCATCCCGTCAGGTAGATCGTTCGCTGGGTGCAAGTCTTTCTATTTGACGCCATGTCGGGGACTTGCGCGTCGATGGGGATGAAATGATGATGATTAGGACAACACAACACAACACCCAGTCCCTGAGACGAGAAAATCTCCAACTGAGACTACTGCGATCGAGACTGCTTATGTTCATTCTAAAGTACAAAGAAAAACCGCTGCTCTCCAGGAGAACTGTCCCCAAAAATTAAAGAACAGGTTCCTATCTCACAAATATAGAAACATCTGACATTTCCCTAAGGAAATAATCGACTATGATAATAATTTACATAAAATTGCAAAAATTTTGATCATTTTACAAAAGGCACATCACACAGGCGAAACTTATTTTATTTCACAAGGGGAGACCGCCAATTGTGAAATTCAGATTCGATTCATACTGCGCATAATAAAAGCTCATGGCCAGAGGTGTAATGTGGCAAAGCACCAAGATGCACTTCTCAGCCGTTGTCGAGAAAATCGACAGTTAAAAGAAACCGTTGCGGTGAAATACTACTCTCTACGATTAATAATTTTCTGCGGCGTCGTGGCGCAGCGGTAAGCGCTCGGGTTCGTAATCCGAAGGTCGCCATATATATATATATATATATATATATATATATATATATATATATATATTTCCCGGCAATCAGTTGCAACAATTATGTATATAATAAGTTGTTGAAAGTCGTTTGTCGTGGAAAAACTGGCGACTTCGAACATCATTATGTTTCCGCAAAGAAAGTTGTATTTCACAAATGTTATTGTCTTCATAATGTTAACCACGTATAGTTAACGCAAGACGTAGAAACGGTATTCCGAAACGAATACGTATAGCGTAAGTCAAACGTTCGAATTAGAATAGGGACCCCACGAACACAAATTTGCTGTGGCAGGTATGAAATATAAACTCCGTTACTCGCTCGTTACACTTGAAGGACAGATGTTGAATGGGCCGAAACGAGCCGCCGCATAACAGCGTAGTTGCCTGCTAACTTCGAAAGAAGGTAGATGCGGTCCCTAGCGCAACTTATAACATCGTCGAAAATCAGTGCGGACGGGAGCGCTTTGGTACACCCTGCTAAAAAGCGGAAAAATGGAGGCGGTACAATTGGAGAGCGATCCGCCTTCACCAACATGCATAAGCAATTCATTAATAGTTTATATATATATATATATATATATATATATATATATATATATATATACTCCTGGAAATGGAAAAAAGAACACATTGACACCGGTGTGTCAGACCCACCATACTTGCTCCGGACACTGCGAGAGGGCTGTACAAGCAATGATCACACGCACGGCACAGCGGACACACCAGGAACCGCGATGTTGGCCGTCGAATGGCGCTAGCTGCGCAGCATTTGTGCACCGCCGCCGTCAGTGTCAGCCAGTTTGCCGTGGCATACGGAGCTCCATCGCAGTCTTTAACACTGGTAGCATGCCGCGACAGCGTGGACGTGAACCGTATGTGCAGTTGACGGACTTTGAGCGAGGGCGTATAGTGGGCATGCGGGAGGCCGGGTGGACGTACCGCCGAATTGCTCAACACCTGGGGCGTGAGGTCTCCACAGAACATCGATGTTGTCGCCAGTGGTCGGCGGAAGGTGCACGTGCCCGTCGACCTGGGACCGGACCGCAGCGACGCACGGATGCACGCCAAGACCGTAGGATCCTACGCAGTGCCGTAGGGGACCGCACCGCCACTTCCCAGCAAATTAGGGACACTGCTGCTCCTGGGGTATCGGCGAGGACCATTCGCAACCGTCTCCATGAAGCTGGGCTACGGTCCCGCACACCGTTAGGCCGTCTTCCGCTCACGCCCCAACATCGTGCAGCCCGCCTCCAGTGGTGTCGCGACAGGCGTGAATGGACGAATGGAGAAGTGTCGTCTTCAGCGATGAGAGTCGCTTCTGCCTTGGTGCCAATGATGGTCGTATGCGTGTTTGGCGCCGTGCAGGTGAGCGCCACAATCAGGACTGCATACGACCGAGGCACACAGGGCCAACACCCGGCATCATGGTGTGGGGAGCGATCTCCTACACTGGCCCTACACCACTGGTGATCGTCGAGGGGACACTGAATAGTGCACGGTACATCCAAACCGTCATCGAACCCATCGTTCTACCATTCCTAGACCGGCAAGGGAACTTGCTGTTCCAACAGGACAATGCACGTCCGCATGTATCCCGTGCCACCCAACGTGCTCTAGAAGCTGTATGTCAACTACCCTGGCCAGCAAGATCTCCGGATCTGTCCCCCATTGAGCATGTTTGGGACTGGATGAAGCGTCGTCTCACGCGGTCTGCACGTCCAGCACGAACGCTGGTCCAACTGAGGCGCCAGGTGGAAATGGCATGGCAAGCCGTTCCACAGGACTACATTCAGCATCTCTACGATCGTCTCCATGGGAGAATAGCAGCCTGCATTGCTGCGAAAGGTGGATACACACTGTACTAGTTCCGACATTGTGCATGCTCTGTTGCCTGTGTCTATGTGCCTGTGGTTCTGTCAGTGTGATCATGTGATGTATCTGACCCCAGGAATGTGTCAATAAAGTTTCCCCTTCCTGGGACAATGAATTCACGGTGTTCTTATTTCAATTTCCAGGAGTATATATATATATATATATATATATATATATATATATATATATATATTACAAAAAACTAATAATAAAAAAAGTTGCATGGCGCGAGATTCGATACGGCGACCTTCGGATCACGAACCCGAGCACTTACAGCTGCGCCACGACGCTGTTGAGAAATTATTCATCGTAGAGAGTATTTCACCGCAACGGTTTCTTTTAACTGTCGATTTTCTCGATAACGGCTGAGAAGTGCATCTTGGTGCTTTGCCACATTACACCTCTGGCCATGAGCTTTTATTATGCGCAGTATGAATCGAATCTGAATTTCACAATTGGCGGCCTTCCCTTGTCAGTCACACTTGAAAGCTCTAAGTAAGAGAAAAGACCTTTTTTGTTGTATAAAATTAGATGATATTTAAGAAAAATGTTGGAAGAAAACCTCAATTGCGGAGCCCCATCATGTTCATCAGTGTCAGGTGTGTCTCTAAGACTTCACCAACATTGTACTCCGTCGTCAGATGTGCCACTTATGGCCGCCTGACGTACCTTACAGGCCGGGTAGACATCCGATATCCACATTCTGTGAAGAAGCGTAGGCACCCGACTCCTTGTCGCCAACTCGCGATCTCGCCATCCTCCAACCGCTGTCCACAGATGCTCACAGTAGCACGCGAACAGCCGACCACTATCGCCGTTTACTAGATGCCCGTTCGCAGGCGACACGTCGTAACAACCCACCCTTTGTTTAAGGAGCTTATATCATGGTATCTGCACGCCTGCGGCGCTTATCGTCGCTGCAATGATTCCCTTTCGTCTCTACACCGCTCACATACTTTCCTTACCGCATCAATAGTCGTCGTCAGTATGTTTTGGATCATGTGTGTAGTTCCGCTATGTTTATCAACTACAAGTTGGAAAAGGATAAAACATGACATAGTTGATGGAAACGCGTAAAATATCACAACAAGCATCTACAATAGTGGAACTGGTCCACAGCACTGTAAGCAAAAAGCTGAACCCCAAGCTGAAATGAATTCGCCGTTAATGACAAATCCGAAAAAAAATGGTTCAAATGGCTCTGAGCACAATGGGACTTAACTTCTAAGGTCATCAGTCCCCTAGAACTTAGAACTACTTAAACCTAACAAACCTAAGGACATCACACACATCCATGCCCGAGGCAGGATTCGAACCTGCGACCGTAGCGACCGCGCGGTTCCAGACTGTAGCGCCTTTAACCCTTTGGCCACCACGGCCGGCCAAATCCGAAAATAGAAAGCGTTGCACAGCGCTGCGTAAAGTGGCCGATTTACTATACTCATTCGGCACGTAAGCTGGAAGGCTCTCGAAATATTAAACAATGCATCCGGTAGAACAATATTCCCAAGAGTGGTAAATAATAGAGAACACGCAGGAGCCGTTATGAATAATCGCCGTGGCTCATGAAATCACAACGCCCAAGCCTACACGACTTTCGCTTGTCTACGGGCGGGGTCGCAGAGAAGTACGAACAAGATATTCAATACTGTTTCCGCAGGAGCACGGGTTACCACCATTAGCAAGTCAAATTTTCTGCCGCTCCCCAGCCGAGAATAAAGGCGAACGCATCGTATGATATATTCCTGTTTCCAGCTCGTTAAGACAGACAACTGATATATTCCTCTCCAAAGCCTGAGAAAGTGTTCCGTTTCCCTGCCACCCTATTACGCCATTTGCGGGAACCTGCTGAATCTGGCGGTATACTCATCCGACGTAGGAAGAACCGCCTTCTGCTACCGTCATTACGCCGTAACCGCAATCACAAGAACAGTGTAGTGAAATTAATATATCACAAACGAAATACACGAGATACCTCACTCTCTCTTCTAGCAACTAAAGAGGCAATCCTCATGCCGAATCTATGGGTGATGAGCATAGAAATGATTGCCAATTGTTGCACTGACCAAACGAAATTTTCTTGAATGCCTTTAAAATTTCCTTCTTTTTCTATTTCCTCTTCCTCTTTTCCTCTTGTCCTACACATTTATCAAGTATTCCCCATCATCGTCATCGTCACTGATATCAGTTGTTTGCTTCTCACTATTGCGTATAGACTTCATCCATATTTACCAACGCATTAGTACAGCGGTTCCCAACAAGGGGGTTAATTACCCTCTGAGGGGCAAAATGAAGTTTTGTGGGGGATAAAAATGAAATGGGTTCCAAGAAGACTTAGTGATCACTCCACGTTGCTTTCTTAAAAATAATCAGTATTACCATCCCTGTTGCCCTTGCATATTTTCTGAAGCTATCTGCCTCCCATCCGCTAGTTTGTCTTCCTACGTCTCTTTTATTTCTTGGAATCCGAAAACAAATAACCTTTCGTAGGCTGCATTCTATTTTCCTGGCTACTGTCAGTCCACCTTAGCCTTTTTTATCATCATAGTTACGTCTTCCATTCCAGTCTGTCCCCTAATCAATTTACTTTGTAAGAGGTATGCGCTATATGCGCTGCCTGCAACAGGCAAGACTTAGGAGAGCCTCTGACCAGAGAGCAGTATGTAGTTAGTTGTTGCTCGTCGCTAGTCGGCAGTGGTAGGCTGTAGTATGTAGTAGTCTGCGTGAGTCGGCAGTAGTCGGTAGGAGTCTGCGCGTGTCTGCGCTTGTGTGCAGTCTGCTCTGGTCGGGACTCTGGAGGATGAGTATTATTGTAGAAGGTAAAGAAGCAGCCTTGCGCATATCTAGTAATGTATGTTAACTGTCATCAATTTCTTTTAAAAAATGCCCCAATAATAATTTTTATAATATAAAGTAATATTTATTTAAAAAAAGCATTCATATCAATTTAAAGTTTTTATTCAATGGATTATCTTTCCTTTCATGAATCACAAAGCATAGGCCAGCAGTGCACGGAGCTGTGCCGAAAATTTTTTATATAAGAGCAGATATATTCGCAGTTTTTATTGAGGTAAGAATTTTTGCTTTTTTTCATTCAGAATACAGGGCCGAGGCGCAGCCCTGCTGTCGTCATAAAATCTACCAGGTTACTGAATTTTTTTATTATTTTTGTGGTTTCGCAATATTTCTGTTTCGAACTTAACATTAAATGAGAAAAGAATTTTGTGGTTACATTGAGTGTGAATGCATTTCTGCACGGAGACTATAAATGGGAACTAATTTTGTTCAGAGGTTACAATACACAAAAATTCATTTTTTAATTTAAATATTTCTGTGGGGAGGTTATACTTGGTTCATTTTTATTTTTATAATATTTTTGTGAGGAGGTTACAACTTCTTTTCCTGTCTCTGCCAGTTACTTATTTCGTTCGACTCTCCATTAGTCGCTGAGCAATCCTTAAATTCTGAATGGTCTTCATGCTAAAAGACCACATCTCACTGTCATGGTCACACGAAATGTTTGCAAACTTCCCGCTCCGTATACATTGAAAACTTCACTTTGAACATTTATTCAGTTTGCCAAAAGCGTTCTAGGCAATTTTTTCATTATTTATTACCTTTGTTAGTCGTCCAGTGGTGGTAGTTATCTCTCTTCATCGGTGGCAAATTCTTATATAAACTCTTTTTCTGATTTGTAAAACTGATAAGTAAATATATGATTCTAGAGGCCAGTTCTTGTGAATGAAAGGGTTTTTCCAGATATTGAAATTAAAGTGGAAGTACAGTTTCTTGAACCTGGTCAAAGGAATATACGCTAAGCAGATTTTTATGAAAGAGAGATGATATTATTTTAGAGAAAGATCTGTGGTTAATTGCTATTATTGGAAGAATGCTTAAGGGTATAATGAAAACAAAAGTGAAGAACTGAATGAACCTGGTGCAAGGCTTACGACGTGCAAAGGGGATACGAAACCAAAAACAAAAAAATAATTATTAGAAACAAGCAGAACCAGACACCCCATTGACTCATTACTTCTTAGTTTAGTGAAAAACGTGGGATATGCATGACTTTCAGTTGTTTGAATGTTAACTAAATATTATAAATGATTTATCTCTTGAGAACAAAGAACGTAAATTTTTTTACAGTCTAGTATTTCAATTGGTTGCAAAATCGGATGACATCTGACCTCGTTCAGAGGAGAGAAACCACTGAATCAGTTCCGTTTCGCATGCGTCTTGCCCCTGGATCTTTTCACAAGACATAGCACGAAACTCTGTACAGTATTGCTTTCCAACAAGCCTCGGTCCCTCAATTTAAATCGAGAGACAAGAAAACCAGCAAGCTAATACCACAGCCAGTTGCGCTGCCTGGCCAGCGAGTCAGTATGTTACGTCAAAGATATTCTCGACGCCAACCTGATAGAGGGGCCTCCACAATGCAGAAGATGTCAGTGTTCCTTCCATACGGCAATTATTGCCACCTACCACCTGGGTGAGTGAAATGCATTGACCACCACCCGTCCAAGGCTTGCCAGAAAATCCGAACCAAAAGGCAAAAAGTGTAGATTGGGAAGGTGAACATCCTGCTACATGGAAAGGATGACTCAAATTCCAGGATGCACTGCAGATTTACACTGCCCACAGATAAGCAGCACATACCGAGCAACAACCAGTTGAAGCCCCCACTCCGCTCGACGTTGCCAACGAAAAGGAATTTCCGTCTTTACGTCGGATAACGATACGGTCCACAGCTAGAACCAAAGTCAATAACATAGCGCGACTACAACGGACCCAGATTCACAATTCGACTTCTTGGAAGTCGTGAAGATGGTTACGAGGGTGACATAATTCTTAGCGACTCTCCGCCGGAAGAATAGGAGAACTTACACTGATTTAATGAAGCACTATACGTCCTATCAAAACTACTCACCTTATCAGATACAGCCATGAAGATATTTGCTCCGAGTAATGGTCCATAGAACAACAAGGCTGGATAATCTTTCACTCTGTATATTCATCGCAAACGGCAACTAAAGTAAGAAGGTGGAATTCGAGGAGTTACTCACGCTTTCTAAGATCGACATTCCGTTCCTGACGGAAACACACCTCCGCGCCACCCAAGCTTTCAACTAACGCAACATGGTCCGCTACTTGACGGACAGAGCATAAGGCCGATAGGGCGGGACAGCGCGATTAAGCGATCGATCTCACACGTTCCTCTCGCACTGGCACAATTTACATATGTGGGAGCAACTGCAATTAACATATCCACCCGCTTTGGAATCATTACATTCGTTGTAGTGTATATTAGCCCTCAGACTATGACCCTGTGCTGCTATTTCTGTTCTGCGGGCACCTCAACGCCAAGCACAACGTTTGGGATCGCACCGCACCAGCCCACGGGGAATCACAGTTTTCGCCCCAGAACAGACATATCTACAACAGTCCTCATAAACGAGGCCGTCTCTGCATTGAATGGGAAGATCCGAAAAGCCTCTCATCAGGCTGTGGTTACAACTGACTAGCACGCATTCTACAGTGAAGACTTTTCACCATTGCTCCAGGACTTCAAGAACCTGAAATATGCCGGCCGCTGTGGACGATCGGTTCTAGGCGCTTCAGTCCGGAACCGCGCTGCTGCTACGGTCGCAGGTTCGAATCCTGCCTCGGGCACGTATGTGTGTGATGTCCTTAGGTTAGCTAAGTTTAAGTAGTTCTAATTCTAGGGGACTGATGACCTCAGATGTTAAGTTCCATAGCGCTTAGAGTCATTTGAACCAGTTGATCCTGATATATAGGGTGTGAAAACGCTGTCAGCGGTACCATGACCTCGACGACCGCCGATAACTTAAGCATTTCTCTCGGGAGTAACATTACAGAGCCGTTGAATTCCGTCAAGAAAAATGGGAAGACAAGATTAATGTTCTCACCTTACACACCAGGGAAGAATGGTGTCTGGTACTGGTGCGAGCCTACCGAAAACTGAAGACCAGCAAGTGTGACGCTTCTTGGGCAAGCGGGCTCATTGTTTGACCCTTAGAGCATAGAAGAATATTTTGCTACGACGTGTGCGGCGCAAAATGTCTTAGTACACGAGAACGCCATGGAAGAGGAAGAGATAACAGTACGACGCAAAGCAGAAGGCATATTACGAATAGCACGACAGACGGAACCAATACTAATAATGCTGGCAGAGGTCCGCTAGATTGTATAGTGACTCGGCAACCATTCATCCAACGGACCGAACGGTATAACGAACGAAGAGCTGAAGACGAATAGCTGAAGGTATTAATATTCTGCACTTTTAACGGTCGCCTCCTGCTAGTATGCTTCCAGTCTGGAAGATTGCTTACATAGTACCACTACCAAAACCGCGGAATAACCATCGCCAAGCCGGCCGGAGTGGCCCAGCAGTTCTAGGCGCTACAGTCAGGAACCGCACGACCGCTACGGTCGCAGGTTCGAATCCTGCCTCGGGCATGGATGTGTGTGATGTCCTTATATTAGTTAGGTTGAAGTAGTTCTACGTTGTAGGGGACTGATGACCTCAGAAGTTAAGTCCTGTTGTGCTCAGAGCCATTTTAGCCAACCATCGCCAACCACAAAGCCCATCGGCCCATCAGGCTCCTGCCAACACTCTCCATAGTACTGGAATGGATCATACTCTAATGACTTCGTCAATCAATCATCGAAAGAGATGTGATACGCCCAAACCAGTTTGTCTTCCAGCCATGCCTGCCAGTCAAACTCTAGCTCCTTCGCGTTACAGAGCGTGTAGCGGATAGTATGAACCATGGAAACTACAAAGCTGCGGCCCACCTCGTTACTGAAAAGACTTATGATCGAGTATGGAAGAATAAGCTACTCTCCAAACTGCATGACGTCCTTGACTATTCCGGACTACTGCATGAAGATTATTGACAGCTACCAAAAATGATTCAAATGGCTCTGAGCACTATGGCACTAACAAAAAAAATGGATCAAATATCTCTGAGCACTATGGGACTTAACTGCTGAGGTCATCAGTCCCCTACAACGTAGAACTACTTAAACCTAACTAACCTAAGGACATCACACACATCCATGCCCGAGGCAGGATTCGAACCTGCGACCGTAGCGGTCACGCGGTTCTAGACTGCAGCGCCTAGAACCGCTCGGTCACACAGGCCGGCGACAGCTATATTCAGGATAGTCTCTGCTTTCTTCGAGTCGAGAGTGAGTGGCCCAGCTTTCAACAGCTGCCAGAGGGCATCCCTAAATGTTCCGTTGTGTCCCATATTCTATTCGTCTTGTGTATAGATGGCGTGCCGTTACTTTCACAAGTCGTCTGCGCAATGCGCGGATGATACAGCGATCCTTACCAGCAGCTACAGCGTCGATGCAGCAATATGGCGCCTCCAAAGTCAAGTTACACTTATTGACTCATGGACACCATCAAACCGCATTACCCAGAATCCAGAGAAGACACAAGCCATTATCTTTACTCGCCATCGGCCGAAACTCAGAGGCTGTCCTACACTGCACAACATCACACTCCCTTGGACGAATCAGGTGACTTACACTACTGGCCATTAAAATTGCTACACCAAGAAGAAATGCAGATTACAAACGGGTATTCATTGGACAAATATATTATACTATAACTGACATGTGATTACATTTTCACGCACATTGGATGCATAGATCCTGAGAAATCAGTACCCGGAAGAACCACCTCTGGCCGTAATAACGGCCTTGATACGCCTGGGCATTGAGTCAAACAAAGCTTGGATGCCGTGTACAGGTACAGCTGCCCATGCAGCTTCAACGCGATACCACAGTTCATCAAGAGTAGTGACTGGCGTATTGTGACGAGCCAGTTGCTTGACCACCATTGACCAGACGTTTTCAATTGGTGAGAGATCTGGAGAATGTGCTGGCCAGGGCAGCAGTCGAACATTTTCTGTATCCAGAAAGGCCCATACAGGATCTGATACATGCGGTCTTGCATTATTCTGCTGAAAGGTAGGGTTTCGCAGGGATCGAACGAAGGGTGGAGCCACGGGTAATAACACATCTGAAATGTAACGTCCACTGTTCAAAGTGTCGTCAATGCGAACAAGAGGTGACCGAGACGTGTAACCAATGGCACCCCATACCATCACGCAAGGTGGTACGCCAGTATGGCGATGACGAAAACACGTATGGTCTCCGAGCTGATAGTGCATGCTGCTGCAAACGACGTCGAACTGTTCGTGCATATGGTTATTGTCTTGCAAACGTCCCCCTCTGTCAGAGATCGAGACCTGGCTGCACGATCCGTTACAACCATGCAGATAAGATGCCTGTCATCTCGACAGCTAGTGATACGAGGCCGTTGGGATCCAGTACGGCGTTCCGTATTACCCTCTTGAACCCACCGCTTCCATATTCTGCTAACAGTCATTGGATCTCGACCAACGCGAGCAGCAATGTCGCGATAGGATAAACAGCAATCGCGATAGGCTACAATCCGACCTTTATCGGAAACGTGATGGTACGCATTTCTCCGCCTTACACGAGGCATCACAACAACGATTGACCAGGCAACGCCGGTCAACTGCTGTTTGTGTATGAGAAATCGGTTTGAAACTTTGCTCATGTCAGCACGTTGTAGGTGTCGCCACCGGCGCCAACCTTATGTGAATGCTCTGAAAAGCTAATCATTTGCATCTTCTTCCTGTCGGTTAAATTTCGCATCTGTAGCACGTCATCTTCGTGGTGTAGCAATTTTAATGGCCAGTAGTGTACTAGGGAGTGATACTGGACTGAAAACTCCTCTTCAAGGCCATGTTCACGGAAAACACTACAGTGTCGTTTACCTGTTTCACTAGTTATACCCACTGCTTTTGAGTCAACATCTAATCTCCAACGGGAACTGCCCATTGAGACCATCCGGAAAGTAACTGTATCATTCACACTAAAACAGGTTGCTACCACTGAAGCTCAAAGGCCCACTACGAGACATTTTGATTATGTGCGGTCTGTCGCCCATGAGAGATGGTGTCGCATCTGGGTTCCCCACTCCATCACTGAGGCACCTCAAAGACATAAGACGCTAATGTATATTTATAAGCCAAAATGGACAAAAAGTAATGTAACTTTGTTTGACAGAAATGTAAAGTCAACTGGAATAGAATCTAACATAAAATGAAATGTAATGAATTAACCAACGTTTAAGAGGGTCAGAAGAAATGGTGCCCAATACCCTTTCCAAGCGGAAATAAAGAATAATTTACTCCCCCACACTTTACATCTAGAAATTTCAGCCTAGAGGTGGTAGTAGCTCTATGAAACCACACAAAAACGCATTTTTTACTATTACCCATTTTAAACCTAAGAAGAATTAAATTACTACAGATAGCTATTGTTGTCTGTTATCTAATTCTGCTGTTACACTTATGGTTCGTTATTCAAATTGTGCTGCTTTAAGCTGTTTTCTATTAGTTCTATTCAAGTGCTATCAGTTAACACTTCGATTTTTACTTTCTCTTAAGGCATTTTAAAGTTGATAGTTATTGGTAGGTAATTGTAAGAAAATAGGTACATACGTATCTTCCACCTTCAATGCGAAAGTTACAGGGGGCGATCAAGCATATTCCACTTGAGTGTTTTGCAGTGTATATAAGCAACGGCATGTAGACTAGGCTTTAGTGTGGCCTTCGAACGGAAACTTTTCAACCACCTATTACACTACTTTATCTACAGCGTGTCTGTTTAGACGTACTTCCTCACCTCGTTTGTACTTCTCATGCAGTGCCATTACGTTTATCTGTGTCTATATTAAATATACCATATCCGGCGGACAGGAAATACTTTTGGGGCTCAAAGTTTGCGTTAAGACGGCACCCTCGTTCCATGCATGGGCTATGAACAACCATTCGTCTTGGAAAACCGCACTCTGTAGACGTTGAGACTAAGTGCCGTCCACCTCACAGCCGTATCACTTCGCGGCCTGTGTATTTCGTCAGTAGCAGGGGCTCGGGGGTCGCCTGCTGGTCAGACAGTCAGCTCCACACGCCATCCCTTAACGACCTATGCTCGCCCGTGCCGGGACCCGCGCTGCATAGCGCCGTCTATCAACCCGACGCTCGTCTAGCTGCGCCTGTCTGTCTGTCATCTCACAATACCAGTTGCCTGTTACCGACGCTGGCAGGCGTGCAACATGTGCTTAATATCCTCTTACTCTCCCCATTGGCAGTAAAGCGAGTCTTCCACTCCTAGCTAGAGATATACGCTGGTTGAATTTTGGCCATCCACTGTTATTTAAAGCCGGCCGAAGTAGCCGAGCGGTTCTAGACGCTACAGTCTGGAAACGCGCGACCGCTACGGTCACAGTTTCGAATCCTGCCTCGGGCATGGATGTGTGTGATGTCCTTAGGTTAGTTAGGTTTAAGTAGTTCTAAGTTCTAGGGGACTGAGGACCTCAGCAGTTAAGTCCCATAGTGCTAGGAGCCATTTTTTTGTTATTTAAAATCTACTATCTCGAAACTTTTCTTCGACCAATGCTCCAGACACGATTACTTCCCTGATGTTCTCCACGTGCAGTTTCTAAAGAAGATCATTAATCCTTGCCCATATAAGTGCTCGATTTTGTAGAGTTTGCAGTGGTACGAGATGCTGTTAGAGATGATTCTCCAGGAGGAGCATCCATATAAGATTGACGGCGGGATCGTTGTTCTGTAGGGGCATAGTTCGGTCCTCGCATTCAGATGTTGACCGGAGAGCAGTAGCTACAATTGGTGAAACAGGTACATGGTGCTGTTGTGTTTTCCCTAAACATGGTCCTTGCAGAAGAGTTTCCGGTCCGGTATCACCCACAGGTACTTCACCCTATTTGCCGACGGGCTGTCGACCGCGTTTTAGTCTTTATTCGTCAAAGCAATATGGCTGAGAAGCCCCACTTATCCGCAGGACAGGACAGGTAACTTAAATTGTGGCAAGGGGCCAAAATAAGGGGCTCTTAAGTTTCACTCGATCATACAACTATATTACTTGATGAAACATTGCAACAGCTCCCCAAAAAAAATTTTGAAACACACAGATTTAATTTTTGGGACTTAATTACCGGCTGAAAGCCACTTTAATTTAAAAACAGCTGAAGGCCAATAACTTAAAACGCAAGCATAATCAGAAATTTAAAATGCATTCCTTATCTTAAAGCAGTTCTTTAGTTAGGCTGAAGTAAAGAAGTTAAATTCAAATCGGCTGAAGCCTTAAACTTAAAACTCCATAATATTAATTTTTTTAAATACCAAATGCCTTACGTGAAACAGTTCTTTAATTAAGGCTGAAGACCTTAAGAGCAAACAACTCAAACTCAAAATCGGCTGAAGGCCCAAGACTTAAAATTCACCAACATCAAAATTTTTAAGATGCCAAAGGCCTTACGTGACACAGTTCCTTGAACTAGGCTAAAGGCCTTAAGAGCAAACCAACTCTAATTTAAAACAAATCGGCTAGAAGCCATACAAGTACAAACAACAAGAACAAATTTTAAAAAATAGGGCAGTACACCCAAGGGCGCTCAGATTTTCGAGGGTCGCCCTGGAATTCAAACACTAACGCTCGCTTAGGTGAGACAGACAGTCGGCCCAAACATTTTCAATCCGCCAGGAAACCAACCGATAGACAGTCAACAGAACAATGATCAAGATCAGTTCCACACCGCACTTGCACCAAAACTCAAACGATGCTAACAGCGGAGAGTGGAACAACAACAACCACAACGGATCACAGACAACCCATAAGCGGTGGACGACCCAAATACACGTCGTCTAATCAGACGACCGACCAAACGGCCAAGCAAGGTCGTTGCCACTCAAACGTGTGTGTCGGCAATCGTCGGGCGAGTGTTGGCTATCCTGTCCTTCCGCGCTACTCCACGCCAACCGAGTAATTCAGAGCCAGTACGCCGACAACCTTTAAATAACTTGTCAGTCAAACCACATAAACTACACACAGTTTCACGAACACTTGCACGAAGAACTAGACAACGCTAACGGCAGTTACTGAGCAAAACAAGGACGAATCACGAGTTGGCACACACAGCCAACTCATAACCGATTGCCGGCCAAATATACGTCGTCCGACAAGACGACAGACCGACGATCAACTAAAGTCGTGCCCACCCAAATCGTGTGTCGGCAATCATCAGCAGGTGATGGCTATCCGCGCCTCCCTGGCGTTGCATGCACGTTGGTGCTACAACGCGACTGCGCCAACCGACCAACTGCTACACGTCTGCACGGAGACAGCACTAAAATAGCTGGTCAGTGAACATCACAGGCTACACACAATTTCACAAACACTTGCACGAAGAACGCGACCAATGCTAAAGGCAGTGACTGTGCAATCACCAGGACGAACCACGAGTTGAGACACACACCGCCAGCCCGTAAGCGATCGGCGAGCAAATACACGTCGTCCGGTAAGACGACCAACCTCACTGCCGCTCCAACCCGACCGACTCTTCTGTCGCGTCCAAACTGTCCGACTGCCAGGTCAGAACTCCACTGCTGGCGCGTTCCAACTGACTTCATTGCCCGGTCCGAACTGCACTGCTGGCCAGTTCGAACTCGCTGGACGACACACGACGACCATGAAGTAATAGCAGTCCAGCAAAGATAATACGGCAGGGCCTATATCGATAAGCGCTGCTGCTGCCGCTCACGGCCAGGCAAGGCAGCAACTCAGTGACACTAATAATTGAAAATTAACATAACGAGGTGGCAGTACGGTAAAAACAGGGTGTTAAATAAAAGATAGCACGAACATGAGTCACACACGGCTCAATGGCGAAGGCCGTTCAATTTTTAGTTTTGGACCTCCGTTTCTGTATGGTGTCCTTTGTAGCCCAGTTTTTAGCTGTGTTCTCCTATGTAAATTGAGATTGATATATTGTCGTTTTTTAACTCCTCTCTGTCTTCGTGTTCTATAGTTTTGACTTGGGCGCGTATGACCCCAGCTGTTTTTGCGCCCTGCAGCGAGACAAACAAACAACAGAGTGTGATGTTATGCTGACTGAGAGTCTCTGAGTTCGGGCAAGCGGCAAGTAAAAATAATGGCCTGCATCTTCTCTGCATTCAGGGTAACGCGGTTCGCTGCTGTCGGTATTTCAGTAGGTGCAAGCAGACACTGAAGGTGACATATCACTACATCGCCTCTGTGGCTGCTGCGTATGGATCGCCATACCATCAGCATATGGCGCAGGGACGACCTCTGGAAGTAACGGCACATTATTCAGGTACAAGATGAATGGAATCTTGGACAGAACAGAACTTTGAGTGGTGCCCTCCAGCAGTTGTTGAATTCAGGACCACTGACCATCTATTTGGACAAAGCAGTCTTTATCTTGAAAATAGCTGCCAATAATATTTATGCAGTAGTCCAAGATGATGAGGACATCATGCAGTTTGGCTGGCAGGTCAATTTTCCATACTCAACCGTATGCCTTTTCATCATTGACAAAAGCCAGCACTGTATAGTTCATACGGTTCATATTATATGCTGTATACTCCATATCTTGCAAGAGCTAGAGTTCAGCTGACAAGCCTGGCTGGAAGGGAAACAGGTCCAGGCATATCACATCCCCTTTTGGTGATTGCTGGGCGAAATCGTTTGAATAATATTTGTTCAAGTACTTTGGAGAGAGTTGACAAGATGCTGATGGGCCAATGGTTTTGCAGATTGGCGATGACCCTTCCCCGGCTTTGATAATGGTACCATGTAAGCAATCTTCCAGTTAGACAGGAAGTGTCCCAGCAGGATGCAACTGTTTAAAATGCGGCTTATCAACTCAGTTTTCCGCGTAACGACTTGTTGTTATAAAATCCAGTAAGGGGGCTGAGTGGTTGCCGAGTCGTCATAGATGTTGAGTGGTACTTAAGTAAATAAATTAGTGAAATCAAAGTGAACTAGAAATTAGAATATAAATGAAAAACTTGGTTTAGTTTAGAGAGTTACATACTCGCAAACAGCGGGCCGAACAGCAGAACAGAAGTGACAATGACCGTGAAGTCAGCAAGTTCCACATAAGCGGGCGCTGTCGATTCAACCGTCAGGGCATCGCCCGACCGGCTCACGTGTTTCTCAGTTGTCGTATGTGAGCAAAGGCCCTCGCCTACATCCCAAGAGCCAATGACCGACGTAAAGTAGATTCTTCGAGAAGCTTTTCAACGTGACAGAAGAGGCAATGACCGGCTCACGTGTTTCTCGGTCGTCACGTGTGATCCAGGGCCCTCGCCTACATTCCAAGAGCCAATGACCGACGTTAAGAAGATTCTTCGAGAAGCTTCTCAACGTGACAGAAGAGGCAATGACCGTAAAGTCGTTCACCTCCAGAAAATTGAAGTGAATAAATACGCGAGACGCAGTGGGCCAGACAGATGAAGACGGAGACGAAGACGGAGACGGGGACGGAGACGAGACGAGAGACGAAGAAGGAAGAAAAGAAGAGTAGCAGTAGTTTTCAGTCAGTTTCGGTGCTGAAGACCGTCATGCAAGAAGAGTCTGCATCATGCACAGACGAACCAAGTCCGCCGCTGTAATGGAATAGCAAGCAGCAGCCGCGGCGCCAGAAGACAGAAGTTAAAAGGTATTTGAAGTCTGGTTTTTACATACCCGGGTGACTCGTGAGGACGGGAAGGAGACGGCCTCACATCAGTAGTCACCTGTGAGCTGGGATGAAGACCTGACAGCCGAAGACTGGCAAGCGGGAGTCCGTGGTTCGAGTCCGGGACACTGGCCTTCCCCCGCCGCGCCGCTCCGCTGGCCGACGCAGAACACACGCGGCCGCTTAGAGAAGAGAAACACTGGGACGCCACACCCAAGGTATCATCCGATGCACGATTTCGCTCACAATAATTAAACGGGCCACCTCGCGCTGCGCGTCTCCATTCAACTGGGCGAGACGGCGACACGAGATACACACCGCTACGCGTAATCAGACGCCGCCGCCGCCGCCGCCGCCGCCGCTGCCGCAGCAGAAGACTTCACAAACGACACAACTGCCGCTCTCCGAACCAGAACATTCCGTAAGATACAGTTGTACAAATCTTCAATAAAAGTTATCTTATGTAAAAATGATGTTTCATTCGACCTCATACCTGAGCCAAGGAAGAACCCACCCTGCCCACATGTTGTTAAGAGGGAAAAGTTAATTTATTTAATATTTTCACCCTGACAGAATGCTTTATAATGCTCATCCTGACAATTGACTTGCATCAAAAGAGAAAACCCAGTTACATTTAGTGACAGAAGTGTCACATTTAGTAACACAACTGTTACATTTGGTGTCAGAGAAAAAACCCTTTGCTCAATATGAGGTGTGAATGACAGTCACTAAAGGTCCACAGTTAGTATTGTTTAATGTGAGAAAGGATAGATGTTGCATAGACAGTCGTAATATTTTTTTTATTTAGAAGGGTATTTTCTCTCATGATTTTAAGATTTTTGTCGAAAATATTTAAACATCATTTGAATTCAGTGTGGTAATATTGTGTAACTAATAGTTTTTAAAATGATGACACGAAATCGTACAAAGTCAGAGTCAGCACCACAAGCGGTTTCTACTGATGAAGCTATTCAGAGCTTAGTTAATCAAATAGAACAGCTTAAAAGTGATAATAATGCATTATTTAAACAGTTGAGTGAGGTTAGGCAAACCAGTTCAATCCCTCCCACCCTAAATTCCTCAGCAGTAGCCTTAGTAACTCCTTTTTCAGGTAAACCTGGCGAGGACATAACAGCCTTTTTTGATGATTTAGTAGCAGCTGCAAAGTTAGGATCATGGTCAGATGAACAGCTCTTACAAATGACAAAGTTAAGATTGCTAGGAGAGGCTAAAGCACACGTATTGTATCATGAAGAATTACGGAATGCTCCAACATTTGAGGAATTGAAGAAAGGATTGCTTAAACGTTTTCAAAAACTGAACAGCTGTAGATTTTATAGGGAACAATTAAACACTATCACTCAGAGGCAAAACGAGTCATTAGAAAGTTTTGTAGATAGGATTAGAAAAGTTAATATTAACACCTATCAGTTGACAACTAGTGATGAAACAAATAAAGTTATTTTACAAGAGGCAGAAAATAGAGCTCTGGATACATTTTTACGTGGGTTACCTCTTGAAACGTCCCGTCGTGTCAGGGCAGAGTTTCCTAAAAATTTAGCAGAAGCTGTATCTGTGGCGACGGCTTTCGAAGAAATTGACGTTGCCACCAGATACAAGAAGAAGCGAAATATATTTTCAGCAGGAGTACGATGTTTTAGGTGCGATCGACAGGGCCATATAGCAAAAAATTGCAGACAACCTAAATGCACTAATTGTCAAAGAATAGGTCATACATTCAAGGAATGCTGGTCTAAGAAAGTTTTTGGAAATGGAAATCAGTTAAACTCAAACGGGAATGTCGGAGCCGCCGCCAGGCGTTCCCAATAAAATTTCATGCCATTAAGGCGAATGTGAAGGCGGAATGCTGGTTATCTGCTACCATACAGGATAAAGAGGCAAGGATACTGGTGGATACAGACGCAAACGTATCAATAGTAAGTAATGAATGTATTGGAGAAAAGAAATATGACACTCCAAGGTATAGATTGAGGGGAATAGGAGGAGGTACAGTGAAGTCATTAGGATGTACATCATTGATTTTCTATCTTCACTGTGTACAATTTCAAGAAGATGTAGAAGTGGTAACAAAGGTAACTGACGGGTACGACGCGATCCTAGGACTGGATTTCCTGAATAAACATCACGCTAAAATCGACCTCAGACAGCAAACTGTAGAACTTAGCGGAATAGTGTTTCAGCTAGGTGACACCGCTGCAAAGGGCCCACTGCCGCAAGATTTCCCCAACCGGAAGGCGAAATCAACTACACTGCGTGCAACGTCCTTGAAGGTTGATTCGCGGGATCAGATACCATCTGGCTCAGGAAAACTTTTCTGGATGACCGTTGACCCCGAAGTACCTACAGATACAGTGTGTCTAATAGAGCCATTAGAGGAAAATGAGGAATTAGACGTATCACATTGTTTTGTACGTAGAAGTGTTGTACGGGTTCAAGACGTTGAGGGAGAAAGAAAAGTACCGGTACATATTGACAATTTCGGAGTGGAGGACAAAGAGTTACATAAGGGAATATTAGTAGCTACAGTCAGTACTTTTGAAGAAGAAGATTTCATTTGGTCAGATATTAATGATGGTCAGAAACCAGACGCCTATAAAACCGCATTACGCCAGAAGATTGAGCATTTGAAAGGAAATGATAGAGACACGATAGAAGCAGTTTTAGTTGAGTTTCAAGATTTATTTAATGCAGAAGGTCCACTGCCAGCAACAAATATCACACAGCATAGGATCCCAACAGGAAATAGCCCCCCAGTTTATAGGAAGCCTTATAGAGTTGCGCATCACTTACAGCCAGTACTGGATGAATCTTTAGAACAGCATCTAAAAGATGGAATTATAGAATATTCTGATTCGCCTGATAATTCAAATATCGTAATTATTCCAAAGAAGTCTCCCGACGGTACGAAACGATATAGATTTTGTTGTGACTACAGACACCTTAACAAACAATCTCAGATGTTTATCCTCTTCCAAGTATTACAGATATCATTGACAGTTTGGGTAACAGTAAATACTTTTCAACAATCGATCTACGTAGCGGATATCATCAATTGGAAGTTGCACCTGAAGATAGGCATAAAACAGCATTTTCTACCCCTGGAGGCCACTGGCAATTTAAAAGAATGCCTTTCGGTTTGAAAAATGCACCAGCAACTTTTCAAAGACTACTCGATGGAGTATTGCGAGGACTCAAAACTCAGCAATGTTGTGTATATCTAGACGATATTATTGTATTCTCCAAAGACATTAATGAACATGCTGTGCGTCTGCGTAATGTTTTTCAGAGACTTAGAAAAGCTAAATTAACATTAAATATCGAAAAATGTACTTTTGCATTGACAGAGGTTACATACCTTGGGCATGTCATTAGTGAAAAAGGAATTAAAACAGATCCTCGATTACTTTCGGCAGTTAAGGACTTCCCAACACCACAACGCGTTAAGGAAGTACAAAGTTTCATTAGTCTCGCATCGTACTACCGGAAATATGTTCAAAATTTCGCTGAAATTGCCCGACCCTTAACCCAGTTATTGAAAAAGGGTGCAAAATTTCATTGGTCTGAAGATTGTGAATCAGCATTTCAAACCCTTAAAGATAAGTTAACACACAGTCCAGTATTAGCCTACCCAGATTATAATAAAGAATTTATTTTATCCTGTGACGCAAGTCGTCATTCAGTAGGAGTTGTTTTGAGTCAGAATATTAATGGCGCGGAACACCCCATAGCCTACGCTTCGAGACAACTGACAACGGCAGAAAGAAATTATTCCACAACGGAGAAAGAATTGTTAAGTGTTATTTATGGCATCAAATACTTTAAATGCTACCTGTATGGTAGAAAATTCAAGGTTATTACAGAACACGCAGCTTTAAAATGGTTGCTTGGATTAAAGGATCCATCTAGTCGTCTTACCCGTTGGGCCCTATGTCTTTCCGAAATGGATTTCGAAGTTATCCATAAACCAGGCAAAAAACACACGAATGCAGATTGCCTAAGTCGGAAAATAGCACTTTTGGAAGCAACAGACCGAGATACTGAGGACTGGAGAAAGGCACAAGATGAGGATACAGAATGCAAAAAATACGCAACTCAAAAACAATTTTGCTTTGAAGATGGTGTATTATGCCGTAAAACAAAACTTGGACCGCGAATTGTTGTTCCCCTACACCTTAGATAAGAAATAATGGCAGAGGCCCACGATCATATCCTTGCAGGACACGGTAGACAGCGGACAACCGAAAGACGTGTAGCAGAGCGATTTTGGTGGCAAAGCAGAAAGCAGGATGTTGCGCAGTACGGTCGTAATTGCATTGCGTGCGCACAACGAGCTGAACTTTCTCGTTCAAAAATACCCTTACAGAGGCTCCCCGAGGCTTCAAGTCCATTTCAAATCTGTGGACTGGATCTCTACGGGCCATATCGTAGAACACCTGCTGGTAATAAGTATGTTCTTACAATTATAGAACACTTTTCACGCTATCTAGCTATGGTGAGTCTCCCAGATCAGCAAGAAAATACAGTTGCCCAAGCTTTAGTTAACAACTGGATACTTAAATTTGGCGTACCTGAAGCTATTATCACAGATCAGGGATCTAATTTTATGTCTGAATTAATGAAACAGCTTTACCACTTACTAAAAATACGTAAATTACGCACAACTCCGTTACACCCGCAGTGCAACGGGCGCACAGAAAGAGTTCATCGGACAATGGGCAAGATGCTTAGTTATTATATTAACGAACAACATTCTAATTGGGATACGTATTTACCAATAATCGTGTCGGTATACAACGCCAAAACGCATGAAGCAACTGGCATGTCACCTTATGAAGTGGCCTATGGGAGAAAAATGCCGTCCCCTTTTGATGTAATCAGGCAGAAAAACGGAAAAGTCGGAGAAACAGTAAGAGATTTCAGTCGAATGATGAAGGATGTATGGAAAAAGGTTCAAAAATCTAATACAAAGGCTTTGGAACGACAGGAAAGATTAGGTAATACCCAAGCTAAATATCCAAATTACAAAATCGGTCAGTGGGTAATGCTTTCAACTCCATATATTGCGAGAGGAAAAACGAAGAAATTTGTAACAAACTACACATGTCCTTACCAAATTATTGAGATCATGTCACCAGTCAACGTTAAACTGCAACTGCCCACCCGAACTACTATTGTCCATGCAAGTCGTTTAAAACCTTTTAAGGGCGCTCCAGATGTAATCCCTTCAACAATAGTGTCTGCTTTTCCGAAGGGCGGAGGAAGTTCCCGAAAAGGAAAAAGAGTGGCCACGCCAGCACAACATACAGACATAGCACCATACAATCTTCGACCAAGAGTGTGAATGTCCTAGTTGAATCTTAGTAGACTGTAGTATACATATGTAAATAATTAATAAATGATAATGCTTTATTTTTTAAGAAAGAAAAAGTTGAACGTAGAAACAGGTAGATCTTGTAGTTAACAATGTATTCCTTCTTTTCTTTGTTTTTGTTTTTATTAGGTTGGTAGGTTCATAACCATGTTGTTTGCTCTTTTCAGAAAACGCCATGCAAGCATTTCCTACACAAAACCTATCTTACCTCAATGATTCCCTTGACAGTTCCCTTCTGAAGCCATTACATATGTTCATAAACTCACAGCAAGGCAAAATTGATGCCATTGTTATGATGCAACATGTCTTAAAATTAAAAAATGAACACAAAACTAAAATTATAATGCTAGGAACATGTATATCTGGAACCTTTGTGTTGGTGTTTCTGCTTTGTACAGTTTTCTTTATTTAAGACGAAAAAATAAGCCAAATAATAATATACCACTTCATCAAATCCCTGTTAACTGGATACCACATTCTTAAATGGTGTACTTCAGTAGTTACGTTTGAGCATTAGTATATTAATTTTGTTTATTGTACTTCACTCTTTACTAAACAGTCTTATGTTAAAGTAAACAATACTGTAGAATAGATATTCTTACATTAATATAGGGTAGATTAAACAGGTGTTGCTATGTAAATTTCTAAGTGAATAATCTATTTTTGTTTATTCATTGTCATCAAGGTTTGTTACACTTATTACAAATTTATGTAAGAACTATGTGATTCACGACCGTACAGTGCTTTTGTAAAGTGATAAAGTATTTTCCACATACTTATTGTGAAGCGTGTGTAATCTTCTAAGTCGAGAGTTTTCATTGCTTGTGCTTTTGCCGTGTGAAGAGTGGAGGAATGTTGAGTGGTAAATTCGAGGGCGAATTTCTCCGAAGGGTGGAGGAATGTTAAGTGGTACTTAAGTAAATAAATTAGTGAAATCAAAGTGAACTAGAAATTAGAATATAAATGAAAAACTTGGTTTAGTTTAGAGAGTTACATACTCGCAAACAGCGGGCCGAACAGCAGAACAGAAGTGACAATGACCGTGAAGTCAGCAAGTTCCACATAAGCGGGCGCTGTCGATTCAACCGTCAGGGCATCGCCCGACCGGCTCACGTGTTTCTCAGTTGTCGTATGTGAGCAAAGGCCCTCGCCTACATCCCAAGAGCCAATGACCGACGTAAAGAAGATTCTTCGAGAAGCTTTTCAACGTGACAGAAGAGGCAATGACCGGCTCACGTGTTTCTCGGTCGTCACGTGTGATCCAGGGCCCTCGCCTACATTCCAAGAGCCAATGACCGACGTTAAGAAGATTCTTCGAGAAGCTTCTCAACGTGACAGAAGAGGCAATGACCGTAAAGTCGTTCACCTCCAGTAAATTGAAGTGAATAAATACGTGAGACGCAGTGGGCCAGACAGATGAAGACGGAGACGAAGACGGAGACGGGGACGGAGACGAGACGAGAGACGAAGAAGGAAGAAAAGAAGAGTAGCAGTAGTTTTCAGTCAGTTTCGGTGCTGAAGACCGTCATGCAAGAAGAGTCTGCATCATGCACAGACGAACCAAGTCCGCCGCTGTAATGGAATAGCAAGCAGCAGCCGCGGCGCCAGAAGACAGAAGTTAAAAGGTATTTGAAGTCTGGTTTTTACATACCCGGGTGACTCGTGAGGACGGGAAGGAGACGGCCTCACATCAGTAGTCACCTGTGAGCTGGGATGAAGACCTGACAGCCGAAGACTGGCAAGCGGGAGTCCGTGGTTCGAGTCCGGGACACTGGCCTTCCCCCGCCGCGCCGCTCCGCTGGCCGACGCAGAACACACGCGGCCGCTTAGAGAAGAGAAACACTGGGACGCCACACCCAAGGTATCATCCGATGCACGATTTCGCTCGCAATAATTAAACGGGCCACCTCGCGCTGCGCGTCTCCAGTCAACTGGGCGAGACGGCGACACGAGATACACACCGCTACGCGTAATCAGACGCCGCCGCCGCCGCCGCCGCCGCCGCTGCCGCAGCAGAAGACTTCACAAACGACACAACTGCCGCTCTCCGAACCAGAACATTCCGTAAGATACAGTTGTACAAATCTTCAATAAAAGTTATCTTATGTAAAAATGATGTTTCATTCGACCTCATACCCGAGCCAAGGAAGAACCCACCCTGCCCACATGTTGTTAAGAGGGAAAAGTTAATTTATTTAATATTTTCACCCTGACAGAATGCTTTAGAATGCTCATCCTGACAATTGACTTGCATCAAAAGAGAAAATCCAGTTACATTTAGTGACAGAAGTGTCACATTTAGTAATACAACTGTTACATAGAATCGAGTGGACCTCCGCTGGTGTCGTTAGCAGTGGTTCTGTCTGTTGCACCGTCTGTAGGATTTCTTGTTGGGTTGTGGTTGGTTTGGGGAAGGAGACCAGACAGCGTGGTCATCGATCTCATCGGGTTAGGGAAGGATGGGGAAGGAAGTCGGCCGTGCCCTTTCAGAGGAACCATCCCGGCATTTGCCTGGAGTGATTTAGGGAAATCACGGAAAACCTAAATCAGGATGGCCGGACGCGGGATTGAACCGTCGCCCTCCCGAATACGAGTCCAGTGTCTAACCACCGCGCCACCTCGCTCGGTGTGTAGGATTTCTAACTGGCGTCGTATTCTTATGCGCACCTCTTCGGCGGCGTCCTCATGTGCTAACATATTTTGTGCCATATACGTAGTGACAAAATATTCTACCTTGCTCAATGGGTCAAACAATGGGCCCGCTGGTCCCTGAAGCGCCACTTTTGCTGGTCTTAGGCTCCATTCATTAATCATCTGTAAGGTGTGAACAGACATCTTACCTTCCAACTTTTCTTGGCGGAATTCAATGGCTCCTTGATGTAAATCCCAAGAGTTCTCGGTGGTCCTGGAGGTAACAGTACCGCTGCCAGCGTTTTGGACCCCTGTATTTCCGATTCTTCATGTCCTAGAGCATTGGTAAAATCTCTTCACTGTAGAACGCGCGCCGCTCAGTTGTGACAGTAGACCTTTCCGATCTTCCCGGTCAGTGTAGACATGGCCTCCTCTATGAATACTGTTGTAGATACATGTGTTTTGGGGCTAATACTGTTGCTAAGGAACGCCTGGTACTGTTCCCAGGTCTTTGTCTGTTGTGCTGGTGGGTGTCGATGTCCCAGCACACTAGCGATGATATCAGGCACCGTATAGTAATAGGACATCAGATTGTTGATGGCTTGAAGGCGCAGTTCGAGTCTTAAATTTTTCACGATTGCTATGTCGAACACGTCGTGTCTGGCGGCTAGATTCTTTCGGACAGAGCCGCGCGGAGTGGCCGCGCGGTTAGAGGCGCCATGTCACTAATCGTGCGGCCCCTCCCGCCGGAGATTCGAGTCCTCGCTCAGGCATGTGTGTGTGTGTGTGTGTTGTCCTTAGCTTTAAGTTAGTTTAAGTAGTGTGTAAGTCTAGGGACCAATGACCTCAGCAGTTTGGTCCCTTAGGAATTCACACACATTTGAACATTTGTTTCGAACAGAGTTGTTTCAGGCAACATCTCTCGTGGTTGTTTTTCGGTGCATCTGAAAGCCGCTTCTTTGATTCAACTACAGTAGGTACGCTGACCTCTCCGTAATGAATGGTAGGTAGCATCATTCCATGTCTACCTGTGAGTTTTTTAGCATGTTCATCTCGGAGTCCTCCTCTTTCCGGGGCAATGATGCTGTGATCCAGTGTCGACGACAGCAGTTGAACTGTCTGTGAAGGTGGAATATGTGGTTCTAATGAACGATCCTGCTTCATTCCACATAAGATTAACCGACCGCGACCTGTGTCTGAGAGGGACAGGGCCGACCTCCGTAAGGCGAGGCCCTGGCGCTCCGTTGTCCTCTGCACGAGCTGCTCCTTCGTGTACCGTGTCCGTTGCCTGTTTCATCGAAAGCCGTTGTACGTCCACCGTCGCCAAGGTCGTCTAAGTGGAGCGCCTTGTGCTGCTGGCGGCGGGGCAAGCCCTGCCGGACAGCGGTCGGCCAACTCCTGCAGCCTCGGCCGCATGCGGTCTTCGGTCCGACCTGCGTGCCATTGCGCTCTCGACTGCCAGTCTAGTGAGCGTGCTTGATCTTCTGGCGTCTGCTGGTGTGGCCCCTGTGGCTTCGCCCGGTTAGGCTACTTGCATGACGTTCCTGTGAGAAGGGTTGATGATAGACAGGGCGAATGGCCCTTACGCAGCACAAATGGTCGCAATTATTTACTATCTCCTATGCTAAACCAAAAGAGAATCAAACCTCTACAGATAGCTGTTATTGTCTGTTATCTTGCTGCTCCACTTATTATTTCGGACTAAAATGATCTCTTTTTAATCCTCGGAATCAACATTATGGCTCCTTATTCAAACTGTACTGCCTTAACCTGTTTCTGTAAGTATTGTTCAAGTGCTGTCACGTGATACTTTGATTGTTACCATCAGCAAAGGCATTGAGAAAAAAAAATGGTTCAGATGGCTCTGAGCACTATGGGACTTAACATCTGAGGTCATCAGTCCCTTGGAACTTAGAACTAATTAAACCTAACTAACCTAAGGACATCAGACACATCCATGCCCGAGGCAGGATTCGAACCTGCCACGATAGCGGTCGCACGGTTCCAGACAGAATTGCCTAGAACCGCTCGTCCATACCGGCCGGCAAGGCATTTAGAAGTTATTAATTACAGGTAGGTAACTTTAAAGAAATAGGCACATGCGTGTTATTCATTGTCAGTTTCTAAAGCACTATTCTATCTACAGAGAGGGTGTTTAGGCATATTACCTGTCTCGTTTCTCTCTTTGTGTATCTTTATTAAATATTCCTTATGCGGCGTCCGTGACATAGCTTTCGGCCTCAAAGTTTGCGTTGAGGTGACACAATCACCCCGTGCATTGGCCTTCAACAGTCACTCGGTAGCGGAAAGCCATACGCAGTCTCAGCTTCTGGGAGTACCATTTCTTTGGTTTCTAAGCATCAAGTACTTCCGCATATCTTGTGTGACTAGGTCTCTTGCAAGAAATGATACTGCACAGATATGACTAAGTTGTAGCCGTGCGGATCATTTCCAGAGACAAGATTTCACTATTCAGTGGAGTGTATGCTGTTACGATACGTCTTGGAAGTCTAAAACTGTGTGGTCGACCAGGACTCGGACCCGGAACTGTGTTATTTGTGGACTTGCACCCCGGTCCGGCCCACAGTTTTAATCTGCCCGATAGTTTCAGATTTTTTGTTTGTCTCCATCCTTGGCCTCGTGTACATTACACCAGTTCCCAGAGAAGACGTTGTGCCTGTATTAAATGTGATGGTACCATATCAACACCTTCTGTAACGTACAGCACTGTTGACTAAAAAGTACTTTATCTTTGCTGAACTTATCTTTGCTCTCTTCCCTCTTCCTCTCCATCTCCTCGTCCCCCAGCTCTCTCTACGTCTATCCCCTCCTTCTCCATCTCTACGTCCATTTCCATCCATCCACACCATGTCCATCTTCTCTTTCGTCTCTCAGACGTTGAGCTTCTTCATTGTTACTGCCAATGAATTTTTGACTGGGAATGGAAGTAGCTATAAATAAACGGCTAAATCGGTTGGGATCATTATATAAGTGGTATAATAAAACTCTCCTACTGCTGAATCTCCTCCTTATGCCCGTCCAACTGTTTATTAGAGTGCTCAAAAGACTTTTTGAGATTTTGTAAACAACGTTTCCTCGTGTACATATACATGTGTGTGTGTGTGTGTGTGTGTGTGTGAGTTAATATTTAAATTTTTCGAGATTTTTTGCGAACAACGTTTCCCTTATATATATGTAGTTACATATTAGCATATCTAAAATTTTTTTTAGATTATGGTGTAAAAATTCCTAATAACTCGGTCAAGAACTTTTCGAGATGTGTGCTAAAACCGTTTCTTATTTACACATTATTCCACAGATATTTGTACACCATATACAGGGTGACAATTATTTAACTATATAATAAAACGTAAATTAGTTACAAACTGCGTCGTTCACATACTTTATTCAACATGTAAAGGCCACTGCAGGTATTCATATTTAGGTTACGACATGTTCGATATGCTTGTCATCATTGGTGATGATGTGGTGCAGAAGAATACCGAAATTCTGTAGAACCCGCTGAAGTGTCGGAACATCGATGCTGTCGATGATCTCCTGAACGGCTGTTTTCAGCTCAGCAGTGGTTTTGAGGCTATTGCTATACACCTTGTCTTTAATATAGTCCCCCGAAAAGGAGTCGCATGTGTTCAGATCCGAAGAATATGGCAGGCAATCGAGGCCCATGCCAGAGGCTTCTAAGTACCCCAGAACCAGAATGCGGTCCGCAAAGTACTCCTCCAGGACATCAACACTCTCCTGCTTCGATGGCGTCGAGCTCCGTCTTGCATGAACCACATCTTGTTGAAATTAGGGTCACTTTGGATAATGGGGGTGAAACCATCTTCCAAAATCTTCACGTACCAGCGCGATGGTGCCATCAAGGACTATTGCACCGATTATTCTGTAGCTGGATTCAAATGGCTCTGAGCACTATGGGACTCAACTGCTGAGGTCATTAGTCCCAGAACTTAGAACCAGTTAAACCTAACTAACCTAAGGACATCACAAACATCCATGCCCGAGGCAGGATTCGAACCTGCGACCGTAGCGGTCTTGCGGTTCCAGACTGCAGCGCCTTTAACCGCACGGCCACTTCGGCCGGCCCGTAGCTGGACATTGCACGCCACGCAGTAACCTATTATGGTGAAAAGTCCTGTCGATCGCGAAATGCGGATTCTCAGTCCCCCAAACTCCCCAATTTCGATTATTGACGAACCCATCCAAATGAAAGTGGGCTTTATCGCTAAACCAAAACATATTAATTCCCACCGTGCCCCACGGCCAACCGTGCGGTTTGAGTGTCCTAACGCAAACAGTTCAGAAGTTATAACGATTTTATTTCATATAGTTCATTAATTTACACCCTGTACATTAAAAAGTACGTAGCCAATGTCCGTACGAACCTCAAGCAAGATCCTCAAGTATAAATTTAAAGTAAATCCTTCCAGAACTATTCGAGATTTTTGGTAAAAAAGTTTCTCCATTGTACCTAAGGTCTGTCTGAACATCAATTATGTCTATTGCCACCCGAATGTTCATTAGAGTATCGAGTCAAAATTTGAGTTAAATTGGTTAAGAACTTTCGAAATTTTTGGTGAAAACTAGAAACAACGATTGTTTTTGTATAACAGTATGTATAATGTCGGTGATAGAGTGCGACCTTGGCTTACACCACAATACACTGGTATCGTAACTCAAATTCTTGCGCCCATTTCAAGGAAAAGGTAAATTTATCGACAACTGAGGTGACATGCAATTCATCACTGTAGGAATATGTGATAACAAATAAAGATCAAGTCAACCAAATGAACCAGATGTCACAGTGAAGGTTGCCAGAAATCACTGCACACGATGCCCCACTCTGGCGACAACACTGACGTACATTCTCGCACGTAAACGAACATAAAGTTGGCGAATAGCATCCTGTGATAAATTGTCCCAAGCATCCTGTACCTTTTGTTGCCATTCCGCAGTGGTTCTCGCAAGCCGAGGTAAACGAGTATGATTCCGCTTCGTCATGTCCCATACACGTTCAGTACGCGAGAGAACTACTCGTAGTGAGCATTCTGGACAGGTCGGTTTCTTTGCCACACGAGGAGCACATTTTGTCGAAGTAACCAATGTTCTTCTGAGAATAACACATCACCTCTAGTCGAAGACATAGTAGTTACACGTCTTCATCCAATGCAGTGTATTGGACACTGGGTATTTTACAAAATGTGACTGCGAGTTGTAGCTGACGCCCGCGGCACTTCCTCCTCCATCACTATGAACCCTGCGATAGGACCTGTGTATCGTGAGTGAATGTACTCTGGAATAGCCAGCTCACCGGGTCAGCATCACACATGTGTTACGTCCATCACTACCACGCAGAAGGAACCTACTCTCTCATCACTGAAGACGAGAGAGCGTCATTTCACTCTCCAGTCAGCTCTTACACGACACCATTATTGACGGTGTCACTGGTGGCCCAGCCTGATTCACAAGTGTCCTTAGTCCTGCTGCATGCAGACAGTCCCCAATCGTGCCTGAAGACAAGAAGGTGCAACATCTGCCCAGACGTCGTCCCTGGATGATGTTCAGTCGGCTACACCGCTGTCCGCACAATGGGTCGATCTTGAAGTGCGTCTGTACTTCGTGGATATCCAGAACCTGGTCTACAGAACATACTGTGTCCGTTATGTGCAGCAGGGCGTCGATACATCCATCCATCTTCCAGCTGGCCCACAGTAAGACGCCGTTCAAATGGTTGAATCTGTTGGAGAGGAGTATGTACTCGCTCGTGGGGCACGGTCGTACGCTAGAATGAATGTTGCAAACACGGTTCACCTCTACTCTCGGCACGGTTTCTTCCTGCGGTGTCAAAACTGAGGTTGGACAGGCCTCCTGAGCGCCATCTGATCGCCGATGATCGTAACAAACGAATCACTCATTCGTAAACCTCGCAGCATGTAGAAATTATACCATGTGCCATTGCACCAGTCTTGACGGTGTTGCTTTTTTCCATTTAGTGTATATATTGTATATATGTATCAGAACTTTGATCATGTGTTAACGATAACCTCCTCTCTCTCCATAGTATCTTTATAACTACTCAATCCTTTCACTACTATTGTCTATTGTTCACCCACGTTGCACCACTGACCAGCGCTAAATGGGATAGCAAGACAGGCGCTGTCGGCGACGCACTGCGCGCACCGGCAGCGCCTAGCGCCTCCGCTCGGTCCCCTAATCCCCGGCGGTTCTTCGCCTCCGCGCCGCCCGCTGTGTGCCGTGTCCTGTGAGCGCGTTCCTGGGATCGATGCAGCGCAGCTGCCTTGCTCGCGCTGTATCTGCCGCCGAGCTCATCTCCATGGCACGCCCTCCTATTCTCCGGAGTGGCGGAGGTTTCGGTGTTACACGCGTGGGTGCCCTTTCAATTACGCTTTAACATTCCTCGCCGCGGATGCGCGACGCCCCGTCTGATAAACGACGTCTCATAACGGCGAGCCGGCTCAAAAGGAGAGCCTCCGCAGACGAGCAGGGGCGCAGCCGCCGCCCCCGCCGCCGGCTCGGGATTTTAATAACCCGCACCCGCCGGCGCCGTCGCCGTCGCGCGCACTCTGAGGTTAGCCCGGCGGCCTCGCAATTAGCTGCTAATCAAACGGCGCTCCAGGGGCGAGCGTCCTTCGCTTTTCTCACTCCTAAGGGCCGCGTAGCTCCCACACAATATGAACTTGCCGACAGTTTTCATATATGACTGTAATGTAATCCACCTTTCGCTTAGCGCCTTGCTCTCAACGGTTGACTAGAAGGAAAATACCCTGCGTAACAGAATAACATCCCCAGAGTATCGTCAAAGCTCAGTGAACTAGCAGAGTAACCGGCGTTTCTCGAGAATTTTCTTATTCTAACCTTCTACAGTCCATCTCCTTCCTCCTCAACTCTGTCCATCTCTCCTTCACCCCTCTCTGCCCATCTCCTCAACTCGCTCTCCATATCCACCACTTCCATCCCCACACTCTTTGTCCGTCTCCTCCTGCCCCTCACTCCTTCGCCTCTCTCTGTCAATCTGCTACTCCCCTTTCTTCCCATGTCCTTCTCCTTCTCTCTTTGTCCATCTCTTCCTCCCATCTCTCTGTCATTACTCCTCCCACACTGTCTCCCCATTTCCTTCACCCCTCTCTCTGTCCTTCTCTTTCGCTTTCTTTTCATTGCCCTTGATCTCCTCTCCCCTCTCTTTGTCCATAACGTCCTCTTTCTTTTGTCTGTCCCTCTCCTCCTCCGCCTACATCTTCCTTCCCCTGTTTTGATCATCCCCCCCCCCCTTTCCTTTCTCTGCTCATCTCCTCCTCACTCCTTCCTCTGTCCATTTTCCCCTCCCTCTTTCTCCATCTACCTCCTCCTCTCCCTATCTGTGCCTTTCATCCCCTTCCTCCTCACTATCTGTCTATCTCCACCTCCCCCTTCTCTCTCGATGTTATCACGTTCACCCTAGTTGAAAGGAGGTGCTTTACCCCTCCCTCCCTTTCACTCAGCATTTCTTTCCAAGTTGTAACTAACATGTGTACTAAATTTGGTACAAATCGTTCCAGTGTTTAGGATGAGCTTTTCGCGTCTTGCTTTGCCTGTGTACGCACATGTCAAATATATTTCATATATTTCACATGTATTCGTATACATATTTCGCATGTACCTCTACGGAATTTTGCGCTGCAGATTCAATTTTTATGACAAAATATTTCCTGAACTACGCACAGTAAGGTAGTATAATTTTGCAGGTACATTCAGGTTTCTGTTTGGATGCAGTTTGCGAAATACGTTGCGAACATAGTTAGTAGTGAAGAAGAAACACACGCATTAAAAAAGTTTTGTATCACCTCAGTTCCGAGAGTTCCGGAACCTGTACAGAAAATTCGAATATAGATCAACGTAAACATCACTTCCGTCATTTTTATTGCACATGAAAACCTCACACTGCATGTTCTACCACCATACAGCGAGACCTTCAGATGTGGTGGTCCAGATTACTGTACACACCGGTACCTCTAATACCCAGTAGCACGTCCTCGTGCATTGATACATGCCTGTATTCGTCGTGGCATAATATCCACAAGTCATCAAGGCACTGTGGGTCCAGATTGTCCCACTCTTCAACGGCGATAAGGCGTAATCCCTCATAATGGTTGGTAGATCAGATAGTATATAAACACCCCTTTTCAATCTATCCCATGCATGTTCGGTATGCGTCACTTCTGGAGAACTTGTTGGCCACTCTAGTCGAGCGATGTTTATCCTGAAGGAAGTCATTCAAAAGATGTGCACGTTGGGGGCGAGAATTGTTGTCCATGAAGACGAATGCCTCGCCTATATGCTGCCGATGTGGTTGCACTATCGGTCGGAGGATGGCATTAACGTATCGTACTTCCGTTAAGCCGTCTTCCGTGAGCACCAGCGGCGTACGTCGGTCCCATTTAATGTCACCCCAAAACAGCAGGGAACCTCCACTTTGCTGCACTCGCTGGACACTGTCACTAAGTCGTTCAGCCTGACCGGGTAGCCTCCAAACACATCTCCGACAATTGTCTGGTTGAAGGCATATGCGACACTCATCGGTGAAGAGAACGTGATGCCAATCCTGAGCGGTCCATTCGCCATGTTGGTGGACTCATCTGTATCGCCCTGCATGGTGTCGTGGTTTCAAAGTTGCACCTCGCCATGGACGTCGGGATCTAAGTTGCGCATCATGCAGCCTATTGCACACAGTTTGAGTCGTAACACGACGTCCTGTGGCTGCACGAAAACCATTATTGAACGTGGTGGCGTTGCTGTCAGGGTTCCTCCGAGCCATAAACCGTAGGTAACGGTCGTCCAATGCAGTAGTAACCCCTAGGCGGCCTGAGAGAGGCATGTCATCGACAGTTCCTGTCTCTCTGTATCTCCTCCATGTTCTAACAACATGGCTTTGGTTCACTCCGAGACGCCTGGACACTTCCCTTGTTGAGAGCCCTTCCTGGCATGAAGTAACAGTGCGGACGCGATAGAACCGCGATATTGACCGTCTAGGCACGGTTGAACTACAGACAGCACGATTCGTGTACCTCCTTCCTGGTGGAATGATTAGAACTGATCGGCTGTCGGACCCCTGTGTCTAATAAGCGCTGCTCATGCGTGGTTGTTTACTTCTTTGGGCGGGTTTAATGACATCTCTGAAGGGTTAAAGGGACTGTGTCTGTGACACAATATCCACAGTCAACGTCTATCTTCAGGAGTTCTGGGAACTGTGGTGATGCAAAACTCTTTTTGATGTGCGTAAATTGAAACTTATGCTTCATGCGACAGTTTTACTGCATGAACAGCGAACTGTACTAATTTTGCATTTAATCGTCTTCTGCTGGTTTCGTAAAGGTTTGAAACGAGGTCTAAAGTCTGTTACAAGTTATCAAGTCCTGTCTTTCTCAAACACTGGTTGTATAAGGTATTGGAATTCGTTCGTCGTGCGCTACACTGTCTTTTCTCCCCAATATCCACCCCTTTGATAGGTAGGAGGTTCTTAAATCCCACAGAGATTCTTTCCAGACAGTAAGTGATACGTGTACGAAGCTTGGTTAAAATCGGTCCAGTGGCTTAGTAGGAGATGTTCAACATACGCTGAGGTGACAAGAGCCATGTGATAGCGATATGCACATATAAAGATGGCGACAGCATCGCGAACACAAGAATAAATGGGCAGCGTACTGGCGGAGCAGTCATTTGTATTCATGTGATTCATGTGAAAAGTTTTCCTACGTGATTACGGTCACTTGACCATACACATACTTTGAATGGGGAATGATGGCGGAAGCTAGACGCATGGGACATTTCATTTTGGAAATCGTTAGGGAATTCAATATTCCGATATCAACAGTGTCAAGAGTGCGCCGAGAACACCAAATTTCAGGCATTACCTCACACCACGGACAACGCAGTGGCCACTTAACGACCGAGAACAGGGGCGTTTGCATAGAGCTGTCAGTTCTAACAGACAAGCAACACTGCGGGAAATCACCACAGAAATTACTGTCGGACGTACGGCTAACGTATCCGTTAGGAAAGTGCTGCGAAATTTGGTGTTAACAGACTACGTATGGCAGTAGGAGACCGACGTGCGGGCCTCTGGTAACAGCACGACACCACCTGCAGCGCCTCTCCTGCGCTCATGACCATATTGCTTGGAATCTAAACAACTGGACAATCGTGGCTAGTCAAATGAGTCCCCGATTTTTGTTGGTAAGAGTCATGGACTCAAGTTGTCATCATGGTGATGTGCAAGCTGGTGGTAAATACACAATGGTGTTGTCCGTGTTTATATGAACTGGACAGGGTCGTCTGATTCAACTGGCTCAATAATTTACTGGAAATGCTTATGTTTTTGCTACTTGGCGACTATTTACAGTCATTCATAGACTTCATGTTGCAAAAGAAACTTTAAAAACATATCGTCTAATGAGCTCACGATTTCATCCAGAATGAGTCCCACATCGCAGACAGATACTTTACCCTTGATTCTTTGTTTGCTTTTTTGGTACACAGGTTCCATGTAGTTTTTTCATAGTTAGATAATTACATATTCCATAGATCACTTGAACGATTCTTTTATCGAAATGATTTGAAACGAGTCATTTTAAAGGCTATGTATACATGATTTGCATTAACATTAATGAACGCATTTTTATTTTAGTCCTACTGATGCAACTATAATCAAAACTTTTTTCTCACTGTTTACCTAGTTTTAAGTAGAAATTCGTCAATGGAATAGAAGGAGTTGGCCAGGAAAAAGATTTTAAATTATATTCAAGATTTGTTTGCTATCTGTCAAAAATTTCATGTTATTGGGCAAACGACTAAAAATTTTTGTTGCTGCATATTAAACTCCTTTCTGAGTGACCGACAGCTTTAACAATGGGAAATAAAAGACATTTTTATCCTCCAGTGTTGTAGGTAAGTCCATCACTGTTCTCAAATTCTGCAGGATTATTGAGGACTAATTTCATTAGCGAATACATGTATCGTGACAGCGAAGTTAAAGTCAATATGTTACTTTCTAAGCGATGAGGTACCCCAGAAAATTGTTCCACAAGACATTAATAAGTGTAAATACACAAAATACGTCAGGAGTTTGATACGTTAGTTTCCAAGATTAGCAATTACATGAAGAGCAAAAGCAGCTGAACTTAATTGTTTGAAAAACTCAGCAATTTGCTTCTTCAAGTTCAAATTTTCATCAGTATGTACATCCAAATATTTAGAGCATTCTACCGTATTTACAGACTCCTGTTTATGTACAATATCAATTGTTTGTATGACTCTATTTGTTGTACAGAACTTAATATAGTGTGTTCTTTTCAAAATTTATGGAGAGTTCATTTACAGAGAACCTCTTAATATATATTTGGAGTCCACAGCTCGTGGTCGTGCGGTAGCGTTCTCGCTTCCCGCGCCCGGGTTCCCGGGTTCGATTCCCGGCGGGGTCAGGGATTTTCTCTGCCTCGTGATGACTGGGTGTTGTGTAATGTCCTTAGGTTAGTTAGTTTAAGTAGTTCTAAGTTCTAGGGGACTGATGACAATAGATGTTAAGTCCCATAGTGCTCAGAGCCATATGAACCAATTATTTCGAAAATATCATTTACCAACTCATCTATTGGTTTGTCTCTAATGGGATTTATTATAACACTAGTACTGTCCACAAAAAATACCAATTTTGCTTGTATAATGTCAAGTAGTAGGAGTGGACCCGAAATTGAATACTGTGGAACCCCCTTTGTGCTTTTTTCCCAGACACTATAATTTCTACCTTTCTGACATCTTCTGAGTTATTCAGAACAACATTTTCCATTCTGTTTGTTAATGATGATTCAAACTATCTGTGTTTAAAGCCATCTGTTCCTTAAAACTTAGGTTTTCCTAAGGTAATAACGTGATCCACACCATCAAACGCCTTAGAAAGACCACAAAAAATACCGACTGGCGATATATTATTATTTAGGGCTCGTATTGTTCTATGACTGAATGTATAAATATCATTCTCAGTTGAGCAACCCTTCTGGAATCCAAAATGTGATACACTACGAGTAATTTCAATGTTTCCACTTAGGTCAGCAACTATTCTTGAGTATAGTACTTTTTCTAATACTTTGGAGAATGATGTCAGTAGGGAAACTGGATAACGCTGAACAACAAATTTGAAGTGAAAGTGTGTAAACTGCATGATTTAGTTATGTTTATTTCAGTATAAAATGATACAAAATTATCATCTTCATACATATTTAGCTCTAGTTTTTTTAAAAGTAATCAACATCTTTGTATAAATAACTCACTAACTAAATATGCATTCATGTTCCAAGATTCATCACAGCAAATTTTAAGTGAATAATTACTTGAATTATGTTATGTGTTATGCATTGATAAATTTCTGTGCCATTCTGGAAGAACAAAAGTAAAACATTAAGAAAAAATAATATTACCTCACTGAAAATACTTTTTAAGTCTGCTTTGCACCAGACTATGTAAAGCACAAAAGAAAATATATAAATTAACTGGTCACAAATGTATACAAAGGATTACAAATTTTAAATGTCCATATGTGCAGTATATACAATTACAGATTTTGTTCAGAGATAGATTCAGCAGATGACCATTTACGCTTAGCTTGACGTTTATACACATAGTCTGGAACATCACTGACAACAGCCCAGCACTAATCTGCTAAAATAGTAGGGCCCCACTTTCGGGCATACCTCTTCTCAGAGCGGCAATATCTTGATGAAATTGCACCCCATGATCATCACTTACTGCACCACAATGTTTGGGGAAGAAGTCAAGACGACTTTGTAAGGAATGCATTTTCCATGACATGTTGCAACCAAGTTTTTCATAAGATGACAAAGTGTTATCTACAGTCTCCTCCTAATTTATTGCTCGTTTCTTCCCTAAGAACTGTAAACAGACTGTCTTAGAACATTCCCATGCATGCTTCTCATCATCTGGTATGATTCCATCAACAGTATGGTCTCTAAAAAGCTCTCGAATCTGTGGGCCTACGAAGATGCCCTCTTTTACTTTGGCATCACATTTTTGCCTTAAGTACTTAAATGTGTCACCATCTTTGTTCATTCCCGTAACAAAGTTTTTCATGAGACCCTACATGATGTCCAAGGGTGGGAGCAGAATCTTTTTAGAGTCTAATAGAGGTTCACTCTTAATGTTCTTTATACCTGGTTGAAGAGATTTTCTGGTGTACCTTTTATGTTAACTGTAATGAGATGCATGAGGTCTGCTATCCCATTCACAGAGAAAGCAGCAATATTTAGTATACCCTAACTGCATATCTAATAGCAATACAACCACATTCAAGTCACCACAAATCTGCCATTGAGAGTCCTTATACTTGATGGCTTCTAGCAAAATTTTCATGTTTTGGTATGACTCTTTTATATGCACACTATGCCCAACTGGAATAGAAGGAAGCTCAGTACCAATATTTTAAAGCACTGCTTTTAAGCTCAACTTTGATGAATCAATAAAGAGTCTCCACTCATCAGGGTTTTAATTAATTCTGGCAGCTTTCATTAGACCATTTATGTCTACACATGCCACAAGACCATCCTACACGTTAAAAAAATGAGTGAATTGTTGCTCTCTTCTGCGGTCGAATGGAGCATTTACATTGCTTTCCAGAAAATTGCGCTGCTGCAATCTTGATGCTAAAATCTCCACCTTAGCTTTAGAGAGCTCCAGATCTCTAATGAAATCACTTAACTCATTTTGGGACAATTTTTGTGGATCATCAGTTGATGATATATTTGGAAGAAACTCTGGATCTTGTGAAGTACATGGTTCAGGACATTCAGAATCCCCATCAGAAGTAATCTCGTACTCTACAGTGATTCAGGTATTGGCAGTCCTTCCCCTTATAGAACTGGACGTATGGCAGATGGAATGTTAGGATAGATCACTGACTGTTTCTTCTTCTTAGATATTCCCTTTTTGATAGGAGGAACCATACAAAAGTAGCAGTCACTGACATGGTTAGTTGGCTCACGCCAGACCATGGGCACTGCAAAGGGCGTTGAACGTCCTTTCCCATGCTTCCAGTTCCTGAGGTTGGTGGCATAATGGCTGCAGAGCACATGTGGAGCCCTTGGTTTATCCTTATCACCTACTTTTCAAACAATTGAGTTATATGCTGTTTTTGTGAAGCAAATGTCACTTCTCCAGACACGTAGCAAAATGTTTCGGCACTGGAATGAGATTTTCACTCTGCAGCGGAGTGTGCGCTGGTATGAAATTTCCTGGCAGATTAAAACTGTGTGCCGGACCGAGACTCGATCTGGGGACCTTTGACTTTCGCGGGCAAGTGCGCACACTCCGCTGCAGAGTGAAAATCTCATTCTGGAGACATCCACTGGGCTGTGGCTAAGCCATGTCTCCGCAATATCCTTTCTTTCAGGAGTGCTAGTTCTGCAAGGTTGACAGGAGAGCTTCTGTTAAGTTTGGAAGGTAGGAGACGTGGTACTGGCAAAAGTAAAGCTGTGAGGACGGGGCGTGAGTCGTGCTTGGGTAGCTCAGTTGGTAGAGCACTTGCCCGCGAAAGGCAAAGGTCCCGAGTTCGAGTCTCGGTCAAGCACGCGGTTTTAATCTGCCAGGAAATTTCATGTTTCTGCACTGTTAACACAAACTATTGGCATTTTTGTTCACTTCAATAGCAGTCAACTTGAACAACTGGTAGTTATCTGGAAACAAATGCGCAAAAATTACTGCAGGCATTAATAAAGTCGCTGAAGTTGAAGAGGAAGGAGCCAAATAGATCACTAAAATTAGAATCAAGATGTTTATATTCAATATACTACACAGAAGTATGACAAGGGACAACAATGTAACTCATTGTTACTAGTTTTATGACTCTGACAAACGATTGTAATATTTGTTTTGAAACTTAACATAAAAATTTGTATATAATTATCTCACTGTAATAAAACAGTATAAAATGATATTCGTGATCAGCACATTAGAATTGATAGAAATTGACTATTTTCATTCGATTTATATTTTCATTGTTGCACAATAATTGTCGAAGTTGCCTTGAGACCTTTCTTATGAAGTGGTTAAACAACTGCATATTTTAACCTACCTGGAAAAATTCCCCCCTACTATTGACCATATTGGTGAGGACATTATTTATTATATTGGGACAACATTCCAGAACTCTATCTGAAATTCCATCAACTTGACTTCAGCTTTTGTTAATTTTTAGAATTTTCATAGCTGTAGTAATTTCAGTGAAGGACGTTAGTGCTGCTTAAAATTTTGTGGACGTACATTAAAATATATACTCTTGTTTCTTCAACTAAATCATTTAACACTTATAACACTCCTGTCTGCTACCGCTACATCATAACCTCGAAGCTGGAGGCAGTTTGCAAACAGAATTATCTTGTTATAGCAATTATGGTACAAAGCAGCAGGACAGTGTTACCCTCTGGGAGGAATTTTGTTATGTTGACCGTGTTGTTCCTAACGGAGGTGGCTTATCGGAAATGAAAGTCAGAATTACGTAAACATTAGAACAGTACCAAACAAAATTTTGCCTATCTGCACTGTTCAACGGATAAAGAAAACGGCCGCCAGCCTAATTAGGCAAGAGAATGATTAACATTCTAGTTAAGGAAAGTAGGTATAAGTAACTATAACGGACAAACACAACCTAGACTTGACCACACGCGAGTGCAATGAACTCTAATACACATATGTTTTAAGATTGAAGCTAACAACTGGAGCAGCACAAACTATTTGCAAAATTATAAGAGATACCGAAACACCCTATTACTTTAAGGCTTACATAAAGTGAATGGTCTTTATAATATTACTATTAACATGCACTTCTAATGCACAAGATACACAAACACTTAGCAAACATGAATATATAGAGTTTCACAACTGCAGCTTTCTCACTTTTACTACTGCGAAACACAATACTGACCAAATTGCAAGAAACTGACTCACCTTTTAGGATTTATTACAGACAATAATGTGATCATTTACTAAGCAAAACGTTATAAGCCTCAGTCTTGAGAAATTTTAATTTGAAGTTGGCAACAAAACATTAATAAGCATTTTTACTAAGAATGTTTTCAGCAAGCATCATTAACTCTAACTCACTTTCTTGCCACATTAACTTTAACTTTACTACGTTCAAGAGGCATTAATTAGAAAACTGGAATTTTAACGTACTTTCAGTAAGGACACTCGGTAATCACTTTACTTCAAACGGAGAGGACTCTGAGAGGTGTTATGATGAGGAGAAAAATCAAGGTAGGTACATAAAGTCAGATACACATTACCTTATATTTCAGCATAATAACACATCCATTAAGCTGATCCTTCACTGTACATCCTTATAATATTACGTTGCAATGATTGCGCAATGTGGTGGCAACTGCATGTTGGTAGGTGGAATTGCAGGCAGAATTGCTGGACTCTGTCGTTTCTTGGTGGCGAAGATAAATGCAAATTCCAGAATAGCCCAGCTATTTATCCATCCATCCGAGGCATTGGAAAATAACAAGAAAAGCCTCTCTCGAAACCAGCACTATGCAACTTTTACACAGCAGTGCACGGACTCGTAGCTCATCTCTGACTGCTGGCTCGTCCCCGACTCGTAGCTTGTTCACGACTGACTATCAGTTCCACCTTTTCCACCTAGGCCAACCACATTTTGCGCGCGCTACGCTGTTCCGTTCCCGAGGGGAACCCCTACACCTTTTACATACAGAATAACTAAGAGCCCTAAGTGAAGGTCAGCAGTTTACATAACAGCAAACAAACACATTAAATAAAACAGAACATTTGCACATATTGACACTTCTACAAAAAATTATTCACACAGAATTGCAATTATATACAGTAAGTTTTGTTCCCTCCAAATGGGACAAAGTATTTACAGTACAGTACAGATACACTACTTTGCATAGAATCAAACTACAACATCAAAGTTTTAACATAGAAAAGAATATACAATTTTGTGTTATCTATTCAATCAAAAACATTTACAGGTTCTTAACGGTGTAATATTAAAAAAAAAAAGCAAAATAGATGAGTAGAGCATTAGAGCTATGGTGTTACACATGCCCCATGTTTCGTTGAAGTTTCCCGTCGGGGATACTTCAAGGAAACATCCATAACACCTAAGTGGTGTTGGCTGCAAACAAAAAAAATTCATCCAACTTCAGTTGGGAGAGGAAAAAAAAGAAAAAAAAAGAACACACATTACAAATATACAGTATATACACTAAGAAATTTTATACTTTTTTTTTCAAAAACATTTTCAAAGTAAAGCATTTATAGTAATTTTCATTTTCACACTGGTTTAAGTAAACTTATTTTCATCATTACACAGGATACCTTTAAGCATGTTCATTTCACACACATACAGTTCAAATAAAAGACAAAACAGTACACAAAATAAGCTTCATATTAGTAGAAAAGGTATAATCTTCAAATAAAATAAAATAATAATAATAATAATAATAAACACATAGACAACCGCATAAATAATTTCAACTCAACAAAGCAGAAATTTGTCTTTCAATGTTTTTTAAAGAATGAAACTTTCAGAGACACACAAGTATGTTAATGATCATAGTACTTTTCACAGAGTTCAATATTTAATGTAATGTTCAAAATTTCAGTTTGCATCCAACAATGCACAAATATTTAGACAAACAGCTATGAGAACTTTTTCCAACAGACTCTTTAAATACAAAAGTAATTTTTCAAGGTTTTCTCAATTACAATTAACTTTAAAGCTGCTCTTCATTAATAGCAGTCCAAAATGTTTGTTGCACAAAAACACATTAACCTATTCAGAACCTATCTTTAATCATCACTGCTGTGTTTTAAAAACAGACAGTCCAAAACTTTAAGTTATTCCAAGAACCCTAGCATCAAAACATCTACATCCATTTGAATAAGAATCCATATATACTCTATAATAAATTTTCACTGACTTCAGAAAAATAGTCAGTTCATAACACATTGACCAATAAACCTAACTAAGTTCACTGCTTGCCTCAGCACTAGCAGTCTATGTTATACATTCTGCCCATTATTGTTTTGGCAGTCTTTATCTATAAACCTTTAGGCACAAAAACACAATTTAGATTAAGAGCACTAAAACAAACATTTTTCAATTCATACACTGCCTCATCCTCTAGGTTTGGCAGTTCGTAACGACTTATCAACTTTTTGCCCCACAATGGCAAGTCCTTTGGCTACTGCTCACACTGCATATTTGGGTAGCCCCCAGCTTTAGGACCACTGCAATTTTTATTGTTTCGTCTTGTTTAGCTGCCCAACAACATACTTTTGAGCAGTTTATTGTCATCATCTTTGTGTTTTTCATCATTACGTCACATCTTTGGTAACATTTGCATTAATGGTACAAAATATAAAACCTGCAACTTTGAAACAGTAATTAGACACTGGCAACAAAACCATTATTTTTCAAATGACAACACCAGGTAACATATACATTAATCAAGAAAATAATTAAATGTCATACTTGGGGTCAAGTCAGGATTAAGAATTTCTTACTACTCCTTTACATTACTTTTCCACACACAGTTAGGTCATTACATACATCAAGTCCAGGGCAATAATTTTATATCCTATTGCAAGTGCTTTTTGCCTTTAGTGGCACTAGACATACACACCTCATATCCATCTTGCACACCTTAGCCAGGTTCATCTCCACAGTTTTTAACACACAAAGTTTTTCAACATCATATTTATCCCTATTTTCAGAAAACACATTTTTAAACATTAATCATATTAGATTATTCACTTTAAACATTACCTTTATTCACACTGGTATTTTTCTGCATAGAAACATTTATTCATTTATTTTAACTGCATGTTCCTATTTCCTTTTTCTGTACCCACTATACTTTCATTATTCCTGGCCGTTTTCTAGTGTACCCATATTATTTATTCAAGTACTTTTCTCAAAAACATTTATCTTTAGTCACATTGCACAAGGAAAATTTAGCATTATTAATATTTTCATCATCTTTCAAATTCACTACAAAAATTTAAATAAATATACTTATATTTTTGGGAACCTCACTTTAAAATAACTTTCAATTAGTGTTAAATTTTAAGTTTGGAGCAATTGGTTACAATCGTGGCTTGAATACTGGGATTCAGTTATTTTAAAGTTGAATTCACATTTTGTATAACACGATTCAATATAAAAAAGGGAAGAAAGAAAGAAGACAGTCAAGGTTCCGAATGAAGAAGGGGAAGGTTGCCAACACGAAAAGAAACGGAAGTAGTGCTGGCAACGACTCGGGTCCCTGGTGCTCGTCGGGCACCTGACAATGCAAAGAGTGCATTGCCCCCTGAGGGTTGTACATTTCATTCATCATTAGTTTCTGTGGACATACAATTTCAAGTCAACTATATTTCTAACTCCTAAAGGCTTCCTTGACCTAGGGTACACAAGAAAATAAGCATTTGCATGTAGAGTTCCTTGCACTTCAAAAGGCCCATTGTAAATGTATTTGAATTTAGAAATTTCATTATTAATTTCACTTGATTTTTCATGGGTCTTCACTAAGACATAATCTCCTAGCTTAAATTTAGTTGTTTTAAGGTTATTATCATGCCTTTTGGATCTAGCGGCTGCTTTCTCTTTCATTCTTTTCTTAACTAACTCTTTCTTTTCATGCAGGTTAATTCCTACAATAGGGGGGAATTGCAAGATCTCTTCAATAATACTTTTACTTTTACGGTCTAACAGAATTTCTTCAGGGGTAAAACCGGTGGTTTCATGGTACAAGGTGTTCATGGTCTTTTCAAAGTCATTTACAAACCTGCCCCAAGCCTTATGGTTATGGTGACAGTAGGTTCTACCTAATCTTCCTAATTCATGCATATATCTTTCGACAGGGTTACTAGCCGGGTGGTAAGCTGAAATATATTTAACTTGAACACCATGTTGCTTCATGCCTTCCTTCCAGACTTTTGAGATAAACTGTGGTCCATTATCAGACAAAACTGCTTTGGGTTTACCAATGGTATTAAAATACTCAGTCATCTTGCTAAAGACTACTTTAGCAGTGGCTTTCCTGATTGGATATAATTTAATAAATTTGGAGAACACTTCCAACACTACAACAATATAAGACCAATTACCTGAGGTTTTTGGTAACAGACCATACAAATCCACTGACAGTAATTCTAATGTATCCTCTGGTATCGTATTCTGCATGAAACCCTGATTTACTCTATTTGTTACTTTTACCCTTTGACATACATCACAAGATCTTATTCTCTCAGTAATTTTCTTAGTAGCACCTACGTTAATCGCAACCACATCAGTTAACTTTTCAATACACTTCTTGGGACCACAATGCCCTAAGGCAAGATGAAAATAATCAATCACTTCAGTCTCAAATTGCTTAGGCCAACACACCTTCCATTCTTCAGTGCTGGTGTTCTTTCTCCTGTACAAAACTCCATTGAATATTTTGTAAAATCTACTGATTTGGGGGAAATTAGGGTTACTAAAATTAATTTTCACTGACTTCCAAATTTCATCCTCATTCTGGTGGAACCTCATACTTTTACAAATTTGCTCAATTCTTTTCCTACCTGGAACCTCCTTAATATATCTCATATGAAATTTGCCATCTTCATTGGATTCCCTTGGTAAGTTGTTCATACCTTCAGGCAACCGTGATAAAGTGTCAGCTACATAATTGTCACTACCTTTAATATACAATATCTCATAATCAAACTGTTGTAAATACAGGGCCCATCGACTCAACCTGCCGGTAAACAGTCGACAGTTTTTCAAAAAGGTTAATGCCTTGTGGTCTGTATGAATAATAGTTTTGTGTCCCCATAAATAAATCCTAAATTTCTTTAATCCCCAAATGATTGCCAAGGCCTCTTTCTCTGAAATAGTATAGTTTTTCTCATATTTAGTTAAAGTCCTACTAGCGAAAGCAATGGTATTATGTTCTGTTTCCCCAAATTCTGTGTTTTCTTGAAATATTTCAACACCGATATCATAAGCACTACTGTCTGTAATCATGTGGAATGGTTTACTCAAAACTGGGTGATGTAAAATGTTTTCCTTTACTAGCTCAGTTTTCAAATTTTCGAAATCTTTCTGACATTCAGATGTCCAAATATATACACTATTTTTCTTTAACAAACCATTCAAATGTGGGCTATTAAAAGCTTGCCCTTTCACAAATTTGCGGTAAAACCCACAAAGACCTAAAAACGCTTTCAACTGTTTCCGGTTCTTCGGGGGAGGGCACTTTTCAATAGCATTAAGCTTTTCTGGGTCCTTGCCAATCCCAGATGTGGTTATTATGTGTCCTAAAAACTTAATTTCTTGTCTCACAAATTCACACTTTTTTAACTTCAGAGTCATGCCCCCTGCTTGAAGAGCAATAAGGGTTTTGTTCAACAGATCACAATGCTCCTCCCAATTATCAGTAGCAATCAACAAGTCATCTACATATACAGTCAATCTGGCACAAAGTTCTTTTCCTAATACAGAATCCAAAGCCCTAATGAAAACAGAAACTGAAGTATTCAAACCAAATGGTACAACTTTGTATTGGTAACATTTTCCTGCAAACAAAAAAGCTGTATATTTCCTAGAATCTTTGTGTAATGGGATCTGCCAATATCCAGCCGTAAGGTCTAAACTAGTTAGGTACTTTACATTATGGAATTTTTGTAATAAATCATCTAAATTTTCAGGCCTGTCTACTTCTCTCCTGACAATCTTATTCAATGTCCGAGCATCAATGACAACTCTTACACCTCCATCCTTTTTATTGACTATAATAAGTGGACTATTGTATTCACTATTGCTTCTTTCTATTACCCCCCATTCCAACATTTTATCAATCTCAGTTTGTACTGCTTCTTTCTTAGCTATAGGTATTGGATATGGTTTGACAAAGAATGGTTCATGTTCCAGGATATCCATACGGTATTCAAAGTTATTTACGACACCTGGTTTATCAGAGAATACTTTCTTATTATTATTCAAGATATTAAATAAATCATCTTTTTGTTCACATGATATTTCTTGGATAACATCAACAATTTCCTTAAAACTGTCAGTTTTTTGGTCATCCTGCAATAAACTATTCACATGGTATATTTCATATAGTTGGGATAAACCATCATTTTCAGATTCTATTTTTAACAAAATGGGTTCTACTTTCACAGCTTGGACCTGGTTGTCACCTTCAAATTTAATCACTATTGTTTCTGTTTCCCTATTAATCTTAACAGTTCAATTACCACAATCTAAAATTACTTTTTCCTTGTCTAGCCAATCAATACCTAGAATCATTTCAACGCTTAGTTCAGGGACCACTAAAAAATCATGTTCAAATTTTTGGCTTTCTATTTCAAAGTCTATCAATACTTGTTTTTGAATGGGCTTGCTGGACCTACCAGTAGTTCCTATAATTTTTACTCCACTAACAGACATTATTACTAACCCTGGTTTACATGAAATATGATCAAAGAATGATTCTGATATGGCACTGATTTGGGATCCTGTGTCTAAAAGTACTTGCAGTTCAGTGTTACAAATATTTACAGGTATTATGGTTTGTTTAATAATTCTCTGTTCCTTTTTCTTCTGTTCTTCCCATAACAAATCCTGCTCAACCATAATGTCTTTCCAGGAAATATTACCTACTGATTTTAATTGTATATCAGGTGGCTTTTTGGGTTTGTGTACCTCTACATCTTTACAGATCTTTAACAGTTCACGTTCTACTATGTTTGTATCTGGAGGTTCTTTAAGTTTCAGTAAATCTATTTCAGTCATTACATTAAGTAAAGCCTGCCCTAATATAGTGTCATCCGGCGGCTCTTTCGGTTTTGTTTCAGTTACACATTCCGGATTTTGTTTCGAAAAGATGTCATTAATTTTTTCGTAACCTCTTTCTGTAAAGGTATAAGTAGATTTGTCTACCTCCGAAAACTCATCTGTATCTGAATCTGTTGTCTCTCCTTCGTCTGAGCTATCACTGATTTCATTTTCGTTATCCGATTCGAGCAGGAATGCAACTTTTAAACAGTGAGGCAAATTATCACTAGATGTTTCAGTCACTTCGTATTTCGACTCATTTTCTACACAATGTACACCGTTTGGACAGTCAGACACTTCTGTTATATCACTTTGAACGATTTCGGCCTTAACTTCATATTTAGTATAATCGTCATGTACTTCGATAACTTTCATTTCATTTTCTTCCATGCTATCAGTTTCAGGCAATCGTGCGAAATTACCACACCCTTCTACCTCAGAATCACTAAACACATTTCCATCAACAACAATTTTGTCTGCACTGTTTACAATGCAATGTTCACTGACGTCCTCCTTTACATCAATTTTACCTATTATTAATTGAGCACACGTCTTTTGCGTGGCATATTCTACCTCCCTTTCCTCTTTATTCATCATAACTCCTCCCACATCTACGTCCTTTACCTCATACACATCATTAATAGTGTCAATATTTCCCTTTTCACTCGCCTTTTCTGTCTCCCTTTCATTTTTTAATAAAGTCTTTTCGCACGAAACCGATACGGAGTTATCTTTATCATATGACGTATTAACTTTATTTTCATTTCTACATTCATTTACTACTGAAACCGGCCATCGGAAGTGTCCGATCCCGCCTCTTCTATCTCTCTCTACGGCAGCCATCTTGTTCTGACGTCTGCCATTTGTGTCTGCTGCCAAATGCGATGTACGCTGCTCCGGCAAGCGCTGGCCCGAGCACAAACAGTCACGTGGCTTTGCACTGGGAACGCCACTATGTATCACTCCGCGCCCGTCTGCTATAGGCGCGCCCTTAACCTTTCTGCCTCGTTGTTTACATCTTTCCTTCTTGAACCTAATATTGGACATCTTTTCTTTGGGCCCAAAACCGGTTTCCGCGTGAATCCGGCCCGTAACACACGCGGTTTTCAGTTTTCCATTTCGTCTCTATTTTGGAAATTCCGCGGCATGTGTCCTCTGCCGCGCGTCGTAAAATTTCCTCTGCCTCTCGCACGACCTCTTTGAATCGTGTTTACGCGAAATCTATCATTCTCCTGTCGTTCGTTTTGGTCATTATTTTCGCGCGAATAATTGTTGTTATGATGGGGACGGGATTCGCGATTTCTTCGCCAGTGATCTTCATCTTCTACCCTTTCCAAAAACGCGGAAAAACTACTGTGGGTACTCCCAACATACCGTTTAGAATCCTCAGGCAGTTTCTGCCAAAGAACCCAAACGATCTCGGCTTCAGTTCTTCTTGCTTTTAGGTGTATTAGTTTTCTGTACCATGATTCGCAAAATTCTTTCATGGTTTGCCTGCCTCTGATATCGTACAGTCTGGCCATTAGAAATTCACGCCACAACTGGTCTTGTTTTTGTTCTGACCAGTACTCGTCAATAAATTTTTGTTTAAAATTTTCAAAAGACATCTGGTTTGTATCCAGATTCAACCCCCACCTTTTAGCTTCTCCCGTTAATGCACTAATGACAACATTGATTTTTTCCTGGTCAGATAAATATTCAGGAAAGTTCCTTTCGCAATTCTTTACAAAGTCTAGGGGATGCCATCCGTTATGTCTCTTTGCAGGGTCGAATTTTTCTTCGCCCTCTAATATTTTACTGAAAGGGATCCTTTCTGTAAATTGTGGAGGTCCTGTTCGTATTTTTCTTTCCAAGTCATACATTTTGTCTTGGATTTGTGAAGTGTTATGGTCACACTTCTTTTCGCAATTAACAATCTGTTTAGTTAGAGCTCTGCTTGTTTCTGTTACAGACTGTTTGATCTGTGCGAATTCCTCGTTACATTCGGTTTGTATTTCGGATTTAATACCGAATACCTTTTCATCCACTTTAGTACAGACTAGGGGTTCTATTTTATCTTGGATTTTAATTACTTCTGTGTCAAATCTTTCGTTATGTCATCGATTTGTCCCTGTATGTTGGCAATATTGCCATTGATGACAGTAATTTCGCTTTTGAGGTTTTTAATATCATTACTCACAATGTCTACTTTTACATCAACTTTCTCAATCTGTTTACTAATATCACTACCCTGTGCTGCAATTAGCTGTCTTTGCTCTACATTCCGTTGCCCCAGTGCTGTAATTTGTACAGACAACATTTTTAACAAATCAGTCACATCTGGTGTCTTTTCACTTTTGGTATCAACTGAATTTTCGTGTTCAAATCCTACAACCCTTTCTGTTTTTGGGGATTCGAATATATCCCGCGATTCATTAACATAGCCACTGTCTTCCGCAACATCGCTCATATTGTCTTCCTTAGTACGAGCGACATTCATAGCTTCTATCTGTTTATTGACATCGGCGTGGTAGCGTACGTAATTTAACTCGCGCACACTGCCATCTATTGGTGTGCCGCCTGAACTACTCTCGATTGCATTCTGCTCTCGCGTATTTAGATTCCTTTCTAGTTCCCTGTCCATTTTAGCTATTACTAAGTAGTGATACCTTTAATTTTCAATCTAAGCTGAACTTTCACTATCCGTTCTGTTAACTAATGTACAGGTTCGTGCCGCTGGACGTTCTATGTTCACTCTATGTTTGTAAAATGCTAACTACTTATAATTTTTTTCCGCATGTAGATGCAAATCGAACAACGTCCTGTCACGCGGCGCGACGTATAACACTCCTGTCTGCTACCGCTACATCATAACCTCGAAGCTGGAGGCAGTTTGCAAACAGAATTATCTTGTTATAGCAATTATGGTACAAAGCAGCAGGACAGTGTTACCCTCTGGGAGGAATTTTGTTATGTTGACCGTGTTGTTCCTAACGGAGGTGGCTTATCGGAAATGAAAGTCAGAATTACGTAAATATTAGAACAGTACCAAACAAAATTTTGCCTATCTGCACTGTTCAACGGATAAAGAAAACGGCCGCCAGCCTAATTAGGCAAGAGAATGATTAACATTCTAGTTTAGGAAAGTAGGTATAAGTAACTATAACGGACAAACACAACCTAGACTTGACCACACGCGAGTGCAATGAACTCTAATACACATATGTTTTAAGATTGAAGCTAACAACTGGAGCAGCACAAACTATTTGCAAAATTATAAGAGATACCGAAACACCCTATTACTTTCAGGCTTACATAAAGTGAATGGTCTTTATAATATTACTATTAACATGCACTTCTAATGCACAAGATACACAAACACTTAGCAAACATGTATATATAGAGTTTCACAACTGCAGCTTTCTCACTTTTACTACTGCGAAACACAATACTGACCAAATTGCAAGAAACTGACTCACCTTTTAGGATTTATTACAGACAATAATGTGATCATTTACTAAGCAAAACGTTATAAGCCTCAGTCTTGAGAAATTTTAATTTGAAGTTGGCAACAAAACATTAATAAGCATTTTTACTAAGAATGTTATTTTCAGCAAGCATCATTAACTCTAACTCACTTTCTTGCCACATTAACTTTAACTTTACTACGTTCAAGAGGCATTAATTAGAAAACTGGAATTTTAACGTACTTTCAGTAAGGACACTCGGTAATCACTTTACTTCAAACGGAGAGGACTCTGAGAGGTGTTATGATGAGGAGAAAAATCAAGGTAGGTACATAAAGTCAGATACACATTACCTTATATTTCAGCATAATGACACATCCATTAAGCTGATCCTTCACTGTACATCCTTATAATATTACGTTGCAATGATTGCGCAATGTGGTGGCAACTGCATGTTGGTAGGTGGAATTGCAGGCAGAATTGCTGGACTCTGTCGTTTCTTGGTGGCGAAGATAAATGCAAATTCCAGAATAGCCCAGCTATTTATCCATCCATCCGAGGCATTGGAAAATAACAAGAAAAGCCTCTCTCGAAACCAGCACTATGCAACTTTTACACAGCAGTGCACGGACTCGTAGCTCATCTCTGACTGCTGGCTCGTCCCCGACTCGTAGCTTGTTCACGACTGACTATCAGTTCCACCTTTTCCACCTAGGCCAACCACATTTTGCGCGCGCTACGCTGTTCCGTTCCCGAGGGGAACCCCTACACCTTTTACATACAGAATAACTAAGAGCCCTAAGTGAAGGTCAGCAGTTTACATAACAGCAAACAAACACATTAAATAAAACAGAACATTTGCACATATTGACACTTCTACAAAAAATTATTCACACAGAATTGCAATTATATACAGTAAGTTTTGTTCCCTCCAAATGGGACAAAGTATTTACAGTACAGTACAGATACACTACTTTGCATAGAATCAAACTACAACATCAAAGTTTTAACATAGAAAAGAATATACAATTTTGTGTTATCTATTCAATCAAAAACATTTACAGGTTCTTAACGGTGTAATATTAAATTAAAAAAAAGCAAAATAGATGAGTAGAGCATTAGAGCTATGGTGTTACACACTATGCTGCTACATTGAGAAATTTTAATTTTCTTTCTATGTGTACCTCGTCCCATATCACCCCTTTCAGCTTACTCTTAAAACGTTGTATCCTGTTCTCATTAATCAGCCTCACTGCCCTGTATGAACCTGGCTAAGCATTGTTAGGTGCCACACTGTTTATTTGAATTAATCGTGATCAAATATGCCATTAGGAATTGCGTACATATTAATTGTTTCAGCCTGAGCACTTTGTATAAAAATTTTTCAGTCAGTGGCCTCCTATTTTGGTGCACACGAGTTGAAAACTGACTACTGAAATTAAATTCAAACCCCAAAGTAATAATTCTAGTTCCTTTTTCCTGCCCTTATCTTTTAAGAAATCTACATTGAAATCTCCACAAACTATTAACTGGATCTTCTTGTCTGACAGGTAACTCAATAATTCAACTAGATTTCTCATAAAGATCAGAAACTTTTCTAGTGGGGATCGTAGACTGCTGCTATTAAGAGAGAATTATTCTGGAATAACAACTCTCAAGCACACGCTTCTAGGTTCTGATCAGCACAAAAACAATTTGATGCAATATTTCTGCCTTTGTGTCCAACCTTTAAATTCGTTGCAACTACTCCGTCTTACATGTTAATTCTACAAGATAACGATGCAAATCTATAATCCGTGATACTTAACTTCTCCATCACTGTGGTTACATTGTGTTCAGAGAGGCATAGAACATCTACCAATTCAGAGTTTACCGCATCTTCTAGGCATACAATAAGCTTATCTATCTTGTTTTTCAACCCTATGATGTTCTTATGAAACAAATTCATTTGGCTTTTTTGAATGTTTTTACAATTATTATGGTCTAATTTCTATCAGGACTCTCTGTTTGTAACCTAAAACTAATCAAAACAATGTACCCCTTTGATTTCTGTAGTTAAAGGGATTTCGTCTTTTTCGCTTGTGGCCCTCGTTACACTTTCTACAAGGTACTCAGCTAATCTGTCCTTTCGCCTCATGTTCAGTTGCAGGCCGTAATTATTATATCCCCATATCCTAATCGCAGCATCATACAGTGCACAGAAATGAGACTTTGTCGAAATCAATTCGCTCAGCTCTTTGTTCACATGGTTAATACCCCTGTTAACCCATGACTGTCATGATGCTGCAAAACCTTGACGAACCCTACACGAGCCCTCCTGTAAGAACCTTGCCCTCAGCATCAAAATCTCTGCACAAGGCCACTATGTCACCTGGCTATCTTTTCCTTTAGCAATTGGCCTACACCTCACAGGTGACTGCTCCATTGTAGCAAAACTCTTTACTTTCTACCTGACTTTTCAACCGGCGTAGCCTTAAAGTAGAATAACACTATCGATATGCTGAATTCCTTCAAATTCTATTTTAAAGAACACAGTTCAAACGCATTTCGTAATGGACGATGCCGTGATTTGTTTGTTTGAAGTGTTTTTTTTTTTTTTTTTTTTTTTTTGATGCTTAGAGTTGGAAATGTGTAGTCTGATGCGACCTCGCTAGTGTTTTCCATCTATCAAAATTAATGAAACACGAATAGTACATCGCTTTCCAATTCCATCCATTTCTATGGATTACTGTTTTAATTCATGAGTCAGAACAAAAAATCGGGCACTGAACACATTTGGCATGGTAAAATCTAGTAATACTCTTTTTTAGTAACAAATGTACATTCACGAACTGATTCTGGTAAAATTAAAAGGACAGAATGAAATAGACTCATTGCTATTTGCATGGTTTGCTGGCTATTTATAGCGAAAAGAGAGAACTATTTTCCATTGTTACAGGAGAGCTTCCAATACCGCGCTTACCGAAAGAGAACCCTTACTATTCGCATCTTCAGTGCAAGCTGAGATTTGACATTAATTCAAACCACATACAAATGTAATTAAAGTCGCTCAGATTTCTCTTATAAGTAATGCAATGCGCTCAAAAAGATTACTGAAAAGCAACAGTAAAAGAAAAAATGAAAAAGGGTATTATGGAAAGAAGGGCAAAGGTGGCAAAAAAAGGAAAGGAGAAGAATGGATATGAAAAAGTGTGTCTTTTCGCAACTACAGGACAAATTTCTCACTGTGATATCTTTCCGTTGAGCTTTAATTTAGTAAATGAAAAATTTTTAATGTAAAAAGCTTTTAATGCGTAGATCGCAATTTTCATTAAGCAATCGTGACTAGTTTCGGTTGCTATCTACAGTGTTCTACACATCTGCTAACAAGTAGAGGAAAAGTAGCGGCCCGCATCTCGTGGTCGTGCGGTAGCGTTCTCGCTTCCCACGCCCGGGTTCCCGGGTTCGATTCCCGGCGGGGTCAGGGATTTTCTCTGCCTCGTGATGGCTGGGTGTTGTGTGCTGTCCTTAGGTTAGTTAGGTTTAAGTAGTTCTAAGTTCTAGGGGACTTATGACCACAGCAGTTGAGTCCCATAGTGCTCAGAGCCAGCCAGGAAAAGTAGCCAAAGGCATTTTTTATAGTAAAGTAGAATGTAAAACAATGTAAAAGTGAACATGTAACAGATTCAATTAAAAATCTTCTATAAGTAATATGATATTGCTTTTAAGATAACATGCCGTTCAGATCATAAAAACAAGTTAAATATTCACTGAAATACATCATCATTAGCTACAGTCATTAAATGACATGCATTCGTATTATTGGCCAAGAAGACTACGACACCATGTAGTTAAAAACTTAATCGAGAGCAAACCAGGTTGTGAACTTGCCGAAAAAAAATCAAGTTCAACACTTTTAAAAACCTTGTACTCAAATACAAGTAATTTTGAAGTTATAAAACTAATTGAAATTACTGCGTATTTGAAGCACTTTTAGGAAATGCAACTGGCGATTTTATTTCTTTATTACTTGAAACTTGCAAAATTTATTTACGTTGTTCATATTTTTACCACTGCACTGTAGTATGATGTTTCTTGCAATTTGGCAGTCAAATGGGATTTGTCTTTTACATATGGCATGTTGCCCAGTAACTACTTAAGACAGCTTTCCTATCTTGCACTTTTAACTTCATTCCCTTGTTATTTTTATAGTTTTAAAATTATTTGGACTTAGGTATAAAATTTTGAAGACTTTTGTCTTGAATTACTGACAGTTACATAGAACTTAGTCTTTTACGTATGGCACAGTTGCCACTTAGCTATATGATACAGCTTATCTGTCTTGTAATTTTAATTTCATTCCCTTGTTATTTTCATAGTTTTAGAATTAATTGGACTACAGCATAAACTTTTCAAGATTTTTGTCTTGAATTATTGAGAGTTACAAAGGATTTGTCTTTTATATATGACATAGTTGCCAGTTTACTAAGAGACACCTTGCCCGACTTAAAATTTTAACGTCATTTCCTTGTTATTTTTATAATTTGAAAATTTCTTGTGTTTAGGTACAAGCTTTTTAATATTTTTGGTCTTGATATTTTTTTGTGGCAGGTTTACAACCTGACTGTCTCAAGGAAGTTGTTGACTGCATACTAAAGTTGTCGGCCCATAATACGAATTCATTTCAGGGTATGGCTGTAGTTACAGATTATGTTTTAATGCACATTCAACTTGTTTTTATGATCTGAACAAGATTTCATCTGAAAAATGGTAACATATAACTTATGAATCCTGTTAAGTGGATCCGTTACATGATCACCTTCACTATTACAGTGGACTCTCATTACATAATGGGTTCAGCTGTTACACATTGTTTTATATCCTACTTTATTGTACAAAATTTTCTTTGGCTACTTTTTCTCTACTTGTTTATTTGAAAATGGTTGTAAAAAGGAAGCGACACTAGTCATCATACATTAACCGTACACTGAAAATTGCAAACCTAAGCAGTAAAAGCTTTTTCCATGAAACATTTTTCTTTTAATAAATTACATGAAGATTACTGTCCTCTTCTCCACAATATCAAACTTCACTACCTTTAATTTATTCTAAGAAAAAAGGTGGGCTCCTGAAAATCCTAACCCATTTTAGCGACCTACACGATTTCGTACAGATAGCACTAACTGTGTACCAGAGGACGACCTGAATGGCGTAGCCAACAAATATGTATGAAAAGGCCGAGAAGAATCGTGGTTTGGCGGGTTGATGGGCTGGAGTATCTTGGCGGGCGCTTCCTATTTGAGCTACGAACATGGGGAAAAAGTTTTTGGTTTATCCCGGACCAGCGGCCATTTGTATAGCCATTACTGTAGTCTTTACAGCATATTAAGTAAGGTTTGAAAGACGAACCAGAGCTGGCGGCCGGACTGTGCGAATCTGTTAATTCCTTTTGTAAAGGATTGTCATTGGGCTGAAATTAAGGCCACTGTAATGACAGCCCTTGTATGTGCACCGTTCGGGTTTTATGTGCAAAATGCTAAAAACATTTACATCCGGGAGGCTTTTGGAGCGCACCATTTCTTTACTTTCAAATAGTACGAATCGGTTAAAACTTTGCACGAAGGTTGTTGAAAGGATAGAGTGGAAACGAATTTTTTTTTACCCACTAATCTTTACCCTTTGACGAGATACGATGGTTTAAAGTCTGAATATAGCACTTAAAATTCGTTCTTACGTGAACTGAATATGGGGAAACGATTTAAAGTGAATCAAATAAATAATAAAACATGCATTCTTACGATAAAATTGAAAACGCGTTTCACAAATCTTACTTCGTGTGAATTTGACGTGCTGTTATACAAATACATGCAATTAACGGTCATCATGTTGTTTACGCTTTTCAAAATGGTTTTAAAAAAACCACATGTGCCGGACTATTCGTCGCTAGAGTAAACAAAAATTTTCGTGGCGGTCTAACATCAAAATTATGGTAGAGGAAAAACCGGGAACCACTGCGAAAAATGCCCCTGTCGTAGCACAAAAAAAGCGACTATGTCCTGGACAGAGTTAGCGATGTAAACAAGGGAAATACCTTTTCGACTTATCTGGCAGTTTCAAAGACATTTAAATCAAAACATCTTTACAGTTTCGCGCTTTTTTATGAGTTTACGTCTCCAATGCAGTGAGGTCTCTTAGCTTCAATGTGTTAGTATAACTCCATTTTGCAATTTATAGACTAAAGTCCCTTATGTGCACAAAATCCAGAAAATTCGCCAACCAAAGTAAAAATGACATGCTGGCATGTGTCGTGTTCAACGACGTGACATCATGTATCACGCTACTTTACTGGACACGATGCGTTATATTACATGACACTAGCTGTAGGCGGCCGCGCTTTGCTGTGGCTCAGTGTGCTTAAATAGAAAAGAAAGAAAAGAGGAGGCACACTTTTCTAATGTGTATGGGAACAGGATATACGTCCTATTCTCCTTCTCTTCCCTTTTACTGTTCATCCACCCTCCCCCTTTCTTTGCCCATCTCCCCCCTTCCACTTCTTTCATTCATTACCTTCTCCACTTCTGTCTCTCTAACCTCTTCTCCAGCTCTTGCTCCATCACCTCCTGTCACATCTCTCTGTCCATCTCTAGCGGTTCTAGGCGCTCAGTCCGGAACCGCGCGACTGCTACGGTCGCAGGTTCGAATCCTGCCTCGGCCATGGATCTGTGTGATGTCCTTAGGTTAGTTAGGTTTAATTAGTTCTAAGTTCTAGGGGACTGATGACCACAGATGTTAAGTCCCGTAGTGCTCAGAGCCATTTGAACCATTTTTTTTTCTCTGTCCATCTCTTCCTTCCCTTTCTCTGATTCACGTCTTCCTCCTCTCTCTGATTTTGTGCCTTGGTAACTGTCATTGCAAATTCAGATACTATAGTAGTATTCCGAATTAGGTACTTAACAACATTCCCGTTTTAGAATTCAGCATTGTCTCAAAATTTCAAAGCACTCGGTCAAGAACTTTCGGAAACTAGCAATTTTGAACAAACCGACATCTACATCTTTATACTGTTTCGCCTTTTATTTCATAGATATTACATATGTACGAGACGGCAATCCAGTAGGTCTGTAAAAACACTTGAGCATTCGAATGCAAAGTTGTGTCAAAGTTTCAAAGCAATCCACGAAGAACTTCCGTAGATTTAAGATTCAGAAGAAGCGAAGATTTACGTTTGTACTTACATGTAGATATTCCTAATCGCAAATATTTCGAAAGTTTTTCACCAATTTTTTGAAATTTTGACATAATGTTCTTTCGGTATAAGCGCGTCTTTTTATTTGCCTATTTTTAAATATATGTAATAAATAAATCACAGAGAAATAGATGTCTAAAGACACGCGTGTATCGCCAGAAGTTCGTGATCTGTTGATTTGAAATTTTGATGCAATGTTGCATCAAAATTTCAAATCAATAGATCAATAACTTTTGGAGATACAGAGTTTTGAGCACATGAACATTTCCTTTCTTGTTTCTTTGATAGGTGCCGATACTAACAAGTAAGAAGATGAGAAGATATCAAGATGTGTCTTTTACATCTGTAATTCTGCCCAGGACACATTCGCCTCTTTTCTGCTATGACACGAGCGTTCTTCATTCTGGTCTTAATTACGTACACAAATCTTCATCGTGAATCTGTCTATTAATGAAAATCATGTCAAATCCCTTACAGTAGGCGCTAAGATTAGCCCCTGCACACATAGGGTAAAAGCTGGCACAGGACTTTAATTTACAGTATAGAAGAACCACCAAATACAGATTTTAATTGCAAGCGTCTTAATGCAATACAGCTTCTTCTATGTTCTGCTTGTCTCTTAGAAATCGATGTTGCACTTCATTGGCCACTTTTACTCTCCACGAACCAAAAAACCCGACGAGTCCCATTCTGTCCATAATTCTCGGGAATGCTCCGCAACGTGAAATTCCACGTTCTGACGTCGCAGAGCTCATCCCGCTACAGGTCCGCGTTTGCTTTCTCGTCCCGTGTGAGGACTGTCGAGGCAGCGGCAGCGACGGCGGCCGCCAGCCGTCAACATTGCTGTACGGCAAGGCCGCGGCCCACGTGACGGGCGGCAGATGTCTGCGGCTGGTGGCGGCACGGAGGCAGGCGGACTTGGCCAAGAAACGCCATTACAGGTCATAGCGGGAGCGGCGTAGGCGGAGGCGGCGGCGTGGGCGGGCCAGACCCTAATGACGCAACAAGTTCCCACCGAGGGGAGCGCCAGCTGAAATATTGTCTCACAATTTAAACCGTCGCCGCCACCGGTTCTTTTCCGAGCTGACGTTCACTTTACCGGCAATTACACGCCGCTCCTGGAGGCAGCACCTTCATATTTTATCTCCCGCTACACCCCCCCCCCCCCGGCCTCAGTCCTCCGTCCATCCACCTCCCCCTCCTCCTTGAGGCGTCTGCCGCCACCAGGGCAGTTGTACCACTTTAAGCGCGAAAGGCAAATGAGAGATGAAACGGCAAAGTTATGCCCTCGCAGCCGTCCCGCTGAATTTTACGGATCGTAACAAATGTGTAGCTGGAATTCCCTTGACTCTGCCCTCGTTAATACAGCCGCAGGGCTAGGACACAAACGCCTGAAATGAAAAAGTAAGTGAAGAGGTAATCAACGCAAAGTTCGGTTTTAACACCTCACGGTACTTCAGCATTGACGGCAGTAAGTTCTTAATGCTCTACAGCACCACAACTATCACTTCGAAGCAATTATGAAACACCTTTCCTTTTAGATCGAATTCTGACAAGGGAGCAACTCCGCATTCTTCGCATACAAAAACATCATTAATTCTTCGTTAGTGTAGTACTGTCTCACAGTCCGACTCCTTCAACATGATTGATTATTTTTTTCTACCAAAAGAGTCTGTGAGTGGTTCTGCCGTGTACCTTTCTCATTTACGTTGCTCTAAAGCCCACGAAATAGTTGAGTAGCGCCTGTTTTGTAATGAGAATGGCATTGTTCGGTCCCTTAGACAGGCCACACTAGTTTTGTAGTGCTAAAACACTGTTGTCTGTTACTTGAAACGTATATTAACACTACTGGCCATTAAAATTGCTACACCACGAAGATGAAATGCTACAGACACGAAATTTAACCGACAGGAAGAAGATGCTGCGATATGCAAATGATTAACTTTTCAGAGCATTCACACAAGGTTGGCGCCGGTGGCGACACCTACAACTTGCTGACACGAGGAAAGTTTCCACCCGATTTCTCATACACAAAAAGCAGTTGACCGGCGTTGCCTGGTGAAACGTTGTTGTGATGCCTCGTGTAAGGAGGCGAAATGCGTACCATCACGTTTCCGACTTCGATAAAGGTCGGATTGTAGCCTATCGCGATTGTGGTTTATCGTATCGCGACATTGCAGCTCGCGTTGATCGAGATCCAATAACTGTTAGCAGAAGATGGAATCGGTGGGTTCAGGAGGGTAATACGGAACGCCGTGCTCGATCCCAACGGCCTCGTATCACTAGTAGTCGAGATGACAGGCATCTTATCCGCATGACTATAACGGATCGTGCAGCCACGTCTCGATCCCTGAGTCAACCATCTGCACGAACAGTTCGACGACGTTTGCAGCAGCATGGACTATCAGCTCGGAGACCATGGCTGGGGTTAACCTTGACGCTGCATCACAGACAGGAGTGCCTGCGATGGTGTACTCTACGACGAACCTGGGTGCACGAATGGCAAAACGTCATTTTTTCGGATGAATCCAGGTTCTGTTTACAGCATCATGATGGTCGCATCCGTGTCTGGCGACGTCGTGGTGAACGTACATTGGAAGTGTGTTTTCGTCATCACCATACTGACGTATCACCCGGAGCGATGGTATGGGATGCCATTGGTTACACGTCTCGGTCACCTCTTGTTCGCATTGATGGCACTTTGAACAGTGGACGTTACATTTCAGATGTGTTACGACCCGTGGCTCTACCCTTCATTCGATCCCTGCGAAACCTACATTTCAGCAGGCTAATTCACGACTGCATGTTGCAGGCTCTAAAAATGGTTCAAATGGCTCTGAGCACTATGGGACTTAACATCTATGGTCATCAGTCCCCTAGAACTTAGAACTACTTAAACCTAACTAACCTAAGGACATCACACAACACCCAGCCATCACGAGGCAGAGAAAATCCCTGACCCCGCCGGGAATCGAACCCTGGAACCCGGGCATGGGAAGCGAGAACGCTACCGCACGACCACGAGATGCGGGCTGCAGGCTCTCTACGGGCCTTTCTGGATAAGAAAATGTTCGACTGCTGCCCTGGCCAGCACATTCTCCAGATCTCTCACCAATTGAAAACGTCTGGTCAATGGTGGCCGAGCAACTGGCTGGTCACAATACGCCAGTCACTACTCTTGATGAACTGTGGTATCGTGTAGAAGCTGTATGGGCAGCTGTACGTGTACACGCCACCCAAGCTCTGTTCGACTCAATGCCCAGGCGTATCAAGGCCGTTATTACGGCCAGAGGTGGTTGTTCTGGGTACTGATTTCTCAGGATCTATGCACTCAAATTGCGTGAAAATGGAATCACATGTCAGTTCTAGTATAATATATTTGTCCAATGAAAACCCGTTTATCATCTGCATTTTTCCTTGGTGTAGCAATTTTACTGGCCAGTAGTGTAACTGGATATCTTGGCTGTTTCATCAGCGTTTTAGGAACGACAAGTATTTCACGTCTTCTGCATAAGAGAATTTTAGAGGTCCTGATCAAAGACTGCAACAAGCCAATCTCCACTCGGCATCTTCGACAAGTGTTGTGTATGTACATCAAAACATAAAAAAATACGAAATAGCGCTAGAGAAAGGGCAATAAAATACATGTGTCTTGAACACATTGAAGTTTTGTGCAAGGACTGTGAATAAGTGCGAAGTGTGAAATAATTAGTAACTGTCAGAAGGCAATGGCAAAACCACCTCCACCAGGACCTTGCCTAGTACGGCACTGCGGGTCTCCCGCATCGTGCCCTACGCTCTGTTACGGAGTATGGGACTTCATCATCATCATCATCATCATCATCATATACTGATAAGCCAAAATATTATGACCACTGCCCACCGCGAGATTCGATGCCGGATGGTGGCGTTGTGGGAACGTAACGCGGTAAGGAAAGTTTATCACCGGAGCTCAGAATAATAGGGAATTATTCTAGCTATTATACGGGCTGCAAATGGGGAGATCCAGTGACATACGCGACTTTGACAAAGGTGACATTATTATTACCCAGAGCCTGTGGAGTAGTATCTCGAATACGGCTTAGCGGGTCGAATGCTCATGTGCTACCCGCATCAGCAAATGTAGAAAGGGGTAGAACTACAGTGGAACGACTAAAAGGCAGTAAGTCGGTGGACGTGCACGACTTTCCATACAATGCGGGGTTTGGAGTCTTTCCTGCTCTGCAAAGCATGATGGGTAGCGACCTGTGCCGCTTCTGCCAAAAGAGCGCAGTGCTGGTACGAACGTTAAGTCTTTCTGAGCACCCCGTTCATTGTACATTGTTGAATATGTTGCTCCGTTGCAGACGACCCCTATGTGTTCACATGTTAACCTAACGACGTGGTCAATTCCGACGGCAGCGCATACGGGATCATCGAGTTTGGACTGTGGATCAATGGAAAAGTTGTGCGTCGGATGAGTCAAGTGTTTGCTACACCATGTCGATGGTCGTCTCCATAAACGCCATCGTCTAGGTGAATGGCGATTCGAAACGTTCACCACGCCATGGAAATGGACCTGTGGGTGCTGTGTTATGCTATGGCAGACATTCTCCTGTGGTTGAATGGGACCTGTGCTAGTAATCGAAGACACACTGACATCTGCAGATGACCTGCGTCCCTTCATGCTTCATGTCTTCTCCCGCGGTGATGTCATCTTTTAGCAGGATAATTGTCTGTGTCTCAAAGCCAGAATCGTACTACAGTGATTTGAGGAGCATGGTAGTGAACTCACAGTGATGTCTTGATCACCAAATTTGCCTGATGTGAATCCGATGGAACCCATCTGGGTCGCTACAAGGCACCATCACCGCGTACACAAATCAACAGCCTGTTATTTACGGGAATTACATGACTTATGCTTAGGCAGCTGCTGATACATGCTTCCACAAGCCTACCAACAAACTATAGAACAGATGATACGCCGAAGGTGGCAAAACAGACTATTAAGCAGGTGGTCATAATGTTTTGACTCATTAGTGTAAATTTTATTACATAGTCTAATGTATATTGTGTGCAAACCTTTAGAAATATTTCTTGAATGTCCTAGTTTTACGGTTATATGCTAACATGTGGTAAATATTAATTATTTACCCAAAGGTTGCATAATATTTATTTAATAGCTGTTTACTGCTACACTTACTTATGAACCATACCTAAGAAGAAAGGGAAAGGGCTGAAGAGAAGTTCTATTCGTTTTTGTACTTGGAATACTAGCAAATACTATGTTTATTCAATTGTTTATTGTGATGGTTCGAGAGACTGGCCTCAAGAAACTTCGAACATAAAGTTACAAAAATGGCGAAGAGTCAGAGGTGCTAAATATACAACCGGAATGCCTCACATGGTTCCTGTCTGAGTGATCGGAACGGCATATTTGGCTTTTTATTGGGAGTACTTGGCATCTTCGCTTTATAATAACAACATGAAAGGTGGTCGCTTTGTAGAGAGCTCATTTCAAACGTCGCTGAAGCGCACTGGTTCGCAGAGTCACTTGTCGTCTCTTGTCTTGCATATTTCATTCGGACATATTCGATTAGTAACATTCGGCATAATGCTGAGACTGCAGCAAGCAATTAGCAGTTAGCGTTTTGGTTGCTTTCATATGACTGGGAACCGGGATACCGTCTTATTTAGCTAAAATTGTCTTCTTTTCGCGCTATCTTTTGCACCTGGACTTACTGTGCATAATACTGGATCTTTCTTCTCACTTTCAGCTGCTTAAAAAAACCTGGTGGTCCAAATCCGTCGCTGTGATAACCAGCCGACCAGTTCAAGTGACTTGCATACAGCGTCTGTCAATCGCGATTATCGTTTCTAAAAAGCTTGTAAATTATTAGTTTCGTAATTCTGTGATATGATTTTCAGAAGGAACATTAAATGTTCTGACTCGATGTCTCTACGTAGCCACAACCGTTAATTTGTACATCTGTTAGCAGGCCGTTGTGGCCGAGCGGTTCTAGATGCTTCAGTCCGGAACCGAGCGACATTATTTTACACATCTTCTTTAGTTCACAAATACTGCCACCTATAATTTTCCTCCATGTTTGAATATTTAATACTGGTTTCATGCAAAATATTCTTCATTCACATGCGTTGCATTTTGCTCAGGGGCTACTGCCCACATGCGTGCCACACTAGCATTTACTTTTCGTAATAAATTTCAGCAAATTAGGTAACGTGACACTGACGCATTTCATCGGGATATACGGCAGCGGAGACGGCATCGTAAACTAATCGTTTCGCCACACAAGCTCCGTATTGCGTCAATTTCAGTTTCTCTGTCACGTTGAGCTGGTACATGGAAATGAGCTACGTCGGTCAGGAATTGACGCAATCTAAAGAATTACTCTAAAACGTTCTCATCGATTGTTCTCCACTCTGCAGAAAACGTCGCCAGGAAGGCTGTATAGCGCGGCTTGTTCCTTGATGATTGTATCACGCCTCCTCTGCATCTACGTTGGTCAGCGGAGTACCTGGTGCTAAGTGACATCTCGCACATTCTTTGGTGATGAAAAGAGACATATGTTTTACAGATACTAATAAAAGGACTTTTCTCAAAGAAATGGCTCTGAGCACTGTTGTACTTAACTTCTGAGGTCATCAGTCCCCTACAACTTAGAACTACTTAAACCTAACTAACCTAAGGACATCACACACACCCATGCCCGAGGAACCTGCCACCGTAGCGATCGCGCGGTTCCAGGCTGAAGGGCCTAGAACCGCTCGACCACTCCGGCCGGTCCGGGCTTTTCTCAATTTCCATTCACATTTCCATCAGTCAACAAAGACTTTGTTGCATCTCACTAGTGTTACTACTTAAAAGACGGACAAAAAAAGTGCATGTGCGGAAATATAACTGAACCGTTACGCGTATTAAAAGGTTTCATGACGCACGCTAAAGCTATATACGAGGGCTGTCCAGAAAGTAAGTTCCGATCGGTCGCGAAATGGAAACCACTTGGGAAAATCCGGTAAAGTTTTGCACAGATGTGTTGGGCAGTGTCTCTAGTATGCCCGTCGATCGTGTCGCGTGGCTCGTTTCAGTTTTGAGTGAACAGTGAGCACGTAAAGATGCGTAGGGAATAGCGTCTCCGGCCAAGTGTGAGGGCCTGGTTAGATATTTCGCCTGTATCATGCAGCCCGCACAACACAGCTGTCCAGCAGTTCCTTCTTCATGCCAATTTTCGGCCGCACACTGCAGGGGCAATGAAGACCAACCTGCAGCGTTTCCGATGAGAAGTGTTTGATCACTCACAATACAGTCCGTAATTGGCTCCCCCTGAGCCTCATCTCTGCTCACAAGAACCGCTGGCTATGAAGACAAAATTTTTCCACAGACAACGAGCTGCAGACCAGTGCAGATAACTGGCCGAAAGCCCAGGAGGCTACTTTCTATGACGAGGATATTGGAAAATTGATACAACACTACGACAAAACTCGAAGTTGGATCTGCGACTATGTAGAGAAGTAGCTGGAAGGTGTACCTAACTGTTGCAAATAAAACGTTTCTGGGTTTCATTGTGGTTTCCATATCGCGACCGATCGGAACTTACTTTCTGGACAACCCTCGAACAAATCACAGAGGTAAACAAGTTAAAATTATTGTTATTATAAAATATAATATAAATCTATTGTAATGAAACATATGGCAGGACAATTTGAAATGGAACGTCAATCAACTTTTGCTACCTAATGGAAACAAGAGTCAATGTCTGGGGAAACTAAATCTCTGTCTGTTCCCTTCTCACTGTTACGTCAGATAACATCCGCCTGTCCACATCTGTACTGTGCATGCAAGGCATGCGAGGGGCCAGGTTGTACTCTGTTGCGTCAAAGTTGAACTCACAGTTTCTAAAACTGTTCACCCACCTGGTGCTATATTCAGATGTCGGGACGCAGAATCAGATTACGTAGGTCATGAATCTGTGTTTATGAATGTCAGGCTGTAAGAAACTGTCTAGTGTGTAGGCAAAGGCTCTCAATCCTACGGAACATGGAGTCACGTTTTAATTGGGGTTGCATTGGCTTTTTTAATCCACACACCAATCGCCTAGCAGACAAAGCCACATACTGCTAGCAAAAGGTGTAATACGAGGGTCACTCCAAGAGAAATGCACACTATTTTTTTTTAATCCGTCTTTTATTCTACATGTTTGAAGGTTTTACAGTGTGTAGATACATCCTTTAGGAACAATATTTTCATTTCTCCACATAATTTCCGCCCCTCTTAACTGCCTTTCGCCATCTTGGAACCAGCGCCTGTATACCCGCACGGTAAAATTCTGGACCGACCTGTTGGAGCCATTGTTTGGCAGCGCGCACAAGGGAGTCATCATCTTCAAACCTTGTTCCACGCAGAGAGTCTTTCAGTTATCCAAAGAGATGATAGTCACATGGAGCCAGGTCAGGATGGTAAGGCGGGTGTTTCAGTATTGTCCATCCAAGGTTTGTGATGGCTTCCATGATTTTTTGACTGACATGCGGCCGTGCATTGTCGTGCAACAGCAAAACATTCTGCTTTTGCCGATGTGGTCAAACACGACAAACTTGAGCTTGAAGTTTCTTCAGTGTCGTCACATATGCATCAGAATTTATGGTGGTTCCACTTGGCATGATTTTTTAACGCCAACACTTTCAGTATTCTGCAAACACTTCCTTCCCCTTTCCCAACGTAGCGTGACAATTCGTTCACTGGGATGCGTCTGTCAGCAGTCACTTATTATTTCTCTCTGCACATTATCTGGAGTGTGTGCAGTACGAGGCCTGCCGCTGCGAGGACAATCCTCAATATTGCCGTGCCCGCTTTCATCACGTAACCTGCTTGCCCTCCGACTACCTGTACTGCGATCGACAGCAGCATCTCCATATCCCTATTTCAACCTCTTGTGGATGTTTCCCACTGTCTCGTTTTCACAGCACAGGAATTCTATGACAGCACGTTGCTTCTGACGAACGCCAAGTGTAGCAGCCATCTTGAAGACATGTTGTTACGGCGCCACTCACGGGAACAGGTTGAACTAAGTTTGAAAACAAGTGGGAAGGATGTGTCAACACACTGTAAATCTTTCACACATGCAGAATGAAAACTGTATTTTTACAAAAATAGTGTGCATTTCTTTTGGAGTGACATACGTGATTAGAACATCGCATTTAACACAGTCCAAATATGTAACAAATTCCATCATTGTTCGTAATACTTTGTATAAATGTCAATCGAATATGAAAATAACTTCCTATTTACACATTCTACTCTGCATTCCTGACATAGACACCATACATTAAAATTTTCATATCCATGTCAGGCAGCTAAGATGTCAAATGTGCTACTTCCATTCCACACTGTACCCTGCAGGCACACTATTCAAATGTGCTCACCATACAAACAGTCTCTCCTAACAGCTGAACTGGTCAGCCCCAAACACTTAGCTCGACACTCATTGTTGGCGCGCCGGAAGTTCATGAAGTTATTAAGGGAAAACTAATAATAGAAATCTGAACATTGTGCATGACATCCTACTATTGGGAGAAACAATAGGCCTATGAGGTATCAGCACTGTGGCATTTAAAACCGCCTAGCTCCAATAGGAGTCGAGACACGGGAAAGAACATGTTTTTTTGGCCCCATGTCGTACAGGTTGCCTTGGATAACAGGCAGATTTGGAAATTCCATTGACTAGTCTTACTACTCTACTTTACAGTCGAGCCTAAACATCAGAAGTCAGAAACGGGTTTTCAATCCCCAACGTGTAGGCTTCCTGCTCGACAAGAATGTTGTGTGGGAGCAATATCGGCGTGCATTATAGACCTTCTTCGTAGGGGCTACATGTGCAGGAGTGGAATTCCGAAAGCTGTTCCCTGTCTACAACAAACTTCCTAGGCACTATTTTCATGGCTTCACTAAAACTAAGATATTGACGATCTGCGCTAGTCACATAAGACTATTATTCAATCAGCAGCGTTTTCCATTTCTTTCGCTGACCTTCTGCAGTGGATGAGATGCTCGATGTTTTAGTTTGCTCGCTATCTGGTATAGTGAGCTCCTAGTTCACGTCGGTCGTGACGGCAACGGCCCAGGTACGGCGGGACTCTTGCTCTTGTCAGCAGCGGGTGACGACGCTTCACGATCGGTGGGCCTCTCGTCCACGTCGCCAGCTGGTACTGACGCTTCTGGTACTCTGGTACTGTGAGCCTCTTCCCCATGTCGGAGACAAGTGTCGATGTTTGGCTGGTACCCCTTCTCTCACACTGCGCCGATTTTACCGATCGCCAGCACCTATTCCTGTACCCTGCAGTTTTTCATTACCATACTACACCTTGAACCTGGCGCATTCCTGTCTCTGTCGTATCCCAAGAGGGAGTGTGAAGGACACACAGCTACGGTAACAGGGGTCTTACGTCAATAAACTATTTGCTTAGTGGAAGAATATGGATTGGGGGGAAGAAATGAAAGAGGAAGCCGCCTTGTAGAATTTTGCACAGAGCATAACTTAATCATAGCTAACACTTGGTTCAAGAATCATAAAAGAAGGTTGTATACCTGGAAGAATCCTGGAGATACTAAAAGGTATCAGATAGATTATATAATGGTAAGACAGAGATTTAGGACCCAGGTTTTAAATTGTAAGACATTTCCAGGGGCAGATGTGGATTCTGACCACAATCTATTGGTTATGAACTGCAGATTGAAACTGAAGAAACTGCAAATAGGTGGGAATTTAAGGAGATGGGACCTCGATAAACTGAAAGAACCAGAGGTTGTAGAGAGTTTCAGGGAGAGCATAAGGGAACAATTGACAGGAATGGGGGAAAGAAATACAGTAGAAGAAGAATGGGTAGCTCTGAGGGATGAAGTAGTGAAGGCAGCAGAGGATCAAGTAGGTAAAAAGACGAGGGCTAATAGAAATCCTTGGGTAACAGAAGAAATATTGAATTTAATTGATGAAAGGAGGAAATATAAAAATGCAGTAAATGAAGCAGGCAAAAAGGAATACAAACGTCTCAAAAATGAGATCGACAGGAAGTGCAAAATGGCTAAGCAGGGATGGCTAGAGGACAAATGTAAGGATGTAGAGGCTTGTCTCACTAGGGGTAAGATACATACTGCCTACAGGAAAGTTAAAGAGACCTTTGGAGAGAAGAGAACCACTTGTATGAATATGAAGAGCTCAGATGGCAACCCAGTTCTAAGCAAAGAAGGGAAGGCAGAAAGGTGGAAGGAGTATATAGAGGGTTTATACAAGGGCGATGTACTTGAGGACAATATTATGGAAATGGAAGAGGATGTAGATGAAGATGAAATGGGAGATAAGATACTGCGTGAAGAGTTTGACAGAGCACTGAAAGACCTGAGTCGAAACAAGGCCCCGGGAGTAGACCACATTCCATTAGAACTACTGATGGCCTTGGGAGAGCCAGTCATGACAAAACTCTACCATCTGGTGAGCAAGATGTATGAGACAGGCGAAATACCCACAGACTTCAAGAGGAATATAATAATTCCAATCCCAAAGCAAGCAGGTGTTGACAGATGTGCAAATTACCGAACTATCAGTTTAATAAGTCACAGCTGCAAAATACTAACGCGAATTCTTTACAGACGAATGGAAAAACTGGTAGAAGCGGACCTCGGGGAAGATCAGTTTGGATTCCGTAGAAATGTTGGAACACGTGAGGCAATACTAACCTTACGACTTACTTAGAAGAAAGATTAAGAAAAGACAAACCTACGTTTCTAGCATTTGTAGACATAGAGAATGCTTTTGACAACGTTAACTGGAATACTCTCTTTCAAGTTCTGAAGGTGGCAGGGGTAAAATACAGGGAGCGAAAGGCTATTTACAATTTGTACAGAAACCAGATGGCAGTTATAAGAGTCGAGGGGCATGAAAGTGAAGCAGTGGTTGGAAAAGGAGTGAGACAGGGTTGTAGCCTCTCCCCGATGTTATTCAATCTGTATATTGAGCAAGCAGTAAAGGAAACAAAAGAAAAATTCGGAGTAGGTATTAAAATTCATGGAGAAGAAGTAAAAACTTTGAGGTTCGCCGATGACATTGTAATTCTGTCAGAGACAGCAAAGGACTTGGAAGAGCAGTTGAATGGAATGGACAGTGTCTTGAAAGGGGGATATAAGATGAACATCAACAAAAGCAAAACGAGGATAATGGAATGTAGTCAAATTAAATCGGGTGATGCTGAGGGGATTAGATTAGGAAATGAGACACTTAAAGTAGTAAAGGAGTTTTGCTATTTAGGGAGCAAAATAACTGATGATGGTCGAAGTAGAGAGGATATAAAATATAGACTGGCAATGGCAAGGAAAGCGTTTCTGAAGAAGAGAAATTTGTTAACATCGAGTATAGATTTAAGTGTCAGGAAGTCGTTTCTGAAAGTATTTGTATGGAGTGTAGCCATGTATGGAAGTGAAACATGGACGATAACCAGTTTGGACAAGAAGAGAATAGAAGCTTTTGAAATGTGGTGCTACAGAAGAATGCTGAAGATAAGGTGGGTAGATCACGTAACTAATGAGGAGGTATTGAATAGGATTGGGGAGAAGAGAAGTTTGTGGCACAACTTGACTAGAAGAAGGGATCGGTTGGTAGGACATGTTTTGAGGCATCAAGGGATCACAAATTTAGCATTGGAGGGCAGCGTGGAGGGTAAAAATCGTAGAGGGAGACCAAGAGATCAATACACCAAGCAGATTCAGAAGGATGTAGGTTGCAGTAGGTACTGGGATATGAAGAAGCTTGCACAGGATAGAGTAGCATGGAGAGCTGCATCAAACCAGTCTCAGGACTGAAGACCACAACAACAACATAGTGGAAGATAGCGTGCGCTGCCTGTCGACCTCCAAGTACTACTGGCCTGCAAGCTGTAAGTGGTATGGAGTACCGAACTCGGTGAGGATGATTGAGGAATCAGGATAGAAATCTCTAGAAGTGTCCTCTACTGTATGACTTCAGACGGCTCCTCTAGCACTGACTCTGAACCCAACTAGTCATTAATTGTCCATCGGCAGCTTGACAACAAGACAAAGACATGTCAGCAGCAACAGTTATCACCGAGGCTAGTCGAAAACAACTAAGTCCAGCTTCCGGCACCCTGCGACATGAAGACGGTGTCTACTGTTGCCTGTGGTGTCCTCCTCTCTCTTGTGTACTAACGAGTCCCTCTTTATATGGCTCGTGTCCCTGCTTCTGAAACTTTCCGAGCCGCTGGCCACGTACCCAGTGCTCTTCCATTACCATATTTGGTAAGGTTTATGCAGCCCTATGCTGCTGCCGGCTTTGGCCTTCAGCCAGTCACGTAGCCATGAGTGTACTCCACCCTGTTTGCCGCCAGGTACCGCGAGGCCGTCTTTCATTGTTATCTCATTCAAACATTCTGTCAATGTTTCCGGGCTTCCTTGGCCCGCCACAGAGGAACAATTTCTGACTTTTTCAGTAAAGTATATGTCCCATGGAAATACAGTTTGCACAGAAGCCGTAGGTAAGAAGCTTCTCCTGAACACTTGGAACGTTTTCAGCCAAATTTGGTAGACGTCCTACTATCTAAAATGAAATGCTGTGGGTGTATGAATCAGCATCTTGCTATTAGAGTAGGGTTGCTAACTTGGTGATGGAGAGAGAAGGTGGAGAAGAGAAGATGGACAGAGAGATGGAAGGAAGACATGGCCACACACAGGGGGAGGAGGAGATAGAAAGAGAAAGGAGATGAGATGGGAGATGGAGAGAGAGGGGGGAAGGAGGAGATGGAAAGGGAGTGGGGGATGGGGATATCGACTTAGAGAGTAATAGCTGAACTCAGAGGGGAGAACAGGAGATGAAATAAGAAGGAGGGAATAGGAGATGAACTGCGAGGGGGAGTTGAGGTGATGGACAAGGAGAAGGAGAGGAGCAGGTGGACGCAGAGAGTGGGGGAAGAGCCGGTCGACAAAGATAACGGCAGGAGGAGATGGAAAAAGGCTGGGGAGAGGAGGAGGTGGGCACAGGGTGAAGGAATACTGAAATAAATACGTACCTGGGCAACTCCAGGCATTCAGCTAGGTATTAATATAGGAAACTTGAATAAATGAAAGACTCTCTACACCTCATTTAACACTTACTCAATATGTTGAGAACTGTGCCTTGAGAGTGAATACAATGGCTCACAGAGCCAAAGAAGTCACAGGCAGTCATTTTTTTATTATTATTGGAATTAGTACCACTAAAGTCGCCGTCATCTGTGGCACTAAAAGTTGAGGTGTTGTAAACTTATAAATTGCATCTGAAGGAGATGGGAGAGACACTAACAGAGTGTGACATTCCCACCCCAAATCAACAACTTAACCCTCCATTGGCACCTGTGTAATTTGCCAGTTCATGCGATTTGTTTCCTGTGAGGGTCTCTTTAGTGTAACTAATTCGCTCGTTCATTACCGAACCGACAATAAAGCAGCAACAAAGGCATTTTTTGTCCCTCATTTTAACAGAAACAATCCAATTATAACTGTGCATCGCCATTTTCGTTGAGGGTACGGCACTGCACTTCCTACAGCTAAAGCCTTTGACAATCGCATTTGCGTTAAACAATATATCGTTCGAAAACTGGATGGTGTTATTGAAACTAAAAACTATGTAGACATATGTGTAAGCTAAAAATCACCGCAAGTTGATGTCTTCTTTCATGCAGAAGATATAATCTTGTGATGTCAGAAGACTATTTTTGAAATACTTTGTATTTAAGCTATTTAGTTTTTTGAAATACATTGTTTTTGAGCTGTTGCCTATTTCTACAATATAATTTCATTCTATGGTTGCAGCCACTTACAAAATTTTAAAATTTAAGCTACAAGCAAAAACATATAGTAAACGTGTGATGTGTAATCGTACTATCACATGCTGATGTATCCGTTAAATGAGGATAAATTAAGTTAAAAAAACGGACTCATATTAGTGTCATGACCCGTCGACCGAGTTCCAGGACGCCAGAAAGCCACGCTGTCTTCGGAGATGGCGGTGTCCGGCCTTGTAAGTCAGCAGACGATGAGTGTAGTACCATTTGAATATTGTTGTACGTCGAGCAGATAATAGATGAATCGTTTAGTATGTATTAAGCAATGAACTGTGATTGAAACAGCGTTAACAAGTACAAAGAAATTTACGATCAGCAGTAATTTCAGACAGTTTATTTTTTAGAAAGTGGAGAGCCCTACAGCGAACATATACTACTATTTAAACAACCAGAAAATATGTGCAACTGACAAACGAGCACTAAAATTACGAGAGCGTGCTGAAAATTAGTGCCTCAGATTTTGTTAAGTGAAAATGCCTAAAGCCTTTTTAAATAAAACAAACTTTATTAACATTTCCCATCATTAGTCTTCATGTCTGCGTATCTATTTCTCAACGTAGTCACTCCCTACTAGGTACTAGTTCGTTGACACCGACTTTGTAGAACATTGGACTCTGCTGACGGAGTCACATCACCTCTACTCGCACCTCTTCATCACTATCAAAGTGAAGTCCTTGAAGGTATTCTCTCAGTTTTGTAAACAGATGAAAATTGTATGAGGCGAAACAGAACATTGTGGAGGATAATCGACGACAGTGAATCCAAGGTGTTGCATTTTTGCAGATGTTACGGCGCTAGTGTGTGGACTGGTATTGTCAAACTGAAGGAAAGGGTGCTGCACCACGCTGTTTCTCACGCACCGAATTAGTTACGCTACACACCTCCATGTTACATGCTAAAATTCGGAGCCCTCTGCTGGCAGAGGGCTGAAAATATATTGACATGAAGAATATAGTTGAAGAACTTAGATAATGTTTGTTTAATTTAAAAAGCTTTAAGTGTTTTCATATAAAAAAATTCGGAGGCATTACTTTTCAGCGCGCCCTCCTAGATTGAGAGAAATTTGGAAAATATACTGGATTTTCAGAAAATATAATATAATCAGTCAACTGAGTGATACAACACCACAGTCAACAGTCCGATTTCTGACGCTGTTAGGGAAAATGGCCTTTTATTATCTGCTGTAATACACCAAAGAGCCTCCGTGGTCCTCCATTCTTCTGGCTACATGATCAGCGACTGCCTCTCCATTTAGACCCGGATACGGAGTGGGGGTGGGGGGGGGGTGGGGGGGGGGGGGAGGCAAAACGTGGTATCGGCCATGGGCGGCAATGCTAGGGGGCTCCAAATTCATATTCTAGAAGAAATAAAAAATTTGTTTCACAAAGCGCCTAGCACCCAGCGCACTTTAATCTATCGATTATTCACATGATTTTGAAACGCATCCATGTTGGTTTTTGAACATTTTTTAAAACATTCTAAGTTAATTTCTGAACTAATCATAAGTTGATTTTTGAATGCGTGCAGAGTATACGTGATGTCTCTGCCAGGGGAATCTCCGTTGCATCAAGAAATAAAAACCTTGCCGCAGACAAAAGGGGACAGGGCTATATGAGCTGAGCCGAATAAATCCGAGCGGGGCAATGCCAATCGCTGTTTGTTTATATGGTTGATTGGGTGTGCGAATGATAAGCGTTGTTATGATTATTAGCGAAATTCATAGATTCAGACTACCAGAGTGGAAGTAAACGACTAACAGAAATATCAGGTAAGAAAGATTACATATTATCTTCTCGGCGTATCCAAGAAAACGAAATTTTGGCAGAAAATTTATGCCATATCGCTAGACTGCTAAGGGCCAGTGGTTCAGTCACCGGGTAGCAGCCGCTTAAGTTCTATTCTCGGAATAGGAAGGAAAACGCGCTGTACAGACCCGTAATAACGACTAACCGGACAATAAACGCGGGATAACTGAACCAGTGTGAGCTTACAAGCTGTGAGGGGAGGTTAGAGTGCCAGTTTTCCGCCGCAGAGCACGTGACTGGCGGTTGCTACGGGGATGTGGCGAGCGGCCGGCAGTTACGAGACTGGAAAAACCCAAGCGGAAGCTTGGCAGGGGAGCGTATGGCCGTGCTTGCGCGCTTAGAGGAATTTATATTCCAGAGAAAATTTTATAAAAACGGAACTAAGAGTGACACGGAGATGCGACAGAAAAATATGCAACGCTAAATTATCTAGACGCGCCACAAAACTATGTAATGGTTTAAAATTTATTGTTGTCTTAAAAACTGTAAATTTATGAAAGTTCAAAAGCTAATGTCTTGGCAATCCCTTGGGCGATTAATATGTACAAAGTGCTAGTAGAGCTGCATCGAGCAATCATAGCCAATTTAGCAGAATATGTACTATTTTTGAATGACAGGTCGGAATATGGGATTCGAATGAGAGAAACTGTGTTCTTGGTAATATATAAATTTAAAGAGACGAAACTAGCGGCAGTATTCTAAAGTTTAAAGAGGTAGGTGAGTAATTAAGTATGTATTTTTATTTGTCTATTTATGTTTAGTATCAAAAAATCTGGGAAAACCAAAATCGCGCCACAAGAACATTATTTGTGAGAAAACGGTGGCAGATACAAAAAATTGGACTTTAAATTGTTATCGCCCGGAAAATATCCATATTTTTCAACGTATCATACGTATTTTTGTGTTTAGTTTTAGAATATTTGTAATTTTTTTGTCAAACATTGTTTCGAGTAAGGCAGTCGTTTCAGCCATCTTTGGAGAGTTGAGTTTGAGCGACGCTAAGAGCCGGCAGTGCCGCCCATCTCGGGGTAGTATTGTGTTGGTAGCCATGATCGGAGACAAGTATGTATGTAGCGATATTCGAAAACGATCAAGTGGAGAGCAATATCGTGGTTTACGACAGCAGACAACAGAGTATTTTGTGAAATGTGAAAAGACATATGAATAGTGAAGTGTTTTAGCATCAGCTATTAACGGCCTCGCTTACGTAAAAGCCCCTCAAGGTGCATTTTAAGTGCTTAGTCAATATATCCCCCCCATGATCCATGGACCTTGCCGTTGGTGGGGAGGCTTGCGTGCCTCAGCGATACAGATGGCCGTAATGTAGGTGCAACCACAACAGAGGGGTATCTGTTGAGAGGCCAGACAAACATGTGGTTCCTGAAGAGGGGCAGCAGCCTTTTCAGTAGTTGCAGGGGCAACAGTCTGGATGATTGACCGATCTGGCCTTGTAACATTAACCAAAACGGCCTTGCTGTGCTGGTACTGCGAACGGCTGAAAGCAAGGGGAAACTACAGCCGTAATTTTTCCCGAGGACATGCAGCTTTACTGTATGATTAAATGATGATGGCGTCCTCTTGGGTAAAATATTCCGGAGGTAAAATAGTCCCCCATTCGGATCTCCGGGCGGGGACTACTCTAGAGGACGTCGTTATCAGGAGAAAGAAAACTGGCGTTCTACGGATCGGAGCGTGGAATGTCAGATCCCTTAATCGGGCAGGTAGGTTAGAAAATTTAAAAAGGGAAATGCATAGGTTAAAGTTAGATATAGTGGGAATTAGTGAAGTTCCGTGGCAGGAGGAACAAGACTTTTGGTCAGGTGATTACAGGGTTATAAATACAAAATCAAATAGAGGTAATGCAGGAGTAGGTTTAATAATGAATAAAAAAATAGGAGTGCGGGTTAGCTACTACAAACAGCATAGTGAACGCATTATTGTGGCCAAGATAGACACAAAGCCCATGCCTACTACAGTAGTACAAGTTTATATGCCAACTAGCTCTGCAGATGATGAAGAAATTTAAGAAATGTATGATGAGATGAAAGAAATTATTCAGGTAGTGAAGGGAGACGGAAATTTAATAGTCATGGGTGACTGGAATTCGTCAGTAGGAAAAGGGAGAGAAGGAAACGTAGTGGGTGAATATGGATTGGGGCTAAGAAATCAAAGAGGAAGCCGCCTGGTAGAATTTTGCACAGAGCACAACTTAATCATAGCTAACACTTGGTTCAAGAATCATGATAGAAGGTTGTATACTTGGAAGAACCCTGGAGATACTAAAAGGTATCAGATAGATTATATAATGGTAAGACAGAGATTTAGGAACCAGGTTTTAAATTGTAAGACATTTCCAGGGGCAGATGTGGACTCTGACCACAATCTATTGGTTATGTCCTGTAGATTAAAACTGAAGAAACTGCAAAAAGGTGGGAATTTAAAGAGATGGGACCTGGATAAACTGAAAGAACCAAAGGTTGTACAGAGTTTCAGGGAGAGCATAAGCGAACAATTGACAGGAATGGGGGAAAGAAATACAGTAGAAGAAGAATGGGTAGCTCTGAGGGATGAAGTAGTGAAGGCAGCAGAGGATCAAGTAGGTAAAAAGACGAGGGCTAATAGCAATCCTCGGGTAACAGAAGAAATATTGAATTTAATTGATGAAAGGAGAAAATATGAAAATGCATTAAATGAAGCAGGCAAAAAGGAATATAAACGTCTCAAAAATGAGATCGACGGGAAGTGCAAAATGGCTAAGCAGGGATGGCTAAAGGACAAATGTAAGGATGGAGAGGCTTGTCTCACTAGGGGTAAGATAGATACTGCCTACAGGAAAGTTAAAGAGACCTTTGGAGAGAAGAGAACCACTTGTATGAATATCAAGAGCTCAGATGGCAACCCAGTTCTAAGCAAAGAAGGGAAGGAAGAAAGGTGGAAGGAGTATATAGAGGGTTTATACAAGGGCGATGTACTTGAGGACAATATTATGGAAATGGAAGAGGATGTAGATGAAGATGAAATGCGAGATACGATACTGCGTGAAGAGCTTGACAGAGCACTCAAAGACCTGAGTCGAAACAAGGCCCCGGGAGTAGACAATATTCCATTAGAACTACTGACGGCCTTGGGAGAGCCAGTCCTGACAAAACTCTACCATCTGGTGAGCAAGATGTATGAGGCAGGTGAAATACCCTCAGACTTCAAGAAGAATATAATAATTCCAATACCAAAGAAAGCAGGTGTTGACAGATGTGAAAATTACCGAACTATCAGTTTAATAAGTCACAGCTGCAAAATACTAACGCGAATTCTTTACAGACGAATGGAAAAACTGGTAGAAGCCGACCTCGGCGAAGATCAGTTTGGATTCCGTAGAAATGTTGGAAGACGTGAGGCAATACTAACCTTACGACTTATCTTACAAGAAAGATTAAGAAAAGGCAAACGTACGTTTCTAGCATTTGTAGACTTAGAGAAAGCTTTTGACAATGTTGACTGGAACACTCTCTTTCACATTCTAAAGGTGGCAGGGGTAAAATACAGGGAGCGAAAGGCTATTTACAATTTGTACAGAAACCAGATGGCAGTTATAAGAGTCGAGGGGCATGAAAGTGAAGCAATGGTTGGAAAGGGAGTGAGACAGGTTTGTAGCCTCTCCCTGATGTTATTCAATCTGTATATTGAGCAAGCAGTAAAGGAAACAAAAGAAAAATTCGGAGTAGGTATTAAAATCCATGGAGAAGAAATAAAAACTTTGAGGTTCGCCGATGACATTCTAATTCTGTCAGAGACAGCAAAGGACTTGGAAGAGCAGTTGAACGGAATGGACAGTGTCTTGAAAGGAGGATATAAGATGAACATCAACTAAATCAAAACGAGGATAATGGAATGTAGTCGAATTAAATCGGGTGATGCTGAGGGGATTAGATTATGGAATGAGACACTTAAAGTAGTAAAGGAGTTTTGCTATTTAGGGAGTAAAATAACTGATGATGGTCGAAGTAGAGAGGATATAAAATGTAGACTGGCAATGGCAAGGAAATCGTTTCTGAAGAAGAGAAATTTGTTAACATCGAGTATAGATTTAAGTGTCAGGAAGTCGTTTCTGAAAGTATTTGCATGGAGTGTAGCCATGTATGGAAGTGAAACATGGACGATAACTAGTATGGACAAGAAGAGAATAGAAGCTTTCGAAATGTGGTGCTACAGAAGAATGCTGAAGATAAGGTGGGTAGATCACGTAACTAATGAGGAGGTATTGAATAGGATTGGGGAGAAGAGAAGTTTGTGGCACAACTTGACTAGAAGAAGGGATCGGTTGGTAGGACATGTTTTGAGGCATCAAAGGATCACAAATTTAGCATTTGAGGGCAGCGTGGAGGGTAAAACTCGTACAGGGAGTCCAAGAGAATGAATACACTAAACTGATTCAGAAGGATGTAGGTTGCAGTAGGTACTGGGAGATGAAGAAGCTTGCACAGGACAGAGTAGCATGGAGAGCTGCATCATACCAGTCTCAGGACTGAAGACCACAACAACAACAACAACAACAGTCTATATATTGAAAACTATTTGTGGAAATTTAGAAATAATCTACTCGTTCAGATTATAAATCAACGTGAGTGACCCAATATTTTAAGTTTCATCGCAATACCTGCTACATTGTATTTTTTTATATATATTTTACTTCAACTTCAAAACTGGGTTTACTACAGGTGTGAGCTGGCACCCGATGACGAAAAACATTGAGAACAGCTCAATTAAGCTCAGTGTTGAATGTAACAAATATATATATTTTCGTGTCGTAGCACGTGTGGCTCGAGCTAACTATTCACTCGCAACTAACATTTTTATCAAAAATCAGCGAACAGCGCCAACACCAACTACATAAATATTTTCATCATTTTCAGCATATTTTTACAATTTGTAGTGCCCAGTACCGTCGTAAGTGGATTTATGTTTCCTATATTTAATATTTTATGGCACACAAAAGAGAAAGTTATTAGCTCATAGACAATGAAGAGAGTAAATTTTCTGAAGAGTTCTTATTCTTCCGTTCACAAACTGAGTAAACTGGAATAAATTTTGTAGTAAATATTTACTTACTATCAACCCTTTGCCTTTAAAACAATAGACAATATTGAACTCTCTTCATAGCAATTCCTCGTGACATATACTGACTATAACTCAGTTATTATACCAACACCGAACGTTGATTGTCACGAGGCGTTCAATTGCTAGCCGTCTGTCTCCTCGTCACCCCTCCTACAAACTTAACAGTGAAACGAGGCAGATTCGTGGTTATCTATCCCGCTCCTTCATCATTCGTAGCCGCAGCCACACCATTCATTAAAACTTGGAGTATTGTCCTTTTTCTGAAAAAGATGAGTTAATTTGATTTACTGGCACATTAATTCTTACTGCAAAGAGCTTTTAGTATTTTTAATTAGTTATGCTTGAATACATTTGTTCAATGATGTCTTTGTCAAGTAAGACTCAAAAAACTGATATTTATTTTCAAATGATATTGGGTGACACGTTCTCCCTATCCCCTCTCCCACCGGCAGTTGCTCCCATTCTCCCGTGCACTTTGTCGGGAACACTCCATGACATTTTTAACTCTTATGTTTATAACTCTTTCTGTCAGTTCAATAGTTAACTTCGACTCCTTTACATAGAAACACTCGTCAACTTGATGTCTAACTTCATTGTCAATTAGTATATTTTCTTTACGATCTTTAGGTTATACGTTATTTTTGTCTTACTGCGATTGATTTTTAGCCTAACTTTCAAGCTTGCTCTGTTAACTTGCCGGAGTTTACTTGCAATGAACATAAACGGCAAAGCCAAAAAGTGAGGACGGTTGAAAAATAATACCGGGTAATCAAAAGGTCAGTATAAATTTGAAAACTGAATAAATCACGGATTAATGTAGATAGAGAGGTACAAATTGACTCACATGCTTGGAATGACATGGGGTATTATTAGAACCATAAAAATACAAAAGTTCAAAAAATGTCTGACAGATGGCGCTTCATCTGATCAGAATAGCAATAATTAGCATAACAAAGTAAGACAAAGCAAAGATGATATTCTTTACAGTAAATGCTCAATATTTCCACCATCATTCCTCAACAATAGCTGTAGTCGAGGAATAATGTTGTGAACAGCACTGTAAAACATGACCGGAGTTATGGTGAGACGTTGGCGTCGGATGTTGTCTTTCAGCATCTCTAGAGATGTCGGTCGATCACGATACACTTGCGACTTCAGGTAACCCCAAAGCCAATAATCGCACGGACTGAGGTCTGAGGACCTGGAAGGCCAAGCACGACGAAAGTGGCGCAAGAGATCTTTCACGCGTCTACCAATACTTTTTTTTTGTTTTAATAAAATCCCATGTCATTCCAAACATGTGTGTCTATTTTTACCTCTCTATCTACATTATTCCGTGGTTTATTAAGTTTTCAAATTTATACTGACTTTTTGATCACCCAGTATATCCCTTCATCGGTTTCTTAGTTTCATGATCTGAAAATTTCTTGTAGATCTGCTGACATTAGATTTGATTACATATCCCGGTGTCCTTGTCCTTCTGCTCTTTCATTTTTTTATTTTTCCCACAACTATTACAGAAGACTGAACATTGATGTATATCTTGTCCTGTACATTAACGTAGGAAAAATCACTGCCTTATTTCTGAAGAAATGTTACTACAGATTTCGTGGAGACTGCGGCAAGAGCTTTCCTACAATCTGTGGTCTTTATGGTACACGTTAATTGACGTGCATTAGATCATTGGAAATCGCAATAAAAATTTTACGCCAGTTTGTATTTTCCCCATTCAATTTTGAACTGAATAGAGCAGAAAAAATCATGCTACACGGTGAAGGAAAAAAGTAAGAAACTAATTATTGTAGCCGAAATTTCAGTTTGGCATCGCACTTTCATACAGTAGCCTATTGTTGAGTACCAGGACTGCTCAGTTACTTTTTTATTCTTAATTTCTGCTACACAGAAAAAGGAATCAACTATAACCATACTGTACATTTTAAGTAATTTTGTTGGATGTTTTTGAAAATAGAATTACAGTAAAAGTAACATTTTGTTTCACCAAGTTCAAGAATGAATAAATTCTTACCTGAATCCATCCTTCTTACAGGAGACGTACAAGCTCAAGTCCACTGCACATTACCTCGTACACTCCGACTTTGAAGGTTATGTTCATCCTGTTTAACTAATAAGAGTGGGCTCAGTTGTCACCTAGTCAGTTATCAAACATCCAACATAAACTTAAAGCTAAGAATTCGATAATAACAATTGGCCGTTCTTAATTATTGTTATTTCATGTAATTGTCACTGTAGCCTCGGCACCAACTACAGCCGGTCTAGGGGTATCCTACTACCAGTATACTTTGTTTCAAATAATTGATCATAAACGAAGTAGATTTTTTGTAATTTCTCCATATGCTCCATGAGATGGTCATTACATCTCTATTTAAGAGTTTAACCATATGGCATGTTTTTAAGATAGCAAACTATATGTATAAAATTTTGCGCGGATTTATTATTTTACTAAGAATGGACATGAATTGTGACAGTAAGAGAGACACTGACCTGATATTTGTGACATACTCGTACTTCAGACGTGCGTAGGACAATTCTGCTTTCCTTAAGCTACCTTGGATTCTCTCCTCACACGATACATTTGCATTTGCAGTTCACAAATAGTCAGAATGTCTTCTCGAAAGCGCTCGTAGGGCTGTACAAATTGTAGTAATTTCCAACACTACAGCATTAAATTGAAACATTTCTGAGAATGACCAAAATTCTGTCAGCTACGCTATTTTATATAAAAGATATGACAGTGAAATTTCATGCCCCTGTATCAGCAAAGATAGATCATTTGAACAACACATTTGCGTTTCACGGGGCCCGTAGCGTAAATCTCTTGTAACGACGCAATTCGCATTAGAATTTCAGAGGAATAATTCACTTCACACCATTTTATCAAAACGGGACCACTTACTTGCACATTTACCAAGCTACGTCTGGACGTAATGTACTGTATCTGTGTCTGTCGCTATTAACAAGAAGTCAGAAAAAGGGTTTTTAAAAGAAATATTAATTAAAACACAGCTCCACAACTCGAGGAGAGATGGACTGCGGGATTTAATTTCCTGGCGCCAGACGAAGTCGTTGGAGTGTGACTCTGATGTGCCAGCTATGATAGAGTGGTCCTTTATGTTGTGTCCACTACCACACACATATGTTTCGTTGTACAGTAAACACAGACGCACAAACACACACACACACGCACACACACACACCTGTACACCCATATCAGGCTAATATTCAGGATGTATGAAATGCCTAAAACAAAACTGATGACAGAAATGGATGAGCTTGGCTGTATCGTTATACCTAGTATGTCTATGCATTGGGAAAATGTTGTCTTCATTATGCTGTGTGCTGGGAACGTAGTAAATGTGTGCTACTGTTAATTCAGCTCAAAATTCACAAATCAGAAAACGGTTTTCCTGATATCGTTCCTAAATGGTGGCTAGCGAATAAACACTTGTTTACAAACTGCCTATTGGCTTCTGTCTCGGGTTCTTCGGCCGGCGTTCGTCTGATGATTTCTCTGATGTTTCGCCAGCACGAGTGGCTGGCATTATCAAAGTTTCACCCTCCATTGCTGGTTGTAGACTGGAGCAGAGATCGCGGCCGCAGACTATACGTACCTGGTGCGCCAACGTCTGAGGGCTTCCCCCGGGCACTTCCGGAGCGGTTCTCTTGCTACCTGTGACGGTCGTTCACTGCAGCACGGGAATCCAGTATCCGTTTACCTAGAAGCTTTCTTCTTTCTTGTTGAAGCTATTCTCTTGTTTTCGATAGCTTCTCTGAATATGTGGGTGTAATAGTTCTTCTCTACAGCCAGAACTACCGTGTCTGCGAATTTTACTACGTGGTTGGTCTCACGCAGCGAGTGCTCTGCCACAGCCGATTTCTCCACCTGCCCCAACCCTGCAAACTCGCTTATGTTCTGTGTCCCTGGTGTTGACTGATCGTCCAGTTATTCCAACATAAACTTTTCCGCATGTGTATGGTATGCGATACATTTCCGGCATTGCAATTGGGCGCCCTTGCTCCTATCCACGACTATATTCTATTCAAAATAATTTTCACGACAGCATTGTATATGAAATGAGACTGAACTTTGATCGTATTCTCGTGTTACTCATAAAAGGGACTTCAACGTTAATAAAATAATAAATAATTATTGTCAACGACATACTTCAATAATTGTAAAAAATTGTTATCAGACAGTAAAAAAAGCTTCATATGGCTCTAAGCACTATGGGACTTAACATCTGAGGTCATCAGTCCCCTAGACTTAGAACTACTTGAACCTAAGTAACCTAAGGACATCACACATATCCACGATCGAGGCAGGATTCGAACCTGCGACCGTAGCAGCAGCGCGTTTCCGGACTGAAGAGCCTAGAACCACTCGGTCACAGCGGTCGGCCTCAGACAATACCCATGTAAAAAGATAATGAAAAATCTCAATCTTTTGTTATCTATGATTTTTGTAGAAAAATCCTTTTTGTTCGAACTGTTGTACTGATAAGATGTGACTGATGTCTCGTAACACAGAAGTCTGTAAAAACTGTGCTAAGTTATTGTTATGTTGCTAGCTGCTGTCCGAAAATAGATTTTATGTGTTATTGAAGTTAATCTTCTTTGTTTGGAGTTTTGTTTCATTGTAAGCCTCGTCCTATATGAACGTTAAGTTTTCTGCTCAGCTACCAAAGAGGGCAGCCATTAGCGCTATTGATCTACAGAGCAGTTTATTGGTAAATAGTGAAAATTAATGTGTCACGAAAAATTGATATTTTCAAATCTTAATGCATATAGTGAAGGTGAGAAAAGATTTAATATACATTATTTATTACGAGCAAAATATAATCTGAAGCAGAATCTATAAGTGATTGTCTTATGTTAGCTGCCATATTAGTGAAATATTGCAGCGGCAGTTTTAAATTGATTTTCTATACAGACTTAAATGATGTTGCTTATAATTTCAATAATAGTTGTGTACTAGTGGCCGAGGATCCACTCTGAGCTAATAAATTGCAGTCAGACGGTGAACACACCGAACTTCTATGAATACAAACAAAATCTTACATCATGTAAATTCTTATCTGCTGATGTATGAAGCCTGTTAACTTCGAAACAACTTTTATCAAATATTTCGACAGAAAAATACATTAGTGTTGCATACATGTGGTATTGTGTAACTAAACCGTTCATTTTGCTTAAAGAAAAGTGTTGCCACCTCGAGATAACAGTAGCATTAATTTTGATAAGCGATCTGCAACTAGCGAAGAGTTTTTCAAGCAACAGCACTGAAATTACTAAAATCATTACTCTTGTTTATTTCAGATTACTTAATTTAGCTTGTTTGTTGGTTATAAATGATTACTTTTGTGAACTAACTTAGTGACATATACACTGCTTGACAGACAACATTGCTACACGTTTACAAAATAACGTTCATTAGCTGGGGAAAGCAGTGATTAAATGCAATCTCAGGTTACATTAATTACAAGTAACTAGTTTTATTGTAATCTTGCTGAAATTGTACAACACAACACATGCAATTACACCACACGCCACATTTGCCGATCTGAGACACTCTCTGATCTTTGTCGGTTTGTAAATAGTCTTTACGCTGTGTCTCCGCAATATATGGTCGATATTATCCATCACTCTGAGAATGTATCGCAGAAAGATCGTACCCCACATTTCTTTTTCTGGTTTGTCACTTCGCCGAGTGTTTGGCTCTAATATACTTCTAATGTCACTTGTGAAGCACCCATTGCTTCTCAGAATACTTTTCAAGTCTGAGTTGCTACGGCTCACATATTCGTCTCGCGTATTAATCATGCCTCTTTTCTGGCTCTGGTGGTGATTTGATAGTCTGTGCAGGTAACGGTCCGTGCGTGTCGGTTTTCGATACACATTGTGTTCCAGGTTTTCGCCATCCCTTGTCACCAGCGTATCTAGAAATGGTAATTGTTTGTCCTTTTCTACTTCCATGCTAAATTTTATGTTGGCACGGAGGCTGTTCAAGTGTCTTAGGAAGTCACCGAGCTGTTCTTTACCTTGGCTCCACACCACGAAGGTATCATCGACGTATGTGTACTGCATGTTAGGTTTAGAAGGTGCCAAGTCCATTGCCTGTGCTTTGAAGTGTTCCATGAAGAAGTTGGCTACCACTGGACTAAGAGGATTACTGATGGCGACTCCTTCCAGTTGTTCTAGAAGTTGCCATTCCACGTGAAACGGCTCATGGTGAGACATGCATGAAAGAGCTTTATGATATCTTGCAGGAAGATGGAATCGATGTGCTCCAAGGAGTCACTGAATGACAATTTTGTAAACAAATAAACAACATCAAAGCTGACCATGATGTCGTTTGTTGCATGTTTTAGTTTCTTCAGGTTCTCAATGAAATGTCCTTAGTGTTTCATGTATGTGTCCGTCTTCCCCACGTGCGTCTGGAGCAGAGAGGTGTTTTGCCAGTTTATACGTCGGTGAGCCTGGAGCGCTAAAAATCGGTCTTAGTGGAACGTTATTATTATGGATCTAAGGTAATCCATATAGCCGAGGTGAGGTGGTAGGGCGTCTGTGTTGCGCAGGTTTCTCTGTATGTGTGCATAGAAGACGCCGTGATTAACCGATTCTTATTCCGTGTGATACGCTGCGGCGGATCTGCGCTTAGTTTTCGGTACGTCGTCGGATCTAACAGGTCGCGAATCTTCTGCTCATAATCTTCGGGCCTTCATTACGACGGTCGCATTTCCCTTATCGGCAAGCAGTACCAATATACTCTTGTTGGCCTTAAGGTTCTTAATGGTTTGTACCTCTTCTTTCCTCAGGTTACAAGCTGGTGGTTTTTCTCGGCGCAGTATCCTGGCTGTTTCAGTGAGTATATCCTCTGTTATTTCACAAGGAAGAGTCCAAATGGCCGCTTCGGTATTAGCAATAATGTCCTCCATAGGTATAGTTCTCGGGATGATAGCGAAATTCCCTCCATTTTGAAGGACGAACCCTGCTTCTTCGGTCAGTTGTCGTTCTGTGAGATTGATCACTGTGTGTGACATGTTGGGAATCGCTTAGTCAGTCTGCTTCCGACATCTTGTATATTTTTCTTCTGTCGCTCGATACAGCGGTCGAGTTCTTGCTGCGTGCTCCCGTGAGTGATGCTGTCCATATTGTCCCAGTCGTCTCGATGCATTCTGCTACTTAATTGATAGAAAATGTCCAGAAGTTCGTGATCCGTTCTTGCCAAGTCTTTCCGTGTTGTATGAATTCGCTCACGAAGAAAAGCTCGTTCCATTCTGTCCTGGATACGATGTGCTTGGGCGGTGGTGAATAGGCGCTTATATTTCAAGGACTTCGGTGTAACACCTTCATCCCGGCACCGCGACAGAAAGGTGGGAGGGTACATCAGTCACGCTTTCTTCTCCGGCGTTGGTCAAAGCGTCCATACAGTCTGTAGATCGCCTCCCCGTAGTTGCGTAATACAAAATTGTTAAGGCTTTCGTTGATAGGACGACACTATAACTATGATGTGCCAACAGAATAGTAAGTAACAAATAATATTTATTAAAAGTGTGTTACAAACTAATATTTATCTTTGTTACAGTTTAATCTGTGGTATTTGATTTCCTAAACGCAACTTTGATTTTCCTTTTCTCTTTTGTTATTTCATCCCCCTCGACCCATATGGGCTATCAGAGGTATCACATTCCGCTCTTCGGCCAAGAGCATTTTTTTTTAATATAACAAAGAAGAGAAAAAAGTATTAGGACTGTTTCCCATTTTTAAATTAACAATCATTGGCCGACAGTGGAAAAAAACAGAAAATCGAAGACGTGTACAAGGAGAAATTCTTGTAATGAAAATCACTGGAGCACAGAAATTTCACTTAAATTCTCAAGGATCAGCACTGGGAAAGGAGTATTTCTATAGGATAGTATGTGTTCTATAGAGTTGAATGGGGTGGGTAGAAAAGATAGGGTTCTGTTATGTAGGAAAACTGTGGAGATAGAGGCATATATTGGGGTGGATAGTGGGAAGACAGAAGATGAGGAAGACAGAGGGTGAGAAGGAATTTTGTGTGTGTGTGTAGGGTGGTAGCAATAAGAGGATAGGCTTAGGGAAGGGAGGAAGAGTTAAAATTGCTAGGAAGGATAAATAAAAGTGCACATCTCATTGTGTGAGAAAGGGAGTTGGTTGAAAGCGTGTTGTGATAAGATATAGAGTGTGTGTTGGTGCAGAGATGATAGGACATGTAGGCAGCCTACCAGTGTTGGTGATCATAGTGGAGAAATGGGGTTATTGGAATATAGTTTCCAGATAATACAGGAGATGCAGAGGGGTTCGACAAGGACAAGGAGGGGTGGAAATTTGATGAGATGTCAGAGGATCCGTGTGGGAGAAGGTAAACAATTGCAGGAAGTGAAACAGAGTGCATGACGTACGAGGATTTGGAAGGACTTATAGAACTTTGCTGTGCGAAATTTCATGCAACATTTGCGTCGCAGAGGATACGTTGGATTGCTGTGGCAAATAGTGGAGGTGTGTAATCCCCAAGTTCTGATTATCAGCAGTTTTAGTGGTTTTTGCCTATTACGAGTTTTCTATTAAATAGTTAGCAGGTGAGGTCTCCATGAGGGATAGTCCAAGGTATTTCAGTGAATCAGATAGAGTCGTCGTAGATGATATGGTAATAGCCATGGAGATGGAAGTTGTGGGTGGTTCATTCTATAATTATTGCCCAGGTTTTGGCGAGGTGATCTTGAGGAGCCATACGTTACCCCTGGAGGTTAACTGATTGAGCTGGATTTGAAGGAATCATTGGAATTTTTGGAGAGCAGGGCAGAGGGCGAGGATAGCGGTGTCATCGTCATACTGAAGAGGTGAACTGGTAATGATAGTTTGGGTATATCGGTATTGTAAAGGAGATAAAAGACAGGAGAGACGACGGAGCCTTGAGGCACTCAAGTAGTGGCATGGAAGGTATGGGGCTTGATATTGTTAATAATGACAAAGAACGGGCGATCAGACAGGAAGGGTGCAATAAGGTGGACCAAGTTACTTGGAAGTGCCTATGTATGGGTTTTGAAAAGGAGACGAGCACGCCATACATGGTCGTAGGCTTTCGAGGGAGACAAAAATACAGGTTTTAATAACTTCGCTATCTCTTAGCAGTCTATATATTGCCATTATAACTGACAGAAATATAGCAGACAAAAAATTGGTTCAAATGGCCCTGAGCACTATGGGACTTAACATCTGAGGTCATCAGTCCCCTAGAACTTAGAACTACTTAAACCTAACTAACCTAAGGACATCACACACATCCATGCCCAAGGCAGGATTTGAACCTACGACCGTAGCATTCGAACTTGATGATCAAGAAATCAAGTAGTCTAGTTTTACACTATTATAAAACTTCTTATATCATCTACAGGATAATTTACTTCACCCTGATGTAATGCGTCACAGGGAAAGAAAAGCTCTCTTCAAACTGTAGACTGGTTTGAACACTGCAATATGTAACAAGGCTAGATCCTGTTGGAGATACTAAGGTTCTGATTTAAGAACTAATTAACTTAGCCAGTTATAACGGGATCTACGTTTTAATGTGAACCACGCTAATGGTTGGCATTGTTCACACAAAACAATCGTTTCCAGAGGTGACACAAGTGAAGTTAAATAGAAAACATGCAAATATGGTAGGACTTCTTCGAACAGTGTCACAGAAGTCTTGTTTTTGAGATTGAAAGTTACCCACATCATTCATAAAGTAGTGAAGTTAGGCGACATGAGACGATGGATATCGGAATATTTCCTCTGGAAATGAGATCCTTGTTCGCAAAGGAAGAGACGTTCTTGACTAGACCAGAGACACGATTCCAAAGTGTAAATAAATTTCGTTATGAACACTTGTATTCCATGGGAATACTGGGGGAGAGAGGAGGAAATTTATGTTTAACGTCCCGCCGACAATGAGCTCGTTAGAAACGGAGCAAAAGCTCGAATTAGGGAGGTATGAGGAAGAAAAACGGCTGTGTCCTTTCAAATGAAGCATCCCGACATTTATCTGCAACAATTTATGGAAATCATGGAAACCTAAGTCAAGATGGCGGGACGTGCGTTTGAAACGTCGTCCTCGCTAATGGGAGTCCAATGTGCTGACCACTGCACTAAGCTACCCTACACGGTGTGGGGTGGGGGTGGGGAGGGGGAGGGTAGAGGGGGAATACTAACGCTAAAGTCATGTAATAGGCATGTAACACAATACGAAAGCACAGAAAAACCAGTCAGTCAAATCCATTCGCAAGGAACGAGACAAAATGAATGTTGTTTTGAGTCGACAGATGGGAGAGAGTATTAAGGGAAAGGCAACGGTCATCGAGTTTTGGTGACACTAATGAGAACTAGTGTTAACGCTATTTTAAAAACTGTCGACTTCACAGAAATCTTGGCTCAGAATATACAGATATCATGTGCTTCCACTTTGCTGAAGAATTTAGCACAACTCTGCTTGTCAAAGATGGTGAAGGCACAGTGGGGAGGCTATTCATAATGTTCCTGCTGACCGCTGTACGTTTCTTTTAATAATAGCTGGCCGCTGTGGCCGAGCGGTTCTAAGCGCTTCAGTCTGGAACCACGCGACCGCTACGGTCGCAGGTTCGAATCCTGCTGCGGACATGGATGTGTGTGATGTCCTTAGGTCAGTTAGATTTAAGTAGTTTTAAGTTCTAGGGGACTGATGATCTCAGATGTTAAGTCCCATAGTGCTCAGAACTATTTGAACCATTTTTAATAATAGCTTGAAGACAGAGGAAATAATTCAGTGTTTGAACATTTGCACTTCTAGCAGATAATTAGAGAACCAACTCGAGAAGGTAGCGTCTTAGACGTCCTAGCAACAAATAGACCTCAACTTACCGAATCAGTTAACGCAGAGGAAGACATCAGTGATCAAATGGTTCAAATGGCTCAGAGCACTATGGGACTCAACTGCTGTGGTCATTAGTCCCCTAGAACTTAGAACTACTTAAACCTAACTAACCTAAGGATATCACATACATCCATGCCCGAGGCAGGATTCGAACCTGCGACCGTAGCAGTCGCACGGTTCCGGACTGCGCGCCTAGAACCGCGAGACCACCGCGGCCGGCAGTCAGTGATCATTAGGGTGTGATATCAACTATGACTACGGGTATTAAAAGGGATGTTAAGAAAAGTAGGAAGATGGGTTTCCTTAGCAGAAGTGACCGGATACATATTGCAGAGCATCTTAGTAGAAGGCATCAGAAGGACGAAGTTGTGGAGCAAAAATGGACAATATTGAAAAGCATTGTTCGATATAGACGAGTAGGTTCCGAGCAAGATCTTAGGGGATGGAAATCACCCATCGTGGTTTAACGGCCGTGTTACAAAGCTGCTACGTAAACAAAGAGAGCACTGTAGCAGATTCAAGAGAAGTCAAAATCTAGTCGATAAACAGAAGCTGGACAAAGCGAAAATGGCCGTAAAGAGAGCAATGAGGGATGCCTTCAATGACTTTGAAGATAAAATATTGTCAACCTATTTGAGCAGAAACCCTAAGAAGTTTCATTCTTACGTAAAATCAATAAGTGATTCGAAATAGTCTATTCATTCACTCAGTGATCATACTGGTACCAAGACATAACAAGAAGAAGGCCGATATACTGAATTCGGCCTTCCGAAATTGTTTCACGGCGGTAGATCGTAACACGGCGCCTCCTTTTAATCGTCGTACGAACGTCGAAGGTAGATACCGAGATACCCGATCGAGGGATAGAAGAGCAACTACAATCGCCTTGGTAGTGAGAAAGTATCAAGGCCAGATGAGACACCTGTAAGATTCTACAAAGATTATTGGAAATAACTCGCTCCCCTTCTCGTATCAGTTTATCGTAGTTCGCTGGAGCAACGAAGGGAACCTAGCGACTGGAAAAAAACGCAGGTCATTCTCGTTTCTAAGAAGGGATGTAGGACAGATACACATAATTATAGGCATATATAGTTGGCGTCAATCTGTTGTGGACTTATGGAACGTGTTCTATGCTTAAGAATTATGACGTTTTTGATGAACGAAAATCTCCTCTATAAAAATCAACATGGATTCACCAAACAGAGATCTTGCGAAACACGGCTCGCTCTGTTTCTCCATTGGATCCATAGTGTCGTAGACAACGGCGCTCTGACTGATACCGTATTCCTCCGCTTCAGGAAGGAATTTGATATCGCAATACGTTTTGTTAAGATCTGCGGCTGGATCCAGGACTTCATGCAGCTGGAGCTCATCACGTCGCTCTTAGCGGAACATAACAATCAGACGTAAAGGTAACTTCCGGAGTATCCAAAGGAAGTGTGATAGGATCGTTACCGTTTACAATGTATATAAATGATCTAGTAGAAAGCGTCGGAAGAAATTTGGAAATTTGTGGTAAGGTCTTATGGGACCAAACTGCTGAGGTCATCGGTCCCTAAGCTTACCCACTACTTAATCTAACTTACGCTAAGGACATCACACACAACCATGCCCGAGGGAGGACTCGAACCTGCGGCGTGGGGAGCCGTGCGGTCCGTGATTAGGTGCCCGAACCGCGCGGTTACCCCGCGCGGCTAGCGTCGGAAGCTCTTTAAAACTGTTGGCAAATGATGTGGTTTTCTCCAAGAAAGTAGCAACACCAGAAGACTGTATAAATTTACGGAATGACCTGCAAAGGATTCATGAATGATGCAGGCTCTAGGAATTGACCCTGAACCTAAATAAATGTAACATATTACGCAAACGTAAAAAAGGAAATCCATTATTATACATTTATACCATTGATGACAAAATGCTGAAAACAGTATCTACCGTAAGCTATGTAGGAGTAATTATTCAGAGTGACATTAAGTGAAATTACCACATAAAACAGTAGGAAAAGCAGCTGCCAAACTAAGATTCATAGGAAGAATCTGAAGGCAGTGTAATTCAAATGGTTCAAATGACTCTGAGCACTATGGGAATTAACATCTGAGGTCTTCAGTGCCCTAGAACTTAGAACTACTTAAACGTAACTAACCTAAGGACATCACACACATCTATGCCTGAGGCAGGATTCGAACCTGCGACCGTAGCGGTCGCGCGGTTCCAGACTGAAGCGCCTAGAACCGCTCGGCCACACCGGCCGGCTGCGAGTGAAACAGGGAAGTTTCCTTGACACTGTGGAGTGACAAGGATTTTCTCAGCCAGGTACGCTCCTTCACGACACGAGTTCCTCAATTAACTTAATACCTCCATTTCATTTACTCGTTGTACCTCAGCTTGTACATCATAATGTGTCACTAAAGCTCTCTTGCAACCGGATAGCAAACCTGGAATATGACAAGATTAATTGAGTTTGTATGGCCACTAAGCTTTGCTGTCTAGAAAAGAAAGAAGGAAGGTCTGCTGCTCTTCGTGTTTACGTGAAAGCAGCGACTCAACTTTCCAATCCTGTTGATTCTATGGGCCGCGCTTCTTTCCAAAAGTGCCAAGCCCGTAGGTTCTGTGGGTCAGCGTATTTTGTAGATTAAAAATCACTGTGCGTTGTTTTCGCACCTCTGACCTTGTTTATATTGTTAATTATTAGTTTCAAGGGTAGATGGCGTGAATGTGCGTCTTATTTTCACGGTATTTTGTACGTTATGAGCTACTGTTTCCGCCTGCGGGTAGAGCACATTAATGGTACTCCGTGTACGAGAAACAGCGCGCCGTGGTGTATCTGATGAAGAAATGACCGATTTGCTGAATTTTGGAGACACTGTCGATGCTCTAGATAGTGAAGATGATTTGGGCGACACAGGTGTCTTTGAAAGTGGCTGCAGTACAGTGTGTTCAGCCACAAAACTTTAAAACGGTGGCGGAAACTGTTTTCTCATTTGCTCTTACTAGGAGAATCGAAAGAATTTTGATTAAACAGGTCATTTCAGGCCAACAAAATTACAATAACTAATTTCATTACCAATCTTGCCAATAGCTTGTAACACCTATTTTCGACCTATTTTGCACATTTATCAATATTTCTGTGTCAGTCTGTAGCGTTGCTTACGTAGAGTGTTGTATATGTCATGGAAATTCTTTGACTATGTATACATATTTCAGTTACGGTAACTTGTGAACGATGCTGTTTGACCTGTACTTGTGGATTTAAAAAAACTATTGGAATGATTGTTATATAACGTACTGCAAATGACTTGGTCCATAGTTAGGGAACGTAGTAGCCCGGCGGAATGGAAAAAGTGGTAGCGCGCAAGTGGCAACTCGTCCTTTGTGACGGGTAAGGAGTCTGGGCTCTGCAGTGCTGTGATTAACATCTCGCTAGCAGTAGCGGATCATTGGGGCTCATATTCTTTCATTTTTGAGGCCAGAGGAGCTCAAGAGCAGTATTTATGGGTCTCTTATACTGCATTTGGTGATGCTATTATCATGGCGTGATTTCTGGCCCTATAAAAATATAATTCCGACGCCAAGAAGATCTATAACACGGCGAGGCCAACAGTACTACCATGACTGCATCGTCGCCATGTTAACAACCACTGCAAATTATGCCACCAGTGCCACCAGCCATGCACTAAATTGTTTATATTTGGCAGTCTGTAAATGGACCAGGTATTTGTGAAATTTGGTTCATTTTAATAATAATCGTGGTGTTGCTAAAAACTCTTATCTTACACCAGTGATTATCTCAAACCTGGGCAGGAATTCTATCCTAATGAATTTAATTTCGAGTGTCTTAATTTATTATGGATAAACTTATTCGGCAGCTGTAAAAATAGTTGTGATTGCTTTCTAGTAAGTGAAGTTATAATGTCTTAAATTCAGTTTTATAGTTTGAGAAACACTCCACTTCCAGTTCGTTTTAAATCAATTTGCAGTCATATCCTTAAATAATTTGCCTTACTTGAATAGCTACCTGAAAATAATAAAGTTGATCTGAAGTGAAAAATATTACTAATTGTTGCATTTAAGCACTTCGATCAGAATTAAAAAGATGTATCAGTGTTCATTTCACGAGTAAATGTTTTAACTTGAATTTAATGTTGTTTTGGCATTTGCACAGCCAACTATATTTTGAGTAGGTTAAAAGACTGCTTATCATATCTCATTTATTATTTAAAAAGCTATAGCTGTTGTGTTTTACTTAATTAATAATTATTGATGAGAATACTTTCTCATACATACTTGTCTACTTCTGTTAATGAGTATCGTTCTTCAAACCATGAAAGTTTAAGGGCCCTCATGCACTAGGCTAGTTAGCTAATGAAGCAAAGTAAAGGTTCCTTCAGAGCCAGTGTAGTTAGATTCGTATTCTGTTTGATTGCTTCAAACCGAGCTTAAGAAAGAAATATTTACTGTATTAGCTATTCTAATGCAAGTTGCTTCATGCCCAGGCATAGAGACCCTGTACTAAGCAATGATGTTATAGAGTTTGATCTTTAACAGACCTCTGATTTAAATCAGAATCATTTCATGCTCTCCCTTTTGATACTAGTTTCATGTCTGTCGGTAATAAACTGCTGCATGTAGTTCATTTAAGGTACGAGTTGTTGAGAGGCATATGTTACAGTTTGCTGTGTCATTGGCCGTTTGTTTGACTTTCAAAATGTTCAAATGTGTGTGAAATCTTATGGGACTTAACTGCTAAGGTCATCAGTCCCTAAGCTTACACACTACTTAACCTAAATTATCCTAAGGACAAACACACACACCCATGCCCGAGGGAGGACTCGAACCTCCGCCGGGAGCAGCCGCACAGTCCATGGCGGCAGCGCCTCAGACCGCTCGGCTAATCCCTCGCGGTTCTGACTTTCAAGTTAGGTTACTTTGTTGTAATGTGAACAAATATAAAGAAAGAGTTTAGTGTGTGTGTGTGTCAAGGAATGTTAGGGTAGCGTTAGCACTGCCTTCTGCTTTATTATATTGTTTGACACAAGAATGCCTAATTAGGCTGGCAGCCGATACTAATACGTAGTGCTATAACTTGCTTTTGTGCTGGGAGAACGTCTGTTCCTGACCCATCTATTTACTGTTGCTTATACTCTGCTGGAGTGTTTCGGAAACGAATCCCATTTTGATATTTTGATTGTTCTGTCCCATTAGGTTATCTCACGGTCTCAACTTTCTCAAAAATTCCTCGTAGAAGTTTAACGTTAGCATCAATTGCCGTTTAATGTGGTCGGTGTTACCGTTACAAGCTCCAAATAATCAAAACGGATCTGCAGGCTGACCGACACAGCGACATTTCCACAGGCACAACATATTCGGCCCGTGTATATTATGCTTGTTCTTCGTATGTTCGAGTTATAATTACAAAATTAACACTATCTTTAGTCCATTTTGTCTTCGTTAATATGCAACTATGAACAAAATCCTATCTGGTGTAATATGGACAAATTATATTATTACACGTAACATTGTTTTCGTAAAATTAGAAAAGTCACACATTATGTGTTCAACATTTTGCCGATGACATTGTAACTCTGTCAGGGACAACAAAGGACCTGGAAGAGCAGTTGAACGGAATGGACAGTGTCTTAAAAGGATGGTATAAGATGAACACCAACGAAATCAAAACGAAGATAATGGAATGTAGTCGAATTAAATCGGGTGATGCTGAGGGAATTAGATTAGGAAACGAGGCACTTAAAGTAGTAGATGAGTTGTGCTATTTGGGGAACAAAATAGCTGATGATGGTCGTAGTAGAGAGGATATAAAATGTTGACTGGCAATGGCAAGGAAAGCGTTTCTGAAGAGAAGGAATTTGTTAACATCGAGTACAGATTTAAGTGTCAGGAAGCTGTTTCTAAAAGTATTTGTATGCAGTATAGCCATGTATGGAAGTGAAACATGCACGATAAATAGTTTATACAAGAAGAGAATAGAAGCTTTCAAATGTGGTGCTACAGAAAAATGCTAAAGATTAGATGGGTAGACCATATAACCAATGAGGAGGTACTGCACAGAATTGGAGAAAAGAGAAATTTGTGGCACAATTTGACTAGAAGAAGGGATCGGTTGGTAGGACATGTCTGAGGCATCAAGGGATCACCAGTGTAGTTTTGGAGCATAGCGTGGAGGGTAAGAATCGTAGAGGTGGACCAAGAGATGAATACACTAAGCAGATTCAGAAGGATGTTGGTTACGGTAGGTTCTGGGAGATGAAGAAGCTTGCACAGGATAGAGTATCGTGGGGAGCTGCATCACACCAGTCTCTGGACTGAAGACCACTACAAACACATGTTTAACATTTCCGAAGGTATAAATTTTGGAAATAGCTGAAATTGCCTGGATTCTGCGGACATGGACAAGTACTGGACTGGTAGAGAAAGTGTTGACTGGTGGAATATAAGAGTTATGATGACACTTCTGTACCATGAGGCACAGAAAACATTCATCGAAATTTAGTTTAAATAAATTTATTACTATGAATTAAAACAGAAGAAATAACTTACTAATAAAACAACATGTAAATACATAAATAGCAAACTGTCTAGATAGCTAATTCTAAAGATTTACCCATGAGTGCTGCCGCACTTCGATGGAATTTACACTCAGTCAATCCTATGGCCCACACAGGGGTATCTATCTTTCCTCCGTCCGACGGCAGACAAGAGAGAGTTCCTCGCAGCGACTTTTAGCCAGCTGGTAGCAGCCTAGCATCCAACTGCACGGTTTTGGATTGAGCCATTCGGCGTTTACCAGATTACCCAACGCAGGTCAGGCCACCTCCACTTTCGGAAATACTGACGTATTATGTATTATTGTGAAAGTATGGTATTCCATTTATTAGTGGTCTTTTTATCTTTTAAACTTTTTATTACTTTAGGTCACTCATTGTTCTAATATTTCAAATTCAGTATTCATTTTTTCGCCCCATAGCGTCTTCCAGCGGTATCTCCTTTCACACAAAATCTCACTCCTCACGAGTATTAAGAGGGGAGAGAACGGCGCATTATGTCAGGGCTCCTTTGCAACAAAAAAAAAATCACCTCATCGTTGGAGAGGGCTTGTCGTGAGGCCAGGATTTCTCCATGCAGAGAGGGTCCCATGCGCGGCCATTCAGCGCTAGGCGCTAAGTCAGCGTTTATCGCTCAAACAACAGCCTGAAATGGCAGTTTCCGTGAAAACTTCTACCGTCGTTACCTTACAGCCTATAAGTCGTAAGGCAGTAACCATATCCTGCAACCATATCTTAATCGCTTCCTAGCACAAACTTCTCTTTCTAGAGCTACCACCTACATTGTGTGATTACCCCTGTGGAATGCGTAAATGACCACTAGATGTCTCGAGAGGCCGGCCACCATTATAGAAGCAGGCAGGGAGTACTGTTTTGTCAGTAAAGAAGCAATAAACAGCACACAGGGTTGGTCGAAGAGCTCACTGACCTCGAATGTGGACTAGTCACCAATGTCACCTCAACAAAAAATCCATCAGAGATATTTCAGTCGCTGTCCAAGTCAACTCTTGGTGAAGCGATTGTGAAGTGCAGGAGGGAAGGAACCGCCACAGCCAAACGAAGGCCAGGGAGACCTCATGCTCGGACGGAGAGGGACCCATAAGCATTATGGACGGTGGTCGCAAACTATCGCATGAAACCAGCAGAAGGAGTCACTCGTGAATCACAGAAGTACTACTAGCAGTCCAGCCAACACAATGACTGTGCGAGGTAGTTAAAGAGAATAGGGTACAACGCTCAGGCAGCACCTCATACGCCACACATGTCTGTAGTAAATGCTAAACGGCGTTCAAGATGGTGTAAAGAGTGGATGACTCGAAAGGATGGACTTGTGATGAGGCAGCACGCTATACCCTTTGGTAATGCGATGGAAGGGTTTGGGTTCGGCGAATGCCTGGAGGACACTGCCTGCCATCATGTGTAGAGTCAACATTTGCCCTAACGAAAAATGTGTCGTTTTCATGATTGCTACCCCAAATCACTTATCATATTCGTGACATACTTCCATTTTATTTCTCAATAAAACCAAACGAGCAGCTCTTCTTTGAACTTTTTCGATGTAGTTGATCGATCCTATCTGATACGGATCCCATACCATCAGAGGAGGACGGAAAACCGTAGCAGATTTGTTTCACGTTCTAAGTGTTCTGCCAGTAAATTTCGGCTCGCCTTCCGCGCAATATTTTCCACGTGATGGTTCCGGTTTAACTAATTCGTAATTGTAATTCATAGGTACTTACTCGAACCGACATACATAAATATCCAGCGGTCACAGGCCCTGCAAACCACTCGCTTCTTCCTCAAACTGCTTCGATTCCTTCCTGTTTCCTGTTTTGTGCTTGGTTTCTCCAGGTTCCTTCAGTCTCCAGGGCTGCCACGCCCTTCGCCAGGTCGTTCATCCAGCGGTGCCCTGGTCGTCCCATGGGGCGTCTGGTGTTTGGTTTCCCCTCAGTTGTTTTCTTCCCCTGTCTTTCTTCTCACATACAGGCTAAATTGCCTGTCCACCAAGTTCTTTTGCTTTTCAGCTTCTGTAGTAATTTTGGTTGTTGCATCAGAGGTAGATTTCCTTATTCTTCCTCCTTCTTCAGTCTTCTTTACCTAAGATCGATCTCCATGTCTTCCTCATTATTTCAAATATTGATAGTTTTTCCTTTCCTCGTTTAAAATTTTGGACTTAACTGCTGTTCAGCGCCGGTGAATGTAACTGAATGATTTGAGAAAATCAACAAACAAGTTGCAGGTATAAATGTTTATTAGCAACCGTTGACCATGGTTTCAACAATCGTAAAACTGTCTTCTTCCGAGGTACATGGGCTTGTTGGGTAAACATTCTACATCATAGTTAAAAAGAAATATCAAATGTAAATGACGTACTAAACCACAAGATAAAAATATAATAAACAAGTATTATTTATACGTCAAATCTCATATCGGCGGCAACAAATTTCAGAGCAAAGAAGCTCATGTCAAGTAACATGGTATGTGTGACCATCAGTAAAACAAAATAACATCCATTATAAAACATTCCCACTGGTGCTGGGCTAAGCGTAAACGTCTTCACATTAAAATGTACATGGAATTTAGGAGGCGGTACAACGACTCGTATGTGGATGGTGCCATGCGCGCAAATTGACTATCGTGAACTGCAACTACATTAAGCGTCTAAAGCACCGGCTTACAACTTTCGAGAATCTGATCGTTGGCGCCCTCCACTTGTCATTATTCTCATCCAATTTCTGTTTTTCTTGTAAAGTGTTTTATCTGTTTCTATTTATCTTCCTCTTGTTTAAAATTTTCCCTCCTCGACCCAACCTTTCTATCTTCCCTCATTTTTCTATACAAAAATTTTATCAGACTCTCTTCGATATCATGGTGCGATTGAAAGTTTACACTTTATCCATTTGCTATCCACACATGTTTTCCACAGGTACGCCACATCCAGATCTTTCCTATGTCGTGCACTCCGACTAATTTGTCATTCACCCCATGACGCCAGCCACATATGGGGCGGTGCATTGCCTTTTAATTCCATGCACATTTGAACGCGGAGACCTTAACTTTACCCCATGTCTAATGAAAATGGATGTCATTTGGTTTTACTGATGGTCACGTATATAATTTACTTGAAATTAACATCGTTCCTCTGGAATTTGTAGTTTCCACGTTATTTTACTTTTATAAGTAGTTATTGTTCATTATATTTTTATCCAGTCGTTTTGTACATCCTTCACACATTGATTATTCTTTTAACTGTGAAAAATTTCCTGAATAGGTCCATATACTTCTGAAGAACATAATTTTACGATTGTTGAAACCCCGATCAAGGGCTGTTGATAAACATTTACAGCTGAAACTGGTTGGCTGATTTTCTCAAATCATTCATTTTCTCGTTTAATCATGCTCGAAATTTCTGATCCTTACATGACTTTACTGAGGATATTATTGTGTTATGTATTCTCATCTTAGTATTCTCTGATATTGATCTGGGGCTGAGAGTCTCCGGGAAGGAGTACACTCATTTTATTCCTATTTCTATTCTTTCCTTGATGTCTATTTCTGCGCCGTTCTTACTAGCAAACCTTTAAATTTGTGTGATTTATTTTGTAACCAAAATTTAACGAAATTTTTATTACTCATGTGAAGGATTTCACATTTTTATTTCTCAGAGTCAATCGTCACTTTGTGAACCAGTCAGAGTGCTTGTCTATATCATTTTGTAATTTGATTTGATCTTGCTATAAATTTACTAGGTGCTAAACGACCGCATTATCTGCACATAATCTAAGGTGGCTGTTGATATTTCCCCTAAATCGTTTGTATAGATTAAGAACAGCTTCCTTGTAGAACCTCAATACAGCTTCAGTTACATTTGATAATTTCCCGCAATTTACTACATGCTGCGGCCTTTCTGACAGCGAGTCACGAATCCAGTCGTAAAACACGTACGATATTCCTCGAGCACACAATTTGATTAGAAGTCACTTTTTAAAGGCAGTGTGAAAAATTTTCTAGAAATCTAGAAGCAAGGAATGAAATTGAGCTCCCCTGCCGATATCACTCATTGCTCGGTGTGAATAAGTAGCTGTTTCTGTTTGAAAAGAAAAATATTTTCTGAATCTGTCCTAGTTATGCGTCAATATACAGTTTTCCTCGACGTGTTTCGTAACACATGTTCCAAAATCCCACTAAAATTTTATTTCAAGGGTATAGCTCTGTAATTCAGCGGGTTAAATCTATTTCCTTTCTTTTGTGTTGGTGCGAGCATGCGATTGTTAACTATTTACATCAAGTGGACGGTTTTTTCCCGATAACGTAACAACATATTCAGTATTCATGAATTTGTCATGTCGCCTCTCAATACTTTTGACACGAGACATTATATTTTCATACGTGGACTGAAACTATCGTGTATTGGATTTGGTATCAGGGTCTAGTGGTACACGTAGATTTTCCTGATTTGAGAATGTGTGTGGTACCTATAGCGATCATAATTCAGTTTCCTACAGCGTAGTAACATTGGAATTGACGCATGAACACTTAAAATTTATCAACTGTAGTATAGTGTCTTGAGAAATTCGGGCTCAGAAATAAGTTGAACAAAATCACAACTGCGTGTTCCTGGACAAATTCTGAAAATGAAGCATACTAATGATGGAGAAGGGAAAGAATTTGGAAGAGACTGTGAAGGAAGAACAACTTTATCCGGAACAGGAGGGCCAGAAACCTTTTAGATTCAGCATTTGGTAGGACGAAACAATGAAAGGGATGGCCTCAGACGTAACTAGAAGTTATAATCAGTTTGAAACGAGGAGGCTGACAAAAAAAAGCCGAAAGTTAAACTGTTCTAAATACATGTACATTTTCGCAGATAGTCTTATTTGGTGGGATACAATGCGAATCTTACGTAAAACATTTGGACTGCATCTAAAAACACGCACACACAAGACAAGAAATTCCCAGAAGAAATTAGAATTTGATCGTGTTGCAGCTAAAGCAGCATTTGGACAGAATATTATCAAGTAGGTACTGTATCAAATATGCAGCAGCTTTCGTAAATACAATAGAAACAAAATAGTAAAGACGTTCATCATTCACAGTTTAGACTTATTTTGGCACAGAGTGGAGTTATTCATTCGTTCTCATGAAGCACAAGGTAAATCCTATACTAAACGTAGCTGTACCACGGGATGGCGTCCGTGAAGCACAAGTTAAGTCTTATACTAATAACTTGTATTAAACTAACTATGGTACAGTCTGATCTTTGACTGTGAGACGCAACGTCAGTCGAGCAAGGTAAGGGATGTGCAACGTCTCAACAGAGTTGCAGATCACTATTCGCAAACCTATCGATGATGAAGTCTCTGCGAGTTCACCACTAGCGAGGATCCGGGAGCAAGTGTCGTTTACTGACTTGTCTCGTCTCTGGAAGACTTCACACGATCTGTGTTTTTGTTAGCCAATTAAGAGCCGATAACTCGCTCCACACCACTCTAGCCTCTAACATTGTTTTTATATTATATACTGGTTTGAAAAGAGAAATAAATCTCTCTAAATGACTTGATGTAAGGCATGCCCCGTCTGTGCGCATTAGCTGAATATATCATGTATCGTTTACAGGAACTGGGCTTACAGAAATCAAATGCTGGTTTGTGATTCGACAAATTTATACTTTGGGTGTTAGCAACGTTTTGGGCAGGGACTGAGAATTGCTTGTTGTCGTCTAATGCTCATGAAGCATATAACATAATATTAACAAGTAGTTACTGTATCAAAAATTCAGCAGCTTTCGCAATACTGCAAGGTCCACGTTAATTTTAGAATTGAGATGGTACAGCTAGACCTGCAAACCAAACTACGGTTTTAAAAATGTTTTACCAGTTCTTAAATCAACAACCATAGGGGTAGGGGAACAAAGAGGGTGGGCTGGTCAGAGGGGTAGCGGCCCGCCTCCTCATAAAAAGATTATTCTCACAAATCAAAATACACCTTAGCGGCAACACAGACAAGTCAGTTCAGTATCGTTTTGAAACTGCTCTCAGTTGCTCTCCTTCTTCGCTCTGATCCTGGATTTTATCTGCTACTCAGTTCTGTCCCCTAAATGTGTCCTTAGGATACGTCTCACGGAGCAGTTATCTGTGTACTACGCCAGAACTGTCTTATATTGCGTGCTTATGGTATATCGTACCCCGCTATGCGACTGTATTCATTATTTCCTGTCAGAGAGGTTCGTAGGAACTGATGGAAACTCATCGAGTAAAACAAAAGTGATTTGTGGCGTTCCTCAACGTAGTTTTATAGGCTCTCTGTTCTACTTTATCTATATAAATGATTTAGGAGTCAAACTGAGCAGACATCTTAGGTCTCATACAGATGTTGCTGTCCTTCATCGCCTAGTAAAGTCATCAGAAAATCAAAACGATTTCGATAAGATATCAGTATTGTGCGAAAATTAGCAACTGACCGCTACTAATAAAATGTTTGAGGTCACCCAAACGAGTGCTAGAAGGAATCCGTTAAACTTCGAGTTGCACGATAAACTAATCAAAACTAAGGGTCGTACATTCACGTAGATATCTAGGAATTACAACGACGAAGAACTTAAATTTGAAAGACCACACAGAAAATGCTGCGGGGAAGGTGAACCAAATACTGTGATTTATTGGCAGAACACTTAGAAGATGCAACAGACCTATAAAAAAGACTGCTTACTCTGCATTTGTCCGTCGTCTTTTGTAGTACTGCTGCGCGGTGTGGGGTCCTTTTTTTTCCTTTGGTCATCAGTCTACTGACTGGTTTGATGCGGCCCGCCACGAATTCCTTTCCTGTGCTAACCTCTTCATCTCAGAGTAGCACTTGCAACCTACGTCCTCAATTATTTGCTTGACGTATTCCAATCTCTACAGTTTTTGCCCTCTACAGCTCCCTCTAGTACCATGGAAGTCATTCCCTCATGTCTTAGCAGATGTCCTACCATCCTGTCCCTTCTCCTTATCAGTGTTTTCCACATATTCCTTTCCTCTCCGATTCTGCGTAGAACCTCCTCATTCCTTACCTTATCAGTCCACCTAATTCTCAACATTCGTCTATAGCACTACATCTCAAATGCTTCGATTCTCTTCTGTTCCGGTTTTCCCACAGTCCATGTTTCACTACCATACAATGCTGTACTCCAGACGTACATCCTCAGAAATTTCTTCCTCAAATTAAGGCCGGTATTTGATATTAGTAGACTTCTCTTGGCCAGAAATGCCTTTTTTGCCATAGCGAGTCTGCTTTTGATGTCCTCCTTGCTCCGTCCGTCATTGGTTATTTTACTGCCTAGGTAGCAGAATTCCTTAACTTCATTGACTTCGTGACCATCAATCCTGATGTTAAGTTTCTCGCTGTTCTCATTTCTACTACTTCTCATTACCTTCGTCTTTCTCCGATTTACTCTCAAACCATACTGTGTACTCATTAGACTGTTCATTTCGTTCAGCAGATCATTTAATTCTTCTTCACTTTCACTCAGGATAGCAATGTCAACAGCGAATCGTATCATTGATATCCTTTCACTTTGTATTTTAATTCCACTCCTGAACCTTTCTTTTATTTCCATAATTGCTTCCTCGATGTACAGATTGAAGAGTAGGGGCGAAAGGCTACAGCCTTGTCTTACACCCTTCTTAATACGAGCACTATGTTCTTGATCGTCCACTCTTATTATTCCCTCTTGGTTGTTGTACATATTGTATATGACCCGTCTCTCCCTATAGCTTACCCCTACTTTTTTCAGAATCTCGAACAGCTTGCACCATTTTATATTGTCGAACGCTTTTTCCAGGTCGACAAATCCTATGAAAGTGTCTTGATTTTTCTTTAGCCTTGCTTCCATTATTAGCCGTAACGTCAGAATTGCCTCTCTCGTCCCTTTACTTTTCCTAAAGCCAAACTGATCGTCACCTAGCGCATTCTCAATTTTCTTTTCCATTCTTCTGTATATTATTCTTGTAAGCAGCTTCGATGCATGAGCTGTTAAGCTGATTGTGCGATAATTCTCGCACTTGTCAGCTCTTGCCGTCTTCGGAATTGTGTGGATGATGCTTTTCCGAAAGTCAGATGGCATGTCGCCAGACTCATATATTCTACACACCTACGTGAATAGTCGTTTTGTTGCCACTTCCCCCAATGATTATAGAAATTCTGATGGAATGTTATCAATCCCTTCTGCCTTATTTGACCGTAAGTCCTCCAAAGCTCTTTTAAATTCCGATTCTAATACTGGATCCCCTATCTTTTCTAAATCGACTCCTGTTTCTTCTTCTATCACATCAGACAAATCTTCACCCTCATAGAGGCTTTCAATGTACTCTTTCCACCTATCTGCTCTGTCCTCTGCATTTAACAGTGGAATTCCCGTTGCACTCTTAATGTTACCACCGTTGCTTTTAATGTCACCAAAGGTTGTTTTGACTTTCCTGTATGCTGAGTCTGTCCTTCCGACAATCATATCTTTTTCGATGTCTTCACATTTTTCCTGCAGCCATTTCGTCTTAGCTTCCCTGCACTTCCTATTTATTTCATTCCTCAGCGACTTGTATTTCTGTATTCCTGATTTTCCCGGAAGATGTTTGTACTTCCTCATTTCATCAATCAACTGAAGTATTTCATCTGTTACCCATGGTTTCTTCGCAGCTACCTTCTTTGTACCTATGTTTTCCTTCCCAACTTCTGTGATGGCCCTTTTTAGAGATGTCCATTCCTCTTCAGCTGTACTGTCTACTGCGCTATTCCTTATTGCTGTATCCATAGCGTTAGAGAACTTCAAACGTATCTCGTCATTCCTTAGTACTTCCGTATCCCACTTCTTTGCGTATTGATTCTTCGTGACTAATGTCTTGAACTTCAGCCTACTCTTCATCACTACTATATTGTGATCTGAGTCTATATCTGCTCCTGGGTACGCCTTACAATCCAGTATCTGATTTCGGAATCTCTGTCTGACCATGATGTAATCTAATTGAAATCTTCCCGTATCTCCCGGCCTTTACCAAGTATACCTCCTCCTCTTGTGATTCTTGATCAGGGTATTCGCTATTACTAGCTGAAACTTGTTACAGAACTCAATTAGTCTTTCTCCTCTTTCTTTCCTTGTCCCAAGCCCATATTCTCCTGTAACCTTTTCTTCTACTCCTTCCCCTACAACTGCATTCCAGTCGCCCATGACTATTAGATTTTCGTCCCCCTTTACATACTGCATTACACTTTCAATAGCCTCATACACTTTCTCTATCTGTTCATCTTCAGCTTGCGACGTCGGCATGTATACCTGAACTATCGTTGTCGGTGTTGGTCTGCTGTCGATTCTGATTAGAACAACCCAGTCACTGAACTGTTCACAGTAACACACCCTCTGCCCTACCTTCCTATTCATAACGAATCCTACACCTGTCATACCATTTTCTGCTACTGTTGATATTACCCGATACTAATCTGACCAGAAATCCTTGTCTTCCTTCCGCTTCACTTCACTGACACCTACTATATCTAGATTGAGCCTTTGCATTTCCCTTTTCAGATTTTCTAGTTTCCCTACCACGTTCAAGCTTCTGACATTCCACGCCCCGACTCGTAGAACGTTATCCTTTCGTTGATTATTCAATCTTTTTCTCATGGTAACCTCCCCCTTGGCAGTCCCCTCCCGGAGATCCGAATGGGGGACTATTCCGGAATCTTTTGCCAATGGAGAGATCATCATGATACTTCTTCAATTACAGGCCACATGTCCTGTGGATACACGTTACGTGTCTTTAATGCAGTGGTTTCCATTGCCTTCGGCATCCTCATGTCGTTGATCATTGCTGATTCTTCCGCCTTTAGGGGCAATTTCCCACCCCTAGGACAAGAGAGTGCCCTGAACCTCTATCCGCTCCTCCGCCCTCTTTGACAAGGCCGTTGGCAGAATGAGGCTGACTTCTTATGCTGGAAGTCTTCGGCCGCCAATGCTGATTATTTATCAAAATTTAGGCAGTGGCGGTGATCGAACCCGGGACCGAAGACGTTTTGATTATGATGCTATCCTTATCAGATAGTATTAACAGAGTACATCAAGAAAGTTCAATGAAGAAATAGGAGAGAGAGTGTCACGGACATGGTACAGGACTTGGGGTGGACATCATGAAAACAAAAGCATTTCTCGTTACGACGAGTTCTTCTCACGAAATTTCAAGCATCATCATTCTCCTCCGAACGCGAAACAAATTTGGTTGACGCCGACCTACGCAGACAGAAACGATGGTCATAATGACACAAGGGAAATCAGAGCTCGCACGGAAATATATAGGTGTTTGTTTTTACCGCACGCTGTTTGATGTAGATGTAGAAGCCTAGCCTGAGGATACTGTAACATGTAGGACGAAATTGCGGCAAGAAATTCAGCAGAACGCCCCATGCAATCCTTGGCGATCTCTTTTTTTTTTTTTTTTCAAAGGCAGAAAAAATGGTTCAAATGGCTCTAAGCACTATGCGACCTAATATCTGAGGTCATCGGTCCCCTAGACGTAGAACTCCTTAAACCTGACTAACGCCCGCATCTCGTGGTCGTGCGGTAGCGTTCTCGCTTCCCACGCCCGGGTTCCCGGGTTCGATTCCCGGCGGGGTCAGGGATTTTCTCTGCCTCGTGATGGCTGGGTGTTGTGTGCTGTCCTTAGGTTAGTTAGGTTTAAGTAGTTCTAAGTTCTAGGGGACTGATGACCATAGATGTTAAGTCCCATAGTGCTCAGAGCCATTTGAACCATTTTGAAACCTGACTAACCTAAGGACATCACACACATCCATGCCGGAGGCAGGATTCGAACCTGCGAGCGTAGCAGCAGCGCGGTTCCGGACTGAAGCGCCTAGAACCGCTCGGCCACAGCGACCGGCCAAAGGCAGAGGATGGACATAAATTTTTTCCCGACACAGGGCCTAAGGGAATCTGTGGAAGTGACCGCTCTGTTGCATTAGTAGATGAGGTATACGCTCTCCGAACTGCTCCTCATTTAGTCACCATCGAACAGCCACCACATACATGGAAAGAGAAGCCATGTGTTGCTGAGAGTTTCGGGGGTGATAGGAATAGTGAGCGGTCATCGAAATCGACAGTCCACAGCGAGTAGAAGTAACCCACTAAGAGTGGGACATTGTTTTCTGACACATAGTTTGTCTCCTACTACACAAGGATCAATTGTCGTGAAATAAATGACGCGGATGTCAGTGCACTATATTTTAACTGCGTGCGTTCTAGTTTCTGACTTTGAAGGCTGACCTGTTTCTTTATGAGGACCTGCCCTCTATTTCAGATGACAATGAGTCGAGTGTAATAAATGTTTTATTGCTTTTAGCGTCGTCCGGCTTCCTCCTCAAAATACAGGGAGAAAGATTTTAGCGTGTTACCTAGTGACTGCGTCACGCATTATTGTAAAATAGGTATCACGCAACAGTAATTTGGTCTCTCTTCAAATATATTTGGCCTGCTATTTTATGATCGATTACGTCTACAGGTATTATTGCGTTGTTTTTACATATTTTTCGTGTTATTGTCACTATACTATGACAAATTGTGTTCGTTTTAAAGATGATTGTTGCTTGAGGAGATCTTAACCACGCTTGTCTCTATTTACTTGTAAAGGCACCGTCGATCTAGCAGTTTAGCGTCCTGGAATCATATCAAATCACCATCTAAATGTGCTGGTTGGAATAGAAGAGGTACTGGATATATTTCTGGGAATTCTCTGTACACGTGGTTTGATGTAAGAATACAAAGTTCAATAGTAGGATTTCAAGGTTACCGGTTCACTGTAACCCTGATTTTTCAGGGAAGGCTGCAGACGAGGGAAACAGTAGTACTGTACCAGTCTTTACTCGAAGGAAGAGCGCCATAAAGGATCGGGAAGTGTTTTACCTACGAGGTAAACTAATCAAGCTCACAATATTTGAAATAAACATATCTACAACGATATAACTCAGAAAAGCGACGAATGTCGTACACAAAGTATGCATATTTCGTTACGCTGTTTGAAAAAAGGGTGGATGAAACATTCGGTCCTGCGATATTCGGCAATTTGCAGCAGTGAAATATGAAGCTTTACTCTGTCAATTACTGTGACCATAAAAGCTCTGTGATCCGTACTCGAATAATAACTATATCGCTCACACAATACACCTTACTGATTTCATGCACGAAACATTTTATTAAATTGCAATTTCCGCATGTAAATAAAGCTACCAGTTGTAGCGAAATAAATGGAAACATGAGCCACTGAAACATAGCAACAAAGCCATTTTTTTTTCGTTATAGTCTACTTGTTCACTAAGAAAACCTTTGTAACGTTTTCGACCACGTGTCTTATGTATTAGCTACGCTTTGTTCTTTCTGCCCTGGAACCTTATTTTTCTCTTCCGTATACGACGGGCTCTTGAAAAGTAATGCTTCTAAATATTTTATTTTGTTTTCTATATCGGTTGAATTGTGATATGTCATGCATATTAATTGGTCGAATTTCCCGCTTCGCTGACGAAAGTTGCAAACCTCTGCGCTAGAGGGCCGTATGTGATACGGCGCTGTGTAACGTAACTGAGCCAGCGTTTGTGAAACAGCGTCTTGTAATCGAGTTTCGAATTCGAAGAATTAGTCCACACATGGAGCACCCTTTCCTTCAGCAAGACAATGCAAGATCACATACGAGCGTTGCGACATCTGCAGCAATCGGACGCCCTTGGGTTCACTGTCATCAAACATCCTCCATACAGTCCCGACTTGGCCCCATACGATTTTCATCTGTTTCCAAAACGTAAAGGACCCCAACGAGGACTTCAGTTTGATAGTGAAGAAGTGGTACAAGCAGAAGTGTGGTTGTGGCCCCGTCAACAGAGTCAAATATTCTACAGTGGCCGGTCGCTGTGGCCAAGCGGTTTTAGGCACTTCAGTTCGGAACCGTGCGACTGCTACGGTCGCAGGTACGAATCCTGCCTCGGGCAGGGATGTGTGTGCTGTCCTTAGTTTGGTTAGGTTTAAGTAGTTCTAAGTTCTAGAGGACTGATGACCTCAGATGTTAAGCCCCATAGTGCTTAGAGCCATTTGAACCATTTTTTTTTTCCTACAGTGACGGTATCAACAAACTAAACTCTCTTTGTGAGGCTGACTATGCCGGAAAATAAATGTCTAGACATGAAGAATAAAGATGCACAATGTTAATAAAGTTTGTATTATTTAAAAAACTACAACAGTTTTCACATGAAAAATTCTGTGAAGTAACTTTTAGCACACCCTCGCATAGTACTCCACACACATGTCAACGACTCTATTGACTACAGCTGAACGCATGAAAGACACTCGATTCTAATTGTTACAGCAACCTGTGATTACGCTTTACAATTAAGCAGACGGGTAAAGCATATAATGAAGATACACTGAACAGTACAGTTATGCCTTTCTTGGATCCGAAGGATGTTCATAAATTGCTGCCTAAGGGATTTTGGCAAAGAAATTACGTATCACCATGAAAAGACAATATGAAATAAATTAAACTGAAATCAGAAATTTCTTGAAGATGCTACTGTGTCTTCATTGAGTGAACAAAGCGAATTTCTAAACGACTTGGGAAAAGCTTCAAATCTGCAAACTGATTGAAAACATAGTAGCCCGCCGTTCTATCCAATCTGATCATCGAAATATTTAGTTTTGATGTTGCGAAGCGGTATGTATGCGGATAAACACACAAAAAAATTATTTTATGAACAATTACATAGATCTTGGGAGGAAATTGAATGGTTCGGGGGGGGGGGGGAGGAGGGGAACTGACATAATTTCGTAGAACGTAATCCACTGAAGTCACTAGTTTGAAGATATTTCCAAATACTGTCGACGTAAGAGGCTGCTGACATAAGGGGCCCGAAGAACGTTGAGGGTTCAAAAAGATGGCTCTGAGCACTATGGGACTTAACTTCTGAGGTCATCAGTCCCCTAGAACTTAGAACTACTTAAACCTAACACAAGGACATCACACACATCCATGCCCGAGGCAGGATTCGAACCTGCGACCGTAGCGATCGCTCGGCTCCAGATGTAGCGCCTAGAACCGCACGGCCTCTCCGGCCGGCGAACGTTGAGGGGTCCTGCTCCAGATATATGACGGTTGTGACCGTTCTAGGCGTTAGACAACTGCAAAAGGGAATCATTAGGGAAAAAGACGAAGTTCTTTTGGTAAAAGGTTGGTCCGAATATCGTTGAAAGTCCTTATCTGAGACAATCTGAAAACGAATCGTGACATGGACAGCCAGTCTGTTTATTAACTGGATTAATTTACTTACATATCCTACATGATTCAGATTTCCATCAGACAATAAGGGAAGGGTCCAAATCAGTTTAAAGGTATCGTCACCCCATCTCCCTCACCGCCTATCCAATAAAAAACGTAACTCTCGTATATAAATTTCTTCATTCTTTTCACCCCGAATCTTCTTGTTGTCACGCCAAATTTTCAATAATAACGTCACTGAAATACATTAGTAAATAATCTTAAAAGCTGACTCTGCCAACTTCTCATTGTACCTGTACTGATTTACGGATGTGAGATTATAACTTTTATAAATAACTTTGACTAAACATTACAAGCGTTAAAAACAAATACACTAGAAGAAAAATTTGGTTCCGTTATGGGCGATCAATCTCTTAATGGGACGATCAAGAGTAGAGAAGCAATAAAGCCAATGAAGGAGGATGTTATTGTCATCAAAGAGCTGGACGTGAAGCTAGTATGCTAGATAATAGGCTGCTCCCCTCCCCGTTGTCTACGAAACATGATGGAACTACATGATGAGGGAGGTCTCGAGCAAGGTTGAAATAAACAGCCATTGAAGTGTGGTCAGACTGAAAGTCAAACAGATATGTAAAACACAGGATAGAAACCAATGCAAAAAGAGGTACTTGACTGTTATTGTGTAACCTTTACCAAGTAGTCATTAAAACTGAGAGACTTTGTTTTCCAAAATGCGTGGCAGATAAACATTGTGTGTCGGACCGAGATTAAAATGCCCTTGACTATCGCGTTCAACCGGTAACAACATTGTCCACAAAAGGCAAGGTTCGGCCTTCCGAATCTCCGTCCAACACACAATTTTAATATGCAATGCAGTTTTAAGACAATACATAATCCACTGCAGAGTGAAAGAGTCTTTCTGGAAATTTAATTTTTGATTTCTGAGATTCGGTGTGGGCTCCATAGGATTTAAAGGTATCGTCACCCCATCTCCCTCACCGCCTATCCAATAAAAAACGTAACTCTCGTATATAAAGCAGCTTGAGAAACCTAATTATTTCACAAGTGAGTTATGTGCTAAGCATTTGACGTTAAGCATGTAAAACCTTTATGGTTTTATTAAGATGGTAGTTCAATAAGTAATGCAAGACGTTTTTTGGTCTGCTAGTTTTGCTTGGAAGAACACGGAATTTGTAGTGGGAGATCATGGAATATTCCCTCTTCAACCGCTATACTTTCATAAAATTCCGAAATGTGTTTGCGCTGTACGTAGCTTTCGAAACGGAGTCTGAAAGGGAGGTGCGTTCCAAGTAGAGAGATGACGCTGAATTTCGTTTGAAGGAAAACCAGAGCATGGCTCATATTGATAGGCATTTGCAGACTCTCTGCAGAGACCTGGCAATGAACAAAAGCACGGTGAGTCGTTGGGCGAGGCGTCTGTCATCATCGCAGCAAGGCCGCGCAAACCTGTTCTTCCACATAAACACTACAGCCCGGAATCAGCACCTTCCGACATCCATCAGTTTGGCCCAGTGAAGGGTGCACTGCACGGGAAGCAGATTGGGGGTGATGGGGAGGTTACAGATGAGCCAATACGTTGGCTCAGACGTCTATCAGTAGAACTGTAGCATGCGGGCAAACAGGCCCTCCTAGTGAGGTGGTGTAAGGTCATCGCGTTGAACGGAGATTATGTTGAAAAATAGCACGGTGTATTGGAATTCTGAATAAAACCAACCTGCTTTCAGAAAACAAAAATGTCTTGCAATACTTACTGAACGCTACTCATAGCTTAGAACTGTTCGCCCATACACACTGAAAAAACAAAATCGAAAAAAGGATTTACTAAGCGGTAACCTCTTTTCATTTCATTATTTCGTGGGGCTATAAACGAGAAGGAGATTAAAAGAGTTTATAAATTATATTTAAATTTCGTTGGACTTCGCTACGTGCTCTCATTCTGAAATATTGAATGAATATGGGCTGAGTAATTTGTATGCCGTGACTTACGCTGCCTAATGATATGCAGACAGTTTCTAACTATAATACATGACTTGTTGTGTTAAACCTTTAGTGTAACTTCTTAGGACGACGTGCTAAAATGTACTGTCTTCGAAATTTTTATGTGAAAACTCTAAAAGCATTGTTAACATAGTACACCGTTATTCTTCATGTCTACATACTTATTTCTCAACTTAGTCACCATGGTGACGAATAGATTTCTCCCAACCGGTGGCCAGTTTGTTGATAACGTCGCTGTGGAATGTTTAACTTTGTTGACGGAGCCACAATCTCGCCTGTGCTTGCACTGCTTCATCACTATCAAAGTGAAGTCCTCGAAGGTTCAAATGGTTCAAATGGCGCTGAGCACTATGGGCTTTAACATCTGAGGTCATCAGTCCCCTAGAACTTAGAACTACTTAAACCTAACTAGCCTAAGGACATCACACACATCCATGCCCGAGACATGATTCGAACCTGGGACCGTAGCGGTCGTGCGGTTCCAGACTGAAGCGCCTAGAATCGCTCGGCAGCACCGGCCGGCTCCTCGAAGGTATTCTTTCACTTTTGAAAAGAGATAAAAATCGGTTGCGACCAAGTCGGGATTGTATGGAGGATGATCTATGAAAGAGAACCCAAGGAGTCGGACTGTTGGAGACGTAGCGGGCGTTCATGTATGGTCTGGCATTGTCATCCTGCGAGAGAGAGTGCTTTACTTGTCGATGAACACTTCCGCTATTAAAAAATCGATTACAGCTCGTTATTTCTCTTGCAACGATATGGTTGCGTTAGACACCGCCATGTTACACCCTACAATTCGGAACCCTCTAGCGGCAGAGGATTGCAACTTGTGCCAGTAAAGTGGGAAAGTCCACCGAGAAATGTGCATGATATGGAATACCTCAGCCATTGCTCTGAGAACGGAATAAAAGAAGTCGGAGGCATTACTTTTCAGCACGCCCTCGTGCAATAAATTCGTTCATTAATTACCAGAAATATTGAACATCAAATTGTTGTTGCCCGTGGAGGCCGTTAGAACTGCAACCTCGTGATCGTTTCAGCCATCCAGCAGTATAGCGAGTTTCTTAAATCTCTGTTACGTCGGAACGGTGTCAGGCCACGTGGCCGCTTTCCTCAGCACGCCGCAACTCATGAACAGTCTTTAAGATATCTACTACAACAAATTGCATGTACATGTGTTGCAGCACATTCATCATTCAAGCCGTTAAAATACCTTTTTAATACAAACACTTCTCTCTTGGGCTTCCACTCTTACAGCACCCTCTTAGTTCTGCACATATTCTATACAAGAATGACAAATGCGTGAGTATGTCAACATGTTTTAATTTAAGTGTCTTTGAAATTGCCAGATAATTCGAAATGCTAGTTGCTTTCTTTTACATACTCCATTCTGCCAATGATATATTCGTCTGTTTTGCGCTATGACAAGAGGAATTTTCATTCTGGTCCCCAACTTTAACTCTACCACAGTTTTGACATTAGACGGCCATAGCTTGGTAAGACTTGCACAATGACTGATCCGGAAGAGGTTTCTTATTGTCTTTCGAACCATGTTGCTTGTATCGGGCCACGCAAAAAACTTTTTCAAAACGACTGGACGAGCATTAATTTAACGTATTTGTCTACTGTCTTACAAAATTTGAACCGTTTCGCACATATTTCAAACACGAAAGTGGCACTCAAAACTAGTCCTTAAAAAACGTAAAATCCGAATGAAGCAACAGTTTTGAAATCGAGCTTTTAGTTTTATCATAAGAATGCATTTTTTTATTTGATTCAATTTAAACCGTCTCCGCGCGTTCTATTCACGTAAGAACGAATTTTATGTGCTATATCTAGCTCGACTTTAAACCATCGTATCTAGACAACGGATAAAGATAACTGGATAAAAAATTTCTTTTTGACTTTATCCGTGTATCCATCTTCGTGTAACGTTTGAATCAATTCATAATGCATTAAACTATAGAAGTGGAGCGTCCCAGGAAAAAGTGGTTTTTTTCATCTTTTTACGCGTAAAATCAGAACGGTGAACATAAAAAGTTACCTTTAGTTGATCATTAATTTCAGCGCAATTACAATCTTTTGTAAAGGGGATTAATCGTTTCGCACAATTTATCTGGGCGCGAGCTCCGGTTCGTCGTTCAAACGTTGCTTAATAGACTGTAACACAACTACAGTAGGACATGTTCAAATGGCTATACAAATGACCGCTGGTACGGACTAAACTGAAAACTTTTTACTGATTGTTCATAGCTCAAATAGAAACCAAGCACCAAGACCACTCGACACCGCAATTCAGCGGGCGGCCTTTCCAGACGTATTTGTTACAGAGTTTCCGTGCTCTAGCTATTAGCCCTATTTCCCTGTTGAGTAGAATTATTTTTATGACAATTTCTGACACCATTCACCACGCCATATTGTCGAATGCTTTTCTACGGCAGGAAATTATACGTATGTTACTTGATTTTCCTTAAATCTCGCTTCCGTTAATAAGCAAAGTATCAGAAGTCCCCCCCCCCCCCCCCATGAACCATGGACCTTGCCGTTGGTGGGGAGGCTTGCGTGCCTCAGCGATACAGATAGCCGTACCGTAGGTACAACCACAACGGAGGGGTATCTGTTGAGAGGCCAGACAAACGTGTGGCTCCTGAAGAGGGGCAGCAGCCTTTTCAGTAGTTGCAAGGGCAACAGTCTGGATGATTGACTGATCTGGCCTTGTAACAATAACCAAAACGGCCTTGCTGTGCTGGTACTGCGAACGGCTGAAAGCAAGGGGAAACTACGGCCGTAATTTTTCCCGAGGGCATGCAGCTTTACTGTATGATTAAATGATGATGGCGTCCTCTTGGGTAAAATATTCCGGAGGTAAAATAGTCCCCCATTCGGATCTCCGGGCGGGGACTACTCAACAGGATGTCGTTATCAGGAGAAAGAAAACTGGCGTTCTACGGATCGGAGCGTGGAATGTCAGATCCCTTAATCGGGCAGGTAGGTTAGAAAATTTAAAAAGGGAAATGGATAGGTTAAAGTTAGATATAGTGGGAATTAGTGAAGTTCGGTGGCAGGAGGAACAAGACTTCTGGTCAGGTGACTACAGGGTTATCAACACAAAGTCAAATAGGGGTAATGCAGGAGTAGGTTTAATAATGAATAGGAAAATAGGAATGCGGGTAAGCTACTACAAACAGCATAGTGAACGCATTATTGTGGCCAAGATAGATACGAAGCCCACACCTACTACAGTAGTACAAGTTTATATGCCAACTAGCTCTGCAGATGACGAAGAAATTGAAGAAATGTATGATGAAATAAAAGAAATTATTCACATAGTGAAGGGAGACGAAAATTTAATAGTCATGGGTGACTGGAATTCGAGTGTAGGAAAAGGGAGAGAAGGAAACGTAGTAGGTGAATATGGATTGGGGCTAAGAAATGAAAGAGGAAGCCGCCTGGTAGAATTTTGCACAGAGCACAACTTAATCATAGCTAACACTTGGTTTAAGAATCATTATAGAAGGTTGTATACATGGAAGAACCCTGGAGATACTAAAAGGTATCAGATAGATTATATAATGGTAAGACAGAGATTTAGGAACCAGGTTTTAAATTGTAAGACATTTCCAGGGGCAGATGTGGACTCTGACCACAATCTATTGGTTATGACCTGTAGATTAAAACTGAAGAAACTGCAAAAAGGTGGGAATTTAAGGAGATGGGACCTGGATAAACTGAAAGAACCAGAGGTTGTAGAGAGTTTCAAGGAGAGCATAAGGGAACAATTGACAGGAATGGGGGAAAGAAATACAGTAGAAGAGGAATGGGTAGCTTTGAGGGATGAAGTAGTGAAAGCAGCAGAGGATCAAATAGGTAAAAAGACGAGGGCTAGTAGAAATCCTTGGGTAACAGAAGAAATATTGAATTTAATTGATGAAAGGAGAAAATATAAAAATGCAGTAAATGAAGCAGGCAAAAAGGAATACAAACGTCTCAAAAATGAGATCGACAGGAAGTGCAAAATGGCTAAGCAGGGATGGCTAGAGGACAAATGTAAGAATGTAGAGGCTTTTCTCACTAGGGGTAAGATAGATACTGCCTACAGGAAAATTAAAGAGACCTTTGGAGAGAAGAGAACCACTTGTATGAACATCAAGAGCTCAGATGGAAACCCAGTTCTAAGCAAAGAAGGGAAAGCAGAAAGGTGGAAGGAGTATATAGAGGGTCTATACAAGGGCGATGTACTTGAAGACAATATTATGGAAATGGAAGAGGATGTAGATGAAGATGAAATGGGAGATACGATACTGCGTGAAGAGTTTGACAGAGCACTGAAAGACCTGTGTCGAAACAAGGCCCCCGGAGTAGACAACATTCCATTGGAACTACTGACGGCCTTGGGAGAGCCAGTCCTGACAAAACTCTACCATCTGGTGAGCAAGATGTATGAAACAGGTGAAATTCCCTCAGACTTCAAGAAGAATATAATAATTCCAATCCCAAAGAAAGCAGGTGTTGACAGATGTGAAAATTACCGGACAATCAGTTTAATAAGCCACAGCTGCAAAATACTAACACGAATTCTTTACAGACGAATGGAAAAACTGGTAGAAGCGGACCTCGGGGAAGATCAGTTTGGATTCCGTAGAAATACTGGAACACGTGAGGCAATACTGACCTTACGACTTATCTTAGAAGAAAGATTAAGGAAAGGCAAACCCACGTTTCTAGCATTTGTAGACTTAGAGAAAGCTTTTGACAATGTTGACTGGAATACTCTCTTTCAAATTCTAAAGGTGGCAGGGGTAAAATACAGGGAGCGAAAGGCTATTTACAATTTGTACAGAAACCAGATGGCAGTTATAAGAGTCGAGGGACATGAAAGGGAAGCAGCGGTTGGGAAGGGAGTAAGACAGGGTTGTAGCCTCTCCCCGATGTTATTCAATCTGTATATTGAGCAAGCAGTAAAGGAAACAAAAGAAAAATTCGGAGTAGGTATTAAAATCCATGGAGAAGAAATAAAAACTTTGAGGTTCGCCGATGACATTGTAATTCTGTCAGAGACAGCAAAGGACTTGGAAGAGCAGTTGAACGGAATGGATGGTGTCTTGAAGGGAGGATATAAGATGAACATCAACAAAAGCAAAACGAGGATAATGGAATGTAGCCGAATTAAGTCGGGTGATGTTGAGGGTATTAGGTTAGGAAATGAGACACTTAAAGTAGTAAAGGAGTTTTGCTATTTGGGGAGCAAAATAACTGATGATGGTCGAAGTAGAGAGGATATAAAATGTAGACTGGCAATGGCAAGGAAAGCGTTTCTGAAGAAGAGAAATTTGTTGACATCGAGCATCGATTTAAGTGTCAGGAAGTCATTTCTGAAAGTATTTGTATGGAGTGTAGCCATGTATGGAAGTGAAACATGGACGGTAAATAGTTTGGACAAGAAGAGAATAGAAGCTTTCGAAATGTGGTGCTACAGAAGAATGCTCAAGATTAGATGGGTAGATCACGTAACTAATGAGGAGGTATTGAATAGGATTGGGGAGAAGAGAAGTTTGTGGCACAACTTGACCAGAAGAAGGGATCGGTTGGTAGGACATGTTCTGAGGCATCAAGGGATCACCAATTTAGTATTGGAGGGCAGCGTGGAGGGTAAAAATCGTAGGGGGAGACCAAGAGATGAATACACCAAGCAGATTCAGAAGGATGTAGGTTGCAGTAGGTACTGGGAGATGAAGAAGCTTGCACAGGATAGAGTAGCATGGAGAGCTGCATCAAACCAGTCTCAGGACTGAAGACCACAACAACAACATCAGAAGTCCCTCACAAATGTCTTTGTCTTTCTGTATTCAAACTAGCTTTCAAGCAATAGCTCGCTTTAGCTTGCTTTTCCACTCTTCTGAGACATTTGAAGGCATGAGCTGTAATTTCAAAGGCAAGTATGGATATCAAATAGATATATCTAACGATGCTTCACCAAGATAAAAGTTATAGCGTTCCAAAATGACGTAAGACTCGTGACGTGAAAGACATTTGTATCAAACACACCCCTAATATATGCAAACTCAAGGATATAAATGAGACGAAGCGTCTGTAAGCAAGAAACAAAGAAACAAACGAACCGAGAAAATGTAATTTCTCTTGCTTCATAGGAGAAGAAAGTTTGGAGCGGATGTCTGTCTAGAGGTCTTCTAACGAAACAACACTTCGCAACGATCTTACATGGTATAATAAACTATTTGGGGTATGCGTTCTTGACATCTGCCATAAGCACACACAAAGGACAAGCCGGGACACAAATGAAAACCAGAACTTCCAAAAGGAAAATGGCTGAATCCCTCAACAGAGTCCAAAAAATAAGTAAATACATCCGACGTGTTTCAACAAAGAAAGTAAAACAACTTTGAAGGACGGGAATTGTCTACTATGCGCCAATAAAATGAACTGAAATAAATTGCAAGGAAGAGAACAAATAGGTTCATACGATTTGTCCAGGCTGTCATTTTTAGCTGTGTCTGTGATTCTGAGAAATTTCAAAGGAGACAAACATTCGTTGTGTCAAAAAGTATGCATTTTCCTTAGAAAAATATTATCCATGTTATAAGATGTTGCTTAGTTACACCAAATATTTACGGAGAAAAAAATAGGAGCTTGTGAACTCTTGTAAAAACCTAAAGTGACGTAAATATGTGTCTGACATTTCCTCAGTACTAGAAGGTGGTGTAGCTTAACCTGCAGACAAAATTAATAAGCGTTGTAGAACTTATTTATAATATGAGCGTGAGACTGTGGTTTTTCTAACTACTGTCTACACTTTCTATCACTCAGTCACTATCCTTTTTCACACTGCATTTATACACTTATCTTACGGTAGTTCAGACCTAAAACATGCAATTAGAGTGGAATGGTAGAGAAATGATCTGAAGGTAGTTCGAAAAACCGTCTGCTGACAGAGATTTGCTGTTAACGATCGCAAGTAGACAGTGCTCCAAGTCACACACAGAACACGCAGTTGTGTACGAGTCGAACGCAGGTTATGTCACATAACTGATGCATCCCAACAAAACAACAGAAAAATATGTTCAAATGACCTGCAGCAACATCTCCCTCTCTCTCTCTAGAATGCATCATCGGTCTACCATTAAATCATACCTCGTTACAACTCCATCTCAATCGATCGCTCCATCCACTCTATGTCATCCTTTAACGCAGATGCAAGTAAGTATAGAGGCAGATGGTTCTCTTTTTTCCAGGAAAGCAGCAAAGACAGCAGTCAACTCGATTGTATCACTATTATCTCAATAGACATGCCGTGGAATGTTGCCCCGACGAAAAACAACTGTTTCCCTTATTCCTGGAGCTTCCATGTCAACGTTTTCTCGTAGTCCTCTTCCTGTCGCATACCTCTTCCCACGTACAAGCACCAAGCAGAACAAATGCAAGTGCTCCCTCAATTTTCCCTCATTTTGGAGTATTTTCCCTCCATTTATACGTATTTTCCGTCTTTTTCGTAATTTTTTCGACTTCATGTCACTTTTACCCATGCGATCATGACATCACTTCGCATTAAGTTTTCTAAAATTGCTGTAAATGTAGTACAGTTGCTAACACCTAGTGCTAATGCACTATTTTTCTGGTCGGGCGGCATAGTATAACACAGTACACGAGTGCATCCAGTCACCTCCAACCACATATCCTACAGTTGCAGTTCGTTTGCACTGGGAGATGTTGCTGCAGGTAATTTGATCTTTTTTTTTTTTTTTCGTTGTTCTGTCAGCATGCAACAGTTGTGTGTACGCCCCGTAGCTGAGTGGTCAGCGCGACAGAATGTCTAGGGTTCGATTCCCGGCAGGGTCGGAGATTTTCTCCGCTCAGAGACTGGGTGCTGTCATCATCATCATTTCATGTCCATCGACGCGCAAGTCGCCGAAGTGACGTCCAATCGAAACACTTTGCAGCCGGCGAACGGTCTACCCGACGGGAGGCCCTAGTCACACATCAGTTGTGTGATATAACCTGCGTTCAACTCATATACAACTGCTTGCTCTGTGTGTGACTCACTGTCCACTTGCCATCGTTAACAAAAATGGTTCAAATGGCTCTGAGCACTATGGGACTTAACTTCTATGGTCATCAGTCCCCTAGAACTTAGAACTACTTAAACCTAACTAACCTAAGGACATCACACACATCCATGTCCGAGGCAGAATTCGAACCTGGGACCGTAGCGGTGGCGTGGTTCCAGACCGTAGCGCCTAGAACCGCTTGGCCACCCCAGCCGGCCCATCGTTAACAGCAATCCTCTCAGTCATCAGAGGACTTCCATCCCATGTGTGATGAAACATGTCCATCCTTTTTCGACATATTTCTCTTGACGAACGAAGATTTATGCGACGTAATCTATTCCCTGCCGCATGTTAGGCAAAAAATTGAGTCTTCAGTTTCATAACAACGGTGATTATAAGTTAGCTACAGATGTTTGTGAAGTACTGCAATCCCCGTGCATACATCTGATTGACAGATGTCTTGTTTACAGAGTTATCGGCAGCATGGCGTGTAATTTCCATATCAAACACCGCTGCTATGCATTTGTCTCTTTCTTTGTAAGAAACATTCCCCATTACTTTACCGTGATCCGATGTGACCGTTGTGTGCCACCTTTGGAAATCTATATTGTGCATATATCACAAAGAATCGATTTTTAAGGAAGTAGTTCTTCATTTAACAGTTTTCATCAAAGTTTATCATAAAAAAACCTGCGAGGAGAATGTATGTCACGAACTGGAAATATATTCCTTACATTGTAATAGTAAAGTGTTGCATTCCACACTACTAATAGCGCACTAGCGTTATAGCGTGTTTTAAGTGCAGAACCGTGTAGCCTTAGGAGTGCAAGTGTTTATGTTCTCTCTTACCAATACCTCCTTGGTACTGACCCCAGACACTGGAACAATACTTTAGAATTGATAGCGCTGTTGATTTACGTAAAATGCTTCAGACTTCATCTATCTGTAACTCCATCTTGCAGAGAAACAACCCGTTTCTTGTTCTTAACCATCTATTACACCATCACATCACTCTCATATCTACTACACACCGATAAGGAATGCTAACCTCATCGACATCCGCGCATCTGGAGAAATCTCATACTCTCCGGTGGGTGCAGGGCAGCAGTTACAGATTTGGTTCGCTCGGTTCATTAATGGAGCGTGGAATGTAGCGGCCTACTTCTGGTCAGCTACAGATTAAACTGGTGACAGTGTTGCAGCGAGCGTTGGTCAAAAACAATGGCAGGAAATCTTTCAGACCCTAACTCTATCCTACGAATGCGACAATGCTCTGTGACTCCCATCTGCAGAGGGAGAGATAGGCAATTGTAATAGTAAAATACGCACTACGATCGAATTGTTAGACATATGTAGACCGCTGTCTGGTATGCTTTGGTGTATATGTCGGAGAATTAACAATGAATAGACGTATTGCACAGTCATCTACCGACATTCGCAATGACACTCGCAAAGTAGAGGAGGGGCATTTTAACGATGATACAGATATTGGGGAGCATGCTGCCGTGTCACTGGTCAGTGTTGTAAAAAACTGGTAAAATTGCTAAAATTGATCGGACTATCAACTGTGATGCTTATTACAGTACATCGTTGGTGTCTCTCCCATACCATCCATCCACTGGTAAGCTGTTGATTACCACATAATGACTGACTGAGATCGTTTGTTTGAGATGAGAAAAGAGTCTTGGTGGAGGGGTAACACCTTCCGGGGATCGCTAGCACCAAAACAGTGATTGCGTACATGACTGTAATATGAGGGATCAATTGAAATGGAACACAGAGCCATCAGCTATCCTGTCACTTCCTATTGTGACAATCTTTTATTTCAATCAACCAGTGTGTGTGTTTTGAGAGCAGCAGCAACATGATTTACACTGTGCAATGTCTAGTTTTCTGTGAGATTCAATGGCTCTAAACGTGTGAATGTCAATTTTAGAACCTGACACAAACCTCGAAGTCGTGGTGGAAAAAACAAAATGTGTGGTGGTGTACAAAGCGTGTTACGTAGAAAAAAGAGACAACCAACACAGAGACCTTCTCTTGCGACTGATAGCGTAGTCTGTGGAATATGGTCTTCCTACGGTACAGGCGATGAAACTTTACAATGGTCTGTGCAAGTGACTTCTATCACTAACCGCCGGCTTCAGTGGATCAGCATCTGTGTATTTAATAGAATCTCTAGGTATGATCGATGCTGGTACGCATACGGTATTTGTTTTGATAAATCGGAAGAGAGAGATGCGGTAAAAATCTTATCGAGTTCTCTGTTGGATGAAATTAGCGGAGCTTTTATAGTTCGTAGTTTTTCTCTGTTGGATGGTACAGAATACAATGTTTGGGTCACAGACGTGAATGCACCGAGAAGGATGCAGAACTCCTTCAGACTGTTGTACCTGTATGTAGTTTGGAAATACATCATGATGCAGTAGTAATATCCTTGTCCTACTTCCAGTTCCTGTATGTTTTGGAGCGTTCCTAATTTGCAGGAGCAAACTTCGTTTTGGCGCTGACCTTACACATCATACACCATTGGCGCAGCTACGACTACATGTTCCCATTTCCACGGAGTGCTCAAAAGATGGTTCTGTTGCATTAACTCAGCTCGACCTGTTTCTACACTGCTTGCAGAAGGTGGTGGATATAGCGCTCCCCGGTTTTCGTTCGATTACAAATTGAATTGGGACGATTGCATCGACGAAGCTGCAGGGAGGCCAGGGCATATACTGAGGAACAGTTACAAGATGCAGAGGGACTGTCTATAAGCACGTTGGAGTTTTGCTGTAAGAGATAGGTCCGAAAAAGGTGACATATTTCGAGATATGAGAGTGGCACAAATATTATTCACCAGTGGCTGTAATCATTAAAATACGTCTCCAAAGGATTCAAAGCAAGTATGTGGTTGAATAGAGAGACGTGATTCCAAATTGCAAACAGAATTTCTACCAGAAAGCGCCACACTATGAGCGACTCTTCTGTGTTCATGTAAAACCATGACTTTTTTTTATGCAAGGTGACCGTAACATAGTCATTGTGATCGTGTTTTTAATAGCGCGGTCCTTACTTGTAATGAATGTTCCTGACGGTAAAATCCTTCTGTGGTCAGCTTCAAATGATGGTTCTCAATACTGTTCCTCCAAAAGAACGTCGTCTTCCTCCAGGATTCCCATTTGAACTACCTGGTGAGTGTAATCCAACTACTCAAAAAAAATTACTCGCAATGCAAAATGACTCTCATGATCAATTTAATTAATTAGCCTATCAATTTGATATCAGTGAAATGCCACCTGACGGGTGAGGCGATGGCTAGGGAACAACGGATATGATTCTTGACTTGGGTTTTTTTTCGTTGCGACGATATCTTTTAACGATATTTGAACTACACCTACACAGGGAAACACGACCATCATAATAAAATCAGATTTATTACTGAATTCATGAAGTGATACGTAGTATAAACCTTTTATTTACCACTTCTCTGCGCTGTTACCTCAAAGAGAGAGTGTGAAACTGAGGAGGCGTCTCGTGACAGTGGTAGGTCTCTGCACTCTGTCATGAGCCTAAAATGAGTTTAATATTCTAGTCTGATATCCCTTATTCGGGCAGTTATGTTAGAAAATTCAAAAAGGGAAATGGATAGGTTAAAGATAGATATAGTGGTAATTAGTGAAGTTCGGTGGCAGGAGGAACAAGATTTCTGGTCAGGTGAATACAGGGTTGTAAATACAAAATCAAAAAGGTGCAATGCAGAAGTAGGTTTAATAATGAATAGGAAAATAGCAATGCGAGTAAGCTTCTACAAAGAGCATAGTGAACACATTATTGTGGCCACGATATATACGAAACCCACGCCTACCACAGTAGTACAAGTTTATATGCTAAATAGCTCCGCAGATGACGAAGAGATTGATGAAATGTATGATGAGATAAAAGTAATTATTCAGCTAGTGAAGGGAGACGAAAATTTAATACTCATGGGCGACTGGAACTCGATAGTAGGAAACGGAAGAGAAGGAAACGTAGTAGGTGAATATGGAATGGGAGTAAGGAATGAAAGACGAAGCCGCCTGGTAAAATTTTGCACAGAGCATAACTTAACCATAGATAACACTTGGTTCAAGAATCATAAAAGAAGGTTGTATACATGGAAGAAGCCTGGAAATACTTGAAGGTCTCAGATAGATTATATAATGGTAAGACAGAGATTCAGGAACCAGGTTTTAAATTGTAAGACATTTCCAGGGGCAGATGTGGACTCTGACCACAATCTATTGGTTATGAACTGTAGATTAAAACTGAAGAGACTGCAAAAAGGTGGGAATTTGGGGAGATGGGACCTGGATAAACTGAAAGAACCAGAGGTTGTAGAGAGCTTCAGAGAGAGCATTACGGAATGATTGACAAGAATGGGGGCAAGAAATACAGTAGAAGAATAATGGGTAGCTTTGAGAGACGAAATAGTGAAGGTAGCGGAGGATCAAGTAGGTAAAAAGACGAGGGCTAATAGAAATACTTCGGTAACAGAAGAGATATTGAATTTAATCGATGAAATGAGATCGTATGACAAAATTGCATGAAATGAGAAAATATAAAAACGCAGTAAATGAAGCAGGCAAAAAGGAATACAAACGTCTCAAAAATGAGATCGACAGGAAGTGCAAAATGGCTAAGCAGGGATGGCTAGTGGACAAATGTAAGCATGTAGAGGCTTATCTCACTAGGGGTAAGATAGATACTGCCTAAGGGAAAATTAAAGAGACTTTGGAGAAAGGAGAATCACTTGGATGAATATCAAGAGCTCAGATGGAAGCCCAGTTCAAGGCAAAGAAGGGAAAGCAGAAAGGTGGAAGGATTATATAGAGGGTCTATACAAGGGCGATCTTCTTGAGGACGATATTATCGAAATGGAAGAGAATGTAGATGAAGATGAAATAGGAGATATGATACTGCGTGATGAGTTTGACAGAGCACTGAAAGACCTAAGTCGAAACAAGGCCCTGGGAGTAGACAACATTCCATTAGAACTACTGACAGCCTTGGGATAGCCAGGCCTAACAAAACTCTACCATCTAGTGAGCAAGATGTATGAGACAGGCGAAATACACTCATACTTCAAGAAGAATATTATAATTCCAATCCCAAAGAAAGCAGCTGTTGACAGATCAGTTTAATAAGCCACGGCTGCAAAATACTAACGCGAATTCTTTAGAGACGAATGGAAAAACTGGTAGATGCCAACCTCGGGGAAGTTCAATTTGGATTCCGTAGAAATGCTGGAAAATGTGAGGCAATACTGACCATACGACTTATATTAGAAAATAGGTTAAGGAAAGGCAGACCTACATTTATAGCATTTGTAGACTTAGAGATAGCTTTTGACAATGTTGACACTAATACTCTCTTTCAAATTCTGAAGGTGGCAAGGGTAAAATACAGGGAACGAAAGGCTGTTTACAATTTGTACAGAAACCAGATGACAGTTATAAGAGTCGAGGGGCATGAAAGGGAAACAGTGGTTGGGAAGGGAGTGTGACAGGGTTTTAGCCTATCCCCGATGTTATTCAATCTTCATATTGAGCAAGCAGTAAAGGAAACAAAAGAAAAATTCGGAGTAGGAATTAAAATCCATGGAGAAGATATAAAAATTCTGAGGTTCGCCGATGACATTGTAATTCTGTCAGAGACAGCAAAGAACTTGGAAGAGCTGTTGAAAGGAATGGACGGTGTCTTGAAAGGAGGATATAAAATGAACATCAACAAAAGGAAGACGAGGATAATGGAATGTAGTCGAATTAAATCGGGTGATGCTGCGGGAATTAGATTAGGAAATGAGACGGTTGAAGTAGTAGATGTGTTTTGCTATTTGGGGAGGAAAATAACTGATGATGGTCGAAGTAGAGAGGATATAAAATGTAGACTGGTAATGGCAAGGAAAGATTTTCTGACGAAGAGAAATTTTTTAACATCGAGTGTAGATTAAAGTGACAGGAGTTTGTTTCTGTAAGTATTTGTATGGAGTGTAGCCATGTATCGAAATGAAACGTGGACGATAAATAGTTTAGACAAGAAGAGAATAGAGACTTTCGAAATGTGGTGCTACAGAAGAATGCTAAAGATTAGATGGGTAGATCACATAACTAATGGGGAGGTGTTGAATAGAATGGGAGAGAAGAGAAATTTGTGGCATAACTTGACTAGAAGAAGGGATCGGTTGGTAGGGTATATTCACAGACAGCAAGGGATCACCAATTTAATATTGCAGGGTAGCGTGAATGGTAAAAATCGTAAAGGGAGACCTAGAGATGAATACACTAAACAGATTCCGAAGGATGTAGGTTGCAGTAGGTACTGGGAGATAGCATGGAGAGCTACATCAAACCAGTCTCTGGACTGAAGACCACAACAACAACATTCTAGTCCTGTGATGCAGGAAGTGACTGATAAGAAATGATACTTTTCCACTTGATCAAATAATACCTAGAGGGTATGTAACCTATGCCATAGTTCTGTACAGGGTTTTCACAACGAGTGACGATACTTTAGAGACGTGAAAACGTGTGTATTTCTCGATTTCTTCTACCTTCGAAAATGACTCGTGTAAACGGGAGGAATCTATATTTCACATGAAAAATTCGAGGTGTATGATCAACAACATTGCTGCCTCTGATTAGGTAAAGTGGGCTTTTCAATGTCGGGGTGGAATTCTTTATGACTGCTGTGTGCGTCCAAGCTGCAGCTGCTTGTTTCACAGAGCACCGCAGCTGACGACAGCAGTGGTCATGAGGAGTCGTCAACCGGAAGCGACGGATTAGCTCCGCCTGTAACAGATAGAAAGAATGCGTCTACCTGTCTGATCTTGCGCATGGCAGAGGGCTAGCGAAGTGACCGGTGAGCTGGGTAGCGCGACAGGAAAGGACATGAGTGTGTTATAGGAGAGGAGGTTCAAAATGGTGGAAGTCTGCGCTGGAGGTATCGATAACATCCGAATTCCCACCACTCTGGTCATCCGCGGACGTCCTCCATGGCCGGGGGTGGTGCACTCTGGCACACACACGTGTCCACGACTGCGGCTGCCGCCACGGCGGTAAGTTTCACTGACCTCTTTACTCGGTGCTGGTAGTGTAGATGGGGCCGGGTGCACTGCATGTGGACCTCACGACAGGAGCGCGCGGGATGTGCTAGTGTTTCCATCTTTCTCCCACATCTAGTCTTGACAACCACTGCTACGGTCTGTTTATTGCATCTCAGTACGTAGCACTCGACTCTGTCTAGCTGTGGTATTTGCTGTTGTCTCTATTTGTATCACACAGTAGCACCTTCCTCCCTCCTTCCAAATGTGCGGAGAAAACCAATTTAGGGAGTCTATAGTACTATTAAAAAGCCAATCGCGACGTCAGATTCCCGACTGATCAGTTTATTGTTTCCGGTAGCTATACTGTGTGCGCGCTTGCATTCGGTACGAGCGGCCATGACCAGCGCAGGTGTGGCTCTCTCTTTCCCAGCCAGCTCGGATGTGGTTATCATGCAGTCGCTTCGTGATCGCGAGTCTGTGTGATAGTCAGGATTTGTTTTCACCAGATATGATTAGTGGAAACTTTTTGGTGAAGGAGGGCACGTACAAGACCTCGGGTATGTTCAGCGCTACGATGTACACTCCTGGAAATTGAAATAAGAACACCGTGAATTCATTGTCCCAGGAAGGGGAAACTTTATTGACACATTCCTGGGGTCAGATACATCACATGATCACACTGACAGAACCACAGGCACATAGACACAGGCAACAGAGCATGCACAATGTCGGCACTATTACAGTGTATATCCACCTTTCGCAGCAATTCAGGCTGCTATTCTCCCATGGAGACGATCGTAGAGATGCTGGATGTAGTCCTGTGGAACGGCTTGCCATGCCATTTCCACCTGGCGCCTCAGTTGGACCAGCGTTCGTGCTGGACGTGCAGACCGCGTGAGACGACGCTTCATCCAGTCCCAAACATGCTCAATGGGGGACAGATCCGGAGATCTTGCTGGCCAGGGTAGTTGACTTACACCTTCTAGAGCACGTTGGGTGGCACGGGATACATGCGGACGTGCATTGTCCTGTTGGAACAGCAAGTTCCCTTGCCGGTCTAGGAATGGTAGAACGATGGGTTCGATGAGGGTTTGGATGTACCGTGCACTATTCAGTGTCCCCTCGACGATCACCAGTGGTGTACGGCCAGTGTAGGAGATCGCTCCTCACACCATGATGCCGGGTGTTGGCCCTGTGTGCCTCGGTCGTATGCAGTCCTGATTGTGGCGCTCACCTGCACGGCGCCAAACACGCATACGACCATCATTGGCACCAAGGCAGAAGCGACTCTCATCGCTGAAGACGACACGTCTCCATTCGTCCCTCCATTCACGCCTGTCGCGACACCACTGGAGGCGGGCTGCACGATGTTGGGGCGTGAGCGGAAGACGGCCTAACGGTGTGCGGGACCGTAGCCCAGCTTCATGGAGACGGTTGCGAATGGTCCTCGCCGATACCCCAGGAGCAACAGTGTCCCTAATTTGCTGGGAAGTGGCGGTGCGGTCCCCTACGGCACTGCGTAGGATCCTACGGTCTTGGCGTGCATCCGTGCGTCGCTGCGGTCCGGTCCCAGGTCGACGGGCACGTGCACCTTCCGCCGACCACTGGCGACAACATCGATGTACTGTGGAGACCTCACGCCCCACGTGTTGAGCAATTCGGCGGTACGTCCACCCGGCCTCCCGCATGCCCACTATACGCCCTCGCTCAAAGTCCGTCAACTGCACATACGGTTCACGTCCACGCTGTCGCGGCATGCTACCAGTGTTAAAGACTGCGATGGAGCTCCGTATGCCACGGCAAACTGGCTGACACTGACGGCGGCGGTGCACAAATGCTGCGCAGCTAGCGCCATTCGACGGCCAACACCGCGGTTCCTGGTGTGTCCGCTGTGCCGTGCGTGTGATCATTGCTTGTACAGCTCTCTCGCAGTGTCCGGAGCAAGTATGGTGGGTCTGACACACCGGTGTTAATGTGTTCTTTTTTCCATTTCCAGGAGTGTATTTGTGGCGGAAATTTCATTACTTGATTTACATAATGTTTGCGCGTGAACTTTGAAAATATGTTTCATTATGAAGAAGGATCATCATAGTGTGGAAATGTTTTAAGAGATCTGTTTGAGTCCTGTAATCTGTCAAGCAATTGATTCCACTTGGTAGTGCAAATGGATCATTTCACTCTATTTTTGATAGCAAATTGCATCAGCTTTCCCTTTGTCTCGATTAGATTCTGAGGAGAGATGAAAACCTCCATTTTCGTGTTAGGAGGCCTTGGTTCATACAGACAAGCAGGAAGTGGCCTCTTGAGAGCGACAGAGACAGGAAGCGAGTCTGTAATTTGCAGACCAACACAATTCCACCACTTAATGCTTTGTTCTGGGCCGCGAAATCGAAGGAAGCCGATATCCGAGTCGTGTTTCGTGGTATTTAGTAATGTGATCTGTAATTATGACATTGGGCTGTATTGACATTCTCGACGGCGCCCTGACGATCGACACACATCTGGGAGATCACATGGCTACTACACTACTGCCCATTAAAATTGCTACACGAAGAAGAAATGCAGATGATAAACGGGTATTCATTGGACAGAAATATTATACTAGAACTGACATGTGATTACATTTTCACGCAATTTGAGTGCACAGATCCTGAGAAATCAGTGCCCAGAACAATCACCTCTGGCCGTAATAACGGCCTTGAAACGCCTGGGCATTGAGTCAAACAGAGCTTCGATGGCGTGTGCAGGTACAGCTGCCCATGCAGCTTCAACACGATACCACGGTTCATCAAGTGTAATGACTGGCGTATTGTGACGAGCCACTTGCTCGGCCACCATTGACCAGACGTTTTCAATTGGTGGGAGATCTGGAGAATGTGCTGGCCAGGGCAGCAGTCGAACATTTTCTGTATCCAGAAGCGCCCGTACAGGACCTGCAACATGCGGTCGTGCATTATAATGCTGAAATGTAGGGTTTCGCCGGGATAGAATGAAGAGCCATGGGTCGTAACACATCTGAAACGTGAAGTCCACTGTTCAAAGTGACGTCAATGCGAACAAGAGGTGGCCGAGAGGTATAACCAATGGCACCCCATACCGTCACGCCGGGTGATACGCCAGTATGACGATGACGAATACACGCTTCCAATGTGCGTTCACCGTGATGTCGCCAAACACGGATGCGACCATCATGATGCTGTAAACAGAACCTGGATTCATCCGAAAAATTACGTTTTGCCTTTCGTGCACCCAGGTTCGTCGTTGAGTACACCATCGCAGGCGCTCCTGTCTGTGATGCAACGTCAAGGGTAACCGCAGCCATGGTCTCCGAGCTGATAGTCCATGCTCCTGCAAACGTCGTCGAATTGTTCGCGCAGATGGTTATTGACGTGGCTGCACGATCCGTTACAGCCATGCGGATAAGATGCCTGTCATCTCGACTGCTAGTGATACGAGGCCGTTGGGATCCAGCATGGCGTTCCGTATTACCCTTCTGAACCCACTGATTCCATATTCTGCTAACAGTCATTGGATCTCGACCAACGCGAGCAGCAATGTCGCCATACGATAAACCGCAATCGCGATAGGCTAAAATCCGACCTTTATCAAAGTCGGAAACGTGATGGTACGCATTTCTCCTCCTTACACGAGGCATCACAACACCGTTTCACCAGGGAATGCCGGTCAACTGCTGTTTGTGTATGAGAAACCGGTTGGAAACTTTCCTCATGTCAGCACGTTGTAGGTGTCGCCACCGGCGCCTACCTTGTGTGAATGCTCTGAAAAGCTAGTCATTTGAATATCACAGCATCTTCTTCCTGTCAGTTAAATTTCGCGTCTGTAGCACGTCATCTTCGTGGTGTAGCAATTTTGATGGCCAGTAGTGTATATTGCGCTTCATTCTATTCCGTGCTAATTACCGTTATTATGTTACGTGGAGCAATGGTGAGAGGTGCAAATGGGGGAACCCCATCTCCCGCAAACTAATTAAATAAAGTATATTTATGAATATATTTTGACATTCAATAGAATTTTGAGTTGTGAGATGGTCTAAGCTCGCATGACAAGTTGGTGTTGGTCTGGCTGGCTATGGTCTTCGCACGCTCGCTGATTCTGCTGGGAAAATCCTATTTCCAGTCTGGACTTCACTTTGCGGTGAGCTGCGGTCGCTGCCGGAAGTGCTACCGCTTTGCGGGTCTCCCAGTTACGATCATGCCTCATGTAGCGAAGCACTGTGATGATGTATTTAACAATATTTTGTCGGATCGTCTTCTGAGTTTCGACGTTGTGTTTAGCGAGCATTTATTTTAGCTATGTATCTTTTTTCCGAGTTTATTTTGTCGTAATGTATTTCCATTCCACATGTACCTGGGAAGGCAGAGCAGCGTTTTGTGTGCAAGTGTATTTGAAACAAATTGTTTAAAGTAAAATTTGCGAATCTATTGAAGTGTTAAACATTTTACCTAATTTGTTTACGCACGCAAATATTCCAGAGCAGTGGAGGAAGACTAAGGTGTTTCACAAGTCTGCCGCTATCTTTTTGTAGAATCAGTGGCAGTATACAACGCAAAACTGAAGCTCAATACCTTGAAGCGATCCTTTTGAGCGTCCATTTAGAGCCATATTCAGTCGGATTTAGTAACGCCTGAAACAGCTCGTGCTCAAAGACAAGCGTATTTCTTACAAAAGCGAGCGTGTGTCTGGGGTGGTTTCACAAATGGGCCACTAACTTTTCTTTTAGAATCTGCGGTCATGTATGTTTGTGGTGGTCTTAGTCGGAATTATTTAAAATTCAAACGTCATGTGCAAAGTTCTCTCTTTGCGCAGTGGCACATTTATTTCCTGTGACATCTTCAAGTAATGTATGTGACAATATTTCACAACACCAGAGACAATAGTTGCCGAAGCAATTCGTGAAATGCAGCACACGAAAGTGAGCCAGGAATTCTGGGGTACTTTAGAGTCCATGGTGGAATCGATTCTCAGACAGGCATTTGACTTGAAAGGAAGGCGTTTTGCGTGTGTCAGTACAGTTTTTCAGGGTAAACGCTGATCTGTTTGCAGTTTGGTCCAGCCACGATGAATGGCACATGCAAACCTGGCTGTGGGTTGCTACAGGAGGAGAAATACAGAGGATGAGTTTCGACAAGAATTTGATAGGTGCTTTAGTTTGGGATTAGTGTGACACCTGGTCCGTTAGTCACGGGACCAGAAGGAAAGTGGCGTGTAGATCGGCCACTGACAGACACGTCGCCACCTTGCGAGGTCCACCGGTGCACCCCAACTCTGGGCAGTCTCTGTGAGTGGTGTTCTGTGGTGTCCAGAGGACAGTCGCTGCGTGCAAAAAGATCAAAATATTTTTAACAGTGTAATTACGTGTGCTTCATGATGGTATTCCTCGCATGATCAGAATAAAAAAAGAAAAGCGGTCGATTTCATTCGTTCTTTATAAGTCCTGCAACTCCCAAAACAGCAGAGAATGATGAACAAGAGAGATCCAACACTTGCAAAGTGATTTTTTATAAATAAACAATATACCTTCTGCTTTGTAATTGGATTTCTTGTTATGAGGTGCTTCCTCTCCAGCACAGAGCCGCCATTTTCCAGGTTGGGGAGAGGACAGGGGAGGGGAGGGTTGGGTTGGGTTGGATTGTTTGGGGGAAGAGACCAAACAGCGAGGTCATCAGTCTCATCGGATTAGGGAAGGTCGGGGAAGGAAGTCGGCCATGCCCTTTCAAAGGAGCCATCCCGGCATTTGCCTGGAGCGATTTAGGGAAATCACGGAAAACCTAAATCAGGATGGCCGGACGCGGGATTGAACCGTCGTCCTCCCGAATGCGAGTCCAGTGTGCTAACCACTGCGCCACGTCACTCGGTGGTAGGGTTGGGGGGGGAGGGGAGGTTACCAGAGGGGAAGGGTTAATTAATTGATAAATTTAATTAAGTAGTCAGTCGAATTGATAGATTGAGAGGGTGCTATTTCTATAACTCAGGCCTAAAAGTGTGCCAGCATCAGCCAGAAGGAGGCGAAGGGATGTAGATTTCCCGAGGTGTGAGAGGGGGAGAAGATGGGTGCAGAACAATAGGTTAAAGACCTGTCAATCAAAATGAATGATTATCCCCAGAGAGTCATAATCCTCTTCGCAGAACAATAGGTTAAGGACCTTTCAATCAAAAGAGAACAATAGGTTTGCCCCTGAGTACATACTTGCCCCTGATGTAGGCAACCCAGACTAACAAATTGTGTTTTTGCCCACTTTGCCCTACTACTTACCCTTTCATGTCCTTTGGCTCTTAGAACATTAGTCTGGTTTCTGTACAAGCTGTCTCTACACTGTCTCTACACTGAAATTCACAATTAAGTACTTGGCAGAGGGTTTACCAACCAATCATTAAGCTATTTCTCTACTGCTCCCACTCTCATTCAGTGTGCAGGAAAAATACACACTGAAATCTTTCTCTGTGAGCTCTGATTTCTCTTATTTTATTATGATTATCATTCTCTATGTAGGTGGGCGCCAACAGAATACGAGGGTTGGAACTTTAATAGTGGCAAGTATTTATTTACAGCTCTTACAAATTATATAAGTGTTTCAAAGTTTCACTGACCTTCAGAGTAGTCACCAGCATTGTGTACAACCCGTCGCCAGTGATGTGGAAGTCGTAGGATACTCTTAGCAGTGCCAGTTGTATTGACAGTTCGAGCGGCACGGTCTATTGCCCGGCGAATTTGTAGCAGTTCTAAACCGAATGCCGTGAAGTGTTTCCTTCACTTGAGAAATCGAGTTGAACTTACGAGGGCTTAAGCCAGGGGAGTGCAGAAGGTAGTATAGCACTTAGCAGCTCCATCAGTCAAACAAAACAGTAACAGCTTGCACTGTGCGTCCTTCAGCATTGTCCTAAAAAATGATGGTCAGGTTATGCAGAAAGTGTCATCACTTCTGTCACTATGCTGTTCATTATGGAACACAACCTACGACCAGCTTAGAGACAGAAGTGATGACACTTTCTGCAGGACCTGACCATCATTTTGCAGGACAATGCTCAAGTAGGTACAGTGCAGACTGTTACTGATTTGCTTGGCTGATGGGGCTGCTAAGTGCTATACCACCTACTGCACTCCCCTAAGCCCTCGTAAGTTCAACTCGATTTCTAAAGTGAAGGAAACACTTCACGGCATTCGCTTCAGAACTGCTACAAATTCGTCGGGCAATAGACCGTGCCGCTCGAACTGTCAACACAACTGGCACTGCTAAGAGTATCCTACGACTTCCACATTGCTGGCAACGTGTTATACACAATGCTGGTGACTACTTTGAAGGTCAGTAAAACTTTGAAACATGTATCTGTTTTGTACGAGTTGTAAATAAATACTTTTCACTATTAAAGTTCCAACCCTCGTATTTTCACACTATAAGCAGAATGCTGGTGATTGAAATGTCATGAGACTATCCTGTCGTAGTGAAAAACGCCTTTCTTTTAATGATTTCCACCTAAATTCAAGTATCATATCTCTTTCTTCTTTCGCGAACGCACGAAACGAGCTACTCGGCCGGCCGCGGTGTCCAAGCGGTTCTAGGCCCTTCAGTCTGGAACCGCGCGACCGCTACGGTCGCGGGTTCGAATCCTGCCTTGGGCATGGATGTGTGTGATGTCCTTAGGTTAGTTACGTTTAAGTAGCTCTAAGTTCTAGGGGACTGATGACCTCAGATGTTCAGTCCCATAGTGCTCAGAGCCATCTGAACCATTTTGAGCTACCCGTCTTTGAACTTTTTCGATGTCCTCCGTCGATTCTATCTGATGCGCAACCCACACTGCAGAGCAATACACTCTAGAAGAAAACGTACAAGCATAGTATGGACAGTCTCATTAGTAGATCTGTTGCATTTTCTCCTGGTTCTGCCAATATAATCGTAGTCTTTGGTTTGCTGTACCCCCAACATTGTCCATGTGATCCTTCCAACTTCATTACTCCTAATTGTAGTCCCTAATTATTCAGCAGAATTTACTGACTTTAGATTTCTGTGATTTATCGTGTAACCGAAAATTAGCACATTCCTTTTGGTGTTCATGTGGATGACTTCACAGTTTTCGTTATTTAGAGTCAATTGACACTTTTCGCATATCTTGTCTCAATCGCTTTTCGTTTTCAGCATCTGATGACTTCATAAGACGGTAAATGACAGCATCATCTGCAACATTCTAAACTGCTCCTCAGATTGTCACCTAAATTGTTTGTGTAGATCAAGAACAGCCTATAACTCTTCCGTGGGGATCGCTACATCTGTTTTACTCGATGACATTCCGTCAGTTACAACGAACTGTGACTCTTCTGACAGGAAATCACGAATCCAGTAGCACAACTGAGACGATACTGCATAGGCACGCAGTTTGAAGTCGGTGTCCAAAGCCTTCTGGAAACCTAAAAATGTAGAATCAGTTTGACATCCCCTGTCGAAAGCACTCGTTACTTCGTAAGAATGAAGACCTGGTTGTGTTTCATAAGAATGATATTTTCTGGATCCATGTTGGCTGTTTCTCAATAAATCGATTTCTTCGAGGTAATTCCTAACGTACGAACAGAGAATAGGCCCTGTGTCTCGCTGTACATCTACATCTACATGGATACTCTCCAAATCATATTTAAGTGCCTGGCAGACGGTTCATCGAACCACCTTCACAATTCTCTATTACTCCAATCTCATATAGCGTGCAGAAAGAATGAACACCTATATCTTTACGTGTTGTTGTTGTTGTCTTCAGTCCTGAGACTGGTTTGATGCAGCTCTCCATGCTACTCCATCCTGTGCAAGCTTCTTCATCTCCCAGTACTGCAACCTACATCCTTCTGAATCTGCTTTGTGTATTCGTCTCTTGGTCTGCCTCTACGATTTTTACACTCCACGCTGCCCTCCAATGCTAAATTTGTGATCCCTTGATGCCTCAGAACATGTCCTACCAACCGGTCCCTTCTTCTTGTCAAGTTGTGCCACAAACTCCTCTTTTCCCCAATCCTATTCAATACCTCCTCATTGGTTATGTGATCTACGCATCTAATTTTCAGCATTCTTCTGTAACACCACATTTCGAAAGCTTCTATTCTCTTCTTGTCCAAACTATTTATCGTCCATGTTTCACTTCCATACATGGCTACACTCCATGAAAATACTTTCAGAAACGACTTCCTCACACTTAAATCTATACCCGATGTTAACAAATTTCTCTTCTTCAGAAACGCTTTCCTTGCCATTGCCAGTCTACATTTTATATCCTCTCTACTTCGACCATCATCAGTTATTTTGCTCCCTAAATAGCAAAACTCCTTTACTACATTAAGTGTCTCATTTCCTAATGTAATTCCCTCAGCATCACCCGACTTAATTCGACTACATTCCATTATCCTCCTTTTGCTTTTGTTGACGTTCATCTTATATCCTCCTTTCAAGACACCGTCCATTCCGTTCAACAGCTCTTCCAGGTCCTTTGCTTTCTCTGACAGAATTACAATGTCATCTGCGAACCTCAACGTTTTTATTTCTTCTCCATGGACTTTAATACCTACTCCGAATTTTTCTTTTGTTTCCTTTACTGCTTGCTCAATATACAGATTGAATAACATCGGGGACAGGCTACAACCCTGTCTCGCTCCCTTCCCAACCGCTGCTTCCCTTTCATGCCCCTCGACTCTTATAACTGTCATCTGGTTTCTGTACAAATTGTAAATAGCCTTTCGCTCCCTGTATTTTACCCCTGCCACCTTTAGAATTTGAAAGAGAGTATTCCAGTCAACATTGTCAAAAGCTTTCTCTAAGTCTACAAATGCTAGAAATATAGGTTTGCCTTTCTTTAATCTGTTTTCTAAGATAAGTCGTAGTGTCAGTATTGCCTCACGTGTTCCAACATTTCTGCGGAATCCAAACTGATCTTCGCCGAGGTCGGCTTCTACCAGTTTTTCCATTTGTCTGTAAAGAATTCGCGTTAGTATTTTGCAGCTGTGACTTATTAAACTGATAGTTCGGTAATTTTCACATCTGTCAACACCTGCTTTTTTTTGGGATTGGAATTATTATATTCTTCTTGAAGTCTGAGGGTATTTCGCCTGTCTCATACATTTTGCTCACCAGATGGTAGAGTTTTGTCAAGACTGGCTCTCCCAAGGCCGTCAGAAGTTCTAATGGAATGTTGTCTACTCCCGGGGCCTAGTTTCGACTCTGGTCTTTCAGTGCTCTATCAAACTCTTCACGCAGTATCGTGTCTCCCATTTCATCTTCATCTACATCCTCTTCCATTTCCATAATATTGTCCTCAAGTACAACGCCCTTGTATAGACCCTCTATATACTCCTTCCACCTTTCTGCTTTCCATTCTTTGCTTAGAACTGGGTTTCCATCTGAGCTCTTGATATTCATACGAGTGGTTCTCTTTTCTCCAAAGGTCTCTTTAATTTTCCTGTAGGCAGTATCTATCTTACCCCTAGTGAGATAAGCCTCTGCATCCTTACATTTGTCCTCTATCCATCCCTGCTTAGCCATTTTGCACTTCCAATCGATCTCATTTTTGAGACGTTTGTATTCCTTTTTGCCTGCTTCATTTACTGCAATTTTATATTTTCTCTTTTAATCTTTTTTTTTTTTTTTACCTACTTGATCCTCTGCTGCCTTCACTACTTCATCCCTCAGAGCTACCCATTCGTCTTCTACTGTCTTTCTTTCCCCCATTCCTGTCAATTGTTCCCTTATGCTCTCCCTGAAACTCTGTACAACCTCTGGTTTAGTCATTTTATCCAGGTCCCATCTCCTTAAATTCCTACCTTTTTGCAGTTTCTTCAGTTTTAATCTACAGTTCATAACCAATAGATTGTGGTCAGAATCCACATCTGCCCCTGGAAATGTCTTACAATTTAAAACCTGGTTCCTAAATCTCTGTCTTACCATTATATAATCTATCTGATACCTTCTAGTATCTCCAGGATTCTCCCATGTATACAACCTTCTTTTATGATTCTTGAACCAAGTGTTAACTATGATTAAGTTATGCTCTCTGCAAAATTATACCAGACGACTTTCTCTTTCATTTCTCTCCCCCAATCCATATTCACCCACTATGTTTCCTTCTCTCCCTTTTCCTACTCTTGAATTCCAGTCACCCATGACTATTAAATTTTCGTCTCCCTTCACTACCTGAATAATTTCTTTTATCTCATAATACATTTCATCAATTTCTTCATCATCTGCAGAGCTAGTTGGCATATAAACTTGTGCTACTGTGGTAGGCATGGACGTCGTGTCTATCTTGTCCACAATAATGCGTTCACTATGCTGTTTGTAGTAGCTTACCCGTGCTTCTATTTTTTTATTCATTATTAAACCTACTCCTGCATTACCCCTATTTGATTTTGTATTTATAACCCTGTATTCACCTGACCAAAAGTCTTGTTCCTCCTGCCACTGAACTTCACTAATTCCCACTATATCTAACTTCAACCTATCCATTTCCCTTTCTAAATTTTCTAACCTACCTGCCCGATTAAGGGATCTGACATTCCACGCTCCGATCCGTAGAACGCCAGTTTTCTTTCTCCTGATAACGCATAAGCTCTGATTTCCCTTATTTTATCGTAGTCGTCTTTCCTCCCTATGTAGGTCGGCGTCAACAAAATATTTTCGCATTCGGAGGAGCAAGTTGGTGATTGTAATTTCGTGAGAAGATTCCGTCACAACGAAAAACGCCTTTCTTTTAATGATGTCCAGCCCAAATCCTGTATCATTCTTGTGACACTCTCGCATATTTCGCGATAGTACAAAACGTGCTGCCTTTCTCTGAACTTTTTCGATGTACTCCGTCAGTTTTATCTGGTAAGGATCCCACACTGCGCAGCAGTATTCTAAAAGAGGACGGACAAGTATAGTGTAGGCAGTTTCCTTAGTAGGTCTGTAGCATTTTCTAAGTGTCCTGCCAATAGAGCGCTGTCTTTGGTTAGGCTTACTCACAACATTTTCTATGTGTTCCTTCCAATTTTAGTTGTTCGTAATTGTAATATCTAGATATTTGGTTGAATTTACGGCTCTTAGATTAGACTGATTGATCGTATAACCGAAGTTTAACGAATTCCTTATAGCACTCATGTGGATGAAGTCACACTTTCCGTTATTTAGGGTCAACTGCCAATTTTCGCACCATTCAGATATCTTTTCTAAATCGTTCTGCAGTTTGTTTTGATATTCTGATGACTTTATTAGTCGATAAACGACAGCGTCATCTGAAAACAACCTAAGACAGCTGCTCAGATTTTCTCCAAAATCGTTTATGTAGATAAGAAACAGCAAACCTTGGGGAACGCCAGAAATCACTTCTGTTTTACTCGATGACTTTCCGTCAATTACTACGAACTGTCACCCCTCTGACAGGAAATAACAAATCCAGTCACGTAACTGAGACGATATTCCATAAGCACGCAATTTCACTACGAGCCGCTTGTGTGGTACCGTGCCAAAAGCCTTCCGGAAATCCAGAAATACGGAATCGATCTGAAATCCCTTTTCAATAGCACTTAACACTTCATGTGAATAAACAGCTAGTTGTGTTTCACAAACTCGCCACCGCCTATCCTTTCGGAACACCGTTAGGTTCTTCGCAAAAATTTCGGCTCAGCTTATATCCGGCTTTAGCCAGCTTTTAGTACCTATAATGATTTGAGCATCAGTGCTTTCTATTAGCGCTTGGAGCTCTGGTACTTTCCCAACACAGCTACGAATATTTACAACTATTATACCAATGGTTCCTGTACCTACGTTCTTCCTGTGTTCAGCCTGCACCCTTTGTGACTGAAGCTATTCTAGTGTTTTCCCGAGACCCTCTAACCCAAACAAAACCTGTATTTTATTGCTATATCTCCATAATTTCGAAAGAAAGTGAATAGTGTCGAACTAGTAGTAAAAGTTACGATTATTTAAAAACAGAAAGGTGAAGAAGTAGTCTGACGTGGAACTGTGCCTCCAGTCCTTACGACGCGTGTAACCTGGCCGCCGGAAGCCAACGGAGTCGGCTGCCGGCACGGCAGAGCCATCTGCTGGCGGAACGCGGTATCTCGCCTACGCAGCCCCCTGGGACGTAACCTCTGCAGCCATCAGCGACGGACCGGCTCGGTAGGGGGCTGGTCCCAGGGGGTGATTGACGGCGCTAAACTACCCTGGCTGCCAGTAAACAAGGTCAGCCATCTCTGGCGGCGATGGGTCGCGTGTACCGGATTAATAACTACACGCGCCGGGTAAACACGCCGCCTGACTGATTGCGCCCCGGGAGGAAATTGGTGCGTTACTCTCTTCCACTCGGGTGCAGCGCGCCGCTGCGCCATATTTACTCAGTTCCGCGTTATGAGTACAAAGTGCAGCTCCGCCGCAAGCACTACTTGTAAAAAGATAACCGGCGTCTGGCAATGCGTCTCCAGCGCTTGTTTCTCATGACCTACAGTGGAAAAACTCCAGGGAAATACCGAAAGAGATATATAAAAACTTTTCTATTTACTTAATGTCGTTACTGTACAGATAGTATAACGCCATGTGCCTTTTCTATGTACACTCAATTTCCATTCGATATTCTCGCCTCTACATCACATAGCAATCTCTTAAGGGGGGTACGACGTCAAACGGCCCGACTTGCAGCAGGAGAGGCGCCACACGACATTTTAATTTCCACTGTCTATACTTTAACAAATAAATTCATAAAACTTTGTCAACACGACCAGGCAGGATTCAGGATTCAAACTCATAGCAATGTAAGTTCACAAGTATAACAAAATAAATTTTTTTTACGTGTGAAATTTCATCATTTTTTCACTTACTATTGGCTGCATTTGTTGCTATAGGTACACTTTTCTTCACAAGTAAGAGAGATTCTTCGATGAATTTTGCACAGCATACAAACCATTCTTACAGGTGTATGAAACTCTAGAATTTATTTAATGAATGAAAAATTTAATGAGCTGTTACATTTTAAACTTCATGTTTAGAAAAAACTCAAATTTTATGGTAAATTATCTCAATTTTTTGCACAGTTTTTAATAGATTTGGAAAATTCTAGAGTTTCATGTAAGTACGGTTTGTATGCTGTGCAAAATTAATCGAAGAATCTCCCTTACTTATGAAGAAAAGTGTACCTATAGCAACGAAAGCAGCCAATAGTAAGTGAAAAAATGAAGATATTTCACATGTAAAAAAAATATATTTTGTTATATTTTTGAACTTCCATTGTTATGAGCGTGAATCCTGAACCCTTCCTGGTCATGCTGACATAGTTTTACGAATTTATTTGTAAAAGTATAGACAGTGTAAATTAAAATGTACTGTGGTACCTCTCCTGCTCCAAGTTGGCCAGTTTGACGTCCTACCCCCCTTAACGTTTCTGCCTACTCTTCTGTCTGTCGGCCGATTATACGAGTGTGTACCAAACACAATCTGACATTTTAAACTAGCGACTGTGACAGTGGACGGAATTCGGAGCGACTACGGGAGAATGTTGGTGGTGAAGTATGGAACGGCATTTTGACACAGCAGTTAGCGTGACACAAACGATCGAACAGGCCACCATGTGCGAGCAAGAGGTAAACAAATCTGTCGCACAGCTCTTAACCATCAAATTCTTCCCAGACATGCGGAACATTTCAGTAGGCACCGAGCACAGTTTGGGGAAGAAACCAGTTGGCAGGTGCAATCATAAAAAATCCGTGAAATACACTGCTCAAAAGGATTAATGGAACGCTTATATCAACATCTGCTACACTATGTGATCAAAAGTATCCGGACACACCCAAAAACATACGGTTTTTTTTCATATTAGGTGCATTGTGCTGCCACCTACTGCCAAGTACTCCATATCAGTGACTTCAGTAGTCATTAGACATCGTGAGAGAACAGAATGGGGCGCTCCGTGGGACTCATCGACTTCGAACATGGTCAGGTGATCGGGTATCATTTGTGTCATGTGTCTGTACGCGAGATTTCGACAATCTTAAACATCCCTAGGCCCACTGTTTCCGATGTGATTGTGAAGTGGAAACGTGAAGGGACATGTAAAGCACAAAAGTGTACAAGCCACCCTCGTCCGTTGGCTGACAGAGACCGCCTACAGTTGAAGAGGGTCGTAATGTGTAATAGGTAGACATCTATCCAGAACATCACACCGGAATTCCAAACTGCATCAGAGTCCACTGAAAGTACCATGACAGCTAGACAGAAGGTAAGGAAACTTGAATTTCATGGTCGACCGGCTGCTCATAAGCCACACATCACGCCAATAAATGCCAAATGACGCCTCGTTTGGTGTAAGGTACGTAAACATTCTTCGATTGAACAGTGGAAAAACTTTGTATGGAGCGACGAATCACGGTACACGGTGTGGCGATCCGATGGCACGGTGTGGGTATGGTGAATGCCCGCTGAACGTTATCTGCTAGCGTGTGTAGTGCCAACAGTAAAATTCGGAGGCTGTGGTGTTATGGTGTGGTCGTGTTTTTCATGGAGGGGGTTTGCACCCCTTGTTGTTTTGAGTGGCACTGTCACACTAAAGGCCTGCAGTGATGTTTAACCACCTTCTTGCTTCCCACTGTTGAAGAGCAATTCGGGGATGCTGATTGCATCTATCAAAACGATCGAGCACCTGTTCGCAATGCACGGCCTGTGTCGGAGTGGTTACTCGACATTAACATCCCTGTAATGGACTGGCCTGCATAGAGACCTGACCTGAATCCTACAGAACACGTTTTGGATGTTTTTGAACGCCGACTTTGTTCCAGGCCTCTCCGACTGGCATCGATACCACTCCTCAGTGCAGCACTCCGTCAAGAATGGGCTGCCATTCTCCAAGAAATCTTTCAGCACCTGATTGAGCGTATGCCTACGAGAGTGGAAGTTTTCATCAAGCCTAAGCTTGGGCCAACACTATATTGAATTCCAGCATTACCGACGGAGGGCGCCACGAACTTGGAAGTCTTTTTCAGCCAGGTGTCTGGATACTTTTGATCACATTGTATGTATTGTATGTATTTTATGTTAAACGGTGGCCTAGAAACGGCGGAGAGACTCCGTCCCCGCCGCAGCCACAGTGGTCCATAACACCAAGACGACTACCGCAGTCCACTTCACCCCTCCGCCACCCCACACCGAACCCAGGGTTATTGTGCGGTTCGGCCCTCGGTGGACCCCCCCCCCTCCCCCCCAGGGAACGTCTCACACCAGGCGAGTGTAGCCCCTATGTTTGCGTGTAGAGTAATGGTGGTGTGCGCGTACGTGGAGAACTTGTTTGAACAGCAATCGCCGACATAGTGTAGCTGAGGCGGAATAAGGGGAACAAGCCCGCATTCGTCGAAGCAGATGGAAAACCGCCTAAACACCATCCACAGACTGGCCAGCTCACCGGACCTCGATACAAGTCCGCCGGGCGGATTCGTGCCGGGGACCATGCGCACCTTCCCGCTCGGAATTTGATCACATAGTGTATGTTAAATAAATTTTGATACAGGCGGTAACTGTGTTATAGGTGCACAGCCTGACAGCTTCGCTTCCAGTGTATGCAACAAACACAGCCATGTGCCATGTATCGTCTGTGTTGTTCATTACAGTATCATGTGACCCCTCAGAAGGAAGTGATTACCGGTGTCCTAGTGTTCCCTAGTGAGGTACACGGACGGTAGGGGAGTTGTCGTTTGTGGATGTTTTATTCAGCCAAGCTCATTCAGTGTGATATCTTAACGCAGTGCCAGTTGCTAGGGTAGTTTCGTCGAAGAAGGTTGCACTTATCTTCGTGGCGATGTAGATGCCAGTGCCTCTCCATCTGGCGTCCACAAGTTGTGGACATGATACAGGGAGACAGGACACTACACAGGGCGAGCTGGGTAAGGTCGCCGACCCATTACAACCCAACGTAAAGTTCGATATGGCGCCATCTCCGTGTTACGGTGTCGTACGGCTACCACTGGAGCACTGCAAGACGTTCTGAGAAGGGACACGGGCCGCTGTCTTGGGTGAGACTGCAAGGAACAGGTTACGAGGAAGGAGTACGGCTCCTGGTGCTACAATGTCTCGTAGCTGGTCTTCAGTTCTGCCGTTCCCATGTTCAAATGTGTGTGAAATCTTATGGGACTTAACTGCTAAGGTCATCAGTCCCTAAGCTTACACACTACTTAACCTAAATTACCCAAAGGACAAACACACACATCCATGCCCGAGGGAGGACTCGAACCTCCGCCGGAACCAGCTGCACAGTCCATTACTGCAGCGCCTTATACCGCTCGGCACATTTCAGCAAGATAATGCCCGATCACACATGGCGAGATATTCTACAGCTTATCTTCATGTTTGCCAAATCCTATCTTGGATTGCTGCAAATATAAAGACATGAAGATCAAATGTGTAGAATTTTAATAACTTCTGCTTTACGTAAAAATCTTAAAGAGTTTTCGCATAAACAATTCGGAGGCCTTATTACAAGCACTGCCTCATAATTGCTACTACGAATCAGTAAGGAATCTCCTTTCCACACAAATATTTTCATGTGGTCATTCTGACTGAGGTACCACATGTTATGCATATTACTGGTGCAAGTTTTCCGCTTTGCTTACGCAACTAGAAACCCTCTGCCGTTAAAGGGCTCCAAATTGTAGCGTATAACATGGCGCTATGTAACGTAACTACGTCGATGAGTGAGACACAGAGTGCTGCATTCCCTCATAAAAGTGGAAGCACAAATTCTAAAAGTTCGTTCACAAATGGAGCACCCTCTCCTTGAACAAAACAATGCCAGACCACACGCCAGCGCTGTGAGCCGGCCTACGAGCCCGAGCGGTTCTAGGCGCTTCAGTCCGGAGCCACGCAGCTGCTACGGTCGCAGGTTCGAATCCTGCCTCGGGCATGGATGTGTGTGATGTCCTCAGGTTAGTTAGGTTTAAGTAGTTCTAAGTCTAAGGGACTGATGACCTCAGATGTTAAGTCCCATAACGCTTAGAGCCATTTGAACAATTTTTGAGCGCTGTGACAATTGCACCCACCTGACGTTTGGGTTCAGTGTCATCAACCATTGTCCATATAGTCCGGACTCGGCCCCATCCGATTTTCATCTGTTTCCACAATTTAAAGAACACCTTCGACGTCTTCACTTTGGTAGTGGTTAAGCGATGCTAGTCCCGACTTGGTTCCATCCGATTTTGATCTGTTTCCAAAACGTAAATAACACACATTCGAGGACTTCACTTTAATAGTGGTGGAGCTGTGCAAGCAGAAGTGATGTTGTGGCTTCGTCAACAAGGTGAAACATTCTACAGTGACGCTATCAACAAACTGGTCTCTGATCGGGAGAAATGTGTCCCTCGCCAGGGTGACATTATTGAGAAATAAATATGTAGACATGAAGGATAAAGATGTAAATTGTTAATAAAGTTTGTTTCATTTAAAAAAACTTCAAGAGTTTTCACACAAATCATTCGGAGGAATTACTTTGTAGCACGCCCTTGTATACTTTTTGTATTTTTTAAGTGTGCTGTCAATAAATCACTTTCATTGTGACACTCCAGTTTAAGTAATATGTAATAGTGATTCCTTGGTATTTAGTTGAAACTACAGTATTTAAATTTGTGTTATTTACCGTGCAACCAAAAGTTAATGGAATTTCTTTACTGCTCATGTGGAGGACCTCACTTTTCATTGTTTAGTATCAATTTGCTTTTTTGCGTCATGCAGATATCTCGTCAAAATTATTTTGCAATTATTTTTGAAATTTTGATGACTTTACTTGACGATAAACAACAATATCATCTGGAAACAGTCTAAGAGGACTCCTCAAATTGCAAAAAAATGGTTCAAATGGTTCTGATCACTATGGGACTTAACATCTGTGGTCATCAGTCCCCTAGAACTGAGAACTACTTAAACCTAACTAACCTAAGGACATCACACACATCCATGCCCGAGGCAGGATTCGAACCTGCGACCGTAGCAGTCGCGCGGTTCCGGACTGCGCGCCTAGAACCGCTAGACCACCGTGGCCGGCCTCCTCAAATTGCCTACTAAATGGAGTACGTATATTTAATAAAACAGAGGGCCTATTACACTTTGTTGAGGAAGTTAAGTACTACGTACTCTGACCTTGCTGATAGGTAATCACGAATCCAAGTTACGCGTCTGAGAAAATGCTCCATAGACATGCTGTTCAATTAGAAGCCATTTGTAAGGAATGGCGTCAAATATAGAAATTTAAGAATACGGAATCAACATTAAATTGTCTGTCGATGGCATTCATTACTTCTTGTGAATAAAGAGCCAGTTGTGTTTCAGAAGAACGGTGTTTTCTGAATCTGTGTTGGTTATGTGTCAGTAGACACAATAGGCTTGGATCCAGATCTCTCCACAGTGCTGCACTGAACGTCTGTTGATGTTGATCTCACTGTTGGATGAGAACAATAAGTTTATTCAAGCTTCAATGCTGTTAATGACATTGTGACAATAATGGCACAAGACGTAAAAAAATGGTAATGTATCTCCCTCTCTCTCTCTCTCTCACACACACACACGCACACACACACACACACACACACACACATTCACAGACACATACACATACACACACACACACACACACACACACACACACACACACACACACATTTCTTTAACAATGACACATTCAGTGCAGGAAATTACGTGTGTAATCAAGGTAAAAAAATTCTGTAAAGAAAGCACGCTGTTTCTCCAGTTGTGAATGCGACAATATGACTTTTGTACACTGATCACTCGGCGAACATGCTTGTAAGGGTCATTTCAGGTTTACACCGTGCGAGCGTTATCACTTCACGGCAAGAAGGGCTGTCAACACCAAAAGTTTCCCACTGAATTGGCATGTACCTCATCGACGTCATCGAAAGTAAAGGTTGTATTGTGAGACGTAAAAATCGAAATACCTGCCTCGGAGTCGTCGCCCGTGGTCAACAACACCGGCTGATGATCGCTAGCTACAGGTTATGGCTCGTAGGTACGTAAGGGAGAAACCAGTAGAACGGGGCGCTGCCTTTTAGGAAGCAATTGGAAATGCTGTACCCACCCATTCAGTAAGCACACAATCAGTAGGACTAATGCACTTAGTTAAGGCCCATATCATTAACGTGTATATGCAGTAGGATTCTGGAACATATATTGTGTTCGAACATTATGAATTACCTCGAAGAAAACGGTCTATTGACACACAGTCAACATGGGTTTAGAAAACATCGTGCTTGTGTAACACAACTAGCTCTTTATTCGCATGAATTGTTGAGTGCTACTGACGAGGGATTTCAGATAGATTCCGTATTTCTGGATTTCCAGAAGGCTTTTGACACTGCACCACACAAGCGGCTTATAGTGAAATTGCGTGCTTGTGGAATATTGTCTCAGTTATGTGAGTGGAATTGCGACTTCCTGTCAGAGAGGTCACAGTTCGTAGTAATTGACGGATAGTCAACGAGTAAAACAGATATCCATCTTTTGATTTGCAGCTCTGGCGGACCTCACATCTAACGAGTAAAACAGAACTGATTTCAGGCGTTCCCCAACGTAGTGTTTTAGGCTCTTTGCTCTTGCTTGTATATATAAACGATTTAGGAGACAATCTGAGCAGCCGTCTTAGGTGGTTTGCAGATGACGCTGTAATTTATCCACTAATAAAGTCACCAGCAGATCAAAACAATTTGAAAAACGATTTAGAAAAGATATCTGAATGGTGCGAAAATGGCAGTTAACGCTAAATAACGAAAAGTGTGAGGTCATCCAGATGAGTGCTAAAAGGAATCTGTTAAACTTTGATTACATGATAAATCAGTCAAATATAGAGGCCGTAAATTCAACTAAATACCTAGGAATTACAATTACGAACAACTTAAATTGGAAGGAACACATAGAAAATGTTGAGGGGAAGGTTAACCAAAGACTGCGTTTTATTGGCTGGACACTTAAAAATGTAACAGATCTACTAAGGAGAATGCCTACTTTACGATTGTCCGTCCTCTTTTAGGATACTGCTGCGAAGTGTGGGATCCTTACCAGATAGGACTGACGGAGTACATCGAAAAAGTTCAAAGAAGGGCAGCACATTTTGTATTATCTCGAAATATGGGAGACAGTGTCATTGAAATGATAGAGGATTTGGGCTGGACATCATTAAAAGAAATGCGTTTTTCGTTGCGACGGAATCTTCTCATGTAATTCCAATCACCAACTTTCTCCTCCGAATGCGAAAATATTTTGTTGACACCGACCTACATAGGGAGAAGCGATCACCACGATAAAATAAGGGAAATCTGAGCTCGTACGGAAAGATACAGGTGTTCGTTCTTTCCGCGCGCTATACTAGATTGGGATAAAAGAGAATTGTGAAGGTGGTTCGATGAACCCTCTGCCAGGCACTTAAATGTCATTTCCAGAGTATCGATGTAGCTGTAGATATCTCTAGGCGTCCATTATGAGCGATAATACAACTCTCTGGAACCGTGGTGCAATACGATGAGCAAGTGGACATGACGTATGTAATAGGGGACGGTGACTTGAGGTTCTCTTCACCGACGAGTCCAGCATTTATCTAACTCTCGACAATCACCGTAGAGATGTATGAAAGTGGCCAATGTACGTCTCAGCCATGCAGTCCTACCAGTGAGGAGGGGAATTGTCTCAGTCATGTTTTGGGCCAGTGTTATGTAAAGATGACTGACACATCTCACCGCTATCCAGGGTTGTACAATAATGAGAATGGAGTCTCCAATATAAGGGCCTGCTGAAGGGACAGTATCTCAGCAATTCGAACGTCTTTTAAGACGGTAATGCAGGGGCACTCGGTTCTTACCTCGTGAATACCTCCCTCCAGGAGCTAAGTGCAAACGAAATTGGTGTGCATTATAAGCTGACATAAACCCCACTGAACACGCATGGGGCCAGCTCAGAGATGCAGCATATGGTTGCAGGAATCCTCCTTCGCAGTGGACGGCTTCAGGAAGGCCACCGTGAAAGAGTGGAATAGAGAATGTACGAGGGCTATTCGGAAAGTAAGGTCAGATCGATCGCGAAATTGAAACCAGAGTGAAAATCCGACGAAGCTTTGCATAGATGTATTGGACAATGCCTCTAGCGTGCCCTTCGATAGCGTCATGTCGCTCTTTTCATTTCTGTGAGCAGAGTGAGCGAGTAAAAATGTCGAGAAAATAGTGTCTCCTGCCAAGTGTGAGTGCCTGCGAGAGATTTCCCCAGATTTCATGCAACCCAGCTGTCATGCGTTTCCTTTTTTTCTTTGTGACAATTTTCAGACGCACAGTGCAGGGCGCGAAAGACGTTCCTGCAGCCTTTCCGGTGGGAGATGTTTGCTCACGCACCATACAGACCAGGCTTGAAAACGTCTGATTTTGAACTCTGCTCACATGAACTGCTGGATGTGAAGAATACATCTTGGAACAGATAGCAGGACAACGATTTCAATGTATTTGTGACATCGGGGTAAAAGAGACGTCTGGTTGAAGTTTTATGACCTTTATTTGCAACCGCTGTAGTCGACATTGTAGCGGATGCTACAGGTGGGACAATACTACGGGTTGTCCACCTCTTACGGGGACATAAACGCGTTGCTTTTGACTGTGCAAATGCCTGTTTGATAAGTGTTGCAAACAGGGCAGCATCCGTGCCCACTGCGGATTCTGGTTCGCCGTGCGTAAGTTTGCCTTCAAACGAGGACACTCTTGTGTTGTTACTGTGTGGAGCGGACAGGAAATGGAGCGCTTTTCTTGAGCGGAAAGGGCAGGCATGCACCGTGCTTACAGGGTGGTGGATGGTATTGCTCACCCTACCTAACGTTTGTGCCTCCGGCGGTTTCTGAATCATCAAGTGCCATATCCACGCACAGCCATCCGCAGGTCCCTAAGACAGATATCTTCACTTGAGGTACGTTTTCCACTGGAACGTTCTACGAGGGCAGTTCAATAAGTAATGCAACACATTTTTTTTCTCGGCCAATTTTGGTTGAAAAAACCGGAAATTTCTTGTGGAATATTTTCAAACATTCCCGCTTCGTCTCGTATAGTTTCATTGACTTCCGACAGGTGGCAGCGCTGTACGGAGCTGTTAAAATGGCGTCTGCAACGGATGTGCGTTGCAAACAACGGGCAGTGATCGAGTTTCTTTTGGCGGAAAACCAGGGCATCTCAGATATTCATAGGCGCTTGCAGAATTTCTACGGTGATCTGGCAGTGGACAAAAGCACGGTGAGTCGTTGCGCAAAGCGTGTGTCATCATCGCCGCAAGGTCAAGCAAGACTGTCTGATCTCCCGCGTGCGGGCCGGCCGTGCACAGCTGTGACTCCTGCAATGACGGAGCGTGCGAACACACTCGTTCGAGATGATCGACGGATCACCGTCAAACAACTCAGTGCTCAACTTGACATCTCTGTTGGTAGTGCTGTCACAATTGTTCACCAGTTGGGATAGTCAAAGGTTTGTTCCCGCTGGGTCCCTCGTTGTCCAACCGAACACCATAAAGAGCAAAGGAGAACAATCTGTGCGGAATTGCTTGCTCGTCATGTGGCTGAGGGTGACAATTTCTTGTCAAAGATTGTTACAGGCGATGAAACATGGGTTCATCACTTCGAACCTGAAACAAAACGGCAATCAATGGAGTGGCCCCACACCCACTCCCCTACCAAGAAAAAGTTTAAAGCCATACCTCAGCCGGTAAAGTCATGGTTACAGTCTTCTGGGACGCTGAAGGGGTTATTCTATGTCCTTCCCCATGGTCAAACGATCAACTCTGAAGTGTATTGTGCTACTCTTCAGAAATTGAAGAAACGACTTCAGCGTGTTCGTAGGCACAAAAATCTGAACGAACTTCTCCTTCTTCATGACAACGCAAGACCTCACACAAGTCTTCGCACCCGAGAGGAGCTCACAAAACTTCAGTGGACTGTTCTTCCTCATGCACCCTACAGCCCCGATCTCGCACCGTCGGATTTCCATATGTTTGGCCCAATGAAGGACGCAATCCATGGGAGGCACTACGCGGATGATGAAGAAGTTATTGATGCAGTACGACGTTGGCTCCGACATCGACCAGTGGAATGGTACCGTGCAGGCATACAGGCCCTCATTTCAAGGTGGCGTAAGACCGTAGCATTGAATGGAGATTACGTTGAAAAATAGTGTTGTGTAGCTAAAAGATTGGGGAATAACCTGGTGTATTTCAATGCTGAATAAAACAACCCCTGTTTCAGAAAAAAAATGTGTTGCATTACTTATTGAACTGCCCTCGTAGTAATGCCACATGAGCATGTAAGGGCTACTTCGAAACCCTGTGTATTCATTTTGTGTTACAGGTACGAAAGCATGACGGACACTGTCGTTAACGCACAGTGTGTACACCAGGGCTTGAAGAGTAGGCGTTAGCACTGCTGGAAAACACGCCCTCAACAAGCTCGCGGCGTGTTGCACGGGAAATGAGTAAGCCATTCCACAATTTGACGTGCGTGGAATGAAGATGATTTGCATCACTACCGCCGTCAGATGCTTCAGGTTCTTAAACCAGACGATTTTTCACGTCGAATTGAATTCTATCAGTGGTTCTCGCAAAGGTGCCCCATTCAACTGAACTTTTCGAAACGTCTACTTTTTACGGATGACGCATCCCTTACACGAGAGGGTATGTTCAACAGCCACAGTCAACGCGTGTGGGCACGGGAAAATCTGAACGCCGCCTTTGTTCGTGCCTACCAAGATCGCTTTGCTGTCAACATTTGGGCCGGCTTGGTAGGCGATTATCTGGACGATCCATAATGTAGCCCCGGTCACTGAACCCAAACAAATACTGAACCCCTTTTACGAAAAACTCTGCCAGAGTTGCTCGAACATGTTCCACTCACGGTACGACAGTTAATGTGGTATCAACACGATAGTGCACCTGCGCAATTCGTACATGCTGTATGAATGCATTTGGATGAAACCTTTAGTGGGAAGTGTATAGGATGCAGTGCGCCGGAAGTATGGACTGCATGTTCCCCCGACTTGACGCCCACCGATCTTTTTTTTTTTTTTCTTCTGGGGCCACCTGAAATCTGTTGCCAATGAAACACCCATTGAAACTGATGAAGAACTGATAGCTCGCATTATGGCAGTCTCCAATGCCATTTCAGTTTTTCCAGTAGAGTTTGAAAGAGTTTGACAGTCAGTCCAACATCGTTGCACGACGTACATTCAAGCAGGAGGGCGTTTTATTTCGAACACTTTTTGTAACTGTTTCCAAATAAAGATTATAAAACTTCACCCCAACTTGTCATTTACCTTGATGCCACAAAAACACTGAAACCGTTGTACTACATATTTGCTACCATGGCGGCGAGGATGGCATGTTGTGTGGCTACTCTCTTGGCAGCGCGCGACGCTGTTCAAGGACGCCTAGCGGACATAGGTTGTTGCGTGAATTATGCTTGTTATGACACACTGTAACAGCCCTCTCATTTTCTCTATTCATTTCAGAAACACCCTGTATATTAACATTAGATCACACTTACGATCCAACATTGGATTAATCATTTCACTGGTTGTTACTGCCTGACACCACGTACTAACAGTCTGGGATCTGATTACAGCTGAGCATTGACGGAAATTGCCGAGTGACCACGGCTTCTTCAGAAGCCGCTATCGGTTAAGGATGTACTGGGAAGTATATTGTATTCTGCAGGGGCATACATTTATTCCCTTGAAAGAGAACAGTGCATTGCGGTGGTGATTTATGATACTAGACGCCGCAGGTCCTTATAGCGCAGGTCAGGAGATGCTCTCTGGTGAGAGGAAAAATTTTCAGAATGGCGTACACGGAGAAAGAGTGTCGGGGGCGGAAGAATGCGAAAGAGCATCCTTTTGGTACAAAGGAATGTGCGAGTTCACAAACGATGCTCGCTAGCTGAACTCTGTAGAATTTTCTGACGGCCATTGCTGGAGCACGCTTCAGCCGAGAAAAGCAGAGAAGCGTTAAGGACGGAAAATGGAGCCTTCTAGAGATTCCTCAGAAGGATTACGAGCTTCAGGTGATAGGCCTGCAGATTCATGAAACGTGGTAGCAGGAGATATAGCTTTTGTAACGGCCACTGGGATTCGTCGCCTGGAGCGCAAACGTAGACGCCACGTGTCCAACTGGGAGCAGCGTATGGCAGGACAAAACAGGCTTCCCTGCCGACAGCGATCGAAAGCACTTGCCTCTGAAGCCAGCTGGAAGGGACTTCGCTAGCGATAGCTACAGCGGAGGAGCTGGCGGTCGAATTTTAAGAGGTGTTGCTTTCGACACAGGAAGTCGTTTCTCTCAAACATAGTTGATATTCTGTTTACTCGAGTGACGATTTGTTAGGTCTCTGCGGAGTGTGACACACAGTGAAGTGCTTCTTTTCTGGAGAATACTTGGATCGAATTTGTTCCTAACTAATGAGCTAACAGAAATCTTGATTCGTGTTCAATCTTGTACTGAGGTAATTTGAGCCCTGGGAATTTGCGGACGGCATATTGCGTCCCTTGTGTAGGCGGAGCACTGCAGGCACGTCACGTATATCATCTGCACAGTGGCCAAAGTCCAAGCGAGCAGATCATCGGTTTAGTACAACTGCTGCCCGTACTTCAGTAGGTGATATGCGCACTCCAGTTCGGCAGATAGGGAAATAGTTACAGTACATGTGTTAAGTTTACTTGCCCACTGAGCTTTTTCGTGGAAGTGACAGTCTTTCTGTAAGTCCTCTGTTTCTCACCGGTAATCACTGACAGCCAAGTCTGCGCCCGTCTAATGACGTCAGGACACAGTATAAAGTTACACATATAGCCTGCCAATCTGGAAGTTATATCTAGGGTAGAATTTGATATCGTGTATTTCGTATTTGTATAATTTTTGCATCTACAAGTTTTTTAAGAATAATCGGGTTATAGTATCCCGCTGTAATTTATTCTTCTAGTATCCCGATAACAGTAACTGCTTCAGCGTGTTAAACTGAAGTAAAAAAAAATGAACTGAAATGATCATGTGGCATTGAGTCCGGGAGGCCCCATCTGGGGATGTTCGGCGGCCGAGTTGCAAGTCTGATTCAGGTGACGCCACATTGGGCGACTTGAGTGTCGGTGATGATGAGGACAACAGAACACCCAGTCCACTAGCGACGAAAACCTCCAACGCGGACGGGCACCGAACCCAGGCCTGCTGCATGGTAAGTAAACACGTTACCACTCAGCTAAGCAGGCGGACGTATTCTGAAGTGTAGTAAAATCACAACCCGATACTTCATTTTATGGATATCCTTAGTGTAGGTTGTTAGTGGCGGGGTCAGGATAATATTTACATGCGTGCGGACAACATTTGGGCGGCCACACATACACACGTCGTCTATTATACACACCGGTGGTTTGGAATTGAGCAACGATACTTCTCTGAACGACATGGTGACAGTCCGCTCTACTTCGGTCACCGACCCAGTCCCGTTTGGTAACTGCGCAGGCGCTATTCATGCGCATCTTGACCCGCCTGGTTATCGTGTAGACGTCTCACGTGTCAGAATAGTCACCCCATTGTAATCCTGAAGTAGTAAACCGATTTCAGTACGCTGTTGGTTTCTGACTGGTTGGTCGTAGTGATGTATTGGGACTGACGGGTTGGTGGAATGCTGAAGAGCTGCTTGCTGCTATGAGCAGCGGTTATGCAGTCTTCAGTCGGTAGAAGAACTGGTTAGTGGTTTCTTAATTATTTGTACAGCACTTTGTAATCGTTCAATCTTCCTCTTTTATATCTTCTGGTACACCCTTTTCACCGGTCGTTGTGGCCGAGCGGTTCTAAGCTCTTCAGTCCGGAACCACGTGGCTGCTAAGGTTGCAGGTTCGAATCCTTCCTCTGGCTTGGATGTGTGTGGTGTCCTTAGGTTAGTTAGGTTTACGTAGTTCTAAGTCTAGGGGACTGATGACCTCAGATGTTAAGTCCCACAGTGCATAGAGCCATTTGAACCGTTTTGAACACCCTTTCCTCCGTTTCATTACAATAGTTAGTAGTAACATCTTATTCCGAGAATGGGTGATGCCGTTACTGCTGGCTCAAACTTCTCACTTGCTCACAGCTCACGGGCGATTCTGTTCCGCCCCCATAACTTGTTACAGTTCAGCTGGGTAGTTAAAATAAACCAACTAGAAAGTTTCTCTTTACTCTCAGCTGACATATATCTTCCTGTGAGAGTATTTCCAACACATTTTCAGGCAACGCCGAACCCCGCGGCATATACAGTCGTCGGTACAGAGGCCTAGCTTTAATTGCATCCTCAGTGTCGGTATCTTCACATCTGCTCACACTAAACGCTGGCGTGAGAAAACCGAGCATGAGCCATATACTTATGACCATACTTTTTACCGGATCATGACATTCGAGGCAGGAACGTCGATGTTTGATCATTTATGGCTGACTTACTAAAGGCACACTTCGCATAGTCAGGCAGGTATCGCTATTAGCATGCTGAGATAATGAGCTTGATCCCCCAGCTGGTACGCTGCACAGTGGTGTGTCGTTGCCATAAGTCGACCTCAGAGGAAGAGATAGACATGCTTCCATCTGCTAATCTTGTGAAAAAAAATTGAATCTACCTATGCTATTACCCACGAGTGAAAGACATCCTTTAAGTAATGAAGGAAGATTAGAGTTTAACGTCTTGTCGATGCAAGCTCATTCAAGGATGGGGAAGGAAATCGGCCGTGCGCTTTCAAAGGAACCATCGCAGCAGTTAGTAAAATTACTTCAATGAAATTACAAAATCACTCTTGATCGCAGGTAATTTATCTATTTCATCTGGTGGCCGCTTTCTATCTCTTATAGGATCATCATCAGGCCATTTTACTCTGAGAAAAAGAGTAATGCACTTTTTTAGCCGTCAAAAATCTTGAATATATCAGATCTGTTATAGGATCATCATCAGACCATTTTACTCAGAGAAAAAGAGTAATTAACTTTCTTAGACGTCGAAGGTCTTGAGTGGAACCATACGAATGACATATTCTAAATCTGTGGCTTATGTACACTTGGTGACTACAGGAGCCGCTGACGTGGAGCAGGCCGCTCTCGAGAAGCGTGGAGAACACTGGTGAATAAGGCCCAGTCGCTAGTAGTTTACTAGCGAAATCTCTGCTGAAGTACGCTGAATGTTCATTAAAGTATAAAAAATGGAACGCGCAACACGACTACGTTATTTGAAGGTCGTCCTTCATTTTAAAGAGAGAGAAAAAAAACGTATTTCAATCATTGAAAGTGAAGAAACTATATAAGGAAGCTTCTCGTGTGTTTCGCGATAATTTCAAAAGCCGTTTTGTGTGTAATTACTATTTCCATACTACATTCATTAGACTCTGCAATTATTTATTTTCTCGGAGTCCGATGATTTTTCTGAGTGCAATTATTAGGAAGCTACATATATTTTCACAGTCGGTAAGATACCAAACAAATTATTTCCACGGTAACTGTGGGCCATAGCTATTTTTCAGTCCAAAAGTAAATGGAAGTTAACAGTACGAGTGTTATCCTTGAGTTTTATGAAAGGAATTGAGATATAACGAAAGAGTATCAGGCCACAATTTTCTCATAACGTTTTCACCAAAGATAAAGTGTTCAGAAAAAATTTACGTGAAAGTTCATGTTCTTGAATATCTGATCCAGAATATAAAACAAACTTCACGTAATTACAGGCGTGTGTCCGCTTATATCAGATTTCAGTAGATGGGTGTCCATGTGAAAATTACGTATTTGCATGTCATAAGGCAAAAGCATAACGCAGTACGTGTTGTGTGCACCCTCTATGGTGTCAGACATAAAGTACTTTTTGTCCCTCTGGAGGCTGACATTCCGTTTGGCGCTGCCTCTGTGTGTGTGGCTGTGTCTCGTATTTGTAGATGGCGCAGCATTTAATACGGATTAGTAAAAGGAACGTACCCGCTTTTTCTTTCTTTTCTGTCACTCAGGAACGGATTCTTTCTTTATATATACCTTCTTCCTTCGAAAGTAATATCTTATGGGGAATAAAAGAAGTGGATATAACTTTACCGTTAGAGTTGTAACAGGACGCTGAACACTGATACCCAGACGCCAGATATGTCAGTATTATGACATTCTATACCGTTCGTAGAAATCAGCGACTGGTCAACGGAAATTTCAAGAGGGGTATAACATTGTGTCCATCTGATGGGAGTCATAAGCACAGAAATGTCGCAGTGAATTCAAAACGAGTTTGAAGACTCGATCTAGCATCCTCTGTGTACCATCTCCATCGATCCCGGTAAATAGGCCTGTCCTACAGATCACCTAGCGCCGTGAACTCTGCCTAGCCTTTCGGACCCCCTTACCCTCACCTATCCACCTCCTCTAGCAGCATACAAAAGTCCCCGCCCTATTCTTCTGTCCGGAAGACCTCTGAGTCTGCTACGTAGTCCACAAAGTAGACACTAACCTCCCGCTAGCCCCCGCCCCCCCCCATTCCACCACCTGCTATTGATCCTGGTAATCTATTGCCGCCCCCCCCCTCTACAATCACATTTCCGCAACGCTACACCTCCACATTCTCCACATCCTCTCTGAACGAGTTTTTAATCACCATCCCTTACCCAATCATGAAATCTGTCCCGTAACATAGCGTATAGATTGGAGTAAGTAGATAACACTGTTAATTGGAACCCATGTGCTATAACCATTTGAAAAATCGTTGATAAAGCGACTACTTATGAGTAACTGATAAGTCCTAAACCAGTACATCTTTTGTTCCACAGTTCCACTCATTAATAGCCGAAGAGATTGCTCACGTACTCTTTGACGGGCTCTCTTCAAGTTGATGATGTACGGCCTCATACAACCGGGGTGTGTGGTCTCGCCGTGGAGCTCCATAGTCACGCCTGCTGACGGTGAAGGTGGCCTTCCTCGAAGTCGTTGCGTTATTGTGGGGAAGAGGTTGTGAGATTGCGTCGGACGTTGCGGAGAACGATCTTCATAAAGGCAACGAGCAGCTAATCCATTAGAGTGAGCTTCGTCATTCAGAAGTATCATGTCGGTCTATTCTGCAAACGTGTACTCAACCATATTGCTCTAACACTCACAGACACGTGAATGAGGCTCGAACCAGGTCAGAGAGGTAGGACAGATGTCAAACGACATCAGCCGCTCCGACGAAACCTCCCCCTAACATGACTACCCTATTGCATATCTATGTAGCAAATATGGTTTCAAACGGCTTTAGCACGAAAACGGTTCGTTTCCGGACGTGGATTCCTGTTCAAAATATTATGTACTCACTTCCATCTACAAGTCCTGGAAGTTCGTAATGGGAATTTTCGAACACCTTGTATAGCCCCCTACCACGTTTAGTCAAACCCACCACTCGTCCCTTTGTCAGGACTCCCTTTCTTTCCGATCCCCTCCACTCACATCCTAGAGTTTTGTTTGGAACGGCATCCCTCTTCACTCTTTCAGATCACTACTCCAAACGTCCACCAATATAGACCCTGTACTATACACTATGTACATCGGGCAAATGGGGCGAGCTTTGGGTCTCAGGTATAAAGAGCATGTTCCTACTAGAAGCGGTGACGGTACTAAGGGCTCAACTTATGCGGAACACCTCGTGCAAACGGCTCATGCGCCGAGCCCTCCAGTTAGTATCGAGTTACTTCATGCCGAGGTTAAGGGCTTAAAACTGGATATTTTGGATGAAATGCAGATCTTTAAGCATCTGCAACATGTTAAAGACAATATCCTTAACGACCAGCTCCTACTAAGAAATAGAAAAAAAAATTTTTTTTGAAGGTTTCGCGCCTTTGCTTTGTTTTTCATACTTCTAAATCTGATGATATGGGGATTATCACATGCGCGCGCTGATTGGCGAGCGCGGTTGGTCAGGCTGTTCATCTTCTTTCTTTTTATCCTCATTTTCCTTTTACGATTAAGGTGATTTTAGCCCATTGAACAACTAACGTTTTATCCCTATATCTTTATTGCCACGTCTTCTTTAGATTACGTCCCATCAGTCCCTCCCCCCCCCCCCCCCCCAGGCTAACTACTGCCTTTAGGTATAGTTTTTAAGAGTTCCTCCTGTTGTCGTAGGTAGCTTCATATATAAGTTTCTTTACTAGCATAAGCAACCGAGTGCGGTTATTTTTAGGTTTCATCTCCTACTTAGCTCGTCTCTTGTTCTATCCATCCCATTTTTTGATATACGTTGATCCACGTTTGGGAATATATGGGCTATTTATCCCCGACCCATGTATAAACTTTCTCGTATACCTATGCGCATGCGCATTCAAGTAACTTCCCTTGTCTTGCGCATGTGCATAGATAGCGGGTCAGGCTTGTAAGTGAGCGACCGTTTGTAGCTGCAGTTTATGGCGGGTGATGGCCCATCGAACATAGGTCGTGTCAGGTGGAGCGTACACCATTAAGTTAAGTAGTGGTTTTGACTTTGTACATATGTACTGTTTGTGTTATCCTTTTCTTTTTCGTTTATAAATGTATAGCTAAGGTGTGCTTTTAATCATGGACAATGGTCTTCTTAGGCACTTGTGGGTTTTATTGTTGTTCTGAAGAAGGTGTAGTTATCTACGCCGAAACCTGGGTTAACACTTAACACTAGGTGCTTTTTTCGCAATCGAGGCGAGTTTTTAGTGTTTTAATATATTAACCAACGATTGCTGACGCGCTGCAATGTTGAAGGTTCTTATATCTCAATTCTTTGAAAACAACAGATGTCAATTTTTGATAATAAGCTACTCAAATACCATCCTGCAGTACCTGTGTTATTCTGAAATACGATGCAACCATTCATGTACGTCCAAAGGAACAGGCACAGCGGATCGCCGAATGGTGAGACAGCGGGGAATCAGGGTTCGAGTACCAGTCAGACACAAATTTTCATTGTCATCATTCCGTAAACCGCTGATGGCAGTCCATATTCGCAATTGCGCATGCCTTTCGTTGTCTCATCGATTAGCAATGGGCAAACGAAAGTGTGTATTTAATGTTAACCTGTGTTTAATGGAATACAAATTTTTGAAATTGTGTAATGGCACTAACAATGATCGTGTTTATTGCTGACTATGTACTACGGAATTTTCTACATAGAGAAGAGTGATATTAAAGACTACGTGAAATCAATTAAACATAGGAGTGCCATTAATGCTACTAGCACACCAAACGTAAGACATTTTTAAAGCCAAAGATGGAAATAACAGTAATCTGCAGTGTGCTACAGATACTAATTTTGCATACCACACTGGTGTACATGTAAACAATTTCTGAAAAAAGTCATGTTTTAGCGAAAAATATAACTGCACAAATAAAATTAATATATCAGTAGCCGCGCGGAGTGGCCGCGTGGTTAGAGGCGCCCTGTCACGGATTGCGCGGTCCATCCCGCCAGAGGTTCGAGTCCTCCCTCGGGCTTGGGTGTGTGTGTGTGTGTGTGTGTGTGTGTGTGTGTGTGTGTGTGTGTGTGTGTGTGTGTGTGTCAGTGTGTGTTGTTCGTAGCATAAGTTAGTTTAAGTAGTGTGTAAGTCTGGGGACCGATGGTCTCAGCAGTTTGGTCCCTTAGGAATACACACATTTGAACATTTGTATCAGTAACCTGCTTTAGCTGATTTCTAAAGTATGTCCTGGGTTGGATCCAAAAAATATGGCATTTTGTCTTGGACTGGACTCAAAAAGTGTGGTAACCCTACAAATTGGGTTTTTTAAAACGTCCGTGTGTCCAGTTTCATTGAAGCCAATCCGTGTTCCAAGGTAATCGTTAAGTATCCTGACTGCCATTCCGTTATGCAGTTAATGGCAGTCCATTTTCGCAATTGCGAATACGTTTCATATTTCTATTCCTTTTTTGTCTTACCGTTTAGAAATAGGCTAAAGAAAGTGTGTGTTTCTTAATCTGCAACAAGAGTGCAAAACGCAATACCGTGCCTGAGCCGTTAGGATTTGAAATCAGTGTTTAACCCGCTTTTACTGCACCGGCGACAGTGGAATCAGCGGACGCAGTGGGAAAGTGTAGGATTTGTAGATGGGAGGGACTTAGTTGATATCGCTGTGTAACGATTCACATTTATATTTCCCTTTGTTTCCCTAAGTTCGTTATAAAGTTAGAACCCCTAATCCCTAAGTCTGTTATTCTTTCCCAAAGTCTGTCTGCTTCCAATCACAGCTTTGCAAAACCACAGACACTGTAGGGATCAATCAATACAAAGCTATTAATATTTCATATCCTTGTCCATGCAGTGCAGGCAGTCTTGGTTTAGGTATTACGCGGTGGCACCTAATCTTTCGCCTTTACATATATCTACAGGGTAAAATAAAATATGTATGTCACTTGTTCTCAGAAATTTGTGACTTTACGCACTTGAGAGTTGCTTACAAGTATGTGCAAAATGTAACACAGAAAAGTGTAGCTTGTAGGTCCTTTTTATTCCTCACATCATCTGTGATCATGCCACACTAAATGAAATTTTCACTTTGCAGCGGAGTGTGCGCTGATATGAAAATTCCTGGCGGATTAAAACTGTGTGCCGGACCGAGACTCGCACTCGGGACCTTTGCCTTTCGAGGGCAAGTACTTTACCATCTGAGCTACCCAAGCACGACTCGAGACCCCTCCTCACAGCTTTACTGCCCCCAGCACCTCGATCATACCTTCCAAACTTCACAGAAGCTCACCCGTGAAACTTGCAGAACTAGCAGGCCTGGAGCCTTGCGTGGGTGGCTCAGATGGTAGAGCACTTGCCCGCGGAAGGTAAAGTTCACGAGTTCGAGTATCGGTCCGGCACACAGTTTTAATTTGCCAAGAAGTTTCGATCCACATTGCTTTCCTTGCAACATTAAAGGCTAATGCCGGAATGATTACTCGCAAAGGTACCCGACAATCTTCCTATCCCAATTTCGCTGGTACAGGGTTGGTCCTCTTTTGTAATGTTCTCGTCTTAGGAGATACTTTTAATATTAATTCTACTTTTTTGCTTTTTGCATAAGGAGATGCCTTTTCATAAGCTGAGATACGTAATTTGTCTGATCCTTCCTTGGTTAAACTTGACAGTAAACACACTGCTACCAACACATTCCACTGATTCACTGAAAAATGAAATCACTGTTACTGAGTTAGTTACTTGTTTTGTACTGCTACAAGTCACATAATTTACCTTATTTTTATCTGACATGTGACCCGGACCTCAGTCACTATCGTGTGAGACCACATTCCGTGGACCAAGAAATGTCACCTACTTCGGGATCAAACCTGACCAACGGCTTACTTGCCTCCGGCATATCCGCGAGATCCGCAATAGAACAGAGGGGCCCTTAGAGTGCTCTATCCCCCCAAACCTCGCGTCGACACTTCGGCCTCGCCACGGCATCACGTTCTGCTTGACAAAGGTCCGTCCAGTGTTGGAGTATGCGGCTGTAGTGTGGGGGAAGGTCGCCGACTCCTACATTGCTACCCTCCAACAGATACAAAATCGGGGGTTAAAACTGGCATTGCTCTTCCCCAGACTGTACCCCACGCACCAGCTCCGCGAGAATGCGGGCCTCCCGCTACTATGGGACAGGTTGCGCCACTGTACCTATACGTTTTACGAAAAGGAGGGACTTTCCTGCAACCGGCTCATCAGCGGTTTGGGTGGGTCACCAACACCACCACCACCGACCAACCACGAGTTGGACAGACCTTTTGTGTGTGTAATTCTTTGGAAAGTCGTGAGGTCTTCCTCCATACACACACACACACACACACACACACACACACACGCACACACACACACACACACACAACCACAGGACAATCCAGTACGCTAGGCAGCACGTCTCCAAAGACTTATGAATTGCAGGAATAGCACACTTTGGCGCTTGACTTGCCACAGGACGGGATCAGTACGCTCGCCCCGTGAACCGAGCCTCACTTGTGTTCCGACTGTGCTCTCGTTCGTTGTACTCGTCGTTGTTTGGTTCTTGATACTGCTTCGTCCAGTCTCACGAATTTTGTTCACTCTCTGGATTTGTCATTCTGCCGTGTTGTCTTCGTTGCCCATCCATCATTGCTGTTGTCTTCCGGTGGTTATCGGCGGCTCACCGTCCTCTCCCTTGGCAGGTCGACCAGTTTCTCCCGGTCGTGTCCGATCCGGTTACTATATTATTGCTCAGCCTTAACAGTATTTATTATTGAGCTAATAAAAATTACTTGACGCCGAAAAAATACCGACAACCAAGTCTTACTTGCTGGAAGCGTATGGCAGAAAATCACTTCTCAGACAGGCGCCTTCTCTGACAGACGACTTGACGGGCAGACTTGACTACAAAGCGCACTTCTCCGGGCACATCTTCGACGACAAGGTTTCATCCAGCTGAGCTGACCTTAGACGCAAGTTGTTGGTACAGAGCCAACGACTGGTTTTACAGCCACTTCAGCTGCCGCTTGCACGTTATGAGTATAGTGGGATCCAGCCTCAGCAGCGAGATGATCTGTAGGGAAAATCAAATATTTATTAACGACGTTCAGTAAAAAACTGAAATGATCATGTGGCATTGATTGCTGGGAGGTCCAATCCGGGGAATTTCGACTCGCCGAGTTGTAATTCTTGTTTCAGGTGACGCCACAACTGGCAACTTGCGTGCCGCTGATTGTGATGAGGTGGAGAATAACACAGTGGAGAAAATCTCCAATCCGGGCGGGAAGCGAAACCCGGCCAGTCGCACAGTAGGCAAACACGTTACCACTCAGTTAAGCAGTAGGACTACGATGTTCAGAATTTTCAGTCTTTGCTTCGCAAATTGCTTACAGTTACAGATTCAACATGATTTCAGCTCCGGCAAAACACGCACACGCATATTCTTCTGTAATGTTTACTATCTCAATGCACTAACCTTCCGCAATCAGGGTACGACTTCTGCAAATGTAAATATTTTGTCCAGATACGCCTTCATTTGAGTCAAATTCCACATTTCCCGGGTTTGCCAAGGCGTTAGTCTATTATTTTCAGTGATTTTAGACTATTTCTTCTGAATTTACGTGTAATAAACTCAGTTTCTTTCTTAATGTTGTACTAAAATTAACTCCTTTATCACTGTTTTGTTGGCTAATGCTTTGTTTATGTCAGATGTTCAGGCTCATATTAATATGTTCAGCTGAAGATTCAATTAAAGCACCTCCTAGACACAACCACTCCTTGTACTCGATAATTATTAAAGAAAGAGTATCGCGGTACCTTGCAAAACATTTACCACGTCTGAAAGTTTTTTTCTGTCATTGCAGACTTTCGCTGTGTGCCCCTCTCGTCGCTCATAGAACTTCAGCTCGACATTCGAGCTTCGCCCATTCATGGGTCAATAGTGTAGCATCAACAGCTTTCAACGCGTCTTTTATTCGTGCACGTGATTCTCGATGTTACCCCACAGAAAGAAGTCTACCCGGGTTCCCGGGTTCGATTCCCGGCGGGGTCAGGGATTTTCTCTGCCTCGTGATGGCTGGGTGTTGTGTGCTGTCCTTAGGTTAGTTAGGTTTAAGTAGTTCTAAGTTCTAGGGGACTTATGACCACAGCAGTTGAGTCCCATAGTGCTCAGAGCCAAAGAAGTCTAACGGCGTGATATTGGGTAAGCGTGCGGTCCATGCCATAGAGCCCATCAAGATCCATCCATCTCTCAGGAAATGTGTCAATCAATATGTTTAAACTTCAGTGTGGGGGTGCACTATCGTGCTGGATGATGATAGAAAACTGCGCTGAAGTGTAGCTTGTAGATTGCTCTCTTTCGACAAGTGCTTCAAATACAAGGGGACATCCACTACAAAGGAAGTTTTGAATTCTGCTTGTCTCTTTAAAGTTCTTCAACCATCTCTTTATCCTCGCTTCTGCCAGTATTCGCTCCTGTACTGGGGTTGATAATTTCACTGTGCCGTTTTCACAGATTTACATTCTGCGTACCAGATGACAAATTGCACCTTCTCGTGATATATCACCATTTTCCTGCATTCCAAGTCAGATCGGCAACAAACTAGAGAGGGAAAAAATTTTGAGAGCTTCTAAACATTTTACAACGAACCGCTATTGTCTGTCTATACCAGTTTCAAAGATATGACTTCCTATAAATTATAGCGGGACTTTATGGCACCCTATACAGATATGTTCATGTAGTGGACTTTTTTTTTAAATTATGATATAGCTAGTTGTACATTAGTTTAGGAACTCTTATCGTCGTATATATGCGTCCGCCTATGTAGTTCAGTGGGCTGTGTTAACAGGAGTCAACTGGGACACATTTGTATGTGGCACCAGAATATATTTTTATAAACGATGTATGTCTTTGATAGGCTTTATATCGTTGACTGTGTAAGAGCACAGACCCAGAGATACTGCTAGTGTGGAATAAGAGAGCGCTTGGGGCACAGTTGTAGATAGTTGTCTTTGAGGGAAAGGCGATGGAGTAGGCAGTTTTTCTGATGTACTGTGTGAAGCCACCAGGTATGAATGTAAAATATGTAGAAGAGAGAGTATGCTCGAACACCTGATCGGTAATATGTTTGATGCAGATATTACAACGTTGTTCGAGCATACTCTCTCTTCTACATATTTTACATTCAACAATGAATTTTATGAACAATCTGACGGTGTCGCCATGGGGAGTCCTTTGTCTCCCCTGGTGGCAAATCTTTTTATGGAAGATTTTGAAGAGAGAGCTCTCAACTCTGCCACTTTTAAACCGACAGTGTTTTGGCGTTACGTGGATGACACCTTTATAGTATGGCCTCATGGCGTGGACCGTCTCCAGGAATTTTTACATCATATGAATTTCATACATGAAAATATTATGTTCACTAAGGAAACTGAAAAAGATGGTTGTTTGCCATTTTTAGATGCTCTGGTACGGCTCAAGAATGATGGTACACTTGGTCATTCGGTGTATAGGAAACCGATCCATACAGATTTGTATCTGCAAGCTACCAGTTGCCACCATCCGGCACAAACAATGGGTGTCCTTAAAACTTTAATCCACCGTGCGCATACTATTTCTGACGTCGACAGTCTTGAAGCGGAACTGAAACACCTGCAAAAAGTATTCCTGATGAATGGCTTTTCAACTAAGCAAGTGAACAGAGCTATGCAGTCCTGCAAACGACGCAACAAGGAAGAAAAAGAGGTCTTCAGGTCAACGGCTTATCTACCTTTTATTGGGATCATCTCGTCACAGATAGGTAGAATATTGTGGAAGCATCAAGTTAGAGTCATCTTTTGCCCTCCTCCTAAAATATCATCACTGGTGGGATCCGTTAAGGATGACCTGGGCCTACGTAAATCAGGTGTCTACAAGATTCCGTGTGATTGCGGCAAGTCATATATAGGGCAGACAAAAAGAACGGTGCAGGAACGGATTGTGGAACACAAGCGGCATACTCGCCTTTTCCAACCCACCAAGTCCGCAATCGCTGAGCATTGCATTTCTACTGGCCATTCTATGAATTACAATGATACAAAAATTGTGGCTCAAACATCAAATTTCTGGAGTTCAATTATAAATGAATCCATAGAAATAAAATTGTCAGACAGCGAGACTCTGATCAATCGAGATGGCGGTTACCAGTTAAATTCCGCTTGGAATCCCATTGTAGAGAAACTTCGTAGTCAACGTAGTTATCGGTATAAAGATGAAGATCGATCTGATATCGAAATGCCAAGTTTTCACCGCGGGGGGCGCCAGGCGCAGCGCACGGAGTTGTGAACGCGCACGCTAAACAGTACATGCGCAGCGCATGCGCAATGCAGCCCCTTTGGCTTTAAATAGCAGAGCTCAGCGCGTATTCGCCAGCAGTTCTCCAGCTGTACTCACCTGAAGATCGCCAAAAGACTTTGTGCCGAATTATCGTGGCAAGATGTTACTGACTTACGGCAGTTCTCCCGTGTTTTTATGGAACAAACAGTACGCCGGGAAAATTTCAAACATCAGTGACAGGGATTTCTGCTCAGTGGAAGGACTGGTTCAAAATGGCTCTGAGCACTATGGGACAACCTCTGAGGTCATCAGTCCCCTAGAAATTAGAACTAGTTACACCTCACTAACCTAAGGACATCACACACACCCATGACCGAGGCAGGATTCGAACCTGCGACCGTAGCGGTCGCGCGGTTCCAGACTGTAGCGCCTAGAACCGCTCTGCCACCACGGCCGGCAGTGGAAGTACTGGAATGGGATGCACTTCAGCCTTGCGGTGTCAACTGAGGAGCTACTTGACTGAGAAGGTCACGAAAGCCGACAATAACCAGGAGAGCAGTGTGCTGACGCCATGCCCCTCCGTACCCCATTCTCACAGGACGATACGGTGGTCAGCCGGTCCGGAGCTACACATCTGGGCCGGAACACGGATATTTAATATCGTAATTATTAATCTTAGAAAATAGATTAAGGAAAGGCACACCTACGTTTCTAGCATCTGTAGACTTAGAGAAAGCTTTTGACAATGTTGACTGGAATACTCTGTTTCAAATTGTGAATGTGGCAGGGGTAAAATACAGGGAGCGAAAGACTATTTACAATTTGTACAGAAACCAGATAGCAGTTATAAGAGTCGAGGGGCACGAAAGGGAAGCAGTGGTTGGGAAGGGAGTGAGACAGGGTTGTAGCCTCTCCCCGATGTTATTCAATCTGTATATTGAGCAAGCAGTAAAGGAAGCTAAAGAAAAATTCGGAGTAGGTATAAAAATCCATGGAGAAGAAATAAAAACTTTGAGGTTCGCCGATGACATTGTAATTCTGTCAGAGACAGCAAAGGACTTGGAAGAGCAGTGTCTTGAAATGAAGATATAAGATGAACATCAACAAAAGCAAAACGAGGATAATGGCATGTGCTCGAACTAAATAGGTTGATGCTGCGGGAATTAGATTAGGAAATGAGACGCTTAAAGTAGTAAATGAGTTTTGCTATTTGGGGAGCTAAATAACTGATAATGGTCGAAGTAGAGAGGATATAAAATGTAGACTGGCAATGGCAAGAAAAGCTTTTCAAAAGAAGAGAAATTTGTTAACATCCGGTATAGATTTAAGTGTCAGGAAGTCGTTTCTGAAAGTATTTGTATGGAGTGTAGCCATGTATGGAAGTGAAACGTGGACGATAAATAGTTTAGACAAGAAGAGAATAGAAGCTTTCGAAATTTGGTGCTACAGAAGAATGCTGAAGATTAGATGGGTCGATCACATAACTAATGAGGAGGTAATGAATAGAATTGGAGAGAAGATAAATTTGTGGCACAAGTTGATTAGAGGAAGGGATCGGTTAGTGGGCCATATTCTGAGGCATCAAGGAATCACCAATTTGGTATTGGAGGGCAGCGTGGAGGGTAAAAATCGTAGAGGGAGTCAACAAGAGATGAATACACTAAACAGATTCAGAAGGATGTAGGTTGCAGTAGGTACTAGGAGATGAAGAAACTTGCACAGGATAGAGTAGCATGGAGAGCTGCATCAAATCAGTCTCTGGACTGAAGACCACAACAACAAGTACGCAAAGAAACGTTATGTTGTACTCGGGATGTGTCGAAATTGGTGAAATAAAGTAAAATATTTTAACTGGCAGCAGTAGAAAAAGAATAATTTATTCAAAATATTCAAGCAACCTACAAGTAGTCACTGAAACTGCCTTCGCTAAATGTGTTTGAGTGAGGTTATCACCAAACGTGGAGGAACTTTCTTCGACAGATTACAGCAATAGCATAAAATTCTGTTGTCTTTCCGTTTAGGTTGTAATTCTGAAGCCGATGGCCCCATTAACAGTAGACGTCAACAGTTCCCCTGAGTACCACCTATAGCACAGTTGTGCCTTTTTGATCACCACTCTATAGTACTGACATCAAACGAACGACTGGCAGGAATGGCGATGTTCGAACAGGGCCGTAAGCTGTGCTGTTTAAAGCTGCGGTCGTCACAACGAGGGCCGAGTAGCGTGTACCGCGAGCCGTCGGAAAGGAAGATCAGTTATTAGGCGGCTAACAAGGTCGCCCGCGCCGGCTTTATTATGTCATTAAAGCTGCCTGCCGCCGGCTGCCAGTTTAATTGACGTAATCGCTCGAGACTGCGCCTGTGGATTTAATTACAGCAATTAACAGGCCAGAGTCCGACAGGAAGGATTCGCCGCCCCCATTATTAAATATGCGCAGGCGGGCCCCTGTCGCCGGCGCCACACATCGATTGGCGCTAAGCGACCACCCGGCAAGCGGCCAGCCAGCGCGGCTAATGAAAATTCCAGCAGCCTCCAGCAACGCCCTCACACGCCCTACTGCCTGCAGCAGGGCACAGTATGTGGGTGCATTCCACTCCCTGACCGCGTCCCACAACCACCAGTCCAGTCGCCACTACAAACGTATACTTAGGCCCGTCCCCTCAGAATTGTGCCCAAACTACACAGTGTGCTCCTGTTGTTACTTCTCGTTCATATTTCAGCAGGCTCGTAGTTATTTATTTAATCCGGTGAAATGAGGGACTTCAGGGTCTCTCTTACATCAGACCAAAGATTTTACCATCCAAAATCTTTTGCATTCCAGTTTGAACAAATAATCGCAGTGACAATAATAGAGGGTGTTTCAAAAAGAATAACCTGGTTCAAAAATGATTCAAATGGCTCTGGGCACTATGGGACTCAACTGCTGAGGTCATAAGGCCCCTAGAACTTAGAACTACTTAAACCTAACTAACCTAAGGACATCACACACATCCATGTCCGAGGCAGGATTCGAACCTGCGACCGTAGTGGTCGCGCGGTTCCTGACTGTAGCGCCTAGAACCGCTTGGCCACTCCGGCCGGCAATAAATTGGTTTCAAAAGCTCCTTATTCACTGGTAAAACCGCACTACGTGGGGCTAATTGCAAAATACTCACAAAAGCTTAAATTTTTAGCTATGTTAATATAAATTCTCTACATTGATCAGCCAGAACATTATAACGACCCACCTATTATCGATATAAACCCGTCCAGGCGATAGCTGCGTCATCTGGTGATGTATGACTGCTTGTAAGACATACTCAGGGTGCATGTAGTATCAGTGTGAAGCGATCGAATGGCAGTTGTTTTGCAATCTGCGTTAAAGATAAGCAAGCATGGGGAAGCATTAGCTAGTACCTATTCGTTTGGCCGAAGCGACTAGAGCTAATGATGAATCATGACTTGTAAAAAGTCTTAAATCCATTGGCTGTACTTCTGAGGAAACAAAAAAAAACTGTTTGTCATTGTGTGACTTCAATTCATACTACTGTAGCTGCTGCTACTGCTACTATTGGACATGTTTAGTATAACATTTTTCATTTGAGAAGCAATGAAGAAGTATTCTAAGGTATTTCTAAGGTATTCTAAGGTATTTAACAATTCATTTGTAAAAAAACTCCAAAAATTGTATTTCTTATTTCTTATTGGTATCATAGTTTTTGATCTGAAACCATTATTTTTTAAACACAATAGTTGTTTAATATATTTTACTGAATGACTGCTGAATTCATGTAGAACAGTTCATTTTGTAGGTATCTAGCAATATTCCAGAAGTAATAATGTCTAATACTTTAAGAAAATTCAGATACATAAAAAATAAAACATAAACTGTGGTTTCTAAACCTGGCAGTAAGGCAGTGGTTTTACAAACACAAACAAAGTCATGATGCAGTTAATGCCGTATCTTCGCCCCTCATTATCGTTCCCTCTTGGGTCTCTGGGAAGGTCTGGATTGCCAGCGCTGCACAGTTCACTCAGGACAAAGACACCCTGCTGTCTGCAAGGCCCTCTGCCGTCCGCCCACACAGCTTGTGAAAGCCACTGCGCATTACCCAGGCGTGTAACTGGGTGACGTCACTCGGCCGGCCTCCTGCCGGACACGGAATAGTTTTCCAATTCATGCCACACAACAGAGCCGAGGCAACCAAAATCGATAATCCAGAAAGCTGTCCCGTGTACACAATCATTGATAAAATATTAACAGCAAGATAAAGTTATGGAAAGAAATTACTAAAGAAATATTACCCCTGAACTACGCAGTCACTCACTTATTGATCGAAAATAAAGTTGAAGCTAACAGGGAAATAAAGTCGCATATACTTCAATATGATTAATATCACTATTGAATTGAATGTGAAGTGATGGCTGATAAGGCCGTCACCACATTATGTTTCCCTTTGAGCAGACTATAATGGCTCTGCGTGCAGTCAAACCTCTGCCTCCCTCTATTGCTACAATCGACGCTGTCGCACATATACGTGTACGTGGATCTCTCACACTCTGGCTCTGTGGCCCTGCACATTCAAATATCTCATTAATGTAATGTCAAGTGTGACGATATGAATGTAAGGACAGCACAATACCCAGCCCCCGAGAAGAGAAAATTTCCGATCCAAGTGGGAATCGAACCCTGTCTATTTCGTTAAGCACTTTACCGCGCTGAACACGCAGCTACCGAGGCGGACGACTGTAGTCTTCGCCGGAACAAGGGGAAAGAGGAGGTAACGTCGAACAGATGCGTATAAGTACTTTGCTCCGATCTGTACCTTATGCAACTGTGGATTAAAGGTGTGACGGTGGCGGCGGAGGAAGCGATCGAATGGAGTTGTTTTGCAATCTGCGTTAAAGATAAGCAAGCAAAATTAAAGCTCTGGTTTGTAGCTTTAGTCATTTACCTGTGTACTCCCCAAGCCATCTTACTTTTGTGAGCCTGGACTGTGCTACCTGTACCAGCAGTTTGTACTTCCCTTCCCGCTCGAAATGTAAGCGCCAAATGTTATTAGATTTTCCCCGATCTGCCAGAGCACTGCGCACTTTCAGTCACGCGTCGGCACTGTCTGATTTGCCCCTTCGTTGTCATTACTACTATTGTTGGACTCGTCGATTAGAATTCAGCAGCATATCCAAATAGTTCATAGACAGCGACGAATTTTTCAGATTTGTTCATCATGAAATGAGATTCAAAAATATGATCTTTCTCTAAGAAACTGAAGACATCATGTAAGCAGCATTATGAGAACCTGTGTTTTTTGTTCCATATTAATTAATTTCGAAATTTAGGTTATTAATATAACACTATTTGAGTCAATATGATAACAGAACTTAGCGGACTATTTTTGACGATGCGGCTGTAAAGTTAAATTAGAAAGTGGAGACTATTTCTGCTGCCCGCATCTCGTGGTCGTGCGGCAGCGTTCTCGCTTCTCACGCCCGGGTTCCCGGGTTCGATTCCCGGCGGGGTCAGGGATTTTCTCAGCCTCATGATGGCTGGGTGTTGTGTGCTGTCCTTAGGTTAGTTAGGTTTAAGTAGTTTTAAGTTCTAGGGGACTTATGACCACAGCAGCTGAGTCCCATAGTGCTCAGAGCCATTTTTGACTATTTCTGCTTCAGTCGCTTTACTGATAAGCACAAAGTATTTTGGTGGTGATCAGCCATCTTCAGATGATCAATGGATCAAACTAATTGGTCATAGTAAATTAGTATCATCACCGAATTTGACGTTGAGCATGTAAGCGAGGGAATGTTTGGAGAAGGTTTGAAATTGTCCGTAAAGTTAGCTGGAAGTCGGTAAGTGCTCTCATTCTCAAACTCTGGATAGTTGTAGTGTGGATAACTTGCACGTATTGAGCTACGCTGCCTAAAGACAAACAAACTGTTTCTGACTATAACGTATGTCTTATAGCCATAAACTTTTAACATAAGATCATATCTCTTAATGAGTAAATTACAACAGTATTTTAAACTTTTAAATTAGGTCAATTATTAAGCCAAATATTCCAAATTAAATTTTTGTTACCACTGAAATCTTTAGGTAGGCAACCTGCAAAATGGAACCGGGTTCCGGGATAGTCAATTAGTAATATAAACCACTTTGATTAATTCTGCCGTCATTTCATGGGGTAACCACAATTACCATTTTAATAGCTGGACTTGTGTACCTAATCATCCACAATAGTAATTAAAATAAAATTACATGTTGGCATACTATTTATCCTAAATTAATAGTCCGGTTCTTTTTTTCTATTTTGTATGTAAAGCTTAATATTCTGTCAATAGCTGCTTGGGCGTACTAACTGTGATGTACATGCATGCCTGTATGACAAAAGAGCTAAACACATAACGTTTATGACTTTAATGCTACGTTGCTTTTCAAGTTGCACACCAGATGAACATGTTGAGGATTCAGAGCCTCCAATGAGCGACACATCGCAGGTCCAAGATGGCATATCAGCTGCTCTTCACCTCCATTATACTTCAGCTTCAAGCATTAATTATGACAACGACATTCGCCTACAAACTAAACCTTCAGAAAGAGCACGTGCCACGATACTTCGGAATCCATGGGAACACCCAGCTGAATTCAAATTTCCACTTTCTAATAACAACAATGGAAGGAAGGTTGAAAACGATATTTGAAAAAAGAGCACTTGGATAGATACAAAATATTGTTAGCTTTGTCACCATAAAAACAAGGCCTATTTTGCAAAGTATGTCCCTTTTTCTCCCTGCTCTTAAGGGAGGCCATCTTGAAGCAATAAACCTAAACACACTAATGATTGTGCACACAACAAAATTCTCTAAGTTACTAGGAAAAGAGGGTGTCTTGGTATGTCACAGCAAAACATTGCATCATCATCAAGCTTTACAACGTGCTGACAACTCTCTGGTATCTTACCAAAATCCCTAGAAATTCATTGAATATCAAGTGGACACGTACAGAATGAAAAGAGCAAGAAGGTTCAGAAACTAGCATATGGTCGCAGCAGTTCTCCGTCTGCAAAACGGCTAAAAAGTCGTAACTACCACACACAAGAGTTGCCATGTTCGTCAACAGCATAAGGAAACCTGAAATTAGTTAAGTAGTGACCCCTGAGTGGATTACCTAATGAGTTGACTAACATGACATAAAATTAATTTAATGCCATTAAACCCACAACAAAATAAATAACATCATAGGGAATGAGAATGGGTGTCATTTTAAAATTAATAACAAAGGCCCTACGGTAACATAAAGAGAGTTATTAACTAATATCAAGATCAAGAGAGAACAAACTTGTAAACAGAGACTTCAACTGTATAAAAAATGGTTCAAATGGCTCTGTGCACTATGAGACTTAACAGCTGAGGTCAACAGTCCCCTAGAACGTAGAACTACTTAAACCTAAAACACCTAAGGACATCACACACATCAATGCCCTAGGCAGGATTCGAACGTGCGACCGTAGCAGTCGCACGGTTCCAGACTGAAGCGCCTAGAACCGCACGGCCACTCCGTCCGGCAACCGTATAACATTTATTAACACAAACTCAGGTTTGATTGCAACAGACTTGGGGAACCTAACTGGAATTTGTTTGTAGATAAGACTGGCTACTATGAGTGGAAGAATACCAGTATAGACGAGCGCACTCGTATTGTTCCACTAATTGATCTCTAACGTCAAAATATAATTAAGCATGCAATGGACACTGGGAGTGACTACTGCAAGTACAATGCTGCTGTAATAAAGATGGCCGTGAACACGATTGATAAGCTCCTGACTTTGCCGAAGCTGCTCAATGTTACCGATATAGCCGGTGAAGGAGGAGATACCATCGTCTGCATGCGGGCGCTGCCGAAGCTACAAGGTTCGGTGGCGCATCGTACTGCGAGATGGCCCCACGTCCGCCACTGATTGTCTCACGTTCACCACAATATTAAAGTACCACCTGGGTGTCCAGGCGAGTTTACCGCTAACTGCTCTCTCCATAGAAACAGAAGAGCTCCAGCGTCTGCACTCCGCAACAGACGAGAAGCAACTACCGTTGCTCAAAACCTTCCGAAAACCGCCATTCCCCTGATGTTCTTGAATCAACATATCATAGCCCAGCAATCATCTTTTCTAGCAAGGAGACCTGATTTTCCTGAACAATAACTGCAGTGCAGTACACATTCTGGTCTCTGAAGAAAACATCACACAATGCCTGGAAGTCCTGCAGCCGAAACCCCAGCGCATTTCGCAAGATGAGAGAAGCTTCCTAGTGAAAACAAGCTGGTCTCGTCCATAAAACTATTTAGTGGGCGCAGTTTTGGCATCTAAGAAACGAGACATCCGGATAAATTTGTCGTCCCGTCTCACAAGGTACGCTCTTCTTGTATTAAACACATTAGCCAGGAGCCAGCGTAGATACACCTTTTTTATCCAAGGTTAGATTCGTTGTTCCAAGACAGAGACTTCGTTCTACACTCATGCTCATAAATTAAGGATAATGCTGATAATGGTGAAACAACGCTCTGGTGGGCGGTTTGCGAGTGTTTGCGGGGTGTGACCATGCGGTATATTTGACCTACTGTCGTCGCACGGTGCCGCTGGCAGAATTCCACATACGCAGAGGTGTGTTGGTGCATGTCAGAGTACGGTGCAGTGAATAAGTGTGCAGACGTTTCCAGATGTGCAAATGGTGAATGTGTGTTGAAAATGGCTCAAATAACACACATTGATGACGTTATGAGGGGTAGAATACTAGGGCGACTGTAGGCTGGTCAAACACAGCAGGTCGTAGAATGGGCCCTCCGTGTGCCACAAAGAGTGTTCTCTAGATTATGGCAACGATTTCAGCAGACAGGAAACGTGTCCAGGTGCTACAGTACGGGACGTCCACAGTGTACAATACCACAAGAAGACCGATATCTCACCATCAGTGCCCGCAGACGGCCACGGAGTACCGCAGGTAGCCTTGCTCGGAACCTTACTGCAGCCACAGGAACAGTTGTCTCCAGACACACCGTCTACAGACGACTGAACAGACATGGTTTATTCGCTCGGAGACCTGCAAGGTGCAATCCACTGACCCCTGGTCACAGGAGAGCCCGTAAAGCATGGTGTCAGAATACAGTACGTGGTCATTAGAACACTAGTCCCAGGTTATGTTCACAGACGAGTCCAGGTATAGTCTGAATGGTGATTCTCACCGGGTTTTCATCTGGCGTGAACCAGGAACCAGACACCAACCACTTAATGTCATTGAAACGGACCTGTATGGAGGTCGTGGTTTGATGGTGTGGGGTGGAATATATTGGTGCACGTACATCCCTGCATGTCTTTGACAGAGGAACTGTAACACGTCAGGTATATGGGGACGCCGTTATGCACCAGTATGTCCGCCTTTTCAGGGGTGCAGTGGGTCCCACTTTCCTCCTGATGGATGATGACACAAGGCCCCACCGAGTTGCCATCGAGGAGGAGTACCTTGAAACAGAAGATATCAGACGAATGGAGTTGCCTGTCTGTTCTCCAGACCTAAACCCCATCGAGCACGTCTGGGATGCTCTCGATCGACGTATCGCTGCACGTCTTCAAACTTCTAGCACACTTCAGGGGGTCCGACAGGCACTGATGCAAGAATGGGAGGCTATACTCCAGCAGCTGCTCGACCACCTGATCCAGAGTACGCCAACCCGTTGTGCATCCTGTATTCGTGTGCATGGTGATCATAACCCATATTGATGTCGGGGTACATGTGCAGGAAACAGTGGCGGTTTGTAGCACATGTGTTTCGGGACGTTTTTCTCAACTTATCATCAATACAGTGGACTTACAGATCTGTGTCGTGTGTGTTCCCTATGTGCTTACGCTATTAGCTTCAGTTTTGTGTAGTGCCACGTTTTGTGGCACCACATTCTGCAATTATCCTTAATTTATGAGCATGAGTGTATATTCAGGGATCAATATGGGAATACCATTTAATCACCCGAGAGCGCAAGCTATGGTCCACGTTCACCTCCGATGCACTCAAAATTATTAGGAGAGTTGCTGATTGTGTGGGGTTTGCCGGCTGGAGTGGCCGAGCGGTTCTAGGCGCTGCAGTCTGTAACCGCGCGACCGCTACGGTCGCAGGTTCGAATCCTGCCTCGGGCATGGATGTGTGTGATGTCCTTAGGTTAGTTACGTTTAAGTAGTTCTAAGTTCTAGGGGACTGATGATCTCAAATGTTAAGTCCCATAGTGCTCAGAAACATTTGAACCATGTGATTGTGTAAGATTTCCTTTTGTTCTGATTTCCATATTATGTAGTATTGAATTTCACGTGATCCGTCGAAGGGAAACTGTTATCTTGATGTTTCAATTGCTTTTTGGGTTGTTGAATAATAACACGAAGTTATTCTAACATTGCTCTAGGTTCATTTCCATCGAACAGTTACTTTTGAAACTTATAATGCTTTATGGTTACTTGCCACATGATCTTATCTACTTACTTATATCTGCAGTTGATATGAGAACAAAACATTAAAGGCATTTTGCCTTCATCATAATTATTATCGAAACAAACGTCCGTCAGGTGCAACTTTTCTCATTTCTTAGCACGTATCTTACAGCCAGTACAAGGTAAATTAGTATTGTCGAGAACTTTGAAATTGCGTGTGGATCGTTAACATGCATGAAATGACTATTGTTGTGTTAACAATATCTATTACGGTTTACTAAGTGAGCTCTTACATCCTCATAAGAAGTATTCTTTCTATAAGGAAGAGCACAAAGACACAGATTTTGCTAGGAAATTGAGTGTGATTATAGTGTTATATTCATTTAAAATATTTTCCATTACATCCTTATATTCTTCGTTGCATCATGAAAGCTTTCCCCACCTTTGTACATATCATTCAAACCGAAGTCTGATCATGCTAATATTCATTCTTGGGTCAGATGTTTGAATACAGAGAGGCATATTTTCAGCGAATGTTCACGAGGTCATATCAGTTACTTAACCAGTTTGGCTTAAAAAAAAGTAATAATCTGAGGAAATTTGATAATTTCTTTATTTGGTCCGTCTCAGTTGAATGAATATACAATTTTTCTGCTGTGGTTACCGATTTCTGGCTGACGCACCCGTTCTCACACGACGCACCTTATTACTGACCCTAAGTAGTCACCACACGCAAATGACGACTAGGAATGTTGAGATGATTCATTCCCCCTCTTTCCCTGTATCATGTCCACATATAGTCTAATCGTCCCCGAGATTGGAAATTTTGTGATTAAGGTACTTGGGGCGCAAAAACAACTAAGGTCATACGCGTGAATAAGGTACTGTAATATTAGCAAACATTTCATGAAAAAAATCCTCTAATTTATCTGTCACAACTGAACATCAATCCCTTAACCTCATAACCTTTTGCTTTCTGACTTCACATTTTATATTAGTCACCTATTATTGGCTCTCAGGGTAGATTTACAACACTAAGAACAGCTCTTTCATTCATTCCACCTTTCAGAACACTCGAAACCACTTCCTTCATTGCAGAGTCACCCAACTCCCCTCGGCCCTCATTCCCAGATTCATCTTGAAACTTGACCTCGTGCCCTGAAAACAAAAAAAAAAGATTTGTTTATGTGGCCCAGTCCACCCAAATTTGATATGGCGCATATTATGCTACTCACATCGCACATTAAACCATGGAAGTAAAAGAAAGAGACTTGAGTAAGCAGGATTTCATTATTAGAATACAATCTTCATTAGACTACTTAAATATTAATACTACAGTGATAATATTACTGTTTACTTCCAACATTATAAAATGACGCTGAAAATTATACTATTCACCAGCTTCTAGACTAAAAACCAAAATATGTTTGTGACACAAACTGACCAGCTACATCATTCATATTCTAGCAAATGACTGAGAGATTTCTGCGTTTTATTCCAAGCACTGCTTGCATTTTCTAACTAATAGCCAACCCGGGAAACACCAAGTGACGCATATTTCCCGCCAGCCCACACCAACTGTCGTTATACTAATCGTTTTGGTTTACAAATGTAATCTTTTCCCATTTATATCCTTACGTTTGCACATTACTGCTGCATGGTAAATAAACAGTGTTCCCATGAGATATGTGCCTTTAACAGAAACTGGCTTTACAAGTAACAATAAATGTTGATAGGACTGGGCCTACATCGGCAGCCCGTAGTCGAAGATCGTTCTCACGCCTTTAGGTATGGCTCACTCGACCATTAGCTTAGGCTGGCTATCTCTACTGATCTGATCCATATGCACTCCTTTTGTGAACGAACGATCGCGAGTTAATAAAATGGCGTCCTATTCGCGTTCTCCAATAATAACGCTCCGTCTACTACTCTAAACGCGTCTCCTTCTATGATTTCTGATGAAATAGGCCAGTTTGCATAAAATAATTACGGCAGCTCTGCAAGAAACACGACACAAAGCGCTCAACGTTTTCTACGCTTACAACTTTATTCTGAATAAATGAATCCTTCACAACTCTGTATGTTCTATCTGGCATTATAAATTATGTCTAACAGCTGAACAGGAAAGAAGTGCTCTAGAGATTTTGAGATCAAAGAGCAATGTACCCTCCAGAAGATAAATACCTTGAGAGCAATGTGAAATATTCGTACGCCGGCTTGTGACCGGCCGGTAGTTGGTATTACCGTAAGCCCTGTCCACTCTCAGCTGTAACCAGCGGAGAGGATGGAACGGGATTTCCCCATAGCGGACGGGAAGTGCCGCCAAAGTAAACATCACTGAGTGGCAGCGTAAATGGAAAAAGCCTCGCCTTGGTGATTACGAAAGCACTCCGTCCGACGTTAGAGACAAACTCAGAAAGAGAAACAGGTGCTGTAATCTCATCTGATACGAAAACTGTATCACAGTGTTAAGGCATAATGCAGAAACCTTTCTGCTTCCCCTACAGAGTCTAACCTCTACAACTCCCTCAGGTGCAAGGGTATTTATACTTTGATATATTAACGTGATGTTTCGTATCACCCTGTCCCGTCATATCGTCAATCTTTTCCGCATAATCACCTCATCACCCATTCCCATCAGAGCATAGCAGGAGCCGAAAGTCAAATTTGGCCACAAAAGTTGGCACGTCACTAAAAGCTCAAACAGCCTTTCTGGAATGCGGGTAGGGAGCATATGCATGACTACTGCTCGCAGCACCTGTACCGGCGGCTCCGAAAGTCGTCGAAACAGATTCATTAGCCCGAAAACTTACTATCAGTTTTCAGATTTATAAATCTGTGAATTTTTAATAAGTTTTTATTCTGATACATTTCTGTACGAAATTTAATGTAAGAGATATAAACAGCTGACATTCACTTTTGGATTTTACACCTCACACAACAACAGGTAGTCTGAGCAAATTGCTCGAGCCAACCGAATTTTGGTGTGTAACGTTCTTTTAATTATTTTAAATTATTCGTGTTTGTTAAAGGATGTACAATGTGTAATGTTTGCCTTACGGAAAGTTACTGTGGAGTGCGTTGTTGAGCAAATGGTGTGCTTAATTAGTTTTACTGTAATCCAAAGAAAAATTAAAAAACTGCATTTCCTGCACTTTCATGTGCTTCTATTTATGAGCATAATGTCTGGTTTGAATACAATGGGACTCTGGTACATTGTGTCTGCAAAATATATAAAATTAATGAGTACATGATATGTACATGTGTTACAGGGTACATTGATTTCTTAACTCCACATAGGTGAAAGCAAGTACACTAGTGACATCATCAAGTACAAGGGATTTTGCACAAGTTAGAGCACAAGACTGGGCATAAATGAAAAATGGCAACATTATAAAATACAAATAGTGACTAACCTAGCAAAAAATCTAGTGATAATTCAACAGACAACAGCATAAACTTCTGCATAGTATCATAAAAAATAGCACATTACATGGTATCAGAAGAGACAAAACAGCTTTAGAGGTAAACGGTCATAAGATATATAGAAGATATATACAAAAAGCACACAAATTCTTATTATATAAAAAAAGTTTGAGCTACAGTTTGCAGCGGTCAGACCACCCATGAGATATGATCCGCTGGACACATGTCAAAATAAATGTTGTCTCTTTAAGTTGTTGTTTTCATGTACACTAGTATGAAAACAGAAAAATGTGCAAGGCCTAAGTTTACGGTAAGTGAACAGACCTGCGAGATTCTCCTTGCCAGGCACGTCGCCACCTAACACAATGCTGAATAATCAAGGAAACGTGAAAACAAAGGTACCAATAGAAATGGTATAAGCATGGGAAATTCATCAGATAAAAAGCTCTGTGTTGCGTCATATTATTATGAACACTCATATCTAAATCTAAATAAGCATATATAAAAGCTGGCAATGTAAACCCGCACATCTGTAAAAATTTGTCAGTTATCAGAGTTCCTGGAAAATAGGAAAAAGATTTATACAAAGCTAAAAGACGAAAAATATATACTTGTGTCATGTAATCGTCAAAATTCTATCTAGCTACGTGAAATAAACCAAATCAAAAGTTATTCTATAAGTGCTTGACGTTGCTGATGTGATGATTGGTCGCAATTTTCTCGTTTGTAAAGTTTCAATGTGCACCACATTGGGATAGGGAAGATTACGTATCTTGAAAGGTCCAGAATATAAAAGTTCAAATTTACTGCAGCGACGCTTTCCTCTGTTGGGTAGGTAGTGAGTGCGTACCAATACTTTTTGCCCTATGTAAAATTCATGGAGGTTGCTCACCTGTTTTTGTTGACGTTTGCGGCGTTGTGCTGCACGCTTTATAATGTTAAGTGAGATGCCTATAATTTCATGGCGACGTAATCTTCTAGTAGCAGGAAAATTGAAATTATGACGTCCTGAAAATCTGAAAAGGGCTTGTCCCCGTCAATGTGTTTTTTCTGACAGTAGATACGACAAAGTTTTCCAGTCTCTTTCATGATGCGCTCTGACGGATTGTAAGAAGCATGGTATCTGGAAATAAAAATTGGTGCAATATTTATAGCTTGTAGTGTGCATTTCCATATTACTGATCGAAATTGCGGTCCATTGTCGGAATTTACCTTCTGAACATGTTCAACATGAGGCAAAAAGTGTTCAGTAAAAGCGTTAGAAACAGTTGTAGCAGTAGCTTTTCGTAACGGAGTAAAAGATACAAATTTCGAAGTTAGTTCTACAGCAATGAAAATATAACAGAAACCTTTATTAGTTCGTGGGATAGATCCAAATATATCAGCAGCTGCCATATATCTTAATTTCATGGGTACAACGGGGTACAATGTGAGATATTGTAGATGATTTAGCTTCTTGACAAATTCTGCAAGTCGCCAAGACTCGTCGAATACGCTTTTCCATGTTTGTGAAATAATAGTTCTGTCGTAGTATCAAAAAGCATTTGCCAGCACCACAATGGGCGTAACTCAAGTGTGTATGCTGGATTAATTTATTGACAAGTTCTTCAGGTATGCAGAGAGTCCAATTTTCGCTGTCAGGGCGAGCGCGGCGAAACAGAATATTATTGTGCACGGCATAGTAATTTCTGATTTTTGTCTGGCTCGTGTCACGCCACAAAAGTTTGATCCCTTTCCAGACGTCGTCTTTGCTCTGCTCTCTGGTGATGTCTTTTAACGATGCTGAAATAAAATTTTCAAAAGCTACTTGTTTAATGTTGAGAAGACTGAAATTGTTTTGACAGATATTAGCGGCAATTTCTTGCTGGTTACTGCACAGTGAGCGAGAAAGCGCCTCTGCTACAGTATTCTGGGTTCCTGGGATGTGGACAGTCGCAAAATCAAAATCCTGCAAATAAAGTTTCCAACGACTAAGTCTGTCATGTGTGAATTTAGCTGAAAAAAGAAACTGAATAGCTCTCTGATCTGTGTATACTAGTTGTGTGTCTGCCGTATAGAAAGTGACGAAATTTAGTGAAAGCCCAAACAACACATAATGTTTCGAGTTCAGTGATAGAATAATTTCTTTCAGCCGATGTGAGGATGCTACTAGCAAACTCGATGTTCTTCTTCATAGGTGTAACATTTTCCTCTATTTCCTGAAATACGTGAACACCAAGAGCAGTCTTGGAGCTGTCCGTAGCAAACGTAAAATACTTTGTCGGGTCAGGATGTGATAGAAGTGGAGCGTTAAGTAAAGCATTTTTTAAACTAAGAAACCCGGATTGTGCTTGGTCGTCCCACGACCAGATAGTATTTTTACCACTGACATGACACAATCAACAGGTATCTAGGGCTGAGTGCTGTATGAAACTGCGAAAAAAAATGATCAAACCGAGGAATCTACGAAGTTGTCATCTTCAACTTTTGTAGTCCTGTCTTCCTCAGTTGCGTGTAATATTACGGTATATTGATAATTTTTACTTATGGACCGTCTGACAGCAACTGAATAAAACATAATTTTAGTGCCATACGCGTTTCACCTTTATTTTATGCAAGGCATCATCAGTGGCAGGTTGCGTGGACAATTTCTTACATATTACGCTCCTGCTACATTTTTGGTGTTGTTCTTCTTCTTATGAACGCCAATTTGCGGTTTTTTCGACATTCCACAGCACTATGCACTGAACGCTTGTTTTAATGCAATTGTGCATTATTGTGCACCGCAAATTGGCGTTCATAAGAAGAAGAACAACACCAAAAATGTAACAGGAGCGTAATATGTAAGAAATTGTCCACGCAACCTGCCACTGATGATGCCTTGCAGAAAATAAAGGCGAAACGCGTATGACACTAAAATTGTGTTTTATTCAGTTGCTGTCAGACGGTCCATAAGTAAAAATTATCAATATACCGTAATACTACGAAGTTGTTTTTTGGTAGACGGAATTGTAATGTAACGTATGGCTTGTAGTTTGTCGGGATCGGGCGTAATTAGGTGGCCTAGAAATTTAATTGAAGTCTTGCCAAAATGAGATTTACTGAGGTTCACGGTAACACCTTCTGTAAGAAAAGTTTGCAATAGCATGCGAAGAAGAGAAATTATGTTCCGACAAAGAAGGTTCTGAAATTAAAATGTCGTCAATGCATGTGGTGATTCTGCCTTTTAATTCATTTGGAAGAATAGTATTCATCGCATGGATGAAACCAGCGGAGCTGATTGCTAAACCAAAAGAAAATTTACAAAATTGGTAGCAGTCACCAAAACAAAGGAAAGTAGTGTATTTTCTGCATTTACGAGGGCAGTTCAATAAGTAATGCAACACATTTTTTTCTGAAACAGGGGTTGTTTTATTCAGCATTGAAATACACCAGGTTATTCCCCAATCTTTTAGCTACACAACACTATTTTTCAACGTAATCTCCATTCAATGCTACGGCCTTACGCCACCTTGAAATGAGGGCCTGTATGCCTGCACGGTACCATTCCACTGGTCGATGTCGGAGCCAACGTCGTACTGCATCAATAACTTCTTCATCATCCGCGTAGTGCCTCCCACGGATTGCGTCCTTCATTGGGCCAAACATATGGAAATCCGACGGCGCGAGATCGGGGCTGTAGGGTGCATGAGGAAGAACAGTCCACTGAAGTTTTGTGAGCTCCTCTCGGGTGCGAAGACTTGTGTAAGGTCTTGCGTTGTCATGAAGAAGGAGAAGTTCGTTCAGATTTTTGTGCCTACGAACACGCTGAAGTCGTTTCTTCAATTTCTGAAGAGTAGCACAATACACTTCAGAGTTGATCGTTTGACCATGGGGAAGGACATCGAACAGAATAACCCCTTCAGCGTCCCAGAAGACTGTAACCATGACTTCATCGGCTGAGGGTATGGCTTTAAACTTTTTCTCGGTAGGGGAGTGGGTGTGGCGCCACTCCATTGATTGCCGTTTTGTTTCAGGTTCGAAGTGATGAACCCATGTTTCATCACCTGTAACAATCTTTGACAAGAAATTGTCACCCTCAGCCACATGACGAGCAAGCAATTCCGCACAGATGGTTCTCCTTTGCTCTTTATGGTGTTCGGTTAGACAACGAGGGACCCAGCGGGAACAAACCTTTGAATATCCCAACTGGTGAACAATTGTGACAGCACTACCAACAGAGATGTCAAGTTGAGCACTGAGTTGTTTGATGGTGATCCGTCGCTCATCTCGAACGAGTGTGTTCGCACGCTCCGCCATTGCAGGAGTCACAGCTGTGCACGGCCGGCCCGCACGCGGGAGATCAGACAGTCTTGCTTGACCTTGCGGCGATGATGACACACGCTTTGCCCAACGACTCACCGTGCTTTTGTCCACTGCCAGATCACCGTAGACATTCAGCAAGCGCCTATGAATATCTGAGATGCCCTGGTTTTCCGCCAAAAGAAACTCGATCACTGCCCGTTGTTTGCAACGCACATCCGTTACAGACGCCATTTTAACAGCTCCGTACAGCGCTGCCACCTGTCGGAAGTCAATGAAACTGTACGAGACGAAGCGGGAATGTTTGAAAATATTCCACAAGAAATTTCCGGTTTTTTCAACCAAAATTGGCCGAGAAAAAAAATGTGTTGCATTACTTATTGAACTGCCCTCGTATAATGCAGTTGATTGGCTTCAAATGGCTCTGAGCACTATGGGACTCAACATCTGAGGTCATCAGTCCCCTAGAACTTAGAACTACTTAAACCTAACTAACCTAAAGACATCACACACATCCATGCCCGAGGCAGGATTCGAACCTGCGACCGTAGCAGTCTATGCAGTTGAATTAGCCAGAAACCATATTTTAGGTCCAGAGCAGTACAGATTGACGTTCCGTGAAATTTTTGTAAGAGCTCTTCCTGCGTTTGCGGACGATCGGTTTCAGTAATGATGATTTCGTTTATCTGACGTCAATCCAATACAAGACGAAGTGAGCCATCTTTCTTGTTAGCAACATGAAACGGCTTAATATATTGACTAACGGCTGGTTCAGTGATACCTTGGTCTAACGTAGCCTGAAGGTGATTCTTAAAATCAATAATGGCATAATGTGTAACTAGAAAATCCATGCCTATTATTACATCAGTGGTGAGCAGGCGAAAAATCCAGACGTTCGAATAGAATGCGACACCTGCAATTGAAAATGGTAAATGTGTTTGTTGCCTGACATAGACTCCTTTGCCGGAAACATCTCCTCTTATTTTAGTTTTGCTTAGCGAAAATGTTGTGCAAGAATTATCATGGTTCCATTTATTAAAGTCTATTTCATTTATCACCGTTATAGTGGAACCAGCGTCGATCAAAGCAACAATTAAGTTCAAGCCAATTTTAATTTCAACTGTGGCATGAGAAATATTCTTTTGAGTTTGGTGTCTCTCTCGTAATAATGTGTCCCTAATGTCGTCGAAGGTTATGACATTTTGCTGAATGGTGTTATGAGTAGAACAATCGCATTGCACGTTTTCCTATTGAACAGCGTCGGCAGTTTCTAGTCATGCATTACCAGTTGACTAATTGGTGGCAGAAGATTGCTGTGATGGTTCAGTCATATGTACTGTACCGTTGTTTTGGTCTGCAGAACGCCACGGCGGATGGAAACGAACATTAGGTTCATTAAGAATGAACAGACTGCTGGAGCTGATTATGATGAAAGTTGCTGTTGCCAAAAGCACGCTTAAATTGTTGATTATTTCTTGTGGTGAAAATTTCTTTTCTGTTGATAGTTTAGATGTGACTGTGACCATTGGTTGTTGTGGGAGAAGTTATTCCCTTGCGGTTACGTAAAATTACTGGACTGGGCTGCACTGGCAAAGTTGGGCTTGTCGCCCATATTGTTGTTGGATCTCTGCCTCGTGATGGCTGGGTGTTGTGTGCTGTCCTTAGGTTAGTTAGGTTTAAGTAGTTCTAAGTTCTAGGGGACTGATGACCACAGCAGTTGAGTCCCATAGTGCTCAGAGCCATTTGAACCATTTTGTTGTTGGATATTTCCGGGCTGCTGTGGCTGCGGCAAGAACTTCGGCTGGAAACTGTGATTGTTGGTGTCGAAATTCTGATATTGTTGCTGCTGCTGAATACACTGGTTATCAAAATTTTGTGTCTTATTAAAATTTCCGTGAAAATCGTTATCGGAACCAAATCTATTATTTCTCTTGCTATGGAATGTGCGGGATTGCTCGTTGTAACCGAATGAGTTTTTACCTTGTTCGCCGGCCGCGGCGGCCGTGCGGTTCTAGGCGCTGCAGTCCGGAACCGCTGGACTGCTACGGTCGCAGGTTCGAATCCTGCCTCGGGTATGGATGTGTGTGCTGTCCTTAGGTTAGTTAGGCTTAAGTAGTTCTAAGTTCTAGGGGACTGATGACCTAAGATGTTAAGTCCCATAGTGCTCAGAGCCATTTGAACCATTTTTTTTGTTACCTTGTTCGCTGTCCGGTGAGAAGGGCAACTCGTAATGAGCGCGAAAGTTTTGAGATGCATAATTGTATGAGCGCAGACTGGCTATACGGTTCGGTCAGGTACTGGTTTTGTTGAACCACATATTCAAAAAACTGAGTACTAGTGGGAAAACGGGAGTGTTCAAAATTGGGTAAACTGATTATCTGCTCTTTTCTGCCTCGCTGAGTCGTTTCCGACCAATACGCAGATAGAAATGCATTTTTGAACTTCGACCGAGTGACATTGCCTTGCTATCGGTGTCATACGCATCGAAGGTTCTACCTCTAAAAGGCTTGAGATAAATTCGAACTTTGGTGTCACTGGACAGTTTAGTGGCAGCGAAAATGAAAATTGGTGCACCCAATCAAGGGGATGCAGATTCTGCGGTTATTTCTAAATACCCCGAATTTCTTTACAGATAGGAAATGTCTATAGTCGAATCCTTCGCATTGTAGATTTTGAGAGGGTTCGGCGACGTAAAAGAACTAATTGTAAGATGACTGGCTTGTATCAAAGTCACGCAATCTTTGTAGTCTGCTCATATTATTGTGAGGATGAAAAGTAGGTGACTGTTGCTGTTGCATGTTAGATTGAAACTGATTACCTGGAGAAAATTTTCTGATATTGTCTACTTCCTGATGTAAACTATTAACTTTCTTATGTAGTGAACTGTTATGTGCATCAAGGTGGTGTAATGTTTACTGCATGGACTGATATTCTTGAGAGTCAGTGAACGGAATGGGAGCTGTGTCATCTGATTTATTTTCGGTTTGATTTTCAAGTGTTTCTAATCTTGCCGATAGCTCATCACATCTTTCCGTGAGCCTAAGAATATGTGTGGAATTGTTTGAATCTAAAGCATCGACTAGCTTCTGTAGTTTGCGTGTAGTTTTGCTCATCTTTTTTTAAATCTGCTTTAACTGTGTGAGGGTCCTGCACAAGCTCTATTTGTTCAAGACCGGAGCTTAACGACTCGGCACTTATGCAGTTTAGGGGGTACATGTGCTAATCGCACTGTCTGCTTTCACCAACTTATTCATGTTGCTATGCCAATATGCTGCAGAAAATGCGAAATTTCTCTGACGTCAACGTTTTGGGGAAAATCCATTCTACAAATTCATTGAGCATGTTCGAAAAATCTATCGTAATGCTGCAAATTAACTTGAGGTAGCTGTTTTTATCTAATCTGTGGTCCAAGCTTTAATGTATATCTGTGCAAAATAATCAAATATGATTTTTGAGAAAATTTTGTTATTAATTCCTTCTGTTTTGCAATTTTTTTTTTTAAATTCCGTGCATACATATGCAATACATCATTTTTGATAAAAAAAATTTTTGAGACAGTTAATTGATTTTTTTTTTTTTGTATTCATATGAAAATAAGTACTTTTTTGGTGACGAGCACATCAGATATGACTAACACACAATTTTTGAAATAAAATTTTTTTTTGGTATTCCGTGCATATATATGCGTATATCTTCAGAAATACGCGTTTCCTTCAAAAATAGGTACTTTTCTCGTGATCAGCGCTTCTACCCCCCAAACTGCATAAGGGCCAACGACTCAGTGTCATCTGTACACTTTTCTTCAACTTTTTGGATTCGTGGGTCTACAGTGGTTTTGAAATCAGTTACATCCGTCTGTATTTGGTTCTGTGATCGCTTTACTCTATTAAGCTCGTCTGTATACTAGCGTCAACATGGGTTGTAAGACTAGTGATCAACTATCGTTCGACTTTCTGTCCTTGTACTGCTAATGACTGTAACAACTGTTTTCCTCTGCGTGTTTACGGATAAAGTCTTTGTATTGCTTTTCTGAGGTCTCAGTGTGAACTTTAAGACGTGCATCTAATCTAGTGTCTTGTTGATCTATTCTTTCATTAACTGATTGGATTTCATCTGTAAGCTTTGTATACGTTTCTCTGCATTGATATCTTAAAGCATTAACGCCATCTCTCAAAGGTTTGGTACTATCTGCACATTGCCTGGCTATCGCTTCAATTTTATCGCAAAGACTTTTACTGGCCTTAATATCTCTATTTACCTGTTTGAAATGGTTATCAATCGTTTCTGTGTACGATTTAGGGTAGTTGCCTTTGGTAAAATTGTTCACTGAACTGAGTGGTGGTGTCAACTTGTATTTCTCGTATGATGGAAAATTGTTCACCATTTTTATTAAATCGTTCATTGAACACGTGTATGAGATTTTGAAACATCGTTTCCATATTGCTTTGAATTGATGCAATGGGTGCCACCTTTGTTGTGCTTTGTGGTGTGGAGACATCATCTACAATCATGGACGTCTCGTTTTTTGCGTTATCTGCAAAATTACCGTTTACGGAATCTGACGGCTTTTTAAAAACAGATTGAGTGCTTTGCACTACTGTTTACTCTGACAAACTATTGTGAACCAGATAAATTGTGTGACAATTTGGCAAATCACCGACGTCACTCGTTAAACAATCAAGTTTTGAAATGTGCACATCCGCCATGTGCAGATTAGCGGCGTCCGCAATACCTGAATCTACCGTCTGCTTACTAGTCAGTGGGTGAAATTATAGTGTCAGGAATTTGTTCATTATTTGGAGAAGCGGAACTCACGTTTACTGTGGTGTTTTGCAACTGTTGCACAGCAGAGTAGTCACTATCATTCTCAACATTGTTGTCGATAATAGGAAAATCGTCTATTTATGTTTCTTTAATCGTGAGATTATGCGCCGGAATCTTAACAGTTTTGCGCGCTATAGTAAACCACATACAGGGTGCAAATCCAAATACAAAAATTCAACACTCAACTCAAAAAAAAAGCGGAGCATAAGAATGCCGATGAACTATGGAAAAATTTTATACAAGTTAGTAAACTGCGTGGCGCCAAAAAATCTAACTATTATTACCGCTACAGGTCTGACTACTTAAATATCAAAGAATGCACAAAGCGAACGACTGGCAGAGCTGTCGGCAAGTGTAACGTTCTTTTAATTATTTTAAATTATTCGTGTTTGTTAATGGATTTACAATGCGTAATGTTTGTCTTATGGAAAGTTACTGTGTCACGTGTTGTTGATCAAATGGTGTGCTTAATCAGTTTTACAGTAATCCAAAGAAAAATTAAACAACTTAATCTGGAAAACCAGTATGTAATGCCTATAATGAAATCAGTGCGTCTGAAATTTACTCAGTCTCGTGAGCACCAAGTTCTATGGCCCTGTGCAATAAACTGATAAAATTCCCTATGCAAATAAACAATAAAATACATTTTCCTTTGCTCTTGAGTAGCAATGGATGTAATCTTGGTATTCTGTTCTCTCCACAGTGGGAATACTAAATATTCAATCTTGGCTCAGCAAAGTGCAATGCCAGCCGCAAAATAGCTTCATACAAAGAATGTCACACGACATGGTAGAGGATGAGGTACTGATAACAGGATACGCTAAGTCCGAATTCTTCATTTAGTCAACTGTAATCAAAATAAAGTTTCTCCTTCAGAAAATTTAATATGAAACATTTTACATTAACTTCAGAATCGGTGAACTTCTCAGCTGTTCTACAATTCTCACTTATTGACGTAGTTTACAGTACTTGGATTGTTACATGACAAAAGGTCTGACATCTCTTGACAAAATAGATTCCAAAATTTAACTTGTCTGTATCAGGATTACAAAACACACAATATATTACAAATCTACCATACCTAATCAACCTATACATTAAGTCTGATGGAAGATACTTGGTTCCTACGTTCAAGGGAAGATACTATTAGAATTAGCAAAATCCACATTGCGTTGCTGCATACTTAAAACTAAATATACAAAATCTGGTTACCTTACAAAACTGTATTATGCCACATCCATGGGCCAACAGCTAAATTCTCACAGCTAGCCACTAGCTTAAAGCCTTACACCTTACCTTTAAGAGAGTACAACGGCAACTGCTACTGCACTCTGCGCGCCCCTGCTTACAATCGATTGTCATCCACGCAATATCCTTGGTTCAGTGGTGTCAAAGATGCAATCGCTTCTGCGTCTGATAACCATTAAATGTCATTTTTCATGAAATATATTACAAAATCGGACTCCACGCACAAGTGGACCCCTCACAGTTGATTATATGCAATCAAGTCGGATTTCAGAACTAAAGAAACTAACAGCACAAACAGCCTTTCTGGAGTCCTGGTAGGGAGCATATGCATGACTACTGCTCGCAGCATGTGTAGCAGGCTGCTCCGAAAGTTGTTGAAACAGAATCACCAGCCAGAAAACTTACTAGCAGATTTCATATTTATGAATCTCTGAGTTTTTTAATATGTTCTGGTTCTGATACTTTGGTCCTTTATCTGTACAAATGGTAAAAACACCTGACATTCACTTTTGGATATTACACCTCACACAACACCAGATACTCCGAGAAAAATACTCGAGCAAACCGAATATTGGTGATTGTATGCAATAAAAATGCATTTCAGAAATAAAGTGAATATGCAACTGGAGAGATAGTTTATGTCGAAATCACTTACTTGTTAGCATCGTGTTCGATTTGATGCTGTGACGCTGTGAGACATGTACACTGGTTCAAATGGCTCTGAGCACTATGGGACTTAACTTCTGAGGTCATCAGTCCCCTAGAATTTAGAACTACTTAAACCAACTAACCTAAGGACATCACATACATCCATGCCCGAGGCAGGATTCGAACCTGCGACCGTAGCGGTCGCGCGGTTCCAGAGTGTAGCGCCTACAACCGCTCGGCCACCCCGGCCGGCAGACATGTACACTGAAGATTAGAAGTACAGGAAATATAGTTTGAGTACATAAAATGATAATATGGTCCAATACAAAGGGGCTTGGAAAAGCATTCGTGTTAAGATTTAATTCTGCGTGTAACTTTCTTATGAGGCTATACAGACCCATATATTCAGCATCATGCCGTCATTCGGAAGGCCAATATTTCCGGGGAGACAGTATTTTCCTAAATTGGAACTTCCAGGCTTACGTCTGTAGGGGTGATACTCAACGTGCTAGGCAAGCTACGTGTTGTTTCATCACATACCAAGCACCCGACAGCAAAGGAATCTGGCGATCGAACTGGTCCGGGACAATCTCGTACAGTCTGATACTGACACGGACTGTGTAATGGCATTATTGTGCTGGAATGGCACGTCACGTCTCTATCTTACAAGGGGAACCTGCTATAGGCCACCTTATGACACAGTCGAATTATCTCAGGGGGAAAGAAGGGTGAATATATATAAAGGGACACCCGTTTTGTCTTAGGTACCAACACTCAGCAATTTCCGAGAAAATGACGCTCAAAGTTTCGATGCTACTTCATCAGTTCGCAAATGCAGCATTAAAGCAAACTAGGTGGTATCGTAACGGCTAAGAGCACACCTGTGTATTTTTGCGCTCCATGTCCGCATCCAGTCGTAAGTTCTTTCATTGTGATGGAAGTATGCAACATTATGACTATATATACTACAAAGAACGAAACGTCTAGCTTGCAGAGCGAAACCAGATGGCGCTATGGTTGGCCCGCTAGATGGCGCTGCCATAAGTCAAACGGATATCAACTGCGTTTCTTTAAATGGTAACCCCCATTTTTACTAGAATGTAAAGAAATATGAATATTTTAGTTGGACCACTTTTTTCGCTTTTGACAGATGGCGCTGTAATAGTCACAAATATATGGCTCACAATTTTAGACGAACTGTTGGTAACAGGTAGGTTTTTTAAATTAAAATACAGAACGTAGGTACGTCTGACCATTTTATTTCTGTTGTTCCAATATGACACATGTACTTTTGTGAACCAATCATTTCTGAGAACGCATGCTGTTACAGCGTGAATACCTGTAAATACCACGTTAATGTAACAAATGCTCAAAATGATGTCCGTCAACCTCAATGCATTTGGCAATACGTGTAACGCCATTCCTCTCAACAGTGAGTAGTTCGCCTTCCGTAATGTTCGCACATTCATTGACAATGCGTTAACGCATGTTGTCAGGCGTTGTCGGTGGATCTCGATGGCAAATATCCTTCAGCTTCCCCCACAGAAAGAAATCCGTGGACGTCAGATCCGATGAACGTGCGGGCCATCCACCTGTCATGAAATATGCTATTCAATACCGCTTCAACCGCACGCGAGCTATGTGCCGGACATCCATCCGTTGGAAGTACATCGCCATTCTGTCATGCAGTGAAACATCTTGTAGTAACATCGGTAGAACATTACGTAGGAAATTAGATTGCCATCGATAAAATGGGGACCAATTATCCTTCCTCCCATAATGCCGCACCATACATTAACCCGCCAAGGTCGCTGATGTTCCACTTGTCGCAGCCATCGTGGATTTTCCGTTGCCCAATAGTGCATATTATGCCGGTTTACGTTACTGCTGTTAGTGAATGACGCTTCTTCGCTAAATAGAACGCGTGCAAAAAATCTGTCATCGTCCCGTAATGCCCAGTGCCAGAACTGTACACGACGTTCAAAGTCGTCGTCATGCAATTCCTGGTGCATAGAAATATGGTACGGGTGCAATCGATGTTGATGTAGCATTCTGAACGCCGACGTTTTTGAGATTCCCGATTCTCGCGCAATTTGTCTGCTACTGATGTACGTATTAGCCGCGACAGCAGCTAAAACACCTACTTGGGCATCATCATTTGTTGTAGGTCGTGGTTGACGTTTCACATGTGGCTGAACACTCCCTGTTTCCTTAAATAACTTAATTATCCAGCAAACGGTCCGGACACTTGGATGATGTCGTCCAGGATACCGAGCAGCATACATAGCACACGTCCGTTGGGCATTTTGATCACAATAGCCATACATCAACACGATATCGACCTTTTCCGCAATTGGTAAACGGTCCATTTTAACACGGGTAACGTATCACGAAGCAAATACCGTCCGCACTGGTGGAATGTTACGTGATACCACGTACTTATATGTTTGTGACTATCACAGGGCCATCTATCACAAAACGAAAAAAGTGGTCCAACTGAAACATTCATATTTCTTTACGTACTACACGAATATGTAATAAAATATGGGGGGGGGGCTATTTAAGAAAACGCAGTTGATATCCGTTTGACCTATGGCAGTGCCATTTAGCGGGCCAACCATAGTGCCATCTGGTTTCCCCCATCAAGGTAGACGAGTTTCGTTCTTTGTAGTTTTTTCGTTAGATGCTTATTTCGTGAGATATTTGGCCCGGTCACTATCAATGGACCATCCTGTATATTTATATATTGTTTATTCCAGTCTCCGAACTGCGTTTTCATGTTTTCATGTTTTGACTCACCTGCGGGTTCATAGATGCATTCGAGTTCTGAGTTTGAATTTGCGGCAGCGCCAGTTGCCACTGGCCTGTATTATTGTTTTGCTGCGGTGGTGTCGCAATGTTTTGACACTGAGCAGAGTATTTGTTTTTACTCCATCTCTGTTGTTGGATTGGTGGGGACTGATAGTTATTTTTGCTTCTCTTAAAATTCTGATAATTATTATTACCGTTGTCGTTGTTGCTGTTGCGCTGTCTCTTATTTGGATTACCGCCAGTAGAATGTTGTTGTTGTTGTTGTTGTTGTGGTCTTCAGTCCAGAGATTGGTTTGATGCAGCTCTCCATACTACTCTATCCTGTACAAGGTTCTTCATCTCCCAGTACGTACTGCAACCTACATCCTTCTGAATCTGCTTAGTGTATTCATCTCTTGGTCTCCCTCTACGATTTTTACCCTCCACGCTGCCCTACAATGCTAAATTGGTGATCCCTTGATGCCTCAGGACATGTCCTACCAACCGACCCCTTCTTCTAGTCAAGTTGTGCCACAAACTTCTCTTCTCCCCAATCCTATTGAGTACCTCCTCATTAGTTACGTGATCTACCCACCTTATCTTCAGCATTCTTCTGTAGCACCACATTTCGAAAGCTTCTATTCTCTTCTTGTCCAAACTAGTTATCGTCCATGTTTCACTTCCATACATGGCTACACTCCATACAAATACTTTCAGAAACGATTTCCTGACACTTAAATCTATACTCGATGTTAACAATTTTCTCTTCTTCAGAAACGCTTTCCTTGCCATTGCCAGTCTACATTTTATATCCTCTCTACTTTGACCATCAGTTATTTTGCTCCCCAAATAGCAAAACTCCTTTACTACTTTAACTGTCTCATTTCCTAATCTAATTCCGTCAGCTTCACCCGACTTAATTCGACTACAGTCCAGTATCCTCGTTTTTCTTTTGTTGATGTTCATCTTACATCCTCCTTTCAAGACCATGTCCATTCCGTTGAGGTGCTCTTCCAGGTCCTTCGCTGTCTCGGACAGAATTAAGAAGTGTTATAATTGTTCTCTGTGCTGTGTTCGCCATGTAGGTTCTGTTGTGTATATACATTTGCCATGTGAAGCGGTTGATCCTGTTGGCGTGCGAGTCCGACGGCAGCCGGCGCGACGAAATTGGGTTGGCTATCCTGCGTATTTTGCATGGCGCTGGTGTAAACATTGTAGCATTGTTTTTCCGTACGGAACGCTGGTCCTCGTAAAGCATATCAACAGAATCCAGCACTGTGAGAGAATACTCTGCGTCGTTGTCTGGGATGTGCAGAATCTTTTCTTTGATGTTAAACGACAGTGCCGGCCGGTGTGGCCATGCGGTTCTAGGCGCTTCAGTCTGGAACCGCGCGACCGCTACGGTCGCAGGTTCGAATCCTGCCTCGGGCATGGATGTGTGTGATGTCCTTAGGTTAGTTAGGTTTAAGTAGTTCTAAGTTCTAGGGGACTGATGACCTCAGAAGTTAAGTCCCATAGTGCTCAGAGCCATTTGAACCATTTTAAACGGCAGTCTAACCTTCAATGGGCGTAGGATGTCGCGCGTTGCATTCAAATATTTCTCGAAATACCGGCGCAAATTGCCGTGCTTAGGATTGAATGGTTCAGCATCCACAATCTGCCTACGAAGTCGTTCCTGTACAGACTGTGACCAAAATTTAGATAAAAAGGCTCTCTCAAATTGTTCGTACGTGACGCATTTATCGGCTACATTATACGTCTATACAGCTGCGTCACCTTGGATGTAACCGACAACATAAGATATCCTCTTACGGTCACGCCACGAACAAGGAAATGCATTTCTGAAGGCTTTGAGAAAGATGACATGTACTGTTATTTTTTCAGGTATAAATGTCTGAAATTGCCTATGTTTTATGAAGCTCTCCTCTTCCTTGGCATTGTAGTAATGTTTAGATACAGAATGATTACTATAAGGTTCAACTGGAAAATGGCAAGGAAAATGTTGTTGATAGTTATCACGATTGCGATTCAGTGTGTCATGTCGAGGTGCGTACTGTTGTTGTTGTGAGTACGTAATTTGCGGTGAGTATGCGTCATAAATGAACTTGTGTTCATTGACAAACTGTGTGTTTTGGTTCCTATTACCGTCATTGCACACAGGTCGTACGGAATTGTCGAACTGTTTAGATTGCGCAGCGGCAGGTTGTGCTGCTTGACTGATTACGTGTTTGCTGTTATTTTAAATTCCGCGACAGTGTCGTGGACAACAGCAGTCAGTATTTCTTGTAAGCACTCGTCAAAATATTTGTCTTTGTGCTCTATCCAACTGTGAAATTCTCTATTGATGCATGAGAAATGGTTGTCAGTGCGTAGTCTTACTTCATCAGAAACCCGTTTGTCAATTGCGTCAGCCGGCCGGGGTGGCTGAGTGGTTCTAGGCGCTACAGTCTGGAACCGCGCGACCGCTACGGTCGCAGGTTCGAATCTTACCTCGGGCATGGATGTGTGTGCTGTCCTTAGGTTAGTTACGTTTAAGTAGTTCTAAGTTCTAGGGGACTGATGGCCTCAGAAGTTAAGTCCCATAGTGCTCAAAGCCATTTGAACCATTTTTTTCAGTTGCGTCAACCTTGTTTTCGACATCGGCAATACGCGTTTTTTTATCATGCACTGCCGGATAAGATTTAATCTGAGTAACTACAGACTCGCATGTTTTAATGAGATTGTTCACTTGTGCTTACATATCTGTCACATCTTTATTTGTGTTTTCTTGTTGTCATGAAATCTCTGAAAATTTCGCGCTGAGGTCGGACACTTGTCGAGTCAGTCTGTTATTTATCTCCGCAACACGGCTACAGAAAGTGTCGTTTGACGTTTTAAGTGCAACTAAATCTGATTTAATTTCATCATGTCGTGTTTTCATCTCGCCATAAGCTATTTTCAAATTGAGGCGTACAGCCGTCGTCTGTTGGTCATGTTGTGTCATTTGTTTCATAATAGCATCGAACATTGTGGCAATACTAGTAGTGTGCGACTATTCCGCCCCCGCCACGTCGTTAGACATGACGTCAGACACCAAAATGGGTTCGGAACTAGATTTAGGCATATTACTGGTAGACGGTCTATTTTCTAAATTTGCGACACGAGAACAATCAGTAATATGTCGCTCATTAGTATTCGAGTTAACTGTTATGTCACGTTCATTATTTAATGGCATGTCAGAGTCGGATTGCGTCTGTGTTCACAGTCTCTTCTTTGCTACTTGTTTCCTGGTCAGTACCATGCCACACGTAATGTATGACACAATAAAAATTTAAACTCGTATGTGTAATCAGAATAAATGTAAAAATTAATCTCGCTGCGCGACAATGTCTGAACAACAAAATTAACTGTCGAAAGTAATGGTGGAATTTTGGATACTAATGGGTGCACACAAGTCGCTCAGAACTAAGTCGGCCATATTATGATTTGATAAAACTCTATTCTTGTACTGTATGAATAATGAAAATAATTTTTGAAACCGCGATGTGGCTTAAAATCACTGCTACGGAAACGGAAAATTGTGATAGCTCTACCAAGCAAGCTACGATAATACAAAGCGCTTTGGCAAGATTGCTGATGTAAGGATTCGGTGCCTCACCTTGTATCTGCGATTGCAGCGTAATGTCAGGTGACGACATACATTTCTGTAATTAGCCTTACTTCAATGTATTCCCTTCTCGTATCCCGTATGTCGTTTGCAATAAACCTGAACAAAAGGAAGACAATATAGTCCATATAACAATGCGTCCATACACGAAGTCGCTAATTTAATTAATTTCTTTTTGGCTCATTCGTAATTGGATCGAGACCATACAATGAATTATAGTAATGAATTTAAAAAAATTGTACAAACTCTTTGCGCTAGAGCATGGCATTTTCGTTAAAGGTCCGTTCATGTATTTTAACCGTGTTTCTTTTCTCTTAAAAGTACGGAACGTTTTGCCATGCCAAGTCAACCAACAATCATACAACGACTAAAGACACAAAATAAAACATACATAGGTTAGTAATAATAATATATTATGAAATAAAAATACAATTAAAAGTACGACACTTACGTTATACAATTACGACTGCCGTCTGGTTGCGACTCGTGAATGAAACAATGAAATAATGTAGTATTAATGGCGGTGTGCCACATACGTTCGATCTGGGCAAGACATAGAAAACAAAAGGTGACGATCAAAAATCTTCAAATGTTTCCAGCGGCTGCATACAATATTTATACAGCCGTGGACTATATCTATGGCTTAAATTATTTCTTTTTTTATTACTTACAATTACGTTTTCCGCTAATAATAGCTCAGCATGAAAATGTGCCTTTAAAGTATGTTTCTGCCTTCACTTCGGCTGTTGTATCTTCATAACTTATTCTTAGGTTTTTACAACGTTAATCACTTCTGATCATCTCTGCACCAAATTCTGTGATAACTGAACCGGACAACTCAGCCAACATGCAAAAGTATAGCGTATGCTTACGCGTTGGGCATTGTCGTTTCACTGAAGACAAGACTAGTTTTTGAGACGTATATGCATATTCACGTTGGAAGACTTAACTGTACTACGTGCTTGACATGCGGTACATCCGCGTAAAGAGAACACCAAAAATTGTGTAAAAGTTTGCGTTTGATGAGATTTAGGCACAGGACGACGTGAATTGTTTTGATAATAGCGAAGAATCGTAAACTTAATGTGGGATGAGAGTGTAATTGAAATTACTAACGTTTCCCGTAGCTTATCGTGTTATAAACAGTCCTGCCCTTACGAAATGACACCAAGACGATCTTAGAAGAGCTACCTACAGTGTTGTTGAGGGAATTTTAATGGTACTTAATTATTTGCCTTTGATTATTACCTTCTGTAAGTATTTGGAGTTAGGTGACATTCTAACAGCTGTATCTCTGTAACCAAAAGAAATTTAGCCGTCTTGTACGGAAAGTTTTGTTTGTACTAGTCTAAACTACGACATCTTTAAATATTCATGATTCCTCCAGATACACACACGCTCCCTCTATGTCTCCGCCTCCCTCTCTTTCTCTCTCTCTGTCTGAAAGGAAAATGAAAGCATAGACTTTAATGTTCAATACTACAAGCTGGTCGCACGTGAAATTAGTAGCCCCCTTTGAGCATTTCAACAATCCCTCGCTTAAAAGTGGGATGTCAGAAACATTGTAGCTATTTGCTCCGATAACGCACAACTTGCTACTGGCATTCCGTGACAGAAATCAGAATGCCTGTCGGCAAATAACTGTGATAACATTCGTTTTGTCTGACAGTTAACGCCCATGACACGTTTCTGCACTATAATATTTCATCACATTGTTCCATTAGTAGGCATAATTTGTATTAGTGCCATCATAACTAATTCAATTAAGCGAATGCGGCGGGGCGATCAATCAAATTGTCACTCTAAGCGAATCGTGACATCCCCACGTGTTCCAACGTCTCTGGGATCTCTACAGCGTCTAAAATTTCTCCGGCCACGTACTACTCGCACGCGAGCGGCTGCCGATTGCGAAATTTTCATCAGCTAGAATGAAACGAAAGATTAACGTTTCACTCGCAAGATAGTCATACAACGGACCGGCATATAAACGATTATTTACGTCGAGCGAATACGGGTCCGTGGACTGAGGCACAACCGCGACTGAGGTGAGTCGGCGGAGCCACGGACCAGACTAGGTTGCTCCCAGAAGGCGACGCGGAAGTGAGCGAGGGGGAAGCGCTTCTGTCAGTCGCCACGCTGATCAAATTTGGCAGTGACACACTCTTAACGAGTTGGCAATGGGGCGGCCGGAGCATGTCGTCTCAAGAATATGCCTGCCAGCATGTTGTACAGAGGTCGTGATACCTACACGTAATTCGAGTGCCTGAAAACTGGAACATTCAGTGCTATGTGCGGGGAGAAGCGAGATGGAATGTCTGTTCCGTAGCGAGTGCTGAGCCAAGAATGCTTACTCAGCAACAGCGTTTTTTATTATTCGACGCTTCCATACAGGAGGTTAACCACAGCAGTGTGTGAGTATGCTGTGGCAGCGAAATGCCGTGGCAGTACAATAGTTGAAAGTTTACAGTGCATTGTTTATTTAGCCTAAGTAGGTTTCGACAGATATAAGTGTACTGTCTAATATTATGACATTGTCCAATCACATTAATTTGACCGCCTGTCAAAAGCTTGAATAACCTCCTTTACCAGTACGGACGTGCGGAAAGGAGTCGTCGAGGTTCCGGAAGGTACTGACAGGGATGTGGAGCCATGCTGACTGCAGTGCTGTGTCCAAATACAGTACGTTTTCGGTTGAGTATCCATGGCGTCAACAGCCCAATCGATGTGATCCCGCAGATTCCCGACTGGGTTTCAATCTGAGGAGTCTCGCGGCCAGGGGAGTATAGTAAACTCATCCTGGTGTTCTCTGAAGTATTCGCATACACTGCGAGCTGTGTGACATGTTGCATTGTTCTACTGATAGATACTATCATGCTGAAGAAAAAACAAACTTCATGTAGGGGTGGACATGGTCCCCACTCATGGATGCACATTTATGTTGTTCCACAGTGCCTTCGAGAATGACGAGATCATCCAGGAAATGCCACGATAGCGACTGCACTATTTTCCGCGTCCCCCTGACACGTTTACACACCTTCCACTGCTAGTGCTTCCACGTCCTGTCTGTGAGTGGTTAAGCTCGTTGACCTCGAACGTAGGCGTTGGTCACATTAATGTGACTGGACTGTGTATTAACTTTTGTCTGTCGGTGAGCATTAATGTTTCTGCAACTGCTGACAGTGTCACCACCGTCCTTGATTCAATGCTTGCTGGTAACTAATATGGGGCCGGCCAGAATATTTATTAACCAATTAAATAGAATAATTATGAATTAAGCAACTTCACACGACGGACAGTGAACAGAGAGGAAATAAGTAACCCACCGTCTGCACCACAGTCTGACATAAAAATTATCCAAATAGGATTGTAATTTGATTAGTGATTTCAGTCATTGTACCTTCAGAGGGTAAATCTGTTCAGGATTACATTACCAGGTGAGGTCAGGTCAGTGAAATCACTAGTGCATATATTTTAATCTACATCTACATGATTACTCTGCAATTCTCAATTGAGTGCCTGGCAGAGGGTTCATCGAACCATCTTTAAGCTACTTCTCTACCATTCTACCCCCGAGCAACGCGCTGGGAATTTGAACACCTATATCTTTCCGTGCAAGCTCTGATTTCTCTTATTTTATTACCGAATGATGATCATTTCTCACTATATAGGTGGGCGCTAATAAAATATTTTCACACTCTGAGGAGGAAGATTGTGATTGAAATTTCATGAAGAAGTCCTGCCGGAGGGAAAAACGTCTTTCTTTTATTGCTGCCACACCAACTAGTGTATCATCTCCTTGGCATACACACCCCTATTTCGCGATAATACAGGGCGTACATAAAGTCTGGAACACTTTAAGTTATTTATTGCTCAAGAAGAGAAACCCTGAAAGTGTTTGTTTGTTTTTTTTTTTTTTTTTTTTTACCTCCACAAAACCACCTCCACTAGAACCTTGCCTAGTACGGCGGTGAGGGTGTCCCGCATCGTCCCCCTACGCTGTATTACGGAGTGTGGGACTTCATCATCATCATACCGCCACAGTGTAGTTTGATAATTTGCCCATAGTCAGCGCTAGTCGCAAACGTGGCGAGTTCAGGTGTAGAGCGAGCTTTTTGTGTGTTGGAGTTCGACAAAAATAAGTGTGCTACAGCTGTTCAACGGATTTTCAGAACCAAGTATGGTAAGAAACCACCAACAAGGAACGCCATTTGCCACTGGCACAACAATTTCGTTACGACGGATTGCTTGTGCACGTAAAAGAGAAGCGGATGTCCCAGTGTGAGTGAAGTGAACGCGGAGCGCGTACGAGAGACATTCATAAGGAGTCCAAAGAAATCGGTGCGTCGTGCATCCCGTCATCTTGGAATGGCTCCAATGACAGTGTGGAAAGTCCTGCGACAGAAGGTGTCTATGAAACATTCAAACTGGAGCTAGTGCAGAACCTCAATGACGACGACAAAGACAAGCGTTTTGAGTTTTGTTCGCAGTTGCAACAATTGAATCACTTAACTTTCAGCGACGAAGCCACTTTTCACACTAATGGGGAAGTGAACAGGCATAATTGTCGAATCTGGGGTACAAAGCACCGTCACGAATGCATTCAATTTGAGCATGATCCCCAAAGTTAAATGTTTTTCGTGGCGTGTCACGTCTAAAACTGTACAGGCAATTCTTCTTCCCTGAGAGCACTGTTACTATATATTCCTAATTGGACATGTTGCAGCAATGGCAGATGCCTCAAATGCAATCGGGCTCTCCGTTCATCTTTCAGCAGGATGGGGCTCCACCCCATTTTCATCGTGAAGTTCGTGGGTACCTGAACTTGTAAAAAAAAAAAATACTTTCAGAGTTTCTCCTCAAAATGCAATATGTATGACGTCTGTATAATGATTTGTGTGATTTGTAGTGTAACTGAAAGATAGCATATTCTTTTTAGGGATCATGTGGATGACTTCACACTTTTCATGATTTTGAGTCAATTGCCACTTTTTGCGCCATAGAGATAATTTGTCTAAACCATTTTGCAATTCGTTTTGATCATCTGATGAAATTACATGATGGTAAATGACAGTATCGAAGAGGACTGCTCACATTGTGTCCTAAACTGTATATGTAGATCAGGAACAACATAGTGCCTATAACACTTCCTTGTGGAACGCGAGATGTTACTTCTGTTTTACTCAACGGCTGTCCGTCAGTCATCACCAACTGTGACTTTTCTGACAGGAAATCACGAATACAGTTACACAATTGAGACGACACTCCATAGGCACCCAATTTAATTATAAGTCGCTTGTGAGGAACGGTGACAAAAGCATTCTGGAAATCTTAAAGTGTCGAAACAATTTAACATCCGTTGTCGATAGCACTCATTACTTCGCGAGAATAAAGAGCTATTTCTGTTTCACAAGAACGATATTTTCTGAATTCCTGTTGACTATTTGTCTATAAATCGTTTTCTTCTAAGTGATTCATAATGATCGAGCACAGTATATGTTCCAAAATTCTATTGCAAATTGACGTTGGAGATATTTCCAGTCTGTGGGTGCGAATCTTTCTACGAGCAAGCGGTTGTATATGGCTGCTAAGTATGGAGTTATTGTATCAGCATACTCTAAAGGAACCGAACTGGTATACAGTCTACACCGGAAGCCTTCGCTTTCTGAAATGTTTTAAGCTGCTTCGCCACAGCAAGGATATCTGCTACTAAGGCACTCACGTTGGCAGTTATTCTTGATTTGAATTCTTTCGTGAAGGAAATTCGGAAAGTCAGGTTTAGAAGTTTTGCTTTAGTGGTGCTGTCGTCAATAGCATCATGATTCTTAACGCGTTGTGGAGGTGCTGACTGCGTCTTGCCACTGGTGTACTTTACTTACGACGAGAATCTCTTTGAATTATCTGCCAGATTTCGAAACGCAACTGGTCTTTATCAAAAAACTTCAAATTTTCAAAGCATTACATTAATACATGCAAATTTGTCAATAATTGGTCTTAATAAACAACTAAAGTAGACCTTATGAAGAACAGAAATCACAGAAGAAGTAGTTACCTTCTTCCTCAGCACTGGAATATTTTTCAAGAGTCCAGCTACGATAAGACAGATAGTGCATCCATCCCCCCTTCGGTAATGAATCTTAGTACAGCCTATTACAAAATACCTGTATGCATGCTTCGACTGGGTGTTCTTTTCATCATGAAACGGAAGAATCTTGCTTTTCAATTACTTTTTCGAGCTGGTCTAGTTTTTCCAATTGACATTTTATGTTTCGTCTCCTTCCTTACGGCTTGACTCGTCTGGATCTTCGCCACAAAACTATTTTCCTTTCTTTTTCTGATTTCTGGGTTTTTCTTCAGCTTCCAAATCATTTTCGTATCTCTTTTCCAATATTGCTGATTTTTCTTTGCACCTTGTCTCACGCAGTCTTCGGAGGAGACATTACAGCCTCTGCTAACAACGAGTGAGGGTCGCGTATCTAAAGCTCTAGCAACCCCAGCAAATCCGAATCCGCCTTATGTCTTTTTGAAGTGCCAAGTACAGCTACCAGTTCAGACTGCGGTTCTGGAAATTTTTCTGTTGTAGAAGACAGAGAAACTTCCTCTTGGAGCACATTGGTTTGAGAGAAGCCATCTTGAAATGCCTCAGATGCTGATACTTGCACTTCCGGTATTTTACCTTATGGTCCCCCTTTCATCTTTAAAGTGCAGGAAAAAACCGTGTTGGCTCGGTTTCGCCCCACCTGGTGAACCGGTTTTACCCCACAGAGCGAGGCTCAGTAAAACTTGGGGTTAGAAAATTGGCATTCAAATTATAGTGAGAGTCACACAAACATGTAAATTCACCGAAAAACGTGATAAGTCGAAATAATTTGTTACTTACAAATTTCTTATCATGTAATGTTCCTCTCCAGGCCGGCCGCTGTGGCCGAGTGGTTCTATGCGCTTCAGTCCGGAACCGCGCTGCTTCTACTGTCGCAGGTTCGAATCCTGCCTCCGGCATGGATGTGTGTGATGTCCTTAGGTTAGTTAGGTTTAAGTAGTTCTAAGACTATCACAGACCAAAACTCATGAAAATGCATACGTTTTGATGTCGCTCATAGGGGATGCGATGTAATTAACAGTATTTCCCGTGCACTGTTCACGAGAATCAAACAGTTAAAATAAAATAGAAAATACATGAACACTGCATAAGATCAGCTCCCAGCAACGCACCTGAAAATAATACTTAATCTAAAGCATTTGTTTTAAAATAAAGGGGGAAACTAATCACTGGACCTGTGTGTAAGGAAACGCGTTGGATGTGCTAACGGGAAAGCTACGAGGTGAGTGGCTTAGGTGCAAAAACGTAACCTCGGAATACAAGAGAAAATTGTGGATAAAATCATTTATTCCTAAGATATGGATGTGAGGCACGTACACAATTCCTGATAACATTTATTCCTAAAACATTAAAGAAAAGCATTGATACATTCACCGTTAGAATCTACACCTAAAATCATTGGTGTGAATCATTCATACAACTGCTGATACCTGATGACTGATCGCAATAACTCGTGAAACGGTACACGTTTCGCCCTGCATCCGCGTGCCCACGTGGTTTGTGGAGACGCAATTTCTAGGTATCGTTGCAACAATATCATATCACACAGTCATGAACAGTTAACGTTCATTAAAACAAACATGAGACCGGACAGTTAGTGATGACGGTAGCCCAACAAAACTTTAATGTTCAACCACGTGGTCGGCTCCCCACGGACGAAAGATACAGAAAGCAAGAAAAATTTACGAGATGGCAAAGGTATTAATATTTAGAAAAATGAAAGGTTATACAGGCATAGCTGAAGGCAAGCAGACATTCATACAGAAGCGAGTGCTCACTTCTTATCGACACCTTTGTGTGGCGCTCTTCCGGTGGATCCAAGTCTGATATAGAAATTTACTAAAAGAAAAATCTGCCAAAGTTTTGCACTCCTTGCTGCGACAAGGCAAAGCAATCTTTCAGAGATGAAAAGCGAGACCAAAAGCTAACAGCTCTCCTCTCGCCAAGTAACAACGCGCCACGCGGTCAGCCTAACTCACCCTTCTTCGACTGGAGCCCAGCTGTGGACGCTTCCCGTACCACGGCAGACTGCCTCCCGCTTCTTCTCCAGCCTCTTCCAGACTCCGCGTGGGTGCCGGCCGAAGTGGCCGTGCGGTTAAAGGCGCTGCAGCCTGGAACCGCAAGACCGCTACGGTCGCAGGTTCGAATCCTGCCTCGGGCATGGATGTTTGTGATGTCCTTAGGTTAGTTAGGTTTAACTAGTTCTAAGTTCTAGGGGACTAATGACCTCAGCAGTTGAGTCCCATAGTGCTCAGAGCCATTTGAACCATTTGAACACCGCGTGGCCTGGAAGATGCCATTTCCGCCACCAACGTAACGCAGGTGGATTTCTCACAAGTAGTGAAAACCTCTTTGCCTACTTGACCACTACGAGAGTTGGCTATTCTGTACAACTGCTGCTAAATCTGTATGACTATCGCAGACTTTCTGCAGCAGACTACGCCATACAAGAGTTGCCTATTCTGTACAACTGCTGCTGAATCTGTATGACTATCGCAGACTTCGCCACCGTCTAGCAACGTGACACACAACCACATTGATTCAATCACACCACTATGAGAGTTATGAGAAAAGAGAAACAAGGAAAAGAAAGAGAAATGGTAGTGAATATGGGCTACCGGACTAATGAAAGGTGGCTACACGACCCTTTCACTATATATGGAGGGGATGTACGAGAACATGGTTCAAATGGCTCTGAGAACTATGGGACTCAACTGCTGTGGTCATCAGTCCCCTAGAACTTAGAACTACTTAAACCTAACTAACCTAAGGACATCACACACATCCATGCCCGAGGCAGGATTCGAACCTGCGACCGTAGCGGTCGCGCGGCTCCAGACAGTAGCGCCTAGAACCGCTCGGCCACTCCCGCCGGCACGAGAACATGGAACCATCACAAACATAGCATATTACCACGCCTAATACAGTGTAGGAAAACCGTTGGCGTTCAAAATAGCTTCCAGTCGCCTCTTATGGATAAATACAGATCCTGTACGGTTTTCAATGGAATCTTACACCATTCTGTAAAATACTAGCCATTTCAGACAACGACGATTGAAGTGAATAGCGATCACCCACTTTTCTCTCCAAAGTAGCCCACAAAACCCTAATAATACTGCGATCTGGTGACTGTGTTGGCCAAGGAAGATGTGAAATTTCATCCTAGTGCTCAGAAAACCAGTCCTGGACGATACTAGCTGTGTACAAAGGGGCCGTGTCGTCTAGGAACACAGCATCACCATTGAGGAGCAAACACTGTACCATGTGATGGACCTGGTCAGCCAAAATGGTCACAGAATCCTTGGCAGTAATGAGACGTTGCAGAGTAACAATGGAGACCGTGGAATATCACGATATGGCTGCCCAAATCGTGATCGAACGCCCGCCATGATTCGCTCTTATCACGGAAACTCGGCCAGAAATTGCAAATGGTGTGCAACAGGACTCACCCGACCAAATGATTTACTTCCACTGGCGCAGAGTCCAGATTTTACGGCTTCGTTACCACGATTTCCTGTTACGGACATTTTCATCACTGATGAGCGGCTGTGCAATGCCATGTCGTCCTGGAATTCCCTGCTTATGGAGCTCCTTTCGTGTTACTTTAGTGCTGACAGGGTTCGCGAGTGCGACATTCATTACTGAAGTGACTTTTGCAGCTGCTGTTCTTTTATTGTTCATCACAATCTTCAATTACCGTCTGTCACGATCATTCGCGACACACTTTTGTCCGCGTTGTGTATTAGCGGATGACGTTTTTTTCCCTTTCCGTGTTGCGGTATAAATCTTCGATCCCGTGCCCCTTGAAATACCAAACACTTCGACTACCTAGGTTACTGAAGCATCTCCCATACAATCATCAACCATTTTCCCACGTTCGAATTCACTTATCTCCGACATGATTCACTCACAACTACACAGAACACTTTTCTGACCACAACTGACACTTGCAAGGTATTGAGTATATTGCCGTTCGTGATAAAATACAACAGCGCAACCTGCAGACTTTGCTCAAGCATGAATTTCTCGTTGTATTTCCATACTTTTGTCCAACCCCTAGAATGCCGTCAATCCTCCGTTACTCTTGCGAACTTATATACTCGCTCTCTCCTCTACACTGATGTAGTTCACTTGTATGCGACAACAGATTCAAGTGGCAAATGTTCTTTTAAATCAGTTGTTCCTAGCTCTTTATACTGGGGACCACTCTGTTTTCTCTGTTGTCAACACGGACAACAAGGTTAAAAAAAAAGATAAAATAATATAAAATAAAATTTGTCAGTCTAAAAATAAACTTAAATTGAAACTTTTAACAGATTCTCTAAACTCAAAAGTTATAAATAGTAACAGTACTATTACAGATTAAGACGCAACAGTTTCGGTAGAAAGTTAAATTCCGTTTGCATCAATACGATTTTTCAGCTTGCATCCTCTGGCGCAATTTCGATAATCCTGAGGATTACTGCTCAATTATTTCTGCGTCTTGCTGCTGGTGTACTTTGGAGACAACCATAACCTCTTTGGATTTTCTGACAGATTTCGAAATACAGATTCTTTGTGAGAGCTATTAAAAACATATCGCATTTAACACCACGATAAATTTCGAGTTTCAGGAAAACATCACCAATCTTGGAGACTTTAGCATTACTTTAAATTTGGCATGCTTTTTTTGTTGGTTCCGAATCAGTGTTCTCACATGTTTTGTGTACTATGGGGGATCAGTAATCTTATTAATTTATTTGGTATACCTCTCTCAGCTGCCGTCGACACCATTTCGTTGAGTTCAAGCCACATCTAGTCTACACTCACATAGTCTGTTTGCGAGCAGTGGAGACCGTCTCTTAGGAATATGTCAAGGGAAGTTTTATCTGCTTTTTTAAATAGACATATTTTGAGTTCATTTTTGATGAATTTGGATGTTATGGATCTCAGTGTTAGTGCAACAACCTTGTGGTCACTAATTCCTGTATCCCTCATGATGCGTCCTATTTGCTCAGGATTAAGTGTTAACAAAAGGTCAAGTACACACTTCGAGTAGGCTCCTAAACTAACTGCTTCTAATAATTTTCGGTGGAAGCGATCAGTACAATTCCAGACGATATTTTACCACCGGCTCCAAACATGTGGTTTCGCTAACATATCGGGAGCAGAGAGAAGTCAGTAGCAGCTTCTATTGCATGGTGGACACCTACTTCGAATGAGGCTCAAGTTTACTTTGAACTCTTCTGCAGCTGTGTCATCTGAGGCCGGAGATCGGTAAAAGCAACGAATCCTTCCACTGTCCAAGACGTAAGCGATTATGACCTGGAGCACTGGCCGTGAAACGTTTTTGCTCAAGAGCCAATACTGATACTGTAGGGATACACATCGGGTCGCATAGGTAAATTTTCACCAAACCACCGTTGTTCATAGGGACATACCACTTACACATTTTGAATTTACTTACTGTATCACACCAAACAGCCCGTTTTTAAGGGAAAAAGAAAATAATGAGTAAGAACTACATGCATTTTTCTGATGGCTTACATACTGACCAATTTTACGTACTGAAGCGGATAATGTGGCCAGTGCCATCGGAATACTATCCAATATTGGTTTATCAGATTTTAAGTCACATTTTCCAAGCTGCGTCAGGCCCTAGTGTATGAAAGAATACCAAGCAGCTGCAGCAGACCGTTTTCAATTGCAGTTTTGTATTCCGCCAAATATAACGGAATAGAGACGGTTTTTAATAATATAACTTTATTGATAGAAAATTGCCGCAAAGATATAGATTATAGGATGATAGCTTTATATGTAAAATGGTTTAGAAGTGAGTTTCGTCTGTTGTGTTATGCGTGTTTCTTGGCAATAAGTAACTGTTATTGACGTTAAGACCTTGGCCGCTTTTCTCGACTATCGGTGTAGCTACTTTTCCCGATGGGACACCATGTCGGAATTACTGATCTACAGAAGAAACTATCGGGCTGAAAGAAATAACAAGGAACTACATTTGTAGGCGAAAATACGTTGTTTAAACATAGCTATTGTAAAACAATTACTGCTCTCCATACAAGTAAGTTAACAAGATTAGCATAAATGATGTATTTTACATTAGACAATTCAAAATCAAAAACGTTTTTACTAAAAAATAGTGGAATAAGCTTCCTCTGTCAGTCTCACTGACAACAATGCTGATGTGTTTTAGAGCCAATATCATCACTTCTCGACAGGCAGCTTCCCTGTTCAGGTCAAAAACAATGCAGTTGCCACTTTTCCCATCCTCGCCACTGTACCACACCATCCCCTATCGATGTTATTATGAAGTTATAACCTTCATAAATCAGTACATTACATTAATTACTAGGAGCAATTGCGTTTTAGACACCACCACAAATGTTTACTAAATATGTTGAGTGTTATATTTTTTCACTCATTTCATTATATTTCAGTGGCCTGAATTTGGTTTCAGATTACTTGATACAAACCTGTACCGCACGTGAGACGACAGTCTGCATAATTTGTATTGACGAATCTATGTTACTTCCGTTTGACGTTTATACCACAGCAGCTGAATGGTGCGATTTGCGCACGCTCGTCTGTTGTCAACATTAGAAGACAACTAATAAAATATTCCCCCTCCCACTTCTATTAACCCTTTAGCCCCGTAGAGGTCGCGCTATTTACCACACTGCAAAGCAGCGAACTTTACATACGTTACGGCCGAATTCACCAACGTCAAGTATAACCTAGCACATCTTAAAATTTGTTCCGGCCGGGCCCGCAGCGTAGAATATGTCATAATATGACATTTTATAATTAATTATTCCAGGCAAGCGCCAACGGCCTTCCCGCGCTGGTAACACTGGTTCCCGTCAGATCACCGAAGTTAAGCGCTGTCGGGCTGGGCTAGCACTTGGATGGGTGACCATCCGGTCTGCCGAGCGCTGTTGGCAAGCGGGGTGGACTCAGCCCTTGTGAGGCCAACTGAGGAGCTACTTGATTGAAAAGCAGCGGCTCCGGTCTCGGAAACTGACATACGGCAGGGAGAGCGGTGTGCTGACCACATGCCCCTTCATATCCGCATCCAGTGACGCCTGTGGGCTGACGATTACACGGCGGCCGGTCGGCACCTTTGGACTTTCATGGCCTGTGCGGGAGGAGTTTAGTTTGTTCCAGGCAAGCTGCAACAGTTTGGTTAGTAGAGCGTCTTCCTTACTACAAGCTCGTTTCAGCTATAGCGCTATTCTCAAGAAAACTTCTAGATGTTACAATCGGTGACTCTACTTACGTTCATACAAGATGTACGTGAAAGGTACTTTACATACAGAATTAGTCTAGTTGTAGTAGACGCCCATGCTGCATCACTAAGTAAACTGCTGACTCTCTATTTATTGCTAGACTCTTATAAGTCGTGTAATTTCTATTTACGTAGAAGTTTTTCGTGCAATGCTTTTGACAGATCGACAGTTTATTCTTTATTTTGAATGTAATGCTTGCAGTCAGTGATGTTAGTTGTGTTTCACTGATATCATAACTTTGTTGTGATTTCTATCTGTGTTTATCTTTTGTTTTTGTTTCTTTTGTGTTTTACTTGCTCTCGATGTCCAAAAGGTCAAAAAAAACTTTTAGGTAATTTTTATGTTTAAGATCGATTGGTTCACTGAGAATATCGTTTGGATGATTTTTCATTTGTGTATATATTTCTAGTTCTTCCAGAAAGTTCATAGCATGTCCTTTTTGTATTTTGTGTAAAACTTGTTATGCATTTTCAATGTGCTCTGCTTTACGATTTTGGCTTTTTGGATGTAGGTAAAACCTTTATTGATTGCTGCTGCAGTTTCTTGTGTGTTCTTTAAATCTAATGCTGAAGATTTGGTTTAATTTATTCAATATTTGTCCCAAATCCATTACGGCACAAAAACCAACATATGTACTGACAATATACTTTGGACAAATATCGAATAAAATTAACTAAATCTTACAGAAAGCAAACATAAAACAAGCTTCCCCAACAAACAACAATCCAAAGAGAAAAATTCGATCTGGAGAAACCAAAATTCTTGATTTTGCCTACTCAGGAATATACAAAATTTCTTGAAACGAGTGCGCTAAATTCTGTATCGATGAAACGGGACGAAACTTCAGCATTAGATTTAAAGAACACACAAGAAATTGCTGTAGCAATCAACAGAGCTTTTACCTACATCCAAAAAGCCAAAACCTCAAAGCAGAGCACATCGAAAATTCATTACAAGATTCTACACTAAATACCAAAATGACATGCTACGAACATTCTGGAAGAATTAGAAATATATATACCCACCAAAAATCATCCAAACGATATTCTCAATGAACAAATCGATCTTAAACATGAAAATTACCTAGAAGATTTTACAGGAATTTAGGACATCGAGAACGGATAAAAACACGCAGTAAACGAAAACAAAAGACAACCATAGATACAAATCATAACAAAATTATAATATCAGTGAATTACAACTACCATCACTGACTAGCAAAAGTTACACTGAAAACATAAAGCATCAACGAGAATAACCTGTCAATCTCGCTGTCAAAAGCATTTCATGAAAAAATGCTAAACAAATAGAAATGACGCGGGTATAAGAGTCTAGCAATAAATAAATAGTCTACAGTTTACTCACTGATGCAGTATGGGCATCTGTCCCAGCTAGACTTAAGCGCATATGTAAACTGATCTTTATACACTACTAGCCATTAAAATTGCTACACCACGAAGATGACGTGCTACAGACGTCAAATTTAACGGACAGGAAGAAGATGCTGTGATATGCAAATGATTAGTTTTTCATTCACACAAGGTTGGCACCGGTGGCGACACCTACAACGTGCTGACACGAGGAAAGTTTCCAACCAATTTCTCATACACAAACAGCAGCTGACCGGCGTTGCCTGGTGAAACGTTGTAGTGATGCCTTGTCTAAGGAGGAGAAATGCTTACCATCACGTTTCCGACTGTGTTAAAGGTCGGATAGTAGCCAGTAGCGATTGCGGTTTATCGTATCGCGACACTGCTGCTCGCGTTGGTCGAGATCCAATGACTGTTAGCAGAATATGGAATCGGTGGGTTCAGGAGGGTAATACGGAACGCCGTGCTGGATCCCAATGGCCTCGTATCACTAGCAGTCGAGATGACAGGCATCTTATCCGCATGGCTGTAGCGGATCGTGCAGCCACGTCTCGATCCCTGAGTCAACAGATGGGGACGTTTGCAAGACAACAACCATCTGCACGAACAGTTCGACTACGTTTACAGCAGCATGGACTATCAGCTCGGAGACCATGGCTGCGGTTACCCTTGACGCTGCATCACAGACAGGAGCGCCTGCGATGGTGCACTCAATGACGAACCTAGGTGCACGAATGGCAAAACGTCATTTTTTCGGATGAATCTAGGATCTGTTTACAGAATCATGATGGTCGCATCCATGTTTGGCGACATCGCAGTGAACGCACATTGGAAGCATGTTTTCGTCATCGCCAAACAGGCGTATCACCGGGCGTGATGGTATGGGGTGCCATTGGTTACACGTCTCGGTCACCTCTTGTTCGCATTGACGGCACGTTGAACAGTGGACATTACATTTCAGGTGTGTTACGACCCGTGGCTCTACCCTTCATTCGATCCCTGCGAAACCCTACATTTCAGCAGCATAATGCACGACCGCATGTTGCAGGTCCTGTACGGGCGCTTCTGGATACAGAAAATGTTCGACTGCTGCCCTTGCCAGCACATTCTCCAGATCTCTCACCAATTGAAAACGTCTGGTCAATGGTGGCCGAGCAATTGGGTCGTCACAATACGCCAGTCACTACTCTTGATGAACTGTGGTATCGTGTTGAAGCTGCATGGGCAGCTGTACCTGTACACACCATCCAAGCTCTGTTTGACTCAATGCCCAGGCGTATCACGGCCGGAGGTGGTTGTTCTGAGTACTGATTTCTCAGGATCTATGCACCCAAATTACGTGAAAATGTAACCGCATGTCAGTTCTATAATATATTTGTCCAATGAATATCCGTTTATCATCTGCGTTTCTTCTTGGTGTAGCAATTTTAATGAGCAGTAGTGTATATAACTTTTATAAAGGTAAGGCGACTCCCCAACTGTAACATCTGCAGAGAATGGCGCTATAGGCGAAACGAGCTTGTAGTAAGTGAGAAGCACTACTTACCAAACTATTGCGCCTTATGTGGAATAATTTATTACAAAAAAGAAACCTTAAACGATCACTGTCCCTACTTTCTTTTTTTCTTACTGGGCAAGTAAAATACACTCTTAAAAAGCTGTTAACGTTAGTTGACCTTTTTGGATTGTGATGTTAGGTTCAAAAATGGCTCTGAACACTATGCGACTTAGCTTCTGAGGTCATCAGTAGCCTAGAACTTAGAAGTAATTAAACCTAACTAACCTAAGGACATCACACACATCCATGCCCGAGGCAGGATTCGAACCTGCGACCGTAGCGGTCGCTCGGTTCCAGACTGTAGCGCCCAGAACCGCACGGCCACTCCGGCCGGCCTGTGATGTTAGGTAGTCGCTATAAACATATTATTATAAAATACGTTTGGGAACCGCGGGCCGCAAGAATACTTTATTCGAGCCGTATTCCGCCTGCCGCCCGCAGTGTGGCGGCTACTGGTGCGGAGTCTACAGCCAACCAACTACGTACGGTAAAGCTCGGCTAATGGAATAAACTCGAGGCAAACCGTAGACTTCTGTCTGTGTCTTGCAGGCCGAGCTGATCAGGAAAACGGGTCGAATTTAGTGTGCGGATGTCAACTAGCCCGGAGCGGCGACACTCGCACGGGGAGGGAGACGGTGCAGGGTGTACATCGCCACCCCATCCCCCAACCTGCCGTCCATTACAGGATTAATTAATTCGGCCCCCAAGTGGAGGGGGCGGCGCGGACAGCTGCTTCGGACACGGTTTCCGGGTCAGCAGAGTGTGTCGGCGCGAGGCGTGCCGTGCCGCGGACAGCAAAGTCCTTGGGAAATCTCGCCCCGCCCGCGAGCTACGGTTATGATTGGAGCGGAGGCGCGCCCGCCGGGTGGCAGAACCGGCGGTGGCTCTCGTTAATTAAAGGACGGAGAGCGCTGGAAAAGGCGACCGCGGAAAGGGCTCGTTCCTATCCACCGTAACCGCCGCGCACCCTCCTTCCCCACTGGTCGACACTCGACCATTAAATGAACACGTACTTCTACTGCGATGTCCTTCCCAATACTCGTTAATTAATTTTCGCGCCAACACCGGAACGTACTTTTCACATACAACGGCCAGTCGTGACGCAGTTTCTCCAATTCACCGGCGGCGGACGTCCGCAACGGCTCAACCCAGACCTCATCCCCAGAAATGGAGGAACGTGCTGTACAAGGGAGGCGAGGGTAGGATTGCGACACATATCCATTCCCTTTTCTTTACAGCTGTGGCAGTCAACCTAGTTCCCACCACCACTACTGGACGTCCCAACCGGCATGGTGGACGGTAGGCGTTAAAAATATTTTCCTTAGATTTTCATAAAATTCTGACATAGAGTACATGGTAAATAATTATTGAAACCTTCCCGTCTCCTATATATCTCCTTTGTTACGCAACCTTCCCTTCTACAATAACCTATGAAACCTTCGCTTAGGATTAATAATAATTAATAATAACAAATAATTAATAACAAAAAATGAAATCTTCCCTTTGAAATTTATTCTCTTTCTCTATCTTCGCATATAAATTTAATTGCTGCTTATTAAAAGTGATTTTCTGATTATTTCGACGAAACATATAATGTGTCGTCGTCGTGGCCCTCAGTCGTTATCTACAATAACCCAAAAATGTTCCTTACTTTTTTTACTGTTACTGGATCGCCATCTGACTGCTACATCGAACTGCGACATGAATATACTTACTGTGCTTTACTATACTTTATTAGCTGTTGGTGGGCTGTCATAACAAGTGGCTGTATTTATTACCAAAGCTGGCGTTATTCTTTTACAGAAAAGCTGACGTTATTCTTTAATTAATTTGACTGACGTTACGTAACTCATAGTTAAACTTTTTCTTGACAACAATAAAATTTTGCAAAGTTTTACGTTGATGGTTTCTGGGATGGATTATAAGCAGTAATGCAATATTGCTGGCAAAAATTAATTATATTCTGAATGAAATGATTTTACAAACGTTGAAATGGGACTTACTTTTTACAATAATCTTACAACTAGCATTGCGCAAACATACCTTCAGTAGTCTTGAGTTTCTCAAAAAAATAACTCAATAATATTAGTTCCTCTTATGTTAATAGTTACGTGATGTTTATGTACACGCGTTTATAACCTCTTGTAAATCATAGCTGGTGGCTGGCAGGCACACCGTTCCTCTCAACCCCTCGCTTCAGACCTGCTACCTACTCGCTTCACATCTCGCTTACTACTGACTTCCTACGAACGCTAAAGTGCGGTCTCTCCCGCCAACAATGCTTTCTGATGCAGACAATCCCTGCTACCATTACAAAATGTATCGATGCGCGGTCTTTCCCGCTCTTTTCTTGAAATGTATCCATACGCGGTCTCTCCCGCTCTTTTTAAAATTATGTCGATGTGCGGTCTCTCCTGCCAACAATACTCTGATGCAGACATTCCCTGCTACCACAATTATTTCCAACATGACAAATATTAATCATTCCTACTTAATCCTATTAATAAAAGATAAACATCTTTCATGACAGTAGACAATAGAAATATACACGTCTTACATTATTTTTGCACGTTTCAACTTCCTGTAATTCTGATTTATCAGTTTTATACGGTAAAATTACTTCTCTTCTTCACCATTACTGTGGAACCTGCGTGCTTTTTGAAAATGTTACTATTAACAAAGGTATGAAAAAGGCCGTAGATAAAATAAATGACTACCCCTGCTTTACAAAATTAATTCCGGATACACTCAACTTATCTCTTATTTCTATTTTATCAGCTGAAGATAACGTCAATATTTATATGTTTCTACCAAATAGGACACGCAGGCAGGCAAACCTATGTTTACAGCATTTTTAGATTTAGGGAAAGACTCTGAAAACGTTGACTGGAATACACTCTACGAAATTCTCAGGACAGCACGGATAAAACACAGAGAGCAAAAAGTTATTTACAATTTGTACAGAAACCAGACTACAGTTTTATGAGGTAAAACTCACAAAAAGGAACACGTAGTTGAGAAGGGGTAGTGAGATGGTTGCAGCCTATCCCCGATGTTATTAAATCAGTACACTGAGTGAGCAATAATGGAAACTAAGGAAAGATAAGGGGAGTGAATTAAAGTTCAGAGAGAAGAAATATAAAATTTGGTGTTTGTCGACAACACTGTAATTTTGTCGGAGACAGAAAAGAACGTGGAAGAGCAGTCGAACGGAACGAATACTCTCTTCAAAAGAGAGCTAATGACGAACATCAACAATAGTAAAACAAAGGTAATGGAACATAGTCGAATTAAATGAGGTGATGCGGTAAGAATTAACTCAGGAAACGGTTCAAATGGTTCTAAACACTATGAGACTTAACATCTGAAGTCATCAGTCCCCTAGACTTAGAACTACTTAAGCCTAACTAGCCTAAGGACATCACACAAATGCATGCCCGAGGCAGGATTCGAACCTGCGAGCGTAGCAGCAGCGAGGTTCCGGACTGAAGCGCCTAGAACGGTTCGGCCACAGCTGCCGGCCTTAGGAAATGAAACACTAAAAGTGATAGATTATTTCTGCTATTTGGGCAGGAAAGTAGCTGGCAATTACTAATGTAGGGAGGATATAAAATCCAAACTGGCTATAGCACGAGAAATGTTTCTGAAAAACGAGGAAATTTTTAACATCGAACATGAAATTAAGTGATAGGAACTGTTTCCTGCCTACAGCCGAAGTAGAGAGGATATGGAAGACATACTTGGAATAAATAAAAAATTACGGAAAAGATAAATGAACTGATAAACATTTTTTTGCGTGCTAAGTGTTAGCAAGTGTTTTCTGAATGAATTTGTGTGGATTGTAGCCATGTACGGAAGAGAAACGTGGACGGTAAACAGCTCAGACGAGAGGATAACACCAGCTTTTCAAATGTGGCGCTACAGGAGGAAGTTGTTGGTTGCTTGATTTGAGGGAAGGTACGAAACAGTGAGGTCATCGGTCCCAAAGGCTTAGGGAAGGATGGGAAGGAAGTCGGCCGTACCCTGTCAAAGGAAGTATCCCGGCATTTTCCTGAAGCTATTTAGGGAAATCAGGGTGAATCTAAATCAGAATGGCCGGACGCGGGTATGAACGGGCGCCCACCCGAAAGCGAATCCAGTGTGCTAACCACTGCGCCAAAGCAGTTTGCTCATATGATATTCAAAAAGCCGCGGGTCAATGTAGTCAGGCAAATGTAGTATTTATTGACTATCGAAAAGCGTTTGACACAGTAACACACCAACATTTATTAATAAAAAGTGCGACTACGTGAAATAGCAAACAAAACTGATGAATCTGTTGTTTGTCGCGCGGAGTGACCGAGCAATGTCACTGATTGCGCGGCCCCTCCCGCCGGAGGTTCGAGTCCTCCTTCGGGCTTGAGGAGGAGGAGGATATTAGTGTTTAACGTCCCGTCGACAACGAGGTCATTAGGGACGGAGCGCAAGCTCGGGTGAAGGAAGGATGGGGAAGGAAATCGGCCGTGTCCTTTCAAAGGAACCATCCCGGCATTTGCCTGAAGCGATTTAGGGAAATTACGGAAAACCTAAATCAGGATGGCCGGAGACGGAATTGAACCGTCGTCCCCCCGAATGCGAGTCCAGTGTGCTAACCACTGCGCCACCTCGCTCGGTCCCTCGGGCTTGGTTGTGTGTGTTGTTAGCATAAGTTAGTTTAAGTAGTATGTATATTTAGGGACCGATAACCAAAGGTCCCTTAGGAATTCACACACGTTTTAACACTTTTTGTTGAGGTTTCCTTGATGAGGAGCACACAGCATGTTATCCTGGATGGAGAGACATTGCCAGAACTGCAAGTAGCTTAAGGCGTACCACACATAAGTGTGTTGGGACGCTTGTTGTTCATATTGTGTATTAATAGCATGCCAGACGGTGACCTACTAGTTATTTGAAAATGACGCAGTTCTCTACAAATTAATACTGTTTCAGAAAAGTTACGAGAACATCTAATTAGAAATGGACGCGATTTCAAAGCGATGAAATCTGGTAACTTGTATTTCCGGAAAGTACTTCCCTATCACGACATCAGAGAGTTACAACTTCAATTATTCAACTCATACAAATACCAAGGTGTGAAAATTTGTAGGTATACGAAATGGAATTATCAAATAGGGCTCAGTCGTATGTAAAGTAACTGACAGATTTCGGGTCATTGGAAACCGCAATCATTCTACAAAGGTTTTTAACCTGCTTGCATTTCACATTCACAGTGCTTACCACGCGCTTACATTAGCCTGTAATCTTGCAACATTAATCACTTAAATATGTTAGACAGATTTATTCCCAATATTTCGTTACTCTACAGTCTACAGTAACTATTCTTCTTGCTCCGATTTCTTTACGCCACTGTGTATACATTTATAGATATGACGAACGAAAACTTCACTATCGGTGCCTTTTCGGGGATTACCTTCTGAGTATTTTGGTGTAAGAGTCCCACAGTCTACAGTGGCTCGTTACAGACTTAATGCATTTCGTTTGGTTTCTTGCACGTTCTTCTACCTTTATTGTTCTGAAAATAGTGCACAACAGTGCAAATCACGAAGATACGCATTGTGTGTCTGGTTTCCTGATTTTACAGGCGCTCAAGGCAAGGTGATGTTATATGTCTCGCTTCCATTCGTTGATTGTATCTGCTGCTGTCAACAGTAGTACCCATCTCATTCATTGCCTACAGATTTGCATGCAGTGCTCCTCGGTGCTGTCTTGGTATTGTTTTTCCAGCATTGTTATTTGTACGATAACAGTTGTGAGCTTGGGGTTGATCTGAGATTCTGTTATTCTGCGCAACGGATTAATCTGAGATGTACCCTTTACCCTGTGGCTCCTGCAAGATGCAATTTCCACCCCCACACTACTACAGAAGTCAGACAGATGTTCCTAACGTTCTAAAGAGAAATGCCTGAAAAACTTTCAGCAATAAATATCTTCTGGGGTTGTCCGCTGTAAGGAAATGACACAAAAATCCACAAAATTTCTTACATAACTAGCGGGATACTTGGGTACTGGAGTAGTGGTAGTTAGTGTAAGAAAAACATGAAGCTAACGAAAGTTATTATTTATTTTGCAAAAATTCCGAGAAATCACGTGGCACTTTTAGTTATGAATTGAACAAGTTACAGGGTGTTTCAAAAATGACCGGTATATTTGAAACGGCAATAAAAACTAAACGAGCAGCGATAGAAATACACCGTTTGTTGCAATATGCTTGGGACAACTGTACATTTTCAGGCGGACAAACTTTCGAAATTACAGTAGTTACAATTTTCAACAACAGGTGGCGCTGCAAGTGATGTGAAAGATATAGAAGACAACGCAGTCTGTGGGTGCGCCATTCTGTACGTCGTCTTTCTGCTGTAAGCGTGTGCTGTTCACAACGTGCAAGTGTGCTGTAGACAACATGGTTTATTCCTTAGAACAGAGGATTTTTCTGGTGTTGGAATTCCACCGCCTAGAACACAGTGTTGTTGCAACAAGACGAAGTTTTCAACGGAGGTTTAATGTAACCAAAGGACCGAAAAGCGATACAATAAAGGATCTGTTTGAAAAATTTCAACGGACTGGGAACGTGACGGATTAACGTGCTGGAAAGGTAGGGCGACCACGTACGGCAACCACAGAGGGCAACGCGCAGCTAGTGCAGCAGGTGATCCAACAGCTGCCTCGGGTTCCCGTTCGCCGTGTTGCAGCTGCGGTCCAAATGACGCCAACGTCCACGTATCGTCTCATGCTCCAGAGTTTACACCTCTATCCATATAAAATTCAAACGCGGCAACCCCTCAGCGCCGCTACCATTGCTGCACGAGAGACATTCGCTAACGATATAGTGCACAGGATTGATGACGGCGTAATGCATGTGGGCAGCATTTGGTTTACTGACGAAGCTTATTTTTACCTGGACGGCTTCGTCAATAAACAGAACTGGCGCATATGGGGAACCGAAAAGCCCCATGTTGCAGTCCCATCGTCCCTGCATCCTCAAAAAGTACTGGTCTGGGCCGCCATTTCTTCCAAAGGAATCATTGGCCCATTTTTCAGATCCGAAACGATTACTGCATCACGCTATCTGGACATTCTTCGTGAATTTGTGGCGGTACAAACTGCCTTAGACGACACTGCGAACACCTCGTGGTTTATGCAAGATGGTGCCCGGCCACATCGCACGGCCGACGTCTTTAATTTCCTGAATGAATATTTCGATGATCGTGTGATTGCTTTGGGCTATCCGAAACATACAGGAGGCGGCGTGGATTAGCCTCCCTATTCGCCAGACATGGACCCCTGTGACTTCTTTCTGTGGGGACACGTGAAAGACCAGGTGTACCGCCAGAATCCAGAAACAATTGAACAGCTGAAGCAGTACATCTCATCTGCATGTGAAGCCATTCCGCCAGACACGTTGTCAAAGGTTTCGGGTAATTTCATTCAGAGACTACGCCATATTATTGCTACGCATGGTGGATATGTGGAAAATATCGTACTATAGAGTTTCCCAGACCGCAGCGCCATCTGTTGTTGAAAATTGTAACGACTGTAATTTCGAAAGTTTGTCTGCCTGAAAATGTACTGTTGTCCCAAGCATATGGCAACAAACGGTGTATTTCTATCGCTGCTCGATTAGTTTTTAATGCCGTTTCAAATATACCAGTCATTTTTGAAACACCCTGTATATCCTGGTTCTTTTCGGAATGTGAAGTTACCTCTCAAGGATAGGATTCGCTAATGAAATTTCTATACAAGTTTAAGATGGTTGTAAACTTGGCAGAATGGCTGAGAGGAGCGCCTACTCAACTAGAATAATGATCCTTTCGAATGTTGCTAGGTACGGTCGAGGCTGTCGCATGTGAAATGCAGTGAAGTGCACTGTTGTGGAGGAAATGTGGGGTTCGCAATAGCTGTAGCGCACAATACCATAAGCTGCGATGACTGTTATCTGCGCCGCTCGCTACTGACAAATAAGATAACTCTCGTTCTATTTGGATTGACCTTTGCCAATCAAACTCTCCCTATGCCTTGATGAAGTCAAGGATTCCTATTCGCCCCTAGTCTAACTATTGGCGTGGTACACCGGTCAGATAACCAGTCCAATGCGATGCCACTCAAAAATTCGCTCGCAGGCGTTTAACTATAACTCTGTCCGTTCACACCACAGAGTAATTGTGTCGGCCAACACAGTGAACAACGCTTAATCGCAAGGATTCAATGTAGAGAGTCGCGCTTCAATTCGCTCTCTACAGAGGTGCTCTCCCGGTGAAGTACTGAGGAGAGACTTGTTCCTCGCTCCAGGAGCAACAACGGAACCACGCCCCTCCATGCCAGAGGTGAAGGGGTATATCTTTTGGTCTCTTCCATTACTCCTTCAGCTCAAGGCGTCAGAAATATCGTCTACCAATCAGCATTGCTCTTCTAAAACGGGAGAACGACGTTTCGTTTAAGGCGACCAATCCGGAAACCTGTAGCATTGGCGTTTGGCGTTTGCTGTCTCCCTGTGAAAATCTCTGAAACTGCGTGCTATGTTTAAAGAATGCGTAGGCTGGCCGCTCCCACACAGTGTAGCGGAATTTGCTTTTAAGCTGAACATGGGGTCGTTCCCCCTTTTCACTCGGGCCCACGCTGTCCGCTCCATGGGCGGTCACCGGCCAAAATTTGCTGGGTTGTCCTCTGAAGAGACCGGCATCCCGTTGTGCCCTTTCTCTCCCGAACTCAAAGCTCCTGTGACCGTCGTGTCTTTAGTGTATGTGTGTACGCCAGCCTCGAGTATTTCAACCATGGTGCGCACTTGCGATTTATTAGTTTTTTGCATATCATTTGGATGAATTCATACAGCATTCACTTTATCTTATCGAGTTTTGGTTCGAATGAAGTGTCTTGATGTGTGGAATATGATTGTGAGGGTGGAATATGTAAGCATAGAAGGTCAGGAGACCACGACATCTTACATACCTCCCTCCTTCTGACAAAATGTTTGCTGGGGTTTGTCAATGCTGAGGAAAATATTGACAAAGTCAGGCAAAAATTGTTCTTTTACATTTTCCGATAAACTTTTCTCAGCCCTCCTTAACAATATTTTCTAATTACTTTATAACTATTGTTTCTATTTTTTTAATTCTACAATTTATGTTTTGTTGTTAGGCAAATATAGACTTTAGAAAGGTTGTTATTCTTTGTCATGGTCAGTTTTCCTTTTTCATTTCCAAAAATTTGTTTTTACAATATTAATTTTTCAAAACTCGTTAGTGTACAGTGTATCATGTTTTAGTGTGGTTATATCTTTTCTTTAGATAAGCTTGCATAAATGTTCGCAAAAGCCCTGTTGTGTTACTTTGTTTTATTTATTTAGGCATTATCTTTTTCATTATGTGTCACTGTTTTCTTTTTTTTTTTTGTGGGAATGAAGGAGTGTTTCCTCTTAATTCTATCCTCGGTATTAATGTCATTACCGCAAAAAGGTGTTTTTGAATGTTACTTAAACAAGAAAATTCCTGCATAAATCCTTTTCTAATTTTACATATAAAGGAAAAAAAAATAGAAAAGAAAGAAATAAATAGAAAAATAGATATAGAAAAATACAAAAATAGAATAAATAGAAAAATAAAAAAGAAATGAAAATAATAGACTTTCCATGAGTTTGTGAGATCATGTAACTATACTAACTAAGTTTCTTTACAAATGGTTTAAGGTATCTATAAATTGTGGACTTTACACACATAATAAAAATAATTACTTTTACAAGAAAGGAAAAAGGTACTTTTACAAATATATCATTTCCTTAACTCTACATTTGTGTTATATCAGTCTTTTCCTTTTTTTGCTGCGTCAGTTTCTGTGCTCGATGAACCCCACTGAAATACTAAAAGGCGTCGACTCATTTGTATGGGTGTCACAAATCATGAAAGAAGCACTCTAGCATTCAATGCCAGGTCTTACTTGTTGACTTTGTCATCATGGAGTGGTACTTTTAACCGATGATGATGACTGTGGTTTACTGCATATGCAGTGATGTCTTGATACTCCTTTGCTGTCACACCTGGGATGGTATGGCAGTTCGATGATTGTAGTTGACAACTGAGGATCGTCACCCAATATTGTGCTGTGACATCTTGGTACTTCACACCTGGTTCGGTATGGCAATTTGATGATGTGCTAGGGATAATACTGTTCATTTTGCTGAATCTATTTCTAGATAATGTTAGTTGGTACTACTTAATATTCCGTTTGCTGTTCGCTTGTATTTGACAAATCAAGGTTTATTGTTGGAGAGGTGGTTGTAGTAGGTGCCATGCCTCAAAGTTCATGGAAAGACCTTTGTAGCAATTTGATTTGTGGGATAGGAGAGAAAGGTATCTTGCTGTCTTCTGCCCTTCTTTATCTTGCATCTTCTGTTCTTCTCTTCTTTCTTGCATTCTTCTATCCTTCTTGGGCTAGGAATATGTGAATTTTAGTGTAGGAGTGATATAGGATTTGTAGGATCTGACTGCCTTTCCAGCTGTTATTTGATGAGTCTGTAGATCTTAGTAATTTTTTGTACCTTCATTTTCGTCTCGTCATATTATTATTACCCCACGCTCTTCTGTTGTGTAGCAGTGTCGTGACATATGAAATGTCCGTGCTGCGCGTTGTTCCCCTGAAGTCCAACCTGGTTGCAACCTACATTTCCAGCGTGGCGTTGGTCTTCATGTTGTTGTTCTTGCCCTAAGTGCTTTCTCAATATCTCTGTACCCACTCCGTCGCTATCTCGAAGCATCTGCTGTTAAGGGAGTTGGTGATTGGTGTTGGTGGCGATGTCCCTCTGATGTGTAGAAATATTTACAATTTTTGTTTTACATATATTTGTTATTTACAAAAAAACTCTGATTTTATATAATGCAAAAATTTTCTAATATCGACAAAAATTATTGTATATATATGATTTCTTTTCCTTATTCTAACTATTGTAAGTAGGCTGTTTATGTTTTCTTATTGGTAACGCCACGTAGCGCTCTATATGAAAAATCACTGGCTGTGCTGTGTGCAGTCTGTGGGTAGTTTGCATTGTTGTCTTCCATTGTAGTGTTGGGCAGCGGCAGCTGGATGTGAACAGCGCGTAGCGTTGCGCAGTTGGAGGTGAGCCGCCAGCAGTGGTGGATGTGGGGAGAGAGATGGCGGAGTTTTGAAATTTGTCATGAACTGTTATATATATTATGACTATTGAGGTAAATACATTGGTTGTTCTCTATCAAAATCTTTCATTTGCTAACTATGCCTATCAGTAGTTAGTGCCTCCAGTACTTTGAATCTTTTATTTAGCTGGCAATAGTGGCGCTCGCTGTATTGCAGTAGCTTGAGTAGCGAAGATTTTTGTGAGGTAAGTGATTTGTGAAAGGTATAGTTTAATGTTAGTCAGGGCCCATTCTTTTGTAGGGATTATTGAAAGTCAGATTGCGTTGCGCTAACAAAATATTGTGTGTCAGTTTAAGCACAGTCGTGTATAATTGTTAAAAGGGGACGTTTCATATGTCGACCCTTAGCCTAGGATACCTCACTGGAATCTTCTGATTTTTTTTCTTGTAGTTTGTGTAATTAGTGTAGCTTTTGTTTATTGCTAGCGCGTAATTGTTGAGAAAATATCCTTTGTAGTTGCAGTCTTTCATTGTTGTACAGTAAAACAGCTGTGGCATGCATGTAGATTTGCACCAAGTATTTCGCAGCTGCAATTAACTAGATATTATTTTCAGTGCTATGTTAATGTGTTCTCTTATTTTTGCTCTTCAAATTGTGCTTTTCTGTGTTATCGTGTGAAATATTGTGACAATAATGGCGTGTGAAAAACGTAACACTCGGCTCCAAAGTAAACTGAGAAATAATAGTGACGACGAGCGTAACTTGCCAGCACCACTGTGTAATGAATTAACAGACGTTCAAAGTAGTAATTTGGCAACTGTGCATAGGAAAATGGAGCGGGCTGCAAACAATGGCGTAGACAGTGAAACAATTAGTGAAGAGGGAAGCATTATCGATCGATCGGTCGGCAACAGCTCGCCTCAGGGATCAGGAATTACAGAACACAATATTGCAAATACTGTAGACTCAGGTTTTGGGTTCTCACCGTTTTCTCAAATGAGTCAAGACACATTTTCCGCTTGTCAAAATGTGAATGTTGCCGGTGCAAATTCACTGCCGAAAAGCACTGAGGAACATGTTTCAGACACCAGTGCATTGTTATTACAATTAATGCAACAAATGGGACAAAGGCTACAAAAGTTAGACACAATGGAACAAAATCTTCAAAAGTTAGACACAACGCTTGAACAAAATCAGAAACAAACGGAACAAAATCTTCAAAAGTTAGACACAATGGAACAAAATCAGAGACAAACACAGCAAAAGCTTCAAAAGTTAGACACCACACTTGAACAAACACGTGAAGATTTAACTAGTGAGTTACAAAACATTAAATCGAAATGTCAAAAAGTCTGTCATGACGTAAAAACACAAATTTGTGATCAGTTTCAACCCATTTTTTCGCGGCATGAAAATGCATTACAGAATCACGAAGCAGCCATAAAAGAACTGCAAACCATTGTTCATGAAAATCACGACACCTTGCAAGCTAAAATTGACTCAGTTGCATCTACCGATTCGGTTAAGCAACTTGCAAAAACTCAGGAAAACTTAAAGGTCACAGTAGATACTCTGAAACTTGGTTCAGAAAAACACACTGAGGAAATAAGTACACTATCGGAGAAAGTAGCTGAACTTTCGGATCAGTTCACTAACTTATCTACAAAGGTAGATGATGATCTGAATGACACAAGACCTGTAGCCATCACTGACACAGAAGAGTATGAACAAATTAAGAAATTCAAACAAAATCAGAATCAGATTAATACGCAATACAAAAGAGAAATCCGGGAAGTGCAAGATCAGTTGGCGCAAGTAATACAAAAATTTCATATTTTAGAGGCCACTCGCACTCCAATACGGGAAGAGGGACCTAGAAATACGGAACAACCACAAAATAATAACACAGGACACTTCGGAAATTATGAAAGAAAATGGCAAGGCACACCGAAATTTGAGATGGAACCGCCGAAACGACGTAATAATGACCGACATGCGACCTGCCGACATGATGATTTTGACTATAAGCTGTTCATTACTACACGTAAATTCAAAACATTTAAGAATTCCGGCAAGGATATTCATCCACAAGCGTGGCTTCATCAATTCTCTCATTGTTTTCCTCCCAACTGGTCATTAGAGCACAGATTAGAATTTATGTGTGGCTATTTAGAGAATGAACCAGCTGTAAGAATGCGATCGGTCATTCACGATTGCCACAGTGAAGGAGAATTTTACCATGCCTTCCTCTCAGCATATTGGACTCAAGCCACACAAGACCGAGTAAAACATGGCATCATAATGATGAAACATTTCGAACAATCTGAATTCTCCAGTCTTGTGAAATATTTTGAAGACATGTTGCACAAGAATCAGTACCTGTCAAACCCATACAGCCCCTCAGAACTCATCCGCATTTGCTTAATCAAATTACCTGAACATTTACGACATATTATTTTAGCAGGACGTTGCAAAGACGACATTGAAGCTTTTCAGGGACTGTTACAAGAACTGGAAATTGACACAGACAGTCGCGGGATGCGAAAACAGGAAAACAATCACTACAGGTCACATCCGACGCAATTCCGCGATGAAAGAAATAATAACTGGACGCGACAAGGCTATTCTCACAACATAAATCGTGACCAAAACAGACACCACCCGTATAACAACCGTTGGCAGAGTAGTAATAATTACAGGGAAAGATCACCTCTCCGCGGTAATGACTATCACAGAGACAATCAGAGAAACAGACAATATGGGAACCGAAACAATTATTATTACGAGAGACAGAATAACTTCAGACGCAACAGTTCGGCGCACAGTTACGATTCAGGGAGAAATTCTCCACCACGTGACGGACAAGAAAGAAACTGAGTAAACTACCGACAAAACGACAGACCTGAATTCCATCAGAACTGGCGAGCTTCAAACAGGGCAGGGCCTTCTCGTCAAAGTGAATTTGCAGAAGTTAGGTCTCCTAATCCCAATAACGGCGCGTGCCAACAAAGAGACAGACAATGACTCGCACCGCAGGCAGCCACCTGCGCCGGCTGGCTCAGGGAAAAATAACATAGACGCTCACCTTGAGAAAAAAATTCCAGTATTCTATACCGACGTATACAACATGATAATTGCATTCAAATCAAACTGTGAGTACTATGAAGAGTAAAGGATAGCACCACACTTCACATGTAAAACCGTTTATTTAAAGATAATCTGCTTTTTAACTTTGTCTTTGCCATAACACTTTTCACTTCACATTTCTTGTATGCTTTGTCAAACTTAATAAACTGTTAACATGCAACAATGTTTGAAGTTAAATATCCAGTCAAGAACCAAGAGAACTTATTTAAACAGAAATTGCGAATGCATTGTTATAGTGAACAGACGACACAGTGTAGTTATTTGTACATTCTTGCTTGTTAGTTGCACTATTACGTAACGACTATAAGGCTCACATACCCTTGGATGTTTATGTTTTTCCTGTATTTATGTGTTTATCTGATAAGACTTATGCTGTAGAATTTTTCTAATACTAAGCTACATTCACTATGATTAGGAATACTGTTATCAAAAAACATAATTGGCATTAATAATATGTTATTTACCTTGTAACTATGCTTAGACATTATTTATTCTGTTTTGTTTTAATGCTCATGTGTGAAGTTGATGTTTCAAAATATATTCTGATCTTTTATATATCTACTTATCTCATAATTCCTGTAACATTGATGTATATGTTTATTTCTATTCTGTTGTAAAGCCTGTACTACAAATGTTATCTGTATTGTTATGTTCTTTAATGATGTATTTTGTACCTTTGTTATTGTATTCTTATGTTATAAAATTGAAATTGACACCAGTTCATCAAATTAAGTAACTTGTAAGTTGCATTTCACTGCACACGTTTCTGTTGGTAATAATATATGCACAGTATGTGAGAAATTGGGACTGTTAGTGTTTGCACGTGTGTTGATAATTCAGCAAGGGACTGGATAGCAGCATTGCTGGTTCTAAGGACAGTTCCAAAAACTTTGTGAGTGCAAAAGTGGTGGTTATGGACTTGCTATATTATCCGCAAGACTCTTCAATGGTGATTGTGCACCTGCACAGTCACAACAGATGGCTGCTGGCCATCTCTACAAGGACTACAGTGGGTCTGCATCTTTGATGACCCATCAGTACCATCATCTCTACAAGGACTACAGTGGGTCTGCATCTTTGATGACCCACCAGTACCATTATCTCTACAAGGACTACAGTGGATCTACATCTTTGATGATCCATCAATACCATTATTTCTACAAGGACTGCAGTGGGTCTGCACCTCTGGTGGCCCACCATTACCGTAATCTCTACCAGGACTAAAGTGGGTCTGCTCTGTGATGACCTACCTACCAATACTCTTCAAAATTTCGACTGACTCTGCTGTGGGTTTGCTCTGTTGTGGCCCATGAACTGTCTGCATGTCGAGAGTCAGCACTGTCTTTCCGTTGGAAGGACAGCGCTACTTCTTCAAGACTGCATGGAAATCCACTACTTCCGTGTGCATTTTCTTTTACTGCTCAGACTTTGAGAAAAACTACTATTTTACTGTGATAAACGATCAGGACTGTCTTTATGGACTGTGAGAAAATTTTAGCTTTTGACCAACATTGTATCGATAAGTGTGTGCATTTGATTTCTTTGTTATTGTAATTATGAAAAATTTTATCAAATAATTATTGGCCACTGCCCAAATCAATTTGTAAAATTTTTGTAGGGAGCATGGGGGCTATGTAAGTAGACTGTTTATGTTTTCTTATTGGTAACGCCACGTAGCGCTCTATATGAAAAATCACTGGCTGTGCTGTGTGCAGTCTGTGGGTAGTTTGCATTGTTGTCTTCCATTGTAGTGTTGGGCAGCGGCAGCTGGATGTGAACAGCGCGTAGCGTTGCGCAGTTGGAGGTGAGCCGCCAGCAGTGGTGGATGTGGGGAGAGAGATGGCAGAGTTTTGAAATTTGTCATGAACTGTTATATATATTATGACTATTGAGGTAAATACATTGGTTGTTCTCTATCAAAATCTTTCATTTGCTAACTATGCCTATCAGTAGTTAGTGCCTTCAGTACTTTGAATCTTTGATTTAGCTGGCAGTAGTGGCGCTCGCTGTATTGCAGTAGCTTGAGTAGCGAAGATTTTTGTGAGGTAAGTGATTTGTGAAATGTATAGTTTAATGTTAGTCAGGGCCCATTCTTTTGTAGGGATTATTGAAAGTCAGATTGCGTTGCGCTAACAAAATATTGTGTGTCAGTTTAAGCACAATCGTGTATAATTGTTAAAAGGGGACGTTTCACTATGTCCTACCGCTTCTTCATTCTTTTAATTGTTGTATACCATTCATTGTTTGTGTGCATATTGTAGTGTACTTGATACTACAAGAGATTGTTAGTGTGTATTGTGTCTGTTTTTCTTTCAATTAATGTGTTATTTTGTTTATTCTTAATTTATTTTTTGATTTAGTGGTTAGTACACGATTTGCGATTGCCCCTCTGTCTGTTTCCCTTTCTTCTCTTTTATCATTTCTTTCATTCACATTCTTTAGGTGGCTCACATGGTAGATGCCAATACTTTTACCTGTTTTCGGGTTCGTTAGCTCTACGGCATTTTCGTGACCGATCCTGGAAATTATCATTGGCCCTTTATAGATTGCAAAAAATTTTCTGCATTTATTTTGACTCTTATGTGAAAGGTAATGAGTTTTTACGAATACCTTTTGGCCCAGTGTGAAGCGTTTCTTTGTGGCAGATTTGCCTTGAGTGATTTTACGTCTCATTGGTGCTGAGCGAATGTTTAGTAGGGCAGAAGCGACGACTTGTGTATGTTGCTTTCGGGGAATAACTGGCAATTTAATGATTTCTTTTATTTTTTCTGGTGGATCTATATTCTTTAATACTGTAATTGGTGGATAGGTCGTGGTACTATGTGGTGTCTCATTAATTACCTCTTGGAAGTCTCGTAGATATAGGTCCCAAGTACAATGGTTCTTTCAACAAAACAGTCTACAAAGTGTTCCCAAATCTTTCATGGTACATGCGGCCGGATTTCCACTTGGTTTATATTTGGAAATAAGGGTGGGTTTGATTTTTATTTTGTCTAATGTGTTTTTCCAATGCACTGATCTGTATTGGGGCCCATTATCTGAGATGATTCTTTTCACTCTCCCAACTTGTTGTATAAAGTCCTTTTGAAGGGCTTTACTAATCGTAAATCCAGTGGCTTTCTTTAAGGGTGTAAGTGTATTGTATTTCGATGCTAGTTCAGTTACAACAAATATGTAGGTGAAGCCTTTCTTTGTTCGTGGAATTGGACCGTAAATATCGGTCGCAGGAATCTGTCTTAATTTGTCAGGGATGATTGGAAACATTGGGGGTCTGGTCTGATATGTCACATGTTTTGACTGTATGCATTTTTTACAACTTCTAAGAACGTGTCGAATACGTCGCTCCATATTTGGGAAGTGTACTGTTTGTTTCATTTTTAGATAGCATTTCTTGGATCCAAAATGTCCACTGCTAAAGTGGGTATATCAAATGTATTTATTAATAAGTTCGTCAGGGATGCATGCTAACCATTGTGCAGTATCATTATTACTTTTGAAAAATAGGATATTATCTTTTCCTATGTAATTTTTTTCTAATTTCTGTGTTGGTTTTATCGGTGAGTTGGTGTTTAATCTGAGGAGGGTCTGATCTTTGTTTTGTTCGTCACATAAATTTTTTAAAGCATTTGTGATAAAATTTTCGAATGGTACGTTTTTTAGATAATGGATAGCCCATTCCTCATCTTCAATGTTGATTTTCTGGTCCTCTGCCATTCTCCGTGGTGAACGAGACAATGCATCGCCCAGAATATTTTCTGGTCCTGGTATGTATGTGATTGAAAAGTTATACTCCTGCAGTTTTTGCATCCATCTTGCCAAACGTCTGTGGGTTAATTTGGAGTAGATTAAAGACTCTAATGCTTTATGGCCTGTCTATACTTGAGTTTTTCTGCCAAACAGAAAATGTCGAAATTTTTGTAATGCCCATACTATGGCTAGAGCTTCTGATTCTGTTATGGATTAATTCTTTTCTGCTTTCGATAGTACTCTGCTTGCAAAGGCTATTGTTTTATGTATTTTCTTACCGTTTTCCGTAATTTGTTGAAATAGTATCGTCCCTAGCCCGGTATTTGCACTATCAGTTACTAGACAGAACTCCTGACTTAAATCTGGGTGTGATAAAATTGTAGCATTATTCAGTGCCTTTTTCAGCTTATGAAACTCTTCATCTGCTTGTTTATCCCATATCCAGGGTGTTCTTTTTTCCTGTCAGAGCACACAGTCTCGGTGCTGCAAGTGTCTCCATCCATATAAATTTTTTGTAAAAATTTATCAACCCCAAGAATCCCCTTAGACTTTTCTTGTTGTAGGGAGTAGGAATATTACGAACAGCGTCTATCTTCTTCTCGTCTGGCGTTATACCTTTTGCAGATATGTTATGTCCTAAAAATTTAATTTCTGATTTTCCAAAACGCGATTTAGTAATGTTGACGGTGACCCCATGTTTTTTCATAATTTGTAGGAAATTATCCAGTATATAATCATGTTCTGCCCAAGTTGCCTCCGCCACAAGAACGTTGTCCACAAAGCAAGTAATTTTCTGAAGTACGTCGAGATTCAGTATAGAATTCAGACCGCGGATAAAGGCAGCTGACGAAATTTTGAGGCCAAACGGTAAACGTTTGGATTGGTAGCAGCGACCAAAGACGATAAAGGCTGTGTATTTTCGACATGAAGGCTCCAATTCTATTTGCCAAATCTTGGACGCAAATCGATGGGTGAAAAAATCTGTATTCCATGAAACTTTTGAATCAACTCTTCATATTTCTCTGGTCTATCTGTTTCCGAAATTATAATTGTATTTATTTGTGTTGAATAGAGTACCAAACGTATGCTCCCATCCTTCTTACTTACAACGTGTAAGGGTGAATTATATGGTGACTTGGCGGGTTCAATTATGTCATCATCCAACATTTTTCTGATTTCAAGAAATGCTTGCTCTCGATAAATATATGGTATGGAATAAGGTGAAACACAAAAGGGTTTATCATCTTTGACCTCAAATTTGTATTGAAAATCTTTAATGCTACCTGTCTTTGGTGCAAATACCTCCACATGTGATCTCAATACGCCTTCAAAATTTTTATTCTTGTGGAGCGAAATATCATCTATTTCTTTATCTTCTTACTAATTTCTTCTCTTATTTCGGGTGGGAGCAGGTCAAGGTTTTCCTCAAACTTATATCTAGGGTGTCTCTCCTCTTCTATTTCATTTCCTTCTTAACTTAAATGTAATTGCTTTACTTTTCCCTGTTCTTTTTCATCGTTCAAAGTTTGAATAAAATATAGTATTACATCATCTACTGTTACGAAGCCTTGTGGTATGCAGATGTGAACCTTGCGCTCATTAATGAAATCTACACCGATTATCATATCGGCCGTAAGTTTTGGTACGATTATAAAATTGTTTTCAAATTCGTACCCTTGGCAATTGAATGAAAGACGTGTTTCGTACTTAACGTCTGTTGCATTTTTTCCTAAGGCTCCAAAAACTCTTATCCTTTTTGTCCTTAATATCGGTAATTCCTTCTCTCTAGTGCACCTTTCAAATAGGCTTTCTGATATAGCCGTCACTTTACTCCCACTATCTATGGTTGCTTGTGTCGTGATTTCACCAATGTTTATCTTTAATATGGGTTGTATAATTGTGGAAGTTACGATTTCCTTTTATTGCATCAAATCCTCTCCTATAGATTCATAGCTTAACCTGTGGATAATTGTAGCTTCCCTTTCTGTTTGTGTTTGCCTTGGTTTTAACTCCGTGAGCAAAACCGTTTGCGACCTATCTACCTCTTTTCGTCTGTTTTCAAGCTCCTGTCTCTCCTTTTCCTTCATTTCCAAACATTCCCGAATGGACTTTCTCTCTATCTCCTCATAGTCACCCATGTTGTATACATTATACGTCTTTTGTGTTCGTGGCGTCTGTGTTTTGTTTTTATCCAGGATACTCTGCTCTGTTTTATCGCGTTCATTTACTTGCTTCTCGTCAAATATATTGCTAAGTCCAGTTAACAATTCTTCATCGCTTACTTCTTTAATACATAGAAGTGGTGGCAGTTAATCCTCGCTTTCACAATTTTCCCATTCTATGGTGTTTTTGTGGTGTCACCGCCAGACACCACACTTGCTAGGTGGCAGCCTTTAAATCGGCCGCGGTCCGTTAGTATACGTCGGAACCGCGTGTCGCCACTATCAGTGATTGCAGACCGAGCGCCGCCACACGGCAGGTCTAAAGAGACTTCCTAGCACTCGCCCCAGTTGTACAGCCGACTTTGCTAGCGATGGTTCACTGACAAATTACGCTCTCATTTTCCGAGACGATAGTTAGCCTAGCCTCCAGCTACGTCATTTGCTACGACCTAGCAAGGCGCCATTACCAGTCACTATTGATGCTGTAAAACATGTACCGTCAAGAGCGATGTTCACCAATTATGGATTAAAGTTAAGTATTCCAGCAGCTACGTACGTTTTTGGCTATTCTCATTTCCGTGTCCTGTTCCAGACCTCACGCCAGCCTGCGTGAGCTTAAATGCGTGCCTTTCGGCTTCCTCCTAGTGGATGGGCTGTCTTGCCAATCCACAACAAGTGGCGATGACGAGGCCACGCCGCGTTCGTAACTATACTGCCCTGATTTACTTGTGTAATGGCTTCGCCACAATCTCCAGATGTACTGTCCGAATTTTCTCGCTTACAGAATCAGCAGACGCAGGCCTTACTGGATGCCCTTGGACAGCTCGTCCAGGGTCAACGTGCAATGCAAAACGATGCGGCAGCCGCCGCTCCACCGTTCACGCAGCCACAACACGCAGTTGCATCATCTTTTCGTCCTTTTGATGCGGCACTGGAGAGCTGGACGGAGTGGTCACGCCAATTTGGATTCCATCTCGCCGCCTACAGAATTCCGTCGGCGCCCACATGTACCGTGTGATAGTCAAATTATTTCCCAGACGCGACGTAGCAACTCAGTCCTACGACGAAATTTTGTCTGCATTAGATGCATATTTCAAAGAATCAGTCAATGTAGTTGCAAAAAGGTATACCTTCTTTCGTACAAAACGTACAGCAGGTCAGACTAATAGGGAGTGGGTTGCAACCTTGCAAGGCCTTACTAGGGATTGTGCTTTTGAGTGTGAATGTGGACTCCCTTATTCAGATACTATGGTACGTGATGCAATTGCACAGAACGTTTCTGATGTTCGTATAAGGGAACACATTTTGAAGCTAGTCAATCCCTCCCTTCAACAAGTGATGGACATATTGGATCGGCAGGACACACTTGACTTTGCTCAGGAATCATTTGAACCTTCACCACCCATGTGTCAGGTTAACCGGCCCGCCGGGCGAGCTGCACGCAACAGTAAACAGTCCTCGCGCCCGACCGCGCCAAAGCCGCCTGGCTCTCAGCCACGTGTACCGCACCAGCAGGCAAATGCAGTGAAATCATGCCCACGGTGTGCTACTAGACATTCGCGTGAGAATTGCCCGTCCCGCCAGGCTATTTTCTTTTTCTGTAATAAAAAAGGACATGTTCAAAGTGTTTGCCAGAAAAAGCTCAGATCGGACACTTACAACCATTCCAGGCCCTTTGCTTCGCGCCGGAATCGGAATCGAACCAAGGATATTCAGGCTCGCAACACTTCGCCCATGGAAATTCATATAGTTCATGCCACTCCTCCCAGTGCCACTCTCTCTCACAGTGACTGTGTTTGTCCCACAAATAGTGTGCGTCGACATCGCCGGAAATCCTGTCAAGTCGCAAGTGATTCTGTATCAGTGTCCCTTCACGATGCACGAGACAGTCGCTCTTGTCGTCGGCAGGACAATAAACTTTTTGTGGATTTGGACATTAACGGGAAAGTGATATCGTTCCAGCTCGATACCGGAGCTGCAGTTTCCCTGATCAATCACGACACGTACAAACAGCTGGGCACACCTCCGTTGCGTGCCGCAAATGTTAAGCTAACTACATATTCAGGTCACGGGCTCCCTGTGTTAGGACAGTGCAGCCTTCTTGCAACATACAAGGGACAAACAAAACTTGTGTCATTTTACGTCCTTCATTCTTCTTCTGCAGTGAACTTGTTTGGTTTCGATTTATTTCAGTTGTTTCACTTTGCATGGGGGCTTAATTATATGAAATGCAAATATTTTTAGTTTTTCGGTTTAGTAGCTGTCTGTCCGATTACGAAGTCTCGTAAACGGTTGGCCCTGACTCGTATTATTACGCTATCTGACTGCATAGAACAACAACAAGGAATGAAATGGAAATTTTCATTAACACAATTAATTAATTAAGTCCCCAGCAACTATAAAACCAACGCAACAACAAGCACAAGAGTAACTGTTCTGTGTGTGGGAGTGTGACTCAACGTACGCATCTGGCACGGTTCTTCTTCAACAACACAAGAATTTTTAAATAACATTTATACTGAATTAATTGAACCACAATTACACTCTAATCCAAGAACACAAGCCAGATGCTTTGTTGACTGAACCTGTAATGACGCATTATTTAAAACATGGAAATAATGAAAAATAAATCAAGTTTCGTTACCTTCATATATTGATGACAAGCACTCAAATTATTACAATATATCTCCACACCGACTCGCTATTACAACATCTCAACAAGAATTTTTCAGTATCACATCTCAGCAAGCACTCCCTACTAGCACATCTCAACACGAACTGACTACTACGAGTCCTGGACAAGCACTGACTTCTAGCACATCTCAATAATGACTGCCCGTGGAGGCGGCGGAACAATGCTCTCTAGCGATCTCTGGCGCTGTGGCTCAGTGTAGCCACCTTTCATATGCCCTTCCTCCACGGCTAGAATTTGATGGTATTTTTGCCAGCATTGGTGGTGAAAATACCACCAAATTCGTCAAAAAAATACAGACAAAAATCAAAGATAATATTAATACGTAAATATCATATAACTAGATAAAATTTTGGCTTTGCACTGACCTTTCAATAACCTAATATATAAAATACAGTAAGCAATACAATTTCTTTCATACATGTGACTTTACATAAGTTTACACAAGTATTATGTGGCTAAACAGTTCAATCAATAGCGTCAGCAATGACGAATATGTGCAGGTAAGAGTCTCATAGCTTTTCACAAACAGTAATACACAAAAAATCAGTTTATACAAATATTCACATAAACGCTTTCCATAGCCCAAGAATAAGCAGTTGACAGTTCCAGCAGTAGCACCCAGCAATGGTCAACAGGTGCAAATACCAACAAGTAACATTTTTTCAATAGAAACAGTCCATGAGTGGCACCCGCAATGTTGATCAGGTGCACACAGCAACAGGTGACTTCATTTCAGTAGAAGCAATCCATCAGTGGCACCCAGCAATGTTGAGCAGGTGCAGACATCAACAGGTCACATCTTTTCACTAGAAGCAGTCCATCAGTGGCACCCAGCAATGTTGAGTAGGTGCAGACACCAACAAGTAACACCATTTCAGTAGAAGCAGTCCATTAGTGGCACCAGCAATGTTGATCAGGTGCACACAGCAACAGGTGACTTCATTTCAGTGGAAGCAATCCATCAGTGGCACCCAGCAATGTTGAGCAGGTGCAGACAGCAACAAGTGACATCTTTTCAGTAGAAGCAGTCCATCAGTGGCACCCAGCAATGTTGAGCAGGTACACACAGCAACAGGTGACATCTTTTCAGTAGAAACAGTCCATCAGTGGTACCCAGCAATGTTGAGTAGGTACACACAGCAACAGGTGACATATTTTCAGTAGAAACAGTCCATCAGTGGTACCCAGCAATGTTGAGCAGGTACACACAGCAACAGGTGACATCTTTTCAGTAGAAACAGTCCATCAGTGGCACCCAGCAATGTTGAGCAGGTGCAGACATCAACAAGTAACACCATTTCAGTAGAAGCAGTCCATCAGTGGTACCCAGCAATGTTGAGCAGGTACACACAGCAACAAGTCACATTTCTCAGCAGAAGCAGTTCCATAAAATACACTGTCACTGATCACACTGTTCATCAGAGTTTATAAGCAGAAATTAAACATGTCCTAGTGGCACCAATATTGTAGAAAAGGTACAAGTAACAGTCCATAATTTTTTTACAATCACTGATCACACAGTTCATCAGCAGAAATTAAACATGTCCTTGTGGCACCAATCATGTAGAAAAAGTGCAAGTAACAGTCCATACTATTCACCATAACTACTGAGACAGTTCAGTCATGAACAATAGTTTGAATGCACATACAATTTCTTTAACAAATTATTATCAATGCTCTTACACTAAACATACAAATCATAATAAACACACAAATGATATCAGGTAATTGTCACATTAACTATTACAGTACACAATAACAGTTAACCTATAATATTTATGGGTGTCAGTGCAAGCCACAACAAACAAGTGAAATAATATTTAGGAGATAGGTTGGGATCACTTCTCTGGGATTATAAAAGGAAAACACACAAAACACACTCACTCATCTTTCATCCACATTAGTGCTACTGTGTAATTGAATAGTGTTAACTGTGTAAATGCAATTCTGTCAAAATTTTATGTTCATCATGTGTATCAAGTAGTAGTGGCAGCAATGTATAACAGTCAATAATAGTTAAGTCAACGTCATAGTCATCATGTCAAGACCAATGTTTGCCAAGCCAGATCAAAATGTACGGTTGCTGAACAACTGTCAGTGAGCCAAGATATGCACACGCTTCCTCTCTCAAAAAAAAGTATATACTGCTTAGTGATTTAACAAGTGTGTGTATAGACAATCTTCCTTCCACTTTAGTGTTCTAGTCTGCCATCTTCATCCTCCTTGTTCCATATAAACCAACAAAACAATATGCTCCTCATTTACTTTACCTCTTATCCACCAAAACTCCAATAATCATCAACTTCACCTAATCTCAATACCTCAATAATACGTCGATACATATAAACCTCAGCACCAATATCATTTCACTTCCATAACAACTCTTTCCTCTAGTCAGTCTCCTCGAACAAGTACAGACAAAATCCTAGTGCAACTTCAATTCATCATCCCATACAATCCGAAGACACAGTGTCCACACACAACCTCTGTGTAATCCATCTGACCCAAATTTTCTACTCGTTATAAATTATAAGATACATTTTGGTTCCTTGTCCATCATTAAATAAAAGAAATGCATACATGACCTCTAACAGACTTTAGTTCGAATAACTCTCAGTAATTAAGTACGATTACGGAGTGTGAATGATCATAATATTTCACAGTGTGTACACCACTTCAAGAATCATAGCAGCAGCAAACATGTGGAGTATTTTTTGTGTCAAGTGTCACTTCCTATTTCAATTGCTCACGAAAAATGCAGTGTAATACTGTCAATGGTCTAAACCTAGTTTTGGTATGTCATGTCGTTAGCTTCCTTCCTGTTAGCATAAATTTATACAGCTTCCATAAAACCTCAGCTCATGTGACTTCTATGACTTTCTTGTACTAATGTCGTTCGTCGAATTATAGCAGTTCATTTTCTTATCTTAAAAATATAAGGCACTGAGCGTAAGCAAAACATGCAATAGCGAGTAAATATACCAGTAGACAACAGAATGTCAACAAGTGGATGCAGCACAATTCCTACAACGAGGCTCTGCCAAGCGAACAATCTATAATTAATACCACAGTGTAACCTAAACTCTATGTTCGTACACAGTATATCAGCATTTCTATATACTAAATTGAAGAGTAGTTATGACAACAAAACAGAAATGTGTAAATATGCAATCCATACGCACAGCAGCAAACATGCCTTACACAATAAACAGGTCATTAGCATCACATCGACATAAGCAAATAAATGCTCATATGTAATCTTAATAAGTACCCATGAAGGCGCAAGCAGATAAATCATAAAGTATAACTTACATATCTAACCACATTAGCACAATTAATCAGGTGACAATTATAATTTAAATAAATAAGCACAGCAGGCACATAATAAAAAAATATATCATTAGTGAAAAAGCATAGCAGCCAAGCGATGCATAATATATACAAATAACAACCCTGTTCATTAGTCAATCATTGTCAAAATCAGTTAATGTGCGCAAGCACGTCGCTTCACAAGTAAATTCAAAGAACATGAAATTAGCACAAAGTATGAGTCACGTAATCGCAAGCAGCAAATTACGTCTAAAGTACGTACCTAAGTGGAATTATGTTACCTGAAAAATAAACTCAATTAATAGTTACCCTTTTTAATTTATTACTTTTTTTTTTTCGAAATTCCATTCTTCCTGAAATTTTCTCGATAGCAAGTCGTCTTAACGTCGGACACGCACCGAATTTACCTGAAGGTCTTAAATACTTTAGACAACCGTATCCTGAAAAATACTGAACGTTAATAACATAATTTATGAAGTCCTTATAGCTTTATACAGAATTTAGTCGGAGAAATTAGACTGTGTATTTGTTTACGTCTGTCAGTGCATTCGCACTGAGCGCTCGATCAGCTGTAGGCGCGTGACGTAGGAAGGTAATTGTTTGCGGTCAACGACTGCCTTGTGCGGCGCGCAGACTGACTGTTGCTTTGAGTATGTGCCGCCGCCAAACACAGCGCGGTATCCTTGTACTCTCTCCATGTTTACGTAAACTGTTGGTTTCTCACAAGTATGTCATTCCACAAAAATTTTTACGTTAGATATGTGATGTATTCCTTTAGAGCGTCGAGATTTAAGAGTTTCTACTTCAACAGTGTTATCATGAATAATTTTGCGAACTCTATATGGACCGTTATAAAGCAGAAAAAATTTGCGACATAAGCCTTTTCCTTTATGAGACAAACGATGAGATTTAATTAACACCTTCTGACCAACTGACAAGATTTTTAAACGACCAGGACGTTTAGCTGATTTCTCTCTTCTAGCAGCCGCAGATGCAATATTTTGTAGAGCCAGGTTGACAACTTCAGAATGCCGCAGTTTCCGTGAAGGCGGAAAAGAAACGATTTCAGAAATGCGATTTATCGGTGCTTTATTTTTTTAATATCAGTATAGGCGGTAAAGAAGTTGAATCATTAGGAAGTTCATTCAGAATGTTTTGAAAAAGATGAAGATACTGATCCCACGTTCTGTGATTCTGATGACAATAAAGACGACACAATTTATTGATTTCCTTCATCCATCTCTCTGAAGCATTAGATTGAGGGTGAAAAAGTGAAATAAAAATTGGTTTAGTCTTCCGACGCCGTAGAGTACAAAGCCAAATTTTAGAGCGAAACTGTGATCCATTATCTGATATAACCTTATCAACATGACCAACTTCTTTAAGAAAATGTTTGATGAAAGCATTAGATACTGAACGAGCTGTTGCCTTGCGTAAATGTGTAAAACACACATTTTTTGATGTCAACTCCACTGCTACGAAAATGTACGCAAAACCATTAGTAGAACGAACCACTGGACCGAACAAATCGACTGCAGCCATGTCCTTTAATTTCGCTGGAATGATAGGAAACAAATTACACGATTTGGAATCACAAGGTGTGCTTGAACGTGTGCAGGCTTCTGTCTGGGCATCACCCTTAGTAATTTTGCAAAAACCTTCCGGAAAATTGAGACTTTGTGTGGACTTCAAGGCAAAAGTGAATCCCCAACTAGTGACTGCAACTTTTCCTTTACCCCGCCCGGAAGATCTTTTTGACAAACTGTGCCCAGGTAAATATTTTTCGAAGTTGGACCTAGCAGATGCGTACTTGCAAATACCGGTGGACGAAGAATCCCAGCGTGTTTTGGTGGTTAACACGCATCTTGGTTTGTATCGATTCAGACGACTGCCATTCGGGGGTGCATCCGCCCCTGCATTGTTTCAGCAATATCTGCAAACTGTTTGTGCGTCGGTCCCTACTGCAGCAAACTATCTGGACGATATTGTGATCTCCAGAAAGACAGAAGAAGAACATTTAGCCAATCTCAGAACATTATTTCAGGTCTTGTGACAAAATGCTCTTCGCTTGCGGAAGGACAAATGTGTGTTTTTTGCTCGTGACTTACCCTACCTGGGACATGTAATTAATGCCCAAGGCCTACATCCCAGTCCCGAGCACCTCTGTGCCATACAAGACTTGCCTTCGCCGCAGAATTTGAAGCAGCTACAGAGTGTGCTGGTAAAAATCAATTACTACCATAAATATGTGCACCACGCCTCTTCCATTTCAGCTCCGCTTCATCGCTTACGCCGTAAAGGTGTTTTTCGTTCGTCTGGACGACGGAATGCGAACGCGCCTTTCGCCAGTTGAAATCGGCGTTGCTTTCCAATACTTGCCGTACGCCATTCGATCCCCAGAAACCCCTTTTGTTGATGGTGGATGCATCGGATTTCGGGATCGGTGGTGTGCTTGCGCACAAAGATGGATCGCACGATCGCCCAATTGCCTTTGCGTCCAAATTGCTCTCGTCTGCGCAACTAAATTATTCACAGATCGAGAAAGAAGCATTGGCTCTCGTATTTGGTGTTACAAAGTTTCATGATTTCTTGTATGGTCGTCATTTTACCATCATCACGGAGCACAAACCTTTGACGTCGCTTTTTCATCCGACTAAGCCTGTACCTCCATGTACAGCGCAGAAATTCATTCGCTGGTCTATTTTCCTCTCGCAGTACCGCTACGATATCTTGTATCGGTCCACTGCTAAGCACGGAAACGCCGATGCGTTGTCCCGTTTGCCTGTTGCTGAGGATAGAGCATTCGATTCCTCCGAACTTGCTTGCATGTTCATTGATGCGGAAACCGATGACGTGGTCGAATCGTTTCCGATTGATTTTCGTCGTGTAGCTACAGCCACAGCTGCTGACCCTGTCCTTGCTACCGTTCTGCGTTTTGTTGCCACGCAATGGACCTTGTCAAGGTCACGGATCGAGGATCCGTTGGTTCGCCGATTTTTTGCTCACAAGGAGAGACTTTTTGTACGACGTGGTGTTTTGCTGTTGCGTTCAGATAATGATCAGTCCAGGGTCGTGTTACCACGTTCGTTACAGTCCACTGTCTTACAGCTTCTCCACCAAGGACATTGGGGTATAGTGAGAACGAAACAACTTGCTCGTCAGCACTGTACTTGGTTCGGAATCGATGCTGCGATTACACAAATGTGCTCTTCTTGCATGGCGTGTGCCGAACAACAATCCGCACCACCGCGGAAATTCTTTGCATGGCCAAAAGCCACTTCCCCTTGGCAACGCTTACACATCGATTTTGCTGATCCATTCTGGAATGCTCGATGGTTGGTTGTGGTAGATTCATTCAGTAATTTTCCTTTTGTTGTCCGGATGTCTTCCACGACGTCTTCTGCCACCATCCAAGCGTTATCTGCTATCTTTTGCATTGAAGGTCTTCCACAGACTATTGTTTCCGACAATGGCCCACAATTCAGGTCCGCAGAATTTAAATCATTCTGCAAGGCCAATGGTATTCAACATCTGACGTCCGCGCCGTTTTCGCCAGAGTCAAACGGTGCCGCTGAACGATTGGTCTGGACTTTCAAGTCACAGATGTTGAAGTTGAAATAGTCGCATTCTCGGGAGGACGCGTTATTGCTCTTTTTGTCCTCGTATCGCTCTCAGCCCCGAGATGGTCGCTCGCCGGCTGAGTTGCTCCATGGTCGCCCTCATCGAAGCTTGATGTCTTTGCTACATCCACCGTATCAGGTTCCTGTGCAGCGGCAGCCACCTGCTGTTGGTCCAGGCGACGATGTCTACTATCGTCACTATAGAGGTTCACGGCGTTGGCTCGAAGGGCGCATTCTTCGCTGCCTCGGCCGCGCTATATATCTGGTTTTGGGGGCCTCTGGTGAGGTGCGCCGGCATCTCAATCAGCTGCGCCTCTGTCGTCGCACGGGTTCTGCCGCTCCCCGTCTGCTTTCAGCGACGGTGCCGTCCGGTCAGCGCCCTGGGGACCCATCTACTGGCTCGCCTCAGCCCCAGATGTTACCGACGCTGCCTTCCATTTTGCCCCATGACGGCGCGCCACCGCCCCCGCCGCCGCCGGCGCCTTTTCTCCCGCCGGCGCCGCCCGCAGTGGACGCGTCGCTGCAACTGCCGGGCGCCTCCCTGGGTCACGCGCCGCCGATCGCTTCCCGTGACCAGTTGTCCTCCGCCATGGAACTCTTGCCCGCTCCGGACCATATGTCGTCTTCGCCCGTCGGGTGCCCCAGCCAGATGGAGGTCGACCCTTCGGCCCCTCCTGTCTCTCTACGGGCGCATACACCGCATGTTGGCGTGCACCCTGGAGTAGGTTTTCAGGCGTCTCCTAGCTCCCCTCGGACCGAATGGCAGGGTGCGGGTGTCACAGCCTCGCCTGTTGTTAGGCTCCCCACCTCTTCGCATACGTCAACATGGGGTCCTCCCCACGGCGGGCGGAAGCCTTATGCCACAACCGTCCGCCGATTTGCGGGGGAGGAATGTGGTGTCACCGCCAGACACCACACTTGCTAGGTGGTAGCCTTTAAATCGGCCGCGGTCCGTTAGTATACGTCGGAACCGCGTGTCGCCACTATCAGTGATTGCAGACCGAGCGCCGCCACACGGCAGGTCTAGAGGGACTTCCTAGCACTCGCCCCAGTTGTACAGCCAACTTTGCTAGCGGTGGTTCACTGACAAATTACGCTCTCATTTTCCGAGACGATAGTTAGCCTAGCCTTCAGCTACGTCATTTGCTACGACCTAGCAAGGCGCCATTACCAGTCACTATTGATGCTGTAAAACATGTACCGTCAAGAGCGATGTTCACCAATTATGGATTAAAATTAAGTATTCCAGCAGCTACGTACGTTTTTGGCTATTCTCATTTCCGTGTCCTGTTCCAGACCTCACGCCAGCCTGCGTGAGCTTAAACGCGTGCCTTTCGGCTTCCTCCTAGTGGATTGGCTGTCTTGCCAATCCACAACAGTTTTCCCAGGCTATGTAGCGTAATTCAAGTGTATGTGGTGCTGACTCTTTATCAGAAATTTTCGTAAGTCCCCGTTTGTCTGAATTTTGCCTATTTTCAGTTTTTTCTAATTTTGATCTAGCTACTTCGAAAACATGAATGTCCTTTTTTGATTGTCTTAATGAATGGACGTCAGTTTGCCTAGCCTCTTCCGGACTTTCCTGTCCATCTTTACGTTTTTCAGGATTTGGTGGCCTAATTTCTACTTCTGGTTTCCCTTTGCTGTGTTGTTCTTGTCTCTGTGGACCATAATTTCCTCGGTAATTATTCGCACCCTGGTCTCGTCAGTTGCTGTTTCTAACAGCGTGACCTCTTTCAAAGTACCCTTGACCGTTGGCATTTTGATTCCTAAACCCATATCCGCCACTATATGAGTGTCCATTACCGTTCCTATTTCGGTACCAATTATTCTGGTTATCGTTTCTATGCCAATTGTCTCCATTGTGCCACTGTCCTTGTCTGTTAAATTGCCTGAAATTATTGGTTTTAGGATTACGATTATTATTATTGGAATATTCGTCCTAGTCCTCTCCTTTTGCTGTTCCCTTTCCTTTCCTTTTTCTTTCACCTCGTCTTCTTTAAACCTAAATACAAGTTACCGGTAATTTCATTCTACACAGACGTATCAGCTCTCTGTTACTGTATGGTTTGTCTAGGCATTGATTCTTTTTGTCCATTGTATCAAAGAATTATACCACGCTTTTCTCTCCTGAGTTTTCATATGGTGTCATCTGAAGTAACTCGTATTTAATTTTGTTTTGCGCCTCCTTGGACCAATATCTTTCAAGAAATGCTGTTCTGAACTGTAGGTAGGACGTACAGGTAGCCGCAATCTTTTGCATCACCTCTGCTACTGTCCCTGACATGTGTGCACAAATGAAGTCAAGTTTGTGAGCTACGCTCCAGTGGTTTGGTAAGCCTACTTGAAACTGGTCGATGAATGTGCGTGCATGGAAGCTACCGCCTTCTTCCTTGAAATGTTGAAATTTTCTAACTGTAAGGAAGTGGTCTGTATCATATCTACACATAAATCAGGTTTGTGGCTGATTCATGGACTCAAATAATCTGCCACTGCTCGTGTCGTGTGTTTATTCTCTGGTAATCTACTGCCTGTCTGCCTATTCTCAATTTCCTGACTCATATCCGCGTCATATCGTATCATTGGTGAACAAAAGTGTTGTTCGTGTGTTTCTACTCTCGTCGTTCGTGGTATAGTACCTGTGCTGCTATTGTGTTGTGTCGTTGGATTTTCTGGTTCAGTTGCCTGTCTTTCGATTGGTATCGGCTGAATGTATGTGTTCCGTTTTTCTAGGTACTGTGCCTGGTCCTGTGGCATGTCATGTATTACTTTAATCGGGGTTTTCTGTTTCGATTTCTGCGCGAGTGTTACGTCTAGCCTTGGTTCTACTTGAACTTTCTTAGACGGCGCGTGTTCGTGTACTGAATTAATGCTTGACGTGTTAGTTGTTTCGCTACAGGTGTAATCGGTCTCGATCTTTTCTTCGATAGTTTGTATCAACTCTGTTCGAAGCTTTTCAAACTGATCTTTGTTTTTAAGTTCTATTTTTTTGATCCACTGATCATATTTTTTCAGTGCCAACTTTGTGACCTTGCTTTGAATTCCTTGTTCTTCCGAAATTTGTATTGCTGTTCGAGTGGCTTTTTCCATCAAACGTTCCAACTTTTTGTCAACGTTTACGATGTCCAATTGGATCTTGTCCACGTCAGTGCGTAATTGCTGCTGACCTTGTGTTAGTACCTGAATTCTTTCTCTAGATTCTTTCGCGTCTTTGTTTATCTGAGTGATCTGACTATCAATTCTGGCGATCCCTTCTTCTATCTGGATTTTAACCAGTTGGATCTGTGTCTTAATCTCTTGTCTCAAGTTCTGATTATCCTGTTTCAATTCCAGACTATCCTGTTTCAATTCCTGATACTGTTTTGTCATCTGTGTATTCTGTTTCGTTATCTGTGTATTAATATCCTGATTCTGTTTCATCATACTAGCGTTCATTATTTGTAACATCTCCATGATCGCGTCCTGTCCTGTAACGCTACCTTCTGCTGAACTATGTATTCTCGATCTATTGTTTTCTACTCGGTCAGTTACGTCGTTTACTGGGCTATGCTGTGGCGTTTCTAAGTTTGATAACTGCAATAACCCGTGCTGTCTGTGTTGAGTACTAGTTGCGCTTGTCATTGAACTATTACGTGGCGCAAACAACTCCGCATTCTGCCCTCTCTGTTGCGTATGTCTTGTGTTTGCGTCTGTTACGGAACCTTTTCGTGGCGCTCGTAACTCCGCAAAATTCTGTGTCTCCTGTTGGGGCATATTTAGAATGTGTACGATAGGTTCGACGTATTCTAAATGTTGCCCCTCTTCCTCACAGTCTACTTCTCTTTGAACGTTAGCTAACTGCCGCTTCACTGACTGTATTGACGCGTATTCTGTCCCTGAATATGCGGCAAACAAACGCGTTTCCTGTGCTCGTTTCGCTTCTAATCTTTGCCATTTCCTACTTGGGCTGTACATTTCTGGCTCAGAATGTGCCCTACTTGGAATTTCATATTCTGGAAATTCGATGTTCTCATTCCTTCGATTCCCATCTGTCTGATGTGTCTCAATTTTATCCCAGTCTAACTGAGCCTGCAGATTCTGCAGCTCCCTGACTGTCTTATTCTCTGATTCACCGTCTGTCCTATTCTCAGGTTCACCTTCTGTCCTATTCTCAATAAGCTCGTTTACTTGCTGTCTATCTGGTTGCTTCTCCCCCATCTTGTCTACTTGCTGTCTCTCACGTAACCATTTGGTTTGTGCTCTCGTTAACATGGGATTTCTTTCAACACACCACAACCCTATTAACAAAACTGTACGACCACTTACCAGTTGGTTGAACCAACAATAACGTCGTGACTTCTCGGCTAATGTTCTGTCTGCTCTGCTACAGTCTCCAATCTCTACCTGTGCGCTTGAAAAGGGAAAAAAATGTTATTTCTTAATTCTAACTTATATGATGCTGCGTCACACTGCGTCTCTGCGTCACTCTGCGTCTGTGCCTCTCACCTGAAAATCCTATGCCCTAACAGCTACACAAAAATAGTAAAATATGCAAAAAATTTCCAACACACGCCCGTTTCCCTACAATTCTGCTTTCTTCACTACCTGTATCTATTCTGATCCCAATCTTTGCAAATAGCTATTTAATACATGAAAGAAAGTTCTTCAAAGTGCTACTTTGCATCCTACCGTACCTAACTATCCTGACACTTTCCTATCTTGGTAGCTTACCTATTTTACCTATCCTGGCAGGTTCGCCATTTTCTGTGAGCGTGGGGTTGCTCTGATTAGATTAGATTAGTACTTGTTCCATAGATCATGAATACGACACTTCGTAATGATGTGGAACGTGTCAGGTTAATAAAAGGTGTCTATACAAGATATTACATTAGACAAAATATTACGTGACACTCAATAATTTTTTTGTGAAGGTTGGGAAATTACCCACTTACTATATCCAAAAATTCATCTAATGAGTAGAAGGAGTAGCCATTAAGAAATTCTTTTAATTTCCTTTTAAATGCTATATGGCTATCTGTCAGACTTTTGGTGCTATTGGGTAAGTGACTAAAGACTTCTGTGGCAGCATGATTTACCCCCGTCCAAGCCAAAGTTAGATTTAACCTTGAGTAATGAAGATCATCCTTTCTCCTAGTGTTGTAGCCATGTACACTGCTACTACTTTTGAATTCAATCGGATTGTTAATAACACATTTCATAAGTGAATATATATATTGTGAGGCTACAGTGAAGATTTCTAGCTCTTTAAATAAGTGTCTGCAGGATGATCTTAGATGAGCTCCAGCAATTATTCTGATTACACGCTTTTGTGCAATGAACACTCGTTTACTCAATGATGAGTTACCCCAGAATATGATGCCATACGAAAGCAGAGAATGAAAATAGGCGTGGTAAGCTAATTTACTCAGATATATATCGCCAAAATTTGCAATGACCTTGACAGCATAAGTAGCTGAACTCAAACGTTTCAGCAGATCCTCAGTGTGTTTTTTCCAGTTCAACCCCTCATCAATGCATACACCTAGAAATTTTGAATATTCTACCTTAGCTACCGATTTCTGATAGACTTCGGTCTATATTTATTAATGGGGTCATTCCATTTACTGTGTGGAACTGTATATACTGTGTTTTGTCAAAGTTTAATGAGAACCCATTTTTAGAGAACCACTTAATGATTTTCTGAAAAACATCGTTTACAATTTCACCAGTTAATTCTTGTCTGTCGGGTGTGATAGCTATACTTGTATCATCGGCAAAAAGTACCAGCTTTGCGTCTTCGTGAATATAGAATGGCTAGCCATTAATATATATTAAAAACAATATGAACCATGGACCTTGCTGTTGGTGGGGAGGCTTGCGTGCCTCAGCGATACAGATAGCCGTACTGTAGGTGCACCCACAACGGAGGGGTACCTGTTGAGAGGCCAGTCAAACGTGTGGTTCCTGAAGAGGGGCAGCAGCCTTTTCAGGGCAACAGTCTGGATGATTGACTGATCTGGCCTTGTAACACTAACCAAAACGGCCATGGCTGAGCTGGTACTGCGAACGGCTGAAAGCAAGGGGAAACTACGGCCGTATTTTTTTCCCGAGGGCATGCAGCTTTACTGTATGGATAAATGATGATGGCGTCCTCTTGGGTAAAATATTCCGGAGGTAAAATAGTACCCCATTCGGATCTCCGGGCGGGGACTACTCAAGAGGACGTCGTTATCAGGAGAAAAAAAACTGGCGTTCTACGGATCGGAGCGTGGAATGTCAGCTCCCTTAATCGGGCAGGTAGGATGAAAATTTAAAAAGGGAAATGGATAGGTTAAAGTTAGATATAGTGGGAATTAGTGAAGTTCGGTGGCAGGAGGAACAAGACTTCTAGTCAGGTGACTACAGGGTTATAAACACAAAAGCAAATATGGGTAATGCAAGAGTAGGTTTAATAACGAATAGGAAAATAGGAATGCGGGTAAGCTACTACAAACAGCATAGTGAACGCATTATTGTGGCCAAGATAGATACGAAGCCCACGCCTCCTACAGTAGTACAAGTTTATATGCCAACTAGCTCTGCAGATGACGAAGAAATTGAAGAAATGTATGATGAAATAAAAGAAATTATTCAGATAGTGAAGAGTGACGAAAATTTAATGGTCATGGGTGACTGGAATTCGGTAGTAGGAAAAGGGAGAGAAGGAAACGTAGTAGGTCAATATGGATTGGGGCTAAGAAATGAAAGAGGAAGTCGCATAGTAGAATTTTGCACAGAGCACAACTTAATCATAGCTAACACTTGGTTCAAGAATCATAAAAGAAGGCTGTATACATGGAAGAAGCCTGGAGATACTGACAGGTTTCAGATAGATTATCTAATGGTAAGACAGAGATTTAGGAACCGGGTTTTAAATTATAAGACATTTCCAGGGGCAGATGTGGACTCCGACCACAATCTATTGGTTATGACCTGTAGATTAAAACTGAAGAAACTGCAAAAAGGTGGGAATTTAAGGAGATGGGACCTGGATAAACTGAAAGAACCAGAAGTTGCACAGAGTTTCAAGGAGAGCATAAGGGAACAATTGACAGGAATGGGGGAAAGAAATACATTAGAAGAAGAATGGGTAGCTTTGAGGGATGAAGTAGTGAAGGCAGAAGAGGATCAAGTAGGTAAAAAGACGAGGGCTAGTAGTAATCCTTGGGTAACAGAAGAAATATTGAATTTAATTGATGAAAGGAGAAAATATAAAAATGCAGTGCAAAATGGCTAAGCAGGGATGGCTAGAGGACAAATGTAAGGATGTAGAGGCTTATCTCACTAGGGGTAACATAGATACTGCCTACAGGAAGATTAAAGAGACTTTTGGAGATAAGAGAACCACTTGCATGAACATCAAGAGCTCAGATTGAAACCCAGTTCTAAGCGAAGAAGGGAAAGCAGAAAGGTTGAAGGAGTATATAGAAGGTCTATACAAGGGCGATGTACTTGAGGACAATATTATGGAAATGGAAGAGGATGTAGATGAAGATGAAATGGGAGATACGATACTGCGTGAAGAGTTTGACAGAGCACTGAAAGACCTGAGTCGTAACAAGGCCCCAGGAGTAGGCAACATTCCATTAGAACTACTGATGGCCTTGGGAGAGCCAGTCATGACAAAACTCTACCATCTGGTGAGCAAGATGTATGAAACAGGCGAAATACCTTCAGACTTCAAGAAGAATATTATAATTCCAATCCCAAAGAAAGCAGGTGTTGACAGATGTGAAAATTACCAAACTATCAGTTTAACAAGTCACACCTGCAAAATACTAACGCGAATTCTTTACAGAAGAATGGAAAAACTAGTGGAAGCCGACCTCGGGGAAGATCAGTTTGGATTCCGTAGAAATGTTGGAACACGTGAGGCAATACTGACCCTACGACTCATCTTAGAAGCTAAATTAAGGAAGGGCAAACCTACATTTCTAGCATTTGTAGACTTAGAGAAAGCTTTCGACAATGTTGACTGGAATACTCTCTTTCAAATTCTAAAGATGGCAGGGGTAAAATACAGGGAGCGAAAGGCTATTTACAATTTGTACAGAAACCAGATGGCAGTTATAAGAGTCGAGGGGCATGAAAGGGAATCACCGGTAGGGAAGGGAGTGAGACAGGGTTGTAGCCTATCCCCGATGTTATTCAATCTGTATATTGAGCAAGCAGTGAAGGAAACAAAAGGAAAATTCGGAGTAGGTATTAAAATCCATGGAGAAGAAATAAAAACTTTGAGGTTCGCCGATGACATTGTAATTGTATCAGAGACAGCAAAGGACTTGGAAGAGCAGTTGAACGGAATGGACAGTGTCTTGAAAGGAGGATATAAGATGAACATCAACAAAAGCAAAACGAGGATAATGGAATGTAGTCGAATTAAGTCTGGTGATGCTGAGGTTATTAGATTAGGAAATGAGACAAAGTAGTAAAGGAGTTTTGCTATTTGGGGAGTAAAATAACTGATGATGGTCGAAGTAAAGAGGATATAAAATGTAGACTGGCAATGGCAAGGAAAGCGTTTCTGAAGAAGAGAAATTTGTTAACATCGAGTATAGATTTAAGTGTCAGGAAATTATTTCTGAAAGTATTTGTATGGAGTGTAGCCATGTATGGAAGTGAAACATGGACGATAAATAGTTTGGACAGAAAGAGAATAGAAGCTTTTGAAATGTGGTGCTACAGAAGAATGCTGAAGATAAGGTGGGTAGATCACGTAACTAATGAGGAGGTATTGAATAGGATTGGGGAGAAGAGAAGTTTGTGGCACAACTTGACTAGAAGAAGGGATCGGTTGGTAGGACATGTTCTGAGGCATCAAGGGATCACAAATTTAGTATTGGAGGGCAGCGTGGAGGGTAAAAATCGTAGAGGGAGACCAGGAGATGAATACACTAAGCAGATTCAGAGGGATGTAGGTTGCGGTAGGTACTGGGAGATGAAGAGGCTTGTACAGGATAGAGTAGCATGGAGAGCTGCATCAAACCAGTCTCAGGACTGAAGACCACAACAACAACAATAACAAGAACAGCAGAGGACCCAAGACCGAACCTTGCAGAACCCCATTCTTGATTGTTCCCCAGTTTGAGAAATCACCAGTTTTTTGTATATTATGTGAACTGTTTATTTCAACTTTCTGCAGTCTTCCAGTTAGGTATGATTTAAACCATTTGAGCACTGTCCCATTCATACCACAGTACTTGAGCTTATCTAAAAGTATTCCATGATTTACACAATCAAAAGCCTTTGATAGATCACAAAAAATCCCAACGGGTGACTTCCGGTTACTCAGAGGATTTAATATTTAATTTGTGAAAGTATATATAGCATTTTCCGTTAAAAAACCCTTCGGGAAACCCAACTGACATTTTGTTAAAACTTTATTTTTACAAAGGTGTGAAGCTACTCTACAATACATTACTTTTTCAAGAATTTTGGATAAGGCAGTCAGAAGAGAGATTGGGCGGTAGTTGTTGACATCAGACGTATCCCCTTTTTTTATGCAGTGGTATAACAATGGCATACTTCAGCCTATCTGGGAAAATACCCTGATTCAGAGAGCTATTACATATGTGGCTAAGAATCCCACTTATTTGTTGGGAACAAGCTTTTATTATCCTGCTGGAAATGCCATCAATCCCGTGTGAGCTTTTATTTTTGAGAGAGTTTATTATCTTCCTAATTTCAGATGGAGAGGTGGGTGGAATTTCAATTGTATGAAATGGTGTGGGTAAGGCCTCTTCCATTAACTGCCTTGCTTCTTCTGATGAACAATTAGATCCTATTTTCTCTACAACATTTAAAACATGATTATTCAAAATGTTTTCGACTTCCGGCTAGTTGTTTATCAAGTTTCCATTCTTTTTGATGGTGATGCCGTCATCCTGTACTCTTGGTTGTCCTGTCTCCCTTGTAATGATATTCCAAATTGTTTTGATTTTGTTATCAGAGGTATTAATCTCAGATATGATGCACATGCTTCTGGACTTTTTAATAACGTTTCTTAATGTAGCACAGTAGCTTTTATTCTGTTATTCTGCGCAACGGATTAATCTGAGAGGTACCCTTTACCCTGTGGCTCGTGCAAGATTCAATTTCCACCACCACACTACTACAGAAGTCAGACGCTCCTAACGTTCTAAAGAGAAATGCCTGAAAACTTTCAGCAATAAATATCTTCTGTGGTCGTCCGCTGTAAGGAAATAACACAAAAATTCACAAAATTTGTTACGTAACTAGTGGGATACTTGGGTACTGGGGTATTGGTAGTTAGTGTAAGAAAAACATGAAGCTAACGAAAGTTATTACTTATTTTGCAAAAATTCTGCGAAATCACAGTGGCACTTTTAGTTTTGAATTGAACAAGTTATATCCTGGTTCTTTTCGGAATGTGAAGTTACCTCTCAAAGATAGGATTCGGTAATGAAATTTCTATACAAGTTTACGATGGTTGCTGACTTGGCAGAATGGCTGAGAGGCGCGCCTACTCAACTGGAATAATGATCCTTTCGAATGTTGTTAGGTACGGTCGAGGCTGTCGCGTGTGAAATGCAGTGAAGTGCACTGTTGTGGAGGAAATGTGGGGTTCGCAATAGCTGTAGCGCACAATACCATAAGCTGCGATGACTGTTATCTGCGCCGCTCGCTGCTGACAAATAAGATAACTCTCGTTCTATCTGGATTGACCTTCGCCAATCAAACTCTGGCTCTCTAGACATGAGAAACACCTTAGTTGAGTTTGTAAATTATAGGGTTACACTGATAAATATGTGTCTGTTTCCCAATATTATTGTGAGTCTGTAGACGGCCGTAGAAAGTGTAGCAAGCAGGTCAGGGCCAGAAACAGTAACGCCTTTGTTCTGAGATGGGTCTTGCCCATCCTTTGTGCATCAGTTCAGAGACTCTGAGAAAGCTTAAGGCTGATGATGATTTGGCTCACGACTCCCCCTGGGTGTGTGAAGAGTGAATTAACACCCAGTCTGCACTGAGTTGGCTTCAGGAGAGCATGTGTCGGCTGTATACTCTGTGGAAATTTGGGAAGAGTCAATACAATGAGTGTCTGCGCTGGTAGTATTGATAGCGTCCTCCTGGGATGTAGGATCGTCCACGGCCAGCTGGCCTCTCACTCTCGTTGACACACTCTTCTGTGGCTGCGATCATGGGCCACATTTACAGTGGTAGTTTCCTCCACTTGCACTACACAGAAGCGCTATGAATATGTGGGTTGTATTTGAAGATCTATAGATCACTTTTCCGGGTTTTAACCGTCAGTGATGGCGATCTGTACAAAATAGTTTTTTGCCACTGAAAGTCTCGTCTGCAGAAAGAAGCAAAAGGCGGACTTTGCTTACACACTGGCGGCAGCCGTTATTCGGCGGGTAACTTCAATAAAAGCCAATCATAATGCTGCATTCATTCACAAGACATCCTTTGTGCCGGGACGTAGGAGCCTCTACATAGTGGTGAAAACGTTTGTGTTTTGGAAATGTTTGTTGAAAGCAGGACTTTACGATTTCCAGAAAGCGTAGCACATGATGGATGGGGTGCCACGTTAGGACCATCAGGAAGAAAGCATTCGGTGTTATTATGGGCTATTTTCGTAAACAGGTTCTGTTAGGGCAAGAATTTCCATGCACGTAAGCTAAGACATCACGAAAGCCCCTACAAATGATACCATTAACTATTTCTGGGACACTATACAATTTCTGAGAGGTCGAATTGGCTCTTATTTTACATGGCAATGTGACATCAGTATAACATTGATAACCCTTTACTTGCGCTTTTGATCATGTGTAGCTACACAAGCATTTTGCAGCTATGCATCAGCCACGCTTGGTTGGTAAGAGCGTGTGTGGCTGGACACAGGTCGCATGTCCCTTTAGGATCCCGAGGAACAATGCACCCTGTGCTATTCTGGGAAGCACTGGAACAAATTTATATAGCGTGACTTTTCACGTCAGTATCCTATAGAGGTTTCGCATCAGCAGTGGTAAACATGTACACGCGATCCAGAGGGTGACTTGGCTCTCAATTACATGGACATGTGATGTCAGATAACACTTGAAGAACTCTAACTGTATATCTGCTTGCAGGAGGCGGCCACAGCGTGAGAGCGATGGCGCTGGCTTGTGTCCGGCGGTGGTGCATGGCAGCGTCTGAGCGTACGCGCATTGGAGCCTCTGATAGTTGTAGTTGATGGAAGTTCGAAAGTGTCTTTTACGTGCAATGAGTGTTTGTGCAATGTATTATTTTCGGCTGTTTAAGCATTGTGAGTGTGTTTGCAGAGCCTTTTCTCATACATTATTTTTTGAGAATTTACGAGTTGTTTGCGTGTCTGCACACTTATTTCGGTAATCTACGAGTTGTTTGCGTCTCTGCACATCAGTGTACTGCATTATCTCGGTAATTTATGAATTGTTTTCATGTCTGTACATCAGTGTACTGCATTATTTCGGTGATTTACTAGTAGTTTTCAGGTTTGTACACTGTGTACTGAATTATTTCGGTAATTTACGCGTTGTTTGCGTGCCTGTATGTTAGTGTACTGCATTATTTCGACAGTTTATGAGTAGTTTGCATGTCTGACCCCAAGCACATCAGGGCAAGTGTTTTGTATCAGTGTAATAAATAAACTATGTGAAATTTGTCTCTAAATAAATTGTTCCAAAATAAATAAAGTACACTCCTTCCTCTTCAGCAGCCAAGAACAGCCTGAGTCCTTTCCCCCCATTTTTCCCCTCCAGGCTGCCATCTTGGATTACATCACAGGAGGGAAGATGGTGCTCTCTGGTGGCAGTACTCTGTACTAGGTCAATTGGACTCAGACCTCATGGTGAACACACTGGATGGAGCTACTGCCTCAAACTGTTTAAATATGCACTGCATGCAAAATGAAGACTTATGTCCACCCTATAAAGCACAGGCGGAGTCCTCTCCCTGCCAGTTCCCAGGCAGAGTTGGTGGTCGCATGACTTAGGTTAGTGGAGTTAGCCCAAATGAGCTATTTTGCCGCCATTTTCTTAGGTTAGTGGTGGTAGCCATGGTATGTCAGTCCCATAGAACTTATAACGACTTAAACCTAACTAACCTAAGGACATCACACACATCCATGCCCGAGGCAGGATTCGAACCTGCGACCGTAAGGGTCGCGCGTTCCAGGCTGTAGCACCTAGAACCTCTCAGCAACACCAGCCGGCACGCATGTAGAGAGGCTGTGCAAACGGGCAAGTCCCGTCCCGTATTTACTTAAAAACCAAAAGAAAAGCAGCCTCGGTTGATTTAGTCCTGCAATTTCTAATACTATCTGGCCACAATAACTTGACGATTCATGCTGTGGCTGCTGGGAACAGCCTTGACCCCAAGTTAAAGCTGTCATGGGGAGAGGAGTGATTAGAGGAAGGTAGAGTCTGTTGCTTGTCTTTATTCATATGTAGAGTACCACTTTGCATTTACGGGCAGCCTAACGTTGGCAGCGCTCAGAGACAAATGAATATCTTTCATCCAGTGTTTATTTCCTTAATTATTTTATTACGTTTACCAAATGTACATTATTGTGTAAGTAGTATTAAGGCATACCTTTATCAACCTTAGTAGTAGTACATAACTGAGACTTTATTAGCTCAGAAACAGACCGAAAACTATTTCTAGCGCAATCTTAACTAAATCGTTGGGTTGCTAAAATAATATAGGAACCGACACTTCGATCCTCTAGTTCACAATCATACTAATTATCGGAAAAAGTGGTGTAATTAGGACAACAGTGCACGAATCATAGAGTTACAATTTCATTTACAAACAAACTATAATAATAATGATTGTGAAGTAGAATATCGAATTGTAGAGGTCGGTAGGGGCGTCAAATTTGAACAGCCTCTACCAGACCACCAGAGATACTGGGTCCTTAATACCAAAATACTCAGAAAATATAGCTGAACAGTCTCTGAAAATTTCTCATTGTAGTTCTAGTTCAGTATGTAGGAATAACTACTGATGCTAATTTATTTGAGAAAAAAACGTATTGAATTGTTATGTAACTATTCTTTCATTACTAATTGAAGTAGATTAAATTGAATTTATTTACAACTTGATACTTCCTCATACATCTACATTTAGATAGATAAAATAAAGTAGAAACTAAACAAGCCAAGAATTTAAAGAAGTTTGCCTATCAAAAATCGATATGACTCTAATAAATGAACAGTTCCATTGATTTGAGTATAATAAACGAACAGTTCCGTCAAGGATAAAGACTAAAATAATTTTCGGACTATACCACCGTTGCAAAACCAATGAAATTACCTAAGGAAATTTAACAAGGAATTTATAAATGTAGAATATGACATTGTATTATTTTTCTGTTCATATACACATTTATTTGTATTACCACTGTTCGCATGTCACATGACAATGATTTTTGTGTTATTCGTTATTTTGCAGCTTCAGACGCTATGTAGTATAAATCATTGAATATTACATGTTTATATTTCGTTATTATTGTAATTATGGCTTATATTAAAGCTTCATTGTCAGCAATCACTTGGGAAGACCAGGATGTAGAATGTTCTACCGAATCGCGCAGTATTAGGTACTGTCATTATATTCTTGCAGATCTGACTTTTGTGTAAGCATATCTGCAAGGAATCTTTTGGTCGATGAAGAACAATAATAGTTGAGCTTAGCAAACCACTGCGTTCATGCATCCTGGTTAAAAAATTATCAATCAGCAATGAAGGGAACAAAGCCTGAACTCTTAACGGCATCCGAAGAATTTCGCAGTCTCTGATTCACGTTGAGATTCTGAGCAAAGAAATAAATGAGTGGTTTTCCTTCCGAGAAGAAAAGAAGATAAGCATAAAAGTTCTGGCTCTCGATGAGCTCATTGGAGAGGAGAACAGGCTCGAATTTCAGAAGTATGTGGAATGGAGATGCCCAAGTCCTTTTTAAAAAAAGTTGCACTACTTGCATTAAAAGATTTAGGGAAGCCACGGAAAACGTAGGTATGGATGGCAGGATGTGTGTTTGAACCGCTGTCTTCGTCAACGCGAGTCCAATTCTATTACCAACGTGGGACTGCCCTCGGTGCCTCGCGAGAGACGGTCCATCCAATTCCATCCAGTTCCACCTAGTTTTCCCTAGGCAGAGTTTCACTAACGTGACAGAGGTTGTTTGCCTCGTTAAATCCTACTAACTGAGGAAATTCGTTTTCCTAAATGATATAACTTCTCCCACTGCAGGGATAATTGAGTTCAACCGGCGAACAAAGTTACTTCACACGTCTGTGAGAGTGCCATCCACAAACCCGTAACTCTGTAATGTTATGGAGTGGTGTGTTATTAGTCGCCAGTACAGGAAGAGCGGCACTGTATAATGATACTGGTGACAGTATGGAAAGAACTCATCCGCTTATTTAGAACAAAAGATTCTGTTACTGGACATTACCATGACGAGGAAATGATGTTGAATTTAGAGCCCTCGATATCATCGTCTTGTGTGTCGATATCAAGACATAACCCACGACATATGTTGCATACCATGGCCAGTTGCTACTTGGTTTTCAGCTTCATTAGAGTCGTGGTCAAAGAAACCTTGGATGCAACTGGAGAGAAGTCCGACACGAACTTCACAGAGATTTTTCGTAATTCTCTTATCGATTTACTTAATTTTCTATGTGATGTACAAATGGAACATTTCACGAACGGAGCACTAGAATAATCTAGATACAAGTGAATATCTTGCTACCGTTATGCTGATGAAACATTTTTAGTATGGTCACGTGGATGAAGAAACTTGGTTAATTCACGTTCTACATCACCATGACCCATTACAGCACGGAATTCAAGATGTAAAAAGAAAAAGAGAGAACATAAGATACGGATATTCCGCCCATATCGACCTCTGATTCGAAGATAGCGATGGCATTAAATGGAAACTGGCGTTTCAGTCTGCTTAGAATCTTGTTGATCGTAATACTATTCAAACAAACAGAATATTTGATTACCTTGTGATGATAAGTGAAACATTTATTCTACTTTATCTCACAGGAGGCAATTATCAAAACCTAAAAGAAAAATAATTAACAACAATGATTACACATATGATCTTATTCGGTATTGATTAGTTATCTCAGTGGAAGTTTGCTGGTGATAGAACGCCCAAACGGCTACCGGGTTAAAGCGCATGTCACACGGAGAAAGTTTCCTCACAAGTTTGCTTGACAGTGTTCAAGACGGTTGGATTACAGGAAGCTGGCACGGCTGCCGAATAGTGATGGTTATCGCTGAAATAACCGAGTTTCGGTTATACCTTTTTTCCACACCCGTTTAACCTGTCTGCTAAAACCGCTAAGAATAGCCGGTTTCGGAAATAACAGATTTTCGGTTTTTTATTCAAGTTATTTCCTGAAGTAAACATAGAAGTCGAAAAAAGATTTAAAAATTTAGATTAGTTCAGATCAAAGGCAAGTAGAGTCAAAATATTAAATTAAATAGGGAAATAAAAGGAAACTTAATCCGTCCATCGGTCGCTGCTTTTCTCGAAAAGTGATAAATGTTTTAATACTACAAAAGATCACCAGCATTCTCTCTCCCACTGATTCCAACTTGTTGAAGCTCTGATCAAAAATTATGTTGTAATTGAGGATCATAACACTATTTCGACATAGTCAGTGCTAATGGGTGAAAACTCAGGTTAAAGAACTTTGTTTTTCGTGTTAATTTGTTCGTTTTCAAGGGCTACAAGTAGATAAAGCATATTATGTAGCCACTGGCAGCAGATCAGCTACTTCCAGCTTTTATTGATTACTGTGAATGAATCGTTGAGCTTTCAATTTATGGCTGTTACCATAATTTCCTCCCTCTTTTATTATTTCATAGAAATGCTAGGCAAACCTTTAATCTTTTAAAGCAAATGAAGCGTTGTACGTCGTTGCTACGTCACTTCCCAAAAATATTTCCAGACTAGGGTTGGCGCCATTCTGCAATACAACGGATGCCTGGTAACAACAACGAGAAATTACCGTATAGCCCAGGTGGGGGCGACACACAGAAACAGAGGGGACATTATTGTCTCAACAATGCTGTACCAATTGTTATGCTATTTGTTTGTTGCTCGTTTGTGTCGGCATTGTTAATAAAACAGTAGTGACTGCTTTTCCCAGTTTCTATAGTGACGCAATATTTCAGACCGATGCAAATTTTACGAATGAAAATTCCTCCTTTTTTAAAAAAATGGTTTATTTAAAAACAAAAAATTTTAGCACTTCTGCTATGGAAAATTAATATTGCAGCTTTTTTACTCAAGTGTTTGTAAAAACTGGAAACCACCTGTTATAATCGACTGCCTTCACTAGGTATTTGTCTTTCTGTCTTTCTGCATTTGCTCCTTATTGCTCAAAAATTACAGACTGACCTCAAACCCCTTTCTTTCTTTTAACCTGTGTTAGGAGACGAAAAACCGGTGGATGGAAATAATTTTTAATTTAATTCAGGGGCAATGGTCTCGAGTAAAATTAAAAGCCTAGTACAGTCCTTGCCACGGTCTGCACTACCGGAGGTCGCTCACGCTCCGCAAACGCAACCGACTCTCCTCAGCCCTCTGGCTTCTACCACCAGTGCGCTAATCCAAGAAGGTGTGTGAGTGAGACTGCTGTACACCGAAGATTGCACACGCGATAAACTTAGGAAGACGTGTTTGCAACACAATCTACTTCTAAGGCGCGAGTATTGCGGCATACATTTTAATGAATAAAATTATCATGTCCGTTTATCCATAACTTTTATTACTTTATTAATTAAGTTCATCATGTAGTGCTAACCGTTTGAACTGAACTACAAAAAGCTTTACAGGTAGGCATTCAACATTAAGTTATTATGTTTATAAATTTATACACTTTTCGACTGAAGCATTTGTAATATGTCTGGAACTATAGTTCACGAGATAATTAAACACATAGGTTCACAGAGATTAAGATCTATTAAACCCAAACGTTGGCAGGAATTGGTCAATTTGACAAAAAAAAGTTTGCACACGTTTTTTCAACCAAATATAGAAATAACTTTAGTGCCTAGTGGCTCCGTAAACTTTCTCGGTGAATTAATTTGTGCTATTCATGTCGGGTATCCAGCCGGAACGTACCGTCATCTGGACACAATATTTCGGCGGTCCACCTGGCCGCCTTCTTCAGGTGAGACAGACGCGACATGAATATCACAACTTTAGTGCCGTGTCTCTGCAGTCGGGGATACTACTCTTTGGGTAACATTTTATAAATGTCTGGTAAATCCATGCAGTTGACAAACAGGCTGTTCAGCTGGCTGCTATACCGTACGTCTGTCAGTTGGAGGTATGAGGTTCATTAGCAGCCAAAACCGAGAGCCATCTCACAAATAAATCGAAATCCGTCTTCAGTTGTTCCGTGTTTCGGAATCTGTTTGTGAACTCGTTGTGAAATGCCTCAATTACTGAAAAGTAGTCAGCCACGCCTGGTCCACAAACGAAAGCTTCTAGGTGAGGTAAGCGTTCCATGTCATGAACTTCAAGCTGATTTTACCACAGAATTACTTTAAGCCGATAGCATCAATCTTGTTCACCTTACCTGTTACCAAATGATGGTGCCCTTGCCTTAAGACACTTACTCGAATCAAATAAATGGTGGTACTTTATCGTTAAACCAGTTTTCACCTTATTGGCCGCCTTCAGTTTAGCCAGCATTCACTGTCGTTCGTCAGAAGACAATTGCATCATCTCGTCTTTGTGGTTGGTGTTGTAATGACGTTCTAATAAATGTTCTCCATATGACAGTAGTGTGGTGCAATATTAATTTTCCGTAACGCCCATTACCAAGTGGGGTGGGGGTTCCTTATATCCATCATTTTTAAAAAAATCTTCGTTAATCGGTGTTGACTTATGTTAAAATGATACTTTTTAAAGAGGTTTTGATATACAAGTGGGGTCCTTAACCAGAAAATATCTTTTGGCCCACTCTTACTAATATCAACACACTTTCAGTAACGTGCACCACTGACAGGGGATACTTCATGCCCAAAAATTCGGTAACTGTTGAGTTTCGCTCGGAACATATTTTAAAGAGATTCTGATGTGTAAGTAACGTCCTAAACGCTAAAATACTGAATATGACGTCCACTGTGGAAAGTGACATCTAGTACAAAGACTTGAATGTATGGGTTAAGTTTAACTGAAAAATTTACAACATTTATGGAATCTGGTAGAAAATTTCATGAACTACAATAACTATTTTTTTTCAAAATCTTAAAATGTAAAGTTTTTGTTGTGGTCTTCAATCCAGAGACTGGTTTGATGCAGCTCTCCATGCTACTCTATCCTGTGCAAGGTTCTTCATCTCCCAGTACCTACTCCAACCTACATCCTTCTGAATCTGTTTAGTGTATCCATCTCTTGGTCTCCCTTTACAATTTTTACCCTCCACGCTGCCCTCCAATACTAAATTGGTGATCCTTTGATGCCTCAGAATATGCCCTACCAACCGATCACTTCTTCTAGTCAAATTGTGCCACAAATTTCTCTTCTCTCCATTTCTATTCAATACCTCCTCATTACTTATGTGATCTACCCACCTAATCTTCAGCATTCTTCTGTAGCTTCTATTCTCTCCTTGTCTACACTATTTATCGTCCACGTTTCACATCCATACATGGCTACACTCCATACAAATACTTTCAGAAACGACTTCCTGATACTTAAATCTATACTCGATGTTAACAAGTTTCTCTTCTTCAGAAACGTTTTCCTTGCCATTGCCAGTCTACATTTTATATCCCTTCTACTTCGACCATCATCAATTATTTTGCTCCCCAAATAGCAAAACTCATTTACTACTTTAACCGTCTCATTTCCTAATCTAATTCCTCCAGCATCACCCGATTTAATTCGACCACATTCCATTATCCTCGTTTTGCTTTTGTTGATGTTCATCTTATATCCTCCTTTCAAGACACTGTCCGTTCCGTTCAACTGCTCCTCCGAGTCCTTCGCTGTCTCTGACAGAATTACAATGTCATCGACAAACCTTAAAGTTTTTATGTCTTCTCCATGTAATTTAATACCCACTCCGAATTTTTCTTTTGTTTCCTTTACTGCTTGCTCAATATACAGATGGAATAACATCGGGGAGAGGCTACAACCCTGTCTCACTCCCTTCCCAACCACTGCTTCCCTTTCATGTCCCTCTACTCTTATAACTGCCATCTGGTTTCTGTACAAATTGTAAGTAGCCTTTCGCTCCCTGTATTTTACCCCTGCCACCTTCAGAATTTGAAAGTGAGTATTCCAATCAACATTGTCGAAAGCTTTCTCTAAGTCTAAAAATGCTGGAAACGTAGGTTTGCCTTTCCTTAATCTATTTTGTAAGGTAAGTCGTAGGGTCAGTATTGCCTCACGTGTTCCAACATATATAAAGTAATTCCCTAGATAACCACATTTTCAAAAGGTGGGCACGAAGGAACCCTTTCTTCTTTTGAGGATTAAACTGTAAAGTGGCGTTCAAACTACGTGGCAAGTGAAGCATTTCTATTTCAAACCTGAATGATGTGGCTTGTCCACTTTTGGTGTTTTGGTCAAGTGCGAAGGCGCCATAATATCGCCAACCAGTACATAAATCTAATTTAACGCACGTGGTACTGTCAGCAGACCGGTTGGCGTTTGATAAGGCGATTGATTTTCTCTAGCGGCATCCGGCTGTAGACTTCCAGTTCCTCTCTCTCCTCACCTTCCCAGCCCCATTCGTCGCTACGCTCGGAGCACTAGGCAGGAGCGCTGCAGAATCGCCTATTCTCGCCGAGCGCTTTTCGGCCAAGCCTGACCTAGTGTGTAAGTCAATGTATTTTTTTTATATACATACAGAGCAACATCGATGACCTGCTTGACGTGTGCATTGTATTCCTATGCCATGGGTGATGAGATGTTGCGCGTCTGTGCTGTGTCGTATCATCGACGACGTATAGGCTGTTGTCTGATGACCGAGTGGTACAATTGTGGGAATACTTACACTTTCACTTTGACTGCCACCTGTGCCGAAGCCGCGATGCTCATGCTTCCAGTAGCCTTGGAGTCCTTTGCAAAGAAGTTAGCGAACTAGCTTTGTTGCACACTGGTCCCCAGATACAGTACACTTGTAAGAGGTCCATGAATAAGGAATTTATTGCTAGCGCACTCGAGCAGATGTAATTTCGATGGATTGTGATGTGTCGGCAGAAGTGCCAACACCGTGTTGTTTGAGGAAGCCGAAATGCACGCTATAAGCTCACGCCGATGCTATAAAGAAAAGTACGTAGCTGCTGGAATACTTAACTTTAATCCACAATTGGTGAACATTGGTCTTGTTACTGTACATGCTTCATTAGATACATAGCAAAGGATATATGGCGCCTTGCTAGGTCGTAGCAATTGACTTAGCTGAAGGCTATGCTAACTATCGTCTCGGCAAATGAGAGCGTAATTCTCGGTGAACCTTTCCTAGCAACGTCGGCTGTACAACTGGGGCGAGTGCTAGTGAGTCTCTCGAGACCTGCCGTGTGGCGGCGCTCGGTCTGCAATTACTGACAGTGGCGACACGCGGGTCCGACATGTACTAATGGACCGCGGCCGATTTAAAGCTACCACCTAGCAAGTGTGGTGTCTGGCGGTGACACCACAGATTGTTCACTCGCTGCCTGCGATATGTAAGCTACAATAGAAATGCAGACCAGAGAGCAGTGTCGGCTGCAGTGGCAGTAGTAGCTCGCAGTGGGCGGATGGGCCGGTCGTGGAGAGCGATGGCGGTCCCTGTGCGATGTAGTATAAGGTAAAAGCAGCCGTGCGCATATAAAATTTTTAACAACTGATTTTGTGATATTGTTATATCAATTCCCATGTAAATGTTTTAAAATATCTTTCATTGATAATCTTTCTCATAAAAATAACTTTTGACAACCATTCATCTGAATGGTTTCAGTAATTTCTCCTATCCATGATCATCCCTGTTATCGTAAAGAAAAATCTGTTGTTTCTTTTTATACATAACAAATCTAGTGGCCAGCATTGCACTGGGCTGTGCCACAAAAAAAAAATCTTATAGTAGCGTTTTTCAGGGCCATGACGCAGCATTGCTGACGTCCAGATTTACTAGTTTAGGTTCACAGTCAGTTAATTATATAATTAATTATATATAATAATTATAATTATATGAGTCACATTTTCATTGGGAGGTTCGTCAGATTATTATTGCGAGGTTACGGAAGTAAACTGTTGGGATTTTACACACTGTATTTTCAGATCGCTGTAACTCATACACATTCCGTATTACGTTTACTCAGTGATGGTTGTCGTCTTCCCGCAATGCTTGGACACTGAGTACCTGTAAGTAGTAAGAGGCGATGAGCGTTACTTCAGTCCAAGTGTTCTGTCTACCAAGAGAGCTCCACATGATGGCTGTTGCCTTTTCTGTGAAGATGTAGGGGTGCTCGGCGCGGAACGTGCTATTTTATGTTTAACAATATTTGTAAAATAAAGGAACACAAGAACAAACTTCTTAATGGTATATAAAAACACCTTCTAGTGTAACCTAATGTACCTTAGTTAAAAATCATTTAAAATTGTGCATTATGCATTTTTTACATTTTCCCAGTTCTCTCCCACGGGGCAGATTTGGATAAGGCAATTTCCTGTTCGAATTATTGAATAAACGTTGAAATTATTAGGATATCATCATAAATATAAGACATAAACTACTTTAATAACGATTTAGACTAAGGAACATGGAATCTAAAGAATAAAAAAAGGAATTATTGTCATTTTGAAAAATGTAGATTATTATTAATACTTAATACCAAGTTACTGTTACTTTAGTGAATCATATCGCTTGTGCACCACTTAAAGAATGCCTAGCAATATAGGCTACACTCACCCCTGCCCAGTTACGTAAGTTTATTTGTCAAATCTGTGTGGTAAACCACTTAAATCTACTGATTGATTGGCAAATGATCTGACAATGACATTTTGCATCGTTGGACAAAAGAGTCTGCTCTCCTTTGAGTTCAGGTGTGCTACCAGCTAGTCTTCTTGTCCTGCAGTAAACACATTAAGTTTTCCATATGACCTGTTAACTAAATTGGGATTATTCTTAGCTTTACCAAAGCATTTTTCCAACGTGGATTTGGAACGTTATACTTTACAGATGCTTCTGAACTCCCATTTCAGAAAATACAACGCTGAAACTGCCATTACCGTTGAGTTAATATCCCATTGCTGTTTATCGATCTGTCTAATGTGAGTTCACACCATCTGGAAGCTCGAGGGGAAAAAAAAGAAATACCCAGTTTTAAACCTGCTTTCATCAATGAAAGGAAGGAGCAGAACGAGACACTATCGCATTCTGCTCCGACCTGTTCCGGCCCAACAGCACATTTTAGATTAACTACTTTTGTGGAACACAATAACTGCCAAATTTAAACGTATTACATAGCTAACATGTAGCGAATGGCGTGCACTTGATGATTAAATGCCATTTAAACGCGTACAACTGACGATTAACGACTTATCTTGCGTTGAAATTTATCAGAAGTTATAAAAACGTCATTGGAAACGTGAAAGCCCACCGTTCACTTACCAGTCGCACTGCAAGCCAAGTCAAAATGGCTGTCGCATCTTCCAGTCAGACACAACACTACCCAATCTAAAAAACACCACAATCTCATTGTGCCTCACTGTCCCGTTCTGCCCTGAGCTTCCCTGTGCGTTCGTAGGGAGGGTGTCTGGCTGTTCTGTTTGGAGATATAGTTGATCAGTTATTTTTTTACACATTAGTCGGTAGTATAGGCGAATACGGCCACTGTATTTTCACTGGTGTCGAGAACATGATGTTAATGTTTGAGGAGAAGGCACATACGGGATACTCATATGAAACCGAACATCCGCCACAACTGGACCATGGAATGGTGCCATTCAAAAGTAATCACCATTCGCATTAGCACCGTATTCCACTGGGAGACGAGGCGATCATTTTCTGTTTCGTAGAACACAGTCGGCCGCTGACGGATCTATAATCGTACCCACTCTCGCACTTCCTCGTCCGATTGAAACCCATGTCCACGCATGACGTAAAAATCACATAGTGAAAGACACAGGCTGTACGAAGGGTCTTGCAGTGTTTCCGAACCAAATCGCCTAAACGTATCCTTCGTCCGACTGGCGTTATCGTGCAATAGGACGCTTCCTCTGCTTACCGAGTGCTTCCAGCATGTAACTACAATCGATGAGCCGTTCTATTAAGATACTTTGCAAGAACTGGGACGAGCCATAAAGTCAAAATGCCCAGAAATGCTGTCGGACGGAATCATTCTGTTGCACTATAACGCCCGTCCCCACACTACCAGTTGGTAGAAGGCTACACTTCAGCGGTTTGGTTGGGAAACACTGCAGCATTCTCCCTACAGCCTGGATCTTTCACCGTATGATTTTCACATCATTGGCGACCTGAAGAAGGACATCCATAGACGTCAGTTTCAGTCGGACGAGTAAATGCAAGAGTGATTGCGGTTGTGGATCCGTCTGCAGCCGACCTACAAAACAGAAATCGATCGTCATCCAGAGGGATAAATATCTTATCGCGTGTGGTGATTACTTTTGAATGGCACCATACCATGGTCCCTTTGTGGTGAATGTACGACTTTCATTTGACAGCCCTTATATACAGGGTGGTCGGAAATTCCCGTTACAACCTTCTAGGACATGTAGAAGGTAGCGAGTACACAAAATTTTGAATAGGAACCAATGTCCGGAAACGTATCGTTTCCGTTCTACGACATTTTCAAATGGTGCAAATGGCTCTGAGCACTATGGGACTTCACATCTGAGGTCATCAGTCCCCTAGACTTAGAACTACTTAAACCTAGCTAACCTAAGGACATCACACACAACCATTTCCGAGGCAGGATTCGAACCGGCGACCGTAGCAGCAGTGTAGTTCCGTACTGCGTCTAGAACCGCTCGGCCACAGCGGCCGGCACGACAGTTTCATTGCAGATGATTATCTCATCCACATCCACGTTGTTGGAATCCATTTGAAAAGAATACTGACTCGTTCCGTTATTACTTACGCATTTGCATTACAACTTACGCCTCGTGGTTTACATTAGTCGACAACAACAAGAATCCAGCATCTACGGCACCAGCCGCAACGTACCGATGCATTACAACAGCGGCTCGATGTGGCGACCACCAACGTTGTTACACACATTGTGCCTCAGAAGCATGTTCTGGTACACTCTCTCCATCCCACCTGGTGTCTCTTCAATGTCTTGTTCAGCGGCCAGAACTCGTGCCAGCAGATCTTCCTCTGTCTCTAGAGGTGTCTCATAAACTAGGCTCTTCATACGACCACACAAGAAGTAGTCCATCGGGGTTAAACCGGGCGATCGTGGCGGCCACGCGGTTGGACCACCACGGCCTATCCATCTTTCACCATACCGTCTGTTGAGATGTCTCCGGACAGCCAGTTAAAAGTGAGGTGGTGCTCCATCATGCTGTAACCACATTTCCTGACGGACATTCAATGGCACAGCTTACAAGGACGGGTCCATTACGTGTCGTAGGAAGACTAAGTATGCAGGACCAGTGAGCTTGGATGGAAGGATGACCGTCCAGAATACCTGCCCACACTTTAATTCCAAACCTGTCTTGAAATCCCTGAACATGCGTGACATGAGGATTTTTGTCCGCCCACACATGGCTATTTCGAGCATTCAGAACACAATCCCTTGTGAACCTACATTTATCTGTGAAGAGAACGCGATGTAGAAACAGGGGCGCGTCGATGCAACGGCGCAGGAACCGTGTGCAGAGGGCGACGCGTTGTGGAAAGTCTGCTGGACCCATAGCGTGTACCCTTTGTAAATGGTACGGATGTAATTGTTGCTTGTGCAGGACGTCCAAGACGGTACTGTGACTAACAGCCATTGCACGCGCAATTGTTCGCGAACTCGTTGACGGGCTATCTTCAATGTGACGCAGGACACCTTTTTCAAATTCGGGAGTGGGGCGTCGTCGTGGAGCACCACAGTCCTGCCTGCTCACGGTGAAGGTACCCGTTTCTCGTTGCCGTTGTGTAACTTGGGCAAACAGTTTATGCGATGGAGTGTGACGGAGTGGAAAACGTTCGTGAAACAGCCGACTAGCAGCTCTTCCGTTACCTCCAGCTCCGACATACACAAGGAGCATGTCTGTGTATTCCGCAAACGTGTACTGCAACATGTTTCCTCTATCGGTGATGCACAGGTATTCACTCGGTCTCACAGAAAAGCGGACAATAGGTGACATCTGGGGATCGTTTGACGTAGTACACGTCAGAGTATCCACCCTGTTGCATACCAGGACAGGAAACTCTGAGACGTTTCTCTTGCCCTAAGCAGACGTTGACGAGGTACACATCTGAACTGAAACTGCCGTAGAACGGAAACGATACGATTCCGGACATGGGTTCCTATTCAAAATGTTCTGTACTCACTACCCACTACATGTCCGAGAAGTTTGTAACGGAAATTTCCGACCACCTTGTATGTTGCAGCAAGCGAGCACTTGAGAAATGGGAATTAGGTGGTACTTTCTTGTCGCGTGAAGTGGAAACGCCACTTTCCGTGCGATTATTATTCAGTAGCGCGCCTTTTGTTGCCATGCATAAGCTCCTAAAGCTCTGTGAGTCTCTGAATAGTTGGTAGCTCCAGGGCTTGGATTTCCCTCCACAAATTCGCCCACCAGATACAAGCATCTGGTTTCCGCTGCCTCCAAGTGCAAAGCATTGGTCGATGTGCATCGCTCGAACAGAGATTCTAACGCACCGGTGTTGTATTCTATATATTTTCACGAGAGTACAGTTGATGCCACTGTAATGTAATTTAAGACATTCCAAAATGAGGACTGTGTCAGGATGTACGCGCCATCAGTAATGGAACTGTGGATGGAGAACATATATCGCCTGTTCTAGCATTGGAAGAAAAAAAAAATGGTTCATATGGCTCTGAGCACTATGGGACTTAACTTCTGAGGTCATCAGTCCCCTAGAAGTTAGAACTACTTAAATCTAACTAACCTAGGGACATGACACACACCCATGCCCGAGGCAGGATTCGAACCTGCGACCGCAGCGGTAGAGCGGTTCCAGACTGTAGCGCCTAGAACCGCTCGGCCACCGCGGCCGGCGCATCGGAAGAAGATTGTCGTGTCTGGACAGGTGGACGTATTGAAAACTACGATGTTCGGCGTGAGTATTGGGAACTGTTCTGGTAGCTAAACCATACGAACTTTAATGATTTGGATTCATAGATAGAATGGGAATAAAAATAAGAAAATAACAAAATAAGCAGAAGAAATTCTTGTCAAATAAAAAAATTGAATGAAGACAATCTGTTCAAAAGTGTACTTCTTTGGCCATCTGTACATCTGGATGACACAAAATATCTTGTTACTCCAACCCCCGAACTGTAATATGCTTGGAACCTAATTGTTATGAACAAACAGAAGATGCTTAAGTAGCTGCTGCACAAACTTGTTCCAATTTCCTGCATCTACACACACGCTCCGCAAGGCAGTGTGTGACAAGGATTCCTGTGACAACACATGTGCAATCAGGTCCATATCGGCAGATACGGCTTACCAGTCCATTCGGTGGAGTCCTGCCTAATGAAGGCAGACATCAGCAGGTGGGTGCAGTGTGCTCGTATCTTATCACCGTCTAAGATGAGCCTGTCACCAAACGTTGACAGCTTGATCAGTAGAGTCCCTCCCCATACCGTACATACCTCATATTACCCTCCATACCGATGACAAGCGTCCGACAGCCATACGTGATTGTGATACAAAGCGTAACTGACCAAAAAATGTTGATCCCTTTGGGACTACATACCTGATAATGTATACTATTAAGGTTCTTCCTATCAGGGACTGTGTTACAAAGTACATGTCTATCTGGTACTTAGTCAAAGATTAATTTAAATACGAGCCACAGTTTCTCCACATGTTTGTGCCCAGAGCTGAATGTTTCAATTATCCTCTTGCACTATCTGACAGTGATTTGGATTCGCCGCCCAGAAGGACTATCGATATAGACGCCAGATGGATATACTTGGGCTTTATACTCCGGCCATAGTTTCGTCCCGCGAGGGGTGCCTCCATAGACGTATCACGTGGGCGCTTCCACTGGTGCTGGAAAATACCGCTGCCCGAAGTTTGACAGCCAATCTCGCTAGTTCACTGAAGCCATAATTATGCGCCATTAAGTAACAGAGTCCATCCTCGCCTGTATTTTTAATTTGTACTGCTGCCTGGAGTGTCTCTGTACGCTTACGACGACCTTGCTGTGCCCTCGACTTTGATTCCTGGCTAGCCATTCACTCTGTGAACTCCTCCGTCATCGACCTCAGGAAGTGCTTGTTTGTTCGACTGGTCTCTGCCTTACCACCAGTGCGAGTGAACATAAACTGTGTTCTACCTACGTAAATAGGGTACAAAACACTATCCCCTCTTTATCTAACTTACTGAACATGCCAGTTTTTATGATTTCTTACCCACCTTCTACTTTGGTAACTATTTTTGCCACAACTACGTCATAGATACAACTTACACATCCCCAAAAAGGTCAGGTCTGTTTGTTTAACATTCAATATATTTCCGTCATGAGAGGGAATCCGAACGAACTGATAGAAATCATTTTCAGAAAAGGTGTATAGCCTTGTCTCACACGATTTTTTGTCACGTCCTCCATACACAAAACGATGACCAACCCAGTGGTCTTTTGAATGACTGAAGGCACCTCAACTGATGACAGTCTGGTTACAGAACAATATGTACTAGTAAGATGAGGCTTCATCTAAAGTTTTCTATTACTTCTCGTACTTGACGGAACGACTCAGTTATAAGTTAATGCTACCCTTTGATACTGTATCTCGCCCAAGAAACCTCGCATGCAGCTTCAAATCCTGTTATAGAACAATTTCAATTTCTTGTCTGCCAAGACGGATAATAATAGTTATAGTAATGAATATATAGCATTACAGTAATGTCAATTTTTTACTATTGTGTTATTTTCTCATAACATAATGTTTATCTTGAACAGAAATGTAAGGCAGCACTAAGAAGAAATCAAGTCTGAAAAAGAAGTTGACTGGTCTCTAGAAAAGCGAAAGAACTAGGTAACTTGGCAGAGAGAAAAATGGATGTGGAAATCTGGGATAGTGTTCACAACGAGACAGAAATATTAACTACTTTGCGTAACGGAAAGTCAACAAAAATGGTAAGTGGGGCAATTACGTCTGCTGGTGAATCACAAGAGCCAACAGGAAAACGTTTACGAAAAGTTTCAGCGGTCCATGTCTTTGAAACACATGGTACCTTTATGTTAGCGTTCCACTATTAACTCTTTCCACTTCTACTACGTCAAGAGATAAAATAATAACGAAATCAATATTGTAAGGCGTTGTGTTTAGAAGATTACGATGGATAGACTTAGACACCTATACGGAAATAGCGTGGGCTGAGGTGACATTTTAAAATCTCTGGATCCACGTTTGTGATGAGTAGGGTTCAAATTGTTGTATAGTTACACTTATTTCGATCTTCCTTGGTTTCCATAAAACACTTAGGCGGATTAAGGAGATTATCTTGATGCTCGACGCCACAGTTCTTACTCCATTACTGTCCAGCTAAGTTAGTGCTCAATGTCTTACAAAAGTAATGTTACCGGTACAGGTATCTGTGGCAGTCATTACTTCTTTCTGTTCTTTCTTCCTCGATTCATTTATGTACTGGTTACTTTATTCTCTCCCTCTTTTATTTGTTGTTGAATAACGCCAATATCTCCCTCAGTCAGACACTCGTCCTTTTGTTACTTCATACATTCGTTCAGTTATTTGCCTATTCCTTCTTTTATTTATTTGCTGATTAATTCAGTATCTCCATAGTTCAGTCATTAAATTCCTCCACGATTCCTTCGTTCCTTATACAATTATTTATCCGTTTCTTTTTTCATTCTTTCACTCTCATTTCTTTTTCATTAAATCCCCCTACTCTCATCCATTCATTCCTTCACTTCCTTCTGCACCGCATTGGTTTTTCCCTCTCAGATCTATGCTTGTATCTTGTCACTTCTTCTGGGATGTGTGCATTGTATCTCAATGGTGCCCGTGTCGTGGTCGTGCGGTAGCGTTCTCGCTTCCCGCGCCCGGGTTCCCCGGTTCGATTCCCGGCGGGGTCAGGGATTTTCTTTGCCTCGTGATGACTGGGTGTTGTGTGTTGTGTGCTGTCCTTAGGTTAGTTAGGTTTACGTAGTTTTAAGTTCTAGGGGACTCATGACCATAGATGTTAAGTCCCATAGTGCTCATGACCATTTGAACCATTTTTGGTAGCTGTGTCTCTCAAGGACTTTGCGATTATTTTTGTACGGGAATGTGAGGAAACGTGTTCGACAGACCCACTGAGTTTAGTGACCATATCCAACACGCGGATCACCGTCGCCGATGTCAGATGGCCTCAGTTCATGAGAGATAACAGATATGTTTTCATTCTAACCCATAGAACTAAGGTATATGCCGATGACCACAATCCACCACCCCTTCCTTTCCTGTCCAAATACTGGCGATAGATCCGTGGCCGGCCGGAGTGGCCGAGCGGTTCTAGGCGCTTCAGTCTGGAACCACGCGACCGCTACGGTCGCAGGTTCGAATCCTGCCTCGGGCATGGATGTGTGTGATGTCCTTAGGTTAGTTAGGTTTAAGTACTTCTAAGTCCTAGGGGACTGATGACCTCAGAAGTTAAGTCCCAAAGTGCTCAGAGCCATTTGAACCATTTAATAAATCCGTTCCACCACGACGTTTCGAATAGACTGCCTGTGATCTGTCTAGTGACTCTTCCACCAACTAGTAACTGCTTGAAATCTCCTTTACTATAGTTATAAAGAAACTACGACTACCCATAAGTGTCATTGCAACGAAATGAGTAAAGTAAGTCATTTAATCTCCTGATCTGTTAAAACTGAAGTTGTCTGCTGAAATTTATCACGAAGTCGTGTAGAGGTTGTACGTTCGTTTCATTCAGTGGTGGAAATGTTAATTAAGGTAATGGGTGGAGCTCAGAGAGTAAAAGGAAGTGAAAGCAAACATGTAACCGCCAACAGAAGATAGCCGGTGACCTAAATTTGCACTCTTTGTTTACCGTGTGTATACGTCGCTGAACATACACTGGCGCTGCTATTTAAATGGACATTTGATTTCATGCAGGCTGCTCAAATAAAAAAATTAAAAAAAACACAGATGTATTTGGCGAGACCTATTCAGCTTTCAATTGAAGCGATTTTTAAACCAATGTAAAACGTGTCTTCGTGTTTGGTATCAAACTGAAATCGATAAGGAAACATTCGTGTTCTTCCCCGTGGCTATTTAGTGAAGATACGAAGCACTACAACTCTAACCATCTACGAGGAGGTACTGAAAATTGTGAACGGAAACGTACATATACATTCAGTAATTCTTTCATTTGTCTATCAAAATAGTTTGTGGCCAATAACACTATTTTCCATGCTTTGAAAAAACTGTTAACCCACACTTTGCGGTAAGTTATTAACAGACTTACTGGGCAGTATGTTACATTCCCTTCGTTTGAAGAATACCAAAGATGATTATTACAGATTGGGTGGTGTGTGCTTCCATGGTGTGAACCAAGATTACTTTCAGCATGATATACCGTGGATTCAGCCGAGCAACGTATCAGATACTACACAATGGTGTGCATCCAGTAGCAAGGGGAACCGAGATTCGGTGCCTGTAACACTTTACGCACAAAGCTATTAAGTCAGTTCGTGCAATGATAAAACAAGATTTGTGTCGGGGTATAGATAAACGGGAAGAGAGGTACCGTCATTATAACGTCAGTAAGAACCCAAAATGACTCGAGATTGAAATGTATCTTGCACCAAAGATTTACATGGACTTATTTTTTGCGGTGAAAGTTGGATAACAATGAGCGTTAATGTCTTGAGCGCTGTTAAACAATGCTGAAAAGGGCACCTGCCTTACAGATTTCTATCCTGACCTTTGCATTACCTTCCTTTTTTGGTTAAAGGCGTAATTAATCTATGCCTCTCTTTTCATCAGGCTACTAATAAGAGAGTTATTCGGAAAGTAAGGTTCGATTTCTTCTAAAACAGATACCATGACAGATTTTCTCAAAAAATTCCTTAAATGTTTCTCTGTTTTTCTACTTATTTGCCATATTTGTTTAAACATTTGTCATGACGTTCTACAAGCTTTTGTATCCCAAAATCATAGACGTCTGCTACCTGTGAGGATAATCAGTCTCGAACTGCTTATTTTACCTCGTTATCTGTTATGAAACACTTGTCACCGAGAAATTCCTTTATGTAGCAGAACATGTGAGAACCGCTCGTCGCCAGGTCTAGACTGTACGGCGGATGAACAAACTGTTCCCATCCAAAAGATCTTATCACATTTTGGGTGTGAATGGCAGAGCGAGGTCTGGTATTGGGATGCAGCAACAGAACTCCAGATGTCAGAAGGGCGCTTCGCTTATTCTGTATTGCACATCGAAGTTTAGCCAGGGCAGAACAGTAGGCGGCTGCATTTACTGTTGCTCCTTGCTGCATAACCTCAACTAACAAGCCTCCATATGTATACCAAAACATGGATGCCATAAACTCGCGTGCTGAGATTGTCTGCTTGGCCTTGACTTTGACTGGTCATGATGCCGTGAGGCGGCTTTCCACTGACTGACTTATAGACTCGGAGCTCATGCGAGAAACCCGCGGCTAAAATTGCGTCACCTTCCTTACGATATTGTTCCAAAAAACCAAGAGCACAAGCAATTTCCATTTTTCATTTGTCAGTGAGCTGTTTGGGAACCCTCACGACACAGTTTGCAAAACTGCAAATCTTCTGAGATGTTTTTGCAAAGTTGTTCTACCTACATTCGGAAATTACAGCGTTAAAGTTGAAATTGTGAATCGCCGGTCATCACAAATCTTTTCGATCACGGCTTTGACCAAATCTTCTGGGATCATATACGGCCAGCCTGACTGCGGTTCATCATGGGTATTTTCCCGTCTATCCTTGAAAGCTCTCACCCACTTACGCACTTCGTCGTCCCTCGGCGCACTGGAGTGATGCACCTGACTATCTGTCGATGCATTTCCGCTGCTACAACGTTCCTTGGTGCCAAAAACCCAATCACTGACCGTATTTCACAGTCGACAGACAGATCAATTGTTGCGAACTACACTCCTGGAAATGGAAAAAAGAACACATTGACACCGGTGTGTCAGACCCACCCTACTTGCTCCGGACACTGCGAGAGGGCTGTACAAGCAATGATCACACGCACGGCACAGCGGACACACCAGGACCCGCGGTGTTGGCCGTCGAATGGCGCTAGCTGCGCAGCATTTGTGCACCGCCGCCGTCAGTGTCAGCCAGTTTGCCGTGGCATACGGAGCTCCATCGCAGTCTTTTAACACTGGTAGCATGCCGCGACAGCGTGGACGTGAACCGTATGTGCAGTTGACGGACTTTGAGCGAGGGCGTATAGTGGGCATGCGGGAGGCCGGGTGGACGTACCGCCGAATTGCTCAACACGTGGGGCGTGAGGTCTCCACAGTACATCGATGTTGTCGCCAGTGGTCGGCGGAAGGTGCACGTGCCCGTCGACCTGGGACCGGACCGCAGCGACGCATGGATGCACGCCAAGACCGTAGGATCCTACGCAGTGCCGTAGGGGACCGCACCGCCACTTCCCAGCAAATTAGGGACACTGTTGCTCCTGGGGTATCGGCGAGGACCATTCGCAACCGTCTCCATGAAGCTGGACTACGGTCCCGCACACCGTTAGGCCGTCTTCCGCTCACGCCCCAACATCGTGCAGCCCGCCTCCAGTGGTGTCGCGACAGGCGTGAATGGAGGGACGAATGGAGACGTGTCGTCTTCAGCGATGAGAGTCGCTTCTTCCTTGGTGCCAATGACGGTCGTATGCGTGTTTGGCGCCGTGCAGGTGAGCGCCACAATCAGGACTGCATACGACCGAGGCACACAGGGCCAACACCCGGCATCATAGTGTGGGGAGCGATCTCCTACACTGGCCGTACACCACTGGTGATCGTCGAGGGGACACTGAATAGTGCACGGTACATCCAAACCGTCATCGAACCCATCGTTCTACCATTCCTAGACCGGCAAGGGAACTTGCTGTTCCAACAGGACAATGCACGTCCGCATGTATCCCGTGCCACCCAACGTGCTCTAGAAGGTGTAAGTCAACTACCCTGGCCAGCAAGATCTCCGGATCTGTCCCCCATTGAGCATGTTTGGGACTGGATGAAGCGTCGTCTCACGCGGTCTGCACGTCCAGCACGAACGCTGGTCCAACTGAGGCGCCAGGTGGAAATGGCATGGCAAGCCGTTCCACAGGACTACATCCAGCATCTCTACGATCGTCTCCATGGGAGAATAGCAGCCTGCATTGCTGCGAAAGGTGGATATACACTGTACTAGTGCCGACATTGTGCATGCTCTGTTGCCTGTGTCTATGTGCCTGTGGTTCTGTCAGTGTGATCATGTGATGTATCTGACCCCAGGAATGTGTCAATAAAGTTTCCCCTTCCTGGGACAATGAATTCACGGTGTTCTTATTTCAATTTCCAGGAGTGTATGTTTGAACTGGCACTGTAAACAGCACACTGCGATAGTATCAATGCAAACGGCGTCGTTTGACATGCTCCTTTCAGTGTTCACGTGGCTTTCGACTAGCTACGGCGATTCGGATCTTACTTTCCGAACAATCCTCATCGAAATTTAATGCTGGTTTTAAGATTAGTAGGTTGGTTGGTTGGGTTAAAGATTAAAGGGACCAAACTAAGATTAGTAGCCAACGGCCTTGCCACAGTGGTAACACCGGTTCCCGTCAGATCACCGACGTTCAGCGCTGTCGGGCTGGGCTAGCACTTGGATGGGTAACCTTTCGGTCTGTCAAGCGCTGTTGGCAACGGAGTGCACTCAGTCCTTGTGAGGCAAACTGAGGAGCTACTTGATTGAGAAGTAGCGGCCCCGGTCTCGGAAACTGACATACGGCCGGGAGAGCGGTGTGCTGACCACATGCCCCTCCATATCCACATCCGACGACGCCTGTGGTCTGAGGATGACACGGCGGTCGGTCGGTTCCGTTGGGCCTTCATTGCCTGTTCGGGAAGAGTTTCTTTTAAGATTAGTAAGCTACTTACAGTTTTAGATACACTAAATAAACATACACTGATGAGAAAATTTGCTAATTTATTCACTACCAAAGTTCCTGAATTAATTTTTGTATTCAAGTGCTTCAGTTTCATCCATCTGAGTATGTAATCATCGATTGGGAATGTGGCATTGGTTGTTGTATTGATCATCAGTTACACTAGATAAAGAACAACATCAATTTAAAATAGAAGGCTGCAAGTAAACACCTTCTACCTGCCCGTATAGCCGAGCCGTTAAACTGTTAAAGCGCCTGCCTCCGGAAAAGGGGGGTGGCGCGCCGGCCATCCATGGAATCAGCCCGGTGGATTAATGACGTGGGTCAGGATGCTGGCCAGCATGGATGTGATTTTTAGGCGGTTTCCCACATCTAATTAGGCAAATTCCAGACTAGCACCATCGACCAGCCTCAGATAAACGCTATACAATCATTGAGAAAGCATTGTCACGCTTGAACATAGACGTACTGTAGACGCACACAGATGGGGTACCTCTCCCAGGCGTGTTGGCGTAAGGATGCGCATGCTGCCGGTTTGTCACCGATAGGTTTGATCAGCACGCGAGTGTAACTGAGATGCTTCGAGAATTCAAATGGAAGTCTCTGGATAGAAGACGACGTTCTTTTCGTGAAACACTGTTGACAAAATTTGCGGCTGACTGCAATACGATGCTACTACCGCCAACGTACATTTCACATACTGTCCACGAATGTCCACGAACACAAGATAAGAGAAATCATGGTTCGTAATGTGGAATATAGGTAATCGTTTTCCACTCTTTCCATTTGCGTGGGTAACTGGAAAGGGAGCGACTAGTAGTGGTACAAAATACCCTTCATAATGCGAGGTATGGTGGCTTGCGGAGTGTGTATGTATATGCATACACTTTTATTTATTTAACGGGATCTGATTATAGCTATCAGGCCCTCTCTTAACAACAGACGCGGATTTCACACTTACAGTAGCTGTTCTACACCGTAGTTATCTAAGAAATAATCATTTTAATATGAAAATCCGTATTAAAATGATCTGACTGTTTGTAGAGACAACTTGAGTAAATAATAGTGACTATGAACTAATGAAGTTAATACTGCAGTACATATACTACCGCTGTTGCTGCTAAGTATGAGAATAATTATAATAATAATGACAATAATACTAAGAACAATAACAATAATGATAGCGGCAGACATAACAAGAATTTATAGTGTACAAAATACATGTTTTCTGATAGAGCGAGTTCTGGCGAAAGGAAATTTAAGGAGACTGTATTACCTAAGAATACTGTGAAATGAAGAAGATCTCGTTGGAAAGGATGTACAGCGGTAACGAGTGTGCGAGTGTGTACAGGGGCAGTGGTAGTCGTTGTTATTGCTTCATATAAATCCGGCCATCAACTAGCACTAACATGTCCAAAATTAGTACACTATACCCTGCTGACCCCGTTGAGACCTGCGAAAAGACAAAGGAGAAGGGAGGAATATCTTCTAATATTTCAAAAGGTACTTCTGGGATGAAATTTTCACCCTGCAGCGGAGTGTGCGCTGATATGAAACTTCCTGGCAGATTAAAACTGTGTGCCGAACCGAGACTCGAACTCGGGACTTCTGCCTTTCGCGGTCAAGTGCTCTACCCAAGCACGGGTCACGCTCCCTCCTCACAGCTTTAATTCCGCCAGTAGAGCACTTGCCCGAGAAAGGCAAAGGTCCCGAGTTCGAGTCTCGGTCCGGCACACAGTTTTAATCTGCCAGGAAGTTTCAAGGCACTACTGGGTTCAGACGAGCGACAGAGAGAAGTGCGAACAATGAGGAGTGGCAGTGAAACATGATGGAGTATCACCTAGCCTGTAACCAAAGATGTCTCAACCATTGGCTGCAGACTGTGTGCTGGTGATTCGTTTTCCGTTAGCGTAAATTACGAAGCTTCTTTAAACCTCGCAAATGGTGAAAGTCACGCTCTCTGTTAGAGGCTCTTATTTCACAATAAGTACATGATCTATCTCACAGTACCCTGGACAACATGGCACACGGCATGAGAACCATTGTGCTGGACACTAACTGCTTGCTTGACATGGACGTCGAGTGTTGGCTGCTGCAGTGAACAGATAGAAATGGTTATTAGTTATTCTGGTAGGTCCTGTATAAAGACTTGATCCTAGGAAGAACAGAGCATATTGTCCTGTTACATAGATGCAGCTGTCAGAACATAGCCCAACACACTCGCAAAAAGTGTTAAGCAAAAGCAAATGATTAAGTTGAAAGTTCATTTTCACAAACTTAATCTCCAAGTGTAATGTACTGTCAAATTTTCTTAACACCATGTGTAGTTCTTCTGACGTCGTCTTAGCGTTCTTTTATAGCAGCATCACAATTCATAAACCAAACGAACAATTCGTATCTTTTGTTTTCTTTTTCATTGTAGACCGATTTTCAACCATCCCTACAGCAAGAATCTAAAGTGGTGAGGTTAGGGGACCTGGGCAGCCAAGATACGTCACCATTTTTGCCGATCCATTTTCAGGGGAATGTTAGGTTAAGATGATAAGCACCTGACGACCAGGATGTGCAGGGTCCCCGTCATGATAGATGATTATATCCCTCCTCGTAACCAAAGGAATTAAAATTACGAACAATTTAAATTGGAAGGAACACATAGAAAATGTTGTGGGGAAGGCTAACCAAAGACAGCCTTTCATTGGCAGGACACTTAGAAAATGTAACAGACCTACTAAGGAGACTGCCTATACTACGCTTGTCCGACCTCTTTTAGGATACTGTTGCGCGGTGTGCGATCCTTACCAGATACGGCTGACGGAGTACATCGAAAAAGTTCAAAGAAAAGCAGCACTTTTTGTATTATCGCGAAATATTGGAGAGTTGTCACAGAAATTATACAGTATTTGGGCTGGACATCATTAAAAGAAAGGCGTTTTTCGTTGCGACGGAATATTCTCACTGAATTCCAATCACCAACTTTCTCCTCTAAATGCGAAAATATTTTGTGGACACTGACCTACATAGGGAGGAACGATCACCACGATAAAATAAAGGAAATCAGAGCTCGTACGGAAAGATATATGTGTTCATTCTTCCCGCGCGCTATATGAGATTGGAATAATAGAGAATTGTGAAGGTGGTTCGATGAACCCTCTGCCAGGCACATAAATGTGATTTGCAGAGTATCCATGTAGATGTAGATGTAGATGTAGAAAGGAACCTCTTCCAAGAATGCTGGACTCTCATTCCAAGAAAGCTGGTTGTCTGTCATATCACACCACACGTTTACAAAGAATCGTTCTTATGTCTCGACAAACGCATTTGAGCTCTCGTAGGACCATCGATGTGAATTGCAGACGTTATTGACACCATTACATGTGAAATAAGGAGCGTAGCTTCATCAGCAAACAGTGCTATTGCGATTTTCAACCAATCAACGACAAAATTACAATCGGCTACCTTCATTTCCTTCTCTTAGGTGTTTAATGCGGCGTAAATAATACGGATAAAGGCCATGTGAACGTAGTGTCCACCATCTTGTATGTCGAAGGATACGTGTAGAATCTCTGCATGCGCTTTTTCTACGGCTATGCTCCTCAGACTCAGTCATCCCTCTATTTCAACAACACTCAGTTCATTCGGATGAGATATGACTGCTGGGATCCGCAATAGTATCACGCAGTTTCGTGGAAACATGGGGAAACTCTCTTGAATCTGGTACTTTACATTTGGGATATCGTCCATCGCATTCTCCTCAGCAGCAGCAACATTGCCATTATGAAACCTGTACACAAATGTCACACGCTATCGGCATACTCAGCATTTGTAAGTACACTGATCAGGGAGAATATTATGACCACCGTCCTGCTATCGATATGAAGCCGTTCAGGCGATAGCAGCGTCACCTGGCTGGCAATGACTGCCAGTCAGACACACGCACGGTGCGTGTAGTATCAGTGAGCGTGCTGTCCGTGTATAGAATGGGGAAGGCGCGGGATCTACTGGAAATTGAAATAAGAACACCGTGAATTCATTGTCCCAGGAAGGGGAAACTTTATTGACACATTCCTGGGGTCAGATACATCACATGATCACACTGACAGAACCACAGGCACATAGACACAGGCAACAGAGCATGCACAATGTCGGCACTAGTACAGTGTATATCCACCTTTCGCAGCAATGCAGGCTGCTATTCTCCCATGGAGACGATCGTAGAGATGCTGGATGTAGTCCTGTGGAACGGCTTGCCATGCCATTTCCACCTGGCGCCTCAGTTGGACCAGCGTTCGTGCTGGACGTGCAGACCGCGTGAGACGACGCTTCATCCAGTCCCAAACATGCTCAATGGGGGACAGATCCGGAGATCTTGCTGGCCAGGGTAGTTGACTTACACCTTCTAGAGCACGTTGGGTGGCACGGGATACATGCGGACGTGCATTGTCCTGTTGGAACAGCAAGTTCCCTTGCCGGTCTAGGAATGGTAGAACGATGGGTTCGATGACGGTTTGGATGTACCGTGCACTATTCAGTGTCCCCTCGACGATCACCAGTGGTGTACGGCCAGTGTAGGAGATCGCTCCCCACACTATGATGCCGGGTGTTGGCCCTGTGTGCCTCGGTCGTATGCAGTCCTGATTGTGGCGCTCACCTGCACGGCGCCAAACACGCATACGACCGTCATTGGCACCAAGGAAGAAGCGACTCTCATCGCTGAAGACGACACGTCTCCATTCGTCCCTCCATTCACGCCTGTCGCGACACCACTGGAGGCGGGCTGCACGATGTTGGGGCGTGAGCGGAAGACGGCCTAACGGTGTGCGGGACCGTAGCCCAGCTTCATGGAGACGGTTGCGAATGGTCCTCGCCGATACCCCAGGAGCAACAGTGTCCCTAATTTGCTGGGAAGTGGCGGTGCGGTCCCCTACGGCACTGCGTAGGATCCTACGGTCTTGGCGTGCATCCGTGCGTCGCTGCGGTCCGGTCCCAGGTCGACGGGCACGTGCACCTTCCGCCGACCACTGGCGACAACATCGATGTACTGTGGAGACCTCACGCCCCACGTGTTGAGCAATTCGGCGGTACGTCCACCCGGCCTCCCGCATGCCCACTATACGCCCTCGCTCAAAGTCCGTCAACTGCACATACGGTTCACTTCCACGCTGTCGCGGCATGCTACCAGTGTTAAAGACTGCGATGGAGCTCCGTATGCCACGGCAAACTGGCTGACACTGACGGCGGCGGTGCACAAATGCTGCGCAGCTAGCGCCATTCGACGGCCAACACCGCGGGTCCTGGTGTGTCCGCTGTGCCGTGCGTGTGATCATTGCTTGTACAGCCCTCTCGCAGTGTCCGGAGCAAGTATGGTGGGTCTGACACACCGGTGTCAATGTGTTCTTTTTTCCATTTCCAGGAGTGTATATTGCGGTTGCTCCATTGTGCACTGGGGAATATTCACGTGGGCGTCCATGGATCCAGTGGAGCTCGTGCAAGGCAGAATGATGCCCACGGAATGCGTACACTGGTTGCAGACCACTTGCACCCCTTCATGACTGTCATGTTTGCCCGAACCGAGTGGCATTTTTCACCATGATAATGAGCTATGTCACAAGGCCAGGAGTATGGTGGAATTGTTCGAGGAACACAGTGGCAAGTTCCAATTGATGTCCTAGCCCCCAGCTCGGCAAAGCTGAACCCGATCAAACACATCTTGGATATGATTGAACGTGATGTCAGAGCTTATCACCCGTCTCCCCGGAATTTATGGGAATTAGGTGACATTTCTACACTTCACTTTCATCAAACTTCCTTGAATACAGGCCACAAACACACATCGAAAACAGGACTGCCACACTACACCATCATCACTTCTTCTTACGCGGATTGTGCCTATAAATTACTTGCGTGGCGTTGAACACCGGTCTAGAGAAAAGCCTTATCCTTTAGTACTGTAGAGTATCGGAATTATGATTATAGAGTTTGCTAAATGTACTGTTTATACTTCAAGTGAGGAGAAGATGTGTTGGAAGACTATGGTGTAGCTGAGCCTCTCTCACAGTTCTTATGAACTTTCATCTTACAGAAAACTCAAGGCAATGGGGTATTTTCTTGAAGCCGTCACCAAAAATAACACAAAGTTCAGTCCTTATCTGTTATAATTTGCAGTCCAGTTGCCTAGTCCTATAGATTTAGGCGGCGCACAGTAAGGTGACTTCCTTTTGCTACCAAGCAACCACATTTGTGGGGGTTCTCTTGTGACAATGGATCACACAAAGCAGATCTCCCTCTCTCTCTCTTTTAAAATAACTATCGTCCAGTTTCAGCCCCATGGTAATAGAAATTCAGCACCAGGATAATACTGTCAGTTCAGGACTGTACACAGAAACACATCGACACCTGCCGCCTAGCGATTGTATCCTATAGTGCTAGGTCGGCCTCGGCGTGCTAAAAAGCAGAGTGAGCTCCTCGTGTGCGTTCCGAGGCTCGGCCTATCTCGGCACTAGACAGTACGTCTCGGCTTTACTCGGTCCTTCGCTTAAGTAATCGATACGGCGCAGCATTTCATTTAGCAGGGCGGTGCGGTATTTTCTGATTGGTGCGACCTCCTTCAGTTTGGTAGAATGCGTCCAGCACTGTTTACTTTTCCCTATTCGTTCACAGTATAAAAGAAGTTCACAGGTCCAGGGGCTGTTTGCACAAAAAGGAGCAGTCTATGATCTGTCGTCACAAGCTTTCAAAAATGTATTGGATTCGCAGAAGACAAGGATGAGAATTCTCATTATCTGCTATGCAGTCGCGTAATCAGCGGGTAACGGGGATTTTTGTATGGAACGACATTACAGCATCATGCACAATGAATTTATGATGTAGTTGATGATGAAAGAGTAAAAAAACTGCAACGATCGACAGACGATTTGTGCAAGATTCATTGTTTTGTATATCAAGAAGCACTTTGTGCTAAATCTGCAGGCATCGAGCTCGTGGTGAAATTAGTGTCATGGATACTATATTTTCTGAGGTCGCATACATTATTCGCCGTCAGCTGCAACAATTTTGATGGGAATTAATAAAGAGCATGGAAACTATGTGTTACGACAAACCACTTTGGTTAAATGTAGGGAAATTCCTGGAACAATTTTTTGATTTAAAACTAGCTTTGATGAATCTCTGAAGAAAAAGGAAACCAAGAACGATAGTTAGAGCGTCATGAATGGACTGCAGAACTCGATTTTTAAGTGGTCTTGACTGCACACTATCCACAGCAAGACAATGCAAGGTGAGAAACAATTTATTTCTGATTTAGCGGTGATACATTTAAAAAATAAATCGCACTGTGGATGGGGGACAAATTCTGACAAGAAACACTGTCCATTTCTCTAAGATCACTATCGTTAAAGAAAAGGTCAATTCTGAAGAACTGATTGTCGCAGTCAAAGGATTACAGGGATAGTTTTCTGTACGTTTTGCTGACACTGTCAGTCTTACATCAGATTTTGAAATGTTTTCGAGACTCTTTGCAATTTTAGTTGAAAGCACCCTTGTGCATGTGTGAATGGAACTGATCGACCTGCAGTATAATTCCTGTTTGATAAACAAATTCTTTTACGTTAAAACTATCCAGGAGCACTACATTGTTATCATTGGGAAGAGTTTGCACACCTCGATAATGAGGTTCGAAACGTGATACAATATTTCAATCACACATGTGTGTGTCATAGGCATTTTTCCGATTATGAAACTACATAAGTCACAATTAAGTGGCAACCTAAGTGACAAAAATCTGCGGTACTGTCTGTTTCTCTATGCTGACAGTTTGTACAAGATAATAACTTTATTATGTCTTCAGTGTGCCAAAAATAATTACATAATATGGAAATTATTTTTTAGTTTTGTGATCTGTGTTGCTGAAAAATGTGAGCCATTCAACGTTCTTTGTGGGACGGCGTTGCCATCTAAATACAGCATGTTGGCAGTTTCCCCCTCTTCCCCATCCGCTACTCAGTTAATGTGATATGGTAGCGGCTGAAGTGTGCAGGTGGGTGACAGACCTCCACACGCATGCAAGAGCACTGCAAAAATGCAGAGCTCTTACCAGTTGTGCCATAGTGCTTGGTGCAGTAGCTATCTGTCAAACCAACAAGAACAGTGAAATCTTAATACTAAAACGAACAGAAGCATGTAACGTGAATACACTGCCATTCTTATGTGTGTGGTACCATTTTCTAGCTAAACACTAGATAGTACTTTAAGAAGGTGAAGCTAGTTGTGGAACGAAGTAGGAGTCTGGACAAACGCATGGTAAATGGAAAAATTCCACAGTCATTTGATTAAGAAGAGAATTCGACGCCACATGAAGAGGTTAGAGCTCCACTGCTGCCAACACATCAACAGTTTTGAAACGACAATGTTTTCATCCTTAACCTCGTATTAAAGGCGATGAGCATTCGAGAAGAAAAATTCTACTGAACTGGAACTTGAAACCATATACCCGCCAGCTCCATAAAAATGCAGTTGGCAGTACATTGTCTGCAAAAGCTGTATTCAGGTTACTGTCTTCAAATGACAGATCTTTGTATTTCTACAGAGTGATTTATTATTGTATACATCTCTTGTAGTGCTGAATGCTAAGTCTACATTTTTTACTGCCGCTCTGATGGTTTATTTTCTGCGATAGGAAACAAAATATCTCATAGCTAGTTCAATTTGTTCATCTGATATAATTTTCATGATGCTGTCATTTTGTTTTTGATTGCCTCTGCAATTTCAAAGGAGACATGTAGACCTTCCTTCTTTGTTGTTGCTCTGTTTCATCTTTTCCATCTCCTTTTGTGTTATCTCTAGATTGTCTGATAGTACGGTTAAATCATATGCAAATGTTAAACAGTCACTTGTGAGATATTTCTTTTCCGCCCAAATTTTTCCAATTTTTATATTCGAGTCTGAAAATTTCTTTCGTTTTCTGGCCACTTTTTCAAATAAACAGTTAAATAAGTTTGGAAATAGTATGTTGCCTTGTCAAATGCCTACCTTAATCTCAAATATGTCTGATATTTTTACTGCGAATTTTATGTTATGTTCAGTATTTACAAGTATTTCTTTGAAAAGATCCTATATTTTCTTTCGTAGATCGGGTGTCTGAGGTACTGACATGGTCAAGTAGATGGATGTTGGACATGTAAGCACACAAGCATTCGTGGTTAATTCTAATCATCTTGTGCTTTCAACAATCATACCATGCTCCACTATATCGTAACAACGCAGCAGGGTTGGCCACGGCATAACGAAACACACGAGCACAGTGTGCTGCATGCATACTATCAGAGGATCGGTCTGCCTCGGTACTACTCTGTACGACTTTGCTTTGTTCTGTTCTTCTCGGTACAGCGTGACATTTAATTAACAAGTGGGATGCGTCTCTTCCTTGCAGCATTTGGTGCGATATGGTTTGGTCGGCACGACTATCTTGGGAGAATCGTGGAGGAAGCGTACTCTATCCTTCAGTATTTTGTCATTGTGTAAAGGAAGTTCAATCCAATGGCTGTTTGCGGAAAAAGCAGTCTAGCTATCTACAGTCTAAGTTCTTTAAAAATGAGTATGAGTTACTGACGAAAAGGATGAGGAGTCCCGGTATCTATTATGTAGTCGCATAACCGACAGGTAGCGCAAATTTGCTATGAAACTGTGTTAAAAATCCAGTCAGACGGTATTCGAAGATTTAGGTAACGATGAAAGAGCTTAAAGCTACAGCGAATTGTATGGGTTTAATGTTTTCGTACATCAAGAAGCACTTTATGTGAAATATGCAGGTGTTGAACATGTGATGGAATTGGTGGTGTGTATAGCAAATTTTCTGTGACGCATGCGTTAGTACTTCGTCAGTTGCAACAGTTTTTGATGGAGCTGAGCGAAGATGGATACGTTAGATATTACTCAAAAGTACGTTGATTAATTCAAATCATGCTTGGAACGATAATTCGGCTTAAGGCACACTATTTTTGAATTTCTGAAGGAGAAAGGAAAACAAGAACGAAAATTGAAAGGGTCAGAAAGTATTTAAGACCTTGCAATTTAGATAGTGTTGACTGCCGACTGCCCTCAGTGAGAGATTGCTAGGTAAGAAGCAGCTTATTTCTGATTTCGTGGAAAAAATAATGCATTTAAAAAGAAAGCCGCATTTTGGAAGGGACAACCTTTGACAAGGAACACCATTTATTTGCCTAGGCTCACTGGGTTACAGAAAACGTCAGTTTTGAATAATCCCTTGTGCCGTTGAAAGACAGGAATAGCTTCCTAAATGTTTTAGGACACTGCCAATCTTACATTTATTTTGAGCTACTTTCGAGACCGTTTGCTATTCTAGTTGAAAGCGTCGAACTGCAATGTAACTCAAGTTTGAAACACATTTTTTATGTTAAAACTGCCCAGAAGTTCTATGTTGTTTTCATTGGAAAGAGCTTAAATGTCTTCATAAAGAGTTTATAAACGTGTTATCAATGTTTTGATCAACACACATGTGTGAAAGACCTTTTTCGATTATGTAACTAAGTAAGACACGATTATGTGGCAACCCGAGGGATGAAAATCTGCGAAACCGCCTGCGTCTGCCTGTATGCCGACAGTCTGGGCCAGACTGTTATTAACAATCCGAACGAATTCAAAAGTAATAGCAGTGTACATGGCTACAACACTAGGAGAAAGGGTGATCTTCACTACTCAAGGTTAAATCTAACTTTGGCTCAGAAGGAGGTAAATTATGCTGCCACAAAAGTCTTTGGTCACTTACCTAATAGCATCAAAAGTCTGACAGATAGCCATATAGCATTTAAAAGGAAATTAAAAGAATTTCTTAATGGAAATTCCTTCTACTCATTAGATGAATTTTTGGATATAGTAAGTGGGTAATTTCCCAACCTCCACTAAAAAAAAAAAAAAAAAAAAATTAAAAATAATGATTGTCATATAATATTTTGTCTAATGTAATATCTTGTATAGACACCTTTTGTTAACCTGACACGTTCCACATCATTGCGAAGTGACGTACTCATGATCTATGGAACAAGTACTAATTTAATCTAAAGATAAAAATTTTATTGTGTCTTCAGCGCGCCAAAGATAAATAATAACTTTTCTTAGGTCCATGTTGTTGAGAAGTATGGAATATGAACCAAAGGTGCATACTACACACAGGACTTCTGCAGTTGCGTCCCTTTGCCCCTCTTCCCGCTGGGACAGTGGGGCGTAGTAGAAGGGAAGGTATGTACTAGGGCAGAAGACATTCGCACACGTGCGCGAGTGCTGCACATGAGTCGATTCCCTGTAATGGAGGATCGACAGAACGAGTGATTGCGCAAATGCATCATTTACAGTCTGTGGGAGTTGGGAATATATTCCAAATTTCTGGAGGGCGTAGATGTCGTGGTGGTGGGAATGTTTAACGTCCCGTCGACAACGAGGTCATTAGAGACGGAGCGCAAGCTCGGGTTAGGGAAGGATTGGGAAGGAAATCGGCCGTGCCCTTTCAAAGGAACGATCCCGGCATTTGCCTGAAACGATTTAGGGAAATCACGGAAAACCTAAATCAGGATGGCCGGAGACGGGATTGAACCGTCGTCCTCCCGAATGCGAGTCCAGTGTGCTAACCACTGCGCCACCTCGCCCGGTGGAGGGCATGTGTCCCTGCATGTAGCGCCAGTATATTCTGCACAGCTGTTGCACCCAAGTTCTTCACCATTTTCTGGTACGGTGTTGGGACATCGCCGAAGAGAATAGGACAAAATTTTCATGGAATTCAGCACTATTTAACATACGGCAGGGTACCAAAATAACTTGTACTTTATTACATTTAGTTTTAGTCTTTGCACCCATCTTACCACAGATCGCTAACTTAAGTAAAGATTGAGATCGCTAGCGTAGAAGTGCTATTTACAGGAAGACGGAATCGACGAGATGTGACTGACGTACGAAGATAACAACAGTGGGCCCAGGGATGAACCTTACCGTTCTGCAGAGAGAACATTCTTCGAGGACGACTTTTCACTCCCAGAAACAACACTACGTTGTCAGCTTTTTAAGGGACTTTCAAACCACTTAAGCTAACTATCCGAAATTTTTAGCTGTTCAGTTCTTAAAAGTAGTATGTCAAAGTTTGCAAGCCGTCGCTTCCTTTAATCATAAATATATGTCTAAGAGATGCTAAATGAAAGAAAAGTATAATCCTCTCAATGACCTTCAAATCGTGAGCTATACCCTTAATTTTTCTGTAGGAATTTATGAATTTACTCAAGGCATTTTTATTTTCTATGCCTGTGGTCACTTTTAGAATTCAACTTAATAATGAAATTAATTAATTTAATACGAATGAAGCTGAAATTGCCGGTGTACCTACGTACCACCACAATAAAATAAAACTAGTGAATAGTTGAGGGAGTATGAATGAAAATACTGGGATACTTAAGTTAACTATATAATGACAAGCTTTAATAATCCTTTCGTAACTACAACTAGAGTATAAATCTTACATAAAAATGACAGACACAAATCAAAATGGAATGGTGTTTGATTGGCAAATCATACATTGGGGTAGAGGCCATATAAATTCTCCCCTGATTTAATTCCTTTTACAGAGCAGTCTGACTTGGTTTGCACCTCTATTCAAATGGAATCAAGTATACCACAAACTATGGTTCACCTGAAAAGAAGGAGCTGTGAGTAGCATTTTACAACCCCACTCCGATGCAGTGGTATTTTAGCCTGATTCAGACAGCAGTAGGAAACGGCGCAGTGTGGGCGAGCAGCGATGTGCTGTGGCAGCTGTAACGTTCTGACACATTCATGAAAATATGCAAACTATACGGTCTGGCATTCTGATTATCAGAACATGGGAAACTTTCCAATCAGAGCCCTGAAATCTCAGCAGATTTCAGTGTGATGTGCACCCTTTCGCTTTTCTGGCTAAACCAATTTGATTCACAGCCACGACGGTGGATGCTGGAACTGCCAGATGTCAGACAGCTGACTTAGGATGAATAAGTTCACCCTCGTGATGCACGATATGTCCTACATGATATGTACAGTTGGAAACTGCCTCAGGCTCTTAATTCACCGATACAGACCACAAGTCTCACCCATTAGGGAAAGACTGAAGTTCTGCACCAGGGTAGCACCACAAGACACGGAAGGCAAAGAAACATAACCAGTTCCCACCAAGCCTCGGTATGGGAACCAAATTCGCAAAAACCAAATCGAGCCCACATTGCATAAACCAGTCAAACTACCTCTATTTATTTTAAACTCCCCTCTTGACTGTACTGTTGGCTTGGTATCCAATCCAGACACTGTACCGGGGTTCCCACACTGAGGAAGCAAGCCTCCACTTTGCATATCCTGACAGGAGCAAATCAGCGACTACAAATCTCTTTTGTCTGAAAAAAGAAGAATTTAGACCAGGAAGTCATCGCTACCACAGTAAGCATGGTAATGTTTTGGCAAAAAAACATCTACCTAGACAGGATGACAGTCCCTCATTCACAGATGGATCTAATCTTTCTGGTTCAACATTTCCATTTACCGAAAGAAGGCTGTTAAGCTCCGCAGACAGTCGTTCACACGATATATATGTTTCTGCTATTCGCTAAAAGAACCTGGCGACTTCCTGGAACCAGGGGGTTACAGTCTTGCCTCCATTAAACACGTGCACCAGGAGCTCTGTCCGTATCATCCCAGCTTCTAACAAGAGAATGCATGGATTTTCATGACTTTGCACAAACGCTCAGTTTACAGCAGTCTCACTTAAATGTCTTTCTCCACCCACTTCCCACCAAATGGCCACCTTTGCGACAGACTGATACCTAGCCCAGGTAAAATATTTTGCAAGTCGATGCCCCTCTGACCAACCCTAAGCAGAAGGAGGTGAGGAGTTTGGCCAGACGTCCCTCTGCATGAACGGTCCACTGAACACTGCTTTCCAGAAACACTCACACAACCAGGTAGCTTTACCCAACTTTTATGACCCCCAATTCATTTGTCTTGTTGTTCCCTGTTGTCTCCACTACAGACCCTCGGATGCAAGTTCTCTACAGGTTACACATGCAGTTATAAGAACATTCTGCCCACAATTTCCCAATGTAAAAAATCATAAACCACACATAGACAATGCCGTTAAAGTGAGACAGTACTGTGCAACCTCTCAAGTTGAAAGTATTACATGTTTTGATGAAGTGTAGCAGGGTCAGTATTGTGGCGTAATTCATGTTGTCAAGATACCTTAATTACTGGAGTGTTTGTACCACTGTATTTACGAAAACACCAGATTTAAATGTGCGTATAAGTACCCCTCAGGATTTCTTTTCTGACATTAAGTTGTATTATTTCTCACATGTTACTCATAGTGTTGTAGCAAGTTCCATATAAGACATTTTGCAGCGCAGCAGCGTCTCATAGGCCATGTGAGCAATAAAGAAATGGAAGGTTATTTCTCAAGTTAGTGTTCTTTCTTTTATATTTCACATATTGGGTTTGTAATCACGAAAATAATTCTCACGTGTTAATAAGGACTATCCCGATTTCAGTATCTATGGATACATGCGAAGAGGAGCATGTGATCAAAAGAGATGAAGGCTGGCATCAAAAGAGTCGAAACGCTGCGACTTTAAAAGAAGACGTGTGGCGACGGGGATGGGGCAAGGGGACACAAAATATTACTATCTGCAGCCTCTCCATCAGGAAAATAATGTCATGAATGCCTTGATTCTTTAAAAGCTTATAAATTTAGTAACAGAGTTCCAGCTGCCACTTCTTTACCTCGGAGATCAGTGAGCAGTGAAATAGCACCTGAGCATATTTCTTCTGCGCCACCTCTGGCGAACTCATTTCTGCGAGTCAGTTCACCAACTACTGAAAAGTGAGGCCGTTCTTTTCCGCGGAAGCGCCTCTCCTTACCCCTCGTGCCACTTTCCTTCTATTACTGCTGTCTCTTCTTGTTACAGTCGGCAACATTCGTAAGGAAAGTAATTTGTTTTAATGAAAGCCATTTGCAATATGAGGCGTATTTGACGCGCGTCGCTGCGTTTTTAATCTCGGCCGCCGGGGACTGGCGGCGCTGTTCTCCTCCGTCACTCATTTGTCGACATAGGCGACCCACGGTCGGGCCGGGCGAGGCGGGAGAAGGAGGGGCCGCCGAGAGAATACCATAAAGTGGCGGAAATGTAGCGAGCGCGGGATAAAAGTTGTCTCCTCGGACTGCCATCTTCTGGCGCCTCTGTCGGCAGTAATTTTAAACAGTTTTGCTCTCTGGGGGCCGAGTCCCGCGCCCTCTTGCCTCTGCAGGAATCGCACTTATTCATCTTGACGGTGGCACAGAACAAACAGCCAGACACCAGAGCTCTTGCGTCGCTTAATGATTTCTGGAGGTAGCGGCTCATGCCAAGGGAGAGAACTTCTGCGAATACAGCGGCAACTGCCGTTCATTAGCAACTTCTGAAGAAACTGCAAGTCATATGGTGTTATTAGCCGAGAAACACAGAAGGCTATCAATATCCAGTTCTAACGTTATACGAACCTTAAACACGACGATTTTTTAGAAAACGAGTGAAACCGGGGGAATCTGCAGAAACTTATGCGCGAGAAGGAAAGATTCCAAAGTGTCTTTTTTAAGCTTTGTTCAGTATAGAACGTGTCGTGCCGCAGGAAATAAATCTGGCAGAAGTACAGAAAGTTACAAGGTCTTAAATATTTGAAAGTATTCAGTCAATATCTTTTCTTAAGGTAGCATAGGATATACCTTTATGGAAACCATATTTCTTTAGTGTATCTAAAATACGTCACTATACCTTATTACACTAATGGCCATTAAAATTGCTACACCACGAAGATGACGTGCTACAGAGCGAAATTTAACCGACAGGAAGAAGATTCTGTGATATGCAAGTGATTAGCTTTTCAGAGCATTCACACAAGGTTGGCGCCGGTGACATGAAGAAAGTTTCCAACTGATTTCTCATACACAAACAGCAGTTGATCGGCGTTGCCTGGTGAAACGTTGTTGTGATGCCTCGTGTAAGGAGGAGAAATGCGGACCATCACGTTTCCGACTTTGATAAAGGTCGGATTGTAGCCTATCGCGATTGCGGTTTATCGTATCACGACATTGCTGCTCGCGTTGGTCGAGATCCAATGACTGTGAGCAGCATGTGGAATCGGTGTGTTCAGGAGGGTAATACGGAACGCCGTGCTGGATCCCAACGGCCTCGTATATCTAGCAGTCGAGATGACAGGCGTCTTATCCGCATGGCTGTAACGGATCGTGCAGCCACGTCTCGATCCCTGAGTCAACAGATGGGGACGTTTGCAAGACAACAATCATCTGCACGAACAGTTCGACGACGTTTGCAGCAGCATGGACTATCAGCTCGGAGACCTTGGCTGCGGTTACCCTTGACGCTGCTTCACAGACAGGAGCGCCTGAGATGGTGTACTCAACGATGAAGCTGGGTGCACGAATGGAAAAACGTCATTTTTGGGATGAATCCAGGTTCTGTTTACAGCATCGTGATGGTCGCATCCGTGTTTGGTGACATTTTGGTGAACGCACATTGGATGCGTGTAATCGTCATCGCCATACTGGCGTATCACTCGGCGCGATGGTATGGGGTGCCACTGGTTACACGTCTCGGACACCTCTTGTTCGCACTGACTGCACTTTGAACAGTGGACGTTATATTTCAGATGTGTTAAGACCCGTGGCTCTACCCTTCATTCGATTCCTGCGAAACCCTAAATTTCAGCAGGATCATGCACGACCGCATGTTGCAAGTCCTGTACGGGTCTTTCTGGATACAGAAAATGTTCGACTGCTGTCCTGGCCAGCACATTCCACTGATCTCTCACCAATTGAAAACATCGGGTCAATGGTGGCCGAGCAACTGGCTCGTCACAATACGGCAGTCACTACTCTTGATGAACTGTGGTATCGTGTTGAAGCTGCATGGGCAGCTGTACCTGTACACGCCATCCAAGCTCTGTTTAACTCAATGCCCAGGCGTATCAAGGCCGTTATTACGGCCAGAGGTGGTTGTTCTGGGTACTGATTTCTCAGGATCTGTGCACCCAAATTGCGTGAAAATGCAATAACATGTCAGTTCTAGTATAATATATTTGTCCAATGAATACCCGTTCATCATCTGCATTTCTTATTGGCGCAGCAATTTTAACGGCCAGTAGTGTAGTATGAATATGGATGGGGGGAACCTTTCACAACAACCATAAAATTGGTCTGTAGAACCAACTCTTAACAGCCCAGGACTGACACAAAATAGTACTTCTCTCCCTAAGTTGACACACTTATTTATAGCCACGGCAACAGTGAAACGGCCGGCCGATGTGGCAGTGCGGTTTTAGGCGCTTCAGTTTGGAAACGCGCGACCGTTACGGTCGCAGGTTCGAATCCTGCCTCGGGCATGGATGTGCGTGATGTCCTTAGGTTAGTTAGGTTTAAGTAGTTCTCAGATGTTAAGTCCCATAGTGCTCAGAGCCATCTGAAGCATTTGAACTGTGAAAAGTGGCAAGCTGTTTGGCTCATCTCTTTTCATTTATTTATGACAAATAATTCGACTGAATCGAAGTTGAGTTAGACAGACACCGCCAGTACAAAAGTTTAGATGGGTTAATGAGATTACAATGATTTTATACACAAACTTCGTTTCCTCTTTTTTAAGATTATTTAATTTAACCTGCTGCTAGCTATATTCATTGCATTGCTGGGTGAGCTTTAGAATAGAAAAGCACAGCGGGTATGGGACAGGAGCTACAAACGGCATGGTGAAAGCAGCCCCCTGTGGGACAAAGGAATAAATAAAGCCTCCACAGAACTGCGAGTGGGGGAACGACAGGTACAGCTACCCCTCTGCTGTCTTGGGAAGTGGTCCTGGTTAGCTTCACACTGGTGCCAAACCTACCGCGCAGTTTGTTGCACGTTTCCAATTTGTGTAGCCGAGTTGAAAGCGTTCATTCCAGACGACTGCACTCAGACGGCAGGAGGTAGGCATTTGGTCAACGTTAAGAAAAGTGCATTCAGCAGATTAATATCTCGTGGTTTTCTAAAAAACATGACGAAATAGCACTGACACACTACAGGTTCAACAGACACCGCCGAGTTGGCGGCTAGGCTTCAGCACAGTTTTTTAACTCTTCTCATAGCCTGGGATGCGAGGCTTCCTGTTGCTTGAGAGGGCACTGATTGACGAAGTGACTTGACATCAGGAAGACATAACATGCAGTTCAAAGTTTTTGGAAAAGTGGTGAGGAAATCCCGACCATTGAGTTTCTGTGTCGCCTATTCTTGAGAGGATATTGCCATTGTCAGGGCAATATAACTCCAAATTTGCTCCAGCTCTCGACTGATATACGTCTGCAGAGCGGAAAGTTAAGTGTTTATCTTCTTCTATGTTTTCCTCGTGCTATTTTTATTACATTTCATGCCTGTTTTCCTGTTTAAGAGGTTTAATCTCGAGTTTTTTATGTGTAAATTCATTCAATCTGTAGCGTAGTAGTCGCTCACTGAACAGCCAACTACATATCCCATTAATGCATCAGTGTCCATTGGTGAGCGGGAGGATGGCAAGTTACATACACTCCTGCAAATTGAAATAAGAACACCGTGAATTCATTGTCCCAGGAAGGGGACACTTTATTGACACATTCCTGGGGTCAGATACATCACATGATCACACTGACAGAACCACAGGCACATAGACACAGGCAACAGAGCATGCACAATGTCGGCACTAGTACAGTGTATATCCACCTTTCGCAGCAATGCAGGCTGCTATTCTCCCATGGAGACGATCGTAGAGATGCTGGATGTAGTCCTGTGGAACGGCTTGCCATGCCATTTCCACCTGGCGCCTCAGTTGGACCAGCGTTCGTGCCGGACGTGCAGACCGCGTGAGACGACGCTTCATCCAGTCCCAAACATGCTCAATGGGGGACAGATCCGGAGATCTTGCTGGCCAGGGTAGTTGACTTACACCTTCTAGAGCACGTTGGGTGGCACGGGATACATGCGGACGTGCATTGTCCTGTTGGAACAGCAAGTTCCCTTGCCGGTCTAGGAATGGTAGAACGATGGGTTCGATGACGGTTTGGATGTACCGTGCACTATTCAGTGTCCCCTCGACGATCACCAGTGGTGTACGGCCAGTGTAGGAGATCGCTCCCCACACCATGATGCCGGGTGTTGGCCCTGTGTGCATCGGTCGTATGCAGTCCTGATTGTGGCGCTCACCTGCACGGCGCCAAACACGCATACGACCATCATTGGCACCAAGGCAGAAGCGACTCTCATCGCTGAAGACGACACGTCTCCATTCGTCCCTCCATTCACGCCTGTCGCGACACCACTGGAGGCGGGCTGCACGATGTTGGGGCGTGAGCGGAAGACGGCCTAACGGTGTGCGGGACCGTAGCCCAGCTTCATGGAGACGGTTGCGAATGGTCCTCGCCGATACCCCAGGAGCAACAGTGTCCCTAATTTGCTGGGAAGTGGCGGTGCGGTCCCCTACGGCACTGCGTAGGATCCTACGGTCTTGGCGTGCATCCGTGCGTCGCTGCGGTCCGGTCCCAGGTCGACGGGCACGTGCACCTTCCGCCGACCACTGGCGACAACATCGATGTACTGTGGAGACCTCACGCCCCACGTGTTGAGCAATTCGGCGGTACGTCCACCCGGCCTCCCGCATGCCCACTATACGCCCTCGCTCAAAGTCCGTCAACTGCACATACGGTTCACGTCCACGCTGTCGCGGCATGCTACCAGTGTTAAAGACTGCGATGGAGCTCCGTATGCCACGGCAAACTGGCTGACACTGACGGCGGCGGTGCACAAATGCTGCGCAGCTAGCGTCATTCGACGGCCAACACCGCGGTTCCTGGTGTGTCCGCTGTGCCGTGCGTGTGATCATTGCTTGTGCAGCCCTCTCGCAGTGTCCGGAGCAAGTATGGTGGGTCTGACACACCGGTGTCAATGTGTTCTTTTTTTTCATTTCCAGGAGTGTATGTAGCATTCTGTGTCCTTTTATAGTTTACTTCTTGACTTAGTTTTTCTAGGATGGTTAGGAAGTATGTATGCTGTGTGCGCATACAGGAAGAGACGGCCGCAGCTGAATGCGGTTTTGGCTACGGTAAGTCACCTTCAGGCTGCTGCCTGGGGGTGTAGTCGTGGCGGAGAATGGGACACATCAGGTGTCGCTTGTTAAGCCAACGGGCTCTGCCTCTGAGGCTCTCCTTGTGCATCCGACGCGATGTATGCAGCCTCAGAGCAGGGTGAGTGGCGTGTGGGCACACGAGGGGAGGGTTTTACTAGCTATTGGGAGCTCCAACCTTAGACGTGTTCTGAAGCCCCTTAGACAGATAGCGTTCAGGGCTGGAAAGAAAGCCAATGTAAGTGCTAGGGGGCCTCATCCGAGATGTGGAGGTGGACTTTGTCGAGCGTGCAGGATGCAGTTGTCTGCAAGTTGTGGCTCACGTCGGCACGAGTGACGCCTGTCGTATGGGTTCTGAGCCCCACCTCAGCTCATTCATGCGGCTGGCCTCGTGCTGCGGTGCAAGCAGAACTGTAAATTTGCAGCATTGTTCCCAAAGTTTGGAGCCGAGTGGTGGGTGTCGACCAAAGGCTTCGTCGACCCTGTGACGGTCTTGACTGCAGTTTCCTAGACCAGCGTTATCGTGTGGGGAGAGTACTTGAGGAGAGCACATGAGGGTTTTTAGGCTAGGCTTTAGTTTGAGGTGCTCTGATGAACACTCGCCAGTGGATGCACAACAAGAGAAGTCAAACGGCGTTCAGAATAAAGACACTTCGATTGTCAAATTTTTGTCAGTAAACTGTCGAAGTATTTGTAATACTCGGATTTACTGCCCTCCAGCGATGTTCTCGCGCTCAAATTATTCTTAGGACTGAGAGCTGACTGAAACCCGAGGTGGAAAGATCTGAGATGTTTAACGTCATGGGACGTATATCAGAAGGACAGATTAGAGGCCATAGGAGAGGGAGTGTTCATTGCAGTTGAAAAAAATATTTGTCTCCATTGAGGTCGAAGTTGAGTGTGACAGTGATGTTACCTGGTCAAGCATAACAGGCGAAACCAAGTGATTGTTGAATGTTTATATCGGCCACCCGATTCCACTGTGACAGTTCTAGAGTCATTCAAAGAAAGTCTAAGGTCGGTAGCGCGTAAATACCCACATCATGCAATAATAGTTGGAGGTGACTTAACCTACTGAGTATAGACTGGAATGTCTATGGATTCATTGTGGGCGGTACAGACAGATAGTCTTACTGTAAGTAGGCTGTTTATGTTTTCTTATTGGCAACGTTACGTAGCGCTCTGTACGAAAATCACTGGCTGTGCTGTGTGCAGTCTGTGGCTAGTTTGCATTGTTGTCTGCCATTGTAGTGTTGGGCAGCTGGATGTGAACAGCGCGTAGCGTTGCGCAGTTGGATGTGAGCCGCCAGCAGTGGTGGATGTGGGGAGAGAGATGGCGGAGTTTTGAAATTTGTAAGACTGGATGTCATGAAATGCTATATATATTATGACTTTTGAACACTAGTAAGGTAAATACATTGTTTGTTCTCTATCAAAATCTTTCATTTGCTAACTATGCATATCAGTAGTTAGTGCCTTCAGTAGTTTGAATCTTTTATTTAGCTGGCAGTAGTGGCGCTCGCTGTATTGCAGTAGTTCGAGTAATGAAGATTGTTGGTGAGGTAAGTGATTTGTGAAAGGTATAGGTTAATGTTAGTCAGGGCCATTCTTTTGTAAGGATTTTTGAAAGTCAGATTGTGTTGCGCTAAAAACATTGTGTGTCAGTTTAAGCACAGTCATGTATAATTGTTCAAAGGGGACGTTTACACATCGGTACCATATTTCTCTAACACAGAATTAGACAGCTATCAGATTATTTAACAAAGAAACAAACATTTTTTTTTACTTCGTCAGTGACACATGTTTACGCAATTACACAGTTGGATAACTTCACACTTATGAAACTGTATTTTGTATGTACTTTGTGAACTGTTCATATTTTTTCGGAACCATTGTGATGCTATGAGAGCTTTGAATGATGCATTTGGTAAGAGATCATGATTTTTGAAGTACGTTTGAGGTAGATGACTTTATTGAAGGTCTTTAAATTATTGAAAGAAACTGCGACGATTCTGAGATGTGATTGATCTGTTATGATGTTATTATTACGATGACGATGTGTATTACGCTGTTGAGGTATGTTTATGATAAATAAGCTGAGCATCGTACTTTAATGAAATGTGTGTAAATGCGTGAATGCGAAAATTTTTTGCACACCGTTATATTCATAGGATTTTGTTTCTACACATTTGCAACGTAAATTCTCGACCTGTGAAATTTTTTATATGAGACTGTCACTGTAGTGCAAACTGCTGTCGTAAATATTTCGGTAAGAAAGTTGAGTGACCTGCATGTAATGCGTCGTGGGCGCCTAGCTGTGCCTTCTGCCTGGAGAAAAAGCCATTAGTGTGTGCCTTTCAGAGGCACAGGTGGAGAAAAAAAGAGGCCATTATCCTCGCTATTGACATTTCTTTGTAGAAAGCATCGCAAATACGACACGCTCAAACTTGAAAACATATGATTACACTGTGGAGCTCTTAATTTATGATATTTACTGAAATGTCTAATGAAATGACGAGAAATATTTTTATGTCTATACACCTGATTATGACTACTGTCTTTCTAGTTGAGAGATTTTATTACTACCTTATGAAATGCCATATGGCTAATGAATGACGTTTCATGCCTTCCTTTGAACATATTTGCACATTTTCTTTAATATCTAGTTTCTAGCTGCACTGCAGCATTGGTTATTATAAAATTTAATAGATGTACTAATATCACTATTTTCTATCTACAGACCCAGTAAAGAATACGTTTATGATATACTTTCTTAGAAAAGAGAGCACAAATAGACATTTCCCTTCACAGGAATTGCATAAATAATTTTTTTAATGACTTGGTAACTTTCTTGCAGAGTAAGTTTTTGTGATGCATCACTCTAGTGTTAAGATGTGACATAGGTATTAAACATGGCCATTTTTACTGTAATATTTTTTCTGCTTGAGCACTGTCATGTTTAGGTATAAGTTATTGCATTTGCTGCTGCTGTGTGCCAGGCATAGTGCTACTGAATTTCACTTTGTATTACTCTGCTAAGCCAGCTTTACTACTGCTTTATTTTTCTTTTTGCTGCACATTGGCTCATATTAGTTGTAATGTTGCATTAGCTTGGTAATTTAGATTTACTGCTGCTTGCTTTGCCAATTTGCATTTTTTTTGTCCTTGCTGTTTGTGTTAATTGTTTTGTGCTGCTGCATTACCTCGTCCCTTAGTTTAGCATGGGGGCTATGTAAGTAGGCTGTTTATGTTTTCTTATTGGCAACGTTACGTAGCGCTCTGTATGAAAATCACTGGCTGTGCTGTGTGCGGTCTGTGGCTAGTTTGCATTGTTGTCTGCCATTGTAGTGTTGGGCAGCTGGATGTGAACAGCGCGTAGCGTTGCGCAGTTGGAGGTGAGCTGCCAGCAGTGGTGGATGTGGGGAGAGAGATGGCGAAGTTTTGAAATTTGTAAGACTGGATGTCGTGAACTGCTATACAAATTATGACTTTTGAACGCTAGTAAGGTAAATACATTGTTTGTTCTCTATCAAAATCTTTCATTTGCTAGCTATGCATATCAGTAGTTAGTGCCTTCAGTAGTTTGAATCTTTTATTTAGCTGGCAGTAGTGGCGCTCGTTGTATTGCAGTAGTTCGAGTAACGAAGATTGTTGGTGAGGTAAGTGATTTGTGAAATGTATAGGTTAATGTTAGTCACGGCCATTCTTTTGTAGGGATTTTTGAAAGTCAGATTGCGTTGCGCTAAAAATATTATGTGTCAGTTTAAGCACAGTAATGTATAATTTTTCTAAGGGGACGTTGCATATTACGAAATACTTTTGAATATGTTTTCTGAAAACTATGTTGAGCAGCTAGCTCGTCAGCTCACACGCAACGGTAGTACCTTAGATCTTGTAGCTGCAAACAGGCTGGACCGTATGGACAATGTCAGTGTAGAATCGTGGATTAGCGATCATGCTGTCGTTATAGCAGCTAAGTTTAAGAAAGTTACCATAGTCAGTGAAGAAGGATAGGAGAGTGTTTCTGCTAGACGGAGCAAATCAGTTTTTAGCATCTCACTTAGTGAATTCATATCAGTTCCAGTAGGATAGATGTAGAGGAATAATGGGCAATGTTTAAGCAGATTGTAAATCGTAGTGGCCGGCCGGTGTGGCCGTGCGGTTCTAGGCGCTTCAGTCTGGAACCGCGTGGCCACTACGGTCGCAGGTTCGAATCCTGCCTCGGGCATGGATGTGTGTGATGTACTTAGGTTAGTTTGGTTTAAGCAGTTCTAAGTTCTAGGGGACTGATGACCACAGATGTTAAGTCCCAAAGTGCTCAGAGCCATTTTTTTTTAAATCGTAGTCTAGAGTGTTAGGTGCCCAGTAAGTGGATGAGGATGGAAAAGATCTACTATTGTTTAATAACGAAATTCTGAAAATGTTAAAGAAGCAGAGGCTGTTGCACCTTCGGTTTAAAAATGGAACGCACACATGACGACAAGCGAAGGTTACTAGAGATTCGGGAATCTTCGAAAAGATGTATGCGTGAAGCATACAACAACTATTACGTCACACCTTAGCAAAAGATCTTGCAGAAAACCCGATAAAATTCTGGTCCTATGTAAAATCGCTAAGCAGTTCTACAGCTTCCATTCAGTTCCTTGTTGACCAGTGTGTTGTGGCAGTTGACGACATCAAAATGAAAGCCGAAGTTTCAAATTTAACGTTCAAGAAATCGTACACATAGGAGGCTCGTGCAAGCATAGCGTCATTAGACCATAGGACAGACTCCCTTACGGACGATGTGGTAATAAGCATCCATGGCACGGAGAAACAGCTGAAAGATCTGAAAGCAAATAAGTCACGACATCCGGACAGAATCCCAGTTCCGTTTTACAAAGAGTACTCTACGGCATTGCCACTAACCTAGCCTACATTTGTCGTGAACCTCTCGCCCAGCAGAAAGTCCCAAGTGATTGAAAAAAAGGTGACTCCAATATATCAGAAGGGTAAAAGAACGCATCCGCGAAATTACACAAAAATTTTCCTAACTTCGGTTTGCTGCAGAATTCTTGAACATATTCTCGGTATGACTGTAATAAATTTTCTTGGGACCGAGAAGCTTATGTCCTCGAATCATCATGGTTTTAGAAGGCATCGTTCGTGCAAAACTTAGCTTGCTCTTTTTCACGTGACATACTGTTAATTGTGGTGTCACCGCCAGACACCACACTTGCTAGGTGGTAGCCGTTAAATCGGCCGCGGTCCGTTAGTATACGGCGGACCCGCGTGTCGCCACTGTCAGTGATAGCAGACCGAGCGCCACCACACGGCAGGTCTAGAGAGACGTCCTGGCACTCGCCCCAGTTGTACAGCCGACGTTCATAGCAATGGTTCACTGACAAATACGGTCTCATTTGCCGAGACGATAGTTAGCATAGCCTTCAGCTACAATTGCTACGACCTAGCAAGGCGCCGTATTCAATTGATGTTGAGATTCTATTAATGTATCATCAAGAGCAATGTTCTACAAATATGGATTAAAGTTAAGTATTCCAGAAGCTACGTACTTTTCTTTATAGCATTCATTACGTATCCTGTTTCAGACCTCACGCCAGCCTGCGCGTGCCTTTCGGCTTCCTCTCATTGTGTCTAGGCTGTCTTGTCTAGACACAACACTAATAATGGATGAAGGACAACAGTCAGATTCCATACTTCTAGATTTCTGAAAAGCATTTGACCCGGTGCCCCATTGCAGGCTGTTAACGAAGGTACGAGCATATGAAACAGGTCCACTGATAAGTGAGTATTTCGAAGAATTTTTAAGTTATAGAGCCCAGGATGTCGTTCTCGAGGCGGAGTGTTCATAAGTGACAAGGGTATCATAAGGGGTGTTCCAGGTAAGTGTGATAGGACCGCTTTTGTTCTCTGTACACATAAATGATTGACGGACAGGGTGGTCAGCAATCTGCGGTAATTTGCTGATGATGTTGTGGTGTACGGGAAGCTGTTCAAGTTGACCGACTGTAGGAAGACACAAGACGGCCAACACAAAATTTCTGGTTAGTGTGAATAATGGCCGCTAGCTCTGAATGTGGAAACATCCACGTTAATGCGGATGAGTAGGAAGAACAAACCTGCAATGTTCTGATACAGTATTACTAGTGTTGTGCTTGACGGTCAAGTCGTTTAAATATCTGGGCGTAACGTTAAAAAGCGATATGAAATGTAACGAACATGTGCGAGCGAACTGCGGTAGGGGAAGCGAATGGTCGACTTCGGTTTATTGGGAGAATTTTAGGAAATTGTTCACCTGTGAAAGAGACCTATTCTTGAGTACTACTCGAGTGTTTGGGATCTGTACCAGATTCGACTGAAGGAAGATATTGAAGCAATTAAGAGGGAGGCTGCTAGTCTTATTACCGGTAGGTTCGAACAACACGTAAGTGCTGTTCGAACTCAATTTGGAATCCCTGGAGGACAGGCGGAGTTCTTTTCGAGAAACACAATTGAGAAAATTTAGACGACTGATATTTGAAGCTGATTTCTACATGGTTCTACTGCCACCAACATACATCGTGCGTAAGGGCCATGAAAATAAACTAAAGTCTATCCGAACAGGTCTTGAAGGTCCAACGGTGCCGATCAGTGGCCGTATGATCCTCAGCCCACAGGCGTCACTGGATGCGGATATGGAATGGCATGTGATCAGCACACCGCTCTCCCGGCCTTTGTCACTTTTCGTAACTGGAGCAGCTACTTAACCGTCAGCTAGCTCCTCAATTGGCCTCACATGGGCTGCGAGCACCCCGCTTGCCAACAGCGCTCGGCAGATCGGACGGTCACCCATCCAAGTATTAGCGAAGACCGTCAGCACTTGACTTCAGTGATCTGACGGGAACCGGTGTTACCACTGCGGCAAGTCCCTTGGCACCACCAAGATAAGATACGAGAACTTAGGGCTCATACGCGGGCGTATAGCTAGTCGTTTTTCCCTCGCTCTATTTGCGAGCGGAACAGGAAAGGAAATGATTAGTAATGAAAGAAGGTACCCTCCACCACGCACTGTATGTTGGCATGCGGAGTAGCTATGTAGGTGTATATGTAGGTTGTTGTTGTTGTTGTGGTCTTCAGCCCTGAGACTGGTTTGATGCAGCTCTCCATGCTACTCTATCCTGTGCAAGCTTCTTCATCTCCCAGTACCTAACGCAGCCTACATCCTTCTGAATCTCTTTAGTGTATTCATCTCTTGGTCTCCCTCTACGATTTTTACCCTCCACGCCGCCCTACAGTGCCAGATTGGTGATCCCTTGACGCCTCAGAACATGTCCTACCAACCGATCCCTTCTTCTAGTCAAGTTGTGCCACAAACTCCTCTTCTCCCCAATTCTATTCAATACCTCCTCATTAGTTACGTGATCTACCCATCTAATCTTCAGCATTCTTTTGTAGCACCACATTTCGAAAGCTTCTATTCTCTTCTTGTCTAAACTATTTATCGTCCATGTTTTACTTCCATACATGGCTACACTCCATACAAATACTTTCAGAAACGACTTCCTGACACTTAAATCTATACTCGATGTAAACAAATTTCTCTTCTTCAGAAATGCTTTCCTTGCCATTGCCAGTCTACATTTTACATCCTCTCTACTTCGACCATCATCAGTTCTTTTGCTCCCCAAATAGCAAAACACCTTTACTACTTTAAGTGTCTCATTTCCTAATCTAATTCACTCAGCATCACCCGATTTAATTCGACTACATTCCATTATCCTCGTTTTGCTTTTGTTGATGTTCATCTTATATCCTCCTTTCAAGACACTGTCCGTTCCGTTCAACTGCTCTTCCAAGTCCTTCGCTGTCTCTGACAGAATTACAATGTCATCGGCAAACCTCAAAGTTTTTATTTCTTTTCCATGGATTATAATACCTACTCCGAACTTTTCTTTCGTTTCCTTTATGCTTGCTCAATATTGAATAGCATCGGGGAGAGACTACAACCCTGTCTCACTCCCTTCCCAACCACTGCTTCCCTTTCATGTCCCTCTACTCTTATAACTGCCATCTGGTTTCTGTACATATTGTAAATAGCCTTTCGCTCCCTGTATTTTACCCCTGCCACCTTCAGAATTTGAAAGAGAGTATCCCAGGCAACATTGTCAAAAGCTTTCTCCGAGTCTACAAATGCTAGAAACGTAGGTTTGCCTTTCCTTAATAAGTCCTAGGGTCAGTATTGCCTCACGTGTACCAACATTTCTACGGAATCCAAACTGATCTTCCCCGAGGTCAACTTCTACCAGTTTTTCCATTCGTCTGTAAAGAATTCGCGTTAGTATTTTGCAGCTGTGACTTATTAAACTGATAGTTCGGGATTTTTCACATCTGTTTCTTGATCTGTTTCTCTTTTCTACATTTGTCAGCAGATGCTTTTGGTCCAAATTAAAGAGTTCACTTAAATCTTGTCTTTGATTGGAGTAGCTGTTGCCTCCATTATCACATTTGAAATTTTTCAATGATAATATGCAAATTCCCCATCCTAAGGCTCACTGCTAAGGCCATGATGTTTCATAGCATTAACCTATGTGTTCCGTAGATTTACTCCTGAACTGGGATGCAAGAATGTGTCTGCATCACGATTAGTTCTTATTCAGTTACATCCATTCACACACAAACGCGGGGTTTCGTATCTGGACTGCATAACTCATAGGTCTATGCCCGCAAGTCTCTCTGGGTTGCAGCCCACATAGTTTAAGAAGGTCCCAAAATCTTTTCGTCTCTGATATTGCACAATTGTTTCTTCTCTTCTTTAGTGAGCTACAGAAAGCGTCAATTCCAACACCTACCTCAATAGACACCTACCTAAAATGACAATTCCAGAAAATTCCATGGCATTTGGGTCCACAGTTGAAGTATAGGAGATTAAACCTACAGTACAGCATGGCTGTGTTCTCCACACTACACTACATAATCTGTACCTTGTAAAACTAAATGTGATCACTTTATCCAAGGCAAATGCTAACTTACTGTGAGATTAAGTTCTGCAGTAGGCGAAGTGGTCGTCTTGTAGGAAGTGGGGGTGCCTTTTGGGTAGGCGTCTTTCGCGTTAGGTGTTCGAATTGTTCCTTTCTGTAGCTCACTAAATTCTGTACAAGGAAGGGACAGAGATCGAGTTCTCTATTTCAGCAAGGCTGATATCCGCCAAGACTGCATAATGTCAAAACCACCGTCACTATAAGAAAATGGTATAATTTTCCGTGAACAGCCTTGTAACGAAAACATGCAGTGCTTATTAATTCATGGCATTTGTCCTCGTTCTCGGCAATTCTAATCTGCGGTTTAGTAGAATCTCATACAATCATTTCTAGAAATTTACGGGAGTTCTGTAGCGAATAAAATTTCTGTAACGCAGATTCCAAGAGGGGAAAAATGTCGCCTTTGGCCCCACTCCTCTCCCTTGCGGAAGTCTATGAATGCAGTAGAAACGTATCATCACTTTCTCAATGAAACCATAGACAACGCTACACTTAGATGTTAATTAAAGATTTAACTTATTAATGTATATACATATGTCTGGTTTATGTCCTAGAAACTAGCATCCTTTGTGGTACACTGCACGCATAATGACTGACTCGGAAACAGGCTTCGAAGCGAATAAAGTACATCAAAGTACATATTTTGTAAAAAAAAAAGTATAAAGATTTGCAGTCAGAGTCGATGTTCATATCCGTCTTATTTATGTAAAAAAAGAAGGCGCAGCCTTTAAATTTCTTACAGAACAGCTAGTTGAAGACTGGCTGTTTTCGACTGTTTTTCCGCATTCAGCTTCGACATATAAGCAGCGTGATCTGTACGTGGTGGTGACTTCTCAGTGTACCAATTTTTGAGTTACTTAAGTGCTGTTTTATTATCAGTTAACCAGTCTTCATGTTTATTTCATTATTCATTGTATTATGAGTTTTATTTTTCAACATTTCTGGCAAGGAGACCCTTCGATGTGGTACCGATCCGCTGTTGGCGTGATCTTATTACTAATTTGTTGTATCTATTCTTACCTATTGTAAGTGCGGAACCTGCAGTCATTCCGAAAATAAGTCTGAGTTATTTTTTAATCAATTATGCTGCACAAAGTGACTACTTAATCGCAATGTGCAAATTACATTTTCTAAATTCAGTCGGTTCACATTCTCTGTCGTGCAGCTTCCAACATCAGTCTGGCATCACAGTTTTCATTCTGAGAAACATTTTAAAATATTTCAGTTAACGGAGGTGGAAACCAATACGCACTGGCGACCGCACCCAATCAATTATTAATTAATACTTTTTGCAAGTAATTGTCATTATTCTCATTGCGATAATTATTTGTCTTTTTCATAGTTTATTGGCCGCTCAAAATGAAAATTTGAGCCATTTAGAAAGAGGTAAAGAGAGAAGATAAAGAAAATATGTGAACACAAAGTGATAATAATCCAGAACGAGAATGAAAAGATTTGAGGTAAGAGAAAACTCTTTATTGCGCTTTGCTGCTTGAAGTAGTGAATACTAGGCTGCGATATTTTTGTTCTTTATTTAAAAACATGCGCCGTACTTTACCTTTCTATGCTGTCTAATAACATTCTGTCATACAACATAATGCAATACAGTAACGGTGACAAACTAAACAGTTTGTAGTTTAGCTGGCACAAGATAGACTATCTTGTTACATCTCGCGGGTAACGACGTTTTCCATTATTGACAAAAAAGGAATCAGTGTAGTGGTTATTCAGCAGCGATGTTAATATTTGCGATTCATCAGTCTTTTGTTGTTACGGAGAAAACTGGAAAAATAACGGAGAATGTCAGAAATAAATTTTAGTACCTCATCTTCGGACCAAGAAAGTAATGAGGTAAGAATGAACGTAATGTGGGGGACATTAACGCTGCTGTGAGTAAAAACAACGTGCAAGCTGAAGATGACGTATTACAACACGATGTGTTACCATCCACTAGTAACGAACAGAACAGAAACAATGCATTGACCTTCAGACGACCTTGCGTTCCCGCCAACGCGAGACTCTAGTTAACATGAACGATTGTCGAAAAAGCTGTTTGTAGATGGGATGTCCTCTCTTATAGCTGAAATATCCGCTCTTGATACTAAATTGACCACCAGAATTTCCACTGTTGAAAGTATTATGACCAATAAACTGACACAATCACTTGCAAAAATGAAGTAAAAACTGAAATTGCTAAGATGGTATCAGCTGAAACGACCATAGATTTCGATCAGACATCACAAAAATCACCACCCACATTTTAGAACCCTCATCGAGTGTAGATAATCTACAGACAAAGGTTTCATCGTTTGCAGACAGAGAGAAACATGATTTCTCTTCATTACTATTATCAGTGTTGAACAACTAGACGGACATATTGTAGAAAATAGTAGAATGACTGCCCTGTCCTACTATTTGGCACAGCAGAAACAAAACATGTTTGCAGCTATACAGAAAATTTTAAAATCTGTTTTTCCATCTTGATATTTGCAGACGATGACCGTCTCAGTGAAAGTGAAAATGATGACTTAGTATCTGTAGCCTAATGGAATGCAAATGAAGGCCTTTTGCTACATTAATTTGTCAGGGATGTAAATTGTGACACTTCAGTGAAGAACTTTACAAGAATTCATATAAAAAACGTACCGAAACGGCCATATGATCTCACATCACTCATGAACACAATTCGACGTGACCTGAATTTGGATGCATTTGGTAAAAGGCCTCATGCACGTCCGTTCGACGACGTGTACACAAAATACAGTAACGTTTCAGAAAACAAGAAAGACCATTTTGAAACTAAGCACTACACTAATGTGCTGTACAAAAATCTGTCTTTCCACAAACAGCCTTACGATCTGGAAGCAGTGCTTGCCTTTACAATAATTTCTTTTCTGACAACGTTGTACCTAATATAAACCAGTATAAATAACGAAAGCATAACAATACACTATCCTATTACCTATCGTATAATCTGGGGGCAGTAAAAAATTTCACACATTTTCATGTTCTTCAAGATTTAAACACAAACGATTAACTGTTCAGTTTCGAAACGGTGTTCAAAGAATTCATATCAGGGGCACCATGTTGTCATAGGTTAGTTATAGGAACCATAATAAACCAGAAAGTAATCGGATGTCTCCTGTATTTTTATTACGATACAACAACATGGATCTTCGCACGAGCTAACGGAAGAAAACACAAAATGTCGTTGCCCAAAAAAGGAAGTAATACAGGCTACAACATACGCTAATGTGGGTTGTGTACCAACCACAACTGTTGTAATTACGGAGGCAGTAGTATGTGCTGTATCATACAATTTATATAAGAGGATTAGGCAACAAGGGCCTATTCCGCATTTTCCTATTCAGAAAGGCCGAATCGTGACTGTAACTGGCGTTAAGTTACGTGGGCTTTGGATGCAGATTTTTGTGAAAACTGAGCTGAGTAATGGAGCGATATAATTCCCATTCCTGGTAATTGATCATTTAGTTACTGATTGCCTGATAGGCGTAGATTTTCTGAGAGAGAAAGACGAAATAATTGAAGTCTCCTTAGGAAAATGTTCTTGACGCAGAAAGAATTTCGTACTGACAGGTTAAATTAACACCATAATCTAGAACGTATACAGCTTTTATTTTCGCTGGTAGATGTTAACAGTTTTGCGTGCTGCCTTTCGGATTTAATGTTAGTTCTGGAATGTTAATCACAGCTTCGGACAGAGTCCTAGGTCCAGAACTGTGTAAACTGTGTGTTGACGACATTTTCATAGCAACAGATACTTCGGAAGAACACTTCCACATTCTAGAAGGAACAATATAAAATCTTGACCAGGAGGTGTAACGAAAAATTTACAAAAATCTAAGCCTGCAAGAGAGGAGATCAAATTTTTAGGATATCTTCGCAAGGAATATGTCCAGATCCTTACTGAGTTCACTTAAGAAAAATGTTTTCTGGCTTTCGACACATGAATGCACCCATGACTTTAGCTCAATTAAAGAAGCATTAGCTGATTCAGATATATTATGTCATCGTGATATGAGAAAAGATTTTTTGGTCGTTAGGTTTTCTGTTTCAAATTGATCAAAAACTGAGTAAGTATGAAGTAAAAGCAATTAGCTTTGCGAGCAGAACTCTCATTGAATGCGAACTTTCTTATTGGTCATTCAAAAATTTCAGTTATTATATTTATGGTATAAACATAGGGGTATAGACTATTCACCAAGCTTTGAGTTTTCTTATATTGTGCAAATTATTATACCCGCGCTTAGCATATTGGGCAGTTTACAAAAATATTCATTTGAAGTAATGCACATAGCGGGAAAACTGAATATATTATCTAGACTGCCACTAGAACTTATCGAAAATGCAGAAACAATAGAACAAGTAACAGACTTTCGCATTTTACTCAGGAAGGACAAACACTACTGACAGTACTACACTGACATGCGCCGAAACTGAAAGAACTACAAGAAGCAGACCCACGCTGGGACAAAGTGAGAACACAACTGAAACAGGATAACGTAGGCAGTGTGAAACAATACTACGCCTTACACAATGACGTATTGTTCTACAGGAGACATCCTCATACATATACATGGTGTGTCGCATTCTGTCTGAAAATATAAACTTATTTGGTATACACATCATGTCTGGGAACAATACGGCACTACAAAGCGTGTAAGGAAACTTAACCTACTTTGCTGCTTTACTAATAGACGACGAAAAGTGCATCAGCTACTAACAAGGGAACCTCCCCATCGCACCCCCCTCAGATTTAGTTGTAAGTTGGCACACTGGATAGGCCTTGATAAACTGAACACAGATCAATTGAGAAAACAGGAAGAAGTTGTGTGGAACTGTGAAAAAATAAGCAAAAATATACAAACTGAGTAGTCCATGGGCCACATAGGCAACATCATTGACAACATGAGCTCAAGAGCGCCGTGGTCCCGTGGTAGCGTGAGCAGCTGCAGAGTGAGAGGTCCTAAGTCTTCCCTCGAGTGAAAATTTTACTTTCTTTATTTTTGCATAGTTATTATCTGTCCGTTCGTTCATTGACGTCTCTGTTCACTGTAATAAGTTTAGTGTCTGTGTTTTGCGACCGCATCGCAAAACCGTGCGATTAGTAGACGAAAGGACGTGCCTCTCCAATGGGAACCCAAAACATTTGATCGCAAGGTCATAGGTCAACCGATTCCCCCACAGGAAAACACATCTGATATATTCTATACGACACTGGTGACGGCATGTGCGTCACATGACAGGAATATGTTGTCGACCCACCTAACTTGTACACTTGGCGAATGGGTAAAAAGATTCTTCTACCTTGCCTGATTTAGGTTCTCTTGTGGATGTGATAATCACTCCCAAAAAAGTGATGAAGACATAAGAGTTTGTCACATAAACTGAAAATAAAAAATTAAACTTTTCACTCGATGGAAGATTTGAACCAAGGACCTTTCGTTCCGCAGCTGCTCACGTTACCACGAGACCACGGCGCTCCTGAGTGCTCAGTGTCCTTGACGTTGCTTATCTTCCCGTGAACTACTCAGTTTGTATATTTTGCTTATTTTTTCACAGTCCCACACAACTTCTTCCTGTTTTCTCAATTGATCTGTGTTCAGTTTTTCAAGGCCTATCCACTGTGCCAACTTATAACTAAATCTGAGGGGGGCGCGATGGGGAGGTTCCCTTGTAAGCACTTATGTCATCTGTCAGAAAGCAAAATCCATCAACAAAACTAGTAAGACTGAACTGCAGTCTATTTTGCCTAGTAAACCACTTGAATTTGTAGCTGTTCATACACACGACCACCCGTGGAGGTATGAAGTATGTTATCGCACTATATGACATCTTTTCCAAGTTTGTAAAGTTACGGATACAGTAATAATCAAGAGAATCTCAAGTTGTTATAACCCCACAGTCGAAAAAGCCAAGGCACTGCTCACAGACAATGCATCTTGCTTCAGTGGCTATAAATGGAGGTAAATTTTGTAAGATAATGGCATATAAATGGTTTTAATATAACGCTATAACTCGGAAGCAAATCCTTGCTAACGCGTGTTTAGGGAATTGAACTGATTAATTCGCAGTTATACCGATAGCCAGTACACACGTTGGGTGCAGTCGCTTGATTTGATTGAGCAGGTTGTAAACCACCTACCTGTTTATGACACACAACACGCTCCTGCAGACTTTATGTTAAATGTCAGATAAAGCAATGAATGGGTAAACCCTCTTCCGAAATTCCCTAGACAAGCTGAATGCTACGAAGAAAAGGTAAGATCCCTTTAACCGCACTCATTCGTCAGGCACACCGAAGGAGGTGGCGCAGTGGTTAGCACACTGTACTCGCATACGGGAGGACGACGGTTCAATCCCGCGTCCTGCCATCTTGATTTAGATTTTCCGTGATTTCCCTATATCGCTTCAAGCAAATTCCGGAATGGTTCCTTTGACAGGGCACGGCCGACTTCCTTCCCCATCTTTCCCTAATCCTATGAGACCGATGACCTCGCTGTTTGTTCTCTTCCCCCAAATCAGTCCAATCCAATCAAAGTCAAGCACATCTTAGAAAAACGCACTATGGCAAAAATCTCGGAAACACGCGAAATTGTGAAGAAGGAAATTACATTTTACTCAGAACTCATCACAAATTTTCATAACACAAACGAAAAAACAGCAAGTGGGCATTAATTATGAAGGACCTTATGTCATCACACGTGTTCCATACATTGGTTGTTATTTGCTCACAAATCCTATAATCAGTAAGATTCAAGGTTTATACCAACATAAATATTTGAAGAAGTTTCAACATACAAAACACTTGTGTATAAACATTACGGAAAGTAAGTACTAGCTACGAGAATATTCGTCGCTCTGAGCGCCAAGTGAGCTAAACCCATGAAACATCACGTATCTTGGCTTCGTTTTAGAATGAGCATTAAATATGCAACACGCTTATGTATCAATGACACAAGATCTGTAATAGCTAGTATTGATTTATATGTTTGTATACATATACATATATCATTTAGGAGAAGATATGCAGTAGCTACCAATTCATTTTGTCTATGTTTTTCTATTTTTTGTTATGATGTTCAGTTTTTTCAGCTGTATAGACGTAAGATCGTTTTCCCTGTATGCAAGGGTGTACCACAGACTTATGCGTTGCTGAGTGTTTCATACGCTTAACGCATTTTAATACTGTGACGGGTACTTTATGAAGAAAGCAAAGGATCGTCAGAAAATTGATAAAAACTGCACAAATAGTAAAATGCCAGAGCTTGACAACCTGTCAAGAAACGCAAACATTTTTACAGATACACTGCACAGCTTGCCATGCATCATCTAAACACAACAGGTTCAGACGCATGTACATAATGTACTTGCCTATTTACAAAGTAAAAATCCGTAGCACGCTTACACAAAACATGGCTAAACAACGTAAATGACAGTGTACTGGTGAGGTGAAATTGCAGTTAGGGTTCTTTCCTCTGCTCCTGACCATTTGTTTGTTTTGTAACTGTACCGTTTTTAGTAGTGTTTCTTTGCTATTTTGCACTCACGTACTTTAGGTAATGATGTATGGTACTGACTTTTCTTTCACCTGCGTTTTATGTGCGTATAATTAACTGAAATATTAACTTCACGAGTTAGTTAGTTAGTTACGTGTTCCATTGATCAATAGCACGGAAAAACCGTTATGATGTGGAACGAGTCAACGATGTATGTATTGTAAACCCAGACTTTAAATCACATTTTAAAAAGCTGGAAATACCTTTGTAAAAACATGACGTGTAATCAGAGTAACATTAGCGGATAAAATGACTTGTACAGAAAATGTGAAAAGAAAAAAGCTCACAGTAAACGATAAATTTATAAACAAAGGTGCCTGGAGTTCTGTCATACTGAAAAAAAACTAGAAGTCTGCAGCTGATAAAAAGTCAAAATCGAGTGCATTGCGTGTAATTCCGATGCCTGGTGGGTGTTAAGTGAACATTAAGACACATAAACAACTTTCTGCCGGATAATAAGGGGTATAATTATCACAGGAACGAGCTGAAGACGCTTCCATGAAGAGGACGTGCTACAGAAAGTGTATTGGTGGATTCATTACACAAGAATTAAAAATGTAACTCGAACACTAATCCTCGGTGAGAACAATCCACATCACATAAACAAAGTGTGCCACATTCAACGGTCGCATCTTAACTCTTTCGCGACACGCCAACAGCAGAATATGGGTTGTCGGACGTGTAGCTCACATTATTGACCATATAAATGTATCCGTTAGTATGTATACCCCCGCCCCCGAGAACCATGGACCTTCCCGTTAGTGGGGAGGCTTGCGTGCCTCAGCGATACAGATAGCCGTACCGTAGGTGCAACCACAACGGAGGGGTATCTGTTGAGAGGCCAGACAAACGTGTGGTTCCTGAAGAGGGGCAGCAGCCTTTTCAGTAGTTGTAGAGGCAACAGTCTGGATGATTGACTGATCTGGCCTTGTAACACTAACCAAAACGGGCTTGCTGTGCTGGTACTGCGAACGGCTGAAAGCAAGGGGAAACTACAGCCGTAATTTTTCCCGAGGGCATGCAGCTTTACTGTATGGTTAAATGATGATGGCGTCCTCTTGGGTAAAATATTCCGGAGGTAAAATAGTCCCCCATTCGGATCTCCGGGCCGGGACTACTCAGGAGGACGTCTTTATCAGGAGAAAGAAAACTGGCGTTCTACGGATCGGAGCGTGGAATGTCAGATCCCTTCATCGAGCAGGTAGGTTAGAAAATTTAAAAAGGGAAATGGATAGGTTAAAGTTAGTTATAGTAGGAATTAGTGAAGTTCGGTGGCAGGAGGAACAAGACTTTTGGTCAGGCGAATACAGGGTTATAAATACAAAATCAAATAGGGCCAATGCGGGGGTAGGTTTAATAATGAATAACAAAATAGGAATGCGGGTAAGCTACTACAAACAGCATAGTGAACGCATTATTGTGGCCAAGATAGACACGAAGTCCACGACTACTACAGCAGTACAAGTTTATATGCCAACGAGCTCTGCAGATGATGAAGAGATTGAAGAAAGGTATGATGAAATAAAAGAAATTATTCAGATAGTGAAGGGAGATGAAAATTTAATAGTCATGGGTGACTGTCATTCGGTAGTAGGAAAAGGGAGAGAAGGAAACGTAGTAGGTGAATATGGATTGGGGCTAAGAAATGAAAGAGGAAGCCGCATAGTAGAATTTTGCACAGAGCACAACTTAATCATAGCTAACACTTGGTTCAAGAATCATAAAAGAAGGTTGTATACATGGAAGAAGCCTGGAGATACTGATAGGTTTCAGATAGAGTATATAATGGTAAGACAGAGATTTAGGAACCAGGTTTTAAATTGTAAGACATTTCCAGGGGCAGATGTGGACTCTGACCACAATCTATTGGTTATGAACTGTAGATTAAAAATGAAGAAACTGCAAAAAGGTGAGAATTTAAGGAGATGGGACCTGGATAAACTGACTAAACCAGAGGTTGTACAGAGTTTCAGGGAGAGCATAAGGGAACAATTGACAGGAATGGGGGAAAGAAATACAGTACAAGAAGAATGGGTAGCTTTGAGGGATGAAGTAGTGAAGGCAGCAGAGGGTCAAGTAGGTAAAAAGACGAGGGCTAGTAGAAATCCTTGGGTAACAGAAGAAATATTGAATTTAATTGATGAAAGGAGAAAATATAAAAATGCAGTAAATAGAGCAGGCAAAAAGGAATACAAACGTCTCAAAAATGAGATCGACAGGAAGTGCAAAATGGCTAAGCAGGGATGGCTAGAGGACAAATGTAAAGATGTAGAGGCTTATCTCACGAGGGGTAAGATAGATACTGCCTACAGGAAAATTAGAGAGACCTTTGGAGAAAAGAGAACCACTTGTATAAATATCACGAGCTCAGATGGAAACCCAGTTCTAAGCAAAGAATGGAAAGCAGAAAGGTGGACGGAGTATATAGAGGGTCTATACAAGGGCGACGTACTTGAGGACAATATTATGTAAATGGAAGAGGATGTAGATGAAGATGAAATAGGAGATACGATACTGCGTGAAGAGTTTGACAGAGCACTGAAAGACCTGAGTCGAAACAAGGCACCGGGAGTAGACAACATTCCATTAGAACTTCTGACGGCCTTGGGAGAGCCAGTCTTAACAAAACTCTACCATCTGGTGAGCAAAATGTATGAGACAGGCGAAATACCCTCAGACTTCAAGAAGAATATAATAATTCCAATCCCAAAGAAAGCAGGTGCTGACAGATGTCAAAATTACCGAACAATCAGTTTAATAAGTCACGGATGCAAAATACTAACTCGAATTCTTTACAGACGAATGGAAAAACTGGTAGAAGCCGACCTCGGCGAAGATCAGTTTAGATTCCGTAGAAATATTGGAACACGTGAAGCAATACTGACACTACAACTTATTTTAGAAGCTAGATTAATAAAAGGCAAACCTACGTTTCTAGCATTTGTAGACTTAGAGAAAGCTTTTGACAATGTTGACTGGAATACTCTCTTTCAAATTCTGAAGGTGGCAGGGGTAAAATACAGGGAGCGAAAGGCTATTTACAATTTGTACAGAAACCAGATGGCAGTTATAAGAGTAAAGGGACATGAAAGGGAAGCAGTGGTTGGGAAGGGAGTGAGACAGGGTTGTAGCCTCTCCTTGATGTTATTCCATCTGTATATTGATCTTGCAGTAAGGAAAGAAAAGAAAAATTCGGAGTAGGTATTAAATTCCATGGAGAAGAAATAAAAACTTTAAGGTTTGGCGATGACATTGTAATTCTGTCAGAGACAGCGAAGGACTTGGAAGAGCAGTTGAACGGAACGGACAGTGTCTTGAAAGGAGGATATAAGATTAACATCAACAAAAGCAAAACGAGAATAATGTAATGTAGTCGAATTAAGTCGGGTGATGCTGAGTGAATTAGATTAGGAAATGAGACACTTAAAGTAGAGTAGGAGTTTTGCTATTTGGGGAGCAAAATAACTGATGATGGTCGAAGTAGAGAGGATATACAATGTAGACTAGCCTTGGCAAGGAAAGCGTTTCTGAAGAGGGAGAAATTTGTTAACATCGAGTATAGATTTAAGTGTCAGGAAGTCGTTTCTGAAAGTATTTGTATAGAGTGTAGCCATGTATGGAAGTGAAACATTCGTTTTCTAATGTCTTAAAAATAAATATTGATCATACTGTAATTCCTGCTGCAGTTGAGAAAAATTTTAATAGTACAATTTATAATACCACTGATACAACGTAGAAGACCTGCCTATATATTGTACCTATTTGCATCTGTCTCACAGCGAACGTTTCAGGGTGGGAAAAAATCCTTGTAAACAGATATCGATGTATTATCAAACGCATTTGATGTGTATTAAATCTGACTAAAAGTCAGCAAACAAACTGTGATTCTTTTGTCTGTATTAAAAAGTGACTCAACTCTGGCAACGTACATAAAAAAGTTTCTGTTTGTTTTGGTGCCTCTTACTCCTGCGAGTGACTGTGGAAAACTGTAAATGAAGCGAATTGAATCGAATAGTGTGAGATGTGGTGTTACAAAATGATACAAACATTTAAGTAACCTCATAAGATAAAATATAAGGAGTTTTTCTGCAGAAAAGGAGAGGAAAGTACTGGAAAACAGTATCCAGCATATACGACCGTACGACAGAACATATGTTAAGATGGCTTGGAGTAGCTTACGTGGTGTTAACGGCAGCAGTAAAGCAAAGAAATAAATTTACAGTGCTTGGATGACGTTTGGTTTCCTTTCTTTAAATGGTGGTGACCTTATACAGATTCTGTGTTTTTTGTTTTATTCGCATTATGGTATGACAAAAAAATTATTTTTCTATAAACAACTTAACGACTGTAATTTGTACGTAAACAGACAGTGATATAGCTCCACTAAAAGGGAAAACTACAGATCAGAATATCCACATTGAAGGAAGGACAGCAGATCTGCAATATACTCTATGTGATCAAAGTATTCGGACATCCCCAAAAACATGCGTTTTTCACATTAGGTGCATTTTGCTGCCACGTACTGCCAGGTACTCCATATCGGAGATCGCAGTAGCCTTTAGACATCGTGAGAGAGCAGAATAGGGCGCTCTGAAGACTCATGAACGTCGAACGTGGTCAGGTGATTGGGTGTCACTGTCTGTCAGTACGCAAGATTTCCACACTCCCAAATATCCCTAAATCCACTGTTTCCAATATGATAGTGAAATGGAAACATGAAGAGACACGTACAGCGCAAAAGCGTACAGGCCGACCTCGTCTGTTGATTGACAGAGACAGTCCGGAACCGCGCGACTGCTACGGTCGCAGGTTCGAATCCTGCCTCGGACATGGGTGTGTGTGATGTCCTTAGGTTAGTTAGGTTTAAGTAATTCTAAGTTCTAGGGGGCTGATGACCACAGATGTTAAGTCCCATAGTGCTCAGAGCCATTTGAACCATTTGACTGACAGAGACCACCGATAGTTGAAGAGGTCAGGTAATGTGTAACAGGCAGACATCTATCCAGACCATCACACATGAATTCCAAACTGCATCAGGATCCACTGCAAGTAGTATGACAGTTAGGCGGGAGGTGAGAAATCTTGGATTGCATGGTCAAGCAGATGCTCATAAGCCACACATCACGCCGGTAAATGCCAAACGACGCCTCGCTTGGCGTCAAAAACGTAAACGTTGGATGATTTAACAATGGAAAAAGTTGTGTGGAGTGACGAATCAAGGTACACAATATGGTGATCCATTGGCAGGGTGCGAGTATGCGAATGCCCGGTGAACGTCATCTGCCAGCGTGTGTAGTGCCAACAGTAAAATTCGGAGGCGGCGGTGTTGTGGTGTGGTCGTGTTTTACATGGAGGGAGCTTGGCTTCTCGCTGTTGAAGAGCAAGTCGGGAATGGCGATTGCATCTTTCAACACGATCGAGCACCTATTCATAATGCACGGCCTTTGGCGGAGTGGTTACACGACAATAGTGCACTGTAATGGACTGCACAGAGTCCTGACCTGAATCCTATAGAACACCTTTGGGATGTTTTGGAACGCCGACTTCTAGCCAGGCCTCACCGACCGACATCGATACCTCTCCTGAGCGCAGCACTCAATGAAGAATGGGTTGCTATTCCCCAAGAAACCTTCCATCACCTGACTGAACGTATGCCTGCGACAGTGGAAGCTGTCATCAAGGCTAAGGGTGGGCCAGCGCCATGTTGAATTCCAGCATTACCGATGGAGAGCGCCACGAACTTGTAAATCATTTTCAGCAAGGTGTCCGGATACTTTTTATCACACAGTGTACACCCAGAGGGAAAAGATAGAGATCAGAATATTCAAACTGAAGGAGGGACAGCAGACAGTAGCAAAATAATTTATTGCAGCTCTAGATTTCGACTACAGTATAGTAATCGACGCTGCATCACCAAAGATTCATATAGGTCCTAATGTGTCAGAACATATGAAAAAATGGCACTAGTCTTTAGATGGTAGACACGAAGTCATGCAAAGGCTGGTGTCATTTTGTCATTTGTTATGCTCTGACACGATGGGATCTGTATGGCACGTTGGTCGTGCATCGATAATGTTCATGTTATAGTCTAAATCTAGATCTGCAATAAATCACGAATATTGCGGTTGACTGCTGTCCTTCCTTGGGATTGAATACTCAACAGTCGCTGCGCACACAGGCATCCAATGCGTACCAACTCTTCGTTAAGATTGGAATATACACAACAAACGCGAGGGCGTGCCGAAAAGCAGAATCTTTTTATTGAAAACTGTTAAACGCTTTTAAATAAAACGAACTTTATGAACATTCTACATTTTTTTTTTTTATGTCTACCCATTTAGTTCTCAACATAGTCACCCTACCCACGAACACATTTCTCCCAACGAGAGACCTGTTTTTGATACCACCACTGTAGAATGTTTGACTTCGTTGACCTCGCCTCTGTTTGCACCTCACTGTCATCGTGGAGTTCTCGAAAGTGTTCTTTAAATTTCGGAAAGAGATGTATATCGGACAGAGCCAAGTTGGGACAGTATAGAGGATGACTGATGACAACCCAAGACATCGGTTTGTTGCAGATGTCGCAGCGCTCGTGTGTGGTCTGGCTGTGTCATACTGAAGGAGAGAGGGCTCCATGTGTGGACGAACTCTTCGAATTAGAAACTCAACTACGAGTGCAATACGCTGTGTCTCAGGCATCGACATAGTTACGTTCGACGCCGCCACATTACCCTCTAGAATTCGGAGTCCTGGAGCGGCAGAGAGCGACAAATATGTAGACATAAAGAAACATGTAGAATGTTAATAATATTTGTTTTAATTAAAAAGCTTGAGCAGTATTCACATAAAAAAATCGGAGGCATTATTTTCAGCAGGCCCTTATAACTCACGAAGGTGTGTGTAGAAATTATAATGAAATGAGGAGACTGACGGTACCAAATCAGAGAACTGATAAAAGAAAACACTCCTATGACAAATTTCCTACAAATTACAAACCACTGCACTAGTGAAATCACGATTATGTTATCTAAGTAGCAATATATCCTTTGCACGCGTTTCATATCGTTCGTATTTGATTTGTGCAGTTGGAATTTTCACAAATCGTGGTATGATTTTATTTTGAAAGGTATTCACAAATCGTGGTATGATTTTATTTTGAAAGGATAGATATTTCAATAGTACCACATCTCACGATTTAATTTTACAGTATAGTTGTCAAATGTGTTTTGTATTCTGTACTCCAGAAGCTATATGAAGAGTAACTGCAACCTAAACTGATGAATTTTAAATATTGCATCGCAGTTCTTTTGAGACAGTCACGTCGTACCTATCGAAATGCACACGAATCTTTATACAGGGTCCATTTCAAAGTTTCTTTCGCGGAATTGATATTTTTATCCGCAAACTTCTGTAAAAAGCGCGCATGGAGAGCCACGCAGACGAGTCCCACCTCATTCGTCAATAGATAAACAAAATAAAATACTCGCTCGCGAAACAGGCAGTGTATGTATGTGAGTGTGTGTGTGTTTGCGTGTTCGCAGCAGGTGTGTCGGAGATTGGGGATGCAAAGGCAACAGAAGAATTTAATACAGCTGGCCGTATCGACAGCTGCAATCGAGATATTTTTGGGGCATTCCGACTGTGAATGGTGAGGCCGCGCGCCATCGATCGCGCGGCGGGCTTTCAGCGAGATGAATCGGCGCGCCGATAATGAAACGTTACACCCGGCGCGTCACGCCACGCCTATGTCAGAGGCTGCCCTGGCGCGCCGTCACACACGCCTGACTGGTCAGGCCGCATCTCCTAATGATTTTCACCTGAAAATATTACTCGCGTCCGATAGCGCGGCTTTGATTACCGCCGGAAGGCTTACCCAGGCTTTGTGTTATTTACCACTGTGCGTCAGAAATATATCAGCCAAACCAGCCAGCACACAATACTCCGAAAAGTTATTTCCACGCACAGGCATCCGCAAGGGAATTTGAGGGAAGGGGGGACGAAGGCGGAACGTGGGACAAACCCTCCTCCTGGCGCCTGAATAATGGTTCTTTATTAATTTTGAAATCTACGCGAGTTTCTAGCAGTGATTGTCTGTGTGACTGCTGAACTACAGATTTAACGCTGACGAGCGCAACAGGAAGAACTTTGATTTTAGCGGTCACCATATATGGGGTTTACAAAAAAGTACAATTTATTCCTGCAGGAGGTAATATAGAAAAAAAGTTCCTATAATCATATATCTGGAAACCAATTGAAGATTCGCACTTCACAGACTGCATTTTATTTACAGACTAGCTTGTTATCATTCTAATTGGTTTGATACTGCTGGCCACGAATTCCTCTCCTGTGTCAGTCTTTTCATCTCAGAGTGGTATTTGTAATCTACATCATCAACTATTTGCTGGATCTATCCATCTCTGTCTTCCTGTACAGTTTTTACCCACTACAGTTCCCTTTAGTACCACCGAAGTTATTCCTGATGTCTTAATAGTTGATCTATTATCATGTCCCTTCTTGTTATCAGTGTTTTACATATATTCCTTTCCTCGCCGATTCCATGGAAAATCTCCTCACTACTTACCTACTAGTTCACGTAATTTTCAACATCCTTCTGTAGCACCACGCCTCAAATGCTTAGATTCTCTTTCCCACAGTCCGAGTCTCATTTCCATCAATAATGTGCTCCTAATATACATTCTCAGAAATTTGTTTCTCAAATTAAGGCCTATATTTGATACTAATAGACTTCTCTTGGCCAAGAATGCAATCTTTGGTAATGCTAGTCTGCTTCTGAAGTCCTCCTTGCTCTGTCCGTCATGGATTATCTTGTTGCGTCGGTAGCGTAATTCCTTAATTCATCTACTTCCCGATCACCAAGCATGGTGTTACGTTTCTGACTGTTCTCATTTCTGCTACTACTAATTACGTTCATCTTTCTTCGATATACTCCTAATCGATATTCTGTATTAATTAGACTGTTCATTCGATTCAACAGTCGCTGCCTTTCTTCGTCACTTTCACTGAGGACAGCAATGTCATCAACGAATCTTAACACTGATATCTTTGCACCTTGTATTTTAATCCACCCTCAACCTTTCTTTTTCTCTGTCGTTGCTTCTTCGATGTACAGAGTGAACAGGAGCGGCGAAAGACTACGTTCCTGTCTTACACACTTTTTAATCTGCGCACTTCGTTCTTGCACTTCCACTCTTATTGTTCCCTCTTGGTTCTTGTACACATTGTATATTAACCGTCTTTCTCTACAGCTTATCCCTATTTTTCTCAGGATTTCGAACACATTGAACCATTTTACATTGTTGAACGCTTTTCCAGGTCTACAAATTCTATGAACGTGCCTTGATTTTTCTTAAGTCTTGCTTCCATTACGAACCTCAACGTCAGAACTGCCTCTTTGGTGCCTTTAACTTTCCTAAAACCCAACTGACAGATCGTCACATTTCTTTTCCATTCTTCTGCAACTTGGATGCATGCTCGGTTTAGCTGATTGTGCGACAATCCACGCACGTGTCGGATCTTCCACTCTTGAGATCTGTGTAGATGATGTTTTCCCGAAAGTCTGTTGGTGGATTTCCCGTCTCATACATTCTACACACCAACGTGAATAATCGTTTTGTTGCCACTCCCCTGCCCCTTCCCCCAATGATTTTAGAAATTTCGATGGAATGTTATCTATATTGTGCCTCATTTGATTTTAAGCCTTCCAAACCTCTTCTAAATTCTGATCATAAGACTGGTCACCCTATCTCTTCCCTATCGACTCCTGTTTCTTCTTCTATCATGTCATCACAGAGGTCATCCCCATCGTAGAGGCTCTCAGTATGCTTTTTCCACCTTTTCGCTCTCTCCTCTGCATGAAACAGCGAAATTCCCACTCGCCCTTGCTTTTAATTTCACGAAACTTTGTTTTGACTTTTCTTTATTCTGAGTCAGTCCTTCCAACAATAATGAATTTTTCGATTTCTTCCCATTTTTCATGTAGCCATTTTGCTCTAGCTTCCTAAGTGACTTGTATTTCTGTATTCGTCAATTTCATAGAACATTTTTGTACTTTCTTCTTTCGTCTATCAGCTGAAGTATTTCTTCTGTTTCCCATGGTTTCTTCGTAGCTATCTTCCTTGGACAAATGTTCTTCTCTCCAACTTCTGTGATTTCCCTTTTTAGAGACTCCATTACTCTTCAACAGAAATGCCTACTGAGCTATTCATTAACGCAGCATGTATAGCCTTAGAGAACTTCAAGCGTAGTACTTCCGTAATCCACTTCTTCGAGCGTTGAATCCTCCTGACTAGTCACTTAAACGTCAGCGAGCTCTTCATCATTAGTAACTTGTGATCTGAGTCTACTTCGGCCCCTGGGTACGCTTTACAATCCGGTATGTGATTTCGGAATCTCCGCCTAACCACGATGTAATCTAATTGAAATCAACCGCACCTCCCGCCCTTTTCCAAGTATACCTAGTCCTCCTGTGAGTTTTGAACACGGTATTCGCTATTGCCATCTGAAATTTATTGCAGAACTCAATTAGTCTTTCTCCTCTCTCATTCGTACTACCAAGCACATTATCTCTCATAACCTTTTCTCCTACTTCTTACCCTGCAACTGCATTTCATTCTACCATGACTATTAGGTTTTCATCTCCCTTGACGTACTGAATTACGCGTTCAATAACCTCATATACCTTCTCTACCTCTTCATTTACTGCTTGCTACGTTGGCTACGTTGAACTATGGTTATCGATGTTGGTTTGCTGTCGATTCTGATGAGAAAAATCCTGCTGTGATCTGTTCGCAGTAACTCACTTTATGTCCTACCTTGCTATTCATAACGAATCCTACTTGTGTCATTTTCTCTTGCTGTTAATATTAGTCTACACCAGTCTGACCAGAAATCCTTGTCTTATTTTCATTTCACTTCACTGACGGCCATTATATCGAGATGAGCCTTAGCATTTCCCTTTTCAGATTTTCGAGCTTCCCTACCACGTTCAAACTTCTGACATTTCACGCCCCCACTCGCAGAATAGCAGAATATTCTCCTTTCGTTGATTCTTCAATCTTATTCTCATAGTCATCTCCCTCTTGGGAGTCCCCTGCCGGAGATACGAATGGGGGACTAGTGCGGAATCTTTTGCAAATGGAGAGATCATCATGAAACTTTTTCAATTCCAGGCAACATGTCCTGAGGATACACTTCATGCGTCTTGAATGCAGTGGTTCCCATTGCCTTCTGCATCCTTATGCCGTTGATCATTGCTGATTCTTCCGACTTTTAAGGGCAGTGCCCAGAACCTTCCACCATCTTTACAATACCGTTGGCAGAAAAATGGTGACTTCTTATGCCGGAAGCCTTCAACCACCACTGCCGATTTTTATACGCGAACGCGTATCTCACATATATTGCACACTTCTCCTCCTTCTCCCTCCCTTTGTCCTTTTCCTCTTTCCCTTCTTTTTTCCTGTTTCCCCTCTCTTTGTCCATCTCTTTCTCCCCTCTCTCTACCCATGTCCTCCCCTCTCTCTGTCCATCTTCTCTGTCTCTGTCAATTCCCTCCTCCCCTCTATCTCCCTGTCCATACCTTCTTCTACGCTTTCTTTGTCCGTCTCCCCTCCCCCACCCGAAATCTCTGTCTGTCAGTCTCCTCATCCTCCTCTCCCTTTTCATCATCCCATTATCACCCCCGCCCCACCTCACTGGAACGTTGATTGTTTTTACCCTCACAGTATTTATTTCCAGACGTTAAGTAATAACATGTGTACCAAGTTTGGATGAAATCAATCCAGGGGGTTCAAGATGTTGAAATATGCGTATGTAACTTTCTGGAAGATGTGTGCCGGACCGAGACTCGACACCAGGCCCTTCGTCTTTCGCAGTTAAGTGCTCTACGGGATAGGCTACCGAAACCTAAATGACGACCCGCCCTCAACGCTTTACTTCCGCCAGCACCTCAGCTCCTACCTTCCAAACTTCACAGAAGATTCTTCCACGAGTGCTAGTCCTATAAGTTTCGAAAGAGATCTTCTTTGAAGTCTCGAAGGTAAAACATGAAGTGCTGGTGGAAGTAAAGCCGTGAAGAGAGGTCGTTAGTCGTGCTTGGGCAGCCCGCGAAAGGCAAAGATCCCGAGCTCAAGTCTTGGTCCGGTATGCAGTTTTAATCTGCAAGGAAGTTTCATATCAGTGCGCACTCGCTGCGGAGTGAAAATTTAATTATGATTACGCGTATGTGACTTATATTGTCCATTGCGTTTTCGCACCATGCTACTCCGGAGAAAATGTTACATCTAGGTGGTGTTCAGCTGTGTGGCTTGATCTTATGTCCCAGAAAACTTTGACAAAATTATTAACTCGCGGCAGGGCACATTCTCGAGACTTTTTTGACGCATACCGAGCAACACAAATCAGGGGCAGATTAGACTTCTTACTTTTAAAAGTATTCCTAACTAATTAAATAAAGGAAGTAAATGTCAGCAGGTCGTTATTGAATATTTTTACGTTAGCACTTCTCATCCACATACTCACTACTACTGACATAGCGAATCTTACTCTCGCAGTTCTTTTATATAAATAATAAGTCATGTACCTAACAAATGTGGTGTTCATTAGTTATGCTATACTGTCTCCACCTTGTCATTCCAACCCCTATGGGATATAATTGGTTCTTAACCTCAAAGTGTACCTTTCCAGATAGTAAGTAATCATTAAACACACGATTCCTTTAAGAATAGAAGTCCCCTGTACAAAATAGTTTCAAACTTAGGATTACTTTACAAAGAGTTAAGGAGCTACATATTTGACGTTAAGCATGTAACGGAGAAAAAGTTAAGAAAATGTTTGAAATTGTGCTTAAAGTTCGTTGGAAGTCTCAAAGTGCTTTCATTATCAAACACTGGATCAGTGCAGTCTGGCTAACTGGCACTCGGTTTTAAGAAAACCTACATTTTTATGCTTCTCGGAGGTTATGGTGTCATATCTCCTGAACCATGTGTCGTAAAATAACATAATTTTGCAGGTACGCTCAATGGTATGTGTGGATATCACAAAAATGTGTTGCGAATACGGTTGGTACCACAGAAGTAATAAATTTAAACATTGTTCCTGATTCCGCACTTTTGTTTCATGACCAGTGAAAATGTAGAAAGAGATAAACTTATTTTCTTTCATCATTTTGTGGAATGTATCGGCGAGTAAGGTTTCGTAAGGGTTCAAAATTATGTATAAAGCACGTTGCAAGTTGCTAAGTTGTCAAATGCTGCATGAATATAGTCTGAGTGTGCGAGTGCAGTGCATTACGCTTCTTTTTCTCCCTAACTCACGTCCATTTGAAATACAAGAGATTCTTACATCCACAGTGCGTCTTTCCAGATAGAAAGTCATATGTGTATCAGGTTTGGCTGAAATCTATCGACTACTTCAGGTGGTGATCAAAGGGGGACGTACGACAAACGTGTCCGTTAGGACAGTGCGGCGAAATTTGTCGTTTGTGGGCTATGGCAGCAGGCGAACTATGTGAGAGCGGTTGGTAACAGCACGACATCGCATGCAGCGCCTCTACTGCCCTCGTGGCCATATCGCTTCGACTCTAGACAATTGGAAAACTGTGGTCTGGTCAATGGTTCTAATTGCTCTAAGCACTATGGAACTTAAAATCTGAGGTCACCAGTCCCTTAGACTTAGAACTACACTGCTGGCCACCGTAAATGCAACACCCTGAAGGAAGCATCCGAATCAAGTGAAATTTACACCATGGGTTTGCAGCGATGAGATATGCAACTGATTAGAATTTCAGCGCAGACGCACATCACGCGCGCCTGTGGCGCCACCTCATAGCGCCATTTAAGGCTTGGCGATTTCGACGAGTGTACGTTCGGCACGTGTGTTTACCTTGTGGTTGTTTCACAAGACGATCAGTTATGCCTCGTAGACAACAGCGAACATCGTTTGATCAAGTATCCGAGTTCGACAGAGGAAGGATAGTGGCTTACCGAGATTGTGGATTATCATACAGAGAAATCGCTAGTCGTGTTGGACAAAACCAAACAACTGTAATGCGGATATGTGACCGTTGGATGCAGGAGGGTACGACGGACCGACGTGGTCGATCGCATTCACCTCGGTGCACCACTGCACGTGCTGATAGGCAAATTGTGCGCATGGCAGTGACGGATCGCTCAGTGACATCCCGAACCATAGCACAGCACATTGCGTCTGTAACGCATCATCCAGTGTCTGCGCGTACCATTCGACGCCGTTAGCAGCAGAGTGGTCTGTCCGCAAGACATCCATTGTTTCGTCTACCATTGACGCAGAACCACAGACGTCTCCGTCGCCAATGGTGTGATGACAGATGGATGTGGACGGCAGAATGGAATGACGTTGTCTTTACTGACGAGGCACGCTTCTGTCTGCAGCACCACGATGTTCGGATTCGAGTGTGGAGACGCCGTGGAGAGAGGATGCTGGACAGCTGCATTATGCACCGCCACACTGGTCTTGCACCGGGTATTATGGTATGGGGCGGTATTGGATATTACTCTCGCACGCCTCTAGTACGCATTGCCGGTACTTTAAATAGCCGGCGCTACATATCCGAGGTGCTGGAGCCAGTTGTCCTTCCTTACCTTCAGGGCTCGGCCACAGCCATATTTCAACAGGATAATGCGCGACCACACGTGGCACGCATTGTCCAAAGGTTCTTCGTCAATAACCAGATTGAAGTGCTTTCCTGGCCGGCTCGCTCTCCGGATCTTTCGCCGATATAAAACATGTGGTCCATGGTTGCTCAACGAGTGACCCAGATTACATCCCCAGCTGCCACACCAGATGATCTTTGGCAACGTGTGGAAGCTGCTTTGGCTGTTGTACCCCAGGAACACACCCAACGTCTCTTTGACTCAATGCCGAGACGTGTGGCAGCGGTGATCTCCAACAATGGCGGCTACTCTGGCTACTGATTCTGGCAGGAACCACATGTCACAGACGTCTGTAAACGTAATCATTTGATACTTGGTCAACATGTTATCTACAAAATAAATTTTGTTGTGCTACCTCTTGTCTTTCTTGGTGTTGCATTTACGGTGGCCAGCAGGGTACTTAACTAACCCAAGGACATCACACACATCCATGCCTGACGCAGGATTCGAACCAGCGACCGTACCAGCAGCGCGGTTCCAGACTGAAGCGCCTAGAAACGCTCGGCCACAGCGGCTGGCTATGGTCTGGTCAGATGAGTCCCAATTTCTGGTGGTAAGAGCTGATGGTAGAGTTGGAGTGTAATGCAGACCACACGAACCCATGGCCCCAAGTTGTCAACAAGGCACTGTACATCCCCAGTGAACATACACTGAGGTGACAGAAATCATGGCATATCTGGTAACATTCTGCCGGACCTCCTTTTGCCCAGTGTAGTGCAGAAACTCGATTTGATATAGACTCAACAAATCGCTGGAAGCTTCCTGTAGAAATATAATATAACCGTGCATAATCGTAAAAGTGTTGCCAGCCAAGGATTTTATGCACGAACTGACCGCTCAGTTATGCCTCATAAATGCTTGCTGGTATTCATCTCGGACGATCTGGGTGGCCAAACCATTTGCTAGAATTGTCCGGAATGTTCTTCAAACCAATCGCGAAGAACTGCGGCCCAGTGACATGGCGCATTGTCATCCATAAAAATTCCATTGTTGTTTGGGAACCTGACGTCCATGAATGGCTGCAGATGGTCTGCAAGTAGCCGAACATCCGAAGGACGCAGTCCATTCCATGTAAACACGGCCCACACCATTATGGAAGCACCACCAGGGTGTACAATGCCTTGTTGACAACTTGAGGCCATGGGTTCGTGTGGTGTGCATCTCACGCGAACACTACCATTAACTCTTACCAACTGAAATTGGGACTCATCTGACCAGACCACAGTTTCCCAATCGTCTAGGATCCAAGCCGTATGGCCACGAATGCAGTAGAGGCGCTGCATGCGATGTCGTGCTGTTACCAAAGGCTCTCACGTAGGTCGTCTGCTGCCATAGCCGATAAACGCCTAATTAAGCCGCACTGTCCTAAACGAATACGTTCGTCGTACGTCACACATTGATTTTTGCGGTTATTTCACGCAGTATTGCTTGTGTGTTGCCACTGACAAATCTAATCAAACACCGCTGCTCTCGGTCGTTAAGAGAAGACCGTCGGCCCCTGCGTTGTTCGTGGTAAGAGTTAATGCCTTAAATATGGTATTATCGGCACAGTTCTGACACCGTGGATCCGGAATATTAAATTTCCTTATAATTTCCGAACTGGAATGTCTCTTGCGTCTAGCTCCCACTACCACTCCGCGTTCAGTCTGTTAATTGCCGCCGTGTGGTCTTAATCACGTCGGGAACCTTTTTACATGAATCGCCTGAGTAAAAACGACAGATCCGCCAATGCACTGGTCTTTTATACTTTGTATAAGCGATACTGCCGCCATCTGTATACAAGGTGTCCCATTTATCTTGAGCACTCTAAATAACTGTTTGTCCAGATGCAAATTACAAAATTTTTCGAGCAAATGTTCTTTAGCCGTCAGGGGGACATCAATCAGCATGATTGCCTTCGCTGAAGCTTTGTTTTTTACAAACTTTACTTTTTTAAATGGCACCCTGTATTTTTTATTCGGTAATTCATTTCATCTCCTAGAGACCTACTCAAAAATGCGTCACAGTGTACCATTCACTGAAACACAACGTTATTAATTACATAACACAACATTGACGTTGACGCCCCCAGCCCTTAGTGCAGGTACTCGTGGTGATGGAACAGATCCACGTGCTGACGTTGGTAGAGGAAAAATGTAAACATAAGTAGAATGCACACCCGTCATTCCCGTCAACCATCGTCAATCGAAGAGTTGTGTAAGTAGAATGTACGCCAAAGAAGAGGAGGTAGAAATGCTACTCATCTATGGGGTAAGTAAGTTAGCAGAACAGTAATTGCAATACTGTTTTCTTATGTATGGGTACGTTTAGTACAGTAGTTTAGTCCTTTTACATACTGTTGTGTAGAGTAGGCATACAGTAAAGGCTGTCCTTCCTACAAACTGCATCGACATAACGTTTCTTTTATTGTTGTTGTTGAAGGTAGGCGAAATTTTACGCAGGCTGCGGAACTGTACAGAGAGCGATATCCTGACAAGAACCCACCTTCCCGACCGATGTTTTCTCGTCTTGTTGCGACGTTTCAGGGAACGGGAAGTTTCAAACCACGACAACGCAGTCGCCGTAGCACTCGCACAGACGAAGCTGCCGAAGTTACCGTTCTCGCTTCCGTTGCTATGAATCCACAAGTGAGCACACGACAGCTTGAACACGAGATTGTCATTCCCAAAACCTGTGTACATCGTATTCTTACACATCACCGGTTCCATCCTTACCATGTACACCTACATCAAAAATTGCATGGAACTGATTTCTAGAATCGTGTACAGTTCTGTCAGTGGGCACAGCAGCAAATCCTCGCCAATCCGATCTTCTTCTCCATTGTTCTATTTACCGATGAATGTTCATTCTCAAACAAAGGACAGGAAAATACAACGAACATGCATTATTGGTCCAGCGACAGCCCACGATGGCTTAGACAGGTGGAACATCAGTGTCCATGAAGAGTTAACGTCTGGTGTGGGATGCTTGGTATTACAATTATTGGCCCTTATTTCACCAATGGTAGTCTAAACGGCACAGCGTGTACCAACTTCCTCAAACGAATTCTTCCTCCTCTTCTGGATGAAGTGCCGCTAAGAACCAGAATGCTTATGTGGTATCAACACGATGGATGTCCAGCACATGATGAATTGCGTGCACGACGTGTTCTGAACCGAAGGTATCCTGCCAGATGGATTGGTCGAGGAGAAACAGTTACTTGGCCTGTTAGGTCTCCTGATTTAAATCCTATGGACCTTTTTTCTTTGGGGATGCAGTAAAGACGTCTATCGCGATATTCCAACAACTCCAGAGGACATGTAGGAACGTATCGTGTTTGCTTGTAAGTCTCTTCAGCAGGCAACACTGGAAGCAGTGTCCATTCAACGAGTGCACCAGTGTATTGGTGTCCAGGGTCACCACTTTGAGCACCTTTGAATGTTATAGTCCTGGGCAATGGTACAGGAGAGTCAAAGTCAATTTTGTGTTATATTTTTCCTTGGTTTTCATTTGTTTCCTGAGAACACCAGCAAGCGGACGAGTTTGTGATCCCAGGCTCAGTGTTGTGTTATGTAATTAATAACGTTAAGTTTCACTGGTACACTGCGATAAACTTTTCAATAGGTCTTTAGGAGAGGAAATGAATTACCGAATAAAAACTACAGGGTGCCATTTAGAAAAGTCATAACGCTGCTCATATCTTTGTAAGAAACAAAACTCCAACGAAGCCAGTCATGCTGATTGATGTACCCCTGACGATTAAAGAACATTTGCTTGAAACATTTTGTAATGTATATAGAGATAGATATGAGGCAGCATTCTCAAGAGATAGCACAGTGAATTGCCGTAATTTGTACGTGTGGGCAGGTGCAAAACCTGGAGTAATCATGAAGGTGAGACATCAGAATAACATCAGTATCGATGTAGGGCAGGAATTATCAGTGACAAACTCATTGGGCCATAGATTTTACTAGATTTACAGGTGCTGTGTATCTTAGATTTCTGAGTGATGTATTATTAGCGCTATTAGAGAACATTATCCTTTCAGAAAGACGTGGTTTATGAACGACGGGACACCACCCCATTTTTTTATGGATCGTGCGGCAGAGTATCGTTTCGTGGTGCATTTCCCGTTCCGTGGCCATGAATCAAAATATGGTTCTAAGCACAATGGGACTTAACATCTGAGGTCATCAGTCCCCTAGACTTAGAACAACTAAAACCTAACTAACCTAAGGACATCATACACATCCATGCCCGAGGCAGGATTCGAACCTGCGACCGTAGCGGTCACGCGGTTCCCGACTGAAGCGCCTAGAACCGTTCGGCCACGGCGGCCGGCGGCCATGAATCCACTGGATTCCTGCATAAGTACGTTCCAGTCAAATACCTTCACAAATGACTTCCTAACACGTAAATCTATATTCGATGTTACCAAATTTCTCTTCTCCAGAAAACTTTTCTTAGCATTTACATTTTATATCCTCTCTACGAGGTGCATTCAAGTTCTAAGGCCTCCGATTGTTTTTCTAATTAACTACTCACCCGAAATCGATGAAACTGGCGTTACTTCTCGACGTAATCGCCCTGCAAACGTACACATTTTTCACAACGCTGACGCCATGATTCCATGTCAGCAGCGAAGGCTTCTTTAGGAATCTGTTTTGACCACTGGAAAATCGCTGAGGCAATAGCAGCACGGCTGGTGAATGTGCGGCCACGGAGAGTGTCTTTCATTGTTGGAAAAAGCCAAAAGTCACTAGGAGCCATGTCAGGTGAGTAGGGAGCATGAGGAATCACTTCAAAGTTGTTATCACGAAGAAACTGTTGCGTAACGTTAGCTCGATGTGCGGGTGTGTTGCCTTGGTGAAACAGCACATGCGCAGCCCTTCCCGGACATTTTTGTTGCAGTGCAGGAAGTAATTTGTTCTTCAAAACATTTTCGTAGGATGCACCTGTTACCGTAGTGCCCTTTGGAACGCAATGGGTAAGGATTACGCCCTCGCTGTCCCAGAACATGGACACCATCATTTTTTCAGCACTGGCGGTTACCCGAAATTTTTTTGGTGGCGGTGAATCTGTGTGCTGACTGGCGCTTTGTTTCTGGATTGAAAAATGGCATCCACGTCTCATCCATTGTCACAACCGACGAAAAGAAAGTCCCATTCATGCTGTCGTTGCGCGTCAACATTGCTTGGCAACATGCCACATGGGCAGCCATGTGGTCGTCCGTCAGCATTCGTGGCACCCACCTGGATGACAGTTTTCGCATTTTCAGGTCGTCATGCAGGATTGTGTGCACAGAACCCACAGAAAGCCAACCCTGGAGGCAATCTGTTCAACAGTCATTCGGCGATCCCCCAAAACAATTCTCTCCACTTTCTCGGTCATGTCGTCAGACCGGCTTGTGCGAGCCCGAGGTTGTTTCGGTTTGTTGTCACATGATGTTCTGCCTTCATTAAACTGTCGCACCCACGAACGCACTTTCGACACATCCATAACTCCATCACCACATGTCTCCTTCAACTGTCGATGAATTTCAATTTGTTTCACACCACGCAAATTCAGAAAATTGCACGCTGTTCAAGTAAGGAAAACGTCGCCATTTTAAGTATTTAAAACAGTTCTCATCCTCGCCCTGGCGGTAAAATTGCACCTGCCGTATGGTGCTGCCATCTCTGGGACGTATTGACAATGAACGCGGCCTCATTTTAAAACAATGCGCATGTTTCTATCTCTTTCCAGTCCGGAGAAAAAAAATCAGAGGCCTTAGAACTTGAATGCACCTCGTACTTCAGCCATCATGAGTTACTTCGCTGCTCGAATAGTAAAACTCATCTATTACTTTATGTGTCTCGTTTTCTAATCTAATTCCTTCAGCATCACCTCATTTAATTCAGCTACATTCTGTTATCCTTGTTTTACTTTTGTGGTGTTCATCTTATATCCTCCTTTCAAGGCACCTCCTTTTCAGACTCATCGACTCACTTTTATCAAAGCTGGCAATTTTAAAATCTTGTACACCCTTGCAAAAATTTCTGCCGACGCCTATGCTTCTGCTCTGTCTCCCAAAGCGACAGTAATCTTCTCAATATGCAGGGTGTCCTAGCAGGAATGTTAAATATTCAGAAATATGACAAAAATGCTCATTTTGAGCAAAATTTTCATAAGGGAATATGCCCTGTATCGAATATTTCCCGAGACAGAACGCATTTAATGTGTACTTGTTTTTGGGCTAGCGGCGGTCACGTGTGTGTCTTACCCACCCAACCTCTTTGACGTTTTATTCTAGCTCAGTCTAGCTCGTTACAATCACTGTCTTTGCTCGAGATGTCTTTCTGCCATTAAACTAGCCCACTGAGCGCGAAGTTGTCCATGATGTGTTGTAAGTGACTAAGAGAGATTGAGAGAGTATCAAAGAGACGTATCGGTTAAATGTGTCTATTCAGGCGCTGGCTAAAAGACACACATCTACACTACTTACGAATATGCAGGTATGGTGTATGTTTGTGACTTCTACGACGGCAGAATACCATCGGCGCTTTGCAACACGTCGAATTCCTGTTGGCAGAGAGTTTACCAGCGTTTTCAGCACATTGCATGAAACAGGTATTCTTCCACGTTTCCATTTTTCTTCTGTGCGTGTAATTCAACAACCTGTGCACTAACAGCAACACATTGTCGAAATGGTGCAGCGTAGTCCTGCTAGCAGCTCACTTCGACTATCTGCACTGATGAGTATCCCACGAACACTTGCATGGCAAACATTACACGCGGAAAATTTTTAACCATTTTATATACAGTGTGTCCACAGTCTTCACATTGGCGACAAAGGCATATAATTTAATATTCGTCACAGGTTAACTGACAGTCACCGTTTACTACCTTACTACTATTCACTGATGAAGCCACGTTTACACGGGATGGAATCAACAACACACGTAATGATCATCGATGGTCGCAGTAAAATCCACATTCTACAGTGGAAACCAATTTCCAAGTTGATATTTCGATCAGTTTACGGTGCGGCATGATCGGTAAAATGTTGACAGGTCCAGCCATTAGAAGGGCGAAAGGGTAAATCATGGGACACAATTAAGTGCTTTGTTGGAAGACCTGTTTATTGAAGACGCAGTGGACGTTCTTTTGGGCACGTGAGCTGCAATGTTCTTCCAGCATGACGCAGCCCTTCCAGATTTTCCCAGACGTATAAGGGAACGTCTCAGCAGCATTTACCCTTTTTAATTTATTTTTAATAGGTTTTGCCTTAACCACCTTTTTTAGTGTAATTGTGAAGCGTACTGAAGATACGGAGAAATAAGGTTTTTTTCCAGCGGCGAAAAGGAAAGTAAGTCGACAAGGAAAAGGAAAGAATAAAAAATAAAACAAAGAAAGCCTCTGCAGGAGGGGATAAAGGCTACGACGCTTAGCGATCCTTGCCGTATCGCGCATCCGGGGCTGAACCTACCAGGTACGTCTTCGCAGAGTGGTGTTCAGTCTTCAGTTCGTGGACGGATGTTGTCTTCTACCTGGGAGGTCCCACTAGACCGGAAGGTTGCGGAAAGTAATGCCTAAGAGATTTTAAAAGAGCTACTGGTGCTATGGGTTGCGAAAAATTTTGGTATGCCTTTCTTGCAAATAATTCTGGAAGTCCAAAATTTCTTTGGTATCATTCCGAAATATTTAATGAACTCCGTGCTCTTTGCTCTATGTGACTGCACGCTCTAATTGGCGGTCTCGGTGGCATGTGAAACCAGATGTAGCATAGACATTCATAAGTCTCACCCCTAGCATTATGAGCGCATTGTGGAGGCAGAAAATGTCATCAGCCTGTGTCGGGAAAGACTGCTATGCTCACCTCTTAGAGGATGGCTGCTATGCTCACCTCTTAGAGGATGGCTATATCAACGCCAGCTGCGGTTAACGTATCCTGTAACAGTCGCAACTTAGGATAGGTGTATGGGTAGTTGACACTGATGGTAGCTAGCAATTCGATATACCTGAATTCCATCTCCTGTGTATAAGGTCGTCATCAGCCGCCAAGTGTGAAGATGATCTGCGATATGCAACTGCTGTTGCCGCCTACTGTGGATGTTGCCCCCATGTAGCATGCGGAGTACCCTCATGCTTTTCATCTTCGGCAGTCGATATCTCGGACTCTTTTTATCGTCCGCCCATGAGGTATGGGTGAGCAGTGGTTGCTAGGAGGCAACATCTGCGATGAGGTATCACAATGTCGGAAGTGACAGTGGCAGGGGTCAGCTGTGAGGGGCAGCTCTTGAGGTGGAGACGATGTTGCGACTAGGATAACAGGTGCCACGGCCTGCGAGCCCGTAGAGTGTTGTGTAGTCTCGACTCAAAAGTTGCCTTTGCAGCAGCATGAGAGCCTTCTTCCATGGCTAATGTTCACAAGATACAGTCATCGGAGGGTATCCAGTATTGCTCCTTATGCTTCCATGGCGAGTGTTCCTTGCAGATGTGTGACTCAGAATCGGAATGTGTATGGTGGGTTGCCGTCGCATCTCCCTTCAAAAGTAAAGCAGAGGTCGCCACAATATTGGCATCTACATCCATTGCATCAAAAGCTGGGGCTGGCAATGACTGCTGTTGAACAGCGTTCATCTGTTTCTCTGCCTCCAGAGTGCCAATGTTCAGATCTATCCCTGGTGTAACGTCTGAACGTTATGTCTTCGGAGATAGTTCATCCTACGTCAGGTGAAGTTACGGCCTTATTACCACAATGTAATTGAGAGGGAGGGTTGCGAACTCGTGATTCTGTGACACATCGTCCAGTGGGAGTTGTTTAAGCCACTGTTAGAGGCATGCCAACCTGATGTGGGCTTTCTGGCCACACCTGGAACACATGCATGACGGTCCATCATACATGATTACTATTCAGTAGCCACCAGAGTTGCTGTACGATGGAATGATGGAGCTAACTAATCAAACTTCCCTGTCTCTGTTAAGGACCAGATACTTTGTGATCATATTCCATCTGTCGACTACTTAGGTGGGCATTTTCCTGTATGGTTGTAAGGCAGCACAATAACGTCAGGTTTCAGTTCAAAAGGAAGCTTAAAGGCACACAGAGAGCATTATCCAAACTGCACATGATCGCCAGTGACCACTCCGGTTTGTCTGTTGCCGCGTTTAAACGTGAAGCTGCTGGAATATCTTGACACTATGTCGTGACAGACTGTGTCGCCATTGACATGTACAGTGCTAGTAGTGATATAAATGTGGATGCTTACTATGTCTTTGCGGTCGAGGTGCACTTCTTTGTGAAGTAAGTATTCAATTTCAAAAGCCCTGGGTCGCTCAGTCCGACTGAAAACTGAACTCGATCATTGATTATCGACAAAATTGAGCCATGTCTTGTGTATCAACGTTCGTAGTACTAAATATCAGCGAAGATGTAAACAGACTGTCTGCACTCGCAAAACACTGCTGATGGGAAGAAAACAACACATCCTCACCACTACACTGTCAAAGGCAGACTGCCCTGGATTTTTTGAAGTAGTACAGTCAGTTACCTGGGCACCACGATGCCCAGACCTTACAACTTTAGATTCTTGTTTATGGAGTTGGATCACGTCTGAGACAAAAGTCAAATACTGAATACGTGAGATGAACCGCTATGTCACATCATGGACGCTGCTGCCCCCGTTGAGGAATGTGCAGAGGCATTCAAACAACACATGTTATCTCAAGAGCACACAAAGTTGACAGTGGGATGTTCGCTCGTGCATTATGACCTGACTATCAGCTTAACAGAGGAAGGAATGAAGATTAGGGCTTAATATACTGTCGACAGCAACATCCTTAGAGAAAGAGTACAAGCTCAGATTCTTTCAAGGTTAGGGGTGGAAATTGGACACGATATTGCAAATGAGCCATCCCAGCACTTGCCTGGAATTATTAAGAGAAATCACAGAAAACCTTAATCTGTATGGCTGGCTGAGGATTTGAACCATCGTCCTACTGAATGTGAGTCCAGCGTGCTAACCCGTGTGGAAGCGAAAGTGTTAAAAATACTGTAGGTATATTTCAATTGATAGTTTGTAAAACACGTGTCGTAATGTATAAGAACCGTTGCAAATATTATATATATACAGCATCGTCACACGAGGTAAATTGTCCAAAGAGTAAAGATTTATTTACATTTTTCTATAAATATATCTTTACTGTTTGGACAGTTATCCAGTGTGACGATATTGTATGTGTATTTTACGTTTCACTTTTGACTTCAATTTCATCTTACAAGGCAAATCTCTACTTGACGTTACTGACTGTAACGAAAATAATTGTGTGGATGATACAACTCATAAAAATTTTCACGATGCTGTACACTTTTTTTTCAATTACTGTCACAGACAGCGTGGATGCACATAGCATATATTACCTGAACATTTAAAATAAGAATGTTATGGACGATGCAACGGTGATGTTCGCTGCGAGTGCATTTATAATACTATATGTTCTCTGTAGATGATAGTTAAGCAACCAGAACTTCGTAAAAAACTTTTAATATTAAATGCAACTGAAACAATATATATAAAATTTTGGAAATTTTATAAGAGCTTTTAAACATTTTGTATAGTTTTGCATTTGATTATCTGCCCACGATCGCTTTCTCCCATTCTGAAAATATCAGATATATTCAGTAATGGCACATCGTGGCCATCCTGCGTCCTCGTGTGTTACCTCTCAAGCGACGTATTACGATGATGTTTTTCAACAGGACACCGCTAGAGCAAACATGGCACGCGTCTTTATGAAGTACCTGCGTGACGTTACGGTACTCCTGTGACCAGCAAGTTCCCCATATCTGGCCCCACTGCAGCATGTGTAGGACCAGCTCAGATGACATCTCCGTCCCACAGCCAGCATCCGGGATGTTAGGGACCAGTTGAAACAGTTGTAGGCCAGCTTGCCACAGGAGAGAACACAGCGGCTTTATGACATCGTTCCGAACGGAGTCAGTGTAAACATCCGGGCCCGAGAGGTTGGCCGTATTACTGAAAAGTATGCTCCTACTGCCAAGTTCTTTGTGAGTTTCACTCGATTTTGGAATCGGTGAAGTATTATCACATTCTCCATTGTGAAGTGTCAGTTCGTTTACTTCTCACTTTCTGGATGCTTCACGTCTTGTATCAGGCAGTGTATTTATGGGTACACGACGCAAAGCTTATTATACTGTGGGGTGTAAAACATTAATATGATTTAATATTATGCTGGATTACCTTGAATAAATGAACAATATGATTGACGTTGGACAGTATGAAGCATGTGATAACAACTTGTAGCACGGTTTATTTGCTTTCACAGTGTTACGGAATTGTTCTTCAGAAAATTTCACAAAATCAGATTCGGTGATAATGAATGAAACTGTAGTTCATGTGCTCTATCATGTGCCTGTCAGACTAAGTTGTACTAAAATGTGGTCATAATCTCATTCTATGTTCTAAATCAACTGAATATAAATCGCGTGGTCTGAGGTGAAAATTCAGACCAATTGCAAGTCTGCCACCATAGCTCCGGCGTATCGGACGTACTCAAGTGGTGTGCAAAGTTTTAATACTCGTGGATGTAGATAAACGACGTACGTATGCGGCGCGGAAGGCATTTCTCGTACACGCAGAAACTTCTGAGTATAGCTGTATATATTGTTAAGCATGTATCCAAGTTAACTGCGTGCAGCGCTTCCTCTAAAATGAAATGAGCGTATGGCCGTTGGCCGGGAGGCCCCTATTCGGGGAAGTTCAGCCGCCAAGTGCAAGTCCTATTTCATTCGACGCCACATTGGGCGACTTGCATGCCGGTGATTAGGATGAAATGATAATGAAGACAACATAACACCCAGTACCCGAGCGGAGAAAATCTCCAACACGGACGGGAATCGAACCTGGGCCCACTTGTATAGGAGGCGATCACGTCATCACCTAGCTAAGCAGGCGGACAGCGCTTCCTCTTATAGTAGTGCTCGAGTCCAGTAAGCAAGTACTGTCTGCCTGAAATTTTATTAGGGGTATCTATGTTTCACATACACTCCTGGAAATGGAAAAAAGAACACATTGACACCGGTGTGTCAGACCCACCATACTTGCTCCGGACACTGCGAGAGGGCTGTACAAGCAATGATCACACGCACGGCACAGCGGACACACCAGGAACCGCGGTGTTGGCCGTCGAATGGCGCTAGCTGCGCAGCATTTGTGCACCGCCGCCGTCAGTGTCAGCCAGTTTGCCGTGGCATACGGAGCTCCATCGCAGTCTTTAACACTGGTAGCATGCCGCGACAGCGTGGACGTGAACCGTATGTGCAGTTGACGGACTTTGAGCGAGGGCGTATAGTGGGCATGCGGGAGGCCGGGTGGACGTACCGCCGAATTGCTCAGCACGTGGGGCGTGAGGTCCCCACAGTACATCGATGTTGTCGCCAGTGGTCGGCGGAAGGTGCACGTGCCCGTCGACCTGGGACCGGACCGCAGCGACGCACGGATGCACGCCAAGACCGTAGGATCCTACGCACTGCCGTAGGGGACCGCACCGCCACTTCCCAGCAAATTAGGGACACCGTTGCTCCTGGGGTATCGGCGAGGACCATTCGCAACCGTCTCCATGAAGCTGGGCTACAGTCCCGCACACCGTTAGGCCGTCTTCCGCTCACGCCCCAACATCGTGCAGCCCGCCTCCAGTGGTGTCGCGACAGGCGTGAATGGAGGGACGAATGGAGACGTGTCGTCTTCAGCGATGAGAGTCGCTTCTGCCTTGGTGCCAATGATGGTCGTATGCGTGTTTGGCGCCGTGCAGGTGAGCGCCACAATCAGGACTGCATACGACCGAGGCACACAGGGCCAACACCCGGCATCATGGTGTGGGGAGCGATCTCCTACACTGGCCGTACACCACTGGTGATCGTCGAGGGGACACTGAATAGTGCACGGTACATCCAAACCGTCATCGAACCCATCGTTCTACCATTCCTAGACCGGCAAGGGAACTTGCTGTTCCAACAGGACAATGCACGTCCGCATGTATCCCGTGCCACCCAACGTGCTCTAGAAGGTGTAAGTCAACTACCCTGGCCAGCAAGATCTCCGGATCTGTCCCCCATTGAGCATGTTTGGGACTGGATGAAGCGTCGTCTCACGCGGTCTGCACGTCCAGCACGAACGCTGGTCCAACTGAGGCGCCAGGTGGAAATGGCATGGGAAGCCGTTCCACAGGACTACATCCAGCATCTCTACGATCGTCTCCATGGGAGAATAGCAGCCTGCATTGCTGCGAAAGGTGGATATACACTGTACTAGTGCCGACATTGTGCATGCTCTGTTGCCTGTGTCTATGTGCCTGTGGTTCTGTCAGTGTGATCATGTGAGGTATCTGACCCCAGGAATGTGTCAATAAAGTTTCCCCTTCCTGGGACAATGAATTCACGGTGTTCTTATTTCAATTTCCAGGAGTGTATATTAATTTCCAAATTTGTCAGATTTTGAAAAGTACATTTCCATGAAAATTAAGTCTCGGAAGTGGTAAAGAAGTTTAGAAAGTTACTGTTCAGTTTCTTGCCTACGTGGCCGAGCTTGCTTAGTGATCGCCAGAGGTGAACATTCTAGTCAGGTAAAGACGGGGTGCCCATTCACTACCCGATGACAACGAATAAGATACGATTCGACAGACCACAGGTAGGACCTGCTAACAACATGGTGTCGAGTTAGCTAAGACAGAAAGCGAAAGACACTTTCACAAAACAAAAATAACTGTAAGGTTCATTTCCCAATCAAAGGCATAAATGACTGAAGGACATAGGACTACTAAGCACTGACGTACATAAATTTTCATCATTATTATTATTCTCTTCGAAATTCTGAAGGTGGCAGTGGCAAAAAACAGACAGCGAAAGCTATTTGTAACTTGTACAGAAACCAGACGGCAATTACACTGAAGAGCCAAAGAAATTGGTACACGTGCCTTACATCGCGTAGGTCTCCCGTGATCACGCATGAGTGCCGCACAGGACATAGCATTGATCCACTAATGTGTGAAGTAGTGCTGGAGGGAATTGATACCGTGAATTCTACATCTACATCTACATGACTACTCTGCAATTCACATTTAAGTGCTTGGCAGAGGGTTCGTCGAACCACAATCATACTATCTCTCTACCATTCCACTCCCGAACAGCGCGCGCGAAAAAAGAACACCTAAACCTCTCTGTTCGAGCTCTGATTTCTCTTATTTTATTTTGATGATCATTCCTACCTATGTAGGTTGGGCTCAACAAAATATTTTCGCATTCGGAAGAGAAAGTTGGTGACTGAAATTTCGTAAATAGATCTAGCCGCGGCGAAAAACGTCTTTGCTGTAATGACTTCCATCCCAATTCGCGTAACATATCTGCCACACTCTCTCCCCTACGACGTGATAATACAAAACGAGCTGCCCTTTTTTGCACCCTTTCGATGTCCTCCGTCAATCCCACCTGGTAAGGATCCCACACCGCCAGCAATATTCTAACAGAGGACGAACGAGTGTAGTGTAAACTGTCTCTTTAGTGGATTTGTTGCATCTTCTAAGTGTCCTGCCAATTTACAGACGCGCGAAATTTGGCACGGATTTCAATGCGTGATGCCTTTAATAGGTTCCACAACGAAACATTGTCTCGAAATTTGGTAGAAAATCCGAAGACATTCTGGTCGTATGTAAAGTACACAAGCGGCAAGACGCAGTCAATACCTTCGCTGCGCAGTGCCGATGGTACTGTTACCGACGACTGTGCCGCTAAAGCGGAGCTATTGAACGCAGTTTTCCGAAATTCCTTCACCAGGGAAGATGAATGGAATATTACAGAATTTGAAACACGAACAGCTGCTAGCATGAGTTTCTTAGAAGTAGGTACCTTAGGGGTTGCGAAGCAACTCAAATCGCTTGATACGGGCAAGTCTTCAGGTCCAGATTGTATACCGATTAGGTTCCTTTCAGATTACGCTGATACAATAGCTCCCTACTTAGCACTCATATACAACCGCTCGCTCACCGATAGATCTGTACCTACAGATTGTAAAATTGCGCAGGTCGCACCGGTGTTTAAGAATGGTAGTAGGAGTAATCCATCGAACTACAGACCTTTCCAACTGAAGTTGTTCGTAATTTTAACACCCAGGTACTTAGTTGAATTGACAGCCTTGAGAATTGTACTATTTATCGAGTAATCGAATTTCAACGGATTTATTTTGGAACTCATGTGGATCACCTCACACCTTTCGTTATTTAGCGTCAACTGTCACCTGCCACACCATACAGCAATCTTTTCTAAATCGCTTTACAACTGATACTGGTCTTCGAATGACCTTACTAGACGGTAAATTACAGCATCATCTGCGAACAACCTAAGAGAACTGCTCAGATTGTCACCCAGGTCATTTATATAGACCAGAAACAGCAGAGGTCCCAGGACGCTTCCCTGGGGAACACCTTCACTTCAATTTTACTCGATGATTTGCCGTCTATTACTACGAACTGCGACCTTCCTGACAGGAAATCACGAATCCAGTCGCACAACTGAGACGATACCCCATGGGCCCGCAGCTTGATTAGAAGTCGCTTGTGAGGAACGGTGTCAAAAGCTTTCCGGAAATCTAGAAATACGGAATCAACTTGAGATCCCCTGTCGATAGCGGCCATTACTTCGTGCGAATAAGGAGCTAGCTGCGTTGCACAAGAACGATGTTTTCTGAAACCATGCTGATTACGTATCAATAGATCGTTCCCTTCGAGGTGATTCATAATGTTTGAATACAGTATATGCCCCAAAACCCTACTCCAAACCGACGTCAATGATATAGGTCTGTAGTTCGATGGATTACTCCTACTACCCTTCTTAAACACCGGTGCGACCTGCGCAATTTTACAATCTGTAGGTACAGATCTATCGGTGAGCGAGCGGTTGTATATGAGTGCTAAGTAGGGAGCTATTGTATCAGCGTAATCTGAAAGGAACCTAATCGGTATACAATCTGGACCTGAAGACTTGCCCGTATCAAGCGATTTGAGTTGCTTCGCAACCCCTAAGGTACCTACTTCTAAGAAACTCATGCTAGCAGCTGTTCGTGTTTCAAATTCTGTAATATTCCATTCATCTTCCCTGGTGAAGTAATTTCGGAAAACTGCGTTCTATAGCTCCGCTTTAGCGGCACAGTCGTCGGTAACAGTACCATCGGCACTGCGCAGCGAAGGTATTGACTGCGTCTTGCCGCTTGTGTACTTTACGTACGACCAGAATGTCTTCGGATTTTCTACCAAATTTCGAGACACTGTTTCGTTGTGGAACCTATTAAAGACATCTCGCATTGAAATCCGTGCCAAATTTCGCGCGTCTGTAAATTTTAGCCAATCTTCGGGATTTCGCGTTCTTCTGAACTTCGCATGCTTTTTCCGTTGCCTCTGCAACAGAGTTCGGACCTGTTTTGTGTACCACGGAGGATCAGTTCCATCTCTTACCAATTTATGAGGTATGAATCTCTCAATTGCTGTTGCTACTATATCTTTGAATTTGAGCCACATCTCGTATACATTTGCATAGTCAGTTCGGAAGGAATGGAGATTGTCTCTTAGGAAGGCTTCTAGTGACACTTTATCCGCTTTTTTAAATAAAATTATTTTGCGTTTGTTTCTGATGGATTTGGAAGAAATGGTATTGAGCTTAGCTACAACGACCTTGTGATCACTAATCCCTGTATCAGTCATGATGCTCTCTATCAGCTCTGGATAGTTGGGGCTAAGAGGTCAAGTGTGTTTTCGCAACTATTTACAATTCGCGTGGGTTCGTGGACTAACTGCTCGAAATAATTTTCGGAGAAAGCATTTAGGACAATCTCGGAAGATGTTTTCTGCCTACCACCGGTTTTGAACAAGTATTTTTGCCAACATATCGAGTGAAGGTTGAAGTCCCCACCATCTATAACCGTATGAGTGGGTATTTATTTGTTACGAGACTCAAATTTTCTCTGAATTGTTCCGCAACTATATCATCGGAGTCTGGGGGTCGGTAGAAGGAGCCAATTATTAACTTAGTTCGGCTGTTAAGTATAACCTCCACCCATACCAATTCGCACGGAGTATCTACTTCGACTTCACTACAAGATAAACCATTACTGTCAGACACAAACAGTCCACCACCAATTCTGCCTAATCTATCTTTCCTGAACACCGTCTGAGACTTCGTAAAAATTTCTGCAGAACTTATTTCAGGCTTTAGCCAGCTTTCTGTACCTATAACGATTTCAGCTTCTGTGCTTTCTATTAGCGCTTGAAGCTCAGGGACTTTCCCAGCACAACTACAACAATTTACAACTACAATTTCGACTGTTCCTTGATCCAAGCACGTCCTGTATTTGCCATGCACCCTTTGAGATTGCAGCCCACCCAGTACTTTCCCGAGGCCTTCTAACCTAAAAAAAACCGCCACGCCACACAGCCTCCGCTACCCGTGTAGCCGCCAGCTGAGTGTAGTGAACTCCTGACCTATTCAGCGGAACCCGAAACACCACCACCCTATGGCGCAAGTCAAGGAATCTGCAGCCAACACGGTCGCAAAACCGTCTGAGCCTCTGCTTCAGACCCTCCACCCGGCTCTGCACCAAAGGTCCGCAGTCGGTTCTGTCAACGATGCTGCAGATGGTGAGCTCTGCCTTCATCTCGTAAGCAAGACCGGCAGCCTTCGCCAAATCAGATAGCCGCTGGAATCTAGAGAGAATTTCCTCAGATCCAAAGCGACACACGTCATTAGTTCCGACATGTGCCACCACCTGCAGCTGGCTGCACCCTGTGCTCTTCATGGCATCCGGAAGGACCCTTTCCACATCAGGAATGACTCCACCCGGAATGCACACGAAGTGCACACTGGATTTCTTCCCCTCCTTAGCCGCCATATCCCTATGGGGCCCCATTACGCGCCTAACATTGGAGCTCCCAACTACCAATAAGCCCACCCTCTGTGATTGCCCGGACCTTGAAGACTGAGAATCATCCTTTGAAACAGGGCAGGCAGCTGCATCTAGCTCAGCCAGAGACAGTGCCTGAAACCTGTTTGTCAGACGCACCGGGGAGGCTTTCTGATCAGCCTCCGGGGACGTCTTTCGCTGCCTGCCACGCCTTGGAACGACCTCCCAATCAACCACAGGCGAGGGCTCAGCCCCACTGCGGGCAGCAACCGGGGCAACCACAGCGGCAGACCGATCTGGGGACAGACGGGACGAGGTTGATATCCCCGTGATACCCAAGTCCGGCTCCCCACAGTGGTGCCCATTGGCAACAGCCTCAAGCTGCCCTACCGAAGTCATCGCCGCTTGCAGCTGTGAGCGAAGGGATGCCAACTTAGCCCTCATCCGAACACAGCAATCACAGTCCCTGTCCATTATAATCGATGTTGAACAACAGTTACTGAAACACGAGTCAGTGCCTAGATAACGCAAGGGAAACACGCAAAGAATGTATTAACTAACCTGTACAAATGCCTAACGACTGCGCTACAATCTGCCTGAATTTACGATTACAGTAACTAAAACTCGAAATTACACCTCCTATACGAAACTCACACGCAATTTAAGTAAGAATCTACGAAGTAACCACTAAAGCGCGATACTACAACTCTCAAATACTATAATACGCCCGAAATTTATGAATTAAACAATGCAAGTACCCAAAAACACGCAAAGAAATTAATAATTAAACTATGTAACAAATAAGTAAGCTAGGGGTATACGACTTGCTGCTGCAGCTGCTTTTCCATCGGCGGCAGGGAGCACACATTCTGTGGTGCTTTCCATAAATCCGTAAGATATCAACGAGGTGAAGATCTGTTCTGAGCAGTACATTGCAAGACATCAATAATGTTTATGTCTGGCGGCATTGGTGGCCATCGGAAGTGTTTAAACTCAGAATAGTGTTCCTAGAGCCACTTTGTAGCAATTCCGGACGTGTGGGGTGTCACATTGTCCTGGAATTGCCCAAGTGCGTCGGAATGCACAATGGGCGTGTGTGGACACAGGTGATCAGACAGGATGCTTACGTACGTCTGTCAGAGTCGTATCTAAACGTATCGGGGGTCCCATATCACTCCAACTGCACACGCCCCACACCAATACAAAGCCCCCACCAGCTCTAACACTCCCCTGCTGACATGAAGGGTCCATGGATTCATGAGGTTGTCTCCATACCCGTACATGTCCATCCGCGCGATACAATTTGAAACGAGAGTCGTCCCAACAGGTAACATGTTTCGTCACCAATAGTCCAATGTCAATGTTCAAGGGCCCAGGCGAGGTGTAAAGTTTTGTGTCGTGCAGTCCGTGTAGTCATCAAGGATAGACGTGTGGGCCTTCGGCTGCGAAAGCCTATATCGATGATGTTTCGTTGAATGGTCCCCACGCTGGCACTTATTGATGGTCCAGCACTGAAACCTGCAGCAATTTGCGGAAGGGTTGCACTTCTGTCACTTTGAACGATTCTCTTCAGTCGTCGTCGGTCCCGTTATTGCAGCGATGTCGGAGATTTGATGTTTTACCAGTTTCCTGATATTCACGGTACACTCGCGAAATGGTCGTTCGGGAAAATCCTCGCTTCATTGCTACCTCGGAACCATCGTTCGTACGCCGACTATTACACCACGTTCAAACTCATTTAAATCTTGATAACCTGCCATTGTAGCAGTATTAACTGATCTTAAACAGCGTCAGGCTCTTGTTTTATATAAGCGTTTCCGACCACAGCACTGTATTCTGCCTGTTATATATCCCTGTATTTGAATACGCATGCCTATACCAGTTTCTTTGGCGCTTCAGTGTATAAGAGTCGAGGTGCATGAAAGGGAAGGAGTGGTTGAGAAAGAAGTGAAACAGGGCTGTAGCCTATCCACGATGTTATTCGATTATACATTGAGCAAGCAGTGGAGGAATCTACTCCTTCCAATCCACCCGAAGAGTTATAACAAAAAGTTCCTCCCATTGAATGCAAGAATAAGGCATCATATCTCGATAATCAAAGCGGGAACCCCATACGCAGCCGAAGCACTGTCCATCACCACCCACGGCCCAGCTGAAAAGTTGGAAATCAAAGAAAGAAAGATATTTTAAAAAATCCAGGCCCCAGATTCAATAAGAACAATCTTCTTCTAGTCAAGTTGTGCCACAAATTTCTCTTCTCTCCAATTCTATTCAATACCTCCTCATCAGTTATGTGATCTACCCATTTAATCTACAGCATTCTTCTGTAGCACCACATTTCGAAAGCTTCTACTCTCTTCTTGTCTAAACTGTTTATCGTCCACGTTTCACTTCCATACATGGCTACACTCCACACACTTTCAGAAACGACTTCCTGACACTCAAATCTATACTCGATATTAACAAATTTCTCTTCTTCAGAAATGCTTTCCTTGCCATTGCCAGTCTACATTTTATATCCTCTCTACTTCGATCATCATCAGTTATTTTGCTCCCTAAATACCAATACTCATTTACTACTTCAAGCGTCTCATTTACTAATCTAATTCCCGCAGCATCACTCGATTTAATTCGACTACATTCCATTATCCTCGTTTTGCTTGTATCCTCCTTTCAAGACACTGTCCATTCAGTTCAACTGCTCTTCCAAGTCCTTTGCCGTCTCTGACAGAATAACAATGTCATCGGCGAACCTCAAAGTTTTTATTTCTTCTCCATGGATTTTAATACCTACTCCGAATTTTTCTTTTGTTTCTTACTGCTTGCTCAATATACAGATTGAATAACATCGGGGAGAGGCTACAACCCTGTCTCACTTCCTTCCCAACCACTGCTTCCCTTTCATGTCCCTCGACTCTTATAACTGCCATCTGGTTTGTGTACAAATTGTAAATAGCCTTTCGCTCCCTGTATTTAACCCCTGCCACCTTCAGAATTTGAAAGAGAGTATTCCAGTCAACATTTTCAAAGCTTGCTCTAAGTGTACAAATGCTAGAAACGTAGGTTTACCTTTCCTTATTCTATTTACTAAGATAAGTCGTATGGTCAGTATTGCCTCACGTGTTCACGTGTTCAGCCGGTAAACACATTATGATGGGGTTGTTATATGAATGTTCGAACTTAGTACACCCGCCGCTGGAGCTTCGGAGAGGAGATGGTTGCATCAAAGTGGCAGCGGAGTAATTGTTCGTGGCAGCGCCCTCGTGCCGCGGTGGCGGCTGTAGTAAACACTGTGGCGAAACTGGCGGTGCTCGTATTTCAAAGTGTGGCCAACAGGATAGCGGCCGATTTATTTTATTTAGCGTATGGCTATACATGCAACATTAATACATCAAGTGTTAGACATTAAAATCTTATAACAATCATGAATATAATTTATGTTTATATTGGTCAGTTAAAAGGTTATATCGAGGTTTGAGATCCATTCTAGCGCCGATGGGGATGCCTCCAGCAAGTCGGACCAGTTCCCTGCATATGCTCGCAAGGAGCATTCACCATGGATGTGTTGGATCGTCTGTCTAGGGGCACCGCAGTCGCATTCTGGTGACATCGCTCTTCCCCATTTGTGTAGTGAATCCGCATACCTGCCATGTCCAGTACGTATTCGATTTAATGCGGACCATGTTTTCCGTGTTAGTTCCATTCCAGAGATGTTGCAGTTATAGCTCTCAAACCAGGTCTGTAGTTGGTCATTTGTCTTTTGGTTCCAATCTAGTCTCCATTGTTTCATGTGGTCATAGTTATTATTTTGAAGCTGCTCAGCTGTGCGTATGGGTGGCTTTCTTGATTTCAATCGAGTGTGTCGCAGTTGTGAGAATTCTTCTTTAATTGGTAGTTCTGGTTTTGTCTCAATCTCTCTGAATTCGTGCAGTAGGACCGCTTTTCTACGCAGGTCCGGGGGCAGGATATTACATAGCACCGGTAACCAGTAGGTGGGCGTTGATTTAACAGTTCCAGAAATCAACCTCATTGTGTTATTTAATTGCCTGTCAATAAGTTTGGTGTGACAGCTATTAATCCAGACTGTAGCGCAGTACTCAGCCACACAGAACACTAAGGCGATAGATGAGGTGCGTAATGTTTTTGCGTTAGCTCCCCAAGTAGTACCGCTAAGTTTTTGAATGATGTTATTCCGTGTTCCAATTTTTGCAGTGGTGTTCTCCAGATGTTTTCGGTAAGAAAGAGTGCGATCCAATGTTATACCTAATTACTTAGGAAACTTATTATGTTTGAGGTTGGTGTTTCCGAGTTTTATGTTAATAATTTCATTTGCCATTTTGTTATTAAGATGGAATGTAGATACTTCAGTTTTGTTAGGGTTTGGCTTGAGTCTCCATTTCTTGAAATAATTGTATAGTATTTCAACGTCATTATTAAGGACTTCCTCTGTATTGAAGAGATACTTGTCTCTGGTAGCCAGTGCTATGTCATCCGCATAGCAAAATTTTCTTGACTTTGTGTTTGGGAGATCTGCTATATAGAGGTTAAACAGAAGAGGGGCCAATACGGAGCCTTGCGGAAGCCCGTTGTTAATAAGTTTTGTTTTGCTTGTCTTTCCGTTTAGGGTGACCTGGAAGGTTCTGTTACTCAGCATATTATGTATTAAGGATGTTAAAATCTCGCAAGGAATCACTCTTGATACCGCACGAACATTAAAAATTGATTGATCTAACACCCCCCAGTCAGGTGATACGTTAAAAGTGTTGGTGCTTGCTTGTTAAATTTCGGGGAGGTGGGGGTGAGGGGGAGGAGCTGTAACGAACTGTGACCACACCCTCCAGAGAAGTGAACCCTGGACCCGCGCCCGGTATCTGCGGCCATTTCCTGCGGGCGAATTCGCCAGTGAGGGCCACGCAGTGCGACCTCGCGCGGCGGCGCCGTCTTTACGATCGTCCGCCATATGGGGTCGAGATGGCGTGTCCGCCGGTGCGGCGTCAGCAGCGGACGGCCGCCCGCAGATGCCGGCGGCGTCAGCGTTCCGGCGCACATCCTCGGCGTCACCCTCGCCTCACCGGCCGGCGACAGAAGTTTACGAGGCGCGGTGGCGGCCAGCACCGCCTCCTTAGGCCAGGCTCTCACTCTGGGTGTGGGGCAGCAGTCGCAGCTATCGAGACTGACAAAGAGTCAATGAGACCGCGGACGCGACGTCTGCGCGACCAGGCGACGTTTAACACAGCACGTGTCACTGCGCCACCGAAAACTCAATTGTGGATCCCGCGTTATTGGAGATGCCAGGTGTTCGCGAAATACCGCTCTGCGTTCCACATTCAAATTCTGCTTTTGGCTCACTGAGCGCATCATGTGTCGTAAAAGACAGGTTGAGGACTATGGGAAAGATAAATGCAGGCAGGTACGCGCTTCTGGCGTAGGGTTGTCGGAGATTGAAACGATCGGGCAAAATAAGGACTGAAGCATTCGTATTAATGCTTTTACTGACCTTCCTCAGCAAAACTAACTGTACCAATTAGTTCAACAGGACCTTCATTTATTAAGACCAAACGATCTAACAAATTTAGAACAATCAGTGATAATCGATAAAACAATCTCTTTAAATAGAAAATTCAAGAATGTCTCATATAACAGTGTTTTATAACAAGTACAAAATCATACGAAAACAGTTTTCGAAACACGCAGGTAATGAACATCTTTAGAATGTGTCGGACTAAAATACAACAAATAATTCAGGTTTACGTAAAAGCAGTTCATTAAAAGGCAATAAAAACAATTAAAGATGCCTGATATGAAATCAGCACACTTCGGGCAATGTGGTACGAGAAAAAACGTAAGTCATCAGATAACGTCCTGGCAGCGCAGACAAAGCAGTTACAATAAGTCATCAAAAGGTAAAGTAACTGTTTAAGGCAACCACCCATACTTACACCTCATTGTAAAGAAGTATAGCGGGCAACGAAGTTTTAGCTTCAAATCACTCCACGAGGCTGAAGCAGTAAATGCTTAACCGTCACGCAGGACGGAAAACATACACGAAAGCGCCAAAGAAACTTGTATAGGCATGCGGATTCAAATATGTAAACAGGCAGGATACGGAGCTGCGGTCGGCAATGCTTATATAAGACAAGTGTCTGCAATGGCAGATTAAGATTTAGTGAGTTTGAACGTGGTCTTATAGTCAGCGCACGAGCGATGGGACACAGCATCTCTGAGATAGCGATGAAGTGAGGATTTTCCCGTGCGACCATTTCACTAGTGTACCGCGAATATCAGGAATCCGGTAAAACATCAAATCTCCGACAGCGCTGCGGGTGGAAAAAGATTCTTCAAGAATGGGACCAACAACGACGACTGAAGAGAATCGTTCAAAATGACAGAAGCGCAAACCTTCCACAAACTGCTGCAGATTTCAATTCTGAGCCATCAACAAGTCATTGTGCGAACCACTCAATGAAATATCATCGATATGGGCTTTCGGGGCCGAAGACCCACTCGTCTACCCTTGATTACTGCGCGACACAAAGCTTTACGCTACGCCTGGGCCCATCAACAGCGACAATGGACTGTTGATGACGGGAAACATGTTGCCTGGTGGGACGAGTTTCGTTTCAAATTGTATCGAGCGGATGAACGTGTACGGGTATGGACACAACCTCATGAATTCATGGACCCTGCATATCAGCAGAAGGCTTTTCGAGCTGGTGGAGACACTGTAATAGTGTGGAGAGTGTGAAGTTCGAACAATATGGGACCCCTGACACGTCTAGATACGACTCTGACAGGTGACACGCACGTAAGCATCGTGTCTGATCACCTGGATCCATTCATGTCGCCGCGCGGTATTAGCCGAGCGGTCTGGGGCGCTGCAGTCATGGACTGTGCGGCTGGTCCCGGCGGAGGTTCGAGTCCTTAGGATAATTTAGGTTAAGTAGTGTGTAAGCTTAGGTACTGATGACCTTCGCAGTTAAGTCCCATAAGATTTCACACACATCATCATCATCCATTCATGTCCATTGTGCATTGCGACGGACTTGGACAATTCCAGCAGGATAATGCTAGACCCCACCCGTTTAGAATTGCTACAGAGGGGCACCAGGAATACTCTTCTGAGTTTAAACACTTCTATTGGCCACCAAACTCCCCAGACGTGAACATTATTGAGCATATCTGGGATGCCTTGCAAGGTGCTCTTCAGAAGAGATCTTCATCCCCTCGTACTCTTACGGATTTATGGACAGCCCTGCAGGATTCATGGTGTCTATTCCCTCTAGCCAGACATTAGTCGAGTCCATTCAAAATGGTTCAAATAGCTCTGAGCACCATGGGGCTTAACATCTGAGGTCATCAGTCCCCTAGATCTGCTTAAACCTAACTAACCTAAGGAGATTACACACATACATGCCCGAGGCAGGGTTCCAATCTGCGACCGTAGCGCTCGCGCGATTCCAGACTGAAGGGCCTAGAACCGCTCGGCCACAACGGCCGGCGTAGCCGGGTTCAAGCCACGTCGTGTTGCGGCACATCTGCGTGCTCGCGGGGTCCCTACACGATATTAGGCAGGTGTAAGAGTTTCTTTAATGACACATTGAACATTAAAGAACTTATATAATGCTAATCAATCCGAAACCCAAATAATTTAAGACACGCAATCAAATCACAGTTCTATGACAATTACCAGACTGGGACAATTATGTTTTCATATGAGCGACACACTCGTCAAATCGCCTGTCCCGGTACAGGAACAGGGAACAACAACAACAGGTGACTGATCCCAGTCCGATGTAGAAGCAACAACGCTCAAACACGTGCAGGATGCGAACCAGTCACAATTATTACGCTCACAGCGGCGAACAAGATCAGTCCTTAGGAATGTCGCGTGGTCTCAGCACTGAAGCAACGAACCAAAAGCATCTCACAGAGCATCAAAAACCGCTGTGCGGCGACAAACAGTGGGAAAGCTTGGAGCCGCCAGGAGATGCGTGTATGATGACCCACCGACAGCCTCGAAATCTAGTCGTCCAAAGGAACAATGCATTCACTCGCGTTTCCGGTGCACGACCCTTGTGACCGGCCGATGCTCAGACAGACAAAGTTGGGAGTCACACGGACAGTAGAAAAAACAGCCAGCCTGTTGCCCTGCAGCCCAGACATGTCCGCAATGCCCAACCCACTGCCTCTCCCGGAAAACGGCTACGCGGTAAACGTGCCACGCCTCCTTCGCGCCAACGATCGTGTTCCAGGGAAAAACGTGGCGCGAGCTATAGATTCGGCAACGGCTCACCTCTTACACGTAAATTAAAGACACATATGTAGAGAAAATCTAAAAAAGAATTGTATATACACTCCTGGAAATGGAAAAAAGAACACATTGACACCGGTGTGTCAGACCCACCATACTTGCTCCGGACACTGCGAGAGGCCTGTACAAGCAATGATCACACGCACGGCACAGCGGACACACCAGGAACCGCGGTGTTGGCCGTCGAATGGCGCTAGCTGCGCAGCATTTGTGCACCGCCGCCGTCAGTGTCAGCCAGTTTGCCGTGGCATACGGAGCTCCATCGCAGTCTTTAACACTGGTAGCATGCCGCGACAGCGTGGACGTGAACCGTATGTGCAGTTGACGGACTTTGAGCGAGGGCGTATAGTGGGCATGCGGGAGGCCGGGTGGACGTACCGCCGAATTGCTCAACACGTGGGGCGTGAGGTCTCCACAGCACATCGATGTTGTCGCCAGTGGTCGGCGGAAGGTGCACGTGCCCGTCGACCTGGGACCGGACCGCAGCGACGCACGGATGCACGCCAAGACCGTAGGATCCTACGCAGTGCCGTAGGGGACCGCACCGCCACTTCCCAGCAAATTAGGGACACTGTTGCTCCTGGGGTATCGGCGAGGACCATTCGCAACCGTCTCCATGAAGCTGGGCTACGGTCCCGCACACCGTTAGGCCGTCTTCCGCTCACGCCCCAACATCGTGCAGCCCGCCTCCAGTGGAGTCGCGACAGGCGTGAATGGAGGGACGAATGGAGACGTCTTCAGCGATGAGAGTCGCTTCTGCCTTGGTGCCAATGATGGTCGTATGCGTGTTTGGCGCCGTGCAGGTGAGCGCCACAATCAGGACTGCATACGACCGAGGCACACAGGGCCAACACCCGGCATCATGGTGTGGGGAGCGATCTCCTACACTGGCCGTACACCACTGGTGATCGTCGAGGAGACACTGAATAGTGCACGGTACATCCAAACCGTCATCGAACCCATCGTTCTACCATTCCTAGACCGGCAAGGGAACTTGCTGTTCCAACAGGACAATGCACGTCCGCATGTATCCCGTGCCACCCAACGTGCTCTAGAAGGTGTAAGTCAACTACCCTGGCCAGCAAGATCTCCGGATCTGTCCCCCATTGAGCATGTTTGGGACTGGATGAAGCGTCGTCTCACGCGGTCTGCACGTCCAGCAGGAACGCTGGTCCAACTGAGGCGCCAGGTGAAAATGGCATGGCAAGCCGTTCCACAGTACTACATCCAGCATCTCTACGATCGTCTCCATGGGAGAATAGCAGCCTGCATTGCTGCGAAAGGTGGATATACACTGTACTAGTGCCGACATTGTGCATGCTCTGTTGCCTGTGTCTATGTGCCTGTGGTTCTGTCAGTGTGATCATGTGATGTATCTGACCCCAGGAATGTGTCAATAAAGTTTCCCCTTCCTGGGACAATGAATTCACGGTGTTCTTATTTCAATTTCCAGGAGTGTATTTTGTGGAAACCTGTATTGCCAAATAACTTCCATCGGGGTTAAATCGACAAAATGTACGCTATACTAGTATATAAAAACAAGTCGTTATTTAACGTTGTTACTAAAAATCTCGAAAAATTCTCTACCGATTTACTTAAATTTTTTTTCGACGCTCTATTAAACGTTCGTACGCACGTAGACTACATATTTTTAATATCTATGATATACACTATGAAATAGATTCGCATCTCGTAGCCGTACACTGACGTCATCTGTTTGCGAAACATGAAAATTTGCGCCACCCATAGACGCGAATCCGGATATCCCGCTTATTCCGACTTGTCGCATCAACAACTTCGGCTATCCGTGGTCGCTTCCAGTACAGATAGAAAGTTTCATACGTCACGTAGCCTCCTCCAGTACCGATCGAAACTTCCATACGCCACGTTGCCTCATATATGGTATATTAAGATTCAGACTGATTTAGGCCACATATTCTTAATATTGTAGGTTTGTTCGTCAATCTACCCATCGTCTCTCTAACAGTCTAGCTGAAACTTTCTACAGTAATTTGACTAGAAAGTTCGAGTATAACCTAATTATTTATCACAGAGGAGCATTTGTTTATTTCTTCCCTGAACACAATTTTTACTCTTACTATCGAGATGTAATACGTAATATTCCCAATTACAAGTTCCCTTCTTCTTCATCAGAGCAAGAACAAAATCAGAGTTAATAACATTACATACAACAACATAGATAATAAAAATCAGAGATAATGCAACGATAATGTTCACTTTTCTTATGCAATGTATAACGTCTTTGGTTTCTACACGCAGCTCAGTATCTAAGACAGTTATTTCTGTAATAAAATGGGATATTACAATGGCCTCCCCAGGATTACAGCAGAGTGAGTTACGAATCGATGTTGAACTTACTGCATTAAGTTTACATTTCAACTACCGAATTCAATATTCTATGTATGTTTTCACACCACATTACAGGTAATATCACAGTAAGTTCTCATAACATTATCCAATTAAAAGTTGTTCATGTACATCATGGCAATAATTATGATTTAATCTACATTTGTATTTGCTTGTAGCGCTGTAGGTTCAAGTGTTGTGTGATTTTCACTATGTTTCATTGCAGTTCTCAGCGCTAGCTATCCTGAATTATAATTTGCCTCCTCATTTGAGCATGGATGAACGGGACGGGAGAACCGAGTAAAACCGCCTCGAGGCCTTCAGTATTGAGAAGCGCAAGGTGTGTGCCAATGTATATTGATTCAACTAATTACATTTCGTGAACAACTTTCGATAAACTTTTCAGTGTCCTAGTCTTAATCAAATTATCCATATACACGTCTGATATCACAACTATCAGACTTTACATTCTTCTGAATATACAATTGTTGTCTTCCGCCGTCAGGTCGGTGGTAGACGATGACGAAGCCGACAGGGCAATCGATCAAAATCTGGATCGAAGGAAGACGTGTTCAGGATGGGCGTTGGACATAGATCGTAATTTTCCCTCGGGTTGGCACATGAGACTGCTCGATGATGGGTCATGGAACAATCATCGTACTAGTACCTCAGAACTTTTACAGGGAATTTCCGCAAACTGTGAATATAAGAAATGGATGAGGTCTCATATATAATCCACTCTAACAAGATTAATCATTTGTCCTTAGGGGTTGCTCCCGAGAATCTTAGGAATTGTTAACACGACTAACATGAAGCCTCTGGTCCGCATAAATTAGATAAAACTTCTGAGCACAATGTTCTTTTGATTATCGTGGTAATACTAAATGTCTTTAGTGACCGCTTCACTTAATAATTGCAGCACACCACTCATGGGAAGCAAATAGATTTGATCACACTCCATGACCCTGGTTTAGTGTTCATGACGTATCAAGTTACATCGCATGGTAGCACACCTTATCACAAAATTACGAGTTCAGTTGTCTTGTTGAAACACCACTTTAAATCCCAAATTCATGTTAATCACTACAAAACGTTCATTCATACACATCATTACGTATCTTTGAACGTCATTGCACAGGAGATCATATCACTAAACTGTTCTATGAAAATACAGTGTCCAAATGTCTTTAGAATATAGATAGTCCCACAGTCATTACTGTACACGCATGTCCTTACACTGTTTATTAAAAGTAAGCTTAAGTATGCAAAATTACAATGGATACTCGCATGTATCGTGGCTGTACCTGAGTATGTACAGTCGACAGCACAAAAAGTGAGCTACCCCTGTATCCCAATGTGTAGGCCGCACCTGACTGTATGCAACAAACACAGCACAGTTGCGCCGCAGTCTCTAAACACTCTGCAGTATAGTCGTTTAACCATACACGATGGGTATCACAAGGGACTGTTAGAGATCACTGTGCTTTATGACAGTCAGTCCACATGTAAACCAATACCGTCGTACAAAAAATAGAAAACACGTTATGAGGGTTGATACAGTCCTTAATGCCTGTAAATTAAATTACATTACAATAAGTGACACTGCAGAAGTCTTATCATACCCATTAAATGATATAACGAGTTGTCGTTCATGATCCGAATTTGAACCCATTGTTAACCGAACAAGGTATGCACGTCTGGTCGAGACCTGACTAGGTATAAAGAAACGTAAGATCTCGAAGTGGTCACCAATATCAGTTTACAAGGCCGAATGTCTGGGAAGCCAGTGAAACTTAGGCTGGTCCTTAGAAGTAACCAAGAAAGGTATGTAATAAAAATGTAAGGCACAAGTGTGAAACGCCGTGAAATAAAGCTGTTGTGTTGGATGTGGACTAGATCCCAACACCCATGTGCATTGTTAACTATACAAAATCAGAGGTCAGATATTAAGAATGTTCACCAATACCGTGATATTGGAACCTGAAACGACGGTACAAATGATTTTTTGTGGCAGGGTACAAGAATAGCTCTCGTTTGCTATGACACAAACTAATGTTACCCTCTGAGAGGATTTTGGGTTTTGACCGTATGTTTGTCTAATGGAAGAGATATCGGACAGTAATTTCGATTATGATGCAATTTATAGAAAACCAAACAGGCTTTACATTGGGGATAATGAAAGTACAAAAGTTCATACGAATGAAACAATAAACGGTCGCCAGCCAAATTAGGCATATTAATTTGTAACATTAGTTCAACGAAATTGAACATTAGTAGTTGTAGTGACTTTCATTAAGATTCCCTTTGAGTAGTTCACTGGATACACACGACTAAAGGGCGATCATAGATGTGGGTAGAAGTAGTTACCACTACTGCACAAACCAGTTATCATAGAAAGCAAGATTGTACTCCACTCGTAATAACAACAGTTACGATCACAATCAATATGTAACTCAGTAGTGAGATGTTACTGCAGCAAACAATGAACTAAAGCTGGGCATGAATAAAATTAAATAATACTACATATACACATTTTATGCTCCCATTTAAATAAAAGTATCAGATTTCTTTAGTAGCAATAAATATCCCAATTATTTTGAAACGTCCCCTTTGAAAAATTTATACACGACTGGGCTTAAACTGACACACAATATTTTTAGCGCAACGCAATCTGACTTTCAATAATCTCTACAAGAGAATGGCCCTGACTAACATTAAACTATACCTTTCACAAATCACTTACCTCACAAAAATCTTCGCTACTCAAGCTACTGCAATACAGCGAGCGCCACTACTGCCAGCTAAATAAAAGATTCAAAGTACTGAAGGCACTAACTACTGATAGGCATAGTTAGCAAATGAAAGATTTTGATAGAGAACAACCAATGTGTTTACCTCAATAGTCATAATATATATAGCAGTTCATGACAAATTTCAAAACTCCGCCATCTCTCTCCCCACATCCACCACTGCTGGCGGCTCACCTCCAACTGCGCAACGCTACGCGCTGTTCACAGCCAGCTGCCTAACACTACAATGGCGAGTATTACAACAATGCAAAGCAGCCACAGACTGCACACAGCACAGCCAGTGATTTTTTTATACAGAGGTGGTGTTACCAATAAAAAAACCTAAACAGCCTACTTACATAGCCCCCATGCTCCCCACAAAAAATTTTACAAATTTTTTTGGGCACTGGCCAATACATATTTGTTATAATTTTTCATAATCGTAATTACAATAACAAAGAAATCAAATGCACACACTTATTGATACAATGTTGGTCAAAAGCTAAAATTTTCTCACAGTCCATAAAGACAGTCCTGATCAGTCATCATATTGCAGTGTTTTTCTCAAAGTCTGAGCAGTAAAAGAAAATGCACATGGAAGTAGTGGATTTCCATGCAGTCTTGAAGAAGTAGCGTTGTCCTTCCAACGGAAAGACAGTGCTGACTCTTGACATGCTGACAGGTAATGGGCCACAACAGAGCAAACCCACAGCGGAGTCAGTCGAAGTTTTGAAGAGTATTGGTGGGTAGGTCATCACAGAGCAGACCCACTGTAGTCGTAGAGATTACGGTATTGGTGGGCCACCAGAGGTGCAGACCCACTGTAGTCCTTGTAGAGATAATGGTACTGGTGGGCCACCAGAGGTGCAGACCCACTGCAGTCCTTGTAGAGATGGCCAGCAGCCATCTGTTGCGACTGTGCAGGTGCACAATCACCATCGAAGAGTCTTGTGGATAATGTAGCAAGTCCATAACCACCACTTGTGCACTCACAAAGTTTTTGGAATTGTCCTTAGAACCAGCAATGCTGTTATCCAGTCCCTTGCTGAATTATTAACACACGTGAAAACACTATCAGTCCCTACTTCTCACATATTGTCCATATACTATGACCAACAGTGAAATGTAACTTAATTTGAAGAACTGGTGTCTATACAATTATAAATTTACAACATAATAATACAATTACAAAGGTACAAAATACATCATTAAAGAACATAACAATACAGATAACATTTGTAGTAAAACAGGCTTTAGAAAAGAATAGAAATAAACATGTACATCAGTGTTACAGGAATTATGACATAAGTAAATATATAAAAGATCAGAATAATTTTTGAAACATCAACTTCACACATGAGCATTAAAACAAAACAGAACAAATAATGTCTAAACATCTTCACAAAGTAAATAACATAGTATTAGAAAAATTCTACAACATAAATCTTATTAGCTAAACACATAAAGACAGGAAAAACACAAATATGCAAGAGTACACAAGCACATAGCAGAATAACACAGGGGGAAAGGACAGGGTTTGTTTTACTGCAGTATTTGGCAAACAAAACTTTCTTTACTTCTCGGAGATCTCCCTTCGTTCCTCATTATTTCCAAAAAGTCCTATCAATACCTGCTTTCTCTACTCTGTTCATATTTCTTTCAAAATAATTACGGATCATTGTACAATACTCATTTTGGCCCAAAACGTTTTCATATACCTTCAATGCATTTCTTTCCATTCATCACAACTTGTTACTTATATAGTCTACCCCCTCTTAAGCTAACTTAAATCTACTGAGCTCAGATGCTAAACTAAGGGATGAGGCAATGCAGCAGCACATAAAACAATTAACGCAAACAGCAATGACAAATAAGTGCAGATTTGCAAAGGAAGCAGCATTTTAGAAATTAGCGAAGCAATTGCAATATTACGACTAATATAAGGCAATGTCCAGCAAACAAGAAAAATAAATCTGGCTTAGCAGAGTAACACAAATTAAAATTCAGTAGCACTATGCCTGGCAAACAGCATAACTTATACCTAAACATGACAAAGTTCAAGCAGAAAAAAATATTACACTAAAGACAACAAGACAGATAAGGGAAATGTCTATTCACATCTTAATGTCTATGCAATTAAAGTGGTGCACCACAACAACTTATTGTAAAAAATTTTACCATATACTTGAAAATAAATTATGTGTGCAGTTACTGTTACTAGTCCCTTCTTATTGTTATTTCCTTTCCAAGTGCTCCTTTTTTTTAAGAATGTGGATTACAAAATTATTATTTAATAGATCTGTTGACAGAAAGTGTTCACATTAGCAAATGCATTTTATTTTATAAAAGCAATGCTTCAACACAGCTGGAAACCAGATATCAAATGAAATAAGCAACTATGTACAAAGCAAAGCATAAAATAATCATTCAGTAGTCATGAGGCATTTCATAAGTTAGTAGAAATTCTCTCAATTCTCATAGATAGACACTTGTCCTAATCAGGTGTGCAGATGTAAGAATGTTTCCAAGTTATTATTAGCGTGTCGTATTTACGATGCTTTCTACAAAGGATCGTCAATAGTGAGGAGAATGGCCTCCCTTTTTTTTTCTACCTGTGCCGCTGAAAAGGGCTCGCAATAATGGCTTTTTCTCCAGGCGTCTGACACACCTGGCCGCTCACAACGAATTACTTCACGGTCACTTACCTTTCTTAACGAAATATTTACGACAGCAGTTTCCGCTACAGTGGCAGTCTCATATAAAAATATTTCACAGGTCAAGAATTAGCGTTGCAAATCTGTAGAAACAAAATCCTATAAATATAACTGTCCAAAAAAAATATTCGTCAGCATTGTGATACAGTCACACATTTACACACATTTCATAACTCTTAAAGTATGATTCTTGGTTTCCAACATACTTCTTATTCCTCATATACGGTAGCATTATCTTATTGATCATAAACATATCTCAACAGCATAGTACACATCGTCGTCGTAATAATATCATAACATCTCAGTCAATTCTCAAAATCGTCGTAGCTTCCTCCAATAATTTCAAAACCTAAAAAAAATTCTCTGCTCATTTCAATAGTGTCATCTACCTCAAATGTACTTTAAAAATCGTGATCCCAAACCAAATGCATCATTCAAAGCTCTCATAGTATCACAATGGTTCCGAAAAAATATGAACAGTTCACAAAGTACAGACAAAATACAATTTCGTAAGTGTGAAGTTATCCAACTGTGTAATTGCGTAAACATGTGTCACTGATGTATATAAAAAAATGTTTATCTCTTAGTTAAATGATCAGATAGCTGTGTAATTTATGTGTTAGAGAAATATGGTACCGATGTGTAAAGTTGTATAAGCAAATACCATAATAGCTAGGGTTCCTTGTGGTTGCCACACACATGGCACACAAAGTAAGCGTGTACCCCCCTGAGGATTAATGTAATTATACCCTCAGGTGTTACAGATTACAGCAATGGAATGAAATGTATCACGGAAAACCTTTGTATCATTGTACTCCAAATATCTTTAAAAATAAATATTTTAAGTACAAAATCAATCACTCAAATACGTGTCCTGTAGCGCTAAATGTGCGTCTTGTTGCAACATAATCTCTGTGGAAGTGTCGTAGTTATTGTCCTCCGAAAGCTAAGTTCTGCAGAAGTCAATGTACTTACCTCATGATACACAAAAGTGAAATGCTTTGCGTATAGATATCGTAGTTATCATGCTTATTGGCGTGATGAAGAAAGTACTGTACTGTAACGTATTGTTGTGCTACGGAAAACCCTGTCGCATTGTAGCTATACTACAAAAGTTACTACTAAAACCTGTTTTACTTTCCAGAAGATTTCAGAAAAACTGTGCAGTTATAAAACAGAAACACTGCAAAAGCAACATTGTAAATTGTCACTCATTAGTAGCGTCGTGATATAATCGTGTAGCTGTCAAAGAAACCAAATGCTAAGTCATCTTTAATCCCACAGAAAGTACTTCAAAAAGGATGTATTTTCAAGCAAACCAAAATGTTGCATTAAAATCTCATTAGCAGTACTGGTAAATGTTCTAAGTATGTGAGCCTTATAGTCGTTACGTAATCGTGCAACTAACAAGCAAGAATGTACAAATACAACAACACTGTGTCGTCTATTCACAATAACAATGCATTCGTAATTTTTGTTGAAATAAGTTCTCTTGGTTCTTGACTGGATATTTAACTTCAAACATTGTTACATGTTAACAGATTCTAAATCTGACAAGCATACTAGTAATGTGAAGTGAAAAGTTTTATGGCAAAGACAAAGTTAAAAAGCAGATTATCTTTCAATAAACGGTTTTACATGTTAAATGTGGTGTAAACCTTTACTCTTCCTAGTACGCAGAGTTTCAACTTCAACGCAATTATCATGTGGTATACGTCGGATTCTGTAAGGTCCATTGTAAACTAGAAAGAATTTGTGACTCAAGTGTTTCTTCTTATGTGACAATGAATCAGCTTTAATGAGAACTTTCTGACCAATATATAATTTCTTTGCATTTGCTTTACCGTGTAGTTTTCTCCTTTTGTCTGCTGCAGATTTTATATTTTTAATAGCCAAATCAATTATGTCTTTGTGTCGAAGTTTACGTGTATTCGGGAAAGGTACAAGCTCTCTGATTCTGTTCGGTGGTTTTTCATTCTTCAGTACAAGAGTAGGTGGTAAAGCAGTGGAGTCATGAGGCATTTCATTCAGCACGTTTTGAAATAAGTGTAAATATCTGTCCCAATGCTGATGCTTTCTGTGACAATAAAGTCTGCAAAGCTTATTGATTTCTTTCATAATCCGTTCGGAGGGGTTACAATGTGGTGAGTACAATGAAATAAAAACAGGTTTGATTTTATGATTGCGAAGCATGCGTGACCAAACAGCAGATCTGAATTGCGGTCCGTTATCTGAAATGACTTTACTAATGTGTCCAACTTCACGTAAGAAATTTTTAACAAAGGCATTGGATACAGATCGTCCAGTGGCTTTACATAACGGAAGTGTGGGGCAATCGTTCGATTTGTTGCATTTGCTAAAAGCTGTTTCACTAATTACTGGAATGGGACTGCCAGAGTCAAGTACTGCCGTAAATTTTACGTCATTTACAGTAATGTGAATCACAGGATATGCAATGTTGTTAAGTTTTACGTCGTGTTCCTGGAGTAAGATGTCCCTAATGTCTTCCATTTTTACGTAATTACTAGCTACGGCAGCTGCGTCGTTAGTGTCACACGTGCATTTTGTGGCTGCCAGCGGTATGAGTCATTGCCTATTGTCTCTTTGTTGGCGCACGTCGTTATTGGGGTTTGAAGACCTAACTTCTACAAATTCACCGTGACGAGAGGGCCCTGCCCTGTTTAAATCCCGCCAGTTCTGATGCAATTCAGGTCGGTCGTTACGATCACATCGTCTGTCGTCATGTTGGTAGTTCCTGTAGTTTCTTTCTTGTCGGTTAAGTGGTGGAGAATTTCTCCCTGAATCGTAACTGCGCGCTGGACCGTTGCGTCTAAAGTTATTCTGTCTCCCGTAATAATAATTATTTTGGTTCCCATATTGTCTGTTTCTCTGATTGTCTCTGTAATAGTCATTACCGCGGAGAGGTGATCTTTCCCTGTAATTATTACTACTCTGCCAACGGTTGTCATACGGATGGTGTCTGTTTTGGTCGCGATTTACGTTATAAGAATAGCCTTGTCGTGTATTATTTCTGTCATCGCGGAACTGTGACAGATGTGACCTGTAATTGTTGTGCTCCTGTTCCCGCGTTCCCCGATTGTCAGTGTCAATTTCCAGTTCTTGTAACAGTCCCTGAAAAGCCTCAATGTCTTCTTTGCAACGTCCTGCTAAAATAATATGTCGTAAATGTTCAGGTAATTTGATTAAGCAAATGCGGATGAGTTATGAGGGGCTGTATGGGTTTGACAGGTACTGATTCTTGTGCAACATGTCTTCAAAATATTTCACAAGACTGGAGAATTCAGATTGTTCGAAATGTTTCATCATTATGATGCCATGTTTTACTCGGTCTTGTGTGGCTTGAGACCAATATGCTGAGAGGAAGGCATGATAAAATTCTCCTTCACTGTGACAATCGTGAATGACCGATCGCATTCTTACAGCTGGTTCATTCTCTAAGTAGCTACACATAAATTCTAATCTGTGTTCTAACGACCAGTTGGGAGGAAAACAATGAGAGAATTGATGGAGCCATGCTTGTGGATGAATGTCGTTGCCAGAATTCTTAAATGTTTTGAATTTACGTGTAGTAATGAACAGCTTATAGTCAAAATCTTCATGTCGGCGAGTCGCATGTCGGTCATTGTTACGACGTTTCGGCGGTTCCATCTCAAAATTCGGTGTACCTTGCCAATTTCTTTCATAATTTCCGAAGTGCCCTGTGTTGTTATTTTGTGTCTGTTCCGTATTTCTATGTCCCTCTTCCCGTACTGGATCGCGAGTGGCCTCTGAAATACGTAATTCTTGTATTACTTGTGCCAAATGATCTTGTACTTCCCGGATTTCTCTTTTGTACTGTGTATTGATTTGATTTTGATTTTGTTTGAATTTTCTAATTTGTTCATACTCTTCTGTGTCAGTGAAGGCTACAGGTCTTGTGTCATTCAGATCATCATCTACCTTTGTAGATAAGTTAGTGACCTGATCCGAAAGTTCGGCTACTTTCTCCGATAGTGAACACATTTCCTCAGCGTGTTTTTCTGAACCAAGTTTCAGAGTGTCCATTTGTGTTAAAATCGAATCTACTGTGTCCTTTAAGTTTTCCTGAGTTTTCGCAAGTTGCGTAACCGAATCGGTAGATGCAGCTGAGTCAATTTTAGCCCACAAGGTCTCATGATGTTCATGAACAATGGTTTGCAGTTCTTTTATGGCTGCTTCGTGATTCTGTAATGCATTTTCATGCCGCGAAAAAATAGGTTGAAAATGCTCACAAATTTGTGTTTTTACGTCATTACAGACTTTTTGACATTTCGATTCAATGTTATGTAACTCAGTAGTTAAATCTTCACGTGTTTGTTCAAGCGTGGTGTGAAGATTTTGTTCCATTGCGTCTAACTGTTGCTGTGTTTGTCTCTGGTGTTGTTCCATTGAATCTAACTGTTGCTGTGTTTGTCTCTGGTATTGTTCCATTGTGTCTAACTTTTGAAGATTTTGTTCCACTGTGTCTAACTTTTTAAGATTTTGTTCCACTGTGTCTAACTTTTTAAGATTTTGTCCCATTTGTCTCTGATTTTGTTCCATTTGTTGCATTAATTGCAATAATAATGTATTAATGTCTGGAATCTGTTTCTCTATGCTTTTTGGCAGTGCATTTTCACCGGCAACATTCACATTTTGACAAACAGAAAATGTGTCTTGACTCTGAGAAAACGGTGATGACCCAGAACCTGAATCTACAGTATTTGCGAAATTGTGTCCTGTCATTTCGGATTCCTGAGGCGAGCTGTTGCCGACCGACCGATCGATAATGCTTCCCTGCTCACTAATTGTTTCACTGTCTACGCCATTGTTTGCCGCCCGCTCCATTTCCCTATGCACAATTACCAAATTATTACTTTGAACATCAGTTAATTCATTACTCGGTGGCGCTAACACACTGCTTTCGTTTTCATTGTCATTTCGCAGTTTACTTTGGAGCCTAGTATTACGTTTTTCACACGCCATTATTGTCACAGTATTTCACACGACAACACAGAAAAACACAATGTGAAGAGCAAAAATAAGAGAACACATTAACATAACACTGAAAATAATATCTAGTTAATTGCAGCTGCGAAATACTTGGTGCAAATCTACATGCATGCCACAACTGTTTTACTGTACAACAATGAAAAACTACAACTACAAAGGAGGTTTTCTCTACAATTACGCGCTAGCAATAAACAAAAGCTACACTAATTACACAAACTACAAGAAAAAAATCAGAAGATTCCAGTGAGGTATCCTCGGCTAAGGGTCGACATATGAAACGTCCCCTTTGAAAAATTTATACACGACTGGGCTTAAACTGACGCACAATATTTTTAGCGCAACGCAATCTGACTTTCAATAATCTCTACAAGAGAATGGCCCTGACTAACATTAAACTATACCTTTCACAAATCACTTACCTCACAAAAATCTTCGCTACTCAAGCTACTGCAATACAGCGAGCGCCACTACTGCCAGCTAAATAAAAGATTCAAAGTACTGAAGGCACTAACTACTGATAGGCATAGTTAGCAAATGAAAGATTTTGATAGAGAACAACCAATGTATTTACCTCAATAGTCATAATATATACAGCAGTTCATGACAAATTTCAAAACTCCGCCATCTTTCTCCCCACATCCACCACTGCTGGCGGCTCACCTCCAACTGCCAGCTACGCTACGCGCTGTTCCCAGCCAGCTGCCTAACACTACAATGGCGAGTATTACATCAATGCAAAGCAGCCACAGACTGCACACAGCACAGCCACTGATTTTTTTATACAGAGGTGGCGTTACCAATAAAAAAACCTAAACAGCCTACTTACAATTTTTTTCATATGAGAAGAATATATTGGGTACCCATAAACTGATATTGTCTCCCTAGGCAAACTCTATGATTATTTCAGAAGCAAAGTTCAATTCAATCAACATTAATTCTTAACCCCACTTAGAATAATTTATGTTTTCATTCTTTAAAGCAAATTACTCAAAACTGAGCTCGATTAACCTCAAAAAATCGTTCATGTTAGCAATCAAGACTAAATTACGTTTCAAATAAGTTTCATTTAATTGCGTTTTTCATCACCTGTGAAGCAGGTATTTTAGACAGTAACATTTACACTCTCTGGCACTGAAATTTTGCACATTTAATACACAGAGACAAATCATTAGAAACAGGATACTCGGTTTTCTGCACACTTAGGAGGAAAATTTTGCGGAAACATGTTTGTGAAACGCTTGTGGGTGTCTGTCATGGCAAGACCAATTTCAGCGCCATCACCCAGCGGCCGCTTGATGTAGACCGGTATCTACCCAAGTGATCACGATACATCAGGCATAAAGCCTATGATCTCCAGCAGACTTTCCTGCACTCAGATTAACAAGTATAACACTATGTAACGTAGTTTACGATATAATACTATGTTTCAGCATGCTCCATGGCGATTTTGTATGACACGTTGCTATAAACGTATTTAATTCTGATCTTATTTTGTTCAAGTTTTTAGTATACTCGTGCCATGACAACTTGAGTATTTCCCATTTGAGACCTTATGAGGACCGTCGTTTATTTATTAGAAAACAGAGTCTAACGCAGAGTAATGTCTAAGATTTGTGACATTGTGTTCTATTTTTGTTTAATAAAATGGTGAAAGCAGTGCAGGCAATTCGAAACACCCGTGCCCTGTATGGAGTGACTGCTATGGAGGAAGTCAAATTTTATCGTTTCAAGTACGATTGTATCGAGACAAATCAATCACCACATTCACGACAAACAGACATTGATGAAGTATATTTCTGCGATTTAGTGCTATAATCAATGACACTGTCTCCAATAATTGGCAAGTGTGACGACCAATTAACCTTTGTGCGACACTTGCCTTCAGTAATCATATTGAGGTTAAAGGAAAGGGAGGAGGACTGCAGTACAATGTTTCGTTAAAAACGAGATTAAATATGAAGCTGAATCTCGAACTGGGAAGAATGGGGAAGGAAGTTGGCTGTGCTCTTTTAAAGGGTTGATTCTGGCATTCGCCCTAATACATTTAAGGAGATCACCTTAAGCTTAAACCAAGGCTGCCTGATAGTGGTTTGAAGTACCATATGGTAACTTCATGAGGAGAAAATAGTGGGTAATAGTGGGCAAGCCATAACAAACATTATCTCAAATTATGGCTTGCATACGTCCACGAGGTATGTTGTTATTGATATACATTTGGAGACACAAAGGTATTTTGTGTTATGAACTGCTTTACAGGGATGTATCTTTCGCAGCTGACATTTGTTGCCAACAAATGAACCTTTGCGTTCTAACTGATGACACTAATGTTGCAAGTTTACTTTAGTGTTCAAATTTGATTGTACAGTACAATATGGTTAACTGTTTCAATGTCTGGTAAGAAACTACATTTGGCGTGATCCAGGAACAACGGCGTGGGTGTAACAGTTTCTTTTCCCATAGAGATGCTTGCCTCTGACCACTGGACTGTTCGATATGTGTGTATCAATGGCAGGGGCGCCTGTCACTCTCGCTTGATGTACATTTTATTTTATTATTAACGTTGTGGTTTTTATTCAGACGGTAGCCGCGTAGTGGCCAACGAGAGAATTACGGTGGCTGGATGGAAACACACACCGAAATCAATCTCCCTGATGGAGGGGTTCGAATGCGGCCACCGAAATCAAGCATACCGATGGTTTGGAGACTCACCACAATCAATCCAGTAAGGAACTGAAAACTATGTTACCATAAAAACAGCTTATGTACCAGATATTTCAACGTCCACCGATATTATTTGTTCTGTACAATCACATCTCCAACGCTCAGGCAACGTTCGAACATCAGTATCACTCGTTAAAACACAAAGATTTGCATTTACGTTGTAAACTAGATGTAGAATAAAATGCGTCGGTTCTTAATTGAAAAAACAGGCAGACTCGATATTTGTCGATTACATCATCATCTACCAGGAATGGAAAACAATGGTTTGGCTAATCGTATGTTTCTTTTTGGCGTAAAATAATTACTCACACAAATTATAAAAATGGATGTATGTATGTTCCACATCTCCTCCTAAGCCATTGGATCGATTTCAATCAAACTTGGTACACGTATCATTTACCGTCTGGAAACAGTCACTGTGAGGTAAGGACTACCCTTCTATCAAAGGGGGCCCAGGGGGGTGGGTGGGGGGGGGGGGGGAGGAGGCAGCAGTGCAGCCCACTACGCGAGAATACCCAGACTTTAGCCGTTCAGTATTTGAGAAAGAAAGGTCACTTAGAAACTTATACATAATTTCATAGCTTCTCGAAATTTTTTTCTCGCTGACTATATCCACAAAATGATGGTTGCTACATTTTCGCTGTTCGTGCAGTAAAACTGTCGCGTGGAGCATGACGTTTTAATTTATTACTACTTTACCACTGGCTGTATCCGTGACATATTTTGTAGAGCATTCACATATACCACTGACTGTAGCAGAAAAATTACATCATTCTATGGCACTCAGTTCAGGAAATACGACGCCATAAACAATGAACTACCGCAGCATATATATGACGTTTAAATTTATTACTTCGTTACTACTCTTTCTCCTCGTAACACTTCTCGTAGGCAGTGTCCGCATTTGTCGCTGAATGTACCTACAAAAATATACCATTATACGACACATAGCTGAGGAGATACGACGTCAGATACTGAGACGCGAGAGAAACTGCCGCATCGTGCATGACTTTTTAATTTCTTACTTCACATGCACGTGGTATATGTGTACAAATAGGGGTAAAATACGTTAAAAATGAGTGTAATATATTTGAGACGTGCGTATGCGAGCAAAGCCACGGATAAAAAATTGATCCTAAACCCTTTGAATGATTTGAACCTAATTTGGTATACATATTACTTACAATATGGGAGAAATACTATAGTGGTAAGAACCACCAGCCTCCTACAGCAGTGATTCCGATAACGTGGAGAGAGAAGCGAGTATGAGGGGATGCATATACAGCGAGAGTGGAGCAGTAGAGAGGACAGAGGAGGAGAAGATGGACGAAATAGTGGAAGCGAAAATGGACGGAAAAGGCCGAGAGGATGAGAAGGATAGAGAACACAGACAGGGGGAGGAAGAGACAGGCAGAGAGATGAGAGAGGAGGAAGTGAACAGCGAGTGGGAAGAGGAGGATATGGACAGAGAGAGAGGAGAAGAGGAGATGGACACAGAAAAGAAAGGGGATGGAGATGAACAGGGAGAGGGGGGGAGGCAATGGAAAGAGAGAGGGAGTGGAGGAGATGGAGAGAAAGAGTGAGGAGAAGGATATGGACAGAGAGAGGGGCAGGAGGAGTTGGACAGAGAGTGGGAAATGAAGGAGGTGGAGAATGGGAGGTGGTTCTAGAGATGGATAGAGACAGGGGAAAGGAGATGGACTAATAGAAAATCGGAATAAATACATACCAGAGAAACGCTGAAACTCAGCTAGTACGCAATAAAAATGGGTGAATCCCATTAAAAAAAATGTAATATTGACCCCACCCACGTAAGAGGGATGGTAAGGAGACGACCATTAAAAAGTGTAATGTTGACCCAACCACGTATGAGGGATGGCCATTTGTAACGTAGTCAGATATCCTCTTTACTAATATTAACTTTTCACCTAGAATATTGTTTCCTGAGATTCGTCATTTTCGAGGTTTGTAGTTGTCTCAAGTTAAAACAAAAACCCTGTAAATATGTAAATATTAGGTCTGTGCATTAGTTCGTAGCGTTCTGTTTTGCATGTTGGCATTCCAGTTGATATGGGTTTATTTATCTATTTTAATTTTCTATTTGTAGTTCACTATTGTTACTTGAGTTTACATATTTTGTCATTTGGAGATAGTGGGTGGAGCTGTTGATGCTAGAAAATGGAGTGGTGCCAAGTGGAGAAGTCGGAATATATCCGACACACTCTACTCTTTTGAGTTCTCTAGAGGGGTGACAGCAGCGGAGGCAACCAGAAACGTTCCCGCCGTTATCGAGAAATGCCATTGGACAGAGTACGGGAAGAAAATGGTTTCGTTGTTTCAAGGGGGACCGCTTTGACATTAGTGACTCTGCACGTGCAGAAAGACATTCGGGGTTTGATGAAGACCTTTTAAACGCATTAACCACAATGATCCACGTCATTGTACTCGAGAATTTCCAAATCTGATGAACTGTGATCATTCCATCATCGTGTGAGTTTGCATGCATTGGGGAAGATTAAAAAATCTGGTGTATGGGTACCACATACTCTAAGGAAAATCACAAAAATAGGCGGGTGGACATATTTGCATTTCTGTTCGCTCGTCATAAACTGGCTCGTGAGCTACATCGACCACTTCTATCTTGTATCGCACATTGGTGACGAGAAATGTTGTATTCTTACTAACATGAAGAAAAGAAAGGAATGACTGAGCCCAAACAAAGCAGCAATTCCCCGTACAAAGATATGCATGCATCCACACAGGATAGTGTTATGCATCTGGTGAAACAGCGACGGTGTGCTGTACTACGAATCGCCTCCCCGAGATGTAATCATCATTGCAGACACTTATTGTCAACAACTAAGACATCTCGCAGGCTCAGTCCAAGAACAACGACCCGGAAGACCGCGTGAAGTGATGCTACTCCACGATAACGCCAGTCCGCATTCTGCTAGACTGAAAAAAAAAAAAAAAAAAACACTATATAAGTGTTGGACTGGGAAATTATTCTGCATCCCCTTATTCACCAGATCTTGCGCCATTTGATTTTCGCCTTTTCCGCTCTCCATCGAAAAACATTCAAGGAACTTTCTTTTCGGATAAAAAGGCGCTCCAAACATTATTCGATGAGTTCTTCGCCTCAGTACCTCGTGATTACAACAGTTGTGGAATCGAAACGTTGTCCTAGCGTTGTCAGACTGTTGCAAGTAGTGAGGGAGAGTATACTATTGATGACTGATTATTGATGTTGTGTGTATCTGTTGTGTTTATTGAACTTATAGAAAAAGCTACGATCTTATGCACCAACCTAGTTATACACTGATCAACCATAACATTATGACCACCGACCTAAGATCGATATAAACACGTCCAGGCTCAAATGGTTGAAACGGCTTTAAGCACTATGGGACTACTTAAACATAGGGACTACTTAAACATAGGCGCTTCAGTTCGGAACCGCGCTGCTGCTACGGTCGCAGTTCGAATCCTGCCTCGGTCATGGATGTGTGTGATATCCTTAGGTTAGTTAGGTTTAAGTCGTTCTAAGTCCAGGGGACTGATGAGCTCAGATGTTATGTCCCATAGTGCTCAGAGCCATTTGAACAATTTTTGAACTTAAACCTAACCGAAGGACGTCACACACATCCATGCCCGAGGCAAGATTGGAACCTGCGGCCGTAGCAGCAGCGCGGTTCCGGACTGAAGTGCCTAGAACCGCTCGGCCACAGCGGCCGTCCACTTCCAGGCGATAGCTGCGTCAGGTGGCCAGGAATGAATCCTAGTCAGACATACGCACGGTGCATGTGGTATCAGGGTTTGACCTAGGGCAAATATCGATGGCCCGGAGATTCAGCACGTTCTTTTCGGAAACTGCGCAATTGTCTCAGGTGTTCGAGGAGTGCTGTAATGAATGTCTTCAACACGTGGCGAAACAAAGGTGAAACCTCTTCCAGACGTCTTGGGAATGGGCGGCCACCCGTCATTACAAATGTCGGACTTCGTAACCTGGGCATATTGGTAAAACAGAACAGGCGCCGAACTGTGGCAGAGTTGACATCAGATTTTAAGGCTGAGCAGAGTATAAGTGTATCTGAACATTTGGTAGATATAAATACGTATTGTTAGTAAGCTAGTTGCACACAAAATTTAGATATTTAGATTGCGATTTCAGTGATGACTATAACGATAAACAATAGAACTAAAGAAATTCCAAGTTATGATCGGAGGAGTTAAAGGTAATCTAAAACGAAAAGCAAGAACAGAAAGAGAAATCAGATTTTGTAAAGTAATGGCTGTTCCAGTATGCGAGCGGAACTTAAGTAATGACCAAACAGGACGAGAGCCAGACGTGTCCGACAGAGATGAAATTCTCCTGCTCAGCCAAAGAATATGCGTTATTTGATAAGTAAAAAATAATGTAGTGCGCGAAAAGCGTATACGTTTTAGTGTTACTGATAAAAGATGACAGTAGGAGCCTTTACACATGATGGGGTGAATGTCACACTCTACATACCCCAGAAATTACTTCTTCCTCCGCTTCAAAGAATCTTAGTAAAAACAGCAGAATACTAAAAATAGTTTGTAATTATAAGTCAGTGAGTCGAAGGAATGTTGGTGAACTTATAAAAATTTGGGACTGTTGGGAGACGGAACAGGGCGTAGGTTCTAAGCACTATGGGACTTAACAAATAGTTCAAATGGCTCTGAGCACTATGGGACTTAACATCTATGGTCATCAGTCCCCTAGAACTTAGAACTACTTAAACCTAACTAACCTAAGGACATCACACAACACCCAGTCATCACGAGGCAGAGAAAATCCCTGACCCCGCCGGGAATCGAACCCGGGAACCCGGGCGTGGGAAGCGAGAACGCTGCCGCACGACCACGAGCTGCGGACTGAGACTTAACATCTGAGGTCATCAGTCCCCTGGACTTAGAACTACTTAAACCTAACTAACCTAAGGACATCACACACAGCCATGCCCGAGGCAGGATTCGAACCTGCGACCAGGGTGTAGGGCCTAAAATTCCTTGAAAAGGGAGAAGAAGAAATTTGTAGAATATATAGAGTGCTCTGTGTAGGAAACCCATATGCTGCGCCGTTATGTTTCTATGGTGCAGAAACAAAAATTTCAGACTTGTACCGCTCTTTCATCTATTCAGCATGGGGGAGAGGAAGACTCTTACTTGAAGATTAATGGCTATTTAACAATTTTTTTGCCACCAGATTTTAAGGGGGGGGGTGGGAGTTTCCGTGACAGATTTGTTTGGTACATAAAGCCAGCCATCTCTATCTGATATATAAACGACGTTGCGGTTCATTATTTACTGCATGTACGTCATTGAGATGTGTATATGTGCACTACAATAATTTTATGATATACATATTAAAATCAATCTATAAATAAAATACTCAACGCGCTACTTCATGTGCAACTCCCCTCTCCTCATCTCCCCATTTCACTCGGTTAGCTTCCTGCGGTATCAACTTGTCAGAAGCATTATAGCTACATTCCGCATTTCACATACTCTTTGCAGATCCGTGGCATGCTCTCATGGCTCAGTTAGATGTCTGCGCAGCGTGGTATAGTGTTAGTTGCAGAGGCGATGTGATTACTGGACAGGGCACAGCCCACACGTGGGCGCAGATGAGAACATGGCACGTGCTACAGTTTGAAGGCCACTTGAAATTACTTCCGCTCGTCAAAGCATCGCTGACGTGGCTCTTGTGTGTCACTGAACGTATGTTTACGGTGCGCCGTCAGACGCAGTGGTGGCTCATTCACTCAAGTGACCTCGAAACTGAGCGTCGAGACCAGATCGCAACGGACTTTGATCTCCCTCTGAATGGCAAACAGTGGTTGCGCACTACCTGACGTTCAAGTATTAACTGCAGCCGGTGACCTCTCGCAAAGAGAAATCAGACGCACACAGACTTTTTGTTTTTCAGGCTTAGAGGCTTATGATGGCCACACATAATATATTGTATACTCTATTGAAAGAGTACAAGAATCATTCCTCTTGTGTATGTTCTATATTGTTAGTGGGAAGTCGGGTAAGGAATATCACTTTGTAACTGCTATGGTCCAGTGAGAAATACTCGACTGCAGCAGCACCTTGGATTATAGTTAACCACGAAATTAATTATATCATGAATCGAAGGAGAAAATACAAACAAAAAGTACATATTTTTGCACTGGACGAAATAAATAGAGAATCTGGTCAAAGAAACAAGGGTTGAGAAAAAATGTGGAAGCCCCAGGAGAAATGCTTGCTTGTAACATAAATGCAGATACTGGTCAAGCCTGCAGATTGCGCTGTTGCATTTTTCAGGAGCGACTGTTTGCTCTAAAGGAGTATGATTTTTATACGCTGACCAGGAATCAAGCAAAAGCAAATTATTCTGATCAGATTTTGGCCAAAAGCAGTGCTTATCATACCATAGTTATGCTTCTGTTATGCCCATTTTCCCACTCTTTCTTGCTGTGACGTAAATATTTCCTACTGCCTTGCAAAATGACGCACACGAGAAAGACTCGTAGGGGACAGAACACATCCAACTCTTCGCAGCACAATAAATAACTTACCAGACAATTTACCATCCGGATTAACAGTCAACATAATTGTATACGTATGCGTTAAGTCAGTGATTTAGCTGATCTTCATCCGCCTCCCTTGGCACATCTAATTTACAGGGTTCCTTTCATATTCATTTGCTCTTCAACTACTGATTGGTGGGAGTTGAACACAGATTCCTGACAGAACGGTGAGATCAGTTTCGTACCAATTCCGCAGATTGCTGTGCGTCGTCAGATTGACGCTTTGATTGAAATTTCGTTATCTTAAGTCTTCCAATTCTCTAGCACATTTGAAGTTATAGAACCATCCACTGTTTCCGTTGAAATCACTGATCTATGTCACGCCCAGTTTATATTATGTGTGACGTCTGCTCTTTTGAATATCGCTAGTTTTTCTTATGCACTATACGGTTGTATTGCTGCGGTCTTATTCGAAATCTGTTCATAATTATTTTTTTACTATGCTAGGGATGATCTTCCATGTACGTAATTATGTCGAGCACTCGCTCCTTAGACAACGACTGTCCTTTATCACGTTTCTGTGGAGACGGGATTTATGGCTCCCTATCCGACAAGGATGACGGCATACTGTATGTGGCTCGACACTTGTCTCAATCCGCTCGTGTAGCACGTATCCCCAATATTGTAGTGCTCATGACATTTTCTGCACAGTGGACCGTAGACGTCACCACACATTCCACTGACTCATCTTGTACAAACGCTCATTTGCCACTTCTTTCTCATTCTGCGAAATTTTTTGGGTTCCTTTCTGACTATATGTCAACTTTGCCAACCGTCGTTGTAGATATAATGCAAACATAGTTCAAATGGCTCTAAGCACAATGGGACTTAACATCTGAGGTCATCAGTCCCCTACACTTAGAACTACTTAAACCCAACTAACCTAAGGACATCACACACATCCACGCCCGGGGCAGGATTCGAACCTGCGACCGTAGCAGCAACGCGGTTCCGGACTGAAGCGCCTAGTACAGTTCGGCCACAGCGGCCGGCGATATAATGCAATGTTTGCTTTGTTTATCATTGCCATTCTGTTTTGTGGCAACACCACTAGCACCGTAACACTGTTGTAAGTTACTCGTCGACTAAAGCAGTTCAACTGAGCTCTGTAGCCTCATGATGTGCTCACCATTGGATGCCTCCAACCTCGCCCGCTGTTGCCATTAGCAGCCAATATTGTGCTTGCATGGTAGACAATATGTGAGGCGTCGAGTGCTGTAAACATCTTTGGCCTTTTGCGACCTTACACTCAAGGGCTTCCATGTAAGTGAATTGGAGCGTGGGTAAAATGTTGGTGCTCATATCTGGGGCTCTTCTGTAGGGAAGGTAGCCAAAGTGTTTGGTGTTACAAACACCACTGTATCGAAAATTTATACCGATTACAGCGAAAGTGAGAAACCTCATCCGCTAAGTCACAACGCGCACGGAAGTGTGTGCTGAACGATCGTAACAGACGGTCGTAACAGACGGTTATTGAAGGGGATGGTGATGGAAAATAAGGGGACGATATCTGCAAAAGTCACTGCAGAAGTCAATTTCCCACTCGCGAATCCTGCTGGCACCAAAACAACACGAAGGGAGCTACGTAAGCAGAGAACTCCTGCGCGAGGTAGAATTTCAGAACCACTTATCACTGATTAAATGCCCGTAACGTGAATAAGTGCTACCGAAGCAATAAAACCTACACTCCGGAGAAATGAAAGAAAATCGCTTTGTTGGATGAGTTTTGTTTCCAGTGTTTCGAACTTCTGGCCGTGTTTACGGCCCAAGAGTGAAACACGGCGGGCCTTCGGTGATGCTTTGGGGTGCCATATCGTGGTATTCTATGGGCCCTGTAGTTAGTCTGTAAGGCTGCATTACTTCTAAAGATTATGTGACCACTTTGGCTGATGAAGTGTACGCCATGGTACAATATTTTTTCCCAGTGTTGATGTTGTGTTCTAAGATTCACGCAGCTTTCATCGACCAGGACCGGTTATCTGATCACGGCAATGAATTGTCGCTCCTCCCTTTGGGACCACAGCCACAAATGTCAAATACACTCCTGGAAATTAAAATAAGAACACCGTGAATTCATTGTCCCAGGAAGGGGAAACTTTATTGACACATTCCTGGGGTCAGATACATCACATGATCACACTGACAGAACCACAGGCACATAGACACAGGCAACAGAGCATGCACAATGTCGGCACTAGTACAGTGTATATCCACCTTTCGCAGCAATGCAGGCTGCTATTCTCCCATGGAGACGATCGTAGAGATGCTGGATGTAGTCCTGTGGAACGGCTTGCCATGCCATTTCCACCTGGCGCCTCAGTTGGACCAGCGTTCGTGCTGGACGTGCAGACCGCGTGAGACGACGCTTCATCCAGTCCCAAACATGCTCAATGGGGGACAGATCCGGAGATCTTGCTGGCCAGGGTAGTTGACTTACACCTTCTAGAGCACGTTGGGTGGCACGGGATACATGCGGACGTGCATTGTCATGTTGGAACAGCAAGTTCCCTTGCCGGTCTAGGAATGGTAGAACGATGGGTTCGATGACGGTTTGGATGTACCGTGCACTATTCAGTGTCCCCTCGACGATCACCAGTGGTGTACGGCCAGTGTAGGAGATCGCTCCCCACACCATGATGCCGGGTGTTGGCCCTGTGTGCCTCGGTCGTATGCAGTCCTGATTGTGGCGCTCACCTGCACGGCGCCAAACACGCATACGACCCTCATTGGCACCAAGGCAGAAGCGACTCTCATCGCTGAAGACGACACGTCTCCATTCGTCCCTCCATTCACGCCTGTCGCGACACCACTGGAGGCGGGCTGCACGATGTTGGGGCGTGAGCGGAAGATGGCCTAACGGTGTGCGGGACCGTAGCCCAGCTTCATGGAGACGGTTGCGAATGGTCCTCGCCGATACCCCAGGAGCAACAGTGTCCCTAATTTGCTGGGAAGTGGCGGTGCGGTCCCCTACGGCACTGCGTAGGATCCTACGGTCTTGGCGTGCATCCGTGCGTCGCTGCGGTCCGGTCCCAGGTCGACGGGCACGTGCACCTTCCGCCGACCACTGGCGACAACATCGATGTACTGTGGAGACCTCACGCCCCACGTGTTGAGCAATTCGGCGGTACGTCCACCCGGCCTCCCGCATGCCCACTATACGCCCTCGCTCAAAGTCCGTCAACTGCACATACGGTTCACGTCCACGCTGTCGCGGCTTGCTACCAGTGTTAAAGACTGCGATGGAGCTCCGTATGCCACGGCAAACTGGCTGACACTGACGGCGGCGGCGCACAAATGCTGCGCAGCTAGCGCCATTCGACGGCCAACACCGCGGTTCCTGGTGTGTCCGCTGTGCCGTGCGTGTGATCATTGCTTGTACAGCCCTCTCGCAGTGTCCGGAGCAAGTATGGTGGGTCTGACACACCGGTGTCAATGTGTTCTTTTTTCCATTTCCAGGAGAGTGTATCAAATATTGCAGCCTGTTCATCTTCTTCGGAGAGAAGAGTACTTGGTCTGTCTACCTTTATCATTGTTATCTGAACTTGCTACTATTTTGCAGGGAGAATGGGATAAGATTCCATTGAAAACCATATAGGACACGTATTTGTCCTTTCTGAGACGTCTGGAAGCTGCTTTGAATGTGTCGTACATCTTTTTAGACATGGTAACGTGTAGTGTTTCTCGTGCTTTTTAATTTTTGGCAACTCCCTGTAAATAAGGACGACACGATACTTCGACCGATTGTACTTTACAACTCAGAAACAGTGATAGCTAAGAAGTTGAAAGGAAAAATCTACAACATCTGCATTTACTCTCTGCAAGACAAATTGTGGTGCGTGTCGGAAGGTAGTTTGTCTGCCACAGTCACTCCTGCGCTTTTCGTGTTCCAGCCGCGAACAGTGCTCCGGAATGAGGGAAGAAGATTTGTAGTTGGCCCCCATGTCCGCTCAAGTCTTTCAAATATTAACTCAGTGGCCTTTTCCCAAGGTATGCATAGAAGGAAGCAGTACATTGGCTGAATTTCTTGGAAAAAGCATCCTCGAAATCTTACCAGTAAATCACACCATGATGGACAATGCTGCTCTTTAGAGTTTTCCACAGAATTTGGATGAACCTCTCCGTGACGCGTTCGCGATTACTAATCAAACTTGTGACGAAACACATTCTTGAAGGTGTCTTCTCTCAGTCCTCAATCAGTTTCATCTGCCAAGGGAACGAGAGCAAGAAGCAATACTCAATACTCAAATATTGGTCGAACGATGATATTCAAGCTATCTAATTTGTGGATTGCACTACACTTTCTAAGTATTCTTCAATTGAACTTTGGTGCGGCATCAGCCTTTCCAACAATTTTTTTTTGCACTATACGCATACAGCAGGATTCGTACACGGATGCGACTACTTCAAGCGATATTTCGGCAATCCTACTGTCGAAGAATAACTGGCCTTTTCTCCTAATGCTGAGCGTCATGCTCTTCATGTTGAGTGTCTATTGACAATCCCTGCATCAAGCGTCTACCCACTGCAGGTCTTTCTGTGCTTCGCTACAATTTTCTAAAGTTACAGCTTTTCTGTATACAACAGCATCATCCGATAGTAGCCTCATAGAGCTTCCGCTATTAGGCGCTAGGACTTTCACACATACTGCGAACAATAATAGTCCTCTAATACTCCCCTGGACGTGAAGCTACTTATACGTTAGAATATTTTTCTCTGCTAAGAACAAGATTATGTATTCTATTTGCTGGTAAGCCTACAATCGAATCGCAAAGCTGCTGTGATATTACTTACGGCAGTATGTTCTCCATTAGGGACAATGCTGGACTTCATCGAACTCCTTTCGGAGGTCAAGGAACACGGCATTAATCTAGCTGATGCACTGTTGGACAACTCCCTTCAAAACGTCGACAGAACAGAAATAGAAAGTGTTTCGCGTTCAGACTTCAGTCTCCCGAAATCATGTGTACATTGCACTGACGCGTACATATCTCATGCTGCGGTGACAACCCCGTCATAGTTCGATATGATACGAACCTTGACATTTGCCGGTAAACAATGCCTTCAGACAATGACACATTTTTCAAATACTGATTGCATGGTCTGTTTAATCTACGATATTACAGCAATCTTGCCCAGTTTTCAGGATAAAATGAGATGGATGGCCCTACAGAAGGTATGTTAATGACATTTTTAGCTGGTGTAACGACGTATATCGACTGAAAACTACAGTGCTGCCGATATTACCCGAAATCGTTGGCTACGAAATTATCTCTGCGTGGTTCTTCTTTTGTAAATGGTTCTCCTACTATCTTACTGTTGCAATTAACGAGATCAAATGTATTTGCCTATCATATTTGCGCGCTTATAGTGGATTCCCATTTGTCTAGCATGCCGCTGTGCCACACGGTAGACGATTCTTACAAAATAATGCACAGTATTCTGAAATAATGCCAAATGCTGACATCAGTCCACATAGTTTTGGTGCACGGATGTGCTACAGTCGAAGCTGCTCGGTTGCCGATATATAGGCTATCAGGCTATCTCAAAATCCATAGGAAGCTCGGAATAGGGGTATCCACCGTTACTGAGAAGATTTTATGGGCACATTTTCCCGTGAGGATACGACTCTTGACGTATTCCATCGTCTTTGGCATCTTCGGATCCACTCATCTCGAGGTTTCAGAAAACGATGTAAGTAGGCTGTTTAGGTTTTTATGTTGATAACGCCATGTAGCGCTCTACATGAAAATCACTGACTGTGCTGTGTGCAGTCTGTGGCTGGTTTGCATTGTTGGAATATTCGCCATTGTAGTGTTGGGAAGTTGGCTGTTAACAGCGCGTAGCGTTGCACAGTTGGAGGTGAGCCGCCAGCAGTGGTGGGTGTGGGGAGAGAAATGGCGGAGTTTTGAGAGCGGATGATCTGGACGTGTGTCCATCAGAGACAGTAAATTTGTAAGACTGGATCTCATGAACTGATGACTTTTGAACACTATTAAGGTAAAAACATTGTTTCTTCTCTATCAAAATCTTTCATTTGCTAACTATGCCTATCAGTAGTTAGTGCCTTCAGTAGTTTGAATCTTTTATTTAGCTGGCAGTATTGGCGCTCGCTGTATTGCAGTAGTTCGAGTAATGAAGATTTTTGTGAGGTAAGTGATTCATGAAAGGTATGCCTTATTGTTAGTTGCAATTGTTATTACAATTTTACGTTTGTAATTACATGCATTTTCTGTTCCATGTATGAAACACATATTACACGCGGAAACAAAGTTGACACTCGGAGCGGTGGCTGATAGGAGCGACTGTAAAGGCATTTTCCATTTACCGTAGCTCCCGTCAGCTAACGCGCCGAGTGTCACCTTTGTTTGAGCGAGTAATAGCTAACGTCTGCAGTTCAGAGACATCAACACAGTTAACTATAAAAACGTACATAAATATCTAAAAGTAACAGGAAATAATTTTATAAATTGCCACAGGAAAGGAGTTCAGGCCCACCTATTTTCTAACAGGGAGTACAAGCTTTGGCCTTGAACTGTTTTTCCTTACCTTATATTTGCGATTTCTTATCGCGTTATTGCTTTTGTTATTTTCCTTTCCATAGTTCACTGTGTTGACGTTTCGGAACTGCAGACGTTAGTTATGTGTTTCATACATGGAACAGAAAATACATGTAATTACAACCGTGAAATTGTAACAGTTGCATACACAGTAAAGTTTCATTTGTTACTTATTCCTCGCTAGTCCTCGTCTGAGGTCGCTAACATAAACTCACCGCCCATTAATTGGCATTTAATCTATTTTATTTGCAGTTAGTACGAAAGGCATTTTCCGGTTGTGAACTATTCTTTTATGTTAAAAAGAAAAGCAGTGGCGGCAACGTTAAAAGAAAGTGGGGCCTCTTTCGTTAAATGGCTGACTTATTCTGAACTTTTACAAAAGTTAATGCAGTTTCTTTTGAAAGTAGCAACGGTCCACAATTTTGGTTTGGAGAGCAAATGTTTTGGTAAATTTTGTTACTGACCGTGAATTTAAATAAGTTTTCTTGCGGAAATTAGTATTAAATTGATTATCTGTCTTCGTAGTAGCAAAATGACTGCAGGTTGTATCGTAATTCACAAACAAAATACTGTGGGGCATAAAATGGCACACTCAGACAGTAATAACCGAAATAAATGCTTCCGTATTTAAGAAAACACACAAAATTATGAATCTGTAAAGGTAGGACATGTTTGTAAATGAAGTATGGTTAATTTCAACAGTGTATTTTAAAGAAATAAGAGTCAACTTACACTATTCCTCACAGCAAACATTTTATGCCTAATATTTGAAATAAAAGATCATCTACATGAAACGTGCAATATTCAAACGCACGCACTTGATATTCTGATTAATAATAACGGTTACAGTTGCAAATAATTAAGTACCATGTCCACGAAAGATCTCCTATGACCATTTCATCAAATTCGCAGAATTAATTGCGTAACGTGAATCAAGCTAAGAGAGACAAGCATAAGTGCAAAAGGGTAACGAACAAAAAGAAAAGAACGAAAGAGCGGAGAAAAAGAAAGCTGTGCCCTTGTCTCATTACTATTTATATTTACTACTCATTAAGATCTTTGTACGATTATCGATATATTACTCGGAGTGGGCAAACTTCGTGCAGAAGCTTGTAACGTTACAATGCAAGCCTTATTCGACATGGAACTGATTGATAGAGCTGTTGAATGCCCTTCCGAGGGATATGGCACCAAATTCTGTCGAAGTGGCGCGTTACATTTCAAAACGGCGAGACCGTTGTAGTGCCATAATGCTCCAAACGTTCTCATCCGGCGAACATGCTGGCCAAAGTAGGGTTTGCATGTGCGAACGTAAGCAGTAGAAATTCGCGTTTTGTTTGGGCTGGCATTATCTTGTTGAAATAGAAGCCCAAGATGGCTCGCCATGAGGCGCAACTAAACGGGGCGCAGAATATCGTCGGCGTACCGTTGCACTGTAAGGGTGCCACGGATGGCAATCAAAGAACAGTTATTATGAGAAGAAATGGCACTCTTAGAACATCACTCCTCGTTGTCGAGCCTTACGGCGGTAGACTGTCAGGGTTGTATCCCTACGCACACTGGTGGGTCTCCAGACACGTCTTCGGCCTCGAATCTCATTGACTTGACTTGTCTTCAGTGACGAGTTCCGATTCGGATGACCAGCGAAGACGTTTCTGGAGATGCCCCGGACAGTGGTCGAATACCAACCTGTCCCCGCAACCAGAAGTGATGATCTGGAGTGCCGTTTCGATCCATGTCAGGAACCCCTTTGTTGTCATCTCCTCCCGGCGGGGTCAGGGATTTTCTCTGCCTCGTGATGACTGGGTGTTGTGTGATGTCCTTAGGTTAGTTAGGTTTAAGTAGTTCTAAGTTCTAGGGGACTGATGACCATAGATGTTAAGTCCCATAGTGGTCAGAGACATTTGAACCTTTTTTTGTCATCTGCGACACCATTAGACCACGGCGATACATCGTCAATATTGTTGTTGTTGTGGTCTTCAGTCCTGAGACTGGTTTGATGCAGCTCTCCATGCTACTCTATCCTGTGCAAGCTTCTTCATCTCCCAGTACCCACCGCAGCCTACATCCTTCTGAATCTGTTTATTCATCTCTTGGTCTCCCTCTACGATTTTTACCCTCCACGCTGCCGTCCAGTACTAAATTGGTGATCCCTTGATGCCTCGGAACAAGTCCTACCAACCGACCCCTTCTTCTAGTCACGTTGTGCCACAAACTTCTCTCCAATTCTATTCAATACCTCCTCATTAGTTACATGATCTACCCATCTAATCTTCAGCATTCTTCTGTAGCACCACATTTCGAAAGCTTCTATTCTCTTCTTGTCCAAACTATTTATCGTCCATGTTCCACTTCCATACATGGCTACACTCCATACAAACACTTTCAGAAACGACTTCCTGACACTTAAGTCTATACTCGATGTTAACAACTTTCTCTTCTTCAGAAACGCTTTTCTTGCCATTGCCAGTCTACATTTTATATCCTCTCTACTTCGACCATCATCAGTTATTTTGCTCCCCAAATAGCAAAACTCCTTTACTACTTATTTCCTAATCTAATTCCCTCAGCATCACCCGACTTAAGTCGACTACATTCCATTATCCTCGTTTTGCTTTTGTTGATGTTCATCTTATACCCTCCTTTCATGACACTGCCCATTCCGTTCAACTACTCTTCCAAGCCCTTTGCTGTCTCTGACAGAATTACAATGTCATCGGCGAACCTCAAAGTTTTTATTTCTTCTCCATGGATGTTAATACCTACTCCGAATTTTTCTTTTGTTTCCTTCACTGCTTGCTCAATATACAGATTGAATAACATCTGGGATAGGCTACAACCCTCTCTCACTCCCTTCCCAACCACTGCCCTCGACTCTTATAGCTGCCATCTGGTTTCTGTACAAATTGTAAATAGCCTTTAACTCCCTGTATTTTACCCCTGCCACCTTCAGAATTTGCCTTTCCTCAATCGTAGGGTCAGTATTGCCTCACGTGTTCCAATATTTCTACGGAATCCAAACTGATCTTCCACAAGGTCGGCTTCTACCAGTTTTTCCATTCGTCTGTAAAGAATTCGCGTTAGTATTTTGCATCCGTGACTTATTAAACTGATTGTTCGGTAATTTTGACATCTGTCAGCACCTGCTTTTTTGGGATTGGAATTATTATATTCTTCTTGAAGTCTGAGGGTATTTCGCCTGTTTCCTACATCTTGCTCACCAGATGGTAGAGTTTTGTCAGGACTGGCTCTCCCAAGGCCGTCAGTAGTTCTAATGGAATTTTGTCTACTCCCGGGGCCTTGTTTCGACTCAGGTCTTTCAGTGCTTTGTCAAACTCTTCACGCAGTTTCGTATCTCCCATTTCATCGGCAATATTATAAGCCCCGTTTTGTTGTCCCTCATGGCAAACCATCCTGGGCTTACACTGCAGCAACATAATGTCTGCCCGCACCCGTTGAGAATTTCTGCTGCCAAACCATACTCTTGCAGGCAAGGTTGCCGGATCTCTCCCCAGCTGAGAGCGTTTGGAGCATTGTTGGTAGGGCTTTGCAACGAGCTTGGGATTGGGCGATCTGACGCGCCAATTGGATAGAATTGGCACAATATGCCGCAGGATGACATCCAACAAATCTATCAGTCAGTGCCAAGCCAAATAACAGTTTGCGTATGGGCCGGAGGAGGATCAACACATTATTGACTTGCTCAATAAGTGGAGCTCTTTCTCTGAATAAATTGTTCAAGTTTTCCCTAATTGTAATCATTTGTTCGCCTTTACATGTACGTCACTTCTACCTATTTCCGTCCCATTCGGATAATTCCTTCGTGGTGCGACTTTTTTTTATTGTATGGTGTAATTTATTCATCTCGGCGAAAATGAAATGAAATGATCGTTTGGCATTGTTGGCTGGGAGGCACCATTCGGAGTAGTTCGGCCGCCGTATTGCAAGCCCCTTTTAGGTGACGCCACATCGGCGACTTGCGAGACTGAGCTAGATAAATTAATTATAATTCTGTTGTTTGATTTACCAGATTCAGCTCATTAATAACGATATGTTTTCCTCTGTTTCATGGTCGGTATTACGAGTATTAGTGCCACGTATTAGTTGTGTCTACCTGACGATAAAACTGATCAAGATGCTGAATATTCATTCCTTGATTATTCATGTAATAAGGTTTATGAACCTGCATATTGTGAGAACTTTCCAACGATTATTATAATTTCAGCTTCCAACATTATCATATATGTATTTTATTTTTATAAGTAGTCAGGTAGTACAGACAAGTATTTACACTACATTTAGCTACTGTTTGTGCCAGTTCTAATAACTAAAAAAAATTTGTAATTACATCTATTATCCTTTTTGGTACATTGAGAACGATTCAGAGTTGTGAGTAGAGGACGACTATCCAAAAGATAATTATAATCCAGAACCTAATTAAAAATTGATGCGCTGAGAAGAATATGCGTCTGTTGGTAGAGATTGACTGCAAGTAGGGAAAATCTCACTTCTTCCTACATATCTTGCTTGCTATGAAAATGTTGTCTTGGACTGTATAAAGCTCAGCTTCTGAAATAAGACAGTAACTCTAATTAATGAATTTGTGCATCCAAGATAGAGCAATTTGTGCACCTTATGAATAATATGGATAGGACCTGCTAGTTATATTTCTTAAGGGGAGAGCTCTGTACCTGGGAACAGTTACACCTCTAACCACGATGACATTTTCAAACTATGCCAATCGCTTTTTGTGTGTTGCTGTCTTATTCTTAAATACAAAAATTATTCCGATAAAGTAAAGTTTTTCCAATGTAAAAAAATGTTTCTTGGTACAACTTGGTTATATACCTAGAAACAAATATTTTATTGAAATTTAAAAGCGTTGCAGTCAAGAGAATTTGTCAATACTGTATTTTATTATCTGTCCGTTGCACTATTACTCTGCTACACACCAATAGTAAGCGATGCCGAACTAAGTAGAAGTATTATCAGAAACCATTTGCAAGTGAAAGATATCTTGAAGTAGAAACTACTGAAAACTAACAGATGTTTTCGTTCTCAAGATAGGTAAAACCGTTTTAATTAAAATAGTTACAATATTAAACAAACAAAGTTAATTTGGAAATATCACATGTTCCACTGTCGAAAACATTCTTTTGTTTCAAGTTACAAGATAGCGCACAGTCAATGGAGTACGACTGAATCATGGTAAACAACTAGTTTTAAGAATATTTAGATCTTGGCTGACGATAAAAATCTGTACGTTAAGAATTAACAATGTCTTTCAAACAGATTTAATATGCTTTATATAATGTAAAAGTGTGGTTCTAAAAATATTTAGAAACGCTGCGCTACTCACAATCTCATGCCTCACAACGACAAAAACAGTAGAAAACGCCGGTAAACTGCTGCTGCTGTAGCGCGCACTTCTTCATGCGCTACTAAAAGATCACTGGATTGTAACAACAACCAGGAAGCACCACGTGTTCTTGGGTACACTGCCCTCATGATACAACACTGTCCCCTAGCTCTTACTAAGACTCAACTATTAGCGTTAACAATCACATAAAATAGTAACAGGATTTGTTAATAAATCTTTGGGCCAATCTTGTTCTTGGCCTTGTCTTGGAACTGTACTGATACGACAGTCGGTTAATGTATGTATAATCTTGTGTCTTAATTTAATAAATAATCTGGTCGAGTCTGTTTACATTCGATTTCAGAGTTATTGCTGGATTAAACCCTGTTGCAATGCATACTTTAAAGTTTTTTGGAAAATAAATTTTCATTTACATAGTTTAAAGAACCCTTGGAACTTTAATAGTGGCAACTACTTATTTGCAGATCGTACAAAATAGATATGTGTTTCAAAGTCTTACTGACCTTCAGAGTGGTCACGAGCATTGTGTATAACCCGTTGCCAGCAATATGGAAGTCTTGGATACTCTTAGCAGTGCCAGTTGTGTTGACAGTTCGAGCGGCGCGGTCTATTGCCCAACGAATTTGTAGCAGTTCTGAAGCGAATACCGTGAGGTGTTTTCTTCAGTTTAGAAATCGAGTTGAACTTACGAGACCTTAAGTCACGGAAGTGCAGTAGGTGGTCTAGTATTTAGCAGCCCCATCAGTCAAACAAATCAGTAACAGCTTCTGTCCCTATGCTGTTCATTTTTGGAACTCAAACTACGACCAGCTTATAGACAGAAGTGATGACACTTTCTGCAGGACCTGACCATCATTTTGCAGGAGAATGCTCAAGCACGTACAGTGCAAGTTGTTACTGATTTATTTGAGTGATGGGGCTCCTAAGTGCTATGCCACCTACTACACTCCCCTGATTTAAGCCCTCGATTTCTAAACTGAAGGAAACACTTCACGGCATTCGCTTCAGAACAGCTACAAATTCGTCGGGCAATAGACCGCGCCGCTCGAAGTGTCAATACAACTGTCACTGCTAAGACTTCCACATCGCTGGCAACGGGTTATACACAATACTGGTGACTACTTTGAAGGTCAGTAAAACTTTGAAGCAAGTATGTATTTTGTACGAGCTGTAAATAAATAGTTGCCACTATTAAAGTTCCAACCCTCGTATAAACTAAGTCTGATTAATAAACTGTTGCTGTATTATTTAATGCTATAAAGGGTGGGACAGGCCTACGTAGCACCATCTCGACCACCATGTGGACAGCAAGTCGAGGAGAAACTACGTATGTCAGAACGCATGCGTTGCAGCAACATGTTATGAATGCTGCCCTGCAACTCATTTTGGTTTGACAATGTACAGAGATGTGCATTTTTCGACAGACTGCCTTCATAACACGATGGATGTGTCATGCAAAAAGTGTCAAACTGGCTGTAACTCTACAACACACTTGACTATGCAAATGATTGGCATGTCAACAAAACCCCACACTTTCTGTACAATTAACGCCATCTATATTTTGTATAAAGGAATGAGAACTGAGTGGGGTTCTCATTTACAAATGGCATTTAAATGTAGTTTGTCTGTGAGAAAAGATCGTCTTAGGCCTTTGTAAGAAGGGAAAACGTCCACCAGACAATTTCGGAATTCGACAGCTGCTAGATTGCGCCAGTCGAGACTATGGTTTATCGTTCCACGATATTGCCGCTCGCGTTGATCGGGATTGTCATGTGAATATGAAATCGTTGGATTCAGGAGAGGTATAATGAACGCTGTGCAAGGTATGAAGAGTCCCACGCAGATAGCAGCCGACAACACAAAAATGGTTCAAATGGCTCTGAGCACTATGGGACTTAACATCTGAGGTCATCAGTCCCCTAGAACTTAGAACTACTTAAACCTAACTAACCTAAGGACATCATACACATCCATGCCCGAGGTAGGATTCTAACCTGGGACCGTAGCGGTCGCGCGGTTCCAGACTGAAGCGCGTAGAACCGCTCGGCCACAACGACCGACGCCGACAACACAGACATATCATTCACTCAGCCATGCAGGATCGTGCACCCATGTTACATACCTTGGCTCAGGAATCTGGTTTGTCTGCAAAAAGTATTCACATGGACGATGCGGCGATGTCTGGAACACCACGAACTGCAGCAAAGCGGCCATTTTTGTGGCTTCCCTGGACGTCGCAGTAGAGAGAGACGCGCCGATACTTGTACTGTCAAAGGTAACACTGTGTTAAAGAGCAGCACAACGACATTTTCTTAGGCGATTGCATCACTGTGAATTTACATGTGAATGGTGGCTCCGAGGAGAATGAATGTTGCCACATTGCATACGTCGTGTAGACCCAGGCCCTGGACTGATTCTATAAAAGAAAGGATGCCAGATTAAAGTGTAACGTCCCGTGGGCAGCACGTTCATTAGCGACGGTGCACAAGCTCGGGTAACGCAAGTACGGGAAAAGAGCGTTTTATGGAAATCACGCGAAATCTAAATGTGGATGGCCGGGCGGTTATTTAAACCGTTATTCTACCGAATGCGGGTCCAGTCAGCTAAGCAATGTGCCACCTCGTTCAGTGTTATGGAAGTGGATCCCAATTTTGCACACACCTCTGTCTGCCGCAGCTTACAACAAGGACAACGGCAGTCCCACTTCTGACGTGTAGTACCGGCTGCACTACGCTGTCTTCGTATTCCCGATGACGGTACCTTCCAACAGGACTGCAAGTTGGCCATGCTGTCCTTCGAGGTCTCCGTGATCAAATGGTTCAAATGGCTCTGAGCACTATGGGACTCAACTGCTGTGGTCATTAGTCCCCTAGAACTTAGAACTACTTAAACCTAACTAACCTAAGGACATCACACACATCCATGCCCGAGGCAGGATTCGAACCTGCGACCGTAGCAGTCGGACGATTCCGGACTGCGCGCCTAGAACCGCGAGACCACCGCGGCCGGCGGTCTCCGTGATATTATGTTTCAACAAGACTGGAGGCTGGCTATGCTGTCGTTCGAGGTCTCCGCCATTGATGCATGTTCCCAATTCTATACTAAAGATTTTCTATATAAAGGGCGTCCGAGTGTTGCCCCGGTCAGCGCGTGCTTCAGATATCTCACCCACTGGAATTTTTTGGTCATAGGTTGCCCAGAGAGCAGCACATCCGCCATCACTCACCAGCTATCACTATTGCTGAACTCTCGCCCAGAGATCAAGTGGCACGGAATGACGTATCCGTGTCTCTCAACCAAACTCACTCTCGCTCGGTGCCCTGCGAGGTTTTCTGCCAGCGTTGGCAATTACTGTATCAAACATCGCACCCTGCCCACCCTCAAATCACCTACAAACGTAATCATCGCCCTACTATACTGTACCATTCACAATAAATAAGAATCATTTGCCACCCTGCCTGGCGTTACTATGTTAGTGGCCAACGGTGTACAACATAGCCACCAAGCATTGTAATATGAGCTTAAAATTTCAAGTGACTATAGAGATTATGATGGTACGGATCCATGCTTGCTCTCGTACTTCTTTAGTGGCATGTGTAACCGGAACCTGGTTTTAGAAAACAGCCCCAGGACGACATAATGCGCAAAAAATTAATACGCTGTCATGTCATTAGAGAACGTACGAGATTTGAAAGGCAGTGGCCAATGGGCAAACCGAGTTGTTCACTTCATCATGAACACATAACATCAATAAAGAAAACACGTTTACACAACAGATGTAATTCTTCGTTTCAGATCCGTATGCTAGGCTGCGGAGGATCTAACCCATGAAATAATCTTCAATACTGGTGACAGATCCATGTCTAATCAAGATATAAAGTGGTCCTTTGAATTCGGCGAACAGACGTAGCTAAATAAGATCCCGCTGCACGTAATACATTGAAAAAAAAAGGATTGGTAAACTTGTACCCCTGCTGAAAGGAATGAACAGTCTAATGAATACAGAATATGGATTGAGATTAAATCAAAGGGAGACGCACGTAATGAAAAAGAGCAGAAATGTAAACAGCGAGAAACTTAACATCAGTATTGATGGTTAGGAAGTAGATTAAGTTAAGGAATTCTACTACCTAGGCAGCAAAATAACCAATGACAGACGAATCAATGGGGTCATCAAGAGCAGACCAGCACTGTAAAAAAGAGCATTTCTGGCCACGAGAAGTCTACCAGCATCAAACATAGGCCTTAATTTGAGGAAAACAATTCTAAGAAACAACGTTTGGAACACAGCATTATATGATACTGAAACATCGATTGTGTGAAAACAGGAACAGAAGAGAATCGAAGAATTTGAGATGTATTGCTACAGACGAATGTTGAAAATTATGTGGACTGACAAGTTAGATAATGAGGAGGTTCTGCGCAGAATCGGAGGAGAAAGAAATGCGCGGCTGCCACGGTCGCAGGTTCGAATCCTGCCTCGGGCTTGGATGTGTGTGATGTCCTTAGGTTAGTAAGGTTTAAGTAGTTCTACGTTCTAGGGGACTGATGACCGCAGATGTTAAGTCCCATAGTGCTCAGAGCCATTTGAACCATTTGAGAAAGATATATGAGGAAAACATTGACAAGGAGAAGGGCATAAGTGTACACACATCGGATAATGACTTCCATGGCACTAGAGGGAGCTGTAGAGGGCAATAACTGTAGAGGAAGACAGAGATTGGAATACATCCATAACTGACGACGTAGGCTGCAAGTGCTACCCTGAGATAACGAGGTTGGTACAGGAGAGGAATTCGTGGTGGGGTCATCAAACCAGTCAGAAGACTGATGACTCAAAAAAAATTTTCTATTAAACTTTCGTTCGGAGATAGGTCTTGTAGAATAGCTTTGGAGCGACCAGTCACAATAAACTTTACTCTCGTCGGATTCAAGAGTTTACTAATTCTTCAGTACCCTCATCCTTTCCAGAGTGGATAAAGCTTAAGGGAAGTTATCAGCGGATACCAGCAAGATCATATCCCAAAAACTTCTTCTTATCGACTACCCACAGTACAGGCGATATATAATACAAGTGGAGCGATCTTAACAAAGAGCTACAGGGCCAACAAGTTACGGAAGTTAATCAAAATGGACGCCTCAGAATATGTGCACAGATATGGTTGTTTTGTATTGTTGTTCCTGTTTTTTCTTGTTGCTGTTGATGATGATGACGTTTGTGAGGTAGGGCATATACCACTCGAACTTGGGGTCCATAGTGCCTAAAAGGATACTGACTACAGCCCAGATTTGAGCGCCATTGCACTGGGGCTCACTTTGACAAGTACTCATTCATATGACGAAACAAAATTACGATAAAATAAATTAAAGATCGAACGGCGAGCAAACATATTTCCATAGCTCCATGTATTGGGCAAAGACGTGCAATGAATAACCAATAAGAGGATACTTTTTAAAAGCTGCTTACTAACACGCCACATCGAGTTTTGGATACTATCCGTAAAGATTAAGGAGTATAATCCGAAAGAATGGTTCTAGTGGTCACATTCAGATTCTCATAGATTTATATACTCTACCGTACTTTTATACACGAATATGTAGAAGTACACTGTAGTACAATTCTCGTGAAGAACAACATGGGGCGAGATATACTACTAAATCTCCTTAGTATTTGCTTATTTTCCACATACCTAGAACTTGAGTAACTTTCCAGGGACTGAAAGTAATTTCGTTAAGATGACATGCAGCGGCGCGGTTCTTTCCGTCCTTTTACGACGAACCTGCGCCTACCTGTGAATATTGTCTCAGCAGATCATCAGTGGGGAAGCCGAGCGAAACCTACTGCACTTCGACGTAAACCAGGCTGCAATTAAAGTCACTAAACTACGTTTCGGGAGAAAGTTTTCACACGAATTGAAAGGTTGGATATTTTGTCCTTAATTAATATATTCTGAAACTTTGGTAAACAAGTACCACTGCCAAGCCCGTGCTAGTCTTAACACAGTCACTCACAATCCCTTTCACTCACGTTAGCAAGTTTATGGTGTTGCATTTCCCGAAAACGTAATAGCTACAAATATACGGATTGTTTTTGATTGAGAATCCTCGCCAAATATTAAGCCTGTCGGTACCTAATGCAGTCACAGTTTTTAGCCACCGACCTGCTCAATACGCCACGCGGAATATATGTCTTTTCTCGTCACAAAATTCACTTAAAAATTCCGAAATTTCTACACACCCATCGGAATAATTATGCCGTCACTATACAATACTTTTGATGTATGAAACACTGCTAGATCCGGCAGCTTATCATTTCCATCGGAACTACTACTACACACATCCGAACTGTTTCATGGCTAGGCTCCGACTCCTCTCTAGAATACTCTGTCTTCTCTACCAGCGGAGAAAGGCACGCGAAGAATATTGCTTTACCATTGGTCAGTTTACTCAACAGCCAATAGCAACACAACATTGTCCCGCGTCAGTCCGCTCTTCTCATCAATAACCAATCTCAAAATAGTAAACCTAAAATGGTTCAAATGGCTCTGAGCACTATGGGACTTAACTGCTGAGGTCATCAGTCCCCTAGAACTTAGAACTACTTAAACCTAACTAATCTAAGGACATCACACACATCCATGCCCGAGGCAGGATTTGAACCTGCGACCGTAGCGGTCCCGCAGTTCCAGACTGTAGCGCCTAGAACCCCACGGCCACACCGGCTGGCTAATAAACCTAACGACTGCACTTCTTACTGACGTAATTATCTATTATGCGAAAGTTTTGTTTGTGGGTAAAGTTATTTACTATTGTTATTTATACCTGAATTAAATTTTCCTTTACCATAAACTTACTTTACAAATCTATTCTACAAAAATCCCCTTTGTCCACATCCATACTTCTTCGAAAAGTTCTCACACTAAATCCCACTACATAACTCGTCAAACAATTATCTTCATATTAACCTTAAACCACACTCACGCATCACTGATACTGCTAAAACACATTTATAACATTTTACCTACACAAAAAGACATAATAACACTTTATGAAAATACTAGAACAGGTTATGAAAAACATTCTATTACTTTAGTGCACTCTAGTGGGCACAATCGAAACTAAATCAGTCCCCTATCCAAAATTGTCCTCTATCGGCTGATACATAAACTACGTGCGCGTCATGTCTCGCGTCACCATCTGTCACTATCCAGCTGTGAGACACATCTCCCACTTAACCGCCTCCAAGGCAGTTTCGGTATATGGCGATACGCCTCAGACAGACGAACGAAATAATGAAGTCTCGCCCGCCTAAGGGCGAGCAGGAGGAGCAGAGAACGCCTTGCAGCTTTCGCAAAGCCACTACTGGCGTAGGGACAGCTTTTCTAGATCCAATATTGCGTCTTGTTGTGAAAATTAATATCTGTCCCCTCCCGCATGTTACTAGGTTAGCTTTCAGCTCACTTAAGCGACCAAAACATCCACGAGCCTCTTAGATGTTCAGCTACGCTCAAGCACTCAAGATGTCCACGTTCCCTGAGATGCCCAACGAGCTGCAGAGGTCATCAGCTGCCAGCGGTGCAGCACACACTCAACCCATATTGCCGCGCGGGGTACCCGCGTGGTCTTAGGCACCTTGCGATGGTTCGCGCGACTCCCCCTGTCGGAGGTTCGAGTCCTCACTCGGGCATGGGTGTGTCCCTAGTGTAAGTTAGTTTAAGTTAAAATTGTGTCTAAGCCTAGGGACCGATGACCTCAGCAGTTTGGTCCCATAGAAACTTACCACAAATTTCCAAATTTCAACCCATGTTCAGGTAACCTATCAAGCGTGAGTCTCGCCGGTCCCAGTTCAAGTTAAGTTCAATCTATGGCTCACTCACATATCACCACGAACATCAATTTTTATCCTCTGTCCTAATTTTCATGTTTGATTCAAATGGCTCTGAGCACTGTGGGACTTAACATCTGAGGTCATCAGTCCCCTAGAACTTAGAACTACTTAAACCTAACTAACCTAAGGACATCACACACATCCATGCCCGAGGCAGGATTCGAACGTGCAAGCGTAGCAGTCGCGCGGTTCCACACTAAAGCGCTCTGCCACTGCGGCCGGCTAATAATAATGTTTCCCAAATGAAACGTTTGAGCTTCCTTTTGGTATTGGTTACGTTGCGAACACTTTTGAAAATAATTTAACAACTATTTCCACTAGCATTTGATGACAGTACTCCCAAAACCCTAGAGTTAATTTCAAAAACATGTCGTATTTATAACTATCATCAGCTGGCGGTCTTGCAATTAGCGCTGCTGGCTCTGGATCACGGGGTTCCGAGTTCGATGCCCAGCCGGATCAGGGGTGTTCTCGTTCTGAACTGGGCTACATTTCGTCCTCAACAACACTTCATCATAAATGCGCAAAGTGCCGAAGTGACGTCAAATAGAAAGACGGACCAGGTGGCGGAAGGGGACCGCCAGCCAAAAATAGCATACGCACGCTTTTTTTCGTTTTGTTTTTGACATACCTGTCTACAGGTGATACTTATTGGTTTGCTAGCACACAAAGCACAGGAAAAGACTCAAATCATCACTTTACATGCCACGTGGGGTAGCTATGCGGCGTGAGGCACCTTGTCACGGCTCGCCCTGCTCCGCCTGTCAGAGGTTCGAGTCCTCCCTCGGGCATGGGTGTATGTGTTGTCTTTAGCGTAAGTTAGTTAGATTAAATAATGCGTAAGCCTAAGGACCGATGACTTCAGCAGTTTGGTTCCATAGGAACTTACCACAAATTTCCAAAAATTTCCATCACTTCGCACAATTCTTTTAGGTACGTGGAAATATATCCTTAGCTAGTCGAGAAACAAAGACAAATTCATCACTTTTCAATAGTTGTTTACATACATTTAAACAGCTCTGTTTTCTCTTTTGTTTTTTTACGTTACTATCATTTCACCCTCCTCGCTCCCTATGGGGGGCTGCCAGGAGTACAATATCACGCTCTTCAGCCAAAAGTTTGTATAAAATATGATTAAAGACATTACGACATTCATGTAGACAAAATTTAAAAACTTTCCAAAATCCATAAAAAGACGATTGAATGACGCTACCTACAAAAAATGCAATGTTGTTTCCTCTATTTAAATTTTTTGGAAGAAAATAAAGAGTCTAATAGGTAAAGATAAAAAGAAATAGGCATTTAAAAGACGATAAAAAGGATGGCGATGTTCATTAAAAAGGGGCATTGCTCTTCTATTACAATGCAAAAGGACCTGCGCAGGGTGAAGAAGTTGTGAGTAGCTTAAACGTCGGTTGTTTTGCTGGGGGCGGGGGAGGCAGGAAGGGTTGAATGTAAGTACATAAGCCGTTGGGTGATATCTGGAAATAAAGATAGGTGTTCTGGTGGGTAGTATAGATACGGATGGGAATGGTGCATTTGGTGGGTAGGTAGGACTGTGGTATTAGCAGAGGAAGGGATGGAGGGAAATGGAGAAAAAAGACAGAGTGGGGAGCCCTGATGTGGAGTGGAATAGGTGGAAAAAAATATTAGTTGGTGGGATGGATAAATATCGGGGCGGATTTCATTTTCTGGAACAGGAAGTTGGTTGAAATTGCGTCGGAAAACAGTTGCGTGAAGTAATGTTATTCTGTGTGTTCCTTTGCTTCGTGTGGCAGAATTCCGACAACATGGGCAATAACATTTGGAACATAACTTCACTGGCACTCCCAGCAAAAAATCTTGTCATAACTTCACATGCAATGGTAGTTAATAACTGACGTGTAAATAACGTTTAGGCACCTGATGAGTGCATCATGCTGCCGAAACACTCTGACAAATACTTAATGACAAAAGTGAATGAAGGTGAGACTATATTTATTATAGAAATTATCTTCCATACATGTTAACTAGATGATCTATGTTGTTCCCTCAGTGCCCTCCCACCCCCGACCTCCTTCCTTGAGTTGGTTGTGTACTCTTCCTAACAGACAACGTGCCAGACGCCTGTTATTAAGTCTTGGTGAGTCCGCAGCCCTGTGCTAATGCAGCCCTCGCGGGGTGGAGATGTGTGCGAAGCGCAGACCGCCCGCAGTGGCTGCCGCGACATTTACCTCGCCTCTGCTCGCCACTCGCAGGGCGCAAGTTAATCTCGCCGGCCCTGCGGCCTCGGCGCAGCCTTTGATCTCAGTGCGCAGCGCGCTGTGGACTCTCTTATTCCGGCCGTGTCCCCACGGTGTGCCCTGCAGACTCGCAGGTGTGCAATACGGCTCGCTGCAGCGCCGCTGCCGCGCCAGCCATAATCAAAGTTCTACTGGAGCTCCGCAGGCGCATTCAGAACGCAATGGCAACGCGCATACGCATTTGCTTGCAGCATGAAGACAGACATAATTAATCCACCAAAATAACTCACAATGCAGAGCATAAACGTCAAGTTCATTGTAACATATGATGCAAATTTCAGCTCTTTATAACATTCTCTAGCATCTGGCGGACGACACGGAGGTATACAGAGGCAGCTAAACCTTAATTTCCCAGTTAGGAAAGTGCAGGAAGACCAGCGCGCAATCGCCAGTTGGTGCAATGCCTTGGTTCGAAATGGATCAAATGGCTCTGAGCACTATGGGACTTAACATCTGAGGTCATCAGTCCCCTAGACTTAGAACTACTTAAACCTAACTAACCTAAAGACATCACACACATCCATGCCCGAGGCAGGGTTCGAACCTGCGACCGTAGCGCCTAGAACCGCTCGGCCACAACGGCCGACAATGCCTTGGAAATGAAAAAAAATCTAGTCAAAAGCGTAGCAGTAACTTTCAGCCAACGCATCCCCCTCCTCCCCCCCCCCCCTTCCCAGATTACCAGATTCTGTTTGATAGCCGTCCAACATTCTGTAAACAGAAAGGACCTATGGCAAATACTGCACTGCTCAGTATCAGCTGCATCCACTCCTTAAGGATCTAGGACAGAGTTAGAGAATTGTCATCCTTCTGACGATATTCTGTGTGTCGGAGATGTGGTTAACGGCAGCAAACATGCATCTAGACAAGTTACATTTACTGCATAATAAAATACTCCGCGCTGTAGAAGACACTTACCAGTCCTTGCCAGACACGCACATTAGGGAGCTTCTACACGAACCATCAATCATTAGCCACAGTAAAGAGAAATCTGAAAACCCATATGAGAAGGCTTCCACTGTAAGCCAACTAGTCAGGCGTCATTGAGGTACACAATACCACGGCACTTCAGATAAAAGACCCACTTCCACTCACACCGGACACTTTAAACAGAGTACAGACGACAGTCACACATACACTCATTCAGCTTAGTAAAAGCCGCTGTCTTAAAATATCATTAAGAGAAGGTAGAAGTCTGGCGGGCATAGCCCCGTGGCGCTTCTGTGGCAACTTATCTAAGATTCGACAAACTGCATTCTCGTTTCGTAAAATACTTTTTTTGCTTAATCCACAATATTTTATTGAATACACGGTCGGTTTTGGAACACTCGTCATCTGATGTAAAAAATAAAATCACTTAAACCTCTTGAGGCCACCCTCACTCGCCACGGAACCAAAAGTTTCGCATCAAAAGGATAAAAGGGAGAACATAAATTCCATATAAACCGTTCCCGCGTAGTGCGCACCCGGGAACAGAAACAGGAATGCCGAGTGAGGCAATGGTGCGGTAATTTTAAAAATGGCCGTACCAGTGTTCACGATGAGGACCGCACTGATAGACGTAGCCTTGTGACTCACGGACTGATGATGAAAATAATATCTGAAAATCATCGATTAACGAATGCAACACTTTTGCAACTTTTTCCCAAATTTCATGGAGTTTGATGCATGAAATTGTAGCGAAGGAGCTTGGTTACCACAAATTATGTGCTATGTGGTTTCCCAAAATCCTAACCGAATACCACAAGAAACAGAGCTTGCCTGCAGCATTGAACTTCCTCGAAGATTACGAGAAAAATGGTAACAAAGTTATCGATAATGTAGTAATTGGGGACGATCCTTCTGTGAAGCACGTAAACTGTGAAGCAAACAGATAGCCCATGGAATGGGGACACATAGATTGTCCCAAGAAACCAAGGAAGTGCTGTCAGCAAGAAAGATCATGGCTACTGTGTTTGGGGACTCTAGGGAAGTGATTTTCGTTTATTTCCTCGAATGTGGCACGGCATTTAACTAAGAGAGGTATGTTCAAACACTAACGAAGTTAAAGCGATACAAGATAAGCGCCAGGAAAAACTCGGCGCAAAAGTTTCATTTTTTCACGACAGTGCCCTTCTACACACGGCCAGTTCTACCCGAGAGCTCCTACAGGCTTTTGGGTAGGAGGGTGTGGTCATCCACCAAACAGCCCGGATTTGGCGCCGAACGATTGTCACCTCTTCCCAGCAAAGAAGACATGGCTTGTTACACAACGCTTTGATACTGACCCGGAACAGCATGCCGGTATAAATCAATGGTTGCAATCGTAGGCGCAGATATCTATAGAGACGGGGTTTGGTTGATTGGTTGTTTGATTTGGGGAAAGGGACGAAACAGCGAGGTTGTCGGTCCCATCGGATTACGGAAGGATGGGGAAGCAAGTAGGCCGTGCCCTTTCAAAAGAGCCATCCTGGAATATGCCTGAAGCGAGTTAGGGAAATCAAGGAAAACATAAATGAGAACGGCCGAACACGGGTTTGAACCGTCGTCCGTCCGAATGCAAGTCCAGTGTCCTAACCACCTCGCTCGGTACACGGGATTTGAAAAACTTGTGCCACAGTATGATAAGTGCTTCAGTCTGAATGGCGATTGTGTAGAAAAGTTGCTTGAGAGTACCTTTAAAGTGTATATAATGAAATTTGTTTTACTATATTGTTAATTTTTTTATTTCAAAATATCTGTTACTTTCTGGATAGCCCTCTTATATCACCATAATTTACTCTCTTGTTAGTGGAAACCAAGCCTAATTGAAGTATTCGTCTCGTTAGACTAACGAGCCATAAATAACAAAACTGTATCTGCACGCACAAGACCTGAAAACCTTGATCAGCAGTTACAAAAATTCCTTGGTGTCAAATACCTTACAAATATTGATTTAAAAAGTTCATTTGACAGGTTAAACTAACACCAGAATGTAGACAATACACGGCCTTTCTTTTTGGCGTAGAAGTTACCATTTTTGCGTGCTACCTTTCAGACCTAATGTTAGTTTATGGAGTGTTCATCACTGCTTTAGGTCCAGAACTGTTACAAAGTGTAACACCATATGTTGACGATATTCTCGTAGCAATAGATACTTAGGTTTGCAAGAGAAGATATAGGACTTTAGGATAAATAGTATCTTCAAAAGGAATACGATCAGATCATGATAAAATTAACGCAGTCCCGTATCCAAACACTAAGAAACGGTTAAAGTCATTCTTTCAACTCTGCTTGTTCTTCCGACATTTCGTTCCAGACCAGCTACTAAATAGTACAGCTTAAAAGTTTACTTAATAAGAATGCTTTATGGCTGTGGGTGTAGGAGTGCACCAGTGATGTTGACACAATTAATCGTTAGTTAGTTCAGATATCTTGTGCCATTCTGATACGAGCAATCATCTTTCTGTCGCTACAGATGCCTCAGAAATAGGTTATGGCTGACGTCTGTTTCAGATGGACCAACAACAGGGTACGTATGAAGTAAAAGTGATTGGCATAGCAACTAGAGCACTCGCGGATTGCGAGCGTCCTCATGCAGCGGACGGCATTGGGAAAGCTAGCTATAAGTGCGCATTCAGAAAGTTCAGTTACCACGTTTATGGTAAAAACGTAAAGGTATATATTGATCGCTGAGCTTTGAGGTTTCTAATGTGTAAAATTTACACCCGTGCGTATGGCATTGGGCTTTCTTTTTACAAGAAAATTCATTTGAAGTAATTCACATGCTGAAAAACAAAACACTGTGCCTGATGCATTGTCTGGGCTGCAACAAGATCTTGCTGAAAATGCAGAAACACAAGAACAAGTAACAGACTATCACATATTACTGATGATAGACAAACGCTATAGACAATGCTATATTGACGCACGCAGAAACATGAAAGAATTATAAGAAGTAGATCCATGTTGGCCCAGAGTGAGAACACAGATAAAACAGTATAGCGTAGACAGTTTCAAACAATATTACTCCCTACACAACGACGTCCTACAGGAAACAGCCTAATACAAACGCTTGGTATGTATGCATCACGTCTGAAATTGTCTGTAAATTGCCGGGGAACATAACGGTACCATAAAATGTCTAAGGAAACAATCTGCTTTGCTACTTTTCCAAACTGCGTTACTGTTTTCCCAAAATGCGGGGAAAACTATATCGATTACTAAGCATTTGTGTCATCTGTACGATAGTGAAATCCATCAACAAAACTAGTAAGAGTGAATTACATTCTCTTTTGCACAGTCAGTCACTTTATATCGTAGCTCTTGGTATTGCTGGTCCATACCTGAGCGCACGTGGAAGTATCAAGTATAGAGTTCGAGTCTCGGTCGGGCACACAGTTTTAATCTGCCAGGAAGTTTCATATCAGCGCACACTCCGCTGCAGAGTGAAAATCTCATTCAAGTATATTATTGTACTACATGACATTTTTTTTCAAGTTTTTAAAGCTATATGCTGCAAAGTCTGGTATGGCTGCAGTAATAACCAAAATAATCTCAAATGATTACATCCCCACAGTAGGAAAACCCAGATCACTACTCACCGACAGTGCAACTTACTTCATTTGCTATAAATCGAGACAGGCATACAAATAATTTTAATATCACGCTTTAACCCGCAAGTAAATCTTAACGAACGGGTGTTTCGAGAATTAAACAGGTCCACACGCCCTTATACCCTACAATCAACGCACGCCATGGGCTGCAATATGTTGAATTGTTTGAGCAGGTAGTGAACCACTTTCTATTTATGACACACAACACACTACTGCGGTTTTGATGTCAGATGTGGAGAAAGCAAAGAGTAGCTAGAACATCTTCCGAAATTTCAGAGGCATGTAGAATCTTATAATGGAAAGGTCAGATCTGTGTTAATTGGACTCACTCGTCAAGGACATCCTAGAAAATCGCAGTATGACAAGAATTTCAGTAACACGTAACACTGTGAAGTAGGAAATAATGTTTTCCTCAGAAGTCGCCGCAAATCTTCACAGTTCAAATGAAACTGTTTGTCTCCTCCTACTGCAAAAACATTCTGTTGGCACCCACCTGCATAGGAAGAAATGATCATCACTATAAAATAAGAGAAATCAGGGCTCACACAGAAAAATTTAAGTGATCGTTTTTCCCGCGTGCCGTTCGAGAGTGGAACGGTAGAGACACAGCTTGAAGGTGGTTCATTGAACCCTCTGCTAGGCACTTTATCATCAATAGCAGAGTAATTATGTAGCTGTAGAAACAGCAGCAGGTGGGCACTATCTCATGAAGGACGGCTTGTCATCAGTCGTCACGCGTAACACACCCAGGTTGTTATTTGTTCACGCATCCTAGAACCAAAACGATTCAAGGCTTATACCCAGACAAAGATTTGAAGAAGCTTCAGTGTACACAAAACCAGTAAATGAACAACATGAAAGGTAAGTACCAGCTTCGAGGATATTCGTCGTATTAAGCGCCAAATGAACTGAAACACGTGAAATGTCACATTTCCTGACTTCGTTGTAGAATGAACATTATACACTCCTGGAAATTGAAATAAGAACACCGTGAATTCATTGTCCCAGGAAGGGGAAACTTTATTGACACATTCCTGGGGTCAGATACATCACATGATCACACTGACAGAACCACAGGCACATAGACACAGGCAACAGAGCATGCACAATGTCGGCACTAGTACAGTGTATATCCACCTTTCGCAGCAATGCAGGCTGCTATTCTCCCATGGAGACGATCGTAGAGATGCTGGATGTAGTCCTGTGGAACGGCTTGCCATGCCATTTCCACCTGGCGCCTCAGTTGGACCAGCGTTCGTGGTGTACAGAAAGGTGTCGAAGTTGAGTGACTGTAGGAGGAACGACCCTGACTTTAACAAAATCTCTAGTTGGTGTCATGAATGGCAGCTAGTCTAAATGTAGGAAAATGTAAGTTAATACGGATGAGTAGGAAAAACAAACCCGCAGTGTTGGGATCAGCATTAGCAGCGTACTGCTTGACACAGTCACGTCGTTTAAATATCTGTGCATAACGTTACGAAGAAATATGTCATGGAATGAGCACGTGAGAACTGTGGTACGGAAGGCAAACGGTAGACTTCGGTTTACTGGGAGAATTTTAGGACAGTGTGGTTCATCTGTAAAGCAGATGGCACGTAGGACGCTGATGCCTCATGTTCTTCAACACTGCTCAAGTGTTTGGGATGTGTACCAGTTCTGCTTGATGGAGTTCAGAGGTGTGCTACTAGATTTGTTACCAGTAGGTTCGACCAACACGTAAGTGTTACGGAGATGCTTCGGGAACTCAAAGGGGAATCCCTAGAGGAAAGGCGAGTTCTTTTCGAGGAACACTATTGAGAAAATTTAGAGAACCGGTATTTGAGGTTGACTGCTGAATGATTCTACTGCTGCCAACGTACACTTCGTGTAAGGACCCCGGAGATATGAGAAATTAGGCCCCGTAAGGAGGCATATAGATAGTCGTTTTTCCCTCGCTCTATTTGCGTGTGGAACAGGAAAGGAAAGGACTAGAAGTGCTACAGAGTACCCTCTGCCACGCACCGTACGGTGGCTTGCAAAGCATATACATAGATGTAGATCTACTACTCACAACATGAAAAATTACATAATAAGTAATTAAATTATACATAGTGACTTTAATGGAGCTCATAATAAACAAAAATAATCATGGTAAATATGTATAATACGAAATCATAGTCAGTTCTTACGAACAATGCTAGTTGTCATGAGGTCAACACACACGTATTCATTACGTTTTGCACACACTCTTTCTTGATCTGTCACATTGTTTGCAACGTCCCTTGCCCTCTTTCTTTAGCTCAAATGTTTTACTTCTGGGTCTTCTGCTAACAACATCAGTCCTCGCGTTCTCAGTTGTCTGGCTATCACGGACATTTCATCCGTTCCTGAATTTCAGTTTTCACCAGTTGCCAACTGGTTTGACTTTGGAATAGTTCTTGTTTGCTGAAAAAAAGCATAAAGCATTGACAGCAGCGATATTTAAAATATAATAAATAAGGGTTCTTGGTCATCTTTTAGTAGTTCTTGCAGTGTTATAATTTGAACAAAGTTGATCAATACATCAACTCCAACTTTTTTGCGATGGCAGAATGTAACAATTTCTAATTTGCGTGGACTAGTCAATCGGTGCATCATTGCGCTTATTTGAAAATAAAATTTCTGCTTCCTTTTTCCCTTCGTAGCAGGATACAAGTGTTGCATCATGTCTGAAGAATGGTTTATTTTCGAAATTTGGTGGATAAAGTTCGTGAGATATTTCTTTTTTGTTGTGTCTGTTTAAACGAAAGTGGTCTCTGTCTCAAGCATTCTTAAATCAGAGGATAGCTAGTAAACAAAGTATGGCTCATGATGTTACGTCCTATGCTTAAATTGGTTTCGCAATTCTCATTACGACCTCCTTTCCTGCATTGCTTACATCAGAAGGTCCCGCCGGCTTTTTTCCCCCATAAACTTCCGTATACATAGTATACATTATCCTACAATCTACTAATGCAAACAGCTTTGGGCCAAAACGGGCAGGTTTACCAGGTGTAGACTGTCTGAATGGACTCCTTCCACGGAAACCAAGCAGTTGTGAGCTACTCCTTAGGAGCATTGTGTTTTTGAAAGATTTCTAACACCAAATCCGTAAGCCGACTTATTGATACCAATTTCTTTTAGTTTTTTTTCATTTATAGTGTTTACGTCATCAAATCTCAGGCACCGAAGCAATAAATGAAATCCATTCGTTGACGTAGTCCAATAGACTCTTTCAATCCCACTGCCTTTCTCATTGTCCCATATGCAAGCGTTCAGTTTGTAAGATTTTAGCGTACCAGTGAAAGGAAATATACCGAGCAGGGCACGCATTTCACATTCACAATCTCGTTCTCCAGAAAATTTGTGCCTGATCTTGTCTATGTAAATACTGGTAATTTTGACAAACAAATCTATTATTCTGTCATCAAGTTAATGCAGTAGATTTCAGATTCTGCGCCTCCTTTTCGGCCAGTAACACGAATCATGATATCAATGGATTTTGTTTTAACGTTGGAACGACCATGTAAGATCTTCCATTTTGTTTTGTCTTTGCAAAAATAGTAATTAGATTCATCTTCACTTACGTTGTTGAAGTTCTCTTCATTTTCTTCTTCGAATTCTTCCAATTCATTGTTTACAGCTTTCTCGTTTGGTTGATGATAATCCTCGCTAGTATATCCATTGCTTAGAGCAGAATCACAGTCGGAAGGATCATCAATTTGCAGTTCTTCCTCTAGCCATAGGGTCCAAATCTTTCCATCAGAAGTGCGATCAATCGTTACACCTAAATAACAACGGTAATTTAATACAACCTCAACAATCCAAAGATATGTCAAATATAATGGAAATCAAAATTTTTACTTACCATAAAAAGTGTGTACTTTGATACTCCCGCGGAGTACACGTGTGTGCCAAACACGACAACGAAGACATTTCCACGAGAAGATCCGTGGAAGTCTGTGCACGTGACTTACTGTAGGTTCCGGCTTGAACATGAACGTCAGGCTCCTAGAATGTTGACCCCACTCTTAGCAACAATAGGAAAATAACGGTTAGAGAAACAATGGAGCACATTTGCGCTCCGTGCGAGTCACCGAGGGTTACATAAAATTCTGACTTCATTATAAATCCAGACTCTAAAGCATATTTTAAAAAGCTGCAAATACCTTAAGAGAACATCGAAAAAACATTTTACTGGTACTTAGAAGATATTAGTAGATAAAATGACTTGGGCAGAAAACTTGCAATTATAAAGACCTACAGTAAGTAAGAAATTACGTAGAAAGGTACTTAGAGCTCTGTTATAATAAAGAACAAACTATTGGTGTGCAGATGATAAACAGTGAGCAACCATATGCTGGGATGTATAAGTGTATCGTTCGTAATCTCGATGCCTGGTGGGATGCTAAACGAACATTGGGTCGAGAAAACAGCATTTCTGCCAGATACTAAGGTGTACACTTGCCTCAGGAAAAAACTGAAGCCGCTTCCTTCAAGAAGATGTGCTACTGAATAGGTGTCCGTGGATCCCCACTGCACAAAATGCGTCTCCAGCACGAATCGTTGCTGAGAACGTTCCACATCACGTAAACACGGTGAGCTGTGTACAACGATCGCGTCTGAACTAAGCCGTGGCCTGCCAGCAGTAAAATGTAATTTCTGTCGCTCGTCTACGCAGTGCACATTATTGACCATTTAAAGTGTATCCGCCAATAAGAGTACGTGAAAACAAAACTTAGGGACACGTTGCTACTCATCTGAACTCTGCAACTTCTAACACATGTAGATAAGCAATGTATTATCCGAACAGAGAACGAACTTTCAGTTTTGTCTGAATTCGCATTATTCCTGCAATGAAGAATGTCCATGTCTTCCCAGTTGACAAAATACGATGCAAAATGAATATTTGAATATTATAACCAGATGTTGTAAGGAAATGAATCTAAAAATATTTATCTACTGTATATGTATTTCTCTATGTATTTACTTCTATGTACGCCATAGAAATGCATCTTTTCAAAGGCATATGTCAGTGTACAAATCTTTCATGAACCACAGAGCCTCGGTAATGCTACATGTATGCGTGCGGACACTGGGGTGAGAACGTGCACAAGTATTTGGAACAACGCACAACCCCAGAACATTGTTTCGGTCATATATTATAACAACATAAACGAAGCTTCACTGATTTCTGTAAGTGTGGAGGCAGATATACATACAGTTGTCATACAATTGCACGGCATTACTATTACAAATGTTTACAAACCACCCAAAAAACATGGCCCGATTTTGTACTACACACAACAGAAGATCCTGCAATTTACATAGGAGACTTCAATAGTCACCACGAACTTTGAAAGTACTCTCAAAATGATGAAAATGGGAGCATGCTTTCAGAATGGGTCGAAGAGAATAATCTTCGTCTAGTGTTTGATGCCAAAGATCAAGGCACTTTCAGGTCAGCTGCTTGGGACAAGGATTCAAATCCTGACTTATGCCTTGTTAGCTGCAACGAAACTGGCTTTCCCATCAACACCACAACGAAAGTGATAGATGGCTTTCCTCACAGCCAACACAGACCTGTAATAATACAAATTGGCTGCACGGTTCCTGTCATACGATCAACTCCGCATGCTCAATGGAGTTTCCAGAAAGCTGACTGGTTGAAGTTTTCAACGGAACTGGATAAGACCATTCGATGGATACCTCCATCACATAATAACTTCATTGGTGTAGTAACAGCAACAGCTAAAAAGTGTATGCCAAGAGGATACCGAAAAGAATATGTTCCAGGATGGAATAATGAAAGTGAAACACTGTACCAACACTTCCAGAAAAGCGGTGACCCAGAGATAGCTGCGGAACTATTGTCCAGCTTGGACATGCCCCGGAGGCAGAAATGGGCAGAAACAGTCGAAAATATGGACTTTACCCACTCGAGCAGGAAAGCATGGAGTCTTCTGAGAAAACTGGGACGAAGTGCACCAGCATGCAGAAAAAATTCCGAAGTAACACCAGACCAAATTGCTTCCCACATCATTACTACCTCAAGAGTACCTCCTGACAAAAAACATACAAGACATATTAGACGACAGTTTCGTGACCCGAAAAAGAAGGCATCTGCTTCATCTGAGTATACCCATCCCTTCACAGTTTCAGAGATTGACTCTGAAGGACCTCAAACCTCTTAAGGCACCTGGATTCCATGGTATCCATCCAGAATTTCTGATCAATATGGGAGGAAAAGCTAAGAAATGGCTGGCAGAATTCTTCACTGACACCCTGCTAACTGGTCAGCTTCCATTGAAGTTTAAAAAGGCGAAGATAATATCTGTTCTAAAACTTGGCAAACCCAGCAGTAGAAAGCTATCGCCCCATTGCCCTACTTAGCTACTGCTACAAGCTTTTTGAAAGGCTAATATATATAACAGAATAAGTAGCGCTATCCTAGAGAACGTTCCAGTTGATCAGGCAGGCTTCAGACCACGGCGTAGCTGCTGCGACCAAGTATTGTCTCTCACCACTCAGGATACCAAATGAAGCAGAAAACATCTGTGGCATTTGTTGATCTAACTGCCGCCTTCGACACTGTGTGGAGGGAAGGCCTAATCTACAAATTTCTCCGCATCATATCCTGCAGAACAATGGCTCGACTGATGTTAAGCGATCGGAAGTTCCAGGTAATCACTGGAAGCAACATAAGTAAGGAGAGGAAGCTGAACAACGGATTGCCTCAAGGATCAGTTCTCTCACCCTTACTGTTCAACCTATATCTATCTGATCTACCTGACACTTCGTCCAGAAAATACTGCTATGCCGATGACCTGGCTCTAGCCGTAGAACACCAGGAAATGAAGACAACAGAAGAGATTCTAGCCAATGACCTGTCTGCATTAGATAATTACTTCAAAATCTGGAGACTCCAACCCAGTGTGAGTAAAACAGACGGGTGTTGCTTCTATCTAAATAACCGGTTGGCGAACGTGAAACTGGAAGTAAGTTTCAGAGGCAGAATTCTTCGTCATAATTGGAACCCAAAATATGATGTCATCCTGGATCTTACACTATGCTTCAAACAACACCTTCTCAACTTAGCTCAAAAGTTGAGGACTCGAAACAACTTCCTCCATAAGCTAGGCGGAACTACCTGGGGATCTTCAGCAACCACCCTGCGATCTTCAGCTCTGGGCTTGGTGTACTCAAGTGCTGAGTATTGTTCACCTGTTTGGACGAACAGTCATCATACAAGGCTTGTTGATACCCAGCTGAATACGACAATGCGCATAATATCTGGCGCAGGCAGATCTACTCCAGTTTATTGGCTTCCACTGTTAACAGGTATAATGCCTCCTGATCCACGCAGATGTACTGCCCTTATGAGAGAATTCCACAAGATCTCCAGGAATTCTAACCTACCCGTGCATAGCGACCTGCCACTTTTAAATCGTAAAGGACTGAAATCACGCCATCCAGCTCTGTGCGATGCTGCTGACATGGTTGCTAAGGATTTCAAACCTCTTGAAGAATGGAAAGGTCGGTGGGAATCAGTGACAGATGTGCACCTGCATAACATCTTCTCAGGTGCTTAACTTCCAAGTGGATTCGACCTACCACGCAAGACCTGGACTACTCTCAACATAATCCGTACCGGCCATGGCCGATGCAGGGATGCTCTCTTTAAGTGGAAAAAGCTGCTTGATCCAGCCTGTGACTGCGGGGCTCCATACCAGACTGTTCACCACATTGTCAGTGAATGCTGAATTCGAGTCTATCACGGCGACAAAGAGGACTTCCTGCTAGCAACTGCAGATGCAGTGCGCTGGATTGAAGGACTGGATATTCAGTTGTAGAAAGAAACTTCAGTTTCTTGTGTGTCAATATGTACAGATGTATATGTAACTTATTTTCATGATATGTCTGTATTAGCCATACGCTAAATAAATAATAAATAAATAAATAATATGTTGATTCAGGGCAAATCTGAGTCAGTAATTTCACAGTGACTGACCACAACACTTATTGAAGCTGGTTTTGTCAAACAAGGAAAAGAAATGCGTGCACACTGACTTTTCTTTCCGATGTGTAAAGGGTGGATGATTATTCACAACAAACGGTATCATAGTCATTCAGGGGCACTGAAATACCCCTTTCTCAGGAATTTATTTTTAGTATGTTTGTATCAATATTTGTATCGATATAAATTTCGAGGTCGTATGTAAATGTTTGAGTAATGAAAGATAGCGCAGCAATCGAATTTTTATGGAGCATCTAGGAGACGCCTGACTCTTTGCACTTTTCTCTCGGCTTTCAGTTATCGCACTATAAGCGTCGTAGGTTGTAGCTGTAAATGATTTTGTAATATACGAGCTTATTTTGAGTTCTTCATGTGTTTCTTTCATATTATTACACCAGATCACTTATTGATATGAATATAGAACCTACAGTCACACGCAGAAGTAGTCCGAGTTATTCACGTCATCATACAGCAAAGACTGATTATCAAATTACAATAAGGAGAGTACATTCCTTAAAAAATTCAGTCAGCCCAAGTTCTCTGTTGCGCCACTCCCAATAACAGTCGTGAGTTACAACCCTCATTCTGTTGAAAACATTTTGAAATATTTGAGATGGCTGAACTGGAAGGGAACTCAGAATTCCGATATGTGTTTTGTAAAGTTGTAGAACAAATCTTTAATTACTGTGATAAATCATATGCGAAACCGTTATGGTATACGAATTGTCATGAAACGAAATTTCTAAGAGTTGGATTTTCTGGTATAGCTTCTCACATGTTTTTCCAACATATGGCCATTACCAGGTATCTTCCTATCACATTCCTGCAGTGATGGGAGGAGTCGTACATACATTTCACTGCAAATAAGGTAAATATACGACTACATAGGGAGCAGATATTTGAAATTGATTAGCATAGATTATAGGGAAAGTATAAACAACATATAGAAGAAGTGAAATGGTTGGATTGAGAATAGTTAAAACAATGTTACAATCGTAATAACTTAACAGTTACCAAGAATACCAAGAGCTGCTGCGATATTCCAGTCAGTTGTTCCAGCTCCAATTTATGTGGTATGATAACTTTCTTGCTGATTTTATACAGTATTTCTCCTGTTACCACATTGTCATCCCCATGCAGTAGCAACAGTTTGTAGCCTTGACTCTGTCTCTCACACAGATGAATTTAAAGAGTTTACCACTTAGGTAGCTGTTAAATGCACCATACACGTTTCAAAGTATTTGTCAGATGGACTCGTCATCCTACTATGATGCCAAATGCTGTTAGACACTACAAAACAGGACAAATATACATGACAAATGACGATTACGTATAACTGGAAATATATGCATTGAACAGATTGGAATTAAAGTATGAACATTTGAACCACGCAAGGTATTTCCGGCAAGGAGATAAACTATCCCTGGTGAGCGTTATCCTCGTGTACTAGTAGTATAGCGCCATAGGCGGAAAGTATAGCATAACACTGTGTCCAAACACGTACTGGCTGGCACTATAGCATACCAGCCAGATGGTATAATATGGCTTTGTATTCGGACGTAATTTTAGGCAGGGTAGTACACCACAGTAGTAGAACGAAGTATGTTCCATCCCACTCTTCATTGTTGCCACATTTATTCAAGATGGCAGTCCCAAGATAGTGGTGATGGATATGTCAATGTCGCTGTGACACGATGGTGAGAAGATCAAATTTTGGACAGAAGATAGGTCAGTTGGGCTACCTCCACTAACCTAAACCCCTCCCCTCTAACATCCCCTCCCCCCCACCAGAAATGGGGGAAGTTCATATTCTTTCAGGACAATGCAACACACCATGGCTACCTCCACTAACCTAAGAAAATGGCAGGAAAATAGATCACTTGCGCTACTTCCACTAACCTAAGTCATCTGACCTCCACCTCTTCCTAGGAATTGGCAGGAAAAGGACTCAGCCTGTTCTGGGCTGCTGGATAGGATGGATGTAAGTCTTTGTCTTGCAGGCAGTCTTTATTTAAACAATTTGAGGGAGTAGCTCCATACACTATGAGGTCTGGAGTGCAACTTACCTAGTACACAGTACAGCCATCATAATGCGCTTTCATCCCATGGCGGTCTGGGGGAAAATGGAGGGAAAATGACTCAGCCTGTGATTGGATACCGGGAGGGAGGAGTGTACTTTATTTATTTTCGGGCAATTTACTTAGGAACGTATTTGATGTAGTGTATTTATTACACTCATACAAAACATTCGTCCTGACGTTCTTGGGGTCACAATACACAGCATACAGACACGCAGACAACTCATAAATTACCGAAATAATGCTATACACACTATACCGACCTGCAAAGTATTCGTAAATTACCCAAATAATGTAGTACACAACACACAGACCTGAAAACTACTCCTAAGTCACCATAATAATGCATGTAAAATGTTCTGCAGACACACTCACTAATTATAAACTGTCGAACTAATGCAGTACATTGGACAATTATTCCCTCCAATACAAAGTGTCCAATTGACTACTTCTTCACATTTCCCAGCTTTATTTGGTTGAGTGAACATCGATTGTGGTGGGTGTTGATTGCATCTAGCAGCTGAAAGATGGGTGGAGGACAGGTTTGCAGGTTCTGTAGACGTGAGAAACACCTCAGTTGACTTTTTAAATTATAAAGATGATTTGGAATCTGTAATATCACCAGTATCAATATTCGCGAGTGGAAATATCAGTTTCCTCTATTTTTTCGAGTTTTCACGTAAAAGTCTTCACAGACAAGATAGTTTCTAGTTACTTAATGAATTACAGCATGCTCCACTTTGCTGAAATTTCGGGTTTGTAGAGAAATAGTTTCCACTCTATATCTTTGGAAATGCGTGAGCGATCGGTACGATAATGCTATGTGCTTGATTTCGAGAAGTATCGCGTAAATGGTATAATATTCTGGCAAACTATGTGAAAATACATGTGTTCTTGTAATCCCAGAGTCTGGAGATGTGTGTAGAAAGCAAGCGAGCAAGCAAATAGGTCGGGGCCAGAAACAGTGACGTCTTTGTGCCAAGGGGAACTGACACAGCCATTGTACAACAGCCTTTGCGGTATATATACGAGTATCTGGTGGTCGCTACTGCGTGTCCTATCATGAGGAAGGTACAGATTCAGTACATCGATAGCTACAAGGGGAATGGAAGACTTTTTTGTGTGGAAAATTATGTGTGCTGTAGATACTGAGATTCGTTCCAGAACCACAGTCATAAAGAGAAAGATATCCAGTACATTGCTCAGTGTCATACTATGGCAGCAAACCTAATATTTAATTGTAGTTACACTGATAAATATGTATCTGTTTCCCAATATTATTGTGAGTCTGGAGATGGCCGTAGAAAGTGTAGCGGTAAGCAAGCAGGTCAGGACCGGAAACAATAATGCCTTTGTTCCGAGATGGGTCTTGCCCATCTTTTGTACATCTGTTCAGAGAGTCGGAGAAAGCTTATGGCTTATGACGATTTGGCTCACAGCTCCCCCTGGGTGGGTGAATAGTGAACTAATACCCAGTTTGCATTGAGTTGCCTTCGGGACTGCATGTGTCACATGTATACACTGCGGAAATTTGAGAACATCCAATACGACGAGTATTTGCACTGGGATTAATGATAGCGTTCTCCCAGGATATGGCGTCATCCATGGCTGGCTGACCTCTCTCTCTGGTTGACACGCTCTTCTGTGGCTGTGGTCATGTGCCGCATTTACGGTGGTAGTTTCCTCCATCGCCGTGGCACAGTGAATACATGGGATGTATTCAACGATCTGTAGATCACTTTTGCAGTTTTAACTGTCAGTGCAATATTTGCCGCTGAAGGTCTCGTCTGCAGACGAAAAAGGCGGACAGTGCTTCCATACTAGCAGCATAAGTTTTTTGGCGGGTAAATTCAGTAAGAGCCAACCAGAATGCTCCATTCATTCATGAGACATTCTTTTTGCTGGGGCATAGGAGCCTCTTATACATTGCGGTGATAACGTTTGTGTTTCAGAAATGTTTGTTGAAGGCAGGACTTAACGATTTCCAGGAAGGGTAACAATTCATGGACGGGGTGCCTCGTTAGGATCAACAAGAAGAATGCGCTATTTTCGTGCACCACACGAACATTTCATGGCAATGCAATCCGTCAGACACGCTGGGGGGGGGGGGGGGGGTATTGAGTCCATGGATAGACACAGCTCACGTGTCCCATTAGGATCACTAGCAACAATGCACCCTGTGCTATTCTGGAAAGCATTGGAACGGATTTCTATAGCGCGACCTGTGACATCAGTATCCATAGGTAGAGAGGTATCGAGCCAGCACAGTAAACATGTGCGTGTGGCCCAGAGGCGTCTCGTGAATGGGAGTGGCGTGAATGCGCATGTCCAGAGGGTGACTTGCCTCTTATTTACATAGACATGTGACGTCAGTATGACACTCGAAGAACTCTAACTGTATACCCGAAAATAGACACGACTTTCACTTGCTGGCTGTGGGCTGGAAATCGCCTATGCGGTGTTGGTAGCATCAATATGTGCACGGGTTAGAACAGTTCACTGATATGTTGTGGTTGACACTAGTTTGAAAGTGTTTTTTACGTGTACTGGGTGTTTGTGCACAGCATTATTTTCGGCTGTTTAAGCGTTGTGAGCGTGTTTGCAGAGCCTTTTACTTGCACTATTTTCACAATTTATGAGTTGTTTGCATATCTGGTGCATTATTTTTAGAGCACATCTGTAGGCTGTGCTGTGCATTATTTCAGTAATTTACGAGTTGTTTGCATGTCAGTACATTGGTGCACTGCATTAGTTCGACAGTTTGTAATTAGCGAGCGTGTCTGCAGAGCGTTTTACATGCATTATTTCGGTGATTTACACGTAGTTTGCAGGCCTGTATGCTGTTTACTGCATTATTTCAGTAATAATTAACGAGTTGTTTGCGTGTCCGTATGCTGTGTATTGTGACCCTAAGCACATCACGTCGAATGTTGAGTATGAGTGTAATAAACATACTATGTCAAATCCATTCCTAATTAAATTGCTCGAAAATAAATAAAGTTCACTCCTTCCTCGATCAGCATCCCAGCACAGGCTGAGTAATTTTCCTGCCATTTTTCCCCCAGACTGCCATGGGATGAAAGTGCACTCTGGTGGCAGTACTGTGTACTAGGTCAGTTGGACTCTGGACCTCATGGTGGACATAGTGGATGGAGCTACTGCCTCCAATTGTTTAAATAAAGACTGCCTGCAAAATAGAGACTTATGTCCATCCTATCCAGCAGCCCAGCACAGGCTGAGTCCTTTTCCCAATTCCTAGGAAGAGGTGGCGGTCGGAGGACTTAAGTTTGTGGAGGTAGCCCAAGTGATCTATTTTCCCGCCATTTTCTTAGGTTAGTGGAGGTAGCCATGGAGTGTTGCATCGTCCTGATGGAATTTGAACTTCCCACCATTTCTGTAGTAGAGGAGGGTGTTAGGTTAGTGGAGGTAGCCCAATTGACCTATCGTCCCATCAAAATTTTAACTTCCATCCATGATGTAATTGCGACATTGACATATCTATTGCCGCCATCTTGAATAAATGTGGCAACAATGGAGAGTTGGGTAGAACATACTTTGTTCTACTACTCAACACAATAGCCATGAAGTGTAGCACAGCAATGTACCCAAAGATGATAGTGGGATTATCAATTAAACTATGTTCAAGATTTATCAAATCTTGCATACACAGCGATTACGTTGGTACCGCTTATCTTCATCTTCATCTACTCTGCAAACAATAGATGGTCAGTTAGTTTATTATTTGTGCTAACGTAAGTGATTATAACGATTTTAATTTCTGCTTTCTAAACGAAAATCGTAGTTTATCCTATTGTTAGCAAAGCGGTCTCAGGGAATGGTATTTTCCTGCACAGATTGAAAAACGATTTTGGGTGTACTAATTTTATATGTTAAGTCAATAATAAGATGTTACAGCCATCTTCATTTACACTGAAACTATTTTATTTGGATATATGTTTCTTTCAACATAACGGCAACATGTCAATGAACGCCTTCAACTTTAGCTCACTCAAACATACCCTTTACTCTCAACAGCTACAGCAAAGGTACATGTACACACAGCACAGAGATCTTACAAAGCATTATACGGGTCCAGTACCAGACTCCTACCGTCGCCAGGAGATTGCCAGGTGAAGTATGGTGACGAGATACTCGTTACACTCGAGAGCACGCAGGAAACGTCACTGACAATAACACATTTATTTGGCAGTATTACAGTTTTGTCTTCCAAAGCGTTGCACCACAACTGGATCAGTGGAGCTATACCTCGTCACCAGCAGAAAGCTGCTGTGCATTCGACTTTTAGTACCACAAGCACAGTGAAGGGTCAAGAGGTAGCTGTTATGTCATGGGTGGCCCTCAACCACGGAATCCGTCGGCCGCCAGCTCTGCATATCAATCTCCAAAGTGCTCCCCTGGACCTCGAAGATCTGCACAAAGAGTGCGACTGGCAAGCAACTGAAGTATTCGCTGGTCGTAGGAATGGTATGAGCAGCAGCTGGGTTCCCCAGTCCAAAGGCAGATGACAGATAGCATCCAGGTCATGCAGATCGAGCTTCCAGTAGAACTGCAGACGATGGTGGCCTCTGAGCCCATCAGTGTGCCCTCAGAAGCTGGCAGTTCTGCTGGCAGCAGCGGCATCCTTCCAGCCAGACTCGTGGTGCTGGTGACAGCTAGGTATGCCTAATGTCGACGACGATAGCCTCCTCTCACAGGATAGCTGCAACTGACCCACGGACTGGGATAACGCACTGGGCAGTTGGCAATCAGACATTTTTCATGAAGCGTGGGGTATTTGTGTTGGCGTTTCCTTGCACCCTGCAGCGGCGGGTCTATGACGTCAAGTTTCTGGTGTATCCTCGCTGTCGGTTCCTCTAGCGGCATCTTTCAGAGGCTCTTTTTTCCTGGCTCGACACCTGAATACTTAAAGTTGCGTTGTATCCATCTTTCCCTACGAAACTCTGCTGTTTGATTCCCGGCGGGGCCAGGGATTTTCTCTGCCTCGTGATGACTGGGTGTTGTGTGATGTCCTTAGGTTAGTTAGGTTAAAGTAGTTCTAAGTTCTAGGGGACTGATGACCATAGATGTTAAGTCCCATAGTGCTCAGAACCATTTGAACCATTTTTGAAACTCAGCTCTGTGACTGGTATGACGTCATCTCTCGGCTTTCCTGATGTCATTAAGCTTCGCTTGCAGACTTGGGCGCTCGTTCGTCCCTTCGCGTTGTGATAGCTTCCGTGTTTGCCGCAACACGCTCAGAATTTTCCCCTAGTTAGCAAATTATTGGTCACTCACACAAGTAGTTCGCCTTCCAGGAGCTGCCTAGGTAGAACTTGGACTACTTTTTAATGTCCTCTGGGAATACTGTCCTGGGACAGAAAATTCATCTCGAAATTTTCAGTTGGGATTACCTGCGTTATCCTCATCCTACATATATTGTAGCAGTAGTTACACACTGTACAACTTCAGTCAGTCTTCCATTACCATATAGCTAATTTGCATGATTTTCTACGGTTGATACAGCGAAGCGATAATGTAGGTCTCTGAGGAATTTATTTCTTACATACGTAATTTTCTTAATCTGTCTGAGCTTTATTTACAAACCGTTCAACGAATATCTGGTGCACAGGTAATTCTCAGCGGTGCACTGACTTCCATTTAAAACAGAAGTAGATTACACAAATAGCAATCAGAACCACAACAGTGCTGGTAGAAGTCACTCTTATGATCGTGATATTATGATGTTATCTCTCGCTGTATTCCGTTATGTGTTGGGACATTTGTTCAGCTGCAATTCTCCCTTGTGCATTGGTACTAGTGAACTCAGAATGTATGGATTCATGATATTATTTAGGAAGGTTAAGTTTTAGGTAGGCAGCACCTCTAGGGGATTCTCGGTACTGTACAACATAGTTTGCTCCCACCATTGTCATACCAATGACTGTAGCTGGTAAACGAAATGTCGCTCCTGCTAAATCACAAGTCGTACCGATTATTATTATTATTATTCCGCTATCCCGTAATTCCACTCTGTTGATGTATTCACAGTAGTTTACTATGACTACTTCCGGTAAAAAAAAAAAAAACTGAGTAGACTCAGTGGGTGTCTACTCCCTGAAAATGTGGATACAGCGTTAACATTTCCCTTTTGACACCCTTTTGCTTCGGTTTCTCCCAGGAATAGCTGGACCTCGCTGTACTCCAGTCTGTATCATTCTACTTGGCAGATAGTAACTCTTTTCCTCCGATATCTCTGTAAGTCTTCCAACGACATTAGAGCGTAGCCATCTCTTTGTTCTGAATTTATTACCTCATCTTTGGTCCGTAACTGTATCCGTTTTAGTATGTGGCCTGAGAGAAAGGAAACTTTATCACTGTCTCCCCTTCAGAAGGCAAGATCATCCGTACAAAACTGTACCCCCAGATACAAAAACAACACTGCATCGATACCTCGATAGTGAAAAATAAATAACACTTTCAAACACAGTAGAAATAGAACGAAATAAAACTGGATGAGTTCCTAATAATCTGCACAAGAACAAACAAAGTGCAATATTGGCAAAAAACAATGCGATATGTGCAAACAACAGTCTCAGATCTTATCTACCGACGGGCCTAAGATCGTAAGGCATTTTAGACGTTGGTCATTATTCGTCTATTTCTTCTTTGTTCCATTCTGTCTGTCAGATGCCGTTGGTATCTGTGGTAATGCATCGACAGTTCCCTTATACAGTAAGGCTTAGTACGTCCCACGTGAATATTCGAAGCCTTCGTTGGTTTCTGTATTTTAACATTTACAGGCCATGTCATTTACAGTAGTTGGTATGGTTTATGGTACTGGGTCAGGAATTTCTTTGTTTTGCCTTTTGGTGTATATAGGTTCCTTGCTAATACCCACTGGCCAATCCTGTATTGCGATAACTTCCCTACGCATTGTCCTATCTGCTCTTCTCATTCTGAGGCTTTCGTATTTGCGCGTTTTACTCGTTGTCAAATGTCTCGCAATTTTTTAGCAAACTTTTTTACTGATTCAACATCGGATCCAAGCTTCGGCTTAAACACTTCAGAACTTGAAGGCATTTTTCTCCCATATATTACCTCGTACAGCGAAAGGCCAACAGCCGTATGAACTTTAGAATTGTATATATTAGTTACAAAATTTAAATACATGACCCAATTTTCATAATTACTGTTAACGTAACAGCTTAGTATTTTAGAAATCGTGCTATGAACTCTCTCTTGTCTCCCATTGGCTTGAGGGTGGAAGAATCTTGTTCCCAGGTTGTGAATTCGGAAAAATCGACACAATTGCTTTATAACATGGGACATGAAATTGATTCCCTGGTTTGTAATTAGCGTGTCATGAATGCCAAATGTGAGCAACAAATTATTTACTAAGGCTTGAGCCAACTGTACTCGCGTTTTGGCTAGGAATTGCAGTCATCACTATTAACACGGGGAATGGTCACTTCTAGTTCAAAAATGGTTCAAATGGCTCTCAGCACTATGGGACTTAACATCTATGGTCATCAGTTCCCTAGAACTTAGAACTACTTAAACCTAACTAACCTAAGGACATCACACAACACCCAGTCATCACGAGGCAGAGAAAATCCTTGACCCCGCCGGGAATCGAACCCGGGAACCCGGTCGTGGGAAGCGAGAACGCTACCGCACGACCACGAGCTGCTGACTCACTTCTAGTCAGCATGGATTTATTTCCTAATGGTGTTTTACTAAATGGGACAAAAGCGTACAATCTAAGTACGTAAAATGGTTTAGATGCTTCCGGGAGACGTTATAACGGCACTGATCGGTAGCTGAGATAACCTCGTTGCTCGCAAGGTACACAGTTCCTGACATATTGCTCGACATCTCGTTTTCTAGCCCTCCACCAAACTTTTTCGGCAATTCCTCTATCAGTTGTTCTTAGTACACCATGGCCTGACAATATACGATCAAGACATGATACCGGAAAGCTGCAGGTTCTACCACTCTTAATCCGCACTTTGTTGTCCCCCTCAACAAGCCCGCAAGCCATCGGGCGTCACGAACTGAGGTGGGAACTCAGCAGCCATTCAGCAACGCTCCTGCCAGAGTTTGCAGAACTGCAATTTTTCCACTTAAACTTTCGGCGTTAGCGCGCGTTTTCTCTGGCTTGTGAATTACCTCCTAATAAAATTGATTCAAACGGAATGCCCACCTTGTTAAACTGCTGCGAAGGTCTTTCAATCCCAATAACCATTTGAGAGCGGCGTGATCCACCATCACCTTAAACTTTTGGCCATATAAATAACAGCGGAACTACGTAATACCATAGATTACTGCTAGCATCTCTTCCTGCATCCACATCGACATCTACATACATACTCCGCAAGCCTTCGTACGGTGCATGGTGGGGGGCACCCTTTACCACAACTAGTCATTTCCTTTCCTGCTCCACTAGCGGATAGGACGAGGGAAAAACGACTGTCCATATGCCTCTGTATGAGCGTAATTTCTCGAATCATCGTGGTCTCTACGCGAAATGTACACTACTAGCCATTAAAAGTGCTACACCACGAAGATGACGTGCTACAGATCCGAAATTTAACCGACAGGAAGCTGTGATATGCAAATGATTAGCTTTTCAGAGCATTCACACAAGGTTGGCGCCGGTGGCGACACCTACAATGTACTGACATGAGGAAAGTTTCCAACCGATTTCTCATACAGCAGTTGACCGGCGTTGCCTGGTGAAACGTTGTTGTGATGCCTCGTGTAAGGAGGAGAAATGCGTACCATCACGTTTCCGACTTGGAAAAAGGTTTTATCCTATCGCGATTGCGGTTTATCGTATCGCGACATTGCTGCTCGCGTTGGTCGAAATCCAATGAATGTTTGCAGAATATGGAATCGGTGGGTTCAGGAGGGTAATACGGAAAGCCGTGCTGGATCCCAACGGCCTCGTATCATTAGCAGTCGAGATGGCAGGCATCATACCCACATGGCTGTAACGGATCGTGCAGCCACGTCTCGATCCCTGAGTCAACAGATGGGGACGTTTGCAAGACAACAACCATCTGTACGAACAGTTCAACGACGTTTGCAGCAGCATGGACTATCAGCTCGGAGACCATGGCTGCGGTTACCCTTGACGCTGCTTCACAGACAGGAGCGCCCGCGATGGTGTACTCAACGACGAACCTGGGTGCACGAATGGCAAAACGTGATTTTTTCTGATGAATCCAGGTTCTGTTTACAACATCATGATGGTCGCATCCGTGTCTGGAGACATCGCGGTGAACGCACATTGGAAGCGTGTATTCGTCATCGCCTTACTGGCGTGATGGTATGGGGTGCCATTGGTTACACGTCTCGGTCACCTTTTGTTCGCATTGACGGCACTTTGAATAGTGGACATTACATTTAAGATTTGTTACGACCCGTGGCTCTACCCTTCATTCGATCCCTACGAAACCCTACATTTCAGCAGGATAATGCACGACCGCATGTTGCAGGTCCTGTACGGGCCTTTCTGAATACAGAAAATATTCGAATGCTGCCCTGGCCAGCACATTCTCCAGATCTCTCACCAATTGAAACGTCTTGTCAATGGTGGCCGAGCAACTGGCTCGTCACAATACACCAGTTACTACTCTTGATGAACTGTGGTATCGTGTTGAAGCTGCATGGGCAGCTGTACCTGTACACGCCATCCAAGCTCTGTTTGACTCAATGCCCAGGCGTATCAAGGCCGTTATTACGGCCAGAGGTGGTTATTGTGGGTACTGATTTCTCAGGATCTATGCACCCAAATTGCGTGAAAATGTAATCACATGTTAGTTCTATTCTAATACATTTGTCCAATGAATATCCGTTTATCGTCTGCATTTCTCCTTAGTGTAGCAATTTTTAAATGGCCAGTAGTGTATGTTGGCAGCAGTAGGATCGTGCTATAGTCAGGTTCAAACGCCTGTTCTCTATACTTCCTGTGTAGTGTTCTTCGAAATGACTGTCTTCTCCCTCCAGGGGTTCCCGCTTTAGCTCCTAAAGCATATAACACTTGCATGATGATCGAACCTATCGGTAACAAATCTAGCAGCCCGCCTCTGAATTGCTTCGATCTCTTCTTTCAATCCAACCTGGTGCGGACCTCAAACCCTGATACAATACTCAAAAATAGGTCGCACTAGCGTCCTATAAGCGGTCTCCTTTAGAGATGAACTACACTTTCCAAAAATTCTCCCAATAAACCGAAATCGACCATTCGCCTTCCCTACTGCAATTCCATTTCGAGTTGCTTGGCAACATTATGCCCAGATATTTAAACGACATAACTGCGTCAAAAAGGATACTACAAACGCTGTATACGAACATTACGGGCTTGTTTTTCCTACTCATCCACATTAACTTACAGTTTACTACATTTAGAGCCAGCTGCCATTCATCACAGCAACTAGAAATATTGTCTAGGTCATCTTGTATCAACTTGCAGTTACTTATCCTCTTCACCTTCCTGTACACAACAGTGAAAAAGCGCAGACTGCTGCCCACCCTATCTGCTATATCATTTATGTATACAGAAAATAGCAACGATCCTATCACACTTCCATGGAGCACTCCTGATGTTATCCTTGTCTCCGATGAACACTCGCCATCAAAAACAACATACTGGGTTCTAGTACTTAAGGAGTCTTCGAACCAGGCACATAACTGGGAGTCTATTCCTTCTCAGTCGTGGAATAATTTTTCTCTGCTTTGTTCAACTGTCGGAACGCCTACGCTACAACACAGTCTTCACCATCTCTTTTCTGTCCTAGGACAACCCCCAGAGCCATATGGTTACAAAACAGAAAAAATTATTTTTCAAAATCGGTGAATATCATAATTGCCTCTGATGTCAGTGCTCCCTTTAAAGTATCGAATGCCGTCTTACATTCAGTACACCATTCAAATTTTGCTTCTTTCCATAAAAAACGGTTCAGAGGTCCAGCAATCTCAGCAGGGCCCTTTACGAATTGACTATAATTACAGAGACCAATGAAACTCTGCATCTGTTTAGTTGTCTTTGGTGGCGAAAATTTCTGAACTGCTGAGACAAAACGTGGCCCTGTTCTCACACCTTCCTTGCCTATTATATGCCCTAGATAATTTATTTCCGTCGATGAAAACTGATATTTATTGATGCGTAGGGTTAGCTGTGCTGTACTCAGTCTTTTGAATATCTCCTCCAACTGCCGAACATGCTCTTCCTCATCCTTTGGAAACACCATTATGACATCCAGACAGATCAAACATTGATTTGGTTGCAATCCTCTAAGTACACCATCCAATAATCTCTAAAAGAGTCCGAATGGCATTCGACGATATTCGAAATGACTTCCTGGCATGGAAAAAGCTGGCTTTAATCATCCTCTGGTGCTGCTTCTATTAGTTAAACTGATTCAAGTTGTCGAGAGTCTGTTATGTTTAGTACCAGATATGTACTGGTGATCGTTCGTGCATTGTGTCATCGGTAGTCACAGCAAAATTTGCATTTTTATTGCCATTGGGACCAAAATTACTGATTACTGGTGCCCCCCCCCCCACCACCACCATGGAGTATCACTATGCTCAATAATACTATCAGCTAGCTGCTGATCGGTAAAGTCTTCCTTTATTGGTTGCATACACTTCAGAACTCTATACGGCTTCTTGCATACTGGAGCATTATTCCTCGTTGGTATTCTGTGTTGCGTGAATGACGGACCACTCGGATTAAACAAATCAATGAACTACAGTAACAAACGTTCCATTTCTTCTTTATCATATTCCTGTAAATGTCTCACTTTCTCACATAATGCAGATGCATTGACAGTTTTCATGTGCCATAGGTCCTCAGTTGACCTGTCTATGTCATCTTCCTCCAAAACATCCAAATTAGCGATTAGTAAACCCTTTGGCAGATTCCCTTCGTCCTTGCCAAAGTTATCAAGACTGACCGGAAACATAAAATATCCGTATCTATGCTCTAGCAGATCAACTTCCCTGTACCTTGCAGTATTATGCCACGAGAATTGATTTTTAGTGCCTGTGTCTGCTGTTTATTGGGTATCACCTTCATTATCAGTAAACTTGCGACAGTGTAAAGCTTGTAGCTATTGCCCCCAGCAGAAACAATGCCTCAATAAGTTCAACTGTACGCTGCAAAGGTCAATTTTTGGGTGATCTTTAACAAGAAAATCGAGTCCCAGCATCTCACAATACCCCTCACCAACACCCGGCAATACTTATGCATGCCCTCGACAACACTTATTCCCACGTTAAAACTGAACAGCATTGTCCCCAATGACTTCATTATCACCTACTCGGAGTAACCTATACCTGGACGACCTCAATCTCATTCTGCCCAAGAGATCGAGACTAACTAATGACACATTATCCCGTGTCGACTAGAAATTTATGTTCCGTATCATTTATTTCGCCGAGCAAATAACACTCTGTTCGCAGGAGAGCTTCTGTAAAGTTTGGAAGGTAGGAGACGAGGTACTGGCAGAAGTAAAGCTGTGAGGACAGGGCGTGAGTCGTGCTTGGGTAGCTCAGTTGGTAGAGCAATTGCCCGCGAAAGGCAAAGGTCCCGAGTTAGAGTCTCGGTCCGGCACACAGTTTTAATCTGCCAGGAAGTTTCGTATCAGCGCACACTCCGCTGCAGAGTGAAAATCTCATTCTGGAAACACTCCGTCTCTGTATACGTTTTCCACAGTCTCATGTTCTATGGGGAATGCCATCCCACAGATGAGGCACCCCCATTACCGTTTAACGACCAATTATTGGGACGTTGCTTGTCCCTTGCCTTCCTCTGACAGTCACGCACTTGACATTCCACCTCTCCACATTCACGACATTCAGGTTGACGACATTGTTCATGATGTGGCGCTTGCGCCCATATATAAAACACTTCAGAAGAAGAAACACCACGATCACTCTATGTAGCAATGTGGATCTCCTCTAATTGCATATCAATCTTAACGGCAGTAGGTAAGTCACTTGTGTTCTCCATTCTGATCTTCATTGACATATCAGCAGAAATACCTCATAGAAACACATCCCTAGTACTCTTCAGTTAAAACTTCCGGTCTGAGAGGCGGTGGTACATCGACCACCACCTCTCAGCCCGGAAGTTTTAACTGAAGACAATACCGGACGTGAAAGCCTTCATCCCTAGTACTACTCTCTGTCTCATGCAGAATCACTCCATCGGCCTCCTAATTCTGTATCACTTCATGCTTTTGTGAGTTCAGTTTCCTAATCTTGTCAGAGAACGATTCCAGTGACTCGCCGTACTTCTGCGATAGTCCATTAAGTTTTTCCCTAAAGAACCTATGTTTTCTACTTCTGATAGCGCTATAACAGACCTGTGGCCAGTTCACCAATGTTTGGTCCTTACAACGCGGCTATCTGCCCCTTCAGAGCTCCACTGTTTCATTCAGTGTTGCTGCTCTTACTTCTGGCATTTGCATAAACTCCCTCAGCTGTTACACCACAAACAAGGAAACTGCACAGACAATAGGCAAAAACGGAATTAAATTAACTTAATCTTCACATTGTATCATAGCCTAACAAGCACAGGTGTACTTGGTGACCAACCCCTCTACACATACTACAGATAGCTGACACAACTTGAACACAAGGCAAGTCATGCCAAGATAAATTACAGTTCGGACAGCACACTTCTCTAGTGTTCCCACGAAGTGAGACAAGTCTGTGAAGTCTTGTAGTTTGACAAACGGCACTTTTAACGTGTTGTGACGGTCCCTAACGCTCAACATTGCCATGAAAAAACAAAAAAGGAAGCAAACAAATATGAGTCACTCACCACAACACATTGTCATGAAATTCAACTCGTAGCTGTTGACCTCAAGGTGGAACTGCATATGGTCAGTTCTTGTTGTCCTAGATATGTGGGTGTTGCACGATACAAAGATATCTCTACCACTCGCAACCCATTGCTGACACCAGATATGGGGTTCAAGTCCCACACTCTCACAGCCGCCAGGAGACAGCCAGATGGGATATGGTGATGAGGTCCTAATTACTCTTGAGAACACCAAGGAAACATCGTTGACAACACCACATTTATTTGGCAGTAATACAGGACAGTACTCCAAAGTGCGCACCAAAACCTGGCTGGGGGTGCTACGCCTCGTCAGCAGCAGAAAGACTGCGTGCATCCGACTTGTAGTACTGCAAGTGCAGCGTAGAGTCCTATGATGGCTGTACAGGAAGCCCAAACAGAAATACCCCATTATTCTTAACAAATGCCTCATTGAAGAGTGATGATTACCAACTGCCCAGTGCGTAGTCTCGTAGTCAAAGCCTAGTCTTTTTACGAGAAGACTTACCACAACTTCTTGAAGATGTTCCTCTGGAAACAAGACGCGACATGTATGTCCAACATGACGGGACACCTGCACGCTTCCACCATGTGGTGACAGCTTATCTTAATCAGCAGTTCCCACATCGATGGATAGGTCGCGGGGGTCCTTCAACTGTCTTGCCAGATCCCCAGATTTAACACCCCTAAATTACTGCATCTGCCGCACGGGATTAGCAGAGCGGTCTAAGGCGCTGCAGTCATGGACTGTGCAGCTGGTCCCGGCGGAGGTTCGAGTCCTCCCTCGGGCATGGGTGTGTGTGTGTTTGTCCTTAGGGTAATTTAGGTTAAGTAGTGTGTAAGCTTAGGGACTGATTACCTTAGCAGTTAAGTCCCATAAGATTTCACACAAATTTGAACATTTGAACATCGAGTACAAAGTTAAGGTGGAAACACGAGAAGAATTGATACAACGCATTTTCGATGCCGCAACGTCAGTAATGAACGAGCATATGAAATTACGAAATGCTGTTCGCGCGGTTCGTTCCCGTGCGTATCTTTGCCTTCAAATGCAGGAAGAAAATTTTAAACACTTGCTTTAAATCCATTCTGAATGCAAGAGCCTGCTACAAAACTGTTTAAATTGTTATGTGCATTTTTGATAGTGAAATCCTACAATAAAAGTTTTTTCTGCCATTTTCCTGAGTTTTTCAATTACTGTAGCTCCGTAGTTATGGATCTGATCCCATTACTGTATTTATATTTTTTTTCAAAATGGCTCTGAGCACTATGGGACTTAACATCTGTGGTCATCAGTCCCCTAGAACTTAGAACTACTTAAACCTAACTAACCTAAGGACATCACACACATCCAAGCTCGAGGCAGCATTCGAACCTGCGACCGTAGCAGTCCCGCGGTTCCGGACTGCAGCGCCTAGAACCGCACAGCCACACCGGCCGGATTTTTGTGAAATAACCTAAGTAATACCCTCCAGAAACCGGGGGAAAACCTCGTGACTCACCCTGTATATGCAGTAATTTTCCCGTTTTCGTCCTGTATATATCTAGGAAATCAAAGCAAAATAAAAACTGTGTCTAGAACATGTGCTTCTCTGAGTGAGGGCAGTCATTAAACCGTGGCTCCAGCCTCAGCCAGTGGGCTGCAAGTCACTCACGCACTCGGCAGCGGCTGGCGAGGCAGGCAGCCTGTTGCGCAGCCCCGACACTTGTGACAAAACGCTGCCCCACCCCCGCAGCCCTCACCCACACCCCCACCCCTAAAAACCGGGCGCGGCGTCTCGCGCCCAGCCTTTAACCGCAGGCGCTTGTCTGCCGCCCCCCAGACAAAGCGCCCTGTCTCTGGACAGACATCGGCAAACACCGACCGCAGACATTTTTGTGTCCCTCCTCCCGCGCCCGCCGGGGGAGTAAATAATTCAAAGCCATTGTGTCGAGACCACCGACCTGCTATTCGGCACAAACGACCGCCGCTGCCGCTTTTTGCCAACACTGAGCCGCCGTTCTAAATGTTATTGTCACTGTTCGCGAGGCGATAAATTATATGTTATTCTTTATACACGCGTACAATGGAAGCTACCCCTCTCCACTTTTTTTTTCGGCCGTATCCGCTCCATCCCCCAATTCACGCGCCACTCGGTTTGAAATACGCGCGCCGACACTGCCCGCTTTGTTGTCTCTGATTTATTGTAGTTTGAATTAATTATCCCGTGCTGCTTCTCCTTTTTTATGCTACGCTACTGTTGCAGCCACAATTTTGTTACTGCATGTTACAAAATGAAAATTTGCCACTTGCGAGTGACGGCTAAATCACGGAAGTTCACTTCGTATATGGTCTATTCCGACGTTTCTTTACTTCATCCTGCTATTAAAAACATGATTGTCATCATATCAAGCGACATTCAGATCAGGAAACCAGTACACATGTGCAAGCCAAGTTACACACTGTCCTCTACTCATTACCCACTGCAATCAGTCGTCTTGTACGTCGAGCAGGTCGGCTTACAGCCCATATGTTGCATTAACTTGCATTGTGGCCATCTACTTGCTGTAGCAGTACATAAACACTTTTACAGTCACGTTATGTAATGACTATCAAATACTAATACCACTTACATCACGAATCTTTGTTTTCGAGAAAAATTTAACTCCAGAATGAATAACCGTGTTTGGAGAACCTAAGCTGGGAAACTCTGATGGACACAATCCTGAGATTACAATTTATGGTTGAGATATCTCAACCTTTCAAAATAAATATGTACATCAGACAACCTCATGTCTTTTACCTACTTATATTTCACCTGTAAGAACAAGTTAAAGAATCCAAAATATCGCCACTCGTGCTAGAGATTAAAAACAAACGTGATGTAATAAATTGCCTACCTTTTGGAGAAGACTTTCCCATACTTTCTGAAAACCTGACAAACGCAACAACGTGAGTCTTCTCAATGAGACAGCAAACACGACAGTCTTTAACAGTGTTTGCAGAGAAAAAATTTGTGACAAATACAAAAAGTGCTTCAAAGTATTTAATAACATGTTCTGAGAAAACCGAAAAGGTAAAAAATTCAAATATTTGGGAGAGACTACTCAATAAAACAGTTACGAAAAATTTACTTTAGAGGAAAGGATACAACAGAACCAAAAAAAAATATTTGGCATAACTAAGAATACTTACAACAACAAAATATTTCGCAGCAGACTTAATGGACTACAACAAAGCAGTGAAAACAGAATGTCTCTTACTACCGAATATATAGCATTAGGCTATAAGCTTGATAAATTAGAAGTAATTATTTTGAAAAGTTAGGTCCTCAGACAAATGCAGAATTTTGCAAATTAAGGAGTTATTATGAAATTTATCTGAATATAAAAAATATCAAAAAAGTAAGGACAAAGACATTACTAATTTTGGACATATTTATAGAGTAGGTGACAATTATCTGACCAAAGAGATCTTCAAATACCTTAGGGAAAAGAAATTAACTACCACCTGGATTCAAGAGGTTAGAAGGAGTTGGAAAGGGATAACATAAGAGAAGACAGACACATTGAAACGAGAGGTTTTTAGGAAAATTGGAAAGTTGTGGTAAGTTCCTGTGGGGCCAAACTGTTGAGGTGATCGGTCCCTAGGCTTACACACTACTTAAACTAACTTATACTAACACACATACACACACACCCATGCTCGAGGGAGGACTCGGAACATCCGATGGGTAGAGTCGCGCGAAACGTGGGAAGGCGTCTCAGATCGCGCGGCTACACCGAGCGGCTGGTTTTTAGGGAAAAAAGTTTTAAAACCAGGAGAATTCCGAGGTAGAGCAGAAAAGGAAAATAGTACAAAGTGGTATGAAGACAGGAATACTGGGAGAAAATGAAAAAACAACAAAGGAATAAAAACTAAAATTGAGAAATGCAAGAAGAAGAAGAAAGTGACACATGAAATTTCAGATGTTTAGAGTCTATCAGAAGTGATATTTGATCATAACTGTGAGCAAATTCACAGTGTTTTACACAACACAGACCACACTAGCAGAGATACTCAAGGAAATGTTTCTTCACCTGTGAGTTGCAGTCGGCTACTGCTGGCAAACTCAAAGACCTGTGGTAGTGCAGCAGAGCTATATAACGAATTAGGCAAGCAGAGAGGAGCGATGAACTCAGAAAAGATGGTTACTTAGCGTAGCTCATGACGATCTGCTCGAGGTGGCTGTTCTGCAGCCTTCTTCTACGACCATTTTCGTAGTTCCCCAGGCTGTGGTTCGCAGTCTCAAGCCTGCCATCAATACATCATCTTTATCATTGTAACACTTAATAGGGAACAGAGTACAGGAGTTTTAAAGGCCATCAATGGGTGACCAGGTGACCATTCGTCTAGACAACACGTTTGCTTCTCATCAGGTTTTCAAGTTTTGACCTTTGTAAGTAGGCTGTTTAGGTTTTTATATTGGTAACGCCATGTAGCGCTCTATATGAAAATCACTGGCTGTGCTGTGTGCAGTCTGTGGCTGGGTGGCATTGTTGTAATATTCGCCATTGTAGTGTTGGGCTGTTGGCTGTTAACAGCGCATAGCGTTGCGCAGTTGGAGGTGACCCGCCAGCAGTGGTGGATGTGGGGAGAGAAATGGCGGAGTTTTGAAATTTGTAAGACTGGATGTCATGAACTGTTATATATGTTATGACACTATTAAGGTAAATACATTGTTTGTTCTCTATCAAAATCTTTCATTTGCTAACTATGCCTATCTGTAGTTAGTGCCTTCAGTAGTTAGAATCTTTTATTTAGCTGGCAGTACTGGCGCTCGCTGTATTGCAGTAGTTCGTGTAACGAAGATTTTTGTGAGGTAAGTGATTCATGAAAGGTATAGGTTAAGGTTAGTCAGGGCCATTCTTTTGTAGGGATTTTTAAAAGTCAGATTGCGTTGCGCAAAAAATTTTGTGTGTCAGTTTAAGCACAGTAATGTATAATTTTACGTCCCCTTTTGTGCAATTCTTCCAGCTCATGACTGTACCATCCCGCGTCCCCCCCCCCAACCCTCCCCTCCAGCGCCCGAATCTTTCACTGGGCAGAAAATTTCTTTACATTCTTTTTACTTCCGACAAGAAAGTTACTAAATTCTTATTTGTGGGTACACGTCACACATCCTTACATCACCGGTTGAGTCAGTGTACTGTACTTCTAGAGCATGTGCATCCATTGGGGCTGACAGAGATTATGGGACTGTCCGAGGGACAGTAGAAACCAGGAACGGAGAGACTACGACTGTTGTGGCTGGATGGCTTGCAAATCAAGACCCTAGTGTTACGTCAGTGCTATATTGTATTGGCTTCTTACTTCCCACTGTAATTATGCGAGTGTCTGAGAACTGTGGTGCTGCTATCGCTTTCTATTCGTCGACTTTTCTTCTCTTACTGAAGCACGTAGGGCTATAAGGCAAGTCGTGACTTAGTACGGAAGTTGAATGCACGATATTGATACCGCAATGCACCACTGACAGGGCGAAATGACGGAGTGTCGGTGCGAATGGCGTCTAACGGATTTGTGTTTTGTCAGGCAGTCGAAGGTGCAACAGGAAAAGCAAGTGACGCAATGTATATAATTGCAAATGTGCTCAACTGCAGGTAGAGTGATGTCTAGAAACAGTGCGATGCTGTAGTCCACCCTTCAGACGAAAAACACACAAAGTTCGTCCAATGCAAACAAAATGGTTGTATTCTTGTTTACTTCACCTCCACCATGGGAAAAAATATGTGCTCCGTGGGACCAAAAAGCGCAATTTTTGTGTATTCTTTTAGGCATGGAAACTTTCGTTTTCGGGCAAACAGCGTCTTGTATAGCTTATCATTCATGTCCATAACTTTTTTCTAACACTGCTGCAAATTTGTTTTAATAATTAATGCCATTTGGAGAATACACTTCGTCATCATGTCGTGTTATCTCGTACAATCGTCACAGGCTTTGTAAAGTGTCAAAAGTGTGTGTAAGTCAATGCGATTGTTAAACGTTCTCTGATAAGAGATTAAGCATTAAAATATATTTACAGCAACTTTTGAAAAAGCTTTTTTCCATCTACATACTGACATATATACATAGATACAGGTATAAACGTATTTACATAGATACATAATTGAACATAAATGCACATCAGTACTTATTTCATATGGAAACTAACAGTTATAGCTGTTAGGAGTAGTATGCTGTTACATCAGTTAGAACTTTCAAGTGCATATGGCAATTGCAAGCCATTTAAAGTTTATTTTGCCCTGAGCAGTAGGTCAGTGGTTGAAGAGTGGATGCCTGGACGGAAATGGGTCAGTCTACACTGCCAGATGTACTGCACTTGTAAGGTGCCAACGGTCTTGTCCTTACATGAGTCCATTTAATGTGACTATAATCACTTTGCGAGCGCTTCAGGTCAATTAAAATGACTGACAGCGGAGCAATCGCTTTGTAGATAATTAGTTGTTATTTGTTGGAGTAATACACTTGATTACGGTGTATGAAATGTCTGTGGAAACGCATCGGCTCGCTCGCTATGTAATACAGTGATAATTACGTGATTTTATAACTATCAGATTTTGCGTCAATGCATTATATGAGAGGCACCGGGGACAGCGCTGGGCCAGCAGCCTGACAACGCGTCTCCAGGTGTGTAACCTCAAGTGTTTATAAAACAGAGCTATGGCTTGCAGGGTGTGCTCTCCCCTACGTTCCACTAATTTTATGCCCTCGAGCAATTGAAGTGGGGCAGGCCAGTGGCTTGCTGGGCATGCTCTCGCCTACGTTCCACTAATTTTACACCTTCGAGTAATTGAAGTGGGGCATCCCAGGAGTTCCTTAGAAATTAAAAAAATTCCGGAAAAATTGTTGTTGCCCACAGCTGTGCCCTTGGGCGGAGTTTAATCAAATGGCTCTGAGCACTATGGGACTTAACATCTGTGGTCATCAGTCCCCTAGAACTTAAAACTACTTAAACCTAACTAACCTAAGGACATCACACACATCCATGCCCGAGGCAGGATTCGAACCTGCGACCGTAGCAGCCGCGCGGTTCCGGACTGAGCGCCTAGAACCGGAGTTTAATCGTGAAATTTGGTAGAAAGGTAAGAATTGTGGAAAATAGTTCGATTCCCAGGCCATACACTTGTCGGCACTGGGAAACTGGGTATTTTGAGAGTTTCTAGGGATGTGATTCGCTTGGTGGGGAAAACAGAGGCGAAGAACGATCTTGCTCGACTCTCTGTAGAGGTAGTCCGTCTTGGGCTTTCGTTCTGAGAGGACGTTAGCCGTGTCAGCTCTTTGCTCATGGAAAGATTGTCGCAATTCGAGAAGTTTACGAACAGCAGTCTGTTTCCAAGTATTGTAGGAGTGTAATTTCCGAGGCGCCACACCCAGATTCCACAGCCGCGCCGTCGCCCGCCGGAGACCGCAGCCAGAGTAGTACTGTGAGATCACTCCCGCTCCGGCCTGCGTTAGGAGTAGCGTTAAATAGCTGGATCCCGTGAAATTGCTGTTTCCACTGAGGTTTCACGATACTTTGGGATGTAGTGATTCTTCTTATTTTTCGTGTTGTATCGATGTCAGTCAGTCAGCCAATTTATAAGAGATCGCGTTTTGTACCGATTTTGACACAGTTCACTGTCAATCGCAGCTGGGAGGGTAATTGGTAAATGGTTCATTTGTGTTTTTATTCAGCATTGGTCTGAAGTGGATAATATATTTGTTGATTCAGAAGAGCTTTTACTTTCATTAATTTGATCCTGAATTCACTCTTTGCTTTATTTTATTTCTGTGTAATTGTCTGATGTCATTGAACCCCCTAAGGGTTCCTTATTGTTCATGTTTGGAATTAAAAATAGGTGTGATTTATCGTCAACACTATCACCGCAGATTAATTAGGGGCGACAGGGTGACATTTAAATCTAGCGTTATCCATTCTTGAGTACATTTCCTCTCCCGATTTCTCTGTAAGTTGTTTGACAGGGGCGAACACACGCAAAATTCAGACAAGGTGGGGTGTTACACACTTACTGGTGCAGTTGCGACCGTTTAGAGAACAACGTGTTTGCGGGAAGACTGTTAGGTGCAGAGATAAAAGAACTAACACACTGAAGTGGCACGTATTAGCATACCAATGTTCATAATATCTGCATTTATACCCTAATGCATTGTATATTGTTAACGCGATAAATGATGATGATGATATAATGTTGTCATTGTGGTGTTTGCAGCAGCTCACCATGCTACTCTATCCTGTGCAAACCTCTTCATCTCCGAGTAACTACTGCAATCTACATCCTTCTGAATCTGCTTAGTGTATTCATCTCTTGGTCTCCCTCTACGTTTTTTACCCCCCACACTTCCCTCGAATACTAGACTGGTGATCCCTTGATGCCTCAGAATGTGTCCTACCAACCGATTCCATCTTCTAGTCAAGTTGTGCCACAAATTCCTCTTCTCCCCAGTTCTATTCAGTACTTCCTCATTAGCTACGTGATCTATCCGTGTAATCTTTAGCATTCTTCTGTAGCACCACATTTCAAAAGCTTCTATTCTCTTCTTGTCTAAATTGTTTATCGTCCATGTTTCACTTCCATACAAATACTTTCAGAAAAGCTACCTGACACTTATATCTATACTCGATGTTAACAGACTTCTCTTCTTCAGAAACGCTTTCCTGGCCATCGCCAGTGTACATTTTATACCTTGTCTACTTCGACCATCATCAGTTATTTTGTTGCCAAAATAGCAAAACTCGTCTATTATTTTAAGCCTCCCATTTCCTAATCTAACTCCCTCAGCATCACCTGATTTAAATCGACTATATTCCAAAAATGGCTCTGAGCACTATGGGACTCAACTGCTAAGGTCATTAGTCCCCTAGAACTTAGAACTAGTTAAACCTAACTAACCTAAGGACAACACAAACATCCATGCCCGAGGCAGGATTCGAACCTGCGACCGTAGCGGTCTTGCGGTTCCAGACTGCAGCGCCTTTAACCGCACGGCCACTTCGGCCGGCGACTATATTCCATGACCCTCGTTTTGCTTTTATTGATGTTCATCTTATATCCTCCTTGCAAGACACTATCCATTCCGCTCAACTGTTCTTCAAAGCCCTTTGCTGTCTCTGACGGGTTTACAATGTTATCGGCAAACATAGATGTTTTTTATTTCTCATCCCTCCATTTTAATTCCTACTCCAATTTTTTCTGTTGTTTCCTTTACTGGTTGATCAATATACAGATTGAATAACATCGGGGATAGGCTACAACCTTCCCTCACTACCTTCTCAACCACTGCTTCCCTTTCATGCCCCTCATCTCTTATAACTGCCATCTGGTTTCTGTACATATTATAAAAAGCATTTCGCTCCCTTTGTTTTACACCTATCACCTTCATAATTTGAAAGAGAGTATTCCAGACAACATTGTCAAAATTTCTCGTCTCGCCTATTCCTACATTTCTACGGAATCCAAACTGATCTTCTCCGAGGTGAGCTTCTACCAATTTTCCATTCGTCTGTAAGGAATTCGTGTTAGTATTTTGTAACCGCGACTTGTTAAACTAATAGTTCGGTAATTTTCACATCTCTCAGCAACTGATTTTTTTAGAACTGGAATTATTATATTCTTCTTCAAGTCTAAGGGTATTTCACCTGTCTCATACATCTTGCTCACCAGATGGAAAAGTTTTGTCATGAATGGCGCTCCCAATGCTATCAACATTTCTAACGGAATGTCCTCTACTCCCTGGGCCTCGTTTCGACTTAGCCCTTTCAGTGCTTTGTCAAATTCTTCACGCAGTATCGTATCTCCCGTCTCATCTTCATCTACGTCCCCTTCCATTTCCATAATATTGCCTTCAAACACATCACCCTTGTACAGATACTCCATGTACGCCTTCAACCTTTCTGCTTTCCCTTCTTTGCTTAGAACTGGTTTTCCATCTGAGCTCTTGATATTCACACAGGTGGTTCTGTTTTCTCCAAAGGTCTCTTTTTTTGTAGGCGTCATCTATCGTACCCCTAGTGCCACATGCTTCTACATCCTTACGTTTGTCCTCTAGTATTCCTGCATAGCCTTTTTGCACTCCGTGTCGATCTCATTGTTGAGATGTTTGTGTTCCTTTTCACCTGCTTCGTTTATTGCATTTTTTTTATATTTTCTTTCCTTTCACCAATTAAATTCAATATATCGTGTGTTGTCCAAGGATTTCTACTAGCCCTCGTCTTCTTACCTACTTGATCTTTTGCTGCCTTCACTATTCATTACTTGAGAATGAAAATATAAGAGTATTATAATTAGCCTCAGCGTATTTGTACTTTAAGAGCATGGATTCAAATACTTAAATTATTGTGAACCCACACAACACTGCACTTACCATCATATTCAGGCTGTGGTAGTCGAATCCTGGCTCTCGGCGTAAACTGAACAGTAAAATTTTAAAACTAACGTTGCTCTCGGCTGCGGCTCATTGCTGGGAAAAAATGTTAGTTAAACGTTAAAGCGGGCGATGTCTGCGCTTCCGCTATGGTTTCGCTTTATAGGTCGACGCGCAATGGCAGCGGCCGCTAAAATTGTGGAGCTGTAAACATCTTAAGACAAATTAATTCAATGCAAGGAACATGACAGAGGGCTCACTGTACATTGAAATAACTCACATATAAACCTTAACCTACTATATTAACAAGGTTAACAGCATTAATGCTTACATTATTTTAGCGGTGCAAGATGTCTGCTTCTTAATACTAGAAACAAGCGAAGAGAGAGAGGAAGAGAAGAACAATCTAGGAGCGATTTTCTCCCTTATTAATAGCTTAGAAGTTATTACACTTTAATAGTCTACTCCTTGATACTAGGATTAAATTTAATAGTTACTATAAAACAGGGCAATTTCACGCCACCTACGCGGTCTGTTAAACACATAAGGCTCGTTTACATTTATTTCGTCGCGAGATACACTTCTCGTTCCTAGTTCTTTTTTTAAATGTCTTTATGAAACAGTTGTCGCTGGGACGCCACATGTTCCAACAGCGAAAGAGACCAATTTGAAGCAGCCCACGAATTCTTAGGCTCCTGGATAGATAAATTCCTTTCTGTTCGATTGTGGAGAGGGAAGAAAGGAAAGGTGAAAATACGTATGTCAGTCACCTGGCATACGTTGGCAGCGGATGCATTCTGCACATATCCAGGACAGAATTACTGCGGGTGAGTGTTGTCTTGGTGACAACAGTGTGCAGGGTTGCTGAGCCGTGGTAAAAATGGCTGTTTTGAAGAGCGCGCCGCAGCGCGTAGTGTGAAGCAGTCGCCCTCCGTTTCTGGCGGTGGCGCCGCTGTGGCAATCGCAGCTTTGGTGTCTCCCTCTGGTGGGAAAGGGGAAAGGTTGCCTGTTCACGTGCATTTAAGGGGCGCTATGAGCTCGCCAGTCCTCTGCCATTGGCATCTTTGCTCACCCCTCTCCCTCCCCCTCACCCTTCTATCTATCTTGGCAGGTGCCCGGCCTCGTACACGCTACGTGGACATTCGCGCGCCGGAGATCATCGCCATCAGTTTCTCGTGTGTGTGCCGTCGTGTTTGTGTTAGTGTCCGCCGTCATGCTCCAACGTTCACATGTGCCGTCCAACTCATCAGTGTTTGTGCGTCGTGTCGACAGTTTTAGTGGTTTTTCGTCTAGTGTGAACGGCTTCGTGTTTTTTCTGTTCTGTATCTACTGTTTTTTACCCACCATTTGTTCAATCTCTCTTGTGTCTTCTATTTGTTTTAGAATTGTTAACTCTGAGGCTGCAGAGCGGGGTCAGGTGCTGCTGCCAGCCTACCTGTTTTTGTACAGGTATAAAAATAAAAATAAACGGAAAAAAATCTCGCCAGTCGGTCAGTCGAGGTCAGTCCCTCGTCCCCAGCTTGCTAGTCTGTCTCTCGTCCGCATTTGTTAGGCAGTTAGTGTCTGTCTGTCGTTCGTATCAACCTTTGAAGCCGGCAAATGAGAGTATTTCCTCTCCGCCAGTAACAGAACTCAGCGAGTGATCGCCCGGTCGGGGCTTAGTTCATGCATCTGAGTCTGCGCGTCAGGCCGCCAGTCTGCTCGAGTTTGCCCAGGCAATGGTCATTGGCGGTTGGATCGATCGGTTGGTCGGTCGCGCACTGAGACACAAGATGACTTGTCCGTCTTGAGCGTCGGCGCATGTGAGGTCGCCACGTGAGTCCAGTGGGCCGCGGCGTATAGCGAGGGGTATTGACATCGCGGGCGACACGAGAGCAGCAGGAGTCAACCCACGACATCAGTCTGGCCGGTGCGAGCTGCGACGCCGTAAGACGAGAGATCTGCGCGCCTTCCTGCGTCCGTTGAAGCGGCTGGCATCGGGCGGTTCGGGAGAGCGATTTGGGTGTGCTGCGCCAGGTCTTCTCGAGAAATAATAGTTTATTAGAAGTTAAGTGATTGGTGATGTGTTGTTTGATTTACTCTTGCTAAATTCTACTTGTTTTCTTAGTGAGATCACCAGCCGTTTTGCTTTGGGGTCGTCCCACCATTCTTCTCCATTTGCCCACCCGCGGGAAGGTGTTTGTTTATAAATTGGGTGGTCCGTTTTCCCTTGTGGAATAGGGTTGTTCGGTAATCTCCCTATCAATCTACCGTACGTTAGTAGATGCCTCTGTCATGTTTGTCGGATTTGGTGTGTTAACGAATTTATTGGTTGTAGTGTAATGGCCTAATACCTGAAATATGTTTTGATCTTTGGAAACTTTGATATTATTCCCTATCATCTTGAGAGGCGGTATCTGTGTACTGTAGATCATCTTAACTATTGTTTAACCAACCTTGTAGAATTTTATATAAAATTGGGTTTCATGGGCTTTTATTTAAATGGTCATTTTAGACTTTTCTTAGAAGTTAAAATCAAGTTGCACCTTCGGTGGCAAGGTTAATATTGTAATTGTTAGTGTTTTGTACCATTTCTATCCCTCCTACGGAGGGGTGCATAGTTTGTGTGCTTGTGTAAATTGTTAAAACTCTTAGTTTAAAGTTATATGGTGTGTTGCAGATTTGCACCAGTGTAGTCTTTCAGAGGCTGTTGTGAGCGGTCATAACTACGGCTGTGTCAAAAGGGAGCAGCAAGGTTCTCTGCCCAAAAGCTCATGTAGTCAAAACTTGTTTCTTTCTGCCTCTGAATAAATTGTAACTTTGATATTTAGAGGGTGCTTTCTGATTATAGTTTTAAAGCTGTTTCTTTTAAAAATGCTTTTAGGCACTATTAAAGTGAATAAAATTCCCATTTGTTAAAAGGAATTTGGTTATGATTTCATCAGTTACTCCCTGCAAATTCTTCCATGCTTACACAGTGTGATTAAATTTATTAATGTTCTTGATGTATCGCTAGTAAATAAAAGAAATTCTTAAGAATATTCTTTGAAAATAAATCACGATTCAGTTGCTCTCCATGTGAAAGGGTCAACCTGCGCCAAGTGGCCCACTGCAGTCACTGATAGTAGGAAGACGATATGTAAAAAGGCCATACAATCCGAGTAGTGGAGGGCAATTTTCTCAGAGGACTCCTCGTGCTAGACAGAGATCAATGCACAGATCTAAGCTGGGAGTCACTCTTTTGATAGTCTCAGTAGTCTAGTTAAGTAACGCTATCTGTCAAGAAAATTGCAACTGTAGATTAGGGCGGGCCACGCCAGCGCCCTATAGAGCTGCGAGATCTCGCCCTTGCTTTGGGGAACTCGAGCCGTGGGAGCGGGGGCACTCGTCGCCAGAACACGCGCCGTGCAGCGGCCGAAATGTATCATTTAGCGTATTATGTGTTGTCATCCGCCATAACTGGACATTCTCTGACAGGAGGCTCATCAAACCAGACCACATGAATTATTAGTTCTCTTTATTACATAAATGAATAAAATATTTACTTAGCTATGACACAGTTCTTTGCCACAGGATTGCCTGATAATTTACAGCTGCCATTGACTACCAAAGCGTCACTTGATGCACTAAGTGACAAACTGCTCTCTTGAGGTGCAGTGATGACATTTACAACAGTGCAAGTACATCTGGAACTTTAACTACTCGTTGATCCTGCACTGTGATACTAAGCTCTCCAGATGAGGTCACGAACTGGGGCAGAACGCTTCGGTGCTCGGCTCTATATTGACCTCCGGTACGAGGGCGCTGCTGTGATGAAAGGGAAGGCGTGTCTTCTGCAGGACCATCCACTGATTGCGGATTGCAGCGCGATCTCGCTAAAGCCTGTGGTATCGATTCGCGTTGTCGACTTAGGTATGGCACCTCGATCTCTGGATGATACCAGAGCTCGTTCTTCGGTAAATTAAAGACAGCAGTGGAAATTTAATTTCTACTAAACAAGTAAATGTAAGCACAGGCTTCGGCGGCCGTTGTCACTGCCGATAAAAATTTTTCTGGGCTCTTGACCGCATTGTGAATGTATAAAATTGTCCGACGTTTCGGCCACTATTGCAAGTGGCCTTCCTCATGGCTTTGTGCTGAACTGATTCAGGCCCTGAGGATGGCCAGTTCCAATAGTGGCCGACACGTCGGACAATTTTATATATTGACAAATTGACAATGCATCAACAGCCCGGAACAATTTTCTTGACGTAAACAAATGTTCCAGTGACGAATCCAAGTAAGTGTGCCCATAATGTTTATGATTTAACTGCTCAGTTGTGAGTTACGTAAAAGTAAAACCAATTTTGAAATAATTTTCTACAATAGTTAAATAACTCAAAAGTCAAAAAACGAAGTGTATATTTAACTCTCTTTGAATGATAGATTTCAAGTAAAGTCATTTACAAGTTTTTTTCATATTGGACCACACAATTACATTCACCGCGTTTTTAGACACCGAACCAATGAGAAAAAATATAAATAAAGAAACAAATATATTCCTCTCGAAGAGCCACTTCAGACACCGTAAATCTCTGGCGATATACAGGAGTTGAGTAAAAATGTGGAAGCACCAAAAACACAACATATTACGATGCCTAATACGGTGTAAGAAATGCATTGGCATTCAAAACAACTTGTAGTCGTCTCGGAATGGATAAACACTGGTTCTGTAAGGTTTTTAAGTAACGATGATGGAGGTGGACAATAGCTCAATAACGTAGAAATCTGACGCCTGTGGTGGCCAGAGGAGATACGACAAATCGTCCTCGTGTTCATAAAACTAGTCCTGGACGAAACGAGCTGTGTGAACAGGGGCCCTGTCATACTGGAAAACAGAATAACCGTTGAGGGAACAAACAATGTACCTTGGGACGGTCAGATAATCCTTGGCTGTTATGCGAACTTGCACTGTAACTATTGGGTTTTGGAATACCACGGTACGGCTGCACGAATCATGTTTCACTGTTAGGACGTAAACACGGCCATAAGTTGAAACATTGTAAAACAGAAACTATCCGTCCAAATGACGTTCTTCCATGGCTTCATAGTCAGGTTCTATGGCTTCGGCACCACTTGATGAGTGGTTTTAGAATTCCAGTTCGCCCTGCACTTCCGGTGTATGGAGCTTCCTTCGTGTTGTTTTGGTGCTGACACGGTTTGCGAGTACGACATTCTGCAGTGACTTTAGCAGCTGTCGTCCTTTTACTTTTGCGTCACAGTCCCCTTCATTGACCGTCTGTTACGATGACTTAGCACACGTTTTTGTGACTTAGCGTATGATATTTTTCCGCTTGTCCTGTATGCGGTATTAATCTTCGATACGGTGCCTCGAGAAAATACTTCGGCTACCGTGATTACGGAATCTCCCACCATACGAGCGTCAACACACAGAACACTGTTTTGATTATGAACGACACTTGGAAAGTGATGAGGACATTGCACAAGTGCCGTTCGTGGTCAAACGCAAGAGCGCAAGCTGCAGGCTTAGCTAGCATCTGCATTTATGTTCAGTTATGCATTTCTCGCAGGGTGTCCTTTCTTTGTCCTGTACTAGAGAGGCTAACTGTAGCGCGCGGTGGCCTACTTTCCAGGTAAACGGAGCAAAATTCAAGCCAGTCGTTCTTACAAACTGATACGTCGTGGTATGCGAAAACTTAACCAATACGTAAGGTAAGCAGAGCTCAAAGGCTGCAGGGAGTGAAAGCGTAGACCCAAATGAGGTTACAGTTTCAAACACAATTTAATTTTATTAAACATTAAAAAACGCTCGTTCAAACGCTATAAAAGTTTTTAAACTCCAGGCCTGAAGGGCCGCTGAACATTCACAATTGCAATGTCAGAATGACAACCTTAAGTTTCAACATAAGGAGATAATCACGGTCTGAACGACCCAACACCTTTGATTAATTATTGACCAATACAATAAGTTACTGAAAGGAATGACTTTAATCATTCGGCCAGAAGGGCCAATGAAATATAACTACAAATGCTGTTTTGATAATGCTACAAGAATGCAAAACCAACAGTTAATTTACTTCGTCCAAAGGAGCAGTAAAGACCAAAAGACAAATTCATATACCAAAGTTTTTTTTTAATGAAACAAGCTGACAAGATAAAATTAATAACCAAAAAGGGGTAGTGACTTCGCCACTCGGCCTGAAGGGCCTGAATATCAGTAGTAATAAATATTTGAGAATGGTTGAAGTTAATGAGTTAACACTTAAAACCAGCCCGTGCTCCTCACCACTAGGAAAAATTTACAATCAGCTGTGCTAGGACTGCCTGCTTCAGCAATATGGCACAGACCAGAAGAACAACTAGAAACTTCACCAACGTGGCGAATCGTCCACAGAGGGCATTACTCCAACTCTCTATAACACATAAAATAAAAATTACTAAACATTGAAACACATGGTTCAAAATATAACGCCTATCTAGGCAGGAACTGTTAATGACGCCCACTGGCCTTCGTAAATCTTCGACTTAGTAAATGTGACGGCCAGTACTAAATAATAATACCACTCAACAAATTGTAAAATACAAGATCGTTATTGCACTTGGGTCACAATAAAATTTCAACCACAGACAATATTTTAGGTTCAGTTATTAAGGCACAGAGAGTTAACACTCTTTTCTAGTGATAGTTACACTTGACAATATAACAGCAGATCACTGAATCGGGATTTCGGGCACGCTTGAGCCTACTAAAACTGCGAAACACTATGGCACACGACCTTAGAGCAAAACACACCCGACGACACGGGCAGAAATTGAATGAGACACATCAAGTCAAGAAATTCTCATCGTTAGTCCAGAAGGCAGAGAAGCATTCGGCGACACCAACTCGAGTTATGTCGCCCCAGTTCCGCCATAGCAACGCGGACACGCCGCGTCAACAGCTGCCACGCCGAGCTTCGTTATCACACAGCCCGTCCAGAACGACTGCCGCCGTCCCGAGTACACACGCTCGTAGCAATCACGTGCGTTCACAGGAAGTTATACCACCTTTCCCGCAACATTGCGCTGCCGCACAACCGGAAACTAAACTCCCCGTCTCACTCCGGCAGCAGCACTCGATACTCTCGTCGTCAGCAGGTCTCTCCACAGAACGCAGCGCCCTCCGAAATTTAAAAGCAAACGGACCAATCGCGGCAGAGCAAAGCCAAGGCTCCAGAAGACGACACACCTCACCTACGCGAAGATGAAGATGATATACGGTTCACGAACAGCTGTGTCCGAGAAACTACCAACTCTACAACTATCGATCGGATTGTGACATGTTATGTGTTTTCAGTATGAGGAGGCAGCCACGGTTCCACGCCAGCCCCGTAGCGCAGCCTGTAGGGATGTAGACCTCTAGCTGCCTGGTGGCACATAGTACTGACAAATTTCAATATTAAAGAAATAAAGGCAAGCGTTTCAACCATCTTGAATCTTCTCCCTTGTTTTCATGTATTCTTTGAGTCATAGTTGTTCTGTCACTATGTGTGCTTTTAGTATGGTGTTTTGTTGTGCCAGCCGATGTGGCCGAGCGGTTCTAGGTGTTCAGTCCGGAACCCCACTGCTACGGTCGCAGGTTCGAATCCTGCCTCGGGCATGGATGTTTGTGATGTCTTTAGGTTAGTTACGTTTAAGTAGTTCTAAGTCTAGGGGACTGATGACCTCAGATGTTAAGTCCCATAGTGCTTAGAGCCATTTGAACCATTTGTTTTGTTGTGCTGTTGGTTGTGACTGTGGACATATTGTGTTTATTGATTGTATTTGTTTTTTTTTTTTTTTAGTTTTCGGGCTAGATTACTACGGTAGTGTGCCCATTGTAACCCATCTTCTAATAAATAGTATTCATTTTTAAAAGAAACGTAGTTCCACTCAGCTATCAATTCCAGCTACTGGTAAATTTCTTTGATGTGTTCATCTGGTGGTTGGCTGCTATCCTTCAGGTTTTGTTTACACTGACTCATTATATAATAGACAGAAATCCCAATACATAATCACAAATCCCATTCTTCTACTAATAATATGAATCAAAAATGAAAATAAAAAGAAAAAATAATAAAAAATAAAAACAAAAATAAATAAATTAATAACAATAAAAAGTATAGGATGCCATGACCTTGTGGCTGAATTAATCCTATTCATTTGTGTTTTTAGGCAAAAATAAAGTTGTTGTTTTTCAATCTTCTCCCTGCAAACGCATCAGCAGACGGATAAGCTGGACAGTGATAGAGAGATAACAGAGTTTTTTTGTCCCAGCTTAGGAAACGGCAGGCGCTTTATCACTGGCCCCTAATGGAACAAACTCTCGTTGAAACTACCTTGTGAAGATGTCACATAACATTCAATCATTCAATGAATGCATGTAAATGAACTGTCACTATAACATGTGTATTTGCTTGAAACACATTGGGACTTTATTTTTGCCTATACAGAGAGGTTTCTACTTTCAGGACACCCGTTTTATTTGCAGTAGAGAGGAAGGGGACATACTGTACCCCGCTTTATATCCGAATCTACAGTATATCGGACCTCGATGAGTCGGGCTTTTACTATATTCGACTATACTAAATTCCTGGTTTCTTGTGTCAGTCAGCCTTTCCACAGTGTTAAGCTTCTACTTCTCCCTTACAAACTTTACTTTGCGAGTTTCGCAGGACAACTTCTGTGAAGTTTGGAAGCTAGGAGGCGAGGTACTGGCGGGAGTGAAATTGTGAGGACGCGGCGTGAGCCGTGCTAGAGTAGCTCAGTTGGTAGAGCACTTGCCCGCGAAGGCAAAGGTTCCGAGTTCGAGTCTCGGTCCGGCACACAGCTTCAATCTGCCAGGAAGTTTCAAATCAGCGAACACTCCGCTGCAGAGTCAAGATTTCATTCTGGACTGTTATCTCTGTTTCCTGATTTTCTGGGACTAGTTGACGCGCACTCCAGGTTAGCCACCCCGGGGATGACTGTTACGTGTCCTCGTCGCTCGCTAATGTCCATGAGTGCAAGATAGCGATTTCCGGGAATATGCGTGTGGCTCTGTCTTGCAGGCGCCACCACTACCTAGCACCTCCCGACCTAGACAGTGCGATGAGAAACCGACGCACGGAATTCAGTTCTCAGCATCTGTAATTTACTTTAAAATTTCAGTGGAAGTATTATCTTTTCAACACCCAACATGTACCAGCCTAACAAAATTTCAATATAAAAACCACTTCTGTGCTAAGCTGATAACATTTCAACTGCATGACGTAGAGGGAACGTACAGGGAACTTTTTTTTTTTTTTTTACGCTGTTACCATGTTACGGATAACCTAGATGGTACAATCATTTGTCATTCATGTGGAAACGCTAATGTTTCTTTACATATCCTTTGCGCTAAGAATCCTGTCCTCCTTGTGACATTTTTTATATTTCTCTTCCGAAACTTATCAGCTTTTTACAATGTTCAGAACTCCAGTCACTGGTGCACAGCACTTAAATAATATGAAAGTTGGTTAGCCCAGTAATCTCCTTCATTAAAGGAAAATCAGCGTTTTCCAATGGTGGACTGTGGCGTTTACGCTTTTAAGGAACCTTCGGATTCCGAATAGTTTATACCACAGCCCTAGAAGGTAGCGCAATTATATGCGTTACCAAGGATGTCCGCAAAAATCAATCTATTGACCAATCTTTTGATATACATACGTTGACCATCCTGGCAATCTTATGGACGAGGGTTAATAACTGAAGATGAGGCGCCGTACTCAGACGACTTGCTGGTTAGAGGTTCAGCTGGCTCCAAGGCAGCTATGGGGAACAGCAGTGATACAGTGTTGTAAACTTCAATAAACTGACAATGCAACATAGCCGCTGCGGGAGGGTAAACTTTCTGGAAACCCAACCCTACAAATAGGCACCTGTTCGTTTACGAGAAAGTTAATATGCAGCTAACTTAAAGATGGATCCATACGAATGGTTGAAGTTGGACGCATCCACACTAGTAGTCACGTCACGTCACTCACAATCAACGTTTCTCGTGAACAAAGTTTTGACAGATGACGTCATCTTCCATTGTTGATCATTTACTCCTGATACGCAGCCGTGCTGTCATCCTCCATGATTCGTTTCGTCGTGTATACAGTAGATCATGGTTTTTGTGATTGATATCAGTTGTTATGGTTCAAATGGCTCTGAGCACTATGGGACTTAACTTCTTAGGTCATCAGTCCCCTAGAACTTAGAACTACTTAAACCTAACTAACCTAAGGACATCATACACATCCATGCCAGAGGCAGGATTCGAACCTGCGACCCTAGCGGTCGGGCGGTTCCAGACTGTAGCGCCTAGAACCGCTCGGCCACCCCCGCCGGCATATCAGTTGTTATTCTGCGCCTTTGTTCTTTGGTCTTCATTATTCACTTTTTTATTTGTTAAGACTAAAAATTGTTGATGGCAGCCATTTGAGCTGAGATCATGTGACTTGAATTGACTTGACCTGGCGTAACGTCACGTGATGTGATGGACAGTGTGAATGCACCCTGACGCGGCGGTGCTGTGGTGTGGCGGTTCCTTGATGGCCAGTATGAATTGGCCTTTAATCTTCGAACAGCAATGACCAGTGTGCAACCACCATTACATCTAATCTGCTGCATAACTTAATAACAACGGGAACTTCCATCTTGAGGCCTCTCCTAAGGCTACATTTACGGCCATCACCAACTTCACTGCCAAGGTGTGGGTACGCCATCTCACCTGGGATCCATATAGGAATATCTTGCGGAAGATGTTGAAAGGTATCATGCACAGAATATTTGTTCTTGTTGCTTAATGGACTCATTAGATTCTGTTAACCTCGTTCCCTGATGGTGGACGACCTTTCTGACAATGGGCGTTGATCTGCATGTGTTTATTTTGAGGGAGCTCCAGCACTTACTTATCGATTACTATTTGCTCCTTAAGCTATCCACAGCATTATGTTGATAAAATCTAATATTAAAAGCAAGAAGGTAAAATCGTAATGAGACAGCGGAAAGTAGAAAAGGAATAAAATATTAAAAATGTGATTTGGCTCCATTAGTTAGCTACTGCACGTCAGTTCTTCACTAATTTTGATTGACAGCCCTGTCGAGGGTACTCTACGCCCAGTTTCCACTTCCCACAAGGTAAATGGACCCCGTGGCGGTGTATTGTGGTATTTGCTATTCATCTGTCTGTGTTATAGATTAGACACTGGAGAATCATTTCCAGCTTCAAACATGGTTTCGGGTCGAAAGACAAACTGACGGTTCAGTGGACCTTATTCTCACCTTTCCTCTAACGAACATCATATCATTTTGCTTTGGGCAGACATTAACAGTTCAGTGCGTTCTGTTTTTATGACTCTGAAAAATCTGTGGGTACTGAGATCAAACACCAAATGTCATCTTATCATACAAGACAGAAAGAACTGACCAGTCGCTACCGTCTCCCTTCTACCGTTCAGATTTCATAAACTGGACATTCAGGTACGACACGATTAGGTGTGCCTTTGATTGCACAGTATCATCTCTATAAGTGAATTTCTTTAACTCAACACAAATATTCTGTGTAGGAGCCATATCCTGAGAAATGATGGAAACGAACAGGTGGCTGGTTCAGTGCGGGTCGTTTGTATACTCTGTCTTAAATTTGAAAAGAAGCAATATGTTCTCCTACCAGTGATAGTTGTTCTCATCTCTCTTACCATCAAACTATAATACAGTCTCTGTTGGATGTACGAGGCTCTGTTCAACTTACAAATACATCACTTACTTTACACGACTCGCACTTCTTCATTGAGTGTAAGGCTGCGCCTTAATTGATACGGAGATCCACTGGCAAGACACCAACAGAATTCGCAGGAAGTTCATTAAAACAACACCAAGAAGGGTAACGAACAACAAAATTTTACTGTGCATACAGTTTAACGAGAAGAATATGCACTGTAAAATCACATGAACGTGGTCACCGGTCAAAAACATGAATATTCATCTTTTGCAGTGCGGACCGTAGCGAGACGTGCAGAAAGACAGTCACTGAGGTTCTGGAAGGTGCCGACAGGGATGTGGAACCACGCCGGGTCTTGTTCCGTGGTCAGTTGCGCTAGGTCTCTCGGCTGACGATACGTGGCGCAAACAACCCGATCGAGATGGTCCCACATATTCTCGACTGGACTTTAATCCGTGGAGTATTTGGCCAGAGTAATATGGTAAACTCATCCTGGCGCTCTTCGAACCCCTTCGAACTGTGTGACGCGTTGCGTTGTCCTGCTGGTAGATGTCATCGATCAGAAGAAAAATAATCTGCATATAGGGTTGACATTGTCGCCAACGATAGATGCGTACTTGTGTTGATCCATTGCGTCACGGCCACGAAACAATGCGAAAACATTCCCCAGACCGTAACGCTCCCTCCTTGTTTGCTTTCAGACGTTTCAGGTCATACGCGCCAACGGTCATCTGTCGGATGGAGCATAAAACGCGATACATCTGATAAGGTCACCTGTCGCCACTCAGTGGACTCTAGTTGCGTTACTGGCAGGCCCGCTGGCCGACCGCTGTGGCCGAGCGCTTCTAAGCGCTTCAGTTCGGAACCGCGCTGTTGCTACGGTCGCAGGTTCGAATCCTGCCTCGGGCATGGCTGTGTGTGATGTCCTTAGGTTAGTTAGGTTTAAGTAGTTCTAAGTCTAGGGCACTGATGAACTCAGATGTTAAGTCCCATAGTGCTTAGAACCATTTGAACCATTTTTTTGTGAATGCGCATACGCAGCAACGTTCACTGGACCATCGCTTGGTTCCATGGGCGGTCAGTTGCTCAACAGTTGCACGTCTATACGCCCGAAAACGCCTCCGCAGCCGTCGTTCACCCCTATCATCTATGGCCCATGCTGCACCATAGTTGCTTCAGTCTCGATAGTGCCACTTCGTGTTGCACGAAACAGTTTAACCATGGTGATACTTGAAGAGTTTACAAGCTTAATTATTTCGGAAATGCTTCCTGCCTTGGCCCGAAAACCAACTATTATGCCCTTATGGACATCAGATACGTCGTTCCGTTCCCGTATTTCGACAAAGACTGCAATGTTTTGCGCATACCTTCGACACGCTTTATATACCGTCTACTGCTAGTGCTGCCACCTCCCATCTGTCAGATGTTATTGCACGTTGACCTCGAACACAGGCAGCGCTCACAATGATGTGTCTGTACGGTGTATGATTAAATCTGAAAGTGTTTTGAGATTTACAGGAGGTGCGATTTAGAACACGTAACTGTCGTCTATAGCATCAGCAATGGCTATACCCCGGCTGAGCATCGAATCGAACTGAGCTTGGATGACAGTTGCCACTACGTCATTCCATGATGCTTCAACTTTAGGCGAGAGATCATCAATCACAGTGACTGGCGAGGGTGGCTTCCCACACTCACGGCATCCTGCGATCAGATGTTTTCATTCGGTGAGAGATCTGGAAAAGGTGCTGGCCATGACAACAGTCCAAAACCCTCTGCATTGTGGTGGGTACTTCAGTACAGCACAAGCGACATGGGATCCGACACTATCTTGTTGATACGGAATAGCACAGGGACCTCCAGCATAGGGCACAGCCATCAGCCTTAATCCGTCAGAAATGTAACACTTGCTGCCCATATTACTGGCTATGGCAAGTGGTGGTGCAGCTTACTGAGTAGCAACCATTTCCATTACGAAAGCGGCTGAGCCGATACGACAAAGACAAATTCAATCTGGCAATGTCTTTTCCTCTGAATCTCTGAAGTAATTTGGAACCAGATCATACTGATTAGACTTTTGTCGAATTTCAATTGCTTCTTGAAATGTGGAGTTGAATGCGGGTCTTCTTGATCGTGTTGTAGGTCTGCGATGGAAATACTTGACCAATTTGTTAGTAGGCTGTTTAGGTTTTTGTATTGGTAACGCCACGTAGCCCTCTGTATGAAAATCACTGGCTGTGGTGTGTGCAGTCTGTGGCTCGTTTGCATTGTTGTTGGCTATTGTAGTGTAGGGCAGTTGGCTGTTAACAACGCGTAGCATTGCGCAGTTGGAGATGGGCCGCCAGCAGTGGTGGATGTGGGGAGAGAGATGGCGGAGTTTTGAGAGCGGATGATCTGGACAGAGACAGTAAATTTGTAAGACTGGATGTCATGAACATATATATATATATATATATATATATATATATATATATATATATATACATATATATATATATATATATATATATATATATATATAATGACTTTTGAACACACACTATTAAGGTAAATACATTGTTTGTTCTTTATCAAAATCTTTCATTTGCTAACTGTGCATATACGTAGTTAGTGACTTCAGTAGTTAGAATCCTTTATTTAGCTGACAGTATTGGCGCTCGCTGTATTGCAGTAGTTTGAGTAACGAAGATTTTTGTGAGGTACGTGATTGACGAAAGGTATAGGTTATTGTCAGTCAGGGCCATTCTTTTGTAGGGATTATTAAAAGTTAGAGTGCGTTGCGCTAAAAATATTGTGTGTCAGTTTAAGCACAGTCGTGTATAATATTTCTAAGGGGACGTTTCATATGTCGACCATGCCAGGACACCTCACTGGAATCTTTTGATTTTTTCTTGTAGTTCGTGTAATTAGTGCAGCTTTTGTTTATCGTTAGCGCGTAATTGTAGAGAGAATCTCCTTTGTAGATGCAGTCTTTCATTGTGTACAGTAAAACAGTTGTGGCATGCATGTAGATTTGCACCAAGTATTTCGCAGCTGCAATTAACTAGATATTATTTTCAGTGCTATGTTAATGTGTTCTCTTATTTTTGCTCTTCAAATTGTGCTTTTCTGTGTTATCGTGTGAAATATTGTGACAGTAATGGCGTGTGAAAAACGTAACACTAGGCTACAAAGTAAACTGAGAAATAATAGTGACGACGAGAGTAGCTTATCAGCACCACTGTGTAATGAATTAACAGACATTCAATGTGGTAATTTGGTAATCGTTCATAGGGAAATGGAGCGGGCGGCAAATAATGGCGTAGACAGTGGAACAATTAGTGAGCAGGGAAGCATTATCGATCGATCGGTCGGCAACAGCTCGCCTCAGGAATCCGAAATGACAGGACACATTCTTGCAAATACTGTAGATTCAGGTTTTGCGTCCTCACCGTTTTCTCAAATAAATCAAGACACATTTTCTGCTTCTCAAAATGCGAATATTGCCGGTTTAAATGCACTGCCAAATAGCACTGAGGAACATGTTTCAGACACCTGTGCATTGTTATTACAGTTAATGCAACAAATGGAACAAAATCTTCGAACGTTAGACACAATGGAACAACACCAGAGACAAACACAGCAACAGTTAGAAGCAATAGAACAAAATCTTCAAAAGTTAGACACCACGCTTGAACAAACACGTGAAGATTTAACTACTGAGTTACATAACATTGAATCGAAATGTCAAAAAGTCTGTAATGACGTAAAAACACAAATTTGTGAGCATTTCCAACCTATTTTTTCGCGTCATGAAAATGCATTACAGAATCACGAAGCAGCCATAAAAGAACTGCAAACTGTTGTTCATGAAAATCACGACACCTTGCAAGCTAAAATTGACTCAGTTGCATCTATCGATTCGGTTACGCAACTTGCAAAAACTCAGGAAAACTTAAAAGGACACATTAGATACGATTTCAACACAAATGGACACTCTGAAACTTGGTTCAGAAAAACACACAGAGGAAATAATTTCACTATCGGATAAAGTAGCCGAACTTTCGGATCAGTCCACTAACTTATCTACAAAGATAGATAATGATCTGAATGACACAAGACCTGTAGCCTTCACGGACACTGAAGAGTATGAACAAATTCGAAAATTCAAACAAAATCAAAATCAAATCAATACACAGTACAAAAGAGAAATCTGGGAAGTACAAGATCAGTTGGCACAAGTAATACAAGAATTACATATTTCAGAGGACACTTGCGCTCCAGTACGGGAAGAGGGACATAGAAATACGGAACAACCACAAAATAATAACACAGGACACTTCGGAAATTATGAAAGAAATTGGCAAGGTACACCGAATTTTGAGATGGAACCGCCGAAACGACGTAATAATGACCGATATGCGACTCGCCGACATGATGATTTTGACTATAAGCTGTTTATTACTACACGTAAATTCAAAACATTTAAGAATTCCGGCAACGACATTCATCCACAAGCGTGGCTTCATCAATTCTCTCATTGTTTTCCTCCCAATTGGTCATTAGAGCACAGATTAGAATTTATGTGTGGCTACTTGAGAATGAACCAGCTGTAAGAATTGCGATCGGTCATTTACGACATATTATTTTGGCAGGACGTTGCAAAGACGACATTGAAGCTTTTCAGAGACTCTTACAAGAATTGGAAATTGACACTGACAATCGCGGAACGCGAAAACAGGAGCACAACAATTACAGGTCACATCCGTCACAATTCCGCGATGACAGAAATAATAAATGGACACGACAAGGCTATTCTTATAACGTAAATCGTGACCAAAACAGACACCAACCGTATGACAACCGTTGTCAGAGCACTAATAATTTCAGGGAAAGATCACCTCTGCGTGGTAATGACTGTCACAGACACAATCAGAGAAACAGACAATATGGGAACCAAAATAATTATTATCAAGGGAGACAGAATAACTTCAGACGCAACGGTCCAGCGCGCAGTTACGATTCAGGGAGAAATTCTCCACCACGTGACCGACCAGAAAGAAACTGTGGAATCTACCGACATGACGACAGACGATATGATCATAACGACAGACCTGAATTGCATCAGAACTGGCAGGATTCAAACAGGGCAGGGCCCTCTCGACAAGGTGAATTTGTAGAAGTGAGGTCTCCTAATCCCAATAACGACGCGCGCCAACAAACAGACAGACCATGACTAGCACCGCAGGCAGCCACGTGTGCCGGCTGGCTCAGAGAAAAATAACAGACGCTAACCTGGAGAAAAATTCCAGTATTCTTTACCGACGTATACTGCATGATAATTGCGTTCAAGTTGAAACTCTGAGTACTATGAAGAGTAAAGGATTGCACCATACTTTACATGTAAAACCGTTTATTGAGAGATAATCTGCTTTTGAACTTGGTCTTTGCCATAAAATTTTTCACTTCACGCTACTAGTACAATTTGTCACACTGAGAAACTGTTAACATGCAACAATGTTTTAAAATTAACTATCCGGTCTAGAACCTAGGGAACATATTTAGACAGTAATTACCACTGCATTGTGATAGTGAACAGAGGACACAGTGTTACTGTGTGTGCATTCTTGCTTGTTAGTTGCACGATTACGTAACGACTATAAGGCTTACATACTTAGAACATATACTGCTAATGAGATTTTAATACAACATTTTGGTTTACTTGAAAAGACATTCCTTATTTGAAGTAGTTTCTGTGAGATTAAAGATGACTTAGTATTTGGTTTCTTTGACAGCTACACGATTATACCACGACACTACTAATGTGTGACACAATTTACATTGTTGCTTTTGTGGTGTATCTGCTTTATATCTGCACAGTTTTTCTGAATTCTTCTGGAAAGTAAAACATGTTTTAGTAGTAACTTTTGTGGTATAGTTACAATGAGACAGCCTTTTTTGTAGCACAACAATATGTTACAGTGTAGTACTTTCTTGAACACGGTAATGTACATAATAATTATGATATCTATATGCATAGCATTTCACTTTTGTTTATGATGAGGTAAGTACATTGACTTCTGCAGAACTTAGATTTCGGAGGACTATAACTATGACACTTCCACAGAATTATCTTACAGCAAGACGCACATTTAGCGTGAAAGGACACGTATTTGAGTGATTAATTTTGTACTTAAAACATTTATTTTTAAAGGTTTTTGAATTAGAGTGATACAAAGGTTTTCCGTGATACATTTCATTCCATTGCTGTAATCTGTAACACCTGAGGCTATAATTACATTAATCCTCAGGGGGGTACACGCTTATTTTGTTTACCATGTGTGTGACAAGCACAAGGAGCCCTAGCTAATATGTTATTTGCTTATACAACTTTACACATGGGTACCATATTTCTCCAACACACAGCTACCTGATTATTTAACAGAGAAACAAAGATTTTTTTACTACGTCAGTGACAGATGTTTACGCAATTACACAGTTGGATAACTTCACACTTATGAAAATGTTTTTTGTATGTACTTTGTGAACTCTTCATATTTTTTCAGAACCATTGTGATACTATGACAGCTTTGAATGATGTATTTGGTATGAGATCATGATTTTTAAAGTACGTTTGAGGTAGATGACACTATGGAAATGAGCAGAGAATATTTTTAATGGTTTGAAATTATTGCAGAATGCTACGACGTTTTTGAGATTTGGCTGAGGTTTTATGATGTTATTATTACGATGACAATGTGTATTATGCTGTTGAGGTATGTTTATGATCAATAAGCTGAAGATATATGAGGAATTTGGTTATGCTATGTATTTATTATGATGAAATATTGAAGAAGTGTCGACACATATGTATATGAGTAATAAGGTAAGGAATAATGAGTAGTGGTTAGGGACTCTGTTTTGTGAAACAGAATGTTGGAAAGAATCGTAATTTAAGAGTTATGAAAGGTGTGTAAATGGGAGAATGTATCATAATGCCGGCAAAAATTTTTTGGACACTGTTATATTCATAGGATTTTGTTTCTACAAATTTGCAACGCAAATTCTCGACCTGTGAAATTTTTTATATGAGACTGTCACGGTAGTGCAAACTGGTGTCGTAAATATTTCGGTAAGAAAGCTAAGTGACTTTGACGTAATGCGTTATGGGCGACCAGCTGTGCGAGTCGCCTGGAGAAAAAGCCATTAGGTGGAGAAAAAAGAGACCATTATCTCGCTATTGACATTCCTTTGTAGAAATCATCGCAAATACGACACGCTCAAACTTGAAAACATATGATTACACTGTGGAGCTCTTAATCTACGATATTTACTAAAATGCCTAATGAAATGATGAGAAACATTTTACATCTATTGTCTTTCTAGATGAGATATTTATTTGACTTTGGAGACGCCAATTGCCTAGTGAATGACGTTTCATATGTTGCTTTATATATATATTTGCTCATTTTGTTTAATATCTAATTTCCAGCTGCACTGCAGCATTGCTTAAAATTAAATTTAATAGATGTAGTAATATAGTTATTTTATGCCTACAGATCCAGTAAATAATTATTTTATGATCTACTTCCAAAAAAACGAGGGAGCACAAAAAGAGATTTCCACTTCACAGGAATTGCATACATAATTTTTGTCAGTGACTTGGTAACTTGTCTGCTAGAGTAAGTTCTCATGATGCATCACTCTAGTGTTAAGATGTGTCATAGGTATTAGACATGGCATCTTTACTGTAATATTTTTTCTGTTTGAGCATTGTCATGTTTAGATATTAGTTATTGCATTTGCTGCTGCTGTTTGCCAGGCATAGTACTACTAAATTTCACTTTGTATTACACTGTTAAGCCAGTTTTACTACTGTTTTATTTTTCTTGTTGCTGCACATTGGCTCATATTAGTTGTAATGTTGCATTTGCTTTGCTAATTTAGATATACTGCTGCTTGCTTTGCCAATTTGCATTTTTTTGTCATTGCTGTTGGTGTTAATTGTTTTGTGTTGCTGCATTGCCTCGTCCCTTAGTATATATATCTGAGCTCAGTAGATTTAAGTTAGCTTAAGAGGGGGTAGACTATATAAGAAACTAACTATGGAGAACAGGGAAAGAATGCATTGAGAAGTTATATGAAAAAGATTTGGGCCAAAATGAGTATTGTGCAGCGAGAAATAATTATTTTGAAAGAAATATGAATAGAATACAGAACGTAGGTATATATAGGACTTTTTGGGAATAATGATGAATGAATGGAGATCTCCAAGAAGTAAAGAAAGTTTTGTTTGCAAAATACTGCAGTAAAACAAACCCTGTCCTTCCCTTTTGTATTATTTCGCTATGTGTTTGTGTACCCTTGTGTATTTGTGTTCTTCCTGTCTTCATGTGATTATCTGATAAGACTTATATTGTAAAATTTTCCTAATATCAGCTACATTCACTATGATGAGAAATACTGTTATCCTCAAATATAATTTGCATTTATAATATGTTATTTACTTTGTAAAGATGTTTAGACATTGCAATTTTGTCATATGATGACATGTTGGAGACCGTGGCTGTTTTTGAAGACAAATGTTGATGTTTTTAGGGCAGCAACCAGCCACAAATTTACTTTGAGTTCCTTTATTGAAAGGAAACCGTTACCGGTTTCGAATCGTTGCGATTCATCATCAGACGGATTTACACGCTTTCTTTCTACATTTGGTGTGTTTTTATAGATAAATTGTCCTAAAATATAAATAAAATATAATTACAAACAACGTAACCATCTGTGTGTGGCGTGTTTGTAATTATGTTTTATTTATATTTTAGGACAATTTATCTATAAAAACACACCAAATGTAGAAAGAAAGCGTGTAAATCCGTCTGATGATGAATCGCAACGATTCGAAACCGGTAACGGTTTCCTTTGAATAAAGGAACTCAAAGTAAATTTGTGGCTGGTTGCTGCCCTAAAAACATCAACATTTGTTTAGACATTATTTATTCTGTTTTGTTTTAATGCTCACGTGTGAAGTTGATGTTTCAAAAGTTATTCTGATCTTTTATGTATGTACTTACGTCATAATTCTTGTAACACTGATATATATATATATATATATATATATATATATATATATATATATTTATATATGTGTGTGTGTGTGTGTGTGTGTGTGTGTGTGTGTGTGTGTGTGTGTGTGTGTGTGTGTGTGTGTGTGTGTTATTTCGATTCTTTTGTAAACCCTGTTTTACTACAAATGTTATCTGTATTGTTATGTTCTTTAATGATGTATTTTGTACCTTTGTTATTGTATTCTTATGTTATAAAATTGTAATTGACACCAGTTCATCAAATTAAGTAACTTGTGAGTTACATTTCACTGCACACGTTTCTCTTGGTCATAGTATATGGACAATATGTGAGAAGTAGGGACTGTTAGTGTTTGCACGAGTGTCGATAATTCAGCAAGGGACTGGTTAACAGCATTGCTGGTTCTAAGGATAATTCCAAAAACTTTGTGAGTACACAAGTGGTAGTTTATGGACTTGCTATATAGTACAAGACTCTTCGATGGTGATTGTGCTCCTGCACATTCGCAACAGATGGCTGCTGGCCGTCTCTACAAGGACTGAAGTGGGTCTGCACCTTTGATGATCCACCAATACCATTATTTCTACAAGGACTGCAGTGGGTCTGCACCTCTGGTGGCCCACCAATACCATACTCTCTACCAAGACTATAGTGGGTCTGCTCTGTGATGACCTACCTACCAATATTCTTCAAAACTTCGAATGTCTCTGCTGTGGGTTTGCTCTGTTGTGGCCCATTACCTGTCTGCATGTCAAGAGTCAGCACTGTCTTCCCATTGGAAGGACAACACTACTTCTTCAAGACTGCATCGAAATCCACTACTTCCGTGTACATTTTCTTTTACTGCTCAGACTTTGAGAAAAACACTGCTATTTTACTGTGATGAACGATCAGGACTGTCTTTATGGACTGTGAGAAAATTTTAGCTTTTGACCAACTGCTATATATATTATGACACTATTAAGGTAAATACATTGTTTGTTCTCTATCAAAATCTTTCATTTGCTAACTATGCCTATCTGTAGTTAGTGACTTCAGTAGTTAGAATGTTTTATTTAGCTGGCAGTATTGGCGCTCGCTGTATTGCAGTAGTTTGAGTAACGAAGATTTTTGTGAGGTAAGTGATTGACGAAAGGTATAGGTTATTGTCACTCAGGGCCATTCTTTTGTAGGGATTATTAAAAGACTGATTGCGTTATGCTAAAATTTTGTGTGTCAATTTAGTGATGATCAGAAGAAGCAAAGTGAGAAATGTCTGAGTACGTTCGGCTATGCTCAGCTGTTTGAAGATCAAATAACATAAGATGTTTATCAGCACAGTAATTCATTAATTTTTCTAAGGGATGTTACAAATTATGTTTATAACGTAGATTAAAACAAATGTTATCCATCAAAGTAGAACATATCCTCAGTTCGCCCTAAAATCAAAGATAATAAAAAGCTATATAAACCAGTCCATAACATGGACTACATTTTTCTAGTCTAGAACATTACCGAAAAACTTCTGAAACCTTGTGGACATGATAGTTCACTCTTTTCCCCGATATTCCTGGAACATTATTAGCAATAACATATACTGTCCCCGACTATTATCGACATTCAGTGCTTTTTACGTGGAATGGTGAAAACTGTAGCATTCACGAAGAAAGCAAACAGTTTCACATTTTACTGGCAATTACTTTCAAATATGGCAAAACAAGACTAGGTTACTAATTTTGTTTTTTCTCCAAAATCATTAAATACAAAAAAATGCTACCATTTGCTTGCGCATACCACAGGGGTAAGAATCATGTACCTCGATTCATAGTGCATGCGATAGCTATACACAAAACAGAAAATCTATCAAAATGGCTAATTTGAAACTGCTCACTGTATAATGTACCATTCCTTTCAGGCCTCAAAATCCAAAACAATAAAATAGGGATAACATCACATATTTGCCAGGAAACAACGCAAGTTACAGTTTTTCTATTGTATAATACAATGAAGCGCCAAAGAAACCGTTATAGACATGCGTATTAAAATACAGAGATACGTAAACAGGCAGAATATGGCGCTGCCGTCGGCAAAGCCTATATAAGACAACTAATGTCTGGCGCAGTTGTTAAATCGGTTACTGCTGTTACGGTGGCAGGTTATCAAGATTTAAGTAAGTTTAAACGTGGTGTTATAGTCGGCACACGAGCGATGGGACACGGCATCGTCGAGGTAGCAATGAAGTCGGGCCTTTCCCGTACGACCATTTCATGAGTGTACCGTGAATATCAAGAATCCGGTAAAACATAAAATCTCCTACATCGCTACGGCCGGAAAAATATCCTGCTAGAACGAGACTAACGACGACTGAAGAGAATCGTTCAACGTGACAGAAGCGCAACTCTTCCGCAGATTGCTGCAGACTTCAATGCTGGGTCATTAACAAGTGTCAGCGTACAAACCATTCAACGAAACGTCATCGATATGGGCATTTGGAGCCGAAGGCCCACTATTGTACCCTTGATGACTGTACGACACAGAGCATTACGCCTCACCTGGGCCTGTCAACATCAACATTGGACTGTTGATGACTGGAAACATGTTGACTGTTCGGACAAGTCTCGTTTCAAACTGTATCGAGTGGATGACCGTGAACGGCTATGGAGACAACCTCCTGAATCCATGGGCCCCGCATGTAAGCAGGAGACTATTAAAGCTGGAGGAGGCACTGTAATGGTGTGGGACGTGTGCAGTTGGAGTGATATGGGACCCCTGATACGTCTATATACGACTCTGAGAGGTGACACGCACGTACACATCGTGTCTGATCACCTGCATCCGTTCATCTCCATTGTGTAAATCGACGGGCTTGGGCAATTCCAGTACGACATTGCGACACCTCACACGTCCAGAATTGCTATAGAGAGCCTCCAGGAACACTCTTCTGAGTTTAAACATTTCCGCTGACCACCAGATTCCCCAGAAATGAACATTACTGAGCATATCTGGGATGCCTTGCAACGTGCTGTTCAGAAGAGATGTCCACGCCCATGTAGTCTTACGGATTCCCTGCAGGATTCCTGGTGTCATGTCCCTCCAACACTACGTCAGAGATTAGTGGAGTCCATACCACATCGTGTTGCGACACTTCTCCGTGCTCGCGGGGGCCCTACACGATATTAGGCAGGTGTACCAGTTTCTCTGACTCTTCAGTGTATAATGCATTATCATCTTCTCCCTTAAAATGGTAGTTGGTGAAGTGAACCATCCGTGAAAAACTTCTAGAAATATCTGTTGCTCAAAGTCGTGTTTGTGCACACTGTTTCTTGAATATTATTTATGATAGCAGATGTTTCCCCGAAGTTGCAGACACAACTATCATCAAAATTCAGAGTGTTTTACTTGGAATATGGTGACTTAATACCGCAAAATTGTAATATATATTAAGTAAATAAACCGTTTTACATTTTGCCCACAGTTTCTTGAACAGTGCTAGGGGACAGATTGATTAGGAATGGCGTGTGCTGTCGAATTTGCCTACCAACCGCAACATTTCTTTCAAACCACATTCATTATCCAAGATGCTCTAACTGCTTATTCACAGCTTCAAGTGTTAGAAGTAAGATTAATTACTACTTCAGTTATCTTGAGAAAATACAAAATTTTGAAAATGTGATTTTGTTGCACGTATAATTGGAAATGACACTCGCTGAATATCTTAGCATTTAAAACCGATAAACACATTACAAACTTAAGACTCGATAAAAACATTAAAGGATTAAGATTAGAAACCAACAACTTTCTTTGAAATTTCACTAAAAGTCAGTTACTCTGAATACAAATTAACAATACTTATTTAATTAATGAAGCAATTCAACAGACTATTGTCATGCTCCTTAAGCAGCATGGACTTCCAGACTGCACTTTTAACAACTACCGTCTTCTGGCAGAAACTTAAGGACACTATCATAAGAAAGGTTAATTTAATTTCTCTTAAATTTCTTATAAGATACACGGAAAAAATCGGAACAAAGAAAAATAATTAATGTAGGGTAGGGCTTCCCAACAAAATTTTCTCGAGGATCCCCTCATCGAGCATGATTGGTACCTTGTCACATCACAGTATCAAGTACCTAAAAAAGCCAAATTAAGAGTCTTTTTATACGCTTTCGATTTTTGGTACTTAGAAAAAACATTGACATATTCATTACTGAAAAAATATTGAGCTTAAAACTTTTTCAGTTTAGCCATCATTGTTATTGTTAAATTTTTGATATTTGTTCAAAATCTTTGTCTTCAAATCTGGGTGTTTAGTATAACAAACTCTTTAAAAGAAAATAATGGCCGATTGTCGTCTGAAATGCGAGTTTCTGTATAAAGTGATTGTTAGTTGTCAGCTGCAAAGAGGCACCGCGCGCAGTCTAACGGCATACAGCAGAACTATTTGCCTCTATCTAATTCTAGTTTTGCGTTAGAGTGTGCTAGTGTGAGTCGGCTCTAGGAAGACGCTAGACGCAGAAGTTTGCGTTCGCTAAAGCTCTGCTCATGCAGGAAGCGGCCAACACAAAAAATCTGTTATCATACGAAATATACTTAACATATTTTTTATTCTAATAGCATCTTGCGGACCTCTCTGGCATAGCTCCCGGACCCCTGGGGGTCCGTGGACAACCTGTTGGGAACCACTGACGTAGAGTAACGAAATTCCGAGAATACATTTGTCTAGGTAACATTTTTAAGTGATCAACATTGCAAAATCAGAGGTTAATGTAAGTGCAAAATAATCCATTGCAGATCTGAAATGCTAGTACATTAATAACCGGAGTAGCTTCCAGAACGTTGAATGCAAGCATGAAAACGCGCATATATTGTGTTGTACAGGTGCCGGATATCAGTTTGTGCAATGGAGTTCCATGCCTATTGCAACTGGTTGGTCAATACAGGGACCGTAATGCTGGCTCTGGATGACGCTGAAGATGTCGTTAAGTTATGTTCCATATGTGCTCGATTGGAGGCAGGGCTGGTGACAGAGCAGGCCAAGGTCATAATTCGACAGTCGGCAGAGCTCGTTGGTTTACAACAATTCTGTGTGGGCGAGCGTTATCCTGGTGGAAAACACCCCCTGGACTGTTGTTCATGAGTGGCACCACATCAGGTCGAATCACCAGACTAACGTACTAATTTGCAGCCGAGGTGCATGGGATAACCACGAGAGTGCTCCTACTGTCATACGAAATCGCGCCCCAGACCATAGTTCCGGGTGTAGGTCCAGCATGTCTTGCACGCAGACAGATTGGTTGATGACTCCTTCTATCCAACACACAGTAATCACTGGCACCGAAACAGAACCAGCTTTCACCAGAAAACACAACAGACGTCCTCTCCACACTCCAATGAGTTCTCGGTTGATACTGCTGAAGTCATAAATAGCGGTGATTCGAGGTCAGTGGAAAGCAAGCTATGGGATGTCTGGCACGGAGCTGTCCTTGGAGTAACCGATTTGGGACAATTCGTTGCGTCACTTTGGTGCCAACTGTTGTTCAAATTGCTGCTGCAGATGCAGTACGATGTGAAAGAGCCAAACGCCGAACACAATGGTCCTCCATCTCGGTAGTGCCACGTGGCCTTCCGGAGAGGCTCCTTTTACGACCGTACATTCTCGTGATCACCGCTGCCAATTATCATGTACAGTGACTAGATTCCTGCCAAGTTTTTCTGGAATATCGCAGAAACGACAATCAGCTTCTCGTAGCCCTATTACACGACCTCGTTTAAACTCAGTGAGGTGCTGATAATGGCGTCTTTATCGCCTTAAAGGCATTCTTTACTAAAATCAACTCGCCACGTCCAATATCAAACGTAACTAACATTCACGACGGTTAAAGCGTGTATATAAGGCAAACCTGCTACTAGCGCCGCTCTTATACGACTGGCGTGGAATTTGAGTACACGTCATCTTTCGGATGTAGAAACACGCCTACCAGCTTTCGTTTTATGTCGCACAGCTGCTCCTTGGTGTAGCGATTTTTCTTTTGCTCGGTGTAGAATTACCCTAGAATCTGCCCCATTGCCCAAGGTGACATACTATTTCTAAAAGTGATCAGATAATGATTACAAAAAGATTCGAACATCTAAAACACGTAAGAATAAATACGGCAAGAAAAGCAATAATGGGAATCTCTTCTGATGCGACAGGTAATGACAGTATCAGTATAACCGTGATAAAGAATGTTGCCGATATCTTAGTACCTGTCTTAACAAACATACTTAATTTTTTCCTCGTGAGCGGAATATACCCCACGGCATGGAAAAGAAGCATAATTCGACCCATCCCTAAGATCGAAAAAGCTGGCCGCGGTGATCTCGCGGTTCTAGGCGCGCAGTCCGGAACCGTGCGACCGCTACGGTCGCAGGTTCGAATCCTGCCTCGGGCATGGATGTGTGTGATGTCCTTAGGTTAGTTAGGTTTAAGTAGTTCTAAGTTCTAGGGGACTGATAACCACAGCAGTTGAGTCCCATAGTGCTCAGAGCCATTTGAACCATTTTTAAGATCGAAAACCCGCAACTGCCTAGTGATTACCGACCAATTAGCATACTGCCTGCTGTTTCCAAAGCACTTGAATACATTGTTCATGATCAAATCACTAAACACCTGCACGAATTCAGCCTACATGACAAATTTCAATCCGGTTTCTATAAAACATCACAGCACAAACACTGCTCTAATTAAAGTAGCTAATGACCTGAAATATGCCATCGACAGCCGAAAGGCAACAATATTGACACTACTAGACTTCAGCAAAGCTTTTGACACTGTTAACTTTGACATATTGCTCAGAAAAATGCAACTGCTTAATTTCTCAGATAGTGCAATGAGATGGTTTGAAAACTACTTAAAAGACATACAGCAATCTGTTGTCTGCCTAAATGAAAAATCTTCCTGGAACTGGAAACATGTCTCCTCGGGAGTGCCACAAGGATCAGTCTTAGGACCACTTTTGTTTTCTTTATATGTCAACAATATTTCGTCGGTTCTGTCCTCCTGTAAATATCATTTCTATGCCGACGACCTCCAGCTCTACCTAAGCGTCAGACCTGAAGATATGAACACTGCAGTCGCTCAGATGAACAATGATCTGTCTTCAGTAGTGACATGGGTGAAAAACCTGGGGCTTAAACTAATTGCAAAAAAGACACAAGTAATCTTATTAGCCCATCAGCAATTAATAAGTTCAGATTTCCGCGAACGGCTGCCTCTTATTCTGCTCGACGGTATTCCAATACCATGTCAGAAAACAGTTAAGAACTTGGGTGTAACTTTGGATGAGCACCTCAACTGGGTGGAGAACATAGTCGCAGTGTGCCAGAAGACATCCGCTTGTCTCTATGCTCTCAAAAAGTTTCAGAACGTATTTCCACAAGACTTGAAACGCCAGCCCGTGCAAGTACTCGTTCTTCCGAACCTCCACTATTGTTATGTAATTCAACAAGGCATGAGTAGTGAAAACAAAAGACGGCTAGAACTAACCATGAATGCCTGTGTTCATTACACCTGCAACATTCGCCGGTATGGTCATGTTAGTGCTTCATACTCCCAGCTAGGGTGGCTTCCGCCGGACAAATTGCGTGACTACCACACTTTATGTCTACTTCACCGACTCTTCGTGGCGTAAGCACCCCAGTACCTTGCTTCACAGGTTAAACACCTTTCATGCCATCATAACCGAAACACGAGGTCACTCTTATTTGGTACCCTAACTGTAGCCACTCACAAAACAAAAACTTTTGCAAACTCCTTCTCAGTTGCCACTGTCCGCCTCTAGAACAGACTGTCCCTTACCTTGCGCAAAATTCAATCCCCTGCTGATTTTAAGAAGAAGTTGAAGCATTTCCTACTATCGTCCTCATAAAGTTTTCCACAAAATTAATGTACAAGGCCAATCCTCTCCTCTGTCAAATAGCAAAGCTGGTGTCTCCTATCTTGCTCCTTTCTCTTCTTCCTCTTCATCTATCTCTATTAGCCACACAATCTTCTTTTCCTTTATATTCCCTTAATTATGTTTCATCATGTCTCTCTATTCTTCTCCTCCCTTCACCATCCGTCTCCCTCATACTCCCTGCTGCTCTGCTAGCACTCCTATCTAAAATCTGTCTCTTTCATAATGTCTAATTATAACAGTACTTATCATCTACGAATATAAACTCTATATGTATGTATTTTTCCAAGTGTGCCTTTGTAATTGTTTATTTCACCTTTGGTACCAGATATAGTTTAACATGCCTACTAAAACATATGAATGTAATATAAGTAGAATGCCTGGTTAGATGTAAGAGAGGGCCTCATGACCATAATATTGCCAGATTAAATAAATCGATAAATAAATAAATCTCGAAATGGATCAGATAATGATTTCCAATATTTGTAATATATATACCGTATTTTCATCGGTCTGTATTATGAAACAAACATGGACAAAAAGTGAGTTTCAGCTACACAGTGAATGATTACCGAACAATTTCAACAACAGTTCCCGCCTGGGAACATTACATGAAGAGCTCAATAGCGCACTATTCTTTTAACTACGGTTCCAACACGCTATCCATAGCAACCTAGTTCATGATCAGTTCAGTGCAGCTGATTTTAAACAACTACCATTCCGCAAACAAATATCAATTAATTCAGCTCCAATCGTAAAATAGTTCGGTTACAGGTATTAGTAAGACACATATCGTGATGTTTATAGCTCGCATAGAAGTGGCGCAAGCAATTGCCTACAAAAAATGCTCTCTCCTCGAAGCCGTATAGCCACACAGTAACGACATACGTAGAGCACTCCGTTTCGCTGTAAAATGGCTCTGAGCACTATGGCACTCAACATCTTAGGTCATAAGTCCCCTAGAACTTAGAACTACTTAAACCTAACTAACCTAAGGACATCACACACACCCATGCCCGAGGCGGGATTCGAACCCGCGACCGTAGCAGTCCCGCGGCTCCGGACTGCAGCGCCAGAACCGCTAGACCACCGCGGCCGGCGTTTCGCTGTAAACGGCCATCTTTAGCCAGCCCGACTACGGAAACAAATCACAAGCTCTTCCTGATCCGCAGCACCGACACCGTCAACAGCTCGGCCATGTGCTTGTTGATTTCGATGATGTTAGTGCAATTTATAGCTGCCTTCCTCATACTAGCATCGTTAACACGGTTACTGTTTACCAAGCTGTAGCCGTACACTCGGCTATCACCGATTGATCATGTCTCGTCACACTTGCCAACTTTCTGTCTCCGCACACATGTGCTTTATACTTTTCAGTAATAGGCGAACTCAAGCAAACCTGAGATAACATCTTGATACCGTACTCTGGAGGATGCAACTCATTGAGCCGTTGATAGTCGTGCCTCAGTTACTTTCAGATATAGCAAGAAAATAATACGTTCCTGTTTTCGATATGAAAATGGCTGTAACATGAAATCTCTCCAGAAAAAAAGTCAAAAGGCGAAATAAAGTCAACTATAGCGTTATGCCAGAAACGTTTTGCGACTACCACAAGGTCAACACACATATATTGAAACACATACTGCTCACAATAGCTGCATCATAACGAAAACAGGAAATCTAGTAAAATAAAAGTATAATAGCCTTTCAAACAGCTCACAGTATAATGTTTCACCGTTTAAAGCCGCTGTGGGCATGGAAAACGAACTAATATTGGTGCTGGTATAAATTTACCAACACTATTGGACGAGAATGATGTTATGTTCCGCCCATACTTGCGGTAAGAAGCTCTCTGATTGGTTTATTTCCAAGAACTAGGCGAGGCTGAATGATGGAGGAATAGGAGAGGGAAAGCGGAACGGCTTGGGTGGGGTCGAGGGGACTGACGGTAGTCGGGAAGGTCAAGGTCAATTTCGAAGGTCATATTTGGTCCAAAGTTGTTATGGCATTCCTACTGACATAAAAGTAACTCTGGACGTACCTGAACGGAGTGCTATAGCGCCATTACTAGTCAATAGTCATTTGTATAATGACTTAGTGGATAATGTTAGAAAGATCATAATGATTTCCGGGGATGATGATGTATATAGAGACGTCGCAAGGCTAGGAAACTGTAAGTAAATGGAGGGAGACCAATATTGGATTAACACTGGACCTGTAGATCGACATGTAGCAGTATAAACTAATGTGACTTGCTGGGCACAAATATATGACTGCTGAACAATCCAGTGCTATCCGTTAAATATATGGTAATATGCCTACCGAGATATTTATAGGATCGACACCATGAAACTACTTGTAGGAAAGGAAGATGCCAGTCCGACATTCATTGGTAGAATCGTCAAGACGTGTAGGCCACCACGAAGAGGTGGCTTACAAAACACTCGTTCAATCGGTACAGTATTGTTTCTCAGTCTGTAAATACTACCAGGTAGAATTGATAGAGGAAATAAAGGAGATCTACAGAAGAACAGCGCGCTTCGTCCTGGATTCGTTTAACAAGCGCGAAATAGCCACTGAGATGCTCATCCAGCTACAGTGACAGACGCTACAAGAGAGGAATTTTTGCATTACGTTTACTAACAAAATTTTGAGAGTGTACTTTCCTTGAAAAATCAACGAACATATTTGCCTTCTCCCACATATATTTCGTCAAAATATCATGACGGTAAAATTGAGAAATTCGAGCTGATACGGATGTCTACCAGCAGGTGTTCTTCCCTATTGTCATTCGCGACTGGAATGGGAAAGGAGGGTAGTGGAGAGGGTGTAGTCACAACCATACCAGGAGCGCCCTTCGTTAGGAAAGGAGTCAGGGGCAATGTCTGGAAGTAGTGTAGATGTACCAGATTCTCCTGAGCAAAACCGTAGAACTGCATGCTTCGTCCACACCGTTGATGGCTTTTCTTCCATCGTACTTAGTATGTGTGCCCATACACTCGCTTAGCAGCCCTCTATAGTTGCTAGTACTGCCTCCTAATAGAAGTGAATAGTTTCTGGATTTTTGGCCGAACCACTCGTATGTAATAGAAGCAATTTCGTTCTAATATTCAAATCCTGCTACGTTTATGCCGATATGAAAGTTTGATTTCTCATACACCTCTCCCCTTTCTATCAGGAATTTTCCTTGGGAAGTCATCCACTGAAGAGTTCGCTCAATGTGGGAGCAATGGTTGATCCTAAATATTTCAATATCTTGCCAGGAATGCTGTCTGGGCTATTGCCACATGGTTTCTCAGTGTACTTAACGTCTCTAGAACCTCTTGCGGGTCAATTGGATTAACAAGCAAGTCGACTGCTAAATTCCTTCAACATGTGATAATAGGCGCTATCTACTTCTTCTTCTTCTTCTTCTTCTTCTTCTTCGTCTCCGTCAACTATCAGTAGTACCGTCAATAGTGTCTTGTCCCACTCCTACTAGCTAGTGGTCTGTTGACCATTATCAACTAACGTAGAGATATGTGGATTACCTGACCTTACGGTTCACGAATTTATAAGATGTGGCTCATTAATTAATCTGCAATTGAATACAAATAAATTGGTTCCATCTATTTACTTTTATTTTATATAATTTCATTCTGAAACTGTGTTTTAGCTTGGTAATTAGCAACTAATACTGTCTTCCTACCTTGAAAACGACTTATCGTCAGCTAAGTAGACTGAGCACTTGGAAGTACTTTACGCAGGTGTGAATCTCCTACCACTGCGAGTTACATTAAATGCTTCAGTTAGCCATTGTGTGACTTCTACGAACATCTACTCAGTGCTTTCATTGGATTATATTGCTTCCAGAGTGATATTCACATGAGCTAGCAGCTTCCAATATGTCCATTATAAAATTTTCCGGGAGCTGTTTTCAATAGCATTTCTGTCATTTTTCACCTTGTTCAGAGCAATATGAATCAGGTTGCAGTTATTTGTGGTCAGATCAGTTAGGGGCGAGCCCGCAAATATTTTGGTTCATTTGGAACAAACACCAGCACAGTCGTTACTTGTTAATTTTGGTTTACTTCTAGAGGGCTACCAGGACAAGCGCCAGATGTTAATCTCTAATGGAAATGGTAATAAAGTCTAACTAGGGTGCTGACGGGATGATACTTTGTTTGTAAGATTTCTTGAATAAGAATAGGCCCGTTAATGGTTCTTTTGTTGACTGTGTACGTTTCTCGACATTCTTCAGAAATTAACGTTGAAACCAGAAGTACGTAAATGCGAGCTCTGGTTTCCCAGACGATGTTGTATTCCATTGTCAACTGTACAGCCGATACAGACAATAACCAATATAATAATACCGACGCAACGTAATAGTTAAAGAGCCTCGTTTATGGAAAAATGCAAGTTGCATGGCAGATGACATTTCCTGGCAAGTGTACAGTGAATACTTCCTTAGGCATCGAGGTGAGGAGAAATAAGAGGTCTTCAGCATTCAACGAGTCCAGCTTAAATGTTAATAAAAGTGAAATGACGATTACGTAATTCGTTAACTGGAAGATGTGGCAACGCCTTAAGACACTAAACATTTGAACTAGAATGTCACTTCGTCATCACTTTTCCTATGGCCACTGTCATGGTTCATTTTGCTACCCACCCCCAAAACTACCAATATTTATCACTGCCTCTGTAACCCTCCACAGTTCGCAAAACCAGCTCCAACAAAGACATCAATAAAAAAATGCGATTCATACTCGCGGGCATTTTAGTGCATCAGAGTTCCGAACTATTTCATCAAAATCTAAATAGATGAGTCAGGCAGCAGTAGCCGACCGAGACACACGCAGCAACAGGGACGTTACCGCTTTTGTGCCATTTACGAGTTCCTAACCAGGCGCGAATTATATTGTATCATCTGTGTGCTTGAATAGTTTAGTTTCTTGAGTTTCTGCGTGTAAATTTTATATCTAATAGCCACAGTTCTCCCGTTTTCGTTTGAGTCGGAAAATAAACAGATTTTGTGACATATTACAAGTTCCTAATCAGGGGCAAATTATTTAGTTTCACCTCAGTGCTTCGGTAGTTAGGTTTTCGAGTATCTGCGTATTACTAGACACAGTTCGTGCGTTTCCGTCAGGGTCTAGAGTAGAGTTGCGCAACACGTGCCGATAGTCCGTTTATTTGCATAGTTAAGTTTTCCACGGCCTTTAGTGTGACAGGGACTGCTATTGTTGCGTGCGGATGCGAGCCGAGTTGGTGACACTTCGCTCTCAGCTTCACGCTGTGGTGGCTTCGGTTACACAGCTTGAGGTTGCAGTGGTCGGGCACCACTGTTGTGGGCAGGCCGTGGGGATTCAACGTCAGAGTGCTTCGATCGGTCCTCACCGGTGGCCAACACACTGCTCACACTGAGGCTGACCACCTGTGGTCGAGTGGGAGGTCGGCCTGGGGCGAAGCTGGCGGCGAAAGACTTCCCAGGCGGCCGCACATAAGGCCTCCCCGGTTTGTCTGACAAACAGGTTCCAGGTGCTGTCTGTAGTTGACACTGTCGCTGAGCCAGATGCTGTCGCCTCTCCTGTTTCGGAGGAAACCACTCAGCCTGCAAGATCCGAGCAATCGCAGAGGGTGGGATTATTGGTAGTTGGGAGCTCCAACGTTAAGCGCGTTATGGGGCCTCTTAGGGACTTGGCTGACAAGAAGGCTAAGAAAACTAACGTGCACGCCGTGTGCATACCGGGTGAAGCCGTTCCAGATGTGGAAAGGTTCCTCCCGGATGCCATGAAGAGCACAGGCTGCAGCCAACCGCAGGTGGTTGCTCGCGTCTGTACCAATGATGTGTGTCACTTTGGATCAGAAATTCTCTCTGGTTTCGAGCGGCTAACACAAGTGTTAAAGGCTGACAGTCTTGCTTGCAAGATGAAAGCAGAGCTGACCATTTGTAGTATAGTCGACAGGACCTATTGCGGACCTTTGGTACAGAGCCGAGGGCAGGATCTGAATCAGAAGCTCAGACGGTTCTGCCACCGTGTAGGATGCAGATTCCTCGACTCGCGCCAAAGGGTGATTGGGTTTCGGGTTCCGCTGAATAGGTCAGGTGTCCACTATACGCAAAAGTCAGCTACTTGGGTAGCAGGGGCTGTGTGGACTGGGCGGTTTTTTAGGTTAGAGGGTCTCGGGAAAACACAAGAAGGGCTTCAGTCACAAAGGGTACAGGCCGAACACAGGGAGAACTTAGATACAGGAACCATGGTATAACAGTTGTAAATTGTCGTAGCTGTGTTGGGAAAGTACCAGAGCTCCAAGCGCTAATAGAAAGCACTGATGCTCAAATCGTTATAGGCACTGAAAGCTGGCTAAAGCCGGATATAAGCTCACCCGAAATTTTTGCGAAGAACCTAGCAGTGTTCCGAAAGGATAGGCTAAACACGGTTGGCGGTGGCGTGTTTGCTGCTGTCTGAAGTTGTTTACCTTGTCGCGAAATTAAGTAGATACTTCCTGTGAGTTAGTATGGGCAAAGGTCATTGTTGGCAACCTGAATAAAAAAATAATTGGATCCTTTTACCGACCTCCCAATTCAGATGATATAGTTGCTGAAAGGTTCAAAGAAAACTTGAGTTTGATTTCAAGCACGCACCCGACTCATACGATAATAGTTGGTGGTGACTTGAATTTACCCTCGATATGTTGGCGAAAATATGTGTTTAATTCCGCAGGCACGCATAAAATATCATCCGAAATTGTGCTAAACGCATTCTCTGAAAATTATATCGTGCAGTTCATGAGCCCACGCGAATAGTAAACGGTTGTGAAAACACACTTCATCTCTTAGCAACAAATAATCTTGAGTTAATTACGAGCATCAGAAGCGATTCAGGGATTAGTGAACACAAAGTTGTCGTAGCGAGATTGAATACTGTATCTACATCTACATCTACATCCATACTCCGCAAGCCACCTGACGGTGTGTGGCGGAGGGTACCTTGAGTACCTCTATCGGTTCTTCCTTCTATCCCAGTCTCGTATTGTTCGTGGAAAGAAGGATTGTCGGTATGCCTCTGTGTGGGCTCTAATCTCTCTGATTTCATCTTCATGGTCTCTTCGCGAGATATACGTAGGAGGGAGCAATATACTGCTTGACTCTTCGGTGAAGGTATGTTCTCGAAACTTCAACAAAAGCCCGTACCGAGCTACTGAGCGTCTCTCCTGCAGAGTCTTCCACTGGAGTTTATCTATCAACTCCGTAACGCTTTCGCGATTACTAAATGATCCTGTAACGAAGCGCGCTGCTCTCCGTTGGATCTTCTCTATCTCTTCCATCAACCCTATCTGGTACGGATCCCACACTGCTGAGCAGTGTTCAAGCAGCGGGAGAACAAGCGTACTGTAACCTACTTCCTTTGTTTTCGGATTGCATTTCCTTAGGATTCTTCCAATGAATCTCAGTCTGGCATCTGCTTTACCGACGATCAACTTCATATGATCATTCCATTTTAAATCACTCCTAATGCGTACTCCCAGATAATTTATGGCATTAACTGCTTCCAGTTGCTGACCTGCTATATTGTAGCTAAAAGATAAGGGGTCTTCCTTTCTATGTATTCGCAGCACATTACACTTGTCTACATTGAGATTCAATTGCCATTCCCTGCACCATGCGTCAATTCGCTGCAGATCCTCCTGCATTTCAGTACAATTTTCCATTGTTACAACCTCTCGATATACCACAGCATCATCCGCAAAAAGCCTCAGTGAACTTCCGATGTGATCCACAAGGTCATTTATGTATATTGTGAATAGCAACGGTCCTACGACACTCCCCTGCGGCACACCTGAAATCACTCTTACTTCGGAAGACTTCTCTCCATTGAGAATGACATGCTGCATTCTGTTATCTAGGAACTCTTCAATCCAATCACACAATTGGTCTGATAGTCCATATGCTCTTACTTTGTTCATTAAACGACTGTGGGGAACTGTATCGAACGCCTTGCGGAAGTCAAGAAACACGGCATCTACCTGTGAACCCGTGTCTATGGCCCTCTGAGTCTCGTGGACGAATAGCGTGAGCTGGGTTTCACACGACCGTCTTTTTCGAAACCCATGCTGATTCCTACAGAGTAGATTTCTAGTCTCCAGAAATGTCATTATACTCGAAGATAATACGTGTTCCAAAATTCTACAACTGATCGACGTTAGAGATATAGGTGTATAGTTCTGCACATCTGTTCGACGTCCCTTCTTGAAAACGGGGATGACCTGTGCCCTTTTCCAATCGTTTGGAACACTACGCTCTTCTAGAGACCTACGGTACACCGCTGCAAGAAGGGGGGCAAGTTCCTTCGCGTACTCTGTGTAAAATCGAACTGGTATCCCATCAGGTCCAGCGGCCTTTCCTCTTTTGAGCGATTTTAATTGTTTTTCTATCCCTCTGTCGTCTATTTCGATATCTACCATTTTGTCATCTGTGCGACAATCTAGAGAAGGAACTACAGTGCAGTCTTCCTCTGTGAAACAGCTTTGGAAAAAGACATTTAGTATTTCAGCCTTTAGTCTGTCATCCTCTGTTTCAGTACCATTTTGGTCACAGAGTGTCTGGACCTACCGCTTTGACATAAGACCAAAATTTCTTAGGATTTTCTGCCAAGTCAGTACATAGAACTTTACTTTCGAATTCATTGAACGCCTCTCGCATAGCCCTTCTCACACTACATTTCGCTTCGCGTAATTTTTGTTTGTCTGCAAGGCTTTGGCTATGTTTATGTTTGCTGTGAAGTTCCATTTGCTTCCGCAACAGTTTTCTAGCTCGGTTGTTGTACCACGGTGGCTCTTTTCCATCTCTTAAGATCTTGCTTGGCACATACTCATCTAACGCATATTGTATGATGGTTTGGAACTTTGTCTGCTGATCCTCAACACTATCTGTACTTGAGACAAAACTTTTGTGTTGAGCCGTCAGGTACTCTTAAATCTGCTTTTTGTCACTTTTGCTAAACAGAAAAATCTTCCTACCTTTTTTAATATTTCTATTTACGGCTGAAATCATCGATGCAGTAACTGCTTTATGATCGCTGATTCCCTGTTCTGCGTTAACTGTTTCAAATAGTTCGGATCTGTTTGCCACCAGAAGGTCTAATATGTTATCGCCACGAGTCGGTTCTCAGTTTAACTGCTCAAGGTAGTTTTCAGATAAAGCACTTAAAAAAATTTCACTGGATTCTTTGTCCCTGCCACCCGTTATGAACGTTTGAGTCTCCCAGTCTATATCCGGCAAATTAAAATCTCCACCCAGAACTATAACATGGTGGGGAAATCTACTCGAAATATTTTCCAAATTATCCTTCAGATGCTCAGCTACAACAGCTGCTGAGCCAGGGGGCCTATAGAGACATCCAATTACCATGTCTGAGCCTGCTTTAACCGTGACCTTCACCCAAATTATTTCACATTTCGGATCTCCGTCAATTTCCTTCGATACTAATGCACTTCTTATCGCTATAAACATGCCTCCCCCTTCACTGCCCAGCCTGTCTCTGCGGTATACATTCCCATGTGAGTTTAGGATTTCATTAATGTTTACCTCTGGTTTCAGCCAACTTTCTGTCCCTAGTACTATGTGGGCATTGTGACCGATAATGGGAGCAGTTCTGGGACCTTTCTATAGACGCTCCTGCAGTTTACTATTAGCACATTAATATTGTTATTCCCTGTTGCATTTTGCCTACTCCTACCTTGTCGCGTCTCAGGAGGCGTCTTGTTGGGCCTAGGGAGGGAATTCTCTAACCCAAAAAACCCACATGTGCACTCCACACGTACTCCGCTACCCTTGTACCCGCTTCCTGCGTGTAGTGCACGCCTGACCTATTCAGGGGGACCCTACATTTCTCCACCCGATAGCGGAGGTCGAGAAATTTGCACCCCAGATCTCCGCAGAATCGTCTGAGCCTCTGGTTTAAGCCTTCTACACCGCTCCAAACCAGAGGACCGCTATCGGTTCTGGGAACGATACTACAAATAGTTAGCTCAGATTCCACCCCGCGAACGAGGCTTTCCGCCTTCACCAAATCCGCCAACCGCCTGTACGAACTGAGGATGACCTCTGAACCCAGACGGCAGGAGTCATTGGTGCCGACATGAGCAACAATTTGCAGTCGAGTGCACCCAGTGCTCTCTATCGCCGCCGGCAGGGCCTCCTCCACATCTCGGATGAGACCCCCCGGCAAGCAGACAGAGTGAACACTGGCCTTCTTCCCCTACCTTTCCGCTATTTCCCTAAGGGGCTCCATCACCCGCCTAACATTGGAGCTCCCAATAACTAATAAACCCCTCCCCCCGTGTGCCTGCTCGGATCTTGCTGAAGGAGCGGCCACATGTCCACTCACAGGCAGAGCGGGCGATGCCACACGGCCAGCCTCCACATTGACCCTTCGCCTCGTGCGCCGCGAACGCCGCTGAACCCGCCACTCCCCTTGGGGAGAGGGTGGCCCAACCGCGTCCGGTACCCGCGAAGATGTCTCGACAGCAGGGACAGTGGGTGAAGCATATAACACCTGGGGTGTACCATGCGACGCACCAGACTCCCGACTGCCGCTACACTCCGAGGCAGCAGCCTGTAAACGGCTAACCGCGGCCATAAACACGTTCAACTGTTCGTGAACAGTGGCCAGCTCCTCCTGCGTCCGTACACAGCAGTCACACATCCTATCCATCCTAAGAAATCAATTTACTGCAGAAAGTTAATCAACTTTTAACTAGACTGCTAATTCACTAAAGGCGGCTGATAGTTCACTAAACTGTGGTTACTACACACTTCTTGTAGAAAACAATGAAAATAGCACTACCTGTCTCTGGACTGTATTGAAAACAAACACTAGCACTACTGGCACTATGGTTGACTAAAGGGACTCTCTCTGACTGTATTCAAAACAATCACGAAATCTATGGAACACTATTACTAGCACTCGACAATTAAAGCTTCCTAAAAGCAAAAACACACGGAACAAGAAGTGACAAGTAAGAAAAATACAGTTAATACTTAAATTAACTCAGCTCGCTGCACAGCAGAAGTGAGGCAGACGGCAGTTACGACGACACTGTAATCCCCAGTAATAAGTGAAACATATACCTATTCAAAAAAGCAGATAAAAATTCACTTGACGCCTTCCTAAGAGACAATCGCCTGTCATTCCAAATTAATAATATAAGTGTAGACCAGATGTGGCTTAAATTCAAAGAAATAGTGTCGGCAGAAATTGAGAGATTTATACCATAAAATTAACAAACGACGGAGCTGATCCTCCTTGGTACACAAAACGGGTTAGAACACTGTTGCAGAAACAACGGAACAAACATGCCAAATCCAAACAGACGCAGCCGTCTTCGGTTGTGTGCAGATGACGCTGTCGTTTATCGACTACTTAAGTCATCAGAAAATCAAAACAAACTGCAAAACGATTTAGAAAAGATATCTGTATGTTGCGAAGAGTGGGAGTTGACAGTAAATAACTAAAAGTGTGAGGTCAACCACATGAGTGCTAAAAGGACTCATTAAACTTCGGTTACACGATAAATCAGTCTAATCTAAAAGCCGTAATTTCAACTAAATACCTAGGTATTACAATTACGAACAAATTAAATTGGAAGGAACACATAGAAAATGTTGTGGGGAAGGCTAACCGAAGACTGCGTTTTATTGGCAGGACACTTAGAAAATGTAACAGACCTACTAAGGAGACTGCTTACACTACGCTTGTCCGTCCTCTTTTAGAATACTGCTGCGCGGTGTGGGATCCTTACCAGATAGGACTGACGGAGTACATCGGAAAAGTTGAAAGAAAGACAGCACATTTTGTATTATCGCCAAATATGGGAGAGAGTGTCACAGAAATGATACAGGATTTGGGCTGGAAAGCATTAAAAGACGGCGGTTTTCGTTGCGACGGAATCTTCTCACGAAATTCCAATCACCAACTTTCTCCTCCGAATCCGAAAGTATTTTGTTGACACCTACCTACACAGGGAGGAACGATCACCACGAAAAATAAGGGAAATCAGAGCTCGTACGGAAAGATATAGGTGTTCATTCTTACCGCGCGCTGTGCGAGATTGGAATAATAGAGAATCGTGAAGGTGGTTCGATGAACCCTCTGCCAGACACTTGAATGTGATTTGCAGAGTATCCATGTAGATGTAGATGTATTTTTCTGATCTGTTTTCGAGTTGAGCAGTATAGCGCTCTGTCATCTAACTGGTTAATCTGGAGGTTTCTTCTTTCTTACAAAAATTTTGTTCACGGATGGTTGTACTACAGGAATGACGAAAGAATGTCCCTCACTGAGTGTTACACTGTGTAAAGGGACATCCTCCTGTAGCATTACTTTTCCCCAAAAGAAGTAGTCGATGCCAAAAATATTTTTTTGAATTTTGGACAGCTCAGTATTATCTCAGCAGTTTTTCTGAAAAATTTCATATGATTTTAAACACGATGTGTTGTACTTCAAGCTAAAATTTGTGAAAAAGAATTACTTTTGTTTCCTTTGTTACCATCGATACGTACTATCTCTGAATGTACAGTTAGAATTATTTTCTTTTTAGAAACATTTGAAATTACAAAATAGTTGGAACACTTAAAATTTCTACTATTAATTGTTTATTATTATTATTATTATTAGCGAATGTCCCCATGGGAGAACGATAAGCAGGTGATTAACATTTCTTAATGTTCTTCTTATTTTCCCAGTATTTCTTCATTGCCTCCCCAAAGGCCTTCTTCCTTTCTTCGGTCCACTTTGGTCGGAAAGGTTTAGATTCCGTCTCTGGAGTAAACTTCCACTTGTCGATTTTTCTTCTGAATGTATCCCGGTCTGATGTGTTTGTTATGTCAATTTTTGCCTTTTTCAAATCCTTCTTAACTTCAGTTACCCAGGGTATTGTTGCCTTAAGTGATGTCATATAGTCCAATAGACGTTTAGTTAACCTGTTTCCAGGTAATCTGTCTATATGTCCATAAAACTTCATCCGCCTCTTCCTGATATCTGCCTCGATGTTTGATATTTTTTCGGTTGTCTCGGTAGTCTGCAGCCTGTATCCATCTTGTGTGTATCGTGGTCCTAGGATTTTTCTAATAATTTTTCTCTCTACTTTCTTAATTTCGTGTAAATCTAATTTTCTATTCAGGGAGAGTGTTTCACTTGCATATGTGACTGTTGGTTTGATGACTGTGTTGTAGTGTCTGATTTTAGTGCCTTTTGATAGACATTTCTTGTTATATATATTTTGAATAAGTCCGAATGCTTTCTTGATTTTCTGTAATCGGTTTTTTTGTGCTATTTTCTCAAGTCCTGTTGGTTCAATAACTTCACCGAGATACTTAAAGTGCTTGACTCTAGTTATTTCACCATACTTTGTTTTTAGTTTCGAAATATCTAATTTTGAGCAGATGAATTCTGTCTTCTCAAAGGAGATTTGCAGGCCAACCTTCTCAGCACATTCTTTAAGTGTCTCAATTTGTTTTACTGCTGTTTCTTCACTGTCAGTTATAATTGCCAAGTCATCTGCAAACGCTAAATAAGGGATGTTCAATTTTCCTTTACCTCTTCCTAGTTCAATTGGCTTCCACAAGCTTTGTTTCCTTAGTGTTACTTCCCACTCTTTCATAACTTTGTCCAAAACTATATTGAATAATAGTGGTGAGATCCCATCTCCTTGTCTTACTCCTGTTTTAATTGAGAATGGTTCCGAAATTTCCCCTCTGAATTTAATTTTTGATTTGGTTTCTGTTAGTGTTTGTTCAATTAGTTTTCGGGTTTTAGTGTCTAGGCCTCGTTCCTCGAGAATGTGACATAGAGACTGTCTGTCTATGGAATCGTATGCCTTTTTGAAATCAACGAATGTGCAGATTATTGGTTTTGACCTGATTGCTTTAATCTTTAAAATAGTTTTAAGGTTGAATATCTGTTCCGGGCATGATCTATTAGGACGAAAGCCTGCTTGGTAATCTGAAATTGTATGTTCTAGTTGTTCTTGTGCCCTCTTTAGGAGACATGCAGATAGAATTTTGTAGGTAACTGGTAAAAGTGAAATGCCTCTGTAGTTGTTTACGTCTGATCTCTCTCCCTTTTTGTGCAATGGGTGAATTAGTGCTCACTTCCACTCCTCTGGGATATTTTCTGTCTGCCAAATTTCTTGGATGATGCTAGTGATCTCTTTTAACGAATTTGGACCAAGGTTTTTCAGTAGTTCAGCTACAATTCCATCTTCTCCCGATGATTTATTATTTTTGAGTTTTCTAATGTGACTATAAATTTCTTCTTGAGATGGTGGTAGTGAAGTCTCATTCGTGTGTTCTGGTTGTAATCTGGGGAATCTTGTACTTGGTTGTGGGCAATTTAGGAGTTGTGAGAAATATTTAGCTAGTTCTTGGCAATTTTCTTTGTTAGTTAGTGCCAATTTTCCATTCTGTTTCCGGAAGCAGAGATTTTGTGGAGTGTATCCTTTGATTTGATTTGCGAATATTTTATAAAAATCTTGAGTGTTGTGGTTCTTAAAGTTTTCTTCAATTGTGTTTAACTGTTCATTAAGGTATTTTCTTTTAGTTTGTCTAAGTATTTTAGCTGTTTGTTTTCTCACTTTGAAAAATGTTTGTTGTGTGGTTTCTGATTTGTCACAATTGTAATTTAAAAAGGCTTGTTGTGTCTCTTCTAATGCGTTATCACAATTCGAATTCCACCATGGATGCTTGGATATTTTCTTTAACGGAATCAAATCTCTTGCTTTCTGTATAATTTTCGTTCGGAAATCTTTCCAGTTGTTTGTTGGTTGTTTATCCCATGCTTCTGTAATTTCTGATTCCTTGATATTTTTCAAGTCAAATTTGGGAATTAGTGGTGATTTGCTTTGGCGTTTCCTTTTTGGAGTGAATTTAATTTTAACTCTGGTAAGGTAGTGGTCAGAATCTATATTTGCCCCTCTGCGGACTTGAACGTCGTGTATTTCTTTCTGGAAGTCATAGGAGATCGCAACATGGTCTATTTGAAATTCACCAAGCTGAAGGTTTGGTGATCTCCATGTTTTTTGTTTCTTGGGGTCTTTTCGAAGTGATGTTGTCACGATTTTTAGGTTGTTTTGCTGACATAACTCGATGAGTCTCATGCCGTTCTTGTTTGTGAATTTGTGTGCAGGGTAATTACCGACTGTTTTTTTATATTTCCTCTCTTTGCCAATTTGCGCGTTGAAATCCCCTAGAAGAATTTTTACATCCTCCTCTGGAATTTTGGACATTTCAGTTTCGAGTTTTTCCCAAAATTTTTCTGTCTTCTCCGGTTCTTTTTTGTTGGCAATGTTGGTAGGTGCATGAACATTAATAAATGTATATATTTTGTTGGTGTGCTTGATTCGCATGGTCATTAGTCTGTTACTGATTTGATTTATGTCTATAACAGAGTCAAGGGTGTCCTTATTTACAATAAAAGCCATGCCAAATATTGCAGCTCCTTTGCCAATTTTCTTGTCTGTTTTACTTTTAAAGATACGGTAATTGTTGTAGTCTATTGTTTCTGAATCAGTGAATCTGGTCTCTTGGAGAGCAAGGATTTGAATTTTCTGTTTGTTGAGTTCTGTTGTAAGATTATGAAGTTTGCCTGTCTGAATTAGTGTCTGAATGTTAAAAGTGCCAATAAATGTATGGGACTTTCGTGGACGTTTACTAGAGAACTCCGACTTTCTCTGTCGTACGAGCCCAAGCTCCCCAGAATCCGATAGCTTGGTTGTCGCCACAGGGCGAGTGGATTGGCCACCTGGCGTAATATTAATTTCACTTGTACGAATCATACTGCTTGTAATTAAGTTCCAGCTAATGCTGGGTAGTTAGAACCAGGGATTGTTAGTTCCTGGAGCTTGGTGTTCAGCCGCACCTCACATGGTGAACAGACGCTGGCCAGAGTACCGGTGGTTGCCACACAGACGTGTCTGGGCTTTTCAATATGCTTTATCTTGTTGATAATGCTTGCCTCTTCCGCCAGTTCCGCCGTACCGATGATCTTCATCTCCGTCTTCACTACCGTTGAGGTCTTGTTTATTATGTTTATTTCTGGATTCATTTATAAAATAATAATCTAAACTAATAGAAATACATTTGTCAAGAAAAATTGTAAACTCTTTGAATATTGTTATTACCGCAGAGTGAGGTATAGTTTGGACGAATGTTAATGTGAAAATTCAAAAGACAATGGAATATAGTAAAATGTGAAGCAATAAATCATGGTAAAAACAGAAAATTCTGCAAAGACATTCTTCATAATTATGTATGTCAGTTGAACTACGAGAACCTAAAGTGTGAGAATTTCAGCTTCAAGAATCAGCCCCCAGACATGAAGAACTGGAGCCAACCGTGCGTGAAAAGATAAATAAAAAGTTTACTGTAAATCTTTCCCCTTTCGAATCTTATGAAAAGGCTTCACCATCGTAGACAGTAGTGACAACAAAGGAGGGAGAGGTAGATTACAGCTGTTATATATTAACTTAACTACATCATTTGTTAAACTTTACTGTACGTACGCAGCTTCCGCACGGATGCCAGCGTCACTCTTATGTCGCAAATATAAAATAATAAGCCAAAACGTTATGACTACGTTGCTTAATAGCTTATTTGTACGTCTTTGGAACAAAATACGTAACTGATTCTGCCTATCAGGGATCTGACAGCTTGTTGATAGGTTTGTGGATGTATGTGGCATTAGACGTCTACGCACATATCATGTAATTCGCGTAAATAACAGGCCACTGATTTGCGTACGCGATGATGGCGCCCGACAGCGACCCAAACGGGTCGCACAGGAATTTGGTGGCCGAGACATCAACGTCAGTTCATTATAATGCTCCTCAAATCACAGTAGCACGGTTTTGGCTCCGAGACGTGGACAGTTACACTGCTGAAAGATGGCACCGCCGTCGGGGACGACATGAAGCATGAAGGGATGCAGGTGGTTCGCAGCTGTCAGCATGTCTTAGATTACTACTACTATGGGTCATATGAAAGCTCAGGTCAATGCCTCACATGGCATAATACTGCTCCAACCAGCCTACGTCCGTAGCATGCTGCACGTTTCGAGCCGCCATTCACCTCGATGACGGCGATTGTGGAGACGACCATGGACGTAGTGTAGCAAAAATGTGATTCACCCGAAGAGCCGAAACATTTGCAATGCTCGACGATGGGCGCCACTGATATCGTAACAGACGATGATGCCGCCGGGCCAACATGTGAACACGTAGAGCTGGTCTGTTGCGGAGCTCCACGTTCAACAATGTACGATGAACAGTGTACTCCGAAACACTTGTGCGTGTACCAGGATTGTGCAATCTTGGCAGAGATGCCACAGAGCACCATCTGACCTACTTTATAGAACAGATAAGCCTCCGAACGCCATGTTCTGTGAAGAGTCGTGGACGTCTAGCCGTTTAGCACCTAGTGGTAGTTTCACTGTCCTTCTACCTCTTTCCGTAGATGCTCACGCCAGTAGCACGTGAATATTCGACCACCTTCGCCGTTTTCGAGGTACTCGCTCACAGGCTCTGCGTAATAATAGCCTGCCCTTTGTCAAAGTCGCTTATCTCAATGGATTTCCACATTTGCAGCCCATATCTTCGATCGGGTAATCCACCGTTCGTGTCTGCTCCGCTTACATACTCTTGTTACAGCGTCACATGCCCGCAACGCCACCAGGCGGCATCCAGCGTCACTGTAGACGGTGTCATATTGTTTGGCTGACCAGTGTGCAATAGCTAACGCACATCTGGCATCACTCCTTACAGCACTGGAGTCTTCCTGAAACTAACAACCAGTTGCGATATTCCTCGTCAACGCGCGAGCGTTTGCACGTGAATTAATTATATTACTTTCTTCACAATAAAACCTTGTATTAGCAGTAATAATATCTGTGACACCATTGCACTTATTATTTAAAATGAAGAACGTAATTATTCTTTACGTGGATTCCTTTTTGAAACCAATTACTTTTTCAGTAGTCATAGACGCATTTACTATCTTGCTACAGAAGTAATGCGTATTTATCTTACACAACGATGTGCTGCCAACCTTTGAAATATTAGGTTAGTGAAAGTTCGTAGCGTTTTTGTTTTGCATGTTGGTATTCCTGTTTCTGTGGCTTCATTTGTCGACTGTCATTTTTTATTTGTAGCTCACTGTTGCTATTTAAGTTTCAATATAGTCATTTCGTCATTTGGAGAGACTGAGTGGAACTGTGGACGCTAGAAAATAGAGTGCTAGGTGGAGAAATAGGAATATTTCTGACACATTCATCTGTTTGAGTTCGATAGAGGGATGACAGCAGCAGAGGCAGCCAGAAACGTTTCCTCCGTTAAGAGGATAATGCCATGGGATAGACTACGGCAAGAAAATGGTTTCCTCGTTTTAAGGAGGATCGTTTTGACATTAGTGACTCTCCAAGTTCAGAAGGACCTTCGGTCTTTGATGAAGATCGTTTAAATGCATTAATCTACAATGGTCCACGCCATTGTACTCCAGAACTGGCAAATATGATGAGCTGTGATCATTCCAACATCATGCGACATCTGCATGCAATGGGGAAGGTTCAAAAATCGAATGTGTGGTTACCGCATGCTCGCCATCAGTTGGCTCGCGGATAACACTGACCATTCTTATCTTGTACAGTTGCGAGAAATGGCGTGTCTAAGAAAGAAAAGAAAGGAATGGATGAGCCCAAACAAAGCACCCACTCACCGTACAAAGATCTGCGCGCAGCTGGTGGAGGAACGACGGTGACGTGTCCTACGATTTGCTTCTCCGAGTTTTAACTATTGTAACAACAGCGACTCTGTACTGTTGTACATATAAGTAATTCTGTTCATCTGATTTTACGATAAACCTGTGTCATTGATGTTCTGATTTTATTTCTTTTTGTTTCATGCCATTATGTTAAGAAAATTGTAAATAAGTTTCAATGTGAATATTAATGTTTATGTCAAATGTCAAGTAATATTGTAATAGAATTGAAGTGTAACAAATGTTGAAACTGTTGTAAGATGTTTAAAATTTTAACTGTGCGCCTGGTCTATACGTAGGCAATGTGTTAGGATATGTAGAATGCAAACCCTCGGGTGAATACCCGGTCTGTCAGGGAGCGGTAAAATGTGGATGGCAGGCGAGCGTGGGAAAATGCGCGCGGGCACTGCACGGCACAAAGGGCTCAGGAGTAGTTGGAGTTTGGCACTGGTTTGAGCAACACCTTCTGGAGCAAGGAGGCTCTCCTGGAAGACAGCTTCACTGAGCCTCGGGTATGCCGTTCCAACGCCCACACAGCATGGCAAAATTCCATAGGCACTAAATGGAAAAGTACTGCGACGCTAAGAAGAATTAAAGTGCCATAGCTGTGGTTGTATGTGTGCCTCGCCATCTTGCCGCCCGCCAACCGCCGCATCGATACTAGCAGGTTGAAACTTTTAGTACTGTATCCGTATGGATCAGAGAGTGAACTGTCTTTGTTTGGTGCAATAATAACCTAAATTTTACCAGAACTTTTCCATCATATAATTATCCTTACAACTAACCTAGACAGGGTCCTTTCCAAATGTTGTGCAATCCGAGTGTCCCGAAATGAAAATTAAAAATTGTGTTAATAATTATTATTTGCAGAACTAGCCACATTAGAATGGTGTTTAAAGAAATGTTTTGTTAATGAATCAGTAAATGAATAGCTAAAGTCTAACGAATTCGAAAGATAACTTTAGTATTGATATAGTAATGTTTATTATTTCGAGACAGATTTAAAGGCACTTACATGAGCAGTAAATAAGACGAAAAGAGTAGTAACTTATATACTGGAAATCTTGAATGAATAATAAATTAAATAATCATTTTTTTTTAAATACAGCGATCATAACACTTTCAGGGTCCCCCCTTCATTCACTTGAATTCTGAAGTGTTCTAAATTGGTTTTACCAGCAAAAGTTAAACTCAATTAAAAGTCAAAATTTATCACTGTTTTATCTTTACCAAAATTGACATTTTGTGTGTGTGGCATGAAAGTACAATTTCTAGACTAACCTATGCCCGATTTTAATCAGATTAATAGACAGTATAAAGTTTTGTGGTAAACATTATAGTGTAGAGTTATGTATTCTTGATTTTCTATATCAGTACTGAACGTGAAACTATCAATTCAATAGATTTTCTGATTCTAAAATTCTACTATATTATGCAGTGTTACAACTTGTTGTTTTGCATGAATATATACCAACTTGTACGGGGAAGAAACTCAGTTAATGCCTAATTAGGCTGGCGACCGTATTATTGTCACATTGGTAGCATCTTCTGGTCTGCCTTTGATCCATCCTGACGTGTGATTGCATTTCGAGCTTACTTGACGAATAATTGTTATTACAGAGTGGATGCAAGTCTGATTTGCCACCATTCGGGCACACACGGTCGATATCTATGCGAAAATCCTTTCTCATAAGGTGAATCCCGGTCACTTACCATAGCACAGGCTTTAACGAGTACTGTGTCACGGAGGTTACACTATCATTGTTGACATTTATTCTCAACAACTGAGACTTCTTGCGGACGTGTTACAAAAACAACGACCATTAAGAAGTAATGTTACTCCATGATAACGTCCGCCCAAATTCTGCGAGACTCCGAAATTACTATACAGGTGCTGAGTTGGGAAGTCATTCCGCGCCCACCTTATTCGCCTGATCTTGTTCGCTCACATTTTCACCTTTACCTGTCCATCGGAAAACCTTCAAGGAACTTCCTTTCAAGACGAAAATGTGCTCCGAACATGGATCGATGAGCTTTTCGCCTCAAACTCAGGTGATTTCTATAGTCTTTGAATCAAAAAATTATCCCAGCGTTGGCAAACTGTCATAAACAGTGAAGGAAAATGTACAGCGCTGGAAAAAGGTAAGTACAGCCTTTTAGACGTTTCCAATTCATTCAATATTTATTGTTGTAACAGTGCATATAGAGTACATGAGATGATTACATTTACAGATCAGTAGCATAAGCGGTTCTGAAGTACTAGGTATCGACTCGTGCTGAAACACCCATATTAGTACGTACTGTAGTCTCCACGGGAAATTCAGTCTATCGGACAGATGGATAATGCTGTCCTCGGATTCGATGTTCCACATCTGCTCGAGCTTTTAACGTAGTTCTGTAAGAGCTGCTGGTTGACAAGTCACACGACTCACTTCTCGTGCCATCATGTGCCATACATGCTCGATTGGATAGAAGTCCATTAGTCGTGCTGGCCAGGGACGTTGCTGCTTGTCTTGCAGAGAACATTGAGTCTGACAGGCAGTGTGTGGACGAACATTATCTTGTTGGAACAACATATCAACTTCCTCTCTACGTGACAGCGCTCACCAGATCTACGTTGTACTCGCAAACGACCATCACTTGTGTGCCGGCAGAGTTTGCTTTCATCGCTGAAGACCATGGCGCGCCATTCCATCTTCCAAGTGATCCTCTAACGGCAGCAGTCGAGCCGTGCGCGCCGATGCTTTGGCGTGAGGAGAAGGCGGGCTAAAGGTTTGCATGTCCAGAGTTGTTGTTGTTGTTGTTGTTGTGGTCTTCAGTCCTGAGACTGGTTTGATGCAGCTCTCCATGCTACTCTATCCTGTGCAAGCTTCCTTACCTCCCAGTACGTACTGCAACCTACATCCTTCTGAATCTGCTTAGTGTATTCATCTCTTGGTCTCCCCCTACGATTTTTACCCTCCACGCTGCCCTCCAATACTAAATTGGTGATCCCTTGATGCCTCAGAACATGTCCTACCAACCGATCCCTTCTTCTGGTCAAGTTGTGCCACAAACTCCTCCCCAATCCTATTCAGTACCTCCTCATTAGTTACGTGATCTACCCATCTAATCTTCAGCATTCTTCTGTAGCACCACATTTCGAAAGCTCCTATTCTCTTCTTGTCCAAACTATTTACCGTCCATGTTTCACTTCCATACATGGCTACACTCCATACAAATACTTTCAGAAATGACTTCCTGACACTTAAGTCTATACTCGATGTTAACAAATTTCTCTTCTTCAGAAACGCTTTCCTTGCCATTGCCAGTCTACATTTTCTATCCTCTCTACTTCGACCATCATCAGTTATTTTGCTCCCCAAATAGCAAAACTCCTTTACTACTTTAAGTGTCTCATTTCCTAATCTAATACCCTCAACATCACCCGACTTAATTCGACTACACTCCATTATCCTCGTTTTGCTTTTGTTGATGTTCATCTTATATCCTTCCTTCAAGACACCATCCATTCCGTTCAACTGCTTTTCCAAGTCCTTTGCTGTCTCTGACAGAATTACTATGTCATCGGCGAACCTCAAAGTTTTTATTTCTTCTCCATGGATTTTAATACCTACTCCGAATTTTTCTTTTGTTTCCTTTACTGCTTGCTCAATATACAGATTGAATAACATCGGGGAGAGGCTACAACCCTGTCTTACTCCCTTCCCAACCACTGCTTCCCTTTCATGTCCCTCGACTCTTATAACTGCTATCTGGTTTCTGTACAAATTGTAAATAGCCTTTCGCTCCCTGTATTTTACCCCTGCCACCTTTAGAATTTGAAAGAGAGTATTCCAGAGTCTCACTGCTAATAATTGGTTCGCAACAGTTCGTGTTGACACGTCTGGGCTTACAAGTCCTTTTATCTGTGCTGTGGTAGCTGTACGATCGGCCATTGCTGCCCTTTGATACGACGGTGCTGGAGGGTGTCTGTGCTGGGATGACGTCGAGAACCTCGTCAACGGGTGTGAGGATGTTCAAGTGACCGCTGCTACCAGCATCGTTGCACAACTGACGCAGCACGTCCAACTTGCGTGGCAGTTCTCCGAAATAAGAATACCACCACTCGGAAGACCACCTCCACTGGCTGTAGGAAAGACCAGTTCATCTCCGTGGTATGGTTGCCTACTTGCATCACACTGAGCCTTCTGGTTGTAAGCATTCCCTATTAAATAGCAGACACAGATGCTGCTCTAGGAGCTATATCACTACGCTGTATGTTGGTGGACGACGTTGAAACTTTTATCATTACATATAATAATCCCCAGATGGCATATGCCGAGATCGGATCAAAATCGACGTCGTCTTTCCCGATGTACTATTTTTTTAAGCAGTGTATTATTGATGGCTAGTCTCTGTTAAGTGTATCTGCTCTATTCTGAAAAAACGCTACGAACTTGTGCACCAACCAATAATCCCCTGCGAGTCCGCATTTTACAATTATTTTGTTTAAATCATCTTAGTACGTTGAAAAGATCTGCATGCAGTCCGGATTATGTCTGTACAAAGTTAGAGATCAAATCTTAGCCTAAATACTAAAAATTCTGTAGCTCAAATTTTATTATTAAAATATCCATGTGCTTGTTATGTTGAATACTCCAAATGACTCATACAAAAATTATACAAGCTGAACTTATTTTCCTAGTGTAAATATGATTCTGAATTTACTCTCTGTACATTCACACTAAGTTTTATAATTCTTATTCATTTAATCTATATCTCAAACACCCCTTTCAAATATGTTATTATTAAATATATAAAGAATTCTTCCTGCAAATATTAGTATCATTAAAGTTAAGGAAACTATAAAATTTGTTCCGGTTATTGGATTTGTAATAATTTAATCCATGTGAAATTTATTTTTCAACAATTAAACACAACAAACAATTCACCTAAGTTCACAGATATTCCACTCCACCGATAACGTATGTGATCTGTACTATGCTGGACTATATCATGTTGCCCCAATTTTGGAAACAAAACAAAAAAGTAATGTGGATATCCTGATCATATTACACACTGAGATGGCAACAGCATTAGGGTGCGAAGCGGGTCGTATTGATCGTTTACTCTGATGTTAATCAATGGCCTACTATACAGTATTTTTAAATGTTGTATTAATTTCCATTATTTGAAAATAGTATACAGTGTGTTATGTTTTCTTATCATCGAATCCACTATACAACCCATGCTTAAATTTCTCCGATTTTTTGAAATGTACTGACCGTAGAAATTCTACATACTTCTCTAACAAGCAAGCAGTCACTGTTACAAACACTAGAATAGGATGCTGCTGAAGTACGGACTGCCTTTTGCGAGAGACACGTATAACTGCAGGGTAAATGGCGGAAATACGTTGCCTACAACTTTCTCGTTTGCTTTCTTTCCGTATGAAACTGACTTTATTTCGGTTAATTATAATATTATACTGTTTTGCTTGTTTTTGTTAATCTTCAGTGATGTATGTTCCGAAAGTGTCACTAAATTTAGAAATATTTCAGATAATGACATAAGGCTGATTACATAGTTCCTGGGATATGGTATGGACAAAACAAATACGAGATAATAGTTTCAACAAACACAAAAATAGAAATTGTAAAATGAGTAAAAATAAATCATTTTTATTTTCCCCTATGTTCAGAGGGTGTTAAAAATAATGAAAAAAAAATTCTCTCCAAAGATGAGCTGTCATCCCACCACTCAAGAAGCCTTTTGTATAGGCAACAATTTTTGGTTATTGTGAGGACCACAACGGGGGTAGCTCGCTGTGTGGACTGTTGAGGAGCTACTTAAAAGAGACGTGATGACGTCTGTGTCGAAAACGGATATTTATTAGTGGCAAAGAATTACACATATCTTTTTCAATAGTGCCATCGAATGACAAAGGATGAAACAGCAGCAAGTCGAAGACTATCTGCCACTGGAGGGAGAAAAAAAATAACAAATAAGGTTGTAAGGTGGCAGAATAAATGGTCAGATTTGCACCTTACATGAGACCTTTACAAATCGCAATGAGAAGGTGAAGATGACACCTAACATAAATTGACAGCTATGAGAACATTTGCCTATCAATATGTAATGCTATAAGGGATGGCAGTCAATCGAGGGTAATTAACACACCATTCCTATACAATGCACGTCTTTGGGCGGAAGGTAGAACAGGGAACAGGAGTCGAGTCGCTTTTAGTTTTGAAAAGCCAGCTCCACAACGGCATAGGGAAACCGCGCTGCGGGGGTTATGCCGGCGACCTCTTAAAGGAGTGGCAGGAAAGAGGACAGCGACCCCGGGCCAGGTGATTCAAGCTGGAGGGCCATCTGTACCGAGGGCATCGGTATAAGAGCAGAGAAGAAGCCTTAGAAAACTGCGTTTCGAAATTCCAGCGGGAAACGAACAAAAGCAAGTGACGCATTTTCGTGCAGTGAGTGCGACACACAGAAAGGTCAATGTACTTTAGGCATCTAGAACGGGCAGCAAACGTCTCATAGGCGGAAACTCATTAGGAAGGAGAAAACTAGTAATGTTTCGACGCAGTTTGATAGAAGAAACGTTGCGATTGGTAGTGGGTGTTTCTACAAAATGAGAGGAACGCTCCTATTGGTCGAAAAACGCCATGACGTGAAAAAGGAACCCAAGTGGAAGGAGATAGTTCTGCCATGAGAGGAAAAGTGAGAAATTTTGTAGGGGACTCTTCTCTGAACTGGCGTCAAGTGCAGAACGGAGCACTTAACGCTCCGTACGGCGCAAAGAAGAAATTGCTGTGGACACTGTGTTCACAGCGGCTGCACTCGAGCTAAAATTAGCTGTAGCAACGTTTAGCTCCAACTGTGGAGAAACGAACCAGCCAAATTAGTTTATTGTTCTTGCGAGAACTGAGAGGGCACCATAATATGCACGCTGCTCCAACCATGCGCTTATATATCGCCACATAATAAGACTAAAGCTGAGTACATGTTTTCTTACATAACGAGAAACATAGGGAAAGTTTCTGCTGAAAAGTTCAGCAAAGGCCAGATTAGTTTTGTAGGAATTTCAGTGGGAGCGAGCAGCCTTCAAGACAGCAGCACATCGCTGCTTAAGGCAAATACCGCGTACAGAGGCGTAAACTTTGTTGGTTCACCAACTTGCGTCCACTGTAAACTCGAGCGGCCTTGACTAACCATCCACCGTAGACTTGACTGTCATCCTAAACAGTACCGAACATTGAACCAGAATCGGACGATTTTCGTAGTACTGACCAACATCATAACGTAAGTGTAGGAGCAATTTTGTAAAGAAACGTCCAATTAAACTTTCATATTATTGTTCTTAGGATTAATGTAAAGAAACTTCCAATTAAACTTTCATAATATTGTGCTTAAGATTAATGTTCTTTCAGGGAGTTAAAATTTAACATTGTTGTGTAGAAACTTATTTCACTTTTGATGTTGGCAAGATGCGTTATCCATTGCGCTGGTTTTATGTTGGCGGGTTGAAAACTGTGTGAAAAGCTGTGAAATATTGCGACATTATACTTGTCATTTCACCTCACACAATTGTTCTCAATTCAAGAATAAGCAAATAATAAACCCCTGCAACCCTACAAGGTAAGAAAACTTTTACATACCTCGAGTGTTAATTGCTTTCTTTAAAATATTTTTTTAAGTTTAGCTCAGCTTAGAACCATGCTCCTTAATTTATAATTTCATATAATTACGTCCGTGCTTTTCTTTCTTTTATAAAAATCTGAGGAAGCCTTAACGTATTATTTGTACCAAAAATAAATATACAACTGAGACTGTCTCTTTAAATAATTAACATAATAAGATTGCGTACACAGTCATCGGAATCTGGTCGTGAATTTGTTCAAACTCGAAACATTAAATATGAAAAAGAAGAACACAAAGACCATTCGGTTATGCGGTGGTACTTTACGAACCAAGGAAGTACAGATCGTTAAGATAAAGCGTATGGTGGTTCGCCAATGGCGTGCACTTAAGTCGAATGTACTAGATGGTAACTTATGGGTCGTAAGAGGTATAACACAGCCATCACTCCAGCTGCTACTTACGGGGACAACAATAAAGCTAATTATACGAGCTGTGCTGAGAAACGGCGAGTGGCCGCTCTAGGACGTTCGCTTATCGCCCGCTTTGCTGCCTCGCGGCGCCTAACTTCTAAGTGCTGAAGTCATAATGGCAGGACGAAGGACGTCGACATCCTTGTTTCATATACACCAGAGTCCTCACAGTATATTGGCACTAATCGCCAGAATTGCAGGGAGACGCTATACTGCTAACAGACCAGTGTCTGACGGCTGGTGGTCATCAAAAGCAAATAACCAGAATAAAAGCTCTAGTTAAAACTCTGTATTTTAAAAACACGTTTCGTGAAAGACATGAAAGCTCGTTTCGATCCTTGGGGTACTCCTCTAATGCGCTTGCGAATGACGTCGAATAACGACTACTTGTTGGAATCTAAAACTAAGTATTCGCATAAAAGAGACAGTAAGGCCGTAGTCACTGAAAACAGTGAATGTGGAGCAAGAAGAGGATAGTTCAGGCAGAAATAATTTCTTACTATTGTGAAATATTTCACTGGATATGAGCTAGCTTTCCAGTCACTGCTGTCTCGTCATAAGCTGATGGCATGTATAGAAATATTGCTTACTGAACCTTGTATAGGACATTGCGAAAGTTCTAGAGCTGGTCAGTCACATGCATTTAGATGTAAACACCTACAGTAAGCTCAAATTTCCTTCATTATTATTAGTTTCATATATAGGTAGAGCCGAGTGTTGTACTTTGCTAACTTTTCAACTTTCGCCTCTCGCCATCCCTACAGCAGAAGTTTAATACGTTTCTTGTTCTATTCTTAAATAACGGCACTCACTTTTTATGTGTTGCAGTCTTTTTTAGTAATGGCAAAATTGCTCTGGAAAACTAAGGTTTTTCCAAAAGTGAAAATATGTTCCAAGGTACAACGTGATGTTTTACCTAGGAACGAATATACAATTGAAATTTATAGGCGTTGCAATCAAGAAAATCTTGTCAATACTGTATTTAATAGTCTTTCTACCTCGACATCTACATCTACATCAGCACTTCGCAAGTCACTTGACGGCGTGTGGTGGAGGGTTTTCTGGTACCACTAACTGATCCTCCATTCCCTGTTCCACTCACGAGTGGCATATAGGCATAATGACTGTCAGTAAGCCTCTGTATTAGCTATAATTTCTCGAATTTTCTCATCGTAGTCATTTCATCAGATGTATGTGGGAAGAAGTAATAGATGGTCGCAGCGCTCGCGTGCGGTCTGGCATTTGTCGTGCTGAAGGAAACGGTGCTCCCATGTGTGGACGAACTCTTCGAAATCGAAGCTCGACTACAGCATGATTTTCTCACGTACCGACATAGTTACACGCCTCCAGTTACACGCTATAATTCTAAGTCCTCTAGCGGCGGCGGCTGCAAATATGTAGATATGAAAAAACGTTTGTTTCATTTAAAAAGATTTAAGAGTTTTCTCATAAAAATTCGGAGGCATTACTTTGCCATCGTAGTTCTTCCATAATATTTTATATTCTGGCATATACGAGCGCTGTACAGAAAGTAAGTTCCGATTGATACGAAATGAAAACCATAGTGAAAATCAGAAATATTTTATTGAAAACAGTTAGCTACACCTTACAGCTACTTCTCTACGTAGTCGCCGCCCTGACTTAGACATTTGCCGTAGCGTTGTACCAACTTTCCAATACCTTCATCATAGAAGGCAGCCGCCGGTGCTTTCCGCAAATTCTCTACGCTGGCCTACAGCTCGTTGTCTGTGCCGAAATGTTGTCTTCATAGCCAACGGTTCATGTGAGTAGAGATGAAACTCGTAGCGAGACAATTATGGGCTGAATTGTGGGTAATTAAACATTTCCAATTGAAAACGATGCAGGAGCAGCTTCATTGCCCCAGCAGAATGCGGCTGAGAATTGTCTTGAAGAAGAAACCGCACGACAGTTATGTAATATTGGCTGGATAACTTCAGGGGAAATTTCTCACCAGGCCCTCGTACATGCCGGGAGACACTATTTTCTAGACATCTTAATGCACTCACTGTGAGCTCAGAAATGAAAAGAGCGACATGATGCTAACTAGGTTCATACTAGAGACACTGCCCAATACGTCTGTGCAAAGCTGTATCGGATTTTCATAGTCGTTTCCATTTCGCGACCGATCGGAACTTACTTTCTGGAGACCCCTCGTAGTATATAGGCTCAATCCATTTACTACATTTATCCCTTTTTAAAGATACACTTCTTTGCACATATTTGAAAAAAAGGGGAACGGCTATTCAATGTTCGTTTCTACACGAATGTGCAACTATCGTTCGAACTCCGACGACAATCAGGATTTGTGAGTAGTGAGTTTAATTGACGAAGGACGCTGCACTGCATCATGCGATAAGTTGGAAATCTCAAGTCGGTGAGGCATCGTGTCAGTATGGCCTCAGCGGTTAAGGCAACTGCTAAGGAGGGATGGTAAATTCGGCCTCGAGTCTCGTCCTGCTCAAATTTTCAGTTTTGGCCATTACATTACATGCCCTGTGCGGCTAGCAGTCATAATTTCTCACCCATACTTTCCTTTTTCTTTTCCTTCCCGTATTTTATGATTACACATATTACTTCGGCCATTAGGCAGTCTTTTTGTACCTTCTTATTTGTCCAACATCTATTGAAAATGAGAAGAAACCTTAGATGTATCCTCCATATTTCAGCAATTTCATATTTGTACTGTGTAAACCAGTGGCTTTCCTATTCTTTGCAGATTTTAGAACTTCCGTCAGTTCTCTCATACCAGTATGATTCAGGCCTTTTGTGTCATTCAGTTCAGGTAATGCCTGAATAACAATATCATCAGACAATAATTTTTGGAATGGAAAGGAAACCAAAAAGATATTCGAGTAGAAATTAAAAATGCAGGGAGAAGAAATAAAAATTTTGAGGTTAGCCGATGACTTTGTAATTCTGTCAGACATTGCGAAGGACTTGGAAGAGCAGTTGCATGTAACGGATAGTGTGTTGAAAGGACAGTATAAGATGAACAGCAACAAAAACAAAACGGAATTAATGGAATGTAGTTGCATTAAATTAGGTGATGATGAGGTAATTAGATTAGGAAACGAGACACTTACAGTAGTACACTAGTTTTTTCTATTTGGTCAACAAAACGGGTGATGATGGCTGTCGTAGAGAGGATATAAAATGTAGACTGAAAATGGCGAGAACGGCACTTCTGAAGAAGAGAAATTTGTTAACATCGAATATAGACTTAAGTGCTGCGAAGTATTTTCTAAAGGTATAGCCATGTATGGAAGTAAAACATGGATAATAAACAGTTTAGACAAGAAAAGACTCGAAGATCTTCAAATGTGGTGCTAGTGAGGAGGTTGTAATATATATATATATATATATATATATATATATATATATATATATATATATATATGGTGTTTCAAAAATGACCGGTATATTTGAAACGGCAATAAAAACTAAACGAGCAGCGATAGAAATACACCGTTTGTTGCAATATGCTTGGGACAACAGTACATTTTCAGGCAGACAAACGTTCGAAATTACAGTAGTTACAATTTTCAACAACAGATGGCGCTGCGGTCTGGGAAACTCTATAGTACGATATTTTCCACATATCCACCATGCGTAGCAATAATATGGCGTAGTCTCTGAATGAAATTACCCGAAACCTTTGACAACGTGTCTGGCGGAATGGCTTCACATGCAGATGAGATGTACTGCTTCAGCTGTTCAATTGTTTCTGGATTCTGGCGGTACACCTGGTCTTTCAAGTGTCCCCACAGAAAGAAGTCACAGGGGTTCATGTCTGGCGAATAGGGAGGCCAATCCACGCCGCCCCCTGTATGTTTCGGATAGCCCAAAGCAATCACACGATCATCGAAATATTCATTCAGGAAATTAAAGACGTCGGCCGTGCGATGTGGCCGGGCACCATCTTGCATAAACCACGAGATGTTCGCAGTGTCGTCTAAGGCAGTTTGTACCGCCACAAATTCACGAAGAATGTCCAGATAGCGTGATGCAGTAATCGTTTCGGATCTGAAAAATGGGCCAATGATTCCTTTGGAAGAAATGGCGGCCCAGACCAGTACTTTTTGAGGATGCAGGGACTATGGGACTGCAACATGGGGCTTTTCGGTTCCCCATATGCGCCAGTTCTGTTTATTGACGAAGCCGTCCACGTAAAAATAAGCTTCGTCAGTAAACCAAATTCTGCCCACATGCATATCGCCGTCATCAATCCTGTGCACTATATCGTTAGCGAATGTCTCTCGTGCAGCAATGGTAGCGGCGCTGAGGGGTTGCCGCGTTTGAATTTTGTATGGATAGAGGTGTAAACTCTGGCGCATGAGACGATACGTGGACGTTGGCGTCATTTGGACCGCAGCTGCAACACGGCGAACGGAAACCCGAGGCCGCTGTTGGATCACCTGCTGCACTAGCTGCGCGTTGCCCTTTGTGGTTGCCGTACGCGGTCGCCCTACCTTTCCAGCACGTTCATCCGTCACGTTCCCAGTCCGTTTAAATTTTCCAAACAGATCCTTTATTGTATCGCTTTTCGGTCCTTTGGTTACATTAAACCTCCGTTGAAAACTTCGTCTTGTTGCAACAACACTGTGTTCTAGGCGGTGGAATTCCAACACCAGAAAAATCCTCTGTTCTAAGGAATAAACCATGTTGTCTACAGCACACGTGCACGTTATGAACAGCACACGCTTACAGCAGAAAGACGACGTACAGAATGGCGCACCCACAGACTGCGTTGTCTTCTATATCTTTCGCATCACTTGAAGCGCCATCTGTTGTTGAAAATTGTAACTACTGTAATTTCGAAAGTTTGTCCGCCTGAAAATGTACTGTTGTCCCAAGCATATTGCAACAAACGGTGTATTTCTATCGCTGCTCGTTTAGGTTTTATTGCCGTTTCAAATATACCGGTCATTTTTGAAACACCCTGTATATATATATAGTGAGTCACCTTACGTCATATAAGTATTGTCCAGTCATTCTGCGTCATTTATTTCAGGTAATGTTCGAATCACACTACCATCACACCACAATTTTTCATAATGTAAAGATCATTACAAAAATTATTGTATGTAGTTGTGGTTTGGTTGTCAGTTCGAAGAGTGGTTTGATGCAGCTCTCCGTACTACTCTGTCCTTTGTGAAACTCTTCATCTCATAATAACTATTGCAACCTACATCTTTCTGAATCTACTTATTGTATTAATCTCGTAATCTCCTTTACGATTTTTACCCTTCACAATTGTCTCCAATATCAAATTGGTGATCCCTTGTTATCTGAGAAACAACCGGTCTCTTCTTTTGATCAGGTTGTGTCACAAATTTCTTTTCTCCTCATATATATTACAACCTCCTCACTGAAAAGAAATTTGTGACACATCCTGATCAAAAGAAGAGACCTGTTGATTCTCAGATAACAAGGGAACAAAGGGATTACCAATTTGATATTGGAGGGTATTGTGAAGGGTAAAAATCGTAAAGGATATTAAGAGATTAATACAATAAGTAGATTCAGGAAGTTGTAGGTTGCAATAGTTATTATGAGATGAAGAGTTTCACAAAGGACAGAGTAGTACGTAGAGCTGCATCAAACCACTCTTCGAACTGACAACCAAACCACAACTACATACAATAATTTTTGTAATGATCTTTACATTATGAAAAATTGTGGTGTGATGGTAGTGTGATTCGAACATTACCTGAAATAAATGACACAGAATGACTGGACGATACTGATATGACATAAGGTGACGGAAAGTGTGCAAGGTGCAAAAAATATGAAGTCCACTGGTTTAGATGTCATTAATATGGAAGTGTGGAAATTTTTGTTGTCACGAAAATAAAACACGCAGTTGACGCGTGTGGGAGGATTTACAGCGTCAGGCGTAGCTCCCTCACTCGCGCCCTGATGTGAGGCAGGTTAGAGAGCCTGTATAGGGAGAGAGTGGCTATACGTGCAGTTACCCGTGATTTGTTGATTAGCTTTGGCAGAAAAATGGCGCCAAACGTCTCTCGCGCTTCGCCGTGATTTTGAGTTGAATTGAAGTTCAGAGGACTTTTGGAAACGATTAAAAGGTATTTGAATTATTGAGAGACTTGTTATGCGTTGTGCATGCATTTTCGATTTAGTTGTATATCGTTTTTAGTACGTAATTAGCGTTTGCGATCTTAAAGACGAGTTGAAATAATGAAGCATTTTGTGATGAAGTCGGTAGGCCTACATGTTTGAAGTAAACACGTTAGTAATTGTACAGTATTGTTTTTGACATCGGTAATTCGTTCTGCAGACGTTCGTTAACGATGCCAGGTTGTGCTGCATTTGGTTGTTCCAATAGAGGCGAAGGTGGATTTCGCACGTTAGCATTTCCACGCGATGAAGAAAGACGAAAGCAGTGGGCAGTCGCAGTCAACAGGTCTGACATAAATCAAACAGGAGCCTTGTGGAAACCAACCAAGTACTCTTATCTATGCGAAGTAAGTCGTTTTTGCTTTTTACTACATTTAAAACAACTTGCAATATACATAGTTAAATTTGAAAACAGACCTGTAAATTGGCTGTGTGAAAATTATTATAACGCTTTATTCTTATAAACAAAGGCATTTAACGAATGATTTCGCCGTATTGTCTTGTGCTTTAGATTCGGTGAGTGTGTACTCCACTACTGGCCATTCAAAAGTCCCGCCTGCAGTTTGGCAGAAAAATGGCCACCGTATCGTCCGGTTGGCCACTCTCTCCCTATACAGGCTCTCTAAGGCAGGTGATGTGCGCAGGTGGTCGGACACAGTATTAGCGAGCGGCGGACGAGGCTGCGGCGGAGCGCAGTTTGCCGGGGCGCTGCACCCACAGCAGGGGCAGACGAGCCGCCTGAATTGTTAAACCGCACGGCGGAACGCGGCGCCAGTTAAGGCCCCGAGTCCCGGGTTTAGTGCCCCTTAAGCCCCGGGGATAATTTGACAAGTGGCCCGGCGCCCTTTATAAGCTATCTGGGCCTCGGTGCGCGCGACGGCCGGATGCGGGCCCGTTCCTCCTGCCGCCGTCTGCAGGCCTGGTCTGTACCGCCAGTCCACGCCGGGGAAGCACAGCAGGCTCCGCCCGAGCCGGATTCAAAGAAGGAAATCCCTAGCAATCAAAGTTTCCGTAACTGCCATTAAACAAGCGCCGGCGAGGCTGAAATAGTGCTCGCTCGCCGTTACGGCAGCGATGAAACTTGGCGGACGCGGCGCCTTTTGCGAAATCTGGCGGGGGTAAGTAAGTTTCTAGGGGGCAATTTCCGATGCTTCAAATGGACTGAAAGAAGGCAGGCGGATCGGTATTCGAGAGAACACGATACTTCCGAATGGGAAACCTAATGCTCGATAAAGTCCTACTTACAACGTCGTCCTCTAGCCAGTTTTCCGGAAGGTCTGTGACATTCTTCAACTCTCCAAACTAGGATATCTCGTTGACCAGCTCGGTTCCTTTGCTGCCTTTGTCCGCCACCGAATTGGCCGCTGGTTCATTACAAAGATCTCAAAGAGCACGAACTGGGCTATCCATGAACCTCATTTAGAGTGGGACAACCAGCAACAACTCTCATTTTGTAAAGGATACTAGAAAAGGTAGCAGCGATCACCGCTAACGGCGTAGTTGGACGATTTTCAAAAATATGAATCAGTTTTTATATAAATTATTAATACACGGTAAAGTACATGGTGACCCGAGACTCCGTTAGCATTTGACAAAGCACTAATTCGCGGGATAATGCAGAGCAAATGATGATTAACTGAAAACCTCAGCTGCCGACAGGTGTTGTTGATATACCTCGATGTGAACAGCTGAAAATGTGTGCCCCGACCGGGACTCGAACCCGGGATCTCCTGCTTACATGGCAGACACTCTATCCATCCTTTTTTTTCATTTTGTTCGTTGTTGATCGTTGTGTTAGGTCGTTGCGGACGTCGCAAGACATCCTGTTCAAGTTCGGTGATTGATCCTTCCACTCAGGTTTTTATTACAGAGGCCAAGCGGCTCTCTGACCGAACACGCTGAGCTACCGTGCCGGCATCTGTCCACAATTCTATATATGTATTGTACCTTATAGACATTTGCCCACCCACTCATTACTCGCGCACGCTTTGGCGATTCCCGTAAGAGTTTGGGCAACCTGTGCGCATTCGCACAGACGAGGGTCAATGGCTGGGTAGCCTTTAACTATGTATACGAAGACAGTAACTTGTTCTCGAAAGTACAGTTACTGTTGATGACCGTGCAGCTTTTCCCTGGAATAAATGATGACAACTGAAAACCTCAGCTGCCGACAGGTGTTGTTGATATACCTCGATGTGGACAGCTGAAAATGTGTGCCCCGAACGGGACTCGACCCCGGGACCCCCTGCTTACATGTAAGCAGGAGAGCCCGGGTTCGAGTCCCGGTCGGGGCACATATTTTCAGAATGTAAGCAGGAGATCCCGGGTTCGAGTTCCGGTCGGGGCACACATTTTCAGCTGTCCACATCGAGGTATATCAACAACACCTGTCGGCAGCTGAGGTTTTCAGTTAGTCATCATTTATTCCAGGGAAAAGCTGCACAGTCATCAACAGTAACTGTTCTTTCGAGAAGAAGTTACTGTCTTCGTTTATGTAATGTAGAGCGACAGATAAAAATTGACAAGTCCCTGAAATGACACGGGATTCTATTGTAAGCGAAAACGAGTGCAATAACTGGCCAACAGACGGTGCTGGGCAGCAACACGCCAGTGACGCCGCACGAGAATAGCGTCCAGCCTTTCTGATAAACACTTGCTCGAAGGAACGGCTCTCCATCCCATATTGCCACACGTGTGAGAGATCTCTTGCGCACATCGTTCGGTGAGGATCGCGTGCTGAGCCGCCACTTCTGTCATCCTTGGCCTCCCACGTCCCAAGACAACAATCTGTATTGTTTATTGTGGGGTTACCTGAAGTCGCAAGTCTACCGCGATCGTCCGACCTCATTTGGGATGCTAAAAGACAAAACCCGACAGCAATTTCGCATCATAACTACTGATCAAATTCAAATGGCTCTGAGCACTATGGAACTTCTGAGGTCATCAGTCCCCTTTTCAGCAGCCGTGACACACCTTGCCTCAGGATATAATGGCTTTATAATACCCTTCCCAACAGAACCTAAGGACATCACACACATCCATGCCCGAGGCAGGATTCGAACCTGCGACCGTAGCGGTCGCGCGGTTCCAGACTTTAGCGCCTAGAACCGCTCGGCCACCCAGGCCGGCATAACTACAGATATTCTATACAGTTCTGTCCACAACATTGTTCATCAACTACATGTATTGTTGATGAATGACGGCTGACATGTTGAGCATTTGTCATAACGAACATCTTCTTTGCTAAAAATCAATTGTCATATTAATTATAGCTTTTGTATCAGATGAAGCGCCAAATGTTGGTCATTTTGCACACTTTTTTCGGTTTTAATACAACCCTATGTCGATTTAAGCATGTGTGTCAGTTTTTACCTCCATGTGTACAATATTCCTTGAAGTATTGAATTTTCAAATGTTAAAGGACTTTAGGGTCGCGCTGTACTCTGCTTGACAGTGAAGCGTCCAGAACGGGAGGAGGAAACAAAATGAAACTTCACAAGAGGAAATGGTATCTAAAGTTATTTCAGTGATTAAAATAGCGAGTCAAATTTACAAAGAATTTGCCAGTACGAAACCATTTATTAGCATGACTTTGCACCCCTCTGACCTGGATGCAGGCAATGATTCTGTTGGGAAGGGTATTATAAAGCCATTATATCCTGAGGCAAGGTGTGTCACGGCTGTTGAAAATTGTCCTTGACATCCTGGATGCTGCCGCTGGGGCGCAGCTGACAACTAAGCTGGTCCCACACATGTTCTATTTAGGACTATCTCAGCATTATGCAAACTGTTAATAAACACATGTGCCATGTGTGGATGAGCACTATTTTGTTGACAGGTGGCACCACACGTCTGTCGCATGAGAGGTAGCACATGAGCGCCAGATGTCCTTTGTACTGACATAGTTCCCTCAATCACTACCAAGGGTGATATGAAGTCATACACGATGACTACCCACACCATACCACCAGGAGAAACACCGCTCTACCTCTTCTCCAAAACATTTCAAGAATGGCACCTCTCCTTAAGATGCTGCCACACTCACCGACAACTGTCATGTGGGATAGTGCAGAACTGCTTATCATCATTGAACATAATGTGGCACCATTCCTTAGATGCCCATGGGTATCAGCGACAGCACTACTTCAAACGCAGCTGTTTGTATTGTGGTGTTAACGGCAGTCTACACATGAGGTGGTAATTATTAATCCGCCGCTCTAGTCTCCGACCAATGGTTTGGGATGGCACAGAGTACTGAACAGAGACCATTACTTTTTTCGGATGGCAGGTGCATTGGCGCACAATACTGTAATACACTCTTTTGTACGTCAGACGTGGTCAGCTGGGAAGTTGACGATGAGTACGACCGTCCTGGCATTCCCATTCGGTCCAATGTCAGGCCACTGTCACATCCGAATGCCCCACAAATAAGTATATTGCACAATTCGACGAGCTGGCCAAATGGAGACCCACAGTGCGGCCACTGTCTCTGCTGATAACCCTGTCTCACATGAGTACGTGACATCTCCTGGTGCTTCACAGTGGTCATTCAACATCTGTCGTTGTTCGCGCCCCGTATATACCGTGAAAGGCGTGGTAACAACAACAAACATGAACAACACTAATGCTCTCTTGTGGCCAATCTGTCACAGGAAGAGGCAATGGTAATAATTACGTACCTGCCAATGGCATGTACATGCATGAAGTTACATTGACATCTGATCATGTCTTTTGAGTGCTCCATTTTTTTGTCGGGCAGTGTAATACAAGATTTGTGTCACAATTTCCGCAACAGCAACAACGAAGGTAACACGCAGTGAGCAGTGTCCTCCGGAAAGTACTATCTTGTGGCAGGTTTCTCTTTATTACTCGCCCTATTACTAAGCACAATAAGCCCTACGTCGAAATTGCTTTCCCTGTGGTATAGAACGAAATCGACCAACAAGCAGCTAGCGGAATTTACCTGAGCATATTGTACAAGTGAATCAGTCAGAACATCGTATGAATACATATGTTCATGCAGAATCAAAGTCTACTCCTATTACTGCCATGAATATTAAATCCATTCAAGCAGACTATACAAATGGGATGCCTAGGCATAATACTGGTCCTATCAGTTAAGTTGCAATATGAAGTGAATTTAATGCAAGAAACAATTACGCGATAAATACTGCAGCGGGGGTGCTGTAGAAAAAAAAGAATGATCGCACTTTTTTTAGGAAGGGTTAATTAGATATTTCGTTACCTGTTCCATAGATCATTTGAACGATTCTTTTATCGAAATGAGTGAAACGAGTCAGTTTACAGGATATGTATAGGTGCTTGTTATTAACATTAATGAACACTTCATTTTATTCCTGCTCATGTAACTTCACTTAAAAACACGTTTTTTTCTGGATACCAGTTTTTAAGCAGAAATCCGTTAATGGAATAGAAGAGTTGACCAGGAGAAGTGATTTTAAATATGATTTAAAGTTTGCTTCGCTACTCGTCAGACATTTTATGTTATTGGGGAAACGGTGAAAAATTTTTATTGCTGCATATCGAACTCCTCTCTGACCCAAAAACATATAAAGATTAATAATAGAACAAAAATGTTTCGTACAAAATTGTTTTATTTTCCCAGGCTAACGTCTTGTTGGCCGCTGTGGCCAAGCGGTTCTAGGTGCTTCAGTCCGGAATTGTGTTGCTGCTACGGTCGTAGGTTCGAATCCTACCTCGGGCATGGATGTGTGTGATGTCCTTAGGTTAGTTACGTTTAAGTAGTTCTAAGTTTAGGGGACTGATGATCTCAGATGCCATAGTGCTTGGAGCGATTTTGAACCTAACGTATTATTTTGAAGTGTATTGTGCGACAGTATGAAGTATGTATGTTGCATCGGCACCGTCCCAACCTGATGTTGCTTGAGAATTACGTGCATATTAGTATATCTTTGTATAACCTACTACGTTAACTCAAATTAAAAACAAATAAATGCTTACATCTTTAAACTGTGTTTAAAGATTTCCCCCAACCCACTTGTGCTGCTACCAGTATGACTGAGATAGGATACAAGTAATTGCGTCTTTATTGTAAACACATACAATGCGCCGCCGCTCTTAGCGCTAAGTTGCAGCCACTGCCAGCAGAAGTGTCATCCGCAGCCAAGAGCGCATCAGCCGGATACGTGAGGCCAGGGAAGACCTGTAGGCAGCACGTGTGCCTGACCAAAAGTGCTCCCGGCATTGCAGATGGAACGTCTGAGGCAATGTCTGACTTAACCGCCGTCTGTAGGGAACTTGTCAGTCGTAACGAACTAATAACTTCATAGTAACTTGCCTCTTAGCCATCTGGAATAGTTCCAGGGACGAGACATTATTATGAATTATTCTTTGTCATTTATTAAAAGGAGCTAGATATTTTTACAATTACAAACAATGTTGTTGTTGTTTTTGCTTTGGTTTTCGGTGTGAAGACTGATTGGATGAAGTGTTCCATGCCAGTCTCTGCTCTGCAAGCCTCTTCATCTATAAAGTGTTGTATTTGTGGGGATCCACAGTCTCCAGGTGCTTAACAACCGTTAACATGGTCCGTAGTAGGCTGTAACGTAATTTTTATTTAATCGTGCGATTTGTTAATTTCTACAAGATTAAAACTGTATGCCGGACCGGGAATCGAACTCGGGACATGGCAGAATAGAAGCTGGTAGAATTGAACATGTGAGGAGAGGTCGTCAGTCGTGCTTGGGTAGCTCAGATGGTTGAGCACTTGCCCGCGAAAAGCAAAGGTCCGGATTTCGAGTCGCGGTCTGGCATACGGTTTTAATCTGCCAGGAAGTTTCATATCACCGTACACTCCACTACAGAATGAAAATCTCATTCTAATTTCGTCTACTTGTCATTGTCAAGTAAATGTAAAACCAACATGGAAAAGCACTACATTATCTGCTTGCATCACGTGTATAACTAATACTTTACGCACCTCACATTAAGATAAAACATTACTCCACAAATTTCTTACAACCACATGGTAAGTAACCAGTTTATCTCAACTAACACTTTACACATCTTACATTAAGATAAAACATTACTGCACAAATTTCTTACAACCACATGGTAACTAACCATTTTATCTCAATGCGAGAGATGTAAAGTGTTAGTTATAGATGAGATGCATGCACACAGTATAGTGCTTTTCCATGTTGGTTTTACAAGTGCTTCACAACGCCAAGGATCCGAAATTACCTAATCACGCGATTAAATAAAAATCACGTTACAGCCTACTACGGACCATGTTTACGTCTCTTCATCTATGTATAGCTACTGCAACTTACGTCAGTTTTCACCTGCCAACTTTATGCAAGCCTTGGTATCCCTTTACAATTGTTAACCCTTCGTATTACTTGACTCCACTACAAACTGACAATTCCTTTCCTGCCTCATTATGTGTCCTGCAAACATATCTCTTAAAATATACTCTTGAGCTTACAAAAAAATTGTAGTTAGAATGATACAAATACACAGTAACTTCAAGGAGAAACTGAAAACCAGGTACCTGTTGCGAGGAGCACATAGAAGAATAACAGTAGCTCCAGCTCAAATGAGCCGGACGTGGTGGCCGAGCGGTTCTAGGCGCTACAGTCCGGAACCGCGCGACCGCTACGGTCGCAGGTTCGAATCCTGCCTCGGGCATGGATGTGTGTGATGTCCTTAGGTTAGTTAGGTTTAAGTAGTTCTAAGTTCTAGGGGACTGATGACCTCAGAAATTAAGTCCCATAGTGCTCAGAGCCAGCCAGCTCAAATGAATAGTTGCCAACGCACAGGATGTGTAGAACATCTATAATAGGTAAAACAGTCTAGTCAGTAATGTAACTGCTTAGCTTAGTAAGAAAAATACAGTAGTCTCATCATAACTCTTCCCTCCCCAACCCCTAACTTCCTGTAATGATGTGAATTTTGTTGTAAGTAATTTTAGTTTAAGATAAAGTCATTTGCTAACCCACCAACTAAACTTAGAATAATACCATACAATAAAAGTTTCCTACAGAAAAAGTAACACAGCTCTTCATTAATCCTCTCACGAAAAAATAATTGTAACACTGCTACGTTTCTGTTTTTTTTTTTTTTTTCGTTTGTTAACTGCATTGAATCTTTACGGATACTTTTAACTTTCGAGTGAGCTAGTTACATTTACGTAATGATACATCCTCATTAACTCTGCATATGAAATAGCTAACATCCTGTCAACTCGACACTGAAATAGGTGATTCTGCATAAAGTTTTTTGTTACTTTAGGTTTGTAAATTATTTACCTGCGACCCAAACATTTTGATTATTACTACTGTTAAGGCCGTTATATTATGCAGAAGCGGTTAGTAGATATGAAAATGCATTCCTCTTTCCTAATCACTTTCACGTACAATACGCCTCATACCTTAGTCATTGCTTTAAGGACTTCGGGGCAGCTATTAAACCGTACTGCTTGTATTCAATGTCGCGTTGTGCGACACTAAAACTTCACCTTGTGATTTTATCCACCTGCATGAAAAAACAAAAATTAACGCAATAAAACATTTAGACGGTAAAACTGTGCAATTAAAGTTCCACAAAAGCGAACGTTACCGAAAGCCTTCAGAATAACTATTTTCTCAGTGTTCTGAATATTTGATGGGTGCTTAATATTAACGCATTGTCAGCGCTTAGTAGTACACCCTAGTTCCGTCATACTTTATCTACAAAATATGTGACCCTCTACATTTGTTGTATGAAGTTTTTCCTGGGTTACAGATCAGAGTTCAGGACTATGTAACATGTGGCAGCTCGTAAGATTGCATTCTGGGTGTTCACAAGTTTTTTAATTCAGATAAACATGACAGTGTGAAATTAATAGCATCTGCTGTATAATAAGTATGCTTATCAACATATTTATACAACTTCAGCCGCTGTCAATAACAATTATAACAAAATGCATAACTTGTCTGAAGAAAGAAAGGATTGATTTTGTGGAATTTTGTTACTTTGTACATAATTAAGTACAGTTTATGACAAGAACGAAATAACGTTCAAGTGTTTTTGTGTAATTGGGAGTTTACGTCCTTTTTTTTATTTTTTCGGACAAACGTACAAGATCCTCGTACATGTATTACTTAACGAATTAACTTCCGGGCTGAAAATAAGACAGTCTTACTTTTACCCACACAACTTACGCTTATTATACAGGGTGGTCCATTGATAGTGACCGGGCCAAATATCTCACGAAATGAGATCAAACGAAAAAACTACAAAGAACGAAACTCGTCTAGCTTGAAGGGGGAAACCAGATGGGGCTATGGTAGGCCCGCGAGATGGCGCTGCCATAGGTCAAACGGATATCAACTGTTTTTTTTATTTTTTTAAATATGAACCCCCATTTCTTATTATATATTTGTGTAGTACGTAAAGAAATATGAATGTATTAGTTGGACCACTTTTTTCGCTTTGTGATAGATGGCGTTGTAATAGTCACAAACGTATAAGTACGTGGTATCGCGTAACATTCCGCCACTGCGGACGGTATTTGCTTCGTGATACATTACCAGTGTTAAAATGGACTGTTTACCAATTGCGGAAAAGATCGATATCGTGTTGATGTATGGCTATTGTAATCAAAACGCCCAACGGGCGTGTGCTATGTATGCTGCTCGGTATCCTGGACGACATCATCCAAGTGTTCGGACCGTTCACCGGATAGTTACGTTATTTAAGGAAAGAGGAAGTGTTGAGCCACATGTGAAACGTCAACCACGACCTGCAACAAATGATAATGCCCAAGTAGATGTTTTAGCTGCTGTAGCGCCTAATCCGCACATCAGTAGCAGACACATTGCGCGACAATAGGGAATCTCAATAACGTCGGTATTGAGAATGCTACATCAACATCGATTGCACCCATACCATATTTCTATGCACCAGGAATTGCATGGCGACAACTTTGAACGTCGTGTACAGTTCTGCCACTGGGCACAAGAGAAATTACGGGACGATGACAGATTTTTTGCACTCGTTCTACCTAGCGGCGAAGCGTCATTCACCAACAGTGGTAACGTAAACCGGCATAAAATATGCACTATTGGGCAACGGAAATCTACTATGGCTGCGACAAGTGGAACATAAGCGACCTTGGCGGGTTAATGTATGGTGCCGCATTATAGGAGGAAGGATAATAGGCCCCCATTTTATCGATGGGAATTTAAATGGTGCAATGTATGCTGATTTCCTACGTAATGTTCTAACGATGTTACTACAAGATGGTTCAATGCATGACAGAATGGCGATGTACTTCCAACATGATGGATGTCCGGCACATAGCTCGGGTGCGGTTGAAGCGCTACTGAATAGCATATTTCATGAGAGGTGGATTGATCTTCGAAGCACCGTACCATGCCCGCACGTTCGCCGGATCTGACTTCCCCGGATTTCTTTCCGTGGGGAAAGTTGAAGGATATTTGCTATCGTGATCCACCGACAACGCGTGGCAACATGCGTCAGCGCATTGTCAATGCATGTGCGAACATTACGGAAGGTGAACTACTCGCTGTTGAGAGGAATGTCATTACACGTATTGCCAAATGCATTGATGCTGATGGACATCATTTTGAGCATTTATTGCATTAATTTGGTATTTACAGGTAACCACGCTATAACAGCATACGTTCTCAGAAATGATAAGTTCACAAAGGTACATGTATCACATTGGAACAACCGAAATAAAATGTTCAAACGTATCTACGTTCTGTATTTTAATTTAAAAAACCTACCTGCTGTGAATGTGTGGGATTTATTTTATCAAGTTTCGCAATGGATTGATCCAACAAGTACCTTTTGGCTCCTGCAAGAAACAATTTGCATCTCACACTACTACAGAAGTCAGACAGACGCTCCTAATGTACCAACAAGAACTACTTGAAAAATATTCAGCAACAAATATCTTCTGGAGTTGCCCGCCGTAAGGAAAAGACACAATGTAACTAGTGGAGTACTTGGGTAGTAGAGTATTGATAGTTAGTGTAAGAAAAACATTAAACAAAGGAAAAATATTATTTATTACAAAAAGTTATGAGAAATCAAGTGAAATTTTTCTTATAAAAAAAATAATAAATTTCTGGATTCTTTTCGGAACAGTAGATTGCCTCTTTTGGATAGTAATGCTATTATTTTACAAAGTGTGGAAAGGTTCTTTTCTTCCTTTTCTTTAAGAATGTTATTTACTCGGCAGAATGGCTGGGAACCACACCTACACAACTTGAATAAATTTTCTAGGTACGGTCAAGGCTGTCGCATGAGGAATGTAATAGAGTGTACTGTTGTGGAGGACAGATGGGGCTCACATACACTGTCAAGGCTGTCACGTGAGAAATGTAATGAACTGTTGTGGAGGTCAGATAGGGCTCACATATGCTGAAGTGCACAATACCGTGAGCTGCGACAACTGCTGCCTGTGTCGCTTGTTGCTGACAAATAACACAAATATCTATTTCTATCTGGATTGACCTTCGCCAATCAAACTCTCCCTACACCTTGATGAAGTCAACCCCTATCGGCCCCTAGTCTACTATTGGCGTGGTACACCGGTCAGATAACCAGTCCACCGCAATGCCACTCAATATTCGCTCTCAGGAATTTAACTTGTACTCTGTCCGTGTTCAAACTGCACAATAAGTGTGGTGGCCAACACAGTGAACACTGCTTAATCATGCATGACTCAGTATAGAGTATCACTCCGATTTGCTAACGACAGAGGTGCTCTCCCAGTGAAGTACTGAGGAGAAACTTTGTCCCTCGCTCCTTGAGTACATGTACGAGCGCACTCACTCTCGTTATGTGTTCCCGCTCCAACACTGACAATGGAATAGCCCCTTTTTCTGGAAAAGTTGCAAGGGTATATCATTCGCTGTCTTCTCGCACTCCTCTGGCTCTTTGCGTCAGAAATATTCCACCAATCAGCGTTCCTCTTTTAAACGGGAGAATGACGTTTCGTTATAGTCGACCAATGCGGAAATATGTATCATCTCCATTAGGCATATACTGTCCTCCTGTGAGAACTCTGTAACTACGCAGTCGGTCTGTCAAAAAATGCATCTTCTGGGTGCTCCCACACAATGTAGTGGAATTTGCTTTTAAGGAGAATGTGGGGGTCGTTATCCCTTCGCTCTGGCAAAAGCTGTCCTCTCTCTGGGCGGTCGTTCTGGCCGAAGTAGGTGTGCGCCGACCCACCCCTCTGAAGGGATGGGCCTCCCAGTGGGCCGGCCGCCTCCCTAGAACGAAAATTCCTGTGATCGTCATGTTGTGTATACAAGCCTCGACTTTTTCAACCTCGGTGCGCACTTGCGATTTACTTATTAGATTTGCATATGGCTTACATGAATTCATACAAAACTGACCCTACCTTAACGAGTTTGTGTTCGAATAAAGCGTCTTGATGTGCAGATTGCGATTGTGAGGACAGAATATGTAAGAAATGAAGGTTAGGAGACCACGCCACCTTACACTGTTAACTGTTCATCTAAAATTGTGAGCTGTATGTTTGTGACTCTTACAGCGCCATCTATCACAAAGTGGAAAAAGTGGTCCAACTAAAACATTCATATTTCTTTACGTTCTACATGAATATGTAATAAAAATGAGCGTTCCTATTTTTAAAAAACGCGGTTGATATCAGTTTGACCTAAGGCAGTGGCATCTAGCGGCCCAACCGTAGCGCCATCTGGTTTCCCCCTTCAAGCTAGATGAGTTTTGGTATTTGTAGTTTTTTCGTTTCATGCTTATTTCAAAAATCGTTCAAATGGCTCTGAGCACTATGGGACTTAACTTCTTTAGTCATCAGTCCCCTACAACTTAGAACTACATAAACCCAGCTAACCTAAGGACATCACACACATCCATGCCGGAGGCAGGATTCGAACCTGCGCCCGTAGCGGTCACACAGTTCCAGACTGTAGCGCCTAGAACCGCTCGGCCACTCCGGCCGGCGATGCTTCTTTCGTGAGACATTTTGCCCGGTCACGATCAGAGGATCACCCTGTATACTACTTTGTTAAAAGCTCGCTTGTAGTCATGCTTAATTGATTTCGTCACTTTCTCAGACAACGGATCCGGTCTGGGATGCCCTAGTTCCTTTGCGGCTAACTATTCCTGGTAATTTTCTTTTCTGTTAGCACTTAAAACAGATTCAACAGAGTCTGCGTTGACAATGCACTGGAAAGCTGATTCCTGCACAGTAAACAGCCAACACCAAAATCAAACTGCTGTTTGCGGAGATGATTAAATTCAAGTAGCACAATTTACCAACAAGGTCACTCGACTAGAATACAAATGTGCTGAGAGCCATAAGGACCAAAAGCACACCATCTCCGACCCAAAATTTAATTTGATGTCAGAGGGACCAGTGAGACAGCTTTTCGTGAATTGTCATACGTATGTACAATGTGTACATACAGTGCAGATCAACTTGACCCATCATAAGATCAACAGATGTCAAACTCATGAATAAATGCTACAGTTTCACAATCGACTGTGGTATGCTTTATGGATCTCAGCGCCTCAAATGGATTACTGTACCTTAAAATCCATAACTTCATACACTGTATCCCATTCAGAATCCCACAAAATAGGTTCTTCTATCATTATAACTATAACATACACTGATGTCCGAGCTCATTTTGCATATCGTTAGTGAATTGACTTATCCGATGAATGTGGTACCGTCTACCGGGATCTACGCCAAGTGAACTGGGATAAAAGTCTGCTGCAGTTTGCTACCACCTGGTGGCATTGACGTAAACTTGTAATCAAGGGACCCGATCAAGAACTGTGCATTCTTTTTATCAAATTCTTGTGTATTTGGCCCAAAAAGCAATTACGTCACGTCAGTTGAGCATGCGCAAAAAGTCCTTAAAACGTCCACCACTGAAGGTGTGCACCGAAGCCTTATGCCAAGTTTCACCGAGTCTAGAGGAGCAATGTAGCAAAGCGCGGTAGATTTAGTGCCGTGTATTTCACATTACCGCCTCTACGCTGCGTTTAACAGCATTCAAAGAAAAATAATGAATAAATCTGCAAAGTGTGAGCAGTTATGCTGTTCACGTGCACTTGTGCTTTTACACCAACAGCCGCCACCGTATGCAACGCATGTATGTTCAGTCCATACCATTACAATTTACGACGTAGATATAACCTCGAAAAAATCTTGGATGTGCATCATATTTTAGGTTGGAGTTATTATCATATACAGGCGCACAACGCGAGAAGATAATGACAGTCAGTTGCATTGAGTCTACGCTGTAACAATTCTGGATTGTAGTCAACTGCAGATCAGCACAAGGCTCCATACTAGTGTCACGAGCATAACCACGGGAGTGTGATACCTTCTTGTCAGAGTGATACAAACGCTGATAGGCTAGGACTGCAATCCTAGATGTACTTCGAAGTTTAGTTTTTATCAGGCTCTGGGACCAACTGCGTAACGATTCTGACAGCCAGCTACGTTGAGTCTTAGCTAAACAGCTGGCCATCACAACGCTGCATACTTGTATCATTAGCGTAAACACAATGGAGTGATGCCATCTAGATTGAGTAATAAATAATGATAGTATACTAGGACTCTACCAAGCTCTTAGTTTATTGATGGAGGTCAAAACAACCGTCCACAGATCGTGGTCGTGCGGTAGCGTTCTCGCTTCCCGCGCCCGGGTTCCCTGGTTCGATTCCCGGCGTGGTCAGGGATTTTCTCTGCCTCGTGATGATTGGGTGTTGTGTGATGTACTTCGGTTAGTTAGGTTTAAGCAGTTCTAAGTTCTAGGGGACTGATAATCATAGATGTTAAGTCCCATAGTGCTTTGAACCATTTGAACCAAAACAACCCCGCAAGCAGGGAAGAGTTCCAGACTCGTAACCCACACCGCCAGGCAGCCGTCACCTCACATCCACACGTGCTCTGACAGTGCTTACCTTGCGCCTAGATAGACCCTAACTATGTGTTAATTCACACCGACGACGAGCGTAGACAGGCACATCATTATACCGAAAAGTCTTTTCCCCGAGCGCAGCCACCTACTTCTAACCGCGCGTAATCAACCTCACGTAACTGATAAGAAGATTGATCTTGCACGCCATCACATATTTCTTCCTAATTTAGGTACCTCCAGGATCGGCTGGAAATGGAAGTGACAGAAGAAGTCTGAGCTCCAGATGACCGAGCGATTAGACCAAATCGCGTTTCCAAAGGGAGTCGGGCGAGGCATGAGTAATTAGCGAGGTTACCAGGCAGCGGTTGGGCAGCAGAAAGAGTACAGAACGGTAATATGAAGGTCGAACGGTCGTGTCTCTCCGTGGAAATTTTTTATTTTATTATAGTGTTCTGTCTGAGATTTTCCAGAGTTAATAACTGCTCCATTGGTGCACGGGTGTCGCGTCGGATAAAACTGTGAAAACTGCACAGTATTTCAACGAGACAGCTACTCGCCATATTCATGTGGCTACTGACGGGTTGGTGCAGTGGCTCACCAACAAATGCGCTGGCTCGCTAGAAAAGTGCAGGCACCAAGAAGTGAAGCAATAACGTCATCGTAGACCAGTCTTAGAGCATAGCGACATAAAGTGTCCCCTGTCTCGGATTCGATCGTTCGTACCGCCAATGCTGTTTCCCGTGCATTGCTATGTTGAAATCCCATGTCTCCATTAATCAGGTCGTTACTTATACGTATTTCCACTGCTTATTTAATGATCGAATCCCATACGTGGAAGTGGGTGAAAGGAAGTTTGTCTCCCTATGGTTCATGCTGTGTCTCCATATCCAGACAGTGTTCAGCAAGAGCAGACTTTTCTGGTTGATTCCAATCTGGTGTGACGTATATGATCAGCGCATCTATCTTTAACATTGCCAACGTATGATTTCCCACATTGGTTCGCGATTTTTTACATCGTTGGTCTCCTCAGGCCTAGGTTTGAAACACGGCGGTGCCTTCCAAACAGGACACTGCTGTGGTAATACCCACCAAGTACCTCCTCTTTCATTTTGTTTCTGTGATTATCATGTAATTTCATTCGCCTTTCATGTATCTAAATTTTTCATAATTGATATTAATCTGATGGACTATTAGGATTAGGATAAACAACTATCTCACAGTACTTGCATGACTTGAGTAGCAATAGTACGAGGGCAGTTCAATAAGTAATGCAACACATTTCTTTTTCTCGGCCAATTTTGGTTGAAAAAACCGGAAATTTCTTGTGGAATATTTTCAAACATTCCCGCTTCGTCTCGTATAGTTTCATTGACTTCCGACAGGTGGCAGCGCTGCACCGAGTTGTTAAAATGGCGTCTGTAACGGATGTGCGTTGCAAACAGCGGGCAGTGATCGAGTTTCTTTTGGCGGAAAACCAGGGCATCTCAGATATTCATAGGCGCTTGCAGAATGTCTACGGTGATCTGGCAGTGGACAAAAGCACGGTGAGTCGTTGGGCAAAGCGTGTGTCATCATCGCCGCAAGGTCAAGCAAGACTGTCTGATCTCCCGCGTGCGGGCCGGCCGTGCACAGCTGTGACTCCTGCAATGGCGGAGCGTCCGAACACACTCGTTCGAGATGATCGACAGATCACCATCAAACAACTCAGTGCTCAACTTGACATCTCTGTTGGTAGTGCTGTCACAATTGTTCACCAGTTGGGATATTCAAAGGTTTGTTCCCGCTGGGTCCCTCGTTGTCTAACCGAACACCATAAAGAGCAAAGGAGAACCATCTGTGCGGAATTGCTTGCTCGTCATGTGGCTGAGGGTGACAATTTCTTGTCAAAGATTGTTACAGGCGATGAAACATGGGTTCATCACTTCGAACCTGAAACAAAACGGCAATCAATGGAGTGGCGCCACACCCACTCCCCTACCAAGAAAAAGTTTAAAGCCATACCCTCAGCCGGTAAAGTCATGGTTACAGTCTTCTGGGACGCTGAAGGGGTTATTCTGTTCGATGTCCTTCCCCATGGTCAAACGATCAACTCTGAAGTGTATTGTGCTACTCTTCAGAAATTGAAAAAACGACTTCAGCGTGTTCGTAGGCACAAAAATCAGAACGAACTTCTCCTTCTTCATGACAACGCAAGACCTCACACAAGTCTTCGCACCCGAGAGGAGCTCACAAAACTTCAGTGGACTGTTCTTCCTCATGCACCCTACAGCCCCGATCTCGCACCGTCGGATTTCCATATGTTTGGCCCAATGAAGGACGCAATCCGTGGGAGGCACTACGCGGATGATGAAGAAGTTATTGATGCAGTACGACGTTGGCTCCGACATCGACCACTGGAATGGTACCGTGCAGGCATACAGGCCCTCATTTCAAGGTGGCGTAAGGCCGTAGCGTTGAATGGAGATTACGTTGAAAAATAGTGTTGTATAGCTAAAAGATTGGGGAATAACCTGGTGTATTTCAATGCTGAAAAAAACAACCCCTGTTTCAGAAAAAAAAATGTGTTACATTACTTATTGAACTGCCCTCGTAGAATAAATTCAGCTACAGAGACAAATTTTTGGACCCTGGAGGTGACCATTGCATCAGGGGCAGCTTTTAGAGCTTTCCCCTAGCAGCAAGCCAGTTCACGGATTCCTTTGGAGTTACCGAAATGGGCCGTGGGCCTGGCAGGGCAGTGGTTTATGGGGCTGCTATTTTGGCAGCTGGCCTTGTTCCGCTGGCGGCCAAGCAAGAGGATGGGAACACCATGGCTGAATGCTAAAAGACACTTCTTTAGAAACTGGTGGCGCCGGATATCCTGGCGCCGGCCTAGCAGCTTTATTAGCGAGTGGAGTCTCGTCCCCTTATTCCGTGTTTGGGTCAGTTAAAGCGACGTTAGGCTGGCGCCCGGCTAATGTGTTTATTTCAAGAACAGCGTACCTTGTGAGACGGGACGACGAATGTTTCCGGATGTAGCGTTTCTTAGATGCCGCCGCGCCCCACCAAAACGGCGCCCACTGAATCGTTTTATGGACGAGATGGAACTTGTTTTCACTAGGAAGCTTCCCTCGTGAAATGCGCAAGGGGTTTGGGCTGCAGGACCTCCAGGAATTGTGTGCTGTTTTTTCGGAGAACAGAATGTGTACTGCACTGCAGAGATTGGTTAAGGAAGATCAGGCCTCCTTGCTATAATACATGATTAGCATGGCAACCACTGCTGTGCTATGATAGGTTTATTTAAGAACATCGAGGGGAACGGTTTTTTTTTCAGATGGTTTTGAGCAAAAGAGAGAGGAGAAGGTTTGCTTCTCGAGCGTCACGAAGTACAGTCGCTAGAGCTCTTCCAATTGTGTGGAGAGAGAGGGGTTAGTTGTAAAGACGTCCGGACACCCGGGCGAGACCTTATATTTTCACGGACGTGAGACAATCGCAGGTGGACGTGGGATCATCTTCCGCAGTACGACGCTGACGCCAGCGTCTCGTCTTTCACCGGCTATATCGCTAATGTAGCGTAGCTTCGGCTAATTCAGAAGCCTATCAATCGTTTCCACGACCATCTTTTTGTCATAGCAGCCTTGTAATGGCATTAGTCACTCCCAGTGTCGATTGCATGCTTAACTGTATCTTGATGCGTGAGACCAATCAGTGGAACGATACAGCAGACTGTGCTGGGCTAGATTGGCATCCTTCCACTCACAATAGCCAGTCTCATTTACAGGTAAATACCAGTTAGTTTCCCCAGGTCTATTGCCAACAAACATGAGTTGAAGTTTCTGTCTACATGTTTGTTGTCTCTTGCCCTTGATATTAGTTAATAAATCTCTTTGTGATACCGTACGTCCTTGTTATTAATTTTTCAACGACACCCATTCTCATTCCCTGTGATGCCATTTATTTTGTTGTGGGTTTGAAGTAATTAAATTAATTTTACGTCTATTTATCCAATTCAGTGGTGATCCACACAGGGGCCACTGTTTAATGTCAGATTTCCTTACGCTATAGATAATGTGGCACCTCTTGGGTATGGTGGTTACAAATTTTTAGTCGTTTGGCAGACGGAGAACTGCCACTACCGTAGGCTGGCTTGCAGGCTGCCATAACAGAATCCACTATCTGCACTCACGCTGGAGGATGGAAGGCACATTTTATTTGATGTTTCTTGAAGAGTATGCCGATCTTGAAAAGTATGCAGGGTAGTAAAACTGTTCTCGTGGAGTTCTCCGTTTCTTCTGGCTGTTCTTGAGGTTTAGTTCGCGGAATATTAAATGTGTTACGAATCTGTTTATCAGAGTGACCGTTTTGTACAAACTTAGAGGGAGATGGCTAAGCTTTGGTGGTAAGCTCGCTGCATCTGAAAACTCTAGCCCTATGATGGAGACGCCACTGCGTTGAGGTGCGTGATGGCAGTCTGGTACCGAGCGCCACGGGTTTCGAATCCGTACCAGACGGCGTGGACCTCGATTACCACTAGAGGTCTCTGCAGCCGTAGCGCCTTTTCCTTGAACACATCCGCACACTATATATTGTCCGCCGCCTTGATCCCCCTCACCCCCTGGTGTCTCCCTTCCTCTCCACTCCCGACCAGTTGCCGTGCCTTTACCGTTGTGTCCCTCCCTCTCTCCATCTCCACACCCTCCATCTCCTTTCCCAACACAACTTCCACCGTCTACCACTCCCGGATGATGAGCTTCCGCCCTGACATCTACCCTTCCTACCAACCCCCTCTTCCTGCCTCCTCCTCAGGGCTCCCTCTCCTCCCCCTCCCTCCTTCTGAGCGGATTTCCCCTCCTACTCCCCCTCCATCTCTTGTGCCTTCTTTCAGTGTCTCTGCGCTCCCTCCTGCCCTGTCTTCCCTTTTCCTCTCCCGCCCCATGTGTCTCCTGCCTCTTCGTGAACCCACAGTTGCCCCTCCTCTCTTCATCCCGCCGCTTCCCCAGCTGCCCCATGCTCTCCCCTCCTTTTCCCTCCTCTCTGACCTTTCCCTCGGCAGGTCCCACCTGGTAGTTTTATTCTTCGTCGTGTGTGCTCCAAGTGGGTTTTAAGAATGTTGTTTCGGAGTGTTTTTAATACTGTGGCCAACTTTTCACCTGTGCATGTGCATCCAGTGACTTCTCTGTGTTTTAAGAATCGCCAACGGTGTTTTTTAACTTTCTGGTAACTTTTTTTAACTGTCCCCAATGAACGTCTACATGTCAGTGTATTTTTACCTCCATTTTCTCCCCTTACTCTGTTTTATGTTCCCCTTTTTTACCTCCTTATGTATGTATTATTTTATTCTGTCACTCGGCTGAAGAGCGGCGGATTGTGCTGCTGACAGCCCTCCCCTGCCCGTATGGGGCAGGGGAATGAAATCACAATAAAGAAAAAAAAACAAAAAAAAGCTCAGTGAGGCAGTCTGTTATTCGCGTGAGTCTATCGACATCTCGCCTACAGACAGCCCGTTTACTTTACTGTGTTTCCGAGTACGAGTGGACGTTGTGGATTCGTGAGGTTTTCGCTTGTGACCCCGTTGCTTCTTGCGTGTTGTTGTTCATAAGGTCGTGCTGCAGTAAATCCGTCATCTTGCCGAAGTAAGATGTTGCAAGCCAAAGAACAGTAGCGTTCCTTGTCAGCAAGTAAAATTACTATTTCTGTGTCTTAAGGAACGGAGCGCTTTTCCTCCTCAATGTTGTTCTGCTTTGGTGCGGCCATTATAATTATGGTCCTGTAAGTCTCAACGATATCACAGTGTCACTCAGACGTTTATCTGTAAAATTAAATAGAGTGCGTCTGTACAGTTTATGTTCTTGGGATTATCGGCGTGAACCCAAGGCCCTCTGGTGCGTTCAGTCCGAAAGCTACCACGTAGCTCCGTCCACCCACTCCCAGGAATCCGCTGACAGACGTGACGAAATATTCAGGTGTAGTGAAAGCAAGCTTCTGGAGACTCTAATTCTCTCCCTGTATAAAGAATTCTTTCTCTCCTCTTCGCGGCCTCAGAGCTTATAAAACGAGTAAACTTGGCGAGTGTCATTACAATTTGCCGGTCCCAGCACCTCAATAAAAATGCGAGACAGCGCAACAGTCTGTCTCTCTTGTGAGGAGTTTATCGAACTCACGTTATCTCCTCCCCGTAGAGTTACCGGATCTGCCGTTTGAGACATTGCCAGCGTTGAAACTGCTTCATTGGTTCAAGGGCGTCGCGTCAGGTAATGCGAAAGCTGCACAGTATTTCAGCAAGACTGCTGCTCGTCATCTTCAGGTGGTTACTTACTTGTTACTGCAGTGGCTCGGTGGAAAAGCGCGGGCGCAAGGTATGTCGCTGTAACGTACGTATGGAGGAGCTCCCTGCTGGAGAAACGGGCAGCGGCCTCCGCACACGCGACGCAGGAAAAGCGCGGCCACAAATCGGGGTCCAATGCGCGCGCAGACAGTGTGTTGGCGTCCAGCAGCTGTCCCGTTGAAATAAATATTGAGCAGCTTTCACAACGTTAACCGACGAGGCTGCCGGCGGAGCAGCCACGGACGGGGAATCACCCTAGCGAAGATACGGGCTGCAAATGGGGAAATACACTGAGTTTAGCGACTATGACAAAAGGCGGGTTATTATAACGCAAAGCTTGTGAACGGATATCTCGAAAACGGCGAAGGTGGTCGAATGTTCACGTGCTACTGCCGTGAGCATCTACAGAAAGAGGAAGAAGGACAGTGAAACTACTACTAGGTGCTAAATGGCTGGATGTCCACGACTCTTCGCAGAACTTGGGGTTCGGAGGCTTATGTGTTCTATAAAGTAGGATAGATGGTATTCTGTGGCATCTCTGCCAAAGATCACAATGCTGGTACATGCACAAATGTGTCAGAGCACACCGCTCATTGCACATTGTTGAACATGGAGCTCCACAGCAGACCACCCCTACGTTTCCATATGTTGACCCAACGACATCGCCAAATACGGTTGCAGTGGGCGCACGGGATCATTGGGATTCGATCGTCGATCAATGGAAACGTGTAGGGCTCCTCGGGTGGATCACATTTTTGCTACACTAGGTCCATGGTTCTCTCCACAAAGGCCCTCACCGAAGTGAACGTGCGAGGTGCAGAGGCTAGCAGTGTATTTAGCACTAAATTCTTCTCGAATCTTCATATGGAAATGATGCTCTAAGCCCCCCCTTTTCTAACTCTGACTTTTGCTGTTGCACATGGATTAAGAAGAATCATGGACTGACTGTAAACGACCCTGCAAGTGGAGTAGAAAAGAGTTTGGCACCTGCAATAATTTAACTGGATGGAAATTAATTAGATAAAGGAAAGTTTCATTAACATAGTGAGAAATGAAAGGATTGCTCTACCGATTAACTGAAAGTTCTGTCCAAAATAACAATTTGAGTTATTATGACTAAACTCAAAATAATAAACAAAACACATGAAACATTAACAATACATCAAATTGGACACTCAAATAAATGCTGTGAAGGTGAAGTTGTCCATAAACTAGATTGTGCCATTTATGACCAAGTGGTTTGTGGAGCCAATTCCTCGCAACTCAAATCTTAAGAGGAACACCCAGCCAACCCAACATTAATTGCTGCTACAGTAGTGGCAACTCAGACATTGAACATCTAAGACAGAACAAGGTTAGAAAAGACGAACAGGCGCGCTCTGCTGAGCTCTGATTATCACCTAGCAAAATTCCCTGATTTGTCGGTGCTGTGGACGTACATTACCAAGCTATCTTCTTCACTGCAAGGGCACGATCTGGCATACCGGAGGCGTTGGCTGGTTCCTTCGACGTCCCGTTGTGATGATGATAATGTCGTGAGTATAGCCCCAAACAAATTTTCCTGGTCTGGTTGTTCCAGACTAAAAACTTCCTAGAAACAGAAATACGCCTCTGAAGGAAACGAAGAAGGCTCGCTATGCAATCACTGACGGTACAGTGACTGATTTTAACAAGAGAAGTCACACAGTAACTCTGGTACAGTCAACTAGAGCCAAAACTGCTCAATACATACAACATAGGCCGCTTGTATGCAGAATGCTCAATTGCCAACTGTACTCGGAAAGTTACGTTGAAGTCGAAACTTCAGCAACTTCGTCAAACAGTTACAATTAAACGAAAGTATATTAGACAGCCAATGGAAGGCAGGGTGTCCAGAGCAGCGAGAGCTCAGTCTTGCAACCTACTCCGACCGAAAGTCGAGAGCCGACTCTCTCAAGAACGCCCGTACAAGCCGAACACAGTACATTCCCGCCTCCACGACAGTGGTCGTGGTTAAACGTTCCAATCAGCAACTCGAAAACCGGCGGAAAATTCCCCTCTATTGCCGACACAGTACTATTCCACGAATGGAGATACTTGGCGCCAATTTCTGCGCTGATTTTGCTACGTCACGGAGCTATTCCTTGAGCAAGCCAATCACAGTTATGATTTTGCAGAAAACGCGGGAATTTGCCCGCCAAGACAGTCTGGGAACACAAGTCATCCCCACGCCTCGCTGGTAGCCCGCCAGAAAGTGTCTTCACTAAGTTTCTGCGAAGTAACGTAATCTCTAGCCCAGTCGCTCCGTCAGGCTCCCTCACACCCATCGGCTTAACCCTTTCAAGATCATCAGAACCCACCTGTTACCGGACCACCCGGGTGACGAGAGACGCTGCGTGGGAAGTCCACTCTAAAGGAATAGCGACTTTTCACTGCATGCAATTAGAGAGGAAAATCGAATTACTCAGAGTAAGATAGAAATATGAGGGGAGGCTCATGCCACCTCTCAAACGGCTCGAAACGTGCAATGTGATGGAAGCAGGCTGGTGGGAGCAGTTTTATGCTATGGGAGAAATTCTCCTGCATTTGCATCCGACCTGTGGCAGTAATCGCAGACACGCTGACAGAACTGAAACGCCTAAATCTCTTAGTGCTTGATGCCTTCCCCGACAGTGATGTCATCTTTCAGCAGTATAATTGTCCTTGTCTAGGAGCCAAAACTGTGCCACCGTTGTTCGAGGAGCATTATAGTGAACTTACGTCGATGTCTCAGCGGAGAAGTTTGCCTGATGTAAATCTTATCGAACCTATCTGGGTCGCTATCGGGCGGCGTCATCGCGTACGCAAATCAGCAGCATGTTATTTATGAGAATTATTACACATGACCTGTGCGTAGGTGTCTAATGACACACACCTCCGCAAAACTACTGACAAACTGTCAGATCCCTGACACGTAGTATCAGTGATATTTTTCGTTCCAAAGACGGACAAACTATTAAGCAGGTCGTCACAATGTTTCCACTCATCAGAGTATGCAGAGTGGTCAGAAGTAACTTGGAAAGCTTACAAAGATGTTACAGGGTAGGTTGTGTTAAGAAATAATAGTTAAGAAAAAAATCCGATAAACTGCACCGTTTCTGAGATAATCAGCAATGATGTTAGCCAATGAGGCTGTTGCGTGTTAAGACTGAAGCGGCCTGGCAGATACAATTAGTGTCAGTTGTTCTCACAGTGTAGATGAAAGCTCGCGACACTGCTCATTCTTTGGTTTGGATTCGATCCTTACTACAGCCCCGTGTACAATTTTTGTATTGCTCTCTTCTTCAATTTCAGGAAACCAAACGAAGAACACGTCTGGCGGCAACATATCTGGCGGGCCACTTGACTTTCTACGCGCAGTGGCCTGAATGGCTAACTTCAAAGCTAACTAACTCGGGTATTGCCCAACATACCGAATTTTCTCCTTAACAGTTATTTCTCAGCAGGACCTACCCTACAACATCAGAACAAGTTTTTCGGGCTACATGTGAAGTAACTTTAATGCTCTAGCAAACACTTTGTAGATACTCTAGCAGCGTAGAAGAATCCTAATCATTCTTGGATTCAAAAGAAACCAGGTAGGGTAATTGACAAGAATGCAAATATTTTTTCAAACAATCTTTTTTGGTTTCTGCATATACTTTGGCACACAAAAAGCAACTATTCCTCTTGGTTTGATTGATGTGATTTTAATAACATGCAGCTTAATTTTTAAGTTATAATGTAAATCTAGATCCAAATCAATTAATTATTTTCCCAGCCTGTATATTTTCGAATTTTAATATACAGCGTGAGTGGCGTAAGACATAACACCCCCTTTATTCCGGGGGCAATTGCACGTATCGGCATGCGGTTTTCAGCGAATCATAGCGGACTATGGGGCACATACGTTGGTACATGCACAATAATCACAACGTTTATATTGACCGAGTTAATGAGGCAAGTATATGTTTTTTAAATGGGACGCTATACTTTTTTTTACCATCATTCGAACGCTCTGGAAAAGACGCGTATAGTGATGTAACGCATGTTGCTACTGTGATTCAAACTTCGCTTAAAAGAGGATTTGCCTTCGTAGTGTAGGCCGTGCATGCTGCATAGAGCATGGCAACTCGGCCTGCGGGTCGCGCGAGGCGTGTTTACAGTCTGCAGCCGCTTCTGACCTCCTCGACCTTCAATCGTACAATATTTCCCAGCGTCTTTTAAGTGAAGGTTGAAACACAATGTGCCCCATAGTCGGCTATGATTCGCCGAACACCGCTTGTCGATACGTGCAATCGTCCCCGGAATAATGAGGGTGTTACGTCTTACGCCACTCAGCCTGTATATGTACTTTTTCTCAGTAAAATATATTTCTCGTGGCTTTAACAATTTGCACTGTTCTTTCTTGCAATTCTTCTAACTGACAGTAATTGCAGACTTAATTTTACTTCCTATTTCATGCATTAAACTACTGTTAAAACATTCTTTATCTTCTTGACTGTATGTTGATATCTCTTCTACCCACATTCTTGCGAAATTTTCATATGAAACTTTACTTTTACAAATTTTCCAAACAAATTACCATAAAAAGTAGTTATTCTGCCTGGTTTTAGCTCGGCAAACTGATTTTCAGCTTCAAGATGCATACTATGGTATTTATATAACCCGAGAGGATGTACAGCAGAACATGTACAAAATTCTGCTTGTTAGTGTAAAAAATGCCTAGCACCACCATAGAGTTGTAAATCAGTTTAATACAATGCTCTTTGGTCAGGAAGGGGTGGATCAGTATACTTTATAAGATGGGTACCCATTCTTAATTCTTTATGTATAACTCTCTTAAGTATTATTTAAACTAATGCGTTTTGCTGCGTGTCACAATAGTACCATTGTATGCACACTGACACCTGCTACACCAGTACAGCCAATATATGAGACTTGTGTATCTTTTTAGTGTTACAGAGCAATTAAGTTGCGACAGTATTCCTACATATGTATTTTACACCAAAATCTTTAATAGGGAATGGTTTAAGTCTGTTCGACTCATTCGCCCATTTTCTTAAGACCAATGGAATAAAATTGTTAATAGGAATCAGTCCTAATGTAGTAATATCTATATTTGATGGTACTAGGGAGAACAGTGTTCTGCTTTGGGAAAAATATATTTTCCTGCTTTAATAGAACCCTTCTGTATTCTTGGAGTTCATCTTAAGAAACTCCACGTAGGTTACAGGTAAATAACTAACACTCTGAGCAGACAGAACATAGTTTATAATCTATTTTCGTCTTCATTGTCTCGAAGGTTCACTTGTACACTAGTAAGTTTTAGGGTATTCACATTGCCCCAGCAGACAAACTACAGAACATTGTTAAAAACCTCACAACAGCCGTTCTGCAAGCTAGCCAATAATTTACACTATAGAGAGGTGATTGGCACAGAGTACAGTGTAGTATATTGTAAATATTGTTTGTTAGCATTTAATATATTTGTACAGACCTCATAGGACTAAATAGGATTAAACGTCTAGTCTGTTAATACAATGTTCAGCTAAGGTAGTAAAAGTTTCTCCTAGAGGCGTAACGGGCTACTTTATAAAACATAAAATGGTTTGTAACACTACGCTACTGTGTACGATACTTATTAAAACCTGTACTATGGTATGTTGACGGGCTTCACCTTCTAAGAAAGGATTTTGGGGTAGATATTGACCGCGTGTACCCGAATGGAGGCAAAATCAGACTTTCACCCACTCAGTAACAACAATGATGCGTCAAGCAAGTCTGAAGTGCAACTACACGTTAGGATGGACAAGAAACGACACAGCAGATGCTACCAAATTGTTAATAATACGGTCGCCAGCCTAATTAGGCATTAACTGAGTTTCTTCCCGGTACAAGTTGATGTATGTTCATACAAAACAACATGTAATAGCACTGCATAATGTGGTAAATTTTAGAACCAGAAAATCTACTGAACTAATGATTTCACTTTCTGTACTAATGTGAACAAGCCATAAATACACAACAATACACTATAATGTTTACTACACACTTCGTACTGTCTATTGATCTGATTAAAATCTGGCATAGGTTACCCTAGAAATAGCACTTTCGAAACATACATACAATGTCAATTTTGAAAAAGGTAAAACACTAATAAATTTTGGTTTTATATTGACTTTAACTTTGCTAGTCAAATCAGTTCAGTACACTTCAGAATTTGAATGAATAGAAAAGAAAAAAGGGGGGGGGGCCTGAAACTGTTGTGATCACTGTACTGAAATTTTTTTATTATCGAAATCGTTAAGCACTCAAGATTTCCAATATATGAGTTATTTCTCTTTTTAGCTTACTTCCTGCTCATTTATCTACCATTATTTTTGTCTCAAAGTAATTAAGCTTCATTACTAAACCAATTTCAAAATTATCTTCCAACTTTGTCAGACCTATATTATTAGCTTATATATTCTTTAACAACAAAGTTCTTTAAACAATTTTCTAACATAGATAGGTCTGCAGGTAATTATTATTAACATAAACTTTATCTTCATTTTGGGACACTCGGATTGCACAACATGTGGAAAGGACCTTGTCTAGGTTAGTGATGAGGATAATTAAATGATAGGACAGTTCTGGTAAAAGTTAAGTTGTTATTGAACAGTCAGGAACAAAAGTAACACTGGTCCACACGAATACAGTACTAAAAGTTTCAACCTGTTCGTGTCGATGCGGCGGTTGGCGGGCGGCGAGATGGCGAGGCGCAAAGCACACATACAATCACAGCTATGGCTCTTGACGTATCGGCACTTTGCTTCTTCTTAGCGTCGCAATACTTTTCCCTTTAGTGCCTATGGAATATAGCCATGCTGTATAGTCGTCGGAAACGGCACATCCGAGGCTCAATGAAATCACGTTTTCCAGGAGAGCCTCTTCAATCCAGAGCGTGTTTCTCAGACCGATGCCCAACTCCGACTACTACTGCTGAGCCCGTTATGCCGTGCCGCGCCCGTGTGCATTTTCCCGCGCTCGCCTGCCATCCACCTTTTACCGCTCCCCTACAGACAGGGTATTCACCAAAGGTTTTACATTCTACATATCCTAATACATTGCCTACGTATGGACCAGGCGCATAAATACAACTTTAACATCTTACAACAGTTTCAACATTTCTTACATTTCCATTTTGTTATAATATTGCTTGCAATTTGACATAAACATTAATATTAACATCGAAAATTGGTTACAGTTCCTTTAACATCATGGCATGAAAAGAAAAAGAAATGAAATCAGAACATCGATTACACTAATTTAACGAAAATCAGAGGAAAAAAATTATTATATGTACAGTTGTTGTTGTTACACATGCCTCTGTTTCCAGTAAATTTCACGAAGTGCAAATTTGATGGGAACACTAATTTTTATATTTATACAGTAGTTCTGAATCTTTGTGTGAATTTCCCATCCAAAAAAATTTATACCACAAGCTTCCTTTCACTCACATTATATAGGTCTACACTTTTTAACATATCAAGAACATTTACTTATCATTTACTTAAGTGCCTTTGGCACAGTCCAATCTCCTATCACAACATTATTTAAATAGCAAATTACTTATTTTTACTAAATTTCTCAAAGAAATAATTTCAAAATCTGGAACACAAACATTTAACTACAAAAGCAAATGCAAATATCTATATACACTATAAGACAATTTGTTGCTGCTGGCATTGAATGACAGTTCATTTCCTTACTTACTAATAAACACACAATAATATTTAGAAAAATCACTACATATATTTGCTGCCTATTATTCAGATTTGGGCAGTCCATTTCGCATCATTTTACCACATCACCTGTACCACACTTACAATTCTCCATTGACTATTTATCTGCCCTCATTGGTGTTTGGCTGTCCTTTATATTATGACTCATATACTGCCCACTTTGATTTTTGACAGTCCCATTTTTTATTTGGCTTGCAGCATTTACCCTTTCTTTTCATCCCTTTTCTCCATACATCTTTACATTTGCAGTACATTTGGTAATCTGAAACTCACATAAGTATATTAGCACACTGTCATTGGTATACATACATTTACAAAGATTAATTACATTTGGAATAAATTAGTTTCAGCATAAGATACAGTGTATTTAACGCAAATTGCTCTCTGAGAGCACTTAGGTCACTCACTCCTAGGAACATACAGTTTCAGGTCCACAACATTTCTTACACCTAAAGGTCTCTTGGATTTTGGGTAGATCAGGTAGTAAGCATTGTCGTGTGGAATGTTCTGTATTATATACGGTCCATTATAAATCTATTTAAATTTGGAAATTTCATGGTTCAGTTCACTAGACTTTTCGTGGGTTTTTAAAAGAACATAATCCCCAATTTTAAATTTTGAAACTTTCAGATTTTTATCATGTCTTTTAGATCTAGATTCAGTTTTTCGCTTTGCCCTTTTTCTGACTAATTCTTTCTTTTGACTCAACCCCAAACTTATACAAGGTGGAAACTCTAGTTTTTCCTCAATTAAACTTTTACTTCTGCTGCCTAACAAAATTTCTTCCGGTGGGAATCCAGTAGATTCATGACGTAAGGTGTTCATGACATTCTCAAAATCCGATAGAAATCTACCCCAGGCTCTATGGTTATGACTGCAGTACGTTCTACACAATCTCCCGATTTCTCGCATGTACCTTTCAACCGGGTTGCTAGCAGGATGATAGGCTGCGATATATTTAATCTCCACTTCATTTTGCTCCATTCGTTCTTTCCAAATTTTGGATATGAACTGGGGATCATTGTCAGATAGTACTGCCTTGGGTTTCCCAATGGTTCTGAAGTATTCAACCATCCTACTAAATACAGCTTTTGCTGTTGCTTTTTTCAAGGGGTATAATTTCACAAACTTTGAGAATACTTCCAAAATTACTAAAATATATGCACAATTTCCCGAAGTCCTTGGGAGGGGACCATACAAATCTACAGATAATAATTCTAGGGTGTCTTCAGGTAATGTACTTTGCATTGGACCTCTACTAGTTCTGTTTGGTACTTTGGCCTTTTGACAGACATCACACGACTTAATCCGTTCCTTTACCTTCTTACTGACACTACCAGCAATCACTACTACATTATTCAATTTATCCAAACATTTCTTTGGCCCACTATGCCCCAATGCTAAATGAAAATAATCTACGACATCAGTATCAAACTGGTGTGGCCAACATACTCTCCATTCCTCAGTGACTAAATCTTTCCTCCTATATAAAATGCCTTTAAAAATTTTGTAATATTTCTTAATTTTAGGATACTGCACACTGTCAAAATTTACCTTCACGGATTTCCATGTCGGATACTCATTCTGATGGTATCTCATATTTTTACATGTTTGCTCAATTTTCCTTTTTCCTGAAACCTCTTTCATATACCTGATCTGAAAAGTACCCTCTTCACCATTTTCATTGGACACTTCACTCATACCATTAGGCAATCGAGATAAAGCATCTGCCACATAATTCTCAGTACCCTTAACATAGAAAATCTCATAATCAAATTGTTGCAGGTACAAAGCCCAACGAGTTAGCCTACCATTAAGTAAACGACAATCTTTAAGAAAAGTTAAAGCTTTGTGGTCAGTATGTATGATGAGCTTATGGCCCCACAGAGAATTTCTGAATTTCTTTAACCCCCATATAATGGCTAAAGCTTCCTTTTCCGATATAGTGTAGTTTCTCTCGTATTTTGTTAGAGTTCTACTTGCAAACGCGATAGTCCTGTGTTCGATTTCTTTGCCATCACAGATTTCTTGGAAAACTTCTATACCAATTCCATAAGCACTGCTGTCAGTACTCATGTGGAAAGGTTTTCACAGTATGGGGTGATGCAAAATATTGTCATTCAAAAGTTCACTTTTTAATTTTTCGAAATCTCTCATACACCCTTCAGTCCACACAAAAGCACTATTTTTCTTAAGTAGATTATTCAAATGAGGACTATTAAAAACTTGCCCCTTGAAGAATTTTCTATAGAACCCAAATAAACCTAAAAAGGCTGTCAACTGTTTTCTATTTCTAGGAGCTGGACACTCTGCTATTGCACTTAACTTTTCCGGGTCCTTGCCAATACCGGTCGTAGTAATAATGTGCCCCAGAAACTTTATTTGCGACTTCACAAATTCACATTTCTTCCACTTAAGTGTCATGCCCCCTGCTTGTAGAGCAACAAAAACTTTCTGCAATAATTCACAATGCTCTTGCCATTCTTCTGTAGCAATCAGTAAATCATCTACATAAATGGTTAGCCGGGAACTCAATTCTCTCCCCAATAGAAAGTCCAGTGTCCTAATAAATACTGCTACAGAAGTGCTAAGCCCAAATGGCACTACTACGAGGGCGGTTCAGAAAGTAACCTCCGATTGGTCACAGTGCGGGTTGTGGGGGGAGTAGCGACGCCATCTGTGCGTTCACGCACTCAATAGGTCAGTCGGCATCAAGCCGTGGTCGAGTGAACGTCGTACCTGCGCTAGTTTAGTTTTTGTGGCAGTTTGAAATGTGTGCTGCAATAGAAAACCCCGCCAAATGTGAAGTGCGTGCTGTCATAAGGTTTTTTACAGCCAAAGGATATTCTGCAGCAGCTATTCATCGTGAGCTTTGTGCCGTGTACGGACCAAGAGTTATGAGTGAAGGAGTTGTCCGGGAATGGGTACGTTTATTTAAAAGTGGACGAGAAAACGTTCATGATGAAGAGAGGAGTGGTAGACCATCATTGGTGACTGACGAACTCGTTCAGACAGTTGATGCAAAAGTTCGTGAAAATCGACGTTTCTCAATGTCGGAGTTGTCTACTGGTTTTCCACAGATTTCTAAGACTCTCTTGTACGAGATAGTGACAGCAAGATTGGGTTACCGTAAGTTCTGTGCACGATGGGTGCCCAAAATTCTTACCGACCACCACAAAACTCAAAGAATGGCCTCTGCATTAGACGTTCTGTCACGTTATGAGGACGAAGGAGAACCATTGTTAAACAGAATCGTGACCGGTGACGAAACCTGGATTAAGTACGTGAACCCTGAGACAAAAGAACAATCAAAGATGTGGGCACATTCAAATTCGCCTACCAAACCAAGAAAATCCTCGCAAGATTTTTCTGCCAGAAAACTGATGGCAACGGTGTTTTGGGATGCCAAAGGGGTGTTGTTGGTTGAATTCATGGAACGTGGTACGACCATTAATCAAGACGTGTACTGTGAAACAATAAAAAAGTTACGACGGGCTATACAGAACAAACGCCGTGGTATGCTGACTTCCGGTATCGTTTTTTTGCACGATAACGCCCGTCCTCACTCTGCTCGCAGAACAACGGCACTTCTTGAGTCCTTCAAGTGGGACGTTATCAACCATCCACCTTACAGCCCAGACCTGGCGCCAAGTGATTATCACCTCTTCATGCATTTGAAGAAATGGCTCGGGTCACAGCGGTTTGATGACGACGAAGAGCTCAAAGATGCGGTCACAGGCTGGCTACAGGCACAAGCGGGTGATTTTTATGCAGAAGGAATTTCAAAGCTTGTGAAGAGATACGGTAAGTGCCTCAATCGCTATGGAGACTATGTAGAAAAATAGTGCAAAGATGTAGTTGTAAGATGTATATACACTCCTGGAAATGGAAAAAAGAACACATTGACACCGGTGTGTCAGACCCACCATACTTGCTCCGGACACTGCGAGAGGGCTGTACAAGCAATGATCACACGCACGGCACAGCGGACACGCCAGGAACCGCGGTGTTGGCCGTCGAATGGCGCTAGCTGTGCAGCATTTGTGCACCGCCGCCGTCAGTGTCAGCCAGTTTGCCGTGGCATACGGAGCTCCATCGCAGTCTTTAACACTGGTAGCATGCCGCGACAGCGTGGACGTGAACAGTATGTGCAGTTGACGGACTTTGAGCGAGGGCGAATAGTGGGCATGCGGGAGGCCGGGTGGACGTACCGCCGAATTGCTCAACACGTGGGGCGTGAGGTCTCCACAGTACATCGATGTTGTCGCCAGTGGTCGGCGGAAGGTGCACGTGCCCGTCGACCTGGGACCGGACCGCAGCGACGCACGGATGCACGCCAAGACCGTAGGGTCCTACGTAGTGCCGTAGGGGACCGCACCGCCACTTCCCAGCAAATTAGGGACACTGTTGCTCCTGGGGTATCGGCGAGGACCATTCGCAACCGTCTCCATGAAGCTGGGCTACGGTCCCGCACACCGTTAGGCCGTCTTCCGCTCACGCCCCAACATCGTGCAGCCCGCCTCCAGTGGTGTCGCGACAGGCGTGAATGGAGGGACGAATGGAGACGTGTCGTCTTCAGCGATGAGAGTCGCTTCTGCCTTGGTGCCAATGATGGTCGTATGCGTGTTTGGCGCCGTGCAGGTGAGCGCCACAATCAGGACTGCATACGACCGAGGCACACAGGGCCAACACCCGGCATCATGGTGTGGGGAGCGATCTCCTACACTGGCCGTACACCACTGGTGATCGTCGAGGGGACACTGAATAGTGCACGGTACATCCAAACCGTCATCGAACCCATCGTTCTACCATTCCTAGACCGGCAAGGGAACTTGCTGTTCCAACAGGACAATGCACGTCCGCATGTATCCCGTGCCACCCAACGTGCTCTAGAAGGTGTAAGTCAACTACCCTGGCCAGCAAGATCTCCGGATCTGTCCCCCATTGAGCATGTTTGGGACTGGATGAAGCGTCGTCTCACGCGGTCTGCACGTCCAGCACGAACGCTGGTCCAACTGAGGCGCCAGGTGGAAATGGCATGGCAAGCCGTTCCACAGGACTACATCCAGCATCTCTACGATCGTCTCCATGGGAGAATAGCAGCCTGCATTGCTGCGAAAGGTGGATATACACTGTACTAGTGCCGACATTGTGCATGCTCTGTTGCCTGTGTCTATGTGCCTGTGGTTCTGTCAGTGTGATCATGTGATGTATCTGCCCCAGGAATGTGTCAATAAAGTTTCCCCTTCCTGGGACAATGAATTCACGGTGCTCTTATTTCAATTTCCAGGAGTGTATTAAAATATTTTTATTTAACTTGGTGTATTTTTTTAAATCAACCGGAGGTTACTTTCTGAACGGCCCTCGTATATACTGATAGCACTTCCCGGTGAATAGAAAAGCGGTATATTTACGGGATTCTTTACTCAATGGGATTTGCCAGTATCCGGCGGTCATGTCCAGACTGGTTAAATACTTCACGTTATAAAATTTTTGGAGCATTTCGTCCAGATTTTCAGGTCTGTCTATTTCCTTCTTTCCAATTTTGTTCAAAGTCCTGGCGTCAATAACTACTCTCACTCCCCCATCCCTTTTGTTCACGATGATAAGGGGACTATTATATTCGCTGCTACTCCGTTCGATTACACCCCATTCTACCATACTTGACGTTCACTGCTATTTACTTTACTGAATTTTATTGCAATTCGTGCCACTGAACATCCACTGTTCGGTATTCACGTTAATTTGTGACCCACAACAACTGGATGTCCTGTCACCGGGAAGCCACTTGTAACACTACGCTACTGTGTACGATACTTATTAAAACCTGTACTATGGTATGTTGACGGGCTTCACCTTCTAAGAAAGGATTTTGGGGTAGATATTGACCGCGTGTACCCGAATGGAGGCAAAATCAGACTTTCACCCACTCAGTAACAACAATGATGCGTCAAGCAAGTCTGAAGTGCAACTACACGTTAGGACGGACAAGAAACGACACAGCTGATGCTACCAAATTGTTAATAATACGGTCGCCAGCCTAATTAGGCATTAACTGAGTTTCTTCCCAGTACAAGTTGATGTATGTTCATACAAAACAACACGTAATAGCACTGCATAATGTGGTAAATTTTAGAACCAGAAAATCTACTGAACTAATGATTTCACTTTCTGTACTAATGTGAACAAGCCATAAATACACAACAATACACTATAATGTTTACTACAAACTTCGTACTGTCTATTGATCTGATTAAAATCGGGCATAGGTTACCCTAGAAATAGCACTTTCGAAACATACATACAATGTCAATTTTGAAAAAGGTAAAACACTAATAAATTTTGGTTTTATATTGACTTTAACTTTGCTAGTCAAATCAGTTCAGTACACTTCAGAATTTGAATGAATAGAAAAGAAAAAAGGGAGGGGGGGCCTGAAACTGTTGTGATCACTGTACTGAAATTTTTTTATTATCGAAATCGTTAAGCACTCAAGATTTCCAATGTATGAGTTATTTCTCTTTTTAGCTTACTTCCTGCTCATTTAACTACCTTTATTTTTGTCTCAAAGTAATTAAGCATCATTACTAAACCAATTTCAAAATTATCTTCCAACTTTGTCAGACCTATATTATTAGCTTATATATTCTTTAACAACAAAGTTCTTTAAACAATTTTCTAACATAGATAGGTCTGCAGGTAATTATTATTAACATAAACTTTATCTTCATTTCGGGACACTCGGATTGCACAACATGTGGAAAGGACCTTGTCTAGGTTAGTGATGAGGATAATTAAATGATAGGACAGTTCTGGTAAAAGTTAAGTTGTTATTGAACTGTCAGAAACAAAAGTAACACTGGTCCATACGAATACAGTACTAAAAGTTTCAACCTGTTCGTGTCGATGCGGCGGTTGGCGGGCGGCGAGATGACGAGGCGCAAAGCACATATACAATCACAGCTATGGCTCTTGATGTATCGGCACTTTGCTTCTTCTTAGCGTCGCAATACTTTTCCCTTTAGTGCCTATGGAATATAGCCATGCTGTATAGTCGTCGGAAACGGCACATCCGAGGCTCAATGAAATCACGTTTTCCAGGAGAGCCTCTTCGATCCAGAGCGTGTTTCTGAGACTGATGCCCAACTCCGACTACTACTGCTGAGCCCGTTATGCCGTGCCGCGCCCGTGTGCATTTTCCCGCGCTCGCCTGCCATCCACCTTTTACCGCTCCCCTACAGACAGGGTATTCACCAAAGGTTTTACATTCTACATATCCTAAAACATTGCCTACGTATGGACTAGGCGCATAAATACAACTTTAACATCTTACAACAATTTCAACATTTCTTACATTTCCATTTTGTTATAATATTGCTTGCAATTTGACATAAACATTAATATTAACATCGAAAATTGGTTACAGTTCCTTTAACATCATGGCATGAAAAGAAAAAGAAATGAAATCAGAACATCGATTACACTAATTTAACGAAAATCAGAAGAAAAAAATTATTATATGTACAGTTGTTGTTGTTACAGGTTATCAAAACTTTTCTTCACTCCTAGTTATGTGATTTGACTTGTAAGTTTGTTTTATATCTTCACCCAACAACTGAAAATCTACCCCATTAAACAGCCTTATTGTTGTTTACAATAACATTAGCAATTCCACTGTAGTTCTCTTCAGGCACACGGGAGTCAAGGTTGATGTTAAGTAATCACATACCTTCATTTCTTTAAAAATCCTAGTAAAATCTTGCGTTATATTCATACCCACGAGGTAACAGCCAGCTACACCAGATGTCACAGTAGTCCAGGCAGCTGGTACATTAGAAGATCTGTTTTGACGTTGCCCAATTCCATTTTATGTGTTACTCTCACAGGATTCTTATATTTTCTCAAAATGATTTCCACCGCCTTCTTTTCAATTTTTTTACAGTGTATCTCTTGTTACCACAGTATTTCTCCCATGAAGGAGAAATGGTAGTTTTGTTTTGACACCATGCCCCTAGGACATTTCATTATTCCTCTTTAATGAACAGATACGTGATGTCATCCCTCTCATACATCTAGTGCTTACATTAAAGCCCCGCAACCTCTGCTACACATTTTAATAACTTCTTCTGTATGACGCCTTTTCACAACTGTATTGATAAACAATGTACTATTTTTCCATTCAGTACACCCCAATAAAGCATCGAGTGACTACTAGTTTAACTAGTAGCTGCCTCTGGTATGTTTTTCCAACATCATGAGTCACTTATAATAGATAGTACAAAACTGTCGTACACAGCTTGTCTTAACAGCAATCTTTCACAAGGATTAAAATTATATATGAAGACAGTAATTGTTCTCAAAAGAACAGATACCACTGATGACCGTGCAGCTTCTCTAGAATAAATGATAAGTAATTGAAACACTCAGCTGCCGACAGCTGTTGTTGATATACCTCGATGGGGACAGCTGAAAATGTGTGCCCTGACCGGGACTCGAACCCGAGATCTCCTGCTTACATAGCAGACGCTCTATCCATCTCTTTTTTTGCATTTTTTTCGCTGTTGATGGTTGTGTTTGGTCGTTGCGGACGTCACATGACATCCGTTAAAGTTCGTTTGTCGATCTTTCGACTCAGTTTTTTAAATACAGGGGCCAACCAGCTCTCTGACCGAACACGCTGAGCTACCGTGCTGGCGTCCATCTGAGCCACCGAGGACACAGATGAATAGCGCGACTGCAGGGACTTATCCCCTGCACGCTTCCCGTGAGACCCATATCCCCAACTGTCCTACTTCTACATATGTAATGTGTGACTTTCGGTCACAGTGACACTCTCCGGCACACTGAGACATGTGCTTTTGCTGGCGGCAGCTGCTACCTGGTGTAGCGAGTGGTGGCGTACTGTATATTACTTGCAAAAAAGGCGTAGTTATTCCTATGTTACTCCAGTGGCAGGGGTAACAGCACAGGGGCTTAGTGAAATCCTTCAAATACAGTTTAGGGAAGTAAACTTCCATATATTTTTAATTTGAGCTGACACTGTAAGGCATACAAATAAGTACAAACATGCGCATAATTCTCTAGCATCATGTAGTGATGATACCGATGCAGCATACATACTTCATACTGTCACACAACATATATCAAAATAACATGATAGTGTGAGAAAATAATTTTGTATGAAATACTATTATTTTATTACGTTATGATGTTTTTTATACACTGGTAACCACCATCTCGAAAAATAGGTTCATAATTTTTTTTTCCTACAGCCTCCCTCTCCTGCACTGTTTGTTTCATTTTGCTCGAGTGCAACGTGTACTGCATACAAAACCGAAAAGGTATCTGCATTCGTAAATTCTGCTTGTATGAATTTAATATTTATGGAAATAATAGTAGCAGGACGTGATACTTCATTAATGCACGAGTTTATACAATATTCTAACTGATTCACATGTACAATATGCTCATGTGGAAACCTCATAAATCGTTGAATACGACACATAGCTGCCAGCTACTGATCCTGTGTGCCACAGTATGTAGTACACTACATAGACCATAAAGATACACAAAACTCGAATGGTGTAAATATAAATACGAGAATCCAGATATTAACTTCATTGTTGGAGCTCCATACATGTCGATAGTGGATGGGGCGTTGGAAAAAGTGCAGGTCACTAGAAGAGGACGAGATGGTTAATACTTAGTCGTCGTATAGGTATTGATATACCCCATCTTTCCACGTTTCACATTCCAGTCCATGTCAGAAAATTGCACATTAACACCGCCATTAAAATTTTAGATTTCAATTATTACCTGTTAATCTTTATCTGGTTCTGTGCCTATACTTTCGTGTTTAGATCTGCTGGTGCTCAAATTATAAGTAGCATTGTGACCTGCTCTAATACCTCAAGTGCTGATTCCTGCTCTATGAGTGGCAGTGCAGACAATAGAAACTCCAAGTCAGGCTACAACTGCATATGCTGCCACGGTGTATCAGGCAGCGCCGAAGAATCAGAGAGCTGTTGCACTGTTGAAAAGAAAAACTGTAATTAGTTGTGAAACTAATAACACTGAGAAAGGGTTTAACATTTACATTCAACTACACGAGACACTTTTTTCTCTCTGGAGGTTGTGACTGATCTCTGCTGACACTTCATGTTGATGTTGGTCGACCAACATACAGAGCACAAGTGACAAGTTCAGCGGATGCCTACCAGCCCAAGTGAGTGATTGGGTTATGTGACTGCGAAGTCACAACTTTGAGTGGAGAAAAATCGCTGGCACCAAGTTTTCTGAGTCATAAATTATAGTAATTAATTCAGCTAATAGGATAACGCCACTCCATGTATACATAATCCAATTGGCCTAGTGGAGTAGGCGATGTGGGAGGGAGGAGAGAGGATGGAGAGGTGAAGGGGGAGGCGAAAGGCGATCATTTATGGGTAATAAACTATAACAATTAAGATAATTTGGACATAAAGTAGACTTACACAAACGTAATGTAGGAACATAAATGATATAATGTTTCCTGCCAAGTGGCCAGTTGGTTCACCCGAAGAGTACAATGCGTCCCTGGTTCTGGAATTGGTACAGTTCCGCTACTTTTCAGGGAACTTTCACTTTTGCTTTATTCTTTTCCTTATGATTTATAGGAGTGAATTTACAAAGAATAAAGAAAAGTATCTCTTAAATCATGGTATTTCTCGGTTAATCAGTGAGTTTAGTTCCTGGGTACCTGCTGCAGTAACGGTGAGGGTAATGCCTGAAGTGCTGAATTAGATTTTCCTCGTTGTTGCAATGTCCCACAGCTGGATTTTCGCCACTCTGCGTGGAAAGCATCAGTATATCAAATCATACAAAATTTGTCGGATACCTTATCTGTTTATGATAAATGGAATACAAAGTTTTGTTTTATTGACCTTCATTCCAGCGCAGTAAGCATCTCATATCCCGCAATGGTAATAGCTTACAGTTCACATATTCCTACATGTTAACTTAGTAAGGTGAAAGTTTGAAGTGCTGTAGCCTACTCATGCGTCCTATGTGCAGTTAATTAATTTCTAACGACGTGGTTCTTCAAATATATTATTTCTAGAACAAGTTTTGTCGTGACCCTTAGGTTGGACAACGTATCTAACTGCGGCATTCAACTCCTGAGGTCACTTTAAACTATACTAAAAATGTCCTTTTCTTAGACGTTGGCTTAGCCAGACACCGACATATTTAATTTAAGTCAACCTGGATCGCTTTTGCCAGATCGAGGTGCTGTTGGCCTGAAGTATCTTCAGCGTGACACAAACTACACCTATAGCTCAAAGTCAGTCAAAAACTAACTGCCGAATGCGACTGAACTGGAGCGAACTTACGTTATTTTCTAAAGAGAAATGCAGAAATTTCATCTTCTAGTGGACAAGCATCTAGAGTTGGAGAAATGTTTACAAAACGTGTGCATGTCCCGGAGATAACGCACTCGCGCTCCACTGTTGTTTATATTAGCACTCAGCGCCAAGACGGCGTGGTCGAACAAACATAATTATGCACGTCATTTGCATAAACTTGTTGTTAGGCGACGTTAGAGCTTCCAGCCTCTGGGGCTCCCTCTAGGTCAATCGAAGACAGCCGATGTATTCCTTTCCCAAGCGCAACGAGGCATTCGGTGCAAAAAGGGAGCAGTATAATTAACAGTTCTATTACCTCTCTACTACATCGGCAAAATTTCTTTCATTGCTCTTCGAGATATATAATGCGATATAAAAATTTCATTGCCTATTCAGAGCAACTGCTGATATATTCTTTCACGACACATTTTTCTAGCACCAGTGCTGTTTAATGTACCAAAGATCTACCACTCCCACATAGTACGAAGTGTTTCCTATATGCTGATGACTTGGTCCTCGAAATCAGAGTAAAGATTTTGAGACTGTGTAAGAATATCTGAACAGTCAGAAAATCCTTTCAGAGTGTTATGAGGAAAGTCATCAAAAACCATATCGAGTGAAAACCAAAGTCTGCGCCCATCACTTGTAGAACAATGATCCTAGCAGAAGGTACGTGTGAACTGCGGAGGATTAGAGCTGGAACGCAACAATGCTCCAGTTTACTAAGATGTTACCTTAGATCGCTCTCTGACCTTCTAAACACATATTTTCAGCATCAAGGCAAGACTTCATCACATAATTATATGTAAAGTGTCTGGATCTGGAAGGGGTGCCCATCCTCAGACCGTGAAGACAACTACTGAAGAACTCTGCCGCTGTGCTGTAGATAATTCGGGTGTTCCCCGTCTCTCCAGTCCTATCTGGTGATAATAGTGTTAAATATTGTAATAATATCGGAAAACTTGGCTATCGCTCTCCGTAAATGAATGCAGGTTCTAATTTGTGTCGTGAAAAACAATCAGATAATTGAATTTCATTATTAATCAGGTGCATCAGATAAGAGCACGACGCCTAACACATCTAAACAGGAATGCAAATTGTAACCTCCCCACGGAAAATTTAAAAGGACAGTACTTAATAGAAATGCAACCAAGTGTAACCTCCCCACAACAAATTCTAAAAGATAACTATATTTATTAGTAATGGAGCCACAGCTAAGTGTGACCTTCCCACAGAAACTTTAAAAACAATATTTATTAGAAATGGAGCCACAGCTAAGTGTGACCTTCCCACTAGAATATAAATGGCAAAGACAATTAAATGAAAGCTCGCTATCTGACTCAAGTACAAGTTCCCATTAAATAATGAACGCTAATCCCATGATAATGAAACTGTAATGATAACCTAAACTCAATTCAACCGAAAAGTCGGTGTTTGCCCTGTGCGAAACGAGAATAAATTTCTTACCTTAGTGAAACTGCATGTCAAAATTCTGCTCTTATTGTTCTCTGGCGCTTGCATGAAAAGCATTGGAAGTACCTTTTAAAAATCTTTGTTAAAAGGAAATGGAAGGAAATTTGAATGATTGTCTCTAAAATTGCTTTTAAATCAAAATTATTATTGGGGGCGATTTTTGAAAGTTAAATTACAATGACTGTTCGTTACATTATCTGATGAGCGCAAAGCTGCATGATTATTTATTTAAATAAATTATACCTCGTCCTGAATCTCGACCATTGCGATGCCGACGCCCGCCGACTGCTCTCCGCTACTGCTAGCAACCGACTCCAAGCACTACTGAGGATTGACTACTGCAGACTGACTGACTGCTCGCTACTGCGAGTCGAGCGCAACTGCTCTGGTCAGAGATTCTACAATGTCTCAGCATCGCTGCCGCACAACATACGTGTTTCATAACCCTCCACTGGGGGGGCAAAAATTTGGCAGCGATGGTGAGTCATTTGGACTTGCCATCGTAACAAATTTTTCTTTTAATTAATTAACATTTACAAAATATTTAGATGTATCACATGAATTAAATGTTGTGCGCATGCACCGATTACAAAACATTACAGACAAGACAAAATATAAGTACAAAACAAATCAGGAAAAATGTATATACAAATTATTTGACAGATAACAAAGTGTACACACACTGAAAAATTCTTTAGCAGTTTCATCATGTTGACAAGTGTCATGAGTGCACATGCACTGCAGTGGAGAACATATCAGTAAAAGACGAAATGGATATACAAGAGTAACAAATGACATAAATCATAAAAGGTATACAGAATGAACACAAATCATATCGAAAATTGAGAAGAGTGCACAGGCACTGTAGTTCAGTTGAAAACATATTCACATAAGTGCACATGCACTGAAAACTTTTGAACATTTTTATAACAAATAAACGCAAGAGTAGAAAAAATCATCAAATCACAAAAAGTATATACAATATAGATGACAAGAGTGCACACATACTGCACTTCAAAACAAATCGAAAATGTCTTTAGTATTTTGACAACAAATGGCAAAAATCATGTCGACAAGTGACACAAGTGTACTCGCACTAGAGTTCAACAAATCGAGAAAAAATGTATAGGCCATGAACATAAATGGTGTTAGTAAAAAAATGTTTTTCACTATTAGGATAGGAAAGGAAGGATTGCATCATGGTTGTAGCACTTTAGTTTGCACATAGCTGCACTGAAAGTCCATATCTTTCCACAGAATCACAACTAAGTGATACAATCTGCAGTTCCGTTCCCAGAAGTATTTATCAGCGTATCAAGACAGTGAAACGTCGTAGTAGTATTCCATACTATCATTTGGCAGTATACCAGGTACACCAAACAGTGGGACCAGAATAACGTCTTCATCGGTTACGGTGGTGGACAGCATGTCGTGTCAACACCACGCTCTTAAGAGGCGGCACACAGTGCTCCATAACAAAGTCTTGATTAGTGATTACATAAGTAATTTCTTCGCCTACAGTGGTGGACAGCATGTCGTGTCAACACCACGCTTTTAAGAGGCGGCACACCAACGTAGAATTAGTGCAAAAACCAAATATAGTGCTCCATGATAATGAGGATGGACAAGACAAATGGATGTTACAATAATTTCAGGTAGTTAGGTCAGAAGGTGAAGGACATTAACTAACACACAAGTTTTGATTAGTGATTACATAAGTAGTTTGCGGTATCCATACTCTAGTCATTGAACATTTCTGTACCATGAATGTAGTATTACAGAAAAATGTTCATTAATTAATTTAAAGACAAGAGTGGTAATCAATCGCCATCAAGTATTGAGTATTACAAAACATTTTTCCTCATTCAAATGACATATTTACAAGTAACTATTAACATTCAGTGGCCTAGCAACTTTCGATTAGTACAAAATATTTATCATCATTCAGTATTAATATGGGAAGTCATCATTGAAAACACTAACAAAACGTTAAGTTACATTAATTATTGGCACTCAGTGGCCAGCAAGTATTGAATAGTATAAAACATTATTCATCATTCAGTATTCTTCATATCATTAAGTAATCATTATTAGAAAAATCAGTTAACTACAGTCATAGCATTAATAAGCATGGGCATTATAAGTTACATTAATTATGGGCACTCAGTGGCCAGCAAGTATTGAATAGTACAAAACATTAGTAGCATTAATAAGCATGGGCATTATAAGTTACATTAATTATGGGCACTCAGTGGCCAGCAAGTATTGAATAGTATAAAATATTAGTAGCATTAATAAGCATGGGCATAATAAGTACTCTCATTACAATAGATAGTGGCAATTATGTTTTGGTATCATTAAGAAGTCATTATTCAAGTGACATACTATTCAGAGCTGATCAGTGTTATTCAGAATTATCATAAACTAGTGACATTATCTGGGACTGTTAATACATTTTGTTTTTTCTGCTAGCAATGCATTGCTTTGGGTAATTATAAGGGAAAGCAAGAAGAAATAAGAGAAAAAATTGCTTCTAGGTTGTTCCTATAAATGAAAAGATTGTGTAACGTCATTCGTCATGAGTCAGCTGTAGCAAGGTTATCACATTTATAAATGATAGACACAAGTGGGTAAGAAAAATGCAAGTACTAGAACAGGTATAATAAGTAACAAGTTTAGTAAGTATCATAAAAAGCTTCTCCTGAAAGAAAAATACAAAATGGATTATTGAGCTGAAAGAAGAAACGCAGACTATGCTGAAAAGTAGTGAACTTCGAATTAACAGGTAGTGAAATGTGTATAAAAAATGTGTTCCATAGCTGTCCTTTCCAAAACCTTCAGTCATCCTACTACGCAATATAACACCTGCTGTCAAAGTAAACTGCAACAAATACTTAAATAACTACATAGCATAAATACATAACTTCAACATTATCCTCATCTGTAAAGAAAAACTTCATTATTCATATCATCATAACTCCATCATTATCATCACCTGTAAACAAAAACTTCATTATTCATAGTACCATATTCTTCATCATTGTTCATTATCAGCATTCATTATCATCTGCAAAAATCATTTCATTATTCATCACACAACTATTCCTAATCCCTAGCATATTTCATCACTTAAAACTAAAATGTGTAGTTCTATCTGACAGCTTGCATCAATCGCTTTGTATTCTGAAAGAAAAAATTAGTTAAGACTGCTATTCTGCGATGTGTATAATATATTCTGGTTAATGCTTGTTAATTCTGATCCATTTACTCGTCCTCATTAGCTTATTGCATCTTCTTTCGTTTATTCCATAGGTGAAATTCCCACTTCTGTTTAATTCATTTCCTGTACGCATCATTTATTTCTGAAATTGTTGAACAAAGATTAATGTCTTGCATTTAAATCATATACCCATTAAATAGTGACTGGTTAATGGTGACTCAATTAAGCATACAACATAACATGACAGAAAACGTAATATCTCAAAACACAGACAGTGTTTAAAGGCAAAAAGTGTACAGAGAATATCGTAATGCAGCAGCAAAAAAGGAAAATGTAAAACAGTCACGATGTTGAGATATCACAAGGCAAAATGTCAAAGTCAAATGGTGTGTGTTATACCTTAACTAGTTCACAGTGCATACAAACAAAACATGAAAACAATCGTACATACATAAGAAAGACAAAATGTGACATTCGTTGTGTTCAGCTTATATGTAGTGTAGTTAATAGAAGCGATAATTAAAGACTTCAATGGAGAGAGAATTTGATAAAATTAATGCGTCATTATAGAGAATTGCATAATTATTCATAAAATGCGTAAGTTCATCTGAAAAAATGCACGGTCTAGTGTGTAACGACAAGAAGAGCGACCTGCTAACCTTACCTTGCCGGGCACTTGCCAAGAAAAAATACGATAATCATCAATAGGTAGTCACATAAATGTAATTGCATAAGTGGTCACAAAATGTGTAAGTTCATCTGGAAAATATGCACGGTCTGATGTGTAACGACAAGAAGAGCGTCCTGCTAACCTTACCTTGCCGGGCACTTGCCAAGAAAAAATACGATAATCATCAGTAATTAGTCATGTGAATATAATTGCATAAGTGGTCATAAAATGTGTAAACGGCCTCATAGCATGTTACATCGTAAAGTGGTTTCATTCGATAAAGGGTTTAATGTTTGACACATGATGGTTGCCTTTCGATTTTCTGGTTCTCAGAGTTTCGACGTGTACAACATTGGGGTGAGGAATGCTGCGAATCCGATATGGACCTGCGTATAGAAGTTCAAATTTACTGCACTTACCTTTTAATTTGCTGGATAAATAGTGTGTACGTACTAATATCTTCTGTCCAACGTGAAAATCTCGGTGTCTACAAACCTGTTTTTGCTGTCTTCTCCGGCGCTCTGCGGCACGTTTGATGTTGTTCAGCGCAATGTCAATTATTTCGTGGTGTCGTAATCGACGAGATGTAGGAAATGTTACTAATTCTTTGATTTTGTTTGGTGGTTCAACGTTTTTCAGTATAGCAGACGGAGGTAGCATAGTGGATTCATTTGGAATGGAATTAATTACATCTTGAAATGAGTGTACGTGTGTGTCCCAATTAACATGTCTTTTGTGGCAGTATATTCTACACAGTTTACCAATTTCTTTCATTAGTCGTTCACAAGGGTTCGAAGAGGCGTGGTACTTGGATATATAAATCGGAGAAATGTTTTTAGCTCGTAACATGCGTGTCCATATGACAGAACGAAATTGTGATCCATTGTCAGAAATTACTTTCATCACATGCCCTACATGAAATAAGAAAATGCTTTACAAATGCTTTCGAAACAGTTTTAGCAGTAGCTTTGCGTAACGGAGTGAAGGTAACAAATTTTGAAGTGAGTTCAACAGCGACAAAGATGTAGCAAAAACCTCTATTAGTTCTCGGAATTGGACCAAAAATGTCTACTGCGGCCATATGTCTTAATTTAACAGGTACAATGGGGTATAATGGAGGAATGTGTGAAGTGGTGTCAGACTTAGCTTTCTGGCAAATTTTGCATGACGCTAAAACTCGTCGTATACGTTTTTCCATGTTGGCAAAATAACAGTTCTGTCTCAGTATCAGAAAACATTTTCTTGCTCCGTAATGTGCGTAGCTTAAATGAGTGTACCAGATTAATTTGTTAACCAGTTCGTCAGGAATGCATAATAACCAATTGTTACTGTCTGGATGAGAGCGGCGAAACAGAATGTCATTGCGTACAGTGTAGTGGTTTCTAATCGTAACATTATTCTTATCTTGCCAAAGGTGTTTAATTTCTTTCCACACATTGTCTTTACTTTGCTCTCGTGCTATATCCTGTAATGACGATGAAATAAAATTTTCAAATGCTACTTGCTGAATGTACATAACGCTGAAATTTGCTTTGCAAAAGTTGGTTGCTACGTCTTGCTGATTGTTGCTGAGAGAACGAGAAAGTGCGTCTGCTATAACATTTTGTGTGCCGGGAATGTGAACAATCGTAAAATTAAATTCTTGTAAATACAGTTTCCATCTGCTTAATCTGTCGTGAGTAAATTTAGCTGAAAGTAAAAATTGTATAGCTCTGTGATCTGTGTAAACGGTGGTATGTCTGCCATAAAGAAAGTGCCGAAATCTCGTAAAAGCCCATACAACACATAATGTTTCTAGTTCAGTAACGGAATAATTTCGTTCAGCAGGTGACAAAATGCGGCTTGCAAATGCGATGTTTTTAATTACTATTGAGCCATGTTCTTCAATTTCCTGAAAAATATGTACGCCTAAAGCTGTGTTGGAACTGTCGGTGGCAATAGAAAAATTTCTGGTAAGATCTGGGTGCGATAAAAGTGGAGCATTCAACAAAGCATGTTTCAGGTCCACGAATTCAGAGTGTGCTTGCTTATCCCATGACCAAATAGTATTTTTACCTGTTGATTGGCATAATCTAGGTGTGTCTAGTGCAGAGTGATGAATAAATTTGCGAAAAAAGTTAATTAAGCCCAAAAAACTGCGTAATTGTTTCTTTGTTGTAGGAACAGTAATGTCACGTAGAGCTTGAAGTTTTTCTGGATCAGGCGCAATGCCTTCTGCTGAAATTACGTGTCCAAGAAATTTTATAGAAGTTTTACCAAAATGCGATTTACTGAGGTTAACTGTAAGTCCTTGTGCATGGAAAGTTTGCAATAGTCGTTCTAAAATCAGATTATGTTCAGACCAGTTAGCTTCTGCAATAAGAATGTCGTCTACGTACGTCGTAATTCTGTCTTTAAGTTCTGTCGGAAGTATTGTGTTCAAACCGCGAATAAAAGCAGCAGAAGAAATAGTTAGGCCGAACGGTAATTTACAAAATTGATAACAGTCACCAAAACAGAGAAAAGCTGTATACTTTCTGCAATTCGGATGAAGTTGTATTTGCCAAAATCCCGATTTCAAATCTAATGTGGAATAAATAGCTGTACCGTGAAATTTCTGTAGTAGTTCTTCTAATGTCTGTGGTCGATCTGTTTCATTAATAATAATGTCATTAATGTGACGTGAATCAAGTACGAGGCGAAGTGAGCCATCTTTTTTCTTAACAATATGTAGTGGGTTTATGTACGGACTAACTGCTGGTTCAATAATTCCTTGATCGAGCATATCCTGCAATTCTTTTTTAACTTGTTCTCTGTGGATATATGGAATAGGATAATGCTTAGCTTTAAATGTGTCGTGCTGTTTGACTTGAAATTCATACATAAAACCGGACATAGTACCAGGAATGTTGTCGAAAACTGAAGCTTGTTGTAAAAGAATTTTATGTAATTGCGTTCGTTCGTCGTCTGTATTTGCACTGCTTTGTTTAACTTTATCTGAAATCATTTGCATTACGTCGTAGTCAGTTTCGTCTGGAGTATTATAGTTGTGTACGTACGTATCCGTGAACAATGTGGGATTACAGTCTATGTTACGCGATACTGAAATGACCTCTGTGCGGTTAATTGTTTCCTCTTCTGTCGATAATGAGTGCTGAAATTCTAAAGCTAATTGTACATTTTCGTCTTTCAACATTAAATAAGAATTTTGGAAATCAACCACTGCATCGTGTTGTACGAGAAAATTAGTACCTAAAATAACGTCTGTTGTCAATAAGGGAACAATCCAAAAATTTGAATGAAAAGTATGACCTCCAATACAAAATGATAAATGCGTCTGTAATTTTACATCCACTCCTTTACTCGATACTGCTCCTTTCACTTTCGTTTTGCCTAAAGGTAATGTAGGATAGGTGTTCTCTTTGTTACACTCGTTAAAAGTTTCTTCATTAATAACCGACATAGGTGAGCCAGAATCAATTACTGCTGAAAATTTCGATGAACCAATTTTAATTTCGATGACAGGATGTGAAATGGTTTTCTGAACAACTGGTCTTTCCTGTAAAAGAGTGTCTCTGATATCGTCAAAAGTAATTACATTTTCATGAACAACATTCTGCGTGTTAAAAGTAGTGCTTGTATTATTGGAAGATGCGTCCTGTACAGTATCTAGTCAGATTCTATCTGACGTGTTATTACTATCATCACGAGGATGTTGTGGCATTTCTACAATTTGAACTGTCCTATTACTTCTTCCAGACGTATTACGCTCTGGATGATACCTACTGTCGGGTTCATTCATGAGAATAGGTTCTTGTGGATAATCTTGCTGTTGGTATGACCGACTGTTGTTAGATGTACGCTGAAAGCTATCGTCATTATTTTTACGTCTATCGTAATAGTCATTCCTATACGGTGCATTGCGATTGGAATTGAAAAACTGTCTTCTCTGTACGTAGTTATTCCTTTGCTGCCGTGCGTTACCATTTGTTGTATCAGGGACTATACGTGCACGCGGCGAAACATTAAAGCCTGGTTGACCTTGTGCATTCCATTGTCGGTTAGGTATTCTAACCGGCTGGTTTTCATGCTGTTGTGGTGGAAATCGTCTATTGTTACTAAAAGGTGGTTCCTGTTGCTGAATATTTTGATGATATTGATAATGAGAATTTTGCCTGTTATTAAAGTTCTGGTGGTTGTCGTTCCTAAAGTGTCTGTTACTTTTCCTGTTGAAATTACGTGTCTGATCATAATTGCTATACGTCTGTTGGCCTTGGTTGTTATACGAAAAATTTTTGTTTACAAAAGAATAATCAGATTGCTGCACTTCTAAAAGCTGCAATAGCTCTCTGAATGCTGAAATGTTTTCTTTTTGCTGACCCGTTAGAAGTGACACTCTTAATGATCGTGGTAATTTAGAGATACATAATTGAATAAGTGCGGATTCACTGTACGGTTCACTTAGGTACTGGTTTTGTTGCACCATGTGCTCAAAAAATTGCGTCACACTCGGAAAATTGGAGTTCTCATAATTTGGCAAACTAATTAGTTGATCTTTAATTCCGCGCTGTGTCGTCTTCGACCAATACGCTGACAGAAAAGCATTCTGAAATTCCTCTACCGAGTAACATTGTCTCGCGATCGGCCTCATACGAGTTGCCGGTTCGCCTTCCAAAAAACTGCAAATAAATTCAAGTTTATGCGTAACGGGCCAAGTCGGTGGAAAAGCAAAGCTAAATTGTTGTATCCAATCTAGCGGGTGAATCTGTGTTCTGTCGTTTTTAAACACTTTAAACTTTCTCACTGACAGAAAATGTTTGTAATCGAAATTGTCGTCTCTATGTGATGAAACAGGTTCATGGTTGTAAGAGAATCTGTTGAACTGTGATTTTTCGGACTCTAAGTCTCGTACTCTCTGTAGATTACCCAAATTACACGCGTTGCGCGAGTCTGGCAAAGGTTCGAAAAGTGGTGTCTGCTGTGCTGTGTTATTAACTGAAGTGTTTTTCATCTCTGTTACTTCTTGCTGTAAACTTGACAGTTTTCGACGCAATGTGTTATTAGACGAATCAATCTCATTAATTGTCTGCTGTAAATTTTGAAATTCCGGTGTTTGATTAAATGCAACCGGTGAAGTATCGTCTGATTTATTGTCATTAGTGCTCTCGATGACATCAATACGACTGGCCAATTCATCACATTTTTCAGTCAGTATTTTTACCTGATCATCGGTTTTAGTGTCAGTGGCATTAATCTGGTTTTGCAATCTACGTGTAGTTTCGTTCAGTTTTTTAACATCAGCTTTCACGACATCGGAATCCTGTGTTAGTTCTAATTGTTCGAGTCTATCGGTCACTGTTTGAAAATCTGTTATGTATGTGTCTGTTTTCGATTTCAGATCAGAAATTTCGTCACGTAATTCTGTGTTTGACTGTTCGATGCTATTAATTTTGTCCGAAACTGTGGCAATATTATTGTCTACATACGTTTTTGCCTTCGCAAACATTTTACGTTTGTCTTCTTGTCTCTGTGCAGTGATTGTTTCCATTACCTGGCGTTTTACTTTATTTTGATTATCAATAAATTTACGAAAACGCGTATTACTGTTTTCTATGTGAAGACTAAGACGTTCGTTAATTTGTGTGTTCTGTTGTTCGAATTTTGCGTCAATCTTTTCATCCATTCTGCGCGAAAGTTCTACCGTCATTGCTTTAAACTCGTCGCGTAATTGTGTAGCTTTTTCAGAGCATTGTTTAGCGACTGTACTGATTTCCGCTCTAAGTGTTTCTGTTGCAGCTGTTTGCAATTCCCTTAATTCCTGAGCAACAGACTTAATTTCTTCGCTACTTTTTCGTGAACAAGCCTCGATTTCCTCGCGTAACTGTTCCTTAGTGTCATGGCACTGCGCGGCAACGGCACTAATTTGTTCACTTAACTGTCTATTCTGTTCACTAAGTTGTTGTTTGAGATTTACATCATTGTTATCTTGTTTTTCAATAATTTGGTTAATTCGTTGCAGCAATAGTGCCATAATTTGATCTGAGCCAAAATTAACATTTCTATTCTCTGTGCTGATTAATGGTGGATCTGGAATCGTTTCGCTTTCTGTAACCATTTGGTTATTTTGCGATTTACAAGAAGGTTTGTCAGTCAGATGAACACTGTTAGACATTATTTCGGAATTAAATAAGTCCGGCGTACTTTCCGTACACTGATCATTTTCATTAGACAAATTTGTCTGTTCGTCACGTGAATTTAGTAAACCGGTTGTGTTAGGCTGGGCAGCGCTCATTACAATAGAGCGTCCCGCGACATTGATTGTCGTCAAATCAACAGAAGACATAACCGAGTTCGTTTGTTCATCATTAAGGTAAAAGTCGTCATTCGCGATTGGAACGCACTGACTGTTAGTGAACACAGCATTGTCATCATTACACTGCGTGTCACTAGTATTATTGGTAAAATTGTTTGAGTCGGTAATTTCATTCATGATACCTCGCGATACACTATTCACAGTCTTTCGCGGCATTTTCACAATAGTCACAATTAATCACAAAACAAATAAGCACAATGCAAAATCAACATACAAATACAACAGAGCAACGAATTGCCGTTGACCTGTAGAAAGAAAGTCACAAGATTAGTAAAAGCGTTGCGCCAAATCCTAATTATATCTAAGAAATAAGAGCAGATATCTGACTGTTTTTCAAAAGATTCTCTACGAAATACGATCCTGGACCGGGTGTCGCCAAGTGTAACCTCCCCACGGAAAATTTAAAAGGACAGTACTTAATAGAAATGCAACCAAGTGTAACCTCCCCACAACAAATTCTAAAAGATAACTATATTTATTAGTAATGGAGCCACAGCTAAGTGTGACCTTCCCACAGAAACTTTAAAAACAATATTTATTAGAAATGGAGCCACAGCTAAGTGTGACCTTCCCACTAGAATATAAATGGCAAAGACAATTAAATGAAAGCTCGCTATCTGACTCAAGTACAAGTTCCCATTAAATAATGAACGCTAATCCCATGATAATGAAACTGTAATGATAACCTAAACTCAATTCAACCGAAAAGTCGGTGTTTGCCCTGTGCGAAACGAGAATAAATTTCTTACCTTAGTGAAACTGCATGTCAAAATTCTGCTCTTATTGTTCTCTGGCGCTTGCATGAAAAGCATTGGAAGTACCTTTTAAAAATCTTTGTTAAAAGGAAATGGAAGGAAATTTGAATGATTGTCTCTAAAATTGCTTTTAAATCAAAATTATTATTGGGGGCGATTTTTGAAAGTTAAATTACAATGACTGTTCGTTACATTATCTGATGAGCGCAAAGCTGCATGATTATTTATTTAAATAAATTATACCTCGTCCTGAATCTCGACCATTGCGATGCCGACGCCCGCCGACTGCTCTCCGCTACTGCTAGCAACCGACTCCAAGCACTACTGAGGATTGACTACTGCAGACTGACTGACTGCTCGCTACTGCGAGTCGAGCGCAACTGCTCTGGTCAGAGATTCTACAATGTCTCAGCATCGCTGCCGCACAACATACGTGTTTCAAAATAGAGCTGAAGGATCATTAATTAAATTGTATTTGAGTAGCTGAATGCTATTTGCTTAATCTCATGTATCACAGTTCAGTGTTTTGGATATATATTGTGGTTCACTTTACATTACTACAGAAGAACATGCACGTAACACTTTTTATTATACCTTCAGAATATCATACCTGAACAAATGACAGTAGTAAGTAACTGGTGAATGAGTGAAGTGAGAAGTGGCGAAGGGTAAGTTAAGAAGTCGGCGAAAAGTGTGCTCTCAAGCCAATTTACATTTCATTTTTATAATACGTAAAGGATCAGCGAGTGGATTCCATTAGCAGTACGGAATCATTACACTGCAAACATATAGCTTCTCTGGATGGAAGTAGCATAAATTTTGTAGATATGTGTGTTTTGCATCACCGAACGTTCTTAAGAATGCGAGTCCCATTATTTTTCATACCTAGAGCACGGGACCATTTCTAGAAACGCTTTCACTATAGCTTAGCTATTAAATTCACATAACCTCCACATCTGCAAAATATTTTGGTATTTTGACGTTACCACTGATAAAAGATGGCATTAAGCAGGTCGTGGTACCTTTTTAAATTCATTTGTGCGACAACTTACTACTAGAGTGGCGTTGAGATTAACGTACCCGCATCCAAACAATAGAACAAAATTTGATTTCGAGAAGACAATCAGTTTTTATTTACTGTATACACACTAATAATTTTTCACACTTCTAAAATATAGTTGTCAGGTTACAGCGGACATATTAAAAAGATGTCACTACGAACTAAACAAAGACCGTAAAATGAATTGATGTATTAGTTGTAATCAAAATCTTTTGCCCCGTTGGGCGTTCCCGAAGGACCATTTCGAGATAGTTACAGACGTAGCAAAAGCTGAGAATACACAAAGGTCAGTGGCAGGTGGGGAACTGTACGGACTCTCTGCATAAGTCAGGCTGACGTAACACACATGAAGCGGAATTCAGATGGGGCAGAGCCCTTGTAGTGAACACATATTTTTTTTAAACAGCTCCAGTAGAGTCTCGATGATTAACTGCGAGCAGTAACCGGAAAAGAGAGTATATCAACAACATTAACCACACAGAATTTTCGTGTGATGGAAAAATGTTAGAGTTGTAGTAATCAACTGCAATAACGTAAGGACCCAGAATTCGTCTCTATTATGAAGGATAATAATTCCTACATATTAAAAGAGATATATAGCAGCAAAATCATAATTTAAAATTGTAATATACATCGTAAGGATAGGCTAGACGCCAATAGTGACGGCGTATTTATTGCTGTGAAGACTATAACAGCATCTAGGGAGGTTGTTACCGTTTGAGAATGCGAAATACATCAAAAATCAAAGATTGTAGTCTGATACTTTTGTAGTTCACCGGCCTCAGTAGCCGTAATGGCACAACATTTCAGGGAAAACGCAAATTCTCGTGCGTAAATTTGTAGCAAGGTGATACTGATTACTTCTTGGGAATAGACGATTGTAACCACCAAAAATTCATCTAAAACATGTTACTTGTGGTATCGACAATAAGCCGTAAAGCGTATCAGATCAGCATCTACTGAACACGACAGCATCCCATTCCAAGTGATGTAGCTTATTGTTGACTCATTACTGAACACAATAACAGATATCCTCAACCATACCTTAACCAAGAGTGTTTCCCTGACGTCTGGAAACAGGCATAAGTTATGCCACTAGCAACAAAGGACATTTCTACAGCAACCTCTGATCACCGAACAATTTGCACTTAATCTGGCAGATTTAATCTGCCAGGAAATTTCATATCAGCGCACACTCCGCTGCAGAGTGAAAATCTCATTCTGGAAACATCCCCCAGGCTGTGGCTAAGCCATGTCTCCGCAATATCCTTTCTTTCAGAAGTGCTAGTTCTGCAAGGTTCGCAGGAGAGCTTCTGTAAAGTTTGGAAGGTAGGAGACGAGGTACTGGCAGAAGTAAAGCTGTGAGTACCGGACGTGAGTCATGCTTCGGTATCTCAGTTGGCAGAGCACTTGCCCGCGAAAGGCAAAGGTTCCGAGTTCGAGTCTCGGTCGGGCACACAGTTTTAATCTGCCAGGAAGTTTCATATCAGCGCACACTCCGCTGCAGAGTGAAAATCTCATTCTGTAAACAACTTACTAGACGAATATCAATCAGGTTTTCGTAAATATAAAAGCACAATATCTGCCTCAGTAAAGGTAGCAGGTGACCTTACGCCAGCCGTGGATGAACAAGAGGCGATTAACATGTGCTTCATAGACTTCACCAAAGCCTTAGACACTGTCGACCTCGACATCTTATTTGCCAAATTTAGCACCCTAAATTTCTCGCCACGTGCAGTGCAATGATTTCCCTCATACCTTACGTCTAGCCAGCAATGCTAGGTGACCACCATGGCTCGGTATTAAATCCTATACTCTTTTGATTAAAGGTGAAGGATTTGTCGTCAGTTTTATCCTATTGCAAATACCACATATACGCTGATAACCTCCAGGTAGATCTAAGTGCAAAACCGACAAATCTTAAAACAGCTGTACAAACTTTCAGTACTGATCTGCGTGCACAGAATATAGGGTTAAACCTCAATTCATCCAGAACTCAAGAGGTACTGGTTATAGGTTCATTAGCTCAAAATATCGAGAATCCCTACCATCTTCAATCCTTAATGGGAAAAATATGGACTTCTCTCTCTCGGAAAAGAGTCTAGGAGTAACAATAAAACATAAATTGGACTGAGCACGTGACTACAATGTGCAAGAAGGCATCATCATTTCTCCGTCCCCTAAAATAACATAAAAAGCTCTTTTCCTCTTGACCTGAAAAAAAAACTGGTACAAATATTTATACTTTCAGTTATCGATTACAGCAGTGTTATCCTGAAAATACTTTCCCAGAAAATCTCACAGCGCCTGTAAGTGGTTCTCAAAGCCTGTATTCGATATATCGATGACGTTCCAATATTTCATCACATTTCACCATCATATAAACAGCTCCTCTATTGTCTTATCGACGTACACTGACCCTCAAATATCTCCTCGAACTTAACGTTCTTGTCTGAACAACATGGTTGCCATTAGAGCAAAATCATTCTGTCCCACTTCACCGCTCAGTCACTTTCTCGAAGACCTTTTCAGCATCAGGAACCCGACTCTGGAATAATCTCCCCCGTTGTATTAGATAACTGAGTAACATCACCAGTTCCAAAAGATAGTTAATGACATACCTACTAAAGCAACAAAAATGACTACCTTTGCCCATATACACAGTCGTTACCCCTAAATCATTCTTTCCAACCACATTTTCCACATTTCCAAGTGCACTGAAGAGCAAAAAGAAACTGATAGAACCTGCCTAATAGCGTGCAGGGCCTCCGCGATCACGCAGAAGTTCCGCAACACCACGTAGCATGGATTCGGCTTATCTCTGAAGTTGCGATGGAGGAAATTGACACCAAAAGTCCTGCAGGGCTGTCCATAAATCCGTAAGAGAACGAGGGGGTGGAGATCTCTTCTGAACAGCACGTTACAAGGAATCGCAGACATGCTCAATAATGAAACTTCCTGGGAGATTAAAACTGTGTGCCCGACCGAGACTCGAACTCTGGACCTTTGCCTTTCGCGGGCAAGTTCTCTACCATCTGAGCTACCGAAGCACGACTCACGCCTGCAGAACTAGCACTCCTGAAAAAACGGATACTGCGGAAACATGGCTTAGCCACAGCCTGGGGGATGTTTCCAGAATGAGATTTTCACTCTGCAGCGGAGTGTGCGCTGATATGAAACTTCCTGGCAGATTAAAACTGTGTGCCCGACCGAGAATCGAACTCGGTTTGGAAGGTAGGAGACGAGATACTGGCAGAAGTACAGCTGTGAGGAGCGGGCGTGAGTCGTTCTTCGGTAGCTCAGATGGTATAGCACTTGCCCGCGCAAGGCAAAGGTCCCGAGTTCGAGTCTCGGTCGGGCACACAGTTTTAATCTTCCAGGAAGTTTCATATCAGCGCACACTCCGCTGCAGAGTGAAAATCTTATTCTGGAAACATCCCCCAGGCTGTGGCTAAGCCATGTTTCCGCAGTATCCTTTCTTTCAGGAGTGCTAGTTCTGCAGGTTCGCAGGAGAGCTTCTGTAAAGTTTGGAAGGTAGGAGACGAGATACTGGCAGAAGTAAAGCTGTGAGGACCGGCGTGAGTCGTGCTTCGGTAGCTCAGATGGTAGAGCACTTGCCCGCGAAAGGCAAAGGTCCCGAGTTCGAGTCTCGGTCGGGCACACAGTTTTAATCTGCCAGGAAGTTTCATATCAGCGCACACTCCGCTGCAGAGTGTAAATCTCATTCTGGATGCTCAATAATGTTTATGTCTGGGGAGTTCGATGGCCAACGGAGGTGTTTAAACTCATAGGAGTGTTCTTGGAGCCACTCTGTGAAAATTCTGGACGTGAGGGGTGTCGCTTTGTCCTGCTGGAATAGCGAAAGTCCGTCGGAATGCACAATGGACATGATTGGATGCAGATTATCAGCCAGGAAGCTTCCGTACGTGTCACCTATCAGAGTCCTATCTAGACGTATCAGGAGTCCAAGATCACTCCAACTGCACGTGCCCCCAACCATTACAGAGCCTCCAGCAGCTTCCCTTGTTGACATGCAGGGTCCATGTATTCATGAGGGTGTCTCCATATCCGTGCACGTTCGTCTTCTGCTCGATACAATTTGAAACGAGACTCGTCCGACCAGGCAACTTGTTTCGAGTCATCAACAGTCCAATGCTGGCGTTGACGGGCCCAGGCGAGGCGCAAAGCTTTCGTCTTGTAGTAATCAAGAGTACACGAGTGGACCTTTAGGTCCGAAAGCCCATATCGATGATGTTTCGTTGAATGGTTCGCGCGCTGACACTTATCGATTGCCCAACATTGAAATCTGCAGCAATTTGCGGAAGGCTTGTACTTCTGTGATGCTGAACGAATCTCTTCGGTCGTCGTTGATGTCGGTCTTGCAGTATCTCGCAGCGATGTCGTAGATCTGATGTTTTACCGGATTCCTGATATTCACTGTACACTCGTGAAAAGATCGTAAGTGAGAAACCCCACTTCGTCTCTACCTCGGAGATGCTGTGTCCCATCACTCGTGCGCCGACTGTAACACCACATTCAAATTCACGTAAACCTTGATAACCTGTCATTGTAGCAACGGTAACCGATGAAACAACTGTTTTACACACTTGTTGTCTTATACAGGGTGTTACAAAAAGGTATGGCCAAACTTTCAGGAAACATTCCTCACACACAAATAAAGAAAAGATGTTATGTGGACATGTGTCCGGAAACGCTTAATTTCGTTGTTAGAGCTCATTTTAGTTTCGTCAGTATATACTGTACATCCTCAATTCACCGCCAGTTGGCCCAATTGAAGGAAGGTAATGTTGACTTCGGTGCTTGTGTTGACATGCGACTCATTGCTCTACAGTACTAGCATCAAGCACATCAGTACGTAGCATCAACAGGTTAGTGTTCATCACGAACATGGTTCTGAAGTCAGTGCAATGTTTACAAATGCGGAGTTGGCAGATGCCCATTTGATGTATGGATTAGCACGGGACAATAGCCGTGGCGCGGTACGTTTGTATCGAGACAGATTTCCAGAACGAAGGTGTCCCGACAGGAAGACGTTCGAAGCAATTGATCGGCGTCTTAGGGAGCACGGAACATTCCAGCCTATGACTCGCGACTGGGGAAGACCTAGAACGACGAGGACACCTGCAATGGACGAGGCAATTCTTCGTGCAGTTGACGAAAACCCTAATGTCAGCGTTAGAAAAGTTGCTGCTGTACAAGGTAACGTTGACCACGTCACTGTATGGAGAGTGCTACGGGAGATCAGTTGTTTCCGTACCATGTACAGCGTGTGCAGGCACTATCAGCAGCTGATTGGCCTCCACGGGTACACTTCTGCGAATGGTTCAATGTGTCAATCCTCATTTCAGTGCAAATGTTCTCTTTACCGATGAGGCTTCATTCGAACGTGATGAAATTGTAAATTTTCACAATCAACATGTGTGGGCTGACGAGAATCCGCACGCAATTGTGCAATCACGTCATCAACACAGATTTTCTGTGAACGTTTGGGCAGGCATTGTTGGTGATGTCTTGATTGGGCCCCATGTTCTTCCACCTACGCTCAATGGAGCAAGTTATCATGATTTCATACGGGATACTCTACCTGTGCTGCTAGAACATGCGCCTTTACAAGTACGACACAACAGGTGGTTCATGCACGATGGAGCGCCTGCACATTTCAGTCGAAGTGTTCGTACGCTTCTCAACAACAGATTCGGTGACCGATAGATTGGTAGAGGCGGACCAATTCCATAGCCTCCACGCTTTCCTGACCTCCTCACTTTCATTTATGGGGGCATTTGAAAGCTCTTGTCTACGCAACCCCGGTACCAAATGTAGAGACTCTTCGTGCTCGTATTGTGGACGGCTGTGATACAATACGCCATTCTCCAGGGCTGCATCAGCGCATCAGGGATTCCATGCGACGGAGGGTGGATGCATGTATCCTCGCTAACGGAGGACATTTTGAACATTTCTTGTAACAAAGTGTTTGAAGTCACGCTTGTACGCTCTGTTGCTGTGTGTTTCCATTCCATGATTAATGTGATTTGAAGAGAAGTAATAAAATGAGCTCTAACATGGAAAGTAAGCGTTTCCGGAAAGTAAGCGTTTCCGGACACATGTCCACATAACATATTTTCTTTCTGTGTGTGAGGAATGTTTCCTGAAAGTTCGCCGTACCTTTTTGTAACACCCTGTATAGGTACTGTCGACCGCAGCGCCGTATTGTGCCTGTTTAAATGTCTCTGTAACTGAATACGCAAGGCTGTATCAGTTTCCATAGATTTCCCTTCCGCACAACGCACTATATCAGAAAATCTATTTCTTTCATATATGAATATTTTTATATCTTCGACTGTTATCATTATTGCTGCCATTATTGTTATTATTATTATTATTATTGTAGTTTCGTACATCTATGAATATTTTTATATCTTCGTCTATTATCAGTATTGTTATTATTGTTGTTGTTGTTGTTGTTGTTGTTGTTGTTGTGGTTATTGGAATTAGTGCAGCAGAAGTAGAAGTTCAAAAAATGACTCTAAGCACTATGGGAGTTAACATCTAAGGTCATCAGTCCCCTAGACTTAGAACTAAATAAACGTAACTAACCTAAGGACATCACACACATCCATGCCCGAGGCAGGATTCGAACCTGCGACATTAGCAGCCGCGTGGTTCCGGACTGAAGCGCCAAGAAACGCTCGGCCACACCGGCTGGCAGAAGTAGAAGTACTGACAGTATTAACTTCATTAGCTCTTAGTTAGGACCATTTATTCACATTGTCTGTACAGACACCCAGAACTAGTGTTTATTATTTTTGACATTAAAATTATTGTTATTTCATAGGTAAATACGGTTTACAAAAGGTATTGCACATTTGAAAACGTGTCCCGATGTAAGAAAGGGCCTGATGACCCTAATATGATCGGGTCAAATAAGTAAAAAATAATACTTCTGTTTATCAGTTATAGAATAGAAGAGTCACAGTATCAGATTTTCGTGTCGATTAGTTTTGTGAAAATGGGTTAGAACAGTTATTTAGAGACACAACTCGTAAAGGCAACGTCGCAGATCTGTTAGTACCTAATAGGAAGAAGGTGAGGAGGAAATTAGTGTTTAAGGTCCCGTCGACAACGACGTAGCCGGCCGGTGTGACCGAGCAGTTCTAGGCGCTTCAGTCTGGAACCGCGCGACTGCTACGGTCGCAGGTTCGAATCCTGACTCGGGCATGGATGTGTGTGATGTCCTTAGGTTAGTTAGGTTTAAGTAGTTGTAAGTTCTAGGGGACTGATGACCTCAGATGTTAAGTCCCATAGTGCTCAGAGCCATTTGAACCATTTGACAACGACGTCATTCGAGATGGAGCCCAAGCTCGGATTACGGAAGGATTGGAAAGGAAACTGACCATGGCCTTTCAAGGGAACCGTCCCAGCACTTGCCTAAAGTGATTTTGGGAAATCATGAAAAACCTAAATCGGAATGGCCAGACGCTGGTTTCAACCGGCGGCCTCCTGAATGGAGTCCACTGTGCCACCTCCTTCGGTTCTTAGTAACTCACAGACAGAATTTCATGAATCAGTTAACATAGACGACAGTTGAGCATATAGCTGTTATAGCTTCAGTGGCTTCACGTGTTTATAGGAATGCTAGAAACGTACGAAAATATTTTTGCTTAGCAAATGTGACAAAAATGAGTTTGCAGATTATGTGACCAGCCAACAGTAGTTATCTCTCAGGGGACAGGTGTGGAAGATGAGTGCACAGAATTCAAGAATACTGAAAACAAGCTTATGTGCTGTCTGTCGATCACTGTTTTCACTTCAATATGACTGCTTTTGAGTATTTTCGCCCATTTTCAGAACTGTTAAACAATAAAAATAAATCTCAGTTGTTTACAATATTAGAAGGATGGAGAATACTCAGTATTGTATAACACTCAGTATAATGTTGTTTATTGAAACTGAACTACACTTCTCGAACAATCACTATACACACACAAAAACAAATAACTTGTAAACGACCATTCATCAAGAGCATTGGTGAGGTCCGTGGGAGCTGGTCCTAGCTCGGCGAGGAACTGGCTGTACTGCTTTTTTTTTTTTCCTTTATTGTAATTTTTATCACCTTACATAAGGCGGGCTGGCAGCAGCTGAGTACGCCGCTCTTCAGCCTTGAGATTTACAATAAGTAAGAAATAGAGGGGACACAGAGAATACAATCAAAAATGGCGGGCAAAACAATGTAGACACCAAAAAACAAAAAACACGGAGCCGTTCACGCCTGATGAGAAAACATCACTGACACTAGTGGACACGGCGCACAAAACAGGGACGATGGCGATGGTACACGTGAACAGTGGCGGCGTTCCGGCGAACAAACACTAAACACAAACGAAGACACACACACGAGACACTAATGGCGATGACCTCCGGCGCGCGAATGTTCACTATGCGTGTGCGAGTCCGGGGACCTGCCAAGAGAGGAGGAGGAGGAAGGGGAAGGGGAGTGGGAGAGCGAGAGGGGAGAGCAGAGATGCCACGGGCAGGGGAGAAAGGGGGGAGGGAGGAAGGGGGAGGGGAAGCCCGGGGGAAGAGTGGTGGAGGGAGGTGACGGGGAAAAAGGAAAGAGAAGGGAAGGGAAGGGAAGGGAAGAGAAGGGAGGGAGGGTGCCTAAAGGAAAGGACACAGGAAGTGGGGGGGGCAGGGTCAAAGTTGATAGGAGGGGTAGATGGAGGGGAGGAGGACATCATCAGGGAGGGGGAGCTGGCGGAAGCCACCTTGGGAGGTGTAAGGAGGGTGGAGAGATGGAGACCAGGTGGGACGTGGGCATACAGGCGCGGCAGTGGGCGGGGGTGGGAGAGGATCGGGGAGACGAGCGGGTGAGGAGGGTCGAGTTTACGGGAAGTGTACAGGATCCGTATCCTTTCAAGGAAAAGCAGGAGGTGGGGGAAGGGGATGAGATCATACAGGATCCGCGTGGGGGAGGGGAGACGGATGCGATAGGCGAGGCGGAGAGCATGGCGTTCCAGGATTTGGAGGGATTTATAAAAGGGAGGGGGGGGTGGAGATCCAAGCCGGATGGGCATAACAAAGTAGCTGTACTGCTGCTGCGCTGACCTTATAAAGCCGGCGCAGGCCGGTGGAGTACTCCTACTTTCCCTGTATCTGTGAGGCGACCTCTGCAGAAAATGGTTCGCCCTAGTCTCTAGCAATTTCTGTTTGTTTTGAAGAATTGTTTTCCTCTTGGTTGCGCCCACAAGTGTTTGTGTATGTTATATGGTACACAGGGGTGTCTTGAGTGTAGTCTGCCTAGCAGGGGCCGTCTGTGGCAGACGTAACAAAGGGTAAGAAAACTTTAAGATTACAATAAAAAGTTGTATAACGTATCACATCTCATAGTTACGGTAGAGGGTCGAAAGACGAGACTGATTAAGTTAGTTAGAAGTAGGAGTTTTGCAGTAATGAAGTTAGTTAAAACGTGAAGGAATATTGGGAGCCAGAAGTTGAATGTGCGTTACATTCCGTAGCGCAGTTCAATACTATGATACCGTGGCGTCATTGGCTCGGCGTGGCGTCGAGTTAAGCAACACGGAGGTGAACACTGTGTCAACACCAGAATATTCCACTGACCTACTGGTGAAGAAGAACAACAGACATCAGCGGCAGAAAACCATATTTAAGGACCGCCAGCCAGCTCATCTACACTCCTGGAAATTGAAATAAGAACACCGTGAATTCATTGTCCCAGGAAGGGGAAACTTCATTGACACATTCCTGGGGTCAGATACATCACATGATCACACTGACAGAACCACAGGCACATAGACACAGGCAACAGAGCATGCACAATGTCGGCACTAGTACAGTGTATATCCACCTTTCGCAGCAATGCAGGCTGCTATTCTCCCATGGAGACGATCGTAGAGATGCTGGATATAGGCCTGTGGAACGGCTTGCCATGCCATTTCCACCTGGCGCCTCAGTTGGACCAGCGTTCGTGCTGGACGTGCAGACCGCGTGAGACGACGCTTCATCCAGTCCCAAACATGCTCAATGGGGGACAGATCCGGAGATCTTGCTGGCCAGGGTAGTTGACTTACACCTTCTAGAGCACGTTGGGTGGCACGGGATACATGCGGACGTGCATTGTCCTGTTGGAACAGCAAGTTCCCTTGCCGGTCTAGGAATGGTAGAACGATGGGTTCGATGACGGTTTGGATGTACCGTGCACTATTCAGTGTCCCCTCGACGATCACCAGTGGTGTACGGCCAGTGTAGGAGATCGCTCCCCACACCATGATGCCGGGTGTTGGCCCTGTGTGCCTCGGTCGTATGCAGTCCTGATTGTGGCGCTCACCTGCACGGCGCCAAACACGCATACGACCATCATTGGCACCAAGGCAGAAGCGACTCTCATCGCTGAAGACGACACGTCTCCATTCGTCCCTCCATTCACGCCTGTCGCGACACCACTGGAGCGGGCTGCACGATGTTGGGGCGTGAGCGGAAGACGGCCTAACGGTGTGCGGGACCGTAGCCCAGCTTCATGGAGACGGTTGCGAATGGTCCTCGCCGATACCCCAGGAGCAACAGTGTCCCTAATTTGCTGGGAAGTGGCGGTGCGGTCCCCTACGGCACTGCGTAGGATCCTACGGTCTTGGCGTGCATCCGTGCGTCGCTGCGGTCCGGTCCCAGGTCGACGGGCACGTGCACCTTCCGCCGACCACTGGCGACAACATCGATGTACTGTGGAGACCTCACGCCCCACGTGTTGAGCAATTCGGCGGTACGTCCACCCGGCCTCCCGCATGCCCACTATACGCCCTCGCTCAAAGTCCGTCAACTGCACATACGGTTCACGTCCACGCTGTCGCGGCATGCTACCAGTGTTAAAGACTGCGATGGAGCTCCGTATGCCACGGCAAACTGGCTGACACTGACGGCGGCGGTGCACAAATGCTGCGCAGCTAGCGCCATTCGACGGCCAACACAGCGATTCCTGGTGTGTCCGCTGTGCCGTGCGTGTGATCATTGCTTGTACAGCCCTCTCGCAGTGTCCGGAGCAAGTATGGTGGGTCTGACACACCGGTGTCAATGTGTTCTTTTTTCCATTTCCAGGAGTGTACATCGCCTGTCGTGAGGTATTGGAGTGACGCAGAGTCTGGCGCCGCCACCAGTTGGGAGTCGTCATTGCCATCGCAGTAATCGTAATAGTCACCGTCCTAATGCAGGTCGGCGCCTAGCAGACCCCAGAGTGATGCCGCCGCCGTAACTATCGCCGGACGCCGTCACCGAGCAGCCGCCTGTCATGGGAGTAATCGCTTGGGGTGCTTTGTGGTAATGCACTGTCCCCATCGTCCTCGGACGCCGCCGCCATGAACGCCGTGACTGGAGCAGGAGTCTGTAACCCTGGTCCACCGACGCTAGATAGCTGCCGCCGGGCATATCCGCTGAGACAGGGCACTGTCCTGTCCCTCTGCCACCACCTCCAGCCGCCAGGACAACAGAGGCCCATGGCGCGTGTGGTCCCAGCTGCCGCAGTAAGTCCTGCAAGGCTGGAGTGTTGCTGTCGAGGCAGCAGATTCGAGTTAAGCCAGCGCAGCTTCAGAAGCAGGCGCAAGTGAAAACGTCCGGCAGTCACCTGTGTCGTCGCCAAGAATATTATGAGTGAAGAATACCTCTCCCAGAGGGTTCACAACCAGTGTATTGCAGTTGATCAATAAATGCTGTTATTCTGTCATCAGTAGCAACCAGTGGACACACCCTCACCATCCTCTTCCTCACCCTCAGCAGAGAACAAGATACAGTCTGGCGACGGCTAGTGGAGTCCCTTGCCTGTTAATGCAGGCCATTTAGACTGGTATCAGATAAGGCCATTTACATTACATACTAACCAATCCTAATGGAACTGTCAGTTTCACTATCACACACTAAAGCCATATTTGCATGCTGTCGCTTTATACTAAAATTTTAAAATGAATTTGATTGGGGTAAATCACCTGTGATGTTAAAGAGTGCACTGTACAGGAACTAACGTGTTTAAAATGCAATACTGAAATAATGTATATACAGAATATTCCAAAGCAATACATAAAAACAATAATGAGGATTTCCTAGATTTATGTTATGTTATATTAACTGGGGACCTAGAAACGACGGCGAGGCTCCGTCTCCGCCGCAGCCGCAGTGGTCCGCAACCCCACGATGACTACCGCAGTCCACTTCACCCCTCCGTCGCCCCACACCGAACCCAAGGTTATTGTGCGGTTCGGCCACCGGTGGACCCCCCAGGGAACGTCTCACACCAGACGAGTTCAATCGCCAACATAGTGTAGCTGACGCGGAATAAGGGGAATCAGCCCGCATTTGCCGAGGCAGATGGAAAACCGCCTAAAAACCATCCACAGACTGGCCGACTCACCGGACCTTGACACAAATCCGCCGGGTGGATTCGTGCCGGGGACCGGCGCTCCTTCCCGCCCTTTCCTATATTGACAAAAACATTTTACTAAAAGGAGAATCTTTTAAAGGTATGTCTGCTCTTCTTTCTATTGGATGGAGCTGCGTGCCAGGCAGAAAGTAGGGTGACATAGTTGTTTCCTCCGGCGTGTCCAACTCGACGCTGCCAGTGTGCTGTGAGACATCGCAGTGGTCGTGTGGTAAAGCATCACATCCTGTCCCATTGTGATGTGCTGGTAAAGGCTGAATCATGTCTCTAAATCTTTCATAATTTATTACTAGGTACAAAATCACTTCGTTTGTTCAACATTTCTCCCTGGGTTTTTCAGCTAGTGGATGTAAATCTCAAGTTCCTCCAGCACATTCAAACAAAACTTTTGAATGCGCTGGGTAGTATCTCCGTTTGTACTCCTATTTTACGAAATTCATGTTTGCTAGTTTTTACGTGGGCATAAGAGCTGTCTTGTCATTTTGCTCATAATGTTCTTTGTACCGATGTAGGTGTTTCCCACCCCCACGCTGGAAACCCATACTGTTTCGTCAAGATGGAGGCTGAGGAACATGTCGTCAGATGCAATAAGACAAGGTGAAATATCATTTTTTTAATTTCTCATAACGCGTCCTGTCGTCATTTTTTCCATGGCGGCTGGTGGCTTTATAAGCTGGAGTGCAATCTGCTGAATCCACTCAGGGTCGCCGAAGGTCACTGCATCAGCCCAGTGTGCAGACTGGAGACTTAGAGTGTGGCGGGTTGCACACCCACTGGTTCAGAGGGCGCTTCCTGTGGTGACTGTGACTGTGGTGCATTGTTCACACGCCATCCTGAGAGTACTATGTCCCAGGTCGCTGCCCGTGTTGTCCCACAAGGTGGATTGCGGTGACAGATTGCTGTGACGTTGTGTTGAGTGCTGATTATGGCCCACCAGTTTGGTCAGACCGACTGAAATGAACGATACTGAAGTTTCAGAGCATTTGGTGCTTCGAATTGGAATAATGTTGGTATACTTGAGGACAACCTATCAGTGGCAGCTTCAGTACTCAATGCTGGTTCATAGACGTCCATGGCTACAGGTCAGTGGTTATCACATTAGGCAGTAAGAGTATGACCCATACAGAAACAGCCTTAAACAAGATGTTACAAGGTAATAATTAGAGCGAGTGCAGATGACATGAATGCTATTGAGGGAACAGACTGAGTGTGCGGGATGGAGTATTTGTGGTGTCGGGGAGCAGCTATGCTGTATGACGTAATTTGTGATGATCGAATAAGTGTCACCTATTGTGAGTCGTCAGTGATTTTCAGTTTTGTTGTATTGGCTCAATCAATATGTTTCACTAGCATCACTGCTTCCTCAAACCCCTGATAGATACTGTTGCGTCCTACCTAGTGCTTCTTATATAATGTTACAAGTGCAATAGAGCCAGGTTGATCTGCACTTGTCTTACACTTTTTCTCTGAGGTAACTCGTACTCATACACAGAAGTTTTGATGTGCCACACTTGGTGGCCGACTAACCTTGCCAAAATTGTTAATCGTAACACTTTTTGATACTTCCATGTGCTTGAGTAATGCCAGGCTGTAAGGTCTTAGAAAAGTCTTCTCTCTGCCAGTCACCTACTATCTTGGTGTATAGTATTGTGTTCCAGCGTAACGACAAGCGCCGCCACGACGATGAAGAACGGAAGAGCAGAGAGGCTTGTGAGAGGACGTCAGCCAATACTAAGCTGATTACGACGACACCAAGACAGGAGCGGCATCTATATGAATACGAAGAGAATAGAAGCGCCGCGCCATTTAGCCGCGGGGCAGTGGAAGAAGAGCCGTCATACAAACGCTACAGCAGTGGCTTATGAATTTTTTTTAATTATGAATTTGGCCAGCTATGGACCGCATACAACTTAATACCTATGGTGTTTCTTTTTCTTCCGTTCTTCCCAGTCCTTCTTCATATTCTCGCCAACTGCTCGTCTCTGCTCATCTGTCCACACTCTCTTGGGTCGAGGTTTTGGCACATCTTCTTCATAGTTTGCGTTTTCTATAAGTAGCCGAAAGTTATTCCTGTCACGTATTATTTCTTCTGTAACACCTATTTTGTTGGCGTCTTTCTTTACTGCTTCTATCCATCCTACAGTTTTTTTCAGCTTACTAACGTAATTAAAAATTTTCTTTGTAATCCGTGTTTCTTCCATTCTTTTCAAATGTCCATAAAATTTTAGCCGTCTCTTCCTCATTGTATCTGTGATCTTTTCTGTATTTTTGTATAGGTCTTCATTTCTCCTTTTAATACACCTATTTTCCTTGTTTTTCTCAGGACCTAGAATTTTTCTTAATATTTTTCTCTCTTTTTTTTTCTAGTTCTCTTAATTCACCTTTCTTATTCAATGTTAGGCACTCTGATCCATATGTCGCTTATGTCCTAATAACTGAATTATAATGTCTAATCTTTGCTAGTATGGATATTGATTTCTTATTGTAGTAGTTTTGTGTTAATTTATATGCAAATTCCAACTTTTTTATTCTTTCTTTATTTGTTGTGTTATCCAGTCCATTGGCTTGGATCCACTCCCCCAGGTATTTGAATCTATCAACTCTTTTAATTTTTCCATACTTTGTTTTCATAAACTTTTCTGTATTATGTTTGTGTTCTATATACTCGGTTTTTTCGTAGGATATTTTTAGCCCAGTCTTTTCAGCAATCTCGTGTAACACATCAAGCATAACTGTTGCGTCTGTTCGGTTTTCAGTTATCAATGCCATATCATCCGCAAAGGCTAAACATTTTACTTCAAATTTGTTCTTTCCTTGGCCCATGCTTATACCCTTTGTGCCTCTGTTTTTTAATGTGTTTTCCCATGTTTTTACTACTTTATCTAAAACCAAGTTAAAGAGAATTGGGGACAGTCCGTCACCTTGTCGAACTCCTGTTTTGATTTTGAATGGTTCAGAAATTTCGCCTTGAAACTTAATTCTTGATGTTGTATCTGTGACCGTTTGTTCAACAAGTCTTCTGGTGTTTTCATCTATCCCTGATTCATAAATTATCTGGAATAGTGTTTGTCTGTCAACTGAGTCGTAGGCCTTCAACGGCAGTGAAGGCGGCATTGAAGATCATCAGAACGGCGGAACTGGCGGAAGAGGCAGGCTTTTGTATAAAAGCACCAGATTGTAGCGTCTGTTCCCACAGTGGGCGGCTGCAAAAGGCGTCTGTCCCACATGTTAGTGGCGGCCTCGCTTATAATTCTAAGCTAAATGCTTGAATTTTTATCATCGAAAGGTTCAACTACCTTTCCCCAAACCAAACTTTAACCTAAGACATGATGGTAAATTTCAAAATGAAAACTACTCCAGGAAGTAACCAATCTTCCATCGCTATTCATGGCGGTGCAACTAGGCCTTTGGATTCTGGAGAGCCTAGAACATCATGTAAGGAAGAGTCAGAGCTTCCTAGCACTTCTTCAAAGATAAGACCCACGAAAAAACATCTACTGGGGACTCTGAATATCAACACACTTATGAAAGTTGGAAAACTAAAACACCTAACGGACACTCTCAATCAACGCAACATACTTATATTAGCTCTTCAAGAAACAAGGTATCTGGATGAAAATGCATTTGAATCAGGTGAATCAGTGGCTTATGAATTTATTTACTTTTTTTTTGGAGGGGGGGGGGGGGGGGAGTTTGTGGTAAGGTCTTATGGGACCAAACTGCTGAGGTCATCGGTCGGTGAGCCTACACACTACTTAACCTAACTAACTTACGCTATGGACAACAACCGTGACAAGGCGTTTGAGATCGCGCGGCTACCCCACGCGGCTTTGCTTGCATTGAAATTGTATATACCGAAGGACATTGATTAATTGCATGTCGCCATTTGCTTGCGACACACCTTTGTGAATACGCAAACTTAAGCATTGTCAGTTTAACTTACTGTAATGAACTACGTTAATACGATTTGCTTGATTTGTTGTCTAGCGATCCAAGAAAACAGCTTCCTAGCCACCCTATATTAGACGAGTGGGCAGGATACTACACATTGGACGTCAAAATTTTTCCCATTTTGGTCTATATAATATTTATTACACTCTGCACATTTCATTTTATGTAACACAGAATTATTATAGTGGTTCCTTCTTGGCATGTGTTTGTGCTTTAAACTGTGTGTGATATGCTGCAGGCTATGTTGTCTGGTAAAAATTCGACAGGTCTTTCTCACACTCGCCCTTTATATGTCAAAGTGACAATTTTTATTCTTAACTTTAACAGTCTTACTTTCATAATTTGTGTTACTAATTTTGTTCTCGACTTTTTTTAAATGTGCATGTGGCATCTTGTGTCCCACATCAGTTTTTTCAAGCTGCTTATTTAATAGCTTCTAATTCTTTTTGCATTTCGTCTTCTGCGAATGGCAATCTGAGGGCTCTGCTGAACATGGCATTTTTCAATCTCTAACGTGAATCGCATTTTTGGATAGTGCTTATTTAATTTTAAGTCAGTTTTACTACTTTCTTTTCTTCAGATGAAACAACAAAATGGAGTCGTTAATATACCGCTTGCAGTAAATCATCTTGTCTATAATTTCTGGGAAAGAGATAAAAAAAATTTCTGGGTCGTTCACAAAAATTTCTGCAAAGTGTCTGCAGATTATCTCTAATAGTTTATACAGTTTATAAGATAGCAATATTCGTATAGAGGTTCACAATGTCTAACGAGACCAGGACGGTGTTCTCTGGGATTGCTATGTCTTTCGCTCTGTTGTCAAAACGAACACTATTTTCGATATTATAAGCCTGCTGGAACCTGTAACCCGACTTCAACTTACGGCCTAAAGCTATACTCAATGGCTCATTAACAGTTTTTATAGTGTTGCAAATAACCTGCATAAACATACACTCCTGGAAATTGAAATAAGAACACCGTGAATTCATTGTCCCAGGAAGGGGAAACTTTATTGACACATTCCTGGGGTCAGATACATCACATGATCACACTGACAGAACCACAGGCACATAGACACAGGCAACAGAGCATGCACAATGTCGGCACTAGTACAGTGTATATCCACCTTTCGCAGCAATGCAGGCTGCTATTCTCCCATGGAGACGATCGTAGAGATGCTGGATGTAGTCCTGTGGAACGGCTTGCCATGCCATTTCCACCTGGCGCCTCAGTTGGACCAGCGTTCGTGCTGGACGTGCAAGCCGCGTGACACGACGCTTCATCCAGTCCCAAACATGCTCAATGGGGGACAGATCCGGAGATCTTGCTGGCCAGGGTAGTTGACTTACACCTTCTAGAGCACGTTGGGTGGCACGGGATACATGCGGACGTGCATTGTCCTGTTGGAACAGCAAGTTCCCTTGCCGGTCTAGGAATGGTAGAACGATGGGTTCGATGACGGTTTGGATGTACCGTGCACTATTCAGTGTCCCCTCGACGATCACCAGTGGTGTACGGCCAGTGTAGGAGATCGCTCCCCACACCATGATGCCGGGTGTTGGCCCTGTGTGCCTCGGTCGTATGCAGTCCTGATTGTGGCGCTCACCTGCACGGCGCCAAACACGCATACGACCATCATTGGCACCAAGGCAGAAGCGACTCTCATCGCTGAAGACGACACGTCTCCATTCGTCCCTCCATTCACGCCTGTCGCGACACCACTGGAGGCGGGCTGCACGATGTTGGGGCGTGAGCGGAAGACGGCCTAACGGTGTGCGGGACCGTAGCCCAGCTTCATGGAGACGGTTGCGAATGGTCCTCGCCGATACCCCAGGAGCAACAGTGTCCCTAATTTGCTGGGAAGTGGCGGTGCGGTCCCCTACGGCACTGCGTAGGATCCTACGGTCTTGGCGTGCATCCGTGCGTCGCTGCGGTCCGGTCCCAGGTCGACGGGCACGTGCACCTTCCGCCGACCACTGGCGACAACATCGATGTACTGTGGAGACCTCACGCCCCACGTGTTGAGCAATTCGGCGGTACGTCCACCCGGCCTCCCGCATGCCCACTATACGCCCTCGCTCAAAGTCCGTCAACTGCACATACGGTTCACGTCCACGCTGCGATGGAGCTCCGTATGCCACGGCAAACTGGCTGACACTGACGGCGGCGGTGCACAAATGCTGCGCAGCTAGCGCCATTCGACGGCCAACACCGCGGTTCCTGGTGTGTCCGCTGTGCCGTGCGTGTGATCATTGCTTGTACAGCCCTCTCGCAGTGTCCGGAGCAAGTATGGTGGGTCTGACACACCGGTGTCAATGTGTTCTTTTTTCCATTTCCAGGAGTGTTCTATCTTGTGCAGCTTTAGTCTTCTCTTGCTTCTGATGTTTTCGGATTCATCGTAATAAATTTAAATTTTTCATGGGAGTATAGAAATTGTACTCCTTCTAATTTAACCTTTAATTCCACTTACAACTTATTCATCAGCTCCTTGATTTCCTTAAATGTATTCTCCTAAGGAAACTGTATAGTTTTATTTACATAATCGTTCTCTTATAAAACTCAAATATTTTTGGATTGGCTACTATCATACATGTTTAAGTTAATTGTTCTCTAAAGATATGGCTGTTTTTACGAAATGTGCCCACGTCAAAGCATCTAGCAAAGAACACCATTCAACCTTAGAATTTTGCAGTAGAGTTCATACATACCCTATGTGAATACTAATACAACTTGGCTTTGAATATTTTTCTTCAGTGAAGCGCAGTTATTACTAATGTCTTTTATTGTAATACTAGAAATCTCAAATAATACTCGTAGTAATCTGGTTTGGAAACCATAAGTTCTTTTACTTTTATTTTAGGACACAAACTTGTTTCACTCCATTAACATAATCTTCAATCGCTGCTCTTCATTCGATGACCAAATTGAAGTTACGACAAATTTTCCAAAAGTCTTCCAGTGTTAAAAAACAGAGCAAGCAGGGGACAAACAAAACTACTCATTGAGAGAGCATGAAAATTAGTAACCTTAATAAATCATCAGAAAACAGTAAAAAGTTATACACTTGTTACACGCTTTTATATCTCCACTGATACTTGAAGAAAAGACAACTTTTTAGGATCACATGATTATTTAAAAAGCAACCATGTTCTATTCAACATGGCCATAAAGAAATTTTAAATGTCTAATATTCTTCCCACATTCATATCAGTCACAGGTATTATTATTATTAATGAGAAATAAAATATATTTCAAATACGGGTGGTATGCCTAATTAATTCATCAGATCGAAGTGCACTCAAATATCGAGCAAGTCATCGACCTTACTCAATAACGACATGAACAAGTACACATTCACATGCACTACGCTTCACATCTTTTTATCTCAATAGTTCCCAACAGCCGGTTTTGACCGAGGGTTTTCGCAAGCTCACTTAGTTGTAAGACAAATACTGGAACTGTAAATCCTTCCCAAATATTCTTATTTGGATTTGCTCTTCCCCACAATCAGCTCACCTGGTACTTGGCTGACAGGTCCCGTTCTCTATAATGATTCATCACTGGAACAATCCACTGTATCTTTAGGACAATCACACTGTGCCAGAGAAACATACATGATAATGACAAGGGAGAAAACCATCTATATCTACATCTCTTCCTAAACCACTCGATCGGTTTCAACAAAATCTGTTATAAGCATGTATCTGGAAACAAACACTGTGCTGGTAGGATTCGCTTATGTTCAATACGAATGGTGAAGGGAACGAATATGGGGTACCATACAAGCATAACCCAGGAGCAGTTTCAATAAATTTTATATATGTGAGTCATTATTTGTATACAAACACTATATTTATATACAAATAGTGTATTCGATGATAACTCATATCGAACCGATAGTTTTCGAGGTCGCAAGGCTCATGACGAAAGTCCTCATAACGTTTCACACCTAGCAGTTGGTAGGGAATAGGATGGGGGGGGGGGGGTGGCGGCAAAGACAGTGATGCATCAGTATATCCCTGTAACACCTGAAGCAATTTCTGCTGAACTTGGTGCACACATCATTTGCTGTCAGGAAAAAATTACTGTGACATTAAGACACCCTTATTGATGAGGGTAGGCTGAAAAAGACAGATGCAACTCAGAAACGCCTGGAGCAATTTCGACCAAATTTATTATATATATGACTCACTATTTGTACAAATATACAGTGAAAGTATGATATCGCTCCTACCAGACAGGATTAGGGTGACAAGGACAAGGGGTGCGTATAGAAACGTCCGAAAACGACCTGTTTGAATACATTAAAAGTATGATGCTCAATTTGTATCTTATACATGTTGTTCAATGCATCAACCAAGAGGCAAGAATGAGAACAGTAGAGAGCCACTAGTTTTATCAGCATATTTTGGCGAAAGATCATGTATACAACTGAATATCTCAAATACATGTAACATATCTGAAGTCGTGTGGTATTGAACAGCAGAAAATCAGACATTTTGCTAGCATGAAAATAACATATGTGACATATGTATTACTTGGACATCGCCACAGGTAAGAAGCTACTTCTTAAATAAAGTATTTATTTTAAAATCAAAACACATCCATATTTGCGTTTTGCAGCCCTCTTTCAAAATTTCAAGCAAAAAAAAAAAAAAAGAACCGTTGAGGGTGATGTAGAGAAATCATTTATTTCGAAAAGTGTAACTATGCCAGTGTAATATATTTTAACAACAAACATGAAATAAGGGTTAGGATCTTGTTACTGCTCGTTGTCTATTTAAAGAATATTTCCGGATTCAGTACTGTTATTTATGTTGCTATTTTATTATCTAAACCACACGATACGTGCACATGAGCTTAATTATGCTGTCTGTGCTCAAAAAATATTCGAAGTTACTACAGAGATATTTCCATCTTCAGGACGTGAGGCCACATGTGCCGGCCCTGTTCAGAAAGCAGCCCTCCAATGGCACGCGCCGCCGCCTATTGGTGACGGGACCCCTTCCCCGCTGCACAGCTGACTGCCCCTATTGTCCGGCCATGACGGGGGAAGTGGCACGGGAAGCCCCGGGTGCAGGGCTGCCAACCCCGCCCCTCCGTTTATCCGCAATCAGGCGAGGCAACCGGGGCGGCACTTATCGGGCGCACCGACTCGTGGGCAATCGAGACCAACGACGGGCAAGTCGATGGACTGCCCTGAATGAGCGCGCCCGCGCCCGTTTCCACGGCAACCGTCGCATTCACGTCACCCCACACAGAAAGTCAGTCACTTTCAGCTGCATGCATGCCAGCCGAGAAATACTTAATACTCAACTAGTGAACACCAGAATTCTCTTCCCCTATACTGTCATCGCCATAGTTGTATTAAATGTGCGCTAAAGGTAAACTTCAATTTTCTCTTAGGTGGAGTTTATTACTATGCACCACATTTAGCATCCATACCTCAAACATACAGATGTGTAAATCCTACTCTGTCAGACTGTGAAATGCTGTCTTAGGATTTTCATACCCATAACATATGTTGAATTCGTTTGAACATGACTTTATCAGGTACAATGATAAAATAAATTACTGTTATTTCCTGAATGCCATTGCACAGTTTAAACGTTACTTTTTTTCAGGTAAGGCTAATCGTGTCTACTTGTACCGGACATTCGTTCCAGCAGCTGTTCTTTCAGTTCAGGTAACAGCAATACAGTTTCCAAAGTAAATTTACATGTCATGAAATAATAAGTTGCACGCTGTGTGTATTACCTGCTGTATCATTTCAAGAGCACACATTAGACATCTGACGTTAACTTGTAAGGTCTATGGAATTTCAAACAGAATTCCGAAAGGTTGGTCCAACTTAATAAGTAACGTCCTCAGTGGTTCAATCAGCGCATCACCGGCACAGGGAAATTTTTCCAGGCAGGTTAAAATACGCAATTATGAAAACACTTCACAAGAAAAGTGACAAGACAGACAAACTTATTATCATCCAGTTTCCTTACTGGCATGTTTTCCGAAATATTCAAAAAAGTAATAGAATAATATATGGTCTTCACCCATAGACGTCTTCAAGGGGCTAGGCATTTTAAGCGTTTCGTCACAACACATATTTTCACTAATGAAATTCAACGTAAATAAGCCATCACAATTTGAGAACAAAATGATGAACATGTCTACAATACTGCAGGGTTCAAATGGTTCAAATGGCTCTGAGCACTATGGGACTCAACTGCTGAGGTCATTAGTCCCCTAGAACTTAGAACTAGTTAAACCTAACTAACCTAAGGACATCACAAACATCCATGCCCGAGGCAGGATTCGAACCTGCGACCGTAGCGGTCTTGCGGTTCCAGACTGCAGAGCCTTTAACCGCACGGCCACTTCGGCCGGCAATACTGCAGGGAAAAATTATATTTATTACTAATTGGTAAAGCTATCAGTGGCTCATAAAGGAGTACAACATGCAGCATAAAAATTTTTGATCACTTACCGAATAAATAAAATGTCTGACAGATGGCGAAGCAAGTTTAAAATCATTTCTCCTGGACAACTCCTGTTTCATTGACAAATTTCTACTTAAAATCTGGTAGGCAGTAAAAAAAAGTCTTGTTTCTAAGTGCAGTTGCATGAGTGCGAATAAAATGGTGACGTGTTCATTAACGTTAACACTAATCATGTATACAAATCCTGTAAGCGACTCGATCCACGTCAGTTCGATAAAAGAATCGTTTAAAAGATCTATGGAACAGGGAACATGGAACTAACAAACTAACTGACCTTTATCGTATTAAGATTTCGTCTCACTGAACAATCTGTTGTCTTTTTGAAGATCTATTCACGAATAATAATCATTCCGGATTGTTCTCTTGTAAATACATTGTGACGGCATTATGACGTTTTAAGTAGAACAGCTCGGAGATAATGTGATGCTGAAAATGGGTCGTACAAGACTCTCCACATCCAGTAGGTACGGCTACCGCCACAATAGCAAAATTATACGCCATTTTTACACAAAAAAACCATTTACAATACACGTGAATACCAGTAAATTTCACAAACTTAACACGTAAATAAACAAACACGTCCGTTCACTCCTCTTATTATATTTTATCCTAATACAGATCCGTGTTTCGCATTGCTCTCAGCGGTTCCTATCAGAAGATGTTGCTATTAAATACCATCGCTTAAAACTGTAGCTATCAGAAATATTATGTAAATCTGACAGCGAAATACAAATACTTAACACACTGTATCGTTTTATAGTCATAAATAATCAATCATACTCTTGTTTTACCACAGCTGAAATAAATTGAGTGTAACTTAGATGAGACTGTAAGCAGTTGCACTCCACCAAGTCGTAATCTCTTTATGTGCGTTCTAATACTGTTAACACTGAAACCGAATGAGGAAAACACTAATCACTGAATATTTATTCGTATACTGGAGACTTACTTACGCGCAGAACCAATTTCTTTATATAATGAAAGTGTCTTAGACTACACCTCCATATCCTCACGTTATTGCAAACGTCACCATTGACCGAAAATACGGGATAAACGTTACAAGAAACTAACATGCCTGAATCGTTTTCGTGACGTAAAAGGATCAATATAAATCGAATGTTTATGGTGCCACAGAAACCATTTCGGAGATGGAATTCCTCTCCATTGACTCAAACACTCTAGATCGCCAATTTCAGAATTTGTACCTTAAGGAGTTATAATTTTCCTCTCTGTCTTTTGTTGGAAATTTGCAAAATTTCTGTCCGCACATGGTGTTTGATAAGTATCTCTCACCACCCCACAATAACCGTCAAATTTCCAGTTGCTGCAGCCGTATTATTGCATAATTATGAACACTATCAAACTTAATCATTAGATGCACTGTATCTTGAGGTTTCTTTTATATACTCCGAGTCAGTACTCCATCCATAATGACTTCCACGATCGGCGCAACATATACGTCTCGTCTTCCTTCAATGAGCGTCTTGTGACCATATGCCTAGCTCAAAACGATGCACTAGTGCCCTTTAAATGTCAAAAGATTTTTGAGGGGGAACAGGTCAGATGAGGCGCCATTTGTATGTACAGTAGATTACACTCACCACAACTCGTAGAGACTGTCACCTGAAGTGTGCCTTTGAGTTAAAACGCTCCGGTATGCAGAAACGACAGACGAGACTGAAAAGAACAGCAACAAAAAAATCATTAGACCTGTTTGTACCATTTGTTCATGTCCGACACCCTTCCATACGAAAACTAATGGAAATGATCCAAAGATCACAGACATCCATCATTTGTAGAATCTTGAGGGGCTACGACTGCTCGAGTCAGTAACATTCCAAGGTCACACAGGTGATGGTGGTAAAGAACAGTCACTTCAAAGCCAAATATCTAAAACCAAGATCTCCAGGCTAAAACGAATTTTTCAAAAGACATGGACTCAGACAGCTCTGCTTGTGACCCTCTAGCAATAAACTTTGGAACTGTTAGTGAGATCTGTCAAATCAATATTGAAGGCATAAGTAAATCAAAGTGCCAACTATCACAGAAAATTATATCAAAATATAACATCGACGTTGTCACTGTTCAGGAAACCCACACTGAAAATGAAAATCAAATGTATCAGAGAAGAAAAATTCCTAGCTTTGATTTACCAAGAGCAAGTAAGTGGCTTGTAAAGTGGCAACATACGTACGATCGTCAGTCAAGAACTCACATGTATTCTCTGTATCTGATCTCAATGACATCTACGAAGTTGTAGTAAAAATTGGATATCTAGCAGTAATTATTATGCACAAGGTCCCAGCTACCTCTTAACTCCCACAGGTCATTGCGATATCACAACACCCCGTCATATACCTCGGAGACTTTAACAGACGCCATACTCAATGGAAGTAAAACGAAAATTATGAAAATCGTGAAGCCGTTGCAAATTGTGCAGAAGACAGTTACGTACATTTGGTGTTTAATGCAAAGGATTAAGCAACATTTGCATCAGCAGCGTGGAACACGTGTATAGTCGCTTTCTATGCTTTGTAACAACTAATCAGAATAAATTACCTCTCCAATGTTTCCAGTTCGTATTACAAGATTTCCCATGCACCCAACACCCTCCAATCTTGATTGAAATTAATAAAAGTAGCCTAGTAGTATTATACTTTCCACGACCTATATGGAACTCTAGAAAAGGAAAGTGCGATGTATTTGCTAAAAGTCTGGACAAATGTCTTGGCTCGATCTCCCCAAAAGGAAATAACTATGAGAGGCTCGTTGTAGCTACGGTAAGGGCAGCAGAGAAAGCAATCTCTTTAGGCTGCCGCAAGCAATATATTCCAGTTAGGAATTAAACTAACGAGGAACAGTACGGTGAATTTCTAAAAACTGGTAGCCCGGAAATAGCGTATTATCTACGTCAGAACCTCGATACAGCCAGTCGTAGTATGTGGATAGAGACTACTGAGCCACTCAGTTTTCAAATACAAAGCAGAGATGCATGGTCATTATTAAGGAAGTTGGGCGGAAACAAAATAAGAGTGAGGGACAACACTCATATATCAGGTAATTGTACTGCATCTCATTTACTTTCCACGTCCATAGCTCTAAGGGATAAAACTACTACCAGATACATCAGGCATGTTGCTCAAAAAGAACACTAATTAACAATCTGACTCCTCAAGAACTTTCTCTGCATCTGAAATTTCTACCGCTCTTATAGCTCTAAGACTACGAAAGGCACCGGGAAGTGATGGAATCTTCACGAATGTCTTCTACATAGTGGGAACTACGTAAAAGGGTGGTTGGTGGATTTCTTCTCTGGCATTATGCTATCTGGTTCTGTCCCACAAAAAAATGAAACAATCAAAAACCATAGCAATACTTAAACGCAGCAAGGTGTCAAACCAGCAAAGAACTAACGTCCAACCGCACTATGGAGCACTATTTATAAAGTCGTCGAAACAAATCTATACAGTCGGATTAGTTCAGTGATCTTTCAGAGCCTTCCTGTTGAGCAAGCTATCTTCCGAACGCAACGAAACTGCGCTGACAAGGCTTACCATTAACAACATTTATTGAAGTAGGATACTAAATGAACCAGAAAATATCACTTGCTTTCGTTGATCCAAGTGCAAACACTTTGGAGACATGGGCTGCTTTATAAATTATTACAACTTGTTTCATGCAGATGGGCAACAGAACTAATTGACAACATGTTAACTGGAAGGACATTTACCGTAACAACAGGAAAAGACACTTGTTGTTCACTAGTACTGAATTATGTATAACTTGACGCCACGCGCTCCGAATGGCCGTGGGATTTCCCTGTTGCCGCTCGTCGGTTGACGGGCAACTCTATGATTGTCGGTTCACACATACAAACGTCCCTCACCACGTCACTGCCCCAACGTGATACACACATGTGTCGAATATGTCTTGCTGTTTGTCTCCACCTCACGTTAGAGGCATTCACACGGAAGCTTCACTTTGGAGCACACACACGTTACTTGCGGTTTGGTCATACAGTAAGCATGGCGGTACAGTATTCATTTGAAGAACAACGAGATATTGATTTTGTTTATTGACTAGCCGACGGTAATGCGGATGAAGCTCGAAGGTTGTATGAGGAACTGTACCCAGCAAGATGCCACCCACACCCGCAAACGCTTCCATCAGTTCACCGCGACTTGGAGAAACAGGCTCGTTAGCGGGATATCATGGTGATGCTGGACTACCTCGAACACGACGGGATGTTGCACTTGAAGAGACTCTTCTCGAGCGCTTCGAGGAAACACCTACGACAAGTACTGAGCGGTTCGACACGACATGTGGGTCTCTCATCGCTTTTTCTGGGAGGTTTTGAGGGATGATGGCCAGCATCCGCTTAGTTTCGACCCTGTCCAAGACCTAAATCCTGTGGCCGACTATAAACGCGGGCTAGGGTTTTGCCGGTGGTTCCTGCGACGTATTGCACGAAATCCCGATTTCCCCGCCATTGTGTTATTTACCGACGAGTGCATCTCCTATCGGGATGGCCTTTACAACACTAGAAACGTCCATTACTGGGCAAGGGGAAATCCTAACATCACATACGTCCACGGACACCAGGAACGATATTCGCTCAACATTTGGGCAGGCATTTTGGGTAACCATCTGACTGGGCCGGTCCGTCTACCTCCTCGACTTACTGGTTCAAATTACCTTCTCTTTTTGCAAGAAACTCTACTCGGCCTGCTGGAAGATGTTCCCCTGGACATACGGCTACGCATGTGGTTGCAGCATGATGGGGCGCCCGCACATAACAGTCGTGCTGTGCGCGGATATTTAAATAAATTCTTCGACGGTCGGTTAATTGGCAGAGGTGCTCGTAGGATATGCCCCCCCCCCCTCCCGATCACCAAACCTCACGCCACTCAGGGCAATGCCAGGAAACTCTGAAAGAGTAACACCGTTACGTGTTACCAAACTTGTGTCGCGACATAGGGTCGCCAGTTCGAGCACCTGCTTTAAGTAAACAATGTCCTAGCTACAAAAAGCCGGCCGGTGTGGCCGTGCGGTTGTAAGCGCTTCAGTCTGGAACCGCGTGACCGCTACGGTCGCAGGTTCGAATTCTGCCTCGCTGCCTCGGGCATGGATGTGTGTGATGTCCTTAGGTTAGTTAGGTTTAATTAGTTCTAAGTCTAGGGGACTGATGACCTCAGATGTTAAGTCCCATAGTGCTCAGAGCCATTTGAGCCATTTTTTGAGCTACAGAAAATGCCTTTTTCAGGGCCGACACAATTTGTAAAAGACTTTCTGTATGCGAACTAACAGCTGTTGACGGGTTTGTTCTCGGTACGTCTTATGATGAAACTACAATGGACGTGTCGGGACCCCGGCAGATCCGGCAGACTCGCCCCCAGGCTCCCAGAGTGGAAGACTGGTGCGCTATCACCGAGCGCGTGGGTCGCCTGGGATACACCGCGATCTCCGGCAGACAAAGCATTCACGGTCATACTCTGTCCAGAGCATCCGGCAACAGGGCAATCCCGCTGCCAATCGGAGCGCGTGGCACCAAGTTTCAGTAGTTTAAAACTTGTGCGTTGTCGACCTAAACAACAATAGTAATTTTCTGCTGGCATCAGATATCCAGAGTTAAAATTTCGTGACACATTTTTTCTCCACCCTATCTTTCTATCTACATATATATATATATATATATATATATATATATATATATATATATATATATATATATATATATATTCCTCCAATATAGTCCAGAAAATTTCGGTATTCGGACAACTAGGCAATAGTTATCCAATGCAAAACTTTCGAAACAGCTGAAGGAATCCTAACTTCTGATCTAGACATGTTAAACTAATATTTCCGTAAATGGACGTTACAACCAAACTCATGTAAAACAGAAGTTGCATGCTTTCATTTGTTCAGTAGACTGGCACACAGAGTCCTCGATGTCTAGTTTGTAGGAGACAAACTTCATTGTAAGATACGTCAAAATTCCTTAGGTTCAGGTTATATAAGACACTTTCTTTTGAGGAACACTTGACACGAACATATGCTAAGCTCAAAAGCAGACACAACGTCATCCATAACTCGATGGCACTTGTTGGGGATCGCTGTCAGACACTCTTCGAGTTTCGGTACACGGATTCGTATACTCAACAGCAAAGTACAGTGCGCCTCTCTGGCTTAATAGCCCATACATAAAAAATGTAGACGTACAACTTAACAAAGCCATGCTCATTGTTGTATCTAACCCCAGATTCTGTTTAACTATCTTGTGCCACTTTCCACTTCCCGATATTAGACGGAAGAGCGTGCTACTTCATGAGTACCAGAACAATGTATTCAAAACAAGACATCGCACACTTATTACAGCAGTCAGGACTGTTACAGAAATTAAGCTGATTCCTATTGAGGAATGAAATGTTGCTGGCAACAAATCTGTCCACCACAGTGCCTGAAACGGCCCCGCATCCAGAAGAAACCCCCTAGATTTGACCAGCATCAAGCAATTTGGAATACCCTGAATCGCATCGGAATGGGCCATGGAAGATGAGCAGATATTCTCCATAAGTGGGGCAAATCTTAATAACCATCTTGTGACCGTGTTGCAGAACTGCAGACAGCGGTTTATGTTGCATCAACATGTTCCGCACGTACCTACAAGGGTTCTTTCGAAGACTTCCCGATTGCAAAGAATGGTAAAATACATAAAAGGCCTTGATATCCGTCTACAAAAGTTGTCATTTGCGTTATTTTATGCTGTAGGGCTGTGCTGAAACTTTGACATGTAGCAGACAAGTAATCATTTCAAATCTATTGCCATTCGATAAATGAATAATATTAGAAAACATTCTGAGATAACAAATAATGAGGTCTCTCGAACAGAATTCCGAAAACATCGATCATGTAAACCCCACTTTTGTTATATGACGTCCTGAAAGCCACGGATCAAAGCAGTTCAGGTAGATGTTGAAATGTGTGTGAAATCTTATGTGACTCAACTGCTAAGGTCATCAGTCCCTAAGCTTACACACTACTTAACCTAAATTATGCTAAGGACAAACACACACACCCATGCCCGAGGGAGGACTCGAATCTCCGCCGGGACCAGCCGCTCAGTCCATGACTGCAGCGCCACAGACCGCTCGGCTAATCCCGCGCGGCCTTCAGATAGATGCAGTATTTCTCGACTTCTTAAAAGCTTCACTCAGTACCATACGTAATCTTATCGTCGAAAGTATGATCGTATGAGATATGAAGCGATATTTGTTGGAGGACATTGTGAGGGCTCTACCTCGTCTGTTTTTTACAAGTAGTTGTTTTATTTATTTGTTTACTTAACTTGATCAGATTAGGGCCTTAAATCCGTCTCTTATATCGAACCGAACATTCACACATACAGTAGTTTTTTACATTATAGTTCCCTAATAAATAAGGATAATTCTAATACGGCAGATAGTGATAACTCAGTATTAATATAACTGAAAATTATTTGTACGTATGCAAAGAGAATGTGAACAAATAGCACTGACTAAAAGCTAATAAAGTTAATGCTGGTGGTACTGCTATTACCGTTTGTACTGCTGCCGCTTTAATAATAATATTCATAGTAATTATACTAATAGCGATACTGGCAGGTTCGAAATTTACTTATGGGTGTACAAAGGCTATTACTGACAGAGCGTTTTCTGAGAGAAAGAAATTTAAATAGACTGCACTAGATAAGAATTTCGGGAAATGAGGAAGATTCGGTTGGAAGGAATGGCGTTCGAGGTAATGACGGTGTACAGGGACAAAGGTAGACATTGGTCATATGATATGTCATTAACTGTCTTTTGAAACTGGAGATGTTGTCCTGTTCTCTAATATAATGAGGGAGGTTATTCCAAAGTCTGGTTCCTTTTACTGAAAACGACTTCGAGAAAGCGGGTAATTGATAGTGGAACAGAAAGAAAGAACGTCATTGGTATATCGGATACGATCATTCATCACCAGTTCCAGGCGCCATGAGATTTCCTGAAAAAGGCTTCACTTGATAACATCGCTGTAATAAACAACTGAAAGTATAAACATTCGTAAAAGTCTCATTTTCAAGTCGAAAGGGTGAAAGGTGGCTACACTGAGCCACAGCGCCAGAGATCGCGCTAGAGAGTATTGTTCCGCCGCCTCCACTGGCAGTGATTATTGAGATGTCGTAGTGGGCAGTGCCTGTCGAGGACTCGTAGTAGTCAGTTCCTGTCGAGAGGTCGTGGTGGAGTGTGCTTGTCGAGATGTTGTAATAAGAAGTGTTTGTTCCATGTTTTATACAGTTGTTTGATGGATAGACAGCAGATGTTATTCGAATGGAGATATTGTAATGATCAGAGTGCTTTTCGTCAATATATATGAAGGTAAAATATTCCATGCTTTCTTTTTATTATTTCAGTGTCTTAAATAATGCGTCATTACAGGTTCAGTCAACAAAGCATCTGGCTTGTGTTCTTGGATTAGAGTGTTATTCTGGTTTTCTTGCGTAATTATACTATTTCTATTTTCTTTAATTACTTCAGTATAAATGATATTTAAGATTTTTCTTGTCTTGTTGAAGAAGAACCGTGCCAGATGTGTACGTTGAGTCACACTTACACACACAGAACAGTGACACTTGTGTTTTGGTTTCGTAGGTTTTATAGTTGCTGGGGACTTAATTAATTAATTGTGTTAATGAAAATTTCCATTTCATTCTTTGTTGTTGTTCTATGCAGTCAGATTGCGTAATAATACTAGTCAGGGCCAACCGTTTACGAGACTTCGTAATCGGACATACAGCTACTAAAGCAAAAAATTAAAATTATTTTCATTTTATTTTAATTAAGCCCCCATGCAAGGGAAGAGCTTTTTATACTTTTGTGGGGCATGAAGAGATGCTGATACTTTCTTATACATTGCAGCCGTGTGCTCATCCCATTTAAGTTTTGGGTCTGTCATTACTCCTAGACACTTTTCTCATAGAAACAAGTTGCTATTTGTACCATTGAACGCTAAACATGGTTGGGTTTCGGCATATTTCGAGCTAATGAGCCTCTTATGAACTACTAGGATCGCTTGCGTTTAGGATGGACTGAGCTTTTACCTCTACATTCTGTGCCCATTTCGATAGTGCACATGGGTCAGTACTGAAATTCTCTATTACTGTCTTTAAGTCTGTTGGTTTTGCACTTAGATACAAATGGAGGTCCTAGGTATACATGTGGTATTTATGGTAGAAGAAAACTGATAAAACGTCGTTGACTTATAATAAAAAGATCACAGGACGTAATTCCGAGCCCTTGGGGACTTTTGATACTATATGCCTTCATTGTGACTTTATGGTACCATACACACTGCTAGCGAGACGTCAGCTATGAGGAAAACCATAGCACTGTGCTTGGAGAAAAATAATTCAGACTGCCAAAATTACGAAGTCAGACGTTGAAGTCGACAGTGTCAGAGGCTTTGCTAATGTGTAATAAGCAGAGGACAGGTACTACTTGTCTATCCGTGGCAAGCTTAAGATCGTCTCTTATTTTTATCAAAGCAGACGTTGCGTTGCGATTTCTGCGGAAATCTTATTGGTATTTGTCTATAATGTTGTTTGTAGTTAAGTATGTGGTTAGATGCTGGTGGACTATACGTTGTGAGGCCCTGAACAGCACCGCATGAATGCATATAGGCCGTTAATTTCTGTAGTTCCATACGGTTTGCCAAAATTATCCTTATAGGCCATTCTCAAATACTGTAGGTGCCAACATGTGGTAATATATCCTATTACACACGTCAAAAAGTTTTGCATCATCTCGGTTCCGAGAGTTCCGAAACCTGTACAGAAAATTGGAATAGAGATCAACATAAACGTCATTTACGCCCTTTTTATTGCTCATGAAAATCACACATTGCATGTTGTACCACCATACAACGAGACCTTAAGAGGTAGTGGTCCAGACTGCTGTACACACCGTTACCTCTAATACCCAATAGCACAGGGCTTAACAACTGGCCGGTTTTGAGCGCGAGTACTCGCGTCTGCTCGGGCACGTGCTCGCGAGCAGCTGCAAGGTCGCGGAGTAGGGAGGGAGGGGAGAGAGGGGAAATGCGCGCGCACGTTTGAATAGGGCCGCAGCGTGCCTATTGAATTCGCGCCGACTGTGTAACGTTTAAAGTACTACGATCAGCTCTTAACAGTCACTTCGCTGGTTAAGAATCATGTGAAGTCGCCGTTGTGTAACCCCAACCATGCTTTCGCAGTTCAACCCCCATTGGGAGGAATTGTATCTGTTTACAGAAAAAGATGGTGTTGCAAAATGTTTAGTATGTCACAAAACGCTGAATTCTTTTACGAAATTTAATTTGCAGCGACATTATATGTCGTACCACGCGAAAGACTACGGACGTGGAAAATGTGATTGACCAGATCGTGCACAGGAAGTTATTAAACTTAAAAGGAAGCTATCCGAAGAAGATCTGGACGCCGAAGAAAAATCAACTGAGGCAGCTCTCAGAGTGGGTTACAAAATTGCTTTGCTTTTAGCAAAATCCCTGCGCCCCTTAACTGATGGCGATTTTATAAAAAAATGTTTGTTAGTTGCAGCGGAACATTTGTGTCCATCTCAAGTTCAACAATTTCGGATTGTGCCATTATCTAACATGACCATTATGCGTCGCATACAGGACATGGCAGACGACGTCCAGAGCCAGCTTGCAAATATCTGTAAAGATTTTATGGAGTCTTCTCTAGCTCTGGACGAAAGTGTTGATATCACTGGAACAGCGCAGCTTGCCATATTTATTAGAGGTGTTAATAGAGATATTCAGGTGAGGGAGGAGCTCCTCGATGTAGTAGCCATGAAGAACACTACAACCGGAGGTGATATTTTAAGTAGCGTTGAAGAAAGTGTTGAAAATATAGGACTGTGGTGGAATTCTTTAGTTTCAGTGTCTACAGATGGTAGAGGCATACACTAAGCTAGTAAAATTATGTGACATGTCTACATTCTCCTTTATTTGTTTTATTTCTCGCAGTAATAATTCGTGAGTGATATCCATGCAGGTGGCCGCGGATTTACATCGACTGGCGGCAGCTGTTGTGTACCCCACGTGACTCTCCCCACTCTCCGCTCTGGTCCGGTAGTGGGGGTAGCGTGCTCGCGCTGCTCCGTGCTCGCGCCTTGCTGCTCACAGCTTGCTCCACGAGCACGTATGTTGTGAAGCCCTGCAATAGCACGTCCCCTTGCATTGATGCATGCCTGTATTCGTCGTGGCATTCTATCCACAAGTTCATCAAGGCACTGTTGGTCCAGATAGTCCCACTCCTCAACGGCGATTCGGCGTAGATCCCTCACAGTGTTTGGTGGATCGCGTCACCCATAAACAGCCCTTTTCAATCAATCCCAGGCATGTTCGATAGGGTTCACGTCTGGAGAACATGCTGGCCACTCTGGTCGAACGATGTCGTTATCCTGAAGGAAGTTATTCACAAGATGTGCACGATGGGGGCGAGAATTATCGTCCATGAAGACGAATGCCTCGCCAATATGCTGCCGATATGGTCGCACAGTCAGTCGTAGGATGGAATTCACGTATCGTACAATCGTTACGGCGCTTTCTATGACTACCAGCGGCGTACGTTGGCCCCACATAATGCCACCCTACAACAGCAGGGAACCTGCACCATGCTCCACACGCTGGACAGTGTCTCTAAGGTGTTCAGCCTGACTGGCTTGTCTCCAAACTCGTCTCCGACGATTGTCTGGTTGAAGGCATAAGCGACACTCATCGGTTAAGAGAACGTGATGCCAATCCTGAGCGGTTCATTCGGCATGTTGTTGGGCCCATCTGTACCGCGCTGCATGGTGTCGTGGTTGCAAAGATGGACCTCGCCATGGATGTCGGGAGTGAAGTTGTCCATCATGCACCCTGTTGCTCACAGTTTGAATCGTAACACGACGTTCTGTGGTTGCACGGAAAGCATTACTCACCATGGTGGCGTTGCTGTCAGGGTTCCCCCGAGCCATAAGTCGTAGGTAGTGGTCATCCACAGCATTAGTGGCCCTTGGGCGGTCTGAGCGAGACATGTCAGCGACAGTTTCTGTCTCTCTATACCTCCTCCATGTCACTCCGAGAAGCCTGGACACTTCGCTAATTGAGATCCCTTCCTGGCACAAAGTAACAATGCGGACGCTATCGAACTGCGGTATTGACAGTCTGGGTATCGTGAACTACAGGCAACACGAGCCGTGTACTTACTTCCTGGTGGAATGACTGGGACTGATCGGCTGTCAGACGCCTCCGTCTAATAGGCGCTGCTCATGCATGGTTGTTTACATCTTTGGGCGGGTTTAGTAACATCTCTGAACAGTGAAAGGGACTATGTCTGTGATGCAATATCCACAGTCAACGTCTATCTTCAGGAGTTCTGGGAACCGGGTATTGCGAAACTTTTTTTTGATGCCGCGCGGGATTAGCCGAGCGGTCTTGGGCGGTGCATACTTTAGGTTAAGTAGTGTGTAAGCTTAGGGACTTACGACCTTAGCCGTTAAGCCCCATATTATTTCACACACATTTGAACATTTGATTTTGATGTGTGTATTTAGCATCGGTCATGGCAGCACTGACAGCGACCAGATATACGTGCAAGCGTCAAATGTACTAACGAATATTTATTGAATACAGTAATAGTAATCGTAGATACTCTTGTCGGGTTCTTAAGCACTGTGTGCACTTACTTTCTTTGTTGGAAATGACGTGTGGCTGGGGCCTCCCGTCGGGTAGACTATTCGCCTGGTGCAAGTTTTTCGAGTTGACGCCACTTCGGCGACTTGCGTGTCGATGGGGATGAAATGACGATAATAAAGACAACACAACACCCAGTCCCTGAGCGGAGAAAATCTCCGACCTAGCCGGGAATCGAACCTGGACCGTTAGGTATGACATTCCTTTGCGAGGACCACTCAGCTACCAGGAGCTGACTACTTTCTTTGTTAGAAATCACTGGGCACACAGCATGTTATCTTGGATGGAGAGTCATTGACAGATGTAAAAGTAACTTCAGCTTTATCCCAGGGAAGTGTGCTGGGACCCTTGCTATTACTGATGTGTATTAATTGAACTCCGTGCGAAAAGACCACGGAAGGCCCACAGGTACCGATCGTCCTCCGTGTCATTCTCAGCTGTTAGGCGTCATTGGATACGGATATGGAGGAGCATGTGGTCAGCACACTGCTCTCCGGCCGTTATCAGGTTTCGTGACCAGAGTTGATATTTCTTAATCAAACAACTCCTGAATTGGGGGCTGAGTGCACGCTTCTTGCCGACAGTCCTTAACATCGTTGATCTGTTACCACTGTGGCAAGTTCACTGGCAGCTGTGTATCAATTCCTTACTAACAGTAAACTGAGACTTTATACAGATGACACGCTTATCTACCAAAAAGTCTTTATATGATTTCACCGTGGTGATAAACCTGGAAGCTTTAGTTCTATGTTCATAAATGTACACTTCCGGCCATTAAAATTACTACACCACAACGATGACGTGCTACAGACTCGAAATTTAACCGACAAGAAGAAGATGGTGTGATATTCAAATTATTAGCTTCTCAGAGCATCCGCACAAGGTTGGCGCCGGTGGCGACACCTACAACGTGCTGACATGACGAAAGTTTCCAATCGATTCCTCATACACAAACAGCAGTTGACCGGCGTTGCCTGGTGAAACGTTGTTGTGATGCCTCGTGTAAGGAGGAGAAATGCGTATCATCACGTTTCCGACTTGGATAAAGGTCGGATTGTAGCCTATCGCGATTGCGATTTATCGTATCGCGACATTGCTCCTCGCGTTGGCCGAGATCCAGTGACTGTTAGCAAAATATGAAATCGGTGGGTTCAGGAGGGTAATACGGAACGCCGTGCTGGACCCCAACGGCCTCGTATCACTAGCAGTTGAGATGATGGGCATGTTATACGCATGACTGTAGCGGATCGTGCAGCCACGTCTCGATCCCTGAGTCAACAGATGGGGACGTTTGCAAGACAACAACCATCTGCACGAACAGTTCGACGACTTTTGCAGCAACATGGACTATCAGCTCGGAGACCATGGCTGCGGTTACCCTTGACGCTGCATCACAGACAGGAGCGCCTGCGATGGTGTACTCACCGACCAACCTGGGTGCATGAATGGCAAAACGTCAGTTTTTCGGATGAATCCAGGTTCTGTATACACCATCATGATGATCGCATCCGTGTTTGGAGACGTCGTGGTGAATGCACATTGGAAGCGTGTATTCGTCATCGCCATACTGGCGTATCACCCGGCGTGATGGTATGGGGTGCCATTGGTAACACGTCTCGGTCACCTCTTGTTCTCATTGGCCGCACTTTGAACAGTGGACGTTACATTTCAGATGTGTTACGACCCGTGGCTCTACCCTTCATTCGATCCCTGCGAAACCCTACATTTCAGCAGGATAATGCATGACCGCATGTTTCTGGTCCTGTACGGGCCTTTCTGGACACAGAAAATGTTCGACTGCTGCCCTGGCCAGCACATTCTCCAGATCTCTCACCAATTTAAAACGTCTGGTCAATGGTGATCGAGCAACTGGCTCGTCACAATACGCCAGTCACTACTCTTGATGAACTGTGGTATCGTGTTGAAGCTGCACGGGCAGCTGTACCTGTACACGACATCCAAGCTCTGTTTGACTCAATGCCCAGGCGTATCAAGGCCGTTATTGCGGCCAGAGGTGGTTGTTGTGGGTACTGATTTCTCAGGATCTATGCACCCAAATTGCGTGAAAATGTAATCACATGTCAGTGCTAGTATAATATATTTGTCAAATGAATACGCGTTTATAACGTGCATTTCTTCTTGGTGTAACAATTTTAATGGCCAGTAGTGTAAAATTTTGCGCTTCAGAAAATGAAAACCATAGTATACTATGACAACAGTTTCAATGAGTCAAACTCTCATCAGTCAACTCAGACAAATATTTGTGTGAAATGAAACGATCACATAGGTTCAGTTGTAGGTAAATCAGGTGGCAGACTTCGATTCGTTGATGGAATATTAAGGAAACGCTGTCAGCCAACAGAGCACATTGTGCTTGGGGTTCAGTTACGATTTGGGCAGCCATGTTGTGGTATTCCACTTACTCTCCCAAAAGTGAAACAAGCGGGGGTTCCGTGATGATTTAGGCAGCCATGTCATGGTATTCCAGTTTCTCTTCAAGGTCTTGCCACAGTTTTATGTGAACCATTTTGGCTAATCGGACCCAAGACGACAGCACTGATTTTATGAGCACAAGGATGAATTGTCGCATCTCCTCTGGCCGCCCACAGTCAATAGATCTAAATATTACTGAGCCTTTGTGTTCTGCTTTGGAGAGGAGGTTGCGTGATCGCTATCAAATGGTTCAAATGGCTCTGAGCACTATGGGACTTAACATCTGAGGTCATCAGTCCCCTAGAACTTAAAACTACTTAAACCTAAGGACATCACACGCATCCATGCCCGAGGCAAGATTCTAACCTGCGACCGTAGCAGCAGAGCGGTTCCGGACTGAAGCGCCTTGAACCACTCGGCCACATCGGCCAGCGTGATCGCTATCAACTCCGTCATATTTACCTGACTTATCGTAATTCTGTAGGAAGAAAAGAATAAGATTCCCTTGAAAACCATACAGAACCTATGATTATCCATTCCGAGGCGAGTGAAAGCTGTTTTGAATGCCAATGGTTTTTCTACACCGTACTGGGCATGGTAATGTGTTGTGTTTGTGGAGTTTCTATATTGTTGTCCCCTCCCTGTAGTTTAAAGATCCACCTTTAAGTGATGAATCCAAGAATATACATAAAAATCTATATCTCTCCCACAAGGATAGCAAAGACAAGATTAGGCCAGCTGCAGCGCACATAGAGGCGTTTAAAACACGTTTCAAACCGCGATTCAAGCATGAATGGAAAGCGCTGAGTAGTGGAACAATGGGAACTACCCTCTGCCATGTACTTCACTGTTGTGTGCAGAGTATGGATGTAGATGTAGATGTTGATGTAAATATAGATCTAGATATGGCGTTCCTATCCTCTCAAAATATATTTGTGGGTTTGGTTGCTCCACTGTTCTGATTAAAACTGACCATCTCGTACTTTGTCCATTTATTTTTTGAATCGGTTACATAAGACCAAACAACAAATGTCAGTTTCTCGGTCTTCACATAAAAAGTAATGTGCTGCAAACACAGAGTTCCCGAAAACTGTTCATCAACGCACCTCTAATTTCATTCCAGCAGCTTTCTTCCAATGGAGAAGTCTTCCTGCGTACGAGTCGGCCTGTGCTCTGCATCTTTTTTGCTTCACTCATTTTAGGAACTGCACGTAGAGAACAATCTTCATCTCTTATTATATCATCCTCAATGTCTTTTTTCCGCATTTGAGCCGCTTGCACTTCAGCTATTGGTGGGTTTGACTTTGCGTCAAGCGTACACCGTAAAGTCATTAAGCAATATTATCACAAAGTCACCACGAGTCTGCATAACATTACCCACACTGAGAATTCTCAGAAACAAATTCTTAATATCGACTTAGTCCTTGAGCTCAGTTAATACTTGTTCTATGGTAAGTTCACGTGGAATCACAGTCTCTCGTCGCCAAACGCAACACAGTTTACTGAACACATAAAAATGCACTTGAAGCACTGTAATACGGCCACTGACTCGGATGTCGGTAGAACAACCACGTCGTCCACAGTAAGTCCAGCCGTAATTACACAACTGGCCATTCAAATTGCTACACCAAGAAGAAATGCAGATGATAAACTGGTATTCATTGGACAAATATATTATACTAGAACTGACATGTGATTACATTTTCACGCAGTTTCGATGCATGGATCTTGAGAAATCAGTACCCACAACAACCACCTCTGGCCGTTGTAACGGCCTTGATACGCCTGGGCATTGAGTCAGAGCTTGGATGGCGTGTACAGGTACAGCTGCCCATGCAGCTTCAACACGATACCACAGTTCATCAAGAGTAGTGACTGGCGTATTGTGACGAGCCAGTTGCTCGGCCATCATTGACCAGACGTTTTCAATTGGTGATAAATCTGGAGAATTTGCTGGCCAGGGCAGCAGTCGAACATTTTCTGTATACAGAAAGGGCCGTACAGTACCTGAAACATGCGGTCGTGCATTATCCTGCTGAAATGTAGGGTTTCGCAGGGATCGAATGAAGGGTAGAGCCACGGGTCGTAACACATCTGAAATGTAACGTCTACTGTTCAAAGTGCCGTCGATGCGAACAAGAGGTGACAGACGTGTAACCAATGGCATCCCATACCATCACGCCGGGTGATACGCCAGTATGCAGATGACGAATGCACGCTTCCAATGTGCGTTCACCGCGATGTTGCCAAACACGGATGCTGTAAACAGAACCTGGATTCATCCGAAAAAATGACGTTTTGCCATTGGTGCATCCAAGTTCGTCGTTGAGTACACCATAGCAGGCGCTCCTGTCTGATGCAGCGTCGAGGGTAACTTCAGCCATGGTCTCCGAGCTGATAGTGCATGCTGCTGCAAAAGTCGTCGAACTGTTCGTGCAGATGGTTGTTGTCTTGCAAACGTCCCCATCTGTTGACTCAGGGATCGAGACGTGGCTGCACGATCCGTTACAGCCATGCGGATAAGATGCCTGTTATCTCGACTGCTAGTGATACGAGGCCTTTGGGATCCAGCACGGCGTTCTGTATTACCCTCCTGAACCCACCGATTCCATATTCTACTAACAGTCATTGGATCTCGACCAACGCGAGCAGCAATGTCGCGATACGATAAACTGCAATCGTGATAGGCTACAATCCGACCTATATCAAAGTGGGAAACGTGATGGTACGCATTTATCCTGCTTACACGAGGCATCACAAAAACGTTTCACCAGGCAACGCCGGTCAACTGCTGTTTGTGTATGAGAAATCGGTTGGAAACTTTCCTCATGTCAGCACTTTGTAGGTGTCGCCACCGGCGCCAACCTTGTGTGAATGCTCTGAAAAGCTAATCATTTGCATATCACAGCATGTTCTTCCTTTCGGTTAAATATCGTGTCTGTAGCGCGTCATCTCCGTGGTGTAGCAATTTTAATGGCCAGTAGTGTAATATCTAAGGCGTATACTGCTGCACAGCAGTAGTCGTAAGAATGACTTGCTCTTATCTTCCTAATAGTACATAGTTGGAGGAAGCAGGCTGCATCTACGTTCCGGAACGACACTCGTTATGGGACACTGTAGTTCGGATAGTGCCGTTCTTTGATCCGCAATGCTTTATTTACGGCAGAAACCATTGCCTCTGCTGGATCGCAGTGATCATGTCGATATCGGCACTGTTTATGTTGGAGGCGTTCACAGTAATTTGACGAAACCTATTCTGCGGGTAATAACAGTAGGTTTTAATGAAAAAAAAACCTTAAATTTGGTCTTGAAGATAGGAGGTACCTTATTAACTGCCTTCAATCATTGCAGAATCCTGTTGGAAATGCTTACTGAGCAACATACATATTTCGGAACGTCACACATCTCCGCTCTTTCATGTACTCACAGAAGGAACTTCTTTTCAAAGAAGCGCATATTGCAAATAACAAATGTTGTGATACGAGTGTAAGACTCCGCAGTCAGTTGTTTAGCAGTCCGCTTGAAGTACATAAACGGACACAACATATCACTAAACGTGTTACCTAAAGATTTCCTTGAACCTGAACTGACTTACCCCAAAATATTCTCCAACATTATACCTTAGAATGAAATTACAGAACTTAAATAACTTTCGATCTGTTATTTGGTCTGACTAGATAATATTCTAATCGAGACAGGAGCATAGTCATCACTCTGGGGGAGATCATGAGTATGTGCCTTGCTAGAGAGAGTATTCCATAGTATCTTAAGAAAAGACTCCACCCTAAAACTTCAAATTTTTTAAAAAAAAATTAACTGCTATTTCACATCATTGCAGTGTTCATTCTTAGACCCCAAAATGATTTGGCTGTGTGCGAATTACAAGCTCGTCTATGAAATAATAGAAATACGGTCAGTGCGAAGAGTTGTGACCCAGTGACAGCTGCCGTTGTGGGAAGATAGTACCTATCCGCCACACTGCCGTCTGATTCACCACTGCAAGACACACGGATGTCAAGACGCAAAATGCAAATGAAAGTTTGCATAGTGTCATTTGGTCTAAGTGTCCCAAATGAAAAAAGAAAAAGAAGACAATTTGGAGTATTGCAGAAGCTGTTTCGCAGTTTAGTTAGGGATGTTCGAAGATCGAAAAAAGCAGGAGTCCCATCACTCTCTTATCACCTTCCTGCTTATCCTGATCTCAAGAGCGGATCAAACGGTCCACAAGATGCTCTCCAGAGAAGGAAAAATTCAAGAAGGTAGCTACTCTGGTCTACAAATTATAACAACAAGAAGCCTTACAGGAGCAGTTAGGGGAAACGTATGGTGTTGGTGAATACTAATGGATATGTGTATTGTATTAGCACTCATTTTTTAATAAAATTTTAAAACCCATTTTTCCGGTAAGTTTCTTTTTCTAAGCTGAGTGCTAACTTTTTTATCCTAAATATTAATCAGTCTCAATGAAAGTTTTGCAAGAAGTGGTCTTGAGGTATTTGCATACTTCCAAGTCTATTTTACTATCAAATTTATATACCAATAATCGAAGAAACTTTAAATTTGTAACTTGAAAATATTACAGAAAGTAAATTAACGACATTTATCGCAATATGATTGCACAGAACTATTGAATAATTTCTTGTGAATGTATCTACAAAATTTAGACTGTGAAAATGATGACTTATAGCGAAAGGTAGTTTTCAAAAATACCGTTAAAATTATATTAAAAATTCTAAACTCAGAAACCAATGAAGATCTGGACTTCAAAGCTTCGTTACTGTTCTATCTTTGCGTGATAGACCCGATTTTAAAATTCGGTTGAAAGCGGAAAAATAGAAGAAAAGTTAAATTTTTTGGTTGAGTCTCCACTTAACTATCGATTACCAAGCGGTGGCCGGTTATTTATTTAAGAATTTTTAGCATATTACAGCCCCGTCAGCAACTGTGATAGACTAATATTTTGAAGAATCAGCCTCAGTTGCACAAATTTTCTGGTCTTTACCAGGTTTCGTCTAAATTAATGTAGCCTTCTTCAGAAGCATAAAATTACTATAAAATGCCAGAGTAAGGCACAGTCAATATAAAAATTAAAACCTATAGTACCGTGGTACCACGTCGAAGTAGAACTACTTAGCAGAAGTCCAGCCCCGGCATCTATTCACCAAGCGGTCGGTTGGCAGTTGCGGATTTGGATATGACACTGCTATCAATTATCTTCGATCATAGTTCCACGTTACTGCCACCTCACTTTTAGGTATGTCTTATTCCCATCGTTTTCCCGGATAGTAAGATGTGTGTGTACCATTTTTGGTTGAAACTGCTGCACACATTCCACAATTACACTTTACATTTACCCCTCTTCCAAATTTTACTGTCCAATTCACGCTTAGGGATCAGTTGTGACCAGGAATTTCATAAGTCAACTTGGCGTCACAGAACATTATGGATTCGACACACTATTAATCGTTTTTGATTATTTTCACGCCACCGACTTGCCATCTGCACTACACCTGTAGAGTGAAAAATTTTGTATTTTTTTTTCTTTTTTTTTCTTTTGTCATCAGTCTACTGACTGGTTTGATGCGGCCCGCCATGAATTCCTTTCCTGTGCTAATCTCTTCATCTCAGAGTAGCACTTGCAACCTACGTCCTCAATTATTTGCTTGACATATTCCAATCTCTGTCTTCATCTACAGTTTTTGCCCTCTACAGCTCCCTCTAGTACCATTGAAGTCACTCCCTGAAGTCTTAGCAGATGTTCTATCATCCTGTCCCTTCTCCTTATCAGTGTTTTCCACATATTCCTTTCCTCTCCGATTCTGCGCAGAACCTCCTCATTCCTTACCTTATCAGTCCACCTAATTATCAACATTCGTCTATAGCACCACATCTCAAATGCTTCGATTCTCTTCTCTTCCGGTTTTCCCACAGTCCATGTTTCACTACCATACAATGCTGTACTCCAGACGTACATCCTCAGAAATTTCTTCCTCAAATTAAGGCCGGTATTTGATATTAGTAGACTTCTCTTGGCCAGAAATGCCTTTTTTGCCATAGCGAGTCTGCTTTTGATGTCCTCCTTGCTCCGTCCGTCATTGGTTATTTTACTGCCTAGGTAGCAGAATTCCTTAACTTCATTGACTTCGTGACCATCAATCCTGATGTTAAGTTTCTTGCTGTTCTCATTTCTACTACTTCTCATTACCTTCGTCTTTCTCCGATTTACTCTCAAACCATACTGTGTACTCATTAGACTGTTCATTCCGTTCACCAGATCATTTAATTCTTCTTCACTTTCACTCAGGATAGCAATGTCATCAGCGAATCGTATCATTGATATCCTTTCACCTTGTATTTTAATTCGACTCCTGAACCTACCTTTTATTTTCATAATTGATTCCTCGATGTACAGATTGAAGAGTAGGGGCGAAAGGCTACAGCCTCGTCTTACACCCTTCTTAATACGAGCACTTCGTTCTTGATCGTCCACTCTTATTATTCCCTCTTGGTTGTTGTACATATTGTATATGACCCGTCTCCCCCTATAGCTTACCCCTACTTTTTTCAGAATCTCGAACAGCTTGCACCATTTTATATTGTCGAACGCTTTTTCCAGGTCGACAAATCCTATGTTTATTTAACCTGACAATATTAGGAGCAACCGCCTTAGAGAGGGCTGTAAGAAAGGGTCTGATAGCCCAAATCTTTCAAGGTTAAATAAACGAAATAGCTCACGTAAGCTCGCCGGATAAAAAATTAATCATCCGTAGATATATCATAACAAGCATCATTTAATACCGCGTAATTCCGACCCTGTACTTGATAACCGTGTGGATTCATTTAAGAAGTGATTCAACAAGATTGCGCACATACGTCGCATCCGGGTTAAGCCACTCGCTGAGGACTTGATTGCGCAATCGCATTAAATCACAGGAATACTGATGTCGGGTTTTTACCAAGCTGTTCCAACATGTGCTGCAGATTTTCTATGGAGTTCAAGTCTGATGAGTTTGCAGGACAGTCGAGATTTAATAGGATGGGCGAGTGTCAGATAACCAGTCACGTTTCATCGAGCCCCGTGATCTTTGCTGTTGTCTTCTTTATGTGTGTGTGAACAGTGGCCTCTTGTGAGATGAACGACTCTTAGTGTTATTGCATGCAGTTCTCGTCGCACTGTTCTCTCGTTTACAGTTTGGGACATTCACTGCCTGCAACATTTCCCTTCGGGTTTGACCATTTTCCGTCCAAAATTCTAATGTCGTGTCACGCGGCCACGTCTGTAACACTACTGCTTGTAGCCAAGGGCACGGCCAAACACGATTGGCCCTTTCTGCCACTCTGTCACGTCCCTACGTTTAACTATGTTTACATACAATGTCCGCTTGAAACATAAATGTCTACTCCATCGCTACTGCCTAATGCGGTTGAGCACGTGACTCGATCAGTCACTGCGATGAGCTTAATAAGTTTGTTTGAAATTGCTAGAGGCTTTCCTCACTTGTGACATCATGTCACCACATTCCCTCCCTCACAAACTGGAGTGCTAACGGTATCTTACCCTCACGGTAATTGTCGTTTTGTAGTAATACCAAATCATCTGTATACCAAATTTATTTGATAATGTTTATAATTTAAACAGCAACCGACCACAAGCACGATTTAAAAAAGTTCATTAAAACAGACTATTACCGATTTCGGATTTATCTGAAATCCATTTTAAGATGGATTTTTCATCTTCTCTATTTCCTTTGGTAATCCTATGCGGGAAGGATTCCAGACTGACAAAAAGTACTCAAAAATCGGTCGAACAGGTTTTTTTTATATCTCACGTTTCTCAAGGATTAATTGACCGAGCGACGTGGCCCAGTGGTTGGCACACTGGACTCGCATTCGGGAGGACGACGGTTCAATCCCGCGTCCGGCCATCCTGATTTAGGTTTTCCGTGATTCCGGGATGGTTCCTTTGAAAGGGCACGGCCGATTTCCTTCCCCATCCTTCCCTAATCCGCTGGGACCGATGACCTCGCTGTTTGGTCCCCTCCCCCAAATATAACAACAACAGATTAATTGCTGTTACTTGGGCTTCTTCCAGTTAATAGCGCCCTGGAATTTGCTTTTTCTTCAAGTAGTTTCATGGACTCATTTCTCTTTAGACTATTTTGGACGGTTACATGTTGTGCTGTTGTTTTTGTTTTCTGTTATTTATCGCCAATAGTTTAATCGAACTGTAACAAACTTCTCCGGCGATTTATAGGATGGGATGAGTAATCAGCTAATGTAAAATGGGTAGAATATATCCAGAAGCAAGCAGAAATCTCTTGGATGAATAATATGGAAGATTTTGATGCTCGAAGATGCATGCAAGAGGCCTTTTCCAGTAGATGTACATGTCGGTGATGTAAAATTACGTTACAAGTCGGTAGCTGAAGCTTTCTCTAAGAAAACAGTCCCGTAATGTACTAATACAGCAATAATAGTGTGTTGCATGATACAGTAACGTGATCTTGCCACGCGATGTGAAATAGAACGAGCAGGTAAGGACGGTAGTAGGACAGTAGGCTCTATTGGTACAATTTTTAGAGAGGTACGGCTCACCTGTGAAGGAGATCGCCTATAGGACACAAGTGCGACCAATTCTTGAATACTGTTCGAGTGTTTGGGACCCCCAGACACAGTGAAGCAACTCAGAGACGAACTGCTAGATTTGTTACCGATAGCTTCGATCAGCGGGGGAGTATTATGGAGATGCTTCATGAACACAAATGGGAATCCCTGGAGAGAAATCACCGAGCGAGGTGGCGCAGTGGTTAGCACACTGGACTCGCATTCGGGAGGACGACGGTTCAATCCCGACTCCGGCCATCCTGATTTAGGTTTTCCGTGATTTCCCTAAATCGTTTCAGGCAAATGCCGGGATGGTTCCTTTGAAAGGGCACGGCCGATTTCCTTCCCAATCCTTCCCTAACCCGAGCTTGCGCTCCGTCTCTAATGACCTCGTTGTCGACGGGACGTTAAACACTGACCACCACCACCACCACTGGAGAGAAATCGACGTTATTTTCCCGGAACACTACTGAGGAAATTTAGAAAACCAGCGTTTGAAGCTGACTACATTCTACTGCCGCCAACGTACGCCTCGCGTAAGGACCACGAATATAACAGAAAGTAGGACTCCTACGGAGGCATGTAGATAGTCGTTTTTCCTTCGCTCTGCTCGCGAGTGTAATAAGAAGGAATGCACCATACCGTGACTTGCGGAGTTTGTATGTAGGTGTAGATGTAGTAAGTAATTTGGAGTTACGTTCTAGTTTATTTTTCGGTCGTTCTTTGCTGACAACCCAGATTACACATGCCGCACCGTTTGCAGGTAGTGCCACCGCTGGCGCCACTGTCGCCGTCTGCTGGTGGAACTGAACAGCAGATGTGGCCCGGGCAGGCACGATAGCTGCGCGTATCTGCGCCAGGCGCGCCGTCATTGAATATGCAACGGCCTGCTCGTATCTGTTGTGCAGTAATTCTATACGCGGCGCATAGGCCAAGGCTTCGCCGTGAGTGAGCCTGACAGCTGCGGCTGTCTCCAGGGGAATTCGTCGCAGTGCCGGGGCCACCGGACGCACCAGGCTGGGCGCGTCCTTGGCGAACCGAAAACGATATCCCATACATCCGACTGTTCGTGTCAGGGGCGGTTGCGAACAGACTATTTATTCGGACCTTATCCAAAAAGATCAGTCCCAATGAGATGCTATATCGCGCCGTCTACATAATTTTTCTATTTTTGAACTTGTAAGTGTTAATAGCGTTAATTTTCAAATGTTTATTTGTGTAACGAATTTTTATATTTGTTCATATGATGTAATGCTACTGCAATGAATAATTAGTGAAATAACACGGACTTTTAGACTTAAATCATGATCACCGAATCTCGAATCAATGTTATAACATATCTTCTACGAGGGCGTGTTGAAAAGTAATGCATTCGAATTTTTTATATGAAAACTGTTACAATGTTTTAAATAAAACAAACTTTGCATTCGAATTTTTTATATGAAAACTGTTACCATTTTTTTAATAAAACAAACTTTATTAACATTTTACATATTTATTCTTCATGTGTATGTATTTAGTTCTCAACATAGGGACCCAGGCGACGAAAACATTTCTCCCAAAGAAAGGCCAATTCGTTTATACTGTAGAACGTTTGAATTTGTTAATGGAGCCACAGCCTCACCCCTCCTTGCACCGCTTCATCACCATCAAGTGAAGTCCTCGAATGCATTCTTGAAGTTTTGAAAACAGATGAAAACCAAATGGAGTTTATATTATGGGATTAGAATGAAAATGCAAAATGAACAAGAAAAATTGAACTATTAGCTGGATGGTCGGACGCGGGTTTGAACCGTCGTCCCCCCGAATGCGAGTCCAGTGTGCTAACGACTGTAAAATTTGAATCCTATATCTTTCAGTCCATCGACTCTATTTTTGAAGAATGTGAAGTAATATCACTATTAGTTTGGAGATTCATAATAATTATTCCGCTCACGATCTGTTTGACAGAGACTTTGTTCTCCTAGGTGAATTCGAAGAACTCCCTTGCCTCTAGCGAGGAATCAGCCGGGAACAACACCCACTTTCAATTTCTATGGGTCGCGTCGTTCTCGCAGCCTTCCATTTGGCATCACTTAAGACAGAACCCTCTGAGAAGCAGCTCCTGAAATATTTATCATTGCTTTCTGTTACTAAAAATCCTGATTAACTTGTCGTTCTTCTGTAAACTTCATTATTAGACAATGCCGAAAGACAATGTAGCGCCTCAGAAAACAGTAAACACAGGAACAGAACATAATCAAAATGTTGTTAGTACCAACGCAACTTACTACTATTCATAATGTCTCATGGATGCTATGAATGCTCGTCTTTATCTTTTTGAATTTGGATTTCAACAGTGCAGTCTAAATAATAATGGAGAGACTCGGCGATACGGCCAATGAATGACATTCTCTGTTAAAGAAAATCGATTGTTCACTGTTAATCATAGCGCAAATATCTTACTTCAGATTTAAGTCGTCATTTACTATTTACGATATCTAAATTTACTTCTAAAAATGTAAATGTCGTGTTACTAGATAGACTGTTCGGCGGGTGCAAGTCTTTCGAGCTGACGCCGCTTCGGCGACTTGCGCGTCGATGGGGATGAAAAAAATGGTTCAAATGGCTCTGAGCACTATGGGACTTAACATCTATGGTCATCAGTCCCTTAGAACTTAGAACTACTGAAACCTAACTAACCTAAGGACATCACACAACACCCAGTCATCACGAGGCAGAGAAAATCCCTGACCTCGCCGGGAATCGAACCCGGGAACACGGGCGCGGGAAGCGAGAACGCTACCGCACGACCACGAGCTGCGGGCGATTGGGATGATAATGATGATGATTAGGACAACACAATACCCTCTCGCTGAGCGGAGAAAATCTCCGACCCAGCCGGGAAGGCAACCCGGGCCCTTAGGATTGACATTTTGTCGCGCTGACCACTCAGCTACTGGGGGCGGACAATTTACCACTAGCAAGTGTTATCAAAATTTACTGACTTGTAATTGTCATTACCAGGTGACCAGTATTTTCTCAACTTAATCTTAATTTGACAGTTCTGTCATGTATACTAAACGGTTCTTGAATTATGCAATTCTGTTTCCAGTATTGCGGAAGTAAGTTTCTCTATTGGAAGGAGGGCCGACGGTAAGGTTCCCCGCAGCGCACAACGCTTCTCATGACTCCAACCGCAATTCGTTAAACATATCTGTGACACTGTTGCCAGTAAGAAGGGTGCCGATAGTACTGTTCGGAAATGATATCTACATCTACATATATACTCCGCTAGCCACCTAACGGTCTGTGGCGGAGGGCAAAATTCGCGCCAAAGTCATATTCCGCCCCCCCCCCACCCCCCTCTGTTCCACTCGCGGACCGCGGAAGGGAAAAACGACTGTCTGAACGCCTCAGTACGAGCTCTAATTTCCCTTATCTTTGAATGTTGATCGTTGCGCGATTTGAAAGGTAGTGGTAACAATACATGCTCTCCGTCCTCGGTGAAGATCGGATTTCGGAATTTAGTGAACAGTCCCTTCCGTTTAGCGCGCCGTCCATCTGCAAGTGTGTCCCTCTTCAGACTTCCTATGAGATTTGTAACGCTCTCGCGATGGCTAAATGTACCAGTCACGAATCTTGCTTCTCTTCTTTCGACCTTCTCAATCCCTTGAATCAGACTCAACTGGTAAGAGTCCCATACAGACAAACAATACTCTAAGACTGGACGAACTAACGTATTGTAAGCTATTTCCATTGTTGAAGGACTGCATCGCTTCAGCATTCTACCAATAAACCGCAATCTAGAGTTCGCCTTACCCGTTGCTTGTGTAATCTGATCATTCCATTTGAGATCCTTTCGAATAGTCACACCCAGATACTTGACGGATGTTACCGCTTCCAAAGACTGGACATTTATTTTGTACACGTACATTAATGGGAATTTTCGCCTTGTTATATACAGTAGGTTACACTTACTAATATTGGGAGATACCTGCCAGTCATTACACTATGCATTTATTTTCTGCAAATCCTCATTGATTTGTTCACAAATTTTGTGGAAAGGTAAGTTTGTTGTGAACGCGGGTCGTGTGGTTGCCTCTCCGCAGCACGCGAGACTTCCCTCTAGCAATGTAAGTTGCACAGGGCAGCCTACAGGCCAGGCAGAGCGAGCTGCTAAAAATCCAAGCGGCCTAGAAAAAGGTCACCAGCCTAACAGGAGCTGTGTAGCACGTGAGCAGTGACGTGGAACAAGTAGGGCGTAGTGTCACATCACTGTGCAAACCACAGTTTAAGCGCATTCCGCGACTTGACAGCCAGTTGCAGTTTCATCGATCTCAGCGATTCTGTCGTAACTCGCCTGGTGAGGAGCATCTACCTGTTTGCGGAAGGATTTACCAATCTCGCCGATGACGATTCCGACGTTAAATCGGCAGCCCAGCGACAACGCATGGCATTGATACGGAGCAGTCCTATCGATAGATTTGGATATTGACGCAGACTAGAACTATTTGTACAACAAACAGAAAAAATTATATGAATCCGCAGCTGTGATACATTACCTGTAAATTGATGGTGGAGGGGGGGGGGGGGGGGGAAAGGAAAGGAAAGAGGTTACTGATGTCAGCTGCATCGGGACATTAGGCGCAATCTGCGGCGACGAGCGAAAATGTGTACCGGACAGGGATTCGAGCTCTATATCGCCTGCTTACTAGGCACGTGCGGTAACCGCTGCACCATTCGGGACACAGTGTTATCGCAATTGCGCGGACTGTCGCGGCACTCCCCACGGCCGACCCACATTCCCACAGAGCGACAGTACCTGTCCGTCTCCCCCATGCTCGCTACTCAGAGATCCCGCAGGAAGTCGGCTGCACTGAACAAGATGGATCCGTTGCCTGTCGAGACGAATCAATTATAGGGATTCGTGGTGTCTGTTCTTTCAGACATTGATATAAATGTTCTGTTCTTTCTGACATGTACGTCCGACCTCCCGCGGGAATCTCTGAGCAGCGAACATGGGGTACATGGACACGGACTGCGCGTAGGTGGCGCTCGATCGGAATGTAGGTCGGCCGTGACGCGTGCCGAGATAGCTCGCACAGTGGCGATAACACAGTGTTCAGGAAGGCGCAGTGGTTAACGCACCTGCCTGCTAGCCAAGAGATCCCGTGTTCGAATATCGGTCTAGTACACATTTTCGCCCGTCGCCTCGGATTCCGCGAAATGTCCCGATGCAGCTGGCATCAGTAATCCCTTCCCTTTCCTTTCTCCTCCCAACACCTTCGATTTACATATAATCACATAACAGCTGAGTATTTGTGGTGCTGAATATCTCTTGCGAACAGAAACCAGACTGTCGCCGTGTTTTTTACTTGTCTGTCTATCATTTTACCTGTCTGCTTTATATGTATTTTATTATCATCATCAACCCTTCCCCCCCCCCCCCCCCCCCATGAACCATGGACCTTGCCGTTGGTGGGGAGGCTTGCGTGCCTCAGCGATACAGATAGCCGTACCGTAGGTACAACCACAACAAAGGGGTATCTGTTGAGAGGCCAGACAAACGTGTGGTTCCTGAAGAGGGGCAGCAGCCTTTTCAGTAGTTGCAAGGGCAACAGTCTGGATGATTGACTGATCTGGCCTTGTAACAATAACCAAAACGGCCTTGCTGTGCTGGTACTGCGAACGGCTGAAAGCAAGGGGAAACTACGGCCGTAATTTTTCCCGAGGGCATGCAGCTTTACTGTATGATTAAATGATGATGGCGTCCTCTTGGGTAAAATATTCCGGAGGTAAAATAGTCCCCCATTCGGATCTCCGGGCGGGGACTACTCAAGAGGATGTCGTTATCAGGAGAAATAAAACTGGCGTTCTACGGGTCGGAGCGTGGAATGTCAGGTCCCTTAATCGGGCAGGTAGGTTAGAAAATTTGAAAAGGGAAATGGATAGGTTAAAGTTAGATATAGTGGGAATTAGTGAAGTTCGGTGGCAGGAGGAACAAGACTTCTGGTCAGGTGACTACAGGGTTATAAACACAAAGTCAAATAGGGGTAATGCAGGAGTAGGTTTAATAATGAATAGGAAAATAGGAAGGCGGGTAAGCTACTACAAACAGCTTAGTGAACGCATTATTGTGGCCAAGATAGATACGAAGCCCACACCTACTACAGTAGTACAAGTTTATATGCCAACTAGCTCTGCAGATTACGAAGAAATTGAAGAAATGTATGATGAAATAAAAGAAATTATTCAGATAGTGAAGGGAGACGAAAATTTAATAGTCATGGGTGACTGGAATTCGAGTGTAAGAAAAGGGAGAGAAGGAAACGTAGTAGGTGAATATAGATTGGGGCTAAGAAATGGAAGAGGAAGCCGCCTGGTAGAATTTTGCACAGAGCGCAACTTAATCATAGCTAACACTTGGTTTAAGAATCATGTTAGAAGGTTGTATACATGGAAGAACCCTGGAGATACTAAAAGGTATCAGATAGATTATATAATGGTAAGACAGAGATTTAGGAACCACGTTTTAAATTGTAAGACATTTCCAGGGGCAGATGTGAACTCTGACCACAATCTATTGGTTATGACCTGTAGATTAAAACTGAAGAAACTGCAAAAAGGTGGGAATTTAAGGAGATGGGACCTGGATAAACTGAAAGAACCAGAGGTTGTACAGAGTTTCAGGGAGAGCATAAGGGAACAATTGACGGGAATGGGGGAAAGAAATACAGTAGAAGAAGAATGGGTAGCTTTGAGGGATGAAGTAGTGAAGGCCGCAGAGGATCAAGTAGGTAAAAAGACGAGGGCTAGTAGAAATCCTTGGGTAACAGAAGAAATATTGAATTTAATTGATGAAAGGAGAAAATATAAAAATGCAGTAAATGAAGCAGGCAAAAAGGAATACAAACGTCTCAAAAATGAGATCGACAGGAAGTGCAAAATGGCTAAGCAGGGATGGCTAGAGGACAAATGTAAGGATGTAGAGGCTTATCTCACTAGGGGTAAGATAGATACTGCCTACAGAAAAATTAAAGAGACCTTTGGAGATAAGAGAAGCACTTGTATGAACATCAAGAGCTCAGATGGAAACCCAGTTCTAAGCAAAGAAGGGAAAGCAGAAAGGTGGAAGGAGTATACAGAGGGTCTATACAAGGGCGATGTACTTGAGGACAATATTATGGAATTGGAAGAGGATGTAGATGAAGATGAAATGGGAGATACGATACTGCGTGAAGAGTTTGACAGAGCACTGAAAGACCTGAGTCGAAACAAGGCCCCCGGAGTAGACAACATTCCATTGGAACTACTGACGGCCTTGGGAGGGCCAGTCTGACAAAACTCTACCATCTGGTGAGCAAGATGTATGAAACAGGCGAAATACCCTCAGACTTCAAGAAGAATATAATAATTCCAATCCCAAAGAAAGCAGGTGTTGACACATGTGAGAATCACCGAACAATCAGTTTAATAAGCCACAGCTGCAAAATACTAACGCGAATTCTTTACAGACGAATGGAAAAACTAGTAGAAGCCGACCTCGGGGAAGATCAGTTTGGATTCCGTAGAAATACTGGAACACGTGAGGCAATACTGACCTTACGACTTATCTTAGAAGAAAGATTAAGGAAAAGCAAACCTACGTTTCTAGCATTTGTAGATTTAGAGAAAGCTTTTGACAACGTTAACTGGAATACTCTCTTTCAAATTCTGAAAGTGGCAGGAGTAAAATACAGGGAGCGAAAGGCTATTTACAATTTGTACAGAAACCAGATGGCAGTTATAAGAGTCGATGGGCATGAAAGGAAAGCAGTGGTTGGGAAGGGAGTGAGACAGGGTTGTAGCCTCTCCCCGATGTTATTCAATCTGTATATTGAGCAAGCAGTAAAGGAAACAAAAGAAAAATTCGGAATAGGTATTAAAATCCATGGAGAAGAAATAAAAACCTTGAGGTTCGCCGATGACATTGTAATTCTGTCAGAGACAGCAAAGGACTTGGAAGAGCAGTTGAACGGAATGGATGGTGTCTTGAAGGGAGGATATAAGATGAACATCAACAAAAGCAAAACGAGGATAATGGAATGTAGTCGAATTAAGTCGGGTGATGCTGAGGGTATTAGATTAGGAAATGAGACACTTAAAGTAGTAAAGGAGTTTTGCTATTTGGGGAGCAAAATAACTGATGATGGTAGAAGTAGAGAGGATATAAAATGTAGACTGGCAATGGCAAGGAAAGCGTTTCTGAAGAAGAGAAATTTGTTAACATCGAATATAGATTTAAGTGTCAGGAAGTCGTTTCTGAAAGTATTTGTATTTGTATGGAGTGTAGCCATGTATGGAAGTGAAACATGGACGGTAAATAGTTTGGACAAGAAGAGAATAGAAGCTTTCGAAATGTGGTGCTACAGAAGAATGCTGAAGATTAGATGGGTAGATCACATAACTAATGAGGAGGTACTGAATAGGATTGGGGAGAAGAGGAGTTTGTGGCACAACTTGACCAGAAGAAGAGATCGGTTGGTAGGACATGTTCTGAGGCATCAAGGGATCACCAGTTTGGTATTGGAGGGCAGCGTGGAGGGTAAAAATCGTAGGGGGAGACCAAGAGATGAATACACTAAGCAGATTCAGAAGGATGTAGGTTGCAGTAGGTACTGGGAGATGAAGAAGCTTGCACAAGGATAGAGTAGCATGGAGAGCTGCATCAAACCAGTCTCAGGACTGAAGACCACAACAACAACAACAACAACATCAACCCTTTGTTTTATCTTTTAAGTTCCACGATTTTCCACCATTTTACCATTTAAGTCGCCGATTTTATCGCCTGCTTTTATTATTTATTATCTTCATCTTTTTAAAACAAATTCTGTAGCCTGAAGAGCGGCGTACTAAGCTGCTGCCAGCCTGCCCCCTTCGGGGGGAATCGAAACTCAATAAAGGAAAAAAAAAGGTGCTGAATAAATCAGTGTGTTGAATATAAACATTTGTAGTTGTTTACGTAGTTGAAATATTTTTGTCCCCATGGGTCTCACACTGTTTGTAAGGAGTAGCGCCCCCGTTTGCACAGACGTATCAGCGACACTTCATAGGCTGTTTTCAACGTATAGAAGTCACGGTAGCCGCATCGATTAGCGTCGAAATTAAAGTGAGATTTTGAGTCAAACCAGGAGGTGAGCCGGTTACCCAGTTTGATGACGACCACAGTCGGAAGAGGTAGCAGCCAGGCTGCGTACTTACAAGAACGAGAGACCGTGAGCGTCAAGTGCTGTTACTTGAAAGTGTAATCATTGACCATCGTATGGAAACTGCAATCAGACGCAAAAACCTGTCATCCAATGTGGCTTCCTATACACCCACAAAAACCGGAAGTTGATTTGTGGTTAGTAGAGAAGATACTTTTCCGTGAAAATGATGTGGCGCGATCCTCTTGCCAAATCCATTTTCCTCAAAGTCAAAAAGTACGACATTTGTTCACGAGTGATGTCACACTTTAATGGCGAAGTGAACTTTGCAGGACGACAGGCGAAATTTGGAAGCAATCGATTAAGCACGCTGGTTTAGGCCTGCGTACTATAAAGATGTGTAATGTAGCTCTCTTGATGAGTCGGAGGTTCTGCCAGATTTCAGTGTTGTCCATGCACAGTATTTCGACAACGTGGCGCGTTGTCTTCAGCAGGTACTGCCTGAGACTGCTTGTCGAGTGGAACGGGTCGGTTCTAGGCGCTCCGTTTACGCTCCGTTCCCACTGTAAACGTCCTGTGATTTTCTTTTCCCGGTCCGGTGCGCCTAAGAACGATCTAGAGTTCTGTACTCGATACGGTGCACCTGATGCTCTGTCTCGAGTCCTTTATCCATGTCCGTGTTCTCAGTTCTTCTTTTTGTTGACTTCTGCTGCTGCAAACATTGCCTTTTTTAGGAATTACAAAGCAGGATCACAGGCTGTGCTAAAATGGTGCCCAGTGTCACGAGTCATGAGATTTTTCACCACCTTTATTTCTGTTGACTCTCTTACAACACTGTCCCAGTACCTCGGGTCTGTGCCAGAACGAATGACGTTTTTATCTGGGAACGGACAGCAGACGGAGAGATTAGACTCCATCATCGAGGGAAGACAAGTGTCTTCTAAGCAAACTGCGAGCCTACGGAGTATCGCCTCAGTTGTGCGACTGGATTCGTGATTTCCTGTCAGAAAGATCACAGTTCGTAGTAACAGACGGAAAGTAATCGAGTAAAACAGAAGTAATATCCGGCGTTGCCCAAGAAAGTGTGAAAGGCACTCTATTGTTCGCTCTTATATTGTTTGCTGATGATGCTGTCATTTACCGTCTTTTAAAGTCATCAGATGACCAAAACGAATTGCAAAATGATTTAGATAAGATATCTGTATGGTGCGAAAAGTGGCAATTGACCCTGAATAAATAAAAGTGTGAAGTTATTCACACGAGTACTAAAATAAATCCACTAAATCTCGATTACGCGATAAGTCACACAAATCTGAAGGCTGTAAATTCAACTAAATACTAAGGGATTAAAATTACATATATCCTATATTGCAACGATCACATAGATAATGTTGTAGGTATATCAAACCAAAGACTGCGATTCATTTTCAGAACACTTACAAGGTACAACAGGTCTACTAAAGAGACTGCTTACATCACGCTTGTCCGCCCTATTTTGGAGTATTGCTGTTCGGTGTGGGATCCGCATCAGGTGGGACTGACGGATGACATCGAAAAAGTTCAATGAAGGGGGGCTCCTTTTGTACTACCGGGAAATAGGGGAGAAAGTGCCACATACATGATACGTGAATTGGAGTGGCAATCATTAACACAAAGGCGTTTTTCGTTGCGCGGGATCTTCTCATGAAATTTAAATCACCAGTTTAATCCTCCCGGGGCCGTGCGGTTCTAGGCGCTGCAGTCCGGAACCGCGGGACTGCTACGGTCGTAGGTTCGAATCCTGCCTCGGGCATGGATGTGTGTGATGGCCTTAGGTTAGTTAGGTTTAAGTAGTTCTAGGGGACTGATGACCTAAGATGTTAAGCCCCATAGTGCTCAGAGCCATTTTTTCTCCTCCGATTGCGAAATCATTCTGTTGACCCCCACCTACATAGGGATAAATTATCATCACGATAAAATAAGAGAAATCAGGGTTCGCACAGTAAAATTTAAGTGCTCGTTTTCCCGCGCTCCGTTCGAGAGTGGAACGGCAGAGAGACAGCTTGAAGGTGGTTAATTGAACCCTCTCCCATGCACTTTATTGTGAATAGCAGAGTAACCACGTAGATGAAGATGTAGACGTTGTAGGTATAAATACTGGACACTTTCCACTCGACTAGCCGTCTCAGGTTGCACCTGATGAAAACAACAAGTAAAGCTGTCGAAATATATGCGACGCTGATGTCCGGCAGTATAGCCGACACCTCAAGATGATCAACAGCTCGCGGGAAAGCTTTAAGATTTACATGAATAATGTTACGTTTGAGGTGGTGAATGACAAAATTCAGGGCCTGTTACCTGATTATAAAAAAAATATATCAGATACTAAAAGAGAAATGTATTAACATGCCTCGTTTTAATGATCCTGTGTACAGCCTCTGAGAACAGATCTGTAGGAACATATCCCCTCGCACGTATATGTGCAATGATCACGCTCTAATAGTGTACGGGGGGGTTTTTGCCATATGTGTGATGCCACTGCCATCCGAATGTAGCATCGCTCGTACACTCCAGGTGAACTTATACTTTAAGTTACTAGTAAACAACTTATGACATAAAATGTGTTATTACGTTCATAATATAGCAATTTTAAGGGTCCTGTACCTCAGTCAGTAAAACCGGAACCCTTATACACTCCTGGAAATTGAAATAAGAACACCGTGAATTCATTGTCCCAGGAAGGGGAAACTTTATTGACACATTCCTGGGGTCAGATACATCACATGATCACACTGACAGAACCACAGGCACATAGACACAGGCAACAGAGCATGCACAATGTCGGCACTAGTACAGTGTATATCCACCTTTCGCAGCAATGCAGGCTGCTATTCTCCCATGGAGACGATCGTAGAGATGCTGGATGTAGTCCTGTGGAACGGCTTGCCATGCCATTTCCACCTGGCGCCTCAGTTGGACCAGCGTTCGTGCTGGACGTGCAGACCGCGTGAGACGACGCTTCATCCAGTCCCAAACATGCTCAATGGGGGACAGATCCGGAGATCTTGCTGGCCAGGGTAGTTGACTTACACCTTCTAGAGCACTTTGGGTGGCACGGGATACATGCGGACGTGCATTGTCCTGTTGGAACAGCAAGTTCCCTTGCCGGTCTAGGAATGGTAGAACGATGGGTTCGATGACGGTTTGGATGTACCGTGCACTATTCAGTGTCCCCTCGACGATCACCAGTGGTGTACGGCCAGTGTAGGAGATCGCTCCCCACACCATGATGCCGGGTGTTGGCCCTGTGTGCCTCGGTCGTATGCAGTCCTGATTGTGGCGCTCACCTGCACGGCGCTAAACACGCATACGACCATCATTGGCACCAAGGCAGAAGCGACTCTCATCGCTGAAGACGACACGTCTCCATTCGTCCCTCCATTCACGCCTGTCGCGACACCACTGGAGGCGGACTGCACGATGTTGGGGCGTGAGCGGAAGACGGCCTAACGGTGTGCGGGACCGTAGCCCAGCTTCATGGAGACGGTTGCGAATGGTCCTCGCCGATACCCCAGGAGCAACAGTGTCCCTAATTTGCTGGGAAGTGGCGGTGCGGTCCCCTACGGCACTGCGTAGGATCCTACGGTCTTGGCGTGCATCCGTGCGTCGCTGCGGTCCGGTCCCAGGTCGACGGGCACGTGCACCTTCCGCCGACCACTGGCGACAACATCGATGTACTGTGGAGACCTCACGCCCCACGTGTTGAGCAATTCGGCGGTACGTCCACCCGGCCTCCCGCATGCCCACTATACGCCCTCGCTCAAAGTCCGTCAACTGCACATACGGTTCACGTCCACGCTGTCGCGGCATGCTACCAGTGTTAAAGACTGCGATGGAGCTCCGTATGCCACGGCAAACTGGCTGACACTGACGGCGGCGGTGCACAAATGCTGCGCAGCTAGCGCCATTCGACGGCCAACACCGCGGTTCCTGGTATGTCCGCTGTGCCGTGCGTGTGATCATTGCTTGTACAGCCCTCTCGCAGTGTCCGGAGCAAGTATGGTGGGTCTGACACACCGGTGTCAATGTGTTCTTTTTTCCATTTCCAGGAGTGTATTATGACTTTGTTGTCCATCTGTCGTATCAAGTTGAAATTTACGTCACATGCTAATGTCTACGATCCCTTGACGGAGTACAACATTTAAGCTTCTAAGTCAATGCAATCAAATGCTCACAAAGTAACTCATCAAAACATATAGAGTACTTTGCTTTGACCCATAATCATGAAATTTGGCAGTAAGAAAGGCTATACAGTACAAGTAAAGGGAAAAAATCAGAAATTTGTTAATTTGTAATTATTATATATCATGGAAAAAATATTTTTTGTCATTTGTTATCCAGCTGTCTGTCTGTCTGTCTGTTAGTCAGTTAGGATTCCTATTTCTCAGAAACTAGTGGGCCTATCAGGTTGTAATTTATGTGACATACCAAGGGGAACGGTCTCTTGGCGATGTAAAAAAACTGAGTTCTACATCAATGTAGTAAACAGGTACGGCCATCTATGTAACACATTTTGACACCCACAAACTCATTTACCAAAACCTACAAGTACTTCCCGTTGGTCTAGAATTTTAAAAAAATAAATTAATTGTCTTCCTAATTAGTATGACACGTTAATATCGCCCCAGAATTAATAAAATAAATGAAAAATTATACTAGCAAATGCGAAATTACATAAAAAATTTAAAATTAAAATATTCTTGAAGGTCTTATCGGTATCAATATCAATAACAGGCAAAAATCGAGGTTCTCGATTCGATGTATGAATGGACTATACACATACATAATTAAATTTGTAAGGTACCCTCAAAGCGCGTGTCCTATCGCACTTGTCCAGTTTTTTTACATTGTATATTATTACGTAATCGCATCTGTGATCGCTCAGGCGGGAACCACAGCAGTGTGAAAGTTCCAGTGTTTGTCACATTAGACCTGTCCTATCAGAAAACATCAGCTATCATTTCTGAAACTACAGCTACAACCCAGAATACGTCTGTACTAATTCACTACAAATGCTCCCTCACATAGTCTCTTTGCATTCGTATCCTCTTCAAAAATCCTTCCCGTTCTGTAACAGATTATACCACTTTCCCGGCGGCTGTTGGGATAGGGCTGCGGTTCTATTCCTGCAAGTTTTGAATATCAAATACTCGCAAAAGGAGCGTGTTTACTCTTCGTTGAATCTTCTACACACCATACCGATGTTCATTAGAAATTATTGGAAATGATTCAGAACAAGATAAGGACTAACATTTAACCTCTTATCTACAGTTTTATGATTGTGGCTGGCCTTCAGTCTGCCAATGACCTTCCATCCAGTTCGTCATGTAAAAGATGCATTAGTGCCAAATCTGCTGCGTGGCTTCTCCAGACGGTCGCCTTCATTCAGTCTCTGTGAATTGTTATCCAACGATCAAGTGTGTATGCATTTGTGTGTTAAGTCCAGACTGGTGACACTACAACGGAGAGGTACACTGAAATATATGTCGAATAAGTCACTGACTTTGTTCTCTTACCACTCTTACTGCTAAATGTACACACTCACAAGCCCCTCGTACTTTTATCTGTGTCATACCATACCCGAATCATAAATAGCTGCAATCCTCCCTGGCGTTCCAAGTAAGATTTTCGGAAGGTTTCCCTTGATTGTAAGGCAAATTTCAGAGCTGGTGCTCCCTCCAAAATATTCCAAACTGGAATCCCCTGTAACCATTTATGTGCCCGATTGCCACGTGGCTGGAAATAAAGTTCCTATCTGTCAAGTGGTATAAAGGTGTTTCACAGTTGCTATCACTTCTCGGAGTTGTAGAAGCGCTATTCAAATGTCAGGTACACAGGTATCGGAGACAGTGAGCTCTGATCTTTGTTCTAAAAGGAGCCCGTACGACCAGAAATGTTTCGAGTACTCCTCGTGTTCTCTTCTGCGTGACGATGGCGATGACGTCCTCTTTAAAGGGTGCGGCGTCCGTTGAGCACCACACTTAACCTGCCTAAATGTGAACGTACCAGTTTCTCGCAGCTGTTACTGTGGCCGGATGTAAATAGTATGTGATGTCATAATTACAACAGGGATCGACGACGGCGACCTCTTCTCAGTTCGTGTGCTTAACGTGAAGCGGGAGATTTGAATGAGATCCGAGCTTCAAATTTATTTCATATACAAACGGTACATCCCCGGACGAGGATACCTTTTCAAAATTTTATCTATTAAGTCCCCTATGCAACGCCTAGAAGTTTCTAACAGGAATCGCGAAACAATTCTCTGCAGCGCGGCTTTGGTAACCACGTACATAAATTTCATGATAACTCCTTTATACAATGTAGAGCCAAAGAAACTGGTACACCTGCCCAATATCGTGTGGGGCCTCAGCGAGCAAGCAGAAGTGCCGCAACACGAAGTGCCATGGACTCGACTAATGTCTGAAGTAAGGCTGGAGGGAACTGACACCATGAATCCTGCAGGACTGTCCATAAATCCGTAAGAGTACGAGTGGGTGATCTCTTCTGAACAGCACATTGCAAGGCATACAGATTTACTCAATAATGTTCATCTCTGGGGATTTTGGTAGCCAGCGGAAGTGTTTACACTCAGAAGCGTTCCTGGAGCCACTCTGTAGAAATTATGGACGTGTGGGGTGTCGCATTGTCCTGCTGGAAGTGCCCAAGTCCGTAGGAATGCGCAATGGCTATGAATGGATGCAAGTGATCAGACAGGATGCTTACGTATGTGTCAACTACCAGAATCGTATCTAGACGTATTAGGGGTCCCGTACCACTCCAACTGCACACGCCCCACGTCATTACAGAGCCTCCGCCATCTACAACATTCCCCTGCTGACATGCTGGGTCCGTGGATTCATGAGATTGTCTCCATACCCGTACACGTCCACCCGTTCCATAGATTTTGAAACGAGACTCGTCCGACCAGGGAACATGTTTAGAGTCATCAACAGTCCAATGTCGGTGTTGACGACCCCAGGCGAGGCGTGCAGTCATCTAGGCTACACGAGTAGGCCTTCGGCTCCAAAAGCCCCTATCGATGATGTTTCATTGAATGGTTCGCACGCTGACACTTACTGATGGCCCAGCACTGAAATCTATAGCAATATGCGGAAGGGTTACACTTCTGACACGTTGAACGATTCTCTTCAGTCGTCGTTGGTCCCGTTCTTGCAGGACGTTTTTCCGGCTGCAGTGATGTCGGACATTTAATGTTTTACCGGATTCCTGATATTCACGGTACACTTGTGAAATGGTCGTGCTTGAAAATCGCCACTTCATCGCTACCTCCGAAATGCTGTGTCCCATCGCTCGCCCGCCGATTATGAGACTTAAATCTTGATAACCTGTCATTGTATCAGCAGTAACGAATCTAACAACTGCACCAAACGCTTGTTGTCTTGTACAGGCATTGCCGATCGCAGCGCCGTATTTTGTCTGTTTACATATCTCTGTATTTGAATACGCATGCCTATATCAGTTTCTTTGCTGCTTCAGTGTATTTTCCCAGGTTAGTGCTGCTCTCTCTGATGTTTCCTAACTTAGTGCACGTCCGCAGCTCGTGGTCGTGCGGTAGCGTTCTCGCTTCCCGCGCCCGGGTTCCCGGGTTCGATTCCCGGCGGGGTCAGGGATTTTCTCTGCCTCGTGATGACTGTGTGTTGTGTGATGTCCTTAGGTTAGTTAGGTTTAAGTAGTTCTAAGTTCTAAGGGACTGATGACCATAGATGTCCCATAGTGCTCAGATCCATTTGAACCATTTGAACTTAGTGCACAATAGATGGAATACCTTATTTGGGTCTTATTTGTGTCCACAGAATATAACTGTGCAGAATTTGGCGGATCCTTTTACTCTATTTGAGTGAAGCAAGCTTCCGAACGACACTCCCTCCATTTGTCAACAACTCGCGCACTCCTCACAGTGAAGTACACTGTACTGTTGCTCATAAGGCACAACATGCACATATAGCCAAGGAACATTACTAGTCCATGAGAAGGCTCTAGCTCTTTCCAGTTAGCTTCCTGAAGAATCGCTAGGAACATGGCGAGCAACAGCGCACGAGTTCTTCTCATACTGGAACGACGTCAAAATACCAAACCGTTTTTTGGGACCAGAAGAGTGGGCAGAATCGTACCTGAGGGACTTTTGGATGTTGTAAAAAAGCGAGGCCCAGGATTCACGTCATGCCCGTGTCTGATGGCCCTTCGCGCACCGCTAGCCCTGAAGAGCCCCTGGGTGCCCCTAAGGCGACTGGGGGAATCCCCCGACAGTCCCCGCGGGAAAATAACGCGTCGCTCTGCGCCCGCAGGCGTACGCGCCTCAGGTCTCCGCATCTGAGATCCAGACGCTGCCGCTCCAACTGCCTGCTGTCTTTCCCCTCACCCATCTCTCCTCTCCTCACATTGCCTATCCTCCACCAGTGCTTCCATATACGATAAAACTTTATTTGTTAAATTCACTCTTACCTGTCCGCGGATTTGCCAAACAACCTAGTACACGATCCTACAAGTTTGTCATTTTAAACTCATTTTTGACGAATACGCTGTTCGCGTATGCTGTATTCTGTGTGGGAATGGCTACAAATGAAGACAAAGCATTTCTAGCACTGACAGTGGCACTGTGTTTAAAGAAGAAGACAACAAGACGCTGCTCCAGAAAATGGTTTAAAATGAGAGAGACGTACAGATGAAAATTTGTTGAAGGAAGTGCTATAATTGGAGCCTGATGATTACATCAAATAAACAGTGACACATTTAATAGCTTGTTTAGAGTTACTCCGGCCTCACATTGATAAAGAAGATACAAGAATGCGAAAATATTCTGTTCTACTTAATCCTCTAATAACACTCAGTTTAAAATACGACAATGTGGGAACATGTAGCCTACATCGTCCGTGGAAGGAATGGACAACTTCATTTTTTTTTCTTTTATTCCACTCCCGCTTGTACGTCCTGCTTTGAATATTGATTTTCTTCTTAACAACTTTCTACGTAATATATTACTGTGAAAGATGCGACACCTCTATCATTTTGGTAATTGCCATGGCTATTTTGCTTTTATCCTTGATCGTAGTTTCACCAGTTCTGGAAACTCACGATGCAGTGATACAAGTTGTTACTAAACTCTTTCTCACTAAACATAGGTTCGAAACAACACAAAGTCCACCATCTCCTCAAATTTTCTGTCAATCAAATTTTCTATCAAACACGTCAGATACGCTCTACGTTTAACGAACACTTCAAACTGCACCGTACGCAGTCAAATATTTGACCAACATGGTGAATGGCTCTGAGCACTACGGCACTCAACATATGAGGTCATAAGCCCCCTAGACTTAGAACTACTTAAACCTAACTAACCTAAGGACATCACACACATCCATGCCCGAGGCAGGATTCGAACCTACGACCGTAGCAGCAGCGCGGTTCCGGACTAAAGCGCGTAGAACCGCTCGTCCACAACGGACGGCGAACATGGTAAAGATTGACAAATTGTTTTACCGTCTACGGGGACCTTTTATGTCGTTCCATAGCTTAGTTCTGTCTGCTCCTTACTGATGTTCTTCTGGATTAGCAATTTCAATGTTATCTATCGGACAGAGAAATTGTAATGACAATGGTCCTCATTCAAACTGAGTCCGCAGCTGCGGTAAATTGTTTAAATGATCTACGAGGGTTGTTTTTTAAGTAAGGGCCGTTCGCCCGTATAGTCCCGTAGTTCGTGCGGACGCCGCAACAAGCCACCGCGCCACTTGCCGGCATCCTTCCCGTTCACACTGATGCAAGTTGCATCTCTGTAGCTGACGTGTACGCGTCGCTGTGCTACTTTATAATGTTTACGATTATTGAATCGCCCGCCGCGTGTGAGATACGGTCAGTGACACGTTTTTTGACCGCGAGAAGCCTATCAGCTGCCGAAATTCATCGTCAATTAACAGAAGTTTATGGCTCGAATGCAATGAGTGAAGGTAAAGTGCGTCAATGGGTTAGAGAGTTTATAAATGGCCGTCAAAACGTCCATGACGAAGAACGCTCAGGCCGGCCCTCTGTGATCACTGATGATTTGGTGGCTGCAGTCGAAACAAAGATTCGTGAGGACAGAGGATTAACAATTTCCACTCTTTCTTTGGAATTTCCACAAGTTTCCAGATCTGTTTTGTACAAAATTGTGTCTGAAAACCTAAACTTTAAGAAACTGTGTTCTCGGTGGGTACTCAGACTCCCCACAGAGGACCACAAAGGGAAGAGATTTGCCACTTCATTGGACTTTTTGATTCGTTACGAGGAAGAAGGGGATGACATGTTGAGTCAAATTGTCACTGGAGATGAAACATTGGTATCCCATATCACTCCCGAAAGCAAGCGACAATCGATGGAATGGCGACACACAACCTCACCCGTCAAGGTCAAAGCCAAACAGACGCTGTCAAAGCGCAAGATTATGGCAACTGTTTTCTGGGACCGGCGCAGTGTTTTGCTAGTGGACTTTATGCCACGAGGAACGCCAGTCAACTCAGATGCCCACTGTGCAACTCTAAAGAAGCTCCGCAGAGCAATTCAAAACAAAAGGCGCGGCATGCTGACAAAAGGAGTTTTGCTGCTGCACGATAACGCTAGGCCTCACACCTCTCAAAAGCCTCGGGATTTGATTGATTCTTTTCGCTGGGAAGTTTTTGACCATGCTCCATACAGCCCCGACCTTGCTCCTAGCGATTTTCACCTTTTCCGGTACCTGAAACACCATCTTGGCGGGCAGCGCTTCAATGACGACGATGAAGTGAAAGCGGCCGTGAACTCTTGGCTGTCGGAGCAGGCGGCCGAAATCTTTGAACAGGGAATTAAAAACTTAGTTCTACGGTATGACAAGTGCTTAAATAAACAAGGTAACTATGTAGAAAAATAGGTAAAAGTGTGTAGGATCAGAAAATAAAAGTTTTTTTTACAAAAGTATTAGTATATTTTAAAAAAAAATTAAAACGGCCCTTACTTAAAAAACAACCCTCGTAATACCGCCTGTAGTTGCCATTTTTCTTTATTCCTTATGCTATTGTTCAATTTCGGTTTAGACCATTTTCTCGAGTCAGCAACGTCATATATCTGTACAAAATTATGGGATGGTATTAAAACAACAATTTACATAATACATAATGAAGAAAATGATCTTCGTCAAGAACTGGGCAACAACACCACCTTCAGCCTTCATGAGCTCTTCATCACTACATTACTCAGGGCAGCATGGGCAGAAGCACAGGTGATCCAAGACTGCTCTTCCTCGCCCTCACACTGTGTCGGTCATTGTGTTGGTCTTTCTGAAAGTCCCCATTTGACAAAGTTGCTCTTGAATTTACGAACACCGTGTCTTAGCCTGTTCAATGATCTCCAGATGGACAAATCTAAAGTACCACCAAGCGGTAGATACTCAGCACGTTTGAAGACGATCACATCTAGCTGCCCACAGTTGTTCTCTGCTGATGTAGTTCGCGCAGTTGGTGAACTGATGGAACTGCTTCTGAACTGCAGTCTAGATCTCGGAGGTTGATGGCCATGGAGAGAGAGTAAATGATTTAGTTCAGCCTTCTTCCTGTTAACGTCTGTAGCTGCTTCACGGCGTATAAAATGCGGTATAATACTTGCCAAGCAGTGAACCTGTAGGTGTATGGTTGCTTATGAGCCGCGGATTTTCATTCAGTGCGACGTCCACTTGCTTTGCATGGGCAGAGCTGTGCCATAGAGGGCATGCGTACTCCCATGCATGGCGGACGTTCTGATGACTTGAGGGTGGAATCGACAGTTACTGCCAATATCCCTTTACGGATGATGATATTTTGGGTCGACAGTTGTAGCTTAGTGGTAAGAGAGTATTTGCGGTTTGTTAAGGACCTGTCTAAATCTACGCCGAGGTACTTAGTCGTAAAGCTGTGTTCGAACTCAGCGCCTTGACAATCAACTTTTACTCTCTATTTGCCTGCCCGTTTCGCATGTGGAAGCATGGACTTGCGTTTTCTCACTATTATCAAGTTCCTTCACAATACATGCATCGATGGCGCATTATGATGTACAAGCCTCTGCTCCTGTGTATATTTATAGTGACCACCATCATTGCAGTTGTGAGTGCGGGTCTCTTAATTGTCACAACGGTGTTAGTGATTTTCATTTTATGACAGTCCGCCGCCGGTAGCTGAGTGGTCAGCGCGACAGAATGTCAATCCTAGGGGCCCTGGGTCGATTCCCAGCTGGGTCGGAGATTTTCTCCGGTCTGGGACTGGTTGTTGTGTTGTACTAATCATCATCATTTCATCCCCATCGATGCACAAGTCGGCGAAGTGGCGTCAAATCGAAAGACTAGCACCCAGCAAACGGTCTACCCGACGGGAGGCTCTGGTCACACGACATTTTTTGCATTTTATGACAACTCCGAAACCCGCATTCACAAGCGCAATCAAGGCGGCTATTATTTACACACAGGGTATTCCAAGATGAACGGTCACTATTCAGGGCTATGACAGCAACGATTATTCGAAGCAAAAAATTACAGCAAACATGTACTTTATATAGCTTATCTTAAGAGCTATGAGTACTTCTTTATCTTCGCTACTGTGAAACAAATCTCTTTTACTGTAAGCGCTTTTCTTTACATATTTTGTAAGGAGGTAGTATGAACCAAAATAAAAACAACAATGTTAAGTAACCAGGGGGTCTAAATGCTTACCTGAGGAGCTATGAGCACTTGTTAATCGTCGCTGCTGTGAAAGACATTTCCTCTATTGAACAAGTGTGGTAGAAGAGATTTGTTTCGAAGTATCTAAGGCGAAGAAGTTCTCATAACTCTTAAGGTAAGAATTTTAGAGACCCCTGTTTAATTGGCTATTCGTTCCTGTCATATCCCTGAATATCGACCATTCCTCCTGGGGCACCCTGCAAACATACGTGCAGAGACTTGCATGGCATAGTGCGCCATCAATGACATTTTTAAACATACTTGATAATGTTTTAAGACCAAAATTATACAGTCGCAAACAACAAATGAAAAAAATGGTAGCTGCAGACGGCACTAAATTCTTTAAAGAAATGTCTGCTGGTCTTATATTTTCATACGTAATTTTTCGTCCAGTTCCACTGATGTTTTTCATTTCTCACTAATATTTCCAATTTTATCGTGAAACTTAGTTTATCTCGCTTTACAGCCTCTGATTCTAGGTTACTACTTCCTTAATTAATTTTTCTCGGGGAACAGGCAGCAAAGAAAGATAATTCAATAGCCTTCTTCTACATTGAGACTTCATAAGTTAATTCCTTCCCCCCTACCAACCACAAACAGTGGATCTTGCTGTGACGGGGTGGCTTGCAGTGGAGGGTAGCCGCGGTAAGACCAGACAAACATATGGGTCCTGAAGACGAGCAGAAGTCATTTCAGTGGTTTCAGGTATACAGTCTGGAAGACTGACTGGTCTCCCTTACAACATTAACCAACATGGTCTTTTTATGTCGGGACTGCGAGTAGGTGAAAGCAAGGGAAAACTTCAGTCATCGTATTTCCTGAGAACTTGGAGTTCTACTGTGTATGTTAATGATAACGGCATACTCCTGGGGTAAAATGTTCTGAAGATAAAATAGTTCGCTATTACAGTCTACAGGCGAGGACTTCACAGGAGGATGTTGTCATCAGGAGAAACAAAATTGGTGTCCTACGTGACAGAGAGTGGAAAGATACACTCCTGGAAATTGAAATAAGAACACCGTGAATTCATTGTCCCAGGAAGGGGAAACTTTATTTACACATTCCTGGGGTCAGATACATCACATGATCACACTGACAGAACCACAGGCACCTAGACACAGGCAACAGAGCATGCACAATGTCGGCACTAGTACAGTGTATATCCACCTTTCGCAGCAATGCAGGCTGCTATTCTCCCATGGAGACGATCGGAGAGATGCTGGTTGTAGTCCTGTGGAACGGCTTGCCATGCCATTTCCACCTGGCGCCTCAGTTGGACCAGCGTTCGTGCTGGGCGTGCAGACCGCGTGAGACGACGCTTCATCCAGTCCCAAACATGCTCAATGGGGGACAGATCCGGAGATCATGCTGGGCAGGGTAGTTGACTTACACCTTCTAGAGCACGTTGGGTGGCACGGGATACATGCGGACGTGCATTGTCCTGTTGGAACAGCAAGTTCCCTTGCCGGTCTAGGAATGGTAGAACGATGGGTTCGATGACGGTTTGGATGTACCGTGCACTATTCAGTGTCCCCTCGACGATCACCAGTGGTGTACGGCCAGTGTAGGAGATCGCTCCCCACACCATGATGCCGGGTGTTGGCCCTGTGTGCCTCGGTCGTATGCAGTCCTGATTGTGGCGCTCACCTGCACGGCGCCAAACACGCATACGACCATCATTGGCACCAAGGCAGAAGCGACTCTCATCGCTGAAGACGACACGTCTCCATTCGTCCCTCCATTCACGCCTGTCGCGACACCACTGGAGGCGGGCTGCACGATGTTGGGGCGTGAGCGGAAGACGGCCTAACGGTTTGCGGGACCGTAGCCCAGCTTCATGGAGACGGTTGCGAATGGTCCTCGCCGATACCCCAGGAGCAACAGTGTCCCTAATTTGCTGGGAAGTGGCGGTGCGGTCCCCTACGGCACTGCGTAGGATCCTACGGTCTTGGCGTGCATCCGTGCGTCGCTGCGGTCCGGTCCCAGGTCGACGGGCACGTGCACCTTCCGCCGACCACTGGCGACAACATCGATGTACTGTGGAGACCTCACGCCCCACGTGTTGAGCAATTCGGCGGTACGTCCACCCGGCCTCCCGCATGCCCACTATACGCCCTCGCTCAAAGTCCGTCAACTGCACATACGGTTCACGTCCACGCTGTCGCGGCATGCTACCAGTGTTAAAGACTGCGATGGAGCTCCGTATGCCACGGCAAACTGGCTGACACTGACGGCGGCGGTGCACAAATGCTGCGCAGCTAGCGCCATTCGACGGCCAACACCGCGGTTCCTGGTGTGTCCGCTGTGCCGTGCGTGTGATCATTGCTTGTAGCTGGACTCGCATTCGGGAGGACGACGGTTCAATCCCGCGTCCGGCCATCCTGATTTAGGTTTTCCGTGATTTCCCTAAATCACTCCAGGCAAATGCCGGGATGGTTCCTCTGAAAGGGCACGGCCGACTTCCTTCCCCATCCTTCCCTAATCCGATGAGACCGATGACCACGCTGTCTGGTCTCCTTCCCCAACCAACCAACCATTGCTTGTACAGCCCTCTCGCGGTGTCCGGAGCAAGTATGGTGGGTCTGACACACCGGTGTCAATGTGTTCTTTTTTCCATTTCCAGGAGTGTAGTTTCCTTAATTTTGTAGGAATACCAGGGAATTAGAAAGAACAAATGGATAGATTGAAGCGGTAATTAGTAAAGCGCAGTGGTATGAATACCAGAACTTCTCGCCCCATAGTAATAAACACAAAATCAAACAGGCGCAATGCAGGAGTAATAACGAATAATAAAACCTGCTGTAAACAAGTACTGTCTTAGTCAAGACATGTATAAAGCCACGATCCACCACACTAGTTGAGGAATATGTTCTTACCAACTCCGTGCATAATCCGGAGATTAAAGAATGTATGACAAGAAAAAAGATTTTTTTCCAACCTTTAAGGGAAACGAAAAATTAATTATGATATAGGGTTAGAATTCCAAGGCAGGAAAATGAAGAGAAACAACAGTAGCAGAAGACATGGACTGGGGTAAAGGAATGAAAGGGGAAGTCGGCTAGTTTTTTACACAGAGTACAATTTACTAATTTCGTACAGTGAGTATAGTGAGCGTGTTGTAATTTTTGTCACGTAAGTGGTGTCATTTGATTCCCAAGTCATCATCAGACGGTCCGCTTCAAAAGAAAGGAAAAGATAATAGTAATATACTACGAAAGTAGTTTAGAAATAAAACTAACTTTTACACACAACAATAATTACTTAAAAATATTATATAACAGATCGTCAATTGAAGAGGGTCAGAGAGGCGTTCGTAATGTAAACTTATCTGCGATATGACTGTTAGACCCCAAGGTTGCAGTTGACTACGTAATAATAAGTTGCGGATATGAAATTAGAAATATTCACAGTGTAAAACTGATTCTGAGAATAAGCTTTCTCAGGCAGAAAAGCAGTAAAAAATTACTACCAGTGACTTAAATAAGCTATAAGAGGGACAGATTACGATTATTTGCAGATGCGATCTGCGAATAGCAAAGTAGTAACTGGCGGTTGCAACTGTACACTAAATAGCGTGTACGAAACAAATGTTAATTCAAGGTACTGATAGGAAAACGCAGCCAAGAGGAAAAGTAAACTCAACAAAGGAGAAAGCCATAAAACAGGATAAAAGACATCATAACAGATTAGAAAATGTTTCGCAAGAGGCTTTGTTATAAAAATAGCTTTGTTCATTGAACCACTGATGTGGGTATTTTCTTTTAATTAGTCAAAATTTCAAGATCCCCAACCGTATACCATTGGCATCCTTTAGAAAAATAATCACATATATCAAAATTTTGACCTATGGATCCAAATTTATGTCTACATTAGAATACTCTCTGTAGTGAGCAGAAAAAAATCTGTCCGTTTGGTTTATGGAAAGTTTCGGACAGGCGCCAAATTTTCTTTTACACACTCGTGACTTTGAGTATTTGTTATGAACTTCTCTTTGTGTATCCCACGTTTTTACGGAAGGTCGTTGTTTGTACGGAAGAGTACTCTCGTTTTATCGTCACAGCAAGAACGAGCAATAAGTTCACATGTTTTTCCTATGTAGGTCAGTACAATGAATTTCTTTAAATAGTGCTGCTGACAATATGACTCGTGCATATGCTATTATTTACGAGGGTTGGAACTTAAATAGTGGCAACGATTTATTCACAACCGATACAAAAATGTTACATGTTTGCACCTGTTACTGTCCTTCAAAGTACTCACCAGCATTGTGTTGAATCCGCTGCCAGCGATGTGTAAGGCGTAGTATACCGTTAGCAGAGCCTGTTCTGTTGATGGTGTGAATGGAGCGGATTAAAGTTATGGTGATTCTAGTGCACGACTGTGGTAGTGTTATCCTAACGCATTACATTCCTCCACGGCAGACCATCAATGTACAGTATTACTGTTGGTTTTTAGAGAATCACCTGCGACCAGCTTTGCGGAAGAAGCGGCGACACTTTCTGCATAGCCGACCCAACAGTTTGCACGACAGTACGCGGGCGCAAAAAGCGCAAGCTGTGACTGCTCTGTTCGGTCGATGGGACTGGGAAGTACTGTACATCCACCATACTCCCCGTACCTAAGTCCCTGTGACTTTGATTTGATTCCGGAGATGAAGGAAGCACTTCGTGGCACTCGCTTCAGAGCTGTTACAGAGATTCGACGGGCAGTAGACCGCTCCACTCGCACCATCAACAAGAACAGGCTCTGATAACGGTATACTACGCCCTCCACATCGCTGGCAACGGGTTCTACACAACGCTGGGGACTATTTTGAAGGTCAGTTCAAATCAAATGGCTCTGAGCACTATGGGACTCAACTGCTGTGGTTATCAGTCCCCTAGAACTTAGAAATACTTAAACCTAACTAACCTAAGGATATCACACACATCCATGCCCGAGGCAGGATTCGAACCTGCGACCGTAGCAGTCGCACGGTTCCGGACTGCGCGCCTAGAACCACGAGACCACCGCGGCCGGCTTGAAGGTCAGTAACAGGTGCAAACATGTAACTCTTTTGTCTCGATTCTGAAGAATAGTTACCACTATTTAAGTTCCGACCCTCGTATATATTTGACGATTCTGGTGCTGATTTTGCATTTAATATTTTACGATGCCACTATGGCTGTACTACATTAGGACATTGTTTTTATAAAACAGATCTGAAGATGGTCATTATAGACCGAAACCGGTAATATGTTGAGAAAAAATTTGTGATCATAGACGTAAAGTAAAGGAAATTTATTCTATATTCGGGTCACTGTTTTATTCGCGACAAAGTCGCAGCTTATGATGAATTTCTTTTGTGACTATGTATGTGTATGTGTGTGTGTGTGTTTTACGCGTTTATCATCTACACTACTCGTTCACTCCTTCATTACTTTCTTATGTGAGTCAACGACGCCATTTGCCATGCTGAGTTTAAAAAAAAAAAATGTTCGAATGTGTGTGAAATCTTCTGGGACTTAACTGCTAAGGTCATCAGTCCCTAAGCTTACACACTACTTAACCTAAATTATCTTAAGGATAAACACACACACTCATGCCCGAGGGAGAACTCGAACCTCCGCCAGTACCAGCCGCACAGTGCTGAGTTTTTCTATATGGTATTTGTGTACGGGTTTTGTAATGGAAACACTGCTGCTGCTTGAGGAGAATAACCACCGAATACCAGATACAAGAGCCGGCCAGTATGGCAGAGCGGTTCTAGACGTTTCAATCTGGAACCGTGCGACCGCTACGGTCGCAGGTTCGAATTCTGCCTCGGGCATGGATGTGTGTGATGTCCTTAGGTTAGTTACGTTTAAGTAGTTCTAAGTTCTAGGGGACTGATGACCTCAGATGTTAAGTCCCATAGTGCTCAGAGCCAGAAACAAGAGTGTTTGCTGGCGTTTTTCAGCATGACACTGGCGAAGTTTCCACGTCATCTGAACGCGCAAAATTTCTTTCCATATACAATTTGACGCATACAAGAAACAGACGGCATTAAGTATGCACGTGCTCTATCCTTATCACTAACAACAGAATGGACACCTTCGAGAAGAAACTGGAAGTAGATTGGAATTTTGTCGTTGGCTAGTCACAAATCACGAAGTACTCCCATTAATACTCATTGCTTATAAAGTCACTTTTTTTCTTGACTGTGTCAACAAAATTCGAAACAAACACCGGTGGTTCCACGAAAACCCGCATGCCTTTGTGGACACACCGTTTCAATAATGCGTCTGTTGTAGTCTGGGCACGTCTACTTTGATGAAAATCTCGCTGTCGCTGAAAAAAATAATAAAGGTTTCCTGGTAGGACGGATGCTTGTATCCTAGGGCATCACACACAATGAAAGTAATACAGGATAGTGAATAGCAAAATATATTCCTCAACTTTGGTAATGCTGGTTACAGCAGCTGTAGAATGAAGGTATAGCGTCGTCGTGCGTTGACTGCAGTTCCACGAACACAGACTAAATAATGTTCTCGGAACTTCAGTGGGAAGAAAATCACTCTTCTTTCTTGATATACTACTCGAAGAACACTTCCAAACAGTATTCAATTAAATCTCTGGGCAGGCGGTATCTGTCCACGAACAAAAATTTTATTCACTGTTCTGTTTCTGCTGAAGACTTACCACTGTCTATCTATCGGCCACTGTTTCAATCTCACTCGACAACTTGGAAGACTTGAAGATGCGATGAACGTCTGCAGGAACTCCCTATGAAGACGCGGACTGACATACAACTTGCTTATTTACGCGTGTGCCTTTCTCCCTGGTGGCGCTGCCGCTCCAGAGCACATGGTTCTCGCTGACAGCTTGATTCTTTGTCAGGAGCGATCGATGTTCCTGCTGTGGACGGACGTCCACGGTACTTCTTGTACCAAGAGTCTCAAAGTCTTGTACTTCTGGTACCAACTATCGCAGACTCTTCTTGTGTGTTACTCTATTTCATCAAAAGTATCCGGATACCTGGCTGCAAATGACTTACAAGTTCGTGGCGCTCTCCATCGGTAATTCTGGAATTCAATATGGTTTTGGCCCACCATTAGCCTTAATGACAGTTTCCAGGCTAGCAGGCATACGTTCAATCAGGTGCTGGGAAATTTCTTGGGGAATGGCAGCCCATTCTTCACGGAGTGCTCCACTGAGAAGAGGTATCGATATCGGTCGGCGAGGCCTGGCACGAATTCGGCGTTCCAAAACATCCCAGAGGTGTTCTATAGGACTCAGGTCAGGCCTCAATGCAGGCCAGTCCATTACAGGGATGTTACTGTCGTGTAACCACTCCGCCACAGGCCGTGCATTGTGAACAGGTGCTCGATCGTGTTGAAAGATGCAATCGCCATCCTCCAATTGCTCTTCAACAGTAGGAAGCAAGAAAGTGCTTAAAACATTAATGTAGGCATGTGCTGTGATAGTGCCATGCAAAATAACTAGAGGTGCAAGTCCCCTCCTTGGAAAACATGACCTCACTATTACACCACCGCCTCCGAATTTTAATGTTGGCACTACACACGCTGGCAGATGCCGTTCACCGGGCATTCGCCACACCCACACCCTGCCATCTGATCGCCACATTGTGTACCGTGATTCGTTACTCCACACAACGTTTTTCCACTGTTCAGTCGTCCAATGTTCTCCTTACACCAAGCGAGGCGTCGTTTGGCATTTACCAGCGTAATGTGTGGCTTATGAGCAGCCTCTCGACCATGAAATCCAAGTTTTCTCACTCCCCGCCTAACTGTAATAGTCCTTGCAGTGGATCCTGATGCAATTTGGGATACCTGTTTGATGATTTGGATAGATGTCTGCCTATTACACATTATGACTCTCTTCAACTGTCAGACGAGGTCGACCTGTATGCTTTTGTGGTGTACGTGTCCCTTCACGTTTCCACATCACTATCACATCGGAAACAATGGACCTAAGCATGTTTAGGAGTGTGGAAATCTCGCGTACAGACGTATGACACAAATGACACCTAATCACCTGACCACGTTCGAAGTCCGTGTGTTCCGTGGAGCGCCCCATTCTGTTCTCTCACCATGTCTAATGATTACTGAGGACGCTGTTATGGAGTACCTGGCAGTGGGTGGCAGCACAATTCACCTAATATGGAACACGTACGTTTTTGGATGTGTCCGGATACTTTTGATAACATTGTGTATCTCAGCACATCACAGCTTCTCTGTAAATGTGTAGTGTGGTACGATAGACAATCAGCTGAGCGGGCATGTTGTGTTACCGCGTCGTGTTACAGGCCTGCGATATCTAGAATTTCTTTAAAATGGACTGCACTATTGTTGGACACTGTCCTTTGGCTATAAAATAGGGTGGACAAACATTTAATGGAATTCTTTATTCCCATAGTCTATACTAACATGTCCTCAAATAACTTCTGCCAGTAAACACATCCACACCTAGATTTTTTAAAGAATGGAACTACTGTGCATAAAAAGTCATATCTCTCGAACTGTGTGCCTTGTAATGATATAGTTCGATGGTATATGTGAATTAAGTTTGCAGAATATTCTTGCGAACAGAGTTAGTAGTAAAGCAGCAAGAAATTAAAACGTCTACATGATGCTGAAGTTTTACTATACGACCAGCAAAAATGTAGTAAACGATTCGTCTTCTTCCTTTCGTTATTTTGTACGGAGTGCTAGCGAGGAAAAGTTGCGAAATAGACCGAAATTCTGTGTAACGTTTCCTGGAAGTCGCTAAGTGCTCTCATTTTCAAATACTGGAAAATACGATCTGGACAATTCGCGCGCAGTGAGTTACGCTGCGTCAGGACATAAACGAGTGATTGAATTAAAAAAGGAAGTTTTTTAAAGAATCTTTTACGAGAATGGACGACACACTTATATATTCATAAATATAATCCCCTTCAAGTTCTATGCACCTATGCCAACGTCGGACAATCTTCTCAATTCCATGTGGAAAGACTTTTTGGGGCGTGTCCGTGATCTGTTATGCGTTTCTTCCTGGACTTCCTCAACCTCAGCGAACCTTAAGCCTGTAAGAGTTTCTTTCCGTGGGTTAAAAATGTGATAATATGAGGGTTTAGATCCGGGGAATACGGCGGATGGGGAAGCAGACTAACCCACCTCGTACACAGTTATTTGATCAGCAGTATGTCATGAAAACAGTGCAGCGGGCTGATCTGACACTAATGTTCATCGTTGCTGCAATATCACTCACCCCATTACGCCTGTTTCCCTGTATCAAATCACCGACAGTCGCGATATTGTTTTCCGTGACTGCACAGAATAGGCGTGGCGAATTTTCAACAGTTGTTACACCCCGTCTAAACCTAACTACCCCGTCATACATTTGCGTTCGACTTGTTTAACATTCACTATACTGCACGGCCATCAGTCAGTTTCGATTGGTTTCAACCCTGAACCTAACCATTGCTTAATTTCTAAAATTTTAGGTGCCGGTGCTCATGTCTTCAAGCGCACAAGTGCATCCCCCTCCCCCCATCACCGTCCCCCAGCCATAAAAATCACGTGTTTCGACTCTTGAAAAGTTGTGATAAAAATTACAGTGAGAAATCACCTTTACAGAATACTGTTCTCAAATTCAGGTTTTTAAGGCACAATTACTTAAAATTACAACAATAAAACCACAGAATTAATATAAACAACAGGTGCTACCGTCTGGCCCCGCAGCAGTGTCATTTTATTCCTCAATTTCGCTTCATATATGTGGGTAGAAGTCGGTAGCCTTCGTAACAATGACATCATATTTTCAACTGCTGGCGGTTCCAGCATTCAAACAGTTGCATTGTTGCTGCTCGGTGAACATATCTTGGGTACACACACACACACACACACACGCGCGCGCGCGCGCACACACACACACACAGTACCTCTGGTCACGCAGTGTCTCGACCACGGTGCCGGCGCAACGGCACATTAAAGTTACATTGCGATTTGATGCATGTCTACTATTTACAATCTTCGGTGCCGACTTGTTCCAGTCTATTAAGAAACCCCCGGGAGGTGGCGAAACTTCGTTCCGAAGCGTTCCAGCCGAAATTAGACGCAGCATCTAATAAAAATCTCATGGCACGCCAGTGTTGCAGGTCGGTGCATCCTGCAGGGGTGCCCCCATCTTGCTTCACTCATTCCCAGCATACCGATAGAGAGGCAGGTGAGTCAGTCCCATTTGATAATAGTTCTAAGACGCCAACAAAACTAGGGATGAAGCGCAAATTTGTCATATTTTTGTATTTTTTACACAACCTTCCCGATAATTTATTGAATGGGCCTTGTATATACTGTTTCTAACTTTTAATGTTTAGCAATACGCGCATGTACAGATGGCGGCAGTATCGCTGACACAAGATATAAAAGGACAGTGCAGTGGCGGAGCTGTTGAGCTGTTATTTCTACTCGGGTGATTTATGTGAAAAGATTTCCCACGTGATTATGTCTGCACGACGGGAATTGCCACCCTCTGAACAGGGAATGGTAGTTAAATTTAACAGCAAGGGACACTCCATTTGGAAAATCGTTAGAGAATCCAATATTCCGGGATCCACGGTGTCAAGAGTGTGCTGAGAATACCAGATTTCAGGCATTACCTCTGACCTTCACTTAACGACCTAGAGCAGTGGCGTTTCCATGGTGCTAACAGAAAGAAACACTGTGTAAATAACAGCAGAATTGAAGTGGGACGTATGACGAACGTATCCGTTAGGACAGTGTGGCAAAATTTGGCTTTAATGGGGAATGGGAGAAGACGATCGACGCGAGTGTCTCTAGTGACAGCACGGCATAGCCTGCAGCGGCACTCCTGGGCTCCTGACCATATCGGTTGGACCCTATACGACTTGAAAACCGTGGCCTGGGTAGATGAGTCACGACTTACGTTAATGAGAGCTGACGGTATGGTTCAAATGGTTCAAATGGCTCTGAGCACTAAGGGACATAACTTCTGAGGTCATCAGTCCCCTAGAACTAAGAACTACTTAAAACCTAACGACATCACACACATCCATGCCCGAGGCAGGATTCGAACCTGCGACCGTAGCGGTCGCTCGGTTCCAGACTGTAGCGCCTAGAACAGCTCGGCCACTCCGGCCGGCCTGACGATATGGTTCAAGTGTTGTGCAGACCACACGAAGTCATGGAACCAGGTTGTCAGCAATGCACTGAACAAGCTGGTCGTGGCTCCCTAGCAATGTGCGCAGTGTTTACATGAAATGGACTGCGTACACTGGATGTTCGGCTACTCGGAGTCTGTCTGCAGCCATTCATGGACGTCGTATTCCCAAACAACGATGGAATTTTTATGGATGGCAATGCACCTTGCCACGCCACAGTATTTCGCTATTGGTTTGATGAATATTCTGGACATTTCGAGCGAATGGTTTTTATTTATTTATTTATTTATTGTTCCGTGGGACCAAATTAAGGAGAAGTCATGGAACGAGTCAATACATGAAATTATAACACGATATTAGAAACAGATAAAATGAAATATAAAAAAAAAACATATTCAGGTGACAAGTC